>NC_080582.1:21606992-24106992 GCF_029962835.1 Magnolia sinica | reverse complement strand
GCATGTGGGGATGATTTCTAATGAAATGACATGCATTTTTTCTTGCTGAAATTACTGTTTGGTGAATTGTTCTACTGAAATTATTGTTTAGTGGGCTTGGCCCATAACCTGTATGCTTTGAGTTGTCCTTTGGATAATCTCATGTGAAACATGACATCCACACATGTATCCTACATCAAATAATATGAGGAAGAAAAAGCCACATAACCAACATCGTAGGAACTAGATGACATCCGGTATCAATTCAAGATTCAATGAGAGCTCTTATTAATAATGGAAAGCAAACTCTAGGATGACTTGGTTGTCAAGATAACCACAATTACAAAAAGGGACCCCAACATCAAGTTAAACCTGGAACTCAATGATGACCTGTCCAAAAACTTGCCTTTAAGATCTAGATCGTAGGTCCAAAACCTTTGCCTTAGATACACACGTGGGCATAGCAAAGCTCTTGACCCACACATTTCCTAACTCTTTCCAAAGAATAATATATCACTACTTTTTTTCCAAAATAACCAAAACACAGCTTCCTAACTAACATTTACCCATGCCACTTCCTAACTAAACTAGCACGCAACCACATCTTTCCAGCTGAAGGATCAATCTTGTTGGCCATCCACGCCATGTAAACGACGGTGACCAACTTGAAGATCAGCTGTCTCCAAAATCTAGAAAATCCACCCATTAGGCAGGCCACGACTGTATGATGGAGTCAAACCGGCAGTCATCCATTGATTTCAATGGTTTAGCCCAGTAATGAGGGGATTGGCCTGATTTTCCAGACATCCAAGGTTCGCGTTGGAACCCCCATCATTTACATGGCTCCAATGTCCTACAAAAGTGACATATCGGAGATATAATCAGTGTTCGAAATATCGGTATCGTGCAATGTATCACACCCTTGGGGTACATATACGTATAGGTTATCGCACGGGATATATCGTTTGTATCGCATAATTTATCACACTTTTTGGAAAACATGGGGAAATATTGGGAAAATGGTTGAATTTTTCAATGAAACTTCAGGGATTGTTAAAAAAAACTTTAATACACGCTTTTAAATCATAACATCTCAGAAATAAAGTGCAGACAATAGGTTTCCTTTGTAGAGGGTCATAAGCCATGCGTTGTCCTATATTCAAATATAATGTATAACATTTATAAATGTATCAAAACATGTATGAAAACACAACTAAGTGGATCCCACCACAAAAAACAGTGGGGACGGTGACACCCACCGTTGAAACCTTCCTAAGGCCCACGATGAAACCTTCAATCACCACCGTTTCTTTTACTGTGGTCCACATGAGATTTGATCTACCTCATTTTTGGGCTAATGCCCTAAAATGATTTGAAAAATGGATGGATGGCGCAGATAAAACACTTACATTATTGTGGGGCCCACAGGGCACTGACCAATAGCTACTGGTACAGAGCATTAGTAAGCCATCACGATTGGACTCGATTTCGTGCGAAGGCATTTCCTAGGAAGTTCCTGCGCTGAGATAATAGGTGGGGCCCACCATAATGTTTTTGAAAAATCCACGCCGTCCATCCTTTTTTCTAGATCATTTTAGGACATGAGACCAAAAATAAGGTGGATACAAAACTCAAGTGGGCCGCACGAGAGGAAAGAGTGAAGATTCAGTGACCACTGTTTAAACATTCATATGGCCACAAAAGTTTCGTATCAGGCTAAGTTTTTTGTTTTTTCACTTCATCCCAGTGGAAATGGCCTTACAAACGGTTCGGATGGCATATAAACATCAAGGTGGAGCCCAAGAAGGTTTCAACGGTACAAAACTTTGTCTAGTTTTCTTTCTCCTATGGCCGTCTTGAGTTTTGGATCTACCTGATTTTTAGCTCATGTCCAAAAATGATCTAGACAAACAGATGGATGGTGTGGATTTTTCAGAAACATCATGGTGGGAGCGAAAAGCATTACTAGGAAATCCGGGTACCACCATTTTTGCGCCGGCCCTGCTTCGAAACCAACATGTGCGTGGGATCCTCAGTGTGGCCCTTGCCATTATGTATGTGATGTATCCACACCGTCCATCCATTTGGAGATATCACTTTAGGTCCTAAGCCAAAGAATTAGGCAGATCCAAAGCTCAAGTGGACCCTACCATGGATAACAATGGGGACAATGACACCCACCGTTGAAACTTGAATCCACTTTTATGGGATCCACCATAATGTTTATTTTAGATCCAACATGTTCACAAGTTCATACGAATAGTTGTCAAGGAAAAACACAAATATCAGCTTGATAAAAAACTTTTGTGGCCCTCACAAAGTTTTTAATGGTAGGAGTTCAATCCCCACTGTTTTGTGTGTTGGGGTCCACTTGGGCTTTGGATTTGACCCATTATTTGTCTTATGACCTAAACTAATCTCTCCAAATGGATGGACAGAATGGATATACAATACATAAATTTATGTAGGCCCCACCATTTTTAGTGGGGCAAGTCGCACTGAATCCACTTTCCCTTAACTTAAGGAGCGTGGATTAGGTGTTACACGGGTAACTGCATAGCCGGTGTTACCTTTACTGTAGGGCCCACCTTTGATGATATGTTATATATCCACTCCGTCCATTCATGTTTACAGATCCTTTTAGAACGTTTTCCCAAACATTAAGTACATCCGAATCTCAGGTGGACCACACCATATGAAACAGTGATTATTGAACGTTCACCATTAAAAATATATCAAGGCCTACTTTTAAAGTAAATCCTTAATGTTTATTTGTTATCCAAACCGTTGATAAGGTCAATCAAAACTGAATGAAGGAAATATACAAAGATTAGTGTAAACCAAAACGTTTGTGGCCTATAAAATACTTTTAATGGTCATTCGGCAGTTTTTCTGGTGTGGTCCACCTAAGATCTTGATTTGCTTAATTTTTCGTATAACATCCTTAAATTATATGAAAAGAAGGATGGACGGCCTGGATAAAACATATACATCAATGTGGACCCCACAGAGCCCATGAAAGACCGTCTGTCTGTCTCTACGCATCCATTAAAAAAGGTACCCGAATTGCGTCCTACCACAGCCCGTCTCCAGCTGGGAACGAGCAGTATCTTTGATTGGCCACCGTGATGTATGGGTCTTATCAACACCATCCATCCATTTTTTTCATATCATTTTAGGGTATAAGCCTAAAAATGAGAAAGATCCAAGGCCCAAGCGGACCACACCACAGGAAGTAGCAGTGGTAATGATTCTCACCATTGAAACTTTTCTAGGGCCCACCGTGATGTTTATTTTCCATCCAACCTATTCATAAAGTTACGTAGACCTGGATGAAGAGAAAACACAAATATTAGCTCCATCCAAAACTTATGTGGCACCCAAGAAGTTTTCAACGGTAAGAGTTTAATCCCCATTGTGTAGTCCACTTGAGCCTTGGATCTGCCTATTTTTGGGTTTATACCCTAAAATGATGTGAAAAAATGGATGGACGGTGTGGATAAGACCCATACATCACGTGGCCACTCAAAGCTTCTGCTCGTTCCCAGATTACAAAGAAGATGGCATCCTCAGAAAAGGCTTCTGAAGCCATTTTCGCAACAGGCAGGAACCCTGAAATTCTATAACTTTTCATAAAAATCTTCCAAATCCCTACAAGTTTTGGCAGACCTCTTGATCGAGTGGCCCCATGGTTCCAATCTCCCAAATCCCTGCAAGTTACGACCCGTATTGTAACGATAAGGGTGGTGGTCGTTACGGCCACTGTTACCATTATGGAATACCTTGGGATTATCAGTTTAGTAGTGGACAGCAAAATAATAGAGGAGAAAGCGCAAGTCAATGATGCATTTGCAAATTACTATAAGAATCTACTATCTTGTGATAATTGGAAAACCTAGGTTTTAACCAATTGTTGAATGTTGAGGCGAAATTCCTTGAAAAGCCAATTTCCAAGGAAGAGATAAAAGCAAAGGGAAGAGATACAGCATCATATTAGAGTGGATGGCTATCCCATGGCTTCCTTCTAGATATTCTGGAATGTGGTTAAGGGAGATGTGAATTTTATTGTTAAATTCTTTAAGAGGGGCCAATTGTCAAAAGAGCTTGGAGCGTCTTTTATTGCAATCATTCTGAAGGTCGAAGGGACGGAAAATTTAAGATTTAGGCCCGTCAGTATCATCGCAGGCCCTTATAAGATATTTTCCAAAATCCTTGCATAAGACTTCGAGAAGTCCTCGTGAATGTCATCACCAAGAACCATAATAGTTGTATAGCGGGCAGGCAAATTCTGGAAAGTGCTCTCATCGCTCATAAGTGCATTGACTCTGAGCACAGGGAAGCCAAAAGAGGTTTAGCATCCAAGATGGACATCGAGAAGGCATGTGACCATGTCGACAAGGAGTTCCCCAATTACATGTTGAGAAGATTGGGGTATAAGCATGGTTCTGAATATCAATATTGGGGAGCGTATCAACCCAGCCAAAAAACGATACGATACAGGCATCATGTATCGATATCGGATGATATCGACCCATATTTGATGCGGACACAAGCGCATTCAAGGTGTACCAACGAAGAAAGCGCCAACCACAAGTGTCGTCCTTGTGGATAGGCGACTATTGAGGAGCTGAAGACCTTTCACATGTGATTGGACATATAGAAGACCTCACTCAGGGAAGACACATGTGAAGGAAGATTGGAGAAAGAAGACCGAGCACCCAAACTTTCCCGTACTTATGTTATTTGCGCGTTTTTGACTTAGTTAGGGGTCTTTTAGTAATTTTATGTCTTTATTTGCTTATTCTAGGGGTCTTTTAGTAATTTTATGTCTTTATTTGCTTATTTAAGTGGGCTAAAGCCCTAAACTCAAATTTTAACTATTGATTAATGAAAAGCAAACCCTTTGGTTGCCTCCTTCCTCTCTTCTCCCTAATAGTGCTTCTTCTCTTCCCTTGATCTTCTTCTTCTAATTTCTTCTTGTGCCCCTCCAACTTCTTCAAGGTAATAGTTTTCTTCCCTCTATTTTCCAATTTTGGCTAATCCTTCTTCGATCAAAATCTTGAGAACCGATCTAAACCCTAAACCCCCAATTTCTCAAATCCCTAATCCGAGAAACTTCTTGGTTCTTCGGACTAGTGATCTTCATTGATCGATTGGGTGTGACCATGCAAGATCGGGAGGTCTCATCCCTCGCCGGATTCAACCTGAGTAGTAATTGAATTCCATAATCCATGGTTGTAGTGATGGCCCGCTCCATTGCATGTTTCCTTTATGATTTTCTCAGTTATGATGATTACTGTTAGAATTTTAGATCATTTATTCCTTTTATTTCCGCTGTTTAATTATGTCCATGAGCATGCATCATAACTAGGGCTGTCCTGCGTCAAATTTGGTATCAAAGCCTAGGCTTGCATGGTTTTTGTTTAGATCGAGTTATCAAATTACGGTTTTGATTTTTAGGTTTAACTTAAAGTTCCAGGTTTAGAAAGTTTTCAATTTTAGAAACTTTCCAATTTTAGAAAGTTCCTAATCTGGAAAATTTCCAGATTTGAGTTGTTTCCTGTTTCAACTTAATTGTGTCAGTTCATAGTAGTTTTGCATTCATCGCATTCATCTTGAAAGTCATGACACCTAGTAGTCTAGTTAGGTAGAGTTTGGTTCGAGTCTTCATTGTATGCCCACGAGAAGAGGTAGAGGTTTCGGACTTCAACCTACCATGAATAACGAGCAGTTATCTGAGCAACTTGCTCAATTGATACAAAAGATAACCGCCTTAGAAGTGGGTCAAAGGCGTGAGTTTGCCCGCCTTAAGAACCAAATTACCACTACCATGACTAAGGTGGAGCAACTAGAGGCGTCCCAAAAGGAAAACCCCGCTGTAGGGGAAAATGCGCACTCCCAAGTGGAAGAAATCATTGAAGAACGCGCTGCCACACATGGTGGTAGTGAGGATAGAGATCGTGGTAACGGTCGTGGTGTGGTGCGAGAGGCACGAGCCACATGTGGTCATCAAGACCGCTATGATCCAGATGAGCGTGCGATGAAGAGTGTGAGAGTTGAGGCCCCGAGTTTTGATGGGCGCTTGGATCCCAAGGCATTCCTTGACTGGGTTGCTGACATGGACCACTACTTTGAGTGGTATGGCATGTCAGAAAACTGTCAAATGCAGTTTGCTAAGATAAAGCTTGTGGGTCAAGCCAAGCTCTTCTGGACCAACACCGAGCGTAGGATAGAGAGAGTTGGTAGAGCCCCTATCACACATTGGTATGAGATGAAAGAGAAGTTGAAGGAGAAGTACATTCCTCTCCCATACCGTCAGAAGCTCTTTGACCAATGGCAATCCTTACGCCAAAGGTCAATACCTACCGCTAACTACATCGCTAAATTTGAAGAGTATGTGATGCGATGTGATATCCGAGAAGACCCTCTAGTAACGCTCTCGCGTTTTAAGACGGGCCTTTGTGCAGATCTTCAGCGCGAGCTTATTACTCGGCTCTTAACGGTCTTAGATGAAGCATATCAAGTCGTGCAGGAGTTAGAGCAATATCTGGAGGCTCCTGTCGTTCGTCGTTTTGAGTCCCGAGACTCCAGTGCTAGATCTAGTTCCCAAGGAACTAGACCTAATATTGGTAATCATCCTAGGGCACAGGCGACCATTCCGTCTAGGCCTAGGGAGGACAAGGGCAAAGGGGTTCTTGGTGCCGGTCCTAGTAACATGAGCCAAGTGAGGTGCTATGAGTGTGGCAACCTTGGCCACATGTCTAATCAGTGTCCTACGAAGAGCCGTGGGAGAGCCTTAGTTATAGGCGAGTCCCACGAGGGTAGAGATGACCAGGGTGATTATGAAGTTGAAGAGTATCACCCTAAAGGAGGACTTACTGATGAAGAAGAAGTGGATGGAGAAGCAACGCTTGCAGTAGTCAGGCGTGTGTTAGCTCAGTCTAGAAGTAATACTGACTGGCGTCGAAGCACTATCTTCTACACTATTGCCAAGTGTGGTGAAAAGAATTGTAAGGTGATAGTGGACAGTGGAAGTTGTCAGAATGTGATTTCCACTAGCACCTTAGATCGCTTAAAACTGAAATCCACACCTCATCCAGACCCGTATAAAGTTTCTTGGGTTGACAAGACATCCCTACCTGTCACCCAGCAATGTCTAGTCCCCATCGAGTTTGCGTCATACAAAGAGTCTCTGTGGTGTGATGTTTTACCTATGGATGTGGGACATGTTATCCTAGGTAGACCATGGCTATTCGATAATGATGTCACGATCTTTAACCGTTCGAATGCGTGTACTTTTATGTATAATGGTAAAAAGATCAAACTTAATCTCATGCCACCTGAGAATACACTAGGGAAGAAGAAGGATGAGAAGGCAAGTGAGCCTAGAGAAATGGGGAAATCCAAACCTAAGTCTTTACATATAATCAGCGCAAGAGAGTTTGAAAAAGAGGCTAAGGAGGATTCTATGGTGTATGCCCTTGTGGCTAGAGAAATTACACCTGAGGTTCCATCAGAGTTGCCCCGTGAGATGACCTCGGTCCTGAAGGAATATAGTGATGTATTTCCTGAAGACTTACCGAATGAGTTGCCACCTATGAGGGACATACAGCATGTCATTGATCTTCTCCTAGGGTCTACTCTACCGAACCTTCCTCACTACAGGATGAACCCTGTAGCGCATGCAGAGTTGAAGAAGCAAGTTGATGAGCTTCTGCAAAAGAGTTTCATCCAAGAGAGTATGAGCCCGTGTGTCGTGCCTGCATTGTTGACGCCAAAGAGAGACGGCACGTGGCGCATGTGTGTGGACAGCCGTGCCATAAATAAAATTACTGTCAAGTATAGGTTCCCTATACCTAGACTTGATGATATGCTTGACATATTGGCCAGGTGCACTATATTCTCTAAGATAGACCTCAAGAGTGGATATCACCAAATCCGTATACGCCCAGGAGATGAGTGGAAGACGGCGTTTAAGACGAAAGATGGGTTGTGTGAGTGGTTGGTCATGCCCTTCGGCTTGACTAACGCACCCAGTACTTTCATGCGGGTGATGACACTAGCTTTGAGGCCGTTCATGGAAAAATTCCTAGTGGTGTACTTTGACGATATTCTTATTTATAGTACCACTAAGGAATCACACCTTGAACATTTAAAGAAGGTCTGCAGTGTCCTTAGGAAGGAAAAGTTGTATGCTAATCTTAAGAAATGTGCATTCATGTCTAGCCAAGTTGTGTTCTTAGGATTTATAGTGACATCTGAAGGGATGCGCGCAGACCCTGAAAAAGTCAGGGCCATAGTTGAGTGGCCAGAACCAAGGAACATTCAAGAGGTGCGAAGTTTTCACGGCCTAGTAACTTTTTATCGTCGGTTCATTAGGGGTTTTAGCACGATCATGGCTCCCATTACCGAGTGCATGAAAAAGGGAGAGTTCGTGTGGTCTAAAGCCGCCGTCAAGGCTTTTAAAGAAATTAAGGGCAAGATGGTGGAAGCTCCTGTCATGCGTCTACCTGACTTTTCTAAAGTCTTTGTAGTAGCGTGCGATGCGTCTGGTGTCAGTATAGGTGGAGTGTTGAATCAAGAAGGACACCCAGTGGCCTATTTCAGTGAGAAACTGAATGAGGCAAAACAAAAATACTCCACTTACGACAAAGAATTTTATGCGGTAGTGCAATCCCTGAGACATTGGCGACACTACCTCCTACCGCAAGAATTCGTTTTGTTTTCTGACCATGAGACTTTGAGATATTTGCATTCTCAGAAGAAACTCAACCCAAGGCATGCCAAGTGGGTAGCGTTTCTTGAGGAATATTCATTTGTTTTGAAACACAAGGCCGGGGTTGAAAACAAACCAGCGGATGTCCTTAGTAGGAGAGTGGCGTTGCTCAACTCCTTGAGTGTAGAGGTAGTCGGATTTGAGCAACTGAAAGATGAATACCCCATATGTCCTGATTTTGGGGGTACTTACGCGTCGCTCTCTAGTGACCAGCATATTATGGGTGAATATGTTCTTAAAGATGGCTTTCTTTTCAAGGGAGACAGACTTTGTATTCCCCGTATGTCCCTTCGTGAATTCCTCATCTGGGAGCTTCATTCAGGAGGGATAGCTGGCCATTTTGGTCGTGATAAGACCATTGCCCTCGTGGAAGATCGTTTCTATTGGCCAAGCCTCAAGCGAGACGTAGCCAAAGTTTTAGGGCAGTGTCGAACATGTCAGCTGGCAAAACAAAGAAAGCAAAATACCGGGCTGTACACGCCATTGCTAGTGCCACATGCTCCGTGGCAGGATATTAGTATGGACTTCGTGCTCGGGCTTCCCAAGACTATAAAAAAGCACGATTCCGTTTTTGTCGTTGTGGACCGTTTTTCTAAAATGGTGCATTTCCTCCCATGTTCGAAGACGTCAGATGCGTCTCATGTTGCTCATCTCTTTTTTTATGGTGTGGTGCGTCTCCATGGGTTACCTAAAACCATAGTGTCTGATCATGATGTTCGATTTACTAGCTATTTTTGGAAGACACTGTGGCACATTATGGGAACTCGTTTGCAATTTTCTACTGCTTACCACCCACAAACAGATGGTCAAACTGAAGTGGTAAACCGTAGCCTTGGAAATCTTCTACGTTGTCTAGTGGGTGAACATGTTAAGACTTGGGACCTAATTTTACCAACTGCTGAACTTGCTTATAATGGGTCAGTTAATAGATCTACAGGGTTGAGTCCTTTTGAAATTGTAAGTGGTTATAAACCTAAAATGCCCATAGATCTCTTACCTATGTCTGTTACACAAAGGTCTTCTGAGTCAGCCGATGCATTCACACGCCATATTCATGATTTGCATACACATATTAGACAACGGTTAAATAAGAGCAATGATGATTATAAAGTTTCAGTTGATTCTCATCGTAGAGTGCAAGAATTTCAAGAAGGAGACTGTAATGGTGCGAATAAGGCCAGAGCGATTCTCTCAAGGATCTGCAAAGAAATTACAAGCGCGTAGTGCTGGACCATTCAAGATATTACAAAAGGTTGGGTCCAACGCGTATTAGGTTGACCTTCCACCTGAAATGAGCATTAATCCAACTTTTAATGTGGAAGATCTAACCCGTGCCCATACTCCCATTATTGATACATCGTCCCTTTCATGGCCTTTTTCTGAGTTTGTTACCCAACCCCTTCCACCCCCTCCTCCACCCATTACCCATAAAGAAGCAATTGAGGAAATCTTGGATGACGAGATAGTATCCACGAGAGATGGGGGTTTCCAAAGGTATCTTGTCAAGTGGAAGAACAAACCATCGTCTGAATCTACGTGGCTGTCCAGCGACGCATTGCAGGGTATTGATCCAGATCTACTCGAGCGCTACAAAAGTTTCAACTCGTCGGAGTCGAGTTTTTCTCACCCGAGGGGAATTGATGCGGACACAAGCGCATTCAAGGTGTACCAACGAAGAAAGCGCCAACCACAAGTGTCATCCTTGTGGATAGGCGACTATTGAGGAGCTGAAGACCTTTCACATGTGATTGGACATATAGAAGACCTCACTCAGGGAAGGCACATGTGAAGGAAGATTGGAGAAAGAAGACCGAGCGCCCAAACTTTCCCGTGCTTATGTTATTTGAGCGTTTTTGACTTAGGGGTCTTTTAGTAATTTTATGTCTTTATTTGCTTATTCTAGGGGTCTTTTAGTAATTTTATATCTTTATTTGCTTATTTAAGTAGGCTAAAGCCCTAAACTCGAATTTTAACTATTGATTAATGAAAAGCAAACCCTTTGGTTGCCTCCTTCCTCTCTTCTCTCTAATGGTGCTTCTTCTCTTCCCTTGATCTTCTTCTTCTAATTTCTTCTTGTGCCCCTCCAACTTCTTCAAGGTAATAGTTTTCTTCCTTCTATTTTCCAGTTTTGGCTAATCCTTCTTCGATCAAAATCTTGAGAACCAATCTAAACCCTAAACCCCCAATTTCTCAAATCCATAATCCAAGAAACTTCTTGGTTCTTCGGACTAGTGATCTTCATTGATCGATTGGGTATGACCATGCAAGATCGGGAGGTCTCATCCCTCGCCGGATCCAACCTAAGTAGTAATTGAATTCCATAATCCATGGTTGTAGTGATAGCCCGCTCCATTGCATGTTTCCTTTATGATTTTCTTAGTTATGATGATTACTGTTAGAATTTTAGATCATTTATTCCTTTTATTTCCGCTGTTTAATTATGTCCATGAGCATGCATCATAACTAGGGCTGTCCTGCGTCAATATTGGTCCAAAAAAATTAAGCCAAAGAACTAAGAAAAATATTAGGAAAAAAAATAAAATAATAAGAAATTCAAGAATCTATCTTCTTCCTTTTTTCATATTCTGAACATGCATATGATGGTGCATCAAACCATTCTTTGATGAGAACGTTTGTGTGTCTGTTTGACTTGTTAAAGATGGACCCCAATTGAACATAAATCAAGCATGATTTGGTGAATTAGGGCCTTTACATTGAAATACAACAAAAATTGCATTCAAATTATTTGTTTTGATCCCAAAATAGGTACAGCCTAAAATGAGCTTTTATTTTTTAAGCTTGCTCCATGGTTTAAATGGAAAAATAAATAAATAAATAAAGAAGAAGAAGAAGAGACATGAGTGAATTTAAAAATAATAAATAAATAAAGAGGGCTTTTATTGGTGTATCAACCCGTATCAGCCCCATATCATGTGTTGATATGCCTTGTATAGGCCGATAAAAATCTTCTTTTTTTTTAATCGGGCTAGTACGATCCCGTATCGCATATCATCTTGTGCCAATATGGATACGATATGGCCGTATTGACTAGTGTGATACCAATATCCAAATCTATGGGTATAGGCATAAATAGAGGAATTGGGTTTAAGAATGTATTCGTTTGGGTGTTTTTTTTGTCTTGGTCAATAGATCGCCAGAAACAAAATGTTTCTTTAAGGCCTTGAAGGGACTTAGGCAGAGTGATCCTCTATCTCCTTTCCTAATTGTGGTTGTTGCAAAACCCCTCAACAGAATGTTACTTAAAGTCAAGTAGTTTAATCAGAGGTTTTAAGGTGGCAAACACAAGTGCTCAAATTAATCATCTGTAATATGACAATGATACAATTTTACTTTGAGACGCTGACAAGGCAATGGTGGATAACTTGTGGAAGATAGTAAGATGTTTCAAGTTTCACGTTTGAAGTTTAACATTACTAAAAGTAAGATGCTAGGTGTGAGGCTGGACAAGGATGAAGTGTCGAGGTTGGTCATTTTTAGGTGTAGGGTTGGGTCTTTTCCTTCACGACATACATAGGCCTTCCTTTGTATATTGGGAGGCCGGCTAAGCACCTATGGGATAAGATCATTGAAACGATCAAGAGAGGTCAAGGTTGGTCATTTTTAAAGGGTTTCATGTTTGACGCTTAACATTACTAAAACTTCTAAAAGTGAGATGCTAGGTGTGAGGCTGGACAAGGATGAAGTGTAGATTGGCCATTTTTAGGTGTGGGGTTGGGTCTTTTCCTTCGCGAGGCTAGCTAAGCACCACTGGGATAAGATCACTAAAATGATCAAGAGAGCTTGAAGTGTCAAGGTTGGTCATTTTTAGGTGTAGGGTGGGGTCTTTTCCTTCAACATACATGGGCCTTCCTTTGTATATTGAGAGGTTGGCTAAGCACCTCTGGTATAAGATCATAGAAAGGATCAAGAGAAAGCTCTCAAGCTAGAAGCAATGCCATCTTTCTTTGGGAGGGTGCTTAACCTTGATAAAACCTATGTTTGCCAATATGCCACACTTTGTCCCTATTTAGATGCCCTCGATCTTTTTTTGATAGATCGAGCAAGCTAAGGAGAGGACTCCATGGTGCAACACGTGCACAACTCGGGCCACTTTTCTATTCGATCTTTCTACAATTTGATTCGAAAATCACCTTTGATTATCACATCAAGTTACCCTTCCCATGCAGAGTTCTATTGAGCTCCCCCAGTCCCCCTAGAGTTGTGGCTTCCGTTTGGCTGGTTGGTGGGAAAAGGGTATTGACCATTAATAATCTCCAAAAGAGATCTAAGATCCTCCCCCCAACATTTCCGTTATGCGCATAAACAATGCAGAGTCCACTGATCACCTTTTCATCCACTACGCTTTCACTCAAGGCCTATTTGGATATGATTACATCCACAGCAAATACTGGAAATTTCATCCTTGATTTTACGTTAAGTGTGTTTGCCAAAAATAGAGAGACAAAATTCAAACCCGTGGATTTCCCCTGACATTATGTCAGTGTAATTGAAGATATCCCACAGAAAATACATCTCACTACAACACCACTTGGTACCCAAAACAAGCGATTTGGGTACCACCCTGATCATGGGGTCCACCTTAATGTATGCATTGTATATCTAAGTTGTCCATTCATTAATGTGGACCCCACATGCCTAATTACCTCCCTTCCAAACACATGATTGGTCGGTGGAAAGTCCAGAAATTTACATCTTTATCGAAACACATGCTTTAGTTAGTCAAAATACACTAACAGCCACTTTCAGTGTAATGGGCAAGTCATGATTGCTCATTTGCAATACAATACCATGGTAAGTGGCAATCCAAGCAGGCCCTCAGAAGGTGTGGGAATGCTTCTTTCTAGTATTCAAAACTTCGTAGGTGATGCCACAGTCTATGGAAGACATCTTGTGGGCTTGGCACAACGAAGGAATAAGGATAGGGAAGGCGATGTGTTAGCTCATCATAATGGTAGTGCTTTGGGTGATTTGGAGGGACGGAATATGGGTTCTTTCCATAGTAGGAGTGCATTTGTGGAAGATGTGGTGACGAAAATTAAAATAGAAGTGGTGGGTTGGGCGTTCAACATTAAGTCAATGGATGTTTGCAATCTTTCTTCTTTCTTTGCATTGTAGTTTGGAGTTGTATTCTTTCCTCACCTAACTTTTGCTTTAGCGAGCTTTTCTAATAAAATTTCATCATCTTTCAAAAAAAAAAAAAATCAAGTTCTTGTTTGGATAGTCGGTGGAAATCTCATATTCCTCTCACAATATTTACCTAGTGTATCGTACCAAGAATCCAAATTATGGAAAAGTGTAACCATTGCTTGGTGGAATCCACCTTTTTCCTTGCTTTCCAAACAACACAAAACATCACATCAACAGGAAATCCTTTTTCCTTTTCCATTGTTTGGCATGGAATCCATCGTTTCCAAACATGGCCTTAGGGGAAATGGAAATTGTGTGGATGGACTTTTCCCCATGCCAAATTGAACCAACGAAAATGAACTTTGATGATTCCAACCACGGAGATTTTTGCAACTTAACCATGACAACTTCACTTATGCCCACGTGTTCACTTCAAGGAGGGGTTCCACTGTTTCCAAGGCATGGTGTTGACAAATCGCATTGAAGAGAGCGAGAGACTCATATGGTTGTCTAAAAGGATCAGAATTCCCATGGAAAGATTGCCTAGTGGGGTTTGGGATTATTCGTGCCTAAAGAGAAGTTAGCACCATAACACAACTACATATGAGGTATTATAACAGTTCATTAGGCAGCCACTTATGTGCACTAGGCCCAAAAACAAGCCGATTGATCTTTCAAAAAAAAAAGGTGATTGGCTCATATTTAGGGCCACAGCCCACAAGTTTCCTAGAAAAATGATGGCTAAAGAAATAGGCTCTGCATGACTATTCAAAGGCCCACAAGTGCCAATGTTCCACTTGTGCAAGATCTGGGTCATTCATTACTCATCACGTGGACTGCACTGCGTATACTTTGGCCCAAAATTTGGCTTGTCCAGTTATCAGGGGCCCTCATGTGCATGTTGAGTGCAGAGCCATTTGTCAGTTTTCTAAACCATCCATTTTTTTCATAGGCTGTGGAACAGCTTAAGACCCATCTGGCCTTCTTCTTTTTTTTTTGGGACAGAGAAAATAAACAGAGGGACCACCAGATGAACAACCAGATTTTGCACACAGGTGCCAATGTAAGCACAGTACAATTCAACTGCAAGTACCCATCACATTTCTCAGAAAAAATAAAGTCACTAATGTTCCACATTAACCGTAAATGCCTGCCCCACCTGATGAAAGAACCAACCCAATTATGGCCAGAGCACATGTTAAGTACTGTCTGCCTAACAAACGGAAATGCAGCCCTCACAAGTGCACTACATTGACACCATGTAGGTTGTTGAGTCAGGATGCTTGGCAGCCTGTTTGCGTGTTTATTCAATCCTATAGGGCATGTTTGGATGCCATTAAAAAATGTGTTTTAACGCATTTTCTCCTGGCGGAAGCATACCAATGGCTGGAATTAAACATGAGATGTGGCCTATTCAAGTATCCAGCTGACCTGAAATTTCACCCAAATATGTTTTTTTATGACGAGGGTTCAGAAATTCAAAAGCATCTCATATTTTAACACATTAGTGAGAAGCGTTCAAGCAATGCCTTGGTAACCCCATTTCTTGCAAAACTAAGGAGAGTGCAGCGTCCCGGCACCCTCATATCACTTGCAGATTTAATGAAAAAAAAATGGGTGGCATCAAAATACACCCTAAGCATTTCACATATGCATAATTATAAATTTACCCAACACAGAAAATTTTCCAAATTTCCGAAAAAGAAGAAGAAGAAGAAGAAGAAAGAAAGAAAGAAAGAAAAAAATTAGCAGCAGTGGCAACGAAAACAGATTGCAAGAAAACAAGATAAATTGTTATTTATTAGGCTGCGTTTGGTTTTTTTTTTTTTTTTTTTTTTTTTTTGAGAGAGAGAGAGAGATTAGGCTGCGTTTGGTTGCACCAAATATCATGATAATCCATTATTAATCAGTCTAATTCGGTGCAAAATTTCACGATATTTCTTGAAATTTGGTGCAACGAAACACACCCTGATAAAAGTTTTATTTTAAAAAAAAAAAAAAAGGAAAAACAATATACCTGAGGATTACTTGAGAAAAGGGAAACCCTAAAACACCATTTGAAGGCAACCAAACGATCCAATGCAACTTCTAGAACCTTCTAGAATCAATCAAGGAAAACAAGCAGACGCCAATAAGGGCATTTTCGTCAGAATGCTGGAAATTCCAAAGAAGAAGATCAGAGAAGCTGTAATGGACGAAACCACTGGTGGCTTTCTTGGTGGGAGAGAGGCGGTTTCAAGAGAAAGGTTCGAATGGTTTGAATGTTCGGAAGTAGTTTTAAGGCATTTATACCTGCAACCCTGCAAGGGAAAGGCCAGGTCAGCTTTGTATCAACTGTGGATATTCGCGCGAAGAGGATTTAAAGGGTCGATTCTCGGCACACGTAGAAGATCCTCATACGTGAAAAAGGTTTAGGATATTCGTCAGGTGGGGTCATCCGTCACATTACTTAGTTGGGTTAAATGAACGTCGAGTATCGACTGCGGTTTTCTCCTGACCGTCCGTTTCTCTAACTCATGCATGGGCCATCTAATGATTGGATAGGTGTATTTTTTAACTAAACGAATTTCAAGGTGGATTCAATCTATTGAATAGATGGGATCTTGCATTCATGTGGATAATTTTCACGTGTCGTGCGAATCGCTGCCTTGATCTATTCGCGCATGAGTGTCTCCTTTTCTCTGTGTTTTTGCAGTACTAAAATGTCGGTTGCAGAGAGAGAGGGAATGCTAAAAAAACCGATGGTTTGTTTTCGAATCGCTCGCTTTTGTACCGTTGCGTTGGACGAATGCTGCGCATTCGCTCGCGTGAGGTTTAATGGCACATCGCGTACCATATTCTACCAGGGAACGAATGTGTAGCATCTGATCCATTCACTGCTGTTATCTGCACCTAAATTACGCATTTAAATCGTCAGAAGTAGGCCTGATTTGGGAAGCGATTGGCTGGTGTACCTTACACCAGCAATATAGCTGCCTTAGGTACGTGTTGAGCGAAGACGAGCACTACGCTCCTCGGTCTCCGAGTTATACGAACGGTTCAAAGGATATCAAAGTTACATTGCCACACAGTGACGTATTTATTATATCTACACTGTTCACCTATTTTTGGAGATCATTTTTGAGCATTATGTAAAAAAATAATCATATCCAGAGATTATCTGGACCACACCATAAATAACACCGGAGATAATGATTTTCACAATTAAACAATTCATTGGGCCACTGCAGCGTTTATTTTCCATCCAATTTGCTCAAGACGTTACATAGGCATGAATGAAGAGAAAAAACAAATTTCATATTGATCCAAAACTTCTATAACCACAAAAAGAGCTTCAATGGTAGACCTTCAATATGCCACCGCTTTTTGCAATATAGTCCACTTGATAGTTAGATCTCTTATTTTTCATCTCAAGCCTTAAGACAATCTCAACAAATGGATGGATGGATAGTTTTGATATAACACATACCTTATGATCAAACCCACAAACCTTGCTAACATCGATACAATAGATATATAGCTGGTGTGAGGTACAGTAGCCAATCGGCTTCCCTGATTTGGATGCGGTTTGGCTAGCAATCCCAACACAAGCAAATTAGCTAGTGTCAAAAATCTATGGTACCTCCATGGTGCATGTGTCTTATCCACACGGTGAACTAGTGGTTTTAAATGCTTATTAAGGGTCATAGAAGTTTAAGATCAATCTAATATTTTTAGAATTAGACCACCATGTTGGTCTGATTCTTGCTTGTTTAGACCACTACAGTGTTATGGTTCTTGTAGACTGGCTGGCTTAGGTTCGTATTGAACCCGTTAACTTGATCAAAGAACACTTTAAACTTTATTGATTCATATGAGAGAATGAATTGAATGTTTGTAATGTTGAAATGAACCATCCAAGCTCAGTTTATATAAGCTAGCTCCAGGGTATTTGGACGTTTTGGTCCAAGGTAATAACTACAATTGACTGTTTATAATAGTTGGTGAGAAATTAGCTGTTATTTAGCAGTTTTTGACCATTTTACATGTGAAAAAACAATTGCATATTAGCTGTCTAGACACAATGGCTAGCCACATGTAGTATTTTCTACATAGACTAATTTATTGCTACATGAGTAGTTATAATAGGCCTCTTAAACAACTACTTTTAGCCTCTATATAAGGCAAATAAGTCTCTCTCAAACCTCTTACCCACAACACTCCAAATCCATCCACCTAACCTATCACGCCCAAAACTCAGAAAACGGGCTCACAGAATTTCGGATCGCCAAATCCGATGCCGACAGCCTCCGTAGTACTCCATTCTCAACTCCCAACGCCCATACACCAAGTTCCGATCTTGGGATCCTACAATAAGGATTTTCCAACGTACATATATCTCATAAGAAGCATAACCACAAGTATACCTAAATTACAAAAGCAACATCATCATCACATATCTACTAATATAAATAGTTGAATACAGTGCTAAAAGGGAAATACATATATCAAAAATCAAAGCTCCAGAAGACAACTGCACGCTCCAAGCTCAACGCTGCTGCGACCTAATGTCACTTGTACGCATCTATCGTGTATAAGCTTATAAAAAGCTTAGAGGGTAGTGAAAGTGTGTACAATGCACATGTCAAGCATATAAATATCAAAGTAAGCGGAAATACTGGTAATCCATAAATCGTACAATATCAGAGTAATGCGGAAACATGTGGGCAAGTTCATAAATACCATCAGGATCATCTAGGTCATATAGATGCAGAAACATAGCAACTTAAAATACCATATGCTGCGGATGCAGTATGCGATATGCAATGCGAATGAAATGACCAAGTTGAAATGTGAAGTCGGATTGATAGTACGTAGTATCGCAGGCTATAGGGTCCATCATAAGGGACTTCTATCCAAACCAGTCTAATACCTAAATTTGGATGATCAGGCTCAATGTGGTAGACTCCTGATCTCAGATTAGTCACGTGCCTAACCGAAATCCTAGCCATTACGAATCTACACATATTAAATTAATTGTGCACCACTAGCACGAGTTGATAGTGAATGAACGAATGAATGAGTAAGATGTTAGTCTACAACTCTTGCTCAATAAGTCCACATATCAACATCGTACATCTCTGGTATCATCACTGGGGTCTACTATACTCTAGATGCAATCGCCGGCCCACTGGACGAGCAACCATATAAGTGGAAGAGACCTCACTATCCGCCTAACCAGTAGTCAGCCAATATCTACCCGGCACGTCGATAGCGGACCCAATTACGAGCTGGTCAAACTCAGCCTGGCTATGTGCATTACCCTCGGGCAGGTAAGGCCACAACCCCTTTCCAACCGACTACGACACAGTGGGAGACACGGCCCACTGGTATTCTGCACTTGGGTGTTCATGTATCCACTCGATCTAGACGTTGGGGCGTCTCCTGACCACGGAGTTTAGAAATGTTCACACGGGGACATCTATGACACCCCGATGCTAGCAATAGATTTTCGGTGTCCCATCTGGCCATCCACGACATGCCTGTGGAGGCTACGGCCCTTATGTCGCTAGGGCATATAATAATTACAACACATAATGGAAGATGTATGAGTCATACAATCTAGTCATGCATCAATCCTACGCATACCGTGCGGTCATGTGAGACAATCTCCGCCTATCAGAGTCTCATAACAACCTGCCTGTAACACCCCGTACTTTCCAGTACTCGAGTGTTACCATGTAATTTAATTTAATATAAATACAAAGAATAATACAACCTAAATATATATACACTATGAAGTGTATATACTGTGTAAAGATTTAAAATTTCATGCTAAAATGATACATATGTATTTAATGTATATAAGACATTATGAAAACAATATTATATTAAATAAACACAATGAAAAATAATTTCACAACATAAAATCAAATTTTAAATAATAATATAGCAGTGAATATTTTTATATCCGTATGTATATAAAAATCATTAGATATTTTAATGAAAATTTATATTTAACAATATTATTAAATACAAATATAGTTTTAATTAAATATAATATTGTATATTAAGAATTAAGTATATTAATGAATGTAATTAGTGGTATGTTAATATTAAAATTATATTTATATATATGAGATTTTAAATATTGTAATTATAGGTAAGATACAAAAATAATAAAAAATTATATTAATATTAGTATCAGTTAATAATATATTACAAAAGCCTTACAAATGGCCCATTAAGACCTTTTAACCGTTGATGTCCAACTTCGGGATGATCTAACCGTCAGATCAATGAAAACACCAATTTAGAGGAAAAATCTGCATGGATGGCCCACCTGGGCATTGTACCCGCCTGAGTTTAGGTTAAAAACCCATACTTGGGCCCATCAAGTGAAATGGATGGAGTAGATTTCCCACAAACGTCACATTGGGCCCCACACTTGCGTCGCATGTGCACCACAGGGGATGAACCCGCGGTGCACCGTACCACCTGAAGCGGTCAGAGCTCCCTTGACCCGCGACTTCCCGAAATAGAGAAGTCTCTCTCTTTGCGTTTTTGTCAGCAGCGGACGGCGTCCGTTTGCAATGCATTGCGGCCCACCATATGGTCCCCACCTTGATGATCCAAACCGTCCATTCGACAGAGGACACGTGTGAGACCAAAACCCAAGTTCATATCAGATTTTCATGCATGTTTGGACACACAAACCTCGCTGCAAAACGGCCCTGCAAAAACACATTTTCAAAAATGGCAATTGTCCTCCTTGCCATGAGAGCGATCCGTGTGCTCTCTCCCCTCTCCAATCCCAGCCCTTTAATTCAACGTATCCTGACCGTTTGTCTGGGAAAATCTCAGCCATCCATTTGCTTAGGGCGTTCCTTGCAAAACCAGGGATTGTTTTGGTTCCCGCCCACTGTTTTGGAGGCGGTTTCAGCCAGAGGAGATCCTGGCCACTTGCTATTGATCCGACGGTTTAGAAAGGATCAGGGCAAGCATATAAGGCGTGCGGATCGAGGGACAGTAGCTCACCCTCCATTTTCGCAGCCACAACCATGAAACCAGCCATTTCCCTTCCACCTCCGAACCCATCGAGAAAAGCTCATCTGAGCTTCATTCTCTCTATTCTCTAAGCTTCCTGGGGCCCATTAGATCAGTCCACAACCGGTAGAATGAAGAAAGAAGCCTTCATTGGAGATCCGCCATTAACGGCGTTCATCTTCTCCACCGCTCAAAACCGGGTCAGCGCAGTACAGGATGTCGTTTTTCCGGCTTTCACCATCTGGTGATGGCGAAGGGAGAAAGAAAGAAAGGAGAAAGGAAGATGAAGGTGCGTGGTGGGTTGCTGCACCAGGCAACTGCACCACAACTCGATCCAAGCCAAGTGCGGTCCGAGCCAGGCTGGGTCTATCTGCCGTTGCTGGACGTTCCAGCAGCAAGGAATTAGGAAGAGGATATAAGGAGAAGGAGATAAAGATAGAGAGAAGGAAAGAAGCGAAAATCAGAGAGAGGGAAGGAATGGCTGCCATCTCACGGTCGGTTTCCTGATGCGCTGAGTCAACTCAGTTCGACCAAGACTAAGTCGGGTCGAGTGGGGTTGTGTTGGATCCGATCCAACCTCCTTGATGGCCTAGCTGTGAAGAGAGAAGAATAAATAAATAAATAAAAGAGAAGTAGGAAGAGAGAGGAAGAAGATACAGGTAGAGGAAGAGAGAGCCACCGCTGAGTCGACTCGACTGAGTCGTAAAGCCTGGTCCGATCCGGCTCCTTGCTGATCATTTCCAGCTGTGGGAGTTGGAGGAAAGAAAGGAGGAAAAGAAATGGAAAGAAGAGATGGAGAGAAAGAGAGAGAGTCGATGGACGGTTGTGTTGAGCCGAGTCAACTCGGTTCGAACCGAATCATTATGGGTGAGTCAACATTTTCCCCCATTCTAGTTAAGTTTCGACGTACTATTACCATTTGTTGCCATTGGTATTATTAATATTAGCAAAGATTAGCCATTAGTAGGCCATTATGCTAAACTAGTTATTGTAAACAAATTACAATTATTGAATATCATTATCCTATTTATTATTCTTAAATATTAATTTTGGTTAGTGTCACCATAATGATTATTTTACTACATTAACTAATATTAATTGTAACACTATGGTTAATAATTATTTTCTAATTATTAAATTAACATTGTTACCATTTTCATTATTAATAAGATCGTTAAATATTAGGATGCATGACGATTAGTAAATTATCTATTCTAATGATAGTTATTATATACAAAAAATTAAAATGATACCATTATTAAATGTTAATGCATTGTCTTATCATAGATAGTATATCATAATATTAATTATCATCATAATTATTATTAACTAATATTAACTATGACACTAATGTTAGTAAAGATTTTATAACTATTAAATTAACATTATAAATAATTACACACCACTAAAGTTCAACCTTAAAGATTTGGCCTAAACCTAAATTTCAGGATGAAGCCCTAATTCCATATTAAAACCCTAAAAGAAATCCAAACCCCAGGTAGTGCGTGGAACTTGGATCTAATGATATAAGCTCATGATCTGTGGTAGGATTCAATTCTAAAGGAACAAGCACTTAGCGACACTGGTAGGCGATTCAAAGTATAAGGTGATGATTCTTTCCCTTGAGCTTTCCATCTTCTCATTAGCTTAACTTATAGTTTTTATTAAAAATTATAATTGATCTCTCTCTTATAATCACATGTATTAGCTGGTGGAAATTGAATTACTATATTGCCTGCTTAATGTTCATCCTGTATATTTGTTCATGCTTGTGGATTATTTGTGTATTGCTTATGGACATTAAACTGGTATATTAGTAGGAAACCCCCACCTATAAATGTACACCCATACTTGTGATGTAACCCAACTGGTTGTGATTAAAATGGACCTTCGACTTAGTGGTTATTGAGTAGTGGTCTAAATGGATCATTGATGTGGGCCTACCATCCAGGGTTATTGTGTCCAAATGGTTTTCAAGGATCGTCTTTTATCGCATGGTTTTGACACTCGCCCTATGAGGCCTATTTTGATAATTACACTATGTGGCTTGTTTGATATCGCCCTATGTGGCTTTGTTCTGATAATTTCCCTATATGGGTTCGATGTTTTATACTACGTAACCATGCGATGGTAAGCCCCATATACTGTAATATGATTGGCCACTAGTCGACGGGTTTCCATTAAACATCATAAGATGGTAGCCTCATGAGCCGGGGATGGTGGTAATGGGACACTATGCCCGAGCTGTCGGCCTACGCTGGGCCCTGCGCTCCCCGTAGTGACCGTGAGCTTATTCTAAAATGGCTGATTGCAATTGGACTAATAATGAGCTGGCAAATCATGCACACATAGCATACTACGACGGCTTGGATCATTATGCCCATACGATTACGCTGCGAGTTGCGCTAATGACCAGCCGATCGATTTATGATGATGACTTGGATCACTCATGCCCATACGATTACGCTGCGTGTTGCGCTGATGACCACTCACATCTTTGGGTGACGACCCCATTGCCTATCTGGATGTTTTTCCTGGGACACCGACCGTCCGGATGATTTACCCGGGTCGATGATTGCATTCATGCATCCATGCACCTAATAAGACTGCATTTACTCTGTTTTGGTTGTCTGGATGTTTTATATTATTTCTTACCTAATGCGACGGTGTGTAATCTTGAGGGGAATTCACACTGAGTTGGCCACTCATCCATCAAATATACAACCGTACAGGTAGTACAGGTGGCTTTAGTGATATGTACGTTCAAACTTGATGAGGAGCAGGGTACGATTGCCAGGGATGCATGGCTGTATTTACCTGGAGGAGCTGCGTGATCTTGCGGCTTATATTTATATGTTTTCCGCTATTCTTCATGTATTAAATTATTGTAAATCTTGTACTTGTTAAATTCAGAGACATTGGTTTGTATAAGTCATTATGGGCAGCTTCTTGTAAATTTGAATGATAATGAAATTTTCCTTTATGTCGATTTTTCCACACTACGCTCATTTGCTTACTCTGATGAAGGAAAAAAAAAAAAAATACACTCGAATTCGACCATCTTTTAAAGCTGACACTCGGGTTTTTGGGACACGGGTCATATACTCGGGTCCTGAAAACCGGGGCGTTACACTGCCCAATGACATATGCAATGGTCAACCACATCTCTTAACAAACATGCAGATGATGCGTATAGGCATGTATCATGATGCTATATTGTCATATACTCATAATCGGTATCGACAATCGGCATCGATAATCAGCCCGTACAATCGATCTCGACAATCAGATTCGGCCTCGATAATCAAAATCGACATCTACAATTGAAATTGGTCTCGATAATTAGAGTCGGCCTCAACAATCGAAATCAACCTTTAAAATCGAAATCGGCTTCGACAATCGGAATCCGTGAGAATGGGCCTAATGAGGCCTAAGGGAAGGTCACAATATGGACATTCAACCATCATTGCCCATCAATGTGGACATTTAACCAACATTGCTCCCAAGGAGTGGCCCACATATAGCCAAACCTATAATTGGCCCATGGCCTCATACAAGGGCCTAATATACATCACCATGGGCCTCATAAACGTAAAATGGGCCACATCAATGGACCGCACCAATGAGCCTCATAAACATCAAGTGGGCCGCACCAATGAGCCTCATATACGTCAAGTGGGCCACATCAACGGGCCGCGCCAATGGGCCTCATATACGTCAAGTGGGCCGCATCACATGGGCCGCACTAATCGTCGCCATAGATATACAAAACATATATCACGATAGGCTACACAAATGGACGGCATAGATATACATCACGGATGACGTCCCACCGTCCCAATCCAGCGGACGATGTGGATATAAAATAAATACATCAAGGTGACTCCCACCTAAAATTTAGATCTATCACATCCTCTTTGTAATGCCATAAATGATCTCTACCAATGGTTGGACGGTAAGGGTAAAATACATACATCACACGGGACCCACAGAACTTGCTAATGACGATACAACAGCCATTGTTGCTGGGGTCCAAGGATGGACGGCCCAGATGAAAGATAGATGGATGGCATGGAATGAAGATACATCATGGTGCGTCCTACAGCACCTGGTAATGTCCTTACAATGGACGGTTTGGATATAACACATATCTCTGATTAGACCCACAGAGCATTATTGACGTCAATACATCAGCTATATACTTGGTGTGTGGGTCCCACATGGATGGTATGGATTAACAAATACGTCGGGGGTGGGTCCCACCATCTCAATATGGACAGTGTGGCTGAAAGTCACATACACCATGGTCGGTCACAAAACTTGCCGACATCACTATAGTGAGCCCACCGTCATAACATTGGACGGTGTGGATACAAAAGAAATACATCAAGGTGGGTTCCACCTCCACACGTGCCACATGTGTGGGGTGGGCCCCACACCATGAAAACTGGATGGATAGTATGTATAAAATACATACATCATAGTGTGGTCCAAATGGACGAAATAGAATACATAAATCAAGGTGGGGCCCCACACGTGTGGATTCAAGGCATCCCATGTCCGAGTAATGGACGGATGGTGTAAATGACACACCTCATGATGGGTCCCACGTGGGCCCACCATCATATTATATTAATATATTATCATATTATATACATATATATATATATATATATTATAATATAGTCTAGCGTCCAGGCCCTGGATGGCCTGGAGGCCAGACACATACATCAACGGCCACACTTCAACGGTGGGTCACACCGTCCAACAGGCTGGACGGTGTGAATAAATCACATACATCACGGTGGTCCCATGTCTAGTGGGCCAGATGTTTGGATCAAGCTGATATATATATATATATATATATATATATATATATATTCCCTTCATCCAAGGCCCGCTAAAAGGTAGCAGTAAGGTGGGCCTCAAGATCGGATGGTCTGGATCAAGTGGGCCACACGCAGAGAGAGAGAGAGGGGCCCCGCCACTATGGGCCCCTCTAACACATGCATCAATACATACATTACAATAATATGGGTCTCAAATCATGTGGGCCCTAAATCAAAATCACAATTTCGTCTCAAATCATGTGGACCCACCGTTAGATCTTGGACTCATCTTTCCACCAATGCGTTCTGGAGCTCAAAGGGATGAATTTTAATGGTTGAGATAATCTTTGGGGGTGGGATTGGGTGGTAGAAAGGTGGGCCACACCTAGCTCTTTCTCATAGAGAGCTTGGACGTTCTCTCTCATGGTGGGGTTGCTTGGGAGTGAAGAGAGAGATCAGAGAGAGAGAGAGAGAGAGGTGATGTAAGGGATGGGTGATGAATGGAGTGATGGGTGAGTGAGTGATGGGTGTACTTGAAAAAGGATGAGTGGAGAGAGATAGTTGACTTTAAGGGTTGCTTTGTACTTTGGGATGGGATATGTACTTGACATGATTGATATAATTGATGGGACATGTTCTCTTGGATTTTGCAAGGCGTTTTCCTCAAAATGAACGCGGTCCGTCCTGGGTATCACATTGGCGCGTGAGACGCGGCGACGGCACGGTCACAAGGGTACAAGTGTAGGGTCGAGCCGACTCAAATCGATAGAATGCAACTTAGGGTCGCGCGTAAATGCTGATTATAGATCGCAGGTCGTCGGAATTCGACTTGGAGGATCGTGGAAGCCTAAAGAATGGTATGGTCTAGGATACGGGTCTTACATAACCCATCTCTTTTAACCGTGTCATACCATGACTTGCACTCATGTCGCATTAGTTCATGTAAGGTCATGAAAGAGCGATACCATGTACAAGTGTGAAATGCAAAGTGCATCACTAGTGCCTCCACAACAACACTGCCTCACATGCCTAAACCCTCACACCGAGTCCAAGTCTGAGCCTGATACTGTGACCGTGATTGAGACCAAGACCATGACCACAGTCGTGCGCGTGTGCGGGCATTCTAGTGCTTTACATTAGAACATGCAAGTCTCAGTATTCCTCTAATTCACCAATCAAATAGTAAGGTACTCAATACCCTACTTATTAAAAAAAAAAAATTTCTTTCTCACCCGTTCAATATGAGGCTATTCATAAAATACAAAAAACCAAGTTTTTTTTACAAACCTTTTATATATTTACGTATAATTATTTATTTAAAATATTTTTAATGAAAATATTTTTCCATAATAATCTCTCAGTTAATTGAAATTTATTTTCAACACACACACACACACACACAAAAACTAGACATAAGTTATATGCATAATAAGAGATATCATTCAATCTGAATATTCCATTGGTATAAGTATATCAAAATTCTATCAAATTTTTTGGTTATCGCAGCTTTAAACCAGTTATTTCTAAATAATAGAGCCGGATATACCATACACATACTCAATTTGTGTTATTTGAGTTTCTATAAATTTTGTTCAACACATTTAATGACCATGTGTTTATCATAATTTATGAACAATCGTAAAAGAAAATTTAACTCTTATAAGAAACAACACCACTTCTATGTTCATATATTTGAAATCTTTTCAATATCTCCATTACTATTAAGATAGTTGTCATTTTAAACACTTATTAATGATACGCCGAAACAAATTAATTATTGAGCACATAACTAAAATGACACCAATAGAATAATCCAAATAATTCAAAGGTTAGCCATCTAAATGAAAGGTTAAAGGGCATTAACAACTTACTTGCTTGTGATCATTATATTTGTGGCCCACCCGTCGCTCAAAATTTTTCTCATTTACCCCTATTTACAGGCTTCCAAATGAGAAAGAGAACTTACTTTATTACAGTGCGATGAATGATACGCAGTCACTCAGTTATTACTCGAAACTTGCAAACATGACACATTAGCAATGAAATTAAACCGTCCAGATTATAGTTCCCAGTGTAGGGGTATTTTAAACGAAAAATGATTTATTTTGATTATATGAGATTATAGCATTGGTAGATATTTATCTGGATGGTGAAAAATAAAAAAAATCCAACGGCCCATTTTCTACACACCAGTGTCCACGAATCAGAGGTCAGGATTCTTCGACCAATCTTATCCTGGGATTGTAGGTTGGAGACGATCGTTCGTACAATCTAGTCGGTTCATTTGAGCCAACATAAGCTATGCATATAGACTCCTGAGTGCCTGCGTATCAAGCGTCATCCGCAGCTTGAGTCCAAAATGACGGTAGGAATGTTGACGTGGTCTGCAAGCGTAGAAAGAATTATACTCGTTGATATCAAACGCCAGTTAGAATTCAACGGGGCTCAGCAGTTAAATCCAATTGTAGCGGATTTGGTTGTATCCGGGTAACACCTTAGTGGGTGTTTCCCTGACCATTGGGCCCACCTTGATGTATGTGCTGTAAATTCAGGCCGTGCGTCGATTTTTTCAGATCATTTTAAGGCATAGTCCCAAAAATGAAATAGATCTAAATATCAAGCGTAGCACACCACATAAACTGTGATGGTTGAACTTCCAACATTTAAAAAAAAAAAAAAAACTCTTCCTAAGCCCACCGTAATGTTCCATCCAACCTATTGATTAGTCACACGGACCTGAATGAAGGGAAAACATAAATATCAGCTTGATCTAAAACTTTTGTGGCCCTCAATAAGTTTTTAATGGTGGTCATCCCATCCTTTCATTGTGTTCCACTTGAGATTTGGATCTACTTCATTTTTTTGGAACATACCCTAATCTGAGCTGAAAAAATTGATGGAGGGCATGGATATACAACACATACATCAAAATGGGCAATGGCCAACTGGTGAGAAACAACCAATCCGCCGATTGGATTGTACCGCATGGGGCCATTTTTGGACAGCTTGAACGAAATATTGAGCATTGAATAACCAAAAATTCAGCCTGACTAAACATCCAACTAGAGACCACCAGCTACAAATCCAAATCAAGCTTTTTAAAGCCAATTTTCTCTGTCCTTTGACTCTGCCTGTATCCACCGTCCATCCCATTGACCGTACTTTAGTCTTCTCAGACATTATACCAGGAAAGCCGGATTCCTGCATTGGCCCATCAACATAAAAGAGCATTGATACTCTGGTGGAGCATGATGGGTGAAGTGCAGGAGTTTAGAATTACAAAGAAATTGCATACGTGGCATCTAGCTTAGGCGAATTATGGTTCCTATTTTAGATAGTTTAGATGCAACATGGACCAAAAATCACACTTAATTGATTATTGAATAGTGGATCGATGGGCAGATATTGGACGGTTAAAAATGAAAAGTATTTAATGGAATTCTTATGGCAAACAAGTGTCCACAAATCAAAGGCTAGGATTTTAGGACGGTGACTCAGCAATAGTGAGTTCTGTGTCAATTTAAATTTATTTGAGTTAATAAATGCCACATGTATAATTTCTAAATTCCTGTATATCAAGAGGCATGCGCGCCTGATAATATACGGCTCCTCAATGTTTCTATTACATGGGGAAGTGATAATGGCCCCTGAAAGTGCACACTTTTTTTTAAGTTTCACAACATTCTGGCCGCCCAAAATGGAATGGGATTGACATCTGTCCTATAGTGGAAAGGTAGGGAGCGGATTAAGTGAGACCCTGGTCTCCCCCAAGACGGTGTGGCCCTTACTGCAAGGCTCACCTTGATGTATGAATTCTATATCCATAGCATCCATCCATTTTTCTATATCATTTAGGGTATTACTCCAAAAAATGAAGCAAATCCAATTGTTAGTTGGACCATATCATAGGAAACAGTGGTGATTAAAGGCGTTATCATTAAAAACTTCTTAGGGTGCACCTTAATGTTTCCTCAGTGTTTATTTGTCATCCAATCTATTGATAATGTCACATAAGTTAGGATGAAGGGTCAAAACAGTCTATTCTCAGAAGAACACAATTAGAAAAAAAAATTCATAACTATCATCTATACATTGATCAAACCATCATATATATATATGTGCACTTTATATGAGAAAAATTCATAACTAGATTCTAAGGAGAATAGTCTATTATCAGAAGAACAGTGTCAAATTGAACAGCTTGCATCTATGCATTAATAGAACTGTCATCTAAACATGTACTAAAAAACACAAAATTTCATAACTGGATTCCAAGGCATACAATCTATTCCCAGAACAATTCTTCAAAATCCGTATGACTCATCCATACACTGATTAAACTATCATCTATACATGTACAATAGATCAGCAGAACATGATTTCTGATAATAGGATTATGATGTCCAAGTGTAAAATCCAGCAACAGCAAATCCATCTGAGATATAGCAACATCAGACAAATCCAGCGATTGATATACCAACACAACAAATCATCTGAGATAATCCTGGGAAATCCATGTAACATGTACCAGAAAACCATCTCATTATAAAACAAGAAGATACCATAGACTTAATCAAAGCAAGAGAAGTGAAAGATTTATAGAAAATGAAAAAAAAAAAAAAAAAACAAAAGTCAACAATAACACCAACATAAGAACATCTAAAATATATTTTTTACAGTAGAGAAAATAAGATCGAAAAATGGTTAAATAGACTAAGTACCGCATTTTGCAAGGAGTTAGCTACCCAAATGAAAAATTCATAAATTGATTCTAAGGAGAACAGACTATTCTCAGATGAAGGGAAAAATCCATAACTGTCTTGGCTATCAAGGTCATACTATAATGTATACGTCTCTGCTTTCTGTGAAATTCCAAAAGAACAGTCTATTCTCAGCAGAATAGAAACTAAATGTCTATTTTAATTTCCAAAGAAATTATTATCTTCTCAAACAATATAAAAATATCCACTTTGTGCAACCCAAACAGACACCAAATGAGGACGGTTCACAGATTTTCATAATTGTCAAACACAATGTGATCCCATAAATTCCACAGAATCTTATTTCCAGGCATTTGTTTGATGAAAGTAACTGGAATATAAGGAGAACAAATATTTTTTTTTATTTTAAAAAAACGATGACATTGATCAAACTGTCATCTATACATGTACTTTGGGCATGGGAAATACATAACTGGAATACAAAGAGAACAGTCTATTCTCATGAGAACAAAAAAAGAAAGAAAAAAAAAATTCATAACTATCATATATTCATTGATCAACAATTCATATATACATATACTTTATATATGAAAAATTCATAACTGGATTCTAAGGAGAACAATCTATACTCAGAAGAACAATGTCAAATTAAACAGCTTGTATCTATACATTCCCAGACTATCATTTGTACATGTACTAAAAAACTCAAAATTTCATAACTGGATTCCAAGGCATACAGTCTATTTCTAGAACAATCCTTCAAAATCCATAATTGTCATCTATATACTGATTAAACTATCATCGATACATGTACAATTTATCAGCAGAACATGATTATTGATAACAGGATTATGATGTGCAAGTGTAAAATCCTGCAACAGAAAATCCATCTGATATATATCAACAACAGAGAAATCCAGCAATTGATATACTAACACAGAAAACCATCTGAGATAATCCTGGTAAATTCATATGACATATACCAGAAAACCATCTCATTATAAAAGAAGAAGATACCATAGACTCAATAAAAAAAAAAGAACAGGAAATGAAGAAAAACAAAAGGAAAAAAAACACCAAGCATAAGAACATGTAAAATATATTTTTCTCAGCAGAGAAATAAGATCGAAAAATGGCTAAGTAGACTAAGTACTACAATTTACAAGGAGTTAGCTACCCATAAGCAGGAAAAAGCAAGAATATTCAAGTAGAACTATAGGCTACAAAAAACACATGCACAGATCTATAACAATGTGATATTAGAATACTTAAAAAACATAAAACAAAGTCATTGAAATCTGATGAGACGTTGGAAATACATCTGAGATATACCAACATGTGTAAATTCCACTTGAGATATAGCAACAATAGACAAATCTATCAATAGATATACCAACAACATAAAATCATCTGAGATATACAGAAAAACCCATCTCAGATATACTGACATCTATATAACCCATTTGAGAAAAACCGACATAAGAAAATGCAACAATATATATACTCAGAAGAGAAAAATTCATCTGAGATTTAGCAGTAAAAATCCATGTGACATATACCAACATGTATACCATGCATATGAAAGATACACAATAAAAATTCAGCATTAGATATACCAACAACAGAAAATCCACCTCAGATATATTAGAGAATCCATCTCAGATATCCCAACACTAGAAAATCTCTCTCAGATATACCCACAACAGAAAATCAAGCAATAGATATACCAATAACAGAAAAGGTACCTGAGATATACCTATGCAAAACTATATGAGATATACCAATAATAGAAAACCCATCTAAGATATACCAACAGCAGAAAATCCAGCAAAAAGGCTTACTTAATCAGATACATGCAATGAAAGTCGACAATAATAGGAAGCGAAACATCAGGGTATATGACGTATTGTCTGAAAATTCACCCCCGCATAAATCAGAATGTCAAACGATGCCGTCGCAGCCAATGACACAGGTCGACTCCATATCGAAGGGCCTATCTCGCCTGTGACGAAGTCGCATACATCACATGCATGCAAAACCACCTCATCCCTCTCAGGCGCAACACAGATCAAGCCATACTGGTACATGCAATGAAAATTGGGGTTTACTCATAGAATTTGAGCAAGGAAGAGGACCTACCTCTGCCCGAGAAGACCGTCAGTTCGCGATGGCAGCGCCGACTCAACTGGTGACGACCATTGCGACCTGAAATGGCTTCTTATAACCCCATTTCGCACCAACAATAATCATCTCCCACCACCATCTCTTCCTGATCCTCCCGCCAAATCCCAGCACCTGAAAATCGATCCAGATTTCAGCCGTACGATGGACATCAGGAAGGAGAATGGTAGGGAAAAAAAACTCCTATCTAACACTGATCTCGCAGGATTGCGCCATACCACCGACAACCCCCAGAATCCAGCGACCAAATCCCTTACAATCCAGGGGATTTTCTCACCAGTTGCGAATCCACTGCCAGTCCAAATAGACGACTATTCTGACGCTGTGGGATTCGAGGACCCTATCCCACCTAATACAGTCTACTCCATCGCACACCGCCCATCCAAACACCCCCTAAAGCTTTTGTGGCCCATTAACGGTCAATAACCACTATTTCCCATGTTATGGTCTACCTAATAAGTGGCTTTGCTTCATTTTTTGGGATAATGCCCTAAAATTATCTAGAAAAATGGATGGACGTGTGTATACTGAATACATACATCAAAGTGGGCCCCACAATAAGGGTCACACGGTCATGGTGAGTCTAGGGTCTCACCTAATGTACTCTATAAAAGTGCAAGCAACAAATATGAGATGTGATGCCCACCTTGATATTTGTGAAAGACACTACATACTTCATTTACGCCTTCTTATGTTACCATGTCATCTAAAAACTCAAGCCAATCCAAAGCTCAATTTGGCCAAATCACCGATAACAAATTGTTACTAACCTTTGATGTACTCACCTTATAGATGGGTTAGTTCTCATATAAATATCATGGAAGGCCTCAGAAGGGTTTCAATCATAGGAGTCTCAATTCCCAGTGTTCCCATCATATGGCCCACTTAAGTTTCATATACATATGATTTTATGACCATTACCAAAAATGAGCTAGAAAAAATAATGGACTATCTAGATTTCACGTAACAATGAAGTAGGACCATGGATTGTATTGTTACCCTAACTTAACATAGGGATGGAAGCAATGCATATTGCTAATGGATGATGAATCTCTCTTAAGAGAGTTACCATGGCATTACTATTCTGACTTGAAACTCGGGCATTAAGTGTGCATTCCATACTTGAGTTTCATGTCACGGTTCGTACATCAAGTGTACTTAATCAATTTAATGCATTTACTATGTGATATTAATTTAGTATTAATAATGTGAATTCTAAGTTCCGTTCATCATCATTCACATATAATATATCATAATTAACTTTCATTCATTTCCAACATCAATAAGGCATCCAATGACCCACTCTTTTGGGGTCTTATTCTTGTATAAATATTAATAATCAATCAAATAATTGTAATTTCATGTCCACATGATGTAGAGTGGGTCACGGACACTTTCATGGCCAAGATAGATCAGAAAAGGCCTGATCAACAACAGAAGTGATTCGGATTGTCAGAACTTAAAACAGACGTATTTTGTAAATTGAAATGAGCTATTGGACATACCATATATGATTTTCGGTAGGATGAGCTACTTTAACCACCCAACCAGACTATGCCGGGTTGCGCACACCGAATTTTTGAAATACCACTAGAGTGATAGTCAAATCCCTGTTTTAATTTCATTTTTACTAGTTATAGTAAGTTTTACTTTGAGTATAACTCTTCATCCGTTGGGCTTTAGGAGTTGCGCCCAACATAAAAAGTGCTTAGAATAATTAAGAGAACAACATGGTGAATCCAAACAAGACACTTACTATTTTTGGTTAAAAACCGTTCGCATTAGTAGCAATCACGACTATCTATAAATAGTAAGTTTACTATTTATAGTAAGTCACAATTTCTAGGAGTTTTAGTTATAGTATGATTCCGAAACTTCTCCATAGGGTTCATAGCCTTATTTAAAGAGTTGTAAACTCATTTTCATCATCAATAAGTTATTTCAAATATTTAAAAATTATTTCTATTTTTATTTTCCTTGTGGATTCGAGGTTTCTCTTTGAGGAATCCAGAGAAGTTCCGTACATTCAGAATAGTTATCCTAGGAGGAAGACGGTGCTTGACCTCACGTCCTTCCCTACATCACCATATTAACCAAAGCAAAAAATGTAAGCAACACATAAAACTTAACCAATCTAAGAAAATGACACACGTGTCATAAATATTCAAAAATAAATAAAATTGGATAATTAATCCAAGGCAACGATTTCTTCTTATGTCAAATAGGGCCACGTGTCCTTTGGGTCATTCATTAGCTCATCGCGTCTTCATGTCCTCATGTCCAAGGTTCGATCTTAGTTACATATGTATAGTTTTTCATTAATAGAGAGTAAGCTAGGCAAGCCTAGTGAGAATTCCTAGCATAGTTTGTTGACATTAAAATTAAAATAGTACAACAAGCATAATATGCACAAAAGAACTATTTAGTCATATAAATGCATGAAATGAATGAATGTATCAATATCGTGTAAATGCATAAGGTGTATAAATGCATCAATGTCGTGTAAATGTATTAAATGTATGAAAGCATCTAGTAGCATCAAGTAGGATAATCGTTCACTTGCTTGAGTTGGATAACTGTTAGCCTGCATCCGCCGCTTGGGCAGGCTTTTACAAATTTAGTGGGCATGAGCAAGACCCACATCTACCACTTGGGTAGGCTTCCACCAGTTTGGTAGAGTCTGGTAAGCATGAGCATGACCCGCATATGAAGAGGTCCCCTAGGATAAACTTGGCACGTAGTGTGCATGCAAGATGTTAATGTCCAAATGCAATTACACGGTTGCACTCCAATTGATCACATGTAGATAAATTTGAAATCTCAGATTAGATGCAACATAGATTAAATGAGATTTCAATGAAATCAGCAACAAGATAGTTCTCATTTGAAACGGATCAAACCATGTATTCAACAAACGTCCAATCAGATAGTTTCAAATTAATCAAACAAAGAAGCATTATGACAAACATTAAATCAAATATATCAAATATATCTAAGCTATTTTAACTCTAATGAAGAGGAAACATGTTGGGATCACTCACTTGTTATTCGGTGATGGTGATTCTGTTATATTAACCGACTTAGAATGAATTAGGAATCCCTAATACAACATATAAGTGAAATAATTTTACTGATCACGTTAATTCATATGGTGAGGCCCACTTTTGATTGATCAGTTCTCAAATTGGGGTCCACACGAAGGTTTTCACGCTGTCTAATTGAATCCTTTCATATCCAACCCTTAACACTGGGTTTGTGATCACCACAACCTAATGTGGGACCCACTTGATCAAATCAAAGTGGTTGTCCACCATCCAACGACATTTAAATGGTCTGGACATGCATAACTTATTCAAATCTGTAATTATAATGGGTTCATCAATCCAGATCTTCAATTTCAAAATCGAACAAATCTATTCAATTGTTTATGATCGGATTGACCACACTGTCGATCGAATTGATGACTTGCTGATCGAATCGACTCGAATCAAATATCAAATCGAAAGTCTTTGGACTTGATTTGATTTTGATAAATTGAAATAAAAATTATGGATTTTTCTTAATCTCATTTTTAAAGTCCAATTATACATTGTTGGTTAAATCCAAACCAACATTGGTCCTTTCATGATTGATTAAGAGAGGTCCATTAATCAGCTTGATTGAAAACCCCACAGTCCACATCTTTCAAAACTACATGATTTGATAATAATTATTGTCTGATCAGTGCAGCGCACAAACAGTTAGATCGATATGATATTCAAGATCCCAGTGTAGTTTGATCCTAGAAATAGGATAGAGCATATAGATGGGCTCTCACTTGTCCAGTGACCCAATACGATATACAATACATGATTTATCTAGAATGTCCATCTGATCAGTGTGCCCCATTTGATGATCTGATCAATCTGATCTTCGGGGGCCTGACATTTTTTGACCTCAACAATCAAAGAATATGTGTGGATCTAATCCCACACATCAAGGTGGTCCATCTCGATTCTCTACGCTAAATCGCAAAAGCGATTACAGAGGATCGATATCTCTTTATTGTATACACTAAGTAGGTCCATGTGATGATGCGATGAATGTGTGGCTAATCAAATCCATTCATTGCATATTTCATGGAATTAATCTAGTTTATAAGAAAATGATATAAAAATGATTAATCACCAACTTAGATCAACCGTGGCTTAGGGTTTCCTCCTCTTCCTTCTCCTCTTCTCTCTCCCATTCAAATTTGAAGGAGTGAACGTCTGGGATAAGGAGAGATAAGAGAGATAAGGGAAAGGTTTGTTGACTACCTCTCTCTCTCCCATTCAAATTTAAATTCAATTTCGGATATCCAAAAAGACTTAGGAATTAGGGTTGTTACGATTACTTTAATAATTTTCCCTTTAAATTTGAACCATCAATATTTTACTCTTAACCACCATTTGACAATCATAACTTGGTCACTTTCGGGTACTCACTGGATGATGTCTTGTTTGAGCGGGACGCAGACTAGGTATTACCCTCCTCAGGACCTAGCTAGAGACGGACGATCTTGGCAGGGGGTCTATGGGAATCACCTTGTATGTGTTTTATCCACATTGTTCATCCATTTTGATAGGTCATTTTAGGATATAAGCCCAAAAATGAGGTAAATTTAAGGCTTAAGTGGACCACACCACAAGAAATAGTGGGGATGGAATGCCTACTATTGAAATTCTCCTGGGGGCACAAACGTTTTAGATAGAGTGATATTTATGTTTTCCCTTCATTCATGTTTGTCTAACCATATTGAAACGTTGAATGAAAAATAGGAGTTTAGATCCTCTATTGCTGGGAAACAGGAAATTTTCATTTCTTGCATTTTCATTGGGCCATGTCATTGGACAGTACTACATTAGATGTAGATTGCAACAGTGTTGATGTCATCAGTGATGATGTGGCCCAGTGAAAATGTAGGCGATGAGAAATTCCTATTTTCCAGCAACAGAAGATTCAGATTTAAAAAATATACATCACGATGGACCCTAGGAAGGTTTCAATGATGGCTATCATTGTCACCACTACTTCCTATAGCGTGGTCCACTCAAGCCTTTGATCGTGGTCCACATGTGTAGTTTCTCATTCGGGAAGAAGGACAAATCTATTGTTGGACTGTTGGGTTGAAGCATTTTGGATCAGACAGCTGTTAAAATGGGTTGGCCTCAGGTGTAAGTTTGAAACATGTTTTTAAAACTTGAATGAGTCCCATGCGAGTACTTAGAGCCAATTTAGACTAGGCCGGACCCGATCTGGTTCGACTAGAGCTGTACACGAGTCGAGTTAGCTCGGTCAACTTGCTCGACTCAACTCAGAAAAGTTTGACTCGACTCGGCTTAAAACTAGATTTGGACTAAGTTAACTTGATTTTTAAAGCTTAAAAAAATTTCGAGCAAAGTTCGAGCTTGCCCGAGCTCAACTCGACTCGGATCGAACTCCGATTCGAATCGATTCGGTGACTCGATCATTTTGATCTTGATGCTGCTTGCCAAGTGTTTGATGAAATGCCTCAACAAAGTGTTGTTTCTTGGACTACCCTCATATTAGGGTATTCTCGAAATGGGTATTCGAGGAAAGATTAAAGAAACGAATCCCCATAAAAAAACCTTTACAATGCAAGACTGCTCTCATATCTTGATTTTGATGTTGCTCATTGAGTGTTTGATGAAATACTTGCAAAACGTTATTAATGATTTGCATTCGAAGTGTGAGAAATTGAAGATGCAATATATGTGTTTGAGAAAATGTTGCACATGCTCGAACTCAGTTCAAGCTAGCCCAAACTGCTAACCAAATTGATCCGAGTTGACCAGTCAGGCTCACCATGTCGAGCCAAATTCAAGCTAAGGTTGGCTGGTGGCCGAGGCAAGCCGAGTTATGCCAAGCTCGACTCGTGTGCAAGACTAGGTTCGACCTCATGAGTCAACAACATGAGACACCCTTGACTTGTCGAGTCACGACTCAGCTCAAGAGTGGGCAAAGTCATTCAACCATGGTTTGAAAACACTTTTTTTTTTTAAAAATTATACCAGAAATTGGTTTATTTAGTTATTCAATGCATTGCCTGATATAAAGTAATGTCCATTTTGGGCATGCAATGACCAAAATAACTTTGGATACAACACATCCTATGTGCCCCACAACCGTTCAGTCCACCTTTCAGAAAAATAGATCATGAAGGCTTTTTTATATACCAAAAAATGACTTTCCATTGTCAAGTATTGTTGAGGACAGTGCTTTTCTTGAATTTGACAGTAAAAATCCTCTGTAAGTTAAGGCAGATCAACCATCACAAGAGCCATCACTTCAAAACCTTTGGATAAATGTCCATCGATCATTTTCTTCTAATGATTTGGCTGACCTAATGATTATGTACTGATTTTTTGGACATCCCATCATCATCGTGAAACTCACCTATGGATTGAATCGGAAATGGCTTCAATAGAACCACCAAGGTTGATGGTTCCAAAATCAGCTGTCTAACCATGATGTGTATATGTGTGTGTGTGTATGTTGTCCATTTGTTTTGCCAGCTCATTTTATGATGTGAGCCCAAAAAAAAATGTCATGGGATTCGATGGAACAACTACCATTAAAGCCTCCTTATGCTCACCATAGTGTTTATTTGCCATCTAGCTTGATCATAGAGTCAAAAACATAAATATCAGCCTCATTCAAAACCTATTTTGCCCGTCAGTGTTCAATCATTATTGTTTCCTCTAATGAGATGTGGATTTAGTTCAGTTTTAGGGTCATGCCTTAGAATGATCTAAAAAAACTAATGGACGGTATGGATATAAAACATATACATCACAGTTGGCTCCATGGTACTAGAAACACGGGCAATGGCTCTCCTTATCACTATTAGGGCCCGTTTGGCCGGGCAGATTGGAAGGGATTGGATGGTATTGGAAGGGATTGGAAGTTAAATCCCAGGATTGGCCAGGCATGCCAAACAAATTGGGTAACCTGATCCCGAAATATAGCAATCTCATGGATCTTAAGACAATCCACCAACAATACCATCATTACCTTTGAATCCCCTCCAATCCACCCTAATTGGTTCAAATATGCCTAGGACATGTTTGGTTACAGGGATGGGAAGGGATGGAAAGGTTTAATCCTGGGATTGGCCGGACATGCCAAACAGACTCGATATAGCAATCCGATGGATCTTGAGACAATCCACTGACAACACCATCATTACCTTGAAATCCATGCCATCCACGCTAATACCATTCAATCCCTTCCAATCCACCCAGCCAAACGGGCCCTAAAGCAATCTCCGTTGCGTTGCATGTACACAACACGGTGGACCCGACATGAAAATTGAATAACATGTGACTGGAGTCGAATAAGCTCCAAATATGTGAATAACTTTTACATGCATGATAATAATTTTTACACTCACGTGAATAAGATTCAGGATTCTTTTATTTTTTCTTTTTTGAAAAATATAAAACCAGTCCTTTTTAAAATCCCTTTCCCGCTGAAACTACACCATAGACAAAAGTCTAATTAACAAAAGGATTTTAAAAAAGGAGTCTTAGCTTCCAGTCTGTCGTGGGGCATCTTCCCAATATTCTACAAGATTCCACCAGGCAGCTCGGAGTCCGAGAAGCATTACATGTGGGCCCTACAAATTCTGATGACATCCATGACGTGGGACCAACTTGTGTATGGAAGATCGCCCGAGCAAGGTTAATCCTGACCATCCAGTCCTGTCAATCACATTTCTTTTTTTACACGTGAAATGCTGGCAAGTGGCTGTTATTATCCATTTCCAGGTCACTGATTGGATGTATGAGCTCATTTGGTAATGGAAGATGATGTGGCCCACCAATTCAACAGATGAAACGACAGAAAGCTAACCCGCACCCGTGCATGAAAAGGCTTTTTCTTCCACCCAACATTGTCTAGTACCTCCAAAAAGAGAAGGCGGTGAAGAATCATATGATCATGATGCACCTGAATAGTATCCTGATGTACCCGTCTGCACACGTGGGGCCCATGGTTTGGCAGACTGGGGTTATTGTGAAGCAACGGACGGTGGTGGGGACACCTGAAAATACGGGAACTGATCACATGCAGCCAAGGCTGCTACACGTGTGGTCCCATTCCTATTCCATCATTCCTAGCAACGTGCTACTTGTTAAGGAAAATAAGGTACAATGAAAACGGTATACCACACAGAGAGAATCACCGTGAGCTTGCCTAATTTTGATCCGTTGGCTAGGTGGGCCACACCTCCATTTATTCAAAGGTGTGGCCCACCGTGAGCTCGCCTAATTTTCTGTATTGTTGTCCTACACAAGGGGCGTGGCTTCACCCTGATGTATGGGCCTTAAATCCACCACGTCGATTTGTTTTGATAGGTCATTTTAGGTCATGTTCCAAAAAATGAAGCAGATTAAAATAACAGGTAGACCACACCACTGGAAAGAGTGGTGATTGACCATTAAAAACTCCTTGTAGGCCACAAAAGTTTCCCTTAATCCGGGTCTAGAATGGATGACAAATAAACATTGCGATGGTCCCTAAGAACATTTTAACGGTGGGTATTCAATCATCACTGTTTCCTGATTGTGGTTTACCTAAGATTTCTAGTTTTTTTGTCGTTTCCTAAAATGAACTGCCAAAAGGGATGGACAATGCGGATGCAATGTACATACATGATGGTGGGCCCCACAGTCCCCGCTCCTACACAACTGGCATGTTGGCCTAAAAGTCGGTACGGTATCACATGCTATGGTACGTTGCAGGCACGTGGTTGCTTAACTGTGAATGAGTAGAATCGAAGCTATGGTCTAAAATAACAATTGTGATTGGATGGATACAACCATCCAATCTGGTAGGATATATATGGAAGCGGATTGGCTGGTGTACCTGTACCTCACACCAGCGTAGTGTATTGACGTCAGCAAGTCCTGTGGGTCTGATCACTAGGCATGTGTTATATCCAAACTGTCCATCCATTTGACTAGCTCGTCTTAAAGCTTGAGACGAAAAATAAGACAGATCTAACTATCAAGTGGACCACACTAAAAAAAGCAACGGGGATTAAACATCTACCATTGAAACCCTTTTTGGAGTCACAGAAGTTTTAGATTAATATGAAATTTGTTTTTTCTCTTCATTCCGGTCTTTGTGACCTCATGAACAGATTGGATGGAAAATAAATGTTATGTGGGCCCTACGAATTGTTTAACCTATCTCCGCTGCCATTTGTGGTGTGGTCCAAATGATCTTTGGGTATGATTTGTTTTTTTTGGATAATACTCTAAAATGATCTCTAAAAATAGATGAATGGTGTAGATATAATAAATAAATCACTAGAGGGCCATGTAACTTTGATCTCCTTCGAGCCATTCTCAGAGCTTGAGGAGCGTCAGTGCTCGTCCTCGCACGACACGTACCTATTGCATCTATATAGCTACTGTGTGGTACACCAACCATTCCGCTTCCGATATATATAGGCAGATTGATGGTAACCGAGGCTAATATGAAAGGTGTTTGGATCACCAAACCATGGGTCCACACACATCCCACACTCACGCAGTAGCAGGATTTCACCACCTAGGTACTTGAACCCTTGACCTGGTGTTGAAACTCCAGTGATTGTACATCTGGGGCAAGAGTAATGAACAAGGCTTAAAGTTGGGAGGGTTCAATCCGAACAACCCGTGACCGATCCGACATTAGGTTAGGCTCAGGCACGGTGTATTCAATTCGGTCTCAGGATTAGGCTATACAAACACTAACTCGAAAAAACTTGGGTTGGGCTAGAGTTGAGATCTCAGGTTGCCCAACTGTAGACAGAGAAAAATCGGCGCCCATGCTGATTAGTGTTTTTAATATGGGTGATTATGGATGTTGGAGTTGCCACTATCCGAATAAATCAGAATAATCCCACAGTCGGCTAGAACTGCAGAATACGTAAAGTCGGAGAAATCTGAAGACTTCCCTCCTTTAGATTGACTCCTGGTCTGCTATTCGGGATTATGGGTAAGGGACCTCGGTTACAAAGAGGGAAGGTGTTAGGCATCCTCTCTGCCTGTATAGATGTACGGTCTCTACTTAGTGTAGTAAAACAATCTCAAGGGGCGATGTATGCTATGGTCGAGATGGGACTAGGCACACATGCGGATTTCTGATGTGGCAAGATCCGAGACTTCGGCAAGCCACAGAGTATACGTCCAACGGCGTATCTAGAAGGTGGATGTAATGATGCTTATGTAAAAAGGTAAAGAAGAATAGACTAGATCACTAGGAATTTTTCGATGTGACAGGATCCGGTATATGACAAGTCATAGAGCATACGTTCACTAGAGATCTAGAGGAGCAGGAGGGTTGAGAAGCGAATAGATGTCATGGTGAATGCTTGTATATAAAATGAATAGATCTTTGACTTGATCTTTGAGTGCGCTAAGGTATGGATTAAACCATGATCAATCTAAGCTAGAGTTATGGATTGGAAAGGTTGAGAGGAAGGCTAGGGGGTGGCTGAAAATTTCGGATCATTTAAGGCTTGGGAGCTCCTTCCCTTTCCTTCACTCTCTTCCTCACTCTCTCCCTTTCTTTCTCACTTTGCCTTGGAAATGTGAAGTAGCTTGTTGGGGATGGCTCAAATGAGAAGAGGAGAGAGCTATTTATAGCCTTCTCCAATGACATTGTTGTAAATAGGAGGTAGGTAAGGGTTAAAATTAGGAAATGGAGGCTTGTGATTAGCTAGGGGGAGAGGAGTGCCACGTGACGCGTTCCCATTGGCTTTGGGGGCTGGTAAAATGGTAAGTAGTGAAGATGGGGAGGGTAAATACTAGAGAAAGTTGACTTTTGAACGCTGGGACAGCTGTCCACACGCGAGCCGCATGTAGCGGCATTCCGAGTACCGCCGACGGTAGTCAGACTACCGCCCAGGCTCTGTTCGGGCCGGGTTCGCACGTGCTGGCTTTGTCTGATGTGCTGGTTAGAACGGTGACTTCCTTCTGGGGTTTTATGACTCGGCCAGGTTGGTTGGGGCTTGGGTAACGGGCTCTAATCATGGTATAAGGTATAGGCGGGGGCTGTGTGTGGATTAAACGTTTGGATCAAGGTTTTGGGTATCGGTTTAGAAGTTTTGAGGTTTTTGTGGCAGGGTTCAGTTTAGGCTAGGATTAGGGTTTGGTTTAAGGTGTGATCATGGTTCCTGGCCTGTTTTAGCCTTTTTTCAAGATGTTATCCTGGGTGGGGTGTCTACACCGACCTAACCTGAACCTGATCGATATATAACTTACTTATAAATTATAATTGAGTGCAGATCATTTGTGTTGAAGTCACATGAAATTTCAGTGCCGTAGAGTCTCATTGGTCCACATCATTTCCAATGACTCGGGCTAATAAGGTACGCAAGATTCCTCTCTCTCAAATAGATTGCTTGCTACACAACATAACTTTTAAAAGAGAAGTTGTCCTATATTTTAGCTTATTTATTTAGAAAAAAAAAGAAGTTCTTTACTATAAATAACTACAAATATAATTAATAAAATCATAAGTACAAAAAATAAGCCGTGTATTGAAGTATAATAAATTAATGTAATAATGAAAATATTGACATATATGCACCTAACCAACCTGACTAAACTGATGGAGCGCGCTTAGGTTGAGCTTGGATTGAGAATTTCTAACCTGAGGTTGAGTTGGGTTGGGTTGGGTTAAGGTTGAGGTGTAGGAATCTTGGGTTAGGCTAAGGTTGATCACCAATGCGACCCAACCCAACCAGCCCAACTTTTAGCCCTAGTAAAGACCCAAGTAGAGCTTGACTTGATTATACCAGGGCTTATCAGAGTGGTGGGACACATTCAAGTGATTTTATTTTTATTAGTGATTATCCCATATGGATAGTGTTATTAGAGTTATATAAAAGTAACATTATCGTGCATGTTGTTAGGGTTATGTATACAGATTATATATTCTTAGTTTTGGACAATATTGTTGTAATAGTGTTACTGAATATTGTCTAAGTAAATTTTAATCTACTCCTCACGTGGCATAAACATTACATAGGTGGGCCAACAAGAGCATTGCGTACGTGTGAAATTTTTAGTTAGGGGTGTAAAGATAGTTTTTTTTTTAAAAAAAGTTTCTGGAAGGAAAAGATATATTTGAAATGAAACTAAGAGAAGAGAGATGGAGTACATTACAATAGTTATCTTAAGGACATGTACGTCGCCGTGAATTGATGATCATTAATTGATGCAAGGACATGTGATAACTTAACCCTAAATGCATGTATAATCAGGTTAAAGAATATTCAAATAAATACACCAATTAACTAACCGTTTCCAATCAAAAGGATTAGGTAAATCTCAACACAAAGATAAAGTTATTCCATCAGGTCATGCCCCTTAGCATAAAATCACGTAAAATAGTAAAAATGAAAGATCTAGGAATATGAGGATATCCTAGATCTAGCATAAATCAGTCCACGATCAAGTTTGGATCTGATTCTACTGACTAACCATCCATATTTTTCGTTCAAATTAGAAAGGGGGTATCCAAAGAAGAACGAAAATGGTGAAGAAGGAAGGATTGAAGATGAAGAAAGTATGGGTCCTTTTGTTGTCAAAAGAAAAGAATAAAGATGATTCTTACCTTTCCCTACACCTCGAAGATATATAAAAAAAGAAACCTGAAATCAAGGTGGAATCCTCAACATCCAAGGGCTAATCCTGAAACCCTAATCTCTTGAATAAAGAGGAAGAAGAGAGACGAATTTCTATTCATTTAATAATAATAAAAAGAGGATTTCTCATAACGTATATATAAGCAATGGAAAAAGTAAAAGTGCACTAAAGCACCTGGAAATAAGAAAAATAAAAAAAAAATAAAAAATAAAGAAAGCTGCAATATAGCTCCTGAAACAAGAAAAATAACAAAAAAGTCTAAAACTAAAACATTCGTGTGGTAGGGTGTGAAATCTGATCCATGGATCTATGGTCTGGGTGAACACCCATGTGGTAAGGTGTGAAATCCGACTCATGAATCTATGGTCGGGGTGAACACCCACGTGGTATGGTGTGAAATCTAACCCATGGATCTATGGTCGGGGTGTGGTCATGCCACTCCTGCACTCATAGCGCGTTAGAAAGTAGGTCCAATGGACCCATCATCCATCCACATCAACTCCTCTGCTCTGGTACTCTGCCGGCGACGCCTTCTCCTCTAGTACACTCTAAAGGGTGCACCACTGATGTCCACATCAATTCTCCTCGGGTAGGAAGAATTCACCACGGGCGAAATTGAACTCCTATATCTCTCAAGAAAATCAGGGTCGATGCGCTGAAGCTCTGTCTTTGTGATCCAAGAGGTATTTGAATGGGCCTGTTCCTCCATTTGACTATGGATTTTTTAAAACCCCCAGAGTGAGTGGAAACTGTCTTGGAGTCCAAAATTTTCTCGATCTCGTTCTCTTCTCAGTGCAGGTGGAAGAGAAAGTAAGATGGGTATAGGAAGATCAGGTTGTAGACAAGGTCCATATATGGGGGGTCTGGGAAAAAACGGGGGAACCAATGGATAGAGGTAATGGCTCTTGAAAGAGAACTAGATCTTCCACATTAAATGTGGAACTGATACCCATGGTAGCAGGAATATCAACAACATAAGCATTACACCCCAATCTTTTCATAATTTTATGTGGGCCTATGATACGGGCATGAAGCTTCTTCACAGATCCAGGTGGGAACCGATCAGACCTAATACGAACTATGACGTCATCTCCCGGTTGAAATTATCTAAATCTCCTGTGAGTGTCAGCGGAAAGTTTAGAATGTTCATTACTTGAATTAATCTTCCTCCTGATCTCACTATGCAATGCATGTATATATTGGGCGAAGGATTCTCTTAACTTTGATAGACGTTGTGGTTAGCCATGAGGATCAAATGTAACGCCCCAGTTTTCAGAACTCGAGTATATGCTTCTTGTTCCAAAAATTCAAGAGTTAACTACTAATAGTGGTAATTAATAAGTAAATTAAAGTGCAAATAGCGAAATGAAATATAGCATAAATGTGATCCAAAAATGTGAACGATATTCTACTTAGCTGGGGGCTAATTACATAACTTCAAGTTTCTTAATGTACTGAAATAATCATGAAGGGCTAATCTACTGGTTTAGCCCAAAATAGGCGGCCGCCTCCTGCTGCGGCTCCTCGCCATAGAGCTCCTCCTTGACCGCCACTGCCTTCAAATCTGCTGTGTACTCATCGGCTCTTGTATCTGTGTCCTCTGTATGGTTGAACATTGATGAATGAATGGCCAGCTCAGTGTGATTTCTCCTCAAGATTACACAACGCCGCCCTAGACAAGATATAACATAAAACAATATAGCGCACAAAACAATACATGATGCAGTCTTGTTAACTACATTAATGTATAAGTGCACATGAACTGAAGATGCTCATCCAGTTGGCTTTTGGAAAAAATCCATGCAATGTGGCCGGTTACCAGTGAAAGTACATAGTAAATGCATAGTGCCAAACTCACCAAAGGTGGGTTGATAGTTGATGGTCTGGGAGCTAGCGAAACGATACCCCAACTAAACCCTATTAGGCACGTGCTACAGCATCCAGAATTAGCCATCTGTCATCGCCCAAATACAATGTATGCATGATTAGCCAATCCGTCATTAGTCCAATTTCACTCAGCCAATTTAAATAAGCCCACGGTCACTACGGGGAGTACATGGCCCAGCATAGGCCGATGGCTCGGGCATAGTGTCCCATGACCACCATCCCTAGCCCATGAGGCTTCCGTCTTAAGGTGTGTGTGTAGAGCCCGCCAACACGTGGTCAATTAATTCCAATGCGAATGGGACCACCACTAGATGCTAACTTGGAATGAAGTATCGAAATTGTTAAGTACGGTGATTAAACATGACGGTATGTATGATTTAAGGACGAGTAAACCATAGTAATTGTAAATATTGTAAGGTTCATTCTATAGTCAGATATCTGAGACCACACCTGGATGGTAAATCCTATAATCAAACGACACAAACACAACCTCCATGTTGGGGGTCCACTTATGTCACAGCTAGTCTAGTTACACCCTACGCATAGACTCTCCTTAGTTAGAATTTCATGGAGAGATTTCAACAATGTGTGTATCATAACAATAGCATGGAACCTACTTATGAATAAGAAGTAGAGATTATTGCATGTGTTCCTACAAGTCACGTGATTATAAGTTTATAGTTTAAAATATGTACTAAGTGAACTAGCACATTGCGCATGTAGTTTGGATAAATTTAATACACATGTTCAAGCAAGCTAACCAAGCATAAATGTGACCATAGAACATGCTTTCAATCTCATCAATTGAATGTACTAAGCAGTCTCACCAGGTAAGTCCATATCTCTAAAGCATGGGAATTTAAACAAATATACTAAATAAATACAATCTATTTCCAAGCTATTAAATCATTCCTTGAAGCGGTCTCAACATCTAAATAATCATTATATGTCTCTTCACTTCTAGATTATCACAAAGACTACTCTTAGTTTAGTTTGGGATGGAAAGCCCAAGGGGAAGAAAATCATCACCTGAAGGGTCGCTGCTTCTTCCTTGGTTCTATTCTCCGCGGCTATCTATCGGCCAATGCCGTATAAGGGATTTTCTGGAATAATTTCCAAGACATGAGTTGCATCCATGAGTTGACAATTTAGCAAGTAGATGAGAGCCTTCCTATATGCGACTTTGGGCCAGACTTGGCCCAACAATCAAGGCCCGAATTGGCCCTACCTTGGCCTGATCGGGTTGCCCTATTGTAGTTTAATCTGGGCCCGATCGGAGCCCATTATAGCTGGCCATAGATGGCCCAAATATTTTGGGTTGGACTGGACCTTGTTCGGCTCACCTTGGCGGCCCTTAGCACATCAAGTGATGCCCGTTGAAATGTGTAGTGCAACCCATAAGCAGGTACGGCCCAAGGGCTGGTTGGGTTGCCCTCCTTAGGCCTAGAACCCATGGGCTAGCAGATCCTGGGCCCGCCCCATGCCCAGAGGATGGCCCACCTGCCTGGTGCAGTGAGTGGCCCACCGTTATATATATGGTGTGGCCCACCTGTTTTAAACAGGGTGCGGCCCACTTGGTGATACCGTGTGGCCCACCTGTTCATACAGGGTGGGGCCCACTTGGTGATACCATGTGGCCCACCTGTTCATACAGGGTGCAGTCCACAGGTTAGCATGTGGAGTGGCCCACTGAGATCCAATCTTAGCTGTTGGATGCCAGTGTGAGGCCCGTCTGATGCCAGCGTGCAGTCCAACATCTGTAGCCCCATTTACTGTCCAGATTGCTGGCCATTTTTAGGCCCATTTAGGAGTCCTAAGGAGGGCCTTTCTCAACCCAGACATGGCTAATATTAGCCCTTGATGGTAGGCCCAAACAGGGACCGTTGTAGCCCAACACGCGTTCTAGATTTTGGGCCTGTTTCAAAGCTCGACTAAGAGCTCAAACTAGGTCCATATGGACTCTGTTTCCCAGCTAGAACACAGCTTGTTCACGGCCATTGACTGTCCATCTTGGGTCCTAAAACACAACCGGAAAGGCGGGTTTCTAGCCCGTTGCGTGGCCATGGTGAAGGCTGGAACAAGGTTCTGATTTTTTTTTTTTGGTTCAAACCATGGCCCGCTTGCTGGCCATCTCGGCTTATTACAGAGCTCAATTAAGAGCTGGCTTTAGGCCTCAATCCAGGCCTAGAATTCGGCCATCATTTGGCTTGATCCCGGTCCAACACAGATCCGTATTTGGGTCTGTTTTTAGCTCACATGCTGTTCTTATTCGGCCTGATTTTGGGCCCCATACACGGCCATTCCTTCGCCTGTATGAGCTTTGATACCCAGCACTAAGCAGGGCCTGTTTCTGCCATAGTTCCGGCCTAGAACTTAGCCATTATTTGGCTCGGTTCCAGCTCAAAACAGAGTTTGATGAAGGCCTATTTCAAAGCTTTATTGAGAGCTCAAAACAAAGCCCAACTAAAGTCTGTTAATTCACCCAAACTCTGCTCATTTTCAACCCGAATTGCTCCAGCAATTAGCCTGATTTTTTTGCTTGAATAGTGCTCTCGCTTGACAGTGTTGCAGCCTGAAGTGGAGCCATTGCTTGGCTCAACTCCAGCCCCAAATGTCCTGTTGCTGGACCTGGATTTGTCCTGAACACAGCCATGGGTTGGTTTGAGTTCGGTCCAAGAATGAACTCGGCTCCTGGTCTAGTTTCAGCCCAACACAGCCATTGTTTTAGCAGGGCTTTGAGCCCGACACAATGACATTCCGACCTTGCTGCTGGACCAAACCTCAGCCATTACTTGGCCTGGTTTCGGTCCGGGCAACTTTTACTTCTTCCTAGCTGAAAACTACAGGGAGATGGGAGAAATGGGTCACCTGAGATGGGTGGACACTGCTCGCTTCTCTCGAGCTGCAACAGGAGGAACTGACCACTCCTCTCTCTTTCCTTAGTGTGAATCCCTAGGTCTACATGACATTTATATAGTTGTGAGGGAGAGCTCCCAACGGTCGGATTTCTCCACGTGGTCAGGGGATGGCCGAGATCGTGCTATCCTCTATTTTCCCAGAGAGGAAGGTCTCCGCTCGTTTTTCCCACCTACTGGCCCTACCTGGCCGTTTTTTGCAAAAGGGAGAGCACATCTTACCCAGGCAAACAGATGGATGGGATGGCATGATCGAACCGATCGTGAGCCACCCAAACGATCCCAGATTGGTCCCATCTCACGGATGCCTCCCACGTGTGATGTGTTGGACGGTTGTAACCCATCTCTCTCGTCCATTTACAAAGGCTCAAAAGCCTATACGGTTTTGATCAAATGGGTCCCACGGAGAAGTTGAATGGTTCGGATGGCTCGCAAAGTAACCAGGGTGGGCCACTTTGGAGCCCAAAGGTTTCCAGTTTCAAACTTCCGTTTGGTGGGAGAACATGTGTTTCTCTCTTTTTGCAAAGAGCTCGGTCAAAGCTCATTTGACCGAGCCAATAGCTCCAGTGCACTTCGTGCACAAGTGCATGGGATGCACATGCCCATTGTGTGGGATCCACCGGGACAGTTGCGATGAATCTGATCTGTCCAAATGTCGTGTAAGTATCCGTAAGGGGTACTGGCCCATTTTAGGGCGGACCTGAGGCCCAGGTGGGTCGTACCACACGTCTCAGGCTCCATTTAGCCCCATGACCGCTGATCCGATGATTGGATCTGTTTGATATTAAACTTCAACAGCTTATTGTGGACTTAGAGCGTAATGGGCATTCAGTTGGCTATTCACTAGCCCTCAAAGATTGATCCATCGTATATTGTTATAGTTAGTTGGGTTGGAACTATTTTGATTTGAGGTGTCTAGTCAAAGTTACCTTTTAGACTGACATGTGGTGCATTACAGCTTTTAGGGCTTCTGATGGATGACCCTTAATGGTGCTTGGAAGTCCCGCCTTGCATAAGTTGAGTTCAAGCTATTTGATTAATCCGTTCTGATTTAGGTTGATGTAGGTTTTAAAAAGGCAACACCCCTGTACCAGTGGTATGGGGTGTTACATCAAATCTATAGGGGCTCAGAGTCTAAGACTTGAAACAATTTTAAACGGGCTCATTCTTATGGACCTGTTCACTGAAGAATTATACGCGAACTCTACTTTGGGAGGAACAGTGTCATAGCTCCTGTGGTGGTCTCCAACTAGACATCTTAACAAATTTCCTAAGCTACGGCTCACTACCTTCGTTTGACCATCTGACTGGGAATGATATGCTGAAGAAAACTGGAGCCTCATACCCAAAAGATGCTAGAGAGTCTTCCAAAAATAACTAGTGAACCTAGTATCTTTATCAGACACGATGGATCTAAGTACTCCATAGAGTCGCACAATCTCCTGAAAGAATAACTTAGCAACATGGGAGGCATCTGAGGTCTTATAATAGGGTAGGAAATGGGCCATCTTAGAAAATCGATCAACAACCACGAGTATAAAGTCGTGCTTATGAATAGTCTTAGGAAGCCCAAACACGAAGTCCATACTGACATCTTGCCATAGGGCATATGAAACTGGCAAAAGAGTATATAAACCTGTATTTTGCTTCCTTTGCTTCGCCAATAGACATGTCTGACACTGCCCTACAATTTTATCTAAATCTTGCTGGAGATTAGGCCAATAGAAACAATCAGACACAAGGACAACTATTTTATCTCGACCAAAGTGACCTGCCATCCCTCCAGCATGTAGCTCCCAAATTAGAAAATCGCAGAGGGATGTTCGTGTGATATAAAGCTTGTCCCCTCTAAAAAGATATCCATCTGTAAGGACGAACTCCGCACTCCTCGAGGGCAGGTCACTAAACAATGATGCATAAATGATCCCAAATCAAAACAGTTTGAGTACTCACCCTTGAGTTGCTCAAAGCTTGTAACTTCAATACTCATGGACCGCAGCGTCATGATACGACGACTAAGCACGTCAACAATCTTATTCCCTTTTTCAGCCTTGTGTTTAAGCACAAGCATGTACTCTTGAAGAAATTGTGCCCAGTTGGCATGCCTAGGGCTCAACTTCTTTTGAGAACTCAAATATGTCAAGGCCTCATGATCAGAGAACAGGACGAATCCTTGTCGTAATAAATAATGCCGCCAACGGCGTAATGATTGCACAACCGCATAGAACTACTTGCCATAAGTGGAGTAGCGTTGTTTAGCCTCGTTTAACTTCTCACTGGAAAAGGCCACAAGATGTCCCTCTTGGCTTAACACTGCGCCTATGGCAATTCCTGATGCGTCACACGCCACCTCAAATGATTTGGTAAAGTCAAGTAGACGCATGACTGGTGCCTTCGCCATCTTCTTTTTAATTTTTGAAAAAGCCTGTGCCGCGGCTTTAGTCCATTGAAACTCCCATTTTCGTATGCAATCTGTGATGGGAGCCATAATCGAGCTAAATCCACAGATGAACCACCGATAAAATGTAGTTAGGCCATGAAAGCTTTGCACGTTGTGTATGGTACGCGGCTCAAGCCAATTGAAAATGGCATTGACTTTCTCAGAGTCTGCAGATATACCCTTTGATGATACAACGAACCCCGAGAAGATAACATGGGAGGTCAAGAAGGAACACTTCTTGAGGTTCGCATAGAGCTTTTCCACGCACAAAGCGTTGCAGACCTGCCTCAAGTACTCGATGTGCTGGCTAAGGGATATACTATAGGTGAGGATATAATCAAAGTACACAACTAAAAACTTGGGGTCGCAGCACCTGGATCATCACTAGAGGTGTACACAAACCGAGCTAGCTCGGTTAGCTCGCTCAACTCAACTCGAAAAAGCTCGATTCAACTCAGTTTGAAGCTGAGTTCGAGCCGAGTAAAGCTGATTTTTTAAAGCTCGAAAATGAGTTCGAGCTAGCCCCAACTCGACTCGACTCAGATCAAACCCAGCTTGAATCGAACCAGTTCAGTGACTCGGTTACTTTGATATTGATGTTGCTCACCAAGTGTTTGATGAAATGATTCAAAGAAATGTGGCTGGTGGCAAGGAAGGTATGTATATGAAACCAAAACCCTTGTTTTCTTGATTTTAATGTTGCTTAGAAGGTATTTAATAAAATACTTGTAAAACCATTGCTGTTGTCTCAAATATAGTGAGATTTTGAAGGTACAGTCCAGGTGTTTGTAAAAATACTGCAATGGCGAACTCAGCTCGAACTCGACTTGACTCGACCTGGCCCGAGCTGCTGACCGAACGAAGCCGAGTTAGCCAGTCAGGCTCGAGGATTGAGCCGAGTCGAGTTCAAGCTAAGGTCAGAAAGTGGCCAAGCCAAGTCAAGCTAAGGCCAGCTCGATTTAGTTCGACTCGATGTACACCCCTAGTCATCACCCTCATAAACGTACTTGGGACATTGGTTAACCCGAAGAGCATAACCAACTGCTCGTAGAGCCCATCCTTCGTCTCGAAGGCAGTTTTCCATTCATCTCCCGAGCGAATACGAATTTGGTGGTAACCACTCTTAAGGTCAATTTTTGAAAAGATAGTAGAGGTGGCCATCATGTCAAGCATGTCATCAAGCCTCGGGATGAGAAACCGATACTTGACAGTGATCTTGTTTATGGCTCTACTATCAACACACATGCGCCATGTGCCGTCTTTCTTGGGCGTAAGAAGCGCGGGCATGACACATGGGCTCAGACTCTCACGAATGAATCCCTTTTTAAGCAATTCATCCACCTGCCTCTTCAACTCGGCATGCTTGGTTGGGTTTATTCTGTAGTAAGGGAGGTTTGGTAAGGTCGCCCCTAGGACGAGATCTATCGCTTGCTGAATGTCTCGCATTGGTAGAAGCTCGTCTTGAAGGTCCTTAGGGAAGACATCCCGAAACTCTTCTAGGACCGGACGAGCCTCCTGAGGTATCACTATAGCAACCTCAGTGTACTCTCCCTAGCTAGTAGGTCGTACACCATAGTCCCCGCCTTACTCTCTCACTCAAACTCCTTAGCATTTATGATGTAGAGAGACTTCGACTGAAGCGCCCTTTGATCATAGGACAGCCTGGGGACGCAACATCTTTCGCTCATGTTGACGATTTGGGAATGAGCGAGCTTAAGACAAACTTCTTTCTTTTATACTTAAATACACAATTATTTGCACGCCTAAATATTGTGACATCTTTGTCATAGAGCCATGACCTTCCCAAGATAATATGGCCAACGTCCATCGTGACCACATCACACCACAACTTGTCCTTATATGGTCCAAACTTAATCGGAACAAGGCATCGTTGGGTCACAGGGAAGGATGTTGCATCTACCCAAGAAACTCTATATGGGTTGGGGTGAGGGACTGACTTCAACCCTAGGCACTGGGAAAACTACATTTTCACAACTCCCGCTGTCTATGATCACTTTGCAGCTCTTTTCTCCGCACTTAGTGTAAGTGTGAAAAATGGTGGTTCTATGCTAATATTCGCTTTCCTTCATCTAGGTCAAGGCGCACCTCACCACTGCAAGTGGTGCAGTCTCCATTATACCATGGACTTCGATCAATTTATCAAGGCGCCCCTCCAATGCATTGAGTTGCAGTTCTTGTCCTTGGGATATAAGAGCTCTCTGAGATGAAGGATGGCTTAGATCAGGTGTAGGCTTGATCAACTCTCGTTAACTAAGATTTAACTCTACTAATTTGCCACACAGAAAGAAAAGAATGAAGAGGAGAAGTTGAAGAAGAAGAAGAAGAGATGAAAGAATAGAAAATCTAATGGAAAAAAATGAAAAATAAAAGCTCCTTTTAAAACAAAAGTATCATGAAAAGATGGCCAGCTCGAGACATGTGACTTACATGTAGGGGTTGTTTGATTATCAATTTCCCTAGTAAATACATGAAAATAAGTAATTATGACTTACTCCACCTGTTTGAAATTAACTAGGAATTATGTTTTGAAATACGGTCCATGAAAATCATGTCATTACCTATTTAAATATGTGGGCCCCATTACAATATATGTGACTTATCCACACCATTCATCATTTTTAACAGCAGATTTCAAGGCATGAGCCCAAAAATGAGGCAAATCCAAAGCTCAAGTGGACCACACCTTAGGGAACAATGATCATAGAGACGTTAATGGTTGAAAATTAAAGACGCAGAAGCATAGGCGTATAACAACTTTGCAAAGATCCCACCCTCTAGTGTGCATTATAAACATATAGGCAAGGATCTCAATATAAATGCCTCTCTAACTATTTTTTTCTTATTCGATGTGAGACAAACACTACTTTCAAGTAAAAGGAAATAAAAAAGCAAAGTACATAGGTCTCATGTTTTAAATTAACTTACCATAGAATCCTCCACAACTTTATATATATATATATATATATATATATATATATATATATATATATATATATATATATAAGACTAAACAACACTGCTAGGTAAATAAATAAAAGGAGATATTAGAAAAGGTATTTTAAATTTTGAACCATACCTAGTATTAACATATCTAGGTTTGTTAAAATTTCAGTGATCTAGTGTCTTAAACTTAACCCGTGAGACTACATTTCTGATGTATTAAAGATACAATATTTTCAAGCAAATTTAAGGCTTTACAAATCCAGCACGTTAGGGTCATGTATTTTATTCTAATTTTCATAAGTACTTTAGAAATTGCTATAATTCTCATAGGAATTGACTTCACTTTTTGACACAGGAAAAGTCGTGAAATAATGTGAAGAAGATAATTGTCTTCCTCAAGTAAGCAAAACCTTAAATCCACATGATTAAAAGAGAGATATTCGAAATTGTATAATTGGATAATAAATCTGAAATGTGCAATTACATATCTTATATGAAAGACTCAAACCCTCATAAAGTCCTAATTCAACTACAACAAAAATTACTCAAAATAATAAAATTTACCAATAATATAAACATATAAATTTACCTTATAAGAGGATTTCTAGCATGATTAGGAGTAATTTATAGGAAAGATGGTAACACCCACTATGGTGTTACTCGAGTAACACCTAATCTGCTCTCAAGCCCCAATTATAAGTGAACACAACTAGCATGCTAAAAAGTGCTTTTTCCATGACATAGAAAAACAAAGCAAAAAGAATTTGATGATAAATGCATGGGAAGTTTGTGTTGTGATAGGGTAAGCCAGCCACCCATCAACAAAGTAAAGTGTCATATAAATTCACTTTTTAAAATTTTATAGATTTTTTAAATTTTAAATATCACATGGCTTCTTGTGATTGATAATTGATGATTTCCTCTATTACAATATAACAAAATGCATTATATTGTATTTCTAAATGCTTTTATAGCTCTCTCATTCAGAACTGGATTAAGGCCGAAAAATATCGAGTTTGGTGACGCCTGATGTGGTGAGATTTGATTGACTATATGCTATTGTGGGATATGGGAGTGCAGCTCAGACTCGCCCAAGTCAGTACGGTCCTTACCATAGGACCCACCTTGATATGTGTGTGTGTGTGGGGGGGGGGGGAAGGTACTATGTGCTCAACCTCACAATAAGCTCCCGTGAGTTCGAGCTGTGTGGGCCCCACCGTGATGCGTGTCGACCATCAACACCGTGCATTTGATGGTTCCCCTTTAAATTATGGGATATCCCAAAAATCAGCCATATATGGAACTTAGGTGGGCTATACCATCTAAAATCATGTGAAGACATGCCAAAAACATATAAAAGCACTTGGTGGGGCCCACCTGAGTTTTGAATGCTGCTGAAACTTGGTCTAAACCCTCATCCAAGTGGGACACATATAATGGATGGGCTGGATTTGCAAACCACATCTTGGTGGGCCCAAAAAATGATTATGAATGTTTTAATGGTGCACGGCCCCTCCCCACTTCTGTATGTGGTGTGGCCCACACAAGTCACGGATTGACTTGATTTTTGAGACCTAGGCCCACGATGGAATGGTGCATCTGACTGATGGGGTAGATGTTCGAAATGCATCACAGTGGGGCCCACACAACTCGACCTCATGGGGCGTTCCCATTACCTCGAGCGCGTAGTACCTTTTCCCTATATATATATATATATATATATATATATATATATATATATGCTATTTTTGCATGCTGTTTTGGAGTATGAGCTCAAAAATGAAGCAAATCCAATTCTCCGCAAGCCATTCCATAAGAAATAATGGTGATTGACCATTAATGGGCCACAAAAGTTTTGTATCAAGCTGATTTTTTTTAAAAAAACTTCTTCTAAGTTTAACTACGATAATTCAGTTTTTTTGCGACAAGTCAACTCATTACTAAAAACTCCCAACTCGTTCCTAATTTTTTTTTGTGACGAGTGTTGCTCATCACCAATTTTATTGTAAATAAGGCGTTACAAATTCTATTTAGTGACAAAAACGACAACTCGTCGCCAATAACTCAATTGTTTGCAACAACCTAATAACTTGTCGCGAAATATAGCTAATTAGCGATGACTTGATATGTCGTCATTGCATATCGTAAAACATCGCTAAATATGAGACTCGTTGCGAATAAAGACGTTTTGCAACGAGTCCTCGTCTTCGCCAACAAATTAGTGAGAAATTTTTTTACGATGATAATTACAGCTCGTCGTAAAAATGTTGACTATTTGTAATGATTTACAATGTTGTTGCAAATATTCTAACATTTCGCAATGAAACTACATTCGTCGTAAAAAGTTTCAGTTGGTATTTGTGTAACGAGTTAACCTAGTCGTCACTAAAACAAACTATTTGCAGCGACTTTTGTGTCGTTGCAAAAAATAATGTTTTGCGATGACACTTAATTTATCGCATAAACTGGATATTAGCGATGATAATTAAAATGCGTCATGAAAAGTCTTTCCCGCCATGTAAATTGCTGGAAAAAATTGATGGGAAAATATTTTGTGACAATAATTGCAACTCGTCACAAAAACGTTGACTATTTGCGATGATTTACAATGTTGTTGGAAATACTTTACCATTTCACAATGAAATTACATTAGTCGCAAAAAGTCTAATTTAGTATTTTTTGCAATGAGTTTAACTAGTCGCTGCAAAAAGAACTGTGGAAAAAATTCTAATGTTATATTTTCGCAACGAGCTTAACCAGTCGTCATAAAAGCTACTGTTTGCGACAACTTTTGTGTTGTTGTAAAAAACTTTTTTGTACAACACATAATTTGTCACAAAAGGTGGCTATTATCAACGACTGGTTAAGGTCGTTATGAAAAATTAATGCGGCAAGTTTTCTCGACAAGTTTTGTGACGACGATTGAAGCTCGTCGCAAAAAAGTTGATTATTAGCGACAATTTAAACTGTTATCGTAAATAATCTATTTTTTGCGACGACTTGAAATGTCATTGTAAAAAAATGACTTTTTGCCATGAAATTAGACTCGTCACTAAAAAAAGTCGCTGTAAAAAGTCTAATTTGTTATAGTGTTTGTGTGACCTTATCAATGAGTCGGATGGAAAATAAAAATTATAATGGGTACTAGGAAGTTTTTGATGGTAGGGCAATCAATCACCACTGTTTCCAATAGTATGATCCATGTGAGATTTAGATAATCATTTTTGGGCTTATGCCCTAAAATGATATAAAAAAATGGATGGACAACATGGATGTATGTAGAATACATACATCAAGGCGGGCCCATGATAAGGGCATACCTAATCTGCTTCCTTAAAAGATAGAACCATACAAAACATGTTTGAAAGTTGTTCGATACTTGATCAATAAGTCACATGTGGATTGGACCAATGGGAACCCTCCACATCGGGGCCTTACCGAACTTGCAATTTCCCCACTCTCACAAAATCCGTTCCCTCTAGCTGGGATACAAGCTTGTTCCGCTTTCACTTCCTCTAATTTTCTTACATTCTTGATAGGGCTATTAGCGGTCGGACATGGGGTTGATTTTAGCCCCAGATTTTGAACTGTTTGGGATGCGCTGGACAAGCTGGGCCTATTCAAATTTTTGATTTAGTGTGCCTGAGCCCGGCCCAATCACAGCCCTAGTTCTTGATCGTAACTTGAGTGCAATCTTATAGCTGCAACCTAGACTACTCCCTTTCAAGTTCAAAGATTTAAAAGTCATCTTTTACTTCAAAGATATATCCATGGACCCACCATATATATGGTCCACATCCCATCATCCATTTATTAGGTCAAAGATTTTTTAACTGACTTTTAATGTTCATTAGTTGGATGGTTGGGAAGGATTGATCAGTATAAATTTTAGGCCATGATCATCCAATCAGTGGCAATTTTTGGGTTACAGTACTTTAAAAAATGGACCGCAGTTTGGACAGTCTATATCAACCTGAATATTGCCATGTGTACAATGGATAAAAGGTCACATCTAATGAGCTGTAGCGCCTGACCAATGCAGACTATGGTCTGGTCTGGCCCATGTGAACTAAAAGGAAGGACCCGGATCCTGTCCAACACCTGTTTTAAGAGGGGCCTAAAACACACGTCAGGAGCTTACCATATGGTATATGTAAAATCTACCCCGTCTATCAGGTTCTATCCTCAATATTAGATCCTGAGGCCAAAAATCAACTACATCCATAACTCAATGGGCCACACCACAAGGAATAATGGGGATGCTATGTGGGCCACTATGGTGTTTATCTTTCACCAAACCTGTTAATGAGGTTGTAACAAACGAAGATGAAGAGAGGGTACAAAAGTCAGTCTCATAGAAATTTCAGGGCACCATTCCCCATGAATTTAGTGGTTTTGAGAATAATTTTATATTGATCGTGTTGGTGTGTGGCCCATTTAAGTTTTTAATGGGATTTATTTGGAAGCCGATTGGCTGGTGTAGGTGTACCACACACCAGTTATATCCAAACTGTTCATCATGAGGTATATGTTATATCCAAACCGTTCATCCATTTAGCGAGCTCATCTTAAGGCTTGAGATGAAAAATAAGATAGATCTAAAGATCAAGTGGACCACATTGCAAAAAACAGCGGGGGATTGAACATCTATTTTTTGAAACCCTTTTTGGGGGTTACAGAAGTTTCCAGTCAATACGAAATCTGTTTGTCCTCTTTCATGTATTTTTGAACTTATTAACAGGTTGGATTGGAAAATAAATGTTATGGTGGACTTACAATTTTTTAACAGTGAAAATCTTTATCCTCGCTGCTATTTTTGGTACGGTCCATTTGAGCTTTGGATATGATTCATTTTTTGTCTAATGCTCTAAAATAATCTCGAAAAATGGATGGACGGTGTGGATATAATAAATACATCATTGTTGGGCTCATGTAACTTTAATCTCCTTTGAACTGTCTGTACAACTCGAGCGTCGGAGATCATCTTCGCACCACACCTATCTACACCAGCTAATATAATTGGTGCGTGGTACACCAGCCAATCCGCTTCCAGTTGATAGACATGTAATTACGGGGATGCCTTTTTAACGCTAGTTGGTGGGATTTAAAAATTACACAAAAATTGAAAAATAAAAAATCTTGCCATCCAGGTATTACATGGGTTAAGTTACTAAGGCCGTGAAATCCACATTGCTCATCTGATGCATCACGTATTATTTAGGATTCAAAAATCAGAATGATTTAACACTCAGGTGGCCACCTCATAAAATTATACATGTAAATATGTAAATTCAGTTGGTATGACCCAACTGAGTTTTGAAATGCTGTGATTTTTTAAGGTAATTTTTCATCCTGATGAGGCACATAAGATGAATGGATAAGATGGTTCGTAAACATCACGGTGGGCACTATATAAAACGAATTGGGGTGCTTCCCATTCCACCGTTTGGGTAGGGTGTGGCCTACCTGATTTCTAGATTGTCATGAATTTTGGCTTCCAATCTGATGGACGGTTTAGATCTCATCAAAGTTAAACCCACGTACGTGATTCTGAGTGCACGAAGCAGGCCAAAGAAGTTTTCATGGGAAGCGGATTGGCGGGACGCGGATAGCGTCCTACCCCCACCCGGACCGTCATCCGTCTAGGCGGGGCTCTGTGGGGCCCACTGTGATGTAAGAGTTTTATCCACTCCGTTCATCGTTTTTCTAAGACCATTTAAAGTTATTGTGATAAAAATGAGGCAGGTCCGCAATTCCGATGGATCACACCAAAGGAAGCTGCAGTGATAATGACACCCACCGTTGAAACCTTTATAAAGGCCACCGTAATGTTTTTTTTTTATTATCATACAACCTGTTAATAACGTCATATAGACGTGGATAAAGTGAAAAAACAAATATCAACTTGATCTAAGACTTCTCTCCTAAGAAGTTTTTAATGGTGGATGTTCAATCCCCACTCTGTGGTCCACTTGAGAGTTCGACCTGCCTCATTTTTAAGATAATAACATAAATTTATTTGAAAATAATGATAAACGGTGTGGATAAAATGCTTACATTAAGTTGGGCCCCACATAGCCCTGCTATGATGGATGACTGACCGGGTAGGACGCAATCCGCGTCCGTTATCAAGGGCACTGACTCTCCTCAACTCCAAGCTGAAATGAACAGTAATTAAACTTACATGGTCCAGAATGATGTATTTATTATATCTACACTGTTTATTCATTTTTAAAATTATTTTAAAATATTAAGAAAAAAAAGGAATCATATCTAAAGATCAAGTGAACCACACCACAAATACAAACCAACATAATGATTTTCACCATTAAAATTCCGTAGGGCGTATCATAACATTTATTTTCCATCCAATATGTTCATAACCTTACAAAGACCTGAATGAAGAGGAAAACAAAATTTCATATTGATCCAAAACTTCTGTGAACCCAAATTTCAGTGTCGTCCACTTGATCGTTACATCTGTTTTATTATTTTTTCTCAAGCCCTACGGCTATCTCGAAAAATGGATGAATGGTTTGGATATAACTCATACCTCATGATGTAACCCGCAGAATTTGCGGACGTCATTACACTAGATATATAACCGTGGTACACCAGCCAATCCACTTCCGTTTTCACGTGCCGGTGCGTCATACTGTCATAGTGCACATGATTCAAGAAAACATTACTCGGTACGAAAGTCACGGGTGCGTTTCCGCTGCAGCACGCCATTAACATGCCATGCCGTGGCTCAAATTTCAATGGTACTCTGCTCAACATCTCAGCTGCACGTTGTACGCGGGTTGGCTAATCTTGACCGGAATTGGATTGGGTGGTGTACCGCACACCGCGGACCTGGTTGTTTGTTGACGTAGCTACGTGTTATATCAAATCGTCCATCCTCAGTAGGCTTGAGACAAGAAATACGATGGATCCAAAGATCAAGTGAACCACACTGCAAAAAGTAGTGGAGATTGGGGATTGAACATTTACCACTGAAATTATGTTGAGGTTACGGAAGTTTTGGATTAATATGATATTTGTTCTCTCTTCCTTCATGTATATTTGACTTGACTGATGGATCGATTCGATGGAAATTAAAAGTTACGGTGAGCCTGTGAAAATGGTGAGAATCATCCTCCTTTGTGTTATTTGTGGCGTCGTCTACTTGGGTTTTGGATATGACTCATTCTTGAGATCATGTTCTATAATGATAATGCTAAATGTATGAACAATGTGGATACAATAAATACATCATGTTGGGGCCATGTAACTTTGATCTCCTTCCAACAGTTAGTACAATTAGGAGGGAGAGGAGCCTCCGCGCTCACCTTTGCACCACACGTACCCAGATAGCCCAGTTGGTGGTGTGTGGTACACCAGCTGATCCGCTTCACTAATATTTGGCTTGTTGCTCCTCGCTGTTCTTTCCAATTTTATCACGTGGGGAGTGAGGGCTTGTTAGAATTGAATTTGCGGCTCGATTCAAGCCGAACAACTATGACCTCGAGCATCGAGATATGTAGATACATGCATAATATATATACATAATATATGATCGAGATCAAATGAGAAATATCGCCTATTCAGCCACTTGCTCAGTACATAAATATGATTGGACGATATTTAGAGAACATAGCTCATCCTTGGGTTACACATTTGCCTTCAATATGAAAAGACTTTTCAATATAAATAAATGAGAAACGAGAAAGAAATTTTTATAATCGATTGTAGAAAATGGCTATGAAGCACCTTACTAAATGGAGAATTGAATCCAGCGTATGAGCGTAGACCCAAATTACAGCTAAGATTATCACCTATTTGATTAACGTTACAGAATATATTATGGAACGTACATAGTAAGCGAAATGTAAAAGATTACATCAGAGATGTAATTGGTTGAGCAGAAAAAGTAAAATGATTACACTAACAAATGTAAAATGACAGGTAGTGGAAAATTATGTTTGGATTTGATTGAGTTGGTATGAGACAAATTTTCCTGTTGAATTCCTTTACTATTTATATCCTTACCCTGATAATTTAGATCATTCTCATATTTTGACGGTTGTTATAATCATTTAAAACTACATAGCCTTCTTTGATCATACTTTTGCCATCAATCATGTAACCGCTTCTACACGAACGCTCTTGCATAATAGATATCATCGCATCGCTTGATATACTTCAGTTGTTCTGTTGCAGGATCCTCTTCATATATCTCCGCATATCTCCAAATACACGACATAAATTCATCCAAATCACACGTAACTCATTTTGATTGGCTTTCACAAGAATTAGTGACAATGGAGATAAACACCTACAACATAAAACCAATCCAAAACTCGAATGAGCCTCACCAGATGAAACATTATAAAATCTAGGCCCTAACCTCCGTAGAATGGTCCACTTGATTATTGGCATCTTGTATTACGACCTCACCCCAATTTCAAACCAAGGTGCCCAATGCAAAGCCAACCCAAAGTCCTCTATACTTGACCCAATCCAGCCCAAATGCATGTGATTATTCCTGAGCCGACCTAACTTGGCCATGAATTTGGTCAATCAAACCCAACCTGAATTCAAATCAGGTTGGCCTTTTCCAACCTAAGCCCAACCTGAGGGCCTTGGGAACATGGCCCAACATCCCAACTCTTTCCCATGGTGTGGCCTGTCTGATTTTTAGGTTTCAAGATGAACATGAGAAAATGCACTGATGGACGGTGTGGATGTCATGCGTGTTATTCCCCGACGTGCTACACAGTTAGTAGTAGGCTCCGCACTTGCCTGACTACCATGGTTCATTTTTCTCGTACAAGGACCGTCCATCAGATCATCATGTTGGGTCCACTCGACGTACAGCCCAGATCTTACACGAAGGGAGAGCAAGATTCAAATTGCAACTCCATTACTCTTTTCTGCCAAGTGCATAGGTGGTCCCGGAAAGGAAGCCATTCACGAGCATGGCCCATGGGCTGGATGGGAGCCACCGCAAACACACCCTAGCCCAGATATGGAAACGGTTAGACTCCTTTGTTAGTTTTGTACCGTTTAAAAAATTGTGTTGAGCTTGCACTAATCAAACAATCCTAGCCATCCAATTAACGGGCACGACATGAATGGTTAAAAGTAAATTAGTGAGTAGTCAGAATTATGAGTAGAAAAAATTAAGATCATTAATATTATCTTCCTAATGTATTCTTTCAGTAATGCTCTATACACTGTAAATGATTTGGATGGGTGTGAATTTGTTGTACCACCTATGCCATGCATATATGTAAAAAGTCACAATGATTTTTTAAATAATGCAAAATTAACATAGGGTATCAGTACACTGATTTCCGGATGACCGGTGGACATGGGTGAAAGCGGGTGAACCATAGAAGTTATAGTTACGTGAAGATAACATAGATGTAGATTATATCTCTGCTAATGGAAAAGTATTATGTGCACATGTTGGATACGAGACTTACGATAAAAATGAAAAAAAAATATAAAAAATTTAACGTGAATTGCTTTACCTCCAATCTACATAAAATTTATGCGGTTGAAAGGTACGTAGGACCTTACTACGATGTCCATGAGAAATCACCCGTCCATTAATTTCTCCAGCTCATGCTAGGTGATGGTCTAAAAATTGAAATCTAAAACTCAAATAGACTATACTTTAGGAAATAGTGGGGATGATATGCCCACCACAAAAATTTTGAATGGAGCTAATATTTATGTTTTCATTTCATCTGGTTTTGTGAATGATTTGGATGGCATGTAAACATTACAATGGCTTTGGAACGTTCTCAATGGTGGGCATTTCCATCTCCACTATTTTTTGAAATGCGGTCTGCTTAAGTATTGGATCTACTTATTTTCTAGACAGTGGATTTCTCACAGAAATCTTCCAAATGGGGGCACAGGCAGCTGGGGTCATAAAATCGCACTTCATGCAGAGAATTTATAAATTTTCACTGTGGGTCGATGCCACACGTCTTGCTGTCGTTGGCACTTGACTGGGTGTGTCCATCCACATGGGTGGTTTGGCCAGTGACCTTGCCACTAGCAAGGTGGCCAGTGGTTAATGCTTTGTAGGCCTCACAATGATGCATGTGTTTTATTCACACCGTTGATCCATTATTTTCAGATCATTTTAGGACTTGATCCTAAAAATGAGGCAGATCTAAATCTTGGGTGGACCACACTACAGAAAAACAGTAGTGATTGAATGTATACCATTAAAAACCTCATAAGGCCTACTGTAATGTTTATTTGACATTCAACCTCTTAGATGGGTCCTACAAAAATAAATGAAGGGGAAAAAAACAAATACCAGCTAGATTTGAAACTTTTGTGGCTTTCAAGAAGCTTTTAACAGCGTGCGTTCAACCAATACTGTTTCCTATGCTGTCGTCCTCAGGAGATTTAAATCTACCTAATTTTTTTTTGGCTCATACCACCACAATAGATTTCACATTAGATTTGGATCTACCTAATGTTTTACTCATACCATGAAATGATATGAAAAAAATGGATGGACAACATAGATGAAATACACACCTCATGGTGGGCCCACAGAACATTTGTCTTCCATTTATCTTTTAGTTGTTTTTTTTCAAGGGAAATTTCCACTGCACGACCCATATATGGCCCACCAACCTCTTTAAGCCCACTTGCTTTTTACCTCCCAAGAATAAGCCCCAGCTATACGGCCCCATTTCTCAGAACGAAAATGCCCCTCCTGTCCTTCCGGAAGCGGATCGCCTGGTACTCGAAGACGAGCAATGACCTCCTTCCGAGTTGTACGAACGGTTCGAAAAAGATCAAAGTTACATGGGCCCCACAGTTATGTATTTATTATATCCACAACGTTCATCCATATTTCGATATCATTTCGGAGCATTATCAAAAAGAAAAAATCATATCCAAAGTTCAACTGGACCACACCACAAAGAGCAGCGGGAAACTTCATTTTCACCGTTAAAAATTTTGTAGGGCCCACCATAACATTTATTTTCCATCCAATCCATTCAGAAGGTCACAAAGACCTAGATGAAGAGGAAAAATAAATTTCATAATGATCCAAAACTTCTATGACCCCTGAAAGGATTTCTATGGTAGACGTTCAATTCCCCATTGCCTTTTTCAGTGTGGTACACTTGATAGTTAGATCTGTCTTATTTTTCGTCTCAAGCCTTAATATGAGCTCGCAAATAGATGAACGGTTTGGATATAACACAGACCTCATGATTGGACCCACAAAAGCAATAAAGATTCCATCTGGTAAAATAAAAAATAAAAAATTCTTATTATTAACCAAGGAGAATTTTTTCTCCTTTACATTTTTCTCTAATACATATTTATGTAATTATGTATATATAAGTATATAAAAATATTTTTCTGTATTTTAATTCATTTTTTTCTCCATTTAATTAACAAGCATATCTCTTAAATTAGAATGACTTACTTGACCTACTATATATGATTTTGGGGCTGGAAAAGTAAATTTAGCCAACCAACCTGGTTATTTTCCAAGATTTCATTAGGTCGATGGTCGAAAATCCATTTCATTCACTTCGTAGTTAATTTCATTCACTTCGAGGTCAATTTCAATCACTTCACGATCAATTTTAATCAATCAATTCGCGACAAATTTCATTAACTTCGCGATCAATTCTATGTATTTCGCGGTGAATTTTGGCGAATCCCCCTTACTTTATGGTCAATTCCATGCATTTTGCGGTCAATTCCCTTCATTTCACGGTCAATTCCAAGCATTTCGTGGTGAATTCCCTTCACTTCACGGTTAATTCTGTTAGGCCCTTATCCTAACCCGTACTGTTCCGTAGACTTCCGTAGTTCTCATGGTCAAATTCTGACAACCCGTGATCTGTTATTGACAATTGCACACAATATTGAGTCATGTCTCATATTCCTGAGTCGGCTCAACTCGAAACTTGTACTCTTGCGACCGCATTGTCACTGCGGTTCCAATGCCACATCTCGCCTGCCGAGACGATACCCAGGCCAGGAGATGTGGGCCGACGTTCAGTTTGAGAAAAACACCGCGCATTTGCAAACCCAAGACAATCTTTTAAATCAATCACATCACATCCCATCAATCAAGTACACATCAAAGGTCAAGTACATATCTCATCACTCCCTTACTAAAGCAACCCCAAAGCAAAGCAACCCATCCCTTACATGTCAAGTACACATCACACCCCATCACTCACCCATCTTTCTCTCTTACAACCTCTCTTTCTCATTCTCCAAGCAACCCAACCGTCCAAGCTCTCCATGAGAAGAACTTGGTGTGGCTCATCTTCCTACCCCACATCTTTTATCCTAACCCTCCAAACTTTATTATCCTCCATCAAAGTCGAAGCCGAGGAGCTAGGGATTCCATCGGACCAAGAAGATCGAAATGGTGGGTGATTTTATGTTGTGATTTTGTGATTTAAGGGCCCACATATGGTGGGACCCATCTTGATGTATGCATTCTTCAAAGAGGGACCCATAGTGGCGGGGTCCCTCCGCTATTCACGTCTCTTTATCTCTCTCTCTCTCTCTCTCTCTTTTTCCCTTTTGTGGCCCACCTTGATGCTTGATCCACGCCGTACATGCCGTGGGACCCACCTGCGTGTGGATTCCATCCACACCGTCCATCCATCTCATGGGACCATCCATTAGTGGGCGCTGAACATGGGGTATGTGTTATATCAACACCATCCGTGCAGTGGGCCACGTGTTCTTGGGGCCACCTCAATGTATGTGGCTGTGAGCCACGTGTACGTGACCCCACCTTGATGGATGTATCTGTTTGGACGGTGGGGCCATCTGCACCATCCGTGCAATGGACCACACCATGATGTATATGCTTCATCCACCGTCCAGTTTGGACGGTGGGACCCATCAGACCGTCCAACGGTGGGGAACCACCTTAAATGTATGGTATTTCACCCACCGTCCACGTGGGACGGTGGGGCCTGCTTGAAGATGTGGGCCATCCAGACCGTCTAGGTCACGTGGGTCCCACACATGATGTTTGTATATCCACAGCCGTCCGTCCATCTGGACAGAACTGTGGGGCCTTGATGTATGTTTCCCATCAACGCTGTCCATCATTTGGACGGTGGGTGGCCACCTGATGTATGTGAGATATACTCACACCGTCCAAACATTAAAACATTAAAAGATGTTCTCTTTTTATTATTTTATTATTATTTTTTTCTCTCATGGTATTGCAGGGAGAATGGGATAGATCTAAATTTCATGTGGGACCCACCACATGTACGTGGATATATTTTATACACACACACACACACATAATATTATATTATGGTGGCCCCACGTGGGACCCACCTTGATTTATTTATTATAATCCACACCGTTTAGATTATGCTGGACGGTGCTGGACAGTGTTTGGACGGTGTTGATTTACGTGGATAATGGTTGGAAAGTGCTGATTTACATAGACAATGTTTGGATGGTGTTGAATATCGTTAGTGGGCCATGTGCCCCATGGAATGATAGTGTACAATGATACATATGTTACACCTACAACTATTGAAATGATTTTTGGTGTGGCCCAAGCCCACTTGAGGCCCATTGGTGTGGCCCATCCATGAAGCCCATTGTGATGTATTCATGGCCAATGGGCAAGGCCCATTGTGATCTGTATTAGGCCCACAATGGTGCGGCCCATTTGATGTATTTGAGGCTCATTGGTGCGGCCCGTTAATACGGCCCACTTGATGTATATGGGCCCATTGGTGCGGACCATATAATGTGGCCCATTTGATGCATGTTGGCCCATTGGAGTGGCCCACATGATGCGGCCCACTTGATGTATATGAGACCCATTGAGACGTATTTGAGGCCCATGGATTGAGGGCCAATGTAATATATATAAGGACCATGAGTGAGCCCAATGAGATGTATGTGAGGCCTCTATGTGGGCCGAATGTGATGTATATGAGGCCTATTACGATGTGAGATTCCATCATGATATATGTAATAATGTTTATGGCGGCCATTGCTTAAGAGTGATGTTGGTTAAATGTCTACATTGATGGGCAATGATGGTTAAATGTCTACATTGTGACCTTCCCTTAGGCCCTTTGTTAGGCCGATTATCGATTCTGATTGTCGAGGCTGATTGTTGAGGCCGATTCCGATTGTCAAGGCCGATTATTAAGGCCGATTCCTATTCTAATTGTTGAGGCTGATGCCGATTCCGATTGTCGATTCCGACTTCGATTGTCGAGGCCGATTGTTGAGGCCGATTATTGAGGCCGATTCCGATTGTCGAGACCAATTGTTGAGGCCGATTCCAATTCTGAGTGTCAAGGTCGATTCTAACTCTGATTGTCGAGGCCGATTGTTGAGGCTGATTCCGATTCCGAGTGTCGAGGCCTCGATTCCGATTGTCGAGGCCAATTATCGAGGTCGATTCTGATTGTCGATTCCGACTTCGATTGTCAAGGCCGATTCCGATCCTGATTGTCGAGGTCAATTATCAACGTCGATTCCGATTGTCGAGGCCAATTGTTGAGGCCGATTCAAATTTCGATTGTCGATGCCGATTATCGAGGTCGATTCTGATTGTCGAGGTCGATTATCGAGGCCGATTCCGATTGTTGAGGCCGATTGTAGAGGTCGATCCCGATTGTCGAGGCCAATTGTTGAGGTTGATTCCGATTCCAAGTGTCGAGGCCGATTGTTGAGGCGAATTTCAATTGTTAAGGCCGATTCCGATTCTGATTGTCTAGGCCGATTGTCGAGGCCGATTCCGATTGTTGATTCTGACTTCAATTGTCAAGTTCGATTGTTAAGGCCGATTCTGATTCCAAGTGTCAAGGCCGATTATTGAGGGCAATTTTAATTCTGATTGTGGAGGCCGAATCCGATTCCGATTGTCGAGGCCGATTGTTGAGGCCGATTCCGATTCCGATTGTCGAGGCCGATTGTTGAGGCCGATTCCGATTCCGATTGTTAAGGCTGATTATCGAGACTGATTCCGATTGTCGATACTAATTTCGATTGTCGATTCTGATTGTTGAGGCCCAATGAGATGCATATACGACCTGTATTTGAGGCCCATCGTGATGTGTATTCAGCCCGTGTTTAAGGCCCAATGTGATGTATATGAGGCCTATGTGATGATGCCCATTATAATGCATTTGAGGGCCAGGCGATGGAGCTCATTGTGATGCATGTTAGGCCCATGTGAAAGGCCCATCGTGATGTGTATTAAGCTCTTGAGCGAGGCCCATGGTGTTGTATATTTGGCCCTTGTGTGAGGCCATGGGTCCACTATATGTTGGGCTCTATATGGGCCATTCCTTGGAGGCAATGTTGGTTAAATGTCCACATTGTCGAGGTCGATTGTCGATGTCGGTTATTGATATTAATTATGAGTATGTGACAACATAACATCATGATACATGCCCATATGCATCATCTGCATGTTTGTTATAAAATATGATTGACAATTACATATGCCATAGTGCCGGTTGTTATGAGACTCCCTGATAGGCGGAGATTATCTCACATGAGCACACGGTGTGCGCATGATTAATGCATGACTGGATTGTATGACTCGTGCATCTTGCATTGTGTACTGTGATTACTGTACGCCCTAGCGACATCAGGGTCGTAGCCTCCACAGGCATATCATGGATGGCCAGATGGGACACTGAAAATCTGTTCTACATGGGTATTATAGATATCCCTGGGTGAAAGTCCTAGAACCCTTTTGGTTCCAAAGGTTGCTCTAACGTCTAGACCGAGTGGACGCACGAGGACCGTATACCGTTAGGCCACGTCTCCCACTGTGTCGTGGTCGGTTAGAAGGGGTACGACCTTACTTTCCCGAGAGGAGGAGGCAATGCTAGGTTGAGTCTGACCAACTTGAGGAATGGGTCCGCTATCGACGAGTCGAGCCCGATATTGGCAGGCGGATAGTGAGGTCTCTTCCACTCACCTTGTTACACGCAATGGGACGACAATCTGGTTTGGAGTGTAATAGACCCCGATAATTTTTCAAAGAGGAACCGTACTGATATGTCGACTTATTGAGTAGGAGTTGCATACTCATTCATTCATTCATTCACTATTTACTCGGGTTGGTGATGCACAACTAATTGTTGTGTACCTTCGTGATGGCAAGGATTTCAGTTGGGGCGCGCAACTAACCTGAGATCAGGAGTCTACTACATTGAGTTTGGCTATCCAAATTTAGGTATGAGACTGGTTTGGATAGAAGTCCCTTGTGATGGACCTCATAGCATGCAATACTATGTACTATCATCCCGACTTCACTCCAGCTTGGTCATTTCATTCGCACCACATATTGCATTACATCTACAGCATTTAGTATTCTGGGTTGCCATGTTTCTGCATTGATATGGCCGTTAGCATTCATGCCTTGCATCGCATAGCCTTGGTATAGCTGATGGCACTCATGGACTTATCAGTATATTTCCACTTACTCTGATATCGTATGATTCATGATCTTGTCAGTATTTCCGCTCATTTCAATATTGTATGATTTATGGCATTGTATTGCATACTTGACACTTACCTTGTGCATACACTTCCACCACCCTCTAAGCTTTCTATAAGCTTATGCACGATAAATGCTGGCAGGTGGCGTTAGGTCGAAGCAGCGTTGAGCTTGGAGCATACAACAGACTTTTAGAGCTTTGATTTCGATATATATGTATTTCCCTTTCAGCATTGTATTCAACTGTTTATATTAGTGGATATGTGATGATGATGCTGCCTTTGTGATTTGGGTAAACTTGTGGTTATACTTCTTATGAGATAAATGTACGTTGAAAATACTCCTTGTATGATCACAGGATCGGAATCTGGCATATGGGCGTTGAAAGCCGAGAATGGGGTGGTATGGAGGCTGTCAGCACTAGATTCAGTGATCGAAAATTTTGTGAGCCCGTTTTCTGAGTTTGGGGCGTGACAAATTTCATTCATTTCACGGTCAATTCCTTCACTTCACGGTCAATTCCATGCATTTCGCTGTCAAGTCTCGCGAATTCCCTTAACTTCACAGTCAATTTCATACATTTCACAGTCAATCACCTTCACTTCACGATCAATTCCATGCATTTCACGGTCAATCCCCTTCACTTCACGGTCAATTCCATGCATTTCACGGTCAATTCCCTTCACTTCACGGTCATTTCCATTCATTTCACGGTCAATCCCCTTCCCTTCACGGTCAATTCCCTTCACTTCATGGTCAATTCCATGCATTTCACGGTCAATTCCCTTTACTTCACGGTCAATTCGCTTCACTTCACGGTCATTTCCATGCATTTCATGGTCAATTCCCTTCACTTCACAGTCAATTCCATGCTTTTCACAGTCAATTCCCTTCACTTCACGGTCAATTTCATGCATTTCAAGGTCAATTCCCTTCACTTCACGGTCAATTCCATGCATTTCACTGTCAATTCCCTTTACTTCACGGTCAATTCAATGCATTTCACGGTCAATTCCTATCACTTCACGGTCAATTCCATTCATTTCACGGTCAATTCCCTTCACTTCACGGTCAATTCCATGCATTTCACGATCAATTCCCTTCACAGTCAATTCCATGCATTTCACGGTCAATTCCCTTCGCTTCGCGATCAATTCCATGCATTTCACAGTCAATTCCCTTCACTTTACGGTCAATTCCATGCATTTCACGGTCAATTCCCTTCACTTCACAGTTAATTCCATGCATTTCATAGTCAATTCCCTTCACTTCGCGGTCAATTCCATGCATTTCATGGACAATTCCCTTCACTTCATGGTCATTTCCGTGCATTTCACGGTCAATTCCCTTCACTTCACGGTCATTTCCATGCATTTCACGGTCAATTCCCTTCACTTCACAGTCATTTTCGCTTCACTTCAAGGTCAATTTCATGCATTTCATGGGGTCGACTGGGTCTAGATGGGGTCGACCCCGTTCGGCTGAAAGCTGTTTGGGTTCCACTTCTTCTTTATACCGAGAACCATTGAAAGCAATTGACATGAAGGTTGCAGAGGATGTATGTGAGAAAATTTCGGAGGGTCTAATGTTAAATTCTTCGAATCGTCGTATATTAAGAATCTATAGTTTCGTCAACAAGTTTGGGTGGAAACCAAAATCATAGGATAAATCTATAACTTAGGTATGGCCCAAAGAGCTTTGAGGGGGAACAAGGTCGACCCCATCTTACTAGCACTAATTTGGGGTCGACCTTGACTAGATGTCCCACCCTAGTTGGCTTTTAAAATTTTTTGTTGTCCTCACTCTCTTTTGCAATAATTTCCTAAGCTTTTACATCTGTCACCGCAATTCAACGAGCATAATGTGAAATTCAACGAGCCTAACGTGAAATTCAACGAGCTTAACATGAAATTCACCGAGCCAAACATGAAATTCAACGAGCCTAATATGAAATTCATCAAGCCGAACATGAAATTCATGATATTAACATCTTCTATAGTGATTAACTACATGGGTTTAAAGTTTTCAAGTTTGAGTTGAGAAGAATGTCGGGGCAGCCTAATCGAACTAAAACTTAATATCTATAGTAAAAACGAAAATAAAATAGGCTTTCAGCCATCGATCAGATGGAATCTCATAAATCTGCTAGGTTGGTTGGCTAAATCAACTTCTCCTACCCCAAAATCATATATGATATGTCAAAAAACTCATTCCAGCTTGCAACATAAGATTGTTTTAAGGTTTGACAGACATGCAGTAAGTTGGGGTCGACCCCAACTGGATGGTCAATTCCCTTCACTTCACGATCAATTCCATGCATTTCATGGTCAACCTGGCGATTCCCTTCAGTTCATGGTCAATTCCATGAATTTCACGGTCAATTCACAGTCAATTCCATGCATTTCACGGTCAATTCCCTTCACTTCACGGTCAATTCCATGCATTTCACGGTCAATTCTCTTCACTTCACGATCATTTCCATTCATTTCACGGTCAACTCCCTTTACTTCACGGTCAATTACATGCATTTCACGGTCAATCCCTTCCCCTTCACTTCACTGTCAATTTCATGCATTTCACAGTCAATTCCCTTCACTTCACGGTCATTTCCATTCATTTCACGGTCAATTCCTTTCACTTTACGGTCAATTCCATGCATTTCACAGTTAATTCCCTTCACTTCACGGTCATTTTCATTCATTTCATGGTTAACTCCCTTCACTTCACGGCCAATTTCATGCATTTCACGGTCAATTTCCATTAACTTAGCAATGCATGAAATTGACCACAAACTTCTAGGTAATTTCTTAAGAATTTAAACGTCCTTACCTCCCACAGCCGCCGTATTAGTGAAATCCATGTTCAAGAAAAAGAATAAGAGTGCATTGATGTGAAACACATTCTGATGTAGAGCAGGTCGCGGACAGTTACATGGCCAAGATGGATCAGAAAAGGCCCGGTCGACGACAGAAGTGATCCGGACCATCGAACCTTAAATCGGGCGTATCTTGCAATCCGGAATGAGTTATCTGACGTAAAATATATGATTTTGGGGTAGAACGAGCTACTGAAGCCAACCAACCCGCTACGCCGGGTTGCGCAGCCCGGAATTGCGAAAAACCCCTGGATCGATGGTCGTTTCCCCGTTTTAATTTCGCTTTTACTATAAATAGTAAGTTTTAGTTTGATTATAACTCTTCATCCGTCGGGCTTTAGGAGTTGCGCCCAACATGAAAAGAGCTTAGAATAATTAGGAGAACGGTTTGGTGAGGCCAAATAGGACACTTACTATTTTTGGCCGAAAACCATGCGCACTAGTAGACATCCCGACCGTCTATAAATAGTAAGTTTACTATTTATAGTAAGTCGCGGATTCTAAGAGTTTGAGTTGTAGTTTGATTCTGATTTCTTTCCCATTGCTTGGTACCCCTATTTAAAGGGTTGTGAACTCGTTTTTATTCATCAATTAATCAATTTCGAATTTATTAGAATTTATTTCTATTTTCTGCTTTCTTTCCTCGTGGATTCGAGAAGTCTCTGTGAGGAGTCCAGAGAAGCTCCGTGGATTCGGAGTAGTTATCCTCATCACGTTCATCCCTGCGTCACATTCTTTGGAGAAAAGCCTACAACATTTCACGTTTATTAATGCATTCACGTCCTCTCAGAAAATGAATACAGGTAGCCTTAAGTAGAATAGAATATGGAAGATGTAATGTGATAGTCGGATGGAGATTTAATGAAGAAAATGGGTGAAAAGAAGGAATAGGGATGGGAGAGATAAGTTCGGACGTGTATTTGAGGGAATAGGGATGACAGTGATGAGTTTGGACGTGTATTTGAGTGTAAGGGAGTGAATGGAGTGAAATGCATGGAATTGACCGTGAAGTGAAGGAAATTGACAGTGAAACGCATGGAATTGACTGTGAAGTGAAGGGAATTGATCGTGAAATGAATTGAATTGACTGTGAAGTGAAGAGGAATCACCGGAATTGACCATGAAATGCATAGAATTGACCGTGAAATGAAGGGAATTGACCGTGAAATGCACGGAATTGACCGTAAAGTGAAGGGAATTGATCATAAAATGAATTGAATTGACCGTGAAGTGAAGGGGAATCGCCAGAATTGACAGTGAAATGCATGGAATTGACCGTGAAGTGAAGCGAATTGACCGTGAAGTGAAGGGGAATCACTGGGATTGATCGTGAAATGCATGGAATTGATCGTGAAGTAAATGAAATGAATGAAATTGACCGCGAACTGATTGAAATTGACAACGAAGTGAGTGAAATAGATTTTCGACCATTGACCTAATGGAATCTTGAAAAATAACCAGGTTTGTTGGCTAAAGTAGCTTCTCCTACCCTAAAATCATATATGGTATGTCAAGTAACTAATTTTGGTTTAGAAGATATTCTTGTTAAATGAATAGAGAAAGAAATGATAAAAAGAGAGAAAAAAAAAATTATATGCTTGTATATACATATTTCTATAAATATATACTAGAGAAAAATGTAGGTAGAATAAATTTCTCCATGTTAAAAAAAAAAGAAAAAAAGGAAAAAAAAAAAGTGCACATATTGCCGTGGCACTACTATTGGTATGGCAGTATTGCCGTGATAGTTCGTCTACTTCTTTAAATGCTACGGTTTTACCTACGGTTATAACCCGTAGCCATAACGAGCCGGTTGTATGAAAGAGCAAGGGGCATTTTGGTCCAATAAATGTATGTCCGTACAGCTGAGGCTTATTCTGGCGATGTAAAAAGAAGTGGACTTAAAAAGGTTCGTGGGCCATAAATGGATAGTACAGTAGGAAATTTCTCTTTTATCAATCGAAGCAACCCCTAGATAAATCTGGAGATAGAAATTTTGAAATTTGTTGAATGAATCGGGCTCCTTTCAGTTAGTTCTCTGTTCCTACAGCCGTGGATATGCATGCAATCTAAACTTGGAACAGAGCTAGGGGCTCGTTAGGCAATTGCCACCACTTCCCAAACATGAGTTGACGCAGCTGATGGATGGACCAGATTTAGCACGGACATCCGATTTTGGCTACTTGGTCTTCATAGAAGGGATGTGGATTGCATCGTGCTCCTGCTAGGACAGGAACGGCTTAGGTGCTGCCCTGGCTTTACAAACGAAATTGCAACGCTTACTGTGGGGCTCACCTTGATGCATGTATTCTATATCCACGTCGTCTATCCGTTTTCCTGTCTCATTTCGGGGCATGAGCCCCAAACTAAAGCAGATCTAATTCTGGGGTATCAAAGGAAATAGTGGTAAGCTACCATTAAAAACTTTCTATGGCCTTGCAATGATTGTTGGCCATGTGACCTATTGATAAGGTCATCAGAACTTGGATGAATAAATATATATATGGAAAAGGTACCATATGCTCGACCGTATGTTACCTTCCATAGGGTTGAGAGCTGGCAACACACAAGCGGTTGGATGTTGAAATTTCTAACCCAACGGTAAGATTTTAGAGGATAAGTGGAGAAACAAAATCGATGAAACTGGTTATTAAAATATGACTTGGAGTATTTCCTGCAAAAGCCTTTAGCATGAAGTAGTGCACTAGAATCCTGGGTGGGGCATGCCGTGAGATTTTTTGAGAAATCCATCCCGTCCATCCGTTTTTTCATATTATTTAAGGGGTTGAGCCTAAAATTGAACCAAATCCAAGTCTCAAGTTGATCGTATCACAAGAAAAAGTGGGAATAATGATTTCAACCATTGAAATCATGTTAAGCCCCACAATGATGTTTATTTGTCATCCAATCTATTCATAAGATTATACAGACATGGATGAAGAGAAAAACAAATATAAGCTTGATCCAAAACTTCCGTGGGCCCCAAGAATTTTTTTAACAGTAGATGTTCAATTCTACTGTTTCATGTTGTGTGGGCCATTTGAACATTTTATATGATTAATTTTTGGGTTCAAGCCCTAAAATCATATGGTAAAATGGATGGACGGAGTGGATCAGATACATAAATCATGGTGGATCTCACAGTGTCTACTCAGTATGCTAAGGGTAGTGAGTTACTTCGCAATCTGTTTCCGTCGAACAGGGCGCGGATTAGATAATGACACGCTGAGCAATGAGACTCACTACTGAAGTTACATCACCAAGTTCTGTGGGCCCCATTATAATGTGTGTTTTGTATCCACTCCTTCCATCCACTTGGAGAGATCATTTTAGGGCAATATCCAAAGAACGAGTTAAATCCAAAGCTCCAGTGGACCCCAACACAGAAAACAGTGGGACAGTGACGCCCACCATTAAAAATTTCTAAATGCCACAAATGTAAGACCTGTATCCTAAACCATACTGTTCTGTAGGTCTTCGCGGTCCTCCTGGTCGAATTCCGGCAACCCGCGATCTGTTATCGGTAGTTGCGCGCGACCCTGAATCGTATCTCGTAGATTTGAGTCGGCTTGATCCGAGACCTATACTCTAGTGACCGCGCCGTCGCCGCGGTTCCGATGCCGCGTCTCGCGCGCCGAAGCGATTCCTGAACAAGGAGATGTGGGCCCGCGTTCAGTTCGAGGAAAAACACCGCGCATTTGCAAACCCGAGAAAGATTTCAAATCATGTCCCATCAATCCCATCAATCACATCTCATGTCAAGTACACATCACCCCATCCCCAAGCAACTCCTAAAGTCAACACTCTCTTACATAAAGTACACCCATCACACACTTCACCCATCACCCCCATCACTCACCCATCCCTCTCTCTTATAACCTCTCTCTCTCATTCTCTCTTCACTCAAGCAACTCCCAAGAGAAGCCAACGTCCAAGGTATTTCTAAGCACCAAGAGAACTTTGTGTGGCCCACTTCCTATCTCCCATCCCCACCCTCCAAAGATCATCTCCACCGTCGAAATGCATCCCTTGGAGCTCTACGATGCGTTGATAGAAGAAGAAGTCCAAAAAGATCAAAGGTGGGTGAATCTTCATTGTTTTTGGTTGTTTCTCTCTCTCTCTCTCTCTCTCTCTCTCTCTCTCTTCCCCTTTCTTTTATGATAAGTGGCCCACCTAATGATGCATGTAATATCCTTACCGATCCAGTGGGATCAACCCACCTTTCTACCTATTTACTTGAAGGGTCTAAATGATGGGAAAGTACATGTGTTTGGTAGACCCCAACATGGCCAGATGGGCCAGCCCAGAACTTGTTGGCGTTGTCCAGACCGTCCAGCAATGTCTGGACGTTGCCGTGAACCAAAGAAAAAAAAAAGAATATATCAGCTTGGTTGAAAGCTTTGGGCTGAGCCGCTCATGCAGGCCCCACCTTGATGTATGGGTCCAATCCACGCCGTCTATCCCATTTCCCAGATGATTCTAGGCGTTGAGCCGAGAAATGAAGCTAAACCGACTTTCTGGTGGGCCATAGCATTGAGAATATTACTTTCACCGTTGAATTACACTCCGATATTTCTATACACCAAAACCCATCGAATATTGGGCTTGATGGGTTTATATTAAGACATGAGAACCAACAGCTGGGTCGGATTGCCCTGCTAAGGGCCCCACATAGGAAAAACTGTGAAAAAAACCCTTTTTTCAAAAAAACAAATATATGGTTCATTATGCAGCAGCACTCAACTGGACACAGCAGCATCCTGCGGCTGCGCGTCGATGGAAGAACGGGCAGGGACGGGTCCCAGCCATGGGCCCCACTGTCATGTGTGTGAACATCAAGGTCGTGCATTTGATGGGCCCCTCCTTGCCGTGGGGCATCCCAAATCCTACCGTACTTGGGAGCTCAGGTGGCCCACACGGCAGAAAACAGTGATGAACTGAACATCTGCCATAGGAACTCTGTTCCAGGAGTCGGGATCCTCTGCTATCAGGTCAACAGAGAATTGCTGTTACCCTAATGGTTTGGCGTCCGAAGCTGTTTTTCATTATTTTTAATTTTTTAGTGAATGGTGACGTGGACCAATGAGAATTAGGGTATCAGGAATTCTCTGTTGACCTGATAACAGAGGATCCGGACTCCTGTTCCAGACGTCTTGGAGCAATATTAAATTTATAATTTTTATGCCTATGTGACCGTATCTACAGATGGATGGCAAATAAACGTTATGGTGGGCCCCACGTGGGACCCACCTTGTTTGGTTGCGGATTGGCTGGACTACAGCAGCATATTGCTGCTGTGGGACGTCACTGTAATGCATGCGCCTTACATCCTCGCTGTCCATCTGTCCTGACGGTGGGACCCTACCTCGTCGTATGTATTCTTTAGCCACGCCGTCCATCTGTGTGGACCTCACGTGAGGTATGGGATCCATCTGCACCGTCCATCCATCTCCTGCTGGTGGAGCCCACATGGGGTATGCGTTATATCCTAAACCGTCCAGGAATGTGGACCCATCCTGATGCATCTATTTCAAGTACACCGTCCACTCATTTGAGGCCAACCCTGCACGTGCCACACGTGCAGGTGGTAGGACCCACATTAATGTATTGTTTTATCTGCACCGTCCAAGGTGCTGAGGACCCCACCATGACGCATGTGTTTTATCCCCTACGTCCATCCATTTGGCAAGCTCATCTTGAGGCTTGGGACAGAAAATGAAGTAGATCTAATGATCAGGTGGGCCACACCGCAAAAAAACAGTGTAGAGAGTGAAAGTCCACTGTTGAAACCATGGGACCCACCTTCTGCTGGGAGCATATTGGCTGGTCTACCACACCAGCTATATAGCTGGTGTATTGACGTCACCAAACTCTGATGGCCCCACCATGTCTGGTATATCATCCAGACCGTCCGTCTGGACGGTGGCCTGGTTACACACCAGCTATATAGTTGATGACGTCAGCAGTCCTATGGGCCCAGCGTGATGCATTTGTTATCCTATCCGTTCATCTGTGGACGTGTAGCAGAGCAGCTACTGTGGTACTGCCGTCAGCAAATTCTGTGGGGCCTACACATGATCTATGTATTTTATCCATGCTGCTCGGTAACGTGGCCCCACACACGTGTGGACCCCACCATATGATGTATGTATTATTTCCTTGCCGTCCATCTGACAAGCTATGTGGGGCGCACCGCAATGCATTTGTGATCCACACCATCGATCTATCAGGTGGACCACACTACAAAAAACCGTGGAGATCAAACGTCCACCATTGAAACCCGTGTTGGGGTCACAGAAGTTTTGGATTTGTATGAAATTTATTTTTTTCTCTTAAGTCAGGTCCACGTGACCTTATGAACAGACTGGATGGAAAATAAATGTGATGGTGGGCCCTACCCTGATGTATCTATTTCATACCAACACCTCCAAGGGTAGACAATGCTGTGGTGCTTACCTCGATGCATTTATCCTATCCGCACCGTCCATCTATCCAGGACGGTGGGTTGGATCATGAGGTTGTGTTATATCCAAACTGCTCATTCGTTTGGGTGTGTGGGCAGGTGGGACCCCACCTTGAAATATGTGATTCATATCCACATCGTCCGAGTGTAGGGCACACCGTAATGTAACTGTTTCATCCCCACCGTCCGGCCCATTGTGATGTGTATTAGGCCCACGTTATGTGGCCCATTGTGATATATTTTCGGCCCATATAATTAGGCCCATGTGATGTATTTGAGGCCCAAGTGCAAGGCCCACCTGTTGTGTATTCGAGGCCCGATGTGACATATTTGAGGCCCATCGTGATTGTATGTGAGGTCATGGGCCCACTATACGTTTGGCCCTATATGGGCCACTCCTTGGGATAAATGTTGGTTAAATGTCCACGTTAATGAGCAGTGATGGTTAAATGTCTATATTGTGACCTCCCCTTAGGCCTTGTTAAGCTCATTCTTACCGATTTCGATTGTTATGACCGACTGCTGATTCCGATTGACGTGACCGATTTGTCGAATTCTGATTATTGATCGATTCCGATTGTCATGACTGATTGCTGATTCCGATTGACGTGACCGATTTGCCGAATTCTGATTATCGATCGATTCCGATTGTCATGACTGATTGTCGATTCCGATTGACGTTACCGATTTGCCGAATTCTGATTATCGATCGATTCCGATTGTCATGACCGATTGCCAATTCCGATTGACGTGATCGATTTACCGATTCTGATTATTGATCGATTCTGATTGTCATGATCGATTGACGTGACCGATTTGCCGATTCTGATTATCGATCGATTCCGATCGTCGTGACCGATTGCCGATTCCGGTTGATATGACCGATTTGTCGATTCTGATTATCGATCGATCCCGATTGTCATGGCTCCGATTGTCATGACCGATTTGCCGATTCTGATTATCGATCGATCCCGATTGTCGAGCCGATTGCCGATCCCGATTGTCGTGACCGATTTACCGACTCTGGTTATCGATAGATCCCGATTGTCGTGACCGATTTGCCGACTCTGATTATCGATTGACCCCGATTGTCATGGCCGATTGCTGATTTCAATTGACGTGATCGATTTACCGATTCTGATTATCGATCGAACCCGATTGTCGTAGCCGGTTGCCGATTCTGATTGACGTGACCGATTTGCCGATTCTGATTATCGATCAATTCCAATTGTTATGGCTAATTGCCGATTCCGATCATCGAGACCGATTATTAATCGATTCCGATTGTTATGGCCGGTTATCGAGGTCAATCATCGAGGCTGATTCCAATCGCCGATTCCTACTGTTGAGGCCCATTCTGATGAGCATTCGGCCTCGACCTTATGTATTTGAGGCCTATGTAATGTATGTGAGGCCTATGTGATGAGGCCCATTGTGATGCATTTGAAGGCTAGGCGATGGAGCCCATTATGATGTATGTTAGACTCATGTGAAAGGCCTATTATGATATGTATTAAGCTCTTGAGTGAGGCCTATGTTATTGTATATTTGGCCCTTGTGTGAGGCCATGAGTCCACTATACCTTAGACTCTATGTGGGCCATTCCTTGGGGGTAATGTTGGTTAAATGTCTACATTGTCAAGGTCGATTGTCGATGTTGATATTGATACTGATTATGAGTATGTGACCCCATAGCATCATAACACATGCCCATATGCATCATCTGCATGTTTGTTATGAGATGTGATTGACCATTGCATATGTCATTGGGCAGGTTGTTATGAGACTCCCTGATAGGCAGAGATTGTCTCACCTGAGCGCATAGTATGCGCAGGATTGATGCATGATTGGATTGTGTGACTCATGCATCTCGCATTTATGTGACATGACCACCGTACGCCCTAGCGACATCAGGGCTGTAGCCTTCACAGGTATTTCGTGGATGACCAGATGAAACACCGAAAATCTGTTCTACATGGGGTGCTATAGATATCCTTGGGTGAAAGTCCTTAAACCCTTTTGGTTCCAGAGGTTACTCCAACGTCTAAACCGAGTGGATGCATGAGCGCATGGGGGCCGTATACCGTTAGGCCGCGTCTCCCACTGTGTCGTGGTCGGTTGCAATGGGGTACGGCCTTACCTGCCCGAGAGGAGGGGGCAATGCTAGGCTAAGTCTGACCAGCTCGAGGAATGGGTCCGCTATCGATGAGTTGGGCCCGATATTGGCAGGCGGATAGTGAGGTCTCTTCCACTCACCTTGTTGTGCGCGATGGGGCGGCAATCTGGTTTGAAGTGTAATAAACCCCAGTGATTTCTCAAAGAGGAACCGTACTTATATGTGGACTTATTGAGTACGAGTTGCATACTCATACATTCATTTCATTCACTATCCACTCGGGCTGGTGGTGCGCAACTAATTATTATGTACCTTCGCATGGCCAGGATTTCGGTTAGGCGCGCGACTAACCTGAGATCAGGAATCTACCACATTGGGTCTGACTATCTAAATTTAGGTATGCGACTGGTTTGGATAGAAGCCCTTTGTGATAGACCCTGTAGCTTGCGATACTACGCACTACCATCTCGACTTCACAGTTCAGCTTGGTCATTTCATTCGCGTCGCATATTGCATTGCATCCTCAACACATTGTATTTAGCTTACTGCCTCCACATTGCATAGCTGATCTACATTCCTTCATCAATATATGATATTAGTTTATTATATTTTTGCATCACATAGACTGGACAAGGTCGATGATATTTATGGGCCTATTAACATGTCTTCGCATTACTCTGATATCACATGATTTATGAACTTGCTAGTATTTCGGATATTGTATGATTTATGGGCTTGTTAGTATTTTCACTTACTCTGATTACTCTGATATTAGTTACTGGGCACTTACCTTATGCATACACTTTCACCACCCACTAAACTTTCTATAAGCTTATGCACGATAGATGCGTACAGGTGGTGTTAGGTTGCAGCAGCGTTGAGCTTGGAGCATGCAGCGGACCTCTGGATCTTTGATTTTTGACATATGTATTTCCCTTTCAGCACTGTATTCAACTGTTTATATTAGTGGATATATGATGATGATGTTGCCTTTATGATTTGGGTATACTTACGGTTATGCTTATTACGAGATAAATGTACAAAAAAAAAAAATCCTCCATGTAGGATCTCAGGATCAAAATCTGGCGTATAGGTGCTGGGAGCCGAGAATGGGGTACTACGGAGGCTGTCGGCACCGAATTCGGTGATCGGGGTTCTTGTGAGATTAGTTTCCGAGTTTGGGGCATGACAACAAAAGTTTTAGATCAAGCTAATATTTGTGTTTTCCCTTCTTTCATGTCTTTTTTAACCTTTGAACAGTCTCCCCATTGTTTTCTGTGGTGGGGTCCACTACAGATTTTTGTCTACCTCATTATTTGGCTCATGCCCTAAAATGATATCTCAAAATGGATGGACGGTGTGGATACAATACATACATCATACTGGGGCCTACAAAACTTAGTGACGTCACTTTAGTAGATGAATCGCTACTCAACCTTTCAGTATCTTACCCGCGCCCGTCAAATAGGCCCGTTCCGGAAACGGATTGGCTACTCCCTGCCACCGGAAGCAAAGTGCGTAGTGAGTGCAAATTGCGTGCTTAGCGTACTAAGTAAACTCTGTGGGGTTCACTATGATTTATTTATTATATCCACTCTGTCCATTCATTTTACCAAATAATTTATGGGGTATAGCCTAAAAATGAAATATATAAAATGTTTAAATGAACCACACAACAAGAAATAGTTGAATTGAATGTCTACAGTTGAAATTTCTTGGGGGCCACGGAAATTTTGGATCAAGCTTATATTTGTTTTTCCCATTCATCTATGTTTGTATAATCTTATGAACAGGTTGGATGAAAATTAAACATCACTGTGGGGCTTAGCAAGGTTTCAACGGTGAAATCATGATCTCCGCTGCTTCCTGTGATATGGTCCACTTAATCTTTGGATATGCTTCAATTTTGGTCTCAACCCCTTAAATTAGATGGAAAAACGAATGGACGGTGTGGATAAATCACATACATTCAAGGTGGGCCCAAGTAACTCAGTACGCAATCCGATTTCCCTGCCACCCGCCAATGGCGGGTGGTTAGTGCTCTATGGGCCCCACAATAATGTATGTGTTTCATTCATGCTGTCCATCTATTTTTCTAGATCATTTTCGGGTATGAGATAAAAAATAAGGTATATCTCAATCTCAAGTAGACCACATTACAAGAAACAGTGTTGATTGAACGTCGACCATTAAAAACTTTTTGGGATCCAAAATAGCTTTAAATCAAGATGATATTTGTTTTTTCACTTCATCTATGTCTGTATGACCTAATCAACAGATTGGATGTCAAATAAACAATATAGTGGGCCTTAGGAGGATTTTAATGGTGGACATACAATCACTATTATTTTCCTATGATGTGGTCTACCTGAGATTTATATCCCTTTCGTTTTTGGGATAAAGTCATAACATGATATGTAAAAATGAATAAATGACATGGATGAAACACATACATCATGGTGGGGCCCATAGAGTACCGACCATCACCACCCAGCTAGTGGCAGGGGAATAGCCAATTCGTTTTCCCCCGTTCCGCACTGACGCAAAAGAAAGAGTACAGGGATTGCGTCCCACCCGGTAATCTGTTCGGCAGGACTCTGTGGGGCCCAACGGGATGTAATTGTTTTATCCATGTCGTTCATTGATTTTCTCATATTATTTAAAGTTATGATCCTAAAAATGAAGCAGGTCCACAGCTCCAATGGACCACACCAAATGAAGCTGCAGTGATAATGACACCCACCATTGAAACCTTTTTAAGGGCCACCTTGATGTTTTTTTTTACCATCCAACCTATTCAAAAGGTCATGTAGATGTGGATGAAGTGAAAACCCAAATATCAGATTGATCTGAAAATTCTTCATCTCCTAAGAAGTTTTTAATGGTGGATGTTCAATCCCCAACTTGTGGTCCACTTGATCCCTGGACCTGACTCATTTTTTGGATCATAACTTAAAATGATATGAGAAAAATGGATGGACAGGGTGGATTTCTCAAAAAACCCCACGATAAGCCCTATCTAGGTTTTTAGGGCAGGACCTTCATGCGGAGGCTTTTCCTAGGAAATATACGTGAGAGAGAAAGCCGGTTTCACCGGTTTTATTTCTCCACTCACATATAAAATTTCACCTTTCTCCCTATAAAATCTCACCGTTCCTTTGAAACTTTCGCCATCTGACTGCTAGCATAGTGCCAGCTCTCGACCGTATGGAAGGTAACATACAGTCGAGCGTATAGTACCGTTTCCCTATGTGTGTGTGTGTGTGTGTGTGTGTGTGTGTGTACATATAAAAGCTTGATCCAAAACTCTTGTGGCCTATTAAGAATCAATCATATTAAGTCACAACAAGCTTTAATACTACATGTTAGGTGTGGAAGCAATCCTAGATTTGAATCAAATAAGCAATGGAGAAAATAAAATAGTTAACTAATCACAAAAAACACACGAGATTTCAACATGAAAAATCCTTATGGAAAAAAAAAAAAAAACCATAACATAGAGCGACAATCAATCCACTATAATAAGAAGAAAGTTACAAGAGATGGAACAATTTATAATATAAATCATAGCTTTCTCTTAAAACTCTTGAGTATTCGTGCTAGATTCCTCTCAAGTTATAAGCTCTAACCTAAATTGCGATTAGAAGGGTATATATATATACTTCCGTACTTGATTAGAAACAAAAAATTTGCATTTACACATTTCGTCGATTGAAACGATGTGACCTTTGGTCGGACCGAACGGAATTGACTCGCACACCCTTTGTCGAACCGAAAACATGCAGAAGTGGACAACATACATCTAGGGAATCCACCCCTAATTTGGTCGAACTAAAAAGAGACACCGATTGAACCGAGATAGGGCATCTTTGCACTAATATTAAAGGCACTCGATCAACTATCTCCACTGTGGCTTGAATCCTCCAACTATAAGCCTCCAAGCTGCTACCACCATTTCTAATTATCTTCAAAGTAATACCAACATTGCTTCATACATACTCTGTTTTTATTTCTTCTTTGCCAAGCCTAGAGAAGTTGAGCAAAACTAGAACTTCTTTGTAGGAGCAGCCTTCATAAGCATATTCGTCAGATTCTCGTTGATGTGAATCTTGTCAAGAGTGACACCTCTTACTCTAGCATTTGCCATATAAAAGCGATGACGAACATCAATGCGTTTAGTCCGGAAGTGATACACTGAGTTATGTGCCAAATTGATCGTGCTCTTACTATCACAATGCACATGCACAATTTCTTGTTGAAGCCCTAACTCATTCATCATTCCTTTAAACCAAATAACTTCCTTCGATGCTTTTGTCACTACCATGTATTTATCTTCGGTTGCGGAAAATGCAATCACATAGTAAAGCTTCGTTATACAACTGATAGCTCTACTCACTAACACAAGTGAGTAATCGGAAGTAAACATTCTATTACCCACATTTCCCATAATATACATCCATATAGCCTATAAGTTTTTCCTCGGAAATTTTGAAAGCCAAGACATTCTATTACCCACATTCACTGTTGTACATCATATGTACCGAAGTAATCATTTCACTACATTCCATTGTTGCTTGTCGGGGTTTAACATATATTTGCTCACAACATCAACTGCATGTAAAATATCTGGTCTAATATAGACCATGACATGCATAAGATTGCCAGCTACATTCGAGTATGGCACATGAAACATGTACCACTTTTCTTCATCTAACGTAAGACATAACTCAAAAGAAAGCCGAAAGTGAATAGCATGATAGTGATAACTGACTAAGACCTTCTCAACATATTCCTCCTAAGGCAACTACAGTTTGCTCGTTCCCTATCTCTGTGTATATAATGTCGGGAATATTCTTTATAGCCTCCAAATATTTCATCTCAAATATCTAGGATAATCGAGCCTTCAATATATTAATTTCATACATGTTATGGTTGATGATAAGTATATCATCAATATACAACATCAAATTAAAGAATTTCCTATCATTCAGTGATCTCAAATAGACATAATGATCGAATTCACTTGTGATAAACCATTGATTCAACATGAAATAATCAAATTTCTTGTACTATTCCATAGGCGACAGTTTCATGTCGTACGATGATTTTTTAAAAAACCTGCAAACTAAAATTTTCTTTCCTTATACCTGGAACCCTTTAGGTTGCTTTTAATTCTCCATGTACATATGCTCTACTAGTTCCTTATGTAGAAACGAGTCTTTAAATCTAACTATTCCAATTCTAGATTATATGGGGTAACTAAAGGCAATACAATATATGATTTATACTTGTTTTACCACTGGCATGAATATCTCATCAAAGTCGACACCCTCCTTCCGAGCATAAACCTTCAGTACTAATTTAGCCTTGTACCTATCCAATTTCTTCCAGTAAATCTACTTACAATCAATCACTTTACGCCCAACGGGCAGCTTCATCGACTCCCATGTTTTTTATTTATTTATAAAGAGAGTCCATTTCTTCATGTATCGTACCATCTACTTCTCTGCATCTTTGTATTTTAATGCTTATTGAAAAGTAGACGGATTTTTCTTATATGTAATGAGAGCAAATGTAATATTTGAGTTATTCATGTATCTCAATAATATCTTAAGATCCCTTAGTGGACTTTCCTGATATGTGGCTACTTAACCTCTTTCTATACATCTATCTACGACTCAAGTTCTTCAAGTGTTTTACTCTTGTCTGTTTTAATATTAATCATTAATTTTTTCGTTTCCTTGTGCTCATCATTCCGAAACAAGGAACATTCATCAAACTTGACGAATCGATTAAATATAATTTTTCATGAAACCCAATCATACAATCCATAACCTTTCACCTCATCATCACAACCAACAAAGTATACTTCTTAGCCTTTTAATCTAGCTTACTTCTCTCAACTGATGATACATGAGAGTAAACGTCATAACTGAATATCCGTAATACCAAGTAATCAATAGCTTGACCAATTTGTACTTATTCTTAAATTTTGCAATTAGTATTTTAGAGGGAGATTGATTTACTAAATAATAAGTCGTAGAAATGACCTCAACTCATAACTCATTGTCTAACTCATAATTACTCAATATACTTTGGACCTTTTCTATAAGAGTCGGATTCATACGTTTAGCTACACCATTATTCTCTGGTGTATGCCCAATTGTGTTATACCTCGCTATCCCCTCACCTTTATAGTATTAATTAAACTCCCTTAAGTAAACTCATCACCGTTATTTATCCTCAAAATTTTCACTTTTCGCCCTGTTTGATTTTCAATAATTACCTTTTAGATCTTGAAAATTATAAAAACATGAGATTTATATTTCAGAAAGTAAACCCAATCCTTCATAAAGAATCGTCAATGAATATAACAAAGAACGATAATCCTCTTATAGAAACAATGAGCGGCAACCCCCACATATCCAAATGCACATACTCCAACTGACCTTTACTAATATGCTTATCAGTTTTAAAGTTTAACACTGATTGTTTTCTTTATATGAAATGCTCATATATAATTAAATCAAAACTTTTAAAACTATGAATTAAACAACAATCAAGAAGTACCTTCATACCCCGATCACTCATGTGTCCTAGGTGTATGTACCACATATGTGCCGATGTGGACTCTACTATAAATGTACAGCTCCACCCGATATATTATTCCTAATCAATTTGCAAAGATTTCTGCTAATCTTTGCTTTCATAATTGTGAGTGCCCCTTTGGAAACCTTCAGGACACCTTCACAACCGACAAACTTACACCCAAGTATATCTAGAGCTTTTAGAGAAATCATATTCTTCTTCAATTTTGGAACATGCCTTACATCGGTCAGAGTATGCTCCATCCCATTGAACATCCTAATGTGAACCGAACCAATTATGACCATCTTGTAAGCATAATCATCACCCATAAGAATCAGACCACTATCATACTCATTATATATAGTGAACTAACTCTGATGAGGACATGTATGGTACGATGCCCCAATGTCCAAAATATACTGGTGATAGAAGTGACCAACATTGGACACTAACAACATGTCGTAACCATCCGATCATTTACTAGATTTTATTGAATTGGCTTCATTCAATTAATCATTTGATTTCTCCTCCTGAGTTATGAGATATTGACAGTCCTGTAGGTATCCCACCCTCTAACAATTCAAACACTTCAACTTGCCTTTGCCTTTTGACTTAGATTTAGATTACGACTTCCTCTTTTCTCACTTAGATGGTCTTTCTTGAGCAAATAATGCATCCGTATAAATACCTTTGACTTCGCTCTTCATTTTCAACTACTTCAACTAAAGAGCTAAGATAACAGTCTTGATGTCCGATGTATCCCTACTGTAGCAAAGACTATTAACCAGATATTCATAAGACTCCAGGAGATATATCAATAAAATTAGGGCCTTTTCTCCTTCATCAATCTTTACATCCACGTTTGTCAACTTGTAAACTAGCTTATTGAAGATGTTAATATGCTTATAGAGATACAACCCTTCCACTATATTTTGAGAGTAAAACTGTCTATTCAGATATAGTTGATTGGTGAGCAACTTTGTTATGTAAATGCTCTCCAAATTCGACCATAAGACCGTGACAAATCGTCTCATCAATGACATTATAAAAGACCACATTGCCCGGGCATAATTGGATTGTATTAATTGCCTTCTGATCAAGTTCATTCCAATCATCTTCCTTCATAGATTCCAGATGTTGCGCTTTCCCAATGAGTGTGTACCGCATTACTTGCTAAACTAAGAAAGCTTTCATCTCTAACCTTCATAGTTCAAATTTGTTTTTACTTGTGAACTTTTTTTTTTCAAATTTCACATTTGATCCCCTTAATACCATGTTTTCGTATTCAATCTAATACTCCAAATTTAGTCGCCAATATCACTTGTTGAGTCGCAACAAGCTTTAATACCACTTGTTGGGCATGTAAGTAATCTCAGATAAGAATCAAATAAGCAATAGAGAAAGGAAAAAAAAATAAAAAAATCAACCAATCACAGAAAACACATGAGATTTTGACGTGAAAAACCCTTACGGGAAAAAACCACGACACAAAGCGACGATCAATCTACTATAATCACAAGAAAGTTATTAGAGATGGAACAAATTAGAGTAGAAGCCTTGTTTTTCTCTCAAAACCCTTGAGTATTTATGCTAGATTCATCTCATGCCATAAGCTCTAACCCTAATTTTGATTAGAAGGGTATAATACACACCCGTGCCTGATTAGAGAAAAACTCATATTTACGTATTCCATCGGTTGAACCGATGAGACCTTCGATCGAACCGGATGGAACCGACTCACACACCCTCAATCGAACAAAAATTATATATGTGCATCTAGAGAATCCACCCCTTAATTTGGTTGAACCGAAAGAGACACTGGTCGAACCGAGACAGGGCTTCTTTGCATTAAGATTAAAGGCACTTGATCAACAAATCACTATTGTTTCATATGGTATGATCCACCTTAGAATTGGATTGCTTCAATTTTGGGCTTGCGCTCGGTAAATTTGAGGGGCAGAGTAGATATAGAATACATGCATTAAGGTGGGCCCCACGATAAGGACCACACCATCTTGGGTGAAGCTAAGGGACACGCCTAATCTAATCCTTGGTAGGATGACTTGGTCATGACAGGAGCTCCGTGGGGCCAACATGGTGTATGTGTTTTATCCCTGTTGTTCATTCATTCTAACAAATCATTTTAGAGCATGAACCCAAAAGGAAGGAAGAGTTCAAAGTAACCACATCACAAGTAGTAGTGGTGGTAATTATGCTTGCTATTGAAACCTTCATACGGCCCACCTTTATGTTTATTTGCTATCCAACCTTCATAGGAAAATACAAATATCAGCTTGATCAAAACCTCTACAATCCCAGGAAGTTCTTAATGGGGGGCACTCAATCTCCGCCGTGTAGTCCACTTGAGTCTTGGATCTGCCTCATTTTCAGCTCATCGGGTCAAATGTTCTGAAAAAATAAATGGATGGTGTGGATAAAATACATACATCATGGTGGGTCATATAGCGGACGCTGATCAGGTGATCAGGTGGTGTTGCTAACATCAACCCTAGTGGTGGTGTCTCTGTGTTGGGCGCTATGGACCCCAACGTGATCATGTATTTTATATACACTCTGTCCATCTGTTTCCCCCTCGTTTCATGGCATGAAATAAAAATTGAAGTAGACAAGAAGCTCAAGTGGACCACACCATAAGAAAGAGCGGTGATTGAACGCTCAACATTAAAAACTTCCTACAGGCACGAAATTTTGGATCGAGCTGATATATGTGTTTTCCCTTCATCCATGTACAAGTGACCTTATCAAAAGGTTTGATGACAAATAAACATTAAGAAGGACCCTAGAAACGTTTCAACAGTAGGTGTCATTATCCCCTGTTTCTTATGGCATGGTCCACTTGAGCCCCCACAGTAGCTGGTGTCAAAGCTCTGCGAGGCTCTCACCAGAATGTATGTGTTTGATCCAGCAATTTATTCATTTTGCCAGCTAATTTTAGGGATGAGCCTAAATTGTCCAAAATCTAAATCTTAAGTAGACCACACCATATGAAACATTGGGGATTGAGCTCTTGCCATTGTTAGCTTCCTGGGGTCACAGGAGTTTTAGATCAAGCTGATATTTGTGTTTTCACGTAGGTTTTTGATCAAGCTTATACTTGTGTCTTCCCTTCAACCAGGGACGTGTGACCTTACGAAGAGGTTGGATGGCAAGTACACATCACTTTGGCCTAGGAAGGTTTCAACGGTGGACGTCATTGTCCCCACTGTTGTCTGTGGTGTGGTCCACTTGAGCTTTGGACCATGCCCAAAATATGCTGGAAAAATGGATGGACGGCGTGAATAAAACACATACATCATGATGGGGCCCACCGAGTTTTGACATCAGCTGCCTGGCTGTTGTGGGGTAACCAGCCAAACCGCGTCGCATATAACAGGGGTTGTAAGAAACTCGCGTCCCACGAACTCCCAGTACTTCCCGCTCTGCTCTCTCTCTCTCTCTCTCTCTCTCTCTCAAAACATGTCTTCATCCTCAGCACTTTCAAGGCTGGCCAATCTACAAAAACATTTTCACCGCACACAGCAGGTCCATACAATACCCGCTCTCTCTCTCTCTCTCTCTCTCTCTCTCTCTCTCTCTCTCTGATTTTCGTCCTTTCTTCGGATGCTTACCTGCTTACTACTTGAATTGGGTGATTATCCGATTTGGGTCTTTTTCTTTTTTCTTTTTTAATTCATTCTCAATCTGATATGTTTATTTCTTTTTCCATGTATCCGCCATAGTTCAGAAATTTATTCGATTCAGTTCAAAACTCGATTGGCTCGACACGTTTGGAATTCGAGTTGAATCAACGGGGAACTCTAATGCAACTAGATAAAGGAAGAACTAACTAAGGAGGATCTTTACTTCATGACTATGGTAGAGTGCAGTATTAATGGCATGGTGGATATTTTCTTGGAGGCGTAGTTATCTATATTGAATTCCTCTCTTTGAGAGCAACTTGTTTCTGAGTTGCACGATGATGGTCTGAAAAGTCACTTTGGTACTGAGAAAATACTTTTGGCCTAGTATGCACCATGATGTCATGTAAGTGTGGCCACATGGCCCTCCTTTTTCTCCACTAAACTAATTGAATGAGTCTAGTGCAATAACTGGGAAAGACCCAGTTGGGAGAATGGTTGAATTGAAGCCGGCTTATCTGGTTGGCAACGGGCATGAATCTCAATGGCTAGAATCCTAAATGCATATAAAAATGTGCACGCGTGATAGAGTGATATAAACTACCATTTTCAGGTACATGGGTAGGTGTTGGGTATGTCAAACCGCGGCAATTGGGAAAAGACCCAGTTGTGTGGAGAACGGTCTTCGCAAGAATGAGTCTCCTACAATAACTAAGAAAGACCTAGTCGTGCGGGAGAACAGTCGAATTGAGGCTGGCTTCTCCGGTTGGCAACGGGCATGAACCTCAATGACTAGAATCCTAAATACATATAAATATGTGCACATGTGAAATAGAGTGATATAAACTACAGTTTTCAGGTATGTGGATAGGTGTCGAGTATGTCAAACCTCTAAGGAACATTCTCTAGAATGTAGGATTATTGACTTCTGGAAATACATTGGGCTGACACTGTATTCGGTTGGGAATTTTATGGTTGTTGTGGACATACTCTCAAAGATGGCACATTGGAATCCATGCAAGAAGAGATTGGTTGCATTCAACATGATTTTCTTTCAGGAGGGCGTGTGGCTGTATGATATTCCAAAGGCCATCACTTCAAATCATGACTCCTTTTATGAGCCACTTTTGGATGAAGTTATGGATGTGTTTGGGGACATGGCATCAAATTTCCAGTGCTTATCTTTTGTAAATATGCAAAGAAGCAGACATGAAGTCTTGTGGTTCAGCGTTTAGAAAGTTGGGATTTAATCTTGCCCAAGCCGGGTTTGCTTATAAAAACTCAATGAATTGCACAAATGGAGATCTCCTTTTGAGACTGTGAATGGGAGGACTCCTAACCATGTCTTTTATTTAGTTCCTTTGCCTGTTTCTAGTTGTGTTTTTGATGATGCCGATGCCTTCGCAAAGCATATTTGCATGCTAAAATCGAGTGACAAATAGAAAGAAACAATGTGAAGTATCGGGACAAGGCTAATAAAAGGAGGTGCATAAGATTTCTAATGAAGGAGTTTTTGTTATGATTTCTTTGACGTGTGAATTTTTCTAATTGGTACATACAACAAGCTCAAATCTAGGAAGAGTGTTCCATGCTGAATTCAAAGGCAATTTGGAGAAAACAAATATGAGTTTGAGTTTCCTGAGGACTTGAATATTTAATGACTCTGACCTCTTTGAGCATAAAGGAGATATTGAACTAGCACAAGGAGCACAAATGGAATTCACCCAGTATATCAAGAAGCATTACCAAAGAAGATGGGTGCCATCAAATGTGTCCTGTGAGTGAGAAAGAAAGGCATGAGAAGAGAAGAACATCGACAATATCTTGTCAAGTGGAAGTACAAACTTGAATCCGAGATTGCTTGGATCTTTGAGGACTTGGAAAGATTGATAAAGTATTGTACTAGTTACATTACGCAACATCCTTGAGGATGAATTCTCTCCTGCCCAGGGCGGATGATGCATTACACCAGTTACCAGGGAAGGGGTGAGTCTTGGGATCCAAGAAAGTCACCGTAATCAGAATAGAAACCTTCTTGGTGCCCAACGGATTGGAATCAACTTATGACTATCACAGGCCTTACTTGGTCCAAGGGAAAATCACTCTATTCTGAATAGTGGGTTTCTTTTAAACCAAAGGATTGGAATCATCTTAAGACTAATACAGTCCTTCAACTGATTCTATTTAGGAAATCAGTTTACCGAATCTCATGTTAATCAGGAAAGTAGCTGAGGTAATTAATTTTAGTTTCTTTTCAATTTAGGAAAGTTGTTAAGTTAGTTTCTATTGATTCTTTTGTTCTGGAAAATAGGTTAGTTTCTATTTATGGAGTGTCATTGTACAAAGCACTTGATAAATACAACATAGAGAAGAAATCCCTTGTAGTTTTTTGGGGTCTTCTTAAATCTGAGCTTTTGTATCTAGTGGTTGGGTTCTCAACCGCTCCCTGCCCCCCTCTCATTCAATCACTTGGTGGCTAGTTTTGATGCCAGTCTCTGCTTCACGCCTTCACTTTGATGCATGTAACATGGTTTTCTCTACTTCTCTTCCTCAATGCAGCTATATAAAATGGATAAATAAGCAAATGAAAGCTTGAGTGTCTGATGGAAACTACGCCCAAAACCTGTGCATGATCATAGCCTTTGCACTATTATTATTTTTGAATTTCCAATGGCAGACATATGGGGGCTACTTAGGTGGGTAGTAACCCTCATTTATTGATCATTTTCACAGTAAAGGTCATTCCTTTATTTAGTCTGAAAAAAAGAAGAAAAAGAAAATTACTTGAGTAACTACTTTTGCTACTTTGTATGTTACCTCAATCAACAGAGCATTTTCATAGTACTAATACAAAGTCATTCCTTAGTTAGGCCAAAAAAGGAAAAGAAACTGAAAATGATTACGTGAATAACTGCTTTTGCCATTTTATAATTTTTACTTCTGCCATTATTCCTGGTAGGGCAGCAAGGACAACATTGGACGAGGGCATGTGAAGATAGCCCCAGAAGTTTCAAATGCGCTTTCACATGGACGTGCAGTTGTTGCTTTGGAGTCTACAATAATATCCCATGGTATGCCAATTTGGATGCTTGCAATGACAATATTAAGTTTGAACCTTTCACCATGTTTGAGTCCTTTCTCTATCATTGTAGTATAATTTATGTAGTTAATTTGCAAGTTTTTATCATAGACAAGCACCATTACATAGCTTATTCATTACTCAGTTGCCAAAAGATTTTGCCATAGTAATAGAGGGCTGCATCCGCTTGTCCCCTTTCCTCTTCACAATTGTTTTTTGAAGGGTAATGGAGACTTTATTAAAGCCCCACTAGCAAAAACTAGGGGGAAGAATACAAGAGGGGGAAACCCCCAAGAAATGCCCAAAAAATTCAAACTACTAACAATCAGAATTCTTCAAAAGGGAGGCCCACTTGCAGACAGAGGCCATAACATTGACTATCACCGCCTCAACCGAACATGAGCTGTTTCGGAAGCAACACTTATTTCTTTCAGCCCACGTTGTCCACCAAACAGTTGGGAGGACCAAATGACATAGAGTCCCATCCTTTCAACCCAATCCATCCCCACGCCACCCCCAAAGAAGATCCCTAATGTTGTTTGGCACGACTCACAACGTCTTGAAAGAAGAGAGGAAGGGAGCTACGGATCCACTGCGGAGAAGCAATCCACAACTTTAATATCTTTGGAAGGCGCTAACTGAGCCAAGTTAGGAAAAGGTTGACAAAATGCCGATTCACCACGCCATGCATCTTCTTAAAATCTTACTCTACATCCATCGCCAATAGAAAAGGAAATTCCTTTCTTCAATTCCTTTCTTCCGAGTATTAGATGCCTTCTAGAGAGAGGACTCCACCTCCCAGCCCCCTCCATGTAACCTGTATTTGCTAGCAATGATGTCCTTCCATCAGCTCCTTTCCTCCATCCCAAAGTGCCATAGCCATTTTCCGATAAGAGCAAGATTCATACTTCAAAGGTATCTCAAGCCAGTCCCTCCTTCATTAAGTGGTTTACAAACGTCATCTCACTTCAAAAGATGGAATTTGTTACCTTCTTCTGACCCTACACAAGAAGTTCCTCAACTTTTCCAGTCTTTTCTGAATTGCAGTTGGGCATTTGAACATAGATATAAAGTATAACGGCATATTGGAAAAAAAGGAACTTTGATAAGGATTAGCTGTCTGCCTAAGGAGAGATAATGATTCTTCCAAATGGACAACTTCCTCTCGATTCTTTCAACCACCTTGTCCCATAGATGCGTGGCGGGTTTACTAATACACAATGGGAGTCTCAAATACAATGAAGCAAGAGTTCCAACTTTGCATTTGAAAATTGAAGCGACATAGGATACCTCATCTTTGGATAGATGAATACCCAAAATCTTTCTCTTATGTTAACCTATAAACCTGATAACACCTCCAAGCACACGATTACCTTGCGCAAGTTTCCATCATAGGAGTAGCTTCACAAAATATAATGGTATCGTTGGCAAACTGAAGATGAGTAATGGGCTCTCCCAACTTGGACACCTTAAAGCCTCTAATAAAATCTATCTCTTGGCTTCTAGATAACAATCGGCTAAAGGCTTCCGCTACAAACAAGAAAAGGAAAGGGGATAGGGGGCTTGAAAAAGCCTTTTGGGGAGCCATTAACAGTATCGAAGAAGTCGAGGAACTGACGCACGCTTGGATCCATCTTCTCCACTTAATGCCGCATCCCATCCTCTTCATCAAATAGTTGAGGAAGTGCCATTTGATGTGGTCATACACCTTGATATCAAGCTTACAAATAAGCTCTGGCTTCTTGGAATCTATGTACTCATTGGCTATGAGAGCATTGTCCATGATCTGACGACCTCCCATAAAGGTTCCTTGGTTAGCTAAAATGACATAACCGATCACCTCACAGACATGCAAACGATCTTAGCTACAATCTTGTATGGACTCCTGATAAGATTGATTGGGCGACAATCTTTCAAACAATCTTCTCCTTCTAATTTGGGAATAATAACAATAAAATACTCACCATATTCCAAAGCTAATCGACCCTTCTTGAAGAAGTCCTTGACGAAGTCCACCATGTTCCTCTTTACAACATTCCAAAACACTTGAAAGAAGGCCTTGGGAAATCCATCCCGGCCTGGGGCTTTGTTTATACCTAAACTGTCCACTATCTTCTTAATTTTAGATTAGGTCACCTGTTTCTCCAGGAAGATAGATTTTTTTTTTTTTTCCAATCGGCTATCGAATTGGAGGTTTTCTAACCATGGCCGAGCCCAATGATCCTTTGAAAGGAACTTCTCATACAAGCTCACAATGGCTTCACAAACTGTGATTTGTCTTCCAACCTTTTCTAGTCCACCATTATGGAAGAAATTTTGTTATTCCTTGCTCTTGCTGTATTTGTTACTAAATGAAAAGATATTGTGTGAGAAAAATCAATGGACTTATCATAACATTTGTTATATCTTTTAATTCACTCTACACCATTCTTTTCAACTAATACATTAAAGGATTGTCGATGGAAAACTGAGGGATATATTAAAGAATGCTTACGAGCACAAATCTTTTACAAAGTTAGTATTTGTTACTAAATGAAAATATATTAAGTGAGAAAGTTCCCGAGTGATGTTCTTTCTAAATCATAGAATCCTTTGACTGCGTGGAAGGCACAACATGCTTAAGCTAATCTAACAGGGCCAAATACTGCATTGCTTCCTTGTTGGATAAGTTCCTCCGACAAGGATGACAACGAACAATAGATTCGCCACAAATAGAGAAGCACCACGATGCTAGAATATGACGGTCCATAGAAATGGTGGCCAAAGTGGGAAGCACCTCTAGCAACGTCCTATCACTGCACCATTTGTCCTTCAAAAAACGAACCCTATCCCACTTGCCAAGAGAGAAGGAGATCCCTCTTCTAAAGAGGTATTCAATCGAAGCAATTGCTTTACATATGCTGAAGGCCCTATATAAAGACGAGTGCTTCACAAACCAGCCCCCTTAATGATCTCCCTCCAAAGACTTCTCGGTTCCATGCCGAACCTCCATAACCATTTCTTAAGAAGCGCAATGTTCATAAACCCCAAGTCTTTGATTCTTGCTTCTCCTTCAAATAGCAGGTTGCACCCAAACACCTTAGCAGAAGGATCCAAGTCCTCAACGGAGACATGAATCTCCAACATCTCACTTTTCACCACATTAATTTTAAGGCTAGAAACTGCTTCAAAACATACTATACTTTTGTGAAGATTATCCACGACATTCTCATCGGCATCACATAACAAAATGGTGTCATTTGTGTACTACAAGTGGTTGATAAGAGGGCCGTTGTGTGAGGCTCTGAATCCGCAGACTATACCGTTCTCCTCCCCCTTAGTTAGCATCTTGCTGAGAGCCTCCCCCACTAAGAGGTATGGTGATAAGGGATCACCTTGTAGCAAGCCCTTAGAAGCTCGAAAGAAACCTTTTAGCAATCCGTTGACAAGGATCGAGAAGTGTACTGATTGCATGCAGGCCCTCATCAAACTCCATTTTTGGCCCCAACCCACCCGGTCTAGTAAATAGTCTAGAAATTCCTAGCCAACGTCGTCATAGGCCTTTTCCAAGTAAAGTTTGCACACCAAGCCGCTTTTTTCTCCCTGTGTCTTGAGTTTATGCATTCGTGAGCGATAAGGGCCATGTCTAAGATTTGTCTCCCCATAACAAGAGCCCCTTGGTTATTGGCAATGATGTTGGAAAGAACATTCCTGAGGCGAAGGGCTAAAGTTTTAGTGAGAATCTTGTACGGACCACCTATGAGGCGATAGGATGAAAATCTTTGAGTTGCTTTGCTCCTTCTAGTAGCTTAGGAATGAGAGCAATGAAAGATGCCCCAATGTTGACGCTGAGCTTGCTTCGCTCATGAAATTATAAAACAAAGTGACGTAGGACAACTAACCACTTGCTCTAAAAGCTCGAACTGATAGAGCGTGGCAAATCAATCCCTTAATCTCATAGCCCAGGTCAGGCCCTCGACTGAACCCCCCTCGTGGGCCCCACTTCACATGGGTCTCGCCTCACATGAGCCACCCGCCTCACATGGGCCACTCACCACAATTGTGCCCCTGCTTCCCACATGCCACCCCACTCGAGCCCGGTGTGAAAATGCCCATGCATTACAAAGTCCATAATGTCTTTTTGAAGCAAATTCCAAAAAATCATTGCATCATGGTACGGATAAAAACTTGTCCTATTTATAGTAGGTGCCGGTGTCATGATTATTGTTGTGCGTTGGTGCCACTAGCATGCATATTGATATGGTTGTCTAGAAATCCTTTTGATTAATGTCTAAACGCAGGTTTTTATTTGTCTCTCAAGCCTCCCTCCTCAGTCCATAAGGTCTATAGACCCAAGTCCGGCCTTCCTCCACCTCCCCCACATCTTCCTCCTCCTCCCCCTCCCCCTCCTCCTCCCCCCCCTTCTGTGTCGGAAGCCCCCTCTTTCAAGGAGGTCCTTCTTCAACAACATCAACACCATGATAGTCCCTATATTCTACCCGATACACCCGATACACCCCCGACTCCTCCGTGCTCTATCCCTGCTTCTGACCCTTTCTTTGTGAGGATGGGTGTTCCCATTACGGTAAATATGGTGAATTTTCGTAAGGCTCAGGATGATCTCAAAGACTCGTTGATCATTGTTTGTAAAGAAGGCGCCTCCCTCTCTCAGGTGAGGGATTGGATATCAGAAACTACGGGGTTCCGCCTCGGAAATTATAAGATTAAACCGCTGGGATACAATGAATTATGGCTCAAGGTCTGCCCAGGGGTTAATCCTGAAATGTTGCTTATGGCTGGTCATCTTCGTTCGGGAGGGCTGGTTGCCAGAGTTATGAGATGGGAGGAATTTTCGATTTTTGGTAAGGAGAATGTTTGGTATCAGGTATGGGGTATTCCGCTGGAATTATGGTACGACGAGTTTTTTATCGCTGTTGCCGCTTATCTTGGCTCTTTCCTTGAATTGGATGCGAAGACAAAACTTGGGGAGGAGATCGGGGTTATCAGAGTCAGAGTTAGACGGAAGAAGGGCGTTGCCTCACCATCGTTAGTGAAGGTGGTTGTTGACAATTGGACTCTTGAGTTCCCGGTCATTATGGAAGCTCCAGATGACCCGTTTCCTCGGTGGGGCGATCTTTGGCGGGTAAGGGAAGATCCTACGCCGGAGCTGTCGCTGAAACAGTCTCATGTGGAAGAAGGTGTACACTAACCATGCTCCAACAGAGTTTTGGTTCGAAAGCCTGACACCGCTAGCAGATGAATCGATCAAAACCTTGCTTCAAACGAGCCACGTGGAGCCCCTCAGCTGTCTCGGCTGCCCTCGTCTATACAATCCCCCCCTCGTCTCTCAAGCGCTTTGATGATGGTGTCGGAGCCCTTGACGCGTGGCCCGCTTGCAGCTACGATCGGGCAGTCGGATACGCAAACTGCCGATTATCCGGGAGATAAATCAGCGAGTCCCCCTTTTATCCAGACGCAGTTGAGTAATAGCCACTCTCGTCAGAAATCTCAGTCAGACGCATTAAAGGGCCCATATCTCTCTCCTTCCTCGTCACGTAAATTTGGACGCGTGGCACAGCCCAAGGGCTTTGAGGGGATAACGTGATCAGATGCTCGACAGGTGGCAGAGATCTGAGCTTCCCCTCTCGCTTCGCGCCTTCGGGAAAGTGGATCCGGGTCGGGTCCGGATCCGAATCTCTCAAATCTCTCTCTCCCCGTCCACTCTCCCGTCATTCCCTTATCCTCTTCTCTTCCTCTTGCGATCTCATCGCCTCTTACTCTCAATCCTTTGTTTTCTTCTCTCCAATCTGTGGAGTCTGACCCTCAGGTCGATTTGGCTGATCTTCCTCTTTCCAATTGCAGTCTTTCAGATTACCTCTCTCAATCCTCCTCTCCTTTATCCCCCTCGAGCTCTTACATTCCCCCGATCGACGCGCTGGAGATGGGCCCGATTACGCCTTTTCAAGATAATCAGTCTTCCGACATCCTCATGGCAGAACCTTTGCAGATGATATTTGAGTCCCAGATCAACCAATCCACTGAGGAATCGTCTCGATCAGATCTGCTAGCTAAGATCCAGAAGAAACGTTGGATAAGAGAAGCCATAGGCAAGGTGGGGCGGTCCCTCGGTCTGTCTTTTGGAGATAGATTGGAGGATTACATTGCTCTGTTCTAGTGCATAGAAAATAGAGGTAGACCTATTGCGAAGTGTAGAACTCCAGGAAAGCAGTTGGTTAAGAGGTCAAGTTCCCGTGAGCTTCAATGACTTGAAGCCAGTCCAGGATTTATCTTAGCTTCGATGGTCAAATCTAGGAGACAGGGCAACTGGGGAAGTGTAGTGAGCCAATGAAGATCGTCTCTTGGAATGTCAGGGGGGTGGGGTCCAAACATAAAAGAAGCCTAATCAAAGCTTCTTTAAGTAGAAAGATCCCGATGTAGTCTGTCTTCGGGAGACTAAGGTTCCTTCTTTTTCGGACAGTTTGCTGTCTACCCTGTGGAGGGCTATTGATGCTAAATGGTTATCTGTGGATGCGGTGGGAAGCTCAGGTGGAATCCTTATCGCTTGGAAAGTGTCCAAATGGGCCCTCATATCTTCTTTCAGCGGCTCATTTTCGTTATCGGTTGTTTTCCAAGATAAGATATCTTCTGTTCAATTCCTTGTTTCGGTTATTTACGGGCCTAACAACAATTCTCTTAGGCCTCTCTTTTGGGCGAGTTAACTCAGGCCAGACGTCTCTTTTCAGGGCCATCTTGTGTGGTTGGCGATTTCAATGTCACTCGATTTGCAGAGGACCATTCTAGAAGAAGAAGTCCTTCCTCTGCTATGAATTGATTCTCCGAATGGATCCAGAGCGAACAACTGATTGATTTGCCGCTTATGGGTGCTAGATTCACGTGGACAAATGGTCGTGCGGCTCCTATTTAGTCTAGGCTGGATAGATTCCTTGTCTCTCCTGATTGGATTGAGACCTTCCCGACAGCGAAACAAATAGCTCTTCCGCGCACCACGTCTGATCATTGCCCTATTCTTCTCAGTGTGGAAGAAGACAATTGGGGTCTGAAAGCATTTTGGTTCAACTCTTCTTGGCTTAAGATAGATGGCATTCGGCAGAAGATTATCAACTGGTGGGCGTCTTTCCAGGTGGAGGGCTTCACGGGCCACAAGCTTCTCGGCAAACTCCGTCTTCTTAAATTCAAGCTTAAGGAATGGCGTCAGGAAGAAGCTGTCAAGCGGGAGGCAAAAATTGATGCGCTTCTTTCCGAGCTTCAGAAAATGGACGTCGATTTTGAGGGAGTCCCGATGTCAAAAAAACTCTTATCTAGGCGAATTTCCATCATTCAGATCCTCTCGAATAAAGCTCTGGAAGACGAAGCTTCCTGAAGGATTAAATCTAGAGTTAAATGGATTGCGGAGGGGGATAAAAGTACTAAGTTCTTCCACAACATGGCCAATATGCATGCGTGGTCTAAGGTCATTTTCAGCATCTCTGAAAACGGGAACATAATAGAGGATAAGAAGGAGATCGAGGAGCTTGCCATCTCCTACTTCTCTGCCCTACTGTCGTCTGATAATTGGGTTCGTCCAGGCCTTGATAATATTGAATTCAACAGATTGGACGAAGGAGAAGCGCTCCTGTTGGAGTCCCAGTTTACTGAAGAAGAGGTCAAGGCAACCGTAGATGCGCTGGGTGGGGACAAGTCCCCGGGTCTTGATGGGTTTCCGATTTGCTTCTATCAACAGTTCTGGGATACTGTTCGTCAGGATGTTCTTCATTTCTTTCACAAATTCTATTTTAGAGGCAGATTATCGAATGGTCTGGGTGCCACTTTCATCTCTCTTATTCCGAAGGTGGCGGGCACTTCATCTTTTTCCGAGTATAGACCAATCAGTCTGATTGGCAGTCCTTATAAAATCCTTGCAAAAGTCTTATCTATTCGGCTCTCCAAAGTTATCGGAACTCTCATTTCGCCTAATCAGAATGCCTTCATTAAAGGGAGACAGATCACGGATGGAGCTCTTATTGCTAACAAAGTCCTCCACTCATGTCACAGGTCCAAGACTCAAGGTATATTCTGTAAGCTGGATATTGCCAAGGCCTACGATCATATCGATAGGGATTTTCTTCTGTACATGTTACCTCGGATGGGTTTCGGGGTCAAATGGAGACAATGGATTGCTGCGTGTATTGGGTCGGCTCATTTTTCCATCATCCTGAACGGGTCTCCTAAAGGTTTCTTCAAAAGCTCAAGAGGTCTGAGGTAGGGTGATTCTCTCTCCCCTTTCCTATTTCTAATCGTTGGCGAAGCTTTGTCCCAAATGCTGAAGAAAGGTCAGGAGCATAATATTCTTCACGGCATAGCGATGTTGGGCTTGGCGGATCCTCTTACTCACATTCAGTTCGCGGATGACACTCTTATATTCTCTGAGGCCTCTCATGATAAAATCGATAACCTCCTCACTACTTTGCATTGTTTTGAAGCCGTCTCGGGTCTTAGGATCAACATGAGTAAGTCGAAGTTGCTTGGTATTAATGTCCCTCTGCCCTCTATCCAGAAATTTGCCGATTCTCTTGGGTGCCGAGTTGAGTCATTTCCAACATTCTTTGTTGGTTTGCCCCTATCTGTGGGAGCTCCGCCGAAGTGTATGTGGGACAGGGTCATTACAAAATTTTAGAAATATCTGGCCTCTTGGAAGTGCAAGTACCTATCCTTGGGCGGTCGTCTGACATTGATCAAATCAGCGCTCTCCAGCCTCCCCCTCTATTTCATGACGCTATTCAGATGTCCAGGGCCGGTCCTCAGGCGTATGGACAAGATTAGTAGAGACTTCCTGTGGTTTGGGAAGGAAAATCAGAAGAAGTTTCATTTGCTTGAGTGGAAAGAAGTTTGTAAAGTATTCAGGGAGGGTGGGGCTAACGTCAAGAATCTCAATCTCATGAATTCGGCGCTGTTGGGGAAATGGGTTTGGAGATTTGCAGCTGAAAAGGAAGCTCTATGGGTCTTGATAGTTAAAGGGAAATATGGTTCATCTCAGGGAGGATGGTGGCCTAGGGAATCTTCGTTTTATAAGGCCTCTCATATTTGGCAAGGAATTCTTAAGTCAAACAACCGGTCATTGAAAATAGTACCTACGTGTTGGGCAACGGTTCCTCTATTCGATTTTGGAAAGATATTTGGATAGGCGAAAAACCCCTCCGTCTTCTATTCCCCCTAATTTATCGCCTCTCTCCAGACAGAGGAATTTGTATTAACAGATGTTGCTACTCTACGTCAGCGAACACAGTATGGGATATTAGATGTACTCGAAATCTCTCTGACAGCGAAGCTATAGAGTACATGAATATGTTGGAATACATTTCTCTTTCTTCGATTACTCCCTCCTTGCCTGACAGCATCGCGTGGCCGTTGGAGAAAACTGCCTCTTTCTCTATCAAGTCCCTTTATTCCTTCATTTACCCAGCTATGCAGGATCAATGTGATGCCACTCCATTTATTTGGAAGTTTCAGGCCCCCCCCTAAATACATTTGTTTTGGGTGGTTGGTGGGCCGCAATAGAATTCTTACCATTGATAACCTGGCCCAGAGAGGCATGCAGATTGTCAATATTTGTTTATGTTGTATGCGCCAGGCGGAATCGGTGAATCATTTGTTGGTTCATTGTTCGTTCACCTCCTCCATTTTCATAGATTTTTGCCAATGTTTCTCGGTCAATTGGTGTTCTTCACTGATTCGCTGGTCGCTTGGAATGGTCTTAAGCTCGGGAAGTCGAAGACAATCATATGGCGTATGGCCATCCTCGCCATTTGGTGGGCTGTTTGGGAAGAAAGGAACGATAGATGCTTCAACAATTCTTCTTCTTCTGTTAAGTCTGTCGGGTCTATGGCTAAACATTTGGTGATTGAATGGGCTGCCAATGTAAAGATTTTGAAAGATGTGGATTTTAGCTTTTTAGGTGCTTAGGTGTCTTCTGCTATCTCAGCAGTTGGGCCCTTCTTTTTTCTGTTTTTTTGCTTTTTCTTTCTTTTCATTTCTTGTATCCGCTCTCTTTTCGTTCAATGCATTTTCAGTTTGTTGGCTTTTAAAAAAAAAAAAAAAAACATGTACTTTAAAAATATCCATCATTTCCATGTGAAGTTGTGTATGATGTGTTTGACAAGAACCCCCTTGTAGGTTACACCACTAGATTCAAGACTTCTGAAATCAGATTTAAATAGGAGTTGAAATCAATTTTTCATTCATGAACTGATCAAAGTCCACGTTCTCTGTTTCCCCATCTTTTAGATTCTCATTGGATAGGTGGAATCCACAGGAAAAGAGAACATTTCCCTTAATTTTACTTCTTTTGCTGTTTAGATTGCATAGAAAAAAGTTGGTTCCTCGAAGTAATCACTAGGCTTATCTGAGCTGTTGCAAGATTCAAGGTGATCGTTATGACTTGAATTCGGGATTTCTGCTTGTGAAGCAAACTGCCCTCTCTTTTTTGAATCCATAGGTATACAGTACTGGAAAAGGTAATTGTTACACGTATCCATTTCCACACCGTGGATTTCTCATAAACAAAGAGAACCTTTGATTTGAGTGAGGATATGTTCTGGATAGAGTGGAATGGCAGAACAGAATTCGAGTAGCTGACCCCAATTAGTTGGGATAAGCTTAGATGATGGCGATGAGATTTTGAAGGAACAAGTTGATTTTATATCTCTACATGCTTATGGTCTCCTTTCCATTTTAGACAATTTGAGTTTTATATTTGTGCCATTGACATGTTCTAAATGCAAGGATGGAAACATGCATATCTTACAACTAGTGTGTGCATGTTTTTTCCCCCCTCCAAATTACTGTATTTCACATTCATGTTGCACAGATGTCAGTTCAATGTTTCATATCAAGTTTCTATTTACATTTAGGCATGCCCTATCCTCAAAATCTGGAGACTGCAAAAGAAGTTGAGTCGATCATAAAGGAGAATGGGGCAGTTCCAGCAACAATTGCTATTTTAGACGGTGTTCCTTGCATTGGTATCTTGTCCATTCCCATCCTCTCATAGAACTATGCTTAGAATTACTATATTTTGTTGTATGTATAGTGCCAAGTAACCAATATTTTATTTCAAATAATATCTAGTGATTGCCCTGACTGTGTGCTGAATATTCTCCTTGATGTTTGTGCAAGTGTAATGCCAACTTTTTTTATTTTTTATTTTTTTGATGAATGGCTCAAATTTATTAGAAGAAGGAAAGAAAACAAACAACGACAAATTACAGGAGGAATATCATCCTGAACATGCCATGGAAAACAAACAGCTTATATCCTTTCTCTTATTAACTACAAGGAGAGAATCTCTGACAACTCCCTCTTTTCCCTAACTGCCCGATTCTAAATTTGCTTTGTGATGCTTATTTTAGAATGGCACATCGCATGAATCCAGCATCTCCATCCAATTGGCTAGTGGCCAGATTTGACCCACCTGATCGTGCTGCTTGGATCACCTTCAATTATTACCAGAGAAAGGTTCTGACCCCCTGAAGAAGGGCTGCTGCCTCCGTGTAATGGGAGTTACACACGCCATTAGGGGGGTGAGCATTCAATCAATGCATCTCCCGGATCATTCCTAATGATGGCGCCTACACCCTCTGGGCCTGTATTCCCCAGGGAGCATGGTCACGCCTTTCATCTTTTTATCTGCCTTTCCCCACTCCACAATTAGACTGGATATTTTCGTGACAGTTGCATTCACTTGACTTGATTTACTCTTGGAAACTCCTGTTTCTTTTCAACCACAAACACCATGGAGTCGCCCGAATTGCTAACTTCGTAAGGAACTGGCCAATGGGACCCATTGAACCAGCCCACCAGCCTTCAAAACACTCTTCAACAAACCTGGAATCACCCAAACAATGCCGAATTTAGCAAATATAGTGGACTATACTGCCCACTTGTATGTGCAATTCAGGAACAAGTGATGCACTGATTCTTCTGAATTACAACACATGAAACATCTGTTGAGTAGAGAAAAGCTTCTCTTTGTAAGATGGTCAAATGTTAACATTTTATCCAAACATGCTGTCAAACAAAATACATTAACCTTCAAAGGTGCAGTCATGAACCAAAATCTTGGATGTGATATCAAATTATGTCTAGGCTAATCAGATGAGCTACAGAGAAGGATCACACCAAAAAGCATATGTCATCTTCATGGTATTCCGTAACGGCCGATATGGTCTTCTTCTTCTTCTCTCTTTCTCTCTCTTAATTTTTATTTTTTATTTTATAAAAAACCTGTATCAGTCCCGTAACAACTGTTATGGGTCATTTTTCCTGTAATGACCGTTATGGCCGTTATGACCCCATAACATGTAATGGCTGCCACCATTACTGTTACGTAACAGCCATTATGGCACACCTTGGTCCTCTTCGAGGTCCCATATACGTCTATGGGCACCTGAACGAGGAATATAAACCTCCTGCAGCATGTCTAACAATTGAGGCAAGCATTAGGATTTCATCATTCTGAGATTACATCGCAAGATGGGACTTCAAATAATCTTCCCTCCGCTTTCGTGGTAGAAGTTGTTAACTGTTGTGCCCCTGTGAATTGCTATTGCATACAATTGCTCAAATTTCCTACAAAGAGGTAAGTCACATCACCATTGATCTTCCTAGAACCGAATCCTATCCTCAACACCAACACCAACCCCAGCACCCGCAACCCCACCCCCCCCCACCAATTTCTTTGGAAATGTGTTGCATTTAACTGGCTCATACATTTGATCCCAAGCCTGCCAATTCTAATCGGCTTGCAAACATGTTTCCATGTAACCAAGTGATCTTTGTGCGATTCCTTGCTGTTACTCCACAAAAAACTTCTTCTAAATAAATTCAAGCTCGGTTATAACTTTGGAGTGGCAATTTAGTAAGGAGACAAGATATAAATGTACATTAGTAAGAATTGCTTTGATCAGTGTGATTCTAACCTATAGAGAAATCAACTTAGTCTTCCAATTAGCTGCATATACACCTCTTGATCAAATAGTCCCAACCTTTTGTAGCAGGTCTTCCCATTCAGTGAGAAAATCCCTTGGTGCTTTATTGGAAAAATCGCAATGCCAAATACCACCTCTTGAACAATATCGTCTCTCACCATGCTATCAATATTTAGACCAATTGTGCTGCTTTTTGATAGATTTACCTTTAGCATAGAGACAATTTCATATGGCGAAGAATGTCCTTGAAGTTCTGAGCTTCCGAAATTAGTGATTTGGGAATTTTAACTTTCAAAAGCAATTAGTTTATTATGAACAATACGACATTCCAAACTCATGCTAGGGTATTCGCTCTAAGCGACAAGCTGCATCAGAACCTAGGTGCAGTGAGAAATGGGCAAGGGTTGGCTAGGGCATCTCTCGGAAGGGACATGCCACAACAGTGCCCATTTGTGGTGGGAAGTAGGCAAGGGATCTTGAGGCATTCTGGACGCGTGTGGGTAAAGAAGTTAGTCTAGGAGAATAGTATTCGTTTTGTCACATGGAATATAGGAACATTGGCAATCAAGAGCATGAGGTTAGTAGATACGATGAAACAATGAGAGCTAACATAGTCTGTGTTCAGGAGACCAATTGGAAAGGGGCCAAAGTTAGAGAAAGTGATGGATATAAGCTTTGGTAATAATAGAAATGGGTTAGGGATATCGGTAGATAAAGATTTGAAGGATAAAGTTGAAGATGTTAAGAGAGCAAGCGATATGCTTTTATTTATAGAACTTTTGTTAGGAGAGGAGATAGTTAATGCTATCAATGCATATGCACCACAGATAGGGTTAGCGGATAGAATGAGGAGACAATTCTGGGAGGATATGGATGGAATAATGCAAGAAATTTCGAATGGAGAGGATATTTGTAGGAGACTATTTATCAAAAAATATTTGTAGGAGGAGACTTTAATGATCATTTAGGAAAAGAAAGTATAGGATATGAGAGGGTACATGGAGGATATGGTTTTGGGAGAAAAAATGAAATTGGGGGAAGCTCTCCTTGATTTTGCTATGGCATACTATCTAGTTCTGACAAACACATACTTTGAAAAGAGAGATGTACATTTAATAACTTATAAAAAGTGGCTCATATGCAAGCCAAATAGATTTCTTTGTGCTTAGGATGATAGGATGATCAATATGTAAGGACTGCAAGGTGATACCTAGAGAGAGTTTTACTGTGCAACATAGGTTAATGGTTATGGATGTTTACATTAAGAGATGGAAGAAAGAGAATGAAATTAATAGGCGTCTAAAAATTTGATGGTGGAATTTAGAAGGAGAGAAAACAATATTATTTAGAAATAAATTGATGGTTGAAGCAAAGTGGAATGTCAAGGACTAAGCAAATGTTATGTGGAATAAGATGGCTAAGTGCATTAGGAAAGTGGCAAAAGATGTTTTAGGAGTATCCGGAGGGAAAAACCAATCATATAAGGGAACTTGGTGGTGGAATGATGATGTACACAAAGCTATTAATGAGAAATGGTCATGTTTCAAAGCATGACAAGGGGCTTGAAACGAAGAAAATGTTGAACAATATAGAATTGTCAAAAAGCTTGTTACGAAAGTAGTGAGGCTAAGCATAAGGCTTATGATAATCTTTACAATAGATTGGGGACACGATAATGTGAGAAAGATGTCTTCAAACTTGGAAAAATGAGAGAGAGGAAGAGTAGGGAACTAGATCAGGTTAGATGAAGTAAGAGCGATGAATAGAGGGTACCGGTCAAGGATAATAATATCAATGGAAGGTGGAGAAACTATTTTCAGAATTTGTTAAATGACAATGACTTTGAAAGCATAGGGATAGAAGGAACCATAAACTCGAATGATGTTAGAGTCCATAGATACTTTCTTTGGATTAAGATATCTGAAGTGAAAGAAGCTTTTAGAAAGATGAAAATAGGAAAGGCCCTTCTACGGTTGGATTAGATGGTGTACGAATGGAGGTTTGGAAGTGTTTATACGATATTGAGTTGTTTTGGTTGATGAAATTGTTCAACAAGATTGTTAGATGGAAGAAAATGCCAGAAGAATGGAAAAAAAGTAATGTGGTATTTATTTTTAAGAACAAAGGAGACAATAGAGCTATACTAGTCACCATGGGATTAAACTTGTCAACCATACTATGAAACTTGGAGAGAGTGATTGAGTAATGACTAAGGCATGAGATGAATGTATCAGAAAGCAGTTTGGTTTCATGCCTGGGAGGTCTATCACTAGAGGTATTTTCCTACTTAGACAATTGATGAAAAAATATAGGGAGAGGAGGAAGAATCTCCACGTGGTCTTTATTGTCTTAGAGAAAGCATGCAATAGGGTCCCATAGAGAGTTAATCTGGTGGGTGTTGGGAAAGAAAGGAGTTTCAAGAGGATATATTATGTATGAGGGAGCGGTTAGAATGTGAAGACCACTAGTGGAGAGACAAGTGAGTTCCCAATTACTGTATACTTGCACCAACATTGAGCTTGCACCTTCTCGCATTGGTTATGGACTAGCTAATGAGACATTTGCAAGAAGAGATCCCATGGTGTATGTTGTTTGTAGATAACATAGTTTTGATTGACAAGACGTGGGAGGGCGTAAACACAAAGCTAGATTTATGGAGGGGTCCTTTTGAATATAAAGGATTAAAATTAGTTCGATTGAAACAGAGCATATGGGTGCAATTTTACTAACAGTAGGACTGGGAACGAGGAATTAGTAAAGATTGTTGACCAAGAAGTATCCCAAAATGACCATTATGATAGCTTGCGTCGATAATTCATGAGAGTGGAGGGTTTGAGAAGGATGTTGCCCATAGAATTCTAGCGGGGTGGAAGAAATGTAATGTGCTTTTGGAGTTTTATCTGATTGTCGTGAACCGCTCAAACTGAAAGACAAATTTTAAATGATGGCTATAAGACCAGCTGTGCTTTATGCAAAGTGTTTCGTTGCGGTATCGGTGGGCATAACGGTGCCCACCGTTAACAGCCGATACGGGTCTCGTAACGGTGTAATTATTATTATTATTATTTTTTTTTTTGAGGTTAAAAAATTATGAAAAAATATCCATTAAATCCGGAATATTCTAAATATTCCAAATATGTATTCATTTATAATTTGGAACATGTTTATGGTGGTGTAACGGTCCACTCTTTGGTGAGAAATTGTATCGGACTGTCTGATGAATTTATGAACCAGACAACCTGGATTTGACTGCAAAAGTCATATATTTAATTTTCTAACTATCTAATATCAATAATAGATATATTAGAATGAATGTAATATCAAAATATCTTACATGTGTAAGTGTTTGCAATTATTTTTCATAATTTATTCTATATTAAGTTATTAACATACCTGAGGAGGAGTGAAGACTTAGGACTGAGGTCTTTAGAGTCTAAACTAGAGTCCAGACTTGCATAAATTACAATATTCATTCTATTTTAAAGTCTTCATTTTTCAACATGTTGTCAGAGACTTCTCTTCCTATCCTGCATTCCTGTGGCCGTGATTCCTGTCTTCTGACTCGTCATCCTTAAATAAAGAATATTAAAAAAAATTAGTAGTGTCTGATATACTCCCCTGCAACTTGATTAAGGATTACTTGATTGGTTGTTAGGGGAGTTATTTTAAATACAAGTTCGGCAGTGTTAAGTGTGTGCTTGCTTAGTGAATGTGTGAGTAATGGACTAACGGGTATATAATAATAGTACTGCTTCAATACTTATAATTACCATAATAAAATTCACAAGTCACCACCAAAATGAAAATTTGTTTTTTGGTGGTTGCTTGACCTCCACATTGTCTTCATCGTCGTCATCAGGCTGTGGCTGTCCAATAGGTGGAGGTGCTGCATATCTATAATATCCAGTGCCAGAAGGAAATACTAGGTCAACGAAACTCGATGATGACTGATCCTGATTAGGCAAAGACTTCGACTCCGAGTAAGGATATCCACCAATGCCTATCGAATAGCCATACTGGTGCCTGTACTCAGGCTGTTGAGATTGAGAATCTCGAGATTGAGAGTGTCTGTGATGAGTAACTTGGATTTGGATCTGTATATCTATAATCATATGGATATGGATTGGGAGGACTACTCCAACATGAATGTGATGGAACAGGCTCAATATAAGTATAACCATCATAATCCAATTGGCCATAAGAATATCCATCATAATGCCCAGGACCATGTGCCTGGTAATGTTCCAGACCTCCTGGACCCGGTGCACCACTAGACCTACCTTCCTCCTGCTGGCTGTATCGTGACTCAGTACACTCATAAGTTCGACCTCGTGTACTACCTTGTCGATGTTCACTGGCCTTGCGATCTGTAGACGACTGTATGGTGTGCTGAGCAACACCAGAAGTGCCAGCACCAGGGGCAGGGGCGTCATCACCATCATCCGGCACGGTCGGGCTGCTATTAGCCTATTACTGCTCGTACTTTTCCGTTGATCTTGAGCCGTACTTTGCATGATAGCTGCCCCTCTTTGTGGGTCCAATGCAGCTGCAAGACTCTTGTTGCGCTGCGCGTATTAGTGGGTCATCAAGTTCCAATTCTTTACTATCCTCTTCAATTTGCATTTTCCTTGTTTTCAATCAAGGTAGAAGCGGGTCCTCCTCATCATAAATATTGTCCAAGTTTATTGGACAGTAGTCTGTGCCATTGATGCTTGTAATGCTCCTATGATGTCGTCGCATTCTTAGCCTTATGTTATAGTGCATGAAGACAAGTCTATCCAACGTCCTAGTCTGCAATCTATTCCTATTCTTTGAAGGAATAAGTGCAAAACAACTCTAGTTCCTTTCGCAGTTATATGAAGATGTTGTCTGGCTCAAAACTTTTACTGCAATTTTTTGGAGAGCCTTCGTACTCTCTTCGAAATTCATCCACCATTCGGCTGGTTGCAACCTAGATACTGCATGCTATGCAAGAGCATCTCCAAAGCTACCCAAGCTATTTCCAAATGTATCTGACAAGACATTTTTCAATTGTTGTATGCCTCTGTGTTGGAAACCTCGTGTTTGTGTCCATGTCCAACATGGATATGTGTTTATTTCAAGTTTCATTGTCAACTACCGCTATTGCTTTCAGAATAATACATGTTGATGCACCAAACTACAAGGAGTTTAACATGATCTATAAAACCTATACACTTTTTATTTTTATTTTTATTTTGTTTTTAATATAAATGGAAAGATTTAAAACACCATAACTTTGCCTAGGGGTGATCTGCCAGTTGGTTCTAAGCCTGACTAATAACAAGAATTCCTATATGATTTTTTTTGGTCAATCCCAAATAGCTGGGACATGGCTATATGATGATGATGATGATGATGATGATGATGGTGCATTCTTCAACAGGGAAATTAAGGAGCCCATTCTTTTGGACTTTGTATGCTGGCAGAGCTTGTCAGTCATGCATTCTAGTCCGTCACTTGGTTAAATGATTCTATTAGACATTTCACTTGTCATGGCTTTTGAAAAATATATTTCCACTATACAACATTGCACAATATTAGAATGCATAACAAATATCATATGATTTACGAGACAAATACAAAACCTTGAGTGCTATAGTATGGACTGGTGTGTTGATGTCAGACATAACTCTGCGTCCAAATCCAGGACCTAGAAAACTTGAAAGCCAACTCATTTCTATAGACATGAAAGATTTATTATTATATACGATTCAGGTCATATATGCATATGGTACAGGAACATATCTACATACTAGAGTCTAGAAGTACATTCGAACTATATAAAACGACAATAAAAGTAAAGAGGCTCTCTCTTAATATCTGTTTTGAATCTTTTGACGTGTATCTTGCATATGTCTGGCATGGTGTTGGACATGACAATATTAATTTCTCCTCCTTGTTACCTAGACTGAATGTGTGTGCAGGTGCATGTGCTATCTGTTTGTGTATGTGGTATCTGTTATTGCTGAAGAGAAAAAAACACGTTAGGAGAGAACAGAAATACAAAGAAATCTCGAGTTCCCCTTTCTCGTACAGTTCTCATACTCGCCATTCAATTCGTATGCAACAGAAATGATGTTACTTCGTTTAGAAAATACTAAGCTAAGCCTAAACCAAAGCTAGTAGTCTTTCTTACAAGTGTTAGTGTAAATCATGCACTATGTTCAAACTAAAGCAGGGTCCTTACTCATGCCCAGTGTTCAAATTGTCGATGAAATGTCGATATTATCGGCGATAATATCGGTGTCACTAGTCTAGCGATACCGAAACCCCAATTTTTCGTTTCTCTCCCTATTATCGGCGAAAAATCGGAGATATTGTCGATAATTTTGGATTATCGCCGAGAATATCGACCGTAGCCACCAACCACGCAGCCAACAACCCATTTTTTCGATAAATAGGTAAAAATAAGGGGAAAAAAATAAAAAATTTGCTTTGATTTCGCTGTTTTTGTAAATGCGTGAGAGTGATAGCGTACCTGGTTAATCGAAACTCACAGCTCCGAAGAATGCCTCCTGTCGATCTTCGAACAATGCAAAGAGGTAAGAAAAACCGCAAAATCCCCTTTCCCTTTTCCATTTGAAGCTTGAAATTTCGGCGAAAAATCAGCGATTTTAGGAATTTCCTCGCGATTTGGGAATAATATAGGGTTTCGAAACCCTCCCTCAAAAACCCCCTTTCTTCGGCAAGAATCCCTCGCGAACGACATTTCAGGGTTTTCTTCCTCTTTTTTTCTTTCTTTCCTTTTTTTTTTTTCCTTATTTCGGGCTTGATATGAGGACGTGGATTGGCTGGTGTACCTTACACCAGCTGTATACCTGCTGTATTTACGTTAGCAAGTTAAGTGGGTCTGATGATGAGGTATGTGTTATATCCAGACCGTTAATCCATTTGCTCGTCGTAAGGAGTTAGAAGAAAAATAAGATAGATCTAACTATCAAGTGGACCACACTGCAAAAAGCAGTGGGAAATTGAACGTCTGCTATTAAAACACGTTTTTGGGTCACAAAAGTTTTGGATCAATATGAAATTTGTTTTTCCTCTTCATTCATGTCTTTGTGACATTATGAACAGATTGGATGGAAAATAAACGTTACGGTGGTCCCTATGAAGGTTTCAATGGTGTACATCAATCTTCCTGCAGTTTTGTGTGGTGGGGTTCACTAAAGCTTTGGATCTGCCTCATTCTCTAGGAAATGCCTTAAAATAATATCTCCAAATGAATGGACGTTGTGGATACAACATGTACATCCTAGTAGGGTCCACAGAACTTGATGACGTGTAGCGAGTGTCCCTACGGTAGTATCTAATCCGCGTCCAGTTTTTACGTGGAAAGCACATTGCGTACTGAGTTATACGCTCTAACCGTATAGAGTAAACTCTAGTAGGCCCACCGTGAATGCATCTAGTCCATCCACGCCGTCCATCCGTTTTTTCATATTATTTTAGGGGTTGAGACCAAAATTTAAGCATACCCAAAGATTAAGTGGACCATACCATTGGAAACAGTTGGAATAATAACTTCCACCATCGAAACATTTCTTGGGCCCACAGTGATGTTTATTTGTCATCCAACCTGTTCATGAGATCACACAGACATGGATGAAGGGAAAACACAAATACAAGCTTGATCCAAAACTTCCGTGGCCCCCAAGAAATTTTCAACAGTAGATGTTCAATTCACACTATTTCTCATTATGTGTTCCACTTGAGGTTTGGATATAGTTCATTTCTATGCTCAAGCCCAAAATTTATCTATTAAAATGGTTGGACGCAGTGGATAAAATACATAAATTATGGTGGACCCACAAAGTTTACACAGCACGCTTAACCTATTGAGTTACTCGGTACGCAATCCGCTCTTCCTTTTAACATAAGTGGTGTGTGGACGTCACCAAGTTCTGTGGACCCCACCATGACGTATGTGTTATATCCACATCGTCCATCCAATTAGCGAGACCATTTTAGGTAGTGAACCCAAAAATGAGGTAGATCCAAAGCTAGGGTGGACCACACTGCCAAGGCAATGGGGACAATGATTCTTACCGTTGAAACCTTCCTAGGCGCCATGGCCCACAGTGGTGTTTATTTGTCATCCAAGTTGTTCATAAGATCACACGGGGATGGATGAAAGTAAGATACAAGAATGACATGGATCCAAAACTTTTGTGGCCCCTAATAATTTTTCAATGGTAGGCATGTTCAATTCACATTGTTTCCTGTGGTGTGGTCCATTAGAGCATTGGATATGCTTCATCTTTGGGATCAAGCCTTAAAATTATCTTGTAAAATGGATGGATGGGGTGGATAAAATACATAAATCACAATGGGCCCCACGCAGTGATAAGCGTACTGATTTATAGGGTGCGCACGTGTCACTTGTTTGTATCCGTGGATTGATGGGTCAATGTTATGTGGGGCCATCATAATGATAAATATTTTATCAATGTTGTCCATTTATTTTGATAGATAATTTTAAGGCATGAGTCTAAAATGAGACAGATCTGCATGACTGCATCTCAGGTGGACCACACTAAAGGAAACAGTGGCGATTAAATGCTCACCATTAAAAACTTCATAGGGCCATTGTAATGGTTTTTTTTTTTTTTCTTGCCATCCAACCTCTTGATTAGGTTGCACAGATCTTGATGAAGCAAAAACACTATTTAGATTATGTTAAAATTTGCCACATGTACCATTTTCAAATGTTAGGTATCAAGCGTCATACACAGCCAAAGTATCAAATACCACACTAATTGGATAATCTAATCCATCCTTGATTTGGCATCTTTGAGTTCATTTACTTTTACATGTCTTAATTACTGTATACCAGCTGCATTTGTATTATATAAACTAAATTTGGTTACTATTTAAGTGATTTCTTACGACAACGCATACTTTTTGGCCCCTATTAAATGAAAATTTCTAATTTAATGCATTCTTTTTGCAAAATTTTCATTCCTGAATATGTAAATATGTGTATTTAGGCATGTTCTGAAGCTTCACTGAAAAATTCCATCATTTTCCCCATATTTCCCCCTTTTTCCCTGCATTTCCGATTATCAGCGATATTATCAGCGATAACGATATTATATCTTTATCTCCGGCCAGCGAAACTTGTAGCGATACCGACAACTCGAACACTGCTCATGCCTCAGTGGTAGACTCACAAGAGTTTCAACACGAGGTCATGGGTTCAAGTACCCATTGTGGTGAAAAGCCATGGTGGTGAGTGAGTGGGTGTGTGAGTGCGTGTGTAAAAAAAGACAGTTCAAACTAAGGCAGAGTTAGATTCGGCCCAGTTTTTGACAAAAAAAAAAGAGAGTAGAAAACACTTTATTGTTTGACTCTTGTTTGACCTTATTTAGATATGAGGTCCATATATCAAAGATGTCTGATGTTGTTGATAAGTGCTGTCTAAACGAGCAGCTAATTACCTTTCTTCCTAGAGAGGATTTTGACACAGTATACTCGATTTACTCTTTGTTTCCTTGTTCATTTACCTCTCCCATTCACTTCTGCAGGTCTCAGTAATGAAGAATTGCAGAGGTTAGCTAATCTTGGTAAAAAAGCTCAAAAGACAGCTCGCAGGGACATTCCACATATTGTGAGTGTCATTTATGCTACATTTGAAATCTCTGAATCAAATTGCAATCATTCAGTTGAATAAATATGAAAGGACCAGAGTTTGGGTATTCCTAGTCCATTCATTAGGAGCCATTAGCCCCCAAGTTGCAATTTCTGTTGTTTCTGTCCATCTTGATATGCATGTAATTGCAATCAAGGGTTTGGTTACCATCATGAACAATAATTGTGGAATCCTCATGTTGTTCGTTTCTTCTGTATTAAGTCAGATTATTGCTATCCAGTTCAGTTGAGCATCCAAATTCCAAATGACTATTAGTTGTAGTTCACTTTTGTATGAAGAACCCTGGGGACACTATATTTTATTTTATTTTTTATTTTTTATTTATGTTCAATTCAAAAGTTTAAGCTTTAGTGCAAGTGCAAGAAAACACGAAAACCCGACTTGACTTGCTATCTAGCTGAGTTGTGTGACTTGGGTTGGTTTCCAAACTCTTCGTTAGTCTTTATGGGATTTGACTTGTATATGTGAAAGTGTAACATATAGTATAAACAATAAAAATAAAACCATATAAGGAAAATTAGAAACGGATGACAGAAATATGCAAGAAAAGATTGAAATTCCACATACTCAAAGAATTAGATTTCAATTCAAGAACTACTAACCGTGCTAGAAGGATGAAGAGAGAAGAAAACATAGGGTAGTTCCTAGAGAGGTTATGGTCAGTGGGTTCCTTTAAAGCAGCAAATATGTGGTCATTCTTCCCATGTGATTATGTTAGGGCATTTGGGAAAAAAGAAGAGAAGACTTTTTAGGATATTTCAGGTATAGGAGAAGTTCAAGATGATACTCATGATTGGGTTCTCATTTCGAAAGAGTTTAAAGGAGTGTCAACATCGGATCTTCAAAAAAATTGGGGGCCTGTCAGTTGCAACAGAAAATTAAATCCCAAAGAAGATTGACAAGAGGGTCCCTCTTGGTTGTTGGAAATTAAATGCAAATGGTAGCTCCATTGAAAATCCAAGGAATTTAAATGTTGCTAGAGTTTTAAAAGACAACAAAGGTAAAATTGCATCATTCTTTTTTGGGTCCTTGGTAACTCTAAGGGAACGAGGTAGCTTGTCATCACTCTATATTGGTTAGTAGGAGGGAGGCTTGTTAACACAAGTTGAGTTCACTTGCAATCTTTTCTGGGATGATATGGTTTGAGATATTTGCAGGTGGGACAAGTGGTCGACTTTCGGCTGGGAACAATCATGGTTCTAGATCTGAGATCTCCCTTTCAAGTTCTAGATCCAGGAGGTCTTTGTGGAGGTGGGTTCATGCGTCGGAGAAGTGACGGTGATCGATTTGACTTTTGAAAGGTGTGAAATGGTTTGATTTGCTAGGATTTGCATTAGGCGTATTGCTTTGGTGCCAAAGACAATTTCAATATCTATTGGGGAAGAAAGAAGCAAGATGTGGGCGTAGAAGGATTCGTCCTAAAGGGATGAAAGATCAAAGTAAAATGGCTGCTTTGGGAGCATAGTTTTTGAGTAGAAGTGGGGTTGAAGGAAGTCTCTGAGGAAGGAGGAGCACATGCCGGGTGGTCCTTTGGAGCTCTGAATGAGAAGAGGATGGCGTGGCAACAAGGGGTTCGTGCAAGAGAGTGGGATGTTTTAGCAATGTGTGTTCTGCCAGCTGGTTGTTGCAGAGGAGATGTGAGGGGGCTAGCTACCTCGGTTCCGCTGTAGGGCGTAGGCAGCGGGATGGCATCTGAGAGAGTGATGCGTGGTGAAACTGTAGTGGTTGGTGGTAAAGGTGGGGGAGAGATGACTGACACATGTATGGGGTTGGTAGCATCTGTTGGAGTTTGCAATGGGAGCAGGATGTGTGGCAATGAGGTGGAGGGAGATGTCATCTTAGCAGGGACACATGTAGATAAAAGCTCGTGTTGAGAAATTGATTTTCTTTCCATTTGGGTGGGTTTTTAAGTGGAGGAATGTGTGATGGTTTTATTTACTATTTGTGTCCTCGAACCTCTTCGAGAACCAGATAGGTGTTTACAACGACGGGTGGGAAGTAGCACTGGGCTCCACTCTTCTAGAGTGTGATTTCTGTCTCATCTCCTCCATTTGGAAATTTCTGAATGGGGGGCTTTGTTCCTGTTAAGAATTTCAAAGGCAAAGTTGCTTGTGGATTGACATTAGTGGCTTTTGAGGCTGAAAAGGTTGATCGATTTGTGGCGATGGCCCTGATTTGTGATGATGATGATAAGGGCTCGGTTGTTAAGGTTTCGACAAATCTACACGCAAAGAGACAGTGATTTGATGCAAGAGGCTTTGGAGATTCCCCTACTGCAAGTATCTATCAATGAAGGTGTGGGGACCTAGAATGTCAAGAGGTTAACTCCCAGTGACATTGTTCTTTTGGGTGTAGGAGAAGTGGGCCACGTCTTAGTGGCTCGGGGTATGAAGTGGATTGGGCAAGCTTTGGGTCATGTGGGGAGAATGATGGGGATTTGTTTTGGCAATTGAGAAGAAGATTATATTGCTCTCTTTCAGTTTGTTGAGGAAAGGGGGCATGAGAGATTGCAGGGGACAACGTAGGCAAACTCAGAGATCTCCGAAGGGGACAAGAGAACTAGACAGGTTAATGTCTACCATCAATTACGATGTGGGGGATTTTCTTAAAGGCGAAGGCAAGGGTAAAAGTCTTAGAAAGGTTATTCGATGAAAATGAAAAGTTGGAATGTGAGGGGGCTAGGTTGCCTGTTGAAAAGGCTCCAGATTAGGGACCTCCACAAGTGCTATGAAGCTCAGTTGGTTTCTCTACAAGAAAAAAAGATGAAGTTGGTAGATAAGAGGTGAGTTGATTCTATTTGGGGTGCAGAGATAAAGATTGGGTGGTGCTTAATGTTGTGTGATTAGCTGGGTTATAATGGGGAATTGGATACCAAGGTATGGGTTAGAGAGGACTAGTGGAGTGGGCAGTTCTATGTTTTTGTGCTTTTGAAAGATGTGGCTTTTGGTTTTGCTGGGTTTTCTCAGCGGTGTATGGGCCAAATAATACGAGTCATCATCCTCAGTTCTGGGTTGTGTTGGATGCGTGTTGGGAGAAATGTAGATTGCCTTGGTGTGTTGGAGGTAACTTCAATGTGGTAAGATTTGTGTATGAGAAGTCGAATGGGGGTCGCACTACTCAAGAGCATGAAGGATTTTTCTAACTGGATTTGTAGAAATGAAATGGTGGATTTACCATTAACGGATGTGAAATATACTTGGACTAATGGCCGGGTAGGGTGGTGAAATCAAAGTTGGTTTGCTTTTATTGTTTTTGATGGAACGGGTAGTGAAATACCCTCTTGTGCATCAGAGAGGCCTTTTGAGACTAATTTTTGATCACTGTTCGGTTGCTTTGTAGGCGGATGAGGATGATTGGGGCCATGGCTGTTTAGGTTTGAGCTGTCATGGCTAGGGGTTGCGATGGGCTGGGTTAGGGCTGGGCCAAGCTCTGTCCAAGCCTGGCCCGCATTTTACATTGCATGCCCAAACCCGACTTGGGCTCATCATGGGCCAAAATAATCCAGCTCATGCCCGGCCTAGAGTTTTTGTATAGGGCTTGGCCTAAGCTCGAGCTTGAGCTTGAGCCTGAGCCTGATGCCTAAAACACACAGAGAGAGAGAGAGAGAGAGAGAGAGAGAGAGAGAGAGAGAGAGAGACGATGGGATGAACCCTTTATAATATTTCATTCAATTGGAAAGTCCAACTGCCGACTTTATGGGGCCCGCCATGGTCTTCATGTGAAATCCATGCCAACCACTAGGTGTTTCACCCCATGTTAGGTGCATGGCCTAAAAATCATCCCGGTCCGTGCTTCAGGTGGACCACATGATTGGAAAAAAGTATATAGAGTAACACTCACCTTTCAAACTATTTCCATTTGTGTGGCCCACCTATATAATTGATGGGCTTGATGTTTGAGAAAGGATCCTAAATTTTGGTTTGGTATCTAATGGTTGGAGTTGATTTTATATAATCATCTCAATCGGCCCTATAAATATCAAAGGTGGACATCTCTCTCAACTATTTCCCTTAGTGTGGCCCACTTGAATCATGGGTCCGTCTAATTTTTTGTCCATGGCCATAAAGTAGGATTATACATATAATGATCGGAGTGGATTCTACCTATTGCATTAAGGTGGGCCCCATGAAATATCAAGGGGCCCTCTACCAGAAGCGTGGATTGAGTACTAACCCCACCAAGACCTGGTGAGAGACGGACTTGGCAGGGGCTCTATGGGGTGCACCATGATGTATATGTTTTGTCCACTCTGTCCCTTTATTTTTACTCATCATTTTAAGGCATGAGCCCAAAAAGGAGGCAGATCAAAGGCACAAGTGGACCACGCCAAAGGAAGCATGGTGACAATGACAACCACCATTGAAACCTTCCTAGGGTCCACCATGTTGTTTATTTGCCATCCAACTTGTTCATAAGGTCACACAGACTTGAATGAAGGTGAAACATAAATAACAACTTGATCCAAAACATCTATGGCCCCCAAGAAGTTTTCAATGGTAGGGGTTCAATCCTCACTGTTTCAGTAGTGTGGTCTATTTGAGCCTTCAATCTGCCTTCTTTCTAAGCCCACCACTTATAATGATCTTTCAAAATGGATCGATGGCATGGATCCAAAACATATAACATGGTGGGCCCCATAGAGCCCCTAATAGGACTGTCCATCTCTACCTAGGTCCTAGTGACGACAATACCCAATTCTCATCCAAGGAGCCAACTGTTAAGGGCTTAGAAGGTTTTCCTAAAATAAAAAAGAAGAAGAAAGAAATTTGAAGCACAAGGAACTCTTAATTGTTTATAGGCTCGTCGTGATGTGTATGTGAGATCTAATCCGACCATTAGATGTGTAATCTGACATTAGGCTCAGAATGAAAAAATCAGCTCACATGTAATTCTTGTGGGCCGCACCAAAGGAAACAATTGTAAGAGAGATGTGCACCCTTGATTCTTACAGGGACCACTGTGATGATTATATAAAATCCACTCCAACCATTAGATTCCTGACTAATATATATGCATTGGGTCCAAAAATAAAGCCAATTTGTGATTCAGGTGAGCCATGCCAAGAAAAACAATTTGGAGGGTGATCATTGTCCTATATACATTTTCCAACTTTATGGTCCACTTTAATTACTGATGGGGTCGATTTTTGGGAGATTGGTGTAACATGTTGTTACACACCTAATGGCCGGGGTGGATTTCACACCAACACCAAGGTGGAGCTCACTAAAGCCGCAACATATTTTACAAGATAATATACGAGATTATCACCTCAAGACGCCCACCATATGGCGGTGGCGTGTACGAATTAACTCCCTCCCTTCATTTTTTAGGGGACCCATTGTGATGTGTATGTAAGATCCACTCCGACCATTAGATGTGTAATTCCATTTTATGCACATGGATTAAAATTCATGATGAACCACATTTCAGGTGGGCCACACCAAGGGAAAAGTTGGGAGAGACATCCACCCTTGATATTTACAGGGCCCACTGTGTTGATTACATAAAATCCATTCCCCCCATTAGATACCAAACCAAAACTTAGGCCCATAATCTAAAATCAGCCCCATCCAATATTTACATTGGCCACAATAAGGAACACATTTTGGGTGGTGTTCGTTGCCCTGTATGTTGTTTTCAAGCTTGTGGTCCACCTGAAACATGGACGAGACTTATTTTTGGTCCCTGTACCTAGAATGAAGTGACACACTTGCTAGTTAGGGTGGATTTCTCTTAAACACCATGGTGAGGCACATTCAATCTGGCAACCCCTTTTGCACCGCAGATAAAAAAATTTCTCTTTTTCCCTCTGCTAGTAAAATTCGAAATTTCGATTTGGAACCTCAACGGTTCAGGCCAGGCCGAGGGGTCTTTGGTAGCTTAAGCCCGAGCTCGGTCTAATTTAAAATCGGGTTTGAATCTAAGCCTGAGCCCGGCCCAGCCCAGTCCTCAGGCCTGATATTCTAGTCCAAGCTCGGCTTGAGATGGGCCAGGCCTGAAAGCCTGAGGGGCCAGCCCGGCCCATTGGCACCCCTAGTCATGGCAGTGGAGGGTTTTCCGAAGCTAGTAAGGGAGTGGTGGTTGTCATTCTCATTGAAGGATGCGTGGGTTTCTCATTGTTTCAAAAGCTCAAAACTTCTAAAAGGTAAGATTATTTTGTGGAAGAAAGAGGTTATTGCGAATCAGGAAGCCGAGGCGGATTCTATTTGTGGAAAATTTGAGCTCTTGATATATCGTAAGACGGGAGGGATTTACCGGATAAAGAAAAATCTTCGCACGAGTTTAAAGCTCAGCTGAGGGAAGAGGAAATTAAATGGAGTGGTTGAGGGAAACTTGGGTCAAAGGAGACATAAATACAAAATTCTTCCAAGTAATTGCTAGTGCTTGGGCAGGAAATTACAAGATTACAAGTGCGATGGTGGATGGGGTGAGAAAGTGAATATGTGTGACACTGTTGTAAAGTTCTATAATGACCTTTTTGGAGAGGGATGGAGGAGGTAATGTCTTGACAATTTGGAAATGTCATTTTCTGAGGTGGAAATCAAGATGATGGTTAAGGATAAGGCAGAGACAAGGCTCCTAGGCAGGTCCGTTTCTCTTTAACGTTCATTCAGGCATTTTGGGAGCTAGTTAAAGATGATATGATTGGCTTCATTAATGAATTCTTCGAATCTGGTCGTCTTGTGACAAAGCTGAACTTCGATTGTTATCATCTCGAAAAAGGAAGGCGCTGAATGTATGAGGGGTTTTGTATTGATTAGTCTTCTCAGGGGGTTCTTAAAAAATTCTAGCCAAGATATTGGCTTCCAGACTTGGGACGGTCTTATTTAGCATGATCTCTAAAGCCCAAAGAGTGTTTGTGGCTAGAAGCGAAAATACTGTGTATTAATCGCCAATGAATGCATTGATTCATGTTTTATAGAAGGAAAAAAAGGAGTCATGTGTGAGCTTGATATCATGAAGGCTTGTGATAACATGGACTGAGAATTTGTAGATTATATGTTGGGTATCTGGGTTGTGGGCAAAAATGGAGAAGTTGAATCCAAGTTTGCGTCAAATCTCCTAAATTTTCAGTTTTGGGGAAGGGATCTCTTAAAGGCTTCTTTTCAGCATCGAGAGGCTTGCACTAGGGGGATCCGTATCCCTATTTGTTTGTGGTAGTGGTTGAAGCTTTAAAATGCTAGACTAAAGGACTAGTTGTGGGGTTAATCGGCTTTAGGGTGAGCAAGTCAAATTTCCAAGTTTTGCATCTTCAATATGCAGATGACACTATCCTTTTTTGTGATGCGGACAAGTCTAAAGTGGACAACTTAAGGAAGATTATGAGATGCTTTGAAGTTGTTTTGGGATTAAAGGTGAATAATTTAAAGAGTGAATAATAGGAAGTGGTCAAGTTTGCAGAGATTTTCGGCTGTTGTGCAGGAACTTTTCCTTCCTCCTACCTTGTTGTGCAGGACCAATGCATGAAATCAAATAATGTGAGAGATCAATCAGCAAATTTAAATTAATTAATGAAAATTACAGATCTTGCTAACATCATCACCAATATCAAGATTCAAAGAGGAAAACATGCATAGTTTAAGCCTAACTTGTCAAGCGTCATCCTACAAGACCATTAGACATGAGAAACTAGGATCTAATGGATGTAGAAACATCCAAATAGTATAGGGTTAGGCCTATTGTAAAGGGGAATGTCTAATACTACTTAGGGTTTACTAGATTTGAGTGTAGGTGAAGCTAGGGTTAGGAAAGTTTGGGAAAAAGGGCGAGATTAAGGTTAAAGTGGGGAATTGAATAAAGTGATTAAAGGATTTAGGTATTAGGAGGTGGGAATTAGGGTTTTGGATGTAGGGAAATTAGGGATTTTAGGTTAACTGAAGGATTTGTAGATCTAGGGTTTGGGAAATTGGGGGAAATTGGGAGATTTGGGATTTTTGGGTTAGGGTTAGGGTTTTGGACAAGGGAAGATGGGATTTTGGATGGAAGGTTCAAAGATGCAAGGGGAATAGAGATGTGGCCCTACGGACCAGCCCGTTGGCTCGCACGTGTGGCCGTACGGTCACATGTGTGGGGTCTGGTTGGCTAGGGTTTGGTCCGTAACCTTGGGGTTTTGAGGGAAAGGATAAAGAAGAAGAAAAGAAGGTGTTGGGATGAAGAACTAAAGAGATTTCAACAAAATACCTTGCAAAGAAGAACTCAAGGGGGTAGATGAGAATCTCGATCTCTCATTGATGGAAGATTGGCCTCGTACCAATCTCTCTTCCAAATCACATGGAAGACTTTTTTCACATCTCATGAAGAATAGAAAAGAAAGAGAATTTTCTTCTTCTTCTTTTTTTTTTTTTGAGCAAACCAAACCCCCCACCCCCAAATTATAGTCTTAAGAAAATTTGAAAATTACAAAATAGACCTTGTTTTATGACGTTTAACCAAAATAGCCATAGTCTAATGAAAAAACATATAAAGCTACTCATAAAGTGTCTAAAGCATAAATCCAATATAAATTAGATCATAAAACATATATATGTCCTATGATGAAAAGAATGGTTCATGATCATTGGCCCGATCATGCAATCCATGCGATCCAATGGCCTGATCGTCATGTCCCTCAAATCCAACGGTTCAAATTGCTTTCTAAAGCAACCCATGTATATATTCCCAATGTGGGGTCTTCTAGATGCTTGCATATGCAGTATGTGGTCTTCAACATGGATACTCACCTAGCCACAGAGAGACCGGAGCCCGCCTCTTCTGATATGTATGCAAAGGCGTATGTGATGTGATGTCCTCATCACCTTGACTCTCCCTTTGCATTGGGAAACAGGCTAAGCATTTGTGAGATGAGGTCATTGAAAGGTTCGAAAGAAAGATTTTAAGTTGGAAGATAAGGTATCTTTTCCTGAGCGGCAGGCTGACATTAATCAAGTCAGCAATGCCCAAGTTGCCGATTTATTTTATGGCTCTTTTTCGATGTTCGAAGTCCATATTGAACATATTGGAAAGGCTAAGGCGAGAGTTCTGACGGCTGGGAGCTGAAGAGAAGCATTAGTTCCACTTGATGAAATGGGAAGAAGTTTGTAGATCATCCGAGGAAGGAGTAGGCTTAAGGAAACTGGAAGCCAAGAATTCCGCTTTGCTAGGTAAGTGGCTTTGGAGATTTGGGATGAAAGATGGTTATTTTCTGAGGGATATTACAGCAAGGAAGTGTGGCATTAACAACGTTAATGGCCACTGATCCGTAGTTTTCTTCACAAGCCACACTTAAAGAGTGATATCCTTAACCAAAGTCTAGAAGCCATGAATTCCGCTTTCCTAGGCAAGTGGCTTTGGAGATTTGGGACAAAAGATGGTTATTTTTGGAGGGAGATTGCAGCAAGTATGGCATTAACAACATTAACGGCCACCGATCCGTAGCGTTCTTCACAAGCTAGCGAAATCCTTAACCAAAGTGAGCCCTGAGGTTGTGACTTCTAGAACAAAGCTGACGAAGAACCATAGAACTTGTAACCAGCTCATTGCTTCGTTTAGGAAGGGGGATGGTGGACTAGGGGACTTCATTATATAGAGCTTCTTCGATTTGGAAGGCGGTGGCTAGTTTGAGGCGTAAGTTTAGAGAGGGGGTTGGTTTTTCCTTAGGTGATGGAAAGAGGATCTGGTTCTGGTAGAATGTTTGGCTGGCTGAGAAGGCGTTTCAGGAGGATTTTCCATGGTTAGTGAGGTTGTCGTTGGGGGTGGATGTTCCGGTTGCTTGATGCTTCTCATTGTCTGTGGTTTAGGGGCTTGCTGGACATAGAGCTGGATGAGTTTGTTGGGCTTCTAGAGCAGCTGAGTAATATCTGTCTTTCGGTGGGAGATTGGGATGCAGTGGTGTGGGCCAAAGAGAAGTCTGGCCAGTTTTTGGTTAGGTCCATGTACAAAGGAATCATTGGATATCCGTGAATAGGTGAAGTTTGCCATACTGCTTTTGTCTGGCATTATGGTGCCCCAACAAAGGTCGCAGCTCTTGCCTGGTTAGTGGACAGGAAAAAACGTTCTCACAATTGATATCATTTGGAAAAGGATGATTGTCCTCCCAAATGTTTGTGTTGTGCATGAAAAATGAGGAGTCAGTTGATCATCTTTCATCCATTGTCCCTTATCCTAGAAAGCATGGGATAGCTTCTTTGCTTTGTTTGGTGTTTCGTGGCTGGTGTTGGGTTTGATTGAAAGCTTTTTCTTTGCTTGGTATGGGGGAGTGGTTAAAAAAGGGTGGACAATCTGGAGGCTTGCTATGTTTGCTGTCATTTGATCAATTTGCGGGGAGATGAAAATCACTGCTTTAGGAATTGAAGCGAGCGGGTTTGGGAGGTCTTTCATAGGGCAAAATTGGATGTAATGGGTTTAAAGGTCCTTGGTGAGAGTCCCTTTTTTCCTTTTTCTTGGTCTGAGGTGTCGTTTGCTTTCAGCTTTGGCCTTCTTTTTAATAAATCATTACCTATTAAAAAAAAAATCTTATGTTTTTCATGATGATCATGACGATGTTCTAGTCTTGAAATTCAATCTTTGCATTTAAGAGTTATGTGATATAAGTCTTTTCAGTGCAATCCTTGAGCCTTTTCACTGCAAAAACTTGAAAAGCAATATTGTTTGAGGCCAACCTTTGATATATCGGTATAACTAGACCACGATAGTCCAGAGTGTTTCTAAGTTAACGGATTTTGGGATAGATGCCTTGCGTCCCATTTTGTGACTAATAATATTTTACTTGTTATATGACAGCTTAATTTCCTGACTAAACTTACTCGCCAATTTATGATTGGTTGCAGGTTGCTACCAGAGGAAATGGCGCAACAACTGTTTCTGCGAGCATGTTTTTTGCTTCTATGGTAGCTCATATGTTCTTAGATATGTTCACCACTTGTCCTCCACCAGATCCTTCCCCATGCATATGCATACAAGCATACTAATATATTTTATTCTCTATACTTTTTGTTTCTGCGGCATATTTAATTGCACAAAATCCTTGCAGGTTGGCATACCTGTGTTTGTTACTGGGGGGATTGGAGGGGTGCATAGACATGGAGAAAACAGTAAGCATGATCCATCTGTTTTCTAGGAAATGGTGAAACTCTGATAAGTTTGTGAAAATACTTCAAATAGTAAAACTGTGCCTAAGCAATTCTTTTTAGCTAATGATGTGGGATATCTAGTTCTTACACTTAACTTTCTAGAAAGAATGATAAGAGGGCAGGCATTTTCAAAACAGAGAAAGGGAGAATGACCAAACGCCTCCTAGAATGAAGTATTGGGACCAAGAACCCTGCAGTCTTGGGGCGATACATGGAATCGGTGGATAGCACTATCCAATGATAAGTCACTGTAGAAAGTAGGATTCCAAAAATGGGCGCTTGTTTGGATAGCAAGTGGAATCCTCAAATTCTTTAGACAGCAGTCAACTTATTTCTTGTGCCGGAGAATTCTGACCATGGACAACAGTAATGATTATCGTGTCGAATCCACATATCCAAACAGCCCAATTGTCTTGTGAATGGAAAAGAATTTCCATTTCCTCATTGATTTTGTGTATTCAAACACACCCTTACTGTCATCCTCCCAAAACCTTACGAGTTTTGAAAACTGTCTTGAAGCGCCCCCCACTTTGTGCATGATTCGTCTTTTCAAATATGCCTCTACTAAAATAAAACAAAATTTGCCCGACTTATACCAACTAAGGTGTGCATTTGCCACAATTTATTGAACTCATCCAAGTGGCATCTCATCCACCATGCATTTGGCATGTATGTCAATTCTATCCAGACTGGCAATCCCCTATTATGGGTGGAACAGAGTTTGAAAATTACATTGGCAGAAGAATCTTTTAATCATATGGTTTGTGTTGTCCCATCAATAGAATTGTGGAATACCTTTTGGTCATCCGTTTGAATAGAGTTTTACGAGTGACCCCTATGGTTGAGCGGTTCAAGCTGATGACATGATGGGTCCACTGTGAATGGTCCATGCACCAAAATCATCTTTGGCACTTTTTCTAGTTGATGTGGGATGTTGCTATGTTTTCTTTCTTAATTGTCTAGTTGATGAACATACTAAAGGGTTACGATTTTCCCATCTGATTGATTTCAGATTCATTAGCCATCTATAGTGTATCTGTTCATATTAACGGTTTGGATGACTTGACTACAGGCTCCACGGGTCCAAACTAAACCATGAGTTGTACTCTTCCTTGATGTCATTCCGCCTTTCTGGATTTTCAGATTATAATTTACAGGATTTTGACCCATGTCTGATCTCCATTGATTGGGATTTTCTGATTCCAATGGAGAAGACAAGAAGTTCGAGGCAATTTTTTGTTAGGATGGAAATGGGACTTAGGAGGGTTTGGTGAGGAGTATTGTTAGAGGTGGGCATCGAGTCGAGTTGGATCGGATTGGGTCCAACTTGACTTGATCCGATTTTTCAAGAACCTGACCCGAACTCGATTCAATCCGGGACCAAGTCCAGCAAGGTTGACTCGATCCGATCCGAATCCTTGCTGGCCTGATTTGAACCGAGTTCGACTCGGTCATGGAAACCGAATCGAGTCGGATCGAGTTGAGTCTGTCCAGTTGATTCGGATTGGGCTGAATCAAGATTGGGGGAGAGAGGGAGAGAAAGGAGGAAAGAAAGAAGGAGATGTGGGAAACCGAGAAAGAAAGAAGGAGAGAAAGGAAGAGAGAAAGAAGGAGAGGAGGGAAATCGGGAGAGAGAGGGAGAGAAAGGAGGAGAGATGGGTGGGTGCGCCGCCTCTTTCAGGTAGAGAAAGAGGGGTTAGAGTTCATTCGGTTTGGACGGGATGGGTAGTAAAAAGTAAAAAAATATATCTAAAAAACTTATATATAGGACCCGACCGGATCGGGTCGGATCAGTTCTGATCCATTCAGATCGGATCGGTCTAGATTGACCACGATCTGAACTTGATCCAATGTACAATCAGATCTGAGTGGTCTTACTCGATCCGCACCTATCCAGGCCTTCGGTTCGGTTTGGATTGGGTTGGATTCTGCTCAGCTCTAAGTATTGTAGTCAAATTACCCAATCTAATTTTCTACTAGATATGTTTTGCTATGTAAGAGAATAAATATTGGCCTTTTAATGAGAAAGTGCATATTTGGAAAAATGAATCTACGCTCATGGATGGAAAATGCCTGTTAAGAGGCAGTGGGGGGCAATGTTTACCGTTTCGGTATTGCGTTGTGTATCACACCCTTGGGTTATGGATAAGTATTGGTTATTGCATGGGATATATAGGTTGTATCGTGGAATTTATCGCACTTTTTGGGAAACATGGGAAAACATTAGTAAATTGGTTGAATTTTTCAATGAAACTTCAGGGATTGTTAAAAAAGATATTAATACGCACTTTAAATCATAACATCACAAAAAACAAGTGCACAAAATAGGTTTCCTTTGTATAGGTTCCTAAGCTATGTGGTGTTTGACTGGACTGATGCAAGTATATTAAAAGTCTATTCATATAATTTTTAAATGTAAGAAATGTATCGAAACACAAGCAATACATTAAAAAACATAAGAAGTAGAAAACTATAAATATACTTGTGAATAATGTGCGTGGCTATGGCTCAGACCCACAGAGCTGCGCGATGGCTCAAAGTCATCATCTCCATCTCAACGGGGTTGGGAATAGTATTGTTGCTCTACTAATCGATAGTATTGTGCCAATAATAGTAAAATAGTACTAGTGAAGATACTCTCTGACATAACGATGGTGCTCATTCTCTCCAAACTGAGCCAATATGCCTATCCGTGGGTATTGCATAATTGTCAGAGTCTGTGATTGATATGGATTTAGGGTGGGCACATATGTAGCTCTTGGATATCCATACTATTGGTCATATCTAGACTATGGATATCCCTGCTTGCATGTGAAATTGTGTGGATTGTCTGTCATGGCGCGTGTGGTAGCTTGGTGGAGCTTACAATTACGCCACGGCTCGTGTAGAAGCTTGGTGGAGCTTATAATTACGGCTAAATCGGGGGGGGAAAAATCATCAGTTCTTGCAGTCCTCTTGTTTGATTAAATTGATTGTTGTAAGGTAAATTAACACTTAGGCTTCCAAGCCAAAGTGGGTTCAATCACACAAACTATAAAGATGCAACAATAAGCAACTAGTATATAGGGAGATAGCGAACTTGTGTGTGCTTTGCAAGGTAAGTGCCTAACATATAATCAATTCAAGCATTCATATAATTTAACTAATCAACTACATAAGCATGAATAGAATTGTGCTCAAATGACAATCACAAACATAAGCATATATAGTGGTTCAGTTTCCTTACTTTACTCTCGGTGGACGCACTCTCCTTGATTGTACTGGTATTCACTATCTTAGGGGTTTTCAATAGGTTCACCCCTAACCTGTACAACCTTGTACAAGGACTTAAACGCCGTACACTCCCGTGTCGGAGGAACACGTTTCGACCCATGTCAGTGGCTCCTGCAAGAGACTTTAGTTGGTTTTCTATCGGTTAACCAACAACCACTAGTGGTCCTAATCCAAGGTCCTATGTATACTCCCACTAGAGGCTCCTTAAGGAGACTAACATGTAAATACCTGCGTTTGGTGAATTCGGCCCTGCACAAGAGCTTAGGTCATACACAAGAACCTATTCGACTTTTGGGTCACAAACTCTTATACTCAATCCTACATAAGGAAAGATTGTATGGACTCTAAATTGACAACCTTGCTTATCGGATTGAACCCCTTTGTAGTGCCTTCTTGAAATGCTTCTTTAATGCTCTCTCATACTTGAATCAGCTTATTAATTGCTTACACATTCGTCGATGCCGCTAGTTTAGCTCCATGAACAAACACCTTGCATGCGATGTACCAATGAGGTGATCAAGGTGGTGGGATGATGGTGAAATCTCCTACAACCAAAGGTGTAGTTGTTTTCCGAGGGGGGAATCACCTAGATGAGTGTTCTAGAGGATTTAGACAAGGTTTTACCTATATATTTAGGTCTGCTCTCTAGAACAAGAAAGAAAGTATGAATACCTTCATAATTGAGCTTGGAATGCTCATTAGAGTGGTTAATCACAAGAAGGATGTCATGAATCTCTTTGGTTTGGAGTCTAAGATGGGAGATATGAGTGGGGAATCACCTAGGCTCCTATTGCACAAGAAACCCATTAATTTGCCCAAAGCCCAAATGCCCTTTTATAATAAACAGGTTTGCAACGTTAAAAAAAGGGGTAGAAAATGGCACATTCGATCGATCGAGCGATGCTTTGATCGATCGACTGATTCCAACATTTTTTCAGAAAGCTTACTGGATGATTTTGGTCGTCGTTGATCGATCGAATAGGGTTTGTCGATCGATCGATGATTTGATTGAGACCGATCGAAGGTCTGTCTATACAATCGAGAAATTCTAAATATATATAATTTGCTTGCTGGACATTTTTGGCAACCGTCGATCTATCGACCAGGCCACCGATCGATCGAGTTGCGCTCAACAACACCTATGATCTGCAGGTTTGGGCAGTTTGGTTTCCAGCAGCTCGAGACCTCCATAACCTATATAAGCATGTTTAAATGGAGCTCTTAAGGCTAAAGGATGATCAAAAGAAGGTTTACCTATTACGGTTAAGATCATCTAGAGGTTAGGTTGTTTTGGGTCCAAGGTCAAGGTCACCAAGGCACCTCAATTTACCCGTTCCTTCACTCTATGCTTTATGTCCTCTTGTGTCTTCAGTCTTCAGCTTCCAAGGGCTCAACTGAAATATGGACTCACGTGATTGACAAATAGGTAGACGAATCAGTGCACTAACAGTATGCAGAAGTGAACTTCCAATTATAGTCGAAAAACATGTGTCGTAAATGTTGGAGTTGCTCGCCGCGTATCCACTAGGTCCGTATGCATATCCATACTGTGGCACATAACTAGAGCTACCCTCCCACTTCTGTGATCCATATCCATACTGTGACATAGAAATCGAGCTACCCTCCTTATTCGTGATCTAGACTAATGCCACCCCGTCTCTCACTAACGCACATCTTGCATACACTTTGCCAATAACTCCTCTAAATTTGTTAGCTTCTAGGTATGCTTCTTCTTCACTAGCTTCTTACGCGTGTATGCTTTATTAATGACAAGGTGGGGTTGTGGTTCTTGTGGGCGAGAACCATGGTTAGTGGCCTGGGTGGTATAATCAAAATCCCTCTCCCCAATGAATGGGCTAAGAGGCCTCTGAGTCTGAATCTCATAATGAGTCTCGCTGTCACCACTACCATCCCCTTCGCCACCATCACCATCGTTGCTACTGGCGCTAGAGTCACCGTCACCATCACCATCACCATCGTTGCTACTGGCGATGGAGTCACCATCACCATCACCATCATCGTCGTTGTCATCATCACCGGACCCATCACCCGCATCGCTCTTTATCTCACTCTGAGTGTTGGTTAAAGTCTCTCTACCTTGTGTTCCGCATGATAATGATTGCCATGGGCTGCCTCTGGACTCCTCTTTAATGGGTCAAAAGCTTCGTCTGGAGATCTAGCTTGTTGTACATTAGCGTCAACATCAGTCCCATGTGAGCTACCTCCTTCGCCATGTGAAGTGGGCCCTCTATATCCAAGGTATTCCATGATAGTAATGGTCACCACCTTTACCTTTACAATATGGAGTGTAACGGCCGTTATAGGGGCAATAATGGCCGTTACGGTCTCTCTCTGTTTTTTGTTTTTTTTTTTTTTTTAATTTTTTTTTAATTTTTTTTATTTTTTATAATTGAAAAAAAATCCGAAAAACTTGTATTGGCCTTTACGGGGGGTGTAATGGGCCATCGCAGGGTTGTAACAGCCTTTACGGGTCATTTTAAAATTTTTTTTTTTTTTGTTACAGCCGTTACAACCTTTATGATCCCGTAACGTGTAACAGTTGCCATCGTTACCTTTACGCAACGACTTTTATTCCCCTGTAACGGCCTTTGTGGCACACCATGTTTATATCCTCTTCAGCATACATACTGACAGATTGTCATCAAGTCCAATGGGTCCTGTGCCTTTTTTTTTTTTTTTTTGTGCGTAGCAGCCTCTCTTGTAGCTTCATGTTGTAGTGACAGTATACTAGCTTTTAATGCTTCTTGTATCCAAACTTGTTGTGCTTGTTTGTGCGAATGATAGAGAAGGTGCTCCAATTTCTTTCATAGGGTGAGGAGGACACCGTCTGTGGAAATATGCGGACATCCAGCTGCTACAATGTCTCGCAATCACTCCCATACATGGCCCACCATTCACCAGCCAAATAGATAAAAATTTTCCTTAGTTTCACATTTACTACTAAAATATTAAAACTAACTTCAAGTTGTAAGAGGTAACTAATGCGGAAACTCACATGCCATCATCTAGCTCCTCGCCTTTCGTGCGGCCTTGCACCCAAACATCCCAATAGTGTTGCGGAATTTAAAAATCCATTGATGGCATTTAGCATTAAGTGTGAGTATGAAGGTTTTGATGAAGTTAGAGAAAAGGTTAGTGCAAAACATGTTTAACTCATTACCAAAGCCGCCTTTCTTTGGACGGTTAGGGAATAGCTTTACATACACCTCATGCACAACCCTCTTCAAGGTAATTGTGTCCATTCTATAACAGCCATTATTTAGGAAAAATGGCTATTGTATACACCCGTTATGGTGTTAATTCTTAGTTGCATATTCCTTCTAACTAGGTGCCGCTCCTGTTTCGAATTGCTACTTCGGACTCTCACACTCACTCCTGCTTCCTACCTGTTTATATTTGTTTACATGTTAAGAGAGATGCTTCCCTGCTCCTGCACCCAAATTTTTTGCCGCTTCTTTTCACGCTTTGTGCAGCTGTATGTTGCATAACATGATGCTTTGGGGCCATTACTGTTTTGTGGCTGTTATACACATTATTTATTTATAATGTTTTTTTGGTTCTAAACCATGATTTGGATTCATGATATCATCTGATTTTAGCTTTTGATTTTTGGTGTATTATGCAGCCATGGATATATCTTCCGATCTCACCGAGCTTGGGAGGACACCAGTGGCAGTTATCTCTGCTGGTGTAAAGTCAATTTTAGATATTCCTAGAACCCTTGAGTACTTGGTATGTTATGTTGATCATGTATATAAATTTTGGGAACCTTGATGTGTATATGCTGTTGTTTGACATTCTTAACATCTTGCATGATTTCATTTTCATAAAATTCTATGGGAGTACAAGCAGCAGTTGCTTGCACCAAATGCTTGCTAGATTGTACGGTTTTTAGACCCAGTGGAGGAAATGGCTATGTCAAGGACTCTTGTATCAACAATGACTGGCCATCTCCTGGGCTATGCCAAAGAAAATAATTATATAAAATAATCATGAGGATTTTGTTAACTATAGAAAATAATTACATTGTGGGGAGGGGATTTGGAAATAGAGAAGTCAAAAATTATTTGAAGGCAAAGAAGTCTCATCCAAGAAGTTAAGATACATGATTTTTTCCATGGGCTATCTCCTAGGCCATGCCATCTCCCAAGTTTCGAGGGATTTCCTTCTCTCATCTCATATGGTTTTGGAATTCTTTAATTAGAAATGTTTCTTACTTTGTTGTTGTTGATGGCTGGTTATGTTCAGCCTTCACCTTTGAGGGTTCTGTCCTTGCTTTTTGTTCTTCTCCATTCTCTGGTGTGAGGGATGACCTCTGATCATGCTTTAGTTTTGCCAATGTTTGTGTCTCCCTCTTGTTTTGTGTGCTGCCTTAAAACAACAACAACAACAAAAAAGAAAAAAGAAAAGAAAAAAAGAAAGAAAAAAAAAAGGAAGAAGAAAGAAAGAAAAAGAAACAGCAAATGCAGATTTCATGCAAATCCTGGCAGCTGGAAATGGTAGAAGACTGCCAATTATATGGCAATGTTGGACATGAAAGATTTTGCTCTGATAGTTGCTGAAAATCCTGATCATTGGTCATTATTACAATCATGCACCTGACACTGACCTATATTTAACTTTAGGGGACCCTCTTATCAGTTATAGAGAGTAAGAGATGTCTTTGTCATTCTCACAGAGTTGTTATTGCTTTACTTGGAGAACTCATTCCCAATCTGATGTTGGAACAAATTTTCACTGTGTTTAATTGAAATCCACTGTGGGTACTTGAAGTTGGCATATCTGATTATTTCGTTTATATCCTTGCCTTCAGTAAATAGCCAAATTTCTTGCTTCTCAAAAATGCAATGGCATGTCAGCTGTTTCCCTTGTTATTTATATACTTTTATTAGATTTTTCTATCATAGTTTTTGTTGTTTCCTTTTTATTTCTGTAAATTCCAACACATTCCACTCTAGCCAATGGGTCTTTTTAGATATGGAGCTCAATAAAAAATAGATACAAGATCCAATAGTTTCTGTCATGTAAACATCTCTTTGCCCTTATGCAGGAAACTCAAGGTGTTCCAGTGGTTGCTTATAAAGCCCAAGAATTCCCAGCATTTTTTACGGAATCCAGTGGCTGCGAGGTTGGTACTTTCATACTTCAGAAATCAGTTGCTTCTCTTTTTCATGGCAATTAAAATTGCAAGGTTGCTGCTTTTGGGAAAAAAGCATGATTTCTAATTTCCTTACATGCAATCTTTATAAACATGATTAACAGAGGTGATGCTAGACAGCCTGTGTCATGGGCTTGGAGGTTGATCTATTTTGACTTGGCCATTCATGGCTCTACTTGTTCATACGAGAGGTTTGTACATATAGTACAGTGTAGAGAAATCTACAGTTCTAGAGTCTTGTATTCTAAATAGTCTACACTATGGTAATGTAGAGATCTCTAGAAGGTTCCGGAGTTTTGTAACTAAAAGAGTGTGGAAGAGTAGAAAGTTTCTAGAGCACTCTTTTACTGTTGGGTGAATGCCACATGACACCTTCCTAGCCATTGATGTAAAACCTGGAGTTCCTAGGGCACTATAAAGGGACCCCCTCATTTGGGACTCAACTCCTCAAGTTATAAGCTTCTCTCCTTTAGGGCCTATTTGATTTGAGAATTCCACAGTAAAGTAAATGAAAAGAGAAATGATTGCGTTTTCCTTTTATTGGCCCCTGAAACAACTACAATTGACCGACGATTGCAGTGTTTGTTTCAACAGTAGAAACATCAGTGCGCACCCCCAATGGTCTAATTGCTCTATTTGGATTGTATATGAAAATCATGTGGCCTAAAAAAATGTTTCTGTAGCTTTGAGTTGTCTAAATACTATGCCCATGGTTCTAAATATCGATATTGGCAGGCATATTGGCTTGAAAAAAAAAAATGAAGTGTATAAATTGTGATGTTGGTTCCTTGGGGTGGACCCGATCATCATCTGGATCCCATCATTAGATCTCATGATCGTGGCCCACTACCCTAGGTGACCTAGGACTTTGAGTTTTGCTTACTACCATTATTAGGAACATCATGAACAGTTTATATTGCATTGATTAGTTGTTAGTTTTTATTAAGTAATAGTATGCGCACATAGCGCGACTTTTGGGGTATAGGTTTTTCTTATAAATAGGCAACCCCTTGTAGGGTTTTTTTATTGAAGATGATTAATAAAATTCTGCGTTTTCCTGCTTCTCTAACTCTCTGAGTTGTGAAAATCCAATTGGGTGTGAAACCCTCCCTTCTTCGAAGGGCTAACTACTGTGGTGCGAAACCACACCCATCCCAAATCGCCCCCATCTCCTACCTTCTATATTCCTCATCTCCTATAGCCATCCCTTCATCAAATCCACCCATGTTTGCAACTAATCTTTCCCCTATAGCAGATTTTCAGAATCTGGCCCTGCAGGAGTGCTGAAACTTCGGCAGAGTACCGTATTCAAACCGATCATTCGTTTGACTTGAAATTTGGAGGGAAGGTGGCCCATCCCTGGCCGATTCTAGATTCGTGGGCCCCACACACGTGCGGGCCGCCATCCATGCACGTGTGTCAAGCCGGTTTGCCGTCCACACGTGCGGGTTGATCACAGGTTCCCTTTCGTCTCTATTTCACTCCCCTTTTGCCTTGTTTTTATAACCCTAACCCTAGATCATTTCAAATCCCCAAGTTTTATTCCACTTTTTCAACCCTAGGGTTTCCCGAATTGAAACATGTGAATCCCTGGGATTGAGAAAATATTCCTATGCATGTGTGGATGAATCTACTATCCTTTGAACATTGTTTGGTCTATAATTTTTAATCGATCTAGGCCTAGCATGTGTAGGCTTGGACTCTTATAGATCCCCTTTGTTGAATGTTTGACTTTATGTGGGATGTGGAGTTTTTGTGATTGTTTCTAACTTAGCATGATCTTAGGCCTGAAATTTTGCATATTATGTGGGAAGCATGCTAGTGTATTCGCCTGGGGCCCTTTAAGTGACAAGGAAAACTTGTTTGTGTTGGATGTGATAGCTCTTACTGAATGTATTAATTTTTCTTGTAATAAGGTTGGTTTTTTTTTTTTTTTTTTTTGAAATATACGCATGGCATCCTAGATTAGGGCACATTGGAAAACATAAGATGAAAAGGCTAATAAGGGTTTAATATCCGATCTAGAGAAAGTAATATTTAACAAATGTGAGAATTGTTTGTCTGGTAAGATTACCAGAAAACCTTTCCCTAAAGGTATCTAAGCATCAATACTCGACAGGCCTTCTTTGTTTTTGGATCATTGGATTTTCATATAAGTCCTACCTATTTGTTCAATTCCCTTGTAGTTGCATGGTGGACATTATCTCCAAAGCTCCTGTTTGTTGTGTTTTCTGACAGTCATTAATAAGCTTAAGCTCTTGGTGGTAGACAAGGAGGCATTGGAGGTCTTGCTTCTTTAAGATGCTAACATCAACATTGGGTGTCATTGCGGGTACATAGAATACATCGGTTTGCGGAAGTTCCAAATTTTCACACTTCAATCTATAGGTTATCACACCCAATATATTACAGTAGGTGTTATTTCTATGTAAATCGACTTCTCTCCGGCTTTAAATTCCACAAGGGCATCAAAGAATTGTTTCGAGTTGGCAATGTAAAGATCAGCCCCATGTCAGCCCATGAACCCTTGTTGTCCTGTTTAATGAATGGTCCGTCTGGAATAACATAGACTATATCGCCACTTCCGATGCTGTTTTCATTTTAATCTCCACCATTCATTTGATTTTTGGGCAATTAATTTCATTGTAATCAGACCGGTGATACATACAACTTATGGCACATTTGTCTTGCACTAGGGTTTAATACACTTTTGATAAGTAAAACTTTTTAGACATTTGACTTGCACTAGGGTTTATTATTGATGGAATTTCTGGTAAGTGTAGGTGGTTCCACCATTTCATACCTCATGGTAAAGTTTGTGCTATCTATGTAGTTTACTAGGTTAGAGGTTGTTATAATTTTCTTTTCTTTTACAAGTGTGTCTACCCACTACTTTTACCATTGCTGGGCCCCACGTGTCTTGACGACTAATGTGTTGATGTTGCTCGATTTGCTTGATCTGCTCCTATCATGTGGGCATCAATTAGAAGATTTCTTAGGTTAAGATGGATAAAAAATCCGAGTTCGGATGACTAAGATATGAGACGTGGAGGTTTTGATGAAAAATGTGCCTATAAGTGGGCCTAATTGAATTTTAGGTTTGATTTGATTTTTGGCTTGGTCTACTTTTGAGCTCGAGCTGGACTTGGACTTAATGTGTAGTGGGCCCAAGCAAGGTGTTCCGTATTCGTTATGATACACCCGTAAAGGCCGATACGTATAGGTAACGGCCATGACTGTTACGCGATATGGGGGTGAAACAGAAAGTTGGTTTTTTGAGACTGTATCAGCCGTTACGGTGGCCGTAAAGGCCTTTACGGGGCATAACGACCGTTACTCCCATAATAGTCGAAAAACGGTCACTTTTTTTTTTTTTTTTTTACTATTTAAATTCATTTGTCTCCTCTTTTTCTTTTTCACTTTTCTCATTCCAAAAACTCTCCTAGATCATTTTACAACAGATTTCGACCATCTTACTTTATCTTTTAAGATTAAAACTGTAGATTGAAATGATTTGAGTGAATAGAAGCTTCGAGGCCTTTTTTTTTTCAAAAAATTGAAAAAAGTAGTATTTATGCATTTTTTCTGATTTCTAGTTCTAATGCTTGATTGTGATGTGTAAACATTAAAGACATAATCATATTAAAAAATTCACTAGACAACCTGATACAACACTCTCACCAAAGAGTGGACTGTTACACTACCGTAAACATGTTCAAAACAAAAAATGAATACATATTTGAAATATTTACATTATTTTTGATTTTCTAGATATTTTTTTTTAGAATTTTTCGGGCAAAAGAAAATTTTCAGCCGTTACGGGGTTCGTAACGGTCGTTATGCCCCCGTATCGGCCGTTATGGCCGATACCTGTATCGGAAATGGTGGTGACCGTTATGGCCACCGTTACCGATACAGAATACCTTGGGCCCAAGTCATCTTGGATGTGGGCTAATGTAGGCTTGGACACAAGGTGGGTCCATGTAATGGGCCTGGATTTATGCTTGGGCCAAGTATCCTTGTATATTGAGTTGGGCTAGGGGCTCTATTGTACTTTCCAAAAATAATATGATGGTTGGTGGGTTATATCTTCAAAAGAATCATAATGATTACTTCTTACTTCCCCAAGATAATGGTTTGAGAGATGATGCTTCTCCCCCCTTTCACCTCCTTTTCTTTTCAATGTCTATTACAACAACAATGGTTGCCAGACGGGATGAGTAACTGCTTTCTCCGTTGGGATTTTTCAAAACTTAAGTGGATACTCCAAAATTTTGAAAAGTTTCAGATTTTAATTAGGCCCTAATTTGGACCCCATGTATGATATTATCAAGTTTCTATAATGCAAAATTATATATAAAAAAATAAAATTCATACCTTGATTTGTGCCTTCTGATCATCGTAGGATGCCAATGCCTCTTTTTCAAACTAGGAATTCTCTCCCTGATCTATCCTCGAAAATAGGCAAGGAGAGGAAGTTGCCTCACACTTGGGGTAGGGATGGGCGAGTACATGTAGAGAGATGCCCAAGGTGGGCCTCATACGTGTCACCCTCCCTCTTCTTCTACTCTTTTCTTCTTTTCTCCTCCTTCCTCTCACTACTAATGTCCAAGGCTCTCTCTCTCTCTCTCTCTCTCTCTCTCTCTCTCTCTCTCTCTCTCTCTCTCTCTATCTATCTATCTATCTATCTACCCTTCCGGGATATGATCTAAGGAGGAATCAAGGTTTTAGAAGAGAGCACTAGTTGTCGTACTTCTTTGCCCTACAGGCTTTGGTGTTGCCCTACACCATCAAAAAGCCTGTAAGCCCAGCTTCTCCATGCACCCAAATTGACTAGGTCCCTGCACTAACCAATGACATCCACTCCTGACCAAAATTCCATCTAGTATAAGAAGTGGACCACAAGATCTCAACCATCGGATGTCCATCAAGCACGTTAAAACAATTTTAATAGATAAAAAAAATCAACGCTCTAATCAAACCTTTAAAACCTTTAAAACGCTCGGCCCAGCTAGAAAACCATTTGATGGACAGTGCAATCACTAAGATCTGTGCCATAAATAAGTTCCTCGAGGTAACTAGTGGATCCATGTTGGAATATTTAGGGTCTTTATACCGTATCCTAATGCATGTGCCCAGCCACACCCATATGACAATCACACACAACACTAGGACCATGGAGTCCCGATACGTCCTCAGGTCTAAGGACTGGTCAAGACTGGTACATAATCAAGTTGATCTGATCCGGCATGATGGGTTTACCGATCTAGAGACTCGATGTGGTCCTTCAATGTAAGTGCTCAGCCAGGTCCAAGCACATGAACCTACACAACATGAACACTTACACTTCTATGTGCGGTAGGCCCTAAGCACCAAAACCTTGTTGAGCCTGATGGTGGAGACATTCCATTCCAACTCATCGTCAATTCCCTCACTTAGGATGACCAATGTACCTTCCGTGGATTGCCTAATCTCGCTGCTATGGTGATGGAATTTAGGTTAAGCACGATAGCCAATCCACCTCAAGTCATGTTTTCCCTGTTGAAGGTAGTGTTGTTTTTTTCCCTACTAGGAAATGAGAATGTGTTGCCAAATATACTCGGGAGATGAATTTATTACTTGTTGTTCAACTTCTATTTTTTCCATCTGGATAAAACAATTTTAAAAGGATATGTAGTTGGATATAGTTGACTAGCTAGTTCTCATTTTTTTTGTGATGATCAAGCTGCAATTATATTAAGCTAATAGCTCAAAGGCAAACAACATTGAAGTATAATGTATAATATCATTACACACAGGACATTATTGAGAAGGAAGAAGTAACTGTGAGTTGCCTTCAGGTGATATGATTGTCAATCCATTGACAAAAGCATTGAGTGCAGAATTGTTTGCACAACATGTAGGCATAATGGAACTTAGAGATGCCTAAATCAGTCAAGATATGAAAGCACTTGGGAAGGTGACATCATGAGTGGCATACTCGCAGGAGTGTGAAAAACTTTGTGAGAAGAATCTATATGTAAAGGGTAAATCCACGAATATTGGGACAAACTTTATGGCAGATTTGGCCCTCATGGTCAAGTGGAGATGTTGGATGAATGAGAATGAGGCCCTCTTGAACCTAGCCATTCGTGGTGGAGATCTGGTAAATCTCCACTTCGGTTTGTTAATCAAGCTCCTAATCAGTCTTCCTTTTGTATTAACACTATTTATTCTCAAAGCCATTCTTGAACCGTTGAAAATTAGAGACTAAGATGGGGATTAACGTTTCCCAAATGAGAGGGCTGTTTCACCTCGGGAGAGTTGATGATCCGATTGTTAGGATGATGGATTGGATGTTTATAGAAGGGGACTAGCAATCCCTTTACAAACACAACAAGAAGCAAGAGGGAAATCAAGAATATCACAAGAAAACACAAAGAAAATCCCTATGGCTAGGAAGAGCACTCTCCACTTGTGATTCCCAGTCTCATGACATTTCGCTCATTTAGGTGATGATCAATGATCCTGTTCATAGAAAATTTCAATAGCAATACTTACCCAAAATGAGTGAACACAAACCTCGAATGTACACATTATAACCCCATTTTTCTTTTTACACATTGTCTTCCCAAAACTAACAATAAAGTTGGTTTTAAATGCTGGATCTCTTCCCATTATGCAATGTTGTTTTCTTTGAAAGAGGATGTGATGTCCTCTTTCACTAAAAATCTTTCACATCCTGTTTTCTCATTCTTTTGTTTTAGAAAGCATGTCCTTATTGAAGTTACGTGAAGGCAGGTGTGCTTTTGTGTAATTCTACCAAAAAAAAGGAAATCCTATGGTCGGTTGTAGGTTACAATGAACTGATTAACAGAACTAGCATATCCAATGATGAGGACATCACTTCACGTACACCCTTGCGTACGTATCAGAGGAGGAGACGGGCCACACTGATTTCCCTGTGGCTAGGCGAGTATCCGTGATTTTGCTGAAGACCCCATGTGCATGTGCGAGCATCTGGAAGACCCCACACTGGGAAGATACACATGGGCTGCTTTATGGAGTGATCCAGACCATTGGATCGAAGGGACGTGACGATTGGGCCGTTGTATCACATGATCGGGCCATTGCTTTATGGAGTGATCCAGACCGTTGGATTGGAGGGACGTGACAATCGGGCCATTGGATCACAGATCGGGCCATTGATCGTGGATCTTCCTCATTAGTTTTTTTCAGCGTTTATCAACTTACAAGATTTAGTTTTGTTTATATTATGTTTGGACGCTATTATGAGTGTTTTTACTTAATTTTAGATAGACTAAGGCTATTTTCATCAAAATTCACGAAATAGGGTGTTTATTGTAATTTTTGAACTTTCGTGAAGCTATAAAAGAGGGTGGGCGTATGATCCTCTCCCTCATTGGATTTTATGATTTAAAAAAAGAGAGAAAAGCTCTTGCTTTCTTCTTCCATCTTCATGCGATTTGAAGATACTTCCATGCGATTTGGAAGGGAGATTGGTGCGAGGCTAATCTTCATCAATGAAGATGCGAGGTCTCCATCTATTCCCTCGCCATCTTCTCTCTTCTCATCCATTAAGGTATTTTCTTCGAATTCTTTGATTCTTCCATCCTAAGCCTTCATCCTTTCATAAACCCATCTTTTCTTTACCTATCCACAATCCCAAACCCTAACCACCATAACCCGTCCATCCCACGCCACACGTGTGACCATACGGCCACACGTGTGAATCCTTCGAGTTGGCCGTACAGCCACACCTTGCCCCTTTTAGCTTTCCATCATCCTTATATCAAAACTCCTTTCTTCTATTCCCAAAATCCTAACCCTAAAATTCCTAATTTTCCTACTTTCCCAAATTACCCAAACCCTATTTTTTTACCCTAGGTTGTATTAGGTTTTCTACTTTGAAATAGACTATACCCTATGCTAATTGGATGTCCTTACATCCATTAGATCCTAGTTTCGTTTTATTTAATGATCATGTGTGATGATGTTGGTAACTTACACTAGGATCATGCATGATGTTCTTTGGTTTTCATGGGATTCGTGATGATTATGGCAATGCTTGTGGTTTTTTTTTTTTTTTGTTAATTATCTTAATTCTATTACTTGATCTCACATGTTATTTGGTTCATGCATCGGTTCTGCGTCATCCAACCCAAGATATGTTACTCGTCCTTTGGCTTGAGTGCATTAGAATCTGGCGAGGAACTATCAGCTCTTGAAGGATGATGTGTCAGGATGTGAATAATATTCTGGTGCGTTGCATTCTATATCAGTGCCATGGTTTGGTGATCTAGATTGTTGATATGATGGGCCCTGCCATTATGGGTGATTCCACAAAATTTCCCTGATTGGAAGTTCTCAATCCTTCCACTAGTGGCCCACGAATAGGCGTCTGATAAAAGAAAACAGCTAAAGACTGGATCACTTTCTAAGCTGCAAGAGCCTTTGAAGCACTTCCCATCAACATTTTGGCCCCATTGTATGGTGTGCGTACATCAAGAGATGATGGTTCCTTCAATTTGGCAAAGGACCCTCATAATTACATGCATAGACACAGACATAGAATGTGCATGGATATGGCCGCATGCAAAAAAAAAAAAGAAAAAAAAAGAAAAGGAAAAAAAAAAAGAACACATACTATTGTAACTCATCTTGGACATGGCTTGATCAAACTAAAGTGCTTGGTGTTTTTGTCCATTGGAAATTTAGGTGCCTTGTCGTCTGGATAGTCCAGAGGAGTGTGCTCAACTCATACGTAAGTGAAAGAAATAGTTCCATTTTTTCTTATATTCTTTTATTTTTCATTGTACCCCTTTGTAAATTGCAGATGCAAGCATCAAACTCAGACTAGGAGCCGGCGTTCTGATTGGGGTGCCCATTCCTAAAGAACATGCAGCCTCTGGAAGTTTGATAGAATCTGCCATACAAAGAGCCCTTAAAGAAGCCAGGTTATCAAGTTTAACTCTTTTCCATTGTTTCTTGGTGAAATTAACCTGAGAACAGTGCACAATTTCCTTATCCTTACCCTCTTGACTCAGTTGGACATGTGGGGCAGCATTCCATGATCTGAACTGGAAATTGGATGCCCCCATTGATCGTCCATGTTTAATGTCTCATTGGTTGGATTATCTAAACCTTCAAGAAATCAACCAATTGTATAGTTAGATTGTCAATTCATGGTGACACCCATCTAATGAACTGTTCAGATCATGAACTACTTTTCCACATGTCCAATTTGAATGGAGTGTGCCATATTGGAGACCAGTGCACTAATGTTGTCTTTTGTCTTTTCTTTTTCAAATTTTGTACTTTTATTTACTCTCACAAATTGTTTTAATGCTCAGGGATAATAAGGTGACTGGAAATGCTGAGACACCTTTCTTGCTTGCGAGAGTAAATGAACTTACGGGAGGAGCTTCACTAGCTGCAAGTATCCTTTTTCTCAATTTATGTAATGGATGTGTTCATATTCCATGGTTTTCAAACATGTCATGTGGGCTAGCATATGATCCTTGATGCCTGGTGGCTCACACCTCTAGGGTCCGATCAGGATAAGGCATACTAAGAAACACATTGTTGATGATTATTCAAATGGTCCGTGTGCTATCTGGCCAGCTGAACCTCACTAGGATGAGATGATCCTTCCACTGTAAATATGTTCCCAATTGTGGGTGGAGCATAGCCTGAAAACCGCATTGATGCCTGTTGAATTTGGGTTGTTGACCATTCTCTTACCCTTATTTGATGTCACCAATGGGATGGTTAGGATCGTCTGATCAGTTTGATTTATGGGTATGCTTCACGCATCATGGGCCTCTTGGTTTTGAGGTCTGGATTTGTAGGCATTTAGGCATTTTACGATGGGTGGGTTTGTAGCACCTTAGTGAGGTGGCTGGTCGGCAGGATATGAACTTTTTCTTTTACTGAAACCTTTTAACACAATATGACAATAATTACTGACAGGGAGAAGCCATCGTCTCCCTGCTTCATGGGGATGCTAGCAATGGTTTCTGAGCTTTTGAATGAAACATGGGACAGCAAACCATCAATCTGGACTGTCCCTTTGTTATGTACCACTGTTGGAGGACATGATACAAAATGACACCTATCCATTATAGCCTTCTGAATGCCGGACCGATTCTTTTCTTTGCTCGACCCGGTCTGTCCATCTTTCATGCTATTATGGATCAGATGGTTAGCATCATTTGATTGTGAAATTTTTGCATCATGGCTTGCCAATGGTGGTATGGAAAGAAATGGACTGTTCGGATGTTTCATTTAAAAGGCTTTAATGATGTTCTTAACATTCCCATCAAGGTGGGGACTCGAGCATTCCTCTTCTCTTAAAGTTATTATCTAATAGCAAATGAAATTGGCCTTTACTCTTAGTCACGATGCAACATTGAAATCAGTGGTTCATGATTCATGCTTGCTTATTAAAAAACGAAAATTAGTTAATATTAGCAGTGTTGTCAAAATCCTGTGATTTACGATTTAAGTCGAATCTTAAGAAAAATGATTTGAATCCCTGTTCACAACCCCAAGTGTAGGGTCGCGATGTATTAATAATCTCGGTGAGACCGAGGTCGAATCCACAGGGACTAAACTAGTACATTTTTTTAAAGTAATTAGAAGTAGAACTAGAAAAAGATGTAAATCTAAATCTGAAATATTAGAGAGAGTAATTTTGAATATTGTAGATTGAAGCTTGTGAATTTAAAAGGTGGGAACTAGGGTGCCAAGGATCCACTTATAGTTATTAAGATACTACCTTACTTTGATTCAAGAGGCAAAATTGGAATCAGAGTCCTATCTTATCCAGTTGGAAGGAGAGATGATCAAATCTCCGAACTTCTCATTGATCCAGCCTCAATGGAAGAAAATTGTGAAGATTTGGAAGGGATTCCATCACCCAACCATGCCCGGGAGACTATGACAAACAACAAGATTTACTAATCCCACAATCTCAAATAAGAAAAGAAGATATTCAAAGCTATCGCAGCGTCTATTGTAATTTGAGTCACAACAAACCATAGAAAACTGAAAATATTCCTTAAAATCAACTAAAAATCAATGGAGTTCAATATAAACATGAATCAAAGCAAAGTAAACATCCCAACACGTTACGAGCTTCTCCTCTTAGCCCTAGCTAAGAGCTTAGCTAGTCATAACTAACTCAAAAACATAAGAAAAACAGAAAGATCTACTAGAACCCATAAAGAAATCGGAGTAGAAGAACGTCGTCGGCACTCCACCTAGGCCTCCTTTCCCTTTCCAAACCCTAGAAGATGCCTTGTAGCATCCTAGGAACTCCTATTTATAGTTGGAGAACTCCAACTTTCGCACCGAGTTGGAAAAGTCTAGAAACCACCTCAAATTTACGCAGTCCGCGTAAAATTTGCGTAATCTTTCGACGCTATCGAAGGGCCTTCGATGGAAGCTTCGATAGAAGCTTCGATGCATCTAAGTACCTTCGATAGAATCGAAACTGGTCCAGAACCGACCAACGAGTTTGGCTTGAAAATCTTGAAATTCTCGATTGCACCTTCGATGCGTCTAAGTACCTTCGATTGAACCTTCGATTCATCTAAGTACCTTCGATTGAATTGAAGTCTATTTTGGCGGTTTTCCAGAACTATGCTTTTCTGGTCCCAGAATCTCTTTTTAGGACAATTTTCTGGATTCCTTTTCTTTACTTCAAATCTTCGATTCTCTTCATTCATCATTTGGCTTATTTGGATCTTTGGCATGTGAATTCTTCGATCTTGGTCTCTTAAGATCCATCCCTAGCCTTGGTGATTCTTGAGCATCCAATCCATGATTTTAACATTCTTTTCAATCCAAGCTCTTAGATTTGCCTTGCAATACAGACATGTATAAAATATACCCATTAAGCATTATTATGTTCATTAAACCAAGATATAAATAGGGAAAATATGCAATATTTGACACTCAACAATCCCACCTTTGAATCCCTTTTTACACGAATCTTACAATTATATGATTTGAATCCTACAATTTATAACTCAAATCCTGATTTAAGATTCAAATTATACTTGTTCTTTTCTATTTTAAGCTTCACTTGGCTTTCATTTTATGTTTTTAAATTGGTGGAAGATTTAAGAATCGTTTAGAAAAATCATTTAAAAAAGAAACAAGAATCATTTTAAAGGTAAATTATTTTATTTTGTTCTTTATAAGAAGGTTAAATGATATATATTCTGTTCAACATTAAATCATAGGGCCTTATATATATATATATGTATATGTATATGTATGTATGTATGTAGTTTCTTACTTCTTAGCTGGTTGAAACACCAAATTGATTTATGTCTTATCTGAAGTGTTTTTATGGATGGTTGCATTCAGGTTGACTTTATATGTATTGTGGAATAATGGTTAGAAATCAAAATATATTTTTTCATCAGTCTACAACATCAAATGTCACTTTTCCAATGTGATTCTACATTTAAGAAAGGTAACGAGAACATAAATTATTTAGCATCCTTGTATGTTTTTAAGGAAATTTTCTTGAAAGACCAAAAAAAAGAAGAAGGATAAGAATCTTTTAACACTATCGTGACATGGTATTTCTTGGTGCATATTGATGGCAAAAGGATGATTAATGAGTTTAAATTTTTTTTTGATTTATTTATATTTATCATATTTTTCCATATTTTAAAGAAAATTATAAAAGATCTTACGATTTATGATACATTTTGCAATTCGATACGATTCAATACCTATTACGATCTGTGATACAATTACGATTTTGACAACATTGAATATTAGAGGTGTATGTATGGTATCCATTTTATATGAAGTGGTGGCCATGCTTCAATGATCCATACATTTTTCTATGGGCGGCCCTGTTGTGGATGGATCATGTCCCAAAACTAGATTGGAAGTTCCCGTACATCCTACCTTAGCCTTTCTCGATTGAATGTGAAATGTTTTTGTATGTTTTTCCCAGTGTTTTAAATAGCGGTAGCGTGTTGCGTAGCGTTCAACCCTCTGTAGCATGTAGCGAAATAGCGTAGCGTGTAGCGTAAGCTACACAATACTTCTATTTTTTTTAATTTAAAAAAAAAGGAAAAAAATATGATAAATATTAAATAGTAAGAAAAAAGCAAAATATATAAATGTTACATTCTTCAAAAAAACATATATCACAGTGGACCCCACACATGTGGGCCATGCCATACACACACCATAGTGGACCCCACGCAAGGGGGCCATGTCATACACACACCACAGTGGATCACACACGTGGGCCATGCCATACACACACAACAATGGACCTCACACATGTGGGCCATGCCATACACACACCACAATGGACCCCACACGTGGGCCATGGCCGCACATATGGGCCATGGCATAAAACACCATAGAGGACCCCCACACATGGGCTGTGGCATAGAACTCCACAGTGGACCCCACGCATGTGTCCCACGTGATGGTTGGATGGGTCAAATCCATGCCATACACACCACAGCCCCCATAACAAAAATTGAAAAAATGAAAAAATAACCACAATATTTCAGCATAGATAAAAAGAAAACTCATTAGCAATGATTAAAGGGCCAAAACATACCTTAAATAGAGATTTAATCAACCGAAAATTGATTTTTGGGAGCTACGTGTCCACGTAACTACGAAAAGAGGGATATGCGATTTCTCCCTTGTTTGAGCTTCAATGCTCCTGAAATTCCAGCAAGATGATGCTCTTGTAATTCTGATTGAACTCCAAAAATTGGATCTGAGAAAGGGCTCTTCGAAATCTTGGAATCAAAGCTTCAAAAATGGGGAACCTGCGGCTGTTGCGGCATTGCAATAGGGCTGTTCAAAAGCCCTATTACGATTGTTTTAAGTTAAAAAACAAAAGACTTATAGTATGAGTCTCCCACCACCTACTCAAAAGGAAAAATGCACAGTCACTACCATTTAAAAACAAGTTTTTAACAAAAAGGACTTTTATTTTAAAATTCTTACGGTAGTCCTGAGGCGTACACGATATACGCTACACACTACGTATGTGTAGCGTATGCTACTGCGTATTTACGCTATTTTATACGCTACGTAGTGTTTTTTGTATGCTAAGCTACGCAGCGTACGCTACCACGCTATTTGATACACTACTTTTTCATAATTATCTATTTGCCAACCACCAAATGGAAGGTACATTGGATTGGCTTGTTAGGGGACTTTTGATCCATGATCCCATTGACATTGGGGCCAATCATATCAAAGGTTTGGATTACTGAACCATGGGGTCACTTGCACAAACCTAGTGCCCAAAGATACCATATGTAACCTCGGGTCAAGATCATATACATACAGTTAATATTATGCACAATACTCTCTCTCTCTCTCTCTCTCTCTCTCTCTCTTAAATGAATGACACAACCAAGATAATTCATTGGTGATTTGTCTTGTCTTGTCCATATTTGGTACTTCAATATTTCATGCACAAATCATACTTATGCCCCATCCTTGCCGTATGCTACCCATATTCCGTTATTCAACAATAGCTTGTGGTATGATTGATTATTCCATTTAGATGATTGTTGGTTCCTAACTTTGATGAAATACATGCTAAACTATAACTTTGCTTGTGTCAGATGATTTCCAATGATGTGTCATCATCTTTAGATTCTCTTCCAACATTTTGAGTTAGCTTTTAAAGGACGTGGATTGCTTGTAACTGGGGCTTGTAGGAATTGACGTGGCCCAATGAAAAAACGTCGTGTGTGCATTCAAACGTGGGGCCTGCAGTGAAAAGCAAAGATTCCCCTACGTGAAATGATGATTTTTCCCTTTTTACTGCAAACCCTGCATCTGACAAACACACACGGGCTTTTTCGTTGGACCACGACAAGGATTGTAGGAATCCCTTGTGGACCCTAGTTGTATTGGCCTTTATCGGCTGATATGGGGCCTATCATCATCGATATTGGCCAATACACCCATAAAGGCCCAAATTTGGAATTTTTTTTTTTTTCAAATTTTCTCTCATTTTCCTCTACTTTTATTTTTTATTTTTTGTATTTCGAGAAGCTTAGAAAATCATTTTAGGCTAGATCTAGGTCTATTTTCGAGATTAAAAAAAATTGAGTGAGATCAACGAATTGAAGCAGAATGGACCACTATGCAAAAAATAGGAACGAATGGTGACCATCCACCTTTTTTTTTTTTTCATCTTCTTTTTGTTTTTTTTTCATATAATGGGCACTAATTTACCAAATATGCTTGATTTTCGTTTTATTAGGGCCCATTTGGTTGACTTTCAATAGGTCATGCCAACAAACAACATGCTTATAAAAGAATGGTCTAACACACTTTATATACATGTCCAAAATGCAAAAAATAAAATGATAGATTCTTGAATATCTCATTTCCCCCTCTTTTCTAGTATTTTCCTTAATTCTTTTGCTTAAAATTTTGACTGATACATGCTGATATCCATACGCAGCATCATTGTTTTCCAGCCGGGCCCCGATACCGATATTTAGAACCATGGCCAACATGGAACATGTGTGAGATTCAAACACCCAGTTGGCAGTCTCCATTGTCTAGATGCCATGTTCCAAGATTAGGCTAGTCTACTCATTAGGTGGCAACAAATGGACAGGCCAACAATCATCGTTTAGTGTCCCTATGTATGCAACCTGATGAGTAGAGTCACCTGATTCTTGGTTCAGGGCATCCATATGTTGGGGCTGTGCCAATGGATGACTTGGATTTTGCACATGTGCCATATTGACATATGTGGGGCATGTATGGGGGTTGGGCTACATGTGCTGGGGGTTCTCTGTAACTAATTGTACTTAATATCATCTCTGTGGAGTTAATTTTTTCTTATTCCCTGTGGATTTACTTAACTGAAATATAGACATCGCACTTGTAAAGAACAATGCACTACTTGGAGCAAAGATTGCCGTTGCTCTTGCCAACCTCAGACAAAGAAGTAATAGCAGTGAGCCTCTACATTTTCCACTATTATCATTATCATAATTAGTGCAATGAATTTCATGGTACCAACCTCACTCTCTGATAAAGCTTCTCTGCCACCATATTCATTTATCTGAGCAGTGTTGATATTGGTGGAACTGTTACTACTGGTGGTGATGGCAGCGCCTACCTTGTATGCCGCTTGCTATGCATGCCATCATTGTCAAGTCAAGATGCTTTTAGCTCCACGCCTGTTGGGGGTCATGACTTGCGGACCATTGGTCAATGGACCCACCATGGACAGGGTTTGTCCCAAAAAATACCTAGATTGGAGGATCCCAATGAATGATATTTGGCCCTTTATTCTGTTAAATTCGGACTGTTTCTGTATTTCTTTTCTTAACCATCTATATGAACTCCCCAATCAAAGGGTTAAGATCTTCCAGTCTAGGAGGTTTTTGTGGGAGGAATTTGATGATCCTTGAGCCAAGGCTATGAGTAGAACCCTCGAGCCTGAAGCTTGTACAAGTTGGAAGCCATGGTTTGGTGATCCAGACTGTTGTTATGGTTGGCCTAATGTGGATCAGAGATTCCCCAAAGTTCCCCCGTTTGAACAATGGCAACCATTCCAACAGTGGTTTCTAAATAGACAGTTAAGAAGAGAGAGCAGCAATTGTTCACATTCAAAGGAGAGAAGTGAAGATCGGATGGATCCAAGCTGCCAATCTGGGAGATTTTTGGGGATTGGTCTATCCACATCAGGCTCATCAGATCAAGAGTTTGGATTACTGAACTATGGGCCTCACATGTATGAGAATGAAAGCATCAAGAAATCGTACATCTACAGACACTCCGAACTCTATAATTCCTCTATAAAAGTCACAACAGCAAACTAGAGGTGTTAATACTCACATACAGAGGCTGATATCTCTATAATGCAAGAAACATGTGATCCCCACATGCTTCGGAGGGAAATAATTCATTAAAGCGTGCTGTACCATAATGTGGTATGTATCCAATCATGGCATGCCTTTGGCGTCTTAAAAGCATTTTTAAACAAAAATGCAGCAAAAGATCTTGAAAAGTGACTTTATACACCACTTGCCCATATGTGGTTGGATATATACCACATTACAGTAGCAAGCTGTATTGCATCGTTTTCTCGGCATTGAAATAGGTTACCATCCTTACTGGATACTTAAATACTGAGCTGTGTTTGGATCCACAAATGAATTAAATTACAGAATTCAATTTAATAAAGATTCAATAAGACTCGAGAAATAACTTTTGATGTGTCCTTGTATTTATAATTAGAAAGTATTGCAACTTGCATTTCTTTCAAGTCCAAATTTGGAAGTATTGTTTTGCAATTTAGAGGCCATGCCCTCAATATGGACTCAGACAAAGGTAAATTACAGTATGGCTCTTTTCACTTAATTGGATCAATTATTTCAATTGTATTTGTTAGTGTGTCCAAATGCACTCTAAGCAAAGTATTCAAAAAAGGTCACGTAACGTCCAGTAAATGGTGGAGCCGTTATGTGTTATGGGGCCATAACAGCCGCTGCGGGAAAAAATTGGCCCGTAACAGTCATTACTGTTCGAATTTTTTTTAAAGGCCATTACAATGCATATCGTAATGGGTACTATGGTGGCTGTTATGGCCACCATTACTGTTATTGTATACCTTGACCCTAACTGTAGAAGTTGTGCTGACACCATACCCATATTACATAAAAATAATGATGATTATGATGCTACCTACATGAGGAAATTAGCGGTCCCCAAATCTTTTAAACGACACATGGTACAGCCAATCATCGATCTAGAATTCCTATTTATTCCATGACAGCATTGACAAGCCATGATGCAAAGACCATCCAGTCAATAGCAGAAAAAAGAACACTCAAATGAAGTAGAGTGAAAAAAATAGGTCCAATCATCATCTTGAAACATCTATTTTGACTAGCCTCACCATGGGTCTCTTATGATTCCAGAGTACTTTGGTCAATTTCATCATCTTGAGACATGTATTTGACTGGCCCCATCATGGGTTGCTTATGATTCCGAATCACTCTGATCATATGATGCTAACCATCCGATCCGTGGCTCTCTGAAAACAGTGGTGATGATGAAATGACCAATTTTCAAGGGGGTAGGATCATACAATCAGTGTTTTTTTTTTTTTTTTTTGGTTTTTTGTTTTTTTGCATCGTGGCTGGCCAACAGTGGTACGTAGTGAATGAAAAGTCTGGATTGATGATTCGTCATCCCATGTCATTGAAAAGTTTTTTGAATGTTGCTAATGTTCTTGTGAAGGTTTGGGACATCAGCATCTCCCTACACACAACACAACACAAACTAGTTTGAAGATGACATAGCTATTTTGCAGGTCATGGTGGGTCCGCGCTGTAGGCTGGGGGCAAGTTGATGCCTGAAAAACACTTTTTCCGAAAATGTAGTGAATTTATACATTTCTGAAATAATTTCTTGTAAGAAAACATTTTGTAGATTTTTTTTTTTTTTTTGAGTTACAGAAGTTATTTATATCATTTTCACTAATAATCTCAGGGCAATTATCCTGATTTTATTTATTTATTTCATAACTATGTTGTATCTTTTATTGGATAGGTTTAGTAGTCTGCAGGATGACCTGAAATCAGTCTGGAGGACCTCAATACATGGGGCCCGCACTTGGTGATTGGATCTGTTTATCTGCTGGTGCTCACCATAGCTTGCAGACCTGTCCAATTAATGGACTGATCCTTGGATTTAAATTGTGGGCCTTCTCATTTTAGCAACCTCTTCAAAGGCAATGATGGGAGCCATCTGATCGTGTCTGATTCGAAGGATTCACCGAAGGACATCTGTGGTGGGAGACACTGGATGAATGGTTAAGATCACAAGGGTGGGGCAGGGATCTTGCCAAACCATGGATTGAGGCATTCCTACTTGCATGCCGTTTTGTCATTTGTTTTCTATTGTGAATAACTGAGTATGGTGACAAACATCAATGTAGGAAAGAGAAATGACCTCATTGTCATTGTGCTCTAGTTGCATCAAAACACTTGGACAGTTCAAACAATTGATCTGGACTGTCCGTTGGGTTACGATCACATTTCAGGGCCTATATTGCTTAATTGACACTTGTATGTGTGGGGTTTACCAAGGGATGGCTTTTCTGTGCATTGCCCTAGCCCTACTCTAGGTTTGGCTAGGGCTGCCAACATGACAGGTTGGCCCAGTGGGTTGGGCTAGAGTATCAAACCACGTTTGGACCCTTTACAAGAGCCCGAGTCTAGCTAGGCCTTACCCATTAGGGTTGCAAAGGCAATTTTGTAAAAATCCTCATTTACTCTATTGCAGAGCTCATATTTATATTGTAGCCTGTGTTCTACCTAGGAAATACTTAGGCTGGACCTAGCATGAACATTTTAGGCTAGACTAGGTTGTGCTATTTCGGCTAGTCACGAGCTCAAACCCTATGTTGAACAATGCAAGTACGGCTAGGACAAAGCTTAGCCCAGCCCTAATCCGACCCATTGACACTCCTAGGGCTTGGTGTGTTTGCTCATCTCCTCTCCTTTTTTCTAGAGCTGGGCATCGAGTTGAGTCAAACTGAGTTAGGGTTGACCCAACTCGATTTGGTTTTGAAATAGACCTCACCTGAACCCGACCCGACTCGGTACTGAGTGCATCATGCCTCACCCGATCCGAGTCTAGGTCTAGCCTGGACTAATCCAGACTGGGTCGGCATCGAGTAGGGTTGGGTGCAATGGGTAACCACAAGTTGAAATCACAACCCAAAACCTAGATGCACTTGCCGATCTGGGTTTTTTACACACACACACACACACACACATACACATATATGAGTTGGGTTTTGGACCGAGTCGGGTTAGTACCGAGTTGGATTTTGGGTCGAGTCGAGTTACTGGGTGACCCGAACTTGACTTAGTTTGAGTTTAGGTTGGACAAAGTCTACTCGGTTCGGATCGAGTCGGACGAGTCGAATCTGCCTAGGCAAGCCGTCCCATGCCCAACTCTACTTATTTCAGATATATTTGGATATATATAACCTTCTCAACTGAAGATGTAGCATCAACATCTTAAATAGCTTTTGGCAACAACAATGCTAAGGTTACTCGCAGAATTCTACTAGTTTGTTTTTAGTAGAAGCATGATTATATATAACGGTGATCCGTAAGGCATAATCATTAAATCTGGACTGTGGAAAATGTCCATTTAACTCTTACATTTAACGAATGAGTTGTTAAGTCCTAGCCTAAGCAAATCATTTTGACCTATACTGCAGAGATTTTGAAAATATCTCAATATTTTCTTCGAAAATTCTTCAATAATATTCTCAGATTTTTTTATTTCTTTTTTTCAAAATATGAAGAGTTGTTAATTTTTCACATTTTTATTGCAAAATATCTTGATTTGAACTAAATAAGCATTTAAAAGTGTAAATTTATTTTTTTTAACCCACATTTATTTACTAATTTATAAATATTTTAATTTCTGCAAGAGTTTGTTGCAAATAGTTTTAAATAATTAATCAATTCTAAATAATTTATTAAATAAGTATAGCAAGAAAACATACAGGTATGAAAATCTCCCCGTCCCAAAAATTGCCACGAAAGGGATTTGTCACAATGCAACTAAGGAAGGAAAATGACCTCGAGATGATTGGAAATCTCCTATGGCACACAAGCAAATTGTGGCACACGTGTGCAAGATCCGAGCCATTCATTCGGGTGGGCCCACCAAGAGAATTTCCAGGCCGGAATATCAGGCCGGTCTGCTCAAGAAATGGGCGACACGTGTACGCTAAAAATGCCCACTTGACATGGGCGTGGATTGGTACCCCCACCAGGACCTAGCTAGAGACGGACGGTCCAGTCAGCGGCTCCGTGGGGCTCACTGTGATATATGTGTTTTATCCAAACCGTTTATCCATTTTAAAATATCATTTTAAGTCATGAACCCAAAAAGTAGGTAGATCAAATGCTCGAGTAGACCACATAACCGGAGGTAGTGGTGACAATGTCCCCACCGTTGAAACCTTCCCAGGACCTACTTTGATGTTATTTTCCATCCAACCTGTTCATAAGGTCGCGTATACCTTGACGAAGGGAAAATATAAATATCAGCTTGATCCAAAACTTCTGTAGCCCCGTAGCAGTTTTTATCGGCAGGCATTAAATCCTTACTGTTTCCTGTGGCGAGGTCCACTCGAGGATTCGATCTCCCTCATTTTTGGGCTTATCTACTAAACTATTTTTTTTTTTTTTTTTTTAATGAATGGACGGCGTGTATAACCCTGAAAGGACCGTCCTTCTCTACTCAGGTCCTATTGGGGGTACGCGTCCGGTAGGGACGCTTGCAAGTGTGCTTCCGCAGTCAGTCGTCTACGTTTTTCATGACCAAAATACCCTTCCACCCGCCATAAAACCCCAACTGTAGAAACGGCATATTTCCCACTCTCCTCCCATTTAAAGCCTCACATTCTCCTTTTCTACAGAAGATAAGGTTCTCTCTCTCTCTTCCATGGCCGAAGTTTCTAGAATCTTCCACTCCTCCCTTCTCCTCCCCAATTTCTCTCAATCCCTTTCTTCCTACCGCCGAACTCCCGCCTCTCCAACAATATCCCGAAAAACCCACATCCGTTGCTCGATTTCTGCCGCATCAAACAACGGTGGCACAAGAGTTGCAGAAGCGATCCGTAAGACGATCCCTTGGGGCTGCGACATCGACTCATTGGAGAATGCGTCGGCCCTGCAGCAATGGCTGTCCGAGTCGGGCCTACCGCCGCAGAAAATGGCGATTGACAGGGTTGAGATCGGTGAGAGAGGCCTGGTGGCTCTGAAGAATATAAGGAAGGGCGAGAAACTGCTGTTCGTCCCACCATCTCTGGTTATAACAGCTGATTCGGTAAGATTATTGTTTTATTCTCTTTTAAAGAATTCGGGTTCGAAGTGGGTTTATAATCATGAATTGATTTAGTCCATTCCAATCTCCAGCATTGGAACTTTTCATTCTGTGAGTCCTGCTGTTAGTGGGACCCCTTTTGAAAATTGTACAGATCAGATGGTCCTGGCTGTCTGATTGTTAGCCTACAAATGGTATGAGGGCTGGAAGTTTTGTACAACACCATTTCAGTTTCCAGTTGCACGAGTGGGACCCACGGTTCAGTGATCTAAACCGTTGATATTATGGCTCCAGTGAGGATGGACCACCCACCAAGAATTCCGTTGTGGGAAAACTTATAACCACATCAGCAGGAGGTGAACAAATTGATGGTTAGAACAACAAGGATTCATATTCACTGAACTGTGGGACCCACCTTTACACATGAGAACCCCGAAACTCTAAACCCAAGCACTGTTGATACCTCGAAGATGGAAGTAGGGTAGTTAGGAATGTGTTGATTTTGCACCATGGTTTATACGTGGTGGGGCCCTCTGAATGAGAAGTTCTGATCAGTGGAGAATGAGGCAGTTGTCCATTTGGGGTTTTGACAATAGGCCACCTAGCCAATTGGTATATTTTAGAGTGAGATTGTTCTTGAATTATTGTAAGTGAAATGGTTTAATATAAGTTGACATGCATAAATTTGATCTTTGATTCTATCAAAATAGAAATAGGTTTGTTTCAATTGCTTTGAACTGCTTTGGAGAAATCATATCTTTGAATTTCTAAACTACATTTGGGTTGCATTTGAACCGAAAATAGAAAATTTGAGCAACATCCATCTTATCTTTCATGGATTCATTTTAAAATATATCAGCACGCTTACCTAACATCTGCAAAAAGAAATCAAGATGCTTGGAAGCATAGGATGTCTGCTTTGGTAGTCTGCAGTACCACCAATTAGATGCATAAAAGCCTATGAGGTCTGGTTTAGGAACCTGCTGGACCACCAATTAGTTGGTTCCCCAGCTCTTCTCGGTAGAAATGATGGGACCTGCCTGTGTTCATTATTTCTTCCAGAGCCCTGCTATGTCTACTTGTAAAGATGAGAGGATTTCATATTGTACTCTCCCCACATGTGCCAAAATTGCACAAATGTCTAAGATCCAGGCCGTTCATCAGGTGGGGCCCTCTGTGCATACTCTGTGTTCCAAGAATAAGATCTGTCCCAATAGTAGGTGGTCTTCATTTATATGTGAAATGTGGAATGTTGATAAAAATTTTAATGCTCTGTTTCTTTCATATGGGAGTTGCCCACCCAATGATAGCACTGGCTTAGTTTTCAGGGCACAAAACACACTGGGCCCACCAGATGTACAACCTGGATCTCAAACACTGCTTCGTATACACGAGGAGTAGATCTGAATTTCCTACTCTAGTGAGTAGCTATTTTCCAAACGGTGAATTGACCAAACTAATCATTGATGCATATTTTCCAAAAAACTTTTTTGAACTCAATTACTTTGGATGCTAGGAATGGAGCCGTCCGGAAGCAGGTGAGATTTTGAAGAGAAACTTTGTCCCGGACTGGCCACTTATTGCGACTTATCTGATCAGTGAAGCAAGTCTCATGCAGTCTTCGAGATGGAGCAGTTATATCTCTGCCCTGCCTCGACAACCCTACTCGCTTTTGTACTGGTATGTTTCTGGATTCTAATTCTCTTACTTGGTAGTGTTGTGGGAGATTAGCTGGACTATAAGACCAGGATGCTTTAAATTTTCTCTTCTGCATAAGAGTCTACTCTCAGATTTTTTTTCTCCTACAGCCTCTATATATCATTGCAGGACACGTTCAGAACTAGACATGTATTTGGTTGCTTCACAGATAAGGGAAAGGGCCATTGAGAGGATCACTGATGTAACTGGAACGTACGCATCTCTCTTTATATATTCAATGACTACTTTCTGGAGTAAAATTTCTAATCCTACTCTTGCAAATGTTGCATGAGCAAGCGAGATCTGGAAAATTTGGTGGGCCCCACTATGTATGTGCATTTTTGCACAATCAGGCCTGTCCACATCAGGTGGGCCCCATGTGGTAGAAAAATTGAAAGTTAAAAAGGATCGAGCAAGGTTCAACATCCAACTCACATGTGGTCTGCATGATAACATGACAGGTCTGATTTCGGGACACGGGCACACATATACAATGTTGCCCATCTGGTAAATGGCCTTCATGTTGCACACAAATTAGCACATGTTGGGAGTAGTGTTTTAAAGAGCTTACATTGCGAAGTGTAGCTTAGCGTTCATGCTACGTCGTTCATGAAAATAGCTTAATTCATGCATGGCTGCGCTACACACTAATTAGCAAACGCCTATGTTATATATGATGCAGCTTATACTATTAAGTTATTTTTCACTAAACATTATGATTAAATGTTTTAACGATTTGCTATATTTTTCTATGTTCGATAAACATTAGTTAATAGTTTCATTTTTTAGTAAAATTAAAATTATATCAGTTCCTTAGCTATTTCTTTATTTTATACTTAATCTTTGCCATTTTAAAATTTCCTATTATTTTAGGATGTGTTTGGTTGTGCCAAATATTAAAGTTTTATTTATTTATTTATTTATTATTATCAATTGGTCTAATTTTGTACAAAATATCATAAAATTTGATTATATTTGGTGCAACCAAGCATATCCTTAATTAAAAATCTAGAAGTAGTGCTACATAACTTACGTCTCACGCTTCAGAGGGGTGAACCCTTCACTATACGCTGTTCACTATTTAAAACACTGATTGGGAGAGTAGGATCTGGTATCCTACTCTTGTCAGTAGCCACTCTTCTTTCTTTCTTTATCTCATTTTACAGCTAATGCTTGGTTACTTGCTTGTATTCATTGAAACTACATTTTCTGGGCTTTATCATGTTCTAAGTATAAACCTGTAGTTTTAATTATTAAATGCTGTCTATAAATGCTTCTGCAGATACAATGATTTAAAGCTCAGAATATTTTCCAAGTATCCTCATTTATTTCCTGAGGAGGTACTGGCATCATTTGACGAATCACTCTATTCTCATTAACCGATGCACAGTTATCAAAATTCTCCACTAAGGCGACATGCTTGCACTATCGTCCTTCTCTTGATGTTTAGTAAAACAATGGCATCCAGCTGCTGTATTGTTCTACAACTTTGTAAGATGGCAAAGGATACATGACCCGAGCAGACTTCAGTAGCATTTGCATGTACTGGTCGGAGCATACTTATTTCGCTTGGTGTTTGGGGTGGAACCCACATAAAGCGGGATGTTCTATTCCACTTTTCTTCCCCCAAAATGTGGTTGAGATAAGAATGGGACATTGTGCTCCTTATATCAACCATGTTTGGGCATCCCGTTGGCTTGGAACTGATAATTGAAACATACCTAAAGCCTTTTAATTGGGTGCAATATTACATTTTAGACATTTAAAGCCACACATCATGGCTGGAATTCTCCTGATATTCTTTTCTATTTGGTTTCCTGAAGCAGCTGCTTGACTGTACCTATCATGATTCTTTTGTGAATTCATGTCTAATTTCAGGTATTCAATATGGAGACATTCAGATGGTCCTTCGGCATTCTCTTCTCGCGTTTGGTAGGTAAATTTAATTGTTAGTTCAATGAGTGTCTACTGTACAGCATTAAACTATCAAACCACTTATATCTTTCTGAATTAAATTGAATTTTCAGAAAAACTTCGAGGTGTTTTATCTGACATTTATCTTCTAAATGAGTAATGGGTTTTGTAACATGGTGGATTTGGAATGTTTATTTCCTGTTATCCCAGGTTCGTTTGCCGTCAATGGAAGGAAGGGTTGCATTAGTTCCTTGGGCAGACATGCTTAATCATAGCTCCGAGGTATCTTTGTTATTTGGTACCCGATATATATTCCAACTCTGAGATAGTTTTCCTTTCTTTGCAACATAAAAATATGGGAAATGATTGTGCCTTCCCATTGGGTCACATGAGAGATTGCCTCAAATCTCTTACCTTGCATTGATGGTGGGCAGGAATCCCACTGCACATCAAAAATAGGATTCCTGCTCAATTCCCAGTAGGAGACAGGAATATAACTCTTTATGCATACAGATTCCACCCAGTGCCAATGGTAGGTGTGAGATTGGAACATACTCTTATATGTTCCGAAAGTATGTTGACAACAGTTTCAGCTGGACCTAGTCTTTGTTGCAGGGCCCTTCCAACTAGGTGCCACTCCAGCTTCGAATCCCCACTTCAGAATCTTGTTCCTGCTTCTGCTTCCTACCTATTTATACTTGTATACATTTTGAAAGAGACGCTTTGACTGCTCCCATACCCGAATTTGTCACCATTTGCTTCACATTTTGTGCAAATATAAACCTAGTTACCCGTGCTTGTGTTTCATTTAAGCATTACACACAACCTACTGCTACTTTTACATGTATATTGTATCATTGAGTACTCTCACATGAGCATTCATGGTGATAAATAAGAAACTTTTATCTTTTGCTTTATATGATTCAACTTTTCACTGGAGATGTTTGTACTTGAATGGTTTAGGTGGAGACATTTTTGGACTATGATAAATCTTCACAAGGGATCGTCTTTACAACTGATCGGTCATATCAGCCAGGTGAGCAGGTAAAGAAATATATAGTCTTTACTCCATATATGTTACTATGGTTATGCAAGAAGTGTAAAATGCAGGTTAGGAGGATTCCACAATAGGGTAAACATTAAGACACATTGAAACTTAACTAAAACTGTTTCTAATTCAGATAGGTGATTTTCAAAAGGAATTTAGAAAATCGTTTTCCCCTATTCGATCAATATTATTTTCTAGAAACCTTTTATAAATGTTGGGATATAGATCTTGGATGATTGATTTTACAATTCAATTTTCTTTTTAAAGAAAGAAACCTTCTTCTTCTTCTTCTTCTTCTTCTTTTTTTCTCTCAGATATGTTTCTATATAATTCGCTAGGGCCATTTGGGAGTTGGGATCTATAACATCAATGAAAATCGATTTTGTTGCTCCAAGAAGCTTGCTGTGGGGCCTTCATTTTGTTGTTTCTTTTTTTTTTTTTTTTTTCCAAAATAGCCCCTGTAAGTAATCATGCACATTACCCCCTTTTGTACTTCCACACAAGTATCCAAAGATTTATTTTTAAGCTCCTTATTCAAACTAGTCATTAGAAATTTATCCATCCACGATAAGAATCCTTAATTTCCCAAAGAATCCTCAACTTCCAACTCGGGAAAAGCAACCATCTAAAAATTATCTAATTTATATAATATTCTTTTGGAAGCAGCTTTTAGAGAATGATCATTTATACAGAATTTTGATGCCTGATAGATCTAATTTTTCAATCTAAATTAATACTTAAAACCCTTCTGAAGGTGGGATCCTTTGCTGGGTTACCAATGAGATCTTACCTTCCTACCACCAAAACATGCACCCAAAAGCCAAATCATAGCCACTCAATTGGCATTACCGGTTGCTTAATCTAAACACACGATATGATGATTAGGTCTTCATTGGATTGTTAGTTCCGGCAACTATTCTAGATGTGGTATTATCACCTTATCATACACTCACTCTTGAAAATTAACAACGTCATTAAAGGAAAAAGGGGAGCTACATCAAGGAAGAGGTAAAGAATTCTTGATTGAAAGAGACACCCGATCAACACCCATTTTGGCAAAATCATCAGCCACCCAGTGTTTGAATTGTCGACGAGAAATCGATAATATCGGCGATATTATCGGTGTCGCTGAACCGGCGATACCGAAACCCCAAGTTTTCGTTTCTCTTCCAAATATCGACGAAATATTGGCGATATTTTCGATTTTATCGAAAAAATAGCTATCGTTCTCTTTATTATTGAAAAAAAATTGAAATAAATACAAAAAATATATACAAAAAAGATCTCTTACCTTCTTTTTCTCCCGATCTACCCGCGGAAGTGGATTTCGGCTAGATTTAGTGGCAAATCGCTGTTGATAGCTCTGAATTATCCGAGATAAGAAAACCCTTTTAAAAAACCCTTTTCTTTTCTTCAAAGAAAGAGATTTGAAAGCGAACTTGATTTCACCGAGATTTACGGAGATTTCGGTTCGGATTTGAAAAAGAAAAAGATAAATTTCTGGAAAGTTTTTTACGGAAGATGAGATTGATTGCGATTTTCCGGAGAAGAGGAGAGAATTTCGTAAAAACGAAATTTCTCTCGCGTCCGGGAGGGGATTAGCTACTGACGGGTTGACTATACTCACAGGTTGAGTCGCGAGACTAGCTACTGAAGTGACGTCGGCAAGTTCCGTGGGCCCCACCATGATGTATGTTTTGCATCCACACCTTCCATCCATTTGGAGAGATCATTTTAGGGCAATATCCAAAGAACGAGTTAAATCCAAAGATCCAGTGGACCCCAGCACAGAAAACAGTGGGTCAGTGACACCTACCGTTAAAAACTTCTAAAGGCCACAAAAGTTTTAGATCAAGCTGATATTTGTGTTTTCCCTCATTTAATGTCTTTTTTAACTTTTAAACAGGTTGGATTTCAAATAAACATTATAATGGGCCTTAGAATAGTTTCAACGGTGGGAATCACTCTCCCCGTTGTTTTCTTTGGTGGGGTCCACAACAGATTTTTATTTGATTCATTCTTTGGTTCATACCCTAAAATGATATCTAAAAATGGATGGACGGTGTGGATATAACATATACATCATAGTGGGGCCACATAACTTGGTGACGTCACGTCAGTAGCCAACTGGCTACTCAACTTGATAGTACCCATCTAATCCGCGTCCTCTCACACCCGCTGTATAGCTGCTGTATACGTAAGCAAGTTCTGTGGGTCTGATCACAGGGTATTTGTTATATCAAAACCGTCCATCAAGTTGGCGAGCTCTCTTAAGGCTTGAGACGAAAAATAAAACAGATCTAACTATCAAGTGGACCACACTGCAAAAAGTGGTGGGAGATTGAACGTCTACCATTGAAACCCTTTTTGGGGTCACAAAAGTTTTAGATCAATATGAAATTTGTTTTTATTCTTCATTCAGGTCTTTGTGCCCTTATGAACAGATTGGATGGAAAATAAACGTTATGGTGGGCCCTACGTATTTTTTAACGGTGAAAATCATTACCTCTGCTACTATTTGTGGTGCGGTCCAAATGATCTTTGGACATGATTCATTTTTTGGATAACGCTCTTAAATGATCTCTAAAAATAGATGAACGATGTAGATATTATAAATACATCACTGTGGGGCCCATGTAACTTTGATCTCCTTTGAACCGTTCGTACAACTTGGAGCTCTAGCAGCGTCAGTGCACGTCTTCGCACTACACGAACCTGCAGCAGCTATATAGCTGGTGTGTGGTACACCAGCCAATCTGCTTCCAATTTTAAGGCAATGGAATGTGCTTCCAATTTAATGGTGGGATTTAATAGCGGTTGTTCCCTTTGCTGTGGTCCACTTGAGATTTGGAACTACCTCATTTTTTGGACCATGTACTAAAATGATATGCTGAAATAGATTAATGGAGTTGATTTCTCGCATATATCATGGTGGGCCCACGAAATACTCTCCAATAGCCACCTCGTTATTCACAGCAACATAAAACACATGGGATACGGTGGGTACCACAAAGTCCTTACACCACCTAGAGGACTTGATTTGGCTAGTGACGTTGCCACTGTTAAGATGGCTAATGGTTGGTGCTATGTGGGCCTAATCATGATGTATTTATTTGATCCATGCTGTCCATCTATTTTTTCAGATCATTTTAGATCTTGATCCAAAACATTAGGCATGTATAACTCTCAAGTGGACCACACCACAAGAAATAGTAGCAATTGAATGTCCACCATTAAAAACCTCCCAGGGTTCAATGTAATGTTTATTTGACATCCAACTTGTTAATTAGGTTATACAAACTAGTTTGATACAAAATTTGTGGCCCTTGAGAAGTTTTTAATGGTGTGCATTCAATCAACACTGTCCTGTGATGTGGGTCACTTAAGATTTGGATCTATCTATTTTTTGGGCCTATACCATAAAATGATCTGAAAAATTGAATGGATGCGTCAATATGTCAAACAAGTGCCATATCCAAGCCATCAATCACCAAGTACACCAATATATAGATTCCATGTCCCAAAAAAGGTGTACTTTTTTAGTTCATTAACTTTTACATGTCCTAATTATTATATGTTAACTGCATTTGTATTATATGAACTCATTTTGATTACAATTGGAGCGATTTCTTATGGCAGCATATGCTTTTTGGGTCCCGTTAAATAAAAACTTATTATTTAATGTATTTTTTTTGTAATTTTTTTATTCCTAAATATGCAAATATGTGTATTTAGGCATGCCCTGAAGTTTTACTAAAAAATTCCATCATTTTCCCCATTATTCGTCATTTTTTTTTCGCATTTCCGGTTATCGGCGATATTATCGGCGATAACGATAATATATCTTTATCTCTACTTAGCGAAACTTGTAGCGATACCGACAACTCGAATACTGCAGCCACCTGATTTGCTTCTCTCCAAACGTGGACAAGTAAAATGTTAATCCTAGAAGGCAAAGCATGGATCTCTTCAAAGATGAAAGACATCATCCATGGCTCCACCCAATGGTATTAGGCATGCAATCAAGTGCCTAGAAAAATATTTTGGAAAAATCCTTTCATTTTGTTAGATAGGACAAATTCTCCAGGAGATAACTGGGAGTATTCGAAAGGAAAGATCCATTAGATAATGAATCTAGGTTAAACTCTCGGAGAAAGAGCCTATGCAAGAAGGATATATGAGCGAGGTCATTCTTATCCTAGATTATCTCACCAATGCCATGAGGAATTAGATTCCTATGAGAAGAGTCATCAAAATTAACATTCAACTTTCCAGGTTGCAGCCTTTTCCAATGATATGAAGATGTGGAGTTTGACACCTCTTTATTTGCTACCAATCACCAATCTTTATGGGGATCTGAAAGCCAATTTGATGATGCTAGACAATTTTCAGAGATTTTATCAAGCAGGATGGAAACATTGCCAATGATGTGATTGTATCTCTCTTTCCACATTTCTGAGAATAACACAAATGGAATCACTTGCCTAGCAACAACCTTGACTTTGGAAGATGTCTCCAACTTCGCATAAAGAAATTCATTGACGCTGAATAGGTTTAGTAATCACAAACATATCTCATAGGTCACAATTGGGCAATCTAAGAAGAGAGTGAGCATTTTGTTCATCCCTCTTACGCCATAAATACTTATTTGGAAGAAAAATGTTCCTTTTTCTTAAGGTGCTAAAGATCTTCTTGGTTGTTGTCCACATGAAGGGTTTTACTTTTGTTGAGATCAACCCACTCCACTGTAAGCCAAAAGGTGGAAAATCCTCCAATTGTAGAGAGATTATGGAAGGAAAACTTAGAAGAGAAGACCCCACTTAGATTCAATTTCCAATTTCACCACTTCCTCATCATTTATGTCTTCTAAAGGTCACAGTTGACACTATTCTTACAAGTTACACCCCACAAAAAAGAGTCTTTTACCCATCTTCCCTTACTACCCTTCATCCTATAAATCCTCAGAAATTTTGAAGCCAATGGCTCTCCACCCACCTGAAGGTCCTCCCAAAGACACCCCTTATGACCCCTTCTAATGATAAGTCGGATCCCTCATAACATTACATTTCCATGCGTTCCTTCCCTCTGTAGATAACTCTTTTCGACAAGCTCCACAAGTTCCTTTCCAAATCTCAACCCCACTTATAAAGAAAGCTCCAATTTCGGTCTCTTATTCTTCCTACACCTAGGCCTCCCCTTTCTTTGAATTTTGAACCTCCTATTCTTCCTTTCATCTTGCCTTCTCTAAGAAAGCCTCCTTGGGGATTCTTAAGATGCTTGGCTACACTGATCGGAATTTTGAATAAGGTAGTAGAAATTCAACAATGTTGCTTTATGAGAATGATGCGACTCCCAAAGGGAGACAAACCTTTCTCCAACATTTGATGGTGAACTAGCATATCATCTGCAAATTGAACATGAAATGGAAACCTCGGGGTTTGTCTTTAAACACCGCCACTCTTCCGCCCTCAAGAACATTAGACTAAGGCCCTCAACCACAATTATGAAAAAGAATGGAAATAGAGGTTGACCTTGCCAAAGATCTCTCGTACTAGGAAAGAAACCCACTAGAGTGCCTTTCACTAGGACAGTGAAGGAAGTATTTGAGATGCATTCTTTCATCCAACTAACCCATTTGTCTTTGAAGGCCATTCTTTGGTGAAAATAAAGCACATAATCCCATTCCACTGGCTCATAAGCTTTTTCCATATCTATCTTGCACAATATGCCCTCTTCTCCTTCGTCCTCTCTAAAATGAATGCATTTGTTGTCAAGGTATTCAATAATGGTAACGGTGGCTGTAATGGTGACCACCATTAGCTTTACGACATAGGTTGTAATGGCCGATACGGCTTCTTCTTCTTCTTTTTTTCTCTTTTTTCGAAAAACCTATTCCGCCCCATATCGGGCCCGTACAGGCCATATTTTCCTTAACGGCCATTACAACCCCATAACACGAACGGTTCCCGCTGCTACTCTTACGTAATGGCTGTTACAGCCATTATGTAACTGTTTTTTAATACCGTGTTTGTTGTCCACCAATGCCCCATCAAGAATTTGCCTCCCTTGATGAAAGCACCTTGGAATAGAGAGATAATGAAAAGCATAACCATTCTTGGGTGAAAGGCTAACAGTTCCACTATTATCTTGTAAATTCTACCAACAATAATAATGGGGAGTATATCTTTCATCAATCATCATGATTGCCTCTTCTTTCTAACGTGCATGACAATAGAGTTAACACCTTTGTCCAACCTACCTCTCATGTGGAATTCATTCAAAGATTCCATTACATCACTTTTTTTTCACCTCCCAACATACACAAAAAAGAAAGGCGATAGACTAGCCATACGGACTCAGGGCTTTGTCTTTCCCAAGTCCATTACCACTATTTTGACTTCCTCCTCACTGAACTTCCTCTCCAAGAGATCTGCTCAACCATGCAGGATAAACTCAAACTTGAACCTATCAAGAGGGGGATGAGCAACCTCTTCCTTTGGGCAAGGAACATTGATATCAGTGTTCTTCCCTAGGAACTTCGTGTGCTAGTATGACGCCATTATTTGTTCCTTATAGTTTTTACAACAGTAGACCTAACAAATATATCAGTGACTTGTAAGTCGCAATGCCTACATGCAACATAAAAACTTCATGTGCTAGTGCTACACCACTTTTTGTTTCTTACAGTTTTTACAACAGTGGTCCTAACAAATACATCAGTGACTCGTAATCGTAATGCCTGCATGCAACATCAAGATTCCAAAGACATTTGTGAGTGAAATAGATTGTTTTAGTTGACATTATACCTATGCAGGCATCATCTAACAGTCAGTTGATAATGAGCCTGCAGTAGTCCATTCATTAATCAGGCTGGACTCATATGTTTGTTAATCAGGCATAAAATTTGCATCCAAGCCAGCCCTGAGCTTGGACCAAAGCTTGGGCTTGGCCACAATAGGAAGTTGCCAAATCTGGACCATAGCCCATAACATTTAATGATTGGGCTTGAAACTCCAGCCTGGGCCTTAGCTATGCACCTCAAACTCAGGCCCAAACTCAGCCCTTGGCACAGGTCAAGAGTCCAGAAGCCAGCCTAACTTTGGTAGTTGCATCATGCTCTGGTTGACCACATTCCAACATTCTGTTGATTATATTTTGTATTTCATGACACTATTTGTTCAGTCTGCTTGTTATGGTAGAGAAACGGTAAAACTGACCTTCATCATAAAATTATCTTTCGTTGTAATTGTTCATGAATCATGCTGGGATTTAAAATAGTACAAGCTATCAATGGCTTCCCATTAATTCTTATTTCTTAAACCTTGGGGTTTGTTTGGATGGTCAGAAAAGAGAAGAAACAAAAGGAAAATTGATGATTTTTTTTTTTTTATTTCCCATGGTGGAATGTCTCACCGTGTTTGGATAGCAAAGGAAACATTGGATGGGAAAATGCAATCATTACCCAAACATCATAATAAAATTCTCACACATGAAATACATGGTGACTTTTGTGAGAGATCACTAGTTATCCGAACAAGACCCCCAAAATGGAATCCATGCTCATGGGAAATCTAGGGAAATCATTACAGTTATCTTTTCTTTTCCCACCATCCAAACAGACCCTTTTGGATGAAATATACATCTTGAGTCATGCCTTACCATTTCTAAGGGTTAAGTATTTCATATTTTGCAGGCATTCATTATAGAAATGTACTGAATGTCTCTCACTGAGTTCACTTACATAATTTGACCACAGGTTTTTATATCGTATGGCAAGAAATCAAATGGAGAGCTATTGCTTTCATATGGATTTGTTCCCAAGGAGGGAACTAACCCAACTGATTCAGTCGATTTGCTATTGTCACTTGACAAATCTGACGAATGTTACAAAGACAAGTTGGAAGCGTTACAGAAGTATGGTTTGTCGCCGTGAGTAGTCAGCATATTCCCCTCACAGTTTTTATTTGGTATAAAATATGCTTGGCTTGGCCAAAATCATGTTTTTACGTGTTTTGTCATGTATTTACTCATATCACAGGAAATTGTGGACAATGTTATGCCCTGGATTATTTCTATGATGGCATTATGGCTGCCAACAGGCCAGGCCTGGGGTTGGTCTCGGCCCGAATTTTGAATTGTTTCGGGCCAGGTCGGGTCGGCCCTATTCAAAATTCTGATTTTGCAGGCCTGAGCCCAGCCCATTGACACCCTTAGATGGCATTAATCACTCTTTACAATGGATATTATCAATTTTCTTGTGTAGTTAAACAATCTGAATTCTGAACTGAAGATTATCCACCTTACCATATTTTTGGGGTTGTGCCTTTTCTTCTATATCCACACCAATGCTTATAGAGAAATTATTTGATCCTTGAGCCAAAACATATGCTTAGCATGCTCAGGTCCTTCGTAAAAACAGGGTTGATGGCAGTGTTTTAAGTATTGACGATATCAGCCGATATATCTCTCAATATATCTTGTATCCCACCTGTGAACAAATCTCGAATTTTCGAATTTCAATCCTTTTATTTTCTATAAATCATGTTAAATTAGTGTCAAATTGTTACAAATCCATGATTATTCATGTTTTGCATGAAAAAGCATGGATTGGGAGCTTCGATTTCAAGATTTGGAGATGGGCCGAGCTGTAGAAGATTGAAAAAAAAAATCAAAATTTCCCAATTTTTCGCAAATCGATTACAATCTTTGTGTCTAAACATAAATTCAAACATGTATATAACCTGATTTAGTGATTCTTCTTTTGCTTTTGAATATATTGCTTGTGTTCCACAAGTCTTCTTACATTTATAAGTTATATGAATAGACTTTGAATATACTTGCATCAATTCAGTTAGAAACTTAGAAAGCGCATAGATTAGGACCCCATACAAAGAAAACCTATTATGTGCACTTGTTTTTTTTGTAATGTTTTGATTTATAAGTGTATATTGATGTATTTGTTTAACAATCATTGAAGTTTCATTGAAAAATTTGACCAATTTCCAAATGTTTCCCCATATTTCCAACAACAGTGATTCATGACGCGATACAACCAATATATCCCATGCGATAACCGATAAGTATTCGTATCTTGAGGGTGCGATATGTAACGCAATGCCAATATTTCGAACATTGGCTGATGCTTGGGTAATCCAGATCATTGACCTTTTGGGCCTCAAACTAGACGGACCAGGCCACCAAATTCTCCTTGATGGGACAATTCTAAACCTTAGACTTGAGAACTACAAATAGATGGTTAATAAAAGAAATACAACAATGATCCCCATTCAACTGAATAAAGATAGAGGATGGCTAAGGTTTTCCAATCTAGGAGAGTTTTTTAGGAATGGTTCATCCTTGGTGGGGCACATCAGATCATTGATCTAGATTCTTGAACCATGGCCCCTACTTCTATGTATTGAGGACCTTAAGATGCTATACATCACCTCAACATCCACAGGTTGAGGATCATATAATTCCTCACAATGGGTATGGCATGTGCAAACACACCTGGAGAGAGTAGGGGAGAGAAAAACAGAGAGGGAGAGAGAGAGGACATATCTTGTGCTAACTAAGAGCTAAGTGTGAAGAACATGAATAATCCATCGTGCATCAGGTGCATTACCACATTTTCACCACGGATCCTAAAAGTCAATCCAATCCAAGACTTAGGTGGGCCACACCATAGGACACAGTGTAAACTCATGCCTAATACATCTAAATTCACGTGGTGTAGCCTGCATTAGTTTTTGTATGTTCTGAGGGCATATGGTCATCCTCATGTGGCGTTTCAGATGAGTGGATTGCGTGGCATATAAACACGATGGTGGACCCCACATAATTTGGATGATTTTACTAATGGGACTCTCCATCTCGAAAGTTCCCCATGGTGTAGCCCACCTGAGTTTTAAATCGGCCTGATTTTTGGGCCCTGGTCAAAAAACAAGGTGGATCTCATCTGCATGAAGTGATTCCATCCACCCAACAAAGTCATGCCCCCCTACAACTACCAAAGTCACACAAGTGAAGGAGAGAGATGGAGGGAAAGGGTTTGGCTACACCCGTATGGGCCAAAATCACCTAGAATACTTTCAATTGTGGGTGACCCATCTCAATTTTTTCTTGTGTTGTGGCCCGCTTGATTTCTAATCATCATCTTTTCTGGGCTTATGTCTTAACATGAGCTGGTGCAACCGATCTATGTAGTGAATGTCACACAACCATCAAAGTGGTCCCATGGAGCCTCTATCTCACTTGCTCCCTGATAGTCTTCTTCCGTAGGCGCTACACGCAAACAAGAAGGATTTGAAAGTATGAAAATGCCCTTAGAAAAAGCAAACTTACACCTATTAGCAGAGGAATTGGCCAAACATAAAATCCAATTATATTTGCATTTGCAAAGTACTCCTACCTTTGTTTAAAATATCTTCCCATGTCCTTTGCATATGCAAAGTCTTACACCCTATGAAACTAATTGCAAGGGAAAAGTTGTCCAAAATCTTCTCGCTTTATTTATAGTATAGATATTCCTATAGCCAAGAACAATTTCCTTGGCATAAAATTTTAAAGGACAAAATACTAATGACATTGGCCATTGTTCTTTGCATTCCATAGGAACTCACAGGTTATTAGTCTTTCTCAGAGGATATTAAAAATCAAGAATCTTCCCTTTGTTTTCTATGTTGTTGTAATCACAGATTATGTTGGAGGAAACTACTTTCGTTCCTGCTTTTGGGATGTTGCTTTGCTTGACATTACATTGTTTCATGATAATTTCACTGCATTGAGTGGCCATCTAATTAGTCCCTTTCAGAATCTACTCCATTTTATTAGAAACCAAATCTACAGTTCAAATGCATCCAGGGACCAGGATAAGTAGATGCTCTCTCTATTAAAACTTGCAATTTCATTTCAGCTTAACCAAAATCAGAACTAGATCCGTGCTACATTGTCAAACAGCTGTATTTGTTAATAAAGAGATTTTGCATTTTCAGTCCGTTACCTAGTTGTACTTGTATTGTCATATTTGTTCATGCTTCGTCCAGATCCTGGCTATAACTTGATTAAACCTCACTCTTCGACTTTACTGTAACTATAGTTTTGGAGAAATTATATGATCACTCAAATTTGAGTTGAGTTTATACTCGGGTTGTCAGTTTGTGCAAGTGGGGCCGGTGGTCCAGTGAGCTAGACCATTGGCCAGTTGATGAACTAGTATGAATGCATTGAGATCATCAAACAAGTGAAGTAATTAGAACGCAAAATCAGGCTTTCCTTCCACAATTTAAGAAAATTCAGATTTACAACTAGCATGAAATTCAGACCATAAACGTTCCCACAGAGATAATCATAAGATAAAGAGGAAATTGGTCATATGGGAGATGGAACTCCCATCTAGCATAGGCAAGACTTGATTCATGTGTTAACCCTCCATGCAAATTAAGAATCCCACAATAATAGGGCCGTTTTAGATGGGAGGGATGGTTCGGGTTTTAATAAATTCAAAACTATGATTAGGATGATCGGAATTAAAGGGAATTAAGGTTTGGATAGGCTAGAATTGGGTAATTAGGAATTTAGGGTTAGGGTTTGAAATTAGGGTCAAGAAATTTAGGGGTTTTGGATAGCTAAGGGTTAAGGATTTGGAATATGAGAAATTATGAATTTAGAGGGATTCGGCAAATTGGGGGAAATTGGAATCCTAGGTTTAGGGTTTTTTTTTAAAGAAAGGTATTATTTATTTCCTAGGTTTAGGGGTTTTTTTTTTTTTTTTTTTTAAAGAAAGGGATTTATTATTATTATTATTATTTTATTTATTTATTTTTTTTTTTTTGGGGGGGGGGGGGAGAAAAAAGAAGGGGCCCACACGTGGCTGGTCATATAGACACATGTGCATGCCTACATGTGGGATAGCTTGGATGTGGGTTGAGGGACAAAGAGTTTGGATTGGGTTGGGTTTGGCAAGAAGAAGAAAGGAAACAAAGGTGATGATGGAGAAAGAAGAAGAGATGAAATGGGTAAGAGATGCTTACCTTGGAACGAATGGAAAGAGATGAAGGATAAAGTGGAATCACTCCATGCAGGCTTCACACCCTTCTCCAATAGTTGGAGATTCAACAAGCTTTCTAAGCTAAGGAAGAGAGAACTCCTTTTTTTTTTTTCCTCACAAAATAAGGCATGGGAACCCTTGGACGCCCACCCCTTTGCTTTTATACTTTCAGAAATTTAATTACAAAATTGTCGCTACAAAGTAAAACGTGGCCCACTCTAAAATAAGCAATCTAAATCAAATAAAACCAATCTAAAGTATCCATCATGTCCAAAATAAATAATAACTAAGAAATAAAATTAAAAAATGAGACACATAAGGTCTGAGATCTGGTGGTCCAAGTGGTCCAATGGCTCGATCGCCGTGATCTGACGGTCCGATGGGCCAATAGACAAAATCCGACGGTCAAAACCTCCAATAAAAGCAAACCACATGCATCTTCCCAGTATAGGATTTTCTAGATGCACGAACATGCATGTGGGGTCTTCAATGCAATCCGTTGGGCCCCACGTAGCAATCGTCCAGCCATAAAAAAACTGGGGCCTCAGTCATGGTCTTCCTCCTCCACTGGTAGACATGATAGGATGATGCTCTGATGTCCTCATCACCAGTTGGCCCCACTGCACATGTACCATGCCCCCAATGCCTCCTTGATAGAACAATCCTTAAGAAGAGAAATATGGTGAGGGTCATTATTCAACTGTAAAAGGACATGATTGGTGGCTATAATCTTCATTTTGGAAAATTACAAAGCCATGGTTCATCCACAAGGGGGCCCAATAGACCATTGGGCAAATAATGGAAGCATCCCCATTTGTACAAACTGAAATCAAAGCATCCATTGATCTGTTTAGATTATACTGTATTCATATTATTGTATTGTATCCATTTATAACTTCACATTAATAAGGATTTTCTTTATTCTTTATGAGCAGGTCTCAGCGGTTTCCTTTGCAGATCACTGGTTGGCCATTGGAGTTAATGGCATATGCTTACCTGGCGGTCAGCCCCCCAAGTATGAACAGACATTTTGAAGAGGTTTGACCATTTTAACCTTCTAAAGTGTTTTAGCCATGCTAATGTTTCCTTCCCAAAAATTTCTTCGCCCACATGCAGTGTTCCACATCATCTGTGGTGGACATCTGAACTATGCATCAGGTCCTCCCTTCTGTGTATATGACCTGGCCTAAAACTCAGGCCCATTAGTTCATATGTGGGCTACAATAAATCAAGTATGGACCATTGGCAACTTCTCAATCATCCATTGTCGTCTACCTGTATGGTCCACCTGATGAGTTGGCTGGCCTGATTTTTTTGGCTGGATCATCTAAACAATGAAGCCTATCCATGTTGGCACTACAGAGTTGTGCTTGGAGAGCTGCATGTTGGCTTACGAAGCTCTACTTGTGACTAGAAAGTAAAGATTTAAATACAACAGTATGCTTACTGATGTGAACAGCTAGATGGTCTTATCATGCCTTTGGATACAACAACATTCGTGCAACATTTGGTCTTGACTGTAATTTCCCCTCCAATTTTTTTAAGTGCTGTCTTAGAATTTGGTCCAAAATAATATGCATTTTAATGATGATTTGGATTTCTAAAGAGCAAAATTAACATGGATCCATATAAAGTGTACATTGATATGTGGGCCAGTTGTAGACACAAAAGCCGGGAAGTTGTAATCTGTGTCCATAGTATAATATTTTAAATGAAATTGGTATATCCACCTCCTAAATTTTTTAGTTCCAACCCTGAAAGGGCAGTTTGGTCATTAAGAGATCGTTACAGGCAGTCAACACAAGTTTATTGTGACTTACCCCTGTCAGGGTTCACTTTGAATGGGTGGAAATAACATTCATTCCCCTGTTTAAAATGCATTCTTATATATAATTTCTTTCATATAGCAAATAGCTACATTTATTTAAAGGGCATATGCCTCTATATTGGAAGGAGAATTTGATAACATCAGCATGAGACTTCTCAAAATTGCACTGAGGTTACATGTCACTAAGGATGGAATGCATTTTATGGTATCTTTGGCATCAGTCAGCAATATAATTCCTTCTACATGTGAAGAAATTCATGCATTGTTGTAGCTTTCCTCAAGAATAGTTACATCTTTGTAGTTAGTTATCTTGCTAAATGGGATGACATGCAAACTAAATATCCAAAGGCTAGAGCCCTGAGGTCTCGCCCACCAATTGATCACCATACATGAGACATCTATATACGATTTAGAAAGATTTCTAAAATAATAGGTCCAAATCCATGTAACAAGGATATGAAACTTTCTTGAATTTTCCCATTCGACACAGATGCTTGTGTCAAACACTCCTTAACATGGGTCATGAAAATCTTGTTCGTCTGTGTACTTATTTTTATCTTTTACTTTTGGATCTTTTGTAAATATAAGTAATCAAGTTTAGGTTTATTGGTATTTATTTCTGCATATAAATAATTATATTGTACTATTAAAACATGGGAAAAGATTGTGCGCGTCAATGTGCATGTTGGTGTGGACGTATCTACCACCGTCTGATGAGAATCTTACCTGCATTACAAAATGGACTATTGCAAATTCAGATTTTAAAATGCTTATAGATTCCTGTCAGCTTTAAATGGTGGGAACAGTGTGTGCACTGACTCTCGATGCTCCCTAGAGTCCTAGACATTGTAGTTGTATTTTATTCATCAATTTTTTGTTGTCGTCATCATCTAACCGTTCTTCCAACAACTAGGGGTCCATTTTTTAGATGTTAGATTCACGGAAGTTCTATGATAGGCTGCCCCTACACATCAAGCTTCCTCTTTTACTGGATTTTGGACCCTGCCATGGCACAAGCTCGCATTTACAACACACGCAAGTCACATGCTAACATGGTCTACCCAATACAACCCCAGCCCAACTATTGTCATGGAAACCCCAAAGACAAGCAAACAAAGGAGGGTCCTAGAGGGGCAATTGTAATATATACCCCTAAGCAAAAGGCACATATATGTGTCTTGCTCAAATAGTTGGCTGTCCAAAATTGGAAGGAGCCCACCTGTTGGTGATGCAGATTCATTTAGTGGATTTGCTATGCATAGGTCATGCCAGTAAAGTCTCTTCTGGAAGACGATCTTAACTATCTGATTGGTGTCCTGCAAATTGATGTTCTGGATAGCAGTTTACATTAAACAAGAAGAAAAAACTGATTGTGGCTAAGATTTCCAAATGGCGAGATATTGGGAGTTCAGGTTGAGGCCCACAACATAAATGGTCCGAAGCACAGAAAGGCGGGCCCACCTGTACAGTTGCTGGTTGCTCCAGAAACATCATTTGATTCAGTTGGGCATTATAAATTTCCTGAAAAAGAAAAAAAATGCATTCATTTTAATCAATTTTTTGAAATGAAATAGACTGAATGTGTTCTCTCTCATCTTATGGCCTCTTTATAAAAGTTGATTTTGGACAAATTACTGGTATATTAAACAAATCTGAGACAAATTACTGATGAATATTAAGTACTTAACTGTCTAAACTTGATTGTGGAACTTAAGCTTTTCGTTTCTGTATATGTGATCAAGTAGAATCACAAAGGCTACTAGCACGAACAGGATAAGCATCCCACTCACTGGGACATGTGCAGGAAATTGGGGCTTTTCATCCAGTAGGCCTCACCTTGTATGTGCCCTGGACCACAACTCAGGTTGGCCCATACATTAGGTGGTGGATCATCCATGTACGTTAAATGTGGACCATTAGCCAAGTTTCCTTAAGGAGTCCATGTTCCGGTCGCATGTGACCCACCAAATGAGCTGATCAGCTTGCTTTCTGGGCTGGGGGCATATACTTTGTGAGGCCCATCTGATGAATGGTGTCAGACCTCACACAGGTGTGCCATGGTTGTCCATGTGCCTGCAAGTAGCATTCATATCTCGCTCAAGTAGCATATTAAGCCTAGTTTCCATGTCTACCATTCGATGAGTTCATTCTACAGTGTTTTCTTCCTATTGTTTTTCTTGGATATCTTATAAAATTTGCTGCAGATGGCTGCTGCAGCATCAACTAAGACCACCACTAAGAAGGACAACAGATACCCAGATATTGAAGAACAAGCCCTACAATTTATCTTGGATTGCTGCGAATCAAGCATATCAAAATACACCAAATTTCTTGAGGTAAGAAATTTGTTTCTGTTTCTAAGCACAAAGCAATTAGTCAGATAGCTTAATTCAGCATTTCCAGTCATTTAAGATGCTAAAATTAGAAATCGTCAGAAGCACACAATAATTTTTAATGCCAGATAGTAGTTTTTATTTCTTCACATTATTCTCTATAGACCCAACTACACACTACCACAGATGCCAATGTTGCCCGTGTTCCATAGCCTAGTGGTCCATCAGATCTGCCTGGTAGTGTAAATGGCCTGGTTGAAAATCAGGATAGTCCAATCATTAGGTAGTCAACACTTGTACTGTGGACCATTGTAGAGCATTGGAACATCCATTTTTTCATACAGTGGTCCACCTGATAATTAGACCAGCCCGATTTATTTATTTTTTGATGTGGCATGTACATTGCAGCTCATCTCATACATGAGTTGGATGCATGGGCAACCATGGCATGTGTAACAGCATGAACTGTTGTGCACTATTAGCAGACCTTTGGCTAGACAAATTTTTAGTTTTTATGTTATGGGATATCTTGAGTTACTAAATGACATTCATAAGTTATAATATTTTAATTGAGTAATTATTTGTTTTTCTATGGATATCAGGCAAACCATGCAATGTTTACTTTAAATTTCTTCTCTCTATAATGATTCTTACCATGCAAATATGGTACGCAGTATGATATCTGGATTGTTCTGTTCATCTTCTAGGCCCCATGGATAGAATATAGGGAAGAAAGCAAGAAATCACATTGATTTGATGATACTTGTTAATTGAATGGTATCAAGAGAGAGAGATCGAGAGGGTGTTAATAACCAAGTACAGTTGTAAAGAGAGAAATGTAGAAAGGATAAATAGAACTGGTAATGGCGCACCGCTCGAATGCCCCATATTTTCTACACCATCACATTGCCATTTTGCCAACACTCCCACTCAAGCTGGAATGTAGATGTCACACATGCCCAGCTTTCCTAAGACATCCACATCCCTTGTTCATCATCAACTGGTAGCCTTTATGAAGATGTTGGCCAATTGGTTGTTAGAACCAACAAACAACATTGTCAGTATTCTCTACATCAACTTTTCTGGAACCAAATAACAATCCACTTAGAGATGCTTGGTCCTTGAGAAACCAGAGTATTTGCAATATGGGTGGACCTTGACTGTCACAGTGAAGAGTTTGATATCTAGCTCTCTTCTTAAATGTATTTCTTTTTTCTTTTCTTTTTTTTCATGATTGTCCCTGGTTAGAACAATGTCATCGACATACGCAATCAGAATTCTGGTACCAGGGGAAAAGGGAGAAAAGGAAAGATGAGAGGGTCGTAATTCTCTCACCCCCTTTGCATTTTATTTATAATAGCCAAGTACAGTTACAAAGAGATAAAAATAAAGAGGATATAACTGGCTATGGTGCAAGTCACGAGTACCTTATACATTGTACACCATCATGCGTCTAACAGAACTAACTGTCAGGAGGATGGTTAGAAGAAAATTTGACCAACAATCTCATCCAACAGGCACAAGTCCTTAACCTGGACAGTTGGAATATCTGATCTGTAATTTTTTTGGCTATGGCATTCCGTGGTGAGGCCCAACGGATGGCCGAACGGGATCTTAAAGAGGCACAAGAGTGTCTCTCCAGGAGTTCTATATATCCTGGATATTATAATCTAGAGACACAAGAACCTTCCCAGATCAAGCTATCCATACCCTTGTACTCACATCTTTGCACTCTTGCACTTGTCCTCTTGAGAATGTTTTTGTGAGGCATATGAATGTCCACACTTTGAGATTTGTTCAACACTTGGATGTGCAAATATTTCTGTTGAATTTTGGATCTGTGAGTTCATTGTCTCTTGAAGACAGTTTGATATCTCTGTTCTTTCACACTTGCTGGAATATCCAGAAAAGGATGACAAAACTGTCTTAAGATATTAACTATTCAAGTCAAGACTTGAACCCACAAATCTGATGTTTTGGTCTCAAAATTTTCTTCATTTACACCATTGGGTGCTACTCGTCTTTCAAAATGGTCAAAAAATCTCACTAATTATATGATCCTAACCATCCATTCAATAACATACACAATGGACAATATCATCTGAAGAAAAATACGTCCAATCATTCTAGTTTTGGGACCTCCCTTCGATTTTTATGGTTCTAAAGAATTGCATTGTTAAGGTTATGCTCCCATTCGGTCGATTGCTCCAAAAATAGACATTATAAGAAAAATTGTCTATATTTAGATGATGGTTGGAATCGTCTGGTTGGTTAGGATTCTGCACTGCAGCTTGCAAAGAGTTGGATGGAATCAACGGGTGATTCAGATCATCGTTGAATTCATTGTTTATTGTAGGCCTGCAACAACTTGTTGTATATGATCTTTCTTCAAATGCAAAATTCTATTTATCTGCAAACTAACCAAGTTATCTTTAGGTTGATTTTGTGGGTTTAGGGGATGGATGGAAGGATGGGTTGCATTGATGAAGCCAAGACTCTGAATTTGCATGCCTGTTACTTGCTGCATTTATTCCTTTTATTGAAAGTTTTATGTTGCTTGAAGTCCAATGTGTGATATATTCTTATTCATGACCAGGGAAGTGGATCTGTTGATTCAGATGTGACATCTCCAAAGCAAGTCAATCGAAAATTGCTATTGAAACAGCTAGCAATAGACCTGTGTACCAGTGAGCGGAGGATCCTATTTCGCACCCAATATGTAAGCTACATAACTTCCTAACTATGTTGCACTGATGATTCATTCCAGGATACACAGCGCAATTCAGCCCCACCACGTCAGTATTAAAAGTAGTTATTTTAGTTAGGAATTTAAGAATAAAAAAATCCCCGAAGGTTTCTAAGAGTCATTGACACATACAATGCTTTTGAATTTGATGGTTGAGTTAGATGGAAGTGGAATGACTCAACTTCAGTTTTTAGATACAGGCTGGTATTTTTGACAGTCTAAACCATGACTTAGGGAAAATTTCAACTAAAATGGGTTGCATGGGAAATTCACATGCAACCCAGATCACATGGGTCATGTGTCTAAGCATCTAAGCCTTGCATACGGTGGACTCCACCATGAGTCACCAGTCACAAAAATCAGGCCAGTCTGCTCATGAGGGCTGGTCGCCTTGTACAAGAACAATGGAAAATCTGATTCAACATACAAATGTGTGCCTATTTGTTGAGTGGACCATTCTGATTTTCACATCAGGTCATCTTCATGGTGGATCCCACCGTATACAGCTTAGATGTATTACACTTGACACATTGGCAAATGAGCTTGGTTGCCTCTGAAGCTCACAACCAATTGTATGCAATCGTATGGGTGTTGTCAACCCCAAGTTGCTGAGTTCGACTCAGACATGTTCCAACTTGAGTCTTTAGAGAAGGATCCAACCTTACCCTCTACTTTGACCCGATCAAATTGCATGTATATACTATTGCATTAAATTGATATAGTTCCTGGATATAATATAATATATATGTTATTACATTAACTATAGCATATTTGCATAGTAATTGACATTATTGTATTCAAACAAGATTGGCATTTAATATGGACTAGGCTTTAGTTGAAATACTAACACATGTATCAAACTTACTTATCAAGCATCTGTCTCTGTACATCTGGCACATGTGCAAGATCTGGACTGTTCCTCAGTTCAGCGCTACCTTTGATGGGACATGCACCAAAACTTGCAGTGATTAGATGATCTTAGACGGCTATTGGAAGGTCCTTTACCCATTGAATGTCAACCATTGGTTGGACTTTCTTCTGATCTTCTGGCCATCCATTTATAGTAACTCAAAGTCCACCAGTGGGTGGCTAGGATCATCCAACCTGTCTTTTTGGGACATGCTGTATCCATGGTCAGGGAGGGAGAGGAATGGTACAGATCTCATAAACATGTGCCATATTTATGATGCAACGTGTGATAACCAACTTAAATATAAGTGATGACACTGTAGCTATACTCAAAATTCCATTTAGTAGCAATTGCACCCACCGGGAGTACTTGCAATGCCTATTGAAGAGAGCTGATGTCAAGTGGGCAGCCGGTTGTCAAGCTTCTAACCAGCAGGGATGAATCATGTTTCTAATCTTGATCAAGCTATGGCGTCCTAGAAGTGAAGTGCCAGAATTTTTGATCCACTGGTGGTGAAAATTCAGCAACAGTGTGCTAAAGCTTTCCCTATAAGAGGTGTGCTACAATTTTTAAACCCAGTAAGAGCATGGGGTTGTTGCATACAATATGAAGGAGTGTTAGTATTGCATGTTGTAGAAAATGAAGCTGGAAGGTGCAGAAGTTAAGAGAGATGGCTAAAAATACTTGCATACAGAGAAAGACAATACTAGCAAATGGCTAGGGATAGTTATTAATAAAGACTTTGAGATAGGTTAGCATAGGTTTTGAGAAGGGGTGATTGACTTATGCAAGTTAAGGTGGTTACGAACAAGGGGATACTTAATATTGTTATTTGCTAGTGCATCTGCAGTTTAGGTGGGACCAAAAGAAAGTATTAGAAGGCGGTTTTTGGACCAGTTCAATGAGGTCATTCATGGTTTTGCAGAGGGAGAATAATATTAATAGGTGAAGACTTAAACAGGCATGTGGTGATGGATAGTGAAGGGTAAGAGAAGGTACATGGAAGACGTTGGTTTATGGAAATGAGTTGCTAGAGAAGATACTTGAGTTTGTAATAGCTTGTGACTTAGAGGTAGCAAATACTTAAATCTGACTAGCATACGGACAGTGGTACCAAACCCACTAAGGTTGTTAGATACTCCTCTCAACTTTCTGTTAATACAATGACACAACTTTATACCTTGTGGTACGAAAATTTGAATTCCAACTGGGATGTGTGAAAATACCAAATAGGGCTCTCTTTCTACAAAAGCCCTTCTTTATTTGCCTCGTAGAAATCTTATCTTTTCAGTTTGCTGATACGTAGTCTCTTTCTTGAGAAATCTGGTAAGACGGGACAGATATTGATGTCAGAATCTTGACTGTGTAGACTATGGGACCGCTCGAATTGGCACCCTTCCCAATCTCCAATGTATGCATAACCTTGGTATTGTCGACCATGGCACCACTTGAATCATGCCCTTCCCTATCTCCAATGTAGGCATAATAAGTGTACGGATTGGTGTATGAAGCTTGGCATTGTCAATCATCGCACCACTTGAATCGGCGCCCTTCCCAATCTCAAATATTAGCATGGTAAAAATTTATCCAGTAGCCTCCATCCAAGCTGTGCCACAGCATAAACCACAATGAAATTTTCGTAACCATCCAATCGGTGGCCTACTGTGATCAATTTGATGTAATCGTTACTGAAAGATTCATGCGACTTTCTAATTCACACAAAATAAAGAACAACTATGAACTCTTCTTCCTCTGTAACAGCGTACATACATAAACTCTTTTTCATCTGTAATGTACATATTGCCATTGTCACTATTTCTTCTTCAATAAAGAATGACTAGGAACTCTTTTTCCTCTGTAACAGCATACATACATAGAACTCTTTTTCATCTGTAATGTACATGTTGCCATTGTCTCTATTTCTTCTTCAATAAAGATTTTTGTGTACTGTAGATACTGCGGAGGAGGTTGCGAGACATGAGAACTGGTGAATTGAGAGCTCTTAGGATACTGGACGGATTCAGAAAGATTTTCAAATGAAGGATTTGAGTCACCTGATTGCTGTATCTGCTAAGCAGTTTGAGGTGAGTAATGAGATTTTTTCGGCCATGTAGTTTGTATTGGAAATGTACTGCTTAGCTCTTCTTGGGTTACAGGCAAACGTTCTTCTTTATGACCCATTGTAATATATGCTTACAACACCCAAATCATGTGTTTTCTCTGTTATTATTTCTTGTCATGAAAACTGGCCTGTATTTCATAGAGTTCATATCATAGCAATTGAAATTTTTGATTGTTTCTTGCACAAGATTATGTGCAGACTGCTTGATTCCACTGATTTGAGTGCTCCTTATCATTGCATGAAACAATTAAGGGGGTTTTTTCTTAGGCTTTTTTTTTTTTTGGGAAGCATTTACTTGGCTGTGAAAATGGGACCCACATTTTTTCTGGCCATTCAATGCTCACCAGCTGTGGTGCCACGTGTCCTAGTGTACCACATTTTACTTTTCCTTGTGGATAAAGTCTGGTACCTTGTAGTAGTGACCCACATTTCAGTTCATGGGATTTCAACCATAATTGGGCTCACCCTCAATAAAAGGAACAGTTGATTTAGGTGGGCCACACTGTGCAAAAGTCCCACAGCATGGATAATCCAATTGTTTCCCATTGGGGCTGGAAACAAATAAGGGCTGACAGTTCACATTCAGTAGTAAAAATTCCACTATTTTGGATGGTTAGGACTGTCTACGTGGTGGGAGTATCTCATGCTTGAAAAACAGACCATCCATAGGGAAGTGAAATCGACTTAGTATGCTTTTATCGTACTGAGTAAACTCTGTTGGGCCCGCTGTGAATGTATGTGGTTTATCCACGATGTCCAGCCATTTTTCCAACTCATTTAAGGGGTTGATCCCAAAATTGAAGCAAATCCAAAGCTCAAGTGGACCACACCACAGGAAACAGTGGGAATAATGATTGCCACCATTGAAACCTTCCTAGGGTCCACAGTGATGTTTATTTGTTATCCAACCTGTTCATAAAATCACACAGGCATGGACGAAGGGAAAACACAAATATCAGCTTGATCCAAAACTTCTATGGCCCCCAAGAATTTTTCAACGGTAGACATTCAATTCACACTGTTTCCTATGGTGTGGCCCACTGGAGCTTTGGATATGCTTCATTTTTGGGCTCAAGCCCTAAAATTATCTGGTAAATGGATGAATGGAGTGGATAAAACAGAGTTTGCTCAGTAAGCAATCCTCTTCCTAGGGAAGGCCATTGGATGAACAGTTTATATATGTTATCTCTATGTGAGAAAAGGAAAAAATAAAATTTCCATTAAAGCAGCTTAAAAATTTATGTTCACATAAGTTTATGTGGGTTAGCCTACTCTCAGCTTGGAAAATGACGATCAATCCCCACCTTCAGATCATCCTCAAGTGACTTGGTGTAATGGTTCATGTTTTTAATTTGTAGTTTTAAGAAAATAGAGTTTAATTTTGCTTAACAAAAGAAAGTCTTTTTGCCAATCTTTTTGGTTATTTTCTTAGGGGGTCTTTGGATGGATAAAAACTGAAATGTGGGTAAGAAAAGTATCCTAGAATCCCGAGGAAATAGAAAACCATGATCCCAATCTTTCTTCCATTGTTTGTTCTAAATTCTGGCTTTACACAGATCCAATGTTCGAAGTATCAGTATCATTGCAAGTTTCGATGGATTGGCATTAGTCATACAAAAACAATATTGATATCGCCCAATAACCAGAGATGCAAGGAAACATTGGGGAAACATGGGAAAACGGTGAATTTTTTTAGTGAAACTTCAAGAAACCTTAAAATACACATATTTGCATATTTAGAAATAATTTTAAAAATTACAAAAAGATTGCATGCATAATAAGTTTTCATTTAATGGGGGATTAAAAGCATGTACTGTCATAAGAAATCAGTTAGACCATCCCATCAGTCCCATCTATCCATCCAACCATCTAACTTTCTATCCAAACATCCATCAATATTTTAGAACATCAACAACACATCCATCCAACCATAACATTCCATCAGTTCATCTTTTATGGAGACCTTGGGTTTGCAAATCAAGACAGTGAAGCAGAATGGGACAAACCATCTCAAATGATCTCAACATGCGTGTTTGTATATTAGTGGGCGAATGAAAATGAGCTACATCAGAGGAAAGGTTGCTGACCCCGATGCTAAAGATACTTATTATGACCAGTAGAAAGCTGAAAATTCAATGGTAATGTCTTGGTACTTACATTCTATGCAACCAAACATTAGTACGAGTTCTCTTTCAAGGACAGCAAAGGAACTGTGGGACAAGGTTGTTGGAGCATATTCTCAAAGAGATGATAATGGAAGAATATGTCAGTTGTATTAGGAAATTTCAACTGTAAGATGGAAAGATAGCGTGGAAACGTACCACGGATACTTGCATGACAAAGGGGAGTAGATCATTACCAGCCCTTTTCTTATGGTTGATATTATTGAAGAAACAGACAGAGCAAGAATTTTCAAGTTCCTGGACGACTTAAATCTAGAATATGAGATGCAACAAGTTCAGGTCTTAGGAAAGAGTCCCCTTCCAGCTCTTGACTCTGCATATGACTACCTATAGGGGAATGGAAGCCTCACTCCTGCTGAGAAAGAAAAACTGAAGTGCAAGCACTGAGCCTCAAAGAAAAACAAACACAAAACCTCCCGGTCTGATATCAATTTGATGCAGGACAATTAACTACTTGTTCTAAAATATCGAACTGGTAGAGTATGTTGAATTAATCCCTTTTTCTCATAGCCTAGGCCTCACATCCATGGATTATGTCATCAGCCAAGCTCTCCTCGTGAGCTCCAAATCATATGGGTTCTGCCCTTTCATGGGCCTCAAATCACATGGGTTCCGCCTCACATGGGCCACCCACCCGAGTATGCCTCCGAATCTCACAGGCCACTCCACTTGAGCCTGGTGTGAAAAATTCCCCGCATTACATGATCCGATGGACTGAATAAAAAAAGAAAGGCCCCACTTGTACGGATGGAGGACTGATTAGGCATGACTAAGTTTGTTGGCACAATAGAACACGAGCATCAATCATTTGGATCCCAAACACACATGTCCATTCATGGTGGGACTCATCAGATCAACTTTTAGGTCAGATATCCGATGGCCTTGTTTGCAACGCTGGAAAAAAATGACTTCAGCATTGTGTGTGTGTCGCTTGATCTTGTTCAAATCGACTTCATCAGTTCAACTTTCAGGTCACATTTCCTTTGCTGGTGACCTCTCTTGCCAAAGTAGCCACTTACAATGATTTCCTCTTTCCATGGAGAGAACCTAGCCTCATGAGAGAGTGTCCTCTGTAACGAGGGCAATACCATATTGGAAACTATATAATTCTTTTATTGCATGTTAATGTATTTTAGAATGATTCACTTTCAATTAGGTAACTCAAAATGCAAAAAGCAATTAATTTTCTCTAGCTAATGGGCCTTACTACTTAGCTTGAGCGCTTGACGGAAGAAGGCTGGATGTCACAATTGCCTCATCGACCAACCATCAGTTTCTCATCCCTCTTAAGCTTCTCATGATCTTGATTTGTCATTGCTCATTGTAAAGGCAGTCTGCTTGCTATACTTGGTATCCTTCTCGTGCTTGGAACTTGCATCCCCTCGTAATTTTGTTTCATGTAAGTCAATGTCTCATTCTTAAGTCTTTTTCACTTTGTTGTCTTATGTTCAACTCTCTTCTAGTATTGCAGATGTTAGTGCTTTGTGCTTTATAAAATCAATGTGTTAATCTTAATCGTTAATTTGATGATCTTGTTCACATATCATAATGACTATGGGTCCTGCATGACATATTATTAATGTCATAACTAATTATGTACGGCATATCTTAAATCATATATGCGTATGTTCAACGGAGGGAGATTCATCTGATTATCCTTGGAAACTTGAGATTGAAGACAACAAGCACAAGTTAAGGGAGAGTTGTGTTCAATGAATCTAAATACCATGTTGTTCCCTGACCCCTACCATGTTATAAGACAAAACTACGATTGTTATTCTTATATAATCATCTTGTATAAGGGAATTGATAGAAAATAAGAATGGAAGGTCTCCACCATTGGTTTGATGAAAAGTCAGTGCCCATATTTATGGGAATGCGATCGATATTGGTATTAGACCAACTGGATACTTGATTGGATGATCACTTCAAGTCTCTCGGACCGAGAGACCCATTATCCTTGATTCAAATCAACTTGTATATGTATTAGCTTTGACTAATCCTTAGACTTGATGACGTATGAAGAGTTTAAGTTCTTAACGTAATGTACTTTGGCCCACCTCATGGTGTCAATTGCAGTGGCTCATATGTGGATGTTGATGGGTTCATCCATAAGGAAACGTTTGAGATATATGTAATCCAACAAAGAATTCACTCTCCTAAGGACACTCTTACAGCTAGATTTTATAAATCAGACCATTCATCAAATAGTTATTCACTAGTACCATTATTCCAAAGGATTTAAATGATTTTACAAATATTCTCAACCATTGATTTATTATTTTAATCATTAAAATATTTTTATCACACTTAAGAGTAATTTGAACAGTTAAGATCTTATTGTTCATCACTTAGTTTGCATAGGAACTCGATCGAGGATGAATAGCCATGTTCAATAAAGGATGAAGTTAATTTAGATACATGATTAGGATAATAAACCTCAGATGTAGGGGTCGTTTGGTAAAACTTATTTTCAGCAGTATTGCCGAAATTTGATGTTTTTAGTGATTTTCAAGGATACGGATTGTTTGACAAATCTAATTTGTTAAGTGCCTAAGTTAATTGTTATTTAAAATACCAAGGTTTTTTTTTTTTTTTTCCGGCCCCACTTTGAGTGGGGCATATATCAAAGTATATAAGCATTGGAGCATCATGCTGGTTTCTCTCATTGAAGCTCTTAACTCTTTGTAGACAAGATTCTGTAGTAAAGGAAGCCAAAGAAACAGAAAACGAGAGCTTTGGACACCCATGCTCCTAAGATCTTACCATAAAAATAAAACAGACAGAAAAAGTAAAAAAGAGAGAGAAGATAGATTGCTTCTATCTCCTCAGTGTATGAACCATTCCCTGGAGATCTGGTAGATGAGAGAATCCTGACCCTTCCATCAGTGGCTTGGAAATGATTATATATATATATATATATATATATATATATATAGCATTAAAGAATGTCTAAATCGCAGGTGGACCACACCACAGGGAAACAGTGGTGACTGAATGCCTACTATTAAAAACTTCCTATGGCCCACTGTAATATGTATTTGCCATCCAAACCTGTTGATTAGGTCACAGAGACTTGGATGAAGGGAAAACACAAACGTTAATTTGATCCATTTAGGTCACAGATTCAACGAAATAGCATCCAAAATGGGTCCCCACCCGATGAATGGCTCTGATCACCATTTAGGTGGACCCCTATAACACAACTTGCGCAGCTACTCTGAGGGCGTGAACCGCGTGACTTTCGCTGAGCGAGCGCCACATGGGCTGAATGGGAACCGGATTGGGTGAGGCCGGGGAAACGGACGCGGATTGCGTCCTACCCCCGCCCGGACGGTAATCCGTCCAGGCAGGGCTCTGTGGGGCCCACCTTGATGTAAGTGTCTTATCCAAGCCGTTCATCGCTTTTCTCAGATCATTTTAAGATATCATATTAAAAATGAAGCAGGTCCATAGCTTCGGTGGACCACACCAAAGGAAACTGTAATGATAATGACACCAACGTTGAAACCTTTCTAAGGGCCACCGTGATGTTTTTTTTTATAGCATCCAACCTATTCATAAGGTCATGTAGACGTGGATGAAGTGAAAACACAAATATCAGCCGGATCCGAAACCTCTCCAGCTCCCAAGGAGTTTTCAATGGTGGACGTTCAATCCCAACTTTGTGGTACACTTAAGATCTGTACCTACATTAGTTTTAGGATAATACCTTAAAATTATCTGAGAAAAACGATGAACGGCGTAGATAAAACACCTACAATAAGTTGAGCCCCACAGATCCCTGCCCGGACGGGGGTAGGACGCAATCCGCGTCCCGGGAAACGAGAAATTTACGACTGTGGACCCCACCTTTTATCCAGTGGTTTTTACGAAGAAAACCAAACTTAGACCTGCTGGTACGGACACCGAAGATGAGGACGAAAATACCCCTCCTTTCAGGAAACGGATTGGTTACTCCCCCATGCTACCCACCAATGGGTTGTGGTCGGTGCTCTGTAGGCCCCACCATGATGTATATATTTCATCCATGCCGTCCATATACTTTTATAGATCATTTTATGGTATTACACCAAAGATGAGGTATATCCCAATCTCAAGTAGACCACATTAGGAAACATTTTTGAATGAGCATCAACCATTAAAAACTTTTTGGGGGCCACAAAACTTTTTTATCAAGCTGATCTTTGTTTTTTCCCTTCATCTGGGTCTGTATGACCTAATCAACAGATTGGATGTCAAATAAACAATATAGTGGGCCTTAGGAGGATTGTAATGGTGGATATCCAATCACCATTGTTTTCCTGTGGTGTGGTCCACCTGAGATTTACATCCCTCTCATTTTTGGGATAAAGCCTAAAATAATATGTAAAAATGGATGAACGGAATGGATGAAACACATACATCGTGGTGGGATCCACTTAGCACCAACCATCAGCCATGGGGTTGGTGTCAGGGGGAGTAGTCAATCCGCTACCCTCTTCGTGATATTTTCACTGCATTACTTTCACTCCCCTTAAAGAAAAAGCAAGCGCTTCCTTCTCAAAATAACTTTCATTCACTCCCTTGTAACGAAAAACCGACGGACGAAGGTTTTTCTTCTCATTTTCTTGACCGGAATCTCTGTTTCAAGGTTGAAAATATTCCCTCACTCCAAAGTATCTCTCTTCAACCTGCATTTGATCAGTACTACGGTAGTTGAAGGTACAGATCTTAAAAAAAAAAGGCTATTATCATACAATTGCATTACATGCGAAGTTCGGTCAATTCCATATGTTGGGCTTAGTCAATTTCATGCGTTAGGCTTAGTTAATTTTATGCGTTGATCAGTCAAATCCATGTAAAACACGCTCAATTTTATTTGAAGCTCACTCAATTCCATGTTAGGGCTCACTCGATCTCATGCTAGGCTTACTGAATTTCATGTTTATCCTGCTCAATTTCATAATAGGATCGCTCAATTTAATGTTTGTCGGGCTTAATATCATGGTAGATAAGGTCAATTTAATGTTTGTCTTCATAAATTTCATGCTAGGATCTAGGGCTGAAAGTTGGGAGGGTTGAACCCGACCGACCTGACATTGGGTTGGGCTTGGGCAAGATGTATCGAGTTCGATCTCAGGCTTGGGCTATACAAACACCCGCCCAATAAATCTTGGGTCGGGCTCAGGTTGAGGTCTTGGGTTGCCCGACCCAACCCAAACCCGATCAACATATAAGTAACTTATAAATTATAATTGAGTGTGGATCGTATATGTTGAAGAGATAGGAAATTCTGGTGTTGTCGGGTCTCATTGGTCAACATCATTTCCAATGACTCAAGCTAACAAGAAATGTTGGATTTCTCTCTCCCAAACAGATTGTGTGCTACACAACACGACTTTTAGATGAGTAGTTGTCTTATATTTTAGCTTGTTTGTTTAGAATAAATTAAGTTCTTTATGATAAATAATTACATATATAATTAATAAAATCATAAAGATAAAAAATAAGATGTGTATTAAAATATAATAAACTAATGTAATCATTAAAAAATTAGCATATATCCACCCAACCAACCCGACTGAACCGCTTGGGTTGGGCTTGGGTTGAGAATTCCCAACCCGAGGTTGGGTTGGGTTAGGTTAGGGTTAAGGTACAAGAACCTTGAGTTGGGCTAGGGTTGAGCACCAACTCGACCCAACCCGCCCGACTTTCAGCCCTACTAGGATCGCTCAATTTAGTGTGTGCCCAACTTTCATAGTAGATAAGGTGAATTTAATGTTTGCCTCGATAAATTTCATGCAAGGCTCGCTCGATTTAATGTTTGCCCAGCTCGATATCATGCTATGCTCGCTCGATTTAATGTTTGCCCAGCTCAATATCATATAAGGCTCGCTCGATTTAATGTTTACACCGCTCAATATCATGTTATGCTCGCTCGATTTAATGTTTGCCCAGCTCAATATCATGCAAGGCTCGCTCAATTTAATGTTTGCCCCGCTCAATGTCATGCTATGCTCGTTCGATTTAATGTTTGTCGGGCTCAATATCATGCAAGGCTCGCTCGATTTAATGTTTGCCCCGCTCAATATCATGCTATGCTCGCTTGATTTAATGTTTGCCCAGCTCAATATCATGTTATGCTCGCTCGAAATATCATTCGCCCAACTCAATATCATGCTATGCTCGTTCGATTTATCGTTTACCCAGTTCAATATTATGTTATGCTCACTCGATTTAATGTTTGCTTGCATAGCTGAATTTATAGTTTGTCTGGCTCAATTTTCAGTTTGCCCCGCTAAATTTCTAGTTTGTCCCATTGAATTTCATGTTTCCCTCACTGAATTTCATGTTTGGCCCACTTAATTTTCAGTTTTTTCAGCTAAATTTCATGATTCCCCCGCTGAATTTCATGATTTACCCCGATGATTTTCTAGTTTGTCCCGCTGACTTTCATGTTTCCCCTGCTGTTTTTCTAGTTTGTTCCGCTCAATTTCATGTTTCCCCCGCTGAATTTATAGTTTGCCCCGCTCAATTTTTTAATTTGCCCCCCTCAATTTCTAGTTTGCCCCGCTGAATTATCAGTTTACCCCGCTCAATTTTCTAGTTTATCCCACTGAATTTCAATGCTTCCCTCGCTCAATTTCTAGATTGCCCCGCTCGATTTTATGCTTGCCCAGCTCAATATCATGCTATGCTCGCTCGATTTCATGCTTGCCTCGCTCCATTTCATATTTGCCCCGCTCAATTTCTACGTTGTCTCGCTCATTTTTCCAGTTTGCCCCACTCAATGTCATGATAAATAACCTCGCTTAATTTAATAAAATATGACATGAAATCATTCGTACCTTTGAAAGCCTAATCTACATGCTCGAGTTGTTTACTTGAAATTTTAATGCGTTGCTTACCCTTTATTTCTTTAAGCTTTGTATTGTTCTCATCTATAAGGGAAAGCGAGTTTTCGGTCTTCTATTATTTAATTGAGTTTTGTCTTATGGCAAGCTTCCGTTGTTTAACGATTTATTGATAATTTGTCATTGTATTGGTTTTCAGATAATGGCTACGAGAATCATCTGTTGTTATGGCGGGGAGTTAGAATGTGAAAACAAACAATGGACGTACACGAGTGGAAGTACGAAAACTATTTCGTACGTGTCGATACTACGTACGAGGAGCTTCTATCTAGAATGTACATGATTATTAAGAGTAGCCCAACGGATTGTTATATTAGGATGAAAGTATTATATCCTTACTCCAATAAATCAATCCCTCCAACTGAAATCGAAGACGACGATGACGTGAGAGAGTTCTTGGGAACACGGTTGGAGCATTCGAAAAAATTCAACCTTTTAGTCATCGAGACAATGCAACACATTAATATGACAACACACATGGACAGTGTGGCTGAGGAGCATGGCGTGGAATTTGAATATAAGTCAAGTCCATTACAAGTAGGAGGAACAAATGATCAATTGCCCGAGCCGCCCTAAACATCAAACTTAGTGAGTTGCCAAGTCAGCGGTGCACTTGACCTTGACCTCATTTATGATTACATGGCACCGCCTTTAGCAACAACAGCAAATTTGCCGTCATCATCCACGACTCGAAGATACATCAGACGTGAAAGCGACATTCCGCATCCAGACCTTCCCGAAACGTCAAACTTCATCACTCGTTAAGTTCTTGGGCCGTTTGATGATGCTGCATTCACCAATGCATCAATGTTGGAATATACGGATTCGTTGTGTGAACCGATCGATATAGCCGTTGGGCAAACGTTTAAGGACAAGAGTCGGTGCTAGTATGTTTTGAGTCAATTTCCAATTCGCAATAAATTCCAGTATAGGGTATTGTACTCAAATTCTAGGAGGTTTACCGTGGTGTGCTTCGAAGATACATGCGAATGGAGGGTTCATGCATCTCGCATGAATGATGCGGGGATATTCAAGATACGGACTTATACGTCAAAACACATGTGCGGCATGTCATGGATGAAGAGCGATCACTGACAAGCAAGCAGTAAGTTAGCGTGTGATTTGGTTGTTAGCTGCATTGAGCAACACCTAGGGTTGAGGCCACGTGATATTATCTTCACCATGCAAGAGAAGTATAATATTGTTATCAGTTATAGGAAGGCATGGGCAGCTAGGGAGCTTACAATTAATCAGGTGATGGGGACTTATGAAGACTCCTACAATTAACTCCCCTTGTATTTGCATGAGTTGAGCACAGTCAACCCAAGGACAATAACTGCCGCGCTTGTTAACCAAGAGACTTTCAGGTTCAAGACATGTTTTGTTGCGCTCGGACAATATGTTAGAAGTTTTCAAAAATTATTGCGGAGGGTATTAGCCATTGACGGGACACACTTAAAAGGCAAATACAAGGGTATTTTATTCATTGCCATGGACTTAGATGGGGACAATTATCAGCTTCAAACTCAGAAATCGGGCTCACAAAATTTCCGATCACTGAATCCGGCACCGACAACCTCCGTAGTACCCCATTCTCGGCTCCCAGCGCCCATTCGCCAGGTTCCGATCCTAGGATGCTACGAGGAGGATTTTCAATGTCAGTTTGATTTATAATAAGCATAACCAAAGACATAACCCACAAACAACAACAAAAACTCCATCACATTTTCACTATGATTAAAAACTTCATAAGTATAATGAGCATAAAGGGAAATACAATGATAATGGACAAAAGCTCTAAGATGATCTGCTAAGGGCTCCTGCCTCAGCGCTGCTGCGGTCCAACGTCACCTGCACGCAACGGTCGTGCATAAGCTTATAGAAAGCTTAGAGGGTGGTGAAAGTGTGTGTGCAAGGTAATAATACAATTATGCAGTATCAGAGTAATGTAAAATATGTTGACGAATCCATGAATACTATTAGCTGTACCAAGGCTATGCGATGCAAGGCATAAATGATGTCAGTCATACCAAGGTCATGCGATGCGAGATGCAATTCAAGCATACGAATCCTCATCTAAGTCCACATATCAATACAACTCAACTCTGGAATATAATCGGGGTCTAGTACACTCCAACCAGGTTGCCGCCCCATCGCGCACAATAAGGTGAGTGGAAAAGACCTCACTATCCGCCTGCCAATATCGGACTCGGCTCATCGATAGCGGACCATTCCTTGAGTTGGACAGACTCAACCTAGCTTTGCCCCCTCCTCTCGAGCGGGTAAGGCCGCACCCCCTTCCAACCGACCACGACACAGTGGAAAGCGCGGCCTCTTGGTAATCGGCACTCGGCGCTCATGCACCCACTCGGTCTAGACGTTGGAGCAACCTCCTGGTACCATAAGGGTTTAAGGACTTTCACCCAGGGATATCTATAACACCCCATATAGAGCAAGATTTTTGGTATCCAATCCTGCCAACTACGATACACCTATGGAGGCTACGGCCCTGATGTCACTAGGTCGTACAGTAACCATGTTACATAATACAAGATGCATGAATCACGTAATCCAGTCATACAACAAACATGTACGTACCGCGCACTCGTGTGGGTAACTTCCCTTACCAGGAAGTCCATAACAATCTGCCCAATAACATGTGCTATGATCAATCACTCATCTCATCACAAGCATGCAGATGATGCGTATGGACATGTATCATGATGTTATGTTGTCATATACTCGTAATCGGAATCGATAATCGGAATCGAAAATCGAAAATCAAAAATCAAAATCGGTAATCGGAATCGATCAATCACATACAGCGAGTGGGGCCCATTTATTTGGGTTAACCCACGAAGAGAATGGGCCTAACAAGGCCTAAGGGAAGGCCACAATGAGGACATCTAACCATCATTACTCCTCAATGTGGACATCTAACCAACATTGCTTCCAAGGAGTGACCTACATAAGGAATCCATACACAATGTAATGGCCACACATACATCTCATTGGCCTCGCATACATCACATCGGGCTTCATATACATCAAATGGGCCGAATCAATGGGCCAATTCAAATGGGCCGAATAAAATGGGCTGCACCAATGAGCCAAATGTATATCAAATCAGGCCCACCCTTATGTATTTTTGAGAACCAACCTAATCATAAGTTAACATAGAGGTAAATGAAGTGAAAACAATATCACCTTAAATGGAACTACCATGGCCTTTAGAAGTTGAACGGTGGATGTCACGGTCCACTATTTAAATGGTGGGGTCCACTTGAACTTTAGATCAGACTCACCCATTTTTCCATGCTGTTAAATGATCTTACAAATGGTTGGACGGCATGGATATAACACATGCATCATGGTGGGCCCCACCGTCCAAACAGTGGATGGTGTAGAAAAAGCAAATACATCATCGGGGCCCACACCACAGGGATGGAGCACATACATATGGAGTGGGTCCCACCGTTAAATGGACGGCATGGGATACAAAATATACATCAAAGGTGGGCATGCGGGCTGCTGACATCCAGAGAGCAGCTATATAACCGCTACACGTGTAGCATTGCTGCCTTACAAAGGGAGAGGTCGGTCCCACGGACCCCACCAACATACACACACACACACACACACACACACACACACACACACACACACACACAGCAGCAGCAGCAGCTTTGTGCATTAAAGAGAGGGCAAAGGTGGGGTAGTACACGTAGGGCCCACCACATCAGGTATATAAAATATATATATTACATATAAAATATATATATTATATAATATATAATATAATATAATATAATATATATATATATACCATATCTAACGTCGAGGCTGTTCAGGGCCTGGACGGTCACGTACATCAGGGTGAAGCCCCACACGTGGGGTGGGTCCCACCATCCATGGACGGTGGACATAACACACACGTACAGGATGGTGTGGCCCACTCCAAATGGATGGACAGTGTGGATGGGTCCCACGGACCCACTAACCATCACACTTCACCGTTAGCCACCCTACTAGGGAATCCGTTCCAAGACCTCAGCGTTGAAAGGAGGTATCTTTCACTCAGTCTACCACTGGAGCTATGGTTCTGGGTGTGTCAGGGAGGACCCCACACAGACGTGGGTCCCACCGTCCAGGGGTGGTGGATGGTCTGGATAAAGCACATGCACCATAGTGTGGCCCATCTAAAAGGATAGACAGCATGGATGGGTCCCATGGACCCCACTGTCAGCACACACTCACCGTTAGCACACCTCCACTGCCAGTTGACACTTCACTGTCAGTACACCCACTGTCATGACACACCTCACTGCTGGCCACCCACACCGTCCAGTTCACACTTCACTGAGAGTGCACATCTAGTGTCCCTGGACGCTGGACAGTGTGCATATAACATGAGCATCGTGGTGGGTCCCACATGGACATGACCCACCTGATTGGATCACTCTAATATTTGTGTTTCTCCTACATCCAAGCCCACCCAAAGATGGTCAGCAAGGTGGGCCCTACGGATGGGACGGCGTGGATCATACATCATAGTGGGGTCCACAATACATGAGAGAGAGAGAGACATCGGCGAGGATGGAGGGGCCCCGCCACAATGGGCCCCTCTTTGATACAAAGCCTACATCAAGGTGAGTCTCATCATAAGTGGGCCCTTACATCATAAAAAGACAAAGAAATGGAGATCCAAGATCACCCACCGTCTCCTTCTTGCTCCCTTGGCTTTCTTCGCTCCTTGGCTTCGATCCTAACGGAGGAGATGGAGTTTGGATGGTTGAGATGGGAGATGAGGGGGTAGGAAGTGGACCACACACAAAGTTCTCTTGGAGGGCTTGGGAGGCTTGGACATGGGATTTTTCTTGCTTGGAAAGTGGTTTGAAAAAAATGAGAGAGAGAGAGAGAGAGGGTTGTAAAGAGAGAGGGAGAGAGATGGGTGATGGAGTGATGGATGTGGTGAGTGATGGGTGTAAGAGCCTTTTTGACTTTGTGGTAGATTGTGTAAGAAAGGGTATGGGCTTGTAAGAAACTTTTGACTTTAGGAGTTGCTTGGGGAAGGGTGAGAGGTGATGTGTACTTGACATGTACTTGACCCTTAATGGGATTGATTGATGGATTGAGGTGACATGTTGTAGAGATTTTCTTGGGTTTTGCAATGCGCGGCGTTTTCCTCGAACCGAACGCGGGCCCACATCTCCTGGCCTGGGTATCGCCTCGGCGTGTGAGTCGCTGCATCGGAACCGTGACGACGGCGCAGTCGCTAGGGTACAAGTCTCGGGTCGAGTCGACTCGGGTTGACGGCGTGTAACTCAAGGTCACACGCAAATGTCGGATAAAGGTCGAAGGTTGCCAGAATTCAACCTCGGAAGCCTACGGAACAGTACGGTCTAGGATACGGGGCTTACAACAATCATATATTTTCAGTTACGTTTGGCATCGGGGAATTGGAGAACAGTAGCAGTTGGAATTGGTTCCTTACCTTCCTTAACGATGCATTAGGGTCTCTAAAGGGTCTTATCATTATATCCGACCTACATAAAGGTTTACTGAAAGAGGTTCCCCAAGTCTTCCCATATGCAATCCATGGCTACTGCGTGTACCATATCTATAGAAACTTGGTAGACACCTTTAAAGATAAGTCGTTGGAGATATACTACTGGAGGGCACTCAAGACATGCAAGAGGGTTGAATTTGAAAATTTAATGCATGATATCGAAATGGCCAACCCCCTAGTACATGCATGACTGACAGAAATTGGCTACGAGAGATGAGCATCTTCGCACTTTTCAGAAAAAAGATTCAACTTGGTCACTACAAACATCTCTGAGTGTGTTAATGCCCACTTCAAAGAAGCACGTGAATACCCTATTACTAAATTGATAGAGGCGGTAAGATTGAAGATACAAGAAATGTTTTACAAGTGAAGAGAATCTATGGCATCATTTATAGGTCCATTGACACCATGGACGGAGCAACAGTTGAAGGATCTTGTGTAGAAGGTACGAGATGTTCGTTGTCATGCAATATCTCGAGATGAGTACTACGTTGTGAGAGATTATAATGATACAGTTAAGCTCAGTGAGTTTTCGTGTACATGTCGTGAGTTTGGCGTGAAGGGGTACCCTTGTATGCATGTCCTGTCAGTATGCATAAACTACAATCTTCCTCATTACTCATATTGTTCCCCATTCTACATGACGCAAAATTATTTGGCCATGTATAGCGAATCGGTGTACCCAGTATGTGACAAGAGCGAGTGGGAAGAAATTTCAATAGCCTTCAAGGAGTATTGTGCATAAATTAAACCCCCAGGACAGAGGAGGTCAACTGGAAGACCCAAAAAGCTTAGAATTCCATCGCGTGGAGAGGAATCGAAAACAGCGAAGTGTGGGCGATGCAAACATACAGGGCATAATCACCAGAAGTGCAAGTTTCCTATACCTGAAAAATAACATACTTTGTAATTTATATAGTATTTTGATGTATAGCATACTTTGTAATTTTGGTGGATGACGAAATAAACTTTGTACTTTGTCCCACTATATTTTCAGTTTGTCCCGCTATGCTCGTCGAAAAGGAAAATGCACATGGAACTCAATGCTTGGCAATTGCTCTAGATCCTAGAATGAGCAAAGCAGAAACACACCTGATAAACAAGAACTTCACATACATAGAAGAGAAACCCCTTGGATTCGGGGATGTTTGAGATGATGCCTACTTACATGCTTAGAATCAACCTCCAATTTTAAACCAACCAACATGAACGATGAAAAATCACCATCTAACTTGACATGCTTGGAGCCAGCCAATGATTTTAAACTGCTTAATTTCTAGTTTGCCTTGCTGAATTTCTAGTTTACCCCACTCATTTTCATGTTTGCCCCACTGAATTCCTAGTTTGCCCCGCTCAATTTCATGTTTGCCCCACTCAATTTCAGTCTTGAGGCGGAGATGCTAAAGTAGGAAGCAATCATTAGACCCTCTATATCTCTTGAAAGTTAGTTTTGGCATCTGAGTCCAAATTGCTAATGTTATATCCATCTTATTCAATTCTTCTAATCAAATGTTAAAAACTTAAAAAATTAAAAATTAAAAAAAAAAACAACAAAAAATAAAAAATCTAAAAAAAACAAAAAACAAAAACAAAAACAACAATGACAATGACAAGAAAGACTAGAAAAACAAAAGCATCCATATTTAACGAACCTATTCATCCAATGAAAGCAAGCAAATGGAAAGTACATTGGCTGGTAAAGATGATTTTTATCATATATAAGGAAAAAAGGACTGACTTACAACAAAGTAATAATATGCATGCTACCGATATCATCAAGATACTATCAAGCACAACTTGAATTGGAATAAATGAGAACATGCAACATAACATGAAGTGCATAAATAAATATCATCATAAAACCACATACTATAATCAAAATAACTACCCCAAGTTTGGGTAGTAAAATCATCAGTCTACTGCATAAATCAAAATAATATTCACACCACTATCTAAGGAAATAGTTCGAAAATAAGACCCGATAGGCTTGGCATCCCAAAAAGATATTTAATGCGTAAGTGAACAGTCATGACTAAGCACAAGCTAGCTGAACAGACCCCCATCCGGTGGAGTGGCATCATCACGCCGGCAGGTGATTTTGCGATAAGGGTGTCAATCTTCTGCTCCACCCGCTCCAAACCATTCTTGATAGCTTCAGAAAGTCGCTCCAGTCGTGTAAGTCGTTTGTCATGTTCATCCATGCACATAAGAATGGATTCCCTACGGTCACGGTATGGCATCCGCCGACTGGTATGACTATATGAGCGTCGTGGCACCTCACGTTGCTCTCCCTCTATAGGATAGTCGGTGTCGGCTACCTCTGTCTCAACGACATCTGTCTCCGCTGCCTCTACTTCTATCTCTCCCTCAAAACCTTTACTGCGCGCTGTTGATGTCGATGCCCCTTTCGGCCTCAGTTTCATGCACTTAATATTATTTTGTGTAAACATGCGAACGGGTCTAGGTCTGTCAGTGGTGGGCATCAGACCAACATAGCGCGAGAGTAAACATAATATGTATGGGAATGGAATGGCCGTGCTTCTCGTGCTCGCTATGCAGTCGGTAATGAAGTGAACAATGATGCTGGAAAGACATAAGAAAATACCCTGACAGATGTTGTATAGAATATCTATCATATACTAAGTTATGTTAGACTTGTTTGAGTCCCTTGGATAAACATTCAGGCAGAAGATATTGCGGAGCACCTTGTACTTGTCTTCCATACTCGATATATCAATTTTCGATTTTCGATATTATCGATATATGATCGATATATCGAGAAATTGTGGAAATTTCATTGTTGGTTGCTGGACATTTCAAAGGCAGAGTCGATATTATCGAGCAACTCTCGATATATCGAATATTGAATATATCAATATTATCGAGACACTCTCGATATATCATTAAATAATGCAATTTTTAGTGTTTCTTGCTGGACATTTCAAAGGCAGAGTCGATATTATCAAGCAACTCTCGATATGTCGAATATTGAATATATCGATATTATCGAGACACTCTCGATATATCGTTAAATAATGCAATTTTTAGTGTTTCTTGCTGGACAGTTTGTATGCAAATTTGATATTATCGATCGTTTATCGATATATCGAGATATTTAGCTTCGATATTATCAAAGTGTTTTCGATACATGTCAATATGACTTTTTCCATCAACCTCACTAGACATAAATGGTAAGTTATTGATAATATCAATCCATTGTCAATATTATTGATAACTTACTATCGATAATATGGACCGAATATAGATAATATCGAAGGCAAATTTTTTAGTATAGTGCAATGTGCTGACTCGATATTATCGACAATATGTTGATATATTAATACTTACATGTCGATAATATCGACGAGTCCTAGATAATATCAACGAACACATATATAAAATTTAGAGTAATTTTAATTTATTTATTTTTCATTTTTAAGAAAATTAAGCTATTTTCCACAATAAGGGCCCTAATTTGAGTGAGCTGATTGGCATGAATGCATAAGTAGCTTATGCACATGAGTGGCTAGTTGCTGCAACATACTTGAGCCATGGCAGATGAACATTATAGCCTATTTCACAGTCAAACCTTAAGATTCACTTCAAGCAGCTCTAGTTCAGATTACAAAGAAGCAGCTCTTAAATTCTAGAACATTCAAGAGATTATTACAATGTATTGGAAATTTCAGTCATCATTCACTGCTGATGCCAGGTTGTTAGAAATAATTAAACAAAGGATATACATAATATAGTAGGGCTTTTAATATGTAGTTTTTACAAATGGGACCCATGGTTTTAAGCTATTTTCTGTTGGCAGATCATGCCCCAAAATCTCCTTGATCAGGTGCTCTGAACTCTCAAGTAGTGGAATGCAAATAAACGTTCAAGATGAGCATTATAGATATGGTGAAAGGTCAACTTGAAAAGGGCCCTGGGATTGGTGACCAATATCTCAAAAAATGATCTGTTAAACAATGTGACCCACTGATCTACTAAGTACATGAAGCATATCCTCAGGCCAAGCAATGTGGGAATTGCATTTTATGGTAGAGAGGTAAGAACAAATAAAAAATTATCCTACCTCAATTCTGCTTGTTTCCTGTATGATTAATCACATTATCACAACTCACTCTACCTGAGCATCCAAACAATAGTCTTGTATAGAGAGAGGGAGAGAGGGAGCATCCAATGGGCCCTACTGTTAATGGCTGACAGAAATTCAGCAGGGCAAACTGAAAGTTGAGCGGGCCAAGAATAATCACATGTATTGGGTCAGGTAGGGTCGTGTTGGATTAGTTCCGAGTATAGTGAACTTCAGGTTGGATTTGGGTTTGGGTTTGGGTTAGGCACCTGGGGTTGGAATTCTGGTCAGACTTAGAGGCTAGGTCATCTAGATGTCATGTTGGGCTCAGGTTGCCCTCAACCCAACCCAACCTACCCTTCACTACAACTTGGGTTTGGATCAACTGGCCCAACTTGAGATGGAGTTAGGTTCACTCAGGTTGTCATGGTCTTGAGCGGGGCAAACATGAAATTAAGCGGGACAAGCATGAAATTGAGTGGGGCAAACTAAAAGTTGAGCAGGGCAAGTATGAAATTGAGCGGGGCAAACATGGAATTGAGTGGGGCAAACATGGAATTTCAGCTGGGCAAACATAGAATTGAGCGAGGCAAACATGGAATTGAGCGGGGGCAAACATGAAATTTCAGCGGGGCAAACATGGAATTGAGTGGGGCAAACATGGAATTGAGCGGAGCAAACATGAAATTTCAACAGGGCAAACATGGAATTGAGCGGGGAAAACATGAAATTCAGTGGGACAAACATGAAATTGCCATTAATGACCTTAGTTCTAATATATGGTAACAGATGAGGTTGAAAAATGTATAGTAGTTGGACATCGAATGATTAAAAGCATTAACCACTTTTGTTGCTTTTCTGCATATACACAAGATTCATAGGCTGAAAAACAACCATTGTGTTCATGTTTTATGTTCAGTTAGTAGAGAAGGACAGGCTCTTTATACCAGATGACCTACAGCTGAAGAAAATTTCCAAGTAAATTGTACGAGGTTTACAACAATCTTGTATTCTCAGAAAATTTTCAAGTATGTGCATTTCAGTCCGAATTATTTCTCTAATCACGATAGCCTTGAGAGGGTTGATTAAAACTATATTGGGTTATCTTGCTGGTATAATGATTTCAGGACCAGCAAGATAACCCAATATAGTTTTTATTAGCCCTTTTGCAGTCAACCCATCCCTCGGATCTACCCTCCCAAGGCTATCGTGATTAGAGAAGGAACTCGGACTGAAATGCACAAACTTAAAAATTTTCTGCACTCCAAAATTACTGCAAACCTCGTACAATGTATATTCAATGATGTATATAATACAATATATATAACATGAAATGGTACATGAGTGGGACAACAATGTACAATGTATATTCAACAATAAAATTAATACAACATCTCTCCAAAATTCCTCTCATGCCCTAGACAAATATCATCTACAGACTAGAGACAAGTAATCATATGCTATTGACTTCCTCCAATCGACGGTGAATTTTTGCATATCTGTTCTCGCCAAGGTGAGACCACTATACAAAATGTTGATGAATTTCATTACGAATATGCCGCATTCATAACCATTGTCCTGCTTCAGCGCCGATTCATCGACTCTGACGGTCCACTTCTTCCCTTCAAGCACAGTGTTGTCTCCAGTGGCATGGAAGAGAATGGGGAGTGTATCAGTCATCTTCTTCATCTTCTACTTGTACTTTAGTAATGGATTTATGTATAAGCTATCCAAAATAACAATTTCTCTTACTCTAGGATAGATGACCAGCAAAAACCAATGTGAATTTTCATGGTTTATGGGCGCATATACGTTTCCATGATTCAAAAAATAATATATTAGTCAAAACATGATAGAACACATAACAGTCAGAGATGATGTTCTGTGACGAGTGCATTACCCGTTCATAACACCAAATCGCTTTGGCGTATGGTTTATCTCACTGCTTGGCAATTGAGTAGGCCGCGGTTAGCTCGCCTATTAGCGAGGCCCGTTCTGACGCCAATTTGGAGGCACGGTATGTGATCAAAACCGGCAAACACCCCTCAAGGCTTTGCTGTTACAAACATGATCAAAGTTCAATACATGTAAGAAAATTAAAAAAAAAAAACAGATCAATGATTGCCGAATTAAACAGTTACCGTAAAATACGTGGGACAGAACTTGCAATCTTGAGGATATGTTATTGAAAGGTTGTTAAGCCTTTTCTCAAGGAAATCGATGTATATATCGATAGCCTAATCAATAGGATAGTACAATTTAGCCATAGATTAATATAACAATTTATTATATGTCAATCAATGCATATAGAAAATAAATTAGTAATGCTTACCTCGCTAACCCACGAATCCTTCTTCCATATCGTACTGAACCATTTCCCCGCTGCCATGTCCTTGTTTGCTTCATACCAGTCCTCTGCCTCTTTCACCTCCTGCGCAGATAGTATCTTGAATGGATCCATCTGTAGAGGAAATGGTATCGGAGTAGTAAAAGGTGTTACTTGCTCAGGTTCGGGAACCGCCCTAGGGGTTGTATCGAATGTAGACAGGGACAAGTACGGAGAAACCTTGTAATATGATGGCTTCAGTAGCCTTTTGATTCTCCTTTGATAAACGGGATGAGAAGTTGATGCATTCAATACATTACCTTCGGCAATACTATACGATTCCACATCCAAATCCCCATGTCCAAGTTCTTTTTCTTCAATGTCATTTACCTCCCCTCTCATCCTCAACTCCTCACCCTCCTCCTCCATCACAAAACGTCCCCTCTGTGTATGATTATCTTCCTTCTCCTTATTAAACTCCTCCCTCTCCTTCGCTAACTTTTCCTTGTCCTCAAAAAACAAATCCTTTTCTCTCTTCAATTGTGCTCTCTCATTCAACTCCTCTCTCTCCTTCTTTAATGCTTCTTTCTCTTTCAATAACATCTCCCTCTTATCAAACTTTGCTTCTTTCCTTCTCAACTCTTCCCTCTCTTTTCTCAATTCGTCCCTCTCCTTCTTTAATTCCTCTCTCTCCTTCTTCAACTCTTCCCTCTCAACCTAGAATTCCTCCGTAAAAAGAACATTTTTCATAATACCCCCCCTCGGTCCCTCTCCCTCCACACCTTTCTCATTATTTTCATCTACTTCGTCATCATTCTCATTACCCTCCTCATCATCTTCCTGGGTCTCAGTGACTTACAAAATGTATCGATGGATATGTAAGAGGAAGGATACTTTTACAATGACAAAAAGAATATAGTTCATTTTTCGTAACATCTCACCTGGAAACTGTCCCAGACCGAACGAACGGCATCCGTTTCCCATTCTCGTAGGGTTGGTTCTAATGTCATTACTACTGATGTCTGTAAAAGAACAAAGAGTAATGTTAAATTTTTTTAAAAAAAAAGCGTATACGTCAAATTAAGCAAAGTAAATGGTGGAGAAATATTTAAACTTATAGTTTTACTCTCGAAAATATCATGTATGTTGTTGTACCTCTAACCTTTCTAGCCTCGATATTGAATGAAACGTGGAACTTGATGGGGAACATACGAAACCATACACTCTTGTAAGGCCGGTAATATCTCTACTGCTCATACTTGTTAAATGAAATTACACCGGGTTAAAAATCCACAATTGACTATAGATGGTAAACATGTAGAAAATAAAAGGTGTTCTTACTTGCAGAGGAAGGACACAACCACATATAGTGTACCGAGGGGCACTTGATGCAGCAATGTTAGTTTCAATTCCTTGAGACATTGTATAATATCCCAAACTATCCCAAGGATAGCTATAGAAATCATCTAGCGAGTCCACCAGGTGAATATAATCCATATTGCACATGATTTTCGGTTCAGTTACCCTAAGAAAGCACTCCACAACCAGCAGTAGGGCAACCTTCATGACATCCTTATGCTTATTGGTTTTAACTAATCTATCAAACACATCCATTAGGTGCTTCTTTAATACTGAATATTCTTTGAAGTATTTATCTTTTAATGTACTCGTAGTGCAATGATTTTTCAGTACCGTAAGATCTTCAGTCTTAAGGCCCTTAATGAGAGCGAAGTCCATCTCGGTAAACTGCAATCGTCTCCCCTTAATCTTAGATACTAAATCACCTTTATATCTTAAAAAAAGAATGTGAAATAGAGCCCCTATAAATCTAAAGGATGTAACATTCAATAAAAATGAAAATGGGGATTGGCTAAACAATTTTAACCAGCTATCATGCTTCTCCACTCCACCCTTCACCTTGTCAAACCAACATTTCAATGTACACCTAGAGGTTGGGTTGGGGAATACAGCAGAATATTCGTCACTTGCAAACATGAATTGAAAAACATATCAAACATAAAATTCACAAGATAAACATAGTGTACATAATTAGACATAATTGAAAACAATGTAGCATTTCATGAATTTGAACAACCTTCATATGAAATAGAGATAGAAATTGAGCGAGGAAATACTAGAAATTGTGCGAGACAAACTATCAAAATAAGCGAGGCAAACTAGAATTTGAGTGGGGTAAACTGCTAATTGAGCGGACCACATTTGGATATTGAGCGGGGCAAACTAGATATTTAGCGGGGCAAAGTGGAATTTGAGTAAGGCAAACTACAAATTGAGCGGGGCAAACTAGATATTGAGCGGGGCAAGCATGAAAGTGAGCGGGGCAAACTAGAAAATCAGCAGGACAAACTGAAAATTGAGCGGGGCAAACATGAAATTGAGTAGGGCAAGTATGAAATTCAGTGAGGCAAACATGAAATTCAGTGGGGTAAGTCATGAAATTTAATGTGGCAAACTTGAAATTGAGTGGGGCAAACATGAAATTCAGCGAGGGAAACATGAAATTCAGCGGGGCAAACTTGAATTTTAGCGGGGGAAACATGAAATTCAGCGGGGCAAACTAGAAAATTAGCGGGGCAACCATGAAATTCAATGGGGCAAATTGAATATTTAGCGAGGCAAACATGAATTCAAACGAGGCAAACTTGCATTTCAGCGAGGCAAACATGAAATTGAGTGAGAGTTTTTGGTCCATTTAACATACTTCTCAGCAATTTTCACCTTACCTCGCTCAGTTTCTAGTTTGCCTAACTCAATTGCTAGGTTACCTCGCTTAAATTCTAGGTCGCCTCGTTGGATTTCTAGGTTGCCTCGCTCAATTTCTACGTTGACACTTGATTTTTCAGCTATCCTGACTAAATTTCTAGGTTGCCTCGCTAAATTTCTAAATTACCTCGCTGAATTTCTAGGTTGCCTCGCTCAATTTCTAGGTTGCCATGCTCAACTTATACGTTGCCTCGCTCAATTTCTAGGTCGCATCGCTAAATTTCTAGGTTGCCTCGCTCAAATTCACCTTACCTCGCTCAATTTTTTACGTTGCCTCACTCAATTATCACCTTGCCTCGCTCAATTTCTAGGTCACATCGCTAAATTTCTAGGTTGCCTCGCTCAATTTCACCTTGCCTCGCTCAATTTTTTAAGTTGCCTCACTCAATTATCACATTGCCTCGCTCAATTTCTAGGTCGCATCGTTGAATTTCTAGGTTGCCACGCTCAATTTCACCTTGCCTCGCTCAATTTTTTAGGTTGCCTCACTCAATTATCACCTTGCCTCGCTCAACTTCTACTTTGCCTTGCTCAATTTTGAGCTTGCCTCGCTCGTTTTCTAGCTTGCCTCACTGAATTTCTAAGTTGCCTTACTCAATTTCTAGGCTCCCTCGCACAATTTCTATGTTGCCTCGCTAAATTTATTTCATGTTGCCTCGTTGAATTTCTAGGTTGCCTCGCTCAATTCCTAGGTTGCCTCACTTGATTACTAGCTACCCTCACTCAATTCTTAGGTTGCCTCGCTCGATTACTAGCTTCCCCCACTCAATTCCTAGGTTCCCTTGCTCAAATCTTAAGTTTCTTCGCTCAATTCATCAGTTCCATTACTCAATTCCTAGGTTCCCTTGCTCAATTTTTAGTTTGCCTCGCTCAATTCCATGTTTGCCCCACTAAATTTCTAGGATCCCTCGCTGAATTCCTAGGTTGCCTCGCTCAATTACTAGGTTCCCTTGCTCAATCCCTAGCTTCCCTCGCTGAATTTCGAGCTTGCCTCGCTGATAATATAAAAACTACAATTCTAAGAGATCAGAATCTCCGAATAATACATGAAGGGAAATCTCCCCAAATGAACATCTCAGTTTGAACGGGGCAAGCATGAAATTGAGCGAGGCAAACTAAAAGTTTAGTGGGGCAAATATGAAATTGGGCGGGGCAAACATGACATTTAGCAGGGCAAACTGGAAAATCAATGGGGGAAACTAGAAAATCAGCGGAGCAAACTGCAAATTGAGCGGGACAAACATGAAATTGAGCGGGGCAAACTGGAATTTGAGCAAGGCAAACTGCATATTGAGCGGGGCAAACTAGAAATTCAGTGGGGTAAGCATGAAATTGAATGGGGCAAACTGAAAATTCAGCGGGGAAACTACAAAATCAGCGGGGCAAACTGAAATTTGAGTGGGGCAAACGTGAAATTGAGCGAGGTAAACTAGAAATTCAGCGGGGCAAACATGAAATTCAGTAGGCAAACTGGAAATTGTACGCGTAAGCTTGCCGTAATGCACAACTCGATTAAATAATAGAGGACCGAGTACTCACGTTCCATAATAGATGAGAATGATAAAGAACTTAAGGAAATAAAGAGTAAGCAATGCGTTAATTTTTTAAATAAACAAATAGAGAGAGTAAGCTTATATGGATCAGGGCTTCAAAGATACGAATGACTTCATGTGGTGCTTGCTAAGTTCAACGACGCTATCTATCATGGAATTGCATGAGGCAAGCATGAAAATTGAGCAAGGCAAGCATGAAAATTGAGCGAAGCAAGCATGAAAATTGAGCTAGGCAAGCTAGAACTTGAACGAGGCAATCATGAAAATTGAGCGAGGCAAACTAGAAATGGAGCGAGGGAAGCATGAAAATTTACAGAGGCAAGCTAGAAATTGAGAGAGGGAACCTATAAATTCAACGAGGCAAACATGAATTTGAGCGGGGCAAACATGAAATGCACGGGGTAAACATGAAATTGAGCAGGGCAAACATGAAATTGAGTGGGAAAAACTTGAATTTCAGCGGCGCAACCATGAAATTCAGCGGGGAAAATCATGAAATTCAGCAGGGCAAAAGTGAAATTGAGCGGGGCAAACATGAATTTCAGCGGGGGAACATGAAATTCGGTGGGGCAAACATGAATTTCAGTGGGGCAAACTTGAATTTCAGTGGGGTAAACATGAAATTCAACGGAGGAAACATGAAATTCAGCGGGGGAAACATGAAATTTAGCAGGGAAAACTTGAATTTCTGCGAGGCAAACATGAAATTGAGCGGGGCAAACTGGAAATTGGGCGAGGCAAACTAGAAAATTGAGCAGGGCAAACTAGAGAATCAGCGGGGCAAACATGAAATTGAATAGGGCAAACTAAAAAATCAGCGGGGCAAACTTAACAGATAATTTCATGCCTTGAGCCTAAAAATCTAAAACATATCCAATGTTCAAATGGACAACACCACATGATAATTTTGAATTGAACTTCTATTGTTGATCATTTCTTAGGGGCCACAGAAGTTTTGGATCAAGCTTATAATTGTGTTTTCTATTAATCCATGTGATTTGTAGGATCTTATAAACAAGTTTGATAACAAAGAAACATCACTTTTGGGCCTACTAAGGTTTCAACAGTGGAAATCATTATCCCCACTGTTTCCCGTGCTATGATCCACTCGATCTTTTGATAAGCTTCAATTTGGGGCTCAACCCTTTAAATTAGATGGAAAAACGGATGGACGGCGTGGATATACTACATACATTCAATGTGAGCCCAACTGAGTTTAAAATATACATGTGGTGCGTGCTTTCTTCATTGGACCGACCATTTTCAAAAGATGACAAAATGCTGATGTTTAGAGAGGATGCAATCCAATGCTGATAAGGAAGGGGCCACGGCAAAATGGGCTTTTTACCTTTCTTATTGGAAACCGAGTGAGGAAAGGAGGTGAAAGCAATGGCAGTTAAAATAATGCAGTGAAAAGGAGGGGTATGTATGTCCCCATAGCGGCAAGTCTAAGTTCGTATGTTATGTAAGACTCATATCCTAGTCCGTACTGTTCTGTCCAATTCCGCGATCCTTCCTGTTGAATTCTGGCAACCTGCGACCGATAATCAACGTTTGCACATAACCCTAAGTCGTATTCTGTAGAATTGAGTCGACTTTATTCGAGACTTGTACCATTGCGACCGCACCGTCGCCGCGGTTCCAACGCCGTGACTCGCTCACCAATCCGATACCCTGGCAGGGAGATGTGAGCCGACGTTTATTTTGAAGAAAACGCCACGCGTTTACAATCCCAAGAGAATCTCTACAACATATCAAATCAGTCCCATCAATCAATCCCATCCATCACCTCATGTCAAGTACAAAGCAACCCATGCTTTCTTTCTCCACAAGTCAAGCAAACCTAAAGTCAATCAATTCATCACCTTACCCATCACTCACATCTATCACCCATCTCCCACCTCTCCTTACATCCCATCTCTCCCTCTCTTTCTCTTCACACTTTCCAAGCAACCAAAGAGAGAGCAAAAAAAAAAAAAAACCCCACGTCCAAGCTTCTCCATGTGAGAGAAATGTGATTTTGGTGGCCCACTTTTCCATTCCAAAACCCATCATCCTAGCCACCCATTTCTCATCTTCCACCATCAAAGAAGAGCACAAGGAGATAGGCGTTCCAACGGACCAAGAAGATCGACCGGTGGGTGCTTTTATAGGCTAGATTTTGTGTTTTTATGATGAGCCAAGTGAGGCCTACCAATCAATGGTATGGATCTCACTTTGGACCCTAAGATGTGGCCGATGGCCCACCTTGATTATCGTTTGATGTATGATTGAATGCAAGGAAGGGCCCATAGTGTCGGGTTGCCTCCATCACACGTGTGTCCCACCTTTTTTTCTCTCTCTCCCTCTCTCGTTTTCATTTTTCCTTTCTTGTGATGACGTGGCTGTGTGGCCCACTTGGATGGAGCCCACTTTGATGTATGAAATTCCCATGCCCTCCAACCCCTTCTTTGGTGGCCCATATCCATAGGTGGGGCCCACCTTAATGTATGTATTATGTCCAAGACTGTCCAGCGTCAAGGGACGCTGGACGTTGGATGAAAAACACAAATATAAGCTTGGTTTAAAGACATTTGGGGTGGGCCACTTGTATAGGCCCCACCTTGATGTATGTATCCAATCTATGCCGTCCATTCCCTTCCCAAGCTCATTTTAGGCGTTGAACCAAAAAATGAAGCTGATCCGGATTTCTGGTGGGCCGTAGCAGAGGAAACAGTGGTGTTTACCATTAAAATACACCCTACTACTTCTGTATGTCAAAACATGCCCAATATTGGGCTTAATGAGTTGGTAATGGACTGTAGAAGCCATTGGGTGAGTCGGATTCGCCTGGTGTGGGCCCTACTACAGAAAAACCGCAGAAAAATACGATTTCAAAAAATAAAAAATAAAATAAAATATGCATGCAGCAGATGCTGCTGCTTGTCAGAGGCGCAAGCAGCGCCTACTGCTGGCGGGCGGACGGACAGGGTCCCACGGCTCCAGCCGTGGGCCCCACTTGATGTTTATTTGTCATCCAATCCATTCATATAGTGGGCCCTCAGGGCAGTGGACCACCCTCCAAAAGTCAGGTCCATCCAAGACTCAAGTGGCCCACATTATAGGAAACAGTGTGAATTGAACTCTACCATTGAAACCCTTTTTGGGTCCACAGAAGTTTTGGATCAAGCTGAAATTTGTTTTTACTCTTCTGCGTGACCTTATGGACAGAATGGATGGCATATAAGCATTATGGTGGGCCCCACGTGGGACCCACCATTGATGTATGTGTTGTGTTCCCACCGTTCAGGCGGACGGTGGAACCCACCATGATATATGTAATGTATTCACACCGTCCAGCCGACGGTGGAGCCCACCTGGACATATGTGTTCTGTCCACACCGCCCAACCCTTTGGGCGTGTTTGGACTGGCCCATTCCATGGGATTAGATTGCATTTGGGTGGATGGCATTCAATGATGGTTGCGTCCGTGGATTGCTGACAATCCCATGGGATTGCTCCAATCCAGGCAGAATTTTAATGTGCTTGATTGGCACGCCCGACCATCCAGGATTGCTCCTGCCAATCCCTTCCAATACAATCTAATCCCCTCTAGTCTGCCCGGCCAAACAGGCCTTTAATGATGCATGTGTTTATCTGCACTGTCCACTGTTTGGACAGTGGGACCCACCATGATGCATATGTTGCCTCCAAACCGTGTATCCATTTTGAAAGATCATTTTATGGCATGAGATAAAAATAAGACATACCTATAGTCCAAGTGGACCCCACCTTGGTATATATATAAGGCCATAGGATTAGGCCCATCTTGATGTATTATGGCCCGTTGTTGGGGCCCACTTAAGTATAGACATAGGGCCCAATTGGTGTGGCCCATCTGATGTACATAAGGCCCATGTGATTAGGCCTATTTGATGTAATTGTGGCCGTTGTTGAGGCCCACCTTAATATGTTATAAGGCCCATGTTATAAGGCCCATTTTGATGTATTCAAAGGCCCATGGGTTATGGCCCATTGCAATGAACATAAGGCCCGTTGGTGAGGCCCATTAATGCAGCCCATTTAATGAATGTAATGTGATACGGCCCATTTGATGTATCTAAGGCCTATGGGTTGAGGCCCAATGAGATATATATATAGGTCCATTGCAATGTGTGATTCCCTATGATTTGTGTAATGATGTTTTATGGTGGGCCATGCCTAGGGAACAATGTTGGTTTGACGTCCACATTGTAAGAATAATGTTGGTTAAATGTCCGCATTATGACTCTCCTTAGGGCCCATTGATAGGCCCATACTTGTTGATAATTCATCACTTTGTAACATGCTTAGTATATCTCCATGATTCATGCCCATACGCATCATATGTATGCTTGATATGAGGAATGTTTAATCATAGCATAAGCCGTTGGGCTGAGACATTTACGGGACTCCTTATGAGATGGAGTGCCTCACATGATCGCGTGGTACGCGCAGGATTGCTGCATGACTGACGGTGTGACTCATGCATTTCACATTGTGTGTCGTGATCACTGCACGCCCTAGCGACATCAGGGTCGTGGCTCCACAGACACATCGTGGATGGCCATATCGGATACCGAAAATGCTTGGTTCTAGCACTGTGGGTACTTAGGATGTCCTTGGGTGAAAGTCTCAAAACCTTTTTGGTACCAGGAGATGCTCCAACATCTAGACCGAGTGGATACACGAGCGCCCGAGTGCCGAATACCAGTAGGCCACGTCTCCCACTGTGTCGTGGTCGGTTGGAAGGGAGTGTGGCCTTATCCGCCCGAGTGAGGGGGCTATAAGCTAGGCTGAGTTTGACCAGCTCGCAAATGAGTCCGCTATCGACAAGCCGGGTAGGTATTGACAGACTACTGGTCAGGCGAATAGTGTGGTCTCTTCCACTTGCTTGACTGTGCAGCTAGGGAGGAGGCAGTCAGTGTGAGTGTACTAGACCCCGGTGATATCCAGAGAGGAATTGTACTGATATGTGTACTTGATAAGTACTAGCACGCTTGCATTGCATCTCGCATATGACATTTAGCTACATAGGCCTCACATTGCATGGCCTTGGTATGGCCGATAGCATTCATGCCTTGCATCATATAGCTTTAATATAGTTGATAGCATTCATGGACTTACCGCATATTTCCGCATTACTCTGCTATTGTTCACTCGACACCCGTCTTACATACACTTTCACCACCCTCTAAGCTTTCTATAAGCTTGTGCACGATAAATGCGTGCAGGTGGCGTTAAGTTGCAGCAACGTTGAGCTTGGAGCGTGCAGCCGAGCTTCTGGAGTTTCTTTTACTTTCATTATATTGTATTTCCCTTTCTTACGTATTGTACTTAAAGTTTTTGATATAGTGGATATGTGGTGTTGTTGTTTTGTAACTTGGTTATGCTTGTGGTTATGCTCCATTACAAAAAAAAAAAAAACCATACTGAAAATCTTCCTTGTAGGATCTCAGGATCGGAATCTGGTGTATGGGCGCTGGGAGCCGAGAATGGGGTACTACGGAGGCTGTCGGTACTGGATTCGGCGATCGGGAATTTTGTGAGCCCATTTTCCGAGTTTAGGGCGTGACATGTTAAGTTTGGTTTGTTTCATAAAAGCCACTGGATAAAAGGTGGGGTCCACAGTCGTAAATTTCTCCAGGACAAATGGCTAATTTGCCTTAAAAAATTCATATGTTTCTTTCAATTAAAAAACATCACAGAACAAGTGTATACTCTTTGTGTACACTGTATATCTACACCATCCATCCAATTTTCCAGATCATTTTATGAAATAAGCCTATAACTAAAGCAGATACAAATCTAAGTTAGACCACACCACAGGAAAAAATGGTGGTTACAATTAAAAACTTTGTGGGCCACAAAAGTTTTAGATGAAGCTGATATTTGTATTTTGCTTTCATCCAAGTATTTATTAACTTATCAAAAGATTGGATAGTAAATAAACATTACAGTGGACCCTAGGAAGTTTATAATAGTTGGCATTCAATGACCTTTGTTTCCTGTGCTGTGGTCCACCTGACAATTGTATCTTCTTTATTTGCGGTACCATGCAATAAAATGATTTGGAAAAAAGGATGGACGGATTGGATACATAATGCATACATCAAGGTGTGCTCACAGTCAAGGTCCCACCCACATTGCCGGTTTTGGGTTCGCATTTCAGTAGGGGTGGGCATCGAGCCGAGTCGAGTCGAGGTGGGCCAAGCTTGGCTCGGCTTGTCCATGCTGTACTCAAGTTCGAGCTCGAGCTCGAGCTTAGCCTCGAGCTCAACATTGAAGCTTGGCTTATTTGCCAAAGTTGTCGAGTCGAGTTCGAGTCGAGCTAGTGGTTCGAGTCAAGTTGAGTTTACCTTGAGTCGAGCTCGAGCTTGTTGGGTGAGAGAGTAATGGATTTTGTTCATGATCCTCCTCCATTGATTCAGAAGAGAAGCTAAATATAAAAATAAATAAATTTAAAGATGCATTTTACATGACGCTTCACCAAGCGAAATTCATTTTTGGTTTGGCTCGGCAACCGAAACAGGATGTAGTCCATCTTTCAGCAGTCCAGAAAATCCATCTGTGTAGGCCCTATGATAGAAGAACCATGGGCCAAAAGCATCCTTAATTGTATGTTCTGAATTACCTATCATTAAGGCCATACTTTCCAATGGATAGGATTTGAACAGACCTTGGACCACAAAAAAGTGGGACCCACTTGTATCGTTGCTGCTCAGACAAAAGCGCAGTTTCTGTTACCTTGCAGATGATTTGAGGACTTATAGCTCACAACATATTCAGGAAGGATTTGTCCATTCATGTGAGTACTCCATACAATATTTTTAGACTCAAGAGATCGTCAACACCAACATCAAACTCTTCGCTGTTAGGGTGAAAGCAACGAGATCCCACTTCAACTTTCTCTGCATTCCCCACAACTTTAATATATTTATTAATCGAGCCGAGTCGAGCTCGAGTTCCAACTTCGAGTCGAGTTGAAATGCCCCTAGGTCGAACTCGGCTCGAACTCAACTCGGGCTTCAAATAATTAGCTTGACTCAACCCGAATCGACCATTCAAGCCGAGTCAATCCGACCTAACTCAAGCCGAGTCGAGCGAGTTTTTCGAGCTAGCTTGACTTATGAACAGCCCTACATTTCAGTCACGTCCGTACTGTGAGGACCTTAAGCGGCACCATTTAAAAATGCCAGTGACTCTCAAAACCAACACAGTTTTACAAAAATCTGGACCATTCAAATTTTTGACCCGCTGTGAATGCAGCATAGCCAATACTGAGAAGACAACACTAGGCATCTGATTTTTCTATAAATTTGCAACACTGATTATTTTACCTCTAACCTTTCATTTGTTAGTGATAAAAGGATGGTTAGGATTGATTGTTCAGATCCATAATTCGTATTTGTATAGATATATCCACAATTAGAGCTGGGCACAAACTGACCCGATCCGAAGACCTGGATCGGTGCGGTTCGAATTGGATCAGTCAGATCCGACCATTCATCACATCGAGTTCGGATCGTGGTTAATCCGGACTGATCCGAACCGAATGGATCAAATCCAGAGTGATTCTTATGAATATTTATTATCTTATGAACATGTTGGATGACAAATAAACATTACTAGGGCCTTATAAATTTTTAAATGGTGGAAATCAATACTTCTACTTTTTCCTATGGTATAGTCCACTTGAGCTCTGAATATGCATCAATTTTAGGTTCAACCACTAAAATGATTTAAAAAATTGAATGGACGGCGTGGATAAACCACATGCATTCACGGTGGGCCCCAACAGAGTTTACTCCGTATGATAAGAGGCCATCGAGCAATTTCGTGCAATTTCTTGTTGTGCACGTCAACACAGCAGTCAGCAGCTTGGAAGCGGATTGCGTAGTAAGCAACTCACTACACTTAGCGTACACAATGAAGTCTGTGGTGTCCACCATGATTTATGTATTTTATCCACTCCATCCATTCATTTTACCAAATAATTTTAGGGCTTGAGCCTAAAAATTAGAGATATCCAATATTCAAATGGACCACACCACAGTAAACAGTTGAATTGAACATCTACCATTGAAAAATTCTTGAGCGCCACAGAAGTTTTGGATCAAGCTTATATTTGTGTTTTCCCTTCATCCATGTATTTATGATATTATGAACAGGTTGGATGACAAATAAACATCACTGTGGGCCTAGAAAGGTTTCAACGGTGAAAATCATCATCTCCACTGTTTCCGGTGGTATGATCCACTTGATCATTGGATATGCTTCAATTTTGGGATCAACCCCTTAAATTAGATGGAAAAACGGATGCACATCATGGATAGACTACATACATTCAAGGTGGGCCCAACTGAGTTTACTCAGTACGATGAGAGCATACTGAGTAACTTAGTACGCAATCCGATTTCCAACAGCTTACAAGCTATAAGTTACAGTTGGTGTATAGATACGTGTCATGCAAAGACGAGCATAGACATGCCTCGAACTCCGATTTGTACGAATGGCTCAAATGATATCAAAATTACATGGGCCTCACAATGATGTATTTATTACATCCATACCGTTTATCCATTTTTCGTGATCATTTTAGAGCATTTGAAAAAAAAATAAATTTGAATCATATCTAAAGCTCAAATGGATCACACCAAAAATAGCAGCGAGGATAATGATTTTCACTGTTAAAAAATTCGTAGGGCCTACCATAATGTTTATTTTTGATCTAATCTGTTAATAAGGTTAAAAATACATGGATGAAGAGGAAAAACAAATTTCATATAAATTTAAAACTTCCGTGATCTCCAAAAGGGTTTCAGTGGTAAACGTTCAATCCTCCACTGTTTTTTACAGTGTGGTCCAATTGATCTTTAGATCTGTCTTATTTTTCGGCTCAAGCCTTAAGACGGTTTGGATATAACACATACCTCATAGTTTGACCCACAGACCTAACCCGATCTAAAACGTACCCAATCCTATACAACTCAGTTTCCTTGAGCGAGTCAGACTTAGTTCGGGTCAGGCTAACCGTGCATCGGATCGGTTCGAGTCAGATGTCCCAGACTTGGTCCCGGATCAGATCGAGTTTGGGTCAGCACATGTAGATTTCAGACCAAATCGAGTTTGACCCAATTCGATCCGACTCAGTCGATGCCCAGCTCTATCCACAGTGGGACCCCACATTTCAGAGTTAAGGACAAGTTGAGGCTCTAAGGGTCACTGAGGGGAGAACGCGATGTATAAATTTTATCTACACTGTCCATCCATTTTTACATATCATTTTATATTATGAACCCAAAAATTTAAAATATCCAAGGCTCAAACAGACCACAAAGTTGGGATTAATTACTACTTCTGAAAAATTCTTGGGGCCACAAAAGTTCTAGAAGTTATGGATCATGATTATATTTGTTTTTTCACTTACCCAGGTCTATATGACCATATCAAAAGGTTGGATTGCAAATAATCAACAAGTTAAACCCTAAAATGGTTTCAATGGTGGGCATCCTTAGCACCTATGCTTCCATTGGTGTGGTTCACTTAAGAGTTGAATCTACATTATGTTTTATCCATTACTCTAAAATGATATATAAAAATGGATGGACGGTGTGGATATAATTCACACATCACGGTCGCCCCTCAGCAGCCCTAGGAGCCTCCGCCTGTCCCGAGCTCCGAACTGGCGGGGCAGTAACTCATCCGCGCGCGCCCCTTTTGGGGGAACGATACACCGGACGCGGATTTCTTGCCAAAGCCTACGGAGGAAGTTCCTGCACTGGGATGCTAGGTGGGCCCCACCATGATGTTTGTTAGAAATCTACCCCTTCTCTCCGTTTTGAGATCATTTTAGGCCATGTAGACAAAAATTAGGCGGATCCAAACCTCAAGTAGACCACACAAGAGGAGAAACTGGGGAAAGAGTTACCTTTGTGGGATCTGCCTTGATGTTTATATGTAATCCAAACAGTTTATAAGGTTATTCCCACTGTCATGAAGTGAAATTTATAAAATAAAAAAAATAAAAATAATAACAAGATATTTAACCTGATATGAAATTTTTGTGGCCATACAAATGTTTTCGCGGTGGTCACTGAATCTCCACTGTTTCCTTGTGTGGCCCACTTGAGTTTTGGATCCGACTCATTTTCCATAAATTATATTATAATGAGCTAGAAAAAGTGATGAACGGGATGGATTTCTAACAAACATCACGTAGACCCCATCTAACATCCCATCACATAAACTTTAGGGGAAAGCCTTTAACAGGAAATCCGCCTCACGAGTCACCGCGGATTTCCTTCGACGCCTTTGTGAGAAATTTATTTTGTCAATCCGTTGTTACAGCTCATCTTAGGAAACGAATACTAAAGTGGATCTAAAACCAGGGGAGCCATAGCAGAAGAAAACTTAGGAAAGAATTTCTTACCGTTGAAACATTTTTGAGCCCTACCTTGATGTTTATATGCCATCCAAACCATTTAAAAGGTCATTCTCAATGAAATGGAGTGAAAATACTAAAAACTTAGCTTAATACAAAACATCTTGGCCATACGAATATCTCAAACAACGGTGGTCAATGAATCTCTACTGTTTCTTATCGTGCGGCCTACTTGAGTTTTAGATCCACCTCATTTTTTCTTGTCCGCACTAAAATGAGTTCTAAAAATGGATGGACGGAGTGAGTTTCTCACAAACATCATCATGGGCCCATCTATCATCCCAGCGCGCAGGAACTTCATGTCAAGGCTTTCTTAAGACATCCACGTCCTCTATAACTATAACTGTGCAAAACTTATACAATTCTTTCCGCTCTTCACGAAAGGACAAGGATTCAGTGGATCCCGGCGACTGCCGTGGTGTATCTGATTTACCTATTTAGGGCATGCCCAAAAATAAATACCACGCTGTTAGTGGTGGTTGTACGCCCACATTTAAATAAAAACAAAAATCCTATTCTCCACATTAACCTTGATACATATATATATGTATGGTTGGCCATCAATCACCACAGTTTTCTTTGGTGTGGTTTTACTTAGATTTTCATCTACTTCATTTTTGGGCTGGACAGATCAAATCTCACCACATCAATGCCTTATCCGTTGAGATAGTACTACCATGTTAGTCGTTTAAGCCATATGATTTGACCATGTTAAATGGGTGTAAACATTCTTCCCATGTAAAATTTTGGGCCATACTACATTACAACGGATTAGAGATTTGGATAGTTTGGTTTGTCGCATTGCAACCAATTAGATATTTGGATGGTTTGGATTGGCGTAAAACTATATAGTTTTGGTGAGAAATTGCCATTGCATGCCTATGGGTCATTTGGTAGCATATATTTAGTATGAAATAAAATCAAAAGCATAATTATCATGGATTTTATGTGCATTGAAATCTTTACTAGTGTTTGTCACTATGCATATGAATTCCATGTGAATTAATTTTGTGTTTAACGTATTCTTGCATGCATAAGATGGATTCAATGAATTCTCACGTATGGTCTACTATTATGTTTATGTGAAATACATCATGATCATTGGGTTCATCAACTCAATCCTTCATTTAGGTAGGCTTTTTGTGTGAATTATTTAAAGGAACTTGGCTTTTAGTCATGAAGAAATTTTAGCCTTGTATGGGACGCAGCAAGGATGGTGGATGGCGCCCACCTTGATGTTTGTGAGGAATTCACCCTGCCAATCTGTTTTTAGAGCTTATTTTAGGACATTCAATAAAAAAAAGAGTTGGATCCAAACCTCAAATGGGTCACACGAGAGGGGGAAATGAGGAAAGGAATTCCTATGTTGAAACATTCCTAGGCTCCACATTGATGTTTAATGCCATCCAAATCGTTTATAAGGTCAATCCCACTGGGATGAAGTAAAATCACAAAACAAAAATCCTAATACAAAACTTTTATAGCTATAAGATTGTTTCAACGGTGCTTACTTAATCCCCAATGTTTCCTCTCGTGTGGTTCACTTTAGCTTTTGATCCATCTCATTTTTATTCTAATGTCTTAAAATGAGCTACAAAAACGGATGGACCGAGTAGATTTATCACAAATATCATGGTGGCCCCACCTAACATCCTTGTGCAGGAACTTCCTGCGGAATGCTTTAGCAGGAAATCCGCCCCCCTTGAATGTAATCGCTGTAATGGATCTCATATAATCATCATACTTAAAAAAAAAAAAAAAAGAAAAAGAAGGAGAGGAGTAGGCATCTCTATTGAATCAAGAATGAGACTGATTTTTAGGCCACACGGATAAATGAGCTGACAGATTTAAAAACGGCCTGACGATTCTTTAAGTCTGAGTTTATTTGATTTTCATGCTGACATCAATGATGCTCAACCAAAGGATTTTAACACGCTTGATAGGGACGCGGATTGCGTACTACCTTCGCCCGTCCCTAGCTCCGAACGGGCAATTCTGTGGGTGGGCCCACCGTGATGTATCTGTACATTCAAGCCGTCAATCCTTTTTCTCAGATTATTTTAAGGCATGAGCACAGAAATGAGCTAGATATAGTGCTCAAGTGGACCACACCAAGTGGACCACACCAAATAATAAGCTTGGTTATATTAAAATTCACAAAGCATTAAATGTCAGTTGCATTAAATGTAAGAGTCATCTGTGGTGTGATCCATTTGAATGTTGAATTTTCTTCATTTTTGTTTTGATGCCTCAAAATAATCTGAGAAAAGGGATAGACGGCTTGGATGTACAGATACATCACGGTGGGCCCGCCCACAGAACTGTCCGTTCGGAGATAGGGACGCGCGGGGTAGTACATAATCCGCGTCCCTTGAGTCGGTCTACATTTACCACCACGGATTGGCTACTCCCCCTGCCACCAGCCCGGTGGCCGATGTTCGGTGCTCTATGGGTCCCACATGATGTATGTATCATCCATTGTTACGGATCAATTTAGGGCTTGATCCAAAAAAATTTCAGGTGGACCACACCAAAGGAAAATAATAGTGATTGGATAGTCACCATTAAAATCTCCTTAAGGCCCACTGTACTGTTTATTTGACATCCAATATGTTGATTAGGTCATAGAGACCCAGATGAAGGGAAAAAACAAGCATCAGCTTGATCCAAAACTTTTATGGCCCCCAAAAAGTTTTTAATGGCCGACCTTCATTCAACATTGTTTCCTGTAACGTAGTCCACTTTAGAATTTGATATACCTCATTTTTTGTCTCGTACCATAAAATGATCTATAAAAATAGATGGACGGCATGGATGAAACACATACATCATGGTGGGGTTCACAGAGCACCGAACACCATCCATTGGCTGGTGGCAGGGGGAGTAGCCAATCCGTTTCCGTCCGAGGGGCCAGTGAACCTGTCATCCGGTGCGCATTAATATAGAATGCGTCTCTGCGTTTTCAAATCTCTCCGCTTTAAAAACTCTCTGCTGCGTCTGTCAACGCTCTCTCAAAAAGAGGAATTAAAACAAGAACAAGAAGACGGAAATGGAAGGAGCTTCTTTCATCAAGAGGTCAGTATCTCTCTTTCAATTCCATGCAATTCGAGCTAGATTTTTTTTTTTTTTTTTTTTTTTCTGGCTGATTGGTCGAAAGATACTAGTTGTAGATCTATTTTTCTACGTCCCACTCTCTGTTGTGTTTTTATAAGAAAAATAAATTTCAAAAATAATATATTTACTTTTAGAAAGTAATACATATTATATTTGGAAACTTTTTAAAAAGTAGTAATACGATTAGTGGTAAGGAGGGGTTTTGCTATAGGAACTTGGGTTCAAATCTCCACAACAACCATGCACGTCCTACGTGGGCTGTAGGGCTGCTTGGGCACTTTTTGGCACTATGCGTACTTTGCACATCTGGCACTTTGCACATCTGGCAGTTGGCTCAGATGGGTCTGAGCCATGTTGCACCTCGGGTGTGAACTAGGGTCTAACCAAATGTTTAACCCACTAGTCTTTAAGATTCTATTCATGGTACGTGTTGGTTCGGTGCGCCTGACACATAATTGTACATATGACATTGGTACCACATATCATACATGTTGCGACAGTTGGGCTGATTCCATGTATTAAAGTCGTATCTATCCCCTCTTGCAATTGCCCTTTTGAGACCTTTTTGTGAATGCATATGATGCAACCAAATGGCCACACAAACTGATTGGTCAAGATTTGAAGAAAAGGCACACATTTCATGCGTGCACGCTCCGTACATGTGTACAAGAAAAGGACCACTTTCCCTTTTTAGCTCATCATTACTTTCCATTTCTTTTAAATCTCTAGATTAGAAATTTTCAATTTTCTTTCATATCTTTATATTAGGCAATGAGTAATTTTAGATTTTTCTTATTTAGCCAATTTCTTAATCACATTGCTTTTTTAATTAGGTAGTTTCCTATTTTCTTAGATTTTGGATAACTAGGAATTCTATTTTTAGATTCCATAACTTTTACTGCAGATTGTAAGGACTGATTATAAATAAGGCCTATGGCCTATGTAATAAGATAAGTTGTATGATATTTTCTTTTATGAAATTCTCTTATTTCCTCTACGGTAGTTGTTGATGGGAGGAAAAAATGATCTTTAGTTTAAGACTAGAGGACTGCTGAGCTTGCTCACAGGCTTACATTCATGATGTCTGGCATTCGGCAAGAGGATTGTTGGGTCTTTTCCTGTAATCTTTTTATTCTCTTATTGATTTATTTGCTTCCTTTTTCAGGATTTGCATTAAATTAGCATTAGAGCACTTCGGAAACTTAAAAAAGGTAATTTTCTCATCTCAATCCTACCTTTTCATCTTTCCCCTTCCTCAATCCCTACCTGCCCATATCTATCGCGTTATTCTTATCCAGCTCATTTTGACTATCACGATCATCACTCATATTCTCTCGAGTCTTGCTCATCTTTATATGGATCTTCTAAGGATTTCAATGGCCCTCCAGATGTTATGAGCAATGACAAGCACATGTCAGCTACTCGAAAGCATCCCATTGCATGAAAATATCAATGATGACAAAAAATGTTCAAGAGACATGGGAAGAGAATTTGCAGGAAGTCAAGGAGAGTAAAGCTTTCAATAAAGATATCACAAATGAATTTAAGGAACTCAAAGAGTTGGTGAGAGCTTGCTTTGAGCCCTTGATCGAACAGGAAAAGCTTTATGGGTTTCAATCTATTTTATCTAGCGTTCCAAGGAATGATGTGGTTATAGATTGTGTGGCAATCCAAAACGACTCCTCCTTTGGATTAGTTGATGTATCAATGGTCAGATTGGAGGAAATTCAAGTAAAACCAAAAGATCAATTGATGGATGATCCAATTGAAGAGACCGAAGGTTTAACATTTATGGACAATCTAATGGTCAAAGAGATGGATAGTGCTACAATCATAGTAGCTAACTGTATAGATGTCAACACAATAGTACCATCTCAACTTCAATCAAGGTATGCATATCGGAATCCAACTATGACCAAGGGTACACAATCAACATCTAGATTGTAGAGGACTAACAATAAGCAAAAGAAAAGATGGTGTGTATTTCAACATTGTATTATGCACAAGCTAATCGTTAGGTGTGTAGGTCTCCAAACTATCCACCATCAATGGCTAGCGAAGCCGAAGAAGACACGCTAAAAACAAGGATTGTTGCAGGAAATTATAACTTCCAATTTAAACTCAAGGATGAGTTTTTTCGTAGCCGGTTGGGATTGATGTAACCAAATGGCAACACAAACTGATTGATCAAGATTTGAAAAAAATGCCCGCATCTCACGCGTGCATGCTCCGCACATGTGTACAAGAAAATGAACACTTTCCCTTTTTAGCCCATCACTACTTTTTTCTTTCAAATCTCTAAATTAGAAATTTTCATTTTTCTTTCATATCTTTATATTAGGCAATAAGTAGTTTTAGATTTTTCGTATTTAAGTATTTTCTTATTTAGGTACTTTCTTAATTACATTGCTTTTTTTATTTAGGTAGTTCCCTATTTTCTTAGATTTTTGGATAGCTAGGAATTCTATTTTTAGATTTCATAGCTTTTACTGCAGATTGTAAGGACTGATTATAAATAAGGCGTATAGCCTATGGAATAAGACAAGTTGAATGATATTCTCTTTTATGAAATTCTTTTATTTTCCTTACTATTGAAATGGGGAAAGTAATCTCTAGTTCAAGACTAAAGAACCGCTGAGCTTGCTCATAGTATTGCATTCGTGATCTCTAGCATTTGGCGAGAAGATTATTGGGTCCTTTCCCTCAATCTCTTTCTTTTCTTATTGATAATGTAAACCCTAAAAGGGGAAGAAATTAGATCAAAGAAAAGAAAAAAGATGTTGTGGGAAAGGACCGACCAATCCTCTAGCCGAATGCACATGCTCAACAATCCTCTAATCATAAACTACAGATTATCCACATCCCCCCCCCCCCCCCTTTTCTTTCAGCAACTACCGTAGAGAAAACAAGAATTTACTCAAATGAAATATCATTAAACTTGTCTTATTCCATAGGCCATAGGCCTTATTTATAATCAATTCTTACAATCTGCAGTAAATGCTATAAAATCTAAAAATAGAATTCCTAGCTATCTAAAATCTAAGAAAATAGGAAATTACCTAAATCAGAAAGCAATGTAATTAAGAAAGTGTCTAAATAAGAAAATTTTAAAATTACTCCTTACCTAATATAAAGATATGAAAGCAAAAGTAAATTTCCTAATTTAGAGATTTGAAAGAAAATGAAAGTAGTGATGCTCTAAAAAGGAAAAGTGGTCCTTTTCTTGTACACATGTAAGAACGTGCATGTGTGAGATGTGGGCATTTTTTTTTTTTCAAATCTTGATCAATCGGTTTATATGGCCATTTGGTTGCATCAACATATCAGTGTTTACTTTTGGAGATCTATTCAACACTTATAGGTGTAAATTTTTGTGTTGAATTTCGGATATGTGAGTTCATTGTATCATAAGGACAATTTGCCATCTCCTTTCTTTTGCATTTCTAGAATATCTAGAAAATGGCAGCAAATTTGTCTTAAGATATTGATTAGTTAAGTCCAAACTTGAATCTACAAATATAATATTTGTCTCATATTTCTTCACTTCATCCATTGTGTACTACATTTAATTTCTTACTTTGTACAATGAAATTGTATGGAATTGGATACCATGACTACGTGTGGAAGCTTGGCGAAGCTAGGCAATGATGGCTATATCCTAGGAGGGAGGGGGTGATTAGTACCAATTTACAATTTTGCCTATTTTAAATCCAATTGCCTAACTTAAATAAGTATGCAACTTAAACTAAGTAAGACAATTAACTATAAGGCTTCTGAGCCATTAGAGAGTCCAATCATAAGGACTATAAATGATATGCATATAAAGCAACTACTCTATAATATGATAGTGTACATGTGTATATGGGATGTACTAACTATCAACTCCCAGCATTCATCTAATCATGCATTCATATAGTTAAGCATTCAATCATGTAAGCATAATCAAATAGATGTGCCAATAGCAATCCTAAACACGATCATTTATAGTAGTTCGGCTACTTGCATTCTCCACTCCTGGCGGACACACTCAACTCATGAGTGTAACAAATTTCACTATCAGAGGTTTTAAATTAGGTTAACTTCTAACATTTACAACCCTACATAAGGACTCTAAGATTTAGGCCCTACAAAAGAGTCAAGGTCCTACACGAGAACCTAAGATTTATGCCCTACACAAGAGCCAAGGTCCTACATAAGAGGCAAGGTCCTACACAAAAACCTGGTTACGTACACTCCTCCCGGAGGCTCTTGCGAGAGACTTAATTGGTTTTCCTTGAGCTAACCAACAACCTGAGATTTAGGCTCTACACGAGAGCTAAGGTCCTACACAAGAACCTGGAATTTAGGCCTTACACAAGAACCTGTAATATATGTTCTAAGAGCCAAGGTCTTACACAAGAACATAGTTCGAGTTTGGGTTAGAAACTCTTACCCTTAATCCTACACAAGGAAAGAGAGTAATTAGACTCTTACTAATTGACACTTACTTGTCGGATTGAGTCTCTTTTGCAACTCAGTCTTGGGTTGCTTGATCGTCGTTATCCCGTGCTTCAATCAGCTCCCTGATGCTTCCTTGATCATGATGTCGATGCTTTGTCAAGGCTTCAATTACAAGATTAAATACCTTGCATATGATGCTCCTTCGAGGTGACCAATGTGATGAGTGGTTAGTGAATTTCCTACAACTAGTGTGGTTGTTGTAATCCTAGAGAAATTCACATATATGGATCTTCTTGAAGATTTAGATAATGGTATGCCAAGATTGCTTAAGTCTAAACTTTAGAGAATAGTGGATTTCAAAATATCCTCAATGTGGAGGTTGGAATCCTCATTAGAGAGTTAATCTCAAGGAATATGTATTAAACTCATAGGTTTAGAGGCTTGGAATAATGGCTATGAATGTGGAATCATCTAAGCTTCTATTGCACCAAAAAATCCATACAAATGCCCAAGAACCGAATGCCCTTTATAAGAAGTTTGTCTTTTAATAGTAAAAAAATGGGCAGTTAACGGCTCTGTCGATGCCATCGAGTAGCCTTCAATGACATTGAGGTGACATGATGGCATCAAGGTCACTTTCGATGTTATCGAAGGGTACCTCAATGCCGTCAAGAAAATCAGATACAATGTGAATTTATCACTAGACATATCTGACTTATCTACTCGATGCCATCAAAGTAAGTTTTTATGCCATCGACGAAGACCTCAATGCCATCGAGAAAATAAAATAAAGTGTGAATTTATTGCTGGTCATATCCAACTCCATTCAATGCAATCGAGCATCGAAGATCCCCTCGAGGTCTGCTCGATGGGATCGAGCACCACTTGAAGTAGCTCTACACTTCTTCTAGCCTCTCTTATCATGTTCCAATTAAGTTCAAAAGTCTGAGGGATAATTAAAAAAAAAAAAAAAGTTTTACCTATTAATTCTAATTCATCTAGAGGTTCAAAGTTGTTTTGGGCCAAGAGTTAGGGTCACAAAGGCACCTTATCTATATGTTCTTTACTCCTTGATGCTCCACCTTTGCTTCTGTCTTTGGTCTTCACTTTCCAAGGGCTCAATCGACTACGTGACACAAGGATTCACGTGATTGACAAATACAGTGCACTAACATATGCAATTCAGAATGGGATTTGATGGGAATCCCACTCTCTATGTGCGTTGGGATTCACACTCCCCATTAATGGGTGAATGGTAGCTCCCACTCTCTGTGCGTTGGGATTCCCACTCCCCATTAATGGGTAAATGAGAACTAACTGGTACATCATCTCATGTGTTATAGTGGGAACATGCAACAACTTTTCCTCTATTGGGAATTGTGAAATTTCTAGGGATGACTACAGTGTAGACTTCAGCCTGTTGATGGACTATTTCGCTCTCATAAAACATGTATTGCTACATGCATGTGGCACAGTCACATGGTCCTCGGAACCCCATTTTTAGTGAACAAGGAGGGATCTTCCCTATTCTGCACTGAGTTTGTGCATGTAGGCCCATGATTGGTTTATTGTTGCATGAAGTGGGGAAGCATCTCAAAATCTTATCAAGTATAAGCTGCTAGGAAGTGAGCATGATTGCAAACTGAGATTCAAAGTGGGAATCGTACCTAGTTAGGAGTTAGGACGGTTGGTTTATCCAAGCCATTGATCTGATGCCCCCCACCATAGGTGAACCACGCCCCCTAAGCATCATGTGGGCCATCCAATTGCTTGTGGATCTACATGGGCCATCAAATTGATGTGGTCTTCCTTACGATCCATCCTCTTAGTTGATTTTGGGAACTAATTAGGACCAATTTTATCAAAATCGTTATCGTATTGCAAATCATTATTTAGGTTGGATCGTATTGAATCATAAATCACAAGATTTTTTTTATGATTTTCTCAAAGTTTTGAAAAAAATATAAATAAATCAGAAAAAAATTAAAATCTCAGCAATCATGCTTTTGCCATCTATATGCACCAAGTAATGTCATGTCATGATAGTGTTAAGGGATTCTTATCTTTCCTTCTTTCTTTCTTTTTTTCTTGTCTTTTAAGAAATTTTCCTTGAAAAATGAACAGGAATGCTTTATTAATTTATGTTCATGTACCTTTCTTGAATGTAGAATCACATTGGAAAAGTAGCATTTGATTCTATAACCAATGAAAAAAGATATTTTGATTTTTGACCATCATTCCACAACACATATAAGTCAACATTATCATAACCATCCATAAAAACATTCCGTATAGGTCATACATTAATTTTTTATTTTAACCAATTAAGAAGAAAGAAATCATTAAAAAAAAAAAAAAAAAAAACCTCTACGATTTAACGTTTAAGAGAATACATATTATTTAATCTCTTATAAAGAACAAAATATAATAATTTACCTTTTATAAATCATTTTTTAAAGATCTTTTTTAATTATTATTTTAAATGATTGTTAAAAAAGAAACTATTTTTAAACATGCAGGGGCACACTCGAGGTGGGTTCAACCAAGGTCCTAACCCATGAGATGTGTCATGCAATGCAGGGGCATTTTCACACCGGGCTCGAGTGGGGTGGCCCCTGGGATGTAGGGGCACACTCGGGGTGGGTTTGGCAAAGGTCCTAACCCATGGGATGTGCCACGTAATGCAAGGGCATTTTCACACTAGGTTCGGCCGAAGTCCTAACCCATGAGATGTGCCACGCTCTATTAATTCTTTTTCTCTTTGGTTTGTCGGCATGTCATTTCTCATTTTTTAAATAGCATTCTGCCTCCTTTGCATGGCTTTATGAGTTTGTGAAGCCCAAGTAGCCATGTGAGATATCTGATGACCTGCTGACCCAAAAATGGGTAGGTTTAGTAGTTGATGGTTAAATCGGTTAGGCCTGAGGGAGTATCCTCAGCTCGTGTCTTGCTGATATATGCTAGTTTCAGTCCTAGCTGGAACCGATTTGTAATCTGCTGGGCCACCTGATGTGTGGAGTGGGGCTTATTTTTGGGCTTGGTTATCTATGTAAGTCAAATGTCATACATGTGGCTGCATGCGGAGATGATTATGAGAGATGGAATTGTGCTCATCTACGCTTGAACTTTGTGTATTCTAAAATAGAGAAATGATTGTGTGCACTGATGCTAATGCATCTCCCACCGCCCAATGATGTTGGATGGGATCTTAACACTTAAGAATGGTCATTTGAAAATCTTTGTAAGAGTATGGTGTGGACAGTGTGGGCTTCACCTATCTCTCCCCATTGAATAATGCTAGACAGAGAAGTAGCACATTTTAGAACGTTTATTTGAAAAATGAGCATGACTTCAATGTGGCCTGTGAGCGCAAAGAAACAGTGCGCCGATTGGTAGAAAGCTAGAATTTTCTTTTTCTTTTTCTTTTTTTGATGAATTACATTATACTTGGTTCAGGCAAGAGATGTAAACCAGTACATCAGGAGTCTATAACATCTCCCCTTTATTAAGCTCACTAACTCGAGCTTAATCCAATTTAGAATCTATAAGGCTTGTAAAATGTGAAAATTTAAATGCCCAGTTCAGTACTCGAGCTGAATCCACTTTCAAAATGTGAAATTTTAATTTTTAAATTTGCATTTCAATTGCTGCATCCTGTTAATGTTAGGCGTTTAAACCCCTTAATGGGCGCTGAAGAAACCTTAGAACAAATTAAACATACAATAGAGAATGAAAAAGAACAAACAAACATAAAGGATATGGAGATTTTTATGTGGAAAACCCTTGCGGAAAAACAAACTTGACACAAAGCGACGATCAATCTACTATAATTAGAAGAATACGAGAGATGGAACAACCTATAGATGGAAAATCTTAGATCCCCTTCAAAACCCTCTTTAGTTCCTCTCACTATGCCCTAATCATAATATAAATTCTCTTATTCACAATTAGAAACAAAACTTGCACTTACAGAGACCTGCGCATACTATCGATCAAATCAACACCTCTATCGAGCAAATTGATAACGTCAAAAAACATCTAGCAAGCAAACTGAAATTTTTGGGAATATTTCAATCAAATTGACAATCCTACTGATCGAATCAAAAACTCTGTTCTAGCACTAGGATTGAAGTTACTTGACCAACAGTCTTCACTGTGGCTTCAATCCTCTAGCTCCATTGCTTCAAGATGCTATCACCATCTCTCATCTTCAATAGTAACAACATCATCGTCGCTTCTCGTGCACACTTTATCTTCATTTCTTCTTTGCCAAGCCTAGAGAAGTCAAGTAAAACTTGAACTTCTCTACAGGAATAACCTTCATAAGCATATCCTCTAGATTCTCACTTGTGTGAATCTTCTCAAGAGTAAAACCGTCTTCCTCTAGCATCTACTGGATAAAATGATGACGCACGTTAATGTGTTTAGTCCGGGAGTTATATACCGAGTTCTTTGCTAAATTGATAGCGCTCTCACTATCACAATGCATGGCATGGCTTCTTGCTGAAGCCCCAACTCGTTCATCATTCCTTTTAGTCAAACAACTTCCTTAAATGCTTCATTCATTGTTATATATTCAGCTTCAGTTGTGAAAAGTACAACCACAGAATGAAGCTTCGACATCCAACTAATAAATATACCCACTAATACAAACGAGTAATCGAAAGGCGGCCTTCTATTATCCACATTCATATAATGTATAAATTTCTCTTTAGAATTTTCAAATGTCAAGATGTAGTCCGTCGTACCTCATATGTAACGAAGTAACCATTTTACTGCTTTCCAATGTTGTTAGTCGAGGTTTGATATGTATCTGCTCACAACACCAACCTTATATGAAATATCTAATATAGTAAAGATAATGACATACATAAGACTGTCAACTACGCTCACGCTAAGCACACGAGACGTACCACTTTTCTTCATCTGACGTTAGACATTGTCCTGAAGAAAGTCTATAGTGAGCAGCATGGGGTGTGTTAACCGGTTTAGCCTTTTTTAGTTCAAACTTGATAAAGATCTTTTAAAGATACTCTTCCTGAGACAACTATATCCTGCTCCTTTCCTTGTCTCTTCTATATCAATCCCGAGAATCTTCTTTGCAGCCCTTATATCTTTCATCTCAAATGTCCTTAATAATTGAGCTTTTGGTATGCTGATTTCAGACATGCTATGGCTAGCGATAAACATATCATAAATATACAATGCCAGAATAATGAATTCCATGTCACTAAGTGCTCTAAAGTAAACACAATGATCGATTTCACTTATGATAAACCTTTGACTTAACATGAAAGAATTAAACTTCTTGTACCATTAATGAAGCTAATGTTTTAGGTCGTACAACGACCTTTTTAACCTGCTAACCATATTCTCATTTCCTTTCACCTCAAACCTTTCAGATTGTTTCATCTATATCTACTTTTTCTTGTTCCCCCGTGTAGAAAAGTAGTCTTCACATCTAATTATTCTAGTTCCAGATTGTATCAGGCAACCAATACCAATACAAATCTAATAGATACTTACTTTACCATTGACGCGAATATCTCACCGAAGTCGACACATCCTTTTTGAGCATATATAATCCTTCACTATAAATCTCACCTTGTACCTATTCAGTTTCTTCTAGTAAATTTACTTTCACCCGATCGCTTTCCGCCCATGCAGCTCTACCAACTCCTACATTTTATTCTTATACAAAGAGTCCATCTCATTATGTATTGCTGCCATCCACTTCTCTTCATTTCTATCTTCCAATGGTTCTTGAACAGTAAATAGGTCCCCGTCATTCGTAATGAGAGCAAATGCAACATTTAAGTCATCCTTGTATCTCGATGGTACCCTGCGATTTCTTGGTGGATTCTCCTGATAGGTGGTGCAACTACTTCTTCTTGTATCTCTATCTACCGCTCAACTTTTTCAAGTGTTTCACATTTGTATGTTTCAACATCAATCACTAATTTGTTCGTTTTCTTGTGCTCATCCTTTTGAAACAAGTAACCTTCATTAAACTTGATATTTTAGCCTCCTGCACGTGGTGATCTCCACCTTTCTAAAAACAGAAGAAAAAATCAACTTGCTATATTGTCGCCTCCTGCAACAGCTCATCCATTTTTTTAGCAAAAAAAAAAGGAGGTTAATTGCATCATACTCAGCACAAGGTATTTGTCCTCTCATAACACGTAAATGATCACTATATAAAAGTACAAGATTAGTTTCTCCATTAGTTGAAAAGAAAGATGATGGTGTGGATGTAGGTTATGCATGTATTTATTTATTTATTCATTCCTCTACTGATTCCTCCACCAGGTTATGCCTGTTGTATAGCATTGGCATTAATGCTTGTTGTATAGCATTGCACTAAAATTGGGCACTGAAAGGTGAGAGTTGCATTTAAGTGCATATACTTGTCTTAATATGCTTCAATTATATTAGCTTCTCTCTTCAGAAAATGGCATCTTTTTAGGAAAAAAAAAAAAGTTTTTTAGCGTTGACTACATGAATTCTTTTCCACCATTTCATTCTACAGAGGGTATTAACTTTGGTAAGACCATAAGTCATAAGTCTTTTCTCATTGTCTCTTTTAAAGCCTTCAACATATACCAACTCATTCTTTCTACCCATTTTTTTTAATTTTATTTTGTACCTGACCTCACCATCAAAGTCTACTTTCTCTCTTCTCATGGGCTATTAGATAATCCTTCAGAGTGTCCCTTGTGATGGATGGCCTATATCTATGAACATAGTTCTAAAAGACCATGGGTTGACTCAAAAATCAGCCAAGTCAACCAAACTCAGCCAAAATTTAACCTAGTTTCTGGTAACTGGCTTGAGTCTGACTGTGACCTAAACCGAGTCACTCGCTGAGTCAACCAGCCAAACATTTTAAATTTGTAAAGGAGATATGCCAGGTGCTAGGATACAAAATCAATTAAGGTTTCAACAAATTCATCTACCTTAATGGAAACCACTACATTTTTACTTACCTTTGTTAATTTTATATGATTTATATGGTGTAGAAATCTTTAAAGAAAATTTGTATTTTTATAATTTAACTATAAGGGGGTGTTTGGATCATAAGTTACTTAATTAAGCTACTTATGCCTAGTTTATCTTGATTTTTAGTTATTAAATTGAAGTGAGTTACTTTAATTTTTTTTTTAAAAAAAAACTACTTATAATTGATCATAAACCAAACTTATTTATCTCAAATCAATTACTTATCTACTACTGTAAATAGGAAAAATAACTTATTTAGTGGCGTCCAAATGCACCCTAAATATCAAATTGAGATCAGTCAAGTAAAGCTGGTGGCCCTTTTGGCGTGTGAATTATCTTGAAAGGGTCAAATGAGCAATATATCACCCAGAAATGTAGATTTAATACAGCAAACAAAGGTAATCGCCTATTAATAAAAACTGAGTGAACTCGACCATGGGGAGGACTTAAATTGAGCAATTTTCAGATCCATGTAATATAAGAAGGTTTTATTTATGTGTCCACAGCGACACTGTGGACATGAACAACAAAAAAGCCACTACATATAAACATACGGCTATTTTAGTGACACGTGTAATCATCGTGATCTAAAAAACAAGTTCATCTGATCATATACGGACCAATTAGCCAATTTCTCATCCACGTTTATTTACTTTTTTATTCATGTGGCCCACATGATTATAGAACTTTAAAAAATGAAGATAGGCAGTTCCGATCTCGCACACACATGCCTCCTTACCACGTGGGAGAGGCAAATAACAGTTTTAAAGTACACGTGAGAGTGTATACTTATATAGGATGTTTGGATCGGAAGTTACTTTACATAAGTTACTTATGCCTTAAGCAACTTATCTTTTTTTTTTATTTTGTTAGCTTGTTAGGACACCCACTACAAGAAAGTGGGCCATTGCCGGCACTTTTTTTGCCGATGACCAGCACGAACTGCCAGCAAATGTAAGAATCATTAATTGCCAATGACGATCCAATGGTGTTATGGGAACTCTTTTTGCCTTTCCCACTTCACTAGTTTTTAGGGAGCTCTCTTCTTTTGCGATTTTCCAGTGCATAAACGAGGATTTCAAATCCCTAATCTCTCTTCTTCTGCAATTTTCCAGTGCATAAACGGGGATTTCAAATCCCTTTTATTGTCTTTTCCAAACCCTATATAGGAGTTTGACAATTCCTGTTTGCGATCAAGGGCGACTGCCTTGAGCATGAACTCCTCACCATTGTCAAAGGTGATATTTCTCCAGCAGGTGGTTCGGGCTCTCATTGCCATCCACTTTTTCGCCGATTGGAACGGCAGATCAGTGTCATCATTTGGAGAAAGGGGGGTTTTTGAAACCCTAGCATGGTAGGAAGCGTGGAAGTAGAGTACGCTCGATGGAGCAGGGGTGGAAGTCGAGACTGGGAGCAACCGTAGAAGATGGTGGCCGAAGGTCTGGATCGAGGATTTGAGTAAGCCATGTCATAGGATGACGGATTTAATGGCTGCCTGAGGCGCATGGGTCGCTGATTTCTGAGGGTTGCCGGATTTAATGGAGGATCGAAGACAGAAGCCAACAAAGAAGAAGGCCCTGTGATTTTGCGATCTGCGACGGTGGTGGACTGACAATCAGAGCAGAGCTCCGCTCTTTGTTATTGTAGGTGCGGGTGAAGGCCCTGTTCTTGCACCACCTCAGGAAGACTTGTTGAGTTGACTCGATGCGGTCCATTTGCTAGCTGTGACAACAGTAAGTCCTTTGATTGTGAAGCTTGCCTTTCCTATTAGCTAAACATGCTCGTTCTGTTTATCTCGTTGCTGAAAATAAATCAATTCCTCCATTTGCACTGATCCATTCTTATGTGTGGGGAGGGTCTGCTGCCGGATTTTTCTCTATTCAATTAGATGTTTCATTTCATTTATCAATGGTTTTACTAAGTTTATATGGAAATATCTGATGAGCAACATAAATGAAGTCCCATAAAGAATGGAGATATGTAATTCTCAAAATTCTTGTTACTGATGGACGCAAAACTGAATATGTACTACAACAGTGCCATTGGCACTCTCCTGAACTGAATATGTACTGCAACAGTACCACTGGCACTCTCCTCAGAGGACACCATCAATGGGAAGACGTATGGTGCTACCTATCTCTAGAAGGAAAGATAATATCTTCATTTCTGGATGTCCTGATTTCGTAGCATAGTTAGGACTTATTTTTGTGTCTTGGGTGAAAAACTGCCAACATTGAGGTCTCTCGCAAGGTTATTATTGAAGGCCATTAGAGAAATAGTATGGCTTCAGTGAATTATAGCTGTGGGTATGTAACACATGCGTACAATGAGTTTTGGAGTATTGCCTCTAGGCTAAACTTTTTTCTTTTTTTCTTATTGCCCATGTTGGATGAGAAACAAATGTTATTGCCATGGTATGTATGGCTGTGGGCATAGCTGAGCTCCTCCTATTGGGAACTCATTCCCTTTTATCTATATCTGTTGACTGTTTTGTTTGACACCTTAACAGACAAGCAAGTGGAGGCCTTTGGCTCTGTCCTGAAATGGATCGCAAACCTCCCAGAAATTCCTTTAGCCTGCAGGAAAAAGGAAACCAAAACTATGGAGAAGCGGAATTGTACAATACTCTGACAGATTCAACATCCAAACATCCACCATGCTGAACAGGGCATAATTGCAGTTTGGGGGCTACTTCCTCATACAAATACTAATGGAGGTTGTTGCAATTTGATTACCTCACTATTGAAATCCAATTTAGTTGTGTGTGCAACCACATCTTAGGTTCTTGAATGTTCTTTCATTAAATAGTTATTATTTGAAGATGCTGGTTGGCTTCTCCTTCTATTTGCACTAGTTTTTATGATAAATAGGTGGCATGAATTTCAGCTTTGACGTACAATGTTCATCTACTGCAGAAGCTCAACCTGGTGAACAGTGTGCTATTTACTGGTGGATGGGCTAAAACTGGTTTATACTATGAGACTGTGCAGGAGATTTTCAAGGTGTTTAACTGTTTTTGCGATTTATGCTATTTTTATTTTTCTGACCTGATATCCACATTAGTAAAAAAAAAAAAAAAAAAAGGGAAAGAAAGTGCCTTTTGTGAATTATGATTATTGGGAGCTACACATGACACACATGGACTATGGAAATCAATCCAGATTGTCCCAGTCATGGGCCCTTTTAAGATGGAGCATAGCAAAAGAAACCACACTAATTGGATTACTAGACCATCTGTTTTTCTTTTTCTCCATGAATTTCAGTTCCTCCTAAATCTAGGGTCCTAGACTAATGTCCCAAGGAATTCCTGGAAAAAATCAGCAGGTACACCCAAAGTTTTCATTAGTTTAATGTGTGATTACTCATTATATCTGTTTGTCATTGTCTGTGACATTCTTCTTTTGGTCTTAAATAATTTAGCAAGATTAGGATTTTGGCCTGAGTTTCTTATTACTTCTGCTAGTCAACAGAGGGTTTTTGCTGTTCAAGTCTTCGAGTTGCATAGATTGATAAATATGTTTGGATGGCATGCTTGCTTCTACTGTAAAGCCTTCTTCCTTCAAGCCCATACCTGCTGTCTTTTCTTTTTCTGCATTAACTTTTCTTCCTAGCTTCATATTTACGATTCACGGTCTTTCATTGGTGGAAAAGTGGGCTCATTTGTAGATAAGCGTGGGAATCACATCGAGATGGGACTTCATGTCTTCTTCGGTTGCTACAGCAACCTCTTTCGCCTGATGAAAAAGGTGAAATCCCCATCCTTTGTCATAAGACTCATAATCTCTGGACCCAGTAATGTGAACCATCTCCAGTGAGTTGAGGCATATCTTCATCACTCAATTTTGATTTATGAAAGCCGGGGTGGATTATTCCTTGAAGGAATGACTGTTTGTTATCTGAGAATTGATGTATGCTCAATAGTCCCAAACCAAATTGTACTTTACCGAAAATTTTCTACGGGGAGATGGATAGTATAATTAGGAGTCAGTTCTATCCGTTTGATTCCCTTTCTATTGTTTTGTGCATTGATTTGCTTTGGATTTGCTCACAACTCTATTTGGTTTTTTTTGCTTAGGATTGGATCCTGAGATATTGATGGGTTAATTGACATTGGAGTGATTATTTCAATGCAATTAGTAGCTAGGTCTACTTGGCTTTTTGTGGAATAAGTTCTTTTCATCTGACAGAAATTTGGCATATTTGTGATGTGGAGACCTCAATTATCTAGTTTTAGAGAATCAGCTGATTGCCAACCTAAAGGCTTTAGCCTCAGTTTTTAACATTTTTAGCCACGGTTTTGAACTGAGGCTAAAGGCCTTTTTTCGTTGTAGTGGGTACAGGAGATTTTCTTTTCCTGTCTATACTACAAGAAAATGAGCTGCAACATTTATTGAGATGAGGTGCTTTCATTGTTTTTGCTAGCTTATGTTCCTATAGAGTATGAACTGAACCAGGCATGAGCTTTAGATGTCTATGCCCGTCACATGCTTGATTCTTGCTAAAATTGGGCAGCCAGGTATGGGCTGACCCAGAGGCCTGGCTTAGTTTCCTTCTCATTGACTCTTCCATCTTACCCCCAACAGTTCTTTTAGTGAACAATTTAGAAATATGATGGTCACCTTTTGGTAATTTACTGTTTCTGATGCAGCAAGAATTGATCAGGACAGTCGATCTTGGTCCTTTTAAGCACATTGTAGACGATGGCCTTGAGCTTAGGAAAGCTGCTTTTGAATGTGTTGACACGTTGCTGGATAGCGCTACCTTGATCAAGTGAACTCCTCATCTTTCATTGTTCCGTACCTTAAATCCGATTTGGATGGTGAGTACTCAACTATGCTGCTGTAATTGTTCAAGGCGTTGAATTTTTTGTCTCTTTCAATGGTCATCCTCATTGAAGCTCAGTCTCTTCCAATAGTTAATATAGAAAATTATGATGTAAAAAGCTCAGTCTCAGCCTTTGTAGTCTTCCTTTTTTTTTTCCCCCCCTAAAATGGACTTCGTAGAAAAAGATGAGAAACTTAGGTGGTTACTAACTTCGCTGTCAAATCGAGGTTTTGTCCCTTAGGAATTTCAACTGTCTGTAACTCAGCGACACTGCCATTTCATATTTTTCTTAGAAAGCGTTGACCTTTTACATGGCATATGAACCCAAGGAAACCTTGGGACCGTGTCTTGTGCCCTTTCTTCCAGCCACACAATTATTTATTTTATTTTATTTTTCCCTTTGTATTTACAGATTTCCCAACTGAAGTTCGGAAGTAGTGAAACCTTTTTTCTGAAAACAATTTCCCTACAACATTTGCAGGTTTGTTTTCTGGGTCAAGAACATTGCTCCAGGATTGCTTCTACAAAATTTTTAAATCCAATACACTTCTTTTTTCTTTTATTTTTTTTCTTTTTTCAGAAGGATCTTCTAGACATTGGTTAAATCCAATACACGGCTTGTTACAGGTAACAAGCCATATATGTGAACATGGCACACGTACAAGATCCAAGCTGATCATCAGATGAGACCCACGATCTTGTCAATATGAAAATGGGGAAAGGGATAACCTCTCCAACCAGCAAAGAGACAAAACCCTGCTCCAAGATTGAAGGAAAGCACACAATCCCATAGCTAGAGTTTTCTTAATATTTCTGAGATGGGTTTCTCTTATCTTCTGATTTTTCTACAGTTGATTCAGAATTTCTTTCTTACTTGAATTGGGTTCTTATTTTTCTTTCTTAATGTTGTTCCCATGTGCAGGTGGGGAATGGTGCAATGCCTGCTTTGATTAGCTCACATAACTTATTTAGAATAATTCCTGCTTCTTACAACTGCCCCATGTACCTACTAAAAAGCGAAAACTATTCATCTCTAAGATTCTTGAAACATCAATTTTTGTTTCCTAGTGATCTTCTTCTTTCCTAGAAATGAATACACTTCTTTTGTTCTTTTTTATATCTTCTAATTTGATATTAACATAGGGATTTATTTCAGGTTGAGTACAATGACAGCCAAAATGCAAGCAAGCAAGATTCCCTACTTTCAAGTATATAAGTGGCAGAACAGCAGATTCTGTTATTCTCCACTTTCAAGTATATAAGTGGCAGAACAGCAGATTCTGTTATTCTCCACCTCGTATTTTCTTTATGAAATCTCTTTTAGCATATCATGTCTGATAAAGAATTCAATTTGTCAAACACATCTTTTCAACGTTATATCATATTGTTAATGATTTTTCCTTTGGGAGTTCCATTACTTGCTGCCCAAAGCATCTACACTGAACACTTGACACGCCATCAACTCCCCGTAGCCTCATCAATGATAGGTTGGAGCTGGTTCCTACCAACGTTTGTAGGATGCACAAGTGTAATCATGAACTCAATCTTCTGTTACCTTTCTTTAAAAAAAAAAAAAACAAAATAAAAGAGGAATTTTTCTTTCTTCTAGGTTTTCCTCGTCCAATCAAAGTTTTGGATCTATGATTTTTGCTGGTATGAAGTGTCCAGCCCATTTGAGACAACTCATAAAAGTCTCTTGAGCTGCTTTGGAACTTCTTGGAGTTTTAACTATGCCTTCTTTTTGAGATTTCTAATTTTCTATTAAAAGCTCTAAATTAGAACCCATTGATGATTTACTTGTAAGTAATGATGGAAGAAATCAATCAAAGATGAGAGAGGATACCTTTTAAAATGAAATATCTTTTCTAGTGCCCCCAGGGAAATATTATTCCCTGATGTTTCTTTGAGTTTCTGTCCAGTTCCACCTCTTTCATAAAATGAAAATCAAACCCATTTTTTCCTAGGAAACATGTTTCCTGCTTTGTAGATGGTTTCCTGCAACTAAGGCACAGCCTCACTTCATGCCTCTTTAAACTTTTAAGGACCAAACTTTTGATCAGGAGATACCAACGTTGGCTTTCTTCATGCCCATTTAAAGTATATATGATAAATATTTATTTGATTTCTTTGTTTTTTCAATAGTACTACTGTTGGTACATCTCATGTATGATACTAGGGAGATTTTCTGCAACAAATGAATCCATCATTGGGAGGTAGCTCTTGCTGATGGCAATGAACATTAAATCAACCATTTAAAGTACAATGTTTTCTTATGGTTACTAGATCTGAACACCTTCGTCAGCTCTTAAGGTTTTGGAGGTCCTCTTTTGCTGCTAACATTGTTAATATCTATGTAAATGTATTTGATTCGATGCAGACAATCTACAGAATCGGCTTTGGCCAAATATACTTGAGCAAACCTATGATGATGGAGTCGGATGGAGAAAGTGCAACTTTGTTCCCAAAGGCTGCAAGGCTGAGGAACCTGACTTACTCTGCACAACATGGCCTGTGTTTTGGACAGTCTAGATTGGTGGTATGTATGCTGCTTTACAGTAGGTGAGTTACAGCATTCAAATGGCATCAGGCCAGATTTACCTGCAATCGTTTTTTTTTATTTTTTTTCCCAGTGGTGGAAGTGGGCAGGAAACACTGAAACAGCAGAACTTCCAAAGGCTACGGATTGTTGGTAACCCTAAGATATCTTGATACGGATTTCATTTGTAGCCTTTTCTCATTTTCGCCCCATGTAATAAATAACTGACAATTTAGGGGCATCCTGCAAAAGCACCGGTAAAAGCTAATGGCCACCGGTAAAAGATTTACCGGCAGTTTCCTGACCGCCAGTAAATCCTTTAGCAGCGGTTTTCTGTTTTGACCGCCTGTAAAGTCCTATTTTGTTGTAGTGACCCCACTATTAGTTCACACTTCACTTAAGCAACTTATCTTGATTTTTACTTATTCAATAAATAAGTTTGTTTGATAAACAATATATTTATCAAGGAAAAACTAAAAAAGTAGTTTGGTTTTAAATATTACATGAGTACTTTTCTCTCGAATTTATTCAGTCCATCTTTAATATCCACCACCCATCATGTGGGCCAACTTTTGATGTGGACTTATCATTATGTTGAGCCCACCTTGACCCTACCTTCAATGTGGACCCTCCACCTTCTGAGGCCCACCTTCAATATGGGCTATTCATCATAAGGGTCTTACCTTGGATGTCAGCCCACATTTAATGTGGACCATCCATCATCCAGGGCCTAACTTCAAAGTGGGCCATCTATCAAGTAAGGCCTGCCTTGGATTTGGGGTCATTCACCATTAGGGGCGGCCTTTGACATGAATTGTCCTCATGGGGAACTCATGTTTAATATCCACCGCCCATCATGTGTAGCCCGCCTTAGACGTGGACCATCCATCATGCAGGGCTCACCTTGGATTTGGGCTATTCATCATTGGCACCTTTGTTGTGGACCATACATTATGTGGGGCCCACTATCAAAATAAATTACCCAGCATTTGGGGCTCACCTTCAATGTCCACTACCATGTGGAGCTCACCTTTGATGTGGACCATCTATTGTGTGGGCTCCACCTTTGATGTGGGATGTAGATCATGTGGAGCCCTCCTTGGATCTAGGTTATTCATCATCAGGGATCAACCTTTGATGTGGATTGTCCATTATCTGGGGAACACCTTGACATGTGAGTCATCCCTCACCCGCCTTAAATGTTATTGTCCATCACGTGGGGCCACCTTCCATATCCACCACCCCTCATGTGGAGCCCACCTTTGATATTGACCGTCCATCATGTAGGCCCTGCCTTCAACATGGGTTGTCCATCATGTGAGGTTGCTTTGGATATTGTAGGCCATTCATGATTAGGGGCCTGCCTTTAATGTGGATGATCCATTATGTGGGCTTACCTAGACGTGGGTCATCCATAATGTGGAGCTAGCCCTCCTTTGATATTGACCATCCATCATGTGGGCCCACCTCTTATGTGGACCATGTGGAGCCTCATTTGATATGGACCATACATCACATGGGGGAGGGAGAGAGGTAGAACAGTTTGAAAGTTGGGAAAAAAAAAAAAAACAACTTGGATAAATAACTTTCATACATGAGTAAATTTTACAACGGTGCTTACCAGACTATTCAAAGTCGAAAAAGTAACCACTAAAACACACGAAGTTTCTTATTGGGTGGTATTCAGCAGCCATGGTCACAAAACCTTCAAGAGGGTGTGGTTCCAAGGTTAGTACGAAGCGTGATACCTGCCACGAGGGGCTCTTTCATCCTGAGAAGAGCAGTAAAATCATCGGTCATGTCAGGCCCATCCCCATCAGCAGCAACCCATTCAAACCTGTTAATCAGATTGGCTAGGGTGAGGCCCACCTGAACCTTTCCCAGCTCCATTCCTGCACAAATTCACCTACCTGCTCCGAACGGCAAAAATGACTGTTCCATGGCCAAGCTTACATTATGTGCATTTTCGTTCATGAACCGCTCTGGCATAAACCTCTCTGGATGATCCCAGACCTTTGGATCATGATGGACAGCATAGATATTTACCATAACAGCAGTACCGTCGTCGATCTTCAAACCCGTCAATGTGGTATCGTTCACCGTCTTGTGGGGAATGGCGAGAGGTGCAATCGGCTTCATCCGTAACACTTCATTCACTACAGCTTGAAGATATGGCATCTTACTCACTTGATCTACACTCACCCTCTCTCTCTTCTCATCTTCTCCACTTACTTCTTTAAAGAGCTTCTGTTGGATTTCAGGATTTCGTATAAGGCATGCTAGAGCCCAAGCAGTCGCAGACGATGTGCTATCAACAGAGAGAGAAAATTTCGAATAAGCAAAATATGATGGTTTCCATCGGATAATCATGTGAGAGGAGGAAATGCAAGTAGCAAGTGGTGCATGGCGATTTCGATGATTGGCAGCGACTGATTTCTGGCTGTATCATCGACATGATACGATCACGAATTTCAAATACTTGTCTAAATGAACCCCGCAGGCCCGGGATGTAGCGAGTGAAGGGAAAAGCATCGTTAAAATGGGCAAGACTGGATAGGTTGATGACATCGTCGATAAGAGGGTCTATGCCAATAACAAATCCCTCATTGTTGAAGTCAGGGCCAAAACAAAGGCGCCCAACCACCCGTATTGTGTTGTGTCGAATGTAGACCAAGGGGCGGGTAATTCCGCCATTGGTCATAGCTTGTTCTTGGATTGTTTGTGTCATGACAACCGCTTCATTTTCTTGAGACTGTTTGAGTAGAGATGGCTGATGGATTCATAGCAAAGGCCTGGACACCTTTTCGAAGGGATTGCCAGTATGGACCATGATCGGAGGAGAAAAGCGTTGTCCAGTTAGCAGTGACATATTTAGACATGTAAGGGACCATTCGTGACGCATAGTCGGTGGACTTGTTTACAAGAACCTCCCAAGCTCCTTCATGATTGCTTACGATAATAGTCGGTTTCATGCCTAACCACACTGTCATAATCCCACCATACTTCTGTGACATTTTGAATAAGGCGATGTGGATCAATTCATTACCACCACCGAGCTGGCACAGGTTCTGGTGCAAGTTCCCAATTATTGGCAATTTAGGCGGTCCCGGCGGCAATTTCATTGTTGATTTTGGCCTTCGTAGTCTTTCCGATGCGACAAACATCATTCCCACCACCATGGAAACTATTATCCACAGGTTTACGTCCATCTCTCTCTCTCTCTCTGGTGTTGTTTTTCTTTCAAGTACTCCTTCCTCTCTTTTTAAATGCTAGCTGCATGGAAGCCTTGAAGAGACTACACTTGTGTCTTAGTGTTTATGCATTTTAAAAATGGAAGTGGCTTCTTACACTTCACGTGAAATAATTTTATGGTAGTCCAAATATTCTCAATTGATGACGTAACTATGGACAGAGTATGGCTGAAAATTTTAATATATATTAACCATTTGATTCTTCCCACCACCACTCTTAATAGTCTGTTTTATAGCCAGTCCAAAATGAAACGGTCCAAGTATAGTTTCTTTTATTATTATTTTTTAAAAAAGAAAACCGTAACACTCCACCTATGACTTTATTAAAATGCAAGATTTAAATAAAATAAATAAGATGAAGTCAACCACGGCAGATGCTAATTACAGACAGAGAAACAGGATTATGACAGACTCCGCATCTTCTAATTAAGCTGATACCTATACCCAGGAAGCTGCTCAAATGAACCTGTTATGTATTTGGACCGTCTGAGTAGCTGTACAGTGACACATGTCAGAGGAAGAGTCACCATGACCTTTGTGTTAGATCTACACAGTCATCAATTTTTCCAGATAATTCTAGAACATGAGCCAGAAAAAGAGATACATCCAAAGCTCAAGTGGATCACACCACAGCCAGGGTGGGGATTGAACAATTTACCGATTGAAACTTTCCTGGGGCCAACCCAACAGTTTATTTTCTGTCTAGCCTGTTCATAAGATCACAAATACCTGGATGAAGGTAAGATACAAATATCAGCTTGATCCTAGCCTTCGGTGGCTCCTATAAGTTTTCAACAGTAGCATCAATTTCTACTGTTTTGAGTGGTGTGGTCCACTAGCTTAAGATCATTTTTTTGGGGGTTTATATTTTAGAATAATCTGGAAAAATAGATAATTGGTGTGGATCTAAGAAATACACCTATGTAAATTTCACATGTGCAGGGAGCGGATTATGTGAGGACCCGGCCTCACCCAAGACTATGCAGCCCTTGCCATGGGACCCATTTGACGTGTATTCTCTAAATGCACCATATTCCTCCATTATTTCAGATTATTTTAGAGCCTGGTACCAAAAATTAAGAAGATCCAGTTATGAGGTAGACCAAACTCCACTACGTTAAAAACTTCTTAGCATGCACCTTAATGTTTTCATAGTTTTTATTTGCCATCCAATCTCTTCAAAGTTCACATAAGCCTATATGTGTGTGTGTGTGTGTGTGTGTGTGTGTGTGTGTGTGTGTGTGTGTGGGAAAAGGTTCTATGGGGTCGGGCTCATGGGAACTTCCCATGAGGTCGAGTTGTGTGGGCCCCACCGTGATGTGTGTCAAACATCTACCCCATCAGTCAGATGCACCATTCCATGGTGGACCTAGGGCTTAAAAATCAAGTCAATCCGTGACTTCTGTGGGCCACACCACATACAAAAGTTGAGAGAGATTACCCTCCATTAAAACATTCATAATCATTTGTTGGGCCCACCGAGATATGGTTCACAAATTTAGCCCATTCATTTTGTGTGTCCCACTTGGATGAGGGGTCAGACCAAGTTTCAGATGCATCCAAATTTCAAGTGGGCCCCACCAAGTGATTTTATATGTTTTAGGCATGCCTTGATATAATCATTTGTTGGGCCCACCGAGATGTGGTTCACAAATCCAGCCCATTAATTATGTGTGTCCCACTTGGATGAGGGGTCAGACCAAGTTTCAGATGCATCAAAATTTCAGGTGGGCCCCACCAAGTGATTTTATATGTTTTAAGCGTGCCTTGATATAATCATTTGTTGGGCCCACCGAGATGTGGTTCACAAATCCAGCCCATTCATTATGTGTGTCCCACTTGGATGAGGGGTCAGACCAAGTTTCAAATGCATCCAAATTTCAGGTGGGCCCCACCAAGTGATTTTATATGTTTTAGGCATGCCTTGATATAATCATTTGTTGGGCCCACCGAGATGTGGTTCACAAATCCAGCCCATTCATTATGTGTGTCCCACTTGGATGAGGGGTCAGACCAAGTTTCAAATGCATCCAAATTTCAGGTGGGCCCCACCAAGTGATTTTATATGTTTTAGGCATGTCTTGACATGATTTTAGATGGTATAGCCCACGTGACTTCCATGTACAGCTGATTTTTGGGATATCCGAAAATTTAAAGGGGACCCATCAAGTATATGGTGTTGATGTTTGACACACATCACGGTGGGGCCCAAAAAGCTTGACCTCATGAGAAGTTCCCATGAGCTAGATCGCATAGAACCTGAATATATATATATATCAACTTGCTCTAAAAGTTTTGTGGCCTATTAATTGGCCAATCACCATTGTTTCCTAAGGTGTGGTCCACCTACTAATTGGTTCTGCTTCATTTATTGAATAATGCCCTAAATTAGTAGTAAAAACTGAGTGGTTACCATAGTTAGTGCCTCACTATCTTGGGTGAGGTCGGGTCTTGCCTAATCCGCTCTGTGGTGAAGCACATTGGGAGGGAGAGGAAAAATGGGAAAGTAATGACATGTGGAGCTTTTATGGGCACAATCATAATGTATGTATCAGATCCACACCATCAATCCATTTTTTTATATTAAAAATAATAATAATAATAATAATAGACCCAAGGCTCAGTAGGCATCACAGAAACCGTGGAAATTGGATGCCAACGGGGGAAAACTTCTTGGGTCCGCAGTAGGCTCTAAACAAGCTAATATCTGTGTTTTCCCTCTTATGTAGGTTTGCATGACCTAACTAAGAAGTTAGGTGGCAAATAAACTTCAGAGTGGACCGTAGGGAGGTTTCAACGGTAGTCATTCAATACCTCTTCTTTGCATCGTCTACTTGAAATTTCGATGCGTCTTATTTTTAAGATCATGCTCCAAAATGATCTGTCAAATTTGGCGGGCAGCGCAGATTTTAAACATAAAACGTCGTGGGGCCAAAAAAATTTCACACGTTGAAGTCATTTGCAGCTCACACTCCTCAATTTGGGAGAGAAATCCAGCGTATCTTCAGTTGTGCCTACTCTGAATGTATGTGGGTTATCCATGCCGTCCATCCATTTTTTCAGCTCATTTTAGTGGTTGGCTCCAAAATAGAATTATTCCTAAAACTCAAGTGGACCACACCACAGAAACAGTGGGAATAATGACTTCCACTGTTGAAACCTTTCTACGGCCCCAGTGATGTTTATTTGTAATCCAACCTGTTAATAAGATCACACAGACATGGATGAAGCGAAAATACAAATATCGACTTGATCCAAAACTTTTGTGGGCCCCAAGAAATTTTCAACAGTAGAATTTAAATTCACACTGTTTCCTGTGGTAAGGTCCACTTGAGATTTGGATATACTGCATTTTTGGGTTCAAGCATTCAAATTATCTACTAAAATTGATGGACGGAGTAGATAAAATATGTAAATTACGGTGGACCCCACAGAGTTTGCTCAGTACCCAGTACGCTTCCTACTCGGAGTCATTGACAATGACGTGGACCAATGACAGGTCACAACAACGGGCGCTTCAAGGGGAATCGGATTGTGTACTGAGTTACTCAGTACCTTAAGGGGTACTGAGTAAGCATGGAAAGATGCTATTGGCTGTAAGATGTGGGGCCGATCCCTCCTCCAAACGGCGACAGAAACACCGTTACCCTCTTTCTCTCTTTTTCTCTCTCATCCGTAAAAGGAAACAGAGACGTAAATGCTCATCTCCCTCTGGTGGAAAAAAAAAAAAAAACCACCGTCGATCCTTTCTGCCTCCTCTCGCTCGGCATCTCTCTCGCTAACTCTCTCCATTAGTGCGAAAAAAAAAAACGTGAGGGAGCTTGATTCACTCTCGTTCTCTATGCCCCCTCTCTCTATTTCTGTCTAAGAAAAACCCACGCCTCCCATCTCTAACGCCATCTCCGCTCCAACCGAGCCAAGGGCGGCCATTACAACAAGTCTCTTTCCAAAAATTAATCATGTATAATTTAAATGCTTAAGAACAAAAATTAATCATATATAAAGTTCAAATAGACCACATCACAGGAAACAGTGTGAATAGCCTCTTTCCACATTTACTCAGTATCCCTTGAGGTACTGAGTATCTCAGTACACAATCCGATTCCGCTTCAAGGACGCGTTTTAGATACGGACTGGTTCCGTAGTGAATTTCGCTACTGAAGTGACGTCATCAGATTTTGTAAGCCCCACCATGATGTGTGCTGTATCAACACTGTCCATCCACTTGGAGAGATCATTTTAGAGCATGAGTTAAAAACCGAAGCAGATCCATATCTCAAGTGAACCACATCATAGAAAACAGTAGAGATAGTGCCACCCACCGTTGATTCATTCCTAGGCCCACCAAGACATTTATTTGATCTTAAACCTGTTTATGAGTTTAGGGTTTAGCGTTTAGGGCATGGATGAAGGGAAAACACAAATATCAGCTTAACCGAAAACTTTTGTGGCCTCAATAAGTTTTTAATGGTACGCCTTAAATCTCCACTGTTTTCTGTGGTGGATCCACTTGATCTTTGGATCTGCCTCAATCTTTGGTTCATGGTCTAAAATGGTCTCTGGAAATGGATGGATGGTATGGATATAACACATACATCATGGTGGGGCCTAATTAACCTAATGATGTCACTTCAGTAGGGAGATTGCTACTCAACCAGTCAGTAGCTAAGCCGCATGCGTGCTTCAACGCAACGATCCGTACTCATATGTACGCAGATTTCCCGCTAAAGCATATCGCACGAAGTTCCTGCGCTGGATGTCATGTGAGCTTACGGTGATGTTCGTTAAAGATCCACCTGTTCATCCGTTTTGCATGGTCATTTCAGGATATGCTATAGAAAATGAAATTTATCCAAAACTCGAATGGGCCACACCAGAGGGAAAACTGGGGAAAGTGTTTTTTACCGTTGAAACTTTCCTGGGCTTCATCTTAATGTTTATATGTCATCCAAACCATTTATGAAGTAATTCTAACTGGGATGAAGTGAAAACACAAAAAATTTATTTTGATAGGTAACTTTTGTGGCCATAAAAATGTTTCAACAGTGGTCACGGAATCTCCACTGCTGCCTCTCGTGTGGCCCACTTTAGTTTTGGATTCACCTGGTTTTCATTCACATGTCCGAAAATGCCTTCACAGATGGACGAGATTAGATTTCTAACGAATGTTACAGTGAGCCTCACTGGGCATCCCATCACAAGAATTTATTGGATTTTCAGGAAATAAGGTTCGGACATGGCTTTCCTATTAGGGCCCATTTGGTTTTCCTATAATGGGAAATGACTATAAATGGGTAATGATTACTTTTGTAATTATACGGTGACATCAATTACATTTTTATATGTTACATTGTCTGTTTCATCCAGAGATGATTGTAAAAATGGTATATTTATAATGTGAAAATGTTCTGTTTACAATTTTTTATACCTATAATAAGTATATTTGACTATCGATTTATAAGTCATAATTCCTATTTCAACAAACAGTTGGAAATGATAATGATAACTCTTTATTTTGTATTTCAGAGGAAATTGTAAAAACCAAACAAGCCCTTAAAGCCTTTCACAGGAAGTTCTTGGCCTCAAACTTAGGTAGGGCCCAACATGATGTTTGTGAGAGACCCACCCTTTCCATCTGTTTTTTAAGATCATTTTAGGACATGGGCAAAAAATTAGCCGGTTCCAAGACTCATGTGAGCTGAAAATGTGAGGATTGAACGTCTTTAAAATATTTGTGGAGCCACAGAAGTTTTGGATATGGCTAATATTTGTTTTTTCAGTTCATCCCAATAGGAATATTGTTATAAATGAAATGAATGGCATGTAAACATCACTGTCAACCCAGGGAGATTTAAATAGGAATTTTCCTAGCTACTCACCTTTTCTTTTAGTATGGCCCACTTGTGATGTAGAGCGGGTCGCGGACAGTTACATGGCCAAGATGGATCAAAAAAGGCCCGGTCGACGACAGAAGTGATCCAGACCATCGAACCGTAAAATAAGCATATCTCGCAAACCAGAATAAGTTAATTGACGTACCATATATGATTTTGGGGTAGAACGAGCTAATTTAGCCAACCAACCTCGCTATGCCAAGTTGCCCATGCCGAAATTTGCGAAATTCCATCCTATTGACGGTGAAATTCCATGTTTAGTTCCGTTTTTACTATAAATAGTAAGTTTTAGTTTGATTATAACTCTTCATTCGTTGGGTTTTAGGAGTTGTGTCCAACATGAAAAGTGCTTAGAATAATTAGGAGAATAACGTGGTTAAGCCACATACGAAACTTACTATAAAAAGTAAATTTACTATTTATAGTAAGTTGCGAATTTATAGAAGTTTTAATTTTAGTTTGCTTCTGATTTCTTTCTTATTGCTTGGTACCCTTATTTAAAGGGTTGTGAACTCGTTTTTATTGATCAATTAATCAATTTCGAATTTATTAGAATTTATTTCTATTTTCTGTTTTCTTTCCTCGTGGATTCGAGAAGTCTCTGTGAGGAGTCCAGAGAAGCTCCGTGGATTCGGAGTAGTTATCCTCATCACGTTCATCCCTGCGTCAACTTGAGTCTTAGATCCTGCTCATTATTGGTCTCAAGTCCTAAAATGAGCCCACATAGCAGATGGACAAGATAGATTTCTTACAAACATCACGGTGGGCCCCACCTAAGTTTCTCGCGCAGAAACTTAATGCGAAAGGCTTTAGCAGGAAATCTGCATCCCCTTGTTTCCTTGTATACTATTTCATCTTACTTTGACTATGTTAACGTAGTAACCCTCCGTTGGCTCCACAAATGAAGTATGTTTTATATTCACACTATTTGTGTGCATTCATTTGTTTTAGATCATTTTAGAGCATGAGCCCAATTTAAGTAGATCAACTCGAAATGTATACATATTTCCTGTTTGGTCATTTACCTACATTGTTTTTTAGTCCCCAATATGCCGATGTGGAAAACTTCTATCAGCTCCCATGAACTGCATGTGTTATATACACACTGTCCATTTATTTTTTGGACCGTTTTAGGGCATGAACCCAGTTTAAGAAAATCAACTCAAAATGCAATCATATTTTATGTTTGGTCATGTATGTATTTAATCTTTCCTGACTATGTTGACCTGGCAAACATCTATGGGCTCAACCATGAAGTATGTGTGTTTCCTTTTACTTCCTCACTATGCTGATGTGGCAAATTTCTGTGAGCTCCCATGAAGTATGTGTTAAATCTCCACCGTCTATTCATTTTGTTATCGTTTTGGGGCATATGCCCAATTTAAGAAAATCAACTCAGAATGCATATATATTTCTTGTTTGCATTCGTATTTAATCTCTCCTAACTATGTTGACGTGGCAAACATCTGTGGTCTCGACCATGATATATTATATCCACGCTATCCATTTATTTTTTTCAGACCATTTTAGGACATGAGCTCAAAAATGAGTCAAATCCAAGTCTCAACTAAACCACACTACAGAAAATAGTGGTGATTGAATGACCACTATTAAAAGATTTATAGGGCCCACCATGCCATCTAACCTGTTTATAAAGTTACACAAACCAATATATACGGAAAATACAAATATTATATTGTAGACACTATCTAAAATAAGGATAAGCCACTCTTTGAGCTTTAGCTTGACTTCAATAAATTATCTTACACTAATTTAGAAATTATTGAAAATCCAAACAGGTCGAACTGGGAGTATACTCGGCACGTCCCACAAACAATTAATGAACCCGATCAGCTAGCTTCAAATCCAGTAACTATTCATTCACGATCGTGAATCTGAACTCTAGAACCTTAAAAACTCTTTGTGTGTAGCAACTGATGTGCGAAAAATAATAAAATGAACTCTCTACTCAAGGATTACTCTCTGTACTAAATCTTCTCAAATAATGTTGTGTTGAGATGTGAGAGGTCATATCTTTAAGATTGAGAAAAGTACAGTCGTCCTTATACACAAAGTAGTCATAGTATTATTGAGAGAAAGATTTGACTAATGAAGATGATTTATGATTCATTGGAAAAGTGTTCAAATGATTCTCCTAACGAACTTAAGTTTTCTCCAATCCAAGTTATGATTAGGAAGATCCAGCCCGTTTAGCAAGACCATGCAGTGCTACACGGCCAAAACTGTAAAAACTATGACCACACTTTAGACTAATCAAGCGTAATCTAATTGAAGTAATTTCAGTTCAATTGAAAAGCTCATCAAGCAACATTTCCAATAAGCCTAAGATTATCGAAAAAAGACAATTGGTCAAATTACAGGCAACTGATTTTATATACTAAACATTTGTACTTTCGACAAGTCAAACGGAGTCCGATCGAAATGATTCTAGTCTTTTTAATAAGCTTATCTAATTATCTTTCCAACAAGACTAAGATAACCGAAAATGAATGGACAACGAACATAATACAACCATTTAAATAATTTCTAGAAAAAACAAAAATTAATCACTATGTTATATATATATATATATATATAATTTTATGATTTAAATGACCGGCACCCACAACGAAACAAAAGGAGTTACAGCTACTAACGCTTATATAAGGAATCCATTACCAAGAGAAGAGATGAAGAAAGGAAAGTGAGAAAGAAACAGAGAGCGAAATAGAAAAAGAAAAAGAAAAAGAGAGAGCAGAAAGAGAGATAGGAAAATACAAAAAGGGTCTGAGGGTTGGAGTTCACCCGGAGATGCTGCCAAAGGTACCTTAAAGATTTTCAACATGCAAATATGTTACTCGACATATGAGACAAAAAAGCCTATTAAAGAAGTTATTGAAGCTAAGAGTTTGTCTACCTCTATTTAATTTACATTTCATTCCACACATTATAAGTATATCAACTATATTCACAGTTCTTTCTATTTTATTCTGCATTATTTTCCTTCTTCAATTTTCTCATACTTTATTTTTTTGCCCAGGATCTTAAATCCTATGAAGAAAGGTTAGTTGGCATTTCATTTTACTCATTGCATTTTTTACTTTATTTGCCTACTTAGGGTCACTTGGCTCTGTGATGTAAGGATAAATACTTTTTTTTTCTTATTTTTGCTTGCCCGACTCTTATGGGTTATGTGAAATACGACCAAATATAAAAATGTCCAAATTCTGTTGAATATCCCGAAACTGCAAAATCTTATGAAGTAGAGACTGCACATTGTGCGAGCAGAAAATGATGCTTAATCCCTTCCTTTTCTGTCACTGAGGTGCTTACTCAGAATTTACAGTCGCAAACCAACCGCAGGAGTCACTTTGAGTTAGGGAATCGTGAGATTCCCAAACCCCTAAGCGATTCTACGGTTGTTAGCCGGCCATAGATTTTAAGCTTCATTTAGATAGTGGTGACTCTGAATCAAATACATTTTTTACACCTGAGTCAATAACATACTTTGGCTACACTAACAAATCAATACCAAAGCGAAGGAAGTGAGGGCACCATCATGCTTGTATGAGAGGAGGCGTTCACAGAATGCCGATTCCACTGGGGAACTACTAGTCACTAGTTTAGGCCAGTTTACACCGGTTGACCAATACCTACGGCAATACAATATTACCCAGCCTGGCAGTGAGAACCTCTTGTATGACATGCTCACCATCTAAAGGGCACTTGGTGATGATCCTTTTGTATATTAACTGGTTAGGCTAATACTTTATCGAACATCACAGCATGAACCTTTTGTAATCTTAACATGCTTTCCTACCCAAAGGGTACAATAGAGGTTCCAAGAGATACCGGTTATATTTTTGGGACTTTCAACTCAAGGGTCTTGATTTCTCTACCTATTTATGCTTTAGGAATTTTCAACCCAAAGGACTTGATCGCCCCACTTATTTTCTTGTGTTCCAAAAACTATTTTGATGATGTATAATTTTAATAATTTCATGGACTAAATATTTCAAAAAAAAAAAAAAAAACCTTTCATGATTGTTATTCCTCGATCGAATCTATGATACATGGTGTACATTATTTATAAAACAAGATTTCTAATCAATGTAAACTGTTCATACATAATCAAAATCCCATAAAGAAAAATAAAATGCAACATAATCCATTAGATTGAAGAGTCTAAAAACAATTCTATATTAATTCAAATTTTTTGCAATAGAAAAAAACTAAATACTATTTTCTTATTTTATCATATAAAAAATAATTTTTTTTATCAATGCATGATTAAGAATAATCTAAATTTAATGTTGAATTAAAGCATGCTACTTAAAATAAAGACAACTAAATAAATAATAAAATCCAAATAACATAATTTAAAATTTAGTATATAAACATAAATAAAAAAATCAAACAGATAAAGAATTATAAGTAAGATGAGTAAATAAATAAATAAGATATTGAATCATTCAAATAAAAATAAAAGAAAATTTAAAGGCAATCAAATGAATTTAATTCTAAGAAATAAATAAAAAAAACAAATAAATAATTTAAATAAATAAATAAAATTTAATTGAGAGAAAACTCACTTTATAAAAGACAAACTCTTTTTTTTTTCCTCTCTTTTCCTTTTTCACTTTCCTTTTATTTTTCTTTTCTTTTCTTCTTCTCTCTTTCTTTTTCTCTCTCCTCCTTTTCATTCTTCCTTTTTGTCTCCACTCATCTCTCTCTCTCTCTCTCTCTCTCTCTCTCTCTCTCTCTCTCTCCCCTCTCTCTTCCTCTCTTTCTCATGTAAGTAACCAGAATTTTTCTTTTTTTATTTCTCTCTCTTTCTTCTCTCTTTTATAAGTTACTTTCATATGTAGCACATGTGAAATGGGCACCTCTTATGTTTCCTTTTTCATATGTTGCATTTTTCATTCCATTTAGATCACATGCTCCACATGGCTTTGTTTTTCATGAACATGTTGTGCACTACACTTGTGCCATATGTGTGCCACGTGTGTGGACATGAGGTGTATGCATATGGTGCATGCATGCCACATGTGTGAAAGGTGTGTGCATGTGATGGTTATACATGGTGTGTTAGCTATGATGCATGGATGGATGGATGGATGTACAAATAGATGGATGGATAGATATACGGTAAAATGGGCTCGTGTGTGATCAAGGGCTAGATTTTATGATATACATGTTGATTGGTGGTGAGATGGACGAGTAGTATGAGGTTGGGTTAAACAAAAATGGTGATGAATGGTCATTTTTAAAAGAAGTGGTGTGCACATCTTTAGTATGGACCCCACGTTAGGTATGTGGTCAAATAAAGGGGCAGGATTATAGGTGGCCATACAACTTAGGAAGATGGATGGTCAATTTGGTGGTGGGATATAGATGGGTGAATATTCTAAGCATGTTGATGGTTAGATGGGTGTATCATTGGATGGATGGTCAAATGCATGGTTGGATTTATTAATTAATGGAAGGTTGGATTTGGATTTGTTCAAGTCAATGGTTAAGATTGAATAGGTTGATCATGTAAATCAATGGTCATATTGGATTAGTTTGGTATGTCGATCAATGGTTGAAATTGGATGGTCAAGATTAATTCGGGTTATTACAAAAAATCTGAAAAATCCTCAAAAACCAAAAATAATTGAAAACTATCAAAACCCCCAAAAAATAGAAAATTATCAAAACTTAAAAACAATAAAAAATCCTCAAAACTAAAAAATAATAGAAAATCCACAGAACCCAAAATAGAATAAAACTTACAAAAACCAACAACATTAAAAATAATAAAAATAATAAAAAAATAAAAATAAAAAAATAAAAATTCAAAATACTCAAAAATCAGAAAACTTTCCAAAAACTATATGCAATAAAGTGCCAGACTCATATAAAGAATTACATGAAGCCGAAATTGACATTTATGACTTTGATATAGAACTAGACTTCAAACTTATGCATTTGGAAGAAGTCCAGGATGAGGGAAATGATGACCCGACTCCTGAACTTGAGGATCTACTTAATAAGTTCGATTCAAAAGTCAATGTTGTACCTGATATTTTGAGGTGGGCAACCTTGGAACCCCCAAGAATCCTTTGGAAGTACGCATTGGAAAATATTTGTCTCCAAGTGACAGGAAGAGGATGATCAAGTTTTCATTGATATCACCAAGTTCCGTGGGTCCCATCATGAGGTGTGAGTTATATCTAAATGGTCTGTCTACTTGGTGAGCTTGTAGTAAGGCTTGAGTCAAAAAGTAAGAATGATCCAAAAATCAAGTGGACCACACTGTATTTTACAGGGGAGGATTGAACGCTTGTCATTTAAACCCTTTTAGGGGTCATGGAAATTTTAAATCAATATGATATTTGTTTTTTCTCTTCATCTAGGTTCGTGTGACCTTATGAACAGAATGGATGGAAAATACGAGTTACGGTGGTCCTACGATTGTTTTACCGATGAGAATAATTGTCCTATTGCTATTTGTAGTGTGATCCAATTGAACCTTGGAAAATACTCCTTTTTTAGATAAAGATCTAAAATAATCTCACCAAATGGAAGAATGGTGTAGATATGATAAATATATCATTATGGGTCGATGTAACTTTGATGTCCTTTGAGTCGTCGTTTGTACAACTCAGATCTCGAGGACCGTCATCGCTCCTCTTCACACAACATGTACTCACACTGGCTAGTTTGTTGGTGTGTGTAGAGGTGTACACGAGTCAAGCTTGGCACAACTCAACTCGGCCTGACCACTAGTTGACCTCAGCTTGAACTCGGCTCGGTCCTGGAGCTTGACTGGCCAGCTCGGTTGAAGTCGGTCAGTAGCTCGGGCCAGTTCAAGTCGAGTTCGAGTTAAGATCGAGCCGAGTTTGCATATGTAGCATTTTCACAAACACATGAGCTGCACCTTCAAATTCTCATTGCAGGTAAAATTACAACAACAGTTTTACAGGTTTTCATCAAATGCCTTATAGGCAACATCAAAATAAAAAAATATATATATTTGTTTCATATACATACCTTCCTTGCAATCGGCCAATACTTCGTTGAGTCAACACTTGGTGAGCAACATCAATATCAAAGTAACTGAAGTCACCGAACTAGTCCGATCTGAGTTGGGGTTTGAGTTGAGCTTAAGCAAGGTCGAACTCTGTTTGAAATTTTTTCAAGCTAAAAAAAATTAGCTTGACTCAACTCGAACACAATTTTGAACCGAGCTGAATTGAGCTTTTCCGGGTCGAGTCAAGCAAGCTAACGGAGCTAACCCGGTTCATGTACAGCCCTAGGTGTGTGTTACACCAGCCAGTCCGCTTCCATATCATTGGTATGTTGCACGCCACTGGAACGAGGATTGGCTGGTGGAAAAGCTACGTGGGCTCTCACCGTTATTTTGGCAGCTTATTTTATAACACGAGGATAAAATTGAGGCAGATCAAAAGCTTAGGTGGGCCACACCATACGATTGAACGCTTATACGTTGAAACTTCTTAGAGCCCACCTAATGTGTATTTGCCATGCAATCAGTTCATAAAGTCACCTAACCCTATGCCAAAGATAGGCTTGTCCAGATCTTTCGTGGCCCCAAGATAAGTTTTCAACCGTAGTCATCCAATTCTCACTGTTTCTTGTGGTTTGGTGGTGTGGTCTCTAGATCTGCCTCACTTATCACATCATGCACCGAAATGAAATTGTGAAACGGATGGACGCAACGATCTGGATGAAACACACATCATGGTGGGGCCACGGAGCTTTTCCAGCAACTAGTTGGCTGATGCAGGAGTCACCAGCAAATCCATGTCTGCACCACCGAAGGCGAATCATTTTCGAAATTTCTCGTCCAAAAGACCATCTAACCTTTCGTTTTATGGCCTACAAATAGACGGTCAGGAAGAGAGATACAGCAACCGTCAACGTCAAACTGAAAAGAACCCAAATATTTCAGTTGGATCATCTGATTCCAGGGGCATGGTCCATTGACGGTGGGGCGCAAGAGACCAATGTATCGGTTACCGATCTTCGGAAATTACTCCGATCGGCTAATTCTAGCCATTTGATCAGTGGCCTTCAAACTGAAGGTACCGGATAGAAACCAGTAACATATGGTCATATCCAACGGTTGTTATCTCCGAACATGGACCATCCACGGTTGTTCTCATCGGATGAACGTCCCTAATTCCATACGTATCGGGCCACGTGGATGGCAGTGGGAGGATCGTCTATCCTATCGTCTCCCAAGCCTAGCAGTCACGTCATGCTTGGAGTATAGCCACGTTGCATGACACGTGTTAAATCTTAATAGATTTAAGTACACCGCAGCCTGACTACGCTACACGTGGACGTCTGCGTGACTGAGCAGCGCACTGCACGGTCGTCTGCTTTCAAAAAAGCTCTTCTATCTGACGAAAATATCAATATCGCGTGATACGAACGGGAACGGATTGGCTACTTCCCCCGACACCAGCCCCGGAGCTAGTGGTCGGTGCTTTGTGGGCCCATAATGATGTATGTGTTTCATCCATTTCGTTTATCTATTTTTCTAGATCAATTTATTTAAGAGAAAAAAAATGAGATATATCCAAATCTCAAGTGGACCACATTACAGGAAACAGTGTTGAATGAACTTCGACCGTTAAAAAAATTTTGGGGGCCATAAAAGTATTGGATCAAGTTGATCTTTGTTTTATCCCTTCATCTGGGTCTTTATGACCTAATAAACGGATTGGATTTCAAATAAACAGTACATCAGGCCTTAGGAGGATTTAAATGATGGATATCCAATCACTATTTTTTTTCCTGTGGTGTGATCCATTTGAGATTTATATCCCTCTCATTTTTGGGATGAAGACATAAAATGATATTTTAAAATGGATGAACGGAATGGATGAAACACATACATCATGGTGGAGCCCACAGAGCACCGACCACCAGCTCCAAGGCTGGTATCAGGGGGAGTAGCCAATCCGTTTCCAATACGAATGTACATCGCGGAGGCATAGGGCCGGGTGACTTTGGTACGGTGCTTACGGTGCCGCCCACCGAAAAATCTATCGCATATCTACGATGTTTATCCCTTTTTTTCGGGTCATTAACGAAGCCGATCCAAATGTCGTATGGAACATGTTACAGGAGACAATGGTGTTTGAACATTCCACCCTTAAAAACTTCTTAAGCCCCACTATAATATTTAAATATGACTTTATTACAAAACTCTGCTTTCTATAGTGTGCCTTCAACACGGGTCGGGCCGAGTCGAACTGGCCTCAGCCTGTCCAGGCCCGTTCAACAGCCGCACCAGGCCTGAACCTAACCGGGCCTGGTCACTAAGCCAACATCTCCAGTCCAAACTCGACCCAACAGCAATCCGGTGAGTTCGGGCTGAGTTCGGGCCAATTTCGAACTTTCGAGTTCGGGCCAATTTCAAACCTTATGGCAAGTTTATGGGAAGGGCTTTGGTAGGTAATCCGCGTCCCATTATAATTTACAAGTTCATGAGAGAGAGGATATATTATAATTTTACTACATTTACATACATTTGACAAAGCATAGAATAAAATATTTTATATAAACTGAATACAGTCATACACTACTAACTACTGTCGAGGAGATTCATCTGAGCCCGAGCTGCTACATAAATCTTCGTATACGTACTCATTCACCTCTCCCTCTTCAGAAGATGGAGATAGCTTTTTATCGCCCTCCTCTTGTATAGTTTGAATTAGATTTTTCAAACTATGTTTGTGAGAAGATTTATACGTAGTTCCCAACGTCCTGTAAAATGCAGCCAGACTGAAGAGAAACTTAGCTGAATTCTTATTATTTTTCTCTTTACCCGTGCAGCTTGAAGCTGCTTCGACATCATGTGGTCTTGGAGGACATCGCTGATGTGTAGAAGCTTCTTCCATACTGCGCTTTAAGGCGAGTTGAAATTGTTCTTCTTCCAATGCTAATAGTTTAGCTTCCTTCTCTGCCTCAGAAAGTTTGGATTGAGGAGTGGAAGCTTTTTTGTTTGAATCAAGAACTGCTTGGAAAATAACTTGGATTTCTTTTGAGGCTTTAGGACATGGTCTTGCATCTCCACCCCGACAGGATAAGTGTAATCTAAGCCGATTAGTTTTATTAACAAACTTGGCTCCACACAAATTACACAAAATCTTGAACTTTCCAGACTTTGGAGAATGGACTAAGGAACCATAGTCCCAAACGTTAATCGATGGTTCGCTTGAAGACATATCTATATATTGTGTTGGAAAAGTATTTTAGGCTTTTTAACAATAATGAAATATCGACATAAGATAAAAGCAATTTATGGATTAAAAAATAATAAAAGTCAACATAACTGATAAATAAAAATAAAAGTCAGTAAACAGATGTAAAAATGCATTGCGCAGCTTGTATAACATCCATCAACATAACAAATAAATAAAAATAAAAGTCAGCAGACAGATGTAGAAATGCATTGCGCAGCTTGCATAATATCCTTCAACATAACAGATAAATAAAAATAAAAGTCAAAAGAGTACCCATTACAACATTTGCAAATTCAAATAAACTAAGAAGATCATAACATCCATCCCAAACATCCATCATATTGCTGTTGTTTCATGTGTTGCGGCTTCATTCACATTCTCCTCATCTTCTTCATCAAGAACACCTCCTAGACTCGGACGCAACCAATCTTGTGTACAAATTAATGCTTCTACTGTATCTGGTGCAAGGGAACTTTTAGTCTTGCTCACGACCCTGCTCCCTGTGCTAAACGCAGATTTCGATGCCACTGTTGAAATAGGAATTGATAAAATATCTCGTGCCATCGTCGATAGTGTAAGATATTTTCCTTCACTAACTCGCAATTTCCACCATTCCAAAACATCAAACTCTGAATCCTGCCGTAGTATGACCGACTCTTTGAGATACATGTCTAACTCTGATTCTTTCGTACTTGTATCTGTATTTTCTTTTTCTAAGAAAGACATGAAATCATCATCGTCAAAGCTTGAAGCAACTTGCGATCTAACTTCAGAAACGCTTGGTGTGGACACTGTGGTTATGTACGCGTTGTACAATGCTTCGATTGCGTCACGAACCTTCGAAGTTTCAGATATTACCTTTTCAGTAGGATAAATCCTTGTGAAGATGTACTTAACATAACTCATCTTACGACGAGGATCAAGAACAACAACTAAGGACATTATTAAATGATAATCATCTCAGTACTTATTGAACTTCATTTGCATACCACTTGTCATGATTTGGAGAAAAAATGGACCGTCATCGGCAGCTTTCTTTAGGGCATTCTTGATCTTCCACACAAATGGAAAAAACATATTTGCTATAGGAAACTTATTGCCAGAAAATATTTTCGTACAATCATAAAAAACCTTCAAAAATTTGTGAACTTCTTTTGCTTTGCTCCAATCATCATCAGTAGGCAACCAAGCATATGTTCTATCACGCGCTGCATATTCTGGAAAGGCATGTTTCAATTCCAGAGCTGAATCCAACATCTCAAAAGTGGAATTCCAACGCGTGCATACATCTAGCTTCAACGTTTTTGGAGACGTCAAATTCAAACGTTGGACGATGTCATTCCATATACTCAATCTTGACGGCGAGCCTCTTATGTACTTCACACTCTCCCTCACATTCTCTATAGTTTGGTCAATTGATCTCAACCCTTCTTGTACAATTAAGTTGAGAATGTGTGCACAACACCGAACATGAAATATTTTTCCCTCAAAAAATAAACTGTCGGTTACCTTGAACCGGTTACGTAAGAATCGTATGACACTGTCATTTGTCGAAGCATTATCTAAAGTTAATGAACGACTTTTTTTTCAATGCCCCAATCTCATAGACAGTTGTAAATGCAATCTGAAATAACCAGACTGGAATGGGGAGGTGGAAGGTGGCGAAAGTTCAATATTCTCTTACAGAGTTTCCAATTTTCATCAACATAGTGTGCAGTCAATGAAATGTAACCCTTTCTTTGATTTTGCGCCGTCCACATATCAGACGTCAAGCTTACCCTTGAAACCGAATCTAAAACTGCTTTCAACTTCATTTTCTCACTGGCATACATCTTCATGCACTCCCTCTTCACAGTAACACGGGAGACCTTCTCAAACTGAGGATTAAGGTATTTGCTGTATCCCATAAATATTTCACTCTCTACCATCTTAAATGGCTGCTCATCAATGATAATAAGCTTTGCAAACCACTCCTTTAGTTTCTCTTTTTCAAACTTATGAGTGGTAAGCGTACCTTCAGAACCAGATCCTTCGGACTTTGTAAATGATAGCAATTGTTGGCCTGAACGTGGAAGTCTAGGTCTCCTTGCACAGCTTTGTCTATGTCTGTTTAAATGAGACGTCGACCCCCCGACACTTTTGGTATATAGACTTTTGCAGTGCATACATCTAATCTTAGGGACATTGTTAACTACTACTTCTTCAAAATCATCCCAGACAGCTGACCGTTTCTTTCCTTTGTTTGCAACTGAAGACCCCTCTCCCTCAACAACAAGTGGTGAAGTGGCTGACGCACCGGCACCGGCACTAGGGTTAGGTTGGACTTCATCCTCACTAGCCATATCTAAAGATATGAAACAATTTCATTTATCCTTATACCTTAGTAAAGAATTTCCTAAGCTGATAAATCAGTTACCTATTCAATGCTGGATAGATAGTAATGTTTTCATTATTTAATTTAAATGCTACGCCAAAATTTCGACACCATCTCCCCTTATCTCTCCAGAATATATTAATTTTGTATTTGATTTACACGTCAACTATCCACACAAAGTGTAGATATTTGATGAGGAAGTAAATGTAAGAAATATATCCAGAGAAAATTAGGAGAGACGAACCGAAACAAACATGTGCATTTAAAGTAGAATAAATGAAAATATTAATATCTATCTAATATTGAACTGTCCAAAAAGGGACAATTACGTAAGAATTTCTATGCATCCATGAACACACTCAATCTATGTCTGGCAACATAGAAATCCTCAAATGGGTAACTGATTATCCTATATTACAACAAAAATATAAAAAATAATTAAATCAGTTACCCATTCAATGTTGAATAGATAGTAATGCTTTCATTATTCAATTTAAATGCCACGCCAAAATTTCGGCAGCATCTCCCCTTATCTCTCCAGAATATATTAATCTTGGATTTGATTCACACGTCAACTATCCACATAAAGTGTGGATATTTGATGAGGAAATAAATACAAGAAATACATCCAGAGAGAATTAGGAGAGACGAACCGAAACAAGCATGTGCATTTAAATTAGAATAAATGAAAACATTACTATCTATCCAACATTGAACTGTCAAAAAAGGGACAATTTGAGAATTTCTATGCATCTATGAACACACTCAATCTATGTCTAGCAACATAGAAATCCTCAAATAGGCAACTGATTATCCTATACTATAACAACAAGAACAAAAAGTTTACTTTACCTTCGTTGCTGTTAACTCTGATTAATTGTCACGCCCCAAACTTGGAAATCGGATTCACATGAATCACGATCGCCGAACCTGGTGCTGACAGCCTCCGTAATACCCCATTCTCGGCTCCCAGCGTCCGTATGCCAGGTTCCGATCCTAGGATTCTACAAGGAGGATTTTTCAACGTACATTTGTCTCATAAGAAGCATAACCACAAGTATACCCAAAACATAAAAGCAACATCAACATCACTTATCGACTAATATAATCATTTGAATACAATGCTGAAAGGGAAATACATATATTGAAAATTAAAGCTCCAAAAGACCACTGTACGCCCCAAGCTCAATATTGCTGCAACCTAACATCACCTGCACGCATCTATCATGCATAAGCTTATAGAAAGCTTAGAGGGTGGTGTAAGTGTGTGTACAAGGTAAGTGCCAAGTATGCAATACAATGTCATAAATCACACAATGGAATAAATAGAAATACTGACAAGATACGATATCAGAGTAATGCGAAAACCTACTGATAGGCCCATAAACACCATCAGCCTTATCCAGGCTATACGATGCAGAAATATAATAAAAACAATATCATATACTGATGAAGTAATGCAGATCAGCTATGCAATGCGGAGATAGCAAGCCAAACATCAGATGCCGATGATGCAAATGCAATATGCAAATCCTGATGAGTCCACGAATACCGCCAGTCGTATCTAGGCCGTATAAGTATAAACATAGTAACCCCAAATACCATATGTTGCGAATGTAATGCGATATGCGGTGCAAATGGAGTGGCCATGCTGGAGCGTGAAGTCGAGATGATTGTACGTAGTATCGCAGGCTATGGGGTCCACCACAAGGGACTTCTATCCAAACCAGTCCCATACCTAAATTTGGATAGTCAGACTCAATGTGGTAAACTCCTGATCTTAGGTTAGTCGCGCGCCCAACCGAAATCTTTGCCATTACGAAGGTACACAACAATCAGTTGCGCACCACCAACCCGAGTGGATAGTGAATGAATGAATGAATGAGTATGCAACACCTACTCGATAAGTCCACATATCAGTACAGTTCCTCTCTGGGATCATCACCGGGGTTTAGTACACTCCAAATGACACTGTCTCTCTCCTAGCAGCACAGTCCAAGTGAGCGTAAGAAACCTCACTATCCGCCTGGCCAATAGTCTGCCAATACTTATCCGGCACGTCGATAGCGGACCCATTCACAAGCTGGTCAAACTCAGCCTAGTAATGCTCCCTACTCTCGGGCAGGTAAGGCCACACCCCCTCCCAACCGACCACGACACAGTGGGAGACGCGGCCTCCTGGTATTCGGCACTCGGGCGCTCATGTATCCACTCGGTCTCGACGTTGGGGCGTCTCCTGGCCTCGGAGGTTTAGGAATTTTCACCCAGGGACATCTATGGCGCCCGTATGCTAGAACCAAACATTTCCGGTGTCCCATCTGACCATCCACAATATGTCTGTGGAGCCACGGCCCTGATGTCGCTAGGGCACATAATGCAATATGCATGAGTCATACAATCCAGTCATGCATCAATCGTGCGCATACCGTGCACTCATGTGAGATAACCTCCGCCTATCAGGGAGTCTCATAACAACCTGCCCAATGACATATGCAATGGTCAACCACATCTCATAACAAATATGCAGATGATGCGTATGGGCATGTATGATGATGCTATGTTGTCACATACTCATAATCGGTATCAACAATCGACCTCGACAATGTGGACATTTAACCAACATTGCCCCCAAGGAATGACCCACATAGAGCCAAGCATATAATGGGTCCACGGCCTCACACAAAGGCCTGATATACAACACAGTGGACCTTACTCAAGGGTCATATATACACAACAGGCGGGCCCTGCTCATGGGCCTCAAATACATGACATGTGGGCCCTACACATGGGTCTCGAATACATCAAATGGGCCATGCATCATGGGTCATGAACACATCACAATGGGCCTTTCTCATGGGCCTAACATACATCATAATGGGTTCCATAGCCTGGTCTTCAACTGCATCCCAATGGGCCTTATCGCATAGGCCTCATATACATCATATTAGGCCTTAAACACGACCTGAACACACATCATAACAGGCCTCAAATGCGAGACGCATATACATCACCTTGGGCCTCAAACACGGATAGAATACATATCACAAATGGAATTCACAATCGGTCACGATGATTGGCCTCGATCGATAATTGGTCAATCGGCCATGACAATCATAATCAATAATCGGCCACGATAATCGGTCAATCGGCCATGACAATCATAATCGGCAATCGGCCTCGACGATCATAATCGGTAATCGACCACGATAATCGGCCTCGATCGATAATCGGTCAATCGGCCATGACAATTATAATCGGTAAGAGGCCACGATAATAGGCCAATCGGCAAGGACAATCTTACTAGTCAATCGGCCTCGATCGATAATCGGTCAATCGGCCACGACAATTGGATCGGTAAGAATGGGCCTAACAAGGCCTAATGAAAGGTCACAATGTGGACATTAAACCATCATTGCCCATCAATGTGGACATTTTACCGACATTACTCCCAAGGAGTGGCCCACGTAGAGTCAAGAATATGGTGGGCCCATGGCCTCGCACAAGGGCCTAATATACCTCATCATGGGCCTCACCAAAGGTCACGAACACATCACAGTGGGCCGCATAACATGGGTCGCGCTAATGAGCGTCACACACATCAGGTAGGCTGCATCAATGGGTCGCATTAATGGGCCTAATACCATGGGCTTCAAATACACAACACAGTGGGCCTCACAGATGGCCACAAAATACATCAAGGTGGGCCTCATGGATGGGCCATAAACACATCAAAGGTGGGCTTCATATACGCTAAGTGGGCTGCATCAACGGGTCTCACCAATGGGTCTCCCTCAAATGGGTCGAAATACGTCATGTTGGGCCTTCGCAAATACAACATGCTGGGCCTCTTAAAGGGCCTTATCAAATGAGCTCCAAGTACATCACATCGAGCCTCACCAAGTGGCCCCAAACACGTCAGATGGGCCGTATCAAATGGACTAAGTCGAGTCAAATGGGCCGTATCAAATGGACTAAGTCGAGTAAAATGGGCCTCAACATTGGGCTTTATTTTCACTGAGTGGACCCACCGTAACATTTATTTTCCATCCAATCTGTTCACAAGGTCACATGGACCTAACTTAAGAGGAAAAACAAATTTCATACTAATCCATAGCTTCTATAACCCCAAAATCGAGTTTCAATGGTAGCCGTTCAATTCACCACTGTTCTCTTCAGTGTAGTCCACTTGATATTGGATCTGTCTTATTTTTTCTTCTCAAGCCCAATGACGAACTCACCAAATGTATGGACGGTTTATATAACGATGTGGGGTCCACATAGGTGGCTGTCCACCAAATGATCAAACGGTTGGATGGAAAATATCCATCATGGGTGGGGCGCTGATCGTCCAACAGATGGACGGTCTAAAATCCACCAAGTGGATAGACAGTTTGGATGGAAAATACCCATCAGATGGGGGCCCACAGCAACGTTAGATGGATGGACGGTGTGTGGAGCAGTCAGCTCGTCAGGTGGGTCCCACGTACGTGGGCCACCCCACTTCCCTCTCTCTCTTGCTGTGTGTATGTATATATATATAATATAATATAATATAATATCATATCATATCATATCATATAATATATTATAATATACATGATATACATGAAATGTAAAAGGGGCCACCGTTTAGACGGTGTCGATTAAAATACATACATCAATAGGTCCACACGTGTGGCCCATATAAAACACAAACATTAAGATGGACCCCAGTGTCCTGCCCATCTGGACGGTGGATATAGAAGATATACATTTAGGTGGGGTCCACATCCAGTGGACTGGGTGATGTGGACTGCCACACATGTAGCAGGCCCCACCATTCAGCATCACATGGACGGTGAAGATGTAACACATATATCATGAGGCCACCAAAACTGCTGAGTACAGCAGGTGCATGCTGGCCACACGTCCAACCAAAATGGACAGACGGTGTGGACGGTCTCATCAAGGTGGATTCCCACCGTCCATGCAACTGGACGGCATGAACAAGACCCATACATCACGTGTGGTGGGCCCCTAAATTGTTAAAGTCACCTCTACATGGAGTTGATCCACCGTCCATCAGACGGTCAATCTGTTTGGTGAACAGATGGACGGCGTTGGATCCATACGTTAGGAGGGCCCCACGTGGATAGGCCACCGCTATCATATGTAATGTATCATATAATTTATTATTATTATTATTATTATATTATTATTATTATTTTGAAACGGTCCAGCAGCAACTGCTACTGGACGTTCAACCTGAACGGACGGTGATGATTAATTATCAAGGTGGGTCCCATCGCCTGAAAAATGTATGGACGGTATGGATGAGATCCACATGTGAGGTGGGTCCTGTACAAAGGACGAACGGTATGTATGCAGCCAACATCATGGTCGGGCCCACTTGGCCTGCTGACGCCAGGGCAGCAACGTGGCTGGTGTGGGGCCACGTCCAAGTAGATGGACGACGTGGTTTAATCCCACGTGCCAGCAGACCAACGGCTGCACACTGCACGTGGGTGGGTCCCACGTAGTGGCCACTCTTCCACATGTATATATATTCATGTAAATATATATATTATTTTTTTTTTTTAAGAGGAGTCCAGCGTCTAGCCATCTGGATGCTTGGACAGTGTCAAGGGTCCCATCGTCCATGGGATCTGGACGGCGCGGATGATATCTACAAGGTGGGTCCATGTGGTGCGGCCCACCCATTTAAGATCGCTCTAACATTTGTGTTGTCCCTACATCTGGGCCTATCCAGACGGACGGGCAACAATCTCATCCGCTGGACAGTCCAGCAAGATGGGCCCACTGCATGGACTGTATGGAGATATTACATATTTCATGGTGGGCCACACACCGCCTTATCATCATTACCATACAAAGGAAGGGAGAGAGAGAGAAATAAATCGAGATAATAAACGCCCACCTATGGCCTCCTTCTTTAGCTCCTTGGACTCCTTAGCTCCTAAGCTCTTTCTTTAAGGGAGTGAGCTGAATTTTGAAGGGTTGGATGGTTGGATGAGGGTTTAGGAAAATGGGCCCTCTCTTGCATTCTTCTCTCCTTAGAGATTTCCTCTCATGGAAGCTTGAAATGGAATGAGATGAAGAGAGAGAGGGATGGGATGAAAATGGGTGGGTGGAATGGGTGTTGTAAGAAAAGGATATGGATAGTATGGGCTTGTTTGAATTTTGGTAAAAGAGTGATGGGTAGGGAGAGAGAGAGTTTGACTTATGGGAAAAGAGGGAGTGGTCATTTGTACTTAAGATAGGGTGAGGTGGCATGGGGTATGGGTAATGTACTTGACTTGATGGATGTGACATGTTGTAGAGATTCTCTCAGAATTCACAACGCGCGGCGTTTTCCTCGAACTGAACGCGGGCCCACATCTCTTAGCTTGGGTATCGGATCGGTGCGCGAGTCACGGCATTGGAACCGCGACGACGGTGCGGTCGCTAAAGTATAAGTATCGGGTCGAGCCGACTCTGGAATACAAGATATAACTCGGGGTCAGCGCAACTGCCAATAAAAGTTCGCGGGTCGTCGGAATTCAAATAAAAGTATATCTAATAGGCAATTGGTATAAGCATAGATTAAGACTAACTAACAAAAACAGAAAACATTTGTGATAAAAGATTTCATGTGGAGCTTTCTAGTATATACTATATACTCATACATGAAGTCCTATTTAAAAGCAAAAGAAGATTTAGGTACATGTGTGATGCATACAGAAGCTGAGTGCGTACCAAGGCAATATCCATACCGCTCATTTTGAATGTTAGATGGGCCACACGGCACCAATGACACACATCAGGGATCCCCCAGTCCATAGAAGGGTGACTTCAAAACAGTTGGCAGGAAAATCAGTAGAATTTCTCCTTTACCATGAGGAAAATTTAAAGGAAAAATGATTTTTTACCACGAAATTTCTTAGGAGTTGTCATTTCATTCTATAATGCTATCAGGGTAGTATTTTTTGGGAGAGAAACGGCCAAAATGCCTTCATTATTATTATTATTATTATTATTATTATTATTATTATTTTAAATAGGGAAAAATTAAAATTTGTAGGGCCCATGTGGCATGTATTATGTATATGACTTTCAACCCGTTCATCATATGAGTTACATGTGAATTTTGAATAGATAGGGTGGTGCATATTTTTGTGGACCCGCCTTATGATTAAATCACACATATTTTCAGTTCATCTGATTGTCTTGGTGGATTGTATTTGTTGGACGGATTAGATGTCATACATATATCATATAGCCCACAATTCTCGATTTTACTACTTTGTTAAAATAAGAATTACTATAGGATTTTAAGGTAAAACTGCCAAGGAGTTATGCAGGATACTCTCTTGGTTGCTGGAGAGTATAATGATTCATATACATGCACTAAGAACTTAAATATTGCCATGTGCATAACTCAAGTTAAACTGTCCAAATCTACATACCAAGTTAAATATTACCAACTGTAGATTGGTCATAATTTCAAAATTAGATTGATCAAAGAGTTCTAAACTCTGATTAATGGACCATTTGTTCAGTGAATAAGGACCATTGGTTATGTTTCATTTTAACCGTATTAAATTCACAGCAATAAGCCGTTCAGGTGAGGATGTAATTTCTTTATTTTATGTGACATGTGTCATGATCAGTCATCAATTTCAACCGTTTATTCATTCTTTCACCTGGGACAAATGTTAGATTGTAAAAATCATGCTATACAATAGTCCTAGCGTCATGAAAAAATGGAGTCACTAGCAACTAGCAAGTAAAGAAACGAAATAGTTCCAATCATCATCTTGAAATGTCTATTCTATATATCAAAAGAAGCAAGATTTGATCATGCCATGCATCTTGGATTCAGAATCTCCTATTATTATGAAATAAACACAAAAAAGAGAGAGATTTGGAATTCACACTGAGAGAGAGAGAGAGAGAAATCATACTCGTTGCAGTTAGACGGAAAGACGAGCGAGCTCTGCTGGACGGATGGCGAGAAGAGTAGAGAGGCGGAGGTCCTCTGGCGGTTTGACGGACGGACGAGCAGAGAGAGAGGCGGAGGTCCTCTGGTGGTTGGACAGACGGATGAGCAGAGAGAGGCGTACGGCCTCTGGTGGTCGGACGAGTAGAGACCGAGAGAGGCGGCGGCCTCCGGTGGCCTGACGAGCGAGAGAGGCGACCGCCTCTGCAGCCTGACGAGCAGAGAGGCGACGGCCTCGCAAAAGAGGCGGGCGACTTCTAGTGGCCTGACGAGCAGAGAGATGTGGACGGCCTCTGCTGGACGATGAGAGAGAGGCGGACGACTTCCGGTGGTCGGACGAGCAGAGAGATGAGGAGTGGGCGGATGGACTAGCAGAGAGAGGCGGACGGCCTCTACTGGTCGGACGAGAGAGAGAGAGAGAGAGCAGAGAGAGAGAGAGAGAGAGAGAGAGAGAGAGATTTGGTGGGGTCGGGTAGTGAGAGAGCGAGCAGGGGATAGGGTTTGGTGGGGACGGCTGGGGTCGGGCGTTTTCTCAAAAGGGAAAGGGAAAGGGAAAACGACCTAGATTTTTTTTAAAGGGGTATATATATATATACGTATGGCGAGTCGGGACGGGTCGGGCCGAGTCGGGACGGGTCGAGTCGGGTTTCGGGCCGAGTCGGGCCGAACTGGGACGTATCCGAACTCAGCCCGAACTCAGTTTCGGGCTGCAGAAACTAGCCCGTCCTGAAACTTCTTAAGCCCCACTATAATATTTAAATATGACTTTATTACAAAACTCTGCTTTCTATAGTGTGCCTTCAAATGCTTGGGAAAATGTATGCATCATGGTAAGCTAAGCGGATTAGCGACCGATAGGTTGAGTAGCCATCTATTGAAGTTACCTCACCAAGTTCTATGGGTCCCGCCATGATGTATTTGTTGTATCTACACCGTTTATACATTTGTTAATATTATTTTAGAACATAATAAAAAAAACAAAATAGATCCACAGTCATAATAAACTCTGTTACAAAAAAAAGCAAAGAGAATAACGCCCACCGTTGAAACTTTCTTAAGGCTCGTCAAGAAGTTTATTTGAGATTCAGCCAGTTCATAAGTTAACAAATATCAGCTTGATCGAAAACTTTTATAGCCCTTCGAAGTTTTTAATGGTAAGCCTGTGAGTCGTTGATCTGCGTCGGACCGCACAGAGCACACACAAGCGACGTGGATTAGCTAGTATGGGTTGTATCCATGCTGTTCATCTATTTTAAAATATTATTTTAGGTCATTATACAAATAGTGAGGTAGATAAAAATATGAAGTGGACTCCCACTGGGGAGAGTGTTTTCCACCGTTGAAACTATCCTGTTTTTATAGCTTTTAGACGTTTTTAATAGTGGCGTCACTGGCCTCACTGTTTTTCCTGCAGGAGTCTGCTAGTCCAATGGAGCTTTGGATTTAACCCTTTCTTTGGATCTTGCTGGATCTCTCCGAATGCACGTGATGGGGCTCACTTCAGTAGCGTTTCTTTTATTATTATTTTTTTAAAAAGAAAACAGTAACACTCCACCTATAACTTTATTAAAATGCAAGATTTAAATAAAATAAATAAGATGAAGTCAACCACGGCAGATGCTAATTACAGACAGAGAAACAGGATTATGACAGACTCCGCATCTTCTAATTAAGCTGATACCCTATACCCAGGAAGCTGCTCAAATGAACCTGTTATGTATTTGGACCGTCTGAGTGGCTGTACAGTGACACATGTCAGAGGAAGAGTCACCGTGATTTTTATTTTTATTTTATTGTCGAAGACACGGGGGATTCTGGATAGTTGTCCTACCATGACTTTTGTGTTAGATCTACACAGTCATCATTTTTTCCAGATAATTCTAGAGCATGAGCCAGAAAAAGAGATGCATCCAAAGCTCAAGTGGATCACACCACAGCCAGGAGTGGGGATTGAACAATTTCCGATTTAAACTTTCCTGGGGGCCAACCCAACAGCTTATTTTCTGTCTAGCCTGTTCATAAGATCACAAATACCTGGATGAAGGTAAGATACAAATATCAGTTTGATCATAGCCTTCCGTGGCTCCTAGAAGTTTTCAACAGTAGCATCAATTTCTACTTTTTCGAGTGGTGTGGTCCACTTTAGCTTAAGATCATTTTTTTGGAGGTTCATATTTTAGAATAATCTGGAAAAATAGATAATTGGTGTAGATCTAAGAAAAACACCATCGAAAGGGCTATGTAAATTTTACATGTGCAGGGAGCGGATTATGTGAGGACCCGGCCTCACCCAAGACTATGCAGCCCTTGCCATGGGGCCCATTTGACGTGTGTATTCTAAATGCACCATATTCCTCCATTATTTCAGATTATTTTAGAGCCTGGTACCAAAAATTAAGAAGATCCAGTTATATGAGGTAGACCATACTCCACTAAGTTAAAAACTTCTTAGCATGCACCTTAATGTTTTCATAGTTTTTATTTGCCATCCAATGATCTAAAGTGCCAAAATAAGCATATATATATATATATATATATATATATATATATATATATATATATATATATATATATAGGGAAAAGGTACTATGCGCTCAACCTCACGATAAGCTCCCGTGAGGTCGAGCTGTGTGGGCCCCACCGTGATGCGTGTCGACCATCAACACCGTGCATTTGATGGGTCCCCTCTAAATTATGGGATATCTCAAAAATCAGCCGTATAAGGAACTCAGGTGGGCAATACCATCTAAAATCATGTGAAGACATGCCAAAAACATATAAAAGCACTTTGTGGGGCCCACCTGAGTTTTGAATGCTGCTGAACCCTCATCCAAGTGGGACACAGATAATGGATGGGCTGGATTTGCAAACCACATCTCGGTGGGCCCAAAAAATGATTATGAATGTTTTAATGGTGCACGGCCCCTCCCCACTTCTGTATGTGGTGTGGCCCACACAAGTCACGGATTGACTTGATTTTTGAGGCCTAGGCCCACGATGGAATGGTGCATCTAACTGATGGGCTAGATGTTCGAAACGCATCACGGTGGGGCCCACACAGCTCGAGCGCATAGTACTTTTTCCACAATGACGTGGACCAATGACACGTGACGACAACGGCCGCTTCAAGGAGGCGAATTAAATACGGACTGGTTCCGTAGCGAATCTCGCTACTGAAGTGACGTCACCAGATTTTGTAGGCCCCACCATGATGTGTGCTGTATCAACACCGTCCATCCATTTGGAGAGATATTTTAGAGCACGAGTTAAAAACCGAAGCTGATCTATATTTCAAGTGAACCACATTACAGAAAACAGTAGAGATAGTGACACCCACCGTTGATTCATTCCTAGGCCGATCATGACGTTTATTTGATTTTAAACCTGTTTATGAGTTTAGGGTTTAGCGTTTAGGGCATGGATGAAGGGAAAACACAAATATCAGCTTAATCGAAAACTTTTGTGGCCCCAATAAGTTTTTAATGGTACACCTTAAGTCCCCACTGTTTTCTGTGGTGGGTCCACTTGATCTTTGGATCTGCCTCAATCTTTGTTTCATGCTCCAAAATGGTCTCTGGAAATGGATGGATGGTGTGGATATAACACATATATCATGGTGCGGCCTAATTAACCTGATGACGTCACTTCAGTAGGGAGATTGCTACTCAACCAGTCAGTAGCTAATCCGCATGTGTGCTTCAATGCAACGATCCGGACTCATATCTACGCAGATTTCCTTCTAAAGCATGTCGCACGAAGTTCCTACGCTGGATGTCATGTGAGCCTACGGTGATGTTGGCTAAAAATCCACCTGTTCATCCGTTTTGCGTGGTAATTTCAGGATATGCTATAGAAAATGAAATTTATCCAAAACTCGAATGGGCCACACCAGAGGGAAAACTGGGGAAAGTGTTTTTTACTGTTGAAACTTTTCTGGGCTTCATCTTAATGTTTATATGCCATTCAAACCGTTTATGAAGTAATTCCCATTGGGATGAAGTGAAAACACAAAAAATTTAGTTTGATAGGTAATTTTTGTGGCCAAAAAAATGTTTCAACAGTGGTCACGGAATCTCCACTGTTACCTCTCATGTGGCCCACTTGAGTTTTGGATTCACCTAGTTTTCATTCGCATGTTCTAAAATGATTTCACAGATGGACGAGGTTAGATTTCTAACAGACTTACAGTGAGCCTCACTTGGCATCCCATCACAGGAACTTACTTGATTTCCAGGAAATAAGGTTCGGACACGGATTTCCTATTAGGGCTCATTTGGTTTTCCTATAATGGGAAATGGCTATAAATGGGTAATGATTGCTTTTGTAATTGTAGGGTGACATCACTTATATTTTTATATGCATTGATGATTTTGTTACATTATTTGTTTCATTCATAAATGATTGTAAAACTGGTAAATTTATAATGTGAAAATGTTTTGGTTACAATTTTTTATACCTATGATAAGTATATTTCACTATCGATTTATAAGTCATAATTCCTATTTAAACAAACACTTGGAAATGATAATAATAACTCTTTATTTTGTATTTATGAGGAAATTGTAAAAACCAAACAGGCCCTTAAAGCCTTTCATAGGAAGTTCTTGCCCTCAAACTTAGGTAGAGCCCAACATGATGTTTGTGAGAGATCCACTCTATCCATCTGTTTTTTAAGATCATTTTAAGACATGGGCCAAAAATTAGTCGGTTCCAAGACTCACGTGGGCTGAAAATGTGAGGATTGAAAGTCCTTGAAATATTTGTGGGGCCACAAAAGTTTTGAATATGGCTAATATTTATTTTTTCAGTTCATCCCAATAGGAATGATGTTATGAATGAAATGGATGGCATGTAAACATCACTGTCAACCCAGGGAGATTTAAATAGGAATTTTCCTCTACTGACCTTTTCTTTTAGTCTGGCACACTCGAGTCTTAGATCCTGCTCACTATTGGTCTTAAGTCCTAAAATGAGCCTAAACAAATGGACAGGATAGACTTCTCACAAACATCACGGTGGGCCCCACCTAAGTTTCTCGCGCAGAAACTTAATGCGAAAGGCTTTAGCAGGAAATCCGTGTCCCCTTGTTTCCTTGTATATTATTTCATCTTACTTTGACTATGTTGACGTAGCGACCTTCCGTTGGCTCCACAAATGAAGTATGTTTTATATTCACACTGTTCGTGTGCATTCATTTGTTTTAGATCATTTTAGAGCATGAGCCCAATTTAAGAAGACTAACTCGAAATGTATACATATTTCTTATTTCGTCATTTACCTATATTGTTTTTTAGTCCCCAATATGCCGATGTGGAAAACTTCTGTCAGCTCCCATGAACTTCATGTGTTATATCCACACCGTCCATTTATTTTTCGGACCATTTTAGGGCATGAACCCAATTTAAGAAAATCAACTCGAAATGCATACATATTCTATGTTTGGTCATGTACGTATTTAATCTTTCCTGATTATGTTGACATGGCAAACATCTATGGGCTTGACCATGAAGTATGTGTGTTTCCTTTTAATTACTAACTATGCTGATGTGTCAAACTTTTGTAATCTCCAATGAAGTATGTGTTATATCTCTACCGTCTATTCATTTTGTTATCGTTTTGGGGCATATGCCCAATTTAAGAAAATCAACTCGAAATGCATATATATTTCTTGTTTGCATACGTATTTAATCTCTCCTAACTATGTTGACATGGCAAACATCTGTGGTCTCGACCATGACGTATTATATCCGCACTATCCATTTATTTTTTTCAGACCATTTTAGGACATGAGCTCAAAAATGAGTCAAATCCAAGTCTCAACTAAACCACACTACAGAAAATAGTGGTGATTGAATGACCACTATTAAAAGCTTTATAGGGCCCCCCATGCCATCTAACCTATTTATAAAGTCACACAGGCCTATATATACGGAAAATACAAATATCATATTGTAGACACTTTATCTAAAATAAGGATAAGCCACTCTTTGAGCTTCAGCTTGACTTCAATAAATTATCTTACACTAATTTAGAAATTATTGAAAATCCAAACGGGTCAAACTGGGAATATACTCGGCACGTCCCACAAACAATTAATGAACCTAATCATCTAGCTTCAAATCTAGTAACTATTCATTCACGATCGTGAATCTGAACTCTAGAACCTTAGAAACTCTTTGTGCATAGCAATTGATGCACGAAAAATAATAAAATGAACTCTCTACCCAAGGATCACTCTCTGTACTACTTAATCTTCTCAAATAATGTTGTGTTGAGACATGAGAGGTCATATCTTTAAGATTGAGAAAAGTACAGTTGTCCTTATACACAAAGTAGCCATGGTATTATTGAGAAAAAGATTTGACCAATCAAGATGATCTATAATTCATTGGAAAAGTGTTCAAATGATTCTCCTAACAAACTTAAGTTTCCTCCAATCCAAGTTATGATTAGGAAGATCCGGCCCATTTAGCAAGACCATGCGTTGCTACACGACCAAAACTGTAAAAACTATGGCCACACTTTAGACTAATCAAGCATAATCTAATCGAAGTAATTTTAGTTCAATTGAAAATCTCATCAAGCGACATTTCCAATGAGCCTAAGATCATTGAAAAAAGACAATTGGTCAAATTACAGGCAATTGATTTTATATACTGAACATTTGTACTTTTGACAAGTCAAACGGGGTCCAATCGAAATGATTCTAGTCTTTTTAATAAGCATATCTGATTATCTTTCTAACAAGACTAAGATAACCGAAAATGAACAGACAACGAACAAGATACAACCATTTAAATAATTTCTAGAAAAAATAAAAATTAATCATTATGTTATATATATATATATATATATATATATATATATATATATATATAATTTTATGATTTAAATGACGGGCACCTACAACGAAACAAAGTGAGTTACGACCACCAACGTTTATATAAGGAACCCATTACCAAGAGAAGAGATGGAAGGAAAACGAGACGAAGAAAGAAAAGTGAGATAGAGATGAAGAAAGGAAAGTGAGAAAAAAACAGAGAGCGAAATAGAAAAAATAAAAAGAGAGAGAGAGAGAGTAGAAAGAGAGATAGGAAAATACAAAAAGGGTCTGAGGGTTGGAGTTCACCCGGAGATGCTGCCGAATGTACCTTAAAGATTTCCAACATGCAGATATGCTACCCAACATATGAGACAAAAAAGCCCATTAAAAAAGTTATTGTAGCTAAGAGTTTATCTACCTCTATTTAATTCACATTTCATTCCACACATTCTAAGTGCATCAATTATATTCACAGTTCTTTCTATTTTATTCTACATTATTTTCCCTCTTCAATTTTCTCATACTTTATTTTCCTGCCCAGGATCTTAAATCCTATAAAGAAAGGCTAGTTGGCATTTCATTTTACCCTTTGCATTTTTACTTTATTTGCCTACTTAGGTCCACTTGGCTCTGTGATGTAAGGATGAATATTTTTTTCTTATTTTTGCTTGCCCGACTCTTATAAGTTATGTGAAGCACAACCAAATATTAAAATGTTGAAATTCTGTTGAATCTCTCAAAACTACAAAATCTTATGAAGTAGAGACCGCACATTGTGCGAGCAAAAAATGGTACTTAATCCCTTTCTTTTTCGTTACTGAAGTGTTTACTTAGAATTTATGGTCGCAAATCAACCGTGGAAGTCACTTTGAGTTAGGAAATCGTGAGATTCCCGAACCCCTAAGCGATTCTACGGTTGTTAGTCAGCCATAAATTTTAAGCTTCATTTGGATAGTGGTGACTCTGAATCAATTACATTTTTTACACCCGAATCAATAACATACTTTAGCTACACCAACAAATCAATACTAAAGCAAAGGAAGTGAGGGCACCATCACGCTTGTATGGGAGGAGGTGTTCACAGAATGTCGATTCCAGTGGGGAACTACTAGTCACTAGTTTAGGCCAGTTTACACAGGTTGGCTAATACCTGCGGCAATACAATATTACCTAGCCTGACAATGAGAACCTCTTATATGACATTTAATTGAGAGAAAACTCACTTTATAAAAGAAAAACTTTTTTTTTCCTCCCTCTTCCCTTTTCTCTTTCCTCTTATTTTTCTTTTCTTTTCTTCTTCTCTCTTTCTTTTTCTCTCTCCTCCTTTTCATTCTTCCTTTTTCTTTTTCTGTCTCCACTCCTCAGTCTCTCTCCCCTCTCTCTTCCTCTCTTTCTCATGTGAGTAACCAGAATTTTTCTTTTTTTATTTCTCTCTCTTTCTTCTCTCTCTTTTATAAGCTACTTTCATACGTATCACATGTGAAATAGGCACCTCTTATGTTTCCTTTTTCATATGTTACATTTTTCATTCCATTTAGATCACATGCTCCACATGGCTTTGTTTTTCATGAACATGTTTTGCACTACACGTGTGCCATATGTGTGCCACGTGTGTGGACATGAGGTGTATGCATATGGTGCATACATGCCACATGAGTGAAAGGTGTATGCATGTGATGGTTATACATGGTGTGTTAGCTATGATGCATGCATTGACGGATGGATGTACAAATAGATGATGGATAAATATACGGTTAAATGGGCTCGTGTGTGATCAAGGGCTAGATTTTATGATATACATGTTAATTGGTGGTGAGATGGACAGGTAGTATACGAGGATGGGTTAAACAAAAATGGTGATGAATGGTCATTTTCAAAAGAAGTGGTGTGCACATCTTTAGTATGGACCCCACGTTAGGTATGTGGTCAAATAAAGGGGTAGGATTATAGGTGGCCATACAACTTAGGAAGATGGATGGTCAATTTGGTGGTGGGATGTATGGATGGGTGAATGTTCTAAGCATGTAGATGGTTAGATGGGTGTATCATTGGAGGATGGTCAGATGCATAGTTGAATTTATTAATTAATGGAAGGTTGGATTTGGATTTGTTCAAGTCAACAATTAAGATTGGATAGGTTGATCATGTAAATCAATGCTCATATTGGATTAGTTTGGTATGTCGATCAATGGTTAAAATTGGATGGTCAAGATTAATTCAAGTTATTACAAAAAATCTAAAAAACCCTCAAAAACCAAAAACAATTGAAAACTATCAAAATCCCCAAAAAATAGAAAATTCTCAAAACTTAAAAACAATAGAAAATCCTCAAAACAAAAAAAAAACGATAGAAAATCTACAAAACCTAAAATAGAATAAAACCTACAAAAACCAACAACATTAAAATAAAAATACTCAAAAATCAGAAAACTTTTCAAAAACCATATGCAATAAAGTGTCAGACTCATGTAAAGAGTTGCATGAAGCCAAAATTGACATTTATGACTTTGATATAGAACTAGACTTCGAACTTATGCATTTAGAAGAAGTCCAGGATGAGGGAAACGATGACCCGGCTCCCGAACCCGAGGATCTCCTCAATAAGTTTGATTCAAAAGTCAACGTTGCACCTGATGATTTTGAAGTGGGCAACCTTGGAACCCCCAAGAATCCTCTAGAGGTATGCATTGGAAATATTTGTCTCCAAGTGATAGGAAGAGGGTGATCGACTTTTCGTTGATATCACCAAGTTCCGTGGGTCCCATCATGAGGTATGAGTTATATCCAAACGGTCTGTCCACTTGGTGAGCTTGTAGTAAGGCTTGAGCCGAAAAGTAAGAATGATCCAAAAATCAAGTGGACCACACTGTATTTTAGAGGGGAGGATTGAACGCCTATCATTTAAACCCTTTTAGGGGTCACGGAAATTTTAAATCAATATGATATTTGTTTTTTCTCTTCATCTAGGTCCGTGTGACCTTATGAACAAAATGGATGGAAAATACGAGTTACAGTGGTCCTATGAATGTTTTACCGGTGAGAATAATTGTCCTATTGCTATTTGTAGTGTGATCCAATTGAACCTTGGAAATTATTCCTTTTTTAGATAAAGATCTAAAATAATCTCGCCAAATGGAAGAACGGTGTAGATATGATAAATACATTATTATGGGTCGATGTAACTTTGATCTCCTTTGAGTCGTCGTTTGTACAACTTAGATCTCGAGGACTGTCATCACTCCTCTTCGCACGACACGTACTCACACTAGATAGTTTGCTGGTGTGTGTAGAGGTGTACACGAGTCAAATCGAGTCGAGCTTGGCATAGCTCAACTCGGCCCGACCACTAGCTGACCTCAACTTGAATTCGGCTTGGTCCTTGAGCTTGACTGGCCAGCACGGCTGAATTCGGTCAACAGCTTGGGCCAGTTCAAGCCGAGTTCGAGCCAAGATCAAGCCGAGTTTGCCTATGTAGCATTTTCATAAACACATGAACTGCACCTTCAAATTCTCATTACAGGTAAAACTACAAAAACAGTTTTACAGGTTTTAATCAAATGCCTTGTAGGCAACATCAAAATCAAGAAAAAAAATATATTTGTTTCATATACATACCTTCCTTGCAACTAGTTGACACTTCATTGAGTCATTTCATCAAACACTTGGTGAGCAACATCAATATCAAGGTAACTGAAGTCGCCAAACTAGTTCGATCCGAGTTGGGGTTCGAGTTGAGCTCGGGCAAGCTCGAACTCCGTTCGAAATTTTTTCAAGCTAAAAAAATCAGCTTGACTCAGCTCGAACACAATTTTGAACCGAGCCGAATTGAGTTTTTTCGAGTCGAGTCGAGCAAACTAACCGAGCTAACTCGATTCGTGTACAACCCCAAGTGTGTGTTACACCAGCCAATCTGCTTCCATATCAAGCTAACCCGGTTCGTGTACAACCCTAAGTGTGTGTTACACCAGCCAATCCACTTCCATATCATTGGCATGTTGCACGCCACTGGATCGAGGTTTGGCTGGTGGAAAAGCTGCTACGTGGGCTCCCACCGTTATTTAGGCAGCTTATTTTAAAACACGAGGGTAAAAATGAAGCAGATCAAATGCTAAGGTGGGCCACATTGAACGCTTATACGTTGAAACTTATTGGAGCCCACCCCATGTTTATTTGCCATGCAATCAGTTCATAAAGTCACCTAACCCATGGCCAAATATAGGCTTATCCAGAACTTTCGTTGCCCATGATAAGTTTTCAACTGTATTCTTTCAATTCTCAATGTTCCATGAGGTTGGGTGGTGTGGTCTACTTTTACTTTGGGCCTGCCTCACTAATCAGATCATGCATTGAAATGAACTAGTGAAACGGATGGACGGAACGGTATGGATAAAACACATCATGGTGGGGCCACGGAGCTTATCCAGCAACTAGTTGGCTGATGCAGGGGTCACCAGCAAATCCATGTCTGCACCACCGAGGGCGAACCATTTTCGAAATTTCTCGTCCAAAGGACCATCTAACCTTTCGCTTTATGGCCTACAAATAGACGGTTAGGAAGAGAGATACAGCAACCGTCGACGTTAAACTGAAAAGAACCCAAATATTTCAGTTGGACCATCTGGTTCCAGGGGCATGGTCCATTGACGGTGGGGCCCAAGAGACCAATGTGTCGGATTACTGATCTTCGGAAATTACTCTGATCGGCTAATTCTAGCCATTTGATCAGTGGCCTTCAAACTGAAGGTACAGGATAGAAACCAGTAGCATATGGTCAGATCCAACGGTTATTATCTCCGAACATGGACCATCCACGGTTGTTCTCATCGGATGAACGACCATAATTCCATACATACCGAACCACGTGGATGGCAGTGGGAGGATCGTCTATCGTATCGTCTCTCAAGCCTAGCAGTCACGTCATGCTTGGAGTATAGTTACGTTGCATGACACGTGTCAAATCGTAGTAGATTTAAGTACACCGCAGCCTGACAACGCTACACGTGGACGTCAGCGTGACTGAGCAGCGCACTGCACAGTCTTCCGCCTTTCAAAAAAGCTCCGCTATCTGACGAAAATATCAATTTCGCGTGATACGAGCTTACGTCGCAGAGGCACAGGGCCGGGTGACTTTGGTACGGCTCTTACGGTGCCGCCCACCGAAGAATCTATTGTACATCTACGATGTTTATCCTTTTTGCATATCCAAATGTCAGATGGAACATGTTACAGGAGACAATGGTGGTTGAACAATCCACCCTTAAAAACTTCTTAAGCTCTCCCATAATATTTATATATGACGGTCCTCACCAAGTTCTATTGTCCCACCGTGACATATTTGTTGTATCTGTACTGTTAATACATTTGTTAAGATTATATTAGGACATAATAAAAAAAGAGGCAGATCTACAGTCATAATAAACTCTGTTACAAAAAACAGCTGAGAGAATAACGCCCACCATTGAAACTTTCTTTAAGGTCCGTCATGATGTTTATTTGAGATTCAACCAGTCCATAAATTAGCAAATATAAGCTTGATCGAAAACTTTTATAACCTTCGAAGTTTTTAATGGTAAGCCTCACTCTCTCCACCATTTTCGCCGCTCAACCTGTGAGTCGCTGATCTGCGTCGGACCGCACAGAGCACACACAAGCGACGTGGATTAGCTAGTATAGGTTGTATCCATGTTGTTTGTCCATTTTAATATATTATTTTAGGTTATTATACAAATAATGAGGTAGATAAAAATATGCAGTGAACTCCCACTGGGAGAGTGATTTCCACCGTTGAAACTATCCTACAGTGAGCCAGGATGTTTATTTGAAATCCAACCAATTCAAAAGTTTAAAAAGACACGGGAGAAGGGAAAAGACATGATCTAAAATTTTTATAGCTTTTTAGAAGTTTTTAATAGTGGCGTCACTGGCCTCGCTGTTTTTTCTGCAGGAGTCTACTAGTCCAATGGAGCTTTGGATTTAGCCCTTTCTTTGGATCTTGCTGGATCTCTCCGAATGGACGTGATGGGGCTCACTTCAGTAGCGAGACTCGCTGCTCTAACCTGTCAGTAGCTCATCCGCGTCCCCTGACAAGATCAGCCGTCTCTAGCTGGGTCTTGGTTATTGTTCATTTTTAACCGTCCAATAAACGTCCAGCGATCTAATAGTTGGATAATCAAATAAGCGTAGATTTCAATTCATAATACATCTAAACCGGAGCCTATAATCTGGACGGTTCAGTTTGAACCATGCAATTTCAGTTTCTAACTGCCTGTGTATCATCCATCACAGTCCGCCAGAGTATCATAGTATTTCTCCAAATAATTACTCTTCTTTCGTCCCATCAATGCAACCCTTCCGCCCGAAGCCCCTCGTCTTCTTCTTCAATCACCAGAAAATGTCCTCCAAACCGCCCGATATTACCGCCGATGTCCCTCCCTCCGTTCTGGATTTCCGAGAGTACGACGACGACGCATGGTACGGCGTCCGTCTCGTCCTGGAGGGCGAGACGCTGACGGTGAAGTTCTTAGACTTCGGAGACGAGTCCGACAAGCGATTGGGGCCGTCCGATTTCGAGGACCCGAAAGCGTTGGACGATTTCGCGGAACGGTTTCGGCCGACATCTGTACAGTTACAGGACGGGGAGTGCCGGAGAGTGATCGAAGGGAAGACCGTCTGCGCTTCGCACACGTTCGGAGATGACGACGTTAGGTTCTACGACGCCGTCGTTGAAACGGCGAGTTTTCCGTTTCTTCTTCTTCTTCTTCTTTTTTTAAAAAAATTTTTGGAAATTTGAATTTCTGAAATGATAGCTGCTTTTTTCGGTCGCGGATTCATGCGGCCCTAAGATCCGTGGGGCCACTGTGATGTATGTGTTATATCCACTCCGTCCATCTGTTTCATTAGCTCATTTCGCACGGGGCAGATTCAAAGCTCACGTGACTACATCACCGGAAAGAGGATGCGGATTTCATTCGCAAGGATGCTGGGTGGGGCCCACCGCCATGTTTGTGGGAAATCTACTCCGTTCATCCGTTTGGCGAGCTCATTTTAGGACAAGCGAGTAAAAATGAGGTGGATCCAAAACTCAAGTGGGCTACACGAGAGGAAAAATTGGGGAAAGAAATAATTACCGTTGAAATCTTCTTAGGCTCTACCTTGATGTTTATATGCCATCCAAACCGTTTATAAGGTCATTACCAAAGGACGAAGTGAGAATACATAAAAACACAGAGCTTTTATATGTTTCAATGGTTCTCACTGAATCCCCACCGTTTCTTCTCGTGTGGCCCACTTGAGTTTTGTATCCACCTCATTTTTGGTTGAATAGCTTAAAATAAGCTCGCAAAGCGGATGAACGGGGTAGATTTCTTACAAACATGGTGGTGGGCCCCACCCAGCGTCCTTGCCCACGAACTTTATGCGAAAGCCTTTCGAGGAAAGAGTCGGATATAAAGACGCCCACCGTTGAAACTGTCGTAAGGGCCCACCGTGATTTTTATATACAATCCAACTCATTGGTTAGCTGCTGCTGATCTGGATGAAGGGAAAACACATGTGTAAGCTCGATTCAAAACCTATGTGGCCTCAAAGAAGTTTTTAATGGTAGGCGTTCAATTCTCACTGTTGGTGGGGTCCACTTGAGCTTTGTATCTTTCCCCATGGACGCGGGATCACCAGCAACCTAGCTGGTGTCAAAGCTCTGTGGGCCACACCATGATGTATGTGTTTTATCCACGCCGTCCGTCCATTTTGTCAGCTCATTTCAGGGCATAAGTACAAAATCAGGTAGATTCAAAGCTCATATGGACCACACCATATGTTACAGCGGGATTGAACGCTTAGCATTGAAAACTTCTTGGGGCCGCGGAAGTTTTGGATCAAGCTTATATCTGTGTTTTCCCCTCATCCCACCTAATCAACGCATTGGATTAAACATTACATTGGGCCCTAGGATGTTTTTAATGGTGGGAATTCAGTCACCACTGTTTCATGGAATGTCGTCCACCTGATATTGGCAAATATGCACGAGCTGGTAATATGTATCCACGCAGTGGATAAAACAAACTCATCATGGTGGGGCCCACAGCTTTGACACCAGCTAGCTGGCTGGTGTCGGGGTCACCAGCCAAACCGGCCTTCCCACGTGCAAAAAATGAGCGGAGGGGATATAACACGAACATTGCGGTGGACCGCACAGAGCTTATGGCTGCAGATCCCGTGCAATCCGCGTCCCTCTTTCTTGAGAAATTTGCCACTGTACGACCCATTTATGGCCCATTTACGAGACCGAGCCTACCTTTTTTTACTTTGCAAAAATAAGCCCCAGCTGTACCTGTACGGATGACTTGCCAAAGGTCGAAAATGCCCCTGCTTTTTCCTTCAACCGGATCGGTAGTGCTCGAAGACGAGCGCTGACACTCCTAACTCCACAGTTAGGAGTTGTACGAACGGTTCAAAAGATATCAAAGTTACATGGGCCCCACAGTTACGTATTTATTATATCCACAATGTTCATCCATATTTCGAGATCATTTGGGAGCATTATCAAAAAAAAAAAAAAAAATCATATCCAAAGATCAACTGGACCACACCACAAAGAGCAACGGGAAAATTGATTTTCACCGTTAAAAATTTTGTAGGGCCCAGTATAACATTTATTTTCCATCCAATCTATTCATAAAGTCACAAAGACATGGATGAAGAGGAAAAACAAATTTCATAATAATCCCTAAAAGGGTTTCAATGGTAGACGTTCAATCCTCCACAGCCTTTTACGGTGTGGTCCACTTTATAGCTAGATCTGTCTTATTTTTCGTCTCAAGCCTTAATACGAGGTTGTCGAATATATGGACGGTTTGGATATAACACATACCTCATGATAGGACCCAGAAAAAGCGGCGGGGATTTCAGTAAAAAAATAAAATAATAATAAATAAATACGTCAGAAATTTATGGCTATGGTGTTTTCTATAGCTACGGATTATAACCGTAGCCATAGCCATAGCCCCGGCCGTTTCGATATGTCCTTTTATATGTATAGAAGATCTTTCGATTAATCGAAAAAGGTCGAGTTTGCCTTAAAAAATCCTGCAATTTTCAATACATATGGAAGAGTAGGTGATATGACCAATAGCTACGGATTATAACCGTAGCCATAACTATAGCCATAATCGTAGCCATAACCGTAGCTCCGATTGGACCGTGAAATGCATGGAAATGACCGTGAAGTGAAGGGACATGACCATGAAATGCGCCAAAATGACACCGTGAATCAACACGGAATAGGCGGGAATGACCGTGGTATGCATGGAAATGACCGCGAAGTGAGGCGATCGACCGTGAAATGCGTGGAAATGTCCGTGAAGTGAAGGGCATGACCGTGAAATGCACCAAATGACCGTGAATCAACACGGAATAGCGGGAATGACCGTGGTATGCATGGAAATGACCGTGAAATGAGGTGATTGACCGTGAAATGCGCGGAAATGTCCGTAAAGTGAAGGGGCATGACCGTGAAATGCGCCAAATGACCGTGAATCAACACTTGTAATAGGTGGGAATGACCGTGGTATGCATGGAAATGACCGTGAAATGAGGCGATTGACCGTGAAATGCGTGGAAATGTCCGTGAAGTGAAGGGGCATGATCATGAAATGCGCCAAAATGATCGTGAATCAACACGGAATAGGCGGAATGACCGTGATACATGGAAATGACCGTGAAGTGAGGCGATTCGAATGACCGTGAAATGCGCGAAATGACCGGGGAAGTGAAGGGGCATGACCGTGAAATGCCAAATGACCGTGAATCAACACGGAATAGGCGAGAATGACCGTGATATGCATGGAAATGACCGTGAAGTGAAACGATTGGACCCTGCGCGGAAAGGACCGTGAATCAACACGGAATGGGTGGGAATGACCGTGATATGCATGGAAATGACCATGAAGTGAATTATCCGTGAAATGCGTGGAAATGATCGTGAAGTAAAGGGGCATGACCGTGAAATGCGCCAAAGGACCGTGAATCAATACAGAATATGGGTGGAATGACCGTGGTATGCATGGAAATGACCGTGAAGTGAAGCGATCGATCGTGAAATGCGCGGAAATGACCATGAAGTGAAGGGATATGGCCGTGAAATGCGTAAATGATCATGAATCAACACGTAATATAGGAATAACCGTGATATGCATGGAAATGACCGTGAAGGGAAGTGATCGACCGTGAAATGTGCCGAAATGACCATGAATCAATACGGGAATAGGTGAGAATGACCGTGATATGCATGCAAATGATCGTGAAGTGAGGCGATCAGATCGCGAAATGCGCGGAAATGACCGTGAAGTGAAAAAATGACCGTGAATCAACACTTGAATAGGCGGGAATGACCGCGATATGCATGGAAATGACTGGGAAGTGAGGCATGACCGTGATATGCGCCGAAATGACCGTGAAATGTGCCGAAATGACCGTGAATCAACATGGAATAGGCGAGAATGACCATGATATGCATGGAAATGATCGTGAAGTGAAGCGATTGGACCGTGAAATGCGCGGAAATGACCATGAAGTGAAGGGGCATGATCGTGAAATGCGCCGAAATGACCATGAATCAACACAGAATAGGCGGGAATGACCGTGATATGCATGAAAATGACCGTGAAGTGAGGTGATTGGACCGTGAAATGCACGGAAATGACCGTGAAGTGAAGGGGCATGACCGTGAAATGCGTTGAAATGACCGTGAATCAACACGGAATAGGCAGGAATGACCATGGTATGCAAGGAAATGACCGTGACGGGAAGTGATTGACCTTGAAATGCATGGAAATGACATGGAAATGACCGTGAAGTGAAGGGAAGTGACCGTGAAATGCATGGAAATGATCGTGAATCAAAACGGAATCGCTGGATTGACGTGAAATGCATGGAATTGATCGCGAAGTAAATGAAATGAATGAAATTGACACTAACCGATTGAAATTGACCGCAAGTGAATGAAATGGATTTTCGACCATCGACCTGATGGAATATTGAAAAATAACCAGGTTGGTTGGCTAAAGTAGCTTCTCCTACACCAAAATCGTATAGGGTATGTTAAGTAGCTAATTTTGGTTTAAAAGATATTCTAGTTAAATGAATAAAGAAATAAATGAAAAAGGAGAGAATTTTTTTTTATATGCTTATATATACATATTTATATAAATATGTATTAGAGAAAATTGTAGGTATAATAAAGTTATCCATGTAAAAATATAAAATAATAAAAAAACTTAATAGTCTGTTTTATAGCCAGTCCAAAATGAAACGGTCCAAGTATAGTTTCTTTTATTATTATTTTTTAAAAAAGAAAACAGTAACACTCCACCTATGACTTTATTAAAATGCAAGATTTAAATAAAATAAATAAGATGAAGTCAACCACGGCAGATGCTAATTACAGACAGAGAAACAGGATTATGACAGACTCCGCATCTTCTAATTAAGCTGATACCCTATACCCAGGAAGCTGCTCAAATGAACCTGTTATGTATTTGGACCGTCTGAGTAGCTGTACAATGACACATGTCAGAGGAAGAGTCACCATGATTTTTATTTTTATTTTCGTGTCGAAGACACGGGGGATTTCGGATAGTTGTCCTACCATGACTTTTGTGTTAGATCTACACAGTCATCAATTTTTCCAGATAATTCTAGAACATGAGCCAGAAAAAGAGATACATCCAAAGCTCAAGTGGATCACACCACAGACAGGAGTGGGGATTGAACAAATTACGGATTGAAACTTTCCTGGGGCCAACCCAACGGCTTATTTTCTGTCTAGCCTTCTCATAAGATCACAAATACCTGAATGAAGGTAAGATACAAATATCAGCTTGATCATAGCCTTCCGTGGCTCCCAGAAGTTTTCGACAGTAGCATCAATTTCTACTGTTTCCAGTGGTGTAGTCCACTTTAGTTTAAGATCATTTTTTGGGGGTTCATATTTTAGAATAATCTGGTAAAATAGATAATTGGTGTGGATCTAAGAAATACACCATCTAAAGGGCTATGTAAATTTCACACGTCAAGAAATTCCGTTGCTTACTATGTGGCGTAGGGGAGCGGATTATGTGAGACCCCGGCCTCACCCAAGACTATGCAGCCCTTGCCATGGGGCCCATTTGACGTGTGTATTCTAAATGCACCATATTCCTCCATTATTTCAGATTATTTTAGAGCCTGGTACCAAAAATTAAGAAGATCCAGGTATATGAGGTAGACCATACTCCACTAAGTTAAAAACTTCTTAGCATGCACCTTAATGTTTTCATAGTTTTTATTTGCCATCCAATGATCTAAAGTGCCAAAATAAGCATATATATATATATATATATATATATATATATATATATATATATATATATATATATATAGGGAAAAGGTACTATGCGCTCAACCTCACGATAAGCTCCCGTGAGGTCGAGCTGTGTGGGCCCCACCGTGATGCGTGTCGACCATCAACACCGTGCATTTGATGGGTCCCCTCTAAATTATGGGATATCTCAAAAATCAGCCGTATAAGGAACTCAGGTGGGCAATACCATCTAAAATCATGTGAAGACATGCCAAAAACATATAAAAGCACTTTGTGGGGCCCACCTGAGTTTTGAATGCTGCTGAACCCTCATCCAAGTGGGAAACACATAATGGATGGGCTGGATTTGCAAACCACATCTCCGTGGGCCCAAAAATTTGATTATGAATGTTTTAATGGTGCACGGCCCCTCCCCACTTCTGTATGTGGTGTGACCCACACAAGTCACGTATTGACTTGATTTTTGAGGCCTAGGCCCACGATGGAATGGTGCATCTGACTGATGGGGTAGATGTTCGAAACCCATCACAGTGGGGGCCATACAGCTCGAGCGCATAGTACTTTTTCCACAATGACGTGGACCAATGACACGTGACGACAACGGCCGCTTCAAGGAGGCGAATTAAATACGGACTGGTTCCGTAGCGAATCTCGCTACTGAAGTGACGTCACCAGATTTTGTAGGCCCCACCATGATGTGTGCTGTATCAACACCGTCCATCCATTTGGAGAGATATTTTAGAGCACGAGTTAAAAACCGAAGCTGATCTATATTTCAAGTGAACCACATTACAGAAAACAGTAGAGATAGTGACACCCACCGTTGATTCATTCCTAGGCCGATCATGACGTTTATTTGATTTTAAACCTGTTTATGAGTTTAGGGTTTAGCGTTTAGGGCATGGATGAAGGGAAAACACAAATATCAGCTTAATCGAAAACTTTTGTGGCCCCAATAAGTTTTTAATGGTACACCTTAAGTCCCCACTGTTTTCTGTGGTGGGTCCACTTGATCTTTGGATCTGCCTCAATCTTTGTTTCATGCTCCAAAATGGTCTCTGGAAATGGATGGATGGTGTGGATATAACACATATATCATGGTGCGGCCTAATTAACCTGATGACGTCACTTCAGTAGGGAGATTGCTACTCAACCAGTCAGTAGCTAATCCGCATGTGTGCTTCAATGCAACGATCCGGACTCATATCTACGCAGATTTCCTTCTAAAGCATGTCGCACGAAGTTCCTACGCTGGATGTCATGTGAGCCTACGGTGATGTTGGCTAAAAATCCACCTGTTCATCCGTTTTGCGTGGTAATTTCAGGATATGCTATAGAAAATGAAATTTATCCAAAACTCGAATGGGCCACACCAGAGGGAAAACTGGGGAAAGTGTTTTTTACTGTTGAAACTTTTCTGGGCTTCATCTTAATGTTTATATGCCATTCAAACCGTTTATGAAGTAATTCCCATTGGGATGAAGTGAAAACACAAAAAATTTAGTTTGATAGGTAATTTTTGTGGCCAAAAAAATGTTTCAACAGTGGTCACGGAATCTCCACTGTTACCTCTCATGTGGCCCACTTGAGTTTTGGATTCACCTAGTTTTCATTCGCATGTTCTAAAATGATTTCACAGATGGACGAGGTTAGATTTCTAACAGACTTACAGTGAGCCTCACTTGGCATCCCATCACAGGAACTTACTTGATTTCCAGGAAATAAGGTTCGGACACGGATTTCCTATTAGGGCTCATTTGGTTTTCCTATAATGGGAAATGGCTATAAATGGGTAATGATTGCTTTTGTAATTGTAGGGTGACATCACTTATATTTTTATATGCATTGATGATTTTGTTACATTATTTGTTTCATTCATAAATGATTGTAAAACTGGTAAATTTATAATGTGAAAATGTTTTGGTTACAATTTTTTATACCTATGATAAGTATATTTCACTATCGATTTATAAGTCATAATTCCTATTTAAACAAACACTTGGAAATGATAATAATAACTCTTTATTTTGTATTTATGAGGAAATTGTAAAAACCAAACAGGCCCTTAAAGCCTTTCATAGGAAGTTCTTGCCCTCAAACTTAGGTAGAGCCCAACATGATGTTTGTGAGAGATCCACTCTATCCATCTGTTTTTTAAGATCATTTTAAGACATGGGCCAAAAATTAGTCGGTTCCAAGACTCACGTGGGCTGAAAATGTGAGGATTGAAAGTCCTTGAAATATTTGTGGGGCCACAAAAGTTTTGAATATGGCTAATATTTATTTTTTCAGTTCATCCCAATAGGAATGATGTTATGAATGAAATGGATGGCATGTAAACATCACTGTCAACCCAGGGAGATTTAAATAGGAATTTTCCTCTACTGACCTTTTCTTTTAGTCTGGCACACTCGAGTCTTAGATCCTGCTCACTATTGGTCTTAAGTCCTAAAATGAGCCTAAACAAATGGACAGGATAGACTTCTCACAAACATCACGGTGGGCCCCACCTAAGTTTCTCGCGCAGAAACTTAATGCGAAAGGCTTTAGCAGGAAATCCGTGTCCCCTTGTTTCCTTGTATATTATTTCATCTTACTTTGACTATGTTGACGTAGCGACCTTCCGTTGGCTCCACAAATGAAGTATGTTTTATATTCACACTGTTCGTGTGCATTCATTTGTTTTAGATCATTTTAGAGCATGAGCCCAATTTAAGAAGACTAACTCGAAATGTATACATATTTCTTATTTCGTCATTTACCTATATTGTTTTTTAGTCCCCAATATGCCGATGTGGAAAACTTCTGTCAGCTCCCATGAACTTCATGTGTTATATCCACACCGTCCATTTATTTTTCGGACCATTTTAGGGCATGAACCCAATTTAAGAAAATCAACTCGAAATGCATACATATTCTATGTTTGGTCATGTACGTATTTAATCTTTCCTGATTATGTTGACATGGCAAACATCTATGGGCTTGACCATGAAGTATGTGTGTTTCCTTTTAATTCCTCACTATGCTGATGTGGCAAACTTTTGTAAGCTCCCATGAAGTATGTGTTATATCTCTACCGTCTATTCATTTTGTTATCGTTTTGGGGCATATGCCCAATTTAAGAAAATCAACTCGAAATGCATATATATTTCTTGTTTGCATACGTATTTAATCTCTCCTAACTATGTTGACATGGCAAACATCTGTGGTCTCGACCATGACGTATTATATCCGCACTATCCATTTATTTTTTTCAGACCATTTTAGGACATGAGCTCAAAAATGAGTCAAATCCAAGTCTCAACTAAACCACACTACAGAAAATAGTGGTGATTGAATGACCACTATTAAAAGCTTTATAGGGCCCCCCATGCCATCTAACCTATTTATAAAGTCACACAGGCCTATATATACGGAAAATACAAATATCATATTGTAGACACTTTATCTAAAATAAGGATAAGCCACTCTTTGAGCTTCAGCTTGACTTCAATAAATTATCTTACACTAATTTAGAAATTATTGAAAATCCAAACGGGTCAAACTGGGAATATACTCGGCACGTCCCACAAACAATTAATGAACCTAATCATCTAGCTTCAAATCTAGTAACTATTCATTCACGATCGTGAATCTGAACTCTAGAACCTTAGAAACTCTTTGTGCATAGCAATTGATGCACGAAAAATAATAAAATGAACTCTCTACCCAAGGATCACTCTCTGTACTACTTAATCTTCTCAAATAATGTTGTGTTGAGACATGAGAGGTCATATCTTTAAGATTGAGAAAAGTACAGTTGTCCTTATACACAAAGTAGCCATGGTATTATTGAGAAAAAGATTTGACCAATCAAGATGATCTATAATTCATTGGAAAAGTGTTCAAATGATTCTCCTAACAAACTTAAGTTTCCTCCAATCCAAGTTATGATTAGGAAGATCCGGCCCATTTAGCAAGACCATGCGTTGCTACACGACCAAAACTGTAAAAACTATGGCCACACTTTAGACTAATCAAGCATAATCTAATCGAAGTAATTTTAGTTCAATTGAAAATCTCATCAAGCGACATTTCCAATGAGCCTAAGATCATTGAAAAAAGACAATTGGTCAAATTACAGGCAATTGATTTTATATACTGAACATTTGTACTTTTGACAAGTCAAACGGGGTCCAATCGAAATGATTCTAGTCTTTTTAATAAGCATATCTGATTATCTTTCTAACAAGACTAAGATAACCGAAAATGAACAGACAACGAACAAGATACAACCATTTAAATAATTTCTAGAAAAAATAAAAATTAATCATTATGTTATATATATATATATATATATATATATATATATATATATATATAATTTTATGATTTAAATGACGGGCACCTACAACGAAACAAAGTGAGTTACGACCACCAACGTTTATATAAGGAACCCATTACCAAGAGAAGAGATGGAAGGAAAACGAGACGAAGAAAGAAAAGTGAGATAGAGATGAAGAAAGGAAAGTGAGAAAAAAACAGAGAGCGAAATAGAAAAAATAAAAAGAGAGAGAGAGAGAGTAGAAAGAGAGATAGGAAAATACAAAAAGGGTCTGAGGGTTGGAGTTCACCCGGAGATGCTGCCGAATGTACCTTAAAGATTTCCAACATGCAGATATGCTACCCAACATATGAGACAAAAAAGCCCATTAAAAAAGTTATTGTAGCTAAGAGTTTATCTACCTCTATTTAATTCACATTTCATTCCACACATTCTAAGTGCATCAATTATATTCACAGTTCTTTCTATTTTATTCTACATTATTTTCCCTCTTCAATTTTCTCATACTTTATTTTCCTGCCCAGGATCTTAAATCCTATAAAGAAAGGCTAGTTGGCATTTCATTTTACCCTTTGCATTTTTACTTTATTTGCCTACTTAGGTCCACTTGGCTCTGTGATGTAAGGATGAATATTTTTTTCTTATTTTTGCTTGCCCGACTCTTATAAGTTATGTGAAGCACAACCAAATATTAAAATGTTGAAATTCTGTTGAATCTCTCAAAACTACAAAATCTTATGAAGTAGAGACCGCACATTGTGCGAGCAAAAAATGGTACTTAATCCCTTTCTTTTTCGTTACTGAAGTGTTTACTTAGAATTTATGGTCGCAAATCAACCGTGGAAGTCACTTTGAGTTAGGAAATCGTGAGATTCCCGAACCCCTAAGCGATTCTACGGTTGTTAGTCAGCCATAAATTTTAAGCTTCATTTGGATAGTGGTGACTCTGAATCAATTACATTTTTTACACCCGAATCAATAACATACTTTAGCTACACCAACAAATCAATACTAAAGCAAAGGAAGTGAGGGCACCATCACGCTTGTATGGGAGGAGGTGTTCACAGAATGTCGATTCCAGTGGGGAACTACTAGTCACTAGTTTAGGCCAGTTTACACAGGTTGGCTAATACCTGCGGCAATACAATATTACCTAGCCTGACAATGAGAACCTCTTATATGACATTTAATTGAGAGAAAACTCACTTTATAAAAGAAAAACTTTTTTTTTCCTCCCTCTTCCCTTTTCTCTTTCCTCTTATTTTTCTTTTCTTTTCTTCTTCTCTCTTTCTTTTTCTCTCTCCTCCTTTTCATTCTTCCTTTGTCTTTTTCTGTCTCCACTCCTCAGTCTCTCTCCCCTCTCTCTTCCTCTCTTTCTCATGTGAGTAACCTGAATTTTTCTTTTTTTATTTCTCTCTCTTTCTTCTCTCTCTTTTATAAGCTACTTTCATACGTATCACATGTGAAATAGGCACCTCTTATGTTTCCTTTTTCATATGTTACATTTTTCATTCCATTTAGATCACATGCTCCACATGGCTTTGTTTTTCATGAACATGTTTTGCACTACACGTGTGCCATATGTGTGCCACGTGTGTGGACATGAGGTGTATGCATATGGTGCATACATGCCACATGAGTGAAAGGTGTATGCATGTGATGGTTATACATGGTGTGTTAGCTATGATGCATGCATTGACGGATGGATGTACAAATAGATGATGGATAAATATACGGTTAAATGGGCTCGTGTGTGATCAAGGGCTAGATTTTATGATATACATGTTAATTGGTGGTGAGATGGACAGGTAGTATACGAGGATGGGTTAAACAAAAATGGTGATGAATGGTCATTTTCAAAAGAAGTGGTGTGCACATCTTTAGTATGGACCCCACGTTAGGTATGTGGTCAAATAAAGGGGTAGGATTATAGGTGGCCATACAACTTAGGAAGATGGATGGTCAATTTGGTGGTGGGATGTATGGATGGGTGAATGTTCTAAGCATGTAGATGGTTAGATGGGTGTATCATTGGAGGATGGTCAGATGCATAGTTGAATTTATTAATTAATGGAAGGTTGGATTTGGATTTGTTCAAGTCAACAATTAAGATTGGATAGGTTGATCATGTAAATCAATGCTCATATTGGATTAGTTTGGTATGTCGATCAATGGTTAAAATTGGATGGTCAAGATTAATTCAAGTTATTACAAAAAATCTAAAAAACCCTCAAAAACCAAAAACAATTGAAAACTATCAAAATCCCCAAAAAATAGAAAATTCTCAAAACTTAAAAACAATAGAAAATCCTCAAAACAAAAAAAAAACGATAGAAAATCTACAAAACCTAAAATAGAATAAAACCTACAAAAACCAACAACATTAAAATAAAAATACTCAAAAATCAGAAAACTTTTCAAAAACCATATGCAATAAAGTGTCAGACTCATGTAAAGAGTTGCATGAAGCCAAAATTGACATTTATGACTTTGATATAGAACTAGACTTCGAACTTATGCATTTAGAAGAAGTCCAGGATGAGGGAAACGATGACCCGGCTCCCGAACCCGAGGATCTCCTCAATAAGTTTGATTCAAAAGTCAACGTTGCACCTGATGATTTTGAAGTGGGCAACCTTGGAACCCCCAAGAATCCTCTAGAGGTATGCATTGGAAATATTTGTCTCCAAGTGATAGGAAGAGGGTGATCGACTTTTCGTTGATATCACCAAGTTCCGTGGGTCCCATCATGAGGTATGAGTTATATCCAAACGGTCTGTCCACTTGGTGAGCTTGTAGTAAGGCTTGAGCCGAAAAGTAAGAATGATCCAAAAATCAAGTGGACCACACTGTATTTTAGAGGGGAGGATTGAACGCCTATCATTTAAACCCTTTTAGGGGTCACGGAAATTTTAAATCAATATGATATTTGTTTTTTCTCTTCATCTAGGTCCGTGTGACCTTATGAACAAAATGGATGGAAAATACGAGTTACAGTGGTCCTATGAATGTTTTACCGGTGAGAATAATTGTCCTATTGCTATTTGTAGTGTGATCCAATTGAACCTTGGAAATTATTCCTTTTTTAGATAAAGATCTAAAATAATCTCGCCAAATGGAAGAACGGTGTAGATATGATAAATACATTATTATGGGTCGATGTAACTTTGATCTCCTTTGAGTCGTCGTTTGTACAACTTAGATCTCGAGGACTGTCATCACTCCTCTTCGCACGACACGTACTCACACTAGATAGTTTGCTGGTGTGTGTAGAGGTGTACACGAGTCAAATCGAGTCGAGCTTGGCATAGCTCAACTCGGCCCGACCACTAGCTGACCTCAACTTGAATTCGGCTTGGTCCTTGAGCTTGACTGGCCAGCACGGCTGAATTCGGTCAACAGCTTGGGCCAGTTCAAGCCGAGTTCGAGCCAAGATCAAGCCGAGTTTGCCTATGTAGCATTTTCATAAACACATGAACTGCACCTTCAAATTCTCATTACAGGTAAAACTACAAAAACAGTTTTACAGGTTTTAATCAAATGCCTTGTAGGCAACATCAAAATCAAGAAAAAAAATATATTTGTTTCATATACATACCTTCCTTGCAACTAGTTGACACTTCATTGAGTCATTTCATCAAACACTTGGTGAGCAACATCAATATCAAGGTAACTGAAGTCGCCAAACTAGTTCGATCCGAGTTGGGGTTCGAGTTGAGCTCGGGCAAGCTCGAACTCCGTTCGAAATTTTTTCAAGCTAAAAAAATCAGCTTGACTCAGCTCGAACACAATTTTGAACCGAGCCGAATTGAGTTTTTTCGAGTCGAGTCGAGCAAACTAACCGAGCTAACTCGATTCGTGTACAACCCCAAGTGTGTGTTACACCAGCCAATCTGCTTCCATATCAAGCTAACCCGGTTCGTGTACAACCCTAAGTGTGTGTTACACCAGCCAATCCACTTCCATATCATTGGCATGTTGCACGCCACTGGATCGAGGTTTGGCTGGTGGAAAAGCTGCTACGTGGGCTCCCACCGTTATTTAGGCAGCTTATTTTAAAACACGAGGGTAAAAATGAAGCAGATCAAATGCTAAGGTGGGCCACATTGAACGCTTATACGTTGAAACTTATTGGAGCCCACCCCATGTTTATTTGCCATGCAATCAGTTCATAAAGTCACCTAACCCATGGCCAAATATAGGCTTATCCAGAACTTTCGTTGCCCATGATAAGTTTTCAACTGTATTCTTTCAATTCTCAATGTTCCATGAGGTTGGGTGGTGTGGTCTACTTTTACTTTGGGCCTGCCTCACTAATCAGATCATGCATTGAAATGAACTAGTGAAACGGATGGACGGAACGGTATGGATAAAACACATCATGGTGGGGCCACGGAGCTTATCCAGCAACTAGTTGGCTGATGCAGGGGTCACCAGCAAATCCATGTCTGCACCACCGAGGGCGAACCATTTTCGAAATTTCTCGTCCAAAGGACCATCTAACCTTTCGCTTTATGGCCTACAAATAGACGGTTAGGAAGAGAGATACAGCAACCGTCGACGTTAAACTGAAAAGAACCCAAATATTTCAGTTGGACCATCTGGTTCCAGGGGCATGGTCCATTGACGGTGGGGCCCAAGAGACCAATGTGTCGGATTACTGATCTTCGGAAATTACTCTGATCGGCTAATTCTAGCCATTTGATCAGTGGCCTTCAAACTGAAGGTACAGGATAGAAACCAGTAGCATATGGTCAGATCCAACGGTTATTATCTCCGAACATGGACCATCCACGGTTGTTCTCATCGGATGAACGACCATAATTCCATACATACCGAACCACGTGGATGGCAGTGGGAGGATCGTCTATCGTATCGTCTCTCAAGCCTAGCAGTCACGTCATGCTTGGAGTATAGTTACGTTGCATGACACGTGTCAAATCGTAGTAGATTTAAGTACACCGCAGCCTGACAACGCTACACGTGGACGTCAGCGTGACTGAGCAGCGCACTGCACAGTCTTCCGCCTTTCAAAAAAGCTCCGCTATCTGACGAAAATATCAATTTCGCGTGATACGAGCTTACGTCGCAGAGGCACAGGGCCGGGTGACTTTGGTACGGCTCTTACGGTGCCGCCCACCGAAGAATCTATTGTACATCTACGATGTTTATCCTTTTTGCATATCCAAATGTCAGATGGAACATGTTACAGGAGACAATGGTGGTTGAACAATCCACCCTTAAAAACTTCTTAAGCTCTCCCATAATATTTATATATGACGGTCCTCACCAAGTTCTATTGTCCCACCGTGACATATTTGTTGTATCTGTACTGTTAATACATTTGTTAAGATTATATTAGGACATAATAAAAAAAGAGGCAGATCTACAGTCATAATAAACTCTGTTACAAAAAACAGCTGAGAGAATAACGCCCACCATTGAAACTTTCTTTAAGGTCCGTCATGATGTTTATTTGAGATTCAACCAGTCCATAAATTAGCAAATATAAGCTTGATCGAAAACTTTTATAACCTTCGAAGTTTTTAATGGTAAGCCTCACTCTCTCCACCATTTTCGCCGCTCAACCTGTGAGTCGCTGATCTGCGTCGGACCGCACAGAGCACACACAAGCGACGTGGATTAGCTAGTATAGGTTGTATCCATGTTGTTTGTCCATTTTAATATATTATTTTAGGTTATTATACAAATAATGAGGTAGATAAAAATATGCAGTGAACTCCCACTGGGAGAGTGATTTCCACCGTTGAAACTATCCTACAGTGAGCCAGGATGTTTATTTGAAATCCAACCAATTCAAAAGTTTAAAAAGACACGGGAGAAGGGAAAAGACATGATCTAAAATTTTTATAGCTTTTACACGTTTTTAAGAGTGGCGTCACTGGCCTCACTGTTTTTCCTGCAGGAGTCTACTAGTCCAATGGAGCTTTGGATTTAACCCTTTCTTTGGATCTTGCTGGATCTCTCCGAATGCACGTGATGGGGCTCACTTCAGTAGCGAGACTCGGTGCTCTAACCTGTCAGTAAGTCATCCGCGTCCCCTGACAAGATCAGCCGTCTCTAGTTGGGTCTTGGTTATTGTTCATTTTTAACCGTCCAATAAACGTCCAGCGATCTAATAGTTGGATAATCAAATAAGCGTAGATTTCAGTTCATAATACATCTAAACCGGAGCCTATAATCTGGACAGTTCAGTTTGAACCATGCAATTTCAGTTTCTAACCACCTGTGTATCATCCATCACAGTCCGCCAGAGTATCATAGTATTTCTCCAAATAATTACTCTTCTTTCGTCCCATCAATGCAACCCTTCCGCCCGAAGCCCCTCGTCTTCTTCTTCACACACCAGAAAATGTCCTCCAAACCGCCCGATATTACCGCCGATGTCCCTCCCTCCGTCCTGGATTTCCGAGAGTACGACGACGACGCATGGTACGGCGTCCGTCTCGTCCTGGAGGGCGAGACGTTGACGGTGAAGTTCTTAGACTTCGGAGACGAGTCCGACAAGCGATGGGGGCCGTCCGATTTCGAGGACCCGAAAGCGTTGGACGATTTCGCGGAACGGTTTCGGCCGACATCTGTACAGTTACAGGACGGGGAGTGCCGGAGAGTGATCGAAGGGAAGACCGTCTGCGCTTCGCACACGTTCGGAGATGACGACGTTAGGTTCTACGACGCCGTCGTTGAAACGGCGAGTTTTCCGTTTCTTCTTCTTCTTCTTCTTCTTTTTTTTTATAACTTTTGGAAATTTGAATTTCTGAAATGATAGCTGCTTTTTTCGGTCGCGGATTCATGCGGCCCTAAGATCCGTGGGGCCACTGTGATGTATGTGTTATATCCACTCCGTCCATCTGTTTCATTAGCTCATTTCGCACCGGGCAGATTCAAAGCTCACGTGGCTACATACCGGAAAGAGGATGCGGATTTCATTCGCAAGGATGCTGGGTGGGGCCCACAGCCATGTTTGTGGGAAATCTACTCCGTTCATCCGTTTGGCGAGCTCATTTTAGGACTAGCCAGTAAAAATGAGGTGGATCCAAAACTCAAGTGGGCTACACGAGAGGAAAAATTGGGGAAAGAAATAATTACCGTTGAAATCTTCTTAGGCTCTACCTTGATGTTTATGTGCCATACAAACCGTTTATAAGGTCATTATTAAAGGACGAAGTGAAAATACATAAAAACAAAGAGCTTTTATACGTTTCAATGGTTCTCACTGAATCCCCACTATTTCCTCTCGTGTGGCCCACTTGAGTTTTGTATCCACCTCATTTTTGGTCGAATAGCCTAAAATGAGCTCGCAAAGCGGATGAACGGGGTAGATTTCTCACAAACATGGTGGTGGGCCCCACCCAGCGTCCTTGCCCAGGAGCTTTATGCGAAAGCCTTTCGCGGAAAGAGTCGGATAAAAAGACGCCCACCGTTGAAACTGTCGTAGGGCCTACCGTGATTTTTATATACAATCCAACTCATTGGTTAGCTGCTGCTGATCTGGATGAAGGGAAAACACATGTGTAAGCTCGATTCAAAACCTATGTGGCCTCAAAGAAGTTTTTAATGGTAGGCGTTCAATTCTCACTGTTGGTGGGGTCCACTTGAGCTTTGTATCTTTCCCCATGGACGCGGGATCACCAGCAACCTAGCTGGTGTCAAAGCTCTGTGGGCCACACCATGATGTATGTGTTTTATCCACGCCGTCCGTCCATTTTGTCAGCTCATTTCAGGGCATAAGTACAAAATCAGGTAGATTCAAAGCTCATATGGACCACACCATATGTTACAGCGGGATTGAACGCTTAGCATTGAAAACTTCTTGGGGCCGCGGAAGTTTTGGATCAAGCTTATATTTGTGTTTTGTCCTCATCCCACCAAATCAACGCGCTGGATTAAACATTACAGTAGGCCCTAGGATGTTTTTAATGGTGGGAATTCAATCACCACTGTTTCATGGAATGTCGTCCCCCTGATATTGGCAAATATGCACGAGCTGGTAATACGTATCCACGCAGTGGATAAAACAAACTCATCATGGTGGGGCCCACAGCTTTGGCACCAGCTAGCTGGCTGGTGTCGGGGTCACCAGCCAAACCGGCCTTCCCACTTGCAAAAAATGAGCGGAGGGGATATAACACGAACATTGCGGTGGACCGCACAGAGCTTATGGCTGCAGATCCCGTGCAATCCGCGTCCCTCTTTTTTGAGAAATTTGCCACTGTACGACCCATTTATGGCCCATTTACGAGACCGAGCCTACTTTTTTTACTTTGCAAAAATAAGCCCCAGCCGTACCTGTACGGATGGCTTGCCAAAGGTCGAAAATGCCCCTGCTTTTTCCTTCAACCGGATCGGTAGTGCTCGAAGACGAGCGCTGACACTCCTAACTCCACAGTTAGGAGTTGTACGAACGGTTCAAAAGATATCAAAGTTATATGGGCCCTACAGTTACGTATTTATTATATCCACAATGTTCATCCACATTTCGAGATCATTTGGGAGCATTATCAAAAAAAAAAATCATATCCAAAGATCAACTGGACCACACCACAAAGAGCAACGGGAAAATTGATTTTCACCGTTAAAAATTTTGTAGGGCCCACCATAACATATATTTTCCATCTAATCTATTCATAAGGTCACAAAGACCTGGATGAAGAGGAAAAACATTTCATAATAATCCAAAACTTCAGTGACCCTAAAAGGGTTTCAATGGTAGACGTTCAATCCTCCACAGCCTTTTAAACTGCGGTTCACTTTATAGCTAGATCTGTCTTATTTTTCGTCTCAAGCCTTAATACGAGGTTGTCGAATATATGGACGGTTTGGATATAATACATACCTCATAATAGGACTCACAAAAAAGCGGTGGGGATTACAACAGTAAAAAATAAAATAATAATAAATAAATACGTCGGGAACTTATGGCTACAGTGTTTTCTATAGCTACGGATTATAACCGTAGCCATAGCCGTAGCCCCGGCCGTTTCGATATGTCCTTTTATATGTATCAAAGGTCTTTCGATTAATCGAAAAAGGTCGAGTTTGCCTTAAAAAATCCTGCAATTTTCAATACATATGGAAGAGTAGGTGATATGACCAATAGCTACGGATTATAACCGTAGCCATAACTATAGCTATAACCGTAGCCATAACCGTAGCTACGATTGTACCGTGAAATGAGTTGAAATGACCGTGAAGTGAAGGGGCATGACCGTAAAATGCGCCAAAATGACCGTGAATCAACACGGAATAGGCGGGAATGACCGTGGTATGCATGGAAATGACCGTGAAGTGAGGCGATTGGACCGTGAAATGCGTGGAAATGTCCGTGAAGTGAAGGGGCATGACCGTGAAATGCACCGAAATGACCGTGAATCAACACGGAATAGGCGGGAATGACCGTGGTATGCATGGAAATGACCGTGAAGTGAGGCGATTGGACCGTGAAATGCGTGGAAATGTCCGTGAAGTGAAGGGGCATGACCGTGAAATGCGCCGAAATGACCGTGAATCAACACGGAATAGGTGGGAATGACCGTGGTATGCATGGAAATGACCGTGAAGTGAGGCGATTGGACCGTGAAATGCGTGGAAATGTCCGTGAAGTGAAGGGGCATGATCATGAAATGCGCCGAAATGATCGTGAATCAACACGGAATAGGCGGGAATGACCGTTGTATACATGGAAATGACCGTGAAGTGAGGCGATTCGAATGACCGTGAAATGCGCGAAATGACCGGGGAAGTGAAGGGGCATGACCGTGAAATGCCAAATGACCGTGAATCAACACGGAATAGGCGAGAATGACCGTGATATGCATGGAAATGACTGTGAAGTGAGACGATTGGACCCTGCGCGGAAAGGACCGTGAATCAACACGGAATGGGTGGGAATGACCGTGATATGCATGGAAATGACCATGAAGTGAATTATCCGTGAAATGCGTGGAAATGATCGTGAAGTAAAGGGGCATGACCGTGAAATGCGCCAAAGGACCGTGAATCAATACAGAATATGGGTGGAATGACCGTGGTATGCATGGAAATGACCGTGAAGTGAAGCGATCGATCGTGAAATGCGCGGAAATGACCATGAAGTGAAGGGATATGGCCGTGAAATGCGTAAATGATCATGAATCAACACGTAATATAGGAATAACCGTGATATGCATGGAAATGACCGTGAAGGGAAGTGATTGGACCGTGAAATGTGCCGAAATGACCATGAATCAATACGGAATAGGTGAGAATGACCGTGATATGCATGCAAATGATCGTGAAGTGAGGCGATCAGATCGCGAAATGCGCGGAAATGACCGTGAAGTGAAAAAATGACCGTGAATCAACACTTGAATAGGCGGGAATGACCGCGATATGCATGGAAATGACTGGGAAGTGAGGCATGACCGTGATATGCGCCGAAATGACCGTGAAATGCGCCGAAAGGACCGTGAATCAATACGGAATAGGCGGAATGACCGTGATATGCATGGAAATGACCATAAAGATAGGTGATTAGACTGCAAAAATGCGTGGAAATGACCGTGAAGTGAAGGGGCATTACAGTGAAATGTGGCAAAATGACCGTGAATCAAGAAGGAATCGCCGGGAATGACCGTGATATGCATGAAAATGACCGTGAAGTGAAGCGATTAGACCGTGAAATGCGCTAAAATGACCGTGAAGTGAAGGGGCATGACCGTGAAATGCGTTGAAATGACCGTGAATCAACACGGAATAGGTGGGAATGACCGTGATATGAATGGAAATGATAGTGAAGTGATTGACCTTGAAATGCATGGAAATGACATGGAAATGACCGTGAAGTGAAGGGAAGTGACCGTGAAATGCATGGAAATGATCGTGAATCAAAACGGAATCGCTGGATTGACGTGAAATGCATGGAATTGATCGCGAAGTAAATGAAATGAATGAAATTGACACTAACCGATTGAAATTGACCGCAAGTGAATGAAATGGATTTTCGACCATAGATCCGATGGAATCTTGAAAAATAACCAAAGTTGGTTGGCTAAAGTAGCTTCTCCTACCCCAAAATCATATAGGGTATGTCGTAACTAATTTTGGTTTAGAAGATATTCTTGTTAAATGAATAAAGAAATAAATGAAAAAAGAGAGAAATTTTTTTATATGCTTATATATACATATTTATATAAATATGTATTAGAGAAAATTGTAGGTAGAATAAATTTATCCATGTAAAAATATAAAAAAATAAAAAAATAACACCCTGAAATTCGGGGGTCGAGCATAACTCAGCTCCCGAGTTCCAAAACATCACTTATGCAACATATTTAATGATGGATGTATGTTGTCTGTATTAGTGCATAAAACATGGAATAGATTAAGCCAAAGTGCAGATATAATTCAGGGATAAGTGAAGAAAGCAAGCGGAAGACTTAAAGAAATATATGTGTGTACATGTGCGAATCCCTGAAATACATACACATACCAGGTCGTAATGTAAGTGTTGCTATCAAAATTACAAGTATCAAATTACATCATTTAATTCCCAGAAGAAATCCCAGCATCCCGCGCATCAGAACAAGGCTCACTAGAACCCGTTTGAAAATTGCATAAAAGAGAAAGCAGCTTCATCATCCTCGATCTCCCACTCTGCCTCAGAAGTCGCATCAACATCTGCAACATCAGCAACTAAGACAGAGTCTGGTGGGTGTTTAACATCGCCCCAGAACGTGGGAGTGAGTGATCAACTCAGTGGAACAATAAAGCAAAGGTTAACATGTTATCAATTCAATCAAGCAGTAATGATAAAACAGAACAATTAAACAGGTCCTAAGTACTCTTATGAATGTAAGGATGTATGCAGAATGATGCATGCCCTCGCGCGTACACCCTCAGCGTCTTCATCTTACGTTACGCATGACATTGCCTCAAAGTGCGCCACGTCTACAAAGCACATGCAAATGCGGTGCATAAACATGATTACCAAGTTATTATTAGTCCTTTTCATACAGCAGGATTGGGAAGCTAAGGTACCTTCCTCATATCACCATCCAAACAGTGATCCATCCTAGGATCGTCAGTCCTAGACATCTCATACGATCATATGGTTTGAGGTCGTTGCAAAGGGCCCGTCACCAATCAATGCACGTCTATCATACCTTCGTTACTACACCAAGGCTCGTCACCTCAATGCGGTATCCAGGCATGCTCGAGGTCACTACAAAGGGCTCGTCACCAATCAATGTAGGCCGACAGCGTGAATATAGTATCCCATACCACCATAATCGGCTCATGAGTTTGGTTACTCACTGGTCACTACGGGGAGGCTCGTCACCCCAGCGTAGGCAGACAGCTCGACCACGGTGTCCCATACCACCATGTCCGGCTCATGAGTCTTAGCGGATCAAGGTACCATGGTTAATAGGATTTCATTGGTAAGTTTGGTACCCTAGATTCAAACAGTAGCATCCATACATGGTGAACATACATCGGACAATCGGGTTACTTGACGACTCGACTAGCACGAGCGCACGTTGCGTTGAACGACAGAGTGCGCAAACACTCCACGTGGCCAAACCACTGCCGACAACTTTAATACGACTCGGGTTCGTCTAATCACGTCCTTCGTGGCGAAAGCAATCTCAGCCACGAACTTAAGGCCGATTACCGATTTCCTGGACTATTCATAGTCCCAAACACATTACATTACTACAGATATTCGTATTGAATGTAGAACAGTAATGGAACAACAACTTCAACCATGTAGCATATGAGTACTTGAAGAATATCAACTTAACATGAATGTAAGCATAAGTAATGCTTGAACTTAAACAACAAGGAATGTAACTTGCATGAAGGAAATCATACACACTAGTGGGAGAGTGAGAATCGCTCCTCAACGCCCGCAAATAGTATAATATATTACACTTCAGTTCATTCAGGCATTTCTACAAACACTTAGAATACATAGTTCAACATACATGACGTATGTTGAAATACACACATTTGGACAATTCCTTTTACCAAGGAGTTGCTGCACATACAATTAGCATAAGTACACGACAAATAATCATGGCAAACACATGTTCATATTTTATACGCATACGGTACTTTATACATACACATAGAATACACAAATCTCAATATAACACATGCATATCAGGAACGCAAAATAAACATAACATTTGGCATGTGAAATCTCATCCATAGCAAGAATAAACCATTCACTGGCATTGAAAGCCTTGAAAACCATAACCTATACGATTAAAGTCCGCACCTTAATCCAGAAAAGAACACCGAACTGATTTCAGACGATATGTTTTCGTCAACGGCGACAGGATAACCTAAAGCAAGAATAGAAATGAGCCACAACAACACCAAGACTATTCTAAGCTCTAACACAGATTAGGGTTAGGTTAACTTACCCAAAGATGAACTCAGAATCGCCGGAATAACGATTCAAAAGTGAAGATTTAAGAATGAAGAAGAACAGGAAAGAATCTAAGATGATTCACCAACTTCTCTCTCACTTTCTCTCTCTTTTCCTTTCTCTTTTTTAGCTAGGGTTAGGAAATTCGTATGGAAAAGAGAGCTAGGGTTTTAAGGTCTATAAATAGGCCTAACATTGATGGAAATAACCCCAGGGCCAAGGTATACCTAGGGTATAACCAAAACCGGCCTCTCACGATCCAACGAAGCACTTCCGGTGGGCCTATTACCATGAAAGGTCGGACTTAAGCTCACTGACCATGGATCTAGGTCAAGCTGAGTTTTCGTACCGACCGGATCTTCAGATCAACCGTGGCGGACCACACTCAATTCAACGGTCACCGAATCTCGATCAGGTCCACAAGCACAAGGACATGCCTGGGCCACCTTCCCTGATCCGAGGGTGAAATTGGGTCAGAATCCAACGGTCAGATTGCCTAAAATCGTCGTGCAAGCGACACGACTCAGATTTCATAAAATCTTATTTAAGTTTCCAACCGTTCTCATTCTCTTCACTCCGAACTCAATCAAATTGACCCAGAACATCATCTGGACTTGATTTTCGAGGTGATGGTCAAGTCCAACATGGTGACTGCAACAGCCTGAGATCATCGCTCTCGGACTTTCGACGCGCGGTCCAGGTCTGATCCAGAACTTCCAAAAATTCCCCAGAACAATTGAATTTAGCGATGGATCCCAGATTTTGGAGTAACATAGCGCTAACTAATCTACAGGTTTTGAGTCATGCAGATATAATTTAAAGTGATTGATGCAGATTTCACAAGCAATCGAGTATAGCGCTAATTACCCCAAAAGGCTACTAAGGAAAGATTAGCACAAAATTTTCAGGGTCATTACAATCCACCCCCTTTAAAGAAAATTTCGTCCTCGAAATTCATACATTCTCATATTCCTCAAGGATCTGAGGGTAGCTCTTTCTAACCTCAGCTTCAGATTCCCAAGTAGCTTCTTCTTTACTATGATGCGCCCATAACACCTTCACAAGAGGGATGACCTTGTTACGCAATACCTGCTCCTTCCTGTTGAGAATACGCGTTGGTCGCAGTACATAAGTGGCATCCTCACTCAATTGCACCTGCTCCCAACTGATAATATGCGAAGGATCAGGAACGTACTTCTTCAGCATAGAAATATGAAATACGTTATGCACGCCCGCAAGAGGTGTGGGCAAAGCAAGGCGGTATGCTACCGCTCCCACTCGATCCATAACTTGAAATGGATCAATAAATCTCGGCGTCAGCTTCCCCTTCTTACCGAACCGCAGAACTCCCTTCATAGGAGAGACCTTCAGAAATACATGGTCTCCAACCTCAAACTCAAGCGGTCGACGCCTCGTATCAGCATAACTCTTCTGCCTACTCTGGGCTGTCAGAAGTCGACGTCGAATGATGTCAACTTTCTCTGAAGTCACCTGCACCAATTCCGGGCCAAGCAAACTACGCTCGCCAACTTCTGCCCAGCAATGCGGTGCTCTGCACGGGCGACCATACAACGCCTCATAGGGAGCCATGCCGATACTCGCCTGGAAACTGTTATTATATGCGAACTCTGCATACTGAAGACAATCATCCCAATTGTCCTTGAAATCCAAAACACAAGCTCGCAACATATCCTCCAGGACCCGATTCACGCGTTCCGTCTGCCCATCTGTTTGCGGATGAAACGCGGTGCTGAACTTCAGTTTCACACTCATCGCTTCCTGAATACGAGTCCAGAAGATAGATGTGAAACACGTGTCTCTATCAGACAATCTCCAAGGGAACTCCATGCAGACGTACAATCTCTTTGATATACGGCCTAGCCAACTCGTCTGCAGAGTTTGTGACTCTAATCGGTAAGAAATGAGCCGACTTTGTCAATCGGTCGACAATCACCCAAATAGAGTCATATCCCTGTCTCGTTCTCGGCGACCCAGAAATAAAATCCATAGAGATGAAGTCCCACTTCCATTCTGCTATGGGCATGGGCTGCAGCAACCTAGGAGGTCGGCGATGCTCTGCCTTGACCTGCTGGCACGTGAGACAACGAGAAACAAACTCAGCAATATGGACCTTTATATTGTCCCACCAATAAGATCTTCTCATATCCTGATACATCTTCGTGCTACCTGAATGCATCGCAAGCTTAGAACTATGGGCTAACTCGAGAACCTCCCGTCTCAAGTCAGGGATGTCAGGAACACATAACCGGCCACGAAATCGTAGGCCCCCATCAGAACTAACACTCCAGTCGGAGTTCTCATCTGTACCAACCCGCTTCCTCATCTTCAACAAAAGCTCATCATCTGCCTGAGTTGCAACGATCTTCTCGTCGATAAGGGGCTGTATACGAATGTGTGCGATAACCTCATACGGTTCAACCACCGTAAGCTTCTGCTCAAAGTCTCGCACAAACTCCAACATATCCCATTCTGCTATCATTAGTAGAGCCGCAAACTCTATAGCCTTCTTGTGACTCAACGCGTCTACTACAAGGTTCGCCTTACCCGAATGGTATGAAACATCGAACTTAAAGTCTTTCAATGTTTCCATCCATCGGCGCTGCCTCATATTCAAATCACGCTGCGTGAAAATATACTTAAGGCTCTTGTGGTCGCAAAAGAGCTCGAACTCCTCACCATAGAGGTAATGTCTCCAGAGCTTTAATGCGAAAATGACAGCTGCTAACTCCAGGTCGTGCGTAGGGTAATTTTCTTCGTGTTTCCTCAACTGACGCGAAGCATAAGCAATCACCCTGTCCTTTTGCATAAGGACACAACCCAGACCAACGCGAGAGGTGTCAGTATATATAATATACTTAACCCCTTGCTCTGGCAATACTAGCACAGGGGCGGACATCAACTTGTCCTTCAGCTCTTGAAAAGCTAACTCCGCCATCTCATTCCAAGCAAACTTCAAATCTTTCCGTGTCAATTGCGACAATGGTCTGGCAATCTTCGAGAAGTCTTGAATGAAGCGTCGATAATAGCCTGCAAGACCCAGAAAGCTCCTTACCTCAGTAATTGAACCAGGCTGCTTCCAATCCTGTACTGCAGCTACCTTGACAAGATGGATAGCTATCTCTTCCTTGGACACCACATGTCCCAGGAACTTGACTTCCTCTTTCCAGAAATCACACTTCTTGAACTGCGCAAAAAGCTGATTCTTCCTAAGAGTATCCAAAACTGCTCTTAAGTGCTCCTCGTGTTCTTCCCGGCTCGCCGAATATATTAAGATGTCATCGATAAAAACAATGACGAATCGGAACAAGAATGACCGAAACACCCTGTTCATCAGATCCATGAACACGGCCGGTGCGTTCGTAAGATCGAACGACATCACAAGGAACTCATAGTGACCGAAGCTAGTCCTGAAAGCGGTCTTCTGCATGTCCCCATCCTTGACGCGCAACTGATGATACCCAGACTGCAGATCAACCTTCGAAAAGTACCGTGCCCCCTTCAATTGATCAAACAGATCATCAATCCTAGGCAAATGGTACTTATTCTTCACAGTTACCAGATTCAGCCTGCGATAATCAATACATAATCGCAAGGAACCATCCTTCTTCTTTATAAACAAAACAGGTGCTCCCCAAGGAGACACACTAGGCCGAATAAAACCCAAATTTAGCAAACCATCTATCTGCTTCCTCAACTCCTCCATTTCACTCGGAGGCATACGATAGGTGGGTAATGAAATGGGCGCCGCACCAGGCATGAGGTCGATAATAAAATCAATCTCACGCTGAGGAGGTAATCCAGGAATCGACTCAAACACATCTTCAAACTCTCGAACTACCGGCGTGCTAACTAACGCCGATTCAGCCATCACAACACAACTTCAACAATAAACAACATGCATTCCATTAAACAAAATTATCGCAATACAAGTAGTGCAGCATTACATGAATCACGACAGGAAAAGCATGTGAACTACAACATCTAATACTTCAAACAACCACAAACAACTACAAACAACTCCAACTACAAAGCCAACAACGCCTACACACAGAAAGAAACAACAAACAAAGCAAAGGACGACTACAACGACAACTACTCGTTAGAATCAGGAGATAGAGGCGGGGCACTCTTATCCTGCAAGCAACACAGGATAGACTTCAGAGTTCAAGTCACCTTCTTAAACTTATGCTTCACAAGGCTTCGAAGATCCATAATATCCTGGCGTAGAACAACCTGCCCTTCTTCAAGCCGAGCAATACGGGCATCCCTGGCAGTCTGATCTGCGCTCTGCTCTGGTGCCACAGGAGGAGAGCTCTCACTCGTATCCTGTGCCTCAACCTCTTCCTCGTCCTGCTCTGTTTCTTCCTCAATCTCAGCACCACCTTCAGTATAATTCTCTTCATCATCGCTCTCTGACTCATCCTCACTCTCTGAGGCTTGTCGACCAGAACCAATCTCCATCTATTTAAGGGTCGTCAGGTTAATATGACGAACAGGAACCGGCTTCTCTGCTCCAAGCCTATAGCCAAACTCATGTGCAAGCTTACAAATGAGGCGGCCAAAAGGAAGCGATTCGGTCCTCCTAGTCGAACGAGCGATGAGAATAATCTGGCGCAAGATGTACGTCGGCACACACAACTTCGCTTCTTGCCCCACCTGATACAGGAAATCTACCATCAGGTGTGTACACTCGCTGCGATTGCTCCACCTTGGATATACATTGAACGTACACATGTGGTAAAGCAAGCGAAAGTCGTCCGTCATGTTGGTAGCCAGAAGACTCCTATTAGGCTGCCATTCGACCAGACGACCACACAAGAACCGGGTGCGACGGCCCCTCTCGCACATACTATTCAAATTCTTCTCCCTGACATGCACCTCACCAAGTGGCACATTCAAGAGTCGGGATATCAATGCGACGTTGACCGTAGCTTCCCGACCACTACCACAAGGAATCTTGAACTGCAGAGGCTCCAGCGAAGGATCACGAATATTGGCATAAAAAGCTCAAACAGTACTTGCATTCGCGTGATACTCGCCCTCAAACAAGGGACTCCAACTAGCCCCTTCCAGGCGCTCCAACAACAGAAACTCGCCAAACAACCGCGGATCAACATGAGCCTCAAAAAAGACTCTACGGCCTTCATAGACTCCATGCGATAGCTCCGCCAACAAGGTTCTACCAATGGGAGCTCGAGGATTGAGGTCCCGCTTGGTCTGGAATTCACGAGTGGCGGACGTGCTCGGGGGGGCACCTCTCGGCCTCCGTGCACGGGTTGGGCGGCTAGGCCTGGCTTCATCCACGGGCGCTCTCTTCTTCCCCATTAAAGAAAGAAGGGTAGAAACGGAAAAGATGGCCGTGATAAACTCAAAGAGGGCCATGAGAAATGAGAGAAAGAGAGAAATAGGAAGGATGGTGAAACTTCCACACACTTGAGATCTTAAAGATGGATTTAGGAGCCCAAAAGAGAAGAAAAGGGGAGGTAAACAGCAAAGGGAGGTGAGGTTTTGAGATGGGTGGGTAGGGTTTGCACGAAAATGGAGGAAGAAGAAGATTTGGAAGAGATTTGGAGAAGTTTTGAGAAGGATTTCAAGAAAAGGAGAGCTTGAGAGGGAGGATTGTGAAGGAAGTAGGGTTTAGAAGGTGTTTTAACCAACGAACCATGGAAGGGTGGGCCACACTAGGCCATACAAACGTCGGCCCGAGCCGGCCCACCCGGCCTGGCCCGCTGATCGGCGAGGCCTCGCCGAGCCGGCGATGGCATTGCCGGTCTCTGGACCATCCAGCGATGCCTCGCCGTTTGGGCGAGGTCCTCCTGGTCCCCCATGCTTAAAATGATGTGGGTCCCCCCCTGGGCCCCATTGGAAATGCCCCGATTGGCCCCTTTGCTTGGTTCGACACCTATCGGGCCATTCGGGCAGAAATCTAGTACAAATAGAGATTTCTTGACAAATGAAGGGTTGAACTGGGAAGATAGACCATCTAGACTCATTAATAGATGGTCTAGGAAAGGTTTCGGGTCGCTGTGTGTGATCAGGAGAGAGCACAGACTCGATCTCGGCGATCGTTTCAGTAAACTTTCGCCGATAGAAGCAACGGAACACAAACACACAATCTATGATAAACTCGCACCCAAATACACTAAAGTGGCGACAGCGTGCGGTGTATGACCATAACCCAGGTCCGGTTTAATCCAGATCATGATCTGATACCAACTTGTAACGCCCTGAAATTCGGGGGTCGAGCATAACTCAGCTCCCGAGTTCCAAAACATCACTTATGCAACATATTTAATGATGGATGTATGTTGTCTGTATTAGTGCATAAAACATGGAATAGATTAAGCCAAAGTGCAGATATAATTCAGGGATAAGTGAAGAAAGCAAGCGGAAGACTTAAAGAAATATATGTGTGTACATGTGCGAATCTCTGAAATACATATACATACCAGGTCGTAATGTAAGTGTTGCTATCAAAATTACAAGTATTAAATTACATCATTTAATTCCCAAAAGAAATCCCAGCATCCCGCGCATCAGAACAAGGCTCACTAGAACCCGTCTAAAAACTGCATAAAAGAGAAAGCAGCCTCATCATCCTCGATCTCCCACTCTGCCTCAGAAGTCGCATCAACATCTGCAACATCAGCAACTAAGACAGAGTCTGGTGGGTGTTTAACACCGCCCCAGAACGTGGGAGTGAGTGATCAACTCAGTGGAACAATAAAGCAAAGGTTAACATGTTATCAGTTCAATCAAGCAGTAATGATAAAGCAGAATAATTAAACAGGTCCTAAGTACTCTTATTAATGCAAAGATGTATGCAGAATGATGCGTGCCCTCGCGTGTACACCCTCAGCGTCTTCATCTTACGTTACGCATGACATCGCCTCAAAGTGCGCCACGTCTACAAAGCACATGCAAATGCGGTGCATGAACATGATTACCAAGTTGTTATTAGTCCTTTTCATACAGCAGGATTGGGAAGCTAAGGTACCTTCCTCATATCACCATCCAAACAGTGATCCATCCTAGGGTCGTCAGTCCTAGACATCTCATACGATCATATGGTTTGAGGTTGTTGCAAAGGGCTCGTCACCAATCAATGCACGCCTATCATACCTTCGTTACTACACCAAGGCTCGTCACCTCAATGCGGTATCCAGGCATGCTCGAGGTCACTACAAAGGGCTTGTCACCAATCAATGTAGGCCGACAGCGCGAATATAGTGTCCCATACCACCATAATCGGCTCATGAGTTTGGTTGCTCACTGGTCACTACGGGGAGGCTCGTCACCCCAGCGTAGACCGACAGCTTGACCACGGTGTCCCATACCACCATGTCCGGCTCATGAGTCTTAGAGGATAAATGTACCATGGTTAATAGGATTTCATTGGTAAGTTTGGTACCCTAGATTCAAACAGTAGCGTCCATACATGGTGAACATCGGACAATCGGGTTACTTGACGACTCGACTAGCACGAGCGCACGTTGGGTTGAACGACATAGAGTGAGCAAACACTCCGCGTGGCCAAACCACTGCCGACAACTCTAATACGACTCGGGTTCTTCTAATCACGTCCTTCGTGGCGAAAGCAATCTCAGCCACGAACTTAAGGCCGATTACCGATTTCCTGGACTATTCATAGTCCCAAACACATTACACTACTATAGATATTCGTATTGAATGTAGAATAGTAATGGAACAACAACTTCAACCATGTAGGATATGAGTACTTGAAGAATATCAACTTAACATGAATGTAAGCATAAGTAATGCTTGAACTTAAACAACAAGGAATGTAACCTGCATGAAGGAAATCATACACACTAGTGGGGGAGTGAGAATCGCTCCTCAACGCCCGCAAATAGTATAATATATTACACTTCAATTCATTCAGGCATTTCTACAAACACTTAGAATACATAGTTCAACATACATGACGTATGTTGAAATACACACATTTGGACAATTCCTTTTACTAAGGAGTTGCTGTACATACAATTAGCATAAGTACACGACAAATAATCATGGCAAACACATGTTCATATTTTATACGCATATGGTACTTTATACATACACATAGAATACACAAACCTCAATATAACACATGCATATCAGGAACGCAAAATAAACATAACATTTGGCATGTGAAATCTCATCCATAGCAAGAATAAACCATTCACTGGCATTGAAAGCCTTGAAAACCATAACCTATACGATTAAAGTCTGCACCTTAATCCAAAAAAGAACACCGAACTGATTTCAGACGATATGTCTTCGTCAACGGCGACAGGATAACCTAAAGCAAGAATAGAAATGAGCCACAACAACACCAAGTCTATTCTAAGCTCTAACACAGATTAAGGTTAGGTTAACTTACCCAAAGATGAACTCAGAATCGCCGGAATAACTATTCAAAAGTGAAGATTTAAGAATGAAGAAGAACAGGAAAGAATCTAAGATGATTCACCAACTTCTCTCTCACTTTCTCTCTCTTTTCCTTTCTCTTTCTTAGCTAGGGTTAGGAAATTCGTATAGAAAAGAGAGCTAGGGTTTTAAGGTCTATAAATAGGCTTAACATTGATGGAAATAACCCCAGGGCCAAGGTATACCTAGGGTATAACCAAAACCGGCCTCTCACGATCCAACGAAGCACTTCCGGTGGGCCTATTACCATGAAAGGTCGGACTTAAGCTCACTGACCATGGATCTAGGTCAAGCTGAGTTTTCGTACCGACCGGATCTTCAGATCAGCCGTGGCGGACCACACTCAATTCAACGGTCACCGAATCTCGATCAGGTCTACAAGCACAAGGACATGCCTGGGCCACCTTCCCTGATTCGAGGGTGAAATTGGGTCAGAATCCAACGGTCAGATTGCTTAAAATCGTCGCGCAAGCGACACGACTCAGATTTCATAAAATCTTATTTAAGTTTCCAACCGTTCTCACACTCTTCACTCCGAACTCAAACAAATCGACCCAGAACATCACATGGACTTGATTTTCGAAGTGATGGTCAAGCCCAACATGGTGACCGCAACAGCCTAAGATCATCGCTATCGGACTTTCGACGCGCGGTCCAGGTCCGATCTAGAACTTCCAAAAATTCCCAAGAGCAACTGGATTTAGCAATGGATCCCCGATTTCAGAGTAACATAGCGCTAACTAATCTACAGGTTTTGAGTCATGCAAATACAATTTAAAGTGATTGATGCAAATTTCACAAGCAATCGAGTATAGCGCTAATTACCCCAAAAAGCTACTAAGGAAAGATTAGCACAAAATTTTCAGGGTCATTACACTACCTAGCACGTTTTAGGACGAACCTATGGTTGTTTTATGCAGTCATCCTATGTGAGGTAACCAATGTCAATCGGGATGGAAGGTCTCTACCATCGGGTTTAACGATGAGTCGGTCCCTTTGTCCTATCCCACTTGGGAGTGTTAGTATTCTTGGATATGGGATCTTGTTATTAGACCCGTTGGATAGTTGCATTGGAGGATCACTTCAAGTCTCTGGATTGGGAGACCCATTATGCTTGGTCTAGATTGACTCATGTATGTACTAGCTTTGGCTAATCCTTAGTCGTAAGGATGTATTTGGAGTTCAAGTTCCTGATGTAATGTACTTTGGCCCACCTTAGGGAGTCAATTGTAGTGGCTCATTTGTGGGTGTTGTGGGGTTCATGCATTAGGATACGGTTAATGACCATATTATCCAATAAGGGATCCATTGTACCTAGGAACATTCTGATGACTAAGATTTGGTAGATCGGACCATCCATGGAGTGGTTTTTCATTGGTGCCAGCACTCAAAAAGGTTTTAAATGGTTTTTAAAATGTTTTTAACCATTGATATTTTGTTTTAACTACTAAAAAGTTTAATCGCACTTTATGGTAATTCCTACAGTTGAGATCTTATGGTCCACCACTTGGTTTGCATGGGTATTAGATCAAGGGTGGATGGCGATGATAAGTGGAGGGATTGGGTCAATTTAGGTACATTGTTAGGCAAGATTATAAACTTTATATGCAATAGGGCATAGGGCATTCCAAAGTCTACATGGTGGTGGAGCACTGTACTTGTCTCTCCCTGTAAGTCAAATTCCTTATAAACAGATCCTATGCTAGAGGGGATTGGAGAGAGAGCTCTTGATGTTCCAACCTCATGGTATAGAGCATTGAGAGTGAATAGCGAGAAAGAGAAAGTGAAGAGAGAGAATCAATGTTCTCTCTACTTTTATTCCATCCACACATCCACGTACAGGGTCCATTTTGGACGGCTCTCGTGTGCTGCCCTAGCCCTGCTCTAGGGAGTGGGGTGTTGGCTCTTCTTCTCTCTTGTCTAGGATAGATCTGGGTGAAAGCCTTCTTGATTAAAGGATCGACTGCAACAATTTACACAAAAGTGACTGGCGGCAATCTACAACCAAATTGTAGCCTTTATTTTGGTTTTTTCTTTATAGAAACTAGATGATATCTAGATGGGGATTCGTAGAATTAGGATTAATTAAAATCTGGAAATTTTGAAAATTATTTAAATTATGCTACATTTCGAAAACTGTAACAGAAAACACTATTAACATTTTATATCAATGAGCTGGGGGCAGTTTGCAAAATTAAGGCTCTTGAGTCATGGATTCTCTACAGCTTAACTGACTGAGATAGTTAACAGGAGTCTTGGATACGTTTTTTAGAGGGATTTTATACTGTGGATGCATGAAAAAGTGAATAATTTCATGGTGCACTCGTTTTGTGCCAAGCAATTTTCATGGTTTAGCGATTCGGGCTGCGGGTCTTGTGGGACCTGCAGCAAATGGATGATGACCTCCAATCCTTGGCCATTTTCCTAGAACCTTTGATTAGGGAGATTTTTGGGGAATCTCATTTTGACACCATTCCCATTTAGATTCGCAAGGATCCTATAATTCCTCTTCTTTATATCTACCATCCCAGTAAGACAGCATATTCTGTTTGTCCATCAGCATTGCATGTGGGTGAATGGTCCAATTATCTAATTTCCCATCTGGTGTGCCTCACTGTCAATTGGTCACATTGCAAAATTCATACTAGTTGAATGATCCTAACCTCGGTGGTATCATGCAACCAACCAGGTCTCTTTTCTTTCAACCATCATTTGTAGTGCAATGGGTCAGATTGAAAGCGTGATCCAATCAGCCAATCCACAATGGATTCTGTTCTCTCATGGATGCTGGAGATTGGGTGGACCCGGTTTTGGATGCCTTGGTGGAACATCTACCTTTCTCCTGTAAGGCTAAAAGTGACACTCGCAGAGAATGCTAAGCCCTACTACATGCATGGTCAACCCATGATCAATGTTTCAATGACATTGGCTGATATATCCACTGATGTTATCAATATCAGGTGTGATTCAAAACTCAGGTATATTCACAGAAGTCCCCCAAGTTGGTCAATGTATTGCATGCATCACACGCTTTCTCACACATATTGCATGTAACATATGTATTGTTCATCTCACCTTTATAAAAGTCCAAACTGATACGCACTTATATTGTGGGAAATTGAAGAAAAATGTCAGATTTTTTGGTGGAAATTGTTTCTGGGCATGTCTTGAGAACTCCACTCAGGTGAGTTGTTTTTCATCATAACTTGATTTTGGTGGAGAAATCATGATCCGAGAGCAGAATCTGGTCAGAACCCAATAGGTGATTTTTATTTTTATTTTAGTTGTTTAAATTCATTTTTTGAATATATATTAAGAAAAAAAGAATTGTAAATCCATATATATGCATGAGTTTCATGCATTGACATGGATTTGAAGCAAGAAATTACAATTTTGAATAAGGAAAATGGAGGAATTGGGGAAATCTGAATTTCCTTCCTTTTCATTCTTTAAATTATAATATTGGTGTAGAAAAGATATATGTTGATGAGTCAAACAGATTCATTACCAAGGTATTCCATAATGGTAATGGCGGCCGTAATGGCCACCACCATTACCTTTACGATACGGCTTGTAACGGGCCATTACAGTTTTTCTTTTTCTTTTTTCTTTTTTTAAAAAAGAAAAAAATCCAAAAAACCTATACCGGTTCCGTAATGGACCGTTATGGGGCCGTTACGGCCTTTATGGAGGGCGTAACAGGTTGTTACGCCCCCCCCCCCCCACCCCCCCCTCTTTTTTTCCTCCAAAATGATTGTTACGTTATGGCCATTACAACCCCATAGCATGTAACGGTTGCCGCTGTTGCCTTTACGTAATGGCCTTTACGACCTTGTAACGGGGCATATCATGTTCACTACTCTCTCTTTTGGAAAAAAAAAAATTATCTTTCAATTATAATGTATTTAAAATATTTTTATACTTAAATAGATATATGTAGCGAATAAATTATTAAGAAAAGTCTAGGGGGAGGTAGTAAGAAAAGACTTGATGACTGGCCAATGGTTTTGCCAAGGACATGGTCCTTGATAGAGTGGAATGAACAAGTTTTTTGCAACCCCAATTAGTTGGGATAAGGCTTTAGACGATGATGATGACAATGATGCAGTCATATCATTTTCTTAAATAATTGAATATTTTTATTTTTTAAAAAATAGTGCACATATTTATTAAGTAAAAATATTTTTGAAAAAAATTGAGAATATTAATAATTCTCATTAATACGATAAATATGTAATGGGGAGACCATTACATATTTGTGTTATTAAAAATATTAATTATTTTGATGTAATTGCATCACTTATGGCAGATAACGCTGAGTTTTGTCCCTTAAAAAAAATGGAAAACTACTACACCTTAGTTTATTTTTCTTTATGTTTTAAGTGTGTAATCAATGTCTTTTAACATCTCTCAAGTTGCATTGAAAAATTCCACAATTTTCTTAACATTTCCCCTATCCTTCCCTCTGACTACAGTTCGCTATGAGATACATGGTGGGATATTGATACATAGCACTTTGGCTCACAGATTGGTCTACCTGAACAAAACATGCTACTGCTGAGGATATTTTCATCAAGACGAGATTGGGCCATCGATCATGTGGACCAGACGATTCATCCGGTGCGCTGGTAGCTCTTTACAACTGCCCATGTCTGGGCTTTAGCTTCCCACGTACCACGAGAATGACTTTGTTTACAGAGTTTTCACATGAGTGTTGGTTCTGGGAGACTGAAAAAAATGCACCTAAATATCTTTAGACTACCACTAGAATGAATTCTCAGCTATTTTGGAGAAGTGAAACTGAAGATGTTATGTGCAAACCCTTTGTAGATGGGCCAGAGCTATACGGCTATTTTTGTTAATTACAAGGCTTTGGCATCAGGAGATCCAGCTGTAAATATTGTCTGTACACTTGAAGATATGACTGCTTAAGACATTGCATTTCCATGCTCATGTATTTATTCTTTTAAATCTTCCATTCCTTTCAAGAAATCTGTTGTGGAGGAATGCAGAGGTTACTTGGGGTCACATGCCAGTGCAGTGCACATGTGCAAGATCTTAGCTGTTCATCAGGTGGTCCGTGATGTGTATATACCAGGCTAAAAAATGTTAGGCTGGCCCACTCATCATGCATTTCTCTCTGTTTTCTATCATAAGTATCTCTGTTATGGAAGCATAAGGAGTGACATGTGCATGTGAGCCTATTATAAGTGGGAAATTTCAAGATGATTGGTGCACAGGTGCCCATGGAGTACGTTTGAGATCCCAAATGATTGTGGACCCCATCACAAATGGCCTGAAAATCAGGCTGCTTCAGTAATCAGGTCTGTTTTTAGTGTTGAACATGGATGGTGTGCCATTTTTCTAACGGCATTTCTCACACAGGCGCATGGCCATTTGATGAGCAATCGGCCTGAATTTTGGGTTCGCCAGCTAGCCGAGCTGGGCCAAGCTCAATTCGGCTCATGTACAGCTCTAATTTTACCCTTGCAAATGGGATGTGTGCAGCCTTTAATGGCATTTTTGTCATTTCAATATTAAAATATATTCTTCGTGTCTAGTCGAGTTGAGTTGAAATGCACCATGGTTGAACTCGGCTCGAACTCAACTTGAGCTTTAGAAAATAAACTCGACTTGCTCCAAGCCGACCTTTCAAGCTGAGTCAATCCGAGCTGACTTGTGCCGAATTGATCGAACTTTTCGAGCTAGCTTGACTCGTGAACTGCCCTAGTTAGAGATCTGGGCCATTCGTCAGGTTGGGGATAGTGAACATATACTAAAAAGCATGGTAGTACAATGATCAAGTGTGGCACACTAGCATTGTCCCATGCATGCAGAGTGTATCATACTTGAAGAATGGCTTGGATCGAAGCGCGTGCTCTGTGTGGCCCACCATGATGTATGTGTTTTAAGTATTCCGTCCATCCATATTCCAGATCATATTAGGGAATGGGCCCAAAAATGAGGCAGATCCAAATCTATGTGGACCACACAATAGGAAACAGTGGTGATTGAATGCCCACCATTAAAAACTTCTTGGGGGCTACAAAAGTTTTTATTAACATGAATTTTCCCTTCCTCCAGGTCTGTGTGAACTGATCAACAGGTTGGATTGGAAAAAATATGGGCTATAGGAAGTCTTTAATGGTTAACATTCAATCACCACTGTTTTCCTGTGGTGTGGTCTGCCGGAGATTTGGATCTGACTCATTTTTGGGCTCATGTTCTAAAATTATCTAGAAAAATAGATGAACCGCATGGATAAAACACATACACATGCATTTCTCACAAACACCATTGTAAGCCCCATGTGTTTACCTCATCGGATCAACACAAAAGTAGTAATGGGTGATTTTCTCTCAAAATTTAAAAAAACAAGTGTGCTTACTGCAGGTAGTGCAACTGGAAAACGAATACACTACATATCAAAAAGTGGACAGAGCACTGTTTTGTAGATCATTCTACTTTCTGAAAAGATGCGGGGAAAATAACAACGATTTTCATTTTTGCTTTGTTATAATGCTATGGCGTTCTGACAAGAACGTACGTGGTATATTAGTTTTCTTGTTTGGGATTTCCGTTATTTGTCTGATCACAATTGCAACATAATGCTCCTGTAAACTCTAGAAATCTTGACAGTGATAGGATACAAAAACATGGGATGATAGTGTTGACGCAAAAATCTGGCTAGCATTCTTTGGACCTCTGTGTACCTGAATGAGAGACGGACAAAGGATACCCTTGTTAGTGCAGGGACCTCCGATGCATAAGTCAGATAAGGAATCTGGGTCTGGTTGAGTAAAGAGTTTTGGATTAGAAATGGTATGTACTTTTCATCATTAGAGATGCTCCTATTTATAGTTGAGGAGAGGCGGTGATGTGGAGGAGATCTCCTTATTTAGTAGGGATGTACTGTAGAGGGATTCGAATCTCGAGTACGTCGTAGATATTCTCCAAGATCTCGGAGAGATCCGTGTTGCGGTAGTCTCCCGAGATCTTCGGTTAGGATGTTCAGGTAAGTTCAGTTGGAGTAAGGTCGGAACCTTTGAGGACGATGTTGTGCCGACCTGGTTGCTTTGCGAAGGGCGGGCGATGCTTAGTCGACCTTAGGCTCCCCGACTCACCCTTGATGGTGGTTGTGGAGCCAAGTTCGAGCTGGTTCTTTGGTCGGAAGTGGTCTTAAACAGAGTCAACTGTTTGATTGGACTTGCTTAACTCCTCCGGCCTGGCCTTTTATTGGTTGACCCATTTTTCCCATAATTGGTGGTAAACATCATCTCATTCTTTTAAGAAAATAAATAAATAATAGAGAAGTAGATAAAGAAGAGAGATTGAGAGGGAAAATGAGTTTTCATTGCAAACATTTAACTAATATATTTTCTTAAAAGAACATAAAGAAAAGAAAATAAAAAACCACACAAAACCTAGAGTTTTCATTCCCCGCTTCACTCCCTCTCTCTCTACTCTACTCGCCTTTTTCTTTTGGGCTACAGCATGGTGGTGTTCTCGGACTAGGCGATGGTCTCGGACTAGGCGGCGGACGGAATGGCGCACGGGGTGTTTGTGCTTGGGCGGCTGGTCGCCCAAGCAGTAGGAGCATCATCAGGACAAATTTCATCAAAGCAAGCAGGGTCGATGCTTTAGTCATTTTTCTTGAGAGAGATGAGTGACCAAGTTACAATGTAAGCGCTTGTCATTTATAGACGTAGGTGTATGATCTTAACCGTCCACGTCAACATAGACGCCTTGTCACTGATCCTTGCATTTAATATTAACGGTCAGGATCTTTTACACAGAAAGGATGGATTGGAACACCCAATCGGTCTAATTTTTGGATGATAACCCCCCATGGAAGTGTTCCGCACTTAATGGACAGTCCAGATGGATGATTGGACACTGAAAATCGTGGTGGTTTCCTTGACAGCTTTTAGCAGTCGGAAAAGTCGTCGGTGACAAAACCATATATTACCCTTACCTTAGGGTCCACCTTGATGATTTGATGTATATTCATGCTGTTCATTATTTTTCCAGCCCATTTTAGAATATGGTCTCAAAAATTCGGTAGATTCAAATCTTAGGTGAACCACACCATAGGAAACCATCAGGATTGAACGCTTACAGTTAAAATCTTCATAAGGCCAACGGTTTTTTATTTTTTTTTGTTATCTTGTTAGTACACTCCACTGTCAGTTCACACTTAGCCACCCCCACTAAGGAATCATTACCAAGACCTCATCGTTGAAACGAGGTATCCTTCACTCAATCTTCCTAAGGCCCACCGTAACGCAGACAGTAATATTTATTTGCCATCCAACCTGTTGATAAGGTCCACCAGACTGTAATGCCAACAATAATATTAATTTTCCATCCATACCCTCCGTAGATTTCTTTTAGGCCCAAATGGTTTTTAATGGTTATTCACCATTGTTTTCAGTGGTGGGTTCACTTGAGATTTGGATTTTCTTAAGTTATGCCGGCAGGTCCTATAATGAGCTGAAAAATGAACGGACGGCCCTAAGAAGGTTAGATGATAAATAAAAAGCACAGTGGGCCCTAAGAAGGTTTCAATGGTAAGTCTCATTGTCACCTCTGCTTCCTATGTTATGGTACAATTGAGCCTTTTATCTACCTCATTTTTGGGTTTATACCGTAAAATGATATTACAAAATGGATGGACGGCGTGGATGAAAGCCAGACATCATGGTGGGCCCCGCGGAGCACTGCCTGGAGGGGGCAGGACGCAATATGCTTCCATTTTTTCCATATAGAGAGAGAGGGAAACGAAGACCCTCCTCTCTCTCCCATTGATTTGTGGTTATTTTCCTTGATAGATCGGATCTATTTCTTCTTCTCTTATACCGATCAAGTTACAACATGTGCATTTGATTTAGGCCTTTTGTATTTGAGGGTTTTAGTAATTTGATTTGAGGATTTTGAGTGTGAAGGTTCTTCTACTGTGACAATTCCATGGCATTTGAAGTAGCATTGGATGACGGTGCATTGCTTGAAACTATTGATTATTGATGAATACTAAACCTGTTTTTTATATTCTTTAACCTTTACACAACAATAGAGAAAATGTTGTTTGCTTGATTAATTCATTTTCTTAATGTTTTTCCAAATCATTTTTGTTATGGATAAAAAGCGGTCAACTGGGGTGACTTGTGTGACATGAACTACAATGCCCTTAGAGGAAGAGTCCAGCTCCGACCGCCAGACCCAAGCCCTAACACTTCGATTATCGGTGAAGAAATCCGAGCTCCTACCAAGCTCGGACTAGCCGATGAACTAATACATTGGTTGGTTGGTACGCATTGAGGTCGATCTCAATTATGATCCAACATCTACCTCAGGACGGCCTCGGACTTTCAACCTTAAGGTTGGTATTGTCTAGTCGACCTCGACTATCTAGTGTAATCCCCTTTGGGCTCCGACCTGTTGGTCTTATCACTAAGGTTGTTCCAAGATCCATGCCGAGGATCTCGGAGGACAGCTACTTGCCAAGTAAGGGAGCCTTCCATCTAAGGAGGGTATCCCATGACTATAAATAGAGGTCCACTCTATAGAAAAAGGTACGCTCTGAAACCCTAACACACATATAGACCCATATTCCCTATCTAACTTAGCCATTGGAGGGTCCTCTGTCTCAGCCAGGGTCTCCATTGGAGTTCTACTTGTGCAAGTCCTTAAAGGCATGGCCAGGACAATCATATTTCAACATCAACAGTTGGTGCTGTTTGTGGGAAACGATAGCAAAGCCGTTCTCACCACCAGTTCACTTACAATGGAAAAAGGAAAGAAGAAGGTCTTGGCCGCTACTGCAGTACCTGCACAGGCTTCAGTGACATTCGAAATGCACCATCTTAACATTAGGCAGGATCTGCCCCCATAGCACCTACTCAGAGGTCTCGTAGCCAGAGTGGTCAACTCGTCTCTCTGGAGAACTAGGTCTAGTCCTTAATGGCAACATGAACCGATTAATGCAAATTCTGGAGAGGGAAGATCTTCCTCCTGGCCATGGGGCAAAGGTCAGCGCTACTAGCGAGCAGTCCCGGCCACTTCGAGTTCCCCAGAACCCTTGTGGATCTAGGACACAAATAGGGCACAACCAAGCGTTAGCCAGGACCGCGAAGACTACTAGGCTCGACGACTCTGATATACGCCATATGTTGGAAAATTAGAGATGAGGGAAGGCCCCCCGAGATACTCTCCGAGACAGGAGAGAATGAGGTCCCCTGGGAGGCTAAGCTCAAGGAAATTGTTCACAACCCCAAGTGTAGGGTCGCGATGTAGTAATAACTTGTGAGAACGAGGTCGAATCCACATGGACTAAACTTGTATGTATTCTGAAAAGAACTAGAACTAGAACTAAAAGAAGATCTAAATCTAAATTCTGGAATAAAAGAGAGTAATTGTAAATAATGTTTAAACTATCAATTAAAGGTGGAAACTAGCTAGGGTTCCAAAGATCCACTTATAGCTATCAAGATGCTACCTTACTTGATTCAAGGAACACAATTGAAATTCGAGTCATATTCTATCCAACTGGAAGATAAAACAATCAAATCAAATCTGAACTTTAATTTCAGTGACCTAATTCTCAATGGAAGAGAATTGTGATGAGTAGAAGGGATTCCATCACCTTACCATGCCCAGGAGATGATGGTGAACAAAATTATTTATCAATCTCACAATTTTAGAATGGAAAAGAAGATACTCAAAGCTGTCACAATATTTATTATAATTTAAGTCACAATAAATCATAAAAAGCTGAAAATATTTCTTAAATTCAAACTATAAGTCAATGAAATTTAACATAAACAAGAATCAGAGCAAAATAAACATCCAAACACATTACAAGCTTCACCTCTTAGCCCTAGCTAAGAGATTTGGCAACCAAAGACATGATTGAACTAAAAACTCTTAAATAAAGCATAAAAACTAACTAGAAAAAGAAGATTGAGGAAGAATGAAGGACTCCTTAAAGTTCTCCAACACTTTGCTCCACTCTTCCAACCCTAATTCGTCCTTAGAAACAATTAAAAGACCCATATTTATAGTATTTGCTTGGATCGACTTTGAAACCGTTTCAAATTTACAAAAAAAGTTACGACCGAAATTGGATTCGGTCGAACCGAAATAAAGCTGAAAATTGCACTTTCTTGCTGGACATATTTGCGCGATTTCAGTTGGACTAAATTAAGGCTAAAAATTCTATTTCTCACTAGACTGTTTTGTCCGATTTCGGTTGGATCGAAATTACACTTCGGTCAAACCAAAAGTCTGTTTCAGGAAAATTTTACTTTAGACTCAGAATTCTAGAATATGTTTTTTCAGGACAATTTTCAGTAATTTTCTTTTTCCAGGACAATTTTCAGAATTCCTTTTATTCACTTCAAATTTTCGATTCTCTTCATCTCTCACTTGGTTTCCTTCAATCTTTGACATGTGAATTCTTCATTAATGACTTTCAAATATCTAAATATTCATTTAGTAATCTTTTGAGTATAAATCTTCCTTTTGGCATCACTTTCACCTTAAACTCTTGAAATCACCTCATAAATGAAAATATGCATAATTAGATCGATTAAGCACTATCATGTTTATAAAACCAAGGTATAAATAGGGAGAAACATGTAATATTTCACACTCAACTGAAATACAAGGTCAAATCGGTGACATCCGCTAGGCCTACTGCGTAGAAGTCTTGACCTCCATCGAAGCCATGCTGGAAGAGACCAAGCCTCCGTTCACTATCGATATCATGGGAGCCCAACTCTCACCTAGATTCTGGAATTCATAGATCGCCTCCTACTCTGGGACTGGCAATCCTGCCGGGTACTTGGAATCATTTAGGGTTTGGATGGAGCTCTATGGCGCTTCGAGCTCGGTTATGTGCCGATTTTTCTCCCTAACCTTGTCAGGAGCAGTGCGAAAGTGGTATCGACAACTGAAACCGAAGTCTATAAGCTCGTCCGTAACTCTCAGTAAAACCTTCATCACGCAGTTTATTGGTGGGAAGGACAGGCGAAAACGAACGACTCATCTCCTCACTATTACCCAAAGGGAGGATGAGCTGTTGAAAGACTACATTGCATAGTTCAACCCAGAAGTGATGCAAGTAGAAGGTTACTTAGACCAGATATCTCTAGCCGCAATGATAGCTGGTCTCAGAGAAGGAAGGGTTTTCTTCTCGATCGGTAAAAACTCTTCAACGACCTTAGCCGACCTCCTCAACCGGGCCCAAAAATACTCCAACATAGAGGAGCTTTTCCGCTCGCAAAAGGCTGCCCAGAGTGCCTGGAGTTCGGCTAAGGACAAGAAACGTAAAGAGGTGCAGCTGCAGGCTATCAACAACAAGAGAAGAAGGGATGAAGACTCGAGCAAGAGCCAATGCTTGAACTAAAGTAGGTCTTACACTCCTTTAAACGCCACCACGGAGCAGGTCCTTATGGAAGTTCGTAACAAAAGGATCCTAAGGTGGCCGAATAGGATGAAGACCGATGCTGAGAAGCGAGATAAGAGGAAGTATTGTTACTTCCATTGCGACTATGGCCATGCCACCAGCGATTGCTTCGACCTCAAGGAAGAAATTGAAGCTCTAATCCATAATGGACATTTGTCGGAATACGTCCATAGGAGGAGGGAAGAGCGACCAGATCAAAGGGCCGAGACAGAAAAGTCATCGGAACGATAATGAACCGACAGGGGAGATCCGCACCATATTTGGTAGACTCGCAGGAGGAGGGGATTCTAACAAAGCACATCAAGCTCATGCTAGGAGCATAAGAGGCAACAGCTCAGAACATCATATTAACATGGTGGCACCCACAAAGCACCGTCTAATAACCACTTAAATGAGATAGTACTTAACAAATACATCTTATTGTGAAGCTTTCAAAATGAAAAAAAAAAAAAACGATTGGATATTACTTCATGGTGGGCCTTCTCCCCCATTGTTTCCATTGTTGTGGCCCATCTAACTTCAATTCTTTATGGTTTTACCAAATACGCATTCTTTTCAAATTCATGAATTTGGGAGATTCTTGTATTTGCATTGGATCGGGATTAGCAAATTTAAAGGTCTATTATTTGGGATCAAACTGCATATACATAGATTTTGAGTGCATTAATTTGTGTATGATAGAGAGTTTAATATCACACACACACACGCGCGCATATATATATATATATATATATATATATATATAATATTACACTCACAGCTGAGATTCAATAGCATTGAGAATGACTCTTGAAGAATAATAACTTGAGGAGAGACTCCAGCATGCTCACGGGGATTGCACCATGCCGGTAACTAGGTGGCTATTGGACAGTGCTTTGTGCATCGATCATGATGTATGTGTTTTATCCATGCTGTTCATCTAATTTTTCATATCATTTTCGAACATGAGCCCAAAAACAAGGTAGATCTAAATCTCAAATGGACCACATCACAGGAAAACAATGGTGATTGAACACCCATAGTTAAAAACTTCATAAGGCCCACTATAATGTTCATTTGCCATCCAACCTGTTTGTTAGGTCGCACAGACTTGGATGATGAGAAAATAAAAATACCCAATTTATCCAAAACTTGTGGAGCTCAAGATGTTTTTAATGGTGGGCATTGAATCACCGATTTTTCCTGTGGTGTGGTCCATTTGGATGCATGGGTACCACCCGGATGTGGATTTCTAGCGAAAGCCTTTCCCAGGAAGTCCCTGCGCTAGGATGCTACATGGGGCCACCATGATGTTTATGAAATATCTACCTGTTCATCCATTTTTCATGTCATTTTAGGAGATGATACCAAAAATTAGGTGGATCCAAAGTTAAAGGCTTACATTACTGGGCTCCACCTTGATGTTTACATGCCATCCAAACTGTTCATGAGTTCATTGCCAGTGGGATGAAGTGAAAACGCAAAACCATTAGCCTTATCCTAAACTTTTGTAGCCATATAAATGTTTAAATAGTGGTCATGGAATCTCCATTGTTTCTTCTCGTGCGACCCACTTGAGGTTTGGATCCACCTAATTTTTGTTCTAATGTCCTAAAATGATTTGAAATAACGGATGTATGGTGTAGATTTCTCATAAACATCGTGGCCCCACTTAGCATCCCAACACAGGAAGTTCCTGCGAAAGGCTTTCTTAGGAAATCCGTGTCCGGTACCACCCCCATCAGGATGCGTATTGGTTGGTGTACCATACACCACCAATCCAGCTGGTGTGGGTATGCCGAGTTGCACTAACGGTTCAAAGGAGATCAAAGTTACATCGGCCCCACGATGATGTATTTATCATATCTCACCGTTCATCATCTATTTGGTAAGATCATTTTAGATCCTTCTCCCAAAAATGAGTAATTTCCAAGGCTCAAGTGGACCACACTACAAATTGCATTGGGGCCAATGATTCTCACCATTAAAACATTCGTAGGGCCCATTGTAGTGTTTACTTTCCATCCAATCTTTTCATCAGGTCACACAGACATGGATGAGGAGAAAAAAAAATATATCATTTTAATCCAAAATTTCTGTTAACCCCCAAAAGGTTTTCAATGGCAGGTGTTCAATCCCCCACTGCCTTTTACAATGTGGTCCACTTAAATTTTGGATATGTCTTATTTTTCAGTTCAAGCCCTACAACGAGTTTACCAAGTGGATGGATGGTTTGGATATAACTCATACCTCATGATGGGACCCACAGAACTGGGTGACGTTAACACACTAGCCACATCGTTGGTGTGCGGAACAAAAGCCAATCCGCTTCCCATGAGGACTGTAAGCGTATTGAGCAGCTAAGTATGCTTACCGTACTGAGTAAACTCTGTGGGGCTCACCATGATTTACCTATTTTATCCACTCCGTCCATCCATTTTACTAAATAAAATTTACACAGACATGACGAATGGAAAACACAAATATTTGCTTGATCCAAAATTTCTATGGCCCGAAGAAATTTTCAGAGGTGGACATTCAATTCACACTTTTTCCTGTGGTGTGCTCCACTTAAGCTTGGATATGCTTCAATTTTGGGGTCAACCCATAAAATGAGTTGGAAAAATGGATGGATGGCGTGGATAAACCACATACAGTCATTTCGGGCCGAAGACACATGTGTGGAGACTTTTTAAATCGAGAGTGTCAGGGAAAGACTTGCTTTTCCTTAAGTTCTCAGTTGTGGGCTGCATTTGGACCATCCAAAGGATTCAATGACAATGCAACTCGGTGCGTTCGGAAGGGCATGTGGTCTCCAACAATGCAACATGGTGCGCTTGGAAGGGCATGTGGTTTTGCTTGCAGGACACTGGGATTCTCTCTCTCTCTCTCTCTCTCTATATATATATATATATGCGCTTTTTAAAGGTCATTTGTATTTTTTTTAAAAACATTATGGACAAATTTCTCAGGGTTGATTACTATCATTCTCAACCATATCAAGTTAACAATTCAGCATCAAACTTAGATTTTAATATGTAAAATATATGTGACATGTGAATTACATGGCTTAATTAATGTTTAAAACTTTCAATTAAAAATTAAAACTTCAAACTTAACTTTGAGATCTATTAAATAACTAAAATTTAGGGGCTTTTGTGTGTATTTGTAGCTTGGAATATTGTATATTTGACTTGGAGTTGCCACTGACTAATTACTCAAATTTTTATAGTTGGCTAAACCTTGCAGAAACCTTAAGAGAAGGAATTGGGAGAGATTTCCTGTCTTGAAATGACTCCTTATCTACAACCGAAAATTGTAGGTAAGGGACCATGGTTACAATGGGAGAAGGTGATAGGTACTCTCTTTGTCCTACAAGCGTACGACTTCTACTTCATAGGATATGACAAAATATCAGGAATTGAATCAGTTCTCCTGAACAAATGATGCCAATGCGTGTGGAATGCAGTGTAGTGATGCAATACTATTGTAAGCGATGGATTGGCTTAGACAAGTCTACCTGGACTCACTTACTTGGAAAGAGGTCGAAACTTAGTCGATGTAAGATTTTGATAAGCAAGATTCGGTATATTGGTGAGCCACAGAGCATACACTTGGGCCGACTAGATGAGCAGGTGGGTTGAGAGTGGAGATAATGATCCACAGTGTGAATGCAAGTATGGATAAAGTTGATTACAGTTGGGTGAGTGGGTGAATGGGTTTGTTGGAAGGATTGACTTGGGCAAACTAGATCAGCCTTTTGATGGCTCGAGTGATGAAGGTTAGGGGTTTGACTACGTCGACCTAATGTTAGAAGGGCTTCCTCTCTTGCACTCTTATTCTCTTTCATGGATGGATGAGGTAGATTTCACTCTTCTTCTCTCACTCTTCTCTCCCTTAAGCTTTCTTAGTGAATGGTGAATGATAAAAGATGGTTTAAACATAAAATGGGAAGGGATATTTATAGGGTTTTGGAGTAAATTTATAGTTATTTCTATAAAGTTTAGGGGTAAAATGGCTCTAAGGGTTGGATTGGTTACTAAAATGTGAGCACCATGAGACACATTGTGGATGGATGGATGGGAGTAGAGGTGGGCATCGAGCTGAGTCGAGTCGAGGTGGGCCAAGCTCGGCTCGACTTGTCCATGATGTACTCGAGCTCGAGCTCAACATCGAAGCTTGGCTTGTTTGCCAAAGCTGTCGAGTCGAGTTCGAGTCGAGCTAGTGGTTCGAGTCGAGTCGAGTTTACCTCGAGTTGAGCTCGAGCTTGTTGGGTGAGAGAATAATGGATTCTGTTCTTGATCCTCCATTGATGAAAAATTCAAAACTCTTAAGAGAATCAAAGAAATAGAGCAAAACACAGATTAGAAATCCAAGTAAAGAGCTCTAGCCAATCAGATCATTGGATTTCCCTGAAGCTCTAACAAATCTGAGAAGAACCCATCTTCGATTTCTTGGGTTTCTCACTAAAGAAGTAGATTTGAAGAGATTGAAATCATACTATTGTGGAGTTGAAATGAAAACTGGTGGTGGTGGTCCGGGCGGGCGTGCCGCTGGCAATGGGTAGAGAAAGAGAAGAAAGGGAAAGGGAAAGGGGGTGCATACGGTCGGGTAGAGACTCTAGGGTTTTTTTTTTTTTTTAAAGTTTAAACTTAAAACTTATATATATATATATATATATATATAAAATATTTATTAATCGAGCTGAGTCGAGTTGAAATGCCCCCTGGTTGACCTTAGCTTGAACTCAACTCGAGCTTTAAATAATTAGCTTGGGCGGCTCGAATCGGCCATTCAAGCCAAGTCAATTCGAGCTGACTTGAGCTAACTCGAGCCGAGTCGAGCAAGTTTTTTGAGCTAGCTCGACTCGTGAATAGCCCTAGATGGGAGTGGCAAATGGTATAATTTAGGCAAAAGTGAGGGCACAAGAGTTTTTCGAGCTTTGGGGAGATGCTCAACGCATGCTTGCTTTGTCATACCCCATCTAATCCCATAATCAAATATTGTAGGATTCTACGAGGTGGGTGGCACATCATGCCACATGGTGGGTCCTATTTTCTATGAGAACCCCCGCTTGGGTGATAATTTTCTCTTATCTACTCAAATTTGTCTTATCATAGTCCTAAGGATTAATGGCTTAGTCTTGGGCTTGAATTGAGCTTACACTTGGGCTTGAACTTTGGATGGATTTTGGTTGGGTTTTAGGGTTTATGGCATACTCTTATCAACTTGTGAAACCAAGATAAAGTGTTTACACCTTTCAAACCCAATTATCAAGCATGCCCTATCAAGACTAAAGAATGCCGGAAATATAAGGTTGATGCAAGGCTCGATGGTTCAGACCACTTGAATTTTGGATGTTTAATGGGAGTTTTTACGTCATTTCCATTGTGTAGTCCATCATAGTTTTAGATCAGCTCGTTTTTTGTGATAATTGTGTCTCTACGGTCAGCATAAACACGTGCATCAATATGAGCCCACAAACATGGTGTATATTTAGGTCCTCATGTTTCGGTGCTTTAACAAAGCATGATATTTGATACACAAGCATTAAAAAATTGTACACATGGAGTATCTCAAATCAAACCAACTAATTTGTCGAACCCACCTTTGCTGAGTAACAGTCCAAAATAAGATTCACTAAAGAATCCTAACATCTGATTCATAGATATTAGTTCATTTAATTAGAACCAAACCATGGTGATAATTCATCCTTCTCATCAATGGCACATCCAAACCGTCTAAATAGTGGGACACGTGATGGATGATATAGATTACTTTACACTTTTCAAACCCAATTATCAGGCATGCCCTATCAAGACCAAGGAATGCCGGAAATATAAGGCCGATGCAAGGCTCGGTGGTTCAGATCACTTGAATTTTGGATGTTTATTGAGAGTTTTTACACTGTTTCCATTGTGTGGTCCATCGCAATTTTAGATCAGCTTGTTTTTTGTGATAATTGTATATCTACGGTCGGCATAAACGCATGCATCAATATGAGCCCACAAACGTGGTGTATATTTAGGTCCTCATGTTTCGGTGCTTTAACACAACATGACATTTGCTACACATGCATTCAAAAATTGTACACATGAAAAATCTCAAATCAAACCAACTAATTTGTGGAACCCACCTTTGCTGAGTAACAGTCCAAAACCAGATTCACTGAAGAATCCTAACATCTGATTCATAGATACCAGTTTGTTTAATTTGGACCGTCAAACCATGGTGATGATTCATCCTTCTCATCGATGACACATCCAAACCATCTAAATAGTGGGACACGTGGTGGATAATATAGATTACTTTATACCTTTCAAACCCAATTATCAGGCATGCCCTATCAAGACTAAGGAATGCTGGAAATATAAGGCTGATGCAAGGCTCGGTGGTTCAAACGACTTGAATTTTGGATGTTTAATGAGAGTTTTTACACCGTTTCTGTTGCATGCTCCGCGGCAATTTTAGATTTGGAGAAATTTACGAGCGTTGACCCCACCTTTTATCCCGTGGTTTTTTTGAAGCAATACAAACTTAGAATAGGCACTTGGACCTCCTCTTATGGAGTCGGAATTTCAGGACGAAAATACCCCCGCCTTCCTTTCAAGACGAGCGCTGACGCTCCTCCAACCGAGAGTTGTACGAACGGCTCAAAAGAGATCAAAGTTACATGCCCCACAGCTATGTATTTATTATATCCACAACGTTCATCCATATTTCGAGATCATTTCGGAGCATTATCCTAAAAAAAAAAAAAAAAACATATCCAAAGATCAACTGGACCACACCACAGAGCACAGGAAATTTGATTTTCACCGTTAAAAATTTTGTAGGGCCCCATCATGACATTTATTTTCCATCCAATCTATTCATAAGGTCACAAAGGTATGTATGAAGAGGAAAAACAAATTTCATAATGATCCAAAACTTCTGTCACCCCTAAAAGGGTTTCAATGGTAGACGTTCAATTCCCCACTGCCTTTTACAGTGTGGTCCACTTGATAGTTAGATCTATCTTATTTTCTGTCTCATGCTTTAATATAACATTGTAAAAAAAAAAAATATACGTTGAAAGACTGCCCGCGGTACTACCGCCGGTTCGGCGGCAGTGCCGCTGAACCTACCGCCGAATCGGCGGTAGTGCCGCGGCAGTCCTTCATTTTTTTTTTTTTTACATGGAGAACTTTTTTTCTCTTACATTTTTCTCTAATACATAATTAAGTAAATATGAATATATAAGTATATAAAAATATTTTTCTATCTTTCAATTCATTTCTTTGTCTATTTATCTAACAAGCATATCTCCTAAACTAGAATGATTTACTTAACGTACCACATATGATTTTGGGGTAGGAGAAGCTAATTTAGCCAACCAACCTAGTTATTTTCCAAGATTCCATTGGGTCGATGGTCAAAAATCCATTTCATTCAGTTCGTGGTCAATTTCAATCACTTCGCGGTCAAACTGGAAATTCAGCGGAGCAAACATGAAATTAAGCAAGGCAAACATGAAATTGAGTGGGGAAATCTAGAAATTTAGCGGGTAAAACATGAAATTGAGCAGGGCAAACATGAAATTAGGGTTGAAAGTCGCGGGCCGGTTGGTTTGGGTTGGTGCTCAACCCTAACCCAACCCAAGGTTCCTATACCTAAACTTTGACCCAACCCAACCTAATCTTGGGTTGGGAATTCTCAACCGAAGCCCAACCCAAGAGGGCTCGACGGGTTGATTGGGTTGGTCGAGTGTATACGTGCTAATATTTTCATTATTACATTAGTTTATTATATTTCAATATAAGACTTATTTTTTGTATCTATGATTTTATTAATTATATACGTGATTATTCATCATAAAGAACTTCATTTAAAAAAAAAAAAACCAAGTTAAAATATAAGACTACTCCTTTAAAAAGTCATGTAGCATAGCACACAATTTATTTGGGAGAGAGAAATTGACATATCTTGTTAGCTTGAGTCCTTGGAAATGACGTGGACAAATAAGACCCGACATCACTAGTGTACCTTCTACACAAACAATCCACACTCAATTATAATTTATAAGTAACTAATATATTGATTGGGTTCAGGTTGGGTCAAGCAACCTGAGACCTCAACCTAAGCCTAAGCTAAGTTTTATCGGGTTGGTGTTTGTATAGCCCAAGCTTGAGATCGGACCTGATATATCCTGCCAGAGCCTGACCCAATGTCGGGTCGGTCACGGGTCGGTTGGGTTGAACCCGCCCAACTTTCAGCCGTACATGAAATTGAGCGGGGCAAACTAGAAATTCAGAGGGGCAAACATGAAATTGAGCGGGGGAAACTAGAAAATCAGCGGGGCAAACTAGAAAATCAGCGAGGCAAATTAGAAAATCAGCGGGGCAAACTAGAAAATCAGCGGGGCAAACATGAAAATCAGCAGGGCAAACTATGAAATCAATTTCATGTTTGCCCCTCTGAATTTCTAGTTTGCCCCGCTGTTTTTCTAGTTTGTCTCGCTCATATTTCAATTTGCCCCGCTGCTTTTCTAGTTTGCCCCCCTGCTTTTCATGTTTCCCTCGCTGATTTCATGTTTCCCCCGCTGAATTTTTAGTTTACTCCGCTTATATTTCAGTTTGCCCCACTGTTTTTCTAGTTTGTCCTGCTGCTTTTCATGTTCACCCATTGATTTTCATCTTTTCCCCACTGATTTTCATGTTTCCCCCGCTCATATTTCAGTTTGCCCCGCTGTTTTTCTAGTTTGCCCCGCTGCTTTTCATGTTTCCCCCGCTGATTTTCTAGTTTGCCCTGGTGCTTTTCACAGTTCCCCCGCTGATTTTCTAGTTTGCCCCGCTGTTTTTTCATGTTTCCCCCGCTGATTTTCTAGTTTGCCCCGCTGCTTTTCATGTTTCCCCCGCTGATTTTCATATTTCCCCCGTTGATTTTCTAGTTTGCCAGGCTCATATTTAAGTTTGCCCTGTTGTTTTTCTAGTTTCCCCCGTTGGTTTTCATGTTTCCCCTGCTGATTTTCTAGTTTAGCCCGCTCTTTTTCATGTTTGCCCCACTCTTTTTCATGCTTGCCTCGCTCATTTTCATGTTTGGCCCACTCATTTTCATATTTGCTCCATTAATTTTCATGCTTGCCCTCTCATTTTCATGTTTGGCCCACTCATTTTTATGTTTGCTCCGTTAACTTTCATGCTTGCCCTCTCATTTTCATGTTTGCTCCGTTGAATTTCATGTTTGCCCCGCTGAATTTCATGCTTGCCCCGCTAAATTAGCTTCTCCTACCCCAAAATCATATATGGTACGTTAAGCAAATCATTCTAGTTTGGATCCTTACTCTTACTCGGGTGGTAGATTCTTAGGAGTTTCAACACCCGGTCAAGCGTTCGAGTATCCATAGGTGGTGAAATTCCACTAGTGTGAGTGTGTGGGGGTGTGTGTGCATGTGTAACAAAAAACAAATCATTCTACTTTAGGAGATATGCTTGTTGAATACATGGACAAAGAAATGAATTAAAAGATAAAAAAATATTTTTATATACTTATATATACATATTTATATAATTATGTATTAGAGAAAAATACAGAAAAATATTGTTGTTCAATGCCATTAACAGTTGTTTAATGCCATCGGAAAAATACGGAAATCTCACGATTTGTTACTGGACACTTTTGGTGTCCTACTCAAAGCTATCAAAAGAGGTTCGATGCCATCGACGAACCATCGATGACATCAAAGTCCCATTGAAGTGCCATCGAGAAAATTCGAAAAATACATGTTTAGTCACTATGCATATATATGGGTGTAATTGGGAATAAGGGGTATCAAGAGCTTTCTAATTCGTTCGTAGGGTTTCAAGCTTATAGCTTAGGTGATTCAAGACTTGTTCAAATCGGGTAATCTCTATCTTTTGTAATTTTATTCTTTTATAGTGAATATATGTTACTTTGTGCCTTGCTACATCCTCAATGGAAGTCAACTGACCAATGAATTGTTCTGCATCACCCAAAAATGTCTCCCACTTGTGAAAATTAAAAACTATGCATTCTGTGCAAAGATGTGAACCACTGTAATCAAACCATTGTAGAAGGACACCAAAAAAGTTGATAGTCAAACACTATAGTTTGTACTCTTTTCGCTACATTACAACTCATACACATGATAAGGACACTATCCTATTTCACGTGTATACCAACATCTAATATAAAGAAAGAACTACATCTCAAACACATGCATCATGAATTTCTCCATCATCTCTTGTTCTAAGGCCATCCATACATTGACACCTCCACCTCTCCTCACCCCAATACCATCAGAGAGAAACAACACAAACTCATCAATTCCACTCACAACTGGGCCACCATAGGTGGGCCTCCCATACCCAAAATTTAGCTCATGGAAGGGCAGCTTCCACCAAGATGACACATAAAAATTCCCATCTAAAGTGGAAGGGACCCCTCTATAAACCTCCAACCAATCCACTACTGATTTCACATACTCATCTGTCACCATCTCTATTGCTTCTTTCACCTTCTCAACACAAAATTCCAAAGACTCCTTATTCAAATCCACCACCTTTGCACTTGCACAAGCTGTTACAACAACATTCCCAGCAAACCCATGTGGCAAGGGTGGAGTTATCTTACTCCTAATGTCCACAGCAAAGAGTACTGATGAAACCCCACATGGGTCTTCAAAGACAGCCCGCTGTTTTTCTAGTTTGCCCCGCTCATAATGTAGTTTGCCCTGCTATTTTTCTAGTTTGCCCCACTCATAATTCAGTTTGCCTCACTATTTTTCTAGTTTTCCCCGCTCATAATTCAGTTTGCCCTACTGTTTTTCTAGTTTGCCCCGCTTAAAAAAGAGGGTGAAGGAAGATGCAGAAAGGGGAATGGAGATGAAGAAAGGTTTAAGGAAATGATGGTTTGAAAGATGGAAATGGGGATTATGGAAGATGTGGATAGTGGGTTTGGAAGTTGAGAGAGTTTGAAAGATGGAAATGGGGATTGTGGAAGATGTGGAGAGGGGTTTGGAACTTGAAGAGATGGTAGAAGGATTGGAAAAAAAAAAGAGGGTGAAGGAAGATGAAGAAAGGGGAATGGAGATGAAGAAAGGTTTAGGGAAGTTGAGAGATTAAGAAGAAGAGAGGGTTTGTGTGAAGGAAGATGAGGAAAGGGGTATGAAATAGGAGGGTTTGGGCGTGTGGGGGTTTAAATGCACTTGAAATGGGCCCCACATTTCAAGTGCATTTAATAATTTTAATGGGCCCCACACTCTGAAATACAGTTTTGGTGGGCCCCACAATCAATGCACATGTGTTAGGCTATACCAATTTGGAGTGGTTATAGTCTTTTCTACAAAATTTTCAGATTTTTTCCTTTTTTTTTTCAATTTTTTATTTTTTTTATTTAAAAAAAAAAGAAGAAGATGTGAGATCACTTTTGCCGATTATGCAATCACACATGATGGAGTGCACATAATCACTTCTGCGATTTGACAACGTTACCTGTGATGTTGAATGTATTAGCTTGGTTTTCTAGTTCATGGTTGGGGCTGCACCAACATTTACTCAGCCCATTGCTCATAATTTCATGTTCAGCTTCATCAGTAAGTTATCATGTTAAGAAATAAAATTTTGGAAAATATGATTTTTTTTAATATATTAAGTGGATATATGATACAAATGACTGATGTTAAAGATGAATATGGGGCCTTAATGCATCATGACATGAACATTGTTTCTTGATGTACAAGTCTGTACAAATGGGCCCCATTGTTTGGTGACGCATGGTGCTAATCTGATTGGTACAATCTGGGACAGAATTGTTCAAAAATCTCCCAGATCGGAAGATCCAAACCCTCCAATCACTGGCCTGGAGATATACGGTAAAAAGAGAACAATCCAGAAAGGGGATAAAGATTTGATGGTCAGGATCTACCGACTGGAAAATGTTTCGGGCATCCAACGCCCACATTAGGGCTCATCAGGTCAACAGTTTGGATCACCACGTATCCTCAATCCCCAATCAATACAAAAGGCAGATTCCAAATTAATAGCAATTTGCCATAGCAATCCACTTATACTGCTTTGCGGAGCCTATCCAACAATTGTGGAAGTTCTAATGATGATGACAGAAATATAGTTTTCTGATGCATCACGAAGTTTATTGTATCCTATTTTCTGTTGTGTATGTTCCATTGTTTTAATTTCCTGTTTTCTTGATGTGTGTGTGTGTGTAAAGAGACAATTTCGGCCGATATGGATCCTATAGTCTGATATGCCCAGTATCGTATCATTTTAGGGCCTGGCTGATACAGTCACAGCATTATTTAAAACCTTGCTCAGAAGTCAGAAATCATTCTTTATCATTTGAAGCAGCAATCTCGTGATGTGCTAGCCTGGCACTCATGGAAACTTCATTGTCCAACATTACCCAATTGACCTCCATACTCCATAGAGTACTGATCAAGTGATCAAATGGATGTTATTTACTTCGGTCATAGGGTTGGCTGGTGGAATGTGGTTGGTTTTGGTTTTATGGAACTAACAGAGTTGAGTTAACTCCAGTGTCTCTCCATTGCCTAATCTCTAATAAACCCAACCAATCACCATGGCTCTTACCTACACTTATGCTTTAGCCCCAATCCTTCCATCCCATTCATCCATCATCACTTTCAAATATCAGCGGGGAAAACTAGGAAATGAGCGGGGCACAGTAGCAAATCAACGGGGGATACTAGAAAATCAGCGGGGCAAACTAGAAAATCAGCGGGGGAAACTAGAAAATTAGCGGGGCAAACTAGAAAATCAGCAGGGGAAACTGAAAAATCAGCGGGGCAAATTAGAAAATCAGCGGGAAAACATGAAAATCAGTGGGGCAAACTAGAAAATCAATGGGGCAAACTAGAAAATCAGCGGGGCAAACTGAAAAATCAGCGGGGCAAACTAGAAAATCAGCGGGGCAAACATGAAAATCAGCGGGGCAAACTAGAAAATCAGCGGGGCAAACTAGAAAATCAGCGGGAGAAACTGAAAAATCAGCGGGGCAAACTAGAAAATCAGCGGGGGAAACATGAAAATCAGCGGGGCAAACTAGAAAATCAGCGAGGTAAGCATGAAAATGAGCGGGGCAAGCATGAAAATGAGCAGGTCAAGCATGAGAATGAGCAGACCAATCTCAAGCATTGAGTCACAGCAACATTGAACTTGATCGATAAGCATAACGAGGCAAACGGAAAATATAGTGGGACAAAGTATAAAGTTCATTTCATCATCCACCAAAATTACAAAGTATGCTATACATCATAACTTACAATTTCAGCGAATATGCAAATTTTTTTCAAAGTATGTTATCCACCAAAATTACAAAGTATGCTATACATCAAAACTTACAAAGTATGCTATACATCATAACTTACAATATATATTCAACGATGTATATAATACAATGTATACAACATATTTCCAAAATTCATCCCATGCCCTGGACAAATATCATCTACAAACTAGAGACAAGCAATTATATGCTATTGACTTCCTCCAATCGGTGGTGATTTTTTGCATGTCTATTCCCGCCAAGGTGAGACTGCTACACAAAATGTCGATGTAATTCATTACGAATATACCACAGTCATAACCATTGTCCTGTTTCGGCGCATATTCATCGATTCTGACGGTCCACTTCTTCCCTTCAAGCGCAGTGCTGTCTCCAATGGCATGGAAGAGGATGGGGAGTGTATCAGTCATCTTCTTCATCTTTTGCTTGTACTTCGACAATAAATTGGTGCACAAGCTATCCACAACAATAAGCTATCCAGTGGCATGGAAGAAAATAAGTAAGGAAATACCAAAAATTGTACAGAGACAAACCATCAACATAAGCTATACATTGATCGGAGCTAACAAGAAATTGGAAATTGAACAGGGCAAGCTGGACATTTTACTAAGTTCAACGTTGGCCAGATTAGTGAACATTTATAGTAGTAGTATCAACAAGAAGATGTTATTTGCAACTAGTTTTATAGTTGGTTAATTGGTCATATTTTCTTCTTGAAGAGAGTTGTCATCTTCAAAGAAGCACGCCTAAACCTTGTTATGAAAACATAATATTTAGCGGGATAAACTTGAATTTCAGCGGGGGTAACATGAAATTGAGGAGGGCAAACTAGATAATCAGCGGGGCAAACTACAGATTCAACAGGACAAATCATTAAAATCAACGTGGCAAACTTGAAAATCAACGGGGGAAACTAGAATATCAGCGGGGCAAACTAGGAAATTAGCGGGGCAAACTGGAAAATTAGCTGGGGAAAGTGAAAAATCAGCGGGGGAAACTGAAAAATCAGCGGGGCAAACTAGAAAATCAGCGGGTCAAACTGAAAAATTAGCGGGGCAAACATGAAAATAAGCGGGGCAAACTTAACAAATAATTTCGTAGCTTGAGCCAAAAAATCTAAACATATCCAATGTTCAAATGGACCACACCACATGAAATTTTGAATTGAACTTCTAATGTTGATCATTTCTTAGGGGCCACAGAAGTTTTGGTTCAAGCTTATAATTATGTTTTCTATTAATCCATATCTGTATGATCTTATGAATAGGTTTGATAACAAACAAACATCACTGTTGGGCCGACTATGGTTTTGGCTGTAGAAATCATTATGCCCACTATTTCCCGTGGTATGATCCACTTGATCTTTTGATATGCTTCAATTTGGGGGCTAAACCCCTTAAAATAAATGAAAAAATGGATGGACAGTGTGGATATATTACATACAGTCATTGTGGGCCCAACTGAGTTTACATAGTAGAATGGGAACGTACTGACTAACTCAGTACGCAATCCGATTACGCTTGCTACGCCCCATAATGGTGTTTTATTTGTCATACATCATGTTCATCGGATTATGTAATACTCATCCGTTTTCATCGCAATATGTATACACCAAAACCCCATATGTGGAAGGGAACCTAGACATTGAGGGAGGAAACCTAGACATTCAGCGGGACAAACATGAAATTAAACGGGACAAACATGAAATTCAGCGGGGGAGACATTAAAGTCAACGGGAAAAACATGAAATTCAATGGGGAAAACATGAAATTGAGGAGGGCAAATTAGATAATCAGCAGGGCAAACTACAGATTCAGCAGGGCAAATCATTAAAATCAGCGGGGGAAACTAGAAGATCAGCAGGGCAAACTAGGAAATCAGCGGGGCAAACTTAACAAATAATTTCGTGGCTTAAGCCGAAAAATCTAAACATATCCAATGTTCAAATGGACCACACCACATGAAATTTTGAATTGAACTTCTAATGTTGATCATTTCTTAGGGGCCACAGAAGTTTTGGTTCAAGCTTATAATTGTGTTTTCTATTAATCCATATCTATCTGATCATATGAATAGGTTTGATAACAAACAAACATCACTGTTGGGCCGACTATGGTTTCAAAGGTAGAAATCATTATGCCCACTGTTTCCCGTGGTATGATTCACTTGATCTTTTGATATGCTTCAATTTGGGGGCTAAACCCCTTAAAATAAATGAAAAAAATGGATGGATGATGTGGATATATTACATACATTCATTGTGGGCCCAACTGAGTTTACATAGTACAATGGGAACGTAATGACTAACTCAGTACGCAATCCGATTATGCTTGCTACGCCCTATAATGATGTTTTATTTGTAATACATCATGTTCATCGGATTATGTAATACCCATCCGTTTTCATCGAAATATGTATATACCAAAACCCCGTATGTGGAAGGGAACCTAGACATTGAGGGAGGAAACCTAAACATTCAGCGGGACAAACATGAAATTGAACGGGACAAACATAAAATTCAGCGGGGGAGACATTAAAGTCAGCGGGGAAAACATGAAATTTAGTGGGAAAAACATGAAATTGAGGAGGGCAAACTAGATAATCAGCGGGGCAAACTGGAAAATCAGCGGGGGAAACTAGAAGATCAACGGGGCAAACTAGAAAATCAATGGGGCAAACGAGAAAATCAACGGGGAAAACTAGAAAATCAGTGGGGCAAACTGAAAAATCAGCGGGGAAAATTAGAAAATCAGCTGGGCAAATAGAAAAATCAGCGGGGCAAACATGAAAATCAGTGGGGCAAACTTAACAAATAAGTAAACTCAGCAGGGGAGACATTAAAGGCAGCGGGGAAAACATGAAATTCAGTGGGGAAAACATGAAACTGATCGGGGCAAACTTGATATTCAGCGAGGGAAACATGAGATTCAGCAGGGCAAATCATTAAATTCAGCGGGACAAACTGGAAAATCAACGGGGGAAACTAGAAGATCAGTGGGGCAAACTAGGAAATCAGCGGGGCAAACTGAAAAATCAGCGTGGCAAACTAGAAAATCAGCAGGGTAAACTAGAAAATCAGCATGGAAAATTAGAAAATCAGCTGAGCAAACTGAAAAATCAGCAGGGGAAATTAGAAAATCAGCGGGGCAAACTGAAAAATCAGCGGGGCAAACATGAAAATCAGCAAGGCAAACTTACCAAATAATTTCGTGGCTTGAGCTGAAAAATCTAAACATATCCAATGTTGAAATGGACCACACCACATGAAATTTTGAATTGAACTTCTAATGTTGATCATTTCTTAGGGGCCACAGAAGTTTTGGATCAAGCTTATAATTGTGTTTTCTATTAATCGATATATGTATGATCTTATGAATAGGTTTGATAACAAACAAACATCACTGTTGGGCAGACTATGGTTTCGGCGGTGGAAATCATTATGCCCACTGTTTCTCGTGGTATGATCCATTTGATCTTTTGATATGCTTCAATTTGGGGCTTAACCCCTTAAAATAGATGGAAAAACGGATGGACGACGTGGATAGTAAATTCAATGTGGGCCCAACTGAGTTTAAAATATAAAAGGTGGGGTCCTTACTCTTGCTCGGGTGGTAAACTCTCAGGAGTTTCAACTCCCGGTCAAGAGTTCGAGTGCCATAGGTGGTGAAATTCCACCAGCATGAGTGTGTGGGGTGTGTGTGCAGCGTGAGTGTGTGCGATGTGTGTTTGTGTATAATAATAATTAAATAATATATATATATATATATATATATATATATATATATATATATATATATATATATATATATATATATATATATATATATACTTGTCTTGTGTGCTTTCTTCGCTGGACCCACCATTTCAAGAAGAAAAGACAAAATGCTGATATGGGGCTGACAAAAAGGGCATTTTTTTTGGGTCTTTCTACTGGAAATGCAGTGAGAAAATGGGGGGTGAAAGCAACGGTAGGGAAAGTGGCAGTAGAAAGGGAGAAGAAAAGCAAAGAGAGGAAATGGAGAGGAAGAGCCGTTTCCGTCAGAAGGAGGGGTATTTTTATCCTGATATTCCGACTCCGTACGACGAGGTCCAACTGCGTATTCTAAGTTTGTATTGCTTTAAAAAAACCGCTGGATAAAAGGTGGGGCCCACAGTCGTAAATTTCTCTTAGATTAACTTGTTTTTTGTGATAATTGTATATCTAAGGTCGGCATAAACGTGCATCAATATGAACCCACAAACATGGTGTATTTTTAGGTCCTCATGTTTCATTACTTTAACACAACATGACATTTGTTACACAGGCATTAAAAATTTGCACACGTGGAATATCTCAAATCAAATCAACTAATTTGTGGAACCCACCTTTGCTGAGTAACATTCCAAAATCAGATTTACTGAAAAATCCTAATATCTGATTCATAGATACTAGTTCGTTTAATTAGGACCATCAAACCATGGTGATGATTCATCCTTCTCCTTAATGGCACATCCAAACCGTCTAAATAGTGGGACACAGTGGTGGATAATATAGATTACACCTTACAAACCCATTTATCAGGCATGCCCTATCAAGACTAAGGAATGCTGGAAATATAAGGCTGATGCAAGGCTCGGTGGTCTAGACCATTTGAATTTTGGATGTTTAATGGAAGTTTTTGCACCGTTTCCATTGTGTGGTCCATTGCAGTTTTAGATAGCTTGTTTTTTGTGATAATTGTATATCTACAGTGGCATAAACACGTGCATCAATATGAGCCCACAAATATAGCCTATATTTAGGTCCTCATGTTTAGGTGCTTTAACACTGCATGACATTTGATACACAGGCATTCAAAAATTGTCGACGTGGATTGTCCCAAATCAAACCAACTAATTTGTGGAACCCACCTTTTGCTGATTACCAGTCCAAAATCAGATACACTGAAGAATCCTAAAATCTGATTCATAGATATTAGTTCGTTTAATCAGGACCGTCAAACCATGATGATGATTCATCCTTCTCATCGATGGCACATCCAAACCGTCTAAATAGTGGGACAAGTGGTGGATAATATAGATTACAGTTATAAAAAATAATAGCCATCTGATTTGGATGGAATAAAGTACAGTGGCTCATATTCCACCGATTTTGCCTGGTTTGGGCAGTGTGATCTATACGGCAACAGGTTTTTAAACCTGTGTCAGACCATACTCACGGGATCTAGAGAAAATGACCACCGTAGACAAAACCTTTTACCCAGCGGTTTTTATGAAGGAATGCAAACTTAAGTTACCAACTTAGACTAGCACGTGCGGACAGAGACTTTGAGGACGAAACTACCCCTCCTTTTCACTTTCACTGCGAAGACGAGCGCTGACGCTCCTCCAACTGAGAGTTGTACGAGCGGCTTAAAAGAGATCAAAGTTACATGGCCCCACAGCTATGTATTTATTATATCCACAACGTTCATCCATATTTATAGAACATTTCGGAGCATTATCAAAAAAAAAGAAAATCATATCCAAAGATCAACTGGGCCACACCACAGAGCAGCGGAAAATTGATTTTCATCGTTGAAACTTTTGTAGGGCCCACCATAACATTTATTTTCCATCCAATCTATTCATAAGGTCACAAAGACCTGGATGAAGAGGACAAACAAATTTCATAATGATCCAAAACTTGTGTGGCCCCTAAAAGGGTTTCAACGGTAGAGGTTCGAGCATAATGGTAATGGCATATGCACGGGGATATGGATATAACTACGGTTATAATCCGTAGCCATAACAGTAGCTTGGCGATCAATCATGGATCCCGCGATTCCACCGCAAGTCGCTGTCCCTATTGGCGATTAATCGCGGATCTCGCGATTGCCCCATCGTTCTATGGCTACGGATTATAACCGTAGCTATAACCGTATCCCTATGCACTTTCTTTTTTCTTTTTTATTTATTTTTATTTTTTTATTTGAGAATTTTATTCTACCTACATTTTTTCTAACACATATTTATATAAATATGTAAATATAAGCAAAAAAAAAAAAAAAAATTCTCTTTTTTTCATTTCTTTCTTTATTCATATAACAAGAATATTTTCTAAACCAAAATTAGTTACTTGACGAACCATATATAATTTTAGGGCTGAAAGTTGGGCGGGCTCAACCCGACCAACCTGTGACCAACCTGACATTGGGTTGGGCTTGGTCAGGATGTATCGGGTTTGGTCTTGGGATTGGGCCATACAAACAGCAACTCGATAAAACTTGGGTTGGACTTGGATTGAGGTCTCGGGAATTGCCAGGAAATGCGTGGAAATGACCTTGAAATGAAGGGAAATAACCGTGAAATGAAGGGAAATGACCGTAAAATGCATGGAAATGACCGTAAAATGCATGGAAATGACCATGAAATGAAGGGAAATGACCATGAAATGCATGGAAATGACTGTGAAATGAAATAGAATCGCCGGGATTAATCGTGAAATGCATGGAAATGACTATGAAGTGAAGGGAAATGACCGTGAAATGCATGGAAATAATCTTCTAAATAGCATTAATTGCTAGTATTTATCATAAAAGCTAACTTTTTACAAATTTCTAAGGAGAGTCTGATGGAAGACTGAGAAAACTACAAATTTCTAGTCTTTTAATAACTACGAAAACCAAAAACTAATCAGTAGTAAAAATTATAACCATTCTTAGTCTTGCTTGGATTATTAGAGAACAAAATCAAACCACCTCTTCAGGATGAGTTCTTTCGGTTGGTGTAGTACATTTCCACTAATTTACAACCTTCATTTTCTTCATTTTAGTATTCATGGACCAGCACAACACAAAAGTATTCATGGACCAGCACATGCAATATTAAACAGACGTGAGCACTGGATCCTTTTTCAAGGGCTAACCTGTGGGTCAACCGCTTTGACGACTTCGTTTGGTAGAGGTTTGAAACTAAGCATCCAACCTTCGAACAATACGACCTAAAAAACTGCAACACAATCAAAATACTAAACATTGATCATCGTATATATCATACACAGAATCAAAAGGTTATTTTGGGTGTGCTTGAGTGCACTCCCAAATTCACGGTTGGCAGGGCTTCTATGGCAGACGTGTAAGTGTTGGGTGGAGCGACAGAGAAAACAGAACAACATTATGAGGGACATGTTTTCATAATTTTTCAGTTATTTGCATCTGGAGAACTTGTAGCATGGAGGAATTTCGGAAAGTAGAAATTCAGCAGGCCAAACTGGAAAATGAGTGAGACAAATTGGAAATTGAGTAGGCCAAACTGGAAATTGAGCGGGCCTAACTGGAAATTGAGTGGGCCAAACTAGAATTTGAGCGGGCCAAACTGGAAATTGAGCGGGCCAAACTGGAAATTGAGTGGGCCAAACTAGAATTTGAGCGGGACAAACTGGAAATTAAGCGGGCCTAACTGGAAATTGAGCGGGACAAACTGGAAATTGAGTGGGTCAAACTGAAAATTGGGAAATTGAGTGGGACAAACTGGAAATTGAGCATCATTCAAAGCATTCCTCAGAAGATCCATAAAGTATTCTTTTGGGACACCTCCATAGTTTAGTAGTAAAATTAAAGTCTTATTTAGGTACGTTTTCCTTGGCTGGTTACTAAAAAAAGAAGACAAGTAATTTGGATCAACTCTTCACATCACATTTGTAGATAACCCATGACCGTTACATACAAGCACTAAAAGCAAACAAGGTATTGTACTATTATTCACACAACCAATTCGAAGATAGAGAACCCCAACTTCTCACCCTAATAAAATTTCAAATACTCCCAACAAGGATAAAATTTATTCATAGAATGATTGAAATTCTTCCTACAATATATGATATATAATCCTAAGAAAAGGGAGGAAACAACACTGGAAAATGAGCTGAGGAGTCTTATTAGGACATGGGAGATTGTCAATATATATAAAATAATCCTCCACGGGTGATGCTACAACCAATTTACTACACAATTAACAAAGAAGTGGTCACAGATTTATCGATGAACCAATAGGGTTGGTTCATAATGGAGTATCCCAATATTATTCTGATTTTCCTTCTGAAAGGATTTGAATCAGAAAAGGTTGGATGTTTGATCCCTCCAAGACATCCAGCACCAAACTGAGAAACCATTCAGAACTGGTTTCTCAGCAATCAGGAGATGTTCTTTGCATTCTAGAAGCATGCAGCCCCAAGAGGATAAGCTAGGATGTTCGTTTTATGAACATTTTCATAAAAATTGAGTAATCTGGTAGATATACCCTGGGTTGTTGGAAACTTATATTAGGCGCATCCCCTATAACTGATGAAGAATCTTGTATATACCCTGGCCCTATAAATGTGGGATCCACCTTAGGTAGTTTAAATAGTTCACATTTTGGCTTCATTGTGCATATAACATCCCCACAATGTTCTATGTCTTCTACTACAAGTTTTATGTGTTTATATCGAAGGGCCATTGTTTTATGTTATGTTTGCAACTTTTCAGCTTTTCATTGTTTTATGTTCAATTGCCAGTAGTTACACCATCCAGGCATTGCAATGCCTAGTAATTGAAATATCCAATGTATCTAAATGCCCCCAATTCAAATGATCCTGCCTGGTAATTGAAAATCCAATGCATCTAGATGCCCCCAATTCAAATGATCCTGAAGTAATCTCACATAGTTTTGTTTCTTAAAATTCTAAAGACTTACCATTTATAAGTGGTAAAATTGGAGAAGCTATATTGGTGGGTATTTTGAAAGTGGCTTATTTCCCAGGGTATTCATTATGTCAAAGCACATTTCTAACGTACTTAAAAAAATGCTATGACCAGTTTGATATTTGTCATGTTTCAGGACTTGCACATTTGTGTAAGGACAATGGATTTTCAATCTTGTAGAGTTTATTAACTAGTCCCAAGAGCAGTTTTAATTGGCGAAGCTAGCGCTTCTCTCCTTATTCAGGTCTGTTCATGGCTCTGGAGGTGGATGGCCCGCTCATTTTTCAATTTGGCCCGCTCAATTTCCAGTTTGGCTTGCTCAATTTTCAGTTTGTCCCGCTCAATTTCCAGTTTGGCCCGCTCATTTTCTAGTTTGTCCCGCTCAATTTTCAGTTTGTCCCGCTCAATTTCTAGTTTGTCCCGCTCAATTTCCAGTTTGTCCCGCTCAAATTTCAGTTTGGTCTGCTCAATTTTCAGTTTGTCTCGCTCAATTTCCAGTTTGTCCCGCTCAATTTTCAGTTTGTCCAGCTCATTTCCATGTTTGCCCGCTCGATTTCCAATTTGGCCCGCTGAAATTCTAGTTTGTCCTGCTCATTTCCACGTTTGCCCACTCAATTTCCAGTTTGTCCCACTCAATTTCCAATTTATCCCACTCAATTTCCAGTTTGGCCTGCTCATTTTCCAGTTTGGCTCGCTCATTTTCTATAAATTTTAATCAAGGGAGCAAGATTTGATTGACAGAGCTAACCTTGGCCTTAGAATAGAGGGTTTGTATGGTTCTTGTTGCCTTCTAAAGCTCTTTGACCTGTGGAAATTTACAACAGCAGGAGGTATGCATTAATTTGCTTGTTTGAAACGAATAAATCATCACTAACCAGCAAAAGCTAAAGAGCATCTCACCATTTTCTTAAGTTGCAAAGCAGATCAGCCAGCTACTTTCTAGTTTCATGGAGTAGAGATAATACTTTACCATAGAGCCACAACACTATTTCCGTTTGGTAACAATAGCTCTATTCACATAATCACAGGAGAAACAGAGAAATCAACATATTACAAAAGGGGAAACTGTCCCTGGAGTCAAAAGTGGCATCTTTAGTTGGCATTTGTTAAAGATGGATGGCATGGTCATGAATGCCTAATAAGAGTGATCTGTTGGAATCATATGTAAGGGTTAAAGATGAATAGTCTACATCAATGGATTGGACTGGGTATCCCAAAGCAACTACATGCACTATAACTTACATTACTCTGAAAGCAATGGAGCATCTCTCCATCTCCTCCACTTTCTCTTCCCTCCACTTTCTCTTCTTTCTTGGCCTCAGCAGCTCCACCACTGGCACTTGCAACCACAACAAAGCCACCATCACTGAACCATTAGGCACTGAAGCAAACTTCTCCCTACATAATGATAATACAAATTAACAAGATCTCACCACCAACTTCAGTCCAATTCTTTGGAAAAACTTTCCCTTCATTTAATGACACATTTATTCATAATAATCGAAATACATCAAGAAAGGGGCAGCGATTGTTCAATAAAAATAAAGATCTAGGAACATTTTGGTAATGAATTCATCTTTTTAAAAAAAACATTCAATTTGTCTAGAGGCTGAATTACTCTCATCAAACTAGTGTTTTCTAATTGCCATGTTTACTTAATACGTGGATAATGCTCTGAAAGGATCCATATGTAGAGGAAATGGTATCGGAGAAGTAGCAAAAGCGGTTACTTGGTTGGGTTCGGGAACCGCCCCATGGGTTGTGTCGAATGCAGATAGGGATAAGTACGGAGACATCTTGTAATATGTTTACTTCACAGTCATTTCCATGCATTTCACGGTCATTTTAGCTTATTTGTCTAGGGACAAGTACGGAGACAAGAATGACCGTGAAATGCATGGAAATGACTGTGAAGTAAACATATTACAAGATGTCTCCGTACTTGTCCTTATCTGCATTCGACACAACCCATGGGGCGGTTCCCGAACCCAACCAAGTAACCGCTTTTGTTACTTCTCCAATACCATTTCCTCTACATATGGATCATTTCAGAGCATTATCCGCGTATTATCAGAGCATTATCCGCGCATTAAGTAAACATGACAATTAGAAAACACTGGTTTGATGAAAGTAATTCAACCTCAGACAAATTGAATGTTTTTTTTTAAAGACAAATTCATTACCAAAATGTTCCTAGATATTTATTTTTATTGAACAATCGCTGCCCCTTTCTTGATGTATTTTGATTATTATGAATAAACGTGCCATTAAATGAAGGGGAAGTTTTTCCAAAGAATTGGATGAAGTTGGTGGTGAGATCTTGTTAATTTGTATTATCATTATGTAGGGAGAAGTTTGCTTCAGTGCCTAATGGTTCAGTGGTGGTGGTTTTACTGTGGCTGCAAGTGCCGGTGGTGGAGCTGCTGAGGCCAAGAAAGAAGAGAAAGTGGAGGAGATGGAGAGATGCTCCATTGCTTTCAAAGTAATGTAAGTTATAGTGCACATAGTTGCTTTGGAATACCTAGTCCAATTCATTGATGTAGACTGTTCATTTTTAACCCTTACATATGATTCCAACGGATCACTCTTATTAGGCATTCATGACCATGCCATCCATCTTTAACAAATGCCAACTAAAGATGCCACTTTTGACTCCTGGGACAGTTTCTCCTTTTGTAGTATGTTGATTTCTCTGTTTCTCCTGTGATTATGTGAATAGAGCTATTGTTACCAAACAGAAATATTGTGGCTCTATGGTAAAGTATTATCTCTACTCCATGAAACTAGAAAGTAGCTGGCTGATCTGCTTTGCAACTTAAGAAATTGGTAATGCTCTTTAGCTTTTGCTGGTTAGTGATGATTTATTCGTTTCAAACAAGCAAATTAATGCATACCTCCTACTGTTGTAAATTTCCACAGGTCAAAGAGCTTTAGAAGGCAACAAGAACCATACAAACCCTCTATTCTGAGGCCAAGGTTAGCTCTGTTAATCAAATCTTGCTCCCTTGATTAAAATTTATAGAAAATGAGCGGGCCAAACTGGAAATTGAATGGGATAAACTGGAAATTGAGCGGGACAAACTGGAAATTGAGCGGGCAAACATGGAAATGAGTGGGACAAACTAGAATTTCAGCGGGCCAAACTGAAAATTGAGCGGGCAAACATGGAAATGAGCGGGACAAACTGGAAATTGAGCGGGACAAACTAGAAATTAAGCCAGCCAAACTGAAAATTGAGCGGGACAAACTGGAAATTGAGCGGGCCAAATGGGAAATTGAGCGGGACAAACTGAAAATTGAGCGGGCAAACATCGAAATGAGCGGGACAAACTAAAAATTGAGCAGGACAAACTGGAAATTGAAAGGGCCAAACTGGAAATTGAGCGGGACAAACTGAAAAATGCCACCTCCAGAGCCATGAACAGACCTGAACAAGGAGAGAAGGGCTAGCTTTGCCAACTTCAACTGCTCTTGGGAGTAGTTAATAAACTCTAAAAGATTGAAAATCCATTGTCCTTACACAAATGTGCAAGTCCTGAGAAATGACAAATATCAAACTGGTCATAGCATTTTTTTAGGTACATTAGAATGGTGCTTTGACATAATGAATACCCTGAAAAATAAGCCACTTTCAAAATACCCACCCATATAGCTTCTCCAATTTTACCAATTATAAACGGTAAGTCTTTAGAATTTTAAGAAACAAAACTATGTGAGATTACTTCAGGATCATTTGAATTGGGGGCATCTAGATGCATTGGATATTTCAATTACCAGGCATTGCAATGCCTGGATGGTGTAACTGCTAGCAATTGAACATAAAACAATGAAAAGCTGCAAACATAACAAAAAACAATGACTCTTCGATATAAACACATAAAACTTGTAGTAGAAGACATAGAACATTGTGGGGATATTCTATGCACAATGAAGCCAAAATGTGAACTATTTAGACCACCTAAGGTGGATCCCACATTTATAGGGCCAGGGTATATCCAAGATTCTTCATCAGTTATAGGGGATGCGCTTAATATAAGTTTCCAACAACCCAGGGTATATCTACCAGATTACTCAATTTTTATAAAAATGTTCATAAAACGAACATCCTAGCTTATCCTCTTGGGGCTGCATGCCTCCAGAATGCCAAGAATATCTCCTGATTGCTGAGAAACCAATTCTGAATGGTCTCTCAGTTTGGTGCTGGATGTCGTAGAGGGACCAAACATCCAACCTCTTCTTATTCAAATCCTTTCAGATGGAAAATCAGAATAATATTGGGATACTCCATTATGAACCAACCCTATTGGTTCATCGATAAATCCGTGACCACTTCTTTGTTAATTGTGTAGTAAATTGGTTGTAGCATCACCCGTGGAGGATTATTTTATATACATTAACGATCTCCCATGTCCTAATAAGACTCCTCAGCTCATTTGCCAGTGTTGTTTCCGCCCTTTTCTTAGGATTATACATCATATGTTGTAGGAAGAATTTCAATCTTTCTATGAATAAATTCCATCCTTGTTGGGAGTATTTGAAATTTTATTAGGGTGAGAAGTTGGGGTTCTCCATCTTCGAATTGATTGTGTGAATAATAGTACAATACCTTGTTTGCTTTTAGTGCTTGTATGTAATGATTATGGGTTATCTACAAATGTGATGTGAAGAGTTGATCCAAATTACTTGTCTTCCTTTTTTAGCAACCAGCCAAGGAAAACGTACCTAAATAAGACTTTAATTTCACTACTAAACTATGGAGGTGTCCCAAAAGAATATTTTATGGATCTTCTGAGGAATGTTTTGAATGATGCTCAATTTCCAGTTTGTCTCGCTAAATTTTCCAATTTTCAGTTTGACCCGCTCAATTTCCAGTTTGTCCTGCTCAATTTCCAGTTTGGGCCGCTCAATTTCCAGTTTGGCCTGCTGAAATTCTAGTTTGGCCCGCTCAATTTCCAGTTTGGCCCGCTCAATTTTCAGTTTGGCCCGCTCAATTTCCAGTTTGTCTCGCTCATTTTCCAGTTTGGCCCGCTCAATTTCTACTTTCCGAAATTCCTCCATGCTAAAAGTTCTCCAGATGCAAATAACTGAAAAATTATGAAAACATGTCCCTCATAATGTTGTTCTGTTTTCTCTGCCGCCCCACCCAACACTTACACGTCTGCCATAGAAGCGCTGCCAACCGTGAATTTGGGAGTGCACTCAAACACACCCAAAATAACCTTTTGATTTTGTGTATGGTATATACGATGATCAATGTTCAGTATTTTGATTGTGTTGCGATTTTTTAGGTCGTATTGTTCGAAGGTTGGATGCTTGGTTTCAAACCTCTACCAAACGAAGTCGTCAAAGCAGTTGACCCATAGGTTAGCTCTTGAAAAAGGGATCCAGCGCTCACATCTGTTTAATATTGCATGTGCTGGTCCATGAATACTTTTGTGTTGTGCTGGTCCATGAATACTAAAATAAAGAAAAGGAAGGCTGTAAATTAGTGGAAATGTACTACACCAACCGAAAGAACTCATCCTGAAGAGGTGGTTTGATTTTGTTCTCTGATAATCCAAGCAAGACTAAGAATGGTTATAATTTTTACTACTGATTAGTTTTTGGTTTTTGTAGTTATTAAAAGACTAGAAATTTGTAGTTTTCTCAGTCTTCCATCAGACTCTTCTTAGAAATTTGTAAAAGTTAGCTTTTATGATAAATACTAGCAATTAATGCTATTTAGAAGATTATTTCCATGCATTTCACGGTCATTTCCCTTCACTTCACGGTCATTTCCATGCATTTCACGGTCAATCCCGGCGATTCCATTTCATTTCACGGTCATTTCCATGCATTTCACGGTCATTTCCCTTTATTTCACGGTCATTTCCATACATTTCATGGTCATTTCCATGCATTTTACGGTCATTTCCCTTCATTTCACGGTTATTTCCCTTCGTTTCATGGTCATTTCCATGCATTTCCTGGCAATTCCCGAGACCTCCACCCAAGCCCAACCCAAGTTTTATCGAGTTGCTGTTTGTATGGCCCAACCCCAAGACCAAACTCGATACATCCTGACCAAGCCCAACCCAATGTCGGGTTGGTCACAGGTTGGTCGGGTTGAGCCCACCCAACTTTCAGCTCTAAAATTATATATGGTACGTCAAGTAACTAATTTTGGTTTAAAAAATATTCTTATTATCTGAATAAAGAAAGAAATGAAAAAAAGAGAATTTTTTTTTTAATGCTTATATTTACATATTTATATAAACATGTAATAGAAAAAAAATGTAGGTAGAATAAAATTCTCCATGTAAAAAATAAAAAAAATAAAAAAAAAATAAAAATAAATAAATAAGAAAAAAGAAAGTGTATAGGGATACGGTTATAGCTACGGTTATAATCCGTAGCCATAGATCGGGGGTTGGAATCGCGAAATCCGCGATTAATCACCATTAGGGACAGCGACTTGCGGTGGAATCGCGGGATCCACGATTGATCACCGAGCTACTGTTATGGCTATGGATTATAACTGTAGCTATATCCATATCCCTGTGCATATGCCATTACCATTCTGCTTGAACGTCTACCGTTGAAACCCTTTTAGGGGCCACACAAGTTTTGCATCATTATGAATTTGTTTTTCCTCTTCATCCAGGTCTTTGTGACCTTATGAATAGATTGGATGGAAAATAAATGTTATGGTGGGCCCTACAAAAGTTTCAACGATGAAAATCAATTTTCCACTGCTCTGTGGTGTGGCCCAGTTGATCTTTGGATATGATTTTCTTTTTTTTGATAATACTCCGAAATGATCTAGAAATATGGATGAACGTTGTGGATATAATAAATACATAGCTGTGGGCCATGTAACTTTGATCTCTTTTAAGCCGTTCGTACAACTCTCAGTTGGAGGAGCGTCAGCGCTCATCTTGGCAGTGAAAAGGAGGGGTAGTTTCCTCCTCAAAGTCGCTGTCCGCACGTGCTACTCTAAGTTGGTAACTTAAGTTTGCATTCCTTCGTAAAAACCTCTGGGTAAAAGGTTTTGTCTACAGTGGTCATTTTCTCCGGGATTTACTGGTGCGGACAGGAACATCAGGACACCCTTCATCAAAGCGGATTGGGTGGTGACCCCAGCATCACTCAGCTAGTTGGTGTTGAGTACTGTGGGCCCACCATGATGTATGTCTTTTATCCACACCGTCCATCATTTTTTCCATATCATTTTAGAGCACGAACCTAAAAATAAGCGGATCAAAAGCTCAAGTAAACCACACTACATGAAACATTGGAGATTGAACACCCACCATTAAAAACTTCTTGAGGGCCATAAAATTTTGGATCGAGTTGATATTTGTGCATTCCCTTCATCCATTATGTGATCTTATTAACAGGTTGGATGGAAAAAAAAAACCCATTACGGTGGGCCCTGAGAATGTTTCAACAGTGGGTGTCATCATCCCTACTGTTTCCCACGGTGTGGTCCACTTGAGTGTCAGATCCACTTTCTGTTTGGACTCTTTTTCTGAAATGAGCAGGCAAAACTGATGGACAGTACGGATATAAAACATATACATCACGGAAGGCCCCACAGTGCCAAACATCACCTAGCTGGGTGGTGTTTGCATCAGCATCCAATCTTGTCCATTTCATGCTCAAAACATTGTGGATGGAATTCCTATGTTTCCAAAAAGCATTGTGGATTGAATCATGGACAGGAATCATGGACAGGTCTTGTCACCGATTCCCATCGAAGATTCAAAATGACGGTTATTTTCCTATATAAAAGGGTTGAGGAAATATTTGATACTCTGGTATCTAGGCTGGTATGGATAATATGCAGGCACTGAGAAGTTGTACACGTGGTGTTGGGGACAAAAAGTACAAGTCCGCAGACTCGGACTTAATGCCTCGGATCACCAAAGGATGCGCCAAATCCGAGGCATGATTCGCTAAACCGAGACAAAGGTTAAGTCGGTTCGGACGACTCATCAGCATTCCGGGCATGCGTCGGGCGGACCTCCTTACCAGATCGACCATCGCAAGATCAAGCCTCGTCCCGGATATCTTGGGATAAGGTCTCCGACCCCGAAGCTCACGGGATTGGATGAAGGCCCGAGAGGGGCACGATCCTATCTCCGTGATCCTAGGAGAAGATCCCGCGCACAATATCAGGAAGAGAATCCGCGTAAGATTAAAGCCCCCGCAGCTATAAAAGAGGGACCCCTGTCACCTTGAGAGGTATGAAAAGAATTCTCTCTAAAAACTCATCAATATACTTAGACCCAGAATCCAGGCATGACTTTGGCATCGGAGGGTCCCCTGCTCAAGCCAGGGTCTCCTTTGTCCTCTCTCTCTGTGCAGGTATACGAAGGTCAAAGAGGACGAACCGGATATTTACATCAACAGCTTGGCGCCGTCTGTGGGAACCGTACAAAAAAGCCATCTCATATCTCTATATTGATTTCAATGGTAATGACTAGAAGGACGGTCCCAGAGGAAGATTTGAATGAGATTGGAGGGCCAGTGGGTCCAGTCGCGGTCCCCGCAGCCCAGAACCCACCTAACAACGGCCAACGAGGAGCGACCAGGACAAGCAACAATCAGCAGGGTCGCGACGATGGACGGTTGGATAAGGAGGTTCAAGAAATTCGGTCTGATATGAATGTGATGAAGCAGATGCTGGAACGAATGTATCAGCAACAAATGCAGCCGCTCCCGCATCCTCAAGGGGAGACAACGCACGTACCGACGCACGTACCAACTACGGCGGTTGATCCTCAACCTTCCGCGCCACATCTCTCCGGCCGAGTCAACCCCAAGGCGGATCAGAACCATCTCCAGAGTGATCCAATGCTTCCCTACCCCCGACTGATCTTCGGCACGAGATAGAGCGAAGAAGGCGTAATCGCCCATCCATCGAAAGCACGGCAGAGAGCAGTGAACCTTGGAAAGCCGATATTCAAAATTTTAAAAGAGAAGTGCGGGAAGAGATGGCAAAAGAGATGGCGGACATGAAGCACGGCCGGAATGGATATTCAACCGGGTCCGAAGCGAAGGCGTCCCCCTTTGTGGACTCGGTATTGAAGGCCCGGTTGCCCGAGAGGTTTTGATTACCTCAAATCACTCCTTTCACCGGCAAGACCGACCCGACCGAGCATATTGAATGCTTCAGAACCTACATGGAGCTCCACGATGCCTCGGATGCAGTAATGTGTCGGGCCTTTTCTCTTACATTGACCGATGTAGCTCGACTATGGTTCAAACAGTTGAAACCATCAGTTCATTCGCTGAGCTGAGCGACGCCTTCCTCACCAACTTCATCGGCGGAAAGAAGAAATTGAAGCCCCCTGCACATCTGAACAACGTAGTTCAAAAGCAGGGAGAGCTACTGAAAGATTATATCAAGCGTTTTAATTTCGAATCACTTCAGGTTCGAAAACATTCAGAAGAAACGGCCCTCAATGCGCTCATGCAAGGAGTTAGAGATAAACCATTCTTGGCATCTCTAGACAAAACTCCTCCCGATACTCTGGCAGAATTTATGGCACGGTCGAACAAGTATGCAAACGCCGAAGAAACGCGAATCCTGCGTGAAACTAAAACTTTGGCCAAAGAGTCGGCCAAAAAGGAAGCCGACTCGGCCGGAGGAAGGAAACGCAAGGATGATCAAGCGCGTGATGAGCGAAGGTCAGGGAAACGGCCGGATCGAAGATTTTCCACATATACTCCCCTGAACAAGACTCGGGAAGAGGTATTGATGGAAATAAAAAATGAAGGCTTTGTTAACTGGCCCAGTAAGCTCAGGAGTAATCCTAATCGGCGGGACAAGGATAAATACTGCCATTATCACCGTGATCACGGGCATAGCACAAGTGATTGCCGTCACCTAAAAGAAGAGATCAAACGACTCATCAAAGACGGCCGACTCAGGGAACATATGGTTAAAGCTAGAGCAGCTGAGGCACGCCCGACCGAGAATCAGCCTATGGAAGAAATCCGGACGATTATCGGCGGTCCACAAGGTGGGGGCGACTCAAACAATGCACGAAGGAATCATGCAAGAAAACTTAGTCAGCCTCAGTCCGAGCTCATGATTATAGATCGGCCACCAAAAGAGAAGAAAAGGGAAAGATATTGCATATCGTTCACTGAGGAAGACGCCCGAGGTATCCATCACCCCCACGATGATGCGTTGATCGTCACCCTGGCGATCGCTAACCGAAAAGTATTCCGGATACTCGTCGATACGGGGTCATCTGCGGCGTGTTGTTTACTCGGGCGTTCAACAAAATGGGGATCGAACGATCCATGCTACGCCCGATTCGGACCGTTGATCGGTTTTTCCGGAGGACAGTCTGTCCGAAGGGATTGTCTCATTACCACTCACTCGGTAGTGCCCGCATCGACGGCGATGATGGTTGACTTCACGGTCGTCGATCAACCCTCGATATACAACGCAATACTCGCCGACCTTCATTGAGTCTCCTCCAGGCCGTGGTATCCACATACCACCTTTCAATGAAATTCCCGACCGAGTCGGGAGTCGGAATTGTCAAAGGAGACCAACAGTGCGAGGCGATGCTACATGATAGCTGTAAAGGGAGCCGCCGATAAAAGTCCGACCAACATATTAACGATCGAATCATTGGACCCTCGGGGCGAGAATTATGAGCGAGGACAGCCGGTCGAAGATCTTGTCTCGGTCCCCTTGGTCGAGACGGATGGATCCAAGACGGTACGAATTGGCTCGTCTCTACATTCCCCTTTGAAAGAAAAGCTGATAGCCCTACTCCGTAGGTATGCCGACGTATTTGCCTGGAGTCATGAAGATATGTCCGGGATCGACCCTCCGTGGTGACTCACCGACTCAACGTCGATCCGTCGTATCGACCGATCCGAAAGAAGCGGCGACCGCTCGGCCCCGAACGATACGCCATCATCGAAAAAGAAGTCAACAAACTCCTCCGGGCCAATTTCATAGAAGAAATACACTATCCAGTGGGTCGCGAATGTCGTGCTTGTAAAGAAATCCAACGGGAAGTGGCGAGTCCGTATTGACTATACCGACTTAAATAAAGCTGCCCCAAGGATAGCTTTCCGCTTCCGAGGATAGACCTAGATAGTACAGTCGGACATGAGCTCCTTAGCTTCATGGATGCATATTCAGTATAATCAAATTGTAATGCATCAAACAGATAAATCAAAAACTACCTTTGTCACCGACAAAGGCCTTTATTGTTACCGAGTGATGCCATTTGGTTTGAAGAATGCCGGCGCAACTTATCAAAGGTTAGTTAATAAAATCTTTGCCCGGCTTATAGGCCAAACCATGGAAGTATACATCGACGACATGCTTGTTAAAAGCATACACGCGGCAGATCATGTGAATGATTTGGAAGAAATGTTTCTAATCCTACGGAAGTTCCGGATGAAGCTAAATCCGAGTAAATGTGCTTTTGGAGTAGGCTCCGGAAAATTCCTCGGTTTCTTGGTCAGTCAGCGAGGAATAGAGGCAAACCCTGAGAAGATAAAGGCTTTGATTGATATGGAATCCCCCAAAACTATTAAGGACATCCAAAGGTTGACCGGGCAAGTCGCAGCACTTAATCGGTTCCTGTCCAGAGCCACGGATAAATGTCTCCCTTTATTCAAACAATTGAAAGGAAGGCAAACGACGGGTTGGACGGAAAAATGTGAAGCGACATTCCAACAATTAAAGTCATATCTCGGTTCTCCGCCTCTCTTATCAAACCCGAATCAGGGGAGTCCCTGCTCCTTTACCTAGCAGTATCCGAGGCAGCCGGTGTATTACGTCAGCAAAGCGTTACTGCCAGCTGAAACGAGATACCCAAGCTTGGAAAAAGTCGCCTTGGCTTTAATAACTTCCTCTCGCCGACTAAGCCGTATTTCCATGCCCATACCATCATCGTGATGACCGATCTTCCGCTTCGCCAGGTATTGCAAAAACCAGAAGCTTCCGGCCGACTCACGAAGTGGGCTATCAGCTGAGTGAGTTTGATATTCAATACCGACCAAAGGCAGCAATCAAAGGGCAAGCCGTAGCTGATTTTATCGCCGAGGGACCGTCTTCAACCGAACTCTCAGTAAATAATGCGCCGAAGGACGGTGCAGTTCCGACATCAACCGCTCCCCCTTGCCCTATTCCATGGAAACTGTATGTCGACGGTTCTTCCAACGCGAAGACTAGTGGGGCGGGGGTTGTGCTGGAAACTCCCGATAATACCTATATACAGTATGCCTTACGACTCGGATTCCAGGCGTCGAACAATACGGCAGAATACGAAGCATTGTTACTCGGCCTCCGACTCGCCACTAGTATGGGAGTTACCCACCTAAGCGTTTTCAGCGACTCTCAGTTGGTTGTTAATCAAGTTACCGGTGTATACCAAACACGGAAAGACCAATTAAGAGCATACATGGAGAAAGCGAAAGAACTTGTCAATGGATTTCAGCTCTGTCGTGTCACTCGGATCCCTCGTACAGAAAACAGCAAAGCCGACTTATTAGCAAAGCTCGCCTCCGCCGATGAAGATGATATACCCAGGTCCGTCCCTATCGAATACGTTGACAAGCCGAGTGTAAATGAACCAATTGGCGAGGCCGTCAACACAATCGACTCGGGACCATCCTGGATCGATCCAATCCGCCAATACCTTGACGAAGGAAAGTTGCCTGAGGATCGCGCCGAGGCTCGACGAATTAAGATCCGAGCCTCCCGTTACACCATACACGACGGAACCCTCTATAAGAAAGGTTACTACGCCCCGTTGCTGCGGTGTGTCAAACCCAGCGAGGCAAACTATGTATTACGGGAAATCCATGAAGGAATCTGCGGAAACCACTCTGGAGGGCGATCTCTCGCCCATAAGGTCCTACGACAGGGATACTACTGGCCTACTATCCAACATGACGCTCGCAAGCTCGTTCAAAAATGTGATAAATGTCAACGGTTCGCGGCAATTCCGAGGCAAGCACCCGAGGCACTGACACCGATGACTGGCCCCTGGCCTTTTGCACAGTGGGGCGTCGACATTATAGGACCGCTCCCTATGGGAAAAGGTCAGACCAAGTTTGCTGTGGTAGCAGTGGACTATTTCACGAAGTGGGCCGAGGCAGAACCATTAGCTAAAATAACAGAGCAGAAGATCACCGAGTTTGTATGGAAAAACATTATCTGCCAATTCGGAGTACCCCGTACCATTGTTACAGACAATGGAAGGCAATTTGATAATAGGAGCTTTCGTGAGATGTGCGACAACCTCGGAATCAGAAACGTTTATTCTTCACCTCATCATCCTCAAACCAACGGACAAGTTGAGGCAGTTAACAAGGTTATCAAGCAAAATCTTCGGACCAAGCTTGGCCAAGCCAAAGGTGCATGGGCCGAAGAGCTCCCGAAAATTCTTTGGGCTTACCGAACTACAGCTCGAACAGCCACAGGAGAGACTCCGTTTTCATTAGCTTATGGCTCGGAAGCCGTCACTCCCGTTGAAATCGGATTACCTTCGGCTCAAATCACCTCATTCAATGCAGAAGAGAATGAAGAACTCCTTGCACTCGGACTCGACCTTCTGGACGAACAAAGGGAAGTGGCGCGGCTGCGCACAGAGGCGCGGCAACGACGAGTGGCTCGGTTCTACAATACCCGAATTAAGATTAGAAGGTTTCGAATGGGAGATATGGTTCTCCGGAAAGTATTTTCCAACACCAAGGAATTTGGGTCGGGTACGCCGGGACCCAATTGGGAAGGACCCTATATCGTCTCGGGCACCATCCGACCAGGAACGTATCGGCTAGAAGACCTAAACGGACAACCATTGCCTCACCCTTGGAACGCTGAACACCTCAAGGTCTACTATCCTTAGCTCGGTACTCAACGTTTAAAGATTCTGAACTAAGAAGGATTAAAGCCAAGTCAAATGAATAAAGCTAAGCATTTTTCTTTCATTTGTCAAAACACATACAAATACAACGTGTGAATACATCAAAGCAAAAAAAAAATAATAAAAAAAAAAAATCGAAGGGCCCTAGTAACTGTCCTCATGCACCGGCCTCGTCCCCAGCAGCAGTGTCTTCAGCAGCGGCGTCCGGATTCTCGGATTCCGAGGCTGCTCCGCCCTCGATTTCTGAAAGGTCAAGGTCAGGAAAAGATTTCTTTATATCCTTGACGCATTCCAGATATCCGCTTTGGAACAAGCGGTCCCTCTCGTCCTCGAACTCCGCCGACTCAAGGAAAGCTTGGACGGCTTGGTCCCTGGCCTTCTCAGCCTCCCGAGTCTTCTCGTCGGCCTGCTGAATATGCTCCGCCGCCTCAAGCTTAGCCCGAGCTAAGTCATCTGCGCACGAAGCATGAACTGCGAGAACTCGCCGGTTCTCTTCTTCAGCTTCGGAGAGAAGAGCCACTACCTGAGCAACCTCTGCTTGCGCTTCATCCAAGGCTCTTCTGGAGGAAGCCGCCTCTGCTGTCGCATCTTCTGCAGCCTTCCGGGCAAGGGACGCCTCGCCTGTCAGGACGCCGACCTGGATTTCGGCCTCCTCCCGTCGCCCTTCAGCTTCCGACAGAAAAGTCTGCAGCCGATGAGTCGAGGATAGCTCCTTGCTGGCCTTAATCAAGTAGGGAGCGAGTTCAAAAAGCACCCTTGCTGCATGGCTGACGGTTTGCGATGACGGAGCGTTGTAGAGCCTCACAAACTCTCTTTCACCCCCGTGGGTTAAGGCCCAGGGAACCATCCCCGATACCACCTGCTGCAGGACAGACGGCCCTTCCTGGTTCGTCTCCTCCCCTCTGGAGGATGCGGTCCTCGTCTCACCTTCCCCTCTGGAAGACGCGGCCCTGGCCTCCTCCTGTCTCGGAACATCCGTCTCAATGTGTACCGAGTCGGGTGCCGCCTGAGGTTCCGAGGCAGCGGCCGCTGTCTCCTCCGCCCTTTCTTCCGGGTCGGGAATTACGACGACGGAAGGGGCAGAAGAACTCGCTGGCTCTTTCTCCTTCCGCACGACCCTTTGCCTCTTCGGCGGCCGAGGCTCCGACAGAAGAACTGACCGCGGCGGAGCCTTCAACTTCGTGACTGCCCTAAGGCGAGGACGAGCTCCAGTCATTTCTGAGGGAGCCGGTTCGTGAACAATCCTGAGATTGGGACGGGCCTCGGGCAGATCTATAAAAAAAAAAAAAAACGAAGTAAGTCAGGAAAAATTCAGGAGATACATTTTCAATTACCTGTGACTTCCGAGTCTAGACCCGCAAGATGAAGGCGTTCAGGCTGTAAAAGCACCTTCCAAGACCTATCCGCCGGATCCAACGTCCTCAACTCTTTGATCCGAGTCGAGGCACTGGAGCCGAGCTTCGCCCGTTTCTTCGGGATATCTGCCAGACACAAGTCCTTCAGACGCAGAATATTATAAAAAATGAAGAACGGCCAGAGAGAGAAGACCCCAAGTCACCTGCTCTCTGAAATGTCCGAGGAACACGAGCCTCGCAAGACCCGGACTCATCCATCTCCCAGCGACCACATGCCCAAAACCAACGCTCTCTCCAATGTTTGTTGGAAGTGGGAGGGTCAGTGATCAGGGAACCGCCTCCGCCTCGCCAAGCAGCGAAGACGTAGAAGCCAGGGTAGTTCGGATTCACTCGTACTTGGTACAGGTGGAGAAATTCGTCGACTGTAAGCGGTGGCTGTTCCATCTCGGCCCACAACACCGCACACCCGAATAAGTTCCTCCACCCATTCGGGACTATCTGCCCCGGGGCAATCTGAATGCGAGACAAAACTCTCCGGACGATGGCCTGAAGGGGCAGACGCAGGCCGCATTGCATTGACACTTGGTAAATCGCGACCGCCCCAGCAGGAGGGTGATCCGGCAAGTCATTCGGACGAGGGAGATAGGTGATGACCGACTCGGGGATGTGATACCCGATTCGGATTCTGTCTAAGTCCGCCTCAGTTAAAACTGAGGGAACCGGACCGCTTAAATCTTCCCTCGATCCTTCTCCTTCTGACTCGGCGTGCGCCGATTCATCGACAGGAACTGGATCAGAGGTTCCCTCGGCAATCAACATTTCATCTTCTTCCTCCTCATCTTCCTCCATGCCCCTTGGAAAGTTAGGCCTTCCCGGGCGGGTTAATAAAGACGACCCACCACGAGAAGGAGCTACGGAAGTAGGGCGCTCCGCCGGAGCTTCAGTGACTATCTCAGATAGAAAAGCAGCGTTGGCATCCACTGCTATCTCCGTCAGTAAGGAAGGCGATTCCGCAACAGTCCAAAAACGTTGCGCTTCGCCTTCGTCTCCGGAAGCTCCCCCCTGGGGACTTCGAGAACACCTATCCGCCATTATTATCTAATAAAGAGGAAGGAGAAACTCACCGGAGGGAGAAAGGAGAACGAAAATGGCGGAAGGAAGCGCTGACGGTTAAGAGAAAGGAAAGGAAGAAGATGAAAGACTGAGAAGGCTCCTGAGGGAATGAAAAGTAGGAATGGCAATAGAAGTTCAAAATGCGGGACCCCCACTAATTTATAAGATGGCCATGCGGCGGAAGTAATTAATGGGGAAATGATTCGACGCCTGCATCGATTCCCCCGCTCGACACGTGGCGCTCGTCGACTGACGACAATAATGCCCTTGCTACGTGTCCAACCCTCATTGGCGAGATGTGCGATTTGACGGCTGACGGCGCGTGCGATGTCAGGAACCGAACCGCCTCCCGTCAAAGGCGACACGAAACGCATTGAACGACTACCTACTGTCTCGGACTGGGTTGTGGACCGACTCAAAACTCACTACTCCTAAGTGTCATATGAAACACACGGAGTAGGGGGGGCTTACTGTTGGGGACAAAAAGTACAAGTCCGCAGACTCGGACTTAATGCCTCGGATCACCAAAGGATGCGCCAAATCCGAGGCATGATTCGCTAAACCGAGACAAAGGTTAAGTCGGTTCGGACGACTCATCAGCATTCCGGGCATGCGTCGGGCGGACCTCCTTACCAGATCGACCATCGCAAGATCAAGCCTCGTCCCGGATATCTTGGGATAAGGTCTCCGACCCCGAAGCTCACGGGATCGGATGAAGGCCCGAGAGGGGCACGATCCTATCTCCGTGATCCCAGGAGAAGATCCCGCGCACAATATCAGGAAGAGAATCCGCGTAAGATTAAATGCCCCCGCAGCTATAAAAGAGGGACCCCTGTCACCTTGAGAGGTACGAAAAGAATTCTCTCTAAAAACTCATCATTATACTTAGACCCAGAATCCAGGCCTGACTTTGGCATCGGAGGGTCCCCTGCTCAAGCCAGGGTCTCCTTTGTCCTCTCTCTCTCTGCAGGTATACGAAGGTCAAAGAGGACGAACCGGATATTTACATCAACACGTGGCATACAACTAATCCAAATTGAACTATTACATTTATAGGTCTCAGTTTCAATGTATGATGGATAAAAAATCACACCCATTTGATCATAGGTGGAAGCTTACTGAAGGAATGGAATTAAAAATATTCAATTGTCCTTTTTACTGATGCAAGTTGGTTAAACGTGATTAAGTCATGGTAAAGGGTCTTTATCATGAGTCAGTGATATTTTACCTGCCATGCACAGAAATGCGGAACTTCCGGGAAGCTAGGTGGGTACCAGCGTGATGTTTGAGAAATTCCCTCCGCCCATCCATTTTTACCTGATCCTGTTAGGACATGGGCCGAAAAATGAAGCAAATCCAAAATCAAGTGGGTTGCACGACAGAGGACTGAACATCCACTGTTGAAACATTGGAGGGGAAAAGAAGTTTTGGATCAGGCAATTTTTTGTGTTTTTAGTTCATCCAAGTAGAAATGACCTTATGAGCGGTACGGATGGCATATAAATATCACGGAAGACCCAGGGAGGTTTGGAAGGTAGACATTTACCAACTTGCATTTTCTTGCTGTGCAGCTCACTTTAGTTTTGTATTTGTATTATTTTTAGGCTCACGGCTTATCATGGTTTAGGAAAATGGATGGACGAGGTTTCCCCGGTGGGCCTACGTGGGTTCTCCTCGTCACAAGAAGTCCTGCAAAAGGCTTTTGCAGGAAATTGATATCCAGAGCAGATGGGCATAACCCAATCCTTTCACATGACTTATATGACCTTAAATTTTAAATCATAATTTTTCCAAAATAATAATTTTTTTAAAATAGTAGATTTATAAAATAGTAAAAGTTTAATAAAGAGTAACTTAATTTTTTTCCATGATTTAAATAAGGATTTTAAATTGTTTAAGAATTCTCCAAACTAAATTACTCTAAAATAGTAAAGCTTGTAAATTATTAAAAATAAATTTTATCTCAAAACTCAAAACTAATCCCTAGAACCTATTTTTTGAAAATTGTTTAAGAGATAATAGCCTTAAGCATTGCCAAATGTATACCAGCTCATCAATAGTTTTTCAATCGCAGAAAATGGATAACCGATCACAAAGTTATACACATTACAAGTTATAATGGTGTCGGAACCTTGATTGGACTCTCTTGCATAATTTCTTTTGAGTATGATCATCCATGTGATTGTCCTTGCCTTTGTCATACATAAAAATCAATTCAATTGATTTTTAGTAAGTGGCTTTTCAACCCCTATTTGGACGGGTGAGAAGTCAGGCGGGTTTTTGAAAGTCTATTAATTAAGTCTATTTAAATGCACAATACGATTGGAAGTTTATCTCAAATTGTGTTAAGGATCAAACTCTCCTTTTGAGGGTGTGTCCAAATGGACCCTAGAGCGTTGATTTCCCTTTCTCTCCCACCACAAGATGATCCCTACCATTTATCTAGAACGTCCCATTACAGATTGCCCACATGGCACAAATCTCACTAATAAAAATTATCATGAAAAACTTTTATACTTACATGATAGGGACATGAAAAAAAAATTAAAAAAAAATCATGAAATAATAAGACAACTACAGGAATTTTATCAATCAAAATGGTTTTCACTGGGGGATAAGTGCTCCCAGAGCAGTATACGTTATAGTGCTTCCCATTGCATCGTGGCAATTGGACAGTCCAATCCATTAATCTGGACTGTTCATCAGGTCCAACAGACATTTCATAGGCAACCATAAAAGCACTGCACTAATTTGACAAATATTAACTGTTCGATCAATGGTCTTTAATATAAACGGTCAAGATGATTTATGCAAAAAAGATCCAAACAATAATTTGAACCATTTATTTGTTAACGACCATCATAAATTGCTTATAATTCTAAAGAATCACTTTCGTTAGGCAATCACAGAAAAAGATAGCTACTGAAGATAAGGTCAAATCAAGGATGGATTGAGCCGAATTAGTGGAATTTTTGCATGGTAGGTTAAGAAATGTGTAATGGAGTTGAAGGACAGTTCAAATCAATCAAATCATCGAATTAAATTGATGCAACTAGGACCATTATAACTTATACCGTGAAAGGAGTAGTGCATTTCTCTTTATTGGAAATGGTTGGATTAGCCATGACCGTCCAACCAGGCTTTGGGTTAGGCTTATACCTACTTGCTTGGCCAATGGACTAAGCTTGGGACTTACATGCATGGTCAATTTTTCGGTTGGCCTTAGACACCAAGGTATTTTAGCTTGACTCAATCCAGCCTACCCCGACTTTATATATACATGCATAAATTTCTACAAATATGTTATTATAATTCTCCAACAATTATCTATTTTAAATGCAAATTTATTTATTTTTTTATTTTTTTATGCATATGTGGTCCACTTCATAAATTTATAAATTTATTGATTAAGAAAATTTAAGAGGTTAATGCATTTTACCAATTTTTGGGCCTGATGAGCCTAGGTTCAACCAAAATTTCTGGGTTGGGCTATTAAGTATTGGACTAGGCTAGACCATTTGCAGCCTTACAATAAACAAGGGGTTGATCTTGTTTATAAAGCCTCACAAAAGGTGCTATTTTTTTTATTTTATTTTTTTGTTTTCAGTTCAACCTAGTAGAAATGGCTTTATGAACGATATGGATGGCATATAAACATCATGGTCGACTCAGGGAGGTTTCGAAGGTGGGCATTTACCTACTTGCATTTTCTTGTCTTGCGGCTCACTTGAGTTTATCTGCATCAATTTTAGGCTAACGTTTTAACATGGTTTGGAGAAATGGATGGACCGAGTGGATTTCCCACAAACATTGGGGTGAGCCCACCTGGTTTTTCGTCCCAAGTTGTGCAAGAGGCTCTTGCGTGGAATTCATATCCTAAGCGGATGGTCATAACCCAATCCTTTCATATGGCTTATATGACCTTATATTTTAAATTCATAATTTTCCTTAAATAATAATTTTCTTAAAATAGTAGGTTTATAAAATAGTAAAGGTTTATTAGAAAAAGTAAATAATTTTTAAATTAACTTAATTTTTTTTCATAACTTAAGTAAGGCTTTTAAGATGTTCAAGAACTCTCCAAACTAAATTACCCTAAAAATAGTAAAATTCGTAAATTATTTTTTTATCTCAAAACTCAAAATTAATCTCTAAAACCTATTTTTTGAAAATGGTTTAAGAGCTAATAGCCTTAAGCATTGCCAAATGCATACTTGCTCATCACTAGTTTTTCAATAGATGGATAACCGATCACAAAGTGACGTGCGTTACAACCCTTGATCCAACTCTCTTCCCTAATTTCTTTTGATTATAATCATTCATGTGATTGTCCTTGACTTTGTCATACATAAAAATCAATCTAATTGATTTTTAGCTAGTGACTTTTTAGCTCTTATTTAGCAGGTGAGATATCATGCAAGTTTGTGAAATTCCATTTAAATGCACAATACAAATGGAGGTTTATCTCAAATTGTGTTTAGGATCAAACTCTCCTTTTGAGGGTGTGTCCAAATGACCCCTAAAGAGTTGGTTTTCCTTTCTTTCCCACCACAAGATGATCCCCACAATTTATCTAGAAGGTCCCATTACAGATGGCCCACATGGCACAAACCTCACTAATAAAAATTATCATGAAAAACTTCTAAACTTACATGAGAGGGACATGAAAAGAAAAATTCATGAAATAATTAGACAGCTACAGGAATTTTATCAATCAAAATGGTTTTCACTGGGGAAGTGCTCCTACAACACTATATGTTATAGTGCTTCCAGTTGCATTGTGGAAATTGGACAGTTCAATCCATTAATCTAGACTGTTCATCAGGTCCAAGAGACATTTCATGAGCAACCATAAAAGCATTGCACCAATTTGGCAAATATGAACTGTTCAATCAATGGCATTTAATATTGACAGTCAAAATGATTTACACAAAAATTGCCCAATCAGCAATTTCACCCATTTATTTGTTAACCACAATCATAAATTGCTTATAATTCTAAAGAATCACTTTTGTTAGGCGATCGTAGCCATCCCATCCATAGCTTGGAAAAGGACGACTACCGAGGCTAAGGTCAAATGAAGGATGGATTGAATTGTTAGGTTAAGAATTTTTGCATAGTAGGTTAAAAAAGGTGTCATGGAATTGAATGACAGTTCAAATCAATCAAATCATCTAATTGAATTGATGCCATTAGAAGTGCTGTTAAAGAATTAGAGCATCTCTTTATTGGAAATGGTCGGGTTGGCCGTCCCCGTCCAACCTGGCTTTGGGCCAAGCTTAGACCTATGTGCTTGGCCAATGGACCAAGCTTGGGCCTCGCAGCATGGCTAGATCAATTTCTGGGTTGGCCTTGAACTCAAGTTATTTTAGCTTTACTCGGTTCATCTCGACTTGTCTTTACATGTACATGTGTAAATTTCTACAAATATGTTATTTTAATCCTTTAACAACCATTTATTTTGAATGCCAAATTCATTTTTAAAAAATATTTTTTTATGCATATGTGGTCCACTTCATAAATATATAAATTTATAGATTAAGAAAATTTAAGAGGGTAATGCATTTTACCAATTTTTGGGCCCGATGAGCCCAGGTTCAACCAAAATTTCTGCGTTGGGCTAGAGCCTTGGGTTTTAAGTGTTGGGCTCGACCATACCATTGGCAACCCTACAATAAACAGGGGGTCGATCTTGTTTATAAAGCCTCACAAAAGGTGCTATTTTTTATTTTTTTTTTCCACCATACCTCATTTCCTCTCCTATTTACACATGGCAAACGTGCTAATCAAGCAAAGTGGTTGGAACATCAGAGCCGCATAAATGATGGTCCTTATCATAAGATCACATGCAAAGTCAAGCAGTTCCACTGATCAGATAGGCTACACATCTACGTTGATTGTGGGTCATTGCCAAGTTTCTTTCCATTCTTGATGAGCGAACCAACGTCACTTTTGTGTGGTCAAGATTCCATACACTTCTTAGGTTATCACGAATGATGGGCTTCAGAAACAAAGGTTCAGATCAGCTGATCAGTGTGTGGGTCACCCAGCCTAACCTGCTTTTAAGCTAGGTTAGGGCCATGGGAAGCCTTAGAGGGTAGGCTCTGGATAGAAAACGAAGTTCGATATTGAAGTAAACGGATCCGACTCAGTTTAAAGACCGGGTCCACTCATGTAGTCTATCAAAAGGCTGGGTGAACAACAACCCCACCTGAACTGGGCTGGAATAGCTTACAGCCACTGATTTATGCCGTGCGGACAATACCCAAGCTCTTTGGGGCCACCACGTTGTATATTCCCTCAATCAGGTGATAACCCTTATATTTGTTTGACTCAAATTCGGTCATCTGTACGTGCCGTGCATGTGAGAGCCAAATGTGGTTTGAATTGAAGGACTGAACACCTCGTACGTGACATGAGGTGGTGAGATAGATTGCTTAAGATTGAATTTGTGAAAATGGGCCATTTCTCTAATCATCCATTATGAAGAATCAGGAGGTTGATGAAAGGGAAAGCTTATCCTTCTAATGAGTTCTTTATGCCTTTGGAGAAAAAAGTTCCAATTAAGCAAGTGATAGCTTACGCCGTCAACAATAACACAATATTTATTAAAAACAAAATGAGGCCAAAATCAACAATATTAATGTCTAACTAAAATCGAATGGAAAAAGAGAATAAAAAAATAATTAACAATAATTTGTTAATTATTTGGTAAAATACCATGCTTCATAGACAAGAAGGTTGTTGGGCATGAAAGCTGGATTGCATACTTGGCTGGCTTTATGGTAAGACGGTTATTAGAGATAATAGTCCGTTTATCACGTGGCTAGACTCGTTATGCGAGACAATGGTGGTTCATGAGTAGAATAGATGTCTGTTTGTCTCTCGACTGACTTCGTAGAAAGGCAGTCATTGAAATAACCATCTGTTTTTATTTGTTTATTTATTTGTTTATACGTAGGTCTAGGTTTTGTGTCAAGACAACCAATGGTGGGGTGAATCTTTTATAGTTCATTTGTAACACATGCAAGCTTTGCGGTAAGATGGCCGTTAAAAACGTAGTTAGTTTGTTGCCTTATATGGCTAAGCTAGTGGTGAGTTAGTCATGGTTATGTTGCGCAGCACGCCAACAACGCAGTGAACCGAGATCCAACCGAGATCTTTATATCTACCAACCCAGTAAGACAACATATTTTTGTTTGTCCATTAGCATTGCATGTGGGTGAATGGTCCAATTATCCAATTTCCCATCTGGTGTGCCTCACTGTCAATTGGTCACATTGCAAAATTCATACTAGTTGAATGATCTTAACCTGGTATAATGTAACAAATGATTATAACCAACCAGGTCTCTTTTCTTTCAACCATCATTTGTAGCGTAATGGGTCAGATTGAAAGGGTGATCCAATCAGTCAATCCACAATGGATTCTGTTCTCATGGATGCTGGAGATTGGGTGTGGACCCAGTTTTGGATGCCTTGGTGGAACATCTACCTTTCTCCTGTAAGGCTAAAAGTGACACTCGCAGAGAATGCTAAGCCCTACTACATGCATGGTCAACCCATGATCAATGTTTCTCCTGCCACTCACCTTCCGCTCCAGGTATTAGCGTCTCTTGAAAAACAATTCGCAAACTTTCTCTCGGGTTAGTCAAACAGGAAATATTGCAAGCTTCATTGGCGAAGTCGGAGTTTCATCTCCCATCCGAGAGGAGGGTGGGCTGGGAAAGCGGAAGCTATCGGATATAATGAAGGTGTTCAGGTATAAAATGGCTTGGTCCGTCAAATCTGAAACCAACCTCAGCCTTTGGAGCTCTTTTATGAAAGCAAAATATGATCACTCTGGCAACCAGATTACCCCAGGCCATTCGCACCGATTGGCCTCTCCTATTTGGAAGAAGATCATCCAGTTGAGCCCACTCGTGGGCAATTCTTTATAGCTAAAAATTGGGGCGAGGGACAGCAACATCTGGGCCACAAACACTACGTGAAAAATGGAAAAAAAAAAAAGAAAACAAAAAAAAAGAAAAAAAGATGGATTTTGAGACGGTCTAGGACCGTCTTTAAAATTCCTTGGTTTAAAGACGGTTTAGAGACGGCCATAAGCCGTCTCTAAAATTTTAGACGGCTCTTGGCCGTCCCCAATAGTCTTAAAATGTTGAACGTCCACAAATCATTTAAGATGGTCGAAGACTGTCGTATATGCAGTCATCTGAGACGGTTAAAGACCGTCCGCATTAGAGACGGTCCATGACCGTCTTATATGCGGTCATCTGAGACGATCAAAGACCGTCCGCATTAGAGACGGTCCTTGACCGTCTTATATGCGGTCATCTGAGACAGTTATTGGCCGTCCGCATTAGAGGCGGTCATCGGCCGTCTTTTACTTGTAATCTAAGACTGTCAAAGATCGTCTCTATTATAGCCTTGTCAAAGACCGTCTTCATTAGAGACTGTCAAGGACCATCTCTATTAGAGACTGTGAAAGACCGTCTCTATTAGAGACGGTCCTTAGCCATCATATAGCCCTGTCAAAGACCGTCTTTATTAGAGACTGTCAAAGACTCTATTAGAGACTGTCAAAAACCGTCTCTATTAGAGAGTCCTAAACCGTCTCTTTAAATTTTCTTTTTTAAAATATCATTTTTCTTAAACATTGTTAAAAATTAAGAAGCTCAAAAAAATTATGAATTTCGAAAAAAAAAATAGTTGAGAAGCTTAGAAAAATAATTAACAATGTTTAAGAAAAATTTAAATTTTGAAAAAAAAAAGATTTCAATAAAAAAATGATATTTTGAAAAAGAAAAATTTTAAAATTAAACAAAATTGTGAAAATTTTGACAAATTGAAAAAAAATATATTTTTTAAAAAAGAAAACTAGATTTTGTATTTTGACAAGAAAAATTGAAAAGTTATATAACAAAAGTGAGATTAAAAAAATGATATTTTGAAAAAGAAAATTTAAGAAATTAAACAAAATTGTGAAAAAATTGACAAATTGTAAAAAAAAAAATATTTTTTAAAAAAGAAAACTAGATTTTGAAAAAAAAAATGTTAAATTTATTTATAATAAAAATGATATTTAGTTAAAAGAGTAAAAAAAAATATACATTTTGAAAAAAAAAATGTTAAATTTATTTGTGAAAAATAAAATTACTAAATTATTAGGCACATTCACTAATTGAACCTTTAATCATTTTTGGACAATCTAATCAGTTCAAATTGAAGAGTAAATAACTTCAGATGTTTAAATCAAATTTCACTGAAATTGTTGATCAATCTTGTATGCCCAATATCTTTCTCATATGTAGCCTGATTGAGGCGAGTAAGTAGTCAAATTGAGAGTATTGATCAGTAAAATAGAGTGAATGGACCAGACATGTAAAATGGAACAAATATTCTGGTTAAAATTGTGACCCAACTTACTGATCTCGTGAGAACCGAAGAATTGATGTTAGTAAGTTTTGTGGGCCCCATCATGATGTGTGTCGAACATCAACACCGTGGATTTGATGTGTCCCCTTTAGGTTATGAGATATCTCAAAAATCATCGGTAAACGAAACTCAAGTGGGCCATACCATTTAAAACTATGTGAAGACATCCTAAAAAATATAAAAGCACTTGATGGGGCCCACATGAGTTTTGGATGCGGTTGAAACTTGGTTTGACCCCTCATCCAAGTGGGACACACATAATGAGTGGGTTGGATATGCGAATCACATTTAGGCAGGCCCAATATATGATTATGAATGTTTTAAGGAAACCTTTCTCCACTACATTTAAGTGAGTTACTCGTTACCTTTACGAGAGTAAACTCTGTGGGGTTCACTGTTATTTATTTATTTTATCTACTCCATTCATCCATGTTAATAGATAATTTGAGGTCTAAAGAACAAAAAGGAAGCATATCCAAAGCTCAAGTGGACCACACCACAGGAAAGTGTGATTGAACCTCTACCATTTAAAATTTCTTGGAGGCCATAGAAGTTTTTGATCAAGCTGATGTTTGTGTTTTCTATTCATTTATATAATTTTGATATTATGAACAACCTTTAACTATTTTTTGGACAATCTGATCAGCCCGGACATGAAGAGTAAATAACTACAGATGTTTAAATCAAAATTCACTCAAATTGTTGATCAATCTTGTTTGCCCAATATCTTTCTCATATGTAGTATGATCGAGGCGAGTAACTAGTCAAATTGAGGGTAATGATTTAGTAAAATAGAGTGAATGGACCAGACATGTAAAATGAGCCCATCATGATGTGTGTCGAACATCAACACCGTGCATTTGATGTCTCCCCTTTAACTTATGAGATATCTCAAAAATCATCCGTATACAAAACTCAAGTATTGATTACCACCTAAAACTATGTGAAGACATCTAAAAAAATATAAACAATACAATAGTGGATGTCATACCATTTTGGGGCCATAAAAGTTTTGGATCAAGCTGATTTTTGTTTTTTCCCTTCATCTGGCCCTATGTGACGTAATCAACATATTGGATGTCAAATAAATAGTACAGTAAGCCATAGGAGGATTTTAATGATGAATATCTAATTACTATTGATTTCATGTGGTGTGGTGCACCTAAGATTTATGTGGTGGGGTCCACTACAGATTTTTATTTGCTCATTCTTTGGCTCATGACGTAAAATGATATCTCAAATGGATGGACGGTGTGGATATAACAAATACATCATAGTGGGGCCCACAACACTGAACCGATGGGCAAGATTATACAATAACCATTAAGAAAGCATCTTAGACATCCTTAGGTGATCGGGACCTAAACTGAACCGATTGAAAGAGCATGAAAAACGGTGGATATTCGCCAAATTTCACTTCTTTTGGACGGTGCAGTAGGGAGGAACGAATGACAGACTATTCTAAAAGGGAGAGTGGCAAATTTGTAAATAAACAAAATTCCATATGCATGCACGTAAAGGATAACATAGGGTTGCTTCAACGGTAGGTAGTGCCTCATCACAAGTGAATAGTGTGACCCACACATAGATCGGATCTACTTCATACTTTGACCCATGGGCTTATACGTTACTGAGAAAATGATGAATGGAGTAGATCCCCGAGAATATCATCAGCAGTGGGCCCTACCTATTTTTTGAAGAAAGCATCCAAACAGTTCCCTTTTGGTGAAAAACGTCAGGTGACGGACGTGCTTACTACTGGGTTTTGGCAGTGAGCCCCACCCATTATCACTTTTCATGATCTGGACCATCCAATGTGCCTCATGCGGTGGCAACAACCTATGCCTAGGTGGCAAAATTGCACAAGATCGCGAAGATTGATTTTCACCCCCCAAAAGGTTTTTAATGGTCGATGCTTATTCAACATTGTTTCCTATAATGTGGTCCAGTTGAGATTGGGATATACCTCATTTTGTCTCATACCATAAAATGAAATAGAAAATTATATGGATGGCAATGATGAAACACATACATCATGGTGGGGCCCACAGAGCACCGACTGTCCTCTCTCACTCTCGCTCTCGCGCCCTCTCTCACTCTCTCGCTCTCTGTCCTCTCTCTCTCTCGGTCCTCTCTCCACCGCGCCCTCTCTCTGTCTCTCCGTCTCTCTCGATGCTCTCTCTCTCTCTCTCTCTCTCTCTCTCTCTCTCGCGTGCGCATCCTCTCTCTCTGTCTCTCTCAGTCCTCTCTTTCTCTCATGCATCCTCTAAAGCTCGGTTGACCGTGATCGGGGATCCAACTCAAACAGGTATCTCTCTCTCTCTCTCAATCTCTCTCAATCTCAATACCGATTGAAATGATTTGGGGATTTAGGGATTTGGGGATTTAGGGATTTGAGGATTTAAGGATTTGAGGATTTGGATATTTAGAGATTTAGGGTTTAAGGTGGGCCCTACTGACTACCAAAAAATTGGCCAAAGGATACAGACTATGGCGGATTTTAGCTACGGTTTAAAGCTGTAGCTAAATAACTACGGGTTTAGTCCGTAGCTAAAAGTCATATAACCGTAGCTAAATTAGCGAAAAAGCCATAGATAAGGCTACGAACTATTGTAGAATTTTGCTACAGATATAAACCGTAACAAGAGTACTACATAATTTTCCCACATATAGAGTTGGAAGGTCCCCTAAGACCCTCCATGGGGCCCACTGAAATGTATGTGCTTTATCTAATCCGTCCATCCATTTTTAAGATAATGTTAGTACATAAACCCAAAACATGAGGTAGATCGAAGGCTCAAGTGGACCACACCGTAGGAAACAGTGGATATCAAGTTCCTATAGTTTATATTTGGTTTGGTCCACTTGGGCCTTCGATATTCCTCATTTTTTTAAAAGATGACTTATTATTTGAAGTTAAAATGAATGGACGGATTAGATAAGACACATACATCACGATGGGCCCCACGAGCCCATGAGAGGACCGTCCACGCATTGACGGGTCTTTTTTGGGTAAAAGACCCCGAAAATCCCTCACTCCCGCCCTTACTTTCTATCTCCCTCTCATTCTCCCCTCTCGCTCGCCCTTGCCCTCTCCCTCTCTCACTCCCCAGCCCTCTCTCTCTTCCTCTCCCTCTCCCTCTCTCTTCCTCTCAATCTCGCTGCCATTCTTGCGGGTAGCAACAAGTTCACAACCCTAAAAGGTATCTCTCTCTCTCTCTCTCTCTCTCTCTCTCTCTCTCTCTCTCTCTCTCTCTCCCTCTCTCTCTCCCTCTTCCCGTTGATCTCTCTTCCTCTCGATCGGACTACTAGCTACGTTCAACTGTAGCAACTCAATAACCCATCTCTGCATACAGGGGGTTTGAATCCATTGAGTGCATTGACAAACGGGGTTGAGATAAGGGTTAGGGTTTTGATTTGAGCATATGATTCTTGAAATTGATGTTAATGGAGTGGAAATCTATTCTAATTTTGGATTAAAATGCCAACCTCATAAAAAAAATTCATGCTCTAGGTTTTTATTCAAGCCAACATTTGTACAGGTATGGTCTTCATAGATCTGGTTTATTCATCTTGCAGGCCACAATTCCTTTGATTTTTTATTCAATCGAATGTTGCTTTTTTACTATTGGCTTTGATTTCTTGGAAGGCATTAATTTTTGTTTATGGCCTTATGTAGTATGGTTTATGTCACCAAGAATGAAGGATTTAGATTAAGTTGAAGAAAGGCATGTACTATTACATGATGCTCGTTAGATATTTGATGAAATGGGTTTGTCAAGTTTGGTTGTTTGGATGATGCTTGTTAGATATTTGATGAAATGGGCTTGTCAAGTTTGGTTGTTTGGATGATGCTTGTTAGATATTTGATGAAATGCCCTGGAGAAATCTTGTTTGGGTAGAAGTAATTCCATAGTTTGTGTATGGAATAATTATTCTTTTATTCAGTTATTCTATATAGTTTGTGTATAAGAAATTCCAAAAAAAGAAAAAAAAAAGAAAAAAGAAAAATATGTAGATGCATGATGCTACAAGCTCACCATATCTAATTGACTCTGTGTCTAGAAGTGATAATGATAGTCCAACTCTAGCCACCTTGAGGAAAAGTTGTCTGTCTAAAACATTTCCGAGTCAGTCATCTTGGTGTGATTCCACCTCATTGCACATCTCCAAATGCAACCTTAGTACTTTGTTCGAAGTTTCTGAATTTGAATGAATTAGAGATAGAGCTCTAGTCCTTTGGCATCTATTCTTTTTAATTTCAGAGATGGCTGTTTCGGAAGTTGATAAGATTAACGAACTCGAATCAATGGGATTTCCAATGGCTTGCACAACAAAGGCACTCCATTATTCTGGTGAGGCAATTGATAAGAATTCTCTTTTCATCTCTACTTTGCATTTCGTAATAGTAAAGATACTTCCATATAAGAATGGACAATGCTATGATGATGAAATTTGTGTTTGTATCTCACTAAGAAGTTTAATTTCTTCTTCCCAAATCACTATTGTTGTTGTCATGAGTTTTTGTTTGATGATTCTATTGGATGTTTATGAACTTATGCACTATTAAGGTTTTGAAAAGTTGGCCGTTTTTTTTTTTTTTTTTTTTTCCCTAAAGAACATCATGACAGTGATGCCTTTTTTATTTAAATATATCAAATATATGATAGCTTGACTAATACAATGGCTATGATGGTCTTTTTATCAGCTCATGACAGGTCCAACACTTCATTTTTATTTTTTTTTTGCAGAAAATGATGTCATATATGTTAAACCACCACCAAATGTTGGAGATTGGGGATGCATCGGCAATTGAGGAATAAATGGTTTACACTTTCTGTTCTCCTTAAACACATGCAACAACCGATCACAATTAATTAATAACACTCTAATTAATCTCTATTAATCATCATGCCATGATGTTTCCCATATATTTGACTGTTCCAGATGTATGTGTTTTATCCACCCAATCTATCCATTTTGACAAATCAATTTAGGTGATGTCCCAAAAAATGAGGCAATTGGTGGACCCAGTTGTAGGATCAATTGTCTTACTTGGCCAATAGTGTTGCATTAAAAAATCTCCTTTTGATTTGACTTTCAAAGTCATTATATTGTCAGACTATGTTGTAATTTGGCAAGTTCCTGTTTTATGTTATTGCTTGATTTATAGTGGCTAGTGGGTTCCTTGTGTTGGAAAATTCTTAGAGAATGATGGTCAAGGATCTATTTGAATTAAGGATTATTTTGTTGGAATTTTTAGGTTATGGTGTATGATATTTAGGTTGTTTATTGCAGGACTTTTACGGTTTTTGCTATTGAATTGATATTAGAACCTTTGGGAGCAGTTCAAATCTTGTCTGATGGACTGCCTTCGCTCTCCTTGGAAGCCTGCATGCATGCCACTCAATATCAACAAGGTTATGGTGTATGATATTAGAACATTTGAATGTTTCAGTTGTCTGATTTGTTATAGTTTTTTGTTGGTTAATTGTCCCAGGTTGAAATTTTTGGAGATTCTTTTTTTTTTTTTTTTTTTTTAAGATTTTTTCCCAAAGATTATCATGATGAATTTTATATTTAAAAAAATCAACCTTAAAAGCTTGTTGATTTTGGTGAAATTTACTGTTAATTTGTTATTTATGGAAAATTCTTAACCCATTTTTTGCTTGTGGTAAGAAATTTTGGTGTATATTTCTTTTTGCCAAAGTTGGTTTATTTTAGAGTCTTAGAGGTATCACCTCTTTTATTCTCTTCCAGTTAATTACGTTGTTACAAAATTGTGCTATCCAGGCAGAGCATTTATACATTTTTTATTTTTTTCCGCAAATTGATATGCATATATCTGTAGATATGCATATATCTGTAGGCCTTCAAATATGAGAAATGCCCAGAAGCTAGGGTTATTCCTCTCCCTGTTACCTCAAGCCAATGGCCCCTGCGCCTGAGCTTCAGGCTAATTGCCAGTCGATTGTTGTTTCTAGGTAGCTTCAGCCTGAACACAATTCTACTAGTTGGCAATTTTGGGTATACCAATACAAGTCGTAAGTCTGTTCCTAGTACTGATTGGAATCCGTGATCTGATTTAAAAAATGAATTGCATCCAGTTTGCACTTTCATGTTGCCAACTGACTCTTAAATGGATTTGTGGAACTTTACCCTGCATATTATCTATAGGGCTCTTATAGTGGGTTTTGATATCACATTTGATGCAGATTAAGCAGGATGATTTTTTATTTTTTTATTTCCAGCAGCTCTTGTTCCTTGCTAGTTCCAATCTAGATGGTGTCTGTTACAATAAGGTTTTGTTTCATCTTTCTCAGAATTCCTTGCAAAATCTATTTACCTTTTCATAATAGAAAAATACTTGCCGGGAAGAATATAATGGGAGCTCTTGATTTATGATGTAACCGATAGTAAGTCTTATTCTTAGGTTACAGACTGCAAATCTTGATGAAGAAAAATTTGAAGATCAGGAAAGCTCTTGAAAGCACTTTGGATTTCTTTTATGAAATCCTTAAAAACAGATTGAACCAATTGCCATCTATGTTTGCACGCAACATTTAATTTCTACAGATTAGACTCTTATGTGGCAGGTTATGCCATGTGCAGTTGATATGTTTATATGCTTGCCTATTGCAATAGCATAATATCTTTAGAAAAGAGACCTGGTTTGTTTGCAGGATTACATTGGTGAAAGAGTGCAATGTTTTATCTTTTTATTTTCTAGATATATGGTTGCCATGGGAACTTTATGCTGAAGTAATGAATAAGCAACTTTGCCTTTTGAATTTTAGGTTAATTGGAGAAAAGTTTCCTTGGCTGCTCCTCATCATTTATTTGGTTATTTAGGTTGCTCTAACACAAATTCAGATGCAACGACTAGCAATTGAATTGACAACCTGCCAAAATAGAAACAAGTTTGCAGCTGGTAATTACCAACTACTTCATGTGCATAAGGTATAAGTGCACAGGATTCAGGTATGCAAGCACAATGGTTTGATTTTCAGATCCATTGCTCCAATGACAACCGAATATCAGATCCAATTAGAATTGGAGACAGAAATGTATTTCAAGCTAGCTAATACTCCTGTTCTGTTTTCTTTTGATTTCATAAAATTAGTATCATTGGTTATTTTAGTAAAAATAAAAATAAAATTTCAATTGATGATGAGGACCATTGTGTGAATGTCTTGCAGGTATTTTTTTATCACTAATCTTGAACCAGTGAAGACAATTGAATTTGTAAACTCTACCATTCTTACCTGCAGGTTTTATGAAGGTGTTGTGCAACCTTATAACCCAGGAAAGAAGAAACATGTAGTTAACTATGAGACTTGTGTACTCCTCTTAATTATCCCTATCCAAACTGTCCCCTTTCTTGAAGACTTACTTGTTGAATGATATTTGCTTCAAAGATACTATTTGACGATGGAGATGTGGAAGTTCTTCAGTTATATAAGGAGCAGGGGGAGGTTATTAGTGAAGGTTCCGATCCTATCAAGGTATTGATGTATGTATTATAGAGCAATCTTTTCTTCTTTAGCTAAATTGTAAATTTTTAGAACGGAATATAATGTGTTCAACCTTTTTCCAGTGACCTAAATCATCGAATGTTTCTCCATCCAAAGGAATGTAAGTATCACTGTCAAAAGCTTTTCTTTCCATGATTCAGTTTTGTGTCATTTTAATTAATTAAAATACAGTTTGGGCTCTTATATCTCGTTGCTTGTAAATAGGCTATTGCACAGGTAATAACAGAAGCTATGAAGACAGTTCTTATGACATGATTTTACACTGATTTTCTCCTCATCTATTTTTATGTCTTGGCTTCAAATAGGCTTGAGCAGCTGCAGATGTTATCAGTCCCACTGATATGTGTTGCAATCCCTCCTGTTATGCCTAGGCCATGTAACAGGAGGGATTGCTATCTTGATGAACTAGCCTAGTAATCTGGCCATAAAAAATCACCAGGTGGGCCACACATGTAAGGAAATAATGGACGGTCCAAAAGAATTTGGTGAGTTCTTATAAACCAGCCATCATTTTCATACATTTGCTGCCCTGTTGACCCGCATGATTTTTAGCCAAGTCATCTCATAGGTAGGAAAACTCTATATTTTTGAAAAAAAAAAAACCTCATATAATTGATTAAGCATTTAAAACTCCCTATATTTTGAAATATAGGAAAGAAGAAAAGAAAGATTTTTGGGGTGAAAATGAATTAAACATGTTAAAAAGAAAGTCTAATTTTTTAATTGAAGTTTCTCTTTTAACCTTATTTATATATAATACACACATGTGGATATATGGCCATTTTTTCTTTTCTTTTTTATTTATTTTTTATTTTTTTATTTTAAAGTTCAAAACTGTATTAAACTAGAACTTCTCATTTTCCATTTTGCTATCTATCTGTCATCTATACAGCTCAGATGTCCTACACATGCTAGTTTGCCACATGCCCATATATAGAGGTGTGCCTGTGGCTATCCTGGAAATGCACCCAATACTACTCTATGCATGAATGGCTTCTCTACTGATGGGCCTTCTATTGTCGAAACTGATGGAGTTGGCAGCGGATCAGATAATGCTGTTAAGTTTGAAATGCAGGTAATCTGGTGCCACTTCATGGCTCAGTTTCATCATTTGGCTCGATGGTTGTGCTGAAAATGACCAAGGTGTACCTGAGCTTCTTTGGAATGACTTTGTTCGTAAACAACTTGGATGGTTCTTTTTCAGTGACTGATGATTTAATGCTAATCTTGCAAAATATAGAAAATTATCACTTGCACGTGTTTGGATATGTGGAATCCATGGGTTTTTTAAAGGAAATAAAATCCAATGGTAATTTCCTGCTTATTGTAGAAAATTGGATAAGGATCCTAGAAAATGGGGCCGTGTTTGGGTATCAAGTGGAATTCTCGAATTCATTAGACAACAGTTACCTTATTTCTTGTGCCCAAGAATTCTGATCATGGATAAGAGTGATTATTACTATGTCAAGGTCACGTATCCAAATAGCCCGTTTGTCTTGTCAGTGGAAAACAATTTCTATTTCCCCATGGATTCTGTGTATCCAAACATGCTTGCACACATGCACAAGATTTGAACCATTCCTCTGGTGGGCCTTACCATGGATGGGCATAAACTGAAAATCACACCACAGACAACCCAACCCTTCCACTGGAGGATTTTTCCTAACTGATGGTCAATCGTACTTTATTTATTTCTTCTAATCATCCATTTTCTTTCCTCGAAGTCCTCCAATTAAATGGCATAGAATTGCAGGAGTTGTGTTATTTTTTCATCATGGCCCATCCAAGGTAGGGGGCACAACCAGATGTGCGGCTTTGATTTATCTTTCATTTGTATAAGAATAGAGTTGCAAATAGCTTAAGAAAATAAGTACTTCACACTCTTTAAGTCTTTCCCTTATTAAAGTAGCCAGTAATTTCCTAGTGAAAAGTAAGCAATACGAGTCTTGTCGTCTTTGTTGAATGACAATTTTTCAGGAATTCCCTTTTGTGGAGTAAATTTCATTTTATGGCTGCATATGACACTTGATACACAAGCACTTAGAAATGGCATGCATGGCATTCATTAACTCAAATTAAATAGACTAAATTGTGGAGTTTTGCAAATATCAGGTTAATTTGACAAGGCTAACCTCTGATTGTTGACACTTGTTTGTTGAAAAAAGATCATTGGATATTTTTCATTATTAATTGTCCAATAAATATCTACAAATCTTTAGTTTGCGGTCCATCTAAACTGTTATACATAATTTGGATGGTTTAATTTGAATTACTTGAATGAAAAATGTGTGGTGTCGAAGTATAATTTCTAAGTGCTTGCTTATCATCTGTCTCACTCTGCCAGAATATCAAGGTATTTCTTTTCCTTGAAATTTTGCCCTCTCCCTCCCTTCCATCTTGAAATTCTGCCCTCTCCCTCCCTGCCTCCCCCTCTCTCTCATTTGAAAAAGTTATATATGAGAAGATATACAATTATGGACCAATTCAGTTGTTCAAGTTAGTTAAAGCTAATTATTTTGCTACATATGCTAAACCAAAATTCCATTTGGTAACCTTGTAGTCTTGAGGCAGTTATTCAATACTTGTTTCCTCTCTTTTTTATTGTAGGAAATAGTACCACTAAGTAAAATCGGTCGTCGACTTGAAACTGATTATCGGTTGCAACGACTGCATGCATCTAAGGATTCAACATCTATGGGGCAACAGAACATGATGAAAGATCCTTCTTTGGTAAGCTCTTCTAGTGATTTCAATTTGGTCGACCGAAAGATGATTAAGACAAACAAAAAGCAATTTCTACTAAAACAGAAATTTTTGTTTGCTTAATGATGTGAATTTGGTTTTCATATTTTGGTAATGATGTGAATTTGAGTTCTGATCCCAACCAATCTGACAGTCTGGTGCATTCCAGGTAAGTAAGCACTGGCCATTGCTGAGGCTCATCAAATTGGAAGCACCTCATTGATCAAGTGAGTTTAATGTGATTTTTTTTCCCTCTTATGATTGCTAGATGAATTTGATTATTTTTCACTTTAGCCATACAATTGATGTAAATGAATCAGCGAGTTAGAAGATCGGATCAACGAGATAATTGATCATCTGAATCAACTTGCCATGAAACTACCTTCCAAAAATGATAATGATAATATTAATAAAACTAAACTAAACTAAACAAGGTCTGAAACTTGATTCAGGCCTGCTGCTACCATAAACTAAACAAGGTCATTAAGGAGCAAATGTCTAGGTGAAGTTGAGGTAGTGGCTACCTTTCTCTTGGACAGTAGTGGCTACATTTCTAGCCTTTGCCTTAATTTCTTGATTGTAATTAGGTTTTGGCTCTTGGCTAAAATATCTCCACTTGGCCTTAAAAATGATCACATCATATGCTTGTTGTAAAGCATAATCATTTGCCTGTAGCCTCACCTTTTCCCTTAAGTCTTTCTCTATACTGCATTGCACACACCAGTAACAATAATTATAATAATAGTTAATCTCTTCAATGTATAAAGCAAAGAGCTATGACATTTTTGCCCATGCAATTTATTTTAGGAGAGATTCGACCAAATATTAAATGATATTTCTAATATAAATTAGTGGTATTTCTGAAAATTTAAAAATATACATCCTTATAAATGAATGAAGTAGATTTAAGTCGTGTCAATGAACGCCTTGGATTTTATCCGCTTCTTATTTTTCTGTCTTTTTCACTTTCTCACCCCCTGACTTTCCCCAGTCATTACAATAATAACAATGATAATGGCCAAAGGGCAAGAAAACTTTTCTTTAGATTAAGCGTAACCACTGGAATAAAGCTAGACCCAGACCATGGCATCGACTTAGATCTCATTGGTTGACAGACTGTAACATGTCTTTCGGGATTTCCATTTATGAAAAGTCCAACTCAGTTTTCCAGTTACCACACCCATGAAAAAGAAAAAGAAAAAGAAAAAGAAAATCCTAAAACTCTCAAGGGAATCCAATCAGTAAAAGATCTTTGAATCTGCAGGAGTTTTGGTCATTGTCGCAGCAGATTCTGACAAGGTTGAGGCCAACTCATTCCTTGGAAAAAAATAAAATCAAACCACATTTGGGTACACAACAACACTGGTTATTGGTGGAATGTTGGCCTTATCTAAAAATAAGCACACACTTGCCACTTGGAGCTAGTTTGATAGACTTTCTCCTTTATGGGGAGTGGGGTTTCTGCACTTTCCAACAAGGCACTGATCTAATTTAAAGTGGGTGCATCTACTATGAATCAAGATGATGCAGTTGCCATTTGTGCCCCTCTCCTAATGGTGTGCCTTATTGTCTTGACAATAATAGAGTTTTTCTGAAGCTGGAGAGAATGGAATCAAGATCTGTTACTTTTGTGCAACATCAATATGTATCGATGTAAAATTCTTGTCGGGAATCGTTGCTATGACAGAATTGTTATTGTCATTGTTGCATAAAGCAACAATAGATGCTTGAGTTATCACCGTTCCTTCAGGTAGAATGTATACAAACCTCATAACTTAAAGTGCTTTTTATTAAGTAATGTTTAAATTTTGTTCCACTCAACCAAGTGATAAATTTGGTGGAACAAGGGCTTTTCAACTATATGCAATCCCACTTGCAGTTGGAGCATTTCTCTGGTCTGTGACATATCCTTTGACCGTAAGTTTGTAAAATTGGATTTAGTAGTAGCAAGGTATTTTGTGTAATGTGCTTAGCAAATTTTTGCAGTGCTACAGCCTATAGTGTACAAACGATGATAATTGGTCATTTACTTTCTGGGATTGGGATAGGAACTCATCTGCCATTGTGCCACTTTACATATCTGAGGTAGTGGACTTTGGAAGTTAAAATGGTTCATATGTAATCTTTAGTGTTCGAATTTTTTCAAATTAAAAGGAAATCCTTTACTATATTTCTTCCTCTCATACGTTTGTTTCCATCTCTGAAACACCAGATAGGCATGTGGTGTTTCAGACCAGATTTAGAGGGAGCTCATTTCACTACTGCTAATGGTTTTGGATACAGTTGCCAAATTTAAGAGAGCTGATGAACATGGCAAAGAAATATGAGAAAGATGACATTACTGTAATTCTCTCTCTCCAGCAGTATCATCTTTTTCATAATTCTTTACCATTATGAGATGATAATGATTATGACATTACTGTGTAGGTCTGCTTGGAGCAATTTGTGAAGTTTCTTAATGTATATTGTTGAGTATTGTTCACCTGATTCTAGAGAAGTTGTTGACCAGTAATTGCCTTTCAAAATTTCTTTCTTTTTATTTTGGTGGGATATTTGTAAATATTCAAACTCTGACTTTAAATTTTTGAGACATGGTATTTTACTTGTATGATCAACTGATGACTGCTATCCAATTTTTATTTTTTTTATTTTTTTTTATTTTTGTGGGATATCCGTAAATGTTCATACCATGACTCTCGATTTATGAGGCATGGTATTTCACCTGTATAATGAAATAAAGATGAGGTAATGAGTTGCATGAATGGGAAAGGACCATCGTGATAGGCTTGATTAAGTAACTTTAGAAACATGGAGTTTTGAAGCACCCTAACTTTTACTAATGGACACCTTGACCATATGAATGACTCTACCCAAGTCATTGGTTGAGTTTACCTGAAATGGTTGATTTATTCTGTTTTTGCAAATTCAGTTGGTATTGCTATACCTATATTACTTGGTATTTTGAATAGCTTAATGTTTATTTTGTCTTTGGCTGTTGCAGATTTTGCTTGTTCAAAAATGAGAAGATCAGTGTATGCTCCTGAGTATTGTCTTTCTTTTTTATGTCATCTTGTCTCTATAATTTAGTTATTCAGTTTTGGGTCATAACTTTTTCATATGACTACATTGTTTGTATGATGAAATTGATTTTCAGCCATGTGCAGTAAGCTTTCGGATCAAAGCGAAGCTGAGAATAGGGTGTTAGTTGATGGCGAATTGATAACTAGTAGAGCCACATCCATGGAGTTCTCGTTTGCGATTGTTAAGAAGCTATTTGGCTGCGAGAAGGCATTGGATCTTGCTGTCAATGAGAACTTTAAATAGATATATAACTATTATGTTGGCATTATACTTTTGTAAATGGATTAAAATGAATGATTGTATTTTTGATTAAATGAATGAATAATTGTATTTGATTGAATGAATGAATAATTTAGCCATGAAGTATTTATCTATATTAGCTTATATGAGTTGATCTATCAGGGCATGTACTATAATGGTAAGATATGCCATTATTATATTTTCTTTGAATATTTAATTTTAAAAAAAAAAAATAGGCAGTCACTACGGCTATTAACTGTAGCCCTTTATCTCAAAATTGTAGCTATTACTAATTTCAGCCTATTGCTACAGTTCTTGCAATACTTTTAGCTACAGATATAATCCGTAGCTGTATATACTCTAGAGCTATGGACAATATTGCTATGGATGTAAGCCGTACTTATTGTTTCTATGGTTACGATTTAAATCCGTAGCCATAGCTTTAAGACCTATGGCTACGGTACCAATGGCTACGGTCATGCTACGGGCTATAACCGTAGCCATATGCCTTTAGCTATGGCTTTTATCCGTAGCCTTTGCCCAGCTTTCTGGTAGTAACAATAAGGGCCTGTTTGGGCGGGCAGATTGGATGGTATTAGAGTGGATTGCACGGATTTGAAGGTAATGCTAGCTGCGTCAGTGGATTGGTGCAAGATCTATGGGATTGCTATATCCGGTCTATTTGGCACGCCTGGCCAATCCCGGGATTAAGCCTTCCAATAGCTTTCAATCCCTCGAACCAAACACGTCCCATGCAATTTTGCTGACACACTTTTCCCCTTTGGGATCTTCTAATAAAATTGATTTTGCTGATTAAAAAAAGAAAAGAAAAGTAAAAAAAAAAAAAAAGAAAGAAAGATTGTATTTTCCGTAGCATTCATATTACAGGTAATTTACCATGTTTGGGCTGAAAGGGTTAGCAGCACGGTTCAGATTTTCAGTTTGCTCAACTGGAGGCTGCTGGGGCTGATGGCTCAGTGATCCAAACAATTGATATATGGGCCCTGCTGTTGACTTGGAAGATCATATCTGTATTTGGCCTTTTCTTGGTTGAATTTACACAGTTGTTGTATTTTCTCTCTTAACCGTCTGTTGAAGGGTTAGCATTCTTACAATCTGTGGGAGTTTGGTGCATAGGACATCCACTATGGGACCCATAATATCGACTGTTTATAAGACTGAAAGGTGGCTGCAACCTGCCCCTCCTTGTGAAAATCGGAAACGCAAATTAAGGGAACTATACATTTTTTTTCTGCCTAAACATTGTATAATAACTCTTCATATTATGAGTCCGGGCTTCAGATTGCTACTACGTTTCTAGTTGGCCCTGAAACTTGAAAGGAATACAACTGCAATTTGAGGGCTAGTTCCTTGCCATGAATGCCTAGTATCATGATTATAATTTGACCATTCCATCTTGATTAGACTGAATGCTCCCAATCAAATTGACTTATGTGTCCAAATGCAGCCTGAGATTGGTATTTGGAATTTGGTCATTTCCTCTCTGTTGAGCTAATAATCACAGTTGAGTTCAATAGTGCAGCTAAATGCAACCTGAGTTGTTTCTCTAACCTTGGAATTTCAAGTGCGTTGCTTTGACATTGAAATCTCACATGAAGCAGTATCTTTTTTGGTGTCTTCACTTTCCAGAAATATTGTCAAATGACATTAGCCATCTTGAGTGACCCAAGTTGCTTATGCGCATACTATATGCTAAGGCAACTGTCACAAATGTGACTGTTGGGACAGTATGTCGTCACATACTATATATGCTATGTTGTTGCTTCAATTTTGAAGGGACCACAGCCACTGCTTTTGCTGCTGTTGTTAGGTAATTCTCTGACTATGATGATTAGTAGTGTCTTTCCTTGCAAAATATTCATTTTAGTCTAATCAACTCTTTTGGTGAAGTGTTGCTTGACTAATATGGCTCCAAAACTATTCCTTATATTGTTATTTGGACTCCTGGCTGAGCACTGGATGTTTAATTCATGCAGTGTCTTGTCGAGAACAATGCAACATTAGCAACAATCTGCTTCATATTTATGCTCGGATTTGTTAATGATGTCCTTGATGTCCCGTGGAGAATGTAAGTTCTGGTTTCATCCTTGATGGCTTCCATATGTGCTTGAGAAGCTTGACTTAGTCTTTTTTCATTCCGGTTTCTCATTCTAGAGAATTTCACACTTTTAAACTGTTTAAGGGCCACGAAAGTTTAAGATGAAGCTGATATTTATGCCATTTCTGAAGGTCCATGGAAGAAAAAGAACTTGCCAGAATTTGGTATTGTCACTCAACGCATTGCGCTTCAAAGAGTCAATGACCAATGCCTGACAAATGTTCTTTTGAAAATAAATGCCAAGGTGAGCTATCACTGAAATATCATGTCCCTTCCCTTCCCTCAAAGAGTGACAGTACTTGTTTCAATTTTCTTGGATATATATATAAAAATATATATATATATATATATATATATATATATATATATATATATATATATATATATATATATATATATATGTTATCAATGGATGATACCTTGTTTAAGGGGATATGAAATTCTTATAGCTTATGGTATGGTGCCCCAATATTGGTTGTATGTTACTAGTATGTAGTAGATAATAATAGGTTCAATAGTAGATAATAACCTAAACCTAAACTTAAACCTAAACCTAAAACCTAAACCTAAACCTAAAACCTAAATGTATTCTCAAATCCCTAAACCTAAACCTACACCTAATCCTAATCTCAACTCCTTAACCTAAACCTAATCCTAAACTTGAAAACCCAAACCTAAACCCGAACCCAAACCCAAACTCAATTTCCTAAACCTAAACCTACACCTATTCTCAATTCCCTAAACCTTAACCTATAACCAAACCTAAACCTAAACCTATAACCTACACTTATAACCTAAACTTAAAACCTAACCTAAACCTTAACCTATAACCTAAACTTATAACCTTTACCTAAACTTAAAACCTTTACCTAAACCTATTCTCAAATCCCAACTAGAAACGATTTGAGACGACGTTCAATGATACTTTGTTAAATATGAAATTTATGACTTTTAGTAACTTGGTTAATTAAAAAGAACTACGTAGTGGCTTGATCCCAATCTAACTTTTGGGTACGTAGGTAACCGTTCGTAATGTACTAGATTATCGGTGCAGCCACAAATATTTTTTCTCCTTTGAATTGTAACAAACTGTATCGTTGTATTTTTCTCTATCATACAGGTTGTGGCTATCAAAGATATAATATCACCTCTTTATAGGGAAACATTTATTGATGTGTACAGAAAATTCATTTTTTCTTATTCCTTATATTGTTTCCCAGTTATATTTGTGTTGGTTTCAGAGTACAGGTAGCGATAGAAATTGTTGATCGATTGTGGCTTGTAGATAAAGGGATGAGTAACCAACAATATAAATATGGGAGGCCTTCGCCAAGTATCCAGATGCTTTTAGATATATTTATGTTATTTTTAAATGTATTAGCTCGAAATTGATGGAGCAGACCCGGATGTGTGTCGGAGCTATCCGGATGAGTGGGGGTCCCTAGAAGGTGGGAACCGTTGTTATGACCATGATGAAGCTATCCATTTCCTATGGACAGCATTGGAGGGGCCTGGCCATTTGGACAGGCCGTGTTTATGTATTTGCTTGAAATTAATGGAGTAGACCCGGATGTGCGTCGGAGCTATCCAGATGTTAAGCGGGGGTCCCTGGAAGGTGGAAACCGCTGTTATGAATATGATGAAGCTGCCTATTTCCTATGGACAGCATTGGAAGGGCCTGACCAATTGGAGCAGGCCGTGTTTATATCTGTATTTGCAGGGACCACACCCTTAACCTATAACCTAAACCTATTCTCAAATCTCAAAACCTATAAATACAACCTAAACCTTAACTTAAACCTATAACCTATAACCTAAACCTATAACCTAAACTCAATTTCCTAAACTTTAACCTACAACCTAACCTAAACCTATACTTATGACCTAAACCTATTCTCAAATCCCAAAACCTATAACCTAAACCTTAACCTAAACCTATAACCTATAACCTATAACCTGAACCTATAACCTAAACTCAATTCCCTAAACCTTAACCTATAACCTAACTTAAACCTATACTTATAACCTAAACCTATTCTCAAATTCCAAAACCTATAACTATAACCTAAACCTTAACTGAAAACCTATAACCTAACCTAAACCTAAACCTAAACCTATAACCTTAACCTAAACCTAAATCTATAACCTAAACCTAAACCTAAACCTATTCTCAAATCCCTAAACCTAAACCTATAACGTATAACCTAAAACCTAAACCTATTCTCAAATCCCTAAACCTAAACCTATAACGTATAACCTATAATGTATAACCTATAACCTAAACCTATTCTCAAATCCCTAAACCTATAACCTAAACCTAAACCTATAACCTATAACCTAAACCTATTTAACCTATAACATAAACCTAAACCTTACCTAAACCTAAAACCTAAAACCTAAACCTAAACCTAAAACCTAAACCTAAACCTAAACCTTAACTCAATTCCCTAAACCTTAAACTATAACCTAACCTAAACCTAAACCTAAACCTATAACCTTAACCTAAACATAAAACCTAAACCTAAACCTAAACCTATTCTTATAACCTAAACCTATTCTTATAACCTAAACCTATTCTCAAATCCCAAAACCTATAACCTAAACCAAAACCTTAACCTAAACATAAACCTATAACCTAAACCTAAAATCTAAACTTAAACCTACGCATATAACCTATAACCTAAACCTAAACCTAAAACCCAAACGTAAACCCGATCTCGAACCCAAACCCAATTTCCTAAACCTAAACCTTAACGTATTCTCAAATCCCTAAACCTAAACCTACACCTAACCCTAATCTCAACTCCTTAACCTAAACCCCAAAACCTAAACTTGAAAACCCAAACCTAAACCCAAACCCGAACCCGATCCCGATTTCCTAAACCTAAACTTATAACCTTAACTTAAACCTATTCGTAAATCCCAAAACCTATAACCTAAACCTAAACCTAAACCTAAACCTAAACCTTAACCTATAACCTTAACCTATAACCTAGACCTATGACCTAAAACCTTAACCAATAACCTATAACCTAAACTTATAACGTATAACCTAACCTTAACCTAAACCTAAAACCTAAACCTTAACCTATAACCTAAAACCTAAACCTAAACCTATAACCTAAATGTATTCTCAAATCCCTAAACCTAAACCTACACCTAATCCTAATCTCAACTCCCTAACCTAAACTTAAACCTAAACTTGAAAACCCATACCTAAACCCAATCCCGAACCGGAACTCGATTTCCTAAACCTAAACCTTAACCTATTCTCAATTCCCTAAACCTATAGCTTATAACCTAAACCTTAACCTTAACCTAAACCAAAACCTAAACCTATAACCTATAACCCAAACCTAAACCTAAAACCTAAATGTATTCTCAAATCCTTAAACCTAAACTTATACCTAATCCTAATCTTAACTCCCTAACCTAAACCTAAACCTAAACTTGAAAAGCCAAACCTGAACCTAATCCCGAACCCGAACCCGATTTCCTAAACCTAAACCTTAACCTATTCTCAATTCCCTAAACCTATAGCTTATAACCTAAACCTAAACCTTAACCTAAACCTAAACCTAAACCAAAGCCTAAATCAAAACCTATGACCTAAAAACTTAACCTATAACCTATAACCTAAACTTATAACCTATAACCTAACCTTAACCTAAACCTAAAACCTAAACCTTAACCTATAACCTATAACTTAAAACCTAAACCTAAACCTAAAACCTAAATGGATTCTCAAATCCCTAAACCTAAACCTACACCTAATCCTAATCTCAACTCCCTAACCTAAACCTAAACCTAAACCTAAACTTGAAAACCCAAACCTAAACCCGATCCCGAATCCGAACCCGATTTCCTAAACCTAAACCTTAACCTATTCTCAATTCCCTAAACCTATAGCTTATAACCTAAACCTAAACCTAAACCTAAACCTTAACCTAAACCTAAACCTAAACCTATAACCTATAACCTAAACCTAAACCTAAAACCTAAATGTATTCTCAAATCCCTAAACCTAAACCTACACCTAATCCTAATCTCAACTCCCTAACCTAAACCTAAACCTAAACTTGAAAACCCAAACCTAAACCCGAACCCAATTTCCTAAACGTAAACCTTAACTTATTCTCAATTCCCTAAACCTAAACCTAAACCTAAACCTATAACCTATAACCTAAACCTAAACCTAAAACCTAAATGTATTCTCAAATCCCTAAACCTACACCTACACATAATCCTAATCTCAACTCCCTAACCTAAACTTAAACCTAAACTTGAAAACCCAAACCTAAACCCAATCCCGAACCCGAACGTGATTTCCTAAACCTACACCTTAACCTATTCTCAATTCCCTAAACATATAGCTTATAACCTAAACCTAAACTTTAACCTAAACCAAAACATAAACCTTAACCTAAACCTAAACCATAACCTATAACCTTAACCTAAACCAAAACTTATGACCTAAAACCTTAACCTATAACCTAAACTTATAACCCATAACTTAACCTTAACCTAAACCTAAAACCTAAACCTTAACCTATAACCTATAACCTAAATGTATTCTTAAATCCCTAAACTTAAACCTACACCTAATCCTAATCTCAACTCCCTAACCTAAACCTAAACCTAAACCTAAACTTGAAAACCCAAACCTAAACCCGATCCCGAACCCGAACCCGATTTCCTAAACCTAAACCTTGACCCATTCTCAATTCCCTAAACTTATAGCTTATAACCTAAACCTAAACCTAAACCTATAACCTATAACCTAAACTCAATTCTCTAAACTTTAACCTACAACCTAACCTAAATCTATACTTATAACATAAACCAATTCTCAAATCCCAAAACCTATAACCTAAACCTTAACCTAAACCTATAACTTATAACCTATAACCTAAACTCAATTCCCTAAACCTATACTTATAACCTAAACCTATTCTCAAATTCCAAAACCTATAACTATAACCTAAACCTTAACCAAAAACCTATAACCTAACCTAAACCTAAACCTAAACATATAACCTTAACCTAAACCTAAACCTAAACCTATTCTCAAATCCCTAAACCTAAACTTATAACATATAACCTATAACCTAAACCTATTCTCAAATCCCTAAACCTAAACCTATAACATATAACTTATAACCTAAACCTATTCTCAAATCCCTAAACCTAAACCTATAACGTATAACCTATAACCTAAACCTAAACCTATAACCTATAACCTATAACCTAAACCTATTTAACCTATAACCTAAACCTAAACCTTAACCTAAACCTATAACCTAAACCCATAACCTAAAACCTAAAACCTAAACCTAAACCTAAAACCTAAACCTAAACCTAAACCTTAACTCAACTCCCTAATCCTTAACCTATAACCTAACCTAAACCTATAACCTTAACTTAAACATAAAACCTAAACCTAAACCAATATTTATAACCTAAACCTATTCTCAAATCCCAAAACCTATAACCTAAACCTAAACCTTAACCTAAACCTAAACTTATAACCTAAACCTAAAATCTAAACCAAAACCTACACATATAACCTATAAACTAAACCTATAACCGAAACCTAAACCCAAAACCCAAACGTAAACCCGATCTACAACCCGAACCCAAGTTCCTAAACCCAAACCTTAACGTAATCTCAAATCCCTAAACCTAAACCCACACCTAATCCTAATCTCAACTCCCTAACCTAAACCCTTAAACCTAAACTTGAAAACGGGCTCATAAAATTCTCGATCGTCGAATCTTGCGTCGACAGCCTCCGTAGTACCCCATTCTCGGATCCCAGCACTCACGTGCCTGATTCCGATGCTGGGATCCTACAAGGAGAATTTTCAGTATGATTTTTTTTGTAATGGAGCATAACCACAAGTATAACCAAGTCATAAAGGCAACATCATCATCACATATCCACTAATATAATCATTTGAGTACAATGCTGAAAGGGAAATACATAAATCAAAAATCAAGCACCAGAAGACCGTTGCATGCTCCAAGCTCAACCTGCTGCATCACCTGCACGCATCTATCATGCATAAGCTTATAGAAAGCTTAGAGGGTGGTGTAAGTGTGTGCACAAGATAAATGTCAAGTATACCATAAAGCCCATAAATCATACATAATCAGAATAAGTGAAAATACTGACAAGATCATGAATCATACGATATCAGAGTAAGCGGAAATATACTGGTAAGTCCATGAGTGCTATCAGCCGTACTAAGACTATGCGATGCAAAACATAATAAGACAATAACAGATACTGAGGATGCAAATACAATATGCAAACCCTGACGAGCCATGAATACCATCAACCTCATCTACGCCATCTAAGTACAAAACATAGTAACCCAAAATGCTAAGTACTGTGGATGCAATGTAATATGCGGTGCGAATGAAATGACCATACTGAAATGTGAAGTCGGGATGATAGTACGTAGTAGCACAGGCTACGGGGTCCATCACATGGACTTCTATCCAAACCAGTCCCATACCTAAATTTGGATAGTCAGACTCAATGTGGTAGACTCCTGATCTCAAGTTAGTCGCGCGCTCAACCGAAATCCTGACCATTTGAAGGTACACGTAACAAATAGTTACGCACCACCAGCCCGAGTGGATAGTAAATGAATGAATGAATGGATATGCAATTCTTGCTCAATATGTTCACATATCAGTACGGTTGCTCTCTGAGAAAATCACCGGGGTCTATTACACTCCACTCCGACTGCCTCCTCCATAACCGTACAGCCCAGTGAGTGGAAGAGACCTCACTATCCTCCTGCCAATATCGGGTCCGGCTCGTCGATAACAGACCCATTTACAAGTTGGTCATACTCAAACTAGCTTATAGCCCCCCTCACTTGGGCGGATACGGCCACACTCCCTTCCAACCGACCACGACATAGTGGGAGAAACGACCTCATGGTATAGGCACCGGTGCTCATATTCCACTCGGTCTGGACGTTGGAGCATCTCCTGGTACTAAGGAGGTTCTGGAATTTTTATCCAAGGACATCCTAAGTGCTCACAGTGCTAAAACAAAGTATTTTTGGTGTCCCATTTAGCCATCCATGATGTGCCTGTGGAGGTCACGGCCCTAATGTCGCTAGGGCGTACAATGATCAAGTCACATATATGTGAGATGCATGAGTCACACTATCCAGTCATGCATCAATCCTGCCCATACAGCACAATAATGTGGGCACTCCGTCTCATAAGGAGTCTCGTAAATAGTCTACTATGATCAAACATTCCTCATATTAGGCATACATATGATGCGTATGGGCATGAATCATGGAGTTATACTAAGCATTTTATATGGTGATAAACTATCCTCACAACGAAGATGGGCCTTGATGGCCTACGCACAACAAGTATGGGCCTATCAATGGGCCCTAGGGAGTGTTATAATGCGGACATTTAACCAACATTATTCTTACGATGTGGACGTCAAACCAACATCGCTCCCAAGGCACGGCCCGCCATAAATGTCATTACATAACCCATGGTAGAATCACACAATGCAATAGACCTTGTATACATCCCATTGGGCCTCAACCCATGGGCCTCAAATACATGAAATGGGCCTCATAACATGGGTCTTATATATATCAATGTGGGCCTCAACAACGGGCCTTGAATGCATCACAATGGGCCTCAACTCATAGGTCATAATACATCACAATGGGCCTTAACCCATGGGCCCTAATACATCTCAATGGGCCTTAACCCATGGGCCCCTAATACATCACAATGGGCCTCAACCCATGGGCCTTACATATATCAAAGTGGACCTCAACCACGGGCCACAAATACATCGAATGGGCCTCATAATATGGGCCTTACATTCACATCCAAGTGGGCCTCTACAACAGCCTCATACACATCAAGGTGAGCCTCAACAATGGGCCACAAATATGACAAGATGGGCCTAATCACTTGGGCCTTATATATATACCAAGGTGGGCCTTAATAGATGACCACAAATAAATCAAGATGGGCCTCATCCACATACCAAGGTGGGCCTCAATGGAGGGCCACAAATAAACCAAATTGGGCCTCATACATATACCAAGGTGAGCCTCAATGGAGGGCCACAAATAAATCAAGACGGGCCCCATACATATACCAAGGTGGGGTCCACTTGAACTATAGATCTGTCTTATTTTTAGTCTCAAGCCTTAAATTGGGCTTTCAAAAGGGTTGGACAGCTCGAATGCAACACATGCATCATGGTGCGTACCACCGTCCAGTGATGTGGACGGTGTGGAGAGAGCACATACATCAGTGGGGTCCCACCGTCCAGTGGTGTGGACGGTGGTGACAAAACACATGCACCATGCTGGGTTCCACCGTCCAGTGGACGGTGTGAATAAAACACATACATCACTGTGGGTCCCACGTGGGGCCCACCATAACGTTTGCTTTCCATCCAACCTGTTGATAAGGTCGCACGGACCTGAATGAAAAGGGAAAACAAATTTCATCTTGATCAAAAGCTCCTGTGACCCAGAAAAAAGGGTTTCAATGACAGTCGTTCAATCTCACTGTTTCCTATGATGTGGGCCACCTAAACCTCAGATAGGGCTGATTTTTGGGGATGGCCCACAGACCTAAGGGGCCCACAGAATGGACGGAGTGGATATATAACACACATCATGGTGGGGCCCACGGCTGGGACCGTTGGTCCCTGCTCGTCCGCCTGCCCGCCAGCCCAGCAGGCGCTGCCTGCGTCTCTGACAACAGCAGCGTCAGCTGCTGCATGTTATATTTATTTATTTATTTGTTTCTTGTGGTTTTTCACAGGTGGGGCCCACATCACGGAAATCCGACCCTGCCATTGATCCCCATAGCTCAAGACAAGCAGAACGAGCTTAATATTCAATATATTTTGGGGTACAAAAACGTCAGGGTGAATTTCAACGGTAAAGCCACTGTTTGTTATGCTATGGCCCGCTAGAAACTCGGATTGCCCCATTTTTCGGCTCAACGCCTAAAATGAGTTGGGGAACGGAATAGACGACTGGATTTGATCAATGCAACAGGGTGGGGCCTGTGTGAACGGTCCACCTAAAAGCCTTAAAATCCTTTTTTGTTGTTTACTGTAGTCAGTACACCCACCATCTGTTCACATTTCACTTTACATTTTGCAACCACGTCCAGCGTCCAGGGACGCTGGACGGTTGCATACAATTAAAGTGGGTCCCACAGGGACGTGGCCCACTTAAATCAATTTGATATTTGTGTTTTCCACTCCTATAAGGTAGGGCCCACATGACTTGGACGGTTTGGATAAAACATACATCAAGGTGGGGACATCCGGGTGGGCCATACAATTAGATCATCACACACAAAACAAATGAAAAAGAGAGGGAGAGAGAGAGAGAGAGAGAGAGAGAAAGGGATACGTGATGATGGAGGGTCGCCGGTACTATGGGCCCTCCCTTTCATGATCTACAACATACATCAAGTGGGCCCATTACATGTGGGCCCACCGATCAAAATCAACGGTGGAGATCCTTTCTCCACCAAATGCAATGGTCTAGATGACCCTATTCATGCAAGGAAACAAACATCATGATGGGGTCCATGGAGAATGGCCCCATCATGGAATGATCAGGAGGATCGAGGTGGGCCATCGGCCATATCTTAGGGTCCAAAGTGAGATCCATACCATCAAACGGTAGGCCTCACTTGGCCCATCATAAAAACATGAAAATCTAGCCTATAGAAGCACCCACCGTTCGATCTTCTTGGTCCGTTGGAAAGCCGATCTCCTTGTGCTCCACTTTGATGGTGGATGATGAGGAATTAAGGGTTAGGATGAAGGATTTGAAATAGAAAAGTGGGCCACACAACACTCTTTTCTCTCATGAAAGACCCTAGACGTCCACATTTTTTTGCTCTCTTTAGTTGCTTGGAAATTGTGTAGAGAAAAGAGAGAGAGAGAGAGAGAGAGAGAGAGAGAGAGAGATGGGATGTAAGGAGAGAGAGTAATGGATGTGAGTGATGGGTGAGGTGATGTTGTACTTGACATGTATGGGTGTGTAAGAGAAAGGGTGAGAAAGAGTTGACTTGGTGGTTGCTTGACTTGGGGAGAAAGAAAGCATTGATTGATTGATTGATTGATTTGAGTGATTGATTGATGGGACATGATGTAGAGATTCTCTTGGGATTATAACCGCGCGGCGTTTCTTCGAAATAAACGCCGGCCCACATCTCTCGGCCAGGGTGTCGGATCGGTGCACGAGTCGCGGCGTTGGAACCGCGGCGACGGTGCGGTCGCAATGGTATAAGTCTTGGATTAAGCCAACTCGAATATACAGGATACGACTTAGGGTCGCGTGCAAATATTGATTATCGATCACAGTTTGTCCGGAATTCGACGAGAAGGATCACGGGATTCGACGGAATAGTATGGGCTAGGATACGGGTCTTACAATTCTCCCCACCTAATAAAAATTTCATCCTCGAAATTTAAACTAGAACACAACCAATACAGAGCTCACCAAGGGAGAGAAGTCCTATCGCTATAGATATAATTATCAAACACCTAAGATATAATCATCAAACACCTAAGAGATGGGGACAACGTCCACGAATATCAACCTCTTACTCCCAAGACACCTCGGTGGAACTATGATGATCCCACTGAACCACAGATCCTGGATCAGAAACGATCGAAACTAGAACGTTAAGCAGCCTCATAATCTCAACAGTAGGGAGCTATATCAGAAAGTTTCTAAGTCATTCGAACTCGGAGTTTTAACCATTCTAAGTTCTCAACAATCATAGAGTGTAAGGTAGCTATCATCAGATATGTGATGTTATCCTTAAGTATTCCCAAGTTATACTCTGATACCAACTTCTGTCACGCCCCAAACTCAAAAAATAGATTCACAAAATTCCTGATCACCGAATCTGGTGCCGACAGCCTCCGTAGTGCCCCATTCTCGGATCCCAGCACTCACGTGCCCGATTCCAATTCTGGGATCCCACAAGGAGAATTTTTAGTATGAATTTTTTTATAATGGAGCATAACCACAAGTATAACCAAGTCATAAAGGCAAGATCATCATCACATTTCCACTAATGTAATCATTTGAGTACAATGCTGAAAGGGAAATACATAAATCAAAAATCAAGCGCCAGAAGACCGCTACACGCTCCAAGCTCAACACTGCTGCATCACCTGCACGCATCTATCGTGCATAAGCTTATAGAAAGCTTAGAGGGTGGTGTAAGTGTGTGCACAAGATAAGTGTTAAGTATACCATAAAGCCCATAAATCATACATAATCGGAATAAGCGAAAATACTGACAAGATCATGAATCATACGATATCAAAGTAAGCGAAAATATACTGGTAAGTCCATGAGTGCTATCAGTCGTACCAAGGCTATGCGATGCAAAACATAATAAGACAATAACAGATGCTGAGGATGCAAATGCAATATGTAAACCCTGACGAGCCACAAATACCATCAACCTCATCTACACCATCTAAGTGCAAAACATAGTAACCCAAAATGCTAAGTACTGCGGATACAATATAATATGCTGTGCGAATGAAATGACCATGCTGGAATGTGAAGTCGGGATGATAGTACGTAGTATCACAGGCTACGGGGTCTACCACAAGGACATTTAACCAAACTAGTCTCATACTTAAATTTGGATAGTTAGACTCAATGTGGTAGACTCCTGATCTCAGGTTAGTCGCGCGCCCAACCGAAATCCTGGCCATGCGAAGGTACACGTAACAAATAATTACGCACCACCAGCCCAAGTGGATAGTAAATGAATGAATGAATGGATATGTAATTTTTGCTCAATATGTTCATATATCAGTACGGTTGCTCTCTAGGAAAATCACCAGGGTCTATTACACTCCACTCGGACTACCTCCTCCCTAGCTACACAGCCCAGTGAGTGGAAGAGACCTCACTATCCGCCTGTCAATATCAGGCCCGGCTCGTCGATAGCGGACTCATTTACGAGCTGGTCATATTCAGCCTAGCTTGTAGCCCCCTCACTCGGGCGGATAAGGCCACACCCCCTTCCAACTGACCACGACACAGTGGGAGACATGACCTCATGGTATAGGCACCGGTGCTCATATTTCACTCGGTCTAGACATTGGAGCATCTCCTGGTACCAAGGAGGTTCTGAAATTTTCACCCAAGGACATCCTAAGTGCCCATAGTGCTAGAACCAAGTATTTTCGGTATCCCATTTAGCCATCCACGATGTGCCTGTGGAGGCCATGGCTTTGATATCGCTAGGGCATACAATGATCAAGTCACATATATGTGAGATGCATGAGTCACATTATCCAGTCATGCATCAAACCTGCGCATACAGTGCGATAATGTGGGCACTCCGTCTCATAAGGAGTCCTGTAAATAGTCTGCCCAATGGCATATACTATGATCAAACATTCCTCATATCAGGCATACATATGATGCGTATGGGCATGAATCATGGAGTTATACTAAGCATTTTATATGGTGATGAACTATCCTCACAATGAAGATGGGCCTTGATGGCCTATGCACAACAAGTATGGGCCTATCAATGGGCCCTAGGGAGAGTTATAATGCGGACATTTAACCAACATTATTCTTACTATGTGGACGTCAAACCAACATCGCTCCCAAGACACGGCCCGCCATAAATGTCATTACATAACCCATGGTGGAATCACACAATGCAATAGACCTTGTATACATCCCATTGGGCCTCGACCCATGGGCCTCAAATACATCAAATGGGCCTCATAACATGGGTCTCGTATATATCAATGTGGGCCTCAACAACAGGCCTTGAATGCATCACAATGGGCCTCAACCCGTAGGTCATAATACATCACAATGGGCCTTAACCCATGGGCCCTAATACATCTCAATGGGCCTTAAACCATGGGCCCCTAATACATCACAATGGGCCTCAACCCATGGGCCTTACATATATCAAAGTGGGCCTCAACCACGGGCCACAAATACATCGAATGGGCCTCATAACATGGGCCTTACATTCACATCCAAGTGGGCCTCAACAACGGCCTCATACACATCAAGGTGAGCCTCAACAATGGGCCACAAATATGACAAGATGGGCCTAATCACTTGGGCCTTATATATATACCAAGGTGGGCCTTAATAGACGACCACAAATAAATCAAGATGGGCCTCATCCACATACCAAGGTGGGCCTCAATGGAGGGCCACAAATAAACCAAATTGGGCCTCATACATATACCAAGGTGAGCCTCAATGGAGGGCCACAAATAAATCAAGACGGGCCCCATACATATACCAAGGTGGGGTCCACTTGAACTATAGATCTGTCTTATTTTTAGTCTCAAGCCTTAAATTGGGCTTTCAAAAGGGTTGGACAGCTCGAATGCAACACATGCATCATGGTGGGTACCACCGTCCAATGATGTGGACGGTGTGGAGAGAGCACATACATCAGTGGGGTCCCACCGTCCAGTGGTGTGGACGGTGGTGACAAAACACATGCACCATGCTGGGTTCCACCGTCCAGTGGACGGTGTGAATAAAACACATACATCACTGTGGGTCCCACGTGGGGCCCACCATAACGTTTGCTTTCCATCCAACCTGTTGATAAGGTCGCACGGACCTGAATGAAAAGGGAAAACAAATTTCATCTTGATCAAAAGCTCCTGTGACCCAGAAAAAAGGGTTTTAATGGTAGCCGTTCAATCTCACTATTTCCTATGATGTGAGCCACCTGACCCTCAGATAGGGCTGATTTTTGAGGATGGCCCACAGACCTAAGGGGCCCACAGAATGGATGGAGTGGATATACAACACACATCATGGTGGGGCCAACAGCTAGGACCGTGGGTCCCTGCTCGTCCGCCCGCTCGCCAGTGCAGCAGGCGTTGCCTGCGCCTCTAACAGCACATGAAAACATACATAATTAAATTGATTAAACACTATCATGTTTATAAAACCAAGGTATAAATATGGGAAAATATGCAATATTTCGCATTCAACAGAAATGCGAGGTCAAATTGGTGACATCTTGAAAAGGCCGAGCTAAGAGTCCTAGAGGGAGGGTGAATAGGACTATGACCAATTAAAAATTAAATGCGGAATTAATAAAAAATAAATCAAGATAGCATCAACCAATCTCATAAAGCAGAAATGAATAACAAACTCAAATGTATAAGTATTGAAAGGTTGATACAGATGTTGTTCTAAGGACAACCTTACCCCAAAAATCAATGGCTTATGGTAAGACAACCTGATTCCTAGAACGGTTTGTGTATCAAAATCTCAAACCGATACATAGGAATAAAGAAAGAAAAATAACAAAGAAAATACACTAAGCTATTATACAATTCCCACACTTGCATAAAAGAGATTACAACATTCACACAAAGGCTTAAAAGAATTTACAATATTCACACAAAGCCTCAATCAATCATCAACCACAAGACCAGAAATTATAGTGGTTCGCTTGTGTGTACACCAACTGTTTAGAAAAACAGCCACACAACTACTCCACTCCCAATATCCTCACATAGTGGATATTGGCGTTCACTATGAAATAAGTTTTTCAAGGTTCACCTAAAACCTTCACAATTGTGTCTTTCAAGTGGGCTTACATAATTCAAAAACCCCACACTCTGAGTTTTCTAGATCACCTCAAACAACAGAGATTTTCCTGGCACAACCTCAAAAACTAAAAAGAGATTTACAAAAAGGTAAATATACTTGTCTGGATATTCTCCTTTGATGAAGCTCGGTAGAACCAATTCGAAGTAGTTGTTCAATGTAGATGTTCAATGTTCACACTGAACTTATGAAAGGGTTCTAAATGATTTTTAGATTAAATCACCTTGGGCTAGCTTGATTTGATTTTGATCTCAAGAAAGGGGAAAAACTTAAACCCATTCTTCAAATAAGATTGGAATAGAGAACTCAAAATCAAATACTAAAAAACATTAAAAATATCTTAAATACTGACCAATTTACTTCTTAAATGTGGGGACAAGTTTGCTCAGAGTAGTCACTTGAACATCTTAGAATGGAATGAAAAACTCTGAAAATCGTCCTCAATTTATAGGTAAAAATACTGTTCATTTGACTGGCCCAGAGGTCGGTTCGACTGGTCGAAGGACCAACAAGAATTCAAAATTTCGGGCGTGATGAGATAAGATTGATCTTCGACTGGTCGAGTGGTCCCAGAATGGTTGCTAGACTTTGAGTCAAGCCTGCTCGACTGATTGAGTACTGTTCACTCGACTGGTTGAGTAGTCTCCAGGACTGGTCGAGGATTCAACAGAAAATTCAAAAAATCACAACAAACCTCAGACTGGTCGAGAAAATTCTTAGACTGGTCGAGCCAGTACTAGGACTAGTTGAACATAGGCTAAGACTAGTTGAGAATAAGCCTATAAAAATGATATAATGACCCAAATTAAGTATGCAATTAGTATGACCTAACCTATAGTCAATCTAGGGTCATTCATACCTTAAAGGTGAAATATGAACATCGAAACACCGTTCGCTTTGATAGATAGATTATCATGAAATACTTGAAGTTTGTTATCTTAAAGTACTTTGAAGTTTGACAATGTATATACGAAGATGAGCTTGAGTTTGAGACTTGAGTTTCAACTTGAGTAGAGCACGTTGTCTTGATATATTTGAAACTTGAAAACTTATCTAGTTCTTGAGCTTCTTGTTCATGAACTTCTAGATCTTGTACTTGATATGCCTGAACTTGAATTTGAACTTCTTGAGCTTGTACTTGAGTGTAGGCAATGGATGATATAAAGTTGGGCTACACAAGACACAGATTCCAAGAGGTTTTGGCACTACAAAATTTGACAATTATAGAAGCTAGAAAACATAGCACTTGCAATCTCCCCCTTTGTCAAATTTGTGACAAAACACACTTCATTTAAATAAGATAAGCATAATATGCACAATAAAGAATCATGCACCACCAGTTACGGAATCAGATAGCAAATTAAATACTCCCCCTCAATATATTACTCCATAGAAATCAAGAGGAGAAATTTGCTACCTAACCACTTCTCCACATATAACATACATCCACTCTATAGAATCCAATATCATAGACATGAAATAGGCATATCAACACAAATTCTTTCCCTTTTTGTCACAATATGACAAATGAAAGAACCTATAAATGAAGATGGAAACAAAAGAGTAAGAAGTACAGATAGAGAAAGGTCAAGAGAACATAAATATTGGAAGATAATTATTCAAACAAGTTCACAATATGTCCAAGCATATAAAGAAATCGAAGTATAAAAGTTATTACATATCAGAAAGTTAAAACTAATCTGAACCAGAAGAAGGTGCAAGTATGGATGGATCAATTTGATGCAGTCCCTTGTTAATGCACCTCAGATATTTGTGCATTTATTTAAACTGCATTTCTTGGGACACATGCATGCCTTCAACCTTTTCCTCAAGAGAACGTAAACGTTCATCAAAATCAGACGGTTGAAAATCAGGATCCGCTGCAGAGTCAGATTTAGTCTCATCAAAGATGTTATCCATATTGACATCATCTGGAGGCAAAGCACCCTCCTCTACATTTGCTCCAGCTGCTCCACCAGCACCCACATCAACTTGGCCTGGAGCTAACCTCAAATTCATCTTGTTTATATTTGAATTGTTGAATGAAAGATGGTTAATGGGATCCTCTCTAACGGTTATAGCCACTCAACTATGGGTGGCTAAAACAGTAATAAAATAAGCAAAGGGTATGTCACTGTGACCTGGATGGAGATGGAACTGAATCATGATATAACAGATAAGAGAAGGAAGACACACAGAGACTCCAGTAACAATGGAATGAAGAATACGAGCCATGAATGTAGTGAGCTCGGTTTTGTTACCAGATCGAGGATAGACATTTGAAATAAAAATCCTACGGAGAACCCCGTAAGTGGGTAACAAAAACTTGGAAGCGAGCGCATTCACCGTACTCCATTCCGCATCCATATTACATAAAACTCTAGTAAGCATTCTCTTCTCAGATTCTGATAGTTTTGCTACAAGAGTATGGATTGGAATACCTTCATCATTGACAAGTATATCCATTAACCCAAAAATAATATGACGGAACACTTCAATTGGACCTTCTCTGGTCATAATAGTAAAAGTCAGATTCTCAGTAGAGAAGTCACTAATGCAAGCATACATAGCCTGCGCAATGGAGTGGTATGCCGGTCCACCCCAATATAATATGTTATCCCATCTCACAGACTGAAGGAGAGGAACAACATCAAAAAGTGCTAAATGATCAGGATTAATGGTCCGTTCAACTATCACGTTGCACAAGTGAATATCCTGCATATTATCGGGATCTTCCTCGGGTGACCGAAGGTGGCGCATTGTGATAGGAGCGGAACGAGAAGAAGAGGGTCCACGAGATCCTTTCTTCTTATTTCTACCCTCCATTTGCAATAAAGAAAATAAGGAATAAAGAGATTGCAAAAGAGGTAACAAGGGTTTCTAGTAGATCAGATTTTTTTGATAGAAAAACCACGAATCAATCATAAAGCTTGAAATAAACCACACAAATGAAGAAAAGGAAGTGCTAAGGACTTGAATCTACAAGGAAATTGAAAATAATGTACTAACCATGGAGGAATTGAAGATGGGTTCGACCGGTCATGGTAGGGCTTGTTGGAGAAGAAGAACCAAATGACGAAAAAAGTGATTTTTCCCCACTTAAAGGCCAAACCCGAGTTCCACGACTGGTCGAGTACATACTCGACCGATCGAGCCACGACTGGTCGAGTGTGTACTCGACTGGTCGTGTACCCCTGAAAATGTGTAATTTTTCATTAATTTGAATTTTAAAAATTTTAAAATAATAAATATATACATTATGATATATTATGGCATAAATCATTAGTTCATATTGCACATACCAAGATCAAATTTCAATTTTACAAACCTATTTTTGTCAAGAGGTTTTGTGAATATATCTGCAAGTTGAGTCTCGGTAGGAATATATTCTAATGAAATTATCTTGTCTTTGACCAGTTCACGAATATAATGATACTTAATGTCAATATGCTTGGTTCGTGAATGCTGAATTGGATTTTTCAAGATATTAATTGCGCTTGAATTATCACAATATAAAACCATAGATTCTTACGCAACTCCGTAATCGCGTAGCATTCTCTTCATCCACAGAAGCCGAGTGCATGCATTGCCAGCAATAATGTATTCAGCCTCAGCTATTGAGAGTGATATGGAACTCTGTTTCTTACTTTGCCAGAAAACCAAACAGTTCCCGACATAGAAACAACCACCACTAGTTGATTTATAATCATCAATGTTACTAGCCCAATCAACATCTGTGTAACTAGCTAATTGTACACTAGTATCATGTGGATACCAAAGACTAAGATTAGTTGAACTAGCGACATATCGTAAAATCTACTTAACAGCAATCAAGTGTGACTTTTTAGGGTCAGATTGATATCTAGCACAAATGCCTACGCTAAATGCAATATTAGGTCTACTCGCAGTTAAATAAAGTAAACTTCCTATCATATTGCGATACAATTTAGGATCTACACTTTTACCTATTGAATGCTTAGAAAGTTTTAGAATAGTACTCATAGGAGTATTAAAATTTTTTTCACTCTCAAATCTAAACTTTTTAAATAAGTTCAGAGCATATTTGGTTTGAGAGATAAAGAAACCATCAGGTAACTGTTTCACTTGTAACCCTAAGAAATAATTTAATTCTCCAACCATGCTCATTTCAAATTTAGACTTCATAAGATCTGCACACTCAACAGTCATATTAGCACAGGTAGATCCATAAATAATAGCATCAATATAAATTTGCACTATTATTATGTGATCATTATGTTTCTTTACAAATAATGTCTTATCAACACTTCCCATTATAAAGTTATGACTTAGTAGAAACTTGGTCAACTTTTCATACCATGCCCTGGGAGCTTGTTTCAAACCATAGAGTGCCTTTTTTAAACGATAAACATGATTAGCATGTTTAGGGTCTTCAAAACCAGATGGTTGTTCAACATATACTTCTTCATGCAGATCGCCGTTCAAGAATGCACTCTTTACATCCATTTGGTATATTTTGAACTTTCTAAAGTACACAATAGATATAAATAGTTTGATTGATTCAAGACGAGCTACTGGGGTAAAGATCTCATCATAATCGATGCCTTCAATTTGAGTGTACCCTTGTACAACCAGCCTAGCCTTGTTTTTAATAATATTACCAAGTTCATCAGACTTATTTTTGAAAATTCATTTTGTTCTGATAATGTGTTTATCTTTTGGTTTTGGAACTAAGTACCAAACATCATTTCTAACAAATTGATTGAGTTCTTTTTGCATTGCAACAATCCAATTTTCGTCAGTAAGAGCTTCTTTTACGTTACCAGGTTCTATCTGAGATGTAAAGCACATGTAGTTACACATATCTTCAAGTTGTTTACGAGTGCACACACCAGTGAGAGGGTTTCCAAGGATTTGATTAAAAGGATGGTCTTTAACTGTCCTCAGTTTAGTGTTATTTTGACTTGATGAAGAGTCTGGTTTATCAATTAAAAGAACTTCATCATTTTCTGAACTAGAGATAGGTGTATTCAAGTGATCGTCTATAATCACATTAATGGACTCTTGAATTACACCAGTCCTCTTGTTAAGAACCTGGTACGCTTGACTATTCAGAGCATACTCTAAAAATATTCCTTCATCACTTTTAGTGTCAAATTTACCTAGATTTTCTCGGTCACGTAAGATGTAGCACTTGCTGTCAAAAACTCGAAAGCATTTGACTGTGGGCTTCTTATCAAACCACATTTCATAAGCCATTTTACTATTTGATTTTCTAGTGTATATGAGGTTAATTATATAACAAGCAGTATTTACTGCCTCAGCCCAAAGATTTTTAGGAAGCTTCATACTATTTAGCATTACATTCACCATTTCTTAAAACACTCTATTTTTCCTTTCTACTACCCCATTTTGTTGTGGAGTTTTAGGCGTAAAATATTCATGTGATATTCCCTGATCACTGCAAAATTTCACAAAACTGCTATTTTCAAATTCAGAACCATGATCACTATGGATCTTAGAGACTTTGTGATTCTTTTTCCATTTGGATACATTTAAGTACCCTTTTTACTTCATCGAGAGTTTCTGATTTCTCTCTCAAGAAGACTACCCAAATATATCTGGTAAAGTCATCTACTATCACCAGAATGTACTTCTTGCCACCTCCACTCTCCATTCTAGTTGATCCAATGAGATCCATGCGGAGAAGTTCGATTGGTTTAGATGAGGCATTGGAGTTTACCTTTTTGTGAGAACTCCTAGTTTGTTTGCCGATCTGGCATTCACCACATATTTTATCTACTTTCTGTATTTTGGGTAAACCTCTTACTAACTCTCTTTTGCTTAATCTATACGAATTGCAGTAGTGTAGATGTTCGACGCGTTTATGCCATAATTCGGTTTCATCAGTATGGACCATGTAACACGACAAATTGGATGAGCTTGAATCACAAACAATGTAGCAGTTTTCAGAAGTTCTGCGACCAGTTAATATTACAGAACCATTTTTATTTAAAATTTCACACCCTTGTTTAGTAAATTTTACACTATGATTATTATCGCATATTTGAGAGATGCTTAATAAATTATCTTTTAACCCTTCAACATATAAAACATTCTCAAATAGAGGGAGGTTAAAAAGTTGAATCGTACCTTGGCCAACAATTCTGCAGTTGCTACCATCACAAAATGTGACTGAGCCATTAGTCATGTCTTTAAGATTGGTGAATAGACTTTTGTCACTTGTCATATGTCTGGAGTAACCATTGTCTAGGTACCACTTTGAATGATTCAAAGCTTTGAAAGCGATGTGGGCAACCAAACATGTAACCTTAGGGACCTATTTCATTGCAGTTTTGGGTTTTGGAGTGTAGTTGGTCTTCTTATGTTTGTAGTTGTTATAAGTTCGACCCACTGAGTTAGATTTTAAGAGCTTCTTAAGTAAGTCAACAATTTTCTCAGCTAGAGTATTACGATTCTGATTTTTATAGTTGATATGGTTCCTTTTAGGTTTTACGGTCTGAAAAGTTTTAGTATTTTTAGAATAATTTTGATTCAGACTTTTCTCTTTTGAGTTAAAAGACTCCCCTTTCACAAATTTGGGTGACGTATTCTTATGTTTGGCAGGAATACTTTTGTCGTAGCCCAATCCAGATCGATCGCTACATTTTCTAGATCTGGATAAAAAATTTTCTAATTTAGGATCACCTTGGGATACTTCCATGTGTCCTTCAAACTCAAAAGCGAAGAGACTTCTAGTTTTAGCTTTTCATTTCAGATTTTAAGTTTTCAACTTGAGAGGTTTTGAAATCTAAGTCGCACTTAGTTTTTTCAAAGCAATCTGAAATGTGTGATTTTTCTAAGACTAGAATATCAAAATTTTCTTGTAGTTTTGAAAACTTTTCTTTTTGAAGTTTTAACTTTACAGCAATTTTGCAACTTTATCATAAGCATCTTGAAGATCTTCTTCATTTTCATGGTCACTATTTAGATTTTCGTCACTGGTTGAATTATCATTATTTGAATAAGTGAACTAGGCTAGACTCATTAGGGCTTTAGCATCATTAGCCGACTTAGTTTTAGAATCTTCTGACTCAAAAGAAGCTTCAGAGCAGGAAGATTCATCCCATGTAGCCAACATATCTTTCTTTTTAGAATTGTTCTTCTTATGACATTTGTTTGCTAGATGCCCATATTCATGGCAGCTATAGCATTGACTGTCTTTTAAAGATTTTCAAGTTTTAGATCTAGATCTTTTCTTTTAATTAGGTTTTTGCAAATCAACCCTCTTTTTACTTTTGAAAATCTTATAAAACTTTTTGGCTAAAAGGGTCATATCAACTTCAGAAGTTTCTAAATCAGAATTACTATTTTCATGAGAAATACTTTTAGAAGACTTAAGGGCGATGGACTTACCTTTAGGAGCTTTAAAGTTTAACTCGTAGGTTTGTAAAGAACCAACCAGTTCTTCTACCCTCATATTATCCGTATCACGAAGTTCCTAGGTCGCGGACACCTTTGAATTGAACCGTTCAGGCAATGAGTGCAGTATCTTTGCACAGACTTTACTTTTTGGGATTCTATCACGAAGACCCCACATAGAGTTGACAATGTCATTCAATCTTATATAGAAGTTTATGAAAGTTTCACTTTCTTTCATACGTATTTCCTCAAATTTGGTTGTGAGGATTTGAACTTTAGATTTCTTGACAATTGTTGTTCCCTCGTATGTCATTTCCAAAATATCCCAGGCTTTCTTTGCAGTTTCACAGGATATAATTCTCTTGAATTCATCCGGTGATAGTGCATAAGTAATTGCATTTAAAGCCTTTGCATTGGCACTACTCTCACTTTTTTGAAGAGTGATCCAAGAGAAGTAAGGTGTGACTTTTATTGTTTTAGATCCATCAGTACCAGTCACTTCAGTGGTAAGAGGGGTCCAATTGATCACCGTGGCTTGCCACACGCTCTCATACATGGATTCTAAGAAAATCCTCATTCTGGCTTTCCAATATGCATAGTTGGAGCCATTAAAAGGTGGAAGCCTAGTGGCTGAAAGGCTATCAAAATTTAACATCTTAAAAAGCTCAGATCGATTAGCTCAGGAAATTAATCTAATAAAGCAAGCTATTAGGCTTTGATACCACTTGAAAAGGCCGAGCTAAGAGTCCTAGAGGGGGAGAATAGGACTATGGCAAATTAAAAACTAAATATGGAATTAAATAAAAATAAATCAAGATAGCATCAACCAATCTCATAAAGCATAAATGAATAACAAACTCAAATGTATAAGTATTGAAAGGTTGATACAGATGTTGTTCTAAGGACAACCTTACACCAAAAACCAATGGCTTATGGTAGGACAACCTGATTTCTAGAATGGTCTGTGTATTAAAATCTCAAATCGATACAGAGGAATAAAGAAAGAAAATACACTAAGCTATTACAGCATTCCCACACTTGCATAAAAGAGATTACAACATTCACACAAAGGCTTAAAAAAATTTACAACATTCACACAAAGTCTCAATCAATCATCAACCACAAGACCAGAAATTATAGTGCTTTGCTTGTGTGTACACCAACTGTTTAGAAAAACAGTCACACAACTACTCCACTCCTAATATCCTCATACAGTGGATATTGGCGTTCACTATGAAATAGGTTTTTCAAGGTTCACCTAAAACCCTCACAATTGTGTCTTTCAAGTGGGCTTACACAATTTAAAAACCCCACACTCTGAGTTTTCTGGATCACCTCAGACAAACCAAAACAGAGATTTTCCTAGCACAATCTCAAAAACCAAAAAGAGATTTAGAAAAAGGTAAATATACTTATCTGGATATTCTCCTTTGATGAAGCCTGGTAGAACCAATTCGAAGTAGTTGTTGAACGTAGATATTCAATGTTCACACTCAACTTATGAAAGGGTTCTAAATGATTTTTAGATTAAATCACCTTAGGCTAGCTTGATTTGATGTTGATCTCAAGAAAGGGAAAAAACTTAAATCCCTTCTTCAAATAAGAATGGAATAGAGAACTCAAAATTAAATACAAAAAACACATTAAAAATATCTTAAATACTGACCAATTTGCTTCTCAAATGTGGGGACAAGTTTTCTTAGAGTAGTCACTTTAATATCTTGGAATGGTATGAAAAACTCTGAAAATCGTCCTCAATTTATGGGCAAAAATACTATTCACTTGACTGGCCCAGATGCCGGTTCGACTGGTTGAAGGACCAACAAGAATTCAAAATTTCGGGTGCGATAAGATAAGATTGATCTTTGACTGGTCGAGTGGGCTTAAGAATGGTTGCTAGACTTTGAGTCGAGCTTGCTCGACTGATTGTTCACTCGACTGGTCAAGCAGTCTCTAGGACTGGTCGAGGATTCAATAGAAAATTTAAAAAATCACAACAAACCTCAGACTGGTTGAGAAAATTCTTAGACTGGTCGAGCCAGTACTAGGACTAGTCGAACATAGGCTAAGACTAGTTGAGAATAAGCCTATAAAAATGATATAATGACCCAAATTAAGTATGCAATTAGTATAACCTAACCTATGGCCAATCTAGGGGTCATTCATACCTTAAAGGTGAAATATGAACATCGAAACACCGTTCGCTTCGGTAGATAGATTATCATGAAGTACTTAAAGCTTGTCATCTTGAAGTACTTTGAAGTTTGACAATGTATATACGAAGATGACCTTGAACTTGAGACTTGAGTTTCAACTTGAGTAAAGCATGTTGCCTTGATATATTTGAAACTTGAAAACTTATCTAGTTCTTGAGCTTCTTGTTCATGAACTTCTAGATCTTGTACTTGATATGCATGAACTTGAATTTGAACTTCTTGAGCTTGTACTTGAGTGTAGGCAAAGGATGATATAAAGTTGAGCTACACAAGACACAGATTCCAAGAGGTTTTGGCACTACAAAATTTGACAATTATAGAAGCTAGAAAACATAGCACTTACAATCTCCCCCTTTGTCAAATTTGTGACAAAACACACTTCATTTAAATAAGATAAGCATAATACGCACAATAAAGAATCATGCACCACCAGTTAAGGAACCAAATAGCAAACTAAATACTCCCCCTTAATATATTACTCCATAGAAATCAAGACGAGAAATTTAGGAGAAATTGCTACCTAACCACTTCTCCACATATAACATACATCCACTCTATAGAATCCAATATCATAGACATGAAATAGGCATATCAACACAAATTCTCTCCCTTTTTGTCACAATATGACAAATGAAAGAACCTATAAATGAAGATGGAAACAAAATAGTAATAAGTAATGATAGAGAAAGGTCAAGAGAACATAAATATTGGAAGATAATTACTCAAACAAGTCCACAATATGTCCAAGCATATAAAGAAATCCACAACTGAAAGTGGCATCGACAACTGAAACTGAAGTCTGTAAGCTCGTTCGCAACGCTCAATAAAACCTTCATCATGCAGTTTATTGGTGGGAAGGACAGCCAGAAACCAATGACTCATCTCCTCACTATTTCCTAAAGGGACGATGAGCTGTTGAAAGACTATATTGCACGATTCAACCAAGAAGCGATGCAAGTAGAAGGTTACTTAGACCAGATAGCTCTGGCCTCAATGATAGACGGTATTAAGGGTGAAAATTACTTAGTTTTACGTACATGATAATGCTTAAACATTTTATTTTAATCATGTTTTTGTTGCAAGGTGAATTTAAGAGCTTGGATTGAAAAAGGGTACTAAAGGCAAGGATTTGATGCTCACAAATCACCAAGGCAAGGGACGGATCTTAGGAGACCAAGATCGAAGAATTCACATGCCAAAGATAAGAGAAAATCAAGTGATTGAAGATTAAGAAGCCTGAAAATTGTCCTGAATGCATGATCACAAGGTTTCCACCATCCGGTTGGCATGAAACTTTATGCCTGACCTGAGGATCATAAAGTAACCGTACACACAAAATTTCAGCCCTTGGATCTGTGTGGAAGTGGTCCAACAGAAATATCAACCATAAATCACTAACTTGGGGCCCACCTGATCTCTGGATATGCTTCAAACTTGGGCTCAACCTCTTAAATTGGATGGAAGGACGGATGAACGGAGCGGATTGCTCAAAACATCATTGTAGATGCCACCTTGAGTGGTGTGCGTTGCATTGCACACGTGCACTTGTAGTGCACTGGAAATCAAGTCGGGTCAAACTGACTTTGATCCGACTCACGCCCGGATTCACGTCCAACGTCTACACGCTGGGACATTGTGATGATGAGTGGCCCACCACCATTGATCAGAAGGACGATCTGAACTGTCCAATGTGTCTAGACGGTGGGGCCGACTAACACTATGAGGTCCATCTACAACCATGCACGCACACACAAGAAGAGCACGATCAAATGCAAGATGAACGACAGGAAGATTGATCCCTTGGGCCGCACCAAACTCGAGCAAAAGTGTCCATTCCAGACTGAAATTCAGCCACGAATCCAATGGACGAGGTGGATTTCTTTGATGACGTCAATTAGGGGCCCCACTGTCGCCACTGATGTCCAAATTCCGCATGCAATACGCAAGCCAACATCCGGACGCTATGGGCCGTTTGATGATCATGGATAGGGTCGGACTGACGATCCTAGCCATCTAAACCCCTCCCATGGGACAACCGACCAAGGCCAAGAAGGTCGAACGGAATAGATTCCGCAACTTGGTTGGCCATCCGCGCCAAACGCAAGTCGACCGTAAACTCCTTGTGCGTAAGTTCCACTGCCACAACCGACCTCCTTGCCGCTATAAAAGAGAGAGAGAAAGGGATGTGAGGGATCATCCAGGGCCGTGGGAAGAAAGAGAGAGGGTAAGAGAGCGTGGAGTGGGCCGACATCTGACGTGAGAAGAAATGGACGAGAGAGAGGGAGGAGGAGTGGACGGCTGCCACATAGTTTTTCATCTTCTCCTTCTTCTTTAGTTTTTTTTTTTTTTTCCTTTCCTTTGATGTTTTTCTTATTTATATATATATATATATATATATATATATATATAGAGAGAGAGAGAGAGAGAGAGAGAGAGAGATTTTAGTTAATCATGTCTATGATTGGCTAAACCTCTTAGTTAAGGCTATGAGATGAAGCTCGTGGCATGATTGAGATGTTTGCTTTGTTTTGAATCATGTTTTATTAAATTCTCTTGGATTCTAGTTTGATTATGAAGGAATATTTTTAGTTTTTAATGGTTTGTTGTGACTGAAATTACAATGGATCTGTGATTGCTTTGAATATCTTTTCCTAGAATTAAGATTATGAAATTAGTGAGTCCCGTTGTTCACCATCGTCCCTTGGGCATGGTAGGGTGACGGAATCCTTCCTAACTTTTACAATTCTCTTATGATTAGTTGTGGGTTTGGTAAATTATTGTTGTTTGCCTTGTTTCCTTGGCATGGTTTGGTGACGAAATCACTTCCAAGTCTTCACCACTCTTATCTATTGATGATTAGATCCATGAGAAGTTCAAAGATCTGACAAATCTCCTCTTACTAACTAGATAAGATAGGACTCTAATTCCAGTTGAGTTTTTGAATTATATAAGGTAGTGTCTCAATTGCTACCAGTGGATCCTTGAAAATGCTAGTTTCCCACCTTTGAATTTTTCAAGTTTTAGTTACATAATTTACAATTGTCCTCTTAAATTCTCCTGATTTAAATTACATCTTCTTCTAGTTCTAGTTCTAGTTACTTTCAAAATACTACAAGGTTCAGTCCCTGTGAATTTGACTTCGGTCTTACCGAGATTATTACTACATCGCGACCCTACACTTGAGGTTGTGAACAAGTTTTTGGCACCATTGCCGAGGATTGACGTTTGCGTTGTTCTTAGATTAATTAGCTTTAGAATTAGTTTAAGATTAGAGTTTTTTTTATTTTCTATTTTTAGGATTAGGGTTTTTCTGTTTGATTTAGAAACTAACTTAAATTTCCTATTTTTTAAGATCTTCATATAGAAACTTCTAATTTTGTAATCTCTTTCTAATTTTTCTATCTTTTTATTTCTAGATTAAGGTTTGTTTTCTATTCTTAGAAACTTTCTAATTTTAGGTTTAGGAACTTTCCTTTTTAGAAAATAACTCCTCTTTCTATTTTTGTTTTTAAAAACTTTCTTATTTTAGATTTTCTGTTTTTAGAAACTAACTTGTTTTGTTTTCTTTTGCAGGATTCTAACATAGGAACTTCTAAATTGATAACTTCCTTCTAATTCTTTCTCTTTCTATTTCTAGATTTCATATTGTTGTAGGAATTTTCTTTTATTTTAGGAGTAGATTCAGAGTTAGGTTTTCACCATAGAAGAGTGGGTAGGTCAGTATGCAAAGATGGATAAGAGATCATGGGGAGGGATGCATGATGATTATGATAGGAAACAACCTATGTCTCAAAATTTTTCTAAAACCATCATCGAGAATCGACTAGCATACAATGCTCCACCAGTTAAAAAGCCTTTACGTGATCATATGCGGGAGAACAATTACACGATTTGGTTTAAGAGAACAGTACGTGAGTGTTTGGGTTATCATAACTGTACTGTAGATATAACATATACATTATGGAGGCCCACAGTACTTGGTGACGTCAACACACCACGGGGGTTATTCATGTGTGGCATACCATGCAAGCCGATTTCATAGCTCATGTGGCAAGCCAAGTGGGATTACTGATTGAGTTAATCATATGCTTTTATCATAATAAGTAAATTTGTTAGGTACACTATAAATGTATGAGGTTTATTGATGATGTTAATGCATTTTTTTTAAAAAGATCATTTTAAGGGTTGAGCCCAAAATTAAAGAATATTCAAAGCTCAAGTAAACCACACCCTATGACACAATGAGAATAAGGGATCATTTAGTACTATGAATTTGGGGGGGATTTGAGGGGATATTTCAAACCTCTTGGTTGTTTGGCACCATAAAGTAACTGGCCGGGGGTTTCAAAGCCAGGGGGATTTGAGGGGATATTTCAAACCCCCTGGTTGTTTGGCACCATAAAGTAATCGGGGTTTCAAATACCCTCAAAGAGGGATTTAAAACCCACGGTAAGAAGTTGGATTATATGTAAAATCCTTACAAGAGTTGCATATGTAATACGTGTGTCACTAGACTATTAAACTATTGGGCACATAACCCACTAATGATATCCCAAAACAACTACATTATTAAATACATCACTATAATTACTTTAATACGATGATTAGCACCATCCAAACATTGTCCATTTAAATCAATGGTTAAAAATCATTGGTTAGTCACTCAGACATGATCTTGTGCTTGTGGCTCATTTGAGACTAGGAATTTCATCATTTTCAATCCAAGTATATATTTCAGCGGGCTTATTACAACCGTTGTGTCAAACATTACATACGTTCACTAATTAGTGGTATTAAGTTGATTTAGTAATTAAATTCAAACCTTGTAAATATACCATGCTTAACTACTCTTGGATTAAAGTTGATTCACTTTTGGATTAAAGTTGATTCCCATGGTGCCAAACACAACATGAGGATTTCAAACACAGGGTTTTAGAATCCCGGGGATTCCAAATCCACACTCCCAAATGGCCTAATGATTTACAGTGTTGAAACTTTTGTAGGGCTTACAGTGATGCTTATTTGTCATCCAACAATATATTCATAAGATAACATAGAGATAGAATAAGGAAAAACACAAATAAATCCTGGGGTTCAAAATCCAGGGGATTCCAAATCTATGCTCCCAGACTGCAGCCTAATGATTTGCAGTGTTGAAACTTTCGTGCAGCTTACCGTGATGCTTATTTGTCATCCACCAGTATATTCACAAGATATAGAATAAGAAAAAACACAAATATCAGCTTGATCCAAAACTTCCATGGCCCTGATAAATTTTCCATTGTAGACGTTACATTCAAACTGTGTTTGTGTGTTGTAGTCCAGTTGAATATTTGATATGATTCATTTTTAGACTCAATTATTAAAATTTATCTGCTAAAATAGGTGCACGAAGTGAATAAAATACATAAATAGCAGTGGACGCGGATTAGATACTGACCAGGTCAGTAGCCAAATCGCTACTGAAGTGATGTCACCAAGCTCTATAGACCCTAGCATGATGCATATGTTGTATCCATACCATCCAACCATTTGGAGAGATCTTTTCATGGCATAAGAAAAAGAAGTAGATAGATTTAAAGTTAAAGTGGATCCACCACAGAAAAACGTGAGAGTAGTCACACTCACCGTTGAAACATTTATAGGGTCCGCCATAATGCATTTTTCAGATCCAACCTATTCATAAGTTAACATAGAGATAGATGAAGTGAAAACAAAAATATCAGCTTGATTGGAAACTTCTGTGGCCCTAAGAAGTTTTGAACGGTGGATGTCACTGTACCCACAGTTTTCTATGGTGCAGTCCACTTGAACTTTAGATCTATTTCATTCTTTTTCTTATGCCATAAAAAGATCTCTCCAAATTAATGGACGGGATGGATACAACACATGCATCATGGTGGGGAACCCACTTCAGTAGCGATTTGGCATCTAATCCGATGTCCAATCACGGTGGCCTCACGTAATAATCAGTACGCAATCCGCACCGGTAGCTAGCATCTACTCGCAGACGGGGGGTCTGACACCCTCGATGGTTGTATGGATGATATCCAGGCACTTCGAAATTGTACACGTGGCATATGTTCCTAAAATTAAACTGTAGAAATTGTGTTACGCATCATGGATGCATTGTGAACTAAAAAAATAAGCTTATTTCCTTTTCAGAGTAACGGATTGATGGTCATTTATTGGACAGTTAATAATATAAATATAGAACGGTCCAATGGTCACAAAGGTCACAAACAAGTGTCCAAGAATCAGAGGTTAGGGTTATTCAAACAATCTGATTTTGGGATTATGACTCGAAAACAGTAGGATTTCAAATCTAGACGGTTTAGCTTGAGTTAATATATGCCAAGTGTACAGTTTCTGAGTGCATTCCGGATCTTGGGATTATGACTTGGAAACAGTGCCTGCGTATCAAATGTCCTCTGCATCCAGATGCTTGCCACGTGTACCTCAACTCCAATTCAAGGACTTGGATTCGGTGGTGACGGACGCGGATTGGCTACTGACAGGTTGAGTAGCGAGAATGCTACTGAAGTGACCACACCAAGTTCCGTGGGCCGTACCATGATGTATGTTTTGTATCCACGTCGTCCACCTATCTATCTGAAGAGCACATTTAGCGTAAGAACCAAAGACTTAGTCACATACAAAGCTCCAGTGGACCCCACCACAGAAAACAGTGGGGAGAGTAATGCCACCGTTAAAAACTTCTAAATGCCACAAAAGTTTTTGAACAGGTTAGATTTCGAACAAAAAAAATATATACATGGTGAGCCTTAGGAAAGTTTCAACCATGGGCATCAATCTTCCCGCTATTTTTTATGATTGGCCCACTAAAGCTTTGGATCTGCCTCATTCTTTGACTCATACTTTAAAATATATCTTCAAATGTACGCTGTGGATACAACACATACACCATAGTAGGGGTCCACAGAACTTGGTGGTGTCACTTCAGTAGCGAGTCTCGCTGCTCAACCTGTGAGTATCTAATCCGTGTCCGGTGGTGACGTTAACGATTGTCAGACATCAAATTCACAGGAAACTCTACATTGGGATGCTAGGTGGGGCCCACCGTGATGTTTGTTCATCCGTTCATCTCTTTTGGGAGATTGGGACGTGGATTGCGTCCTACCCCCGCCCGTCTCCAGCTGAGAATGGGCGGGAGCTTTGAGTGGCCACCACAATGTGTAGATCTTATTTACACCATCCCTCCATTCTTTTCAAATCATTCCAAGGCATAAGCCCGAAAATGAAGCAGATCTGATGCTCAAGTAGACCACGCCACAGGAAGGGCAATGATAATGATTCTCACCGTTGATACTTTTTTAGGGCCCGCTGTGATGTTTATTCGGCATTTGTTGAGGGTCAAATATTGCATATTAGACCCTAGTTATTACATGGATTTACGACCATGAAAATGTTTAAAGGCCTATTTAAATAGGGTTTGTGCTGCAGGGTGAATTTACGAGCATGTGACTGAAAAGGATGTTAAGAGTGTGGATTTAACACTCTGATGTCACCAAGGTAAGGGAAGGACTACAAGGGACCAAGATCTATGGATTTACACGCCGGAGATCAGAGAAATTTCAGTCATTCACCTTAAACAGGCCTAAAAGACGTCTAGAATGCAATATTACAGGGTTTCCACTATCTGATCAGCTCAAAACTTTATACAGGGCCTGAGGACTCTAAATTAACTGTACACGTCGAATTTCAACCAGTGGATCCCTTTAGAAGTAGCCCAACGGTCAGATCAGCCCATAAACCATTGATTTTGGGTCCATTTGATTTTTGGATATGCTTCAAACTTGGGTTCAACCCATTAAATGAGGTGATAAAACGTATGGATGGAGTGGATCTCTCAGAAACATCACCGTGGACTCCAACTGAATTAGGGTGTGCATGGTGCACAAGTGCACCAGATGTGCACGTCAACTGTATCTCTTTCTAAAACGGGTTGGTCCCGTGACTAACTTAAAAACGGCAACTGCCGTTTTTTTCTTCCGCAGACAGTTGCGCATGGGCATTTTTCGAAAGCTGGTGGACCACCATCATGGACCATCTGTCCGATCCAAGCCGTCCATCTTGTAGAGGACCTCGGGACAGTCGAACTCATGTTTACCTCGTACATCAATGCAAGCGCATGTACAGGTCACAGCAGTCACAAAAAGCTCGTTCTGCTTCGTCCAAACCTATGGCGACATGATTTCTTTCGTGGGTTACACCGAATCTGATCTAAAATTGTCTCTTCCCATCCGAAATTTCGAGAGGAATCCGGTGGACGGAATGGATTTCTCAAAACAAAATCGAAGTGGGCCCCACCGACTTCAATAGCGAACCCATCTTGCGCAAGCCCTGTTTTCCTCATCCGGACAAGTACGGGATTTGCGGGGAGTAGTGGGTCACAATCATTAATCGTTTGAGTGATCCAAACCGTCCAATGTGTCCACAGGAAGGCCAATACCCTAGCCAAGATTTCAGAATTGACAGATAGGTTGATATCGCGCTGCAAATATGCTCCAAACGCAAGACGTTTTTGCGCTTTCGCTGCGCATGCGAACTCTGCTGCGTAAACAGCTTTCATCCAATTTCCACTGACTCCAGCTCTTTCCTCTTGTGCGTGAGAGCTCTCCAACGACGGTAGCAGCCTATAAAAGAAAGAGGAAAGAGAGAAGATGGGGATCGAGTGCTTGGACATGGAGCAGAGAGAGAGGAGGCTGGACGTGAAGCACAATTCCACGGCTGAGAGAGTTTTTCTTTTTCTTAGTTTTTATTTTTTGTTTTTATTTTTTATTTTTTTAATTTGAGGATAGCCTAATCATGGTAAGCTAAACCTCTTAGCTAGGGTTAAGAGGTGAAGCTTGTGGTGTGATGGGAACGATTCTATGGTTTTGATTCATGTTATGGCTTTGATTCATGTTAGACTAAATTGATATTGATTTAATTTGATTAATAGGAATGCTTCCAGTTTTTAATGGTTTGTTGTGACTGAAATTACAATAGATCTGCGATAGCTTTGAGCATGTTCTTAGCATTATAGGGTTTATGAATTTGGGAACCATGTTGTTCACCATCGTCTCCTAGGCATGGTTGGATGACGAAACTCTTCCTGACATTCATACATCACTCAGATTGGCTGTGAATTGGTTTAATTTTGTTGTTTGCTTTGTCTCATGGGCATGGTTTTGTGATGGAATCCATTCTAATTTACACCCATCTGATCTCTTGAAAACTAGATTAAAGAAAGTTAAGAATTGATTTCCAGGTTATATCTTCTAACTGGATGAAGATGGGACTCGAAGTCTAGTTAAGTTCATGAATCGACCGTAGATCTCCTTGATCTCTACAAGTGGATCCTCTAAATCCCTAGTTTTCTACCTCTTAATTCTTTAAGTTTTAGATTAATATTTTACCATTATTCCCTCAAATTCATTCGATTTAGATTTCATCTTAGTCTAATTCTAGTTCTATTTAGTTTCAGATTACGTACAGGTTTCAGTCCCTTGGATTCAACCTCGGTCTCACCGAGTTTATTACTACATCACATGTAAGCCCCGTATCCTAGACCGTATCGTTCCATAGGCTTCCGCGGTCTTTCCGATCGAATTCTGGCAACCTTCGACCCTTAATCGGTATTTGCGCGCGACCTTAATTCTCATGCCGTCAACCCAAGTCGGCTCAACCCAGGACTCGTACCTTAGCGACGGCGCCGTTGCCGCGGTTCCGATGCCGCGACTCGCGCGCTGATGCGATGCTCTGGTCGGGAGTTGTGGGCCAGCGTTCGGTGCGAGGAAAACGCCGCGCATGTAAATTTCGAGAGAATCTCTACAAGGTGTCACATCAATCAATCAATCCCATCAATCCCATCATGTCAAGTACACATCACCTTTCACCCTTTCCCAAGCAAGCCCCAAAGTCAAAAAGTTCTTACACAACCCATACCCTTTCTTACAACTTTTGCCAAAAAAGTCAAAAAGCCTCTTACACTCCCATCCCTCTCTCCCATCCATCACTCCATCACCCATCGTTCTCTCTCTCTCTCTCTCCCTTACAAGTCTCTCTCATTTGCAAACTCTCCCTTAAGCAAGAAAATCCCATACGTATGGGCCCTCCCATGGTGAGAAAATACAAGTGTGGCCCACCTTTTCATCCCTAGATCTCTCATCTCAACCATCCATTTCTCATCTTCCTCCATCAAAGAGAAGCATAAGGAGCTAAGGAAGCCAAGGGAGCAAGAAGATCAAGCGGTGGGTGTCTTGATATGGTAGTTTTTGATGTTTTTAAGATGGGCCAAGTGAGGCCAACCGATCAATGGTTTGGATCTCACTTTGGACCCTAAGATATGGCCAATGGCCCACTTGGATCATCATGATCATTCCATGATGGGGCCATTCTCCATGGACCCCATCATGATGTTTACTTTCTTGCATATTTAGGGTCATCTAGACCGTCTAATTTAGTGGAGAAGGGATCTCCACCGTTGGATTTAATTTTAATGGGCCCACATGTAATGGGACCCACTTGATGTATGATTTAGTGCAAGGGAGGGCCCATAGTGCCGGGGTCCCTCCATCACGCGGGTCTCACTCTCTATCTCTCTCCCTTTTATTTTATTTATTTATTTTATTTTATTATGATAATGAGGTTGTGTGGCCCACTTGAATGGGCCCCACTATGAGGTATGTATTTTGTCTAAGTCGCCTAAGTGGGACCCACTTCATGTTGTAGTACCCACACTACCCATCATTGGTGGCCCACCTGAGCAGCTCACTTGCATGGCCAGACCGTCCAGCGTCCCTGGACGCTGGAGGTTTGTTGGAAATCACAAATATCACCTTGTTTCAAAGGATATGGGTGGCCCACTCATATGGGTCCCACCTTGATGTATGTATTAAATCCATGCCGTCCATTCCTTTCCCAAGATTGTTTTAGGCGTTGAGCCAGAAGATGGGAGCAATCAGACTTCCAGGCGGGCCATAACATGGCAAACAGTGGGCTTACCATTGAAACATCCCCTATTGCTTCTATATACTGAAACAGGCCCAATATTAGGCTTGTTTTGCTTGTCTTGAGCCATGGAGGGCTATTAGACGGAGTGGATTACTGGACATGGGCCCCACCTGTGAAAAACCACAGGAAATCATTTTTTTTAAAAAAAAAAAAACAAAACAAAACAAAGCTAAACAAGGGATGCATCTATCGACAAGGATCAGTGTAAATAGAGGATCTTTGAAGGAAACATTCTATGCTCCTTGACACAGTGGATTACTAAAAGCAACTAGTTACATTGGGTTGAAGATAACAAGTGGGCCCCCTCCAAATTCCAACACCATCCAAGGCTCAGGTGGCCCACACCGTATGAAACAGTGGGATTGAACCTCTACCTTTGAAACCCTTTTTGGGCCCACAGAAGTTTTGGATCACGGTAAAATTTGTTTTCACCCTTCATCTAGGTCTACTTGACCTTACCAACGGGTTGGATGAAATATAAACATTATGGTGGGCCCCACATGGAGCCCACAGTGGTATTTGTGCTTTGCTGGACGGTGGAGCCCACTGTGTGTGTTTGTGTTGAGGCCACTGTGATGTTTGCGTGCATGTGTGGGTGTGTACGTGTGTGTATGTATATATATATATGTGTGTATATATATATACATATATATGTGTATACACATATATATGTATATATATGTGTATATATATGTGTATATATATATGTGTGTATATATATGTGTATATATGTGTATATATATGTGTATATATATGTGTATATATGTATATATATATATATATATATATATATATGTATATATGTATATATATATATATATGTATATATGTATATATGTATATATGTATATATATATATATATATGTATATATATATATGTGTGTGTGTGTGTGTGTGTGTGTGTATACATAATATTATATTATATATAATATTGTATGTGCTATATATATATTATATATATTTTATTATATATAATTTGTTGGTGATGGGAGGCCCATCTCAGTACTTGTGGCCCGTGGTCGAGGCCCACTTTGATATGTATTTAAGGCCCATCTCCGCTTACTTGTGGCCCATGGTCGAGGCTCACTTTGATTTATATGTAAGGCCCATGGGTCGAGGCCCATTTGATGCATTAGGGGCCCATGGGTCGAGACCCATTAAGATGTAATGGGGCTAATGGGTTGAGGCCCATTTGATGTACATATGGGGGCCCAATTGGCGAGGCCCATTTGATACATATAAGGCCCATAAGATTAGGCCCATTTGATGCATTCTAAGGCCCACGGGTTGTGGCCCATTGCAGTGCACATAAGGCCCATTGGTGCGGCCCATTGATGTGGCCCATTTGATGAATATGAGGCCCATATGATACGGCCCATTTGATGTATTGAAGGCCCAATGGGATATACCTAAGGTCCATTGCAATGTGCAATCCCAACATGATTTATGTAATGATGTTTACGACGAGCTATACCTTGGGAGCAATGGCGGTTTGACGTCCCCATTGCAAGTATAGTGTTGGTTAAATGTCCGCATTATGACTTTCCCTAGGGCCCATACGTGTAATGTGTAGGCCGTCTAGGCCCATCTTCATTATGAACATCATCCATCCTATATAACACATTTAGTTCCATGATTCATGATCATATGCATCATACGTATGCTTGATATGAGAAATGATTGATCATCGCATATGCCTTCGGGCAGATTGTTTAGGGACTCCCGTAAAGGGGGTGTTGCCCTACATGAGCGCACAATACGCGCAGGATTGCTGTATGACTGGATAGTGTGATTCATGCATTCGCATTGTGTGATATGGTTACTGTACGCCCTAGCGACATCAGGGCCGTAGCCTCCACAGACGTATCGTGGTTGGCAGGATTGGATACCGAAAATACTGTTCTACATGGGGTGCTATAGATATCCCTGGGTGAAAGTCCCTAAACCCTTATGGTACCAAGAGGTTGCTCCAACGTCTAGACCGAGTGGGTGCATGAGCGCCGAGTGCCGATTACCAGACGGTTGCGCTTTCCACTGTGTCATGGTCGGTTGGAAGGGGGTGCGGCCTTACCCGCCCGAGAGTAGGGGGCAATGCTAGGCTGAGTCTGACTAGCTCGAGAAATAGGTCCGCTATTGACGAGCCGAGCCCGATTTTGGCAGGTGGATAGTGAGGTCTTTTTCACTCACCTTATTGCGCGCGATGGGGCGGCAATCTGGCTTGGAGTGTACTAGACCCCGGTGATATTCCAGATTTTGAGCTGTATTGATATGTGGACTTAGATGAGGATTTGTATGCTTGAGTTGCATTTCGCATTGCATGGCCTTGGTATGGCCGACATCATTCATGCTTTGCATCGCATGGCCTTGGTACGGCTATGGTATTCTTAGCCTTCATCAGCATGTTCCGCATTACTCTGATACTGCATAACTGCATTACCACCTTGAGCATACACTTTCACCACCCTCTAAGCTTTCTATAAGCTTATGCACGACCGTTGCGCGCAGGTGACGTTGGATCGCAGCAGCGCTGAGGCTTGGACGCGTAGCTGATCATTTTGGAGTTTTTGTTCATCATCATTGTATTTCCCTTTATGCTCATTGTACTTGTAAAGTTTTTGATCATAGTGAAAATGTGATGGAGCTTTTTGGTTGTTGCTTGTAGGTTATGCCTTTAGTTATGCTTATTACGAATCAAACTGATGTTGAAAATCCTCCTTGTAGCATCCCAGGATCGGAACCTGGCGAATGGGCGCTGGGAGCCGAGAATGGGGTTCTACGGAGGCTGTCGGCGCCGAATTCGGCGATCGAAAATTTTGTGAGTCTGGTTTCCGAGTTTGAGGCGTGACATCACAACCCTATACTTGGGGAGTGAACAAGTTTTTGGCACCGTTGCCGGGGATTAACGGTTACGTTTTCTGAGACTAATTAGTTTTAGAATTAGGTTAAGATTAGGATTTTACTAACTTTAGGTTAAAGGTTTTATTTTATTTTATTTTTAGGAACTAACCTATTTTCCTGTTTTGTAGGATCCTGACATAAACTTCTAAATGGGTAATCCCTTTCTAATTCCTCTACTTTTTCTAATTTTAGAATTAGGGTTTAAGTTTTAGAAATTTTCTAATTCTAGTATTTTTCTATTTTTAGGAAATAGTTTATTTTTTAAAATTTTCCTCTTTTGTTTTTAGAAACTAGGTTAGTTATTTCCCTTTTAGAAATTCTTTCTAATTTTATAAACTAACTCATCTTTCCTTTATGTTATTTTTAGAAACCTTCCTTTTTAAGAATTAGTTTATTTTTAGAAATTTTTTAATTTTAGGTTTAGATTTTCTATTTTAGAAACTTTCTAATTCTAGGCCTTCTTTTTAGAAACTAACTTAGCTTCTAGGTTTAGCGAACTTTCCTTTTTAGAAACTAACTTTCTATTTCAATTGCAGGAACTTTTTAACTTTAGACTTTCTATTTTAGAAACTAATCTCTTTTGTTTTCTTTTGCAGGATCTTAACATAGGAACTTTTCATTTGGTATCATCTTTCTAACTTCTCCTCTTACTTTATGTACTTTTCTAATTTTAGATTTAGATTCTTCTTTTAAGTAACTTTCTATTTTCTAGTTTTAGAAATTTTTACCTTTTTTAGAAACTAACTTTCTATTTTTTTTTAAATTTTTAGTAACTTTCTAATTCTAACTCTTTTAGAATCTAACTCTGTTTCTTAATTTATTTTTAGAAATTTCCTACTTGTAGATTTTTTTAGAAACTAACCTTCCTATTTTGTAGGTTTTTAAGATAGAAATTTCTAATTCGATAAGCTCTTTCTCTACTTTTTATTTTTCAGATCTCTTTTAGTAACTTACTTTCTAGTTTAGGACTCTCCTAATTTATTTTAGAAATTTCCACTTTCCTTTAGGAATTTCTTCTTTTAAAAACTAGTTTACTTCTATCTTTCTTTTTAAGGATTTTCTAATTCTAGACCTTCTCTTTAGAAACTGACTTGTTTTGTTTTCTTTTGCAGGTTTTTAACTTAGGGACTCTAATTTGGTAACTTCGTTCCAACCCTCTCTTTCTTTTCCTTTCTTAGGATTAGGTTTCAAATTTGATTGAGGGCTGTGAGTGTTTTATGCCCAAGTGGGCCCGTGACAACGCTCGACGTCTCTTGACTGAAGGAGGATTGGTTAATGGGTTAACTATCCATCGCAGGACTAGACACCATTCGAAATCCCCTAAGTTAATTGAAGTGATGGCTAAAAACCAACCTCTTCTACCCCAATCTAGGGTGGAGGACATTCAGGATGAGAATGAGGTGCATCAAACACCCCCGCATTGTACTTTACGAGATTATTTACAACCAGCGGGGGTGAGTACGCCCTCATGCATGATTTTTTCCGAAAATACAGGACATATGGACATCAAGCCAAGGGTTATCTTACTCCTTCCTAAGTTCCATGGGCTTGAATCTGAAGAACCATATCTACATTTGAAAGAGTTTGATGAGATCATAACCACTTTATATTTTCAAAATGTGTCTGAGGACACAGTTAAGCTGAAACTCTTTCCTTTTTCTTTGAAGGAGAAGGCTAAGACGTGGTTACATTTACTGCATCCTAGATCCATTGACACATGGAATGATATGCAGAGGGAATTTATAAAGAAATTTTTCCCACATCATAAAACGATTACCCTTAGAAAAGCAATCATGAACTTCACCCAAAAGGAAGATGAAACATTTTACCAATGTTGGGAAAGGTTCAAGGATTTGGTCAGTTCATGCCCGTAACACGGCTTTGAAACATGGCGCATTACAAATTTTTTCTATGATGGACTAACATCTTCCATGCGCCAAATGGTCGAGACAATGTGTAATGGAGAATTCATTAATAAAAATGTCGATGAGGTATGGGATTACCTCGATAGTCTTGCTGAAAAAACACAATCATGGGACTATTACCCAAAATCGAACACCACGTCTAGGCCAACTCAATCTAAGGAGAAAGGTGGATTGTATCTCTTGAAAGAAGAGGATGATCTCAAGTATAAAGTGACTACGCTCATAAGAAAATTTGAGTCCATAGAAGGAAAGAAGGATAAAGTTAATGAAAGTGTTTGCGGCATCTGTGATTGCAACATTCATACAACTGAAAATTGTCCTACGATACCCACCTTTCGAGAAGTGTTGAATGAACAATCCAATGCCGTAAATAATTATCAAAGACCTTTCAATGGATCGACCTCTAATATGTACAATCCTGGTTAGAAAAATCATCCAAACTTTAGTTGGAGAAATGGACAAACTGCTACCCCTTAAAGTTTCTTCAATCAAAATCCAAATCAGGGGAAACCTCAAGAAGAACCAGTTCAAAATTCCATGCAAGAGCTGACCCAGGCAATGTGAGATTTTATACAAAAGATAGATTCACGTATGATGGTTATAGAAAAGGGGATGCTTCTTGCACAACCGCTCCCTAATCCTAAACCGCAATACGAGATAAGTAATCCCAGCTCTTCAAATCAAATGGAGCACGCTAAATCCATCACCACTCTTAGGAGTGGAAAGATCATTGATAAAACCCTTCCGGTTTGGCCCGAAAAGCCTCAAGAACCAGAAGAGGACAACAATGATGGATCTAGTAAGGTCTCACAAAAATTAGAACCGAAACTTCTAGAAAAGCCAGTTGCTTCATTTTTCCAACCATTGGTTGCACCAAAACCTCTCTCTAACTCTCAGGATATCCTAGAGGTATTGAAACAAGTGAAAGTCAACATTTCTATACTTGATGTCGTAAAACAGATACATTCATATGCCAAATTCCTGAAAGATTTATGCACGACCAAACGACGGCAAAGTATTCAAAAGAAGATCTTCTTGACAGAGAAAGTGAGTGTCATCCTAAAGCAAGACGTACCACAGAAATTCAAAGATCCCGATAGCCCAACCACATCATGTGTAATCGGGGACCATCGAATTGATCACGCACTTCTTGACTTGGGAGCGAGTGTCAATCTGATTCCCTACTCGGTATACAAACAGTTTCTAAAAGAGAACATCCATTCCCGATTCGGAATGCCTCGGGCTATCATTAGTGATAGGGGCTCACACTTTTGTAATAGGCTATTCGAGAGTTTAATGAAGAAATACGATATCTCTCATAAGGTGAGCACCCCATATCACCCACAGACAAGTGGGCAAGTTGAGATTTTCAATAGGGAGATCAAACACATTTTAGAGAAAACGGTTAACCATGACCGTAAGGATTAGTCAATCCGATTGATTGATGCTTTATGGGCTTACTGTACTGCGTTTAAAACCCCTATTGGAATGTCTCCCATTAGACTTGTTTATGGGAAGGCTTGCCACTTGCCTATGAGTTGGAACATAGAGCCTACTGAGCAATCAAAAAATTGAATTTCAATCTGGATAACGCTGGCTCGCTATGCAAACTTCAGTTGAATGAACTCGAAGAAATCCGGAACGATGCATACGAGAACTCGAGAATTTATAAGGACAGAATGAAGGCGTTTCATGACTAACATATTCTACGGAAATCATTCACACCTGGTCAGAAAGTCATTTTGTATAATTCTCGATTACATCTCTTTCCAGGTAAGCTTCGATCTCATTGGACCGGCCCTTTTACCATTATCACTGCGTATCCTCATGGGGCCGTCGAGATAAGAAATCCTGACAATGGCAAGGAGTTTAAAGTAAATGGTCATCGACTAAAGCCATTTGTCGAGAAATGCGACGTAGAGGACATGTCCATGCCTCTAACTGATCCTTTTTACCAGGATTGATCTCCTAGTCTGATGAAGGTATAGGTAGGTTTCCTGTTTTCATAGGACTAGGGTAGTTTGCTTTTGTTGGTTTCTCTATTGTGCTGACTTGCTTTCATGCTGAGATCTTTGTGGAAAAATTTCTTGATTCCTTCATCCGGGTATTATCTTCCCATCACTTCTCATTTACTTTCATTATCCCATGTGCATTACATGCTCATATATTTTTTACATTGAGGACAATATAGATTTTAGGTTGGGGGTGGGAGATTAGGTCTCCTGATCGGTGTTTTCTTGGTCTTAAGCATGAAAATTGTGAAAATTTTTAAATTTTTCTGGAATTTCGTATGAATTCGAAGTAATTTTGACAGTCATCTTGGATTTAGAATTACAAGATAAGTGATGTTGGAAATTTATGACCCTTGGATTCAGCTATTTGTTAGATTTCACAGTTACGTTCGAAATATTAATCCATAATTAGAGGTTTAAAACATTGATTGAGTCATGATTTCACAAGACATATCTTGCTTGCACATTAAGGTTTCAGTTCAATATTGAAGTGTAATTTGGTGATCATTAAGCATGGAAGGAATTAATCTGAGGAATTTTTCCATTATGTTAAAAAAAAAAAAAGGATTGGGCGAATGGTCATCACTGTGGGTTTGCTCCCTATAGATGTGGACTCAAGTCCACAAGATTGATATTCGGGACAGGTTAGGTGTATGATCTTCACCATAGGTTTGCTCCTTATAAGTGAGGATTCGTTTCCCCTCCTTGGCTTTACTCTTAAAAAGTTGAATAGTGTGAAAATCATCAAAAGCTGGAAGAATGAATCAAGTTTTGGTTTATGTTTTGGTTATTATGAATTCTCTTGTGGTTACCAATGATATCCTAAAATAGAGAAGTGAATTTTAATAGTGTTAAGCCGAGATTACATTATACACTCATGGAACTCAATGTTTAGAATTGTTCTAATTAATGGATTAATATTTGAACTTAATTATGAAGTTTACCGTGAGCTTGATTTCAGGAGAAAGTGTAAGACCTGTATCCTAGCACGTACCGTTCCATAGGCTTTCGCGGTCCTCCCGGTTGAATTTCGATGACCCACGACGTGTAAATAGTAGTGGCGCGCGATCCTGAGTTGTATCCCGTATTTTAGAGTCGATTCGACCCGAGACTTGTACCCTAGCGACCGCACCATCAACGCGGTTCCGATATCGCGTCTCGCGCGCCGAGGTGATACCCAGGCCAGAAGATGTGGGCCCGCGTTCAGTTCGAGGAAAACACTACGCTGTTGCAAAACCCAAGAGAACATCACATCAAATCTCATCAATCAATTACACATCACCTCACATGTCAAAGTACAACCCTATCCCCAAGCACCCCCCAAAGTCAAACTCTCTTACACAAAGTATACCCACCACATCACTCACCCATCTCTCTCTTTCAACCTCTCTCTCTCTCATCTCTCTCCCTCATTCTCTCCAAGCAACCGTCCATGGCTTCCATGGGAGAGAAATTAGTGTGGCCCACCTTCTTACCTTCCATCTCCACCATCCAAGTCTGATCTTAACCGTTGAAGTCCACCCATTTGAGCTCTAGCCTGCATTGGCGGAAGAATGAAGAAGAGATCTAACGGTGGGTGCTTTTCTCTCTCGCTCTCTCTTTCTCTATCTCTCCCTTTTGATGTGTGGTCCACCATGATTGTATTCACCCTGTCCCATTTGTGGGGCCCACCTTACTTTAAGGATGTCCAGCAGCGGGCCACCTGTCTGTCCACTTGGACTGACCTGGTAGAAGGGAAATATATATCAACTTGATCCAAACATGTGGCCTACTAGACGTGGGGCCACCATGATTTATGCGTCTCATCCCACACCGTCCAGCAGGTCAGGATGGTGGGTCCCACTGCACGTCGTCAGCGGTGGTGGGCCCTGATCATGTGGTACGTGTTGTATCCCAACCGTCCACCCACCTCTGGCGTATGCATTGTATTCCACCATCCATCCGATATGGGTGCGGCCCACCCCACACGAGTGACACGTTTGGGTGGGACCCACCTTGATATATCTATTATGTATCCTCACCGTCCATTTGCCCAGGACGGGGGGGCCCCTGAGGATGCATGATGCATAAGTTTTATACGTGCCATCTGTCCAGCGTCCAATGTCTGGACGCTGAAAGTTTGCTTTCAAATAAAGTAAAATAATATCAATATTATATTATATTATACTGCATGTATGTATGTGGTGGCCCATGTGGGACCCACCTGATTTACTTCATCTCCACCGTCCAACATCTGGACGGTGGGGCCCTTTCATCAATGTATGGATCTCATCAGCGTCGTCTGTCCTTTTGGACTAGCACCCCATCCTGATGCATGTGTTGTGGGCCCCACCGTGTTGTATGTAATTCATCCACACCGTCCAGAAAGTCTAGACGGTGCTTGACAGAGCTTTGCATGAGCAGAGGACCCCACGTGATGTGTCGGTTTGATCCACACCGTCCACCAGCGTTTTATCAAAACCGTCCATCCAAATGTCCAACGTCTGGACGCTGGACACGCTGGACAGGTATTTTATAATATATATGTTATATGTTATATATCTATATATATTAATATAATATATATTATTATGATATGAGGTGGGCCACACATGGGACCCACCATGTAATATGCATGACGTGAGATCTACACCGTCTCGAACATCAGGAGTCTGGACGGTGGCTCTCTGCAGTTTATATATATTATATTATATTATATTATAATATGATATAATATATTACATTATATATACGTGTGTGTGTGTGTGCGCGTGTGCGCGCATGTAAGGTGGGCCACGTGCGTGAGACCCACCGTTGATGTACGTTTGTATCCACGCCGTCCATTCATCGTCTGGACGGGTGGAGTCAACCGTGATATATGTGTTTTTACCCTGCTACAACAGCAGCCATGGAACCCATGTGTGTGTGGAATCCACGAGAAGCATGCGTTGTATCAAAGCTGTCCATCCGTGTTATCCACGCTCGTCCATCCATTTTGCTTGTGGGTCCCGCACATGTGGACCCACCTGCCACGTGGGACCCCCTCCGTAATGTATGTGTCATCTGCACCGTCCATCTGGACGGTGCTGTGCTGACCTCTTTGTGATGCATGTATTTTCCGCACCATCTATTGCTGGACGGTGCTGTATAGAGGCCCACCATGAAATGTGTTTTAATCCCCGCTGTCCACTTTCTGGACGGTGGGCTAATAGGCAGCAACAGCAGTTGCTGCATCGATGTCAGTAAGTTCTGTGGGTCCCATCTGGACCATGGATCCACCGCGATGTATATATTTCATCCGCACAGTCTAGATTGTGTTGGACGGTGCTAGATAATGTTAGGACGGTTGTGATTTACATGCCCAATGTTGGACAATGCTGATTTACATGGATAATGTCTGGACGGTACTGATTTATTGTCCATTGTTCGGCGCTGATGATCATCATTAGGGTGCCATGTGCCCCGAAGAATGATGTGTACAGTGATACACATGTTGCACCTGCAACTATTGAAATGATTTTAGATGTAAACCAAGCTCCCATCTGTGAGGCCCACCTTGATGTATTTTGTGACCCATCTGTCAAGCCCACTTAATGTGTATGAGGCGCATTAGTATAGCCCATTGATGTAGCCCATTTAATTTATATGAGGCCCATTAGTGCGGCCCATTGATGCAGCCTGACTTGATGTACACAAGGCCCATTATGATGTGTATTAGGCCCTTATCATGTGGCCCATTATGACGTGTATTAAGCCCATGACGCGTTGCTCATTTGATGTATTCGAGACCCATGTGTAAGGCCCACCTTTTGTGTATTCAAGGCCCATGGGTTGTGGCCCATTGTGATGTATTTGAGCCCATGGGTGAGGCCCGATGTGATATATGTGTGGCTGTTACGCTGCGTATAAATCCCTTATGTGGGGCCACTCCTTGGGAGCAATGTTGGTTAGATGTCCACATTGATGGGCAATAATGGTTAGATATCCTCATTGTGACCTTCCCTTAGGCCTTGTTAAGCCCATTTTTACTGATTTCGATTGTCGTGACCGATTTACCGATTTTGATTATCAACCGATCCGATTATCGTGATTGATTTGACGACTCTGATTATCGATCGATCCCGATTGTCGTGACCGATTTGCCGATTCTGATTATCGATCGATCCGATTGTCGTGACCTATTTACCGATTCTGATTATCGATCGATCCGATTATCGTGTCCGATTTGCCGACTCTGATTATCGATCGATCCCGATTGTCGTGACCAATCTGCCGATTCTGATTATCGATCGATCCGATTGTCGTGACCGATTTATCGATTCTGATTATTGATCGATCCGATTATCGTGACCGATTTACCGATTCTGATTATCGATCGATCCGATTGTCGTGTCCGATTTGCCGATTCTGAGTATCGATCGATCCAATTATCGTGACCGATTTGACGACTCTGATTATTGATCGATCCCGATTGTCGTGACCGATTTGCCGACTCTGATTATCGATCGATCCCGATTGTCGTGACCGATTTGCCGACTCTGATTATTATCGATCGATCCGATTATCGTGACCGATTTGTCAATTCTGATTATCGATCGATCCCGATTGTCATGACCGATTTGCCGATTCTGATTATCGATCGATCCGATTGTCGTGACTGATTTACCGAGTCTGATTAGCGATCGAGGCTGATTATCGTGATCGATTTATCTATTTTGATTATCGATCGATCCCGATTGTCGAGGCCGAGTATTGAAGCCGATTTCGATTGTCAAGGTCGATTGTATAGACCGACTCCGATTGCTGAGGCCGATTCCGAGTGTCAATTCCGATTGTCGAGACCTATATGATGTATATGCGAACTGTAGTCGAGGCCTACTGTGATGTATTCATGGCCCATGGGCAAGGCCCATTGTGGTGTATTCGTGGCCTATAGGCAAGGCCATTATGATATGTATTAGGCCCATGATGTATGATGCATTTGATGTATTCGTGACCCATGTGTAGGGCTCACATTTCATGTATTTAAAGCCCATGAGCAAGGCCCACCTGTTGTGTATATGTGGCCCTTAAGTAAGGCCTATGGTGTTATATACTAGGTCCTTATGTGAGGCCAGGAGTCTACTATATATTAGGCTTTATGTGGGTCATTCCTTGAGGGTAATGCTGGTTAAATGTCCACATTGTCGAGATCGATTGTCGATGCCGGTTCTCGATACCGATTATGAGTATATGACAGTATAGCATCATGATACATGCCCATACGCATCATCTGCATGTTTGTTATGAGATGTGATTGACCATTGCATATGCTTTAGGGTAGGTTGTTCATAGGGCTTCCTGATAGGCGGAGTTGCCCCACATGAGAACACGACATGTGCAGGATTGATGCATGATTGGACTATGTAACTCATGCATCTCGCATTTGTGTGACATGACCACCGTACGCCCTAGCGACATCAGGGCCATAGCCTCCACAGGTATTTTGTGGATGGCCAGATGGGACACTGAAAATCTGTTCTACATGGGGTGCTATAGATATCCCTGGGTGAAAGTCCCTAAACCCTCTTAGTTCCAGGGTTGCTCTAACGTCTAGACAGAGTGGATGCATGAGCGCATGAGGGCCGTATACCGTTAGGCCGCGTCTCCCACTGTGTCGTGGTCTGTTGGAAGGGGGTACGACCTTACCTGCCCGAGAGGAGGGGGCAATGCTAGGCTGAGTCTGACCAGCTCGAGGAATGGGTCCGCTATCTACGAGCCGGACACGATATTGGCAGGCGGATAGTGAGGTCTCTTCCACTCACCTTGTTGCGAGGGATGTGGCGGCAATCTGGTTTGGAATGTAATAGACCCCGGTGATTTCCCAGAGAGGAACCGTACTGATATGTGGACTTATTGAGCATAAATTGCATATTCATTCATTTATTCATTCACTATCCACTCGGGCTGGTGGTGCGTAACTATTTGTTACGTGTATCTTCGCATGGCCAGGATTTCGGTTGGGCGCGCGACTAACCTGAGACCAGGAGTTTACCACATTGAGTCTGACTATCCAAATTTAGGTATGGGACTGGTTTGGATAGAAGTCCCTTGTGATGGACCCCGTAGCTTGCGATACTACGTACTACCATCCCGACTTCACAGTTCAGCTTGGTCATTTCATTCACTTCGCATATTGCATTGCATCCTCAACACATAGAATTTAGCTTACTGCCTCCGCATTGCATAGCTGATCTATATTCCTTCATCAATATATGATATTAGTTTATTATATTTTTGCATCACATAGCCTGGATAAGGCTGATGGTATTTATGGGGCTATTGTCTTCGCATTACTCTGACATCATATGATTTATAAACTTGCTAGTATTTCTGATATTATATGCTTTATGGTCTTGTTAGTATTTTCGCTTACTCTGATTACTCTGATATTGCTTACTGGGCACTTACCTTGTGCACACACTTTCACCACCCACTAAGCTTTCTATAAGCTTATGCACGATAGATGCGTGCAGGTGGCGTTAGGTTGCAGCAGCGTTGAGCTTGGAGTGTGCAGTGGATTTCTGGAGCTTTGATTTTTGACATATGTATTTCCCTTTCAGCATTGTATTCAAATGTTTATATTAGTGGATATGTGATGATGATGTTGTTCTTGTGATTTTGGTATACTTGTGGTTATGCTTCTTATAAGACAAATGCACGTTGAAAAATCCTCCTTGTAGGATCCCAGGATCGGAATTCGACGCATGCGCGCTGGGAGCGGAGAATGGGGTACTACAGGGGCTGTCGGCACCGGATTCGGCGATCGAAAATTTTGTGAGCCCGGTTTCCGAGTTTGGGGTGTGACAGAAAGTAATGCCAACAATCATGAATCTTAAACTCCTATTTCTAGATTGTTTTCAAAAATCACTTGAGTTTATAGAAATTGTCCTGTAATTCTCAATTTATTTTTTGCATACTTTGCTCGGGACTAGCAAAATGCTGGTTGGGGGTTGTGTTGAGGGTCGAATATTGCATATTAGACCTTAGTTATTACATGGATTTACGACCATGAAAATGTGTAAAGGCCTATTTAAATCGTGTTTGTGCTGTAGGGTGAATTTACGAGCATGTGACTGAAAAGGATGTTAAGAGTGTGGATTTAACGCTCTGATGTCACCAAGGTAAGAGAAGGACTCCAAGGGACCAAGATCGACGGTTTATACACCAGAGATCAGAGAAATTCCAGCCATTCACCTTAAACAGGCCTAAAAGACGTCTAGAATGCAAGATTACAGGGTTCCCACCATCTGATTGACTCAAAACTTTATACAAGGCCTGAGGACTCTAAATTAACCGTACACGTCAAATTTCAGCCAGTGGATCCCTTTGGAAGTGGCCCAACGGACAGATCAGCCCATAAACCATTGATTTTGGGTCCATTTGATTTTTGGATATGCTTCAAACTTGGGTTCAACCCATTAAATGAGGTGATAAAATGTATGGATGGAGTGGATCTCTCAGAAACATCACCGTGGACTCCAACTGAGTTAGGGTGTGCATAGTACACAAGTGCACCAGATGTGCACGGCAACTGTATCTCTTTCTAAAACGGGTTGGTCCCGTGACTAACTTAAAAACGGCAACTGTTGTTTTGTTCTTCCGCAGACAGTTGCGCAGTGGCATTTTTCGAAAGCTGGTGGGCCACCATCATGGACCATCTGTTCGATCTAAGTCGTCCATCTTGTAGAGGAGCTTGGGACAGTCGAACTCATGTTTACCTCGTACATCAATGCAAGCGCACGTGCAGGTCACAGCGGTCACAAAAAGCCCGTTCTGCTTCGTCCAAACCTATGGCGACATGATTTCTTCCATGGGTCACACTGAATCTGATCTAAAACTGTCCCTTCCCATCCAAAATTTCAAGAGGAATCCGGTGGACGGAATGGATTTCTAAAACAAAATCGAAGTGGGCCCCACCGACTTCAACAGCGAACCCATCTTGCGCAGGCCCTGTTTTCCGCGTCCAAACAAGTCCGGGATTTGCAGGGAGTAGTGGGTCACGATCGTTAATCGTTTGAGTGATCCAGACCGTCCAATGTGTCCACAGGGAGGTCAATACCCTAGCCAAGATTTCAAAATTGACAGATAGGTTGATATCGTGCCGCAAATATGCTCCAAACGCATGACGTTTTTGTGCTTTCACTGCGCATGCGAACTCTACTGCGTAAACAGCTTTCATCCAATTTCCACCGACTCCAGCTCTTTCCTCTTGTGCGTGAGAGCTCTCCAACGATGGTAGCAGCCTATAAAAGAAAGAGGAAAGAGAGAAGATGGGGATCGAGTGCTTGGATGTGGAGCAGAGAGAGGAGGCTGGACGTGAAGCACAATTCCAGGACTAAGAGAGTTTTTCTTTTTCTTAGTTTTTATTTTCTGTTTTTATTTTTTATTTTTTTAATTTGAGGATAGCCTAATCATGGTAGGCTAAACCTCTTAGCTAGGGCTAAGAGGTGAAGCTTGTGGTGTGATGGGAACGATTCTATGGTTTTGATTCATGTTATGGCTTTGATTCATGCTAGACTAAATTGATGTTGATTTAGTTTGATTAATAGGAATGCTTCCAGTTTTTAATGGTTTGTTGTGACTGAAATTACAATAGATCTGCGATAGCTTTGAGCATGTTCTTAGCATTATAGGGTTTATGAATTTGGGAACCCTGTTGTTCACCATCGTCTCCTGGGCATGGTTGGATGACGGAACTCTTCCTAACATTCATACATCACTCAGATTGGCTGTGAATTGGTTTAATTCTGTTGTTTGCTTTGTCTCATGGGCGTGGTTTTGTGATGGAATCCATTCTAATTTACACCCATCTGATCTCTTGAAAACTAGATTAAAGAAAGTTAAGAATTGATTTTCAGGTTATATCTTCCAACTGGATGAAGATGGGACTCGAAGTCCAGTTGAGTTCATGAATCAACCGTAGATCTCCCTGATCTCTACAAGTGGATCCTCTGAATCCCTAGTTTCCTACCTCTGAATTCTTTAAGTTTTAGATTAATATTTCACCATTATTCCCTCAAATTCATTCGATTTAGATTTCATCTTAGTCTAATTCTAGTTCTATTTAGTTTTAAATTACGTACATGTTTTAGTCCCTTGGGATTCGACCTCGGTCTCACCTAGTTTATTACTACATCACAACCTTATACTTGGGGAGTGAACACCATTCAACCCATTCATAAAGTTACATATACAAATATCAGCTCCATCTAAAACTTCCGTGCCCCCAAGAAGTTTTCAACAGTAAGAGTTTAATCTCCACTGTGTAGTCCACTTGGGCCTTGTATCATACTTATTTTTGGGCTTATGCCCTAAAATGATAGGGAAAAACGGATGGACAGCGTGGATAAGACCCATACATCATGGTGGCCACTCAAAGTTCTTGCCCGTCTATAGCTAGAGACAGGTGGGGGTAGGACGCAATGCGCATCCCATTTTAGGACAAAAAAACAAAAAATGAACTGGATACAAAACTCAAGTGGGCCATGTGTGAGGAAATTTTGGGAAAAGAAATGCTACCCTTGAAACTTTCCTAGGCTTCAACTTCATGTTTAAATGCCATCTAACACTTTCACTGAACTACGGGTGGGTGCGTATCCACTCGAGAAGACACTATATCAAAGGTACCCTAAAATGTGGATGCGTTCTTGCCCTCAAACTTAGGTAGGGCCCAACATGATGTTTGTGAGAGATCCACCCTATCCATCCATTTTTTAAATCATTTTAGGACATGGGCCAAAAATTAGCCGGTTCCAAGACTCATGTGGGCTGAAAATGTGAGGATTGAACGTCCTTGAAATATTTGCAGGGCCACAAAAGTTTTGAATATGGCTAATATTTGTTTTTTCAGTTCATCCCAATAGGAATGATGTTATGAATGAAATGGATGGCATGAAACATCACTGTCAACCCAGGGAGATTTAAATGGTAGGAATTTTCCTACTCACCTTTTCTTTTAGTGTGGCCCACTTGAGTCGTAGATCTTGCTCACTATTGGTCTCAAGTCCTAAAATGAGCCCACACAATGGATGGACAGGATAAATTTCTCACAAACATCACGGTGGGCCCCACCTAAGTTTCTCGCGCAGAAACTTAATGCGAAGGGCTTTAGCAGGAAATCCGCGTCCCCTTGTTTCCTTGTATACTATTTCATCTTACTTTGACTATGTTGAGGTAGTAACCTTCCGTTGGCTCCACAAACGAAGTTTGTTTTATATTCACACCATTCATGTGCATTCATTTGTTTTAGATCATTTTAGAGCATGAGCCCAATTTAAGAAGATCAACTCGAAATGTATACATATTTCTTGTTTGGTCATTTACCTATATTGTTTTTTAGTCCCTAATATGCCGATGTGGAAAACTTTTGTCGGCTCCCATGAACTTCGTGTGTTATATCCACACCGTCCATTTATTTTTCGGACCGTTTTAGGGCATGAACCCAGTTTAAGAAAATCAACCTGAAATGCATACATATTTTATGTTTGGTCATGTACGTATTTATTCTTTCCTAACTATGTTGATATGGCAAACATCTATGGGCTCGACCATGAAGTATGTGTGTTTCTTTTTAATTCCTCACTATGTGGATGTGACAAACTTCTATGAGCTCCCATGAAGTATGTGTTATATCTCTACCATCCAATCATTTTATTATCGCTTCAAGGCATATGCCCAATTTAAAAAAATCAACTCGAAATGCATATATATATTTCTTGTTTGCATACGTATTTAATCTCTCCTAACTATGTTGACATGGCAAACATCTGTGGTCTTAACCATTAAGTATGTATTATATCCACACTATCCATTTATTTTTTTAAGACCATTTTAGGACATGAGCTCAAAAATGAGTTAAATCCAAGTCTCAACTAAACCACACTATAGAAAATAGTGGTGATTGAATGACCACTATTAAAAGCTTTATAGGGCCCACCATGCCATCTAACCTGTTTATAAAGTCACACAGACCTATATATACGGAAAATACAACATCTGTGGTCTCGACCATGAAGTATGTATTATATCCACACTATCCATTTATTTTTTTCAGACCATTTTAGGACATGAGCTCAAAAATGAGTCAAATCCAAGTCTCAACTAAACCACACTACAGAAAATAGTGGTGATTGAATGGCCACTATTAAAAGCTTTATAGGGCCCACCATGCCATCTAACCTATTTATAAAGTCACACAGACCCATCACACCTAGATCCATAGCTCAACTGGTAGACTGAGTGGAGATACCTCGTTTCAACACTTGAGGTCTTGGTATCGATCCCTAGTGGGGGTGGCTAACATGGAGTGTGTGTACTGACATGGGTGTGTATTAACAAGCTAACCAAAAAAAATATATACAAATATGATATTGTAGACACCCTATCTAAAATAAGGATAAGTCATTCTTTGAGCTTTAACTTGACTTTAATAAATTATCTTATACTAATTTAAAAATTATTGAAAATCCAAACGGGTCGAACTGGGAGTATACTTGGTACGTCCCACTATCCAAGGATCACTCTCTGTACTACTTAATCTTCCCAAATAATGTTGTGTTAAGACATGAGAAGTCATATCTTTAAGATTGAGAAAAGTACAGTCGTCCTTATACACACAATAGCCATGGTATTATTGAGAGAAAAATTTGACTAATCAAGATGATTTATGCTTCATTGGAAAAGTGTTCAAATGATTCTCCTAACGAACTTAAGTTTCCTCCAATCCGGGTTATTATTAAGAAGACCCGGCTCGTTTAGCAAGACCACACATTGCTAAGCGGCAAAAACTGTAACAACTATGGCCGCACTTTAGACTAATTAAGCGTGATCTAATTGAAGTAATTTCAGTTCAATTAAAAAGCTCATCAAGCGACATTTCCAATGAGCCTAAGATCATCGAAAAAAGACAATTGGTCAATTTACAGGCAACTGATTTTATACACTGACGTTGTACTTTCGACGAGTCAAGCGAGGTCCGATCGAAATGATTTTAGTCTTTTTAATAAGCTTATCTGGTTATATTTCCAATAAGACTAAGATAACTGAAAATGAACAGATAACGAACAAGATACAACCATTTAAACAATTTCTAGAAAAAGCAAAAACTAATCATTATGTTTCATATATATATATATATATATATATATATATATATATATATATATATATATATATAAATATAAAATTTTACGATTTAAATGATGGGCGCCCACAACGAAACTCAATTAGTTATGGCTACCAACGCTTATATTAGGAACCCATTACCAAGAGAAGAGATGGAAGGAAAACGAGGCCAAGAAAGAAAAGTGAGATAGAGATGAAGAAAGGAAAGTGAGAAAGAAACAGACAGCAAAATAGAAAGAGAGAGAGAGAGAGAGAGAGAGAGAGAGAGAGAGAGGAAATTACAAAAAGGGTCTGAGGGTTGGAGTTCACCCGGAGGTGTTGCCGAAGGTACCTTAAAGATTTCCAACATCCAGATATGCTACCCGACATATGAGACAAAAAAGCCCATTAAAGAAGTTATTGCAGCTAGGAGTTTATCTACCTCTATTTAACTCACATTTCATTCCACACATTCTAAGTGCATCAACTATATTCATATTTCTTTCTATTTTATTCTGCATTATTTTCCCTCTTCAATTTTCTCATACTTTATTTTCCCTCCCAGGATCTTAAATCATATGAAGAAAGGCTAGTTGACATTTCATTTTACTCATTTTATTTTTACTTTATTTGCCTACTTAGGGCCATTTGGCTCTGTGAAGTAAGGATAAATATTTTTTTTCTTATTTTCGCTTACCCAACTTTATGGGTTATTCGAAGCACGACCAAATATAAAAATGTCAAAATTCTGTTGAATCTCCCAAAACTAAAAAATCTTGTGAATTAGAGACCGCACATTGTGCGGGCAGAAAATGGTGCTTAATCCCTTCCTTTTCCGTCACTAAGGCGCTTACTCAGAATTTACAGTTGCAAACCAACCGTGAGAGTCACTTTGAGTTAGGGAATCGTGAGATTCCCAAACCCCTAAGTGATTCTACAATTGTTAGCCAACCGTATATTTTAAGCTTCATTTAGATAGTGGTGACTTTGAATCAAATGTATTTTTTACACCCGAGTCAATAACATACTTTGGCTACACTAACAAATCAATACTAAGGCGAAGGAAGTGAGGTCACCGTCGTGCTTGTATGGGAGGAGGCGTTCACAGAATGCCGACTCCGCTAAGGAACTACTAGTCACTAGTTTAGGCCACAGTTTACACCGGTTGGCCAATACCTGCGGCAATACAATATTACCTAGCCTGACAATGAGAACCTCTTGTGTGACATGCTCACCATCTAAAGGGCACTTGTTAAGGGACCCATTTGTATGTTAACTGGTCATGCTAATATCCTACCGAACCTGACAGCAATGAACCTTTTATAATCCTGACATGCTCACCTACCCAAAGCGTATGGTAGAGGTTCCAAGAGGTACCAGTTAGGTTTTTGAGACTTTCAACACAAGGGTCTTGATTTCCCTACCTATTTATGCTCTAGGAATTTTTAACCTAGAGGACTTGACCCCCCCCACCTATTTTCTTGTGTTCCAAAAACTATTTTGATGGTGTATAATTTTAATAATTTCATGGACCAAATATTTCAGAAAAAATAAATAAATAACATTTCATGATTTTTATTCCTCGATTGAATCTATGATACATGGTGTACATAATTTATAAAATAAAATTTCTAATCAGTGTAAATCGTTCATACATAATCAAAATCCCATAAAGAAAAATAAAATGCAATATAATCCATTAGATTGAAGAGTTTGAAAACAATTCTATATGAATTTTCCGCAATAGAAAAAAACTAATACTATATATTTTTATTTTATTTTTTAATTATCAATGCATGGTTAAGAATAATCCAAATTTAATGTTGAATTAAAGTATGTTACTTAAAATAAAGACAACTAAACAAATAATAAAATCCAAATGACATAATTAAAAATTTGGTATATAAACACAAATAAAAAAAATCAAACAGATAAATAATTATAACTAATATGAGTAAATAAATAAACAAGATATTGAATCATTCATATAAAAATAAAAGAAAATTTAAAGGTAATCAAATGAATTTAATTCTAAAAAATAAATAAACAAACAAATAAATAATTTAAATAAATAAAAAAAATTTAATTAAGAGAAAACTCATCTTATAAAAGAAAAACTCTTGTTTTTTTTTCTTCTCTCATCCTTTTTCTCTTTCCTCTTATTTTTCTTTTCTTTTCTTCTTCTCTCTTTCCTTTTCTCTCTCCTCCTTTTCATTCTTCCCTTTTGTCTGTCCACTCCTCTCTCTCTCTCTCTCTCTCTCTCTCTCTCTCTCTCTCTCTTCCTCTCTTTCTCATGTGAGTAACCAGAATTTTTCTTTTTTCTTTTTATTTCTCTCTCTTTCTTCTCTCTCTTTTATAAGCTACTTTCATATGTAGCACATGTGAAATAGGCACCTCTTATGTTTCCTTTTTCATATGTTACATTTTTCATTCCATTTAGATCACATGCTCCACATGGCTTTGTTTTTCATGAACATGTTGTGCACTACACGTGTGCCATATGTGTGTGCCATGTGTGTGGACATGAGGTGTATGCATATGGCGCGCGCCTGCCACATGCGTGAAAGGTGTGTGCATGTGATGGTTATACATGGTGTGTTAGCTATGATGCATGCATGGACAGATGGATGTACAAATAGATGGATGGATAGATATACGGTTAGATGGGCTCGTGTGTGATCAAGGGCTAGATTTTATGATATATATGTTGATTGGTGGTGAGATGGAGGGGTAGTATGAGGATAGGTTAAACAAAAATGGTGATGAATGGTCATTTTTAAAAGAAGTGGTGTGCACATCTTTAGTATGGACCCCATGTTAGGTATGTGGTTAAATAAAGCAGTAGGATTATAGGTGGCCATACAACTTAGCAAGATGGACGGTCAATTTGGTGGTGGGATGTATGGATGGGTGGATGTTCTAAGCATGTAGATGGTTAGATGGGTGTATCATTTGATGGATGGTCAGATGCATGGTTGAATTTATTAATTAATGGAAGGTTGGATTTGGATTTGTTCAAATCAACAGTTAAGATTGGATAGGTTGATCATGCAAATCAATGGTCATATTGGATTAGTTTGGAATGTCGATCAATGGTTAAAATTGGATGGTCAAGATTAATTTAGGTTATTACAAAAAATCTAAAAAACCTTCAAAAACCAAAAACAATTGAAAACTATCAAAACCCCTAAAAAATAGAAAATTCTCAAAACTTAAAAACAATAGAAAATCCTCAAAACAAAAAAAAAAAAAAAAAAAAAAAAAATCCATAAAACCCAAAATAGAATAAAACCTACAAAAACCAACAACATTAAAAAAAAATAAAAAATAAAAATCAAAATACCCAAAAATTAGAAAACTTTTCAAAAACCACATGCAATAAAGTGCCAGACTCATATAAAGAGATCCATGAAGCTGAAATCGACATTTATGACTTTGATATAGAACTAGACTTCGAACTTATGCATTTGGAAGAAGTTCAGGATGAGGGAAATGATGACCCGACTCCCAAACTTGAGGATCTCCTCAATGAGTTTGATTCAAAAGTCAACATTGCACATGATGATTTTGAAGTGGGCAACCTTAGAACCCCCAAGAATACTCGGGAAGTATGCATTGGAAAATATTTGTCTCCAAGTGACAGGAAGAGGATAATCGAGTTTTCGTTGATGTCACCAAGTTCTGTGGGTCCCATCATGAGGTATGAGTTATATCCAAATGGTCAATCCACTTGGTGAGCTTATAGTAAGGCTTGAGCCGAAAAGTAAGAATGATCCAAAAATCAAGTGGACCACACTGTATTTTATAGGGGAGGATTGAACGCCTATCATTTAAACCCTTCTAGGGGTCACGGAAATTTTAGATCAATATGATATTTGTTTTTTCTCTTCATCCAAGTCTGTGTGACCTTATGAACAGATTGGATGGAAAGTACGAGTTACGGTGGTCCTATGAATGTTTTACCGGTGAGAATAATTGTCCTATTGCTATTTGTGGTGTGATCCAATTGAACCTTGGAAATTACTCATTTTTTAGATAAAGATCTAAAATAATCTCGCCGAATGGAAGAACGGTGTAGATATGATAAGTACATCATTATGGGTTGACGTAACTTTAATCTCCTTTAAGTCGTCATTTGTACAACTCAGATCTCGAGGACCGTCATCACTCCTCTTCGCACAACATGTACTCACACTGGCTAGTTTGCTGGTGTGTGTAGAGGTGTACACGAGTCGACCTTGGCACAGCTCAACTCAGCCCGACCACTAGCCGACCCCAGCTCGAACTCGGCTCGGTCCTCGAACTTGACTGGCCAGCTTGACTGAATTCGGTCAGCAGCTCGGGCCAGTTCGAGCCAAGATCAAGTCGAGTTCGCCTATGTAGCATTTTCACAAACACATAGATTGCACCTTCAAATTCTTACTGCATGTAAAACTACAGCAACGGTTTTATAGGTTTTCATCAAATGCCTTGTAGCCAACATCAAAATCAAGAAAAAAATATATTTGTTTCATATACATACCTTTCTTGCCACCAGCCGACACTTCGTTGAGTCATTTCATTAAACACTTGGTGAGCAACATCAATATCAAAGTAATCGAGTCACTGAGCTAGTTTGATCCAAGTTGGGGTTCGAGTCGAGCTCGAGTAAGTTCGAACTCGGTTTGAAATTTTTTCAAGCTAAAAAAATCAACTTGACTTGACTCGAACTCAATTTTGAACCGAGCCTAATTGAGCTTTTTCGAGTTGAGTCGGGCAAGCTAACTGAGTTAACTCAGTTCGTGTACAGCCCTAGGTGTGTGGTACACCAGCCAATCCGCTTTCATATCATTGGTATGTTGCACGCCACTGGAACGAGGATTGGCTAGTGTAAAAGCTACGTGGGCTCCCACCATTATTTTGGCACCTTATTTTATAACACGAGGATAAAAATGAGGCAGATAAAAGCTTATGGAGGCCCCCTTTAACGCTTATACGTTGAAACTTATTGAAGCCCACGCAATGTTTATTTGCCATGCAATCAGTTCATAAATTCACCTATTTGCCATGCAATCAGTTCATAAATTCACCTAACCGTAGGCCGAATATATGCTTATCCAGAACTTTCGTGGCCCCATGTTAAGTTTTCAACCGTACTCGATCAATTCCCACTGTTTCCTGTGATTCGGTGGTGTGGTCTACATTTACTTTGGATCTGCCTCACTTTTCAGATCATGCGGTGGTGAAACGGATGAACGCAACGGAATGGATAAAACACACACCGTGGTGGGGCCACGGAGCCTATCCAGCAACTAGTTGGCTGATACAGGGGTCACCAGCAAATTCATGTCCGTACCACCGAGGGTGAACTTTTTTTGAAATTTCTCGTCCAAAGGACCACCTAACCTTTCGTTTTATGGCCTACAAATAGACGGTTAAGAAGAGAGATAAAGCAACCGTCAACGTTAAACTGAAAAGAACCCAGATATTACAGTTGGATCATCTGATTATACGGGCATAGTCCATTGATGGTGGGGCCCAAGAGATTATGCCCATTGATGGTGGGGCCCAAGAGACCAATGTATCGGATTACTGATCTTCGGAAATTACTCCTATTGGCTAATTTTAACTATTTGATCAATGGCCTTCAAACTGAAGGTACTAGATATAAACCAGTAATATATGATCAGATCCAACAGTTATTATATCTGACCATGGACCATCCACGGTTGTTCTCATCGGATGAACGTCCCTAATTCCATGCATATCGAGCCACGTGGATGGCAGTGGGAGGATCGTCTATCGTATCGTCTCTCAAGCCTAGCAGACATGTTATGCTTAGTGTATAGCCACGTTGCATAACACATGTCAAATCATAAGAGATTTAAGTACACCGCAGCCTGACTACGCTACACGTGGACGTCTGCGTGACTGAGCAGCGCACTGCACGGTCGTCTGCCTTCCAAAAAAGCTCTTCCATGGGACGAAATTATCAATATTGCGTGATATGAACGTACGTTGCGGAGGCACAGGGCCGGATGACTTTGGTACAGCCGGTTCTTGACCCAACGCGGTGCGGATCTAACGGTGACGCCCACCGAAGAATCTATTGTATATTTACGATGTTTATACGGTTTTTTAAGATCATTAACGAAGCAGATCCAAATGTCAGATGGAAGGAGACAATGGTGGTTAAACATTCCACCCTTAAAAACTTCTTAAGCTCTGCTATAATATTTTAAATATAACTTTAATACAAAACTCTGCTTTCTACAGTTTGCCCTTTATTGTGTGGGAAAATATATACATCATGGTAAGCTAAGCCGATTAGCTACGGATAGGTTGAGCAGCTATCCACCGAAGTAACCTCACCAAGTTGCATGGGTCTCACCATGACCTATTTGTTGTATCCACACCATCTATACATTTGTTAAGATTATTTTAGGACATAATAAAAAAAAGCAAGGCAGATCCAAGTCATAATAGACTCTGTAACAAAAAATAGCAGAGAGAATGACGCTCACCATTGAAACTTTCTTAATACCCACCATGATGTTTATTTGACATCTAACCTGTTCATAAGTTAACAAATACCAGCTTGATTGAAACCTTTTATAACCCTTGAAAGTTTTTTATGGTAGGCCTCACTCTCTCCACTATTTTACCCTTGGAAGTTATTAATGATAGGCCTCACTCTCACTATTGTTTTCTTTGGTGGGTTCATTGGAGTTTTGACCTATTCTGTGAATCATACCTTAAAATGGTCTCTCTAAATAAATGGGTGGTGTGATACAGAACATATATCATGATGAGACTCCAAGAATACGGTGACTTCACCTGGGCAGCGACTCTTGCTACTCACCTGTGAGTCGCTGATCTGCGTCGGAGCCCACACAAGGGACGTGGATTAGCTGTATGTGTTGTATCCACATTGTCCACCCATTTTAAAATATTATTTTAGGGCATTATACAAATAATGAGGCAGATTAAAATCTACAGTGGACTCCCACAAAAACAATGGGGAGAGTGATTTCCACCGTTGAAACTATCCTAAGGTGAGCCATGATGTTTATTTGAAATCCAACCAATTCAAAAGCTAAAAAAAGACAGGAGAAGGGAAAATACAAATATTCTAAAACTTTTATAGCTTTTAGAAGTTTTTAATAATTGCGTTACTGTCCTCACTGTTTTCTCTGCAGGAGCCTACTAGTCCACTGGAGCTTTGGATCTAACTCTTTCTTTGGATCTCGCTGGATCTCTTCGAATGTATGGACTGAGCATACATCGTGATGGAGCCTACTTCAGTAGCGATTCTTGCTACTCAACCTGTCAGTAGCTAATACGCGCCCCCTGACAAGATCAAGCATCTCTAGTTGGGTCTTGGCTATTGTTCATTTTTAACTGTCCAATAAACGTCTAGCGATCTAATAGTTAGATAATCAAATAATCAAATTAGATGGAAAGTATGAGTTATGGTGGTCCTACGAATGTTTTACCGGTGAGAATAATTATCCTATTACTATTTGTGGTGTGATCCAATTGAACTTTGGAATTTACTCATTTTTTGATAAAGATCTAAAATAATCTTGCCGAATGGAAGAACGGTGTAGATATGATAAATACATCATTATGGGTCAATGTAACTTTGATCTCCTTTGAGTCATCGTTTGTACAACTCAGATCTCGAGGACCGTCATCACTCCTCTTCGCACGACATGTACTCACACTGGCTAGTTTGCTGGTGTGTGTAGAGGCGTACACAAGTCGAATTAAGTCGAGCTTGGCACAGCTCAACTCGGCCCGACCACTAGCTGACCTTAGCTTGAACTTGGCTCGATCCTCGAGCTTGACTGACTAACTCGGCTGAATTCGATTAACAGCTCGAGCCAGTTCAACTCGAGATCGAGCCAAGATCGAGCCAAGTTTGCCTATGTAGCATTTTCACAAACATATGAAATGCACATTCAAATTCTCATTGCAGGTAAAACTACAACAACAGTTTTATAGGTTTTCATCAAATGTCATGTAGGAAACATCAAAATCAAGAAAAATATATATTTGTTTCATATACATACCTTCCTTGCAACCAGCCGACACTTCGTTGAGTCATTTCATCAAATACTTGGTGAGCAACATCAATATCAAAGTAACCGAAGTCATCGAACTAGTTCGATCCGAGTTGGGGTTTGAGTTGTGCTCGGGCAAGCTCGAACTCCGTTCGAAATTTTTTCAAGCTTAAAAAATCAACTTGACTCAACTCTAACACAATTTTGAACTGAGCCAAATTGAGCTTTTTTGAGTCGAGTTGAGCGAACCAACCAAGCTAACTCGGTTCGTGTACAGCCCTAGGTGTGTGGTACACCAACCAATCTACTTCCATATCATTGGTATGTTGCACGCCATTGGAATGAGGATTGGCTCGTGGAAAAGCTGTGTGGGCTCCCACCGTTATTTTGGCAACTTATTTTAGAACACGAGGATAAAAAATGGGGGAGATCAAAAGCTTAAGTGGGCCTCATTGAACGCTTACACGTTTGAACTCATTGGAGCCCACCCAATGTTTATTTGCCATGCAATCAGTTCATAAAGTCACCTTACCCTAGACAAAATATAGGCTTATCCAGAACTTTCGTGGCCCATGATAAGTTGTAGTCCTTCAATTCTCACTGTTTCATGAGGTTTGGCGGTGTGGTCTACTTTTACTTTTGAGTCTGCTTCACTGGTCAGATCATGACTGAAATGAATTGGTGAAACGGATGGACGCAACGGAATGGATAAAATACACGTCACGGTGGGGCTACGGAGCTTATCCAGCAACTAGTTGGCTGATGCAGGGGTCAACAGCAAATCCATGCCTGCACCACTGAGGGCGAACCATTTTCGAAATTTCTCGACCAAAGGACCATCGGACCTTTCGCTCTATGGCCTACAAATAGACGGTTAGGAAGAGAGATACAGCAACCGTCGACGTTAAACTGAAAAGAACCCAAATATTTGGGTTGGATCATTTAGTTCCAGGGGCATGGTCCATTGACGGCGGGGCCCAAGAGACCAATGTATCGGATTACCGATGTTTGGAAATTACCTTGACCGGCTAATTCTAGCCATTTGATCAGTGGCCTTCAAACTGAAGGTACCGGATAGAAACCAATAATATATGGCCAGGTCCAATGGTTATTATCTCCGAACATGGCCATCTACGGTTGTTTTCATCGGATGAACGTTCTTAATTCCATACATATCAAGCCACGTGGATGGCAGTGGGAGGATAGTCTATCGTAACGTCTCTCAAGCCTAGAAGTCACGTCAGCCACTTGCATGATACGTGCCAAATCTGAGTAGATATAAGTACACCGCAGCCTGACTACGCTACACGTGGACGTCTCCGTGACTGAGCAGCGCACTGCATGATCGTCTGCCTTTCAAAAAAGCTCTTTCATCTTACAAAAATATTAATATCGCGTGATACGAACGTACGTCGCAGAGGCACAGGGCCGGTGACTTTGGTACGGCTCTTACGGTGCCGCCAGCGAAGTATTTATTGTGTATCTATGATGGTTATACGTTTTTTCTGGTCATTAACTTAGCATATCCCAATGTTAGATGGGACATGTTAGAGGAGACATTGGTGGTTGTACATTTCACTCTTAAAAACTTCTTAAGCTCATTATAATATTTAAATATAACTTTAATACAAAACTCCGCTTTCTACATTGTGCCTTCAATTGCGTGGAAAAATGTATGCATCATGGTAAGCTACGCGGATTAGCTACCGATAGGTTGACTAGCCATCTATTGAAGTTACCTCACCAAGTTCTATAGGTCCCACTATGACTAATTTGTTGTATCTACCCCGTTTAAACACTTGTTAAGATTACTTTAGGACATGATTAAAAAAAACGAGACAGATCCACGTTCATAATAGACTCCCTGTTAAAAAACAAAAAAAAAGCGGAGAGGATAACACCCGCTGTTGAAACTTTCTTAACCTTATATTAACAAATATCAGCTTGATTAAAACTTTTATAGCCCTTCGGAGTTTTTAACGGTAGGCCTCACTCTCTCCACTATTTTCGCTGCTCAACCTGTGGGTCGCTGATCTGCGTCGGACCGCACAGAGCACACACAAGGGACGTGGATTAGCTAGTATGTGTTGTATCCACGCTGTCCATCTATTTTAAAATATTATTTTAGGGCATTATACAAATAACGAAGTAGATAAAAATATGCAGTGGACTCTCACTGGGGAGAGTGATTTCCACCGTTGAAACTATCCTACGGTGAGCCACGATGTTTATTTGAAATTCTACCGATTCAAAAGTTAAAAAAGACACAGGAGAAGGGAAAAGTCATGATCTAAAACTTTTAGAAGTTTTTAATAGTGGCGTCACTGGCCGTATTTTTTTTTCTGCTGGAGTCCACTAGTCCAATGGAGCTTTGGATTTAACCCTTTCTTTTGGATCTTGCTGGATCTCGTCGAATGTACGTGGTGGGGCTCACTTCAGTAGCGAGACTCGCTACTCTAACTTGTCAGTAGCTCATCCGCGTCCCCTGACAAGATCAGCCGTCTCTCGTTGGGTCTTGGTTATTGTTCATTTTTAACCGTCCAATAAACGTCCAGCGATCTAATAGTGGGATAATCAAATACGCGTAGATTTCAGTTCATAGTACATCTAAACCGGAGCCTATAATCTGGACGGTTCAGTTTGAACCATGCAATTTTAGTTTCTAACTGCCTGTGTATCATCCATCACAGTCCGCCAGAGTATCATAGTATTTCTCCAAATAATTACTCTTCTTTCGTCCAATCAATGCAACCCTTCCCGCCCGAAACCCCTCATCTTCTTCTTCAAACACCAGAAAATGTCCTCCAAACCGCCCGATATTACCGCCGATCTCCCTCCCTCCGTTCTGGATTTCCGAGAGTACGACGACGACGCATGGTACGGCGTCCGTCTCGTCCTGGAGGGCGAGACGCTGACGGTGAAGTTCTTAGACTTCGGAGACGAGTCCGACAAGCGATTGGGGCCGTCCGATTTCGAGGACCCGAAAGCGCTGGACGATTTCGCGGAACGGTTTCGGCCAACATCTGTACAGTTACAGGACGGGGAGTGCCGGAGACTGACCGAAGGGAAGACCGTCTGCGCTTCGCACACGTTCGGAGATAACGACGTTAGGTTCTACGACGCCGTCGTTGAAACGGCGAGTTTTCCGTTTCTTCTTCTTCTTCTTTTTTTTTCTTTTTTTGGAAATTTGAATTTCTGAAATGACAGCTGCTTTTTTCGGTCGCGGATTCATGCGGCCCTAAGCTCTGTGGGGCCACTGTGATATATGTGTTATATCCCCTCCGTCCATCTGTTTCATTAGCTCATTTCGCACGGGGCAGATTCAAAGCTCACGTGACTACATACCGGAAAGAGGATGCGGATTTCATTCGCAAGGATGCTGGGTGGGGCCCACCGCCATGTTTGTGGGAAATCTACCCCGTTCATCCGTTTGGCGAGCTCATTTTAGGACTAGCCAGTAAAAATGAGGTGGATCCAAAACTCAAGTGGGCTACACGAGAGGAAAAATTGGGGAAAGAAATAATTACCGTTGAAATCTTCTTAGGCTCTACCTTGATGTTTATGTGCCATATAAACCGTTTATAAGGTCATTACCGAAGGACGAAGTGAAAATACGTAAAAACACAGAGCTTTTATATGTTTCAACGGTTCTCACTGAATCCCCACTGTTTCCTCTCGTGTGGCCCACTTGAGTTTTGTATCCACCTCATTTTTGGTCGAATAGCCTAAAATGAGCTCGCAAAGCGGATGAACGGGGTAGATTTCTCACAAACATGGTAGTAGGCCCCACCAGCGTCCTTGCCCAGGAACTGTATGCGAAAGCCCTTGGCGGAAAGAGTCGGATATAAAGACGCCCACCGTTGAAACTGTCGTAAGGGCCCACCGTAATTTTTATATACAATCCAACTCATTGGTAAGATGATTCTGATCTGGATGAAGGGAAAACACATGTATAAGCTCGATTCAAAACCTATGTGGCCTCAAAGAAGCTTTTAATGGTGGGCGTTCAATTCTCACTGTTGGTGGGTCCACTTGAGCTTTGTATCTTCCCCATGGATGCGGGATCACCAGCAACCTAGCTGGTGTCAAAGCTCTGTGGGCCACACCATGATGTATGTGTTTTATCCACGCCGTCCGTCCATTTTGCCAGCTCATTTTAGGGCATAGGCACAAAATCAGGTAGATTCAAAGCTCATGTGGACCACACCATATGTTATAGTGGGATTGAACGCTTAGCATTGAAAACTTCTTGGGGCCACGGAAGTTTTGGATCAAGCTTATATCTGTGTTTTCCCCTCATCCCACCTAATCAATGCGTTGGATTAAACATTACAGTGGGCCCTAGGATGTTTTTAATGGTGGGAATTCAATCACCACTGTTTCATGGAATGTCGTCCACCTGATGTTGGCAAATATGCACGAGCTGGTAATATGTATCCACGCAGTGGATAAAACAAACTCATCATGGTGGGGCCCACAGCTTTGACACCAGCTAGCTGGCTGGTGTCGGGGTCACCAGCCAAACCGGCCTTCCCACGTGCAAAAAATGAGCGGAGGGGATATAACACGTACATTGCGGTGGACCCCACAGAGCTTATGGCTGCAGATCCCGTGCAATCCGCGTCCCTCTTTTTTGAGAAATTTGCCACCGTACGACCCATTTATGGCCCATCTAGGAGACCAAGCCAACCTTATTTTACTTTGCAAAAATAAGCCCCAGCTGTACGGATGGCTTGCCAAAGGTCGAAAATGCCCCTGCTTTTTCCTTCCAGCGGATCGGTAGTGCTCGAAGACGAGCGCCGACACTCCTAACTCCACAGTTAGGAGTTGTACGAACGGTTCAAAAAGATATCAAAGCTACATGGGCCCCACAGTTACGTATTTATTATATCCACAACGTTCATCCATATTTCGAGATCATTTGGGAGCATTATATATATAAAAAAAAATCATATCCAAAGATCAACTGGACCACACCACGAAGAGCAACGGGAAAATTGATTTTCACCGTTAAAAATTTTGTAGGGCCCACCATAACATTTTTTTTCCATCCAATCTATTTATAAGGTCACAAAGACCTGGATGAAGAGGAAAAACAAATTTCATAATAATCCAAAACTTCTGTGGCCCTAAAAGGGTTCCAATGGTAGACGTTCAATCCTCCACAACCTTTTACAGTGTGGTCTATTTTATAGCTAGATCTGTCTTATTTTTCGTCTCAAGCTTTAATACGAGGTTGTCGAATATATGAACGGTTTGGATATAACACATACCTCATAATAGGACCCACAAAAAGCGGTGGGATTACAACAGTAAAAAAAATAAAATAATAATAAATAAATACGCTAGGAACTTATGGCTACGGTGTTTTCTATAGCTACAGATTATAACCGTAGCCCTGGCCGTTTCGATGTGTCCTTTTATATGTATCGAAGGTCTTTCGATTAATCGAAAAAGGTCTAGAACCGTTCAACGAGTTTGCCTAAAAAATCCTGCAATTTTCGATACATATTGAAGAGTAGGTGATATGACCAATAGCTACGGATTATAACCGTAGCCATAACTGTAGCTATAACCGTAGCCATAACCGTAGCTACGATTGGACCGTGAAATGCGCGGAAATGACCGTGAAGTGAAGGGGCATGACCGTGAAATGCATCGAAATGACCGTGAATCAACACGGAATAGGTGGGAATGACCGTGGTGTGCATGGAAATGACCGTGAAGTAAGGCGATTGGACCGTGAAATGCGTGGAAATGTCCGTGAAGTGAAGGGGCATGACCGTGAAATGCACCGAAGTGACCGTGAATCAACACGGAATAGGCGGGAATGACCATGGTATGTATGGAAATGACCGTGAAGTGAGGCAATTGGACCGTGAAATGTGCGGAAATGTTCTTGAAGTGAAGGGGCATGACCGTGAAATGCGCCGAAATGACCGTGAATCAACACGGAATAGGCGGGAATGACCGTGAAGTGAGGCGATTGGACCGTGAAATGCGCGGAAATGTCCGTGAAGTGAAGGGGCATGATCGTGAAATGCGCCGAAATGACCGTGAATCAACATGGAATAGGCGGGAATGACCGTGGTATGCATGGAAATGACCGTGAAGTGAGGCGATTGGACCGTGAAATGCGCGGAAATGACCTTGAAGTGAAGGGGCATGACCGTGAAATGCGCCGAAATGACCGTGAATCAACACGGAATAGGCGGGAATGACCGTGATATGCATGGAAATGACCGTGAAGTGAGGCGATTGTACCGCGAAATGCGTGGAAATGACCATGAAGTGAAGGGGCATGACCGTGAAATGCGCGGAAAGGACCGTGAATCAACACGGAATAGGCGGGAATGACCGTGATATGCATGGAAATGACCATGAAGTGAGGCGATTGTACCGTGAAATGCGTGGAAATGACCGTGAAGTGAAGGGGCATGACCGTAAAATGCACCGAAAGGACCGTGAATCAATACGGAATAGGCGGGAATGACCGTGGTATGCATGGAAATGACCGTGAAGTGAAGCGATTGGACCGTGAAATGCGCGGAAATGACCGTGAAGTGAAGGGATATGACCGTGAAATGCGCCGAAATGACCGTGAATCAACACGGAATAGGCGGGAATGACCGTGATATGCATGGAAATGACCGTGAAGTGAAGCGATTGGACCGTGAAATGCATGGAAATGACCGTGAAATGAAGGGGCATGACTGTGAAATGCGTTGAAATGACCGTGAATCAACATGAAATAGGCGGGAATGACCGTGATATGCATGAAAATGACCGTGAAGTGAAGGGGCATGACTGTGAATCAACACGGAATAGGCAGGAATGACCGTGATATGCATGGAAATGACCGTGAAGTGAGGCGATTGTACTGCGAAATGCATGGAAATGACCGTGAAGTGAAGGGGCATGACCGTGAAATGCGCCGAAAGGACCGTGAATCAACACGGAATAGGCGGAAATGACCATGATATGCATGGAAATGACTGTGAAGTGAAGCAATTGGACCGTGAAATGCGCGGAAATGACCGTGAAGTGAAGGGGCATGACCGTGAAATGCGCCGAAATGACCATGAATCAACACGGAATAGGCGGGAATGACCGTGATATGAATGGAAATGACCGTGAAGTAAGGCGATTGGATCGTGAAATGTGCCGAAATGACCTTGAAGTGAGGCGATTGGATCGTGAAATGTGCCGAGATGACCGTGAAGTGAAGGGGCATGATCGTGAAATGCGCCGAAATGACCGTGAATCAACACGGAATAGGCGGAAATGACCATGGTATGCATGGAAATGACCGTGAAGTGAAGCGATTGACCGTGAAATGCATGGAAATGACCGTGAAGTGAAGGGAATTGACCGTGAAATGCATGGAAATGACCGTGAATCAAAACAGAATCGCTGGGATTGACCGTGAAATGCATGGAATTGATCACGAAGTAAATGAAATGAATGAAATTGACCACGAACTGATTGAAATTGACCGCGAAGTGAATGAAATGGATTTTCGACCATAGATCTGATGGAATCTTGAAAAATAACCAGGTTGGTTGGCTAAAGTAGCTTCTCCTACCCCAAAATCATATAGGGTATGTCAAGTAACTAATTTTGGTTTAGAAGATATTCTTGTTAAATGAATAAAGAAATAAATGAAAAAAAGAGAGAATTTTTTTTTATATGCTTATATATACATATTTATATAAATATGTATTAGAGAAAATTGTAGGTAGAATAAATTTATCCATGTAAAAAAATAAAAAATAAAAAAATTAATAAATTGGCACAGACTATAGTTTTGGCTACGGTTATAATCCATAGCTGTTGGTCACATCACCTTCGATTCATATCGAATACTTTTCGATATGTATCGAAAATTGCAGGATTTTTGAGACAAACTCGCTGGACAGTTCTGGACCTTTTTCGATTAATCGAAAGACCTTCGATACATATCGAAAGACATATCGAAAGACCTTCGATACATATAAAAGGACATATCGAAACGGCGGGGGCTACGGCTATAGCTACGGTTATAATCCGTAGCTATAGAAAACACCGTAGCCATAAGTTCCTAGCGTATTTATTTATTATTATTTTATTTTTTACTGTTGCAATTCACATCGTTTTTTGTGGGTCCTATTATGAGGTATGTGTTATATCCAAACCGTCCATATATTCGACGAACTTGTATTAAGGCTTGAGACGAAAAATAAGACAGATCTAGCTATCAAGTGGACCACACTGTAAACGGCTGTGGCAGATTGAACGTCTACCATTGAAACCCTTCTAGGGGTCACAGAAGTTTTGGATTATTATGAAATTTGTTTTTCCTCTTCATCCAGGTCTTTGTGACCTTATGAATAGATTGGATGGAAAATAAATGTTATGGTGGGCCCTACAAAATTTTTAACGGTGAAAATCAATTTTTCCCATTGCTCTTTGTGTTGTGGTCCAATTGATCTTTGGATATGATTTTTTTGGTTAGATAATGCTCCCAAATGATCTCGAAATATGGATGAACGTTGTGGATATAATAAATACGTAACTGTGGGGCCCATGTAACTTTGATATCTTTTGAACCCATCGTACAACTCGGAGTTCGAGGAGTGTCAGCGCTCGTATTTGAGCACCACCGATCCACTTGAAGGAAAAAGCAGGGGGCATTTTCGACCTTTGGCAAACCATCCGTACAGCTGGGGCTTATTTTTGCAAGGTAAAATAAGGTGGGCTTGGTCTCGTAAATGGGTCGTACAGTCGCAAATTTCTCGTTTCAAAATGGGATAATATGGTACCATACTCCGCGGATTAGGTTGGATGATATGCTTGTGCCGTCCAATGATGCGGTTTGGCATAACAGTAGTAGATCCATACCATCCAAGTCAGGGTCCTATTCTGGATGGCCCCAAAAGCACAATGATTCTTGCAGTTGAATTCGACTGGTAGAAATTGTACCTTTAATAAATTTTTCCTATTTTGCCGTTTGATGGCCACGTAAAGGACAGATATGCTTTTCTGGCAGTATGCCTCATCCACCATGGGTCCATCATATGGACGGTCTGGATTGATCCATTCGATCTAGATTGCGCTACTCGAGCACATGCATTGATACCTCTTCTCACTTTGGTTGAGAAAGGAAGAATAAGAAAATGGTATTGTTTTGATTGGTGTCAGCATCTTATTTTCCCTTATTTTTTTACCTTGCCATATGTTTTTAGATACTTGTACTGTCAAATGGTCAACCTGAACCATCCATTAGGTTGGCCCCGTTTTTCATGGGGCACCCCAAAATGATTCTCATCGATTAGAGGAATTTTTCCCTCTGATCAGTGCCATATAAATATGGACGGTTGGATCAAAGTTCTGAAAATCATTTTAAATAGATCATTCGAGAGATTACACTTTGAATAACCAAGCTACCATTTTGGTAGCATGACCGTGACCATACCATCCGTGTCTTGGAAACTAGTTGTTCCATAACGGTTGCATGGCAGTTATTGCCTTTCAAAAAAATGGTTTCAGACCGTTATGGGACTGTATGGGCCATTTTTTCTATAACTGTATTTTGGCCCTGTAACTTGTAATGATTTCGCCATTACCATTATGGCTGTTATGTAACTGTTTGGCTTATCATGCTTGGAAAATCAACAATTATGAAAAAAAAAAGGAGTTGTTTGGAAGGTAAGCATCCTCTAATCAACATGAGTTATTCGCGGCAGTCCATGAATGGTGTGGGAACTTATTAGATGGCCTAGATCATTGATTGTGCTCTTGTTTAAAAGCACTCGGGTAGCACATGAGCTTTCTCCATCATATTTGAATATAGGGAATCTAAGGTGCGGATATGGAAAAGGTAATTATTATTTAATTATTATGCTTGTCAAAATTGTAGAAAAATGGATTCCATTTTATATAGCAAGTGGAAATCTCAGATTAATTACCTAACAATAAACACAATGTTGTCTGATGTTTTCAATCTGTACATGAAATAGGGGTCTCGAGCAATCGACCAGGTTGATCGATCGAATGAGTGAGCCCCAGATTATATAGATTGGTTTCTGGACAATTTTGGACATGATCGATTGATCGATAGGTTAGGTTGATTGATCAAGGAAATTTGGAAAATACTTGTCAACTCTTTGGACACTTTTAAGCATGTTTGACGGAACATTTGGCCGTCGATCGATCGAGGGTTGCTTGATTGATGTCAATCGATCGATGCTTAGATCAATAACGCGCGCAATTTTGCATAATCACGTGATTAATTTTTTATTCTGGGTGTTTTACTATAAATATGGGTGTAATACGAGGTTAGAGTAACGAGGGAATAGCTTAAGCATTTCTAAAACGGTTTTGAAGGGAAACTAGGGTTTTTTGAAGGGTTTCATATCTGTAAGTAGATTTATCTCTTGTAATATCGTTTCATAGTGGATTTTGCTATCGCTTTGTACCATGGTTTTTTCCCGTGAAGGTTTTCCACGTAAAATTCGTGTGTTCCTGTGCATGCTTTGTTGTGTTTGTCTTTTGCATCTTGGATTCAAATTCAGAGTTTGCTTCTGCGGTCCCCCAACACACAAGAATCATGATTCTGCGTAAGGGTAATCATTACTTTGCAGAATACATCTCTATTCGAATAGCCACTACCTAATTGTTAAGAGAATTCGGTTTATTGGATTAGAGATGATTTTTCTTTTTGGTAAAGATTGAAAATACTCTTGATAACCAACAATCATGATCTCTAATACATAGTTATGATTAACTAATAGGAGATGAACTCATTTTTAGGCATTTATTGCTTGGATGGATTTTCAACTTCATTTTACTCTATTTGATGTGCAAACTTAATAGATTCCCTTTTGCAGTTTTGTTTGGAAATGCACAGCGCTCTCTCAGTTGCAAAGTACAGATTTGGGAATTTGCAAATTGTGGATTGCGTCGAAGCTAGTTTCAATCATGGTTGGGTTTTGCTGCCATTTACTGAATGATTAGCATTGGCTGGTCAATGTGATTCCTGAGAGACATTGTGGGGCACACAAGATGAACAATTTAGATGGATGGTTAGACCTCTGCTGTTACAACTGATCTAGGATTGTCTGTTCAGTGGTCATAAACTGAGATTGGTAATTATTTGGGAGACATGGGCAATACAAAGCAGCGTATTTGGATGGCTACTCTCTTCACACATACCAATGTTTCATTTGAAAATTTGAAAATTTGTGCCAATCGATCCCTTGAACTTTGTTTGGTGGGATTAGCTGGTTACCAATTTTAAAAACTTATGATTGGCTAGCCCCGCATTGCATATGCCATTGCTCCAAATGGGTTGAGCCCAATCATCAGTTTCTACATTGTGAGGTTCTCTCGTGGCTGTATTTCTCTTTTTGCATAGCAGAGTAAGCCAGACATTTTGGCGGATTGTGTGAATCCAGGATTTGGAGTGTAGACAGTTGATACCCTACACATTATTTATTTATTTGTTTGCATAGTCTATAGTTTCCTAGTTCATACAATTTAACTAAGTTTTTAACAAAGTGCTATATGTCAGCATGTATGGATGGTTCTATCTCTACTTGCTTTAAGGTCATGTTGGTGCTTTTGTGTGTTGAGCATTTGCCCCTTAGACCATTGGATGCATTGACTGATACTATCCATTACAATGATGCATAACCCGATATGTTCCTTTTAATCCATATGAGCCAACATGTTATGAAAATCTAAAGGGGTAGGATATTAAAACTTATTTAATCTTTTTATCTGTGGATAGATTGAGAAAGGAGGAAAGAGAAGACATAGAAGAGGAGAGAGAATGAGGATTAGGGTCACACGTCCTCACTTCTCTTGAGTCTATTAACACAATTGTCAATATTTACAAGAACACCATTAATAACAAAAGCAAAAATACCCATTACGTCGTTCTTGCTGCCAATTCAATCAAACAAGGCCACACGTGTGATTGAGGGCTTGTATTTGGAAGTCGTGTGTGGGTATGATTGCTTGGGTGTGCCAGAGCCTACTCGATTCAAGGGTTTGACTGAATTGCTTGTGTCCCCCGTGCCAAGACGGACAGATTGGAGACTGGACAGGATCCAGAGTCCTCTCGACCACTGGTATTGCTCCCCGTTCAAGCGATTTGTGAAAGGGTAGGGGTTAGCCCTACCGAATAAGTTCCTTTTGCCTTGTGACAATAGACGTGAGTCTACAACCTTAAGGACTTTTTCTTCCACCAATCTTTAGGTTTGTGTATATCTCAAATGAATAAGAGTGTACAGATAAATTGAAAGAAAGGCTAAAAACTGCCGACTTTATTAATGTTTGAATGTATGGCCCATTACAATCGACAGAATAATTAATAACCAAAAAAATAACCAAAAATAGGAAAGATAAATACTTGATGCGTATATCAGAACAGATGATCAAGGCGGGTGGTCAACAGGATATGACCAGATTGGTATGCTCAACTAAATCAGAACTTAGAAGATCATGATCCTAAGACTTGAGGTTGATGATATTTGCTCTACTCCTATGGTACTGTAGCGGGAGTCGCTATGCAGTAGCTATCTATGTTAGAACTAGGCTAGGCTAAACTAAGATAAAAGAAAGATAAAATGTAGATAGATGTGTTTGGCGTGGGGTCTCGATCTCATCTTTGTGTGCTCCTTTTATAGCTTGCTGAGGCGGTGAAAACCCCTCGCTAGGCTTCCTTGCTGCTTCTAGGTCCTTCTCACTCACATTGCATTTACGAATATGGGTATTTCCTTGATTGATCTAGAACTGCCAACTTACATTGGAAAGGAACGACTCCAGTTAGATCCGGGCTTGTTGGCTTCTCGGATCTTCTTCCATTAGCTAGTCCCACTATAGAGATGTTCGTGGCCCACAAAAGATCTAGCTTGGGACCGCCAAAGATTCCTGTAATGAAGACAACCAGGCTAAAGATCTGGGAACCTCAAGGGTTGATCTAGGTCGATCATGGCCACTCAAAGTCTCTTAACGGCCCACCTTGTTGACTTTAAGAGGTCCTGTTCCTTGATGGTTTGGAATGCTGGTAAGATCTAGCTTGGGACTGCCAAAGATTCCTGTAATGAAGACAACCAGGCTAAAGATCTGGGAACCTCAAGGGTTGATCTAGGTCGATCATGGCCACTCAAAGTCTCTTAACGGCCCACCTTGTTGACTTTAAGAGGTCCTGTTCCTTGATGGTTTGGAATGCTGGTGGGGATAGATGCACCGGATCACCAGATCCTGATCTCGCAATATCTTAATCCTGATCAAAGCTTGCCTTGGGATGTCTGGGTAATCCTTCTGTCTCTTTTGATCTCTGCGGCGTAGGATGGTGACGGACGTGCCTTCTCATCCAGCTCTCCCATTCTTTTAATTCCGATTAATGTACGGAAGGCTAGACCTGCTTGAGCCAATGTGTTCGTCCCTCCTGACTTGGGGTTCGAACCAAAGTCGGATTGGGTTGAACATTGGTCCGATCTCCTGGTATTTGGAATCTTCTTGAATATTGTTGGTTCTTCGAACGTCTTTGGGAAGATCTCCCATTTTGGAAGGATTGTAGGAGATGACCTCACTGAGAGAATCATATCCATATATGTTATTAGATCTGTTTTCTCGGTGGGTCTTTTATGGACTAGTGTTTTAAATAGCGTGTAGCATATAGTGTGGCATTTGGCCCTCTATAGCGTGTAGCGTAAGCTACACAATCCTTAATATTTTTAATTAAAATAATAGAAAATATGATAAATTTTACAAAATGCATAATTTCTATGAGTTCTTGACCACGAATCTGGATCATCAACCACTTATTCCATGCAAAATCTCTCTCTCTCTCTCTCTCTCTCTCTCTCTCTCTCTCTCTCTCTGCCTTTAGACATTTCTAAGTGTGACTTCTTTTTATTTATTTATTGAAACACCACAAATTCATGATATAGACCACAATTTGGATGGTCTGGATTGATCCAAGTGCTCTATCTATGATATGGACCACAATTTGGATGGTCCGGATTAGTTTAATGTAGTGCCATGTGTCATCGGTATAAGTCATCACCATTTTAAAATACGTGTTAAACTAACATAGAAAAAACACTTAAAAAAAGAAGAAGAGATTTTAGGTAGCTTACGCTATACACGCTACACACTACACTACATGTAGCGTACGTTACATGCACTGTAGCTTACGCTACTAGGGAATTACGCTACTCGCGTACGTTATGTAGCATTTTCACTATGCTACGCTAGCCTGAAAACAGTGGTCTAGACACTCTCATATGCTCAGCGTACCAGTGTCAATGCTATACAAGAGATGGTGGACCTTGGATCAGTCACACACACTACACTGTCTCTACCAGATGTTGATCATAGAATTAAAGCTGGGTGGCTGAAGTGGAGATGTGCCTCTGGAGTTTTATGTAATCGCTGCATACCAATAAAATTGAAGACAATTTTATAGGATGGCTATAATACCAGCTATGCTTTATAGGACAAAATGTTGGGCAGCCAAGGAACAACATGTTCACAGTATGAGTGAAGTGGAAATGAGGATGCTGAGATGGATGATTGGTAAGACAAAGACGGATGGAATTTGGAATGAATGCATTTGAGGGAACTTAGGAGTATCACAAATAGGTAATAAGATGAGGGAACATAGCTTTAGATGGTTTGTCCATATTCAATGGAGACCAATAACTGCACCGGTTAGAAATAGTGAGTTGGCTCAAGCTTGGACGAGCCGCATGGGGCCACCTCGAAGTGAGTTGGCTCAAGTTGAGGGCTCTAGAAGGGCAAAGGGAAGGCCCAAAAGGACGTGTGTGGAGGTATGTAAGAAAATACTCAAGGACTCATGGTTTAATTGAGGATATGGTCTTTGATAGAGTGGAATGGTGAAACAGGATTTGTGTAGCTGATCCCAATTAGTTGGGATGAGGCCTTGATGATTATAAAAATATATCCTCCTAGAACGACCTGAAAAAACATTAATAAAACTAAAACATAATAATATTGACATATTATTTTGAGTAAAATCATTCAAGTTTAAAAGTCAACCTAAATAACATGTTACAAGCGGTACAAACAATCATATCTGCATATTTGACTTTGGTAAATGGGTTCTTCTATCCCCATTACCTGCATCACCTGTAACAGTACCAATGTTTGGAATTGCAGCAATTAAGATTGTCTGGTGGAGAAAGGTTTTTATATATATATATATAAATTTTTTTTTTTATGACAACATTAATGTTCAACCTCCTTGTAAACATTAAAAAATGGTCACAAAAACTATTAACACATGCACATGCACTTCCAATTTTTTGAAAATGGCTGCCTTCTCCCTCTACAAACACATCCTTCATTCTGCTACATTGATAATTGGCTTGGCTTGGCAAAGTTGAGTGCTTTTCAATTTTCTTTGTCATCTTTCTGGACATTACTGGATGATTCTGATAGGCATAAAAGTCTTTATTCAGAGAACCTTGCTAAGCCTGCATGTGCCTCTATTTGTGGCTCTGGAATGTTTGGCAGACAAACAATCTGTCGATCAGATGGGCTGAAATGTGTGGATGACCTGGCGTGAAAAATAAGGCCAGTCAGCTCATCAGGTGAGCCTCATGTTTATGAAGACAAGGGACATTTAGAAAAAAAAAGAAGAGCCAACTCTCCATAGTCAATGTACAGATGTGGCCCACCAGATGAGTTGGCAGGTCTGATTTCTGGTCAAGGTTATCTATATGGTTGGCCCACCTGCTGAGCACTCCCATGCCACATTTGCCTTGTTGACATGTGTGGGCATGTGTACTGGTGCATGTGGGCTTAGAAGAATTCTTCTATATATGGTGGCCATATCTAGCTTCTCTGTGCTGGATACTCAACTGTTCTGATGGGTCTGTTATCTCAGGTATACTCTTCAGAACATACATTTGACAAAGGAGAAGAACAGTGTTTGTGCGAGTTTGTTCTTTTCTGGCAACATGGTCCAATTGCGGGGACAAAGACGTTAACGGGTATTGAACACATTTGCCTAATACAGCCTGGAAGTGCAGAAAATGATCCAAATCTGGATTTCTTTTTGGAAATATCAAGAAAGAAACTTGAATTGCGTTCACATCGTGCTTCTTTCGTCACTGAACATGAAATTTCAGCAAATGCATGTGCTGCATGTTTTAATGAAACCTGTGGATCTGCTGTCAAATGTGAGCCCAACATGCCTTATAAACCTCAAACATTCAATTCTAAGGTAGGTTTCTCTAGAATTTCCACACAATCATGGACTTATTCTTCTGCATTTTGCCAGAATAATGTAGATATATCTGGAAATAAGATGGGAATACTTGGTTTTGCACCATTTCTTAACTGGGGACGACTTACTAATCGAGTGATCCTCGCTATCCAATTGGTGGCCTCAAATGAAGAGTTACAAGATAATGGTCACTGTCCAAATTGTAAGCCTGATACTAAATTGTCAAGATACTGGATATGGTCCATGCACAGTGGGGCATATGATTTGGATGGTTGGTATTGACTTGCACATGCACTGCATGTATGTTGGATGAGTCACCACCATTTAGAAAATGGCGGGAGGTAACACATAGTTGTCTAGTCTAGAATTAAATGGCACATCATATGGTTGTCTTTGTCTAGCAGCTTGAGTATTCAGTTTCTGGAGTTTCTTCATGCAATCAACTGATAATTGCCTCATGCGGTCTCTTATGTCTTTGTAGGAAAAGAAGAATCCTAGGCAGGGCCATGTAACACAAACATTTAAAGGTTATCTTCTATTTGCAGTTAAATTTGTCAAGAAGGCAAGATCTGTCCTAACGGGCCCTTTTTTTTTTTTTTTTCCTGTTTAAATTTTCACAATGCAGGGTATAGGAATGTTCGGAAAAAGATTGGACAGGATATGGACTTGGGAGGTGGTGAATATTTTTTCACAAAGAGTCTCAACGAAACCAGAAATTACCATTATATCTTGATTGAGAACATGGAAACAGATTTACCATTGTCAGTCATTGTGGATTTCATATATCAACAAACTTCTGTTTCATCACACGCCTATGTAACCCCCAGCTTATTATCAGAATCATATACACGGGGAACTATCTTTTTGGATGGTCAAGAAAAGCTTGAGAAGTTATCTAGGTTTTTACACAATCCCGCTCATCTCATCATGTCCTCAAGAGGAAGGTATTATCTTGTTCTGCCTAAGGTTTCCTTTGCAGTATTAATAATGAGTTACTATATGATTGGGTAGAAGGAAACAGCAAATTTATATGATTGGGTTGAAGGAAACAGCAAAAAAAAATTTCTTTTTATTTTTTTGTAATGGTACAAGTGGGACTCACCTTGTGAGGGAATAAGTTGCTGATTTGGCTGGGCCCATGACCGAATGAAGCATACTATATACCTCCCTTATCAGATGATCCTAGCCATCCAATGGAAATGATCAATTGCTAGTAGTCTATAGAGATCATGGCATAGAGAAAGGGAAGAGAAAGGAAGAAAGTGAGACGAAAAGAAGGGAAAGTGTGATAGTTAGGTCACATGCTCCCACTCCCATGCTTTATTAATAAAATACATAATGGCAGAACTTCCCCCATAATACAAAATGCTCGGGTATACATAGTGTGGACCATATGTTCCCCATTGCTCACCAAACTTGTCATATAGCTGTATGACCCATAATACATCAACTTTAACACTTACGCTAAAGCTGGTGTGTAGATATCATAGATGTCCTGCTTGTAGTAAACTTGATTAAATTGATTTGCATCCAAGTTCTTTGGTGAACATATCTACAAGTTGATCTTGAGATGTAAGATATGAGTCGAAATTTTGTTGTTGGAGACCTTGTCGATGAAGTGAAAGTCAACCTCGTTATGGTTGTTTCTTTCACTTATATTGGAAATATCTGATGCCACATGATTCTCAACCACTCTAGCTCACAAATAGTGCCATGGCCTTGACGTCTTGTACTTTTCTTCTGCATAAGACCACTCCACAATACTTATCTTTTTTTTTGACTTTTCCATGTGGCTAATTCCACCCACAAATGTACCGCATTGAATTTTAGATCACATTTCAGATGGAGATCTAGCCCAATCTGCAGCCCAGTAACCTTTCAATATGGAGATGACTATTAGGCTTTTATAAGATTTTCTCTCAAGGGCTAATGCAATTAAATGCTCCAAGTTCGGTTATAACATGCATGGGAGTGTACATAGGTATATGCGTTATGTGTGCGCCCATGAGTTTCTGTAGTCATGAGCGTTGTACTCTATATGACTATAAAACTCATGCACAGACACACCTCTTTACATGATTTAACCCATGATATTATGTAACGCCCTGAAAATCGGGGGTCGAGTAAAAGTCCAACTCCCGAGTTCCAACGCATCACTTATGCAACATATGTAATGATGATTAAATGTTGTCTGTATTAGTGCATAAAACATGAATAAGATTAAGCCAAATCAGCAAAACATAATCCAGGGACAGTTGTAATACGCAAGCGGAAGACTGAAACGAATATATATAGGTTTACAAATCAGTATAAGTCCCCAAAGTATGTGTGCTCTACCAGGTCAATAATTACATTTATTATTTCAAAATACAAAATATCAAAAGTGTAATAGTCCACTACAAGTATGACCCTGAAGCCCCGCCGATCAGAGCGGTCTATGTAAACCCGCCTGAATACTGCATGTATGAGAATGCCTCCTCATCATCCTCAAAGTCCGGCTCCGCCTCGCAGGCTGCGCCATCGTCTGAACCTACAACAGGGTCTGGTTGGTGTTTAAAACACCGTCCCGTAACGTGGGAGTGAGTGATCAACTCAGTGGAACAATAAAGCAAAGGTTAACATGTTATCAATTCAGTCAAACAGTAATGATAAAGCAATACAATCGAACATCCCTAAGTACTCTGATTAATGCAGGAATGGTATGTATAAATGATGCATGCACTCGCTTGCACTCTCCCAGCGATCTTCATCTAACGGTCACGCATGTCAGTCACTCCCTCGTGCACTCTACACATCGCCAAACGGCACATGCAATGCGGTGCATGAGCGTGATTACCAAGTTTTTATTAGTCCTCTTCATACAGCAGGATTGGGAAGCCAAGGTACCTCCCTTATATCAATTCCCAAATGATGATCTATTCTAGGGTCGTCAGTCCTAGTGAATCTCATACGATGTTACGGTTTTAGGTTGCTGCAAAGGGCTCGTCATCTGATCAGTGCAGGCCTAGTTTGTACTCTTATTGTTACGGAAAGGCTCGTCGCCTCTACGCAGCTTCAGAGTACGCTCGAGGTCACTACAAAGGGCTCTCACCTGATCAGTGTAGGCCGACAGCTCGAATACAGTGTCCCATACCACCGTATTCGGTTCACAAGTCTGGGTTGTTCACTGGTCACTACGGGGAGGCTCGTCACCCTAACGTAGGCCGACAGCTCGATCACGGTGTCCCATACTACCATGCCCCGCTCATGAGTCTTAGCGGATCGAGGTACCAAGGTTTAAAAGGATTTTCGCTGGTGAGTTTGGTACCCTAGATTCAAGCAGTAGCGTCCATACATGGTGAACATACATCGGGTCAATCGGATTACTTGATGGGCTCGACTAGCACGAGCGCATGTTAAATTAATCGACATGAAATGCGTAAGCACTCCGTGTGGCCTAATCACTGCCGACAACCAAGGTACGACTCGAGTTCATCGAACATGTCCTATGTGGCGAAATCAACCTCAGCCACCTATTCAATGCTTGTTACCGATTGCCTGGACTATTCCGTAGTCCCAAACACATTCGATTATACAGATAATCGTACATGCTAATCAGAACAGTAATGGATCAACAATTTCAATCATACCAGCATGTGAGCACTTGATGGATTTCAACTTAAACATGAATTCACACATATGCAGTGTCTAAGTAAAACAGATAATGAATATAAGTTGCATGGAGGAAATCATACACATCGTTATGGTAGTTGAGAATCTCTTCTCAACGCCCGTCTAAAGTACAATTTACTACATGCCTAATCATTAAGACATTTTTACAAACACTTAGACTACATATCCCAACCTATATTATGTATGTTGGGTATAGCACGTATTAGGGCAAATCCTTTCGCCAAGGAGTTGTTACACATACAACTAGTATAAACATACGACAATTAATCATGGCAAACACATGTTCAAATTTCATACGTATACGATACTTTATACATATACATGGAATACACTAAACTCAATATAGTTCATATATATCAGAAACGCGATACAAACATCGCATTTGGCATGTGAAATTGCACCCACATCAATAATAAACCATTAACTGACATTGAAAGCCTTGAAAACCATAACATGTACGTTTATAGTCCGCACCTTTTGCCGGTAGACTTGTAGCGAACTCAGTTTTAAAGCCAAGTCTTTGTCTACGGCAGATTGGCAACCTATAGCACAAATTAGGTTAGCTATTTCATAATCTACACTATTAGAAACCCTAAAACAGATTAGGGTTAGGTTTTCTTACCCAAGTACGGAGTCGGAATCGCCTGATTTGCGATACAGAGGGGGTGGTTAAGTGCGTGGAGCGACGGGATCGAATCCTAGGAAGAATCTCCAACTCTCACTCTCACTTTCTCTTTTCCTCTCTCTTCTCTTCTCTCTCCTAGGGTTTCTCAAATTCGTATGGGATATGAGAGAGGGGGTTTAAGGTCCTTATATAGGCCCAGGTTTGATGGAAATGGCCCCAGGGCCAAGGTATACTTAGGTTATATCTAAATACGGACTGTTCCGGTCCAACGGAGCACTTCTGGTGGCCCATTTTCCACGTGTGGTTGGACTAAAGCTCTCTGGCCATGGATCTAGGTCAGGCTGAGTTTTCGTTCCGATCGGATTCACAGATCGACGGTGGCGGACCAGTTTCAGTTCAACGGTCACGGTCACTCGATCAGGGCTACAAGTACATCGACATGTGTGGGACATTTCTCCTGATCCGATGGTGTATTTGGGTGAGATTTTGATGGTCTGAATCCTTATATTTGGCCCGCAAGCGACACAACTCAGATTACTTAAATTCGAATTTTATTTCTAAATATTTTCACGTTTCTCACACACTTCGCTCCAGGCTCAAGTTGTGCATTTCTAGACACAATTAGGACCTGATTTTCGAGGGGGTTGTCAAGTCCAGTAATGCGGTCATATCCGTATAGTTTCAGGGTAATCGGACTTTCAACGTGCGGTCCAGGTCTAATATGGAGTTTTGGTGTGCTCCCGAGAGCAACCGGATTTAAGGATGGATTCTAGATTTCAGGGTAATGTAGCGTCAATGATCCTGCACATTTTGGGTCTTGCAAATCATATTTAAAGTGGTTAGTGCTAATTTCACTAGCACTCTAGTTTAGCACTTGCTAATATTAACCTAATTTCTAAAGGTTTTGGTCCTGGGTGATTTCTGTCTGAGGTGGCACTCGGGTCCCTGTACGGATTTTTCCGAGACGTTACATATTATGACTATAGAGAATAGGGACACACTTACTCTTTTAAAGAAGGTAATTAGGGCAATTCTTATGGAACCAAAAGGAGATGGTATTTGTGAAAGAAAAAGAGAATGAGGGTTTTCTGGCTTTTTCTTTCTTAAAGAAGTAAAGAATTTGAGAGAGAAGAAAAGAGTACCTAGGGTTGGACATCCGTGGTACAATTACATCTATGCCCTTAAGACGAGAGGTTAAAGAGAGACGAGAGGGCAAATAAGGAAATAAGAAATAAACTATTAAAGCCTAAAAGACAAGGACTATAACAGATAGCTCATAGGCTTAATAGGGCCCACACGCACACACACCTATGCTCCCCTCATGCTAAGGCATAGATATTGATCATGCCTAGCTTGCCAAGAACACTTGGTCTAACTTCAACAATAAGAGCCTTAGTGAAGATATCCGCCATTTGTGTAGAAGATGGAACAGAAGGAGTTGAATTAATGTCAACAACAACCTTCTTATGAAAAAAGTGACAATTAGTGTCAATATGGTTTTTTCTCTCATAAAAAACTGGATTAGAAGTTATGTGAATGACATCTTAATTGTTGCAATATATTGGCCTATGTATCACCATAGGAAATCCCAATTCAATAACAAAGCTTTTCAACCACATAATTTCATGTAATATATTTGCTATAGCACGGTACTTTGCCTTAACACTGAATCAAACAACAAGTATTTGCTTCTTAGTGTTCCAGGTAACTAAATTACCGAGGAAAAAAGTATAATAGCCTATTGTAGATCGTCAATCGTCTTGTGAACTTGCCCAATCTACATAAGAGTATCCTTCAATATCAAGATTATTATGACAACTAAATAAAATGCCACGTGTCGGAGATGTTTTAATGAAGTGCATAATGCAACGAACTGCTTCAAGGTGACCATAACGGGGAGCTTGCAGACTAACTAATAAAACTCACTACATGAGATAGATCCGAGCGAGTAATCGTCAAATATATCAATCTTCCAACCAACCGTTGGTACATGCGAGGATCATCAAGAAGTTCCCATAATTTGTTCTGAGCTTCTTATTAACTTTCAATGGGGAATTAATAGGTTTGACGCCAAGATTACCAGTTGAAGTTAACAAATCAATTGCATATTTTCGTTAAAACAAAACTAATGCCCTTCTTAGGATGAAAGACTTCATTTCTAAGAAAAGATTTGAGTGGTTTTAAATCTTTGATGTCAAACACCTTGCTCAGATATAATTTTACCGTAGAAATACTATCAACATCATCTCCTATAACAAAGATATCATCTACACATGCCTCTTAAAAATGGTCCTTTGCACACACTTCAAAAAACAAAATGATCGGAGTGAATACGAATGTATCCAACACGAATCAAGGCCCCATTAAACTCCTCAAACTAAGTCCGAGGGGCCTGCTTCAATCCATATATTACCTTTTTAAGATGACATACCGTCATATACTTTCGCTTTCGAGCAAATCCAGGAGAAGGAAGCATATAGATCTCGTTAGTAAAATAACAATTTAAAATAACATTCTTAATATCTAACTGATATGGGGGCCAATGTAGATTGGTAGGAAGAGAAATGATCACACATGCAAAGTTCATCTTAGCAACATGAGTAAATGTCTCAGAGTAATCCTCATCTAAAGTTGTATAAATCCCTTAGCCACAACGCAGGCTTTATGTCGAGCTTTACTGCCATTAGGATTTTACTTTAGAGTATATACCCAACGACAAGTCACAAGATTCTTCCCAGCTGGTAACTCAGTTATCTCACATGCATGATTTTTATTCTTTTTCAAAACTTACCATATTTTCCTTCATAGCATGTTGCCGTAGAGGAGAAATAAGAATTTCCTTAATATCTTTAGGAAGTGGAGGAAGAACACTCAATAGTAGAAACAAATGACCTGTGTTGAGGAGATAGAGTAATAGGAAAGAAAACATTGAATGTGATGAGAAAGTACATGGTCTTTTCGATTTTTTATCAATAACAGGTACATCTAAGGAAGAGTCTAAATATGGATTAGTATAAGTAGGCAAACGAGTAAGAACACTATTAGTACCTGTTGCCTGTCGGCAAAGGAGCATTCTTCATGATGTCCAGAGAGATAGTATGAAAGTAGGAGATGATTTGATGACTAGGGTGTGGAGAAGAGAGAGAGAGAAGACGAGAAGGAAGTTTTGGGAAAATGTTGTGCACATGCACTTACCATTAAATGAGCCACTTAACACACACACACACACACACACACACACACACATACACTATACACTAACACTCTTTAGACTCCCCCTCAAGTTGGAACATAGATGTCGATCATGCCCAACTTGTCACGAACACGATGAAGAGCATCTCGACTTAAACACTTTGTAAGAACATCAACGAGTTGATCCCTGGTTTGAACAAAAGGGGTGATGATTTCCTTAGAGACAACTTTCTCCCGAATAAAGTGACAGTCAACCTCAATATGTTTGGTGTGCTCATGGAAAACAGGGTTATGAGCTCACATGTCGCATGAGCCATATCACAATATTCTGCTTCAATCGAGGACCAAGCAACAACCGGTTGCTTCTTGCTCTTCCATGTGACAAGATTGCCACCTAAGAAGGTACATAAGCTGAACATAGAGTGATGATTATAGATACTACCTGAACAATCGGCATCGAAATAGCTACAAAGATGAAGATGACCATGAGACTGAAAGCGGAGGCCAAGACCTGGGGCTGATTTAAGATACCAGAGTATGCGGTAGAATAGTCATGAGTTGTGAAGAATGGGGAGCTTGCATGAATTGGCTAACAACGCCCACCGCAAAGGAGAGATCTGGTTGAGTAATAGTCAAGTAAATGAGCCGACCTACAAGGCGTTGATACATCCCATGATTAGAAAGGAGAGTACCATCATCTGGCTGAAGCTTCTATGAAGTATTCATAGGGGTGGTAGCAAGTTTGCATCCTAACATGCTCATCTTCTTGAGAAGATCAAGAGCATATTTTCGTTATGACAAGACTACCCCAGATGTGGATCAACCAACCTTAATTCCTAGGAAGTAGCGAAGAGGACCAAGATCCTTGATCTCAAACTTGGTCTTCAAAAATTCTTTGACATCCCCCACATCCCCCATTCCAATCGAATCACTGCTGGACAGTAAAATGTCATCCACATACACAATGAGAACCATGATGCCTGTCGATCGATGACATATAAAGAGGAATGGTCATCATGACTATGAATAAAGCCAAATTTTATAAGAGCCTGATTAAATTTTACAAACCATGCACACGGGGATGGTTTGTTTACAAACCATGCACACGAGGACGGTTTGAGTCCATAAAGAGCATTCTTCAATCGACATACAAGTGTAAGATTGTGAGAAGCAACAAAACTAGGGGGTTGATGCATGTAGACTTCCTCTGCGAGATCCCTATGAAGAAATGCATTCTTAACATCGAGTTGAAACAAGGGCCATGATCAATTGACGGTCAAGGAGATCATAACACGAAAGGAATTAAGCTTAGCTGCCGGAGAGAATGTCTCGAAGTAATCCACGCCATGAGTCTGCGTGTAGCCCTTAACAACAAGCCAGGCTTTATAATGATCAATGGAGCCATTTGGAAGGAACTTGATCGTGTAAGCCCATCGACATCCAACATGTTCGTGCCCCGGAGGAAGAGAAACTAGCTCCCAAGTATGAATCTTCTCAAGAGCAGACATTTTTTCCATCATCGCCTTTGTCCAGTCAGGACTTTGAAGAGCATGCGAGAAAGATTGAGGAATAGGCTGTGACGAAATGGAAGCTGCGAACGACTGAAAGGATGATGAAAGATGAACATATGAAACGAAATTGCTAATGGGGTGCCGAGTACAACATCGTGACCCTTTTGCGCAAGGCAATGAGGAGATCTAGGCTCAAGGTAGGAGAATCACTTGAGCCAACATCCAAAGTAAGTGGAAGGGTGGACGATTGAGTGTGCGAAGATTTATCTTAACGATGATGCACTTGCAGAGGCTTAGGGTCACTCAAATCACCTATAGGATGTGGAACGGTGGGGAGATGTCTCCCCGTAATCACTAGTGGTAAGAGGATGAGGATAATTGCTATGTTCCACTTGACTCGCAAGGGGATCACAGAGGGATCGACCTTGTGTTGAGAAAAATGAAACATCCTCAAAGAACATCAACAGAGACATATTTCTTATGAGTCGAGGGGTCATAACACTTATATCCTTTCTGACAAAGAGTGTACCCTAAGATGGTACATGTAGTTGCCCTAAGGCTAAGTTTATCATTACTACCATCCAAAATTTGAACGAAGCATGTGTAACAAAAAACTTTAGGAGGTAGAGGAAATGGATTGTTATGAGAATACAACATAGTAAATGAAGATTTATAAGACAAGATACGTAAGGGTATACAATTAATAAGGAAAGTGGCAGTTAGAAGAGCATCACCCAAAAAATATTTAGGTAGATGCATACCAAGGAGAAGAGTATGAGCAACTTCAAGAAGATGAAAATTCTTTCATTCTGTGATACTATTTTGTTGAGGTGTGAACATACGATGTCTGAGAGAAAATATCATGCTCTTGCAAGAAGGACACAAAAGCAGTGGACATGTATTCCCCCCCCCCCCCCTCTTCAATTATCAGAATGGAGGGTTTTGATTGAGCTTTGAAATTGAGTGCACACTTCATGATAAAACACATTAAACATATCAGACACTTAACTCTTAGGTTTTAAAAGATAAACCCAAGTCATGCGTTAATAATCATCAATAAAGATGGCAAAATAATTAAATCCAAAAGTGGAAGTAACTAGGGCTGGTCCCTAGACATCCGAGTGTACCAGTTCAAAAGGGTGTGGTTTCCACTCAGGAGAGCTATGAGAAAACATAGTGCGATGATGTTTAGACAATTCACAAATATCACAACATAAAGGTTTAGTGACAAAGGAGGGAAACAAAAGTCTCAATCTAGCTAATGATGGATGGCTTAAGTGATAGTGCCATCGTGTTATGGACTCTCGATCTAGAGAAAGGGTAGTAGAAGCGATAATAGGTGTATCATTGAGAAGATAAACGCCTCCTCACTCATGCCCCCACCAATCATTCTCTTCGTCTGTAGATCCTGAAAAAGACAATGAGAATGGAAGAAGGTAATGGAACAATTCAATGATTTACTAAGAGAGCTAACATACAATAAGTTTAATGGAAAATGAGGCACATGCAAGACTGGGGATAATGGCAAGGAAGGATAGAGATGGAACCAATTCCGCAAATGGGAGTTTGGGTTCCATCTGCAATAGTGACATACTGAGAGTTGTGAGAAGGAAATAAGAGGAAAAAAAGTTGTGACTCACTAGTCATATGAGAGTATGCTCCAGAGTTTATGGCTCAAGAGGTAGGAGAGGAAGATGCAAGAAGAGCGGTACTTGACTGAGTTGAAGCTGCATGAGAAGGCTCAGCAACATCACGAACATGAAGCCGCATTAGTGCATCATATGTAGCTCGAGAAATGATAAGAAACTCCCCTGAGGAAGGCTACTTAAATGCAAGGGTGGAAGGTTGTCCCTCAGGAGCAGTTATGACAATAACAGAAGTGGCGGTACACATTGGACGACGTTGGAGCTGCCAACAATAGTCAATACTGTGATTGGTTCCACTGTGATGCGAATAAATGCAGGAACCATCACCTCCTCATCCATGTCCATCACGACCACGAAGATTATGACCGCCTCGACTGTGATCTCCCTTGCGACCTCAACCACGACCACTATAACCAAAAGTGCGCTCCGAACTCAAAGATGGTGACCGAAGGCCAGGAAGAAGATAAGATTGATCACCAACAAGGTGCACCGAACGCTCTGGTGGCACAAATGAATGTGAAGGAAGAGCGGAGATAGTAGCGCGCTGGTACATGGCATAGACTGTCGTCAACGGGAGAAGAGGATCCTTCACAACAACTAGACTTCGAACACTGAGGTAATTAGAGTTCAACCCGACTAGGAACTGCATGATGCGAGTGTCATCCCGCTGCTTACGTGCATGTTCATGACTGCATTTACATTTGGAAGGAAGAGGTTGATATAGTTCCAGCTCATCCCACATGCCTCGAAGTGTCGAATAGTAATCTTTTAATGATTTTGAGTCTTGTTGGAATCGACCAATTTCTTGAATAAGTTGGAATACCTGTGAAAATTTTTGAGACTCGAAGAACATTTCATGAAGTGTATCCCAAATGTCTTTAGTTGTGTATAAAAACTTCACTGAGTGACTAACTGAAGAATCCATACTATTCAGCAACCATGCAATAACTTTATTGTTCTTATTTGTTCAATACTTGTAGGTGGCATCTGTAGAGCTTGGAGGATCATCCAAAATATGCGACAGTTTCTCACGGGCTCCCAAGAACACTTTTACAGATTGCGGCCATTGAAGATAGTTGTCACCATTCAACTTAATGGAAGTGATATGTAGGGGGTTGGATTCAGGAGAGCCCATGCCAAGAGACGAGTGCTCATTGTCATCCACAGGCGGGCTCCAATTTAAAAAAAAAAAACTCTTTAACTAACTCCGTCTCACTCAATCCTTTAAGGAAATGGAAAACAAACCCCAAACAAAAAACAATCCTCTAAACCAACACACAATGCAGTCAGATTTGACTCAAACAAGCCAAAAACGGCATGGCCGCATGTCTATTTGGGGGTAAAACCCACTCAAACATCAATCCTAACTAAAAACTCCATGATTAGCTTGGGAGGAAAATTTCAATCCATCTTGAGAAAACAAACTGGAGAAAAACTTACCGATTTGAGATAAATCAAAGAAAATCTGATTGGGGGCCCGGTTTTTTAATCTCTCTATTTTGGCCAAAACACCAAAAAAAAGGTCTCAAAAATTTTAAAAAAATAATGACAAATCCTCTAAAATCAAGATCTATCAAACCCCTAAACTTTCAGCTCAAATGTGGTCTCACACTCTAGCGTACATGACTAGTATTTACAATGGAAATGAAATATTAGTTTCATTAGTGGAAAATATTCCAACTACCATTGGTTCCCACGCTGCTAGCCTCCACCATGGGTGAAATTTCGAGTATGCGATTTGGGTCACTAGCAATTCATACCCATGAAACGCTAGAGCCCATCTCGGTCATTGATCTTTAGCATGCAGTGTTGGTTAATTGACCCAAACACTTCTAACAACGAACGAGATTAGAAAATGATATGATTATTATATTTCTACATGGACAAAAAAAAGCCTCAAAATAATGAAAATGGCGTTAGGAAATGTGAGCAAAATTGGGGCATTTGAAAACAAAACTTTCAATGAGAGAGAGGTTGGTGGAATTTGTAAACCAAGTGCGAAGTGCGCCAAAGGTTCCCGAGCAGCACTATAACCCATTGAGAGTTTGAGACCTGAATGATCTTTGGCAGTAGAAACCCCTTTCCTAGCCACTATGCCAATTGGAAAGTTTTGGTCGGAAATGCTTTTTCAATTTATAAAAAGTAGTAGTTTGAAAACAACTTTGAAGGTAGGTCCATATTTTGATAGATAATCCCAAAACTGTGTTTGGTTTTGAAAATTCCTATCAATTTCCAAATGTACCTGTAACATTAAGTAGCATTTTGTATCTCATTTGCAATTTGGCAACTACAAGTGCCTTAAAAAAATGTTTGCAAGTTTTTAATGTTCATATTTTGATTGTAAAAACAACTTGTTTTCATTGTTTGTAGACCATAGGTGATAGTTGAGAAGGAATGGAGACTAGGCACATTTGAAGGCTTGATGCGCCAACCCAAGGTTAGTTGTCACGCCCCAAACCCGGAAATCGGATTCACAAAATTCCCGATTGCCGAATCCGGTGCCGACAGCCTCTGTAGTACCCCATTCTTGGCTCCCAGCGTCCATACGCCAGATTCCGATCCTGGGATCCTACAAGGAGGAATTTTTTTTTTTTTGTACATTTAACTCGTAATAAGCACAACCACAAGATTACCCAATTCAGAAAAGCAACACCAACATCACATATCCACTAATATAATCAGTTGAGTACAATGCTATAAGGAAATACATAAATCGAAAATCAAGTTCCAGAAGACCGCTGCACGCTCCAAGCTTGATAATGCTGCAACCTAACATCTCCTGCATGCATTTATCGTGCATAAGCTTATAGAAAGCTTAGAGGGTGGTGTAAGTGTGTGCACAAGATAAGTGCCAAGTATTCAATATAATGCCATCATCATACAAGACCGGAAATACTGGTGATCCATAAATCGTACAATATCAAAATAAACAGATATATGAATAAGATCATGAATTATCAGAGTAAGCAGAAATACTGACAAGAGCAAGAATTATCAGAGTAAACAGAAATACTGACAAAGTCATAAATCACACGATAACAGAGTAAGCGGAAATATTGGTAAGTGCATAAATCATACAATATTAAAATACACAATACAAATCAGTATGCAAATGAAGAGTCGTAAAGAGCCAAATATCAGATGCAGAGGATACAATGCAATATACATTCCTGATAAGTAAATGAATAACGTCAACCATACCATATGCTGCGGATGTAATACAATATGCAGTGCAAAGGGAATGACCATGCTGGAGTGTGAAGTCGGTATGGTAGTACGTAGTATCACAGGCTATGGGGTCCATCACAATGGACTTCTATCCAAACTAGTCCCATACCTAATTTGGATGGTCAGACCCAATGTGGTAAACTCCTGATCTCAGGTTAGTCGCGCGCCCCAACCGAAATCCTAGCCATTGCGAAGGTACACGTAACAAATAGTTGCGCACCACCAGCCCGAGTGGATAGTGAATGATGAATGAATGAATGAGTATGCAACTCCTACTCACTAAGTCCACATATCAGTACGGTTCATCTCTGGGATCATCACCGGGGTTTAGTACACTCCAAATGGCACTGCCGCTCTCCTAGCCGCACAGTCCAAGTGAGCGTAAGAAACCTCACTATCCGCCTGGCCAATAGTCTGCCAATACCTATCCGGCACGTCGATAGCGGACCCATTCACGAGCTGGTCAAACTCAGCCTAGTGTTGCCCCCTACCCTCGGGTGGGTAAGGCTACACCCCCTCCCAACCGACCACGACACAGTGGGAGACGCGGCCTCCTGGTATTCGGCACTCGGGCGCTCGTGTATCCACTCGGTCTTGACGTTGGGGCGTCTCCTGGCCACGGAGGTTTAGGGATTTTCACCCAGGGACATCTATGGCGCCCGTATGCTAGAACCAAACATTTCCGGTGTCCTATTTGGCCATCCACGATATGCCTGTGGAGGCTACGGCCCTGATGTCGCTAGGGCATACAGTAATCATAATGCGAGATGCATGAGTCATACAATCTAGTCATGCATCAATCCTGTGCATACCGTGTGCTCATGTGAGATAATCTCCGTCTATCAAGGAGTCTCATAACAATATACTTAATGACATATGCAATGATCAACCACATCTCATAACAAACATGCAGATGATGCGTGTGACATGTATCATGATGTTATGCTGTACATACTCATAATCGGTATCAATAATCGGCATCGACAATCGACCTCGACAATGTGGACATTTAACCAACATTGCCCCCGAAGAATGATCCTCATAGATCCTTCATATAGTGAGCCTATGACCTCACACAAGGGCTAAATATACAATACCATGGGCCTCGACTACGAGTCATATATACACCATATAGGTCCCGACCATCGACCTCGATAATTAAAATTGACACTCGGACTCAACAATCGGAGTCGGCCTTGACAATCGGAGTCGGTCTCGATACTTGGCCTCGACAATCGGGATCGATCAATAATCAGAATTGACAAATCGGTCACGACAATCGGATCGATCGATAATCAGAATTGGCAAATCGGTCATGACAATCGAATCGATCGATAATCAGAAATGACAAATCGGTGACGACAATCGGGATCGATTGATAATCAGAGTCGGCAAATCGGTCACGACAATCGGGATCGATCGATAATCAGAGTCGGCAAATCGGTCACGACAATCGAGATCGATCGATAATCAGAGTCGGCAAATCGGTCACGACAATCGGGATCGATCGATAATCAGAGTCGGCAAATCGGTCACGACAATCGGGATCAGTCGATAATCAGAGTCGGCAAATCGGTCACGACAATCGGGATCAGTCGATAATCAGAGTCGGTAAATCGGTGACGACAATCGGGATCGATTGATAATCAGACTCGGCAAATCAGTCACGATAATCGGGATCGATCGATAATCAGAGTCGGCAAATCGGTCACGACGATCGGATCAGCAATTGGTCACGACAATCAGGGTCGATCAATAGTCGGAATCGGCAAATCGGTCATGTCAATCGAAATCAACAATCGGTCATGATAAACGACATCGATCGGTAATCTGCCTCGATACTCAGAATCAACAATCGGTCATGATAATCGAAATCGATCGATAATCAGAATCAACAAATCGGTCATGATAATCGAAATCGATCGATAATCAGAATCGACAAATCGGTCATGATAATCGACCTCAATCGCAAGGCGGGGCCCATATGTAGACGACCAATGATGGACCAAGCAATATCAATGGGGTTCATTTGTTGGGTTAACCCACTAGAGAATGATGAGGATGGGCCTTATCAGGTCTAAGGAAAAGTCACAATGTAGTAACCATCACTACCCAACAATGTTGACATTTAACGATCATTACTCCCAAGGAATGATCCACATAAAGCCAAATATATAGTGGGCCCATAGCTTCACACAAAGGCCTAGTATACATTGTAAAGGGCCATAATACATTGCATGGGCCTTACCACCTGGCCATATATACACCATAATTGGCTACGACTCGTGGAACTCAATATATAGCAATGGGCGCACTAATGGGTCTCACACACATCAAGTGGGTTACATCAATGGGCCGCATTAATGGGCGTCATACACATCAAGTAGGTTACATCAATGGGCCGCACAAATGCACAATGGGTAGGCCCTGCACATGCAACAGATGGGCCCCACCAGATGGTTATTGTGGATATAGAAGGCATACATCTAGTGGGTCACACATCCCACAGACATCGTGAATAAAACATACATTGAGGCTGGCCCTATATGACCTGGACAGTTAGGATGGAACATATGAGGTGGGCTCTGCTCACGGGTTCCAAATACATTACAATGAGCCTCAACTCACGAGCCCCAAATACACTACAATGGGCTTTACCAAATGGGCCGAAAATATATCACAATGGGCCTCAACCCATGGGCCCTATTACATCACAATGGGCCACATCATATGGGCCTCAAATACATAACGGGTGGGCCCTGCACCTGGGCCTCAAAAGACGCAACAGGTTGGCCTCGCTCACAGATACACCACGATGAATCTCATGTATGTCAAAGTGGGCCTCTCGATTAGGCCACAAAATACATCGAAGTGGGCACGACGGATGGGCCACAAAGTACATCAAGGTGGGCCTCACAGATGGCCACAAAATTTATCAAGGTGTGGTTTGCCGTTTGGACCGTGTGTTTGGATGGTGTGGATAAGATACATACAGCATGGTGGAGTCCACACGTGTGTGGGTCCCACGGCTGCAACGGGGCAGGAATAAAACACATCTATCTGGTGTGGCCCACGGACCATGGTGACGTCATTACATCAGAGGTATGTCAGTCAATCCCTCTGGTGGGTCCCATGTGCATGCCCACCAAATACAAGATATATGTATATATCATATATTTATATATAACATATATAATATTATTTAAATTTTATAAGTTCCAGCGTCCAGGTGTGGTGGGCGGACGGCTGGGATGTACAGTACATCCTCCCAGCCACATACAGGCATACATCTGTGGGCTCCACCTCCACACGTGCAGCACGTGTGGAGTGGGTCTCACGGCAGCCCAAAGATGGACGGACATTTGGATGGCAAATACATCATTGTGTGCACCACCGTCCAGCATCTGGACGTTGGATACAATGCATATATTGTGTGGACCACATGGGTGCTGACGTCAATACAGCAGCTATATATAGCTGCGTGCGGTACACTATCCAATCCATTTCCATGCAAGTGGGTCCCATGTGGGGCCCACCATAACATTTATCTTCCATCCAAACTGTTAATAAGGTCACAAAGACCAGAATAAAGGGGGAAAAACAAATTTCATAACGGTCCAATACGTCTTAGATAACCCAAAAAAAGATTTCAATGGCACCCATCCAATCCCACTGTTTCTTATGACGTGGGCCACCCGAGCTCCATATATTGCTGATTTTTTGTGGGGACCCACTGCCCTAAGGGGTCTACCCAATGCACGGTGTGGATGTTCTACCACATCATGGTGGAGTGTACGGAAGGGACCCACGTTCCTGGCCCTCTGGACGTCGCAACAGCGCAGGACGTTGCTGTGCAATGTGCACAGCAGCAGCGCCTGCTGCTTTGATGTTTTTTTTTTTTTTTTTTGAAAAACACCGTATTCTCGCGGTTTTTCTTAGGTAGGGCCCATCTCCGGAAAATCCAACCCATCCATTGGACTCTCTACCTTGAGACCGTCTAAAAGAGTCCAATATCCAATATGTTTTAGTGTACCAAAATATCAGGGTGAGTTTTAACGGTGAAAAACACCATTTGCTACGCTATGACCTGCAAGAACCTTGGATTGGCTCCATTTTTTTCGGGTCAACGCTTAAAATGGGGTAGGAAAGGGGATGGACCGCTTGGATTAAAAATATATATCAAGGTGGGGCCTGCATAAGCAACCCACCCAAAACCCCCTTTTCTTTTCTTTTTCTTTTTTTTTATGGACGCTTGTACACTCACTGTCAGCTCTTCCTTCACTGACGTCCAGCGTCCCTAGACGCTCGACGGTTTTGGATACAACATACAAATTAAGGTGGGCCCCACCTTCAGACATGCTGTTTAGGTGGGTCACCATAGGCATGGAGGGTGTGGATAAAACATGCACCAAGGTGGGGTTCATCAGGGCGGCCACACAACCATATCATCGCTAAAAAAAATGGAGAGAGAGAGAGAAAAAGAAGCACCCACCTTACTCTTCTTCTTCCCATATACTCCAATGCCTCTAGGAAGCTCTATCAATGGTGAAGGTGACGATCTAGAAGTTGGATTGGTGGGGATATAAGGTGGGAGATGGTTGGACGTCCATGGTTTTTGCCAAGGAGAATGAGGAAGAACGAGTGAGGGAGAGAGATAGGAGAGAGAGGGGTGAAGGTTTCTAGGCAATTAATGATTTTTGACTTTTGGGGAAAAGGAGAAGGGATGGTTGCTTGTAAGGGGTTATGGCTAGGGTAGGGTAGGGTGATGTCACCCTTAGGGTGACATCATAGTAATTATTTTTTTATAGGGAAGTACAACAATAAGGGTAGGTGGGTCCCACGATCAAGTGATCAATGACCTAGATAATGCACGGGCCGGATCTCATAATCTGAGCGTCGCATTGACGCACAAGACGCGTCGTCGGAACCGCGACGACGGCGCGGTCGCAATGACATAGGTCTCGGTTTGAGTCGGCTCGGGTTTACAGGATGTGACTCAAGAGCGTGCGCCAATGCTATCTACCCGTCGCGGGTCGTCGGAATTCGATTGGGAGGACCGCGGAAGTTTATGGAATGATACGGGCTAGGATACGGGTCTTACATTAGTTTTCATGGCTGCATTCTGATATCGAACTATTTGTAGGTATAAAAAACAAAACCAAAAGGAAAAAAAAAAACTTTCTGCATCTCCCTGACCAAATCCACCCACATTGGGATTACACATTAATGGTTGATCAAGCTTGATAGATCCACCCTCTGAAACAATTAGTTCTGGTCCTGGAGGTATAATATCAACCATTTGGTGTCCATCCAATGCTTCAACTGTGGTTATTTCATGCCCCCCTTTTTCTTTACGTACTATTCATGCCCCCCTTCTTCTTTAAGGTGAGTGGAGTTGGAGTTGGAGTTAGACATGCTTTTGATCCCTGCCTGGGGTCAGCATTCTTCTTCTTCTTCTTCTTCTACTTCTTCTTCTTCTTCTTCTTCTTCTTCTTCTTCTTTCTTTTTATTTTATTTTTTTTAATTTTTTTTTTTTTGAGGTGAGTGGAGTTGGAGTTAGACATGCTTTTGATCCCTGCCTGGTGTCAGCATATGAGCTTTTATCTCAACCGTCCATCCTCTAATTGAAATTAGAGCACAATATTGTTGGTCTATCCTCGGATTTGTAATGCGAAGCTAGATCAAATAATTTACTAATCAGGCCCAAGAGTTAGATTTGGGCCATGCCCACTATTAACTGGACCTGAATTTAGGGTCTTGGCTGACCTAAATCTATTATAAGTAGGCGTGGGCCTGGTCTAGAGTGGGCGTCAATTGAAAATGGTTTTCAAAATTTGGCCTGGACCCACACATCTGCCAATTAGGGATGAAATTCAGGACTGGCCCCCACCCACGGCCCTAAAAATTAAGGCCTGAAGTCCGCTTATGATCAGTCAGACTTGGAACCTTTGACTGGTCAGCGTTAATAGTCTACTATTGATGAAATCATGACTAAATCTTGTGTGGTACATGCAGAAGAAACCACAGAACAAAAACGAAGACCATGCTGACAAAATAAAGGTTGTGCATAAGGGAACTATTGAGTATGAGAAGGGGAAGCAGTTAAGTGAATTGTTCATGGAGTTCTGTCAGCATCTACAGGGCCTCCACAAAAGACTCACACTGGAAGAGAGAAAGATCTTGCAATCAGCCTAGAGATCAGTGGGAGTGGTGAAAGAAGTCCTGAGATCTTATTTTTGTATGTGCAACCAATTCTGACTACAGGTAGTTCTCAATTCTTATTCATAGTGTTTTTTGCATATGATTTTATTGTTACATTTGAATTGCCTGACCATCTTCATTCGAGAATTCACTTAAGGTTGCCTTTGGATGAACAAGTGAATTCAATTGCGATCGCTTGGTTTAGTAAGAGGTAGTAACCAAAATTAGTGATATCCCCGAGTATTCATTACAAATTTATTAGTAGCTCTCAAATTGCAGTTAGGCCTGCAACTTGAGTTTGGGTTAACCTGAACCTGATTGATGCAATTCGAGTTTGGGACGGGTCGTGTTGTGTTGTCAAGGTTCTTGGTTGGGTTAGGGTTGGAAATCTCCAACCTGATTCAAATTCAGGTTGGGTTTGATTGAGCAAATTCGGTTCAGGTTTGGTCATTTGGGTCAGGTTGGTTTGAAACCGATTGGTTTGGGTCAGGTCTTAGTTGCATGATCCTTCTCATTAGGTGCCACTCACTCCCGCTTCAAATCCCCATTCTGGACTCTCGTTGTTGTTCTTGCTTTCCACCTATTTTATTGGTTTACATTTTGAAAGAGACGCTTCCCCACTCCTGCATTTGAATTCGTTGTTGCTTCGCCTCACGCTTCGTGCAGCTATAGGTCAAGTATGGAGGACTTTGGGTTGCGGATGCTTGGTTGGAATTTCGGTCGGGTTGGGTTGCGGGTTCGGTCCTCTTGAGGTTGGGATTGGCTTGGCTTGGCTTGGCTTCTAGGTCACCTAACCTGCCTGAGTTGCACCCCTAATTGTAGTAGCATTACTTTCGTCTCCAACTTGAAGCCTAGTTCTGTGTGAGAAGTCATTACTTTTCGGTAATTTCCACTTCATGAGAGCAGTTATTGCAATCCAATTCAATGGTGGATATCCACACACCTTACGTGCTAATGTGACTCATGTGTGAGATTCAATCTGTCCATCCAATGGACCTCATTGTGTAGATGATGGGGACATCACGTGCACACGCACGCCCCCCCTACGCACGTATGCAAGGAGGAGGAGGGCCCCACCATTGATCTGGATCGATAACGACGTCCATGGAGGGCCTCCTAGTTAGAGGGCTGCGTTTTGGTTAATTGGAGTGGACCCGATAGTTATATGAATCCCACCATGGGTTCTCATGATCGTTGCCTACTATTCTAATTAATTTAGTACTTTGGGTTTTGCTTATTATTGTTATTAGGAGTATCATGGACGGTTTAGATTACTTTGATTATTACTTCGTTTCCAAGTAATAGGTTGCGCACATGGCGCGAGTTTTGGGATATAGGGTTTTATTATAAATAGGCACCCTTTGTAGTCTTTTTAAATCAATGAAGATTAATAAAATTGCTGCGTTTTTCTTCTCCTCTAAATTTCTGGGTTCCGGAGATTCAATTGGGTGCGAATCTCTCCCTTCCTCGAAGGGCTGACTACCGTGGTGCGAAGCCACACCTATTCCGATTTGCCTCCACCTTCTTCCATCCATATTTCTCCTCCTACAAGCATTCCATGTGCAAATCCATTAATATTTGCTGGCGTTTTTCTTTCTACAGTAGATTTTCAGAATCTGGCCCTGCAGGAGGGCTGAAACTTCGGTAGAGCACCATGCACAAACCATACGTCGGATCGAGTTGAGATTTGAGAGTTTTGGAGTCCATCCCTGTACGACTAGGGCCAAGGTGGCCTTTTTCTAAATAGTGGGCCCCACACATGTGCGGTCGGGATCACACGCACGTGCTTCTGGGCCGTTGCTGCTGTCCACACATGCGGTACTTCTTTGGTTCGTCTTTCTCCTCTCTTTTACTCCTCTTTCACCCAAATCCCTAAACCTAACCCTAAATTACTCAAATCTCCAATTTTATGCCATTTCTTCAACCTTAGGGTTCCCCGAATTGAAATTTTTGAATCCATTGGATTGAGAGAATTATTTCTGTGCATGTGTGGATGAATTTACCTTCCTTTGATTCTCATTTGGTCTATAATTTTGATTGATCCGGCCCTAGCATGTGTAGGCCTGGATCTGCATAAGATTCCCCTTGTTTTTTGAGTGCTCGAACTTTTGTGTGGGATGTGAAATTTTTATGTGATTGTTTCTAAATTAGTATGATCTAAAGCTTGAAATCTTGCATATCATATTTAATTTTCATGTCCCGCATCAGTAGATGCTCTTGCCCCAGAGTTAGGCTGGTCTGCTCATGAAGTGCTACACAAATATGAGATCTCTAGATCGTTTTATAGAAAAGGATTTCTGTGGTTCTAGCCTCTTCAAATGACAAATCTATCTTAAAAGTCATACACGTGCTATAATATAACGCTCGGCCTGTGAGTTTCTGTAGTATGCTCATGATTTAAGTTTGTACAAGTGGAAACCATGGTTTAGTGATCCATGCTGTTGATATGATGGTGCCAACATGGATGATCACCCAGACACTAAAATCATAAGGTCCTAGTGATTGAATCTTTGGCCTTTTCTTTTGTTTGTTTTGAACCATTGTTGTATTTTTTCACTAACCGATTTGTCAGCCACCTATTGAAGGGTTAGGATTATGGTAGTAAAAATTGGTTACATAACGGCCATTATGTAATGGGAATGGTGGGAGCCATTATGCGATATGGGGCTGTAATGGCCATTCTGAAGGCCCAATAACTCCATTACAAGACCATGAAGGGCTCATATGGGGTCGATGCATTTTCTTTCTTTAAAAATGTTGACTGTTACAGGGCCATAATGGCCATTACGTTAGGTACCGTTACGACCATAAGGCTGGCTGTTATGTCCTCCATTACTGTTATTGAATGCCTTGGTTAGGATTTTTCCATCAATGAGATTTCCATCCACTGTGGGGCCAATTGCATCAAAGTCTTGGATTGCTGAAAACTCGCTGTAATGCTGACACAGGGAGCATGATATATTACCTCCTAAAATAATGTCTCATAATACATTCATACTTCACAAATGCATCGATCGTTAATGGTGTAGCTATGAGCGACATTATTGTAAAACTCGCTAAGTTGACATGAAACTTGGCTGAGTCAACTCGAACTAGAGAGATTTTGAGTCAAATCGTTGGGAAAGTTAGAATTATATTGGACTCAATTGGGACTCGAGAAGATTTGTTGAGTTGACTCAACCACTTCGTTAAATCAACATCACTCGTGGTGACTCAAATTGAGTCACTTAGTGAGTCTGTGTAATAAAATGTGAAGACGCGAGGGATGGAATCAAACCCTCAACCTTACGTAAAGGAAGAGACGCACTTAATCAGTGCATCTTCAAGCAAGCAATTTTTCTATTTTATATTATTAGTAGAAATTCTAATCTATGTTAAACATATGTTACTATTACTAATATTTGTAGATCATAATTATTAAATATTGACTCGAGTCAAGTTTTTTGGGTTTTGAACTATGATGTAAAGAGCATACATTTCATCAAACTGTAAATGAGACAATTGAAGTGGATCAAACTCATACCGACATCATCATGTTGATGAACCAGAGTTGGACGCAAGGAAAATGTTTGTTGTGCCTTGAAAAGCCAATTTGATCATCTTATCCATTGAATTGATGATCTTGATCATAGATCATGGTGACCATGGTTCCTATGTGGACATGGTATTAATTTCATAGCTAATGTGTGGGTACATCTTAATCATGTGTATATGGATGGGTTAATGGAGCGGGTTTCTTCTATTATACTTTACAACTTCAGTTTGGGCACGACGACCATTGGTCAAGGGAGAGATGTGTTCTGTAACTACCTAGCAGGTTTTAGGACGAACCTATGGTTGTTTTATGTGGTCATCCTGTGTGAGGTAACCAATGTCAATCGGGATGGAAGGTCTCTACCATTTGGTTTAACGACGAGTTGGTGCCGTTGTCCAATCCCACTTGGGAGTGTTAGTATTCTTGGATATGGGATCTTGTTATTAGACCTGTTGGATAGTTGCATTGGAGGATCACTTCAAGTCTCTGGATTGGGAGACCCATTATGCTTGGTCTAGATTGACTCATGTATGTACTAGCTTTGGCTAATCCTTAGACGTAAGGACGTATTTGGAGTTCAAGTTCCTGATGTAATGTACTTTGGCCCACCTTTGGGAGTCAATTGTAGTGGCTCATATGTGGGTGTTGTTGGGTTCATGCATTAGGATACGGTTAATGACCATATTATCCAATAAGGGATCCATTGTACCTAGGAACATTCTTATGACTAAGATTTGGTAGATCGGACCATCCATTGAGTGGTTTTTCATTGGTGCCAGCACTCAAAAAGGTTTTAAATGGTTTTTAAAATGTTTTTAACCGTTGATAATTTGTTTTAACTACTAAAAAGCTTAATCGCACTTTATGGTAATTCCTACAGTTGAGATCTTATGGTCCACCACTTGGTTTGCATGGGTATTAGATCAAGGGTGGATGACGATGATAAGTGGAGGGATTGGGTCAATTTAGGTACATTGTTAGGCAAGATTATAAACTTTATATGCAATAGGGCATAGGGCATTCCAAAGTCTACATGGTGGTGGAGCACCGTACTGGTGTCTCTACCTGTAAGTCAAATTCCTTCTTATAAACAGCTTCTATGCTAGAGGGGATTGGAGAGAGAGCTCTTGATGTTCCAACCTCATGGTATAGAGCATTGAGAGTGAAAAGTGAGAAAGAGAAAGTGAAGAGAGAGAATCAATGTTCTCTCTACTTTTGATTCCATCCACACATCCATGCGCAGGGTCCATTTTGGACAGCTCTCGTGTGCTGCCCTAGCCCTGCTCTAGGGAGTGGGGTGTTGGCTCTTCTTCTCTCTTATCTAGGATAGATCTGGGTGAAAGCCTTCTTGATTAAAGGATCGACTGCAACAATTTACACAAAAGTGACTGGTGGCAATCTACAACCAAATTGTAGCCTTTATTTTTGTTTTTTCTTCATAGAAACTAGATGATTTCTAGTTGGGGATTCGTAGAATTAGGATTAATTAAAATCTGGAAAATTTGAAAATTATTTAAATTATGCTACGTTTCGAAAACTGTAACAGAAAACACTATTAACATTTTATATCAATGAGCCGGGGGCAGTTTGCAAAATTAAGGCTCTTGAGTCATGGATACTCTGCAGCTTAACTGACTGAGATAGTTAACAGGAGTCTTGGATACGTTTTTTAGAGGGATTTTATACTGTTGATGCATGAAAAAGTGAATAATTTCATGGTGCACTCGTTTTGTGCCAAGCAATTTTCATGGTTTAGCAATTCGGGCTGCGGGTCTTGTGGGACCTGCAGCAAATGGATGATGACCTCCAATCCTTGGCCATTTTCCTAGAACCTTTGATTAGGGAGATTTTTGGGGAATCTCATTTTGACACCATTCCCATTTAGATTCGCAAGGATCCTATAATTCCTCTTCTTTATATCTACCGTCCCAGTAAGACACATAATCTGTTTGTCCATCAGCATTGCATGTGGGTGAATGGTCCAATTATCCAATTTCCCATCTGGTGTGCCTCACTGTCCATTGGTCACATTGCAAAATTCATACTAGTTGTATGATCCTAACCTCGGTGGTATCATGCAACAAATAATTATAACCAACCAGGTCTCTTTTCTTTCAACCATCATTTGTAGTGCAATGGGTCAGATTGAAAGGGTGATCCAATCAGTCAATCCACAATGGATTCTGTTCTCTCATGGATGCTGGAGATTGGGTGGACCCAGTTTTGGATGCCTTGGTGGAACATCTACCTTTCTCCTGTAAGGCTAAAAGTGACACTCGCAGAGAATGCTAAGCCCTACTACATGCATGGTCAACCCATGATCAATGTTTCAATGACATTGGCTGATATATCCACTGATGTTATCAATATCAGGTGTGATTCAAAACTCAGGTATATTCACAGAAGTCCCCCAAGTTGGTCAATGTATTGCATGCATCACATGCTTTCTCACACATATTGCATGTAACATATGTATTGTTCATCTCACCTTTATAAAAGTCCAAACTGATACACACTTATATTGTGGGAAATTGAAGAAAAATGTCAGATTTTTTGGTGGAAATTGTTTCTGGGCATGTCTTGAGAACTCCACTCAGGTGAGTTGTTTTTCATCATAACATGATTTTGGTGGAGAAATTGTGATCCAAGAGCAGAATCTGGTCAGAACCCAATAGGTGATTTTTTATTTTATTTTAGTTGTTTAAATTCATTTTTTGAATATATATTAAGAAAAAAAGAAGTGTAAATCCATATATATGCATGAGTTTCATGCATTGACATGGATTTGAAGCAAGAAATTTCAATTTTGAATAAGGAAAATGGAGGAATTGGGGAAATCTGAATTTCCTCGCTTTTCATTCTTTAAATTATAATATTGGTGTAGAAAAGATATATGTTGATGAGTCATATACAGATTCATTACCAAGGTATTCCATAATGGTAATGGCGGCCTTAACGGCTACTACCATTACCTTTACGATACGGCTTGTAACGGGCCATTACAGTTTTTTTTTTTTTTTTTTTTTTTTAAAGAAAAAATCCAAAAAACCTATACCGGTTCCGTAATGGACCATTATGGGGCCGTTACGGCCTTTATGGAAGGCGTAACAGGTTGTTACGGGTCTTTTTTTTTTTTCCGAAATGGTTGTTATGGCCGTTACAACCCCATAACATGTAACGGTTGCCGCTGTTGCCTTTACGTAATGGCCTTTACGACATTGTAACGGCCGTTTAGGCATATCATGTTCACTACTCCCTTTTTTGGAAAAAAATAATAATTTATCTTTCAATTAAAATGTATTTAAAATATTTTTATACTTAAATAGATATATGAAGTGAATAAATTATTAAGAAAAGTCTAGGGAGAGGTAGTAAGAAAAGACTTGATGGCTGGCCAATGGTTTTGCCAAGGACATGGTCCTTGATAGAGTGGAATGAACAAGTTTTTTGCAACCGCAATTAGTTGGGATAAGGCTTAGACGATGATGATCACAATGATGCAGTCATATCATTTTCTTAAATAATTGAATATTTTTATTTGTTAAAAAATAGTGCACATATTTATTAATTAAAAATATTTTTGAAAAAAATTGAGAATATTAATAATTCTCATTAATACGATAAATATGTAATGGGGAGACCATTACATATTTGTGTTATTAAAAATATTAATTATTTTGATGTAATTGCATCACTTATGGCAGATAACGCTGAGTTTTGTCCCTTAAAAAAATGGAAAACTACTACACCTTAGTTTATTTTTCTTTATGTTTTAAGTGTGTAATCAATGTCTTTTAACATCTCTCAAGTTGCATTGAAAAATTCCACAATTTTCTTAACATTTCCCCTATCCTTCCCCTCTGACTACACTTCGTTATGCGATACATGGTGCGATATTGATACATAGCACTTTGGCTCACAGATTGGTCTACCTGAACAAAACAATGCTACTGCTGAGGATATTTTCATCAAGACGAGATTGAGCCATCGATCATGTGGACCAGACGATTCATCCGGTGCGCTAGTAGCTCTTTACAACTGCCCATGTCTGGGCTTTAGCTTCCCACATACCACGAGAATGACTTTGTTTACAGAGTTTTCACATGAGTGTTGCTTCTGGGAGACTGAAAAAAATGCACCTAAATATCTTTAGACTACCACTAGAATGAATTCTCAGCTATTTTGGGGAAGTGAAACTGAAGATGTTATGTGCAAACCCTTTGTAGATGGGCCAGAGCTATATGGCTATTTTTGTTAATTACAAGGCTTTGACATCAGGAGATGCAGCTGTAATTATTGTCTGTACACATGAAGATATGGACTGTTTAAGACATTGAATTTCCATGCTCATGTATTTATTCTTTTAAATCTTCCATTCCTTTCAAGAAATCTGTTGTGGAGGAATGCAGAGGTTACTTGAGGTCACATGCCAGTGCAGTGCACATGTGCAAGATCTTAGCTGTTCATCAGGTGGTCCGTGATGTGTATATACCAGGCTAAAAAATGTTAGGCTGGCCCACTCATCATGCATTTCTCTCTGTTTTCTATCATAAGTATCTCTGTGATGGAAGCATAGGAGTGACATGTGCATGTGAGCCTATTATAAGTGGGAAATTTCAAGATGATTGTTGCACAGGTGCCCATGGAGTACGTTTGAGATCCCAAATGATTGTGGACCCCATCACAAATGGCCTGAAAATCAGGCTGCTTCAGTAATCAGGTCTGTTTTTAGTGTTGAACATGGATGGTGTGCCATTTTTCTCACGGCATTTCTCACACAGGCGCATGCCCAATTGATGAGCAACCGGCCTGAATTTTGGGTTAGCCTGCTAGCCGAGCTGGGCCAAGCTCAATTCGGCTCATGTACAGCTCTAATTTTACCCTTGCAAATGGGATGTGTGCAGCCTTTAATGGCATTTTTGTCATTTCACTATTAAAATATATTCTTCGAGTCTAGTCGAGTTGAGTTGAAATGCACCATGGTTGAACTCGGCTCGAACTCAACTCGAGCTTTAGAAAATAAGCTCGACTTGCCCCAAGTCGACCTTTCAAGCCGAGTCAATCCGAGCTGGCTCGGGCCGAATTGATCGAGCTTTTCGAGCTAGCTTGACTCGTGAACTGCCCTAGTTAGAGATCTGGGCCATTCGTCAGGTTGGGGATAGTGAACATATACTAAAAAGCATGGTAGTACGATGATCAAGTGTGGCACACGTGCATTGTCCCATGCATGCAGAGTGTATCATACTTGAAGAATGGCTTGGATCAAAGCATGTGCTCTGTGGGGCCCACCATGATGTATGTGTTTTAAGTATTCCGTCCATCCATATTCCAGATCATTTTAGGGAATGGGCCCAAAAATGAGGCAGATCCAAATCTGTGGACCACACAATAGGAAACAGTGGTGATTGAATGCCCACCATTAAAAACTTCTTGGGGGCTACAAAAGTTTTTATTAACATGTATTTTCCCTTCCTCCAGGTCCGTGTGAACTGATCAACAGGTTGGATTGATAAAAATATGGGCTATAGGAAGTCTTTAATGGTTGACATTCAATCACCACTGTTTTCCTGTGGTGTGGTCTGCCCGAGATTTGGATCTGACACATTTTTGGGCTCATGTTCTAAAATTATCTAGAAAAATAGATGAACCGCATGGATAAAACACATACACGTGCATTTCTCACAAACACCATTGTAAGCCCCATGTGTTTACCCCATCGGATCAACACATAAGTAGTAATGGGTGATTTTCTCTCAAAATTTAAAAAAACAAGTGTGCTTACTGCAGGTAGTGCAACTGGAAAACGAATACACTACATATCAAAAAGTGGACAGAGCACTGTTTTGTAGATGATTCTACTTTCTGAAAAGATGCGGGGAAAATAACAACGATTTTCATTTCTGCTTTGTTATAATGCTATGGCGTTCTGACAAGATCGTACGTGGTATATTAGTTTTCTTGTTTGGGATTTCCGTTATTTGTCTGATCACAACTATAACATAATGCTCCTGTAAACTCTAGAAATCTTGACAGTGATAGGATACAAAAACATGGGATGATAGTGTTGATGCAAAAATCTGAGTAGCATTCTTTGGACCTTCGTGTACCTGCACGAGAGATAGACAAAGGATACCCTTGCTAGTGCACGGGACCTCCGATGCCTAAGTTAGATAAGGAATCTGGGTCTGGTTGACTGAGGAGTTTTGGATTAGAAATAGTATGTACTTTTCACCATTAGAGATGCTCCTATTTATAGTTGAGGAGAGACGGTGATGTGGAGGAGATCTCCCTATTTAGTAGGGACGTACTGTAGAGGGATTCGAATCCCGAGTACGTCGTAGATATTCTCTAAGATCTCAGAGAGATCTGTGTTGCGATAGTCTCCCGAGATCTTCAGTTAGGATGTCAGGTAAGGTCAGTTGGAGTAAGGTCGAAACCTTTGAGGACGATATTGTGCCGACTTGGTTGCTTTGCGAAGGGTGGGCGTTGCTTAGTCGACCTTAGGCTCCCCGACTCACCCTTGATGGTGGTCGTGGAGCCGAGTTCGAGCTGGTTCTTTGGTCGGAACTTGGAAGTGGTCTTAAACCGAGTCAACTGTTTGATTGGATTTGCTTAGCCCCTCCGACCTGACCTTTTATTGGTTGACCCATTTTTCTCATAATTGGTGGTAAACATTATCTCATTCTTTTAAAAAAAAATAATAATAATAATAGAGAAGTAGATAAAGAAGAGAGATTGAGAGGGAAAATGAGTTTTCATTGCAAACATTTAACTAATATATTTTCTTACAAGAACATAAAGAAAAGAAAATAAAAAACCACACAAAACCTAGAGTCTTCATTCCCCACCTCACTCCCTCTCTCTCTCTACTCTACTCGCCTTTTTCTTTTGGGCTACAGCATGGTGGTGGTCTCGGACTAGGCAATGGTCTCGGACTAGGCGGCGGACGGGGTGGCGGACGGGGTGGTCGTTGTGCTTGGGCTGGTCGCCCAAGCAGTAGGAGCATGATCAGGACAAATTTCATCAAAGCAAGCACGGTCGATGCTTTAGTCATTTTCCTTGAGAGATATGAGTGAGTAAGTCACAATGTAAGCGCGAGTCATTTATAGACGTAGGCGTATGATCTTGACCGTCCACGTCAAGATAGACGCCTTGTCACTGATCCTTGCATTTAATATTAACGGTCAGGATCTTTTACACGGAAAGGATGGATTGGAACACCCAATCGGTCTAATTTTTGGATGATAGCCCCCATGGAAGTGTTCCGCACTTAATGGACAGCCCAGATGGATGACTGGACACTGAAAATCGTGGTGGTTTCCTTGACAGCTTTTAGCAGTCGGAAAAGTCGTCGGTGACAAAACCATATATTACCCTTACCCTTAGGGTCCACCTTGATGATGTTATGTAAATTTATGCGGTCCATTATTTTTCCAGCCCATTTTAGAATATGGTATAAAAAATTAGGTAAAAATTACGTAGATTCGAATCTTAGGTGAACCACACCATTAGGAAACCATCAGGATTGGACGCTTACAGTTAAAATCTTCGTACCCACTGTTTATTTTTTTGTTTGTTAGCTTGTTAGTACACTCCATTGTCAGTTCACAGTTAGCCACCCCCACCAGGGAATCATTACCAAGACGTCATTGTTGAAACGAGGTATCCTTCACTCAGTCTTCCTTAAGGCCCACTGTAATGCAGACAGTAATATTTATTTGCCATCCAACCTGTTGATAAGGTCCACCGGACTGTAATGCAAACAATAATATTAATTTTCCATCTATACCCTTCACAGATTTCTTTTTAGGCCCAATAGGTTTTTAATAGTCATTCACCATTGTTTTCAGTGGTGGGTCCACTTGAGATTTGGATTTTCTTAAGTTATGCTGGCAGGTCCTATAATGAGCTGAAAAATGAATGGACGGCATGGATATAAGAAAAAATGATCAAGGTATGCCCCCGACACGGTAAGAGTACCACCCGCTAAAACGTTAGTTGGTTAAGAGAAATTTACTACTGTGGGCACTACCTTTTATCTGGTGGTTTTTACGAAGCACTACAAACTTAACGTACGCACTTGGACCTCCTCGTACGGTCACCGAAGTTGAGGACGAAAATACCCCTGCCTTCCTCTGGCTGGCGTGCAGAGACGAGCGCTGACGGACGGTCCGGCGATGGGAACTCAGGTGGGGCCCACTGTGTTGTTTGTGAGAAATCCTCTCCGTCTGAGTTCTTTCATAGAGTCACAAGGATCTGGTTAAAGGGGTAAAATAAATTTCATAATGATCCAAAACTTCTGTAACCCCTAAAAGGGTTTCAATGGTAGACGTTCAATTCCCCACTGCCTTTTACAGTGTGGTCCACTTGATAGTTAGATCTATCTTATTTTTCGTCTCAAGCCTTAATATGAGCTCGCCAAATAGATGGACGGGTTGGATATAACCCGGACCTCATGATGGGACCCACAAAAGCAACATAGAAAAAAATCTACACACTGCCGTGGGTGTACCGCATTGCTGCGGAACTGGCGGTAGTGCTGCAGCCGTCTGGAAAATTATTATTTTTATATATACAGGGAGAAATTTTTCTCCCTTACATTTTTCTATAATACATAATTATGTAAATATGTATATATAAGTATATAAAAATATTTTTCTATATTTTAATTCATTTCTTTGTCTATTTATTTAACAAGCATATCTCCTAAACTAGAATGATTTACTTAACTTACCACATATGATTTTGGAGTAGGAGAAGCTAATTTAGCCAACCAAGCTAGTTATTTTCCAAGATTCCATCGGGTTGATGGTCGAAAATCCATTTCATTCAGTTCGTGGTCAATTTCAATCACTTCGCGGTCAAAGTGGAAATTCAGCAGGGCAAACATGAAGTTGAGCGAGGCAAACATAGGTCTACATTTAAAAGGACATGTATCAGCAATCCCATGGATCTTAAAACAATCCACTAACATCACCATTATTACCTTAAAATTGATCCCATCCCTTGGTTGGACGAATTGGAAGGTAAAATCCCGGGATATGCCGGGCGTGCCAAACAGACTCAGTGAACTTGTCCTGGGATTTAGCAATCCCATGGATCTTTTTCCAATCCACTAACATCACCATCATTACCTTAAAATCCATCCCATCCCTCCTAATCCCATGGGATTCACCCGGCCAAACAGGCCCTTACTGGAACAGAGTGAAGAAAGGGGGTGAAAACTGCAACAGTGAAAGCAACCCAGTGGAAAGGGGTGAAAGAAACGAGGTGAAAACTGCAATAGTGAAAGCAACGCAGTGGAAATGGGTGAAAAAAATAGGACTGAAATCAGCAGGGCAAACATGAAATTCAGCGGGGGAAACTAGAAAATCAACAGGGTAAACTAGGAAATCAGCGGGGCAAACATGAAATTGAGCGGCGGAAACTAAAAAATCAGCGGGGCAAACTAAAAAATCAGTGGGGGCAAACTAGGAAATCAGCGAGGCAAACATGAAATTGAGCGGGGGAAATTAGAAAATCAGCGGGACAAACATGAAATTGAGCGAGGAAAACTAGAAAATCAGCAGGACAAACTAGAAAATCAGTGAGGCAAACTAGGAAATCAGCAGGGAAAACATAAAATTGAGCGGGACAAACTAGAAAATCAGCGTGGCAAACTAGGAAATCAGTGGGGCAAACATGAAATTGAGCGGGGCAAACATGAAATTCAGCAGGCAAACTAGACAATCAGCGGGGCAAACTTAACAGATAATTTCATGGCTTAAGCCGATAAATCTAAACGTAGCCAATGTTCAAATGGACCACACCAAATGAAATTTTGAATTAAGCTTCTAATGTTGATCATTTCTTAGGGGCCATAGAAGTTTTGGATCAAGCTTATAATTGTGTTTTCTATTAATCCATGTCTGTATGATCTTATGAATAGGTTTGATAACAAACAAACATCACTGTTGGGCCCACTATGTTTTCAACGGTGAAAATTATTATGCCCACTGTTTTATGTGGTATGATCCACTTGATCTTTTGATATGCTTCAATTTGGGGCTAAACCGCTAAAATTAGATGGAGAAACGGATGGACGGCGTGGATATACTACATACATTCAAGGTAGGCCCAACTGAGTTTACTTAGTACAATGGGAGCATACTAACTAACTCAGTACGCAATCCGACTACGCTTGCTACGCCTCACAATGATGTTTTATTTGTAATACATCATGTTCAGTACCCATCCATTTTCAACGGAGGGATATTGAACATGTTTGCCCCACTGATTTTTCTAGTTTCCCCCGCTCAATTTCATGTTTGCTCCGCTGATTTCCTAGTTTGCCCCACTGATTTTCATTACAGGAAACAGTGTTGAATGAGCGTCAACCATTAGAAATCCTCCCCATCTAAGTTGGGGCCTACTGTGATGTTTGTGAGAAATCCTCCCTGTCTAAGTTCATTCATAGGGTCACAAAGACCTGGATGAAGAGGAAAAACAAATTTCATAATAATCTAAAACTTCAGTCACCCCTAAAAGGGTTTCAATAGTAGACGTTCAATTCCCCACTGCATTTTACAGTGTGGTCCATTTGATAGTTTGATTTGTCTTATTTTTTGTCTCAAGCCTTAATATGAGCTCGCCAAATAGATGGACGGGTTGGGTCGGGCAACCTGAGACCTCAACCTAAGTTTTATCGGGTTAGTGTTTGTATAGCCCAAGCTTGAGATCAGACCCAATATATCCTGCTCGAGCCCAACCTAATGTCGGGTTGGTCATGCGTCGATCGGGTTGAACCCGCCAAACTTTCAGTCGTACATGAAATTGAGCGGGGCAAACTAAAAATTTAATGGGGCAAACATGAAATTGAGCGGGACAAACATGAAAATCAACGGGGTAAACATGAAATTGAGCAGGGCAAACTAGAAAATCAGCAGGGCAAACTAGGAAATCAGCGGGGGAAACTAGAAAATTAGCGAGGCAAACTAGGAAATCAGCGGAGGAAACATAAAAATCTGCGGGGCAAATATGAAATTGAGCGGGGGAAACTAGAAAATCAGTGGGGCAAACTAGAAAATCAATGAGGTAAACTAAAAAATCAGCGATACAAACTAGAAAATCAACAGGGCAAACTAGGAAATCAGCGGGGCAAACATGAAATTCAGCGGGGTAAACTAGACAATCAGCAGGGCAAACTTAACAGATAATTTTATGACTTGAGCCGATAAATCTAAAGGTATCCAATGTTTAAATGGACCACACCAAATGAAATTTTGAATTGAACTTCTAATGTTGATAATTTCTTAGGGGCTACAGAAGTTTTAGATCAAGCTTATAATTGTTTTTTCTATTAATTCATGTCTGTATAATCTTATGAATAGGTTTTATAACAAACAAACATCACTGTTGAGCCCACTATGGTTTCAACAGTGGAAATCATTATGCCCACTGTTTCCCATGGTATGATGCACTTGATCTTTTGATATGCTTTAATTTGGGGCTAAACCGCTAAAATTAGATGAAAAAATGGATGGGCGGCGTGGATATACTACATACATTCAATGTGGGCCCAACTGAGTTAGTCAGTACGCCCCCATTGTATTAAGTAAACTCAGTTGGGCCCACATTGAATGTTTGTAGTATATCCACGCCGTCCATCCATTTTTCCATCTAATTTTAACGGTTTAGCCCCAAATTGAAGCGTATCAAAAGATCAAGTGGATCATACCATGGGAAATAGTGGGCATAATGATTTCCACCGTTGAAACCATAGTGGGCCCAACAGTGATGTTTGTTTGTTATAAAACCCATTCATAAGATTATACAGACATGGATTAATAGAAAAAACAATTATAAGCTTGATCTAAAACTTCTGTAGCCCCTAAGAAATGATCAACATTAGAAGTTCAATTCAAAATTTCATTTAGTGTAGTCCATTTGAACATTGGATATGTTTAGATTTATCAGCTTAAGCCATGAAATTATCTGTTAAGTTTGCCCCGCTGATTGTCTAGTTTACCCCGCTGAATTTCATGTTTGCCCCACTCAATTTCATGTTTGCCCCATTGATTTCTTGGTTTATCCCGCCGATTTTCTAGTTTGCCCCGCTGATTTTCATGTTTCCTCTACTGATTTCCTAGTTTGCCCCGCTGATTTTCTAGTTTGCCTCGCTGATTTTCTATTTGACCTCGCTGATTTCCTAGTTTGCCCCGCTGATTTTCCTAGTTTGCCCCGCTCATTTCCTAGTTTGCCCTGCTCATTTTCATGCTTGTCCCGCTCTTTTTCGTGTTTGCCCCACTCATTTTCATGCTTGTCCAGCTCTTTTTCATGCTAGCCCCGCTCAATTTCTAGTTTGCCCCACTCAATTTCTTATTTACCCCGCTGAAATGGATTTTTGACCATCCACCCGATGAAATCTTGGAAAATAACTAGGTTGGTTGGCTAAATTAGCTTCTCCTACCCCAAAATCATGTGGTACGTTGAGTAAATCATTCTAGTTTGGATCCTTACTCTTGCTCGGGTGGTAGACTCTTAGGAGTTTCAACACCCAGTTAAGCATTCGAGTATCCATAGGTGGTGAAATTCCACTAGTGTGAGTGTGTGGGGGTGTGTGTGAATGTGTAAAAAAAAAAAAATCATTCTAATTTAGGAGATATGCTTGTTAAATACATTAGTAAAGAAATGAATTAAAAGATAGAAAAATATTTTTATATACTTATATATACATATTTACATAATTATGTATTAGAGAAAAATGTAAGGGAGAAAAAGTTCTCCCTGTAAAAATTAAAAAAAAAAAAAAAAAAAAACTGCCACTGCATAGTGCCACCGCAGTCTGTGTTTTTTATTTTTGTTTTTTTCTGTGTTTCTTTTGTGGATCCCATCAAGAGGTCTTTGTTATATCCAAACCGTCCATCTATTTGGTGAGCTCATATTAAGGCTTGATACGAAAAATAAGATAGATCTAACTATCAAGTGGACTACACTGTACTAGGCAGTGGGGAATTGAACGTTTACCATTGAAACCCTTTTAGGGATTACAAAAGTTTTCGATCATTATGAAATTTGTTTTTCCTCTTCATCTAGGTCTTTGTGACCCTATGAATGAACTTATACAGGGAGGATTTCTCACAAACATCACAGTGGGCCCCAACTTAGACGGGGGAGGATTTCTAATGGTTGACGCTCATTCAACACTGTTTCCTGTAATGTGGTACACTTGAGATTTGGATATGCCTCATTTTTGGTCTCATACCATAAAATGATCTCGAAAAATATATGGATGGCATGGATGAAAAGCATACATCATGGTGGGGCCCACAGACCACCGATGATCCGCCATTGGCGGGTTGCAGGCGGAGTAGCGAATCCGTTTCTGTGAAAAGGAGGGATATTTTCGTCCTGGAATTTGTCGTCCATACGAGGAGGTCTAAGTGCGTATGTTAAGTTTGTTTTGCTTCAAGAATATCCAATGGATAAAAGGTGGGGTCCACAGTCGTAAATTTCTCGTTGGTTAACACATGCCCATTGCCATCGTTTTCCCATAAGCAGATTGCGTGATCACCCGCATCCATGCTAATCCATCCGGGTAGGGCTCTGCATGGCCCATCATGATGTCTGGCTTTCATCCACACCGTCCACCCATTGTTTTAGATCATTTTAGGTATGAAACCAAAAACGAGGTTAGATCCAAGGCTCAGGTGGACCACAGTGTGGATATTTAAGGGTCACCGTTAAAAAATTCTTAAGAGCCACGGAAGTTTGAATCAAGCTGATATTTATGATTTCCCTTCATCCAGGTCTATGTTACCTTATTAATAGGTTGGATGATAAATAAAAAGCACAGTGGGCCCTTAGAAGGTTTCAATGGTAAGCCCCATTGTCACCTCTGCTTCCTATGTAATGGTACAATTGAGCCTTTTATCTACCTCATTTTTGGGTTTATACCGTAAAATGATATTACAAAATGGATGGATGGCGTGGATGAAAGCCAGACATCATGGTGGGCCCCGCAGAGCGCTGCCTGGAGGGGGCAGGACGCAATGGGCTTCCATTTTTTCCATATAGAGAGAGAGGGAAACGAAAACCCTCCTCTCCCTCCGATCGGATCTATTTCTTCTTCTCTTATACCGATCAAGTTACAACATGTGCATTTCATTTAGGCCTTTTGTATTTGAGGGTTTTAGTAATTTGATTTGAGGATTTTGAGTGTGAAGGTTCTTTTACTGTGACAATTCCATGGCGTTTGAAGTAGCATTGGATGACGGTGCATTGCTTGAAACTATTGATGAATACTGATCCTGTTTTTTATATTCTTTAACCTTTACACAACAATAGAGAAAATGTTGTTGGCTTGATTAATTCATTTTATTAATATTTTTTCAAGTCATGTGTGTTATGGATAAAAAGGGATCGACCAGGGTGACTTGTGTGAGATGAACTACAATGCCCTTAGAGGAAGAGTCCAGCTTCGACCGCTAGACCCAAGCCTTGACACTTCGATTATCGGTGAAGAAATCTGAGCTCCTACCAAGCTCGGACCAGCCGGTGAACTACTATATTGGTCGGTACACATCGAGGCTGGTCTCAATTATGATCCAACATCTACCTCAGGACGGCCTTAGACTTTCAACCTTAGGGTCAGTATCGTCTGGTCGACCTCGACCATCTAGTGTAACCCCCTTTGGGCTCCGATCCGTTAATCTTATCACTAAGGTTGTTCCAAGATTTATGCCGAGGATCTTGGAAGACAGCTACTTGCCAAGTGAGGGAGCCTTCCGTATAAGGAGGGTAACCTAGGACTATAAATAGAGGTCCACTCTATAGAGAAAGGTACACTCTGAAACCCTAACACACATATAGACTCAGATTCCTTGTATAACTTAGCCATCGGAGGGTCCTATGTCTTAGCCAGGGTCTCTATTGGTATTCTACTTATGCAGGTCCTCAAAGGCATGGTTAGGACGACCAGATTTCAACATCAAAAGTTGGTGCCGTTTGTGGAAAGCGATAACAAAGCCGTTCTCACCACCAGTTCATTTTACAATGGCAAAAGGAAAGAAGAAGGCCTTGGTCGCCATTGCAGTGCCTGCAAAGGCTTTAGTTGACATTCAAAATGCACCATCTCAACATCAAGTGGGATTTGCCCCCGCAACACCCACTCCGAGGTCCCGTAGCCGGAGTGGTCAACTCGTCTCTCTGGCGAACTAGGTCTAGTCCTTAAATGGTAACATGAACCGATTAACGAAAATTTTGGAGAGGCAAGATCCACCTCCTGGCCATGGGGAGAGGTCAACGCTGCTACTGAGCAGTCTCGGCCATCTTGAGTTCCCCAGAACCCTCGTGGATCTGGGACACAAATATTTGTGCATGACCAAGCGTCAGCCCGGACCGCGAAGACTACTAGGCATGACGACTCCGATCTGTGCCATATGTTGGAAAATCGGAGATGAGGGAAGGATCCAAAGCTACCCTCTGAGACAGGAGAGAACGAGATCTCGTGGGAGGCTGAGCTCAAGGAAATTGTTCACAACCCTAAGTGTAGGGTCGTAATGTAGTAATAACTCGTGAGAACGATGTCGAATCCATAGAGACTAAACTTGTATGTATTATGAAAAGAACTAGAACTAAAACTAGAAGAAGATCTAAATCTGAATTTTGGAATAAAAGAGAGTGTGAAAAATGCTTAAACTATCAATTAAAGGTGGGAACTAGGGTGCCAAAGATCCACTTGTAGCTATCAAGATGCTACCTTACTTGATTTAAGGAATATAATTGGAATTGGAGTCCTATCCTATCCAATTGGAAGATAAAACAATTAAATCAAATCTGAACTTTTCATTGACCTAATTCTCAATGAAAGAGAAACGTGATGAGTGGAAGGGATTGAATTGAGAGAGGCAACCTAGGAATTGAGCGGGGAAACCTAGAAATTGAGCGAGACAACCTAAGAATTGAGTGAGGGAACATAGGATTTGAGCGAGGCAACGTACAAATTGAGCGAGGCAACCTAGGAATTGAGCGAGGCAACCTAGGAATTGAGCGAGGGAATGTAGAAATTGAGTAAGGCAACCTAGGAATTGACGAGGGAAGCTAGAAATTGAGCGTGGGAACCTAGAAATTCAGTGAGGCAAACTATAAATTGAATAAACAACTTAGAAATTGAGCGACAAAACTTAGAAATTCAGTGAGTCAAACAACAAATTGAGCGAGGCAATTTGGAATTTGAGCGAGGGAAACTAGAAATTCAGTGAGGCAAACATGAAATTGAGCAGGGCAAGAATGAAATTGAGCGCCACAAAATAGGAATTGAGCGGGGCAAACATGAAATTTAACGAGGCAAACATGAATTTCAACAGGACAAACATGAAATTCAACGGGGCAAACATGAAATTCAGTGGGGTAAACATGAATTTGAGTAGGGCAAACAAGGAACTGGGTGGGGCAAACATGAAATTCAGCAAGGTAAACATGAATTTCAGTGGGGTAAGCATGAAATTGAGTATAGCAAACTTAAAATTAAGCGGGGCAAACATGATATTGAGTGGGGCAAACATGATATTAAGCGAGGCAATCTATAAATTCAGCGAGGCAACGTAGAAATTCAGCAAGGGAAGCTAGAAATTGAGCGAGGGAACCTATGAATTGAGCGAGGTAACAAAGGAATTGAGCGAGGGAAGTTAGAAATTCAGTAAAGCAAGCTAAAAATTGAGTGAGAGAACCTAAGAATTGAGCGAGGCAACTTAGGAATTGAGTGAGGGGATCTACAAATTGAGTGAGGGAAGCTAGAAATTGAGTGAGACAACGTAGGAATTGAGCGAGGGAACATAAGATTTGAGCGAGGTAACCTACAAATTGAGCGAGGCAACCTAGGAATTGAGCGAGGGAAGCTAGAAATTGAGCGAGGGAACGTAGAAATTAAGCGAGGCAACCTAGGAATTGAGTGAGGGAAGCTAGAAATTGAGCGAGGGAACCTAGAAATTCAGCGAGGCAAACTATAAATTGATATGGGGAAACTAGAAATTCAGCGAGGTAAACATGAAATTGAGCAGGGCAAGAATGAAATTCAGCTATGCAAACATGAAATTGAGCGGGGCAAACTAGGAATTGAGCAGGGTAAAAATGAAATTTAGCGGGATAAACATGAAATTCAGCGGGGCAAACTAGGGATTGAGTGGGGCAAACATGAAATTGAGCGGGGCAAACATGAATTTCGGTGGGGTAATCATGAAATTGAGCGGGGCAAACTTAAAATTGAGTGGGGCAAACATGATACTGAGCGGGACAAACATGATATTGAGCAAGGCAATCTAGAAATTCAACAAGCCAACCTAAAAATCAGCGAGGGAAGCTAGAAATTGAGCGAGGGAACCTTTGAATTGAGCGAGGCAACATAGGAATTGAGCGAGGGAAGTTAAAAATTTATTAAGGCAAGTTAAAAATTGAGGAGATAACCTAGGAATTGAGCGAGGCAACTTAGGAATTGAGCGAGGGAAGCTAAAAATTGAGCGAGGGAAGTTAAAACTTGAGCGAGGGAACATAGGATTTGAGCGAGGCAACCAACAAATTGAGCGAGGCAACCTAGGAATTGAGCATGGGAAGCTAGGAATTAAGCGAGAGAACATAGGAATTAAGTGAGGGAACGTAGAGATTGAGCGAGCCAACGTAGAAATTGAGCGAGGCAACTTAGGAATTGAGTGAGGGAAGTTAGAAGTTGAGTGAGGGAACCTAGAAATTCAACGAGGAAAACTATAAATTGAACGAGGCAACCTAGAAATTGAGTGACGGAACCTAGAAATTCAGCAAGCCAAACTACAAATTGAGCGAGGCAATTTGGAATTTGAATGAGGGAAACTAGAAATTCAGCGAGGCAAACATGAAATTGAGCAGGGCAAACATGAAATTCGGTGGGGTAAGCATGAAATTGAGCAGGACAAATTAGGAATTAAACAGGGAAAAATTGAGCAGAGCAAACATGAAATTGAGTAGGACAAACTAGAAATTGAGTAGGGCAAACATGAAATTTAGCGGGGCAAACATGAATTTCAGCGAGGGGCTTTTTAACCTCTATTTAGAGGGGTGAGAATGGCGGGTTTGTGAAAGTATATTTAAAAGCGCAATATGAAGGGAGGTTTATCTTAAATTATATTTAGGTTCAAACTCTCCTTTTGAGGGTGTAGCCCAATGGGTCCTAAAGAGTTTCTTTCCCCTTCTCTTCCACCACAAGATGATCCCTGCCATTTATCAAGAAAGTCCCATTACAGATGGGCCACACGGCACAAATCTCAGTAATAAATTAAAATTATCCTGAAAAACTTTTAAACTTACATGAGAGGGACATTTAAAAAATAAAAAATAAATCATGAAATAAATGGACAACTACAGGAATTTTATCAATCAAAATGGTTTTCACTGGGGGAAGTGCTCCCAAAGCACTATAGGTTATAGTGCTTCCTGTTGCATTGTGGCAATTGGACAGTCCAATCCATTACTCTAGACTGTTCATCAGGTCCAACACACATTTCATGGGCAACCATAAAAGCACTGCACCAATTCGACAAATATTAACCATTCGATCAATGGTCTTTAATATAGACTGTCAAGATAATGAACACAAAAAAGATCCAATCAATAATTTGACCCATTTATTTGTTAATGACCATCATATATTGCTTATAATTCTAAAGAATCACTTTTGTCAGGCAATCACAGCCATCCCATCCATAGCTTGGAAAAAGATGGGTAAGAGAAAATAAGATCAAATCAAGGATGGATTGAATTGTCATGTTAGTGGAATTTTTGCATGGTAAGTTATAAAATGTGCCATGGAATCGAAGGACAGTTCAAATCAAACAAATCATCTAATTGAATTGATGCAGCTAGGAGCACTGTAACTTGTAGCACTATGAAAGAACTAGATCATTTTTCTTTATTGGAAAGTTAGCCATGACCATCCGACCTAGCTTGGGGTTAGGCTTGGACCTACTTGCTTGGCCAATGGATCAAGCTTGGGACGCACATGCATGGCCCAATCAATTTTTAGGTTGGCCTTGGACTCTAAGGTATTTTAGCTTGACTCAGTCCCGCCTAACCCAACTTTATATGTACATGGATAAATTTTTACAAATATGTTATTCTAACCCTCTAACAATCATCTACTTTGAATGCAAAATTTATTATTATTATTATTATTTAAATTTTTTAAAAATTTATGCATATGTGGTCCACTTCATAAATTTAAAAATTTATAGATTAAGAAATTTTAAGAGGTCAATGCATTTTACCAATTTTTGGGCCTGATGAGCCTGCCTAGGTTCAACCAAAATTTCTGGGTTGGGCTATTGAGTATTGGACTGGGCCAGGCCATATGCAGCCCTACAATAAACAAGGGGTCGATCTTGTTTATAAAGCCTCACAAAAATAAATTCTGAGATTTACTTTCAAATTACACTTAGATTGAACTTAGATAAAGTAAAAATTGATTATTCACTTGATTTGTAACCCCATCTCACAATTTCCAACCCAAGGCTCAATTTCCAAAGCCTATAAAGTTAATTTTAATCCCATCTTACAGTCTTTCCAAACATGCATTTTCAATTTCAAAGTGGGATTAGCAATGCAATCCTATTTAATACAACTTAATAGCACTGGCTAAACAGGCCTTGAAAGAACCAGCCCAACTTTTTACGACCATCGCCTTCCCCATCGGCTCCACCTAATCAACGTCTCAGATCTACACACGTGCTAACTATTGGCACGTGCGCAGGTGTAAATCTAGGCACAGAAAGGTTGAAGGTAGGCCTACATAGTTGGGGTAAATGGGAAACAGATTGGCTATGGGCCCACCATGATGTATGTATTTCATCCATGCTGTCCACATATTTTTCTAGATCACTTTATGGTAGGAGACTAAAAATGAGGTATATCCCAATCTCAAGTGGACCAAATTATAAGAAACAGTGTTGAATAAATGTCGACCATTAATAACTTTTTGGGGGCCATAAAAGTTTTGGATCAAGTTGATATTTGTTTTTCCCCTTCATTTGGGTGGGTCTGCACGACCTAATCAACATATTGGATGTCAAATAAACAGTACAATGGGCTTTAGGATCAATTTGGGGTTTAACCCCTTAATACCTACATTCAACGTGGGCCCAACAGAGTTTAAAATATACCTGTGGTGCATGCTTTTTTAACTGGACCACCATTTTCGGAAGAGGGTGTGATTGCTGATGTACAGGCAGGCAGGATGTACCGCAATGCTGTTAAGAAATCGGTAGTGAAACCAGCAGTGAAACCGGTAGTGGAAAGGGGTGAAAGCAACGGAAAGGGGAGGAAAAGCAATGCAGTGAAAAGAGAGGTATTTTCATCCTGGAAGTTGTGATCGTGCAAGGAGGTCTAAGTTCGTACGTTAAGTTTGTATTGCTTCATGAGAACCACTGGATAAAAGGTAGGGTCCACAGTTGTAAATTTAACTTCGTATTTTGGTGCTTTAACACAGCATGACATTTGATACACAGGCATTCAAAAATTGTACACGTGGAATATCTCAATTCAAACCAACTAATTTGTGGAACCCACCTTTGCTGAGTAACAGTCCAAAATCAGGTTCACTGAAGAATCCTAACATCTGATTCAGAGATACTAGTTCGTTTAATTAAGACCGTCAAACCATGGTGACAATTCATCCTTCTCATCGATGGCACATCCAAACCGTCTAAATAGCGAGACACGTGGTGGATGATATAGATTACTTTACACCTTTCAAACCTAATTATCAGGCATGCCCTATAAAGACTAAGGAATGCCGGAAATACAAGGCTGATGCAAGGCTCGGTGGTGCAGACCACTTGAATTTTTTATGTTTAATGGAAGTTTTTTTTATGTACCGTTTCCATTGCGTGGTCCGTCGCAGTTTTAGATCAGCTTGTTTTTTTTGTGATAATTGTATATCTATGGTCGGCACAAAGACGTGCATCAATATGAGCCACAAACATAGTGTATATTCAGGTCCTCATGTTTCGGTGCTTTAACACAGCATGAAATTTGATACATAAGCATTCAAAAATTGTACAAGTGGAATATCTCGAATCAAACCAACTAATTTGTGGAACCCACCTTTGCTGATTAACAGTCCAAAATCATAATCACTGAAAAATAATATCTGATTCATAGATACTAGTTCATTTAGTTAGGACCGTTAAACCATGGTGATGATTCATCCTTCTCATTAATGGCACATCCAAACCGTCTAAATAGTGGGACAAGCAGTGGATAATATAGATTACAGTTATAAAAAATAATAGCCATCTGATTTGGATGGAATAAAGCACAACGGCTCATATTCCACCGATTTTGCCTGGTTGGGGCAGGGATGGATACGGCAACAGTTTTGAAGACCGGGGTCAGACCATACTCACGGGCCTTACTGGGGCGGATAGGAGCATCAGGACACCTTTCATAAAAGCGGATTGGGTGGTGACCCAGCACCACTCAGCTAGGTGTGTTGAGTGCTGTGGGCCCACCATGAAATATGTCTTTTATCTACACCGACCATCCTTTTTTCCGGATCATTTTAGGGCATGATCCCAAAACTAAGCGGATCAAAAGCTCAAGTAAACCACACTACATGAAACAGTGTCGATTGAACACCCACCATTAAAAACTTCCTGAGGGCCACAAAATTTTGGATCGAGTTGATATTTGTGCATTCCCTTCATCCATTATGTGATCTTATCAACAGGTTGGATGGAGGAAAAAAACAAAAACAAAAACCATTATGATAGGCCCTGAGAAGGTTTGAACGGTGGGTGTCATCATCCCCACTGTTTCCTGCGGCGTGGTCCACTTGAATGTCAGATCTACTTTCTGTTTGGACTTGTTCTCTAAAATGAGCAGGCAAAACTTATGGACAGTGCAGATATAAAACAGATACATCACGGAAGGCCCCACAGCACCAAACATCACCTACCTGGGTGGTGTTTCCATCAGCACCTAATCTTGTCCATTTCATGCTCAAAACGTTGTGGATGGGGTTCCTATTTTTTAAAAAAGCATTGTGGATTGAATCATGGACAGGTCTTTTCACTGAATCCTAGCAAAATGATGGTTAGGTTGAGGAAATATTTGATACTCTGGTAGGTTTGGTACGGATGATATGCAGGCATTGAGAAGTTGTACATGTGGCATACGACTAATCCAAATTGAACTGGTAAAATTATAGGTCCCGGTTTCAATCTATAATGGATCAAAAATCACACCCATTTGATTATAGGTGGAAACTTATTTAAGGAATGGAATTAAAATTACTCAATTGTCCTTTTTACTGATGTAAGTTGGCTAAACGTGATTAAGACATGGTAAAGGGTCTTTATCATGAGTCAGTGATATTTTACCTGCCATGCACAGACATGCGGAGCTTCCCGGAAGCTAGGTGAGGCCCAGCATGATGTTTGAGAAATTCACTCCGTCCATCCATTTTTACCTGATCGTGTTAGGACATGGGGCCAAAAATGATGCAAATCCAAAATCAAGTGGGCGGCACAATAGATGATTGAACATCCACTGTTGAAACATTGGTGGGGCAAAGAAGTGTTGGATCAGGCGATTTTTTGTGTTTTTAGTTTATCCAAGTAGAAAGGATCTTATGAATGATATGGATGACATATAAACATCACGGTAGACCCGGGAAGGTTTGGAAGGTAGGCATTTACCTACTTGCATTTTCTTGCCATGCAACTCACTTTAGTTTTGTATTTGTATTATTTTTAGGCCCACGTCTAAACATGGTTTGGGAAAATGGATGGACTAGGTGGATTTCACACAAACATTGCAGTGGGCCTACGTGGGTTCCCTTCGCAAGAAGTTCTGCATAAGGCTTTTGCAGGAAATTGATATCTAGAGGAGATGGGCATAACCCAACCTTTCACATGACTTATATAACCTTAAATTTTAAATTCATAATTCTTCCAAAATAATAATTTTCTTAAAATAGTAGGTTTATAAAATAGTGAAAGTTTAATAGAAAGAGTAACTTAGTTTTTTCCCATGATTTAAATAAGGATTTTAAATTGTCTAAGAACTCTCCAAACTAAATTACCCAAAAAATAGTAAAGCTTGTAAATAATTAAAAATAAATTTTATCTCGAAACTCAAAACTAATCCCTAAAACCTATTTTTTGAAAATTGTTTAAGAGCTAATAGCCTTAAGCATTGTCAAATGTGTATCCACTTGTCAATAGTTTTTCAATAGTAGAAACCGGATAACTGATCATGAAGTTATATGTACATTACAAGTTATAATGGTTCCCGACCATTGATTGAACTGTCTTACCTAATTTCTTTTGACTATCATCATCTATGTAATTGTCTTGCTTTGTCGTACATCAAAATCAATTCAATTGATTTTTAGCAAGGGACTTTTTAACCTCTATTTAGAGGGGTGAGAATGGCGGGTTTGTGAAAGTCCATTTAAATGCACAATATAAATAGAGGCTTATCTTAAATTATGTTTAGGTTCAAACTCTTCTTTTGAGGGTGTATCCAAATGGGCCCTAAAGAGTTTCTTTCCCCTTCTCTTCCACCACAAGATGATCCTAGCCATTTATCAAGAAAGTCCCATTACAGATGGTCCACACGGCACAAATCTCACTAATAAATTAAAATTATCCTGAAAAACTTTTAAACTTACATGAGAGTGACATTTAAAAAATAAAAATAAATAATTCATGAAATAAATGGACAATTACAGGAATTTTATCAATCAAAATGGTTTTCACCGGGGGGAAAGTGCTCCTAGAGCACTATAGGTTATAGTTCTTCCTGTTGCATCGTGGCAATTGGACAGTCCAATCCATTAATCTAGACTGTTCATCTGGTCCAATAGACATTCCAACAGAGCATTCCCTTGTGTGAAAATTTTCTGTCATGACACTTTTTTAGGTTTAGTGAAATTGTCAATTTACAAAAATAAATAAATAAATCAATAATGCTGTCATGACCTATATCCACGGTACCTTGCCAGTCACATTAAAAGAAAGACACTAAAAAAACACTAATCCTAGAAATCCATAGCTGGTATACCAAATGCTTTCATGAACAGAACTTTTTTTACAAGAGATGGGTATGATAAGATGAAGTGGGCCACTAAAGTGGTAATTAGTGGTATAATATCTTCACTGCAAAAGAAAGCAAGGAAAAAAATCCACTGTGAATGGTTAAGAAAAAAGAAGATTGAATTTGTGAAATACCCAAAAATAAAAAGTAAAAATAAAAACAAAAATCTGAGTTTATAGTTCTTAACTTGGATATTGTGTCTAACCAAGCTCATATAACGTGAAGAAGAAGAAGAAGAAGAAGCAGCAGCAGCAGAAGAAGAATGAGGAAAGAAAGAATAAAAAAAAAAAAAAAAACTGGGGTATGAATGTAAACTAGTGAAGGGCAATATAGCTAAATTCACAAGCTTGAACCTTATACTTTGTCTGAAATGTTCAAATTAGAAATGATTTCAGGGTAATCGATCTAAAATGGGGTACTTGTCCAAGATATGCTATTTTGTTGTAAATTTTAAAGATTCCATTTTGGAATCCTCATTTTCATCTTCCCTCTGAATGCTTTCAAAATCGGAACTACCTTTAGTCCTGCATCGGATATGGATGAGAAAGGGAACATCCCTATAAATGCCCCCATGTCATAGAGCCATTGTTCTAGATCATCAAAGGGACATTTGCAAAGGGTGTTGATCACCTTGCACACGTGAATACAGACACGTGCAAGGGCTTGGGTGTGGGGCACTTTGCATATATGCTTCATTGCTAAAAGCTTTAAGCGGCCTTATACTTTTTGCATTGTTTTCAGGCTGTTATTATGTCACTACAAAAATAGAAAACAGACACTACTTTCTAACCTATTCATTGCTAAGAGATGTCTAGGGTCAATCAACCAAAATTGCTAATTGAAGATTGATGATAGAGATCTAAGCTTCATTGTATCCTATGGATGGATTGCCTAACCTAACTTGTATACTCAAATTCATCCTTAGTGTGGGCAAAGACCCTCTTAAGGAAAACAACTTTGTAAGGCCACACATCAAGCTGATAGATGCTAGGAAACAAAGAATCTGTTACTCGCATTTTCTGTTACTGCATCATTACAATGTGAACTGCTTTCAAGCTAGCTTCACATAGTCGAGCATTGTCCACAACCCCACCTATCACATTTTGAAAATTGGGGATTTATGGAATCATTAATCATTTCTCAAAATAAACCCAAGTTTTCAAGTCCTCTAAGACAAATGAAGGATTTTAAACCAACATAGGTGAGAGAGAGAGAGAGAGAGAGAGAGAGAGAGAGAGAGAGAGAGAGAGAGAGTGTGTGTGTGTGTGTGTGTGTGTGTGTGTGTGTGTGTGAGTCCACCTAAAGTAATACCTTCAATATTGCATACTATTCCAACAATTAGCTATATATCCAATTTTTTTGGTGGCACATATTAGAAAACAATGTTACTGATCTTGTGAAGGCATGCACGCTGCATTTGGATGCCCAAGTGAGCTGAATTGTGAACAATCAGTTTAATCAAGAGGATATGACGAATGGGATTTGTTGTTTTTTTAAATCTGTTGAACCTGATAGTCATCTTATCCAAATTCAAAACAAAAAAAAAGAAAAGAAAGTCTTTCAATGCCATATATAACCATCAGATTGTAAAAATCATAGAATTCATGTTTAACACAAGCCAATCAGCTCTAACCACCAAAGATGAAAGGAACCTCTTTTCAACCAATATGTCAATCGATCCAAGAAACAGATGGCAGACTAGAGCCACTCACATCAATGGGACAATAAATGTTCAGTTGAAACACCAGACCGATATATACATAATTCTTCACAGACACAGCCCTGTTGAGTGGTTAAGGATCTTTCCAATAACTGACAACTTCAAAATCTAAAACTACGGTTCTTTCCATAGAGATTGACACAATTCAACATTCTCAAATGAAAAAAAAAAAAAAAAAAAAACAAAAATGGAGAAAAGAGAAACCTCAGAAACTGACTCTCTTCCGGATCACTGCCACCTTCCATGGCAAAATCCAAAGCATAAAGTCCCAAATGAAAAAACCAGTAGAATTCAAACTGATAACTCTTCCCTGAAATCCTTGAAGCATCAGATAAGAACCTAATCGGATTGAAATCAAACATAGCAGAAATAACGAAAATCTAAACCGAGTATTTATAAAAATAAAATAAATAAATAAACACCTGAAAATTTCGACTACATAATCGAGTGCAGAAAACACTCCACCTATCATGAAATCCAACAGAATTCAGATAAAAAAACTGCAAATCGAAGTATCGAACAAATCAGAACTGTATCACACAATAAATCGTTTCTATGTATTCGCATCAAAAACATAGAAAAATCCTTAATTAGGGTTTCCACATAGAAAATTCCTAATTAGGATTTCAACATAGTAAATCCCTAATTAGGGTTTCAACATTGTAAATCCCTAATTAGGAAATCACTAAGGTTGAAATTGATGAAATCTAGACTCTTACCTGTTTCAGATCTTCATCTAAGCCCTGAAATTAATGGCAGCTCTCGCGAGAGAGAGAGAGAGAGAGTCGGGGGTAGGCAGAAGCTGAGAGTCGCGCGAGAGAGAAAGAGAGTCGGGGATAGGAAGAAGCTGAGAGTCGGGAGAGAGAGAGAGAGAGAGAGAGAGAGAGTCGGGAGCGAAATGGAAATCGCCTGTTGTTTTTATTTTTATATAGAAACATCCGTGGCCCGCTTTTAAATAGCGCCGCTGCATGGTGCACCCAAAGTGCCGGTTTTACCCATTTTTGTTGTAGTGTTGGCCTTGGACTCTAAGGTATTTTAGCTTGACTCAGTCCCACCTAACCCAACTTTATATGTACATGAATAAAATTTTACAAATATGTTATTCTAACCCTCTAACAATCATCTATTTTGAATGCAAATTATTATTATTATTATTTAATTTTTAAATAAATTTCATGCATGTGTGGTCCACTTCATACATTTATAAATTTGTAGATTAAGAAATTTTAAGAGGTCAATGCATTTTACCAATTTTTGGGCCTGATGAGCCTAGGTTCAACCAAAATTTCTGGGTTGGGCTATTAAGTATTGGACTGGGCCAGACCATTTGCAGCCCAACAATATACAAGGGGTCGATCTTGTTTATAAAGCCTCACAAAAGGTGTTATTTTTTTATTTTCCACCACACCTCATAATTCCCTCGTATTTAGGCATGGCAAACGTGCTAATCAAGGGAAGCGGGTGGAACATAAGAGCCGCATAAATGATGGTCCTTACCATAATGATCACATGCAAAGTCAATCTGGTCCATTGATCAGATAGGCCACACATCTACGTTGATTGTGGGTCATTGCCAAGTTTCTTTAAACCGTCCATTATTTTTCATATAGGTTTCCATTCTTAATGAGCGAACCAATGTCACTTTTGTGTAGTCAAGATTCCATACACTTCCTAGCTTATCCTGAATGATGGGCTTCGGCAACAATGGTTCAGATCAGCTGATCAGTGTGTGGGCCACCCAGCCTGACCTGCTTTTAAGCTAGGTTAAAGCTATGGGAAGCCTAGCGGGTAGGATCCGGATAGAAAACGAGGTCCATTGAAGTAATTAAACGGATGAGACTCAGTTTAAAGACCGGGCCCACTCATATAGTCTATCAAAGGCTGGGCGAACAACAACCCCACCTGAACTAGGCTGGAATAGTTTACAACCATTGATTTATGCCGCGCGGACAACACCCAAGCACTTTGGGCCCACCATGTTGTATATGGGACTCCACTCCCGCAATAAGGTGATAACCCTTATATTTGTTTGTCTTACATTTAGTCATCTGTACATGCCGTGCATGTCAGAGTCAAATGTGGTTTGAATTCAAGTAATGAACACCTTGTGACCATAGGTGGTGATCAGATGGATTGATTAAGATTGAATTCGTGAAGATGGGCCGTTTATCTGATCATCGATTATGAAGAATCAGGTGGTTGATTGAAGGGAAGGCTTATCCTTCTAATGAGTTCTTCAGCCTTTGAAGTTTCAATTAAGAGGGTGGTAGCTTACGCTGTTAACAATAACACAGTATTTATTAAATACAAAATGAGGCCAAAATCAACAATAGTAATATATCTAACTAAAATCGGATGGAGAAAGAGAATAAAAACGATAATTAACAATAATTTGTTAATCATTTGGTAAAATACCGTGTTTAGTAGACAAGAAGGTTGTTGGGCATGAAAGCTGGATTGCAAGTTTGGTTGGCTTTATGGTAAGACGGTCGTTAGAGATAACAGTCTGTTTAACACGTGGCTAGGCTTGTTATTCGAGACAATAGTGGTTCGCGAATAGAATAGACATTTGTGTCTCTCGACTGACTTCGTAGAAAGGCAATCATTGAAATGACTACCCGTTTTTTTCACGCAGGTCTAGGTTTTGTGTCAAGACAACCAATGGTGGGGTGAATCTTTTACAGTTCATTTGTAACATGGGTAGGCTTTGTGGTGAGACAGCCCTTGAAAACGATAGTTAGTTTGTTGCCCTATAAGACTAAGCTAGTGGTGAGTTAGTTATGGTTAGACGATAGACTGTTCATCACTCTGCCATGTACTTCATGGTGGGAAGGTTGGTTGAGTGACAACCTCTTTATCAAGCACTTATGTTCCTCACTTGGTGATGAGATAGTCGTGGGAACGACTACATTTGTTACTTCAAACCTCACTCTGTGGGTAAGATTGTCATGGAATGACCACTTATTTGTTGCTCAATTGGACTTCATGGTGAGACAACCATAATTAAATGATAGCCTATTCGTTACTTTGATCGAACTTTATGGTGAGATCGTCAAGTGGGATCTCTAGGCACATGACAAGATGGCTCTTTTGGCCATATGTTTGAGACCTAGAGATTTTCTTAAGTCTAATGATGAAATTGTGGACATAAGATGGCAAGCTAACTAATTCTAATTTAATTAATCTGGGCTGATTTGCATCATGGCATTGGTTAACAAATGAGTTAGATTAAATAATAATAATGATGATGATAATGATAAGTATTCACGACAAATAAAGAATAGACAGTATAGTGTTGAAAGAGTTGTGGTGTTCTATTGGAGTGACGTGGACCCTAAGTTCCTCATTTTTTTTATTGAATTTATAGAAGTGTATAAGGTGATTTATTGGTGACTCGTATTAGAATATACATATGTGATTTTCTATAGATTAACTGGCCAACTAGCAGATACGGCCAATTATACTTCTAACTCAAGACAAGTCATTGAGATTGTTATTTATTTATTTATTTATTTATAAATCTAATCGGCTAATTGTTTGGCAAGCATAACTTATTGTATTTCTATCTCGAGAGGTGTTTTTATGATCTTTGCATGACCAACTTGCTTCAAGATGTTTATGGCCAATTATGTTCTGCCATGTGTTGTAGTAATCGTGCGTTTAAATCTTTTCACTTATAGGTCCTCTTATGTGTAACTACTTGTATTCTATCATGTGTTACAATAAAAGTCATTGCCAATTAAAACAATGGTCATGAATGTTCTTTTAGGTCATTATGGAGCCCATGGCCTCTCTTATTTTGCCACGTGCGTGTCTTTATAACAAATTTTCACTAGTGTGTTGACATGTGTCTCATATCAACAACTTTTCTTACACTGCACGAACTCCTCCTGATGATTGCATCCGTTGTAAAGTTCTCATCTTGATCTTACTTATAGTGGTACCACCACTTGTCGATCTACTAGCAGTCAGATCTAGCGCAGCCAAATTAGGTGTAACTGTACTTACGAAAATATAAGCATGGAAAAAAATTAGATAGGCCATGTCAATGGGAATAATGGAAACTGATGCCTAAAATATGCAAGTTCAGGTGTTGTTACCTATTAAAATTGTGGCACCAAAGTCACTATTAGGTCTATTACTTTTTTTGAGTCCATATGGCTCGTGTTTCACATGCTAACAAGGCCCAATTGTTAGTGGACCCTTGGAAAGGTATTTTTGATATTTATCTCATGAAAGGGTGGTTTTTAGGGTTAGTTATATTGGGGTTAAGAGTGAGATGCGATTTTTATTTTTTATTTTTAAATGCTTTTTAGAGCCTCTAAGAGAGAGAGAGAGAGAGAGAGAGAGAGAGAGAGAGAGAGAGAGAGAGAGAAGGTTTTTGCTGTATCTTCTCTCTATCCTTGTAATCTTATTTGAATAGTAGATTGGTGAGTTTGTGTCGTGGTTTTTTCCTACAAGGGTTTTCGATGTAAAAATCATGTGTTCTCTGTATGTTTGCTTGGATTTTCATTTTCTCTTATTTGTTTTAATCCAAATTAAGGTCCTTTTGCAGGGCTAGATCTCTAATAAGTAGTATTAGAGAGAGGTTAGTTTGTTACTTTGGATTTGAGATATGATGTTAAGGGGATCAAATGTGAAGTTCAAGACAAAAAAATTCATAGGTAAAAATAACTTTGAACTATGAGATTGAAGATGAAAGGCCTCATAGTTTAGCAAGGGTTGCAGTATGCACTCCTTGAAAAAGCACATCATTCGGAATCTTTGAACGAGAAGATTGAGATGAACTTGATCAAAGGGAAATTAGTACAATTTAATTGTGCTTGGTTAATGAAGTCTTTTACAATATCATAGATGAGACAATTACTGCGGGTTTATGGGCGAAGTTGGAGAGTATTTACATGATGAAATCTCTCACAAATCATATATTTCTAAAGAGACTGTTTTATATTCTGAAAATGGATGGAGGGTCGGATCTATCTAAACATATCAAAATGCTTAACAAATTAATTTGCAAGATGATGAATGTTGAAGACTCCTCGTTCTTAACAAAATAGGCTTAGGCTACCTGAGAGAATCTTAATGCTTGTGTATTCCCTCTTTGGATGATTGGGCCGCCTTTTTGTTATTCGGCCCATCTCTTGTATACTTGTATAGGCTCTATGCTTCCCATATAAAATCATTTTTTTGAAAAAAAAGAGCTGATGAGTGTTAAGGTGAAGATCGAGGAGGAAGACAAAGCCCTAATTTTGTTGAAATCTCTTCCCGAGTCGTTTATTCAAGTATCTGGTTGGTATTTTTTGCCATATTAGTGATACTTTAGACATCGAGACTATTATTATAAGGCCCGTATCCTAGACCATACCATTTCTTAGACTTCTACAATCCTCCGCGTCGAATTTCGGTAACCCGCGACCTGCGGTGGGCATTTGTGCGCGACCCTAAGTCACATCCCGTAGATCTGAGTCGACTCGACTCGAAACCTATACCCTCGCGACCACGCCATCGCCGCGGTTCCAACGCCGCGTCTCATGCGTCAATGCGATACTCAAGTTAGGAGTTGTGAGCTCGAGTATATTTCAAAAAAACGCCACGCATTGTGAATTCCGAGAGAATCTCTACCCACCTATTACATCAATCAATCAAGTCAAGTCAAGTACGCATCCCATCATAACCCATGCTTTGTTTCTCCCCAAGACAAGCAACCCTTCCCAAAGTCAACTCTCATGTCACTCACACCCATCATTCACCGATCCCTTTTCATCCCATCACATTCTCTCTCTCTCTCTCTCTCTCTCTCTCTCTCTCTACCATCTTCCAAGCAACCTAAGAGAGGACCGTCCAAGCTTCCCAAGAGAGCCAAGTGTGGCCCACTTCCTACCCCCTCATCTCTCATCCTAGTCTTTCAATCTTCATCATCCTCCATCAAAGTTGAAGCCAAGGAGTTAAGGAAGCCATAGAACCAAGAATATTAGCAATCAGTGGGTGTTTTCTAGGGTTAGAATTTTATTTTTTAATTATGGGCTAAGTGGGGCCTACTGATTGATAGTATGGATCTCACTTTGGACCCTAGGTGTGGCCGATGGCCCACCATGATTCTTATGTTTATCCTATGATGGGGCCATTCTCCATGGACCCCATCATGATGTTTATTTTCCCATTGAGAGAAGGTCATCTAGACCTTGCATTGTTGGTGGAAAAAGGATCTCCACCGTTGATTTTTATTGGTGGACCCATATGTATTGGGACCCACTTGATGTATGTTTTGTAATGCATGGAAGGGAGGGCTCATAGTGGTGGAGCCCTCCATCATACGTGTCTCACTCTCTCCTTCTCTCTCTCTTTCCCATGTTTTGATGGTCCACTTGGCGAGCATGTGTTATGGATCCAGACTGCCCAACAGCAAGGATGCCTTCGCTGTCCAAGTTGTTGGATGTCCATCGATCGCGGTGGGGCTCGGACGAAGGTAGTACACAAATTTCAGTTTGATTGGTGGGCCACCACGTGGACCCACCTGATGTACATATTGCATCCAGACTATCCAGACGCTGGAGTCTGGACGAAGAGAAAACACAAATGTGAGCTTTCTTCAAAGTTGGTGGGCCACACGTGTGGACCCACCTTGATGTATGCATGATACCCTCACCGTCCATCTAGACGTGGGGCCTACCTTGATGATGTAGTGTCCTCACCGTCCAGCAAAGGACAGCAGGACCCACCTGATGCACGCGTTTCATATCCACGCCGTCTGTCTATTTCACCCACACCTACGTGGGACCCACCAGATGTATGACTTATATCCAAACTGTCTATCTGTGGGTCCCACTAGATATACAGCTGCTGTATTGACGTTAGTAAGTTCTATGGGTCTGATCATGAGGTATGTGTTATATCCAAACCATCTATCTGTTTCACCTGCACCGTCCATTTGGACGTGGGAATCCCATGTGATGTATGGGTTTTATCTGCACCGTCCATCTGGATGTGGGGCACCTAATGTATGTGTTTTATTTACACCATCCATCCATCTGGATGTGGGGCCCCTGATGTACGTGTTTCATTCACACCGTCCAGATTATGGACCCACATGATGTACGTGTTTCATTCACATCGGCCATCTAGGCCTGACCCTAGATTGAGGTAGATTTAAATCTCTAGTGGGCCATGCACGTGGGACCCACCTTGATGTAAATGTTATATCCTCACCGTCCAGTCCAGCATGGACGATGGGACCCACCATGGTGTATGTTTATTCCACACCGTCCAGTGGACAGGCCCACCGTGTTGTATATTATCCACACCGTTTTGCCCAACCAAACCACCGGCCCAGCAGGCCCTTCTTGCTCCCTTGGGCTTGTATGCTCCTATGCTTAACTTTTGATGGTGGTTGATGATACTTTTGATGGTGGTTGATGGAGTTTTGATGGTGGGGATGAGAGATGAGAGGGTGGGCCACACTTGTTGCTTTGGGATAGTTTGGAAAAGGTTGGACGTATGAAAATTTTTAGGTTGCTTGGGAGTGAAGAGAGGGAATGAGAGAGAGAGAGAAATGATGAGTGAAAAGGGATGGGATGATGGGGTTGTTGTAAGTAAAGGTGATGGGAGGTTTGGGTGAGTTTGATTTTTTTGTAAAAAGAAAGATGATTAGGGGAGAGAGAGAAAGTTGACTTATGGAAAAGGAGGGATGGGTGTTGTACTTGGGGTATGGCTTGTACTTGACATTGATTGATGAGACATGTTGTAGAGATTCCCTCGAAATTCGTAACGTACTGCGTTTCTTCGAAATAAACGCGGGCCCACATCTCCTGGCCTGGGTATCGGTTCGGTGCACGAGTCGCGGCATTGGAACCAAGGCGATGGCGTGGTCACTAGGGTACAAGTTTCAAATCATGTCGACTCTGATATGTGGGACTCGACTTAGGATCACGCGTAAATGTCTGATACGGGTCGAAGGTTGCCGGAATTCGACCGGGAGGACCGTGGAAGCTTACGAAATGATACGGATTAGGATACGGGTCTTATAGTGATGCTCCATCACTATTACATACGTGGGCAGGGCCTAAGGGTTTGGGTGAGCTAGTGGTTGGCAGGTTACTGTGCTAGCAGGCTACTGTGCATACAGTGGGGCAGAACCTTATTCTATATCGAAACGTTATGGTGGTTATATGTGGACTTACTGAGTAGGAGTTGCATATTAAGCATTTCATTCATTCACTATCCACTCGGGCTGGTGTTGCGCAACTAGATCATTATGTGTACCCTCGTAATAGCCATGATTTTGGTTGGGTACGTGACTAACCTGAGATTAGGAGTTTACCACATTGTCCAGTTATCCAAATCAGGTGTGGGCCAGTTTGGATAGAAGTCCCTTGTGATGAACCCCACAACTTGCGATACTATGTACTATCATCCCGACTTCACACTCCAGCTTAGTCATTTCTTTCGCACCACATATTGCATTGCATCCTCAGCACATCGCATTTGGTTTACTATACTTCTATATTGTCTAGCCTGAATAAGGTTGATGGTATTATGGACTCGTTAGGATCTGCATATTGCATTACATCCGCAGCATATGGCATTTTGGGTTGCTATGTTTTTGCATTTATATGGCCTAGATGAGGCTGATGGTATTCGTGGCTCGTCAAGAATTGCATATTGTATTGTATCCTTGACATCTGATATTTGGCTCACTATGACTCCACATTGCATAGCCAATCTACACTGTATACTCTGATATTGAATGACTTATAAACTTGTTAGTATTCTGCTTACGCTGATATTTGTGTGCTTGACACTTATCTTGTGCACACACTTACACTACCCTCTAAGTTTTCTATAAGCTTATGCATGACCGTTGCGTGTATGTGACTTTAGGTCACAGTAGCATTGAGGTAGGAGCTTGTGGTAGATTACTTTGGAGATTTTGTTATTTACATATTTTCCTTTCAGCATTGTACTCGAATGTATATATTAGTTGACATGTGGTGTTGATGTTGTTCTTGTGATTTGGGTACACTTATGGTTATGATTCTTTAAAAAAGCATACTAAAAATCCTCCTTGTAGGATCTTAGGATCGAAATCTGGCGTATGGGCACTGGGAGCCGAGAATGGGGTACTACGGAGGCTATCAGCACTGGATTTGGCGATTGGGAATTTTGTGAGCCTGATTTTCGAGTTTGGGGCGTGACAATTATCATAGCCCTTCAATCGAAGCAGTTGCCACATTAGTGCGATGATGAATATACCTTTACGGATGCATTGTTTGCTTGGGAAAGACTGTCTAAGTGAGAGAAGGGAAAACCACGATCTAGATCCAAGTCAAGAGTAAAGAAAAGTTGAAGTGTTAGAATTATTAGAGGATGAGACGTTTAAAAAAGGACTATTAGTTTCCCAAAGCCCGGAAGGATGAGAAGTCAGATGATTCGCCGAAGTAATCTAATTCAGTTGAATTTGGTGAAGGCACAGATGGTTGTGATATATTGTTGACAACCAAGGCTAAGAATTCCTATCAGGAAAGGATCTTGGATAGAAGGGCATCGTACCATATGTCCTCATCAGAGTTGGTTTATCACATATAACGAGTATAATGGTGGGCCAGTTCTTATGGGCAATGATGATGCTTGCAAGATTATTGAAAATGGTTCAGTTCGCCCCAGGATATTTGATAGGGTGGATCGTACTCTTATAGATGTGAGGCACATTCCAGGCCTAAAGAAGAATCTGATCTCTTTGACATCTCTAGATGCAATTGGTTGCAAGTTCACTGGTTATGATAGTGCCCTATAGGTTTCAAAATGGACTCTTATAATAATGAAGGTAGAACAGAGCGGTAATTTTTATCGGTTGATCGGAGGTACTATATCTAGGGGAGCTGCATATCTTTAGCGGATTCTAGATCAACACATTTATGGCATGCATGCTTAGGTCACATGACCAAGTGGGGTATGAAGGTACTTCTCGATTGTAAGTTAATTTGTAGTTTTAAAAACTTTGATTTAGATGTATGCGAGCATTGCATATATGGGAAACAGTCAGGGCTATGTTTTAAAACAAAAAACATGTCAGTAAAGGAAAACTTGTTTACGGGTAGCATCGTCCATTGTTTATGGAGGACAATCATCTTATTTTGTCACATCTATAGGTGACTTGTAACACCCTAGTTCTCATAACCTGAGGATGGTCACTTGCATACGAGAACCGAGCATTACGTTATAAAGTGGGCTAACATACATCTAATTAATAACAAATCACATAACACAAGGTAAGTCAACTATCATGTAAACTGGAATATCATGAGCAATGTCAAAGAATTTTTTAAAAGCAAAATGAAATCCCTCGGCAGCGGATTTTTATTACAATCCTTAACTTTGAAAGAGACATAGTCCAAACGACAAGAACACATAAAACGTAGAATACTAATTGAGCTCCAATGGCTCAACTACACTAGCATAGAGTCCTTTATCATCAAGCTCCTATTCAATCATTTCTGGAATCCCGACTAAGGGGTCTCCTCACTACAAGAAATAGCGCTTTTACTGACGAACTTTTTGTCGACGAAAAAATTTTTTGTCAGTAGAAGTAGTGTTTTACCGACGAAATTTTTTTTCATCGGTAATAATGTTTTTACGAATGGAAATTTTCTTTAGTAAAAGTGTTACATTTTTCATGTAGGAAAATTTTGCCCTGAATTTTACCGACAAACTAAAACCATCGGGAATAATGTTTTTACCGACGAAAATTTTTATTGGTAAAAGTGTTACATTTTTCACTTAGAAAATTTTCGCCCTGAGTTTTACCGACAAACTAAAACCGTCCGGAATAATGTTTTTACCGAAAAAAATTTTCGTCGGTAAAAGTGTTATATTTTTCACTTAAAAAATTTTCACACTGAGTTTTACTGACAAACTAAAACCGTCGGGAGTAATGGTTTTACTGACGAAAATTTTCGTTGGTAAAAGTGTTACATTTTTCACTTAGAAAATTTTCGCCCTGAGTTTTACTGACGAACTAAAACCGTCAGGAATAATATTTTTACCGACGAAATTTTTCATCGGTAAAAGTGTTATATTTTTCACTTATAAAATTTTCGCCCTGAGTTTTACCGACGAACTAAAACTGTCAGGAATAATGTTTTCGTCGGTAAAAGTGACTTAGAAAATTTTGCCCAGGTAAGACTTTTACCGACGAAATGTTTCGTCGGTAAAAGTGTTATATTTTTCACTTAGAAAATTTTCGCCGAGTTTTACCGACGAACTAAAACTATCGTGAATAATGTTTTTATCGATGAAAAGTTTCGTCGGTAAAAGTGTTAAAAAAATTTCATGCTGAGTTTTACCGATTTCGTCGATAAAAATGTTAGCACGATACTTTTACTTACGAAAAATTTTGTAGGTAAAAAACGTAGATGAGACTTTTCATAGGTAGAAAACGTGAATGAGACTTTTACCTACGAAATATTTCGTAGGTAAAAAACGTGAATGAGACTTTTGCTTACGAAATATTTCATAGGTAAAAGTCTCTTTTTCTTTTCAATATTCTAACACGAATTTCCTGATATACACCTGTTACAATATATTTCATCATATTCTTCCTGATATACACCTGTTATATAATATATTTCATCATATTCACATTCACATCCATCTGAACCCAAACTACGTAAATCCATCCAAACATAAACTACATCCATCCGAACACAAACATTCTTATCCACATCACATTCATCCACGCACAAATACATATAAGTTTAACATCATAAATAAAATAAAATAAATTATTCATAGCCTATTTCCTAGTGGGGCTCACAAAATTCAGTGTGGTGAACACATCGCCGACTGTGTACACACACCTAGGTCCTTACTCATGCCTTCATGGTAGATTCAAAATAGTTTTAATATAAGATCATGAGTTCAAGTACCCATTGTGGCCGTAAGCGACTTGGGGTGTGAGTGTGTGTTAAAAGAAAAAGAAGAAAGAAAATGCTGATTTATCTTTTCGGTTGAGCCTAATGGTACTTGGTGATTTCTCATCAGGTAAAAATTATTATTAGTTTTTTTAGAAAGGTGAGATTAGGACACTTATAATTATATTAACATGATAAAATGTTGTACGTGAGTAGACACCACAAAATAAACAATCCTATGGAAAAAATAAATGAAAAGAGAGAGAACATATGAGAGGTGATCCTTATCTCCATTGATGGATTCAAGCTACATGTGCCCTACCCAAGTTCCTATAAGGAGAAGTTATATGGGTCTTAGAATAATGTCGGTGACAAATCCACCTTATCTATTAATATTATCATATTGTGTTAGGACATGACTCTAAAAATGAGATAAATCCAAATATCAAATAATCTATGCTATAAGAGATAGTGGAGATGGAAATAGATGCATTGTGATGCTTGAGTTTGAGTATGCTTGCCAACAAAGCAAGATTTTCTTGTTTGTTGCCATGTGATTGGGCTACATTATTACATCAATCGGGTTCGGGTTCGAGAACAGGTTTAGGTTTAGGTTAGGGAGTTGAGATTAGGATTAGGTGTAGGTTTAGGTTTATGGATTTGAGAATACATTAAGGTTTTAGGTTTAGGTTTAGGTTTTAGGTTATAGGTTTAGGTTATAGGTTAGGTTAAGGTTAGGTTATAGGTTATAAGTTTAGGTTATAAGTTATAGGTTAAGGTTTAGCTTATAGGTTCTGGTTTTGGTTTAGGTTTTGGTTTAGGTTAAGGTTATAGGTTTAGGTTAAGGTTAAGGTTTAGGTTTAGGTTATAGGTTTAGGTTAAAGTTTAGGTTTATGTCATAGGTTATAGGTTATAGGTTATAGCTTTAGGGAATTGAGAATAGGTTAAGGTTTAGGTTTAGGAAATCGAGTTCGGGTTCGGGATTGGGTTTAGGTTTGGATTTTCAAGTTTAAGTTTAGGTTTAGGTTAGGGAGTTGAGATTAGGATTAGGTGTAGGTTTAGGTTTAGGGATTTGAGAATACATTTAGGTTTTAGGTTTAGGTTTAGGTTATAGGTTTAGGTTTAGGTTATAAGTATAGGTTATATGTTTAGGTTTAGGTTAGGTTATAGGTTAAGGTTTAGGATTAGGTTATAGGTTTAGATTTAGGTTAAGGTTTAGGTTTAGGTTATAGGTTTTGGGATTGAGAATAGGTTTAGGTTAATATTGTAGGTTATAAGTTTATGTTAATGTTGTAGGTTATAGGTTTAGGTTTAGGGATTTGAGAATACATTTACGTTTTAGGTTTAGGTTTAGGTTTTACGTTTAGGTTAAGGTTACAGGTTTAGTTTATAGGTTTAGGTTTAGGTTATAAGTGTATGTTATAGGTTTAGGTTTAAGTTAGGTTATAGGTTAAGGTTTAGGGAATTGAGTTTAGGTTAGAGGTTATAAGTTATACAATATAGGTTAAGGTTTAGGTTATAGGTTAAGGTTTAGGTTAAAGTTTAGGTTTAGGTTATAGGTTTTGGGATTTGAGAATAGGTTTAGGTTATAAGTATAGGTTTAGGTTAATGTTGTAGGTTATAAGTTTATGTTAATGTTGTATGTTATAAGTTTAGGTTTAGGGATTTGAGAATACATTTACGTTTTAGGTTTAGGTTTAGGTTATAAGTGTAGGTTATAGGTTTAGGTTTAGGTTAGGTTATAGGTTAAGGTTTAGGGAATTGAGTTTAGGCTATAGGTTCTAGGTTATAGTTTAAGGCTTAGGTTATAGGTTAAGGTTTAGGTTTAGGTTATAGGTTTGGGGATTTGAGAATAGGTTTAGGTTATAAGTATAGGTTTAGGTTAATGTTGTAGGTTATAGGTTTAGGTTATAAGTTTATGTTAATGTTGTAGGTTATAGGTTTAGGTTATAGATTTAGGTTTAGGTTTAGGTTTAGGGATTTGAGAATACATTTAGGTTTTAGGTTTAGGTTTAGGTTTTACGTTTAGGTTAAGGTTACAGGTTTAGGTTATAGGTTTCGGTTTAGGTTATAAGTGTAGGTTATAGGTTTAGGTTTAAGTTAGATTATAGGTTAAGGTTTAGTGAATTGAGAATAGGTTATGGTTTAGCTTTAGAAAATCGGGTTCTGGCTCGGGTTTAGGTTTGGGTTTTCAAGTTTAGGTTTAGGTTAAGGAATTGAGATTAGGATTAGGTGTAGGTTTTGGTTTAGGAATTTGAGAATACATTTAGGTTTAGGTTAAGGTTATAGGTTTATGTTATAGGTTTAGGTTAAGGTTATAGGTTTATGTTATAGGTTTAGGTTATAGGTTATAGGTTATAGCTTTAGGGAATTGAGAATAGGTTAAGGTTTAGGTTTAGGAAATCGTGTTCAAGTTGAGGATCGGGTTTAGGTTTGGGTTTTCAAGTTTAGGTTTAGGTTAAGGAGTTGAGATTAGGATTAGGTATAGGTTTAGGTTTAAGGATTTGAGAATACATTTAGGTTTTAGGTTTAGGTTAAGGTTTTAGGTTTAGGTTATAGGTTTAGGTTAGGTTTAAGTTTAGGTTATAGGTTATAGCTTTAGGGAATTGGGAATAGGTTAAGGTTTAGGTTTAGGAAATCGGGTTCGGGTTCGGGATCGGGTTTAAGTTTGGGTTTTCAAGTTTAGGTTTAGGTTTAGGTTAGGGAGTTGAGATTAGGATTAGGTGTAGGTTTAGGTTTAGGGATTTGAGAATACATTTAGGTTTTAGGTTTAGGTTTAGGTTTTAGGTTTTAGGTTTAGGTTATAGGTTTAGGTTTAGGTTTTAGGTTTAGGTTAGGTTATAGGTTATAAGTTTAGGTTATAGGTTAAGGTTTAGGTTATAGGTTTTGGTTTAGGTTTAGGTTATAGGTTTAGGTTTAGGTTAAGGTTTAGGTTATAGGTTATTGGTTATAGCTTTAAGGAATTGAGAATAGGTTAAGGTTTAGGTTTAGGAAATCGGGTTCGGGTTCGGGATCAGGTTTAGGTTTGGGTTTTCAAGTTTAGGTTTAGGTTTAGGTTAGGGAGTTAAGATTAGGATTAGGTGTAGGTTTAGGTTTAGGGATTTGAGAATACATTTAGGTTTTAGGTTTAGGTTGAGGTTTAGATTATAGGTTTAGGTTTAAGTTAGTTTATAGGTTAAGGTTTAGGGAATTGAGTTTAGGTTATAGGTTATAGGTTTAGGTTATACGTTATAGGTTAAGGTTTAGGTTATAGGTAAAGGTGTAGGTTAAGGTTATAGGTTTAGGTTTAGGTTAAGGTTTAGGTTTAGGTTATAGGTTTTGGGATTTGAGAATAGGTTTATGTTTAGGTTTAGGTTTTGGGGTAGATCTAAAGCTCAAGTAGACCTCGAAATGAATTGGTGCCACAAAAGTTTTCGATCAAACTGATATTTGTGTTATTCCTTCTTCAGGTCTAGGTCAGTGCGAACTTACCAACAAGTTGGATCTAAAATAACCACCATGGTGGGTCCTAGGAAGGAATCAATGTTCGAGGGCACTTTCCCCACCATGATGTTTAGTTTTAGGTATTAGTTTCAGGTGTAGGTTTAGGTTTAGGTTTATACTAGGGTCTCTCCAACAATTTCGAGCTAATACATAAACCAAGCCTGTCTAAATGGTCAGGTCACTCCAATGCTTTACATAGGAAATGGACAGCTTTATCATGGTCATAACAGCAGTTCCCACCTTCCACGGACCCCCGCTTAACATCCGAAAAGCTTCGACGTACATCCGGGTCTGCTCCATCAATTTCGAGCAAATACATAAACACGGTCTGTTCAAATGGCTGGGCCACTCCAATGTTGTCCATAAGAAATGGACAGCTTCATCATGGTCATAACAGCGGTTCCCACCTTCCAAGGACCCCCAATCAATATCTGGAAAGCTCCGACGCACATCTGGGTCTGATCCATCAATTTTGAGCTAATACATTTACAGCTAGTTGATAAGAGTCACTAGATAGACCAAAAATAATAAGAAAGGATCCAGCCAAAATGCTGGGAATGAACTCCCGAAACTTCACCTACATAGGAATGACAATATGAGTGCCAGAATAGTCAAAACCAACAGCACCATTAATGCTCAAGATATAATTCATCAGAAAGTACCATTGATGCTAAAAATAACTTTAGAAAGCATAAGGCACTATTCAGATACATAAGGGCGAATCTCTCAGCAACATAGCCCAACATTCTTCAAACATCGATAGAAGTACGTATTTACAAGTCTCCAAGCTACTCTTCCTATAAAGATAATCTATTCTCAAGAGCCTTTTCTTTAATAACTGAATTTTCCTTAAAATATAACCTGAAGGTCAAATATCAAGCTCACACCTTAGAAAGAGAAAACACAAACTGAATTACATGATGTCACATAGTGTGTTGAATAGTGTTGAAGTTCTTGTACAATGGGAAGTTTTGTATATATTCAAGATAAGCACCATTAATGCTCAAGATATAATTCATTAAAAAGTACCATTGATGTTAAAAATAACTTTAGAAAGCATAAGTCACTATTTAGATAAATAGTCATAAAGGCGAATCTCTCAGCAACATAGCCCAACATTCTTCAAACATTGGTAGAAGTACATATTTCCAAGTCTCCAAGCTACTCTTCCCATAAAGATACTTTATTCTACAAGAGCATTTTCTTTAATAATTGAATTTTCCTTAAAATATAACCTGAAGATCAAATATCAAGCTCACACCTTAGAAAGAGAAAACACAAACTGAATTACATGATGTCACATAGTGTGTTGAATAGTGTTGAAGTTCTTGTACAATGGGAAGTTTTGTATACATTCAAGACAAGCACAATGTAAACAAGAGTTTTTTTTTGGCTAAAAAAGAACCCATTCAGATTACTTTATCAGTAGAACTCATTTGATGATTGTTTCATTATGGATGCAAAGCACATCAAATCAGAGGCATTGCATCCTGAGCAAAATTTTGAATAGTGCCTTATACTTGAACAACACTCAAGTTTTGGGCTCAAGCTCATAGGCATTAGGACCATCTGCATGCCCTTGTCTTGGCCCTAACTGTAAATGCCATGGCCCCAAGAATCAGGTCAGTGGATTCATCAGGTGATCCACAAAGTGCAAACAAAATGGACAGTTTAAATCAACTGACAAACAGCCCCTATTCAACACAAGTGCCTGACCCAATTCTTGGGCTATGGCATGCATACATACATGCATACATACATTGGGTCAACTGCCTTTGGGATCAAAACATTGTTTGGGCCCCAAATGCCCTACTAGAGGGTGTGTCCAAACAGATGACCAGAAAAACTAATCCATGCTATGTTCCAGAAAATACCACTTGATGAATTCAAAACTAAAATAATAGAATATGAAATTCTTGAAACAATTCTTGGAGTTAAAATCTCACAATTTTCCTGTTAAACTTCATTTGTGGAAATCAATCATAATCAAACATGAAATCATGCCTCTCCTTGATGAATTCAAAACTAAAATAATAGGATATGAAATCACACCTCTTAGTGAATTCAAAATAAATAAATCAGTAGTAAATAGATTCATTTGCCACCAACTGCAACCAACACATTGCTACAAATATTTGCTATATTCCCACCAATTAGAACTAAACTCAAGCTGCCAAACAAGCTTTCACACTGCCAAATAATAGCATAAGTTTCTGAATAATATAATATTTCTCAATGAAGAAGAAAAATAAATCATAACCAATATCCCTTTGACCAAATATCCTTGTTGTAAATCCTACAAGTCTTCCATGAGAGACGTAAATGCCATATGGCTCTTCACAGTGTGATTCCTGCATTGCATCAGTTCCCAATCTGAAAAATCCTGATTTGGGTTTTTGTACACGTATATCATGGTGGATCTATCTATCTATCATGGTGGTTTCGGTGGATTGCCACATCCACCGAGATCTGTGGATCCCTGTTGCTAAATCCCCAAATCCATAGATTGCTAAATCCCCAAATCCCTAAATCGGTATTGAGATTGAGAGATTGAGAGAGAGAGAGAGAGATACCTCACCAAGCTTCAGAGATAGAGAGAGGACGTGCGTGGGTAGGGCGTGCGGCAACGGTAGGGTGGAGAGATCAGAGAGAGAGGAAGAGAGAGACACACAGAGAGAGAAGATTGCTGGGGTGCGAGAGAGACAGAGAGAGAGGAGGGATTTCTAGTGGTCGGGCATCGGGCGGGCGTGCGGCGGGTAGAGAAAGAGAAGAAAGGGAAAGGGGGCTAGGGTTGGGAAGGGTCGAGTGAGGTCAGGTATATAGGTAAAAGGTTTTGTACGGTCGAGCTCATGGGAACTTCTCACGAGGTCGAGCTGTGTGGGCTCCACTGTGATGCATGTCGACCATTAACACCGTGCATTTGATGGGCCCCCTTTAAATTATGGGGTATCCCAAAAATTAGCCATATACGAAACTTAGGTGAGCCATACTGTAAGTGCTATAGTTTATAGCCCCTTTTTGTTGTCAAATTTGTGGTGCCAAAGACACTGTTATGAAGCTTGCATATGTGAAGAACAAAGCTCTACTCAAGATCAGCTTTGATTGACAAGCACTGTTCACAAGTCAAGACTTGAGAAAGTGAGATTGTTCGACTTACTTCAAGACAAAGATAATGCAAGATCTCAAGAAGCTTTCAAGTTCAACCTCAAGATCTTAAGAAGCTTTCAAGTTTGAGCTACATCAAGACTTCAAGCTTCATTACTTTCAAAGGTCACTCGTCTCTAAGTTTCAATGTCCTTACTTCACTATTGAGGTATGACTGACCTTAGGTTGACCTTTAGAGTTGGCCATTTTGGATACATAATTCATATGTTTTATATAAGTGAGTTTAGTCTGTTCTAAGACTAGTCCTGGATTTTGTTCAACTAGTCCTAGCACTACTTCGACCTGTCTAAGAATTTTCTGGATCAGTCGTAAGTTTGTTGCAAAATTCAGCTAGCTTCGACTAGTCATGAGCAACCTACGACCAGTCGAAGGAGACCTACAACCAGTCGTAGACCACCTACGACCAGTCGAAGGAGACCTACAACCAGTCGTAAACCACCTACGACCAGTCGTGAAACCGCCAGATCTTATCGCGCCTGAATTTTTAAATATTTGTTGGTTCTATGACCAGTCGTAGAGATCTTTAGACCATTCAAAGACGTGATTTGCTCACCTATAAATAGAGCACGAATCTCAAAATAAAATATGAAATTCAAGCTAATTTAATTCGGCCTTCTAAGAGATAAGTCTGTGCTCCATTTAAGCTAAGTGTGCATATTAAATATTCTCTTTCTTTAGCTTTTAAAATTGATTTTGTTTCTTGTATTCCAATCTGATCTGAAAAAGAGGAAGTTTCATTTTTTCTTTTTCTGGAATCAAAATCAATTAGAGCTAGCCCCATTTGGTTTAATTTAAAATCTATTAGAACCTAGAACCATTATAAAGTGAGTATTGGACATTGAACTTTGACATTCAAATTTCTACTCCGACTTGGTTCTTCTGGGTTGCTACAACGAAGGAGAAATTTAGGTATTTTACGTTTATGTAATTTACTTTCATTTGGTTTTCTTTTGGGATTTGCCAGAAAAATCTCTTTGTATTGGTTATCTGAGGAGAGCCAGGAAAACTTAGAAGAGGGTTTTTTTTTAATTGTGTAAGCTCACAGAGAAAGACACAATTGTGAAGGTTTTGGGTGAACCTAGAAAACCCATCATTGATAGCGAACACTGATATCCCCTATGTGAGGATATTAGGAGTGGAGTAGCTGTGTGGCTATTTATTAACAGTTGGTGTACACACAGGCGAACCACTATAATCCCTTGTGTTCTGTGGTTGTGTGGTTTATATTTCATATCTTTAATTATTCATTTATGGGATGTATATGTGGATGTGAATGTTGTAATCATTTTATTTCAAGCTTAGTGGGGAATGTTATAATAGTTTAGATTTATATTTCTACAATTTATCTCTAGCTATCTCTTTGTTAGTTTGAGCTTCAGTTTCTCTATTTGTTCTAATAAGGTTGCCCTGCCATTTTTATGGTGCATGGTTGTCCTTAAAACAATCAATATTTTGAGATTGCATTCAGCATTGTATATTGATTTATTTATTTAGCTATCTCTCTTTCTTTATTTCTGTTGTATTTATTTTAAATTTGGCATAGTCCTATTCACCCCCCCCCCCCCCCTCCCTCTAGGACATATAGCTTGGCCATTTCACATACCATCTAAAAATGTGAAGAAATGCCTAAAACATATAAAATCACTTGTTGGGGCCCACCTGAAATTTTGATGCATATGAAACTTGGTCTGACTCCTCATCCAAGTGGGACACACATAATGGTTGGGCTGGATTTGTGAACCACATCTCGGTGGTCCCAATAAATGATTATGAATATTTTAATGGAGGGTAACCCCTCTCAACTTTTATATGTGGTGTGGCCCAAAAAAGTTACGGATTGACTTGATTTATAAGCCCCGGGCCCACTATGGAATGGTGCATCTGATTGATTGGGTAGATGTTTGACACCCATCATAGTGGGGCCCACACAGCTCGACCGTATGAGAAGTTCTCATGAGCTCGACCGTATGGAACATTTTCCCATACATACATATATATATGGTTGACGCTCATTCAACACAGTTTCCTGTAATGTGATCCATTTCATATTGGGATATGCCTTATTTTTAGTCTCATGCTGTAAGATGATCTTTAAAAATAGATAGACTGTGAGACCCAACCTGAGTTCGCGTGTGTGCATGTGTGTGTGAGTATGCATCTCATTCATTTTAGTCCCACGGTCTTTCCGGTCAAATTTCGGTGACCCGCAACCTTCGAGTAGTGTTTGCGGTATTCTTTGAGTCCAGTCACTTAGACCCGACCTGGATCGACCCAAATTTAGTGCCATAACGACCGCATCATCGCTGCGGTTCCAACGTTGCGTCTTGTGCGGTAATCCGAGTTGTAGATCAAAAGATGTAGGCCGCGCTTCTTGTGGACCGTCGATTGTGTTTTGTAGGGCCCACCTAAGGTGTACATGTTTTTCCATGCATGACATCATCCTATGATTCATAATTGCCTAGCTAGCCTAGGCCATAGGCCCATATATAGCTAGCATCTTATGATGAGTTCTCTTCTCTAGGCTACCACTTTTTCCTCTCCCATGGCAATCATGTCTTTTTCTATCCTAGGCTAGAAAAATCTGAAATCTCCTCTTCTTAAGGAGAGAAGAGCCATCATTGCTTTTAGTTTCTAGCAATTTCATGATTACTCTCCTAAAAACCCTCTAGCCCAGCAACTTCCCTCTCATTTCTTCCCATCTTCTCTCCCTCACTTCTCTCTTTCTTTCTAGCTAGAGGAGCTTGGACGTCCCACCTTGCTCAGCAATTCCAGTCCACTTTCACTCATAAATTCCCCCATCTAGCCCTTGAGGAAAGATCTCAACCTTAGATCTATGCACCTTGGAGCCTAAGGAGTCTAGGGCTAGAAGATTCTTGGTGTTCTTGTGAAGTGGGTGCTTCTTTATGGTGTAATCTGATTCTTTTTGTGTAGATCCCTTCTTCTCTTCATAAGGGGAGTGTAGGACCCACCAATCAATGGTGGAGATCCCACACATCCCCATAGGTGTGGCCAAATGGCCCACCCTATGCATACATGTCCCATGCATAGGGCTTTCCTTTATGGACCCCATCATGGTGGATCCTTTGATGATGAGGTCATCTAGACCCTAGGATCATGGTGGGAATGGCATCCCCACCATCTATTTTAATTTTTAGCCATGCATGGATGAGATTCATATTGTAAATGTATATTGATGTATGATGTGTGGTTGGATTACTCTTGGGAGGGCTCAATAGTGGCAGAGCACTTCCCTATAGCCGGATTGCCCTTCCTTCTCTTCTTTTACCTTATTTTCATCTCTGATCATGGTGTGTGGCCGACCTTGTGGGCTAACAAAAATTCAGCCACCCAAACAAGGGAGGACGCCCATGGCATCCCACCCTATGACATGTGGCCCCAAAATCCAACTAATTGGGGCACATGCAAAGGTATTTTGGATGGTGGGATAGGTTGTATATTTGTGGAGCCCACTGGTGTGGTTCATCCTCTAATTTCTTGGGATTAAATCCCATTTTAATTACTGTTTAAAATTATTTTGTTCCAATGTATTGTTGCTGTCCAGAAACTGTCTAGACAGATTTTTTGGCCACCTTGGGGCCTGATTTCTGGTAAATTTGTGGAAAGATTAATACAAATTAATATGTGACTCTTGTAGCTGCATGACCTACCTACAACCATACCAAATTTCAGCCCCAATGGACCCCATTTGGGCATCCAAAAGGGTGGGCCAACATAGTGGACTGCCAGAAATTCTGCTATGTAGTCCAGCAGCATAGTCCCTTAAAAACTAAATTTTAAAATTATTTTTACTGATGGTGGGCCATCTTTCCAAGTTCCACCTTATTTTAAGCTTGATGAGGGACCTTGGGTCCAAATTTCAGGAATTTTGGAGGTCCAGAACCCACCCATTTGGATGGCCCAAATTCAGGACAGCAACATGTATGTTGCAGAAATTTTTCTAACCTTGCTGTCCTCTTTACAACCATGGAACTTATTGGGCCCAGCCCACTGGAGTCTTTATGCATGTTTGTGGAGCCCATATCATGATGTTCTAGAGAGCCATGGGGCCTAGATTGTGGGCCCATGTAGCTGGACCAGTGGGCCATGATGGACGTCCAGCTGGTGAACGCCTATCATATGCTGACCGCCCATGGGCAAGCCCCCCATGATGTATGTTGTTCCTCCATGCCGTCCTCCCATTTTGTGGGGCCCATATGTGTATGGTCCACCCTAGGTGGATGTCCCATGTGTGTGGGGCCCACTTAGGATGTGAGGAGCCCACTTTAGTGTATGGCCCAGGCCATCCATAGCCTTAGACGTCCCACCCTTAGGACGTCTTTGCTTGGGTTGATGGGCCTGCTTTCCAACGGCATGGCCCGCTAGATATATGTGTTGTACATTTTCCCTTCTCATCTGGTGGGACCCACAGCGATGTGTGTGGGCCATCATAAGTTAAATATACTATAAATTAAATTATTTGCTGAAATCTAACAAAGCCAAACAACGGGTGGGCTGGAAATTCAGTAATGAGCCCAATGTCGCTGCCCATAAATGTTGTTTTTGGGGTAGCATAGCCACCAGATTTGAGGGTGATTTAATTAGTTATCTTCCCTCTTTCCTTCAGTATTTTTGGGTGTAATTAGTGCTCATCTGAGGCCCACCCAAGTTGGGCTTTTATTGGATCATGGTATGTGGTTAATTGGCTAGTTCCTTAGGCTTTTGGAGTAGAACCTTCTAAGTAGGCCCATTGGCTTTTGAGCCTATACTCTTCTACTATTGTGATGGGTTTATATGGGCTATAATTTACAAGTAGTTGGGTCCATGGCTGCCCACCAAATTAACCCTGTAATTGGGCTATGATGTGAGGCCCAACTCACTTGTACTAAGTGTAAAATTGCCCATGTGGTTGAACTACTGGGCTGCCCATAAGGCCCACCACAATATGTGGGTTTATGACCTTCATGGTTGGGCCCAAACCCTAGTTGAGGGCCCACCATATTGCCTATAAATTGGGCTTTGTGTATAGCCCATTAGGCCATGGATTGCTTGGGCCTTGGACCTTACTTTATATGCATAGTGGGCTAACTTTTGGGACCCAGTTGAGGTTGGATATCCTCCTTGGTGGCCCTAAGGTAGGCCCATAGGGCCCTTATAGGTGGTTAAAGGCCCACCTTGGACCTTGTTAGGACCGTTTCCTCCATTAAGGCTTTATGACTCTCTTAGCTAGTGGGCCACTCTAAAGTGATGGGCCCCCACTAAAGGACTTCACTTCTCCTTAGAGTACCCATCTATGTATCTAGACCTCGTCTATCCTTGGGAAGGAGGAATATATTCTATAGGTAGTATACTTACATCATTTTAACCCATATGCATCATTTGTATGAATTGATTGCATTGTACGGTGGTCTTAGAGGGATGGAGTTCCTCCCCTCATGCATATTGAGTGCTTGAAGCTTGTGCATGATCTGTATGTGTGACTCATGCATTGGCATCACATTTCATGATGATACCGTCCTAGCTTTATCAGGGTCTCGCCTCCACAGGGATATTTGTGGATGGCTGGATGTGTGGACACCGAAAATGATACTTGAGCATACTGGATGCACAGGATGCCCATGGGTGAAATTTTTAAAACTTTCATGGTACCAAGGATCTGCCCCAACGCCATGACTGAGTGAAAACTATGAGTGCATGAGGGCCTTATACCGATAGGCCGCGACTCCCACTATCGTTTAGTCGGTTGGGTAGGGGTGTGGCCTTACTCACCTGATGTAATGAAGCATTCTAGGCTGAGTCTGACCAGCTCGTAAATGGGTCCGCTACCTTCAGGCCTTACTGGTGATTGGCTGTCCGCAGGGAGGGCAGTGAGGTCTCTTATGCTCGTTTGACTGTGCGGAGTCTGTAGAGCGGCAGTCATCCAGCAGTGTAATGGACCCCAATGATTTCCTTATGATTGGAAATGTACTTGATATGTGGATTGGTTATGAGCACTGGCATTACTCTGCATCGCATTCACATCGGCTAAATAAGCCCCTTCATGCATCGCCTTGGTATGACGCCCAGTACTCATTGCATTGTATTCATGATAAGCCTTGGTAAGGCTGGTGATATTGTCGTGAAGCATGTTTCCCTTCCTATACTTCCTACTATATATTCTTTTATGCACTATTGTCACACACTTTCACCATCCTCTAAGTATCTATAAGCTTATGCACGATTGATGCGTGCAAGTGATCCTAGGAAGGCGTCGTAGCAGCAGAGCTTGGAGTAGAGTTGAGCTTGAGGACTCCGGTGTTGCAGACTTTTCTCTCCTTTTTCATCATCTTAGGTATGTCCTTTTGGACCTTATGAAAGCTTGTAAAAGTTCAAATTCATAGTAGATTTTGCGATGTGTTCCTTGTTATTTTGGGTATGCTCGTATTGGAAATGATTATATTGTTATGGAAATCCTCCTTGTAGGATTCCAGGATCGGAACCTGCCTCGAGGTTGTTGCTGCCAGAACCGGGTTCCTTGTGAGTCCGGTTACCGAGTTTGGGGCATAACAGGAGTTGGTATCAGAGCATAGCAAGTAATTCTGGAATAACTCAGGATAACATCGCATGTCTGCTCAGAGTATAGGACAAGTAGTCTCCTAAGATCCTTCTTTTCGCTCCGTATTGAGCTTGTGATTGTCCTGATTCCCTGTGTCGTCATTATTTTATAGACGATGCTGCCTACATGTGGCACTCGTGGTCTTGACACCAGTGGCCATGGCGCCCGAGGTCGTGGCGCTTGTGGACAAGGCGCCCGAGATACCCATTCTACTCAAGCACATCCTGCTCCCATTGTTGAGGATCCGATTCCTGAGGTCCCGATCCAGCCTGTTTCTCCTGTAGCACCCATTCCTCTGGTTGCCCTAGTTCCCCCATCGGTTCCCCCTCCTTAACCTGCTGTTCCGGTTACAGAGGCTCCTACTCCACCAGCTATACTCGTACCTCCGCTTGAGGTGAGTGTCGCTCCTGCCTTTTCGATAGTGCCTATAGAAGCGGAGCATTTCCATCAGCTGATGCAGCTTGTTGCTACTGCATTGCTGACCCGTTAGCCTACTACTGTCGAGGTTTCTGGGCAGTTTGACTTGCCACGTGTGAGCGCATATCTCGAGAGTTCCGTCAGCATGATCCCCCAAAGTTTAGTGGTAACCCTGACCATTCTGCCGATGAGGCATGGCACACCGAGGTTGCGAGGTTAACACTATGTAGTGTCCTGCGGATCAGAGAGTTTCTCTTGCGACCTATCTTCTTCAGGATAAGGCCCGTCATTGGTGGTCGTCCGTATCCAGGATGGTCGGGCCGAATTTCCTCTAGACTTGGGAGGAATTTGTTGTCCGTTTCGACCATAAATTCTTCCTCAAGCACGTTCAGATCCACCAGGCGATCGAGTTTTAGACCCTGGTGCAAGGTGATTTATCAATATCCAAGTATGAGGCCCGTTTCTTAGCCTTGTCTAGATTTGCTCCTCATCTCACCAGCGATGAGAAGATGAGGACCCGCCATTTTGTGACTGGTTTACGTCCTGCCATTCGTAGCCGTGTGGTGAGGCATTATTTGGAGACGTTCGACCACATTGTTCATCGGGCACTGATTTATGAGGAGGACTGGGCTATGACCCAGAGATCGAGAGAGCAGAGTTCCGGTGGAGACCAGAAGAGGAGAGCACCAGCCGACAGTTCCATACAGCACCATCAGCAGAGATGGAGGGGCAGATCAGAGTTTAGGCAGCCCGCAGCTCAGACCATAGCTTCTTCTTCTTCATCAGCACCGCCAGCCACTTCATCTTCTAGCCCCTTTTTCGGTGTTTGCTTCGGTTGTGGACAGGCCGGGCATTGGAGGCGTGAGTACCCTCTCCCCATTCAATAGTAGAGGCCACCGCAGTTACCTCTTTCTCGTCCACCTCAGCAGCAGCAGCAGCAAAGAGCACAGCTTCCACCCACCGCTCCTAGGGCTCCTCTTCAACAGTAAAGGCAGCCAGGTAGACCTCCTCAGTGGAGATAGCAGCAGCAGTAGCACCAGCAGAGGGGACATCCATATGTTTAGTCCCTGGGTCGAGTGTGTATTACAGCCCAGTAGGCACAGACTTAGGACCCACAGTCTTCCGGTTTGCTTCCTCTACCAAATCAGGGCCGATTTTATCCCGCGCAGTAGGCACCAGGCCAGGACCCGCAGTCATTGACCGGTGGAGTTGTTGAGGGTATTCTTCTTGTTTCAGCTTGCATCGCCCATGTTTTATTTGATTCTGGTGCCTCCCATTCTTTTGTGGTCATGCAGTTTTACTGATCGATCAGTATTCCGTCAGAGTCCATACCTGAGGCCTTGGCAGTCTCGAATCTTATGGGAAAGTCCATTGTGTTGACCCATCGCTGCCCTTCATACCCGGTGTTAGTGGGTGAGATGTTTCTTCCCACTGATCTGCTCATGATGCCGATGTCAGGCTTTAATGTTATTCTGGGCATGGACTGGCTTGCGGAGTATTGTGCCATCTTAAACTGTGCCGCGAGGACGGTTACGTTTCACATTCCAGGCTTGCCAGTATTCCAGTTTGTCCTCGAGCCAAGGGGAGAGCCGTTATTTAGTTTCTTAGCTTCTGTCATTGAGGATTCTATGGCAGAGGGTATTGCACATCTACCAGTTGTTTGCAAGTACCCGGATGTGTTCCAGGAGATAGCGAGTTTGCCGTCGTGTCGGCAGGTGGAGTTTCAGATTGATCTGGTGCCCGGTACCATGCTTATCTCGAAGGCACCCTACCGGATGGCACCGTTGGAGTTGGGAGAACTGTAGGAGCAATTAGATGAGATCCGGGAGTCAGGTTTCATTTGTCCTAGCAGTTCACCTTGGGGAGCCCCAGTATTGTTCGTGAAGAAGAAGGATGGTTCATTGCGGCTCTGTGTGGACTATCGTGAGCTCAACAGAGTCACCATCAAGAACCGATATCCGCTTGCCCGTATTGATGATCTATTCGACTAGTTGCAGGGTGCACAGTATTATTCTAAGATAGACTTGCGCTTTGGTTACCATCAGATTCAGGTCTGAGAGGAGGACATTTTGAAGACGGCCTTCGGACGTGCTATGGTCACTTTAAGTTTCTAGTCATGTCGTTCGGACTGACCAATGCGCTCGCTGTATTCATGCAGCTGATGAACGAGGTCTTCTGGCCATTCCTCAATCAGTTCGTAGTAGTATTCATTGATGAATTCTTGTATATTCGAGGACCCGGGAGGACCATGTTGAGCACTTACAGATTGTACTAGAGACCCTCCATGCCCACCAGCTGTATGCGAAGCTGGAGAAGTACGAGTTTTAGCAGGAGGTGAAGTTCCTCGGTCACGTAGTGATGAGGGAGGGTGTCGCTATGGACCCCTCGAAGGTCGATGCAGTACGTCAGTGGGGCTAGCCCACAAACGCGTCTAAGATCCGTAGCTTCCTTGGTCTAGCAGGGTATTATCGATGGTTTATCGAGGGTTTCTCTAGTATTGCAACACTGCTGACCCGGTTGACATGGAAGGGCGTCGAGTTCGTCTGGAGTGACGCCTGCAAGGAGGCATTTACGAAGTTGAAGGAAGGCCTCACGTCCGCTTCTGTTCTCACTCTTCCAGATGAGAGTAAGGTTTTTGTTGTTTTCACCGATGCATCCAGAGTTGGCTTGGGTGCTGTCCTGATGCAGCACGGGAAGCTAGTGGTGTATGCCTCGCGCCAGCTCAAGGTCTATGAGCTGAACTACCCCACCCATGATTTGTAGCTTGCAGCGGTTATCTTCGCACTAAAGGTGTGGAGGCATTATCAATATGGGGTTAAGTTCGAGCTCTTTTCGGATCATAAAAGCTTGAAGTATCTATTTTTGCAGTCTAAGTTGAACCTGCGTTAGAGGCGATGGATGAAATTGTTGAAAGACTATGATTTCAACCTTTAGTATCACTCAGGCAAGGCAAACGTGGTGGTGGACGCGCTCAGCTATCAGCCAAGAGGCCTGGTAGCCCAGATGATGGTGCTTGAGTGACAAATGCTCGAGGATATTTTAGAGTATGACTTTGAGTTCGGTCTGAAGTCTTCCATTGTTTAGCTTTTAAGCTTATAGATTCAACCCTCTTTAGTAGCTAGGGTGATCAAGTCTCAGCAGACAGACGAGTCACTTTAGGAGTACTGAGTAGAGGCCACATCCGTGGAGCAGTCAGACTGGTAGATTGGTTCCAATAGTGGATTACATTTAAGAGGCCGATTATAAGACCCGTATCCTAGTTTGTACTGTTCCGTTGACTCCCGCGATCCTTCCCGACGAATTCCGGCAACCCACGACCTATAATCGATGTTTGTGCGTAACCCTAAGTCGTATCCCATAGATTTGAGTCGGCTTAATCCGAGACTTGTACCATTGCGACCGCACCGTCAGCGCGGTTCCAACGCTATGTCTTGCACACCGATTTGATACACAGGCCAAGAGATGTGGGCCCGTGTTTAGTTCGAGGGAAACACCGCGCGTTGCTAATCCCAAGAGAATCTCTACAACCCATCCCATCCATCAATCAATCAATTAATAAAAGTACACACCCATGCTTTCTTTCTCCCCAAGTCAAGCAACCACCCAAGTCAACTCTCAAGTCAAGTACACTATCACCTCACATCCATCACCTCTCTTACAACCACCATTTCTCTCTCTCTCTCTCTCTCTCTCTCTCTCTCTCAACAAAGATTTCAAGCAAAAAATGGTGGATGTCCAAGCCTTTCTAAGAGAGAAAAGTGTGTTTTGTGTGGCCCACTTCCTCTCCCAAAATCCATCATCCTAGCCCTTCATTTCTCATGACTCTCCATCAAAGTGAGACACAAAGAGATCGGCGTTCCATCGGACCAAGAATATTGAACTGTGGGTGTTTCTATAGGCCTAGATTTCTTATTTTGATGATGGGCCAAGTGAGGCCTACCGATCAATGGTATGGATCTCACTTTGGACCCTAGATGTGGCCGATGACCCACCTTGATCCTCATGATCATTCCATGATGGGGCAATTCTCCATGGACCCCATCATGATGTTTATTTTCCTTGCATAGATAGGGTCATCTAGACCTTGCATTTTGGTGGAGAAAGGATCTCCACTGTTGATTTTGATCGATGGGCCCATATGTAAGGGGACCCACTTGATGTATGATCGAATGCTTGGAAAGGGAGGGCTCATAGTGGCGGAACCCTCCATCATCACGTCTCTCTCTCTCTCTCTCTCTCTCTCTCTCTCTCTCTCTCTCCTTCCTTTATTTTGTGGCCCACATGATGAGTGTATGTGATATCTAGACTGTCCATCCAACGGACCACATGGCCGTCCAAGACATGAGGAGCAACCCGCTTTGTTACTGTTTTTGTTTGAAGGGTCTGGATGATGGGAAAACACACATATCAGGTTGACCCAATCAAGTGGGCCACGTCCACGTGGGAGCCACCCTGAATATGTGTTGTATTCAAACCATCCAGCGTCCAGGGACGTTGGACATGGCCTCACGTTAAGTGTGAACAGACTGTGGGTTGTACTCACAGCAAAAGAAAATGAAAAAAATATAAAAAAATATTAGCTTGGTCCAAGCTTTTGGGGTAGGCTGCTCACGCAGGCCTCACCTTGATGCATGGATCTAATCTAAGCCGTCCATTCCATTCCTCAGCTGATCATTTTAGGCGTTGAGCTAAAAAATGAAGCCAATCCAATTTCCTGGTGGACCATAACATAGAAAACAGTGGTTGTCACCCTTAAAATTCACTCTGATCTTTCTACACACCGAAACATGCCAAATATTGGGCTTGTTTGTCTTGTCTTGAGCCATAGGAGCCAGTGGATGGGGTGAATTCTATTGATGCGGGCCCCACCTGTGAAAAAACACAGAAAAACCATTTTAAAAAAAAAGAAAAAAAAGAAAGAGGGTATGTGCAGCAGGCGCTACTGCTATCCAGAGGACGCGTGACATGCTACTGCACTAGTAGATGAAGGAGGCTGGGATCGTGAGTCCCAGCACTGGCCCACCTAATGATGTATGTGTTCTATCCACACCTCCACTCCATTGGACGGTGGGACGCACTATGACGTATGTGTTTTATCTATGTCGTCCAGCCATTTGTTGGGCTACTAAACGGTCAGTGGACCTCACCCTTGATGTTTATGGCAGGCTATGCCTTAGAAGCAATGATGCTTTGACGCCCACATTGTAAGTACAATGTTGGTTAAATGTCCGCATTGTAACTCTCCTTAGGGCCCATTGTTAGGCCCATACTTGTTGATAGTCCATCACTTTATAACATGCTTAGTATAATTTCATGATTCATACCCATTTGCATCATATGTATGCTTGGTGTGAGGAGTGACTGATCATAGCATATGCCATTGGGCAGATTATTTATGGGACTCACTGATAGGAGTTACCCACCTGAGTGCATGGTATGCGTAGGATTGTTGCATGACTGGATGGTGTGACTCATGCATCTCGTGTATGTGTGACATTATCAATGTACGCCCTAGAGACATCAGGGTCGTGGCCTCCACTAGCACATCGTGGATGGCCAGATGGGACACCGAAAATACTTGGTTCTAGCACTGTGGGCACTTAAGATGTCTTTGGGTGAAAGTCCCAGAACCTCCAAGGCCAGGAGACGCCCCAACGTCTAGACCAAGTGGATACATGAGTGCCCGAGTGCCGAATACTAGTAGGCCGCGTCTCCCACTGTGTCGTGGTCGGTTGAGAGGGGTGTGGCCTTATCCGCCCGAGTAAGGGGGCTGTAAGTTAGGCTAAGTTTGACCAGCTCACAAATGATTCCACTATCAACGAGCCGGGTAGGTGTTGGCAGACTACTGGTCAGGTGGATAGTGTGGTCTCTTCCACTTGCGAGGTTGTGCGGATAGGGAGGCGGCAGTCAGTGTGGAGTGTAATAGACCTCGATGATTCCCCAGAGAGGAACAGTACTGATATGTGGACTTGATATGAGGACTGACATGATATTATGACACCCCGTCACTGTTGCACACGTGAGCAAGCGCACGTGGGCGGACGTTGATGTGGGTGGGTGTGATGTGGGCGGGGCTGAGGCCTGGGCGAGCTACCAGTGGTTGGTAGGCTACTGTGCTGGCAGGTTACTGAGCAGGAGTTGCATACTCATTCATTCATCCATTCACTATCCACTCGGGCTGGTGGTGCGCAACTATTTGTTACATGTACCTTCATAATGGTCAGGATTTGGGTTGGGGCGTGCGACTAATCTGAGATGAAGAGTTTACCACATTATGTTTGACTATCCAAATTTAGGTATAGGACTGGTTTGGATAGAATTCCCTTATGATGGGCCCCATAGCATTCGATACTACGTACTATTATCCCGACATCACTCCAACTTGGTCATTTTATTTGCATCGCATATTGCATTACATCTGCAGGCATATGGCATTTTGGGTTGTTATGTTTCTGCACTTATATAGCCTAGATAGACTTAGCAGGATTTGTATATTGCATTGCATCATCGGCATCTGATATTTGACTCTCTATGATTCCGTGTTTGCATAGTCAATCTACATTACATATTTTGATATTGTATGACTCATGGACTTACCAGTATATTTCTGCTTACTCTGATATCATATGATTCATGATCTTGTTAGTATTTTTTCTTATTTCAATATTGAATAATTTATGGCGTTGTATTTTTGTGCTTGACACTTATCTTGCGCATACACTTTCACCACCCTCTAAGCTTTCTATAAGCTTATGCACAATAGATGCATGCAGGTGATGTTAGGATGCAGCCGATTTGAGGCAGAAGCGTGCGGTGGAGCTTTTGGAGTTTTTCTTTGATATCTTTATATTGTATTTTCCTTTCAGCACTGTATTCAAATGTTTATATTAGTGGATATGTGATGATGATGTTGCCTTCGTGATTTGAGTAAACTTGTGGTTATGCTTCTTACGAAATAAATGTACATTGGAAAATCCTCCTTGTAGGATCCCAGGATTGGAACCTGGCATTTGGGCACTGGGAGCCAAGAATGGGGTACTACAGAGGCTGTCGGCACCGGATTCAGTGATCGGGATTCCTGTGAATCCAATTTTCAGGTTTGGGGCGTGACATCCATTGTGTGTCCCAGACATGCCAGAGTTACATTGTTATCTGATGACCAAGGCACACCGATCGAGACTTACTATTCACACGGGCTCCATAAAGATGTATCGTAATATGAGGAGGCAGTATTTTTGGCAAGGGATGAAGTGCCAGATTACTAGTTTTGTGGCCGAGTGTGACACATGCCAATGTATCAAGGTCGATCACCAGAGACCCTCTGGTCCGTTGCAGTCATTGAGCGTTCTGGAGTGGAAGTGGGAGCACGTGTCGATGGACTTCATCGCAGGTTTGCTGAGGACTTAGCGTGGTCACTATACCATTTGGGTTATCATCGATCGTCTGACGAAGTCAGCTCATTTCATTCCAGTGTGTGTTTCCTGGTCTATGGACCAGCTTGCAAAGGTGTTCATTGAGGAGATAGTGTGCACGGCGTCCCAATTTTGATCGTTTTAGTCTAAAACTACATATTTACATCTCAGTTTTGGAGGAATTTTCAGTAGGCAATGAGGATCACTTTGCGTCTTAGCACCGCTTATCATCCACAGACGGATGGGCAGACTAAAAGGGTTAACCAGATCCTTGAGGATATGCTCAGAGCTTGTGTGATTGACTTTACGGGTAGTTGGGATGAGCATATGTGCCTCGCTAAGTTTGCATACAACAACAGCTATCAGGCGACTATCGGCATGACTCCTTTTGAGGCACTTTATGGCAGACCGTTTAGATCTCGTAGTTATTGGATTGAGGTTGGAGAGGGTCATCTCTTAGGTCCCGAGTTTGTGCAGCAGACGTCGGAGGCTATTGATGTTATCAAGCAGAGGATGCGCACAGCTTAGAGCTGGCAGAAGAGTTTTACTGATCGTCGACGTCGACCCCTCGAGTTCGAAGTTGGGGACATGGTATATCTCAAGGTCTCGCCTATAAAAGGCGTGGTTCACTTTGGTGTGAAGGGCAAGCTCGCCCCGAGATTTATTGGACCTTTTGAGATTATCAAGCGCTTGGGCGCTACGGCCTATAGGCTTGCCTTATCTCCTGAGTTGTCCGCGATCCATGATGTGTTTCAAGTTTCTATGTTGCAGAAATGTGGGTAGGACACTATTCCTATGATTTATTAGCAGCCACTCGAGGTCTATGAGGATGCTTCCTACATTGAGCAGCCGATTCGTATTCTTGATCGGAAGGAGTAGGTCCTCAAGACCATGGTCATTCCATTGGTGAAGGTGCAATGGGGTCATCATTCGAAAGCTGAGGCATCTTGGGAACGCGAGGCCGAGATTAGAAAGCGTTATCCTCATTTGTTCGATGATTGATTACTTGTATTGCCTTCTCTTGTGATTGATGATTGAGATATATATATAGGATGATGTTTATGCATTCTTGTTGCTCCACTTTTGACAATTTCGAGGATAAAATTACTTTGTTGGTGGGGAGGATTGTGAGACCCAACCCGCATCCGCATGTATGCATGTGTGTGTGAGTGTGCATCTCGTTCATTTTGGTCCCGCGGTATTACCGGTCAAATTTAGGTGGCTTGCGACCTTCGGGTAGTGTTTGCGGTCATCCTTGAGTCCGGTCACATAGACCCGACCTGGATCAACCCAAATTTAGTGCCATAGAGACTGCATCATCGCCGCGGTTCTAATGTTGCGTCTCGTGTGGTAATCCGAGTTGTAAATCAAAAGATGTAGGCCGCGCTTCTTGTGGACCGTTGATTGTGTTTTATAGGGCTCACTTAGGGTGTACACATTTTCCCATGCATGACATCATCAGATTTACAAGTTTTAGTTTTAGATCTTTTCTTTTCATTAGGTTTTTAAAAATTAACCCTCTTTTTACTTTTGAAAATCGTATAAAACTTTTTAGCTAAAAGGGCCATATCATCTTTAAAATTTTTCAAATCAGAATTACTACTATTTTCTTGAGAAATACATTTAGAAGATTTAAGAGCGATAGATTTACCTTTAGGAGCTTTAAAAGTTAACTCATAGGTTTGTAAAGAACCAACTAATTCTTCTACCCTCATATTATCCGTATCACGAAGTTCCTGGATCGCAGTCACCTTTGAATTGAACCGTTCAGGTAGTGAGCGTAGTATCTTTGCACAGACTTTACTTTCTGAAATTTTATCACCGAGACCCCACATAGAATTGACAATGTCATTCAATCTAGTATAAAAGTCCATGAAAGTTTCACTTTCATCCATACGTATTTCCTCAAATTTGGTTGTGAGGATTTGGATTTTAGATTTCTTGACAATTGTTGTTCCCTCGTGTGTCATTTCTAAAATATCTCAGGCTTGCTTTGCAGTATCATAGGATATAATTCTTTTGAATTCATCCGGTGATGGTGCGCAAGTGATTGCATTTAGTACTTTTGCATTATCACTACTCTCACTTTTCTGAAGAGTGGTTCAAGAGAAATAAGGTGTGACTCTTATAGTTTTGGATCCGTCAATACCAGTTACTTCAGTGGTAGGAGGGGTCCAATTAGTCACTGTGGCTTGCCACACGCTCTCATCCATGGATTTTAAGAAAATCCTCATTCTAGCTTTCCAATAGGCATAATTGGAGCCATCAAATGGTGGAGGCCTAGTGACTGAAAGACTATCAAAATTTGACATTTCAAATAGCTCAGATCGATTAGCTCAGGAAATAAGTCCAAAAAGAATAATTAAAAAAGAGTTATTAGGCTCTGATACCACTTGAAAAGGCCGAGCTATTGAGTCCTAGAGGGAGGGGGGGTAAATAAGACTATGCCAAATTAAAAATTAACAGCGGAATTAAATCAAATATAAACACTGATAGCAATAAACAATCTCACAATGCTGAAATTAAATACAACCTCAAATGTATGAGTATTGAGAGATTGATACAAATGTTGTTCTAAGGACAACCTTACACCAAAAAACAAAGGTTTAAGGTAGGACAACCTGATTCCTAGAAAGGTCTGTGTATCAAAAACTCAAACTGATATAGAGGAATAAAGAAATAAATAGTAAGGAAAGAAATCTAAGCTATTACAACATTCCCACACTTACATAAAAGAAATTACAACATTCTCCACAGATGCAAAAAGGAAAATTACAAACATCTACAAAAAGAAATAATCAATCAACCACAAGACCAGAAATTATAGTGGTTCGCTTATGTGTACACCATGTTTAGAAAAACAGCCACACAACTACTCTACTCCTAATATCCTCACACAGTGGATATTAGCGTTCACTATGAAAATAGGTTTTTCAAGGTTTACCTAAAATCCTTACAATTGTGTCTTTTAAATGGGCTTATACAATTCAAAAAACCCCACACTCTGAGTTTTCTGGATCACCTCAGACAAACCAAAATAAAGAGATTTTTTTGGCTCAATCTCAATGAAACCAAAAGATAGAAATTTACAATAATGTAAAATACTTGGATATTTTCCTTTACATGCAGGCCGGAAGAACCAAATCGAAGTTGAAGTTCAACGTAAAAGTTCAATGTCCACACTCTCAAATGAAATGGTTCTAGGTTCTAAATTGATTTTAGATTAAAGCACCTCGGGCTAGCTTAATTTGATTTTGATTCCAAGAAATGGGAATACCTCAATTCCTCTTTCAAATAGGATTGGAATGCAGAATACAAAATCAAATGCAAAGAAAGCTAATTGAAGAGAATATAAAATGAGCACTAGATAGCTTAAGAATATCACTAATTTATCTCTCAGAGTAACGTATTGATTTAGCTTGAATTGAATATGAAACTCTAAAATTTGTGCTCTATTTATAGTTGCAGAAATCGCATCTTCGACTGATCCTGAGGTCTCCACGACTGGTCGTAGAACCAACAGACTTTTAAAAATTTATGCACGATAAGATCAAACCATTCCACGACTGGTCGTGTCACTTCCATGACTGGTCATGTGGAACCATTTTTAGTTGCTAGACTTTGAGTCGAGACTGCAGGACTGGTCGAGCATTGTTCATACGACAGGTCGAGCAATCTCCAAGACTGGTCGAGGCTTTAACAAAAATTCCTGAAAATCAGTAACAACCTTAGGATTGGTCGAGGAATTCTTGGACTGGTCGAGCCAGTGCTAGGACTAGTCGAACATAGTCCAAGACTAGTCGAGAAACAGCCAATGCACTTATAAAGTGACTCAATTTAAATTATGTATGCAAAATGACCTACCCTATGGTCAATCTAAGGTCATTCATACCTTATTCATGATGTATGACATTGAAACTTCTTTTCCTTCTTTTGATAGATGTTCTTTGAAGTTCACGGCGTTTGAGATCTTGTCATTTGTAGAAGCTTGAACTTGAGACTTCTGAAGCTTGAATTTGTGACATATTGAAGCTTGAGCTTGAGGATCAAAGTACAACAACTTTTTCTTAACTTGTACGAAGCCTTGAAAAAATTGAACTTTTGAAGTTTGAAAGCTTGAATTCACACTTGATGTTGTACTTGAACATGAACAAGTAATCTTGTATTTGAAGATCTTGAAGTGAAGACAATTGTCCTTCCACTGTCTTGAATATATTGATGCGCTACACAAGACACGGATTCCAAGATGTTTTGGCACTACAAATTTAACAATTATAGGAGCCAGAAACCATAGCACTTACAAATTCCCTAAGCCTTAACCTATTACCTAACCTAAACCTAAACCTATAACCTACACTTATAACTTAAACCTAAACCTATAACCTTAACCTAAACATAAAACCTAAACCTAAACCTATACTTATAACCTAAGCCTATTCTTATAACCTAAACCTATTCTCAAATGCCAAAACCTGTAACCTAAACCTAAACCTAAACCTATAACCTATAACCTGATCTCGAACCCGAACCCGATTTCCTAAACCTAAACCTTAACGTATTCTCAAATCTCTAAACCTAAATCCACACATAATCCTAATCTCAACTTCCTAACCTAAACCTAAACCTAAACTTGAAAACCCAAACCTAAACCCGATCCCGAACCCGAACCCGAACCCGATTTCCTAAACCTAAACCTTATCCTTAACCTTAACCTATTCTCAAATCCCAAAACCTACAACCTAAACCTAAACCTTAACCTAAACCTATAACCTATAACCTTAACCTATAACCAAAACCTATAATCTATAACCTAAACCTATAACCTTAAACTAAACATAAAACCTAAACCTAAACCTATACTTATAACTTAAACCTATTCTCAAATCCCAAAACCTATAACCTAAACCTAAACCTAAACCTATAACCTATAACCTATAACCTAAACCTAAAACCTAAACCTAAACCTACACTTTTAACCTATAACCTAAACCTAAACCTAAAACCCAAACGTAAACCCGATCTTGAACCCAAACCTGATTTCCTAAACCTAAACTTATAACCTTAACCTAAACCTATTCTCAAATCCCAAAACCTATAATCTAAACCTAAACCTAAACCTAAACCTATAACCTAAACCTAAAACCTATAACCTAAACCTATACTTATAACCTAAACCTGTTCTCAAAACCTATAACCTATAACCTAAATCTAAACCTAAACCTAAACCTAAACCTATAACATAAACCTATAACCTATAACCCGATCTCAAACCCGAACCCGATTTCCTAAACCTAAACCTTAACGTATTCTCAAATCCCTAAACCTAAACCCACACCTAATCCTAATCTCAACTCCCTAACCTAAACCTAAACCTAAACTTGAAAACGCAAACCTAAACCCGATCCCGAACCCGAACCCGATTTCCTAAACCTAAACCTTAACCTTAACCTTAACCTTAACCTAAACCTATGCTCAAATCCAAAAACCTATAACCTAAACCTAAACCTTAACCTAAACCTAAACCTTAACTGATAACCTAAACTTATAACCCATAACCTTAACCTATAACCTAAACCTATAACCTATAATCTAAACCTATAACCCTAACCTAAACATAAAACCTAAACCTAAATACTTATAACCTAAACCTATTCTCAAATCCTAAAACCAATAACCTAAACCTAAACCTAAACCTTAACCTAAACCTAAACCTATAACCTATAACCTAAACCCAAAACCTAAACCTAAACCTACACTTATAACCTATAACCTAAAACCCAAATGTAAACCTGATCTCGAACCCGAACCCGATTTCCTAAACCTAAACTTATAACCTTAACCTAAACCTATTCTCAAATCCCAAAACCTATAACCTAAACCTAAACCTAAACCTATAACCTAAACCTATAACCTATAACCTAAACCTATAACTTAAACCTAAACCTATACTTATAACCTAAACATATTCTCAAAACCTATAACCTATAACCTAAATATAAACCTAAACCTAAAACTAAACCTATAACATAAACCTATAACTTATAACCCGATCTCGAACCCGAACTCGATTTCCTAAACCTAAACCTTAACGTATTCTCAAATCCCTAAACCTAAACCTACACCTAATCCTAATCTCAACTCCCTAACCTAAACCTAAACCTAAACTTGAAAACCCAAACCTAAACCCGATCCTGAACCCGAACCCGATTTCCTAAACCTAAACTTATAACCTTAACCTAAACCTATTCTCAAATCCCAAAACCTAAAACCTAAACCTTAACCTATAACCTCAACATATAACCTAAACCTATAACCTAAACTCAATTCCCTAAACCTTAACCTATAACCTAACCTAAACCTAAACCTATAACCTTAACCTAAACATAAAACCTAAACCTAAACCCGATTCCGAACCCAAAACCTATAACCTTAACCTAAACCTTAACATATTCTCAAATCCCTAGACCTAAACCTACACCTAATCCTAATCTCAACTCCCTAATCTAAACCTAAACCTAAACTTATATCTATTCTCAATTCCCTAAACCTAAACCTATAACCTAGCATAATCTTAAACCTATTTTTGTAAATTGACTCTAGTCTTTTCATTGAAGAGATGGATAAAAGTTGGATGCTAGATAAGAACATGTTTGGCCCAGAATATAAACAAGAGGTTCAAGAGTTCATGGAATTTGCGCGAAATCAGGCAGATTCAGGGAATAGGATTAGGTGTCCATGTCAAAAATTCAAGAACATGATTTATAAGACTTTAGACAAAGTAGAAGACAATTTCTTTATAGTTGGGATTGACCAGGGTTACACTTGGTGGATCCATCATGGTGAAGATATCCACCATAGAGTTAAGGCCACTGAAGTCTGTGCTAACCCAATTGTGTTGGATGACGAGGATGAAGACGTTGACGAAATGCAAGACATCATAGGGGATGTGTTCAGGGAAATAATTGCGGATACTGATTTTGCAGCGATAAGCAGTAGCTAAGATATTTCTCTTATGGGTGATGTCGAATCAGAGAAGTTTAATAGGTTGTTGAGGGATGCGCAACGTCCACCTTATCCGGGGTATGAGAACTTCTCGAAGTTAAATTTTCTTGCAAAGTTACTTCATTTGAAGACAATAAATCGTTGGAGTAACAAATCGTTCGATATGTTGCTTGACTTGTTAAAAAAAGCATTACCATTCAGTGAGACATTGCCTAAGTCTCATTACGAGGTAAAATCCTTGATGCAAAACTTGGGCCTTAGTTACATCCCCATACATGCATGTATAAATGATTGTTTATTGTATTGGAAAGAGCATGAAAATGTTGAAAAGTGTCCATAATGTGGAGAGTCTAGGTGGAAGTATGACGAAGCCAAGCGTAAGAAAATCCTACAACAAGTGTTAAGGTACTTCCCATTGAAACCCAGATTGCAAAGATTGTTTATGTCTTGCAAGATGACTGAAGATATGAGGTGGTATAAGGAGGAATACGTTCATAATGATAGTACACTGAGGCACCCTGTGGACTCTGAAGCCTAGCAAAATTTTGACAAGAAATGTAACTGGTTTACAGAGGATTCTCGCAATGTTCGACTAGGTCCTGCAAGTGATGGTTTTAATCCATTTGGTAATATGAGTAGCTTGTACAGTATATGACCAGTGGTACTTATGCCCTATAATTTACCTCCTTGGTTGTGTATGAAGGAGTCATTTTTCATGATGTCATTGCTTATTCCTTTACCCAGGTTACCTGGGAATGACATTGATGTGTATTTGTGACCATTAGTAATGAGTTAAACGAGTTGTGGAGTCAAGGTGTACAAACATATACTACATTTGCAAGACGGACATTTCAATTGCATGCAGCAGTCTTGTGGAAAATAAATGACTTCCCCGCATATGGGAATTTGTCTGAGTGGAGCACGAAGGGAAAGTTGGCTTGTCCTATATGTGATATTGAGACTTGATCATTGTCATTCAAGCATGGTAGAAAAATGTGTTATATGGGCCATCGTCGCTTCCTTCCGAGCGATCATAGTTGGCGCAAGAAGACGATGATCTTTAATGGTAAACAAGATCATAGGCCACCCCCGAAAGAGCTATCTAGAGAAGATGTGATACAACTGAGTAACATTAGAGAAGTTAGATTTGGTAAGGCATCGCACTCGAAGAAAAGGAAACGTACAGTATTAGACTATAACTGGAGGAAGAAGAGCATTTTTTTTAGTTGCCCTATTGGAGTGATCTGAAATTACGACACAACTTGGATGTCATGCATATTGAGAAAAATATGTGTGACAATGTTTTCGAAACATTGATGAATATAGAGAAGAAAACAAAAGACAGTTTCAAGGCTCGATTGGATCTACAAGCAATGGGTTTAAGGAAAGAGTTGCACTTGGAACCACATGAAAATTCGTATATTATACCAGCAGCCTACTACACATTGATAAAACTAGAGAAAAAGTGTTTATGTGAATGATTGAGATCAATGAAGTTTTTCGATGGGTATGCGTCAAACATATCTCGGCACGAAAACGTTACGGACTCTAAGGTAACAAGAATGAAAAGTCATGATTGTCACGTCCTTCTACAATGTCTATTACCGGTTGCAATTCGTGGATTCCTAAGTAAGGATATCAGTGCGGTACCGATTAAGGTCGGGATATTCTTTATGAATTTGTGTTTGAAGTCGTTGAATGTAAATATTATTAAACGACTGGAGAGGGACATTGTCATAATCCTTTGCAAATTTGAAATAATATTTTCACCTATGTTTTTTGATGTCATAGTACACCTAGCGATTCACTTACCGTACGGGGTGAAGCTTACAGGCCCAGTACGATATCGTTGGATGTATCCAATCGAAAGGTGGTAGAACCTATTAAAATTTTTTATTCATTCCATAAACTACATATATCCATATTTTCATACGTATAACATAGTGATTTTGTGTACAGATACCTTCACACACTAAAATAATTCGTGAGGAATAAGGCACGACCGGAGGGATCCTTTGCTGAAGCGTACATTGATAATGAGTGCCTGACATTTTGCTCCATGTATCTTCGTGGCATAGAGACTAAATTCAACCGAGAAGATCGGAATGTCGATAAAGGGCAGGAGCATGAACAAGGACTCATATATGTATTCGCACATAATGTTCATCCTTTAGGATCCCCGGCGTTTTAGGATATGGACCTTGGGGATCTAGCAAAGGCGCGGTGGTATGTGTTGCATAATTATGAAGAAATAGAGTCGTACTTAGAGTAAGTCTTCCCTCGATTATTGTTTTCTCTACATACGATGATCTTAATGTTTCTTGCTGATGACGTGCCATTTATGTGTAGCAACCACATCGACAAGATAAAGTCTCAATTCCCAACAAATTATGATTAAATGCATCAGGATCAGTTTCTATAATGGTTCACAAAACGTGTAAGATTTCACATTATATCTCACCATACTTAGAATTTTCGTTGTATTGGACATTATTTAAACCTAAGAAAATTCCTAAACAATTACATTCTGTACATGATAATAGATGTAGACATTGGGCACTAGCAACTCTACGGATGCGTTTGATACACTCTACTCACTGGCGTGTGGCCCTGATAGACGTGTATCTAGATATACAGATTGTATTGTAAACAAAATTCGGTTCCACAATGAAGAACATGAGAAGTATAGGACCACACAAAATAGTGGGGTGGTTGTGAAGGAAACGCATAAAGAGGTAGAAATTGACTTTTATGGCGTTTTGATGGATATTATTGAACTGAGTTATTGTATGAGAAAGCGGGTGTACTTATTTAAATATGATTGGTGGGACAATGAAAATAAGAAGTTGGGAATACAGACTGACAACTACTTTACGAGTGTAAATTTATCTCGGAAGTGGTTTAAGGATGACTCATTTATCCTCACCAGCCAAGTCGAACAAGCATTTTACCTCGCTGACACCAAGTTAGGTGGCTCTTGGCACGTGGTGCAGAAAATAAAGCCTAAGAACGTATTTAACGTTCCCGTACCAGAAGTTGAAGATAGCGAGGACGGGGGAAATGAAACATCTAGGGTTGAACAAGCATATCAAGAAGACATGCCATCTGGGGATACAGGGACTGATTCAAGTGTTGATATTGACGTGGTGCAATTGGACAGAGATGATGTGCCACCTGATCATGTTGATGCCTTAATAATATATGACATTGTTAGAGATGATAGCGGTTTCATTGATGACGATGTTGCAGACGATGAAGAGAAAATACTGATCAGCGATAGTGACGGTGAAGAAAAAATAGTCCAAAGCGATAGTGATACAGACGATGATTATTAAATGTACACATGATTTACATGTCATTTTTCAATTCAAATAATTTATGTATTCCATATATACGTAAAAATTACAAGTCATGATTTATTCCTTTAATTGACTTGTTTATAATCCACATTTGTAGTTGAGTTAATTTCTGATCATGTCCTCCTCAAACCGGAGCGTAGCGGAAGCACGCAACATACTTCATCAGCTGTTGCAGATGGACTTTCCGGTCTTATCTTCTTCTAGTAGGGCTAAAGAGATACCCGGTCTGGTCGATGAGTGTACCATGGAATATATAGACGATGACTCAAATGACAGATTATACCATCTCAAAGAAATTTTAGAGTTGATGGAGGTATATAACCGTGAGAAACTTGCTATAGAAGATACGGCTTTGTCACTTGCACATCTGAATGGAGTCCCAAGATATCAGATTTCTCCTATTGTGACTAGCATGTTGGCTGTAACGATGTTGAATGCTTCACGCAACATGACATATGCTTCTGAAGCGTACGATAACTTACGCAGGGAGTACTTCGGATGGTTTACCTCAAAGTTGTTTCATATTATAATGAAATACGTATATTTAATATAGAATGACAATGTGTAATGAAATTTTCAAGGGTTATAGATTAAAGTTTACAATTTTATTATATTCTATTTGCATTATAGTGTAATAATCTAATCATATTTTAATCATCTCTCTAAGCATAAGTACAAATGCATTATACCATCAACACTACTTGTATAATGTTTTAGTATATTTCATTTGTTTTGACATTATTTAAATTTATAAGTTCATAACTCGCACATATTCAATGATGGCATCAGGTCGGAGACCACGTCGTTCGCGCATTGGATCTACCCCTTCTACCCATGATGCGATAGAGATAGCATTGCAGGCGTCTGATCCCTCAGTCGCGCATACACCAGGCACTGCATGTAAGTCTAGACATATATTTCTTTTAATGACTTCTATTTATATTTAGACTTACATATTTCTTTTGCAACAGCATCGTCAACCAGCAGACGAGGACGTGGACCAACGCATGGGTTGCTTTTAGAGCGACTTACGCGTGAGGGTAGGGTGACGGTAGAGTTCCCACAGAACTGCATTAGACCTATTGAGAACAATGTCAGGTTGTTTACGTCAAAGGTCGGTGTCTTATACCGATCTCTAATCCCCCCACCACCCCCCATTGGGCAAACGTGACAGATGATGTACGGCAGCTCATCCGTCAGCGCCTTTAGGTAAATTTTAGTAAATTAAAATTTATTTTATAAAAGTTCATTTACGGTTAAGTTATTTTTTTAACAAGTTTATTGCCTTAATCTATTATTTACGAAACTGTAGGATAAATTTGACTTGGATTTGAGCGTTCCGCACATTTCCTATGTCGTCGATGACATGGTCAATGAGCGATTCAAGGAGTACCGCGATGACTTACACCAGTGGTACAGGCGGTGCATGAGCCACGAGGAGGGCTTACTGTCCACACCGCCGCACGTGACCCATGATAACTGGCGGATACTTTGCGAAAGATTTTCGTCTGAATCTTTTCAGGTAATATTTACATATTTACGATATCTTAAGGTAACAATTAAATTCGTAATTAATAACAATGTATTATGAATAATGTGTTCAGAAGAGGAGCAAAATAAATTATGACAACAATGGAAAGTTAGAAGTGAACCACGTAGCTAGTCCAAAGTCATTTGTACAACTTCGTCACGACATGGTAAGAAATTATTAGTAATTATTAAGTTGATATATTCTTTCCATGCATTTATATTAACTCTATTGTCCTTTCGATTGCGCAACGAGATTCTGTCACAAGCCATGAGCTCGTACCAGTAGACCTCTACAGAGGGACTCACTATCGGCAGGCGATGGGATCTTGGGTACATCCTAGAGCCAGCGAGATTTTGATAAAAATCCTTACAATGTAAAATTTAATTGCATTGAATTATAATAATGCCATTTGTTATGAAAATTCATATGTTTTCATTACAGGCGGCGATGGACACCTTACGCAGTCAGCCCACTCCCAATAGTACTCAGCAGAGTGAGCCAGAGATCCTGAATGAGGTGCTTGGCACCCGTTCTGGATATGTGCATGGGCTTGGCCATGGTGTCAAGCTCATGGCACCCGCTAAAGCTGCCTCCAGCTAGAGTGAGAGTGTCGTACGCCTAGCTGATATCACATAGAGAGAGGTTCAACAGCTACGGGTCGTCGTCCATGACATCAGAGAGCAGCTGGAGAGGTAGAGTGAGCAGTTGGAGAGTCAAAGTGAGCAACTGGAGAGCTAGAGGGAGGAGCAGGCGAGGTAGAGGGAGGAGCAGGAGAGGAGGATGGAGGAGTTGACGAGGCAGAGGGAGGAGCAGGAGAGGAGGAGGACGGAGGAGCAGGTGAGGCAGAGGGAGGAGCAGGAGAGGAGGATGGAGGAGATGTGGGTGGAGCATAAGCGACGGATGACGGAGATGTTTCAGGCTCTCGCTGCACGCTTACCCACGATGCCCCACCATCTCCGCCTTTATCTTTGTGATTTTTTGTATTTTATTTATGATGTTAAACTTATATGTATTTATGCATAAATAAATGCGACGTATATAAGATTGTTTGTGTTTGGATGAATGTAGTTTATGTTTGGATTGATTTACGTAGTTTGGGTTTAGATGGATGTGAATGTGAATATGATGAAATATATTATATAACAGGTGTATATCAGGAAGAATATGATGAAATATATTATAACAGGTGCATATTAGGAATTTTGTGTTGGAACATTTTATTTTTTTTTTTATTTTAAAAAGAGACTTTTTCGTAGGTAAAAGTTTTATCCACGTCTTTTACCTACGAAAAATTTTCGTAAGTAAAAGTGTCATCCAAGTTTTTACCTACGAACATTTTCATAAGTAAAAGTTTTGTAAATATTTTTACCTACGAAAAAACTCGTCGGTAAAAGTTTGGTGAAGTTTTGTAAATATTTTTACCTACGAAAAAATTGTCAGTAAAAGATTTTTACTTATTTTTTACTGACGAAAAAATTCATCGGTAAAAGTTTTGTAAATATTTTTACAAAAAAATCGTCAGTAAAATTGTTACACTTATTTTTTACCTACGAAAAAAATCGTCGGTAAAAGTTTTGTAAATATTTTTACCTACGAAAACAATCATCGGTAAAAGTTTTTTACTTATTTTTTACCGACGAAAAAATTCGTCGGTAAAAATCTTGCCTTTGTCGACGAATGAAGTTTTTGTCAATAAATGCCTTTTCCGTCAGTCTTTTACCGACGAATTTTTTCGTCGGGAAAACGTTTTACCTACGAAAAAACACTTTTAGCGACGAATATTTCCATCGGTAAATGTGGGTTTTCTTGTAGTACCTTCCATCATCAATCCTGCATCTATTCAATACAACCGCACAATAGGGTAAGTGATAAACTTAGTGGGTACTTCCCTCAAAGCTTGCATGCATATTATACTATTCCAAATTAGTTTCAATCAACTTGAGAGTTCATAATAAAAAGCAAAGTAATATGAATACATGTATGAATGTATGAATATATGTCTAAAGTCACTGATCTGGGGATACACATCCAGCGGTAAAAAAGAAAGGGTCATCCCCAGTAGACTTACTACCTGGAAAAGACCAATGTGGTGAGTTCACCCAAGGAAATTTAGACTCCTGGAAAAATATTCAGGATACACCCGAGGAGGTCTAAAAACCTGGAAAAGCTTCATGTAAAGAGAGCGACCCATAGTGACACGAATGCACTTATCTTGAAGTTTAAAGTAGAATATTAGAATTTTTAATAAACCTAACAGAATGTGGCTTATGTCAAGCACTCGGTAAAGCTCACATGTTATGCGTGGATGTTATGCACCATGGTACCCACATACATTCCATAAATTTGGCAAGATTATTCCTTCAATTGTAGACATTTTCAAATCTTAAACATCCAAACATGAGTTCAACATGGATCTTGATAATTCCCCTAGACTCCAGTAAGGGCCCACAAATAAGGCATATCAATATCAAGTATGATTAAACTATTTGAAACAATGGAAAATTCATTCTTCATTTCTTACAAAAGAAGACATTCCACAAATATTCTTCATTAGACAATTTATAAGATAAAGTGAAATATAACTTCAAGGCTCACGTCATGACAATTAGAAGTATACTTATACTCAAGCAATTACTAATGTGACATAGAGAATATAAGATTAAATTCTATACACATGGTTAATAAATTTGGAATTAGAGCAATAGGAATTTATGCATTATTTCACGATAATCAACATAATATATTGGATTCAAACTAACATGGAAAGTAATAAATGTAAGAAGAGAAGGGGGTAATTCCTCACCTTTCAAGTCGAATTTATTTTTATATTGCATCTTAAGTATGGCAACTCACATGAGTTAGTTTCCAGCGCAACTTGGTACCTATTTCACGATCAAAGGAGGCGTTTGAAAATCAACATTTCTGTAAAATAAGCATTTAGGTCAACCTTCTCAATTCAAAACAAGATTTAACTCTAAAACTCATGAGATCAGAACTCACCAAACTCGATGGGTGACTCGGCGACTTGACTCAAGTGAGTCACGTGATCATCACTCCGACTCCTGAATCTCATTTCTTCTTCCTTTATTTCAACACACACACACACACACACACACACACACACACGCATGCACACACACGTACGCACGCACGCACGCGCACACGCACACACACACACTCTCTCTCTCTCTCTCTCTCTCTCTCTCTCTCAACAAGAATTTCGGAAACAACATGACTAAACCCAAACCTGACTCGGTCCAGATTCCCAGCTCATACCATGACTCAAATCGAGTTAAGGCAGCCTGACTCAGCAGCAGCCAAACCTGACTCGAACCTATCTTATTTCGTTCTTTCTCCCTTTCTCTGCTTCACCTTATCATGACCAGACCTACCTGACTCGAACCAGGATGCGGCCAGACTTGAGCAAGAGTGCGGCACCAACATCCACCACGAGTAGTAGCTGTCTGTTTCTCCCCAGAACTCTCCTACCTTCTACCTTCTATTTCTCCTTTTTTCTTCTTCTTCTTCTTCCTTCTACTTTACTCTGCGAATGTCCAGCAACTGGACTCAACTCAACCCAGCTCAAGCGAGTCAGCGACTCAACTCGAATTGAGTTGGTGCAATGAACCAATGCAGACTCTCTCTCTCTCTCTGCAGACTCTCTCTCTCTCTCTCTCTCTCTCTCTCTCTCTCTCTCTTCTTGATTTTTAGGGTTGGCAACCCAAAATAGAAGGAGAGCTTTTATAGCTCTTAAAAGTCTTTCTAGAACTTTCTGATGTAATTAATCCGAGATTAGTTATTGAGTTAAGACACTGGTTTGAGTTAATCTAATCGAATCTCGCTTGTATGCTTACAACGTAATATTATATGTTTTTAATGGCCTAGCCTACCAAGTGAAGGTCTTAGGTCGAGAAATAAGGCTTGTTGCACAATGGTGGGTTTTACAGTCGGGCAGAGAAGACGAGGTGGCTGTCAATGGCAGATTCTCCTCTACGGCCTTATCCTTTGATCCAATGCTTCTGGACGGACTGTATGTGTCTGTTGATCACTGTGGGATCCATACTTTGGATGATTACAAGGGATCTGATGATATGGTGTGAGATTTTCTCGACTCATACAGTATATCTCAAACTAATGAGATCTCGTGCGAGATCTCGTACCGTTACAAAAGAGTAGAGCTGGGCATGTTTGACCTGATCCGATGGATCTGACCTGATTCGAACCGAACGACAGTCTGGATCGGTGCGAATCAAGTTGGGCCATTCAGATTTGAATGCTTTTCGGATTGAGTTCGGATCGTGGTCAATCCGGACCGATCCGATCCGACCCGATCCGAATGGATCCGGAGTGGATAAACCACATGCATTCACGGTGGGCCCCAACAAAGTTTACTTAGTACCACACAGTAAGATACATCCTCTCTTATGTACTTATGGCAACATACAATAGTATAGAATTGTACTCTATATTACCAAGAGTAGAAAGAAAAGAGTGTTATATATCGAGAAGGGCGGACGATGATATCATCCTATCATTTTTGATAAGAGAGAGAGAGAGAGAGAATTATATGTTGTTGTAGCTGTAGGTACGTGTCGTGCGAAGACGAGTACTAACGCTCCTCGAGCTCCGAGTTGTGCGAACGGTTTAAAGGAGATCAAAGTTATATGGGCCCAACAGTGATGTATTTATTATATCTACGCCGTTCATATCACTACCAGAAAACTGGGCAAAGGTTACAGATTTAATCCGTAGCCATAGACCTATGGCTACGGTTTTCGTCCGTAGCACGACCATCATCGTAGGTGCGGAGCCAATCGGTCTAAAATCTATGGCTACGGATTTAATCCGTATCTATTAGATTACAATAGCTACAAATATAATCCGTAGCAAATATTTCTTTAAAGAAAAATACGTACAGCTACAGATAGTATTTGTAGCTAAAAGTAGGGCTGGATCCGTAGCAATATGACGAATTTAATAACAGCTATGGTTGTCAGATAGCCAGCTACGGTCAATATCCGTAGCTATTGTCTACAATTAAAAAAATTTATAATCATTCATTCATTTACCACCTACATAATCATTCGTTCATTCATTCAATTACGATTACAATTACAATATCAATAGTGACACCACGCTCCCGCTCAGTGTTGAGCTTATCAAGAACCCATGCACACTTGAATGACCTCTTGTTCATCTAAGCAACTTCCTTCTCAAACCTCTCAATCACACGCTTATCAATTCCACCAAGCCTGTAGATAAGATGCCCAGTTGTGGTCGACTTGCCAGAGTCGACATGACCAATGACGACAATGTTAATGTGAAGCATCTCCTTTCCCATGATGGCTTACAAAACAAAGAGAAAATAAACTGCAATCACAAAACAATGACAATTACAAGAGTATTCTAGATGGTGAAGCCAGAAACAAACTCGACAAAAGGCCTAATAAACTGTGAAAGAAGTTTTCTTCACCAAAATCTTTAAATTCACAGATACCCAGATTAACAACAATAGAAAACAAAACAGTTCTTTGCACGCAAAAAAGGAAGCTGAACAGTATCTTTCCACCACACCCCACCAGGGGAAAAAAAGGATAAAAATCAGACAACCATGTATGCCATGTTTGGAAACCATGGATTCCATACCAAACAATGGAAAAAGGCTTTCCTATGATATGACAATTTGTATTGTTTGGATAGCAAAGGAAAGGGTGAATTCCACCCAGCAATCATCACCCTCATCCATAATTTGGACTCTTGCACAATAAACTGTGACTATTGTGAGAGGAAATATGAGATTTCCACTTCCTATCCCAACAAGAACTCCCACTAACAAAAGAATAATGGTTTTAATACCAACATCTGGTATTGTTAAAACCTTATAATGCCACACAAGTAAAACCCAATTCCCCAGAAGAACATTCAAAGAGAACAATCAATTGCAACCCAACAAGGTAGACATGCATGGCATGAGTAGTTGCACAGAAATAAAGCCAAACCACTCATCAGGCATAAAAGTCAGTGATAAGGCCCACCTATTTCATGGATCAGGTGAAATACATGCCCGACACATTAACCTTGCTACAAGTTATAATCTCCCATTTTAAAAGAAAACAAGAGAGAAAAACTGATGCGATTTAATCAGGACAAGATTAGAACAGACTGAGAGACAACATGCCACCAATCATATGCTACATACATCTGATTAATCAATTGTTTTGGCCATTTGAGTATGGATTATAGCCTATATTTTTTCATTTTTGACCATGCATTTAGCTATATTATATGTATCAGAATCAAACTGCAGGTCAAAGACTCCAGCCCACCTTTTGGATTTGATCCATAGCCATAGAACAGTACTGGCCACATTATATCCCCCAATTAACCATACAAATGGCACTAGAAAAAATAAGAAAAGGTAATGCCATCCAAATTTTAGATTGAATTAATATTGATGTCCTCAAAGAGAGGCCTACTGCATCTGGAACCAATCCATGAAAATGCACTCATTGATTCACAAAACCAAAATGTACTGTAGTTGGTAAGATTTGAAAAAAAAAAAGTAATTATTTAGGTTGGAAAATAACATGATAGATGATGAACAAGAACTTATTATGCAACAAAATATACAGCCATCGTGGTTCATATAATAAGAAATTACCTATAGAAATACAAACTAGTTACTACTTTGCCCATGATGATGGTAAAATGGAAATTACTGAATGAGACTGGCAATCTCCACTGAAATTGTTGTAAGATAGATCCCTGAAAAGATATTTAATCAATGAATTTGGGTCAAATTCAATGGGTAAATTCTGATTCTAAGAAAAACGAGTACTAAATATCGAGACAAAACAACAAGAACAACAAGAAAAGAAAAGAAAAGAAAAACAACATCTTGAAAAACATCTGTAATCGTATGAGCTGTGAAATGTTTACATAAAAAGTTAAATCTCAACAAGTAGAAAGTAGTTTGAATTCAAGGGTTCTAGGTTGAACTCTAGTTTGAATCTCGGCCCATTTAGTAAATGAGCTGGGCATAGGTTTGACTTCTTTGCTTGCTTAGTGAACAGGTCAAACCCAGGTTGATCCAACTCAACCAAAACCCAACCCATTGCCAACCCAAGATTAAATGAAAATCTTACCAGAAAAAAAGTGGACTGCAAGAAATGTGATGGAAATTACAAATAGGCTTGACTAAGAAATTAAGAGAAATTTTGGTAAGAAACATATGTTGATCGAGAGTTGGTATCAGGTCAGGAAAGGGGTATTATACCTTATGGAGAGGGTGGATTTCATGCACGTAAAGATGGTCTTTTAGCTTTTACACCTGCCACTTTGTTGCATGGTTCATATACATGGTAACTAGACTAGATCACAGCATTTTTGGAAACGATATGAAAAAAGTATCCCTTCCAAAATTATCACATCTGAAGGATTGACCTGCCAAACAATTTACAAGGATCCTCCCACTGATTCATACACAACATAATTAGCAAACAGGTGCCAGAATTTTGACTCAAAATACCACTACAGCATGACATGCATATTTTAGATATTCTACATGAATATTTGTTTCTCCAACTTTAGGAAAAGGTAGACATTACCAGGATGGTCAAAATTATATTCATGAACTCGCATCAGTTCCTCGGACAAATTGTGATATAAGGAATCCTGTAATATCATAAGCACAATAGAGTTAAATGCAAGCACTTTTTCACAAAATAGAAGCCATTTGTTACAAGATTAACATGAATCAAGGCAACCACAAATACTTCATGGTCAGTAAGATCAAGTTAAAGAAACGTAAACAATGTTTAAATATCTAGGTCTAGAGCTCAGACCAGGGTAGATCTACAGCAGTGTTTAAATATCAAATAGCATGTAGCGTAGTGTTTACCTATCTAAAGAAGAATAGCTTCTTTATACGTCCATAACTAAAGAATTAGATGTGTGCTGGTAGATTTGCTGGAAAAAAAAAAAAAAAAAACTAAACATGTTAAAGTAAAAGATTTGCTGAAACGGAACCCATTCTTAGGTAAGCATACATTGTGGAGTGATGGTCTAAACATGTATTGTGATTGTCGACAGACTGTCAGAGGTTTCAATATACAATATGTAAATTAAAATATATGTATTTGTGTGCTTCTCTGTGGAAAGGGAAGAAAAAGAAAAGGACACTCACCAAAGTAAACATGGTAGGGTGATTGGATGAGTTCAAACTACGCCTAGATTGGATACCCATCTGCTCCGTGGCCTTCAGAGCAAGGTTATAAAGCAAATAAGCAGTCAACATTCGGTGTAGGAAAGTGAAGAAAAATGATGGGTAGGAATGTCTAATGTGTGTGATTTTTGAAACACAGAACATTCGTGACATGACCCACAAGAGAGACGGTTCTTATTGATACATTACCCTGCAATGTGCACTGTGGAGAGATGGCTCCACCATATTCTGGTTCTACCAGCTCTACCTTACCATCTGGCTTGAAGAAGCACTACAACACCGATAAAATCAGGATGTGATTTCAGATCTTATTTCACATTTCTAACAAATTGCCATAGAACATAAAGTTTTCAGACAGAATTTTTACTCTACGCTAAAAACCCATTATTTTTACAATCTAATACCGAATCCAACCACCTTCAATACTCACATAAAATACTTCTGGTGCTTTTGCATAACCTGTATAAACAGTAGAGAATGGTCACCAGATTGATAGAATCCTATATGCCAGAAAAGCACATCCAAAAGGTAGTTTGAACTGGTAGCAGAATCACAAGATTGAAAAGGAAAACCAAAAAACATGAACACCATCACTATTCTATAATGGACAAACTGGTCCAATAGAAAATAGATGCATTATCATTTATTTTGTTTTATTGATGTATCAAATATTTCATAAATGTGAAGCCAGTTAAAGTATGAAATAAATGAAACCAAATATCTTGGTCACCACACAATTTTGTGTTCATGCACAAAAAACTATGCAAACCTGGAACATGTACAATTCCTGAGAAACAGATCCTAATATCCCAGAAGATATCCCACCATATCTTGTTTCCTAACACCATGGTTGTAGTCATCATCATCATGTAATGTGTGCATGATATTAAACTGTAGAGGAAGAACAATTTTGATAACATTCAACATCGTGAGGTGAAGGTCCCACTACCTGTTTTGGTCCTACTTGAACCAACATGTACCCGTCACCCAAAAAAGGTTTTACACTAACTTGATGTGTGCATGCCTTTTGGTTCTCCAAATTAGCCTAAAGAACCAACTTCTTAAAGCAGTTAAAATGCTAATAGGTAACCTGCCCTGACATAAGATGCAAAATATTTCCACAGCATTATCAATCAAAGAGCTTTTAAGCTTTCCAAAAGTATGTAGCTGAGTAGAAATTTTCAAATTTTAGCATTATGTACAAAATTCAAAATCAAATTACAATAGTGCGATAGAAGTAGTGAAGGATTATCAAGCTGAAAGGACAAACAGTCTTCATTTTGTCTTTTGTTTGCTAATGGGTTGGATTTTATATTCTAAGCTATGTTTGTGATATTTTATTTCGAAAATATTAGCTTTTTCATAAACTATTTTGACTTTTGTTCCAAGCATTTTGTCAAACCCATTGCATTCAGGGATCAGACCAGCCACATGATAGTTTCACAGCTAGTCCAGTTTTTCAAACATGGCTAACACCAACCTTAACTAACAATAAGTGAAAGAAATTATAGTTCTTGTATTCCTAATCATCATCATCATAGCGTTGTCCCAGCGAGTTGGAGTAGGCTTGTGAGAATGAAGCCTAAGATTCACACGTCAACTTGGTGACAATAACCACAAACATAAATAATCAGTCAATTAAAACAGACAATTTGTAAGTTGTAATTAGTAACAGATGTAAAAGGTTTTAAAGAAAAGGCTTTCCTCAACAAGGTAGTGGCAACAGGAAACAGAAACAAGTAGCAAATTACAGCCTAGGAATCTAATGTCTGTTGCAATCTAAAAATTATCACATATTTTGGTTCCTATTAGACCTTTACTGGCCCAGGTTTGGGAATATTGGTTGGTGCTAAAGTATTAGTGCTTTGGGTCAGTCCTAAACTTACATGCTGGCTGCTCTCTAAAGCATCTTTCATTGCTCTCATACCTCAAATACTTTATCAATGATTCAATTAAATATTAATGCCGATAAGTAATCAGCCCACTTCAGTTCCAGTCTGATTGCAAGAAACAATCCTGTAATGTCAAAAAAAAAGGGTATCTAGAAAATCAATCCTTAGGCTTTATGAAGCAAGAACTAGTGTGTTCCTTTTCTCAATGCAAAATCTCATTGAGGAGAAAGCTGACAAAATTTTGTAGTAGAAACTATCACAATATGATGGACCCAAAAACAGCAACACAAAATATGAGGAATATATCAAATTCCTTTTCGCATAAATCAAATTATAGACAAATTGGGGAATATCCTATCAATTCATAGGAGCACACTTGATTGAATGTTTCACCAGGCCTACAATCGGCGGCCATGTCCATACGAGCAACAAAGAAGTGTTGATGGACTGGTGCGTATAACACAGGAGCAATAATTGTACCATATTTTCTGGATTCCCTAGGTTGCAATGCTCCTAAGCTGAGAATCCAGTGAGTTTAACTTCAGCTTCAATTTTGCCATCCTGTGAGCAAAAAGTATCTAAGCATCCTCCTAAAAAAATATCTCGTGGCCAAAGAAGAGTAAATGTAGTTGCTTGTAATTAGGCTTTGGCAGGAAGGAACATGCAAAAGAGATGAAATCCATACTGCAGTAAACAAACAGGTTGAAATCCAGCGAGACTCTCCCCTGCTTAGCTATATCAAATGAATTAAATAGATTCCTGCAAAACATCATGCGTACAGTATTTCTTCAATATATCTACAAGCTGGATTAGCATTCCGATTCTCTAAACATCTCAACTCTGACAAACAAGAAGCCCGCGAATTTCTGTACATGACACGTCCACATAAACAAACTAATGCATATATAGTAGCTTAAAGATGATTTATTTTCATACTCTCCAGGTTGTATAGTGGGAATCCATGGGTAGCTACAAGTGATTACTGACACAAGCTAAGAATTTCATACCCTCCGGGTTAAGACCATCCTAAACCACCTCCACTTCAGCCACTGTGTTACAGATCCTGCCATAGATAGAGAGGGAATCCATGGGTAGCTACAAGTGATTACTGACACAATCTCTTCCTTCTTGTGATCCTAACAGAAGAATTCGGATGAACTAGACCTTGTTGTATCATAAAACCCAACACGTTTGAGAGCGACACTGCCATTTACGGTAATTCTTAACCTAAGTTTCATAATTCAATAGAAAAGGAGAACTTACAAGCCCCAAAAGTATAGTTCCTTTCCGCATCATCTTAAACTAAAGATAAATAGAAAAAAAAATCCACACAGAGGTGCAAAACATGCAATTCACATCAGATTCACAGAAGATAGATCTAGTCTAGCTATGATAGAAATAAAAAATAAAAAATAAAAAGTCTGCCTCCAAAATCCTCGGTATCCTAATAGGTTGGCAAGTGAGTGCTTCAGAGGCAATGGACCATTCATATTACATACAAGGTGAATGTTGGGGCATTGAACATTAGGAACGCTGAGATGTGGAGCCACATCTGGGGGCATGGTATCCCAAATCGGTTATGTATTGGCCGTAATGGCCGATACGTAACAGTAACGGTGGGACCCGTTACTCGATACGGGGTCGAAACGGCTGCTACGGAATTGTAACGGCTATTGAACCGAAAAAAAAAAAAAAAAAAAAAAAAAAAAAAAAAAAAAAAATACTTACCTTTTTTTCCTTTCTTTTCTTCTTCTTCTTCTCTTTCTTCTTCTTTCTTCTTCTTCTTCTTCTTCTTCTTCTCGAGCAGTTGCAGCCGCAAATCCAGAGTCTCTGTTCTTCTTCTTCTTCTTCTTCTTCTTCTCTCTCTCTCTCTCTCTCTCTCTCTCTCTCTCTCTCTCAATCTCTTCTTTCCCCCTTTCCCTCTTTTTTTCTTCTCTCTTCTTTCCCTCTTTTTTTCTTTTCATTTCCCTCTCTCTCCATTTTTTTTTTATTTGCAGCAGCTAGCTGCTGACTGCTGTAGGTATGTGTCACGCAGAGACAAGCGTTGACACTCCTCGAGCTCCGAGTTGTATGAACGGTTCAAAGGAGATCAAACTTATATGGGCTCCACAGTGATGTATTTATTACATCTACACCGTTCATCTATTTTCAAAGATCATTTTAGAGCACCACCCAAAAAATGAATTATATCCAGAGATCATGTGGACCACACCAAAAATAGCAACAGAGATAATGATTTTCATGGTTAAATAATTCATAGGGTGCACGGTAGCGTTTATTTTCCATCCAATCTGATCAGACCCGAGTGGGCCCCACTATGATGTATATATTTTATCCATATCGTCCATCCATTTTGCCACGTCATTTTAGGTCAGGATTCAAAAAATTAGTAATATCCAAATCTCAAGTGGACCACACCATAGGAAATAGTGTTATAGAATGCTCACCATTAAAAATTTCTTAAAGTCCACTGTAATGTTTATTTTCAATCTAACCTGTTAATTGGGTCACATTGACGTGGATGAAGGGAAAACACACATGTCAGCTTGATCTAAAACTTTTCTAGCCCCCAATAAATTTTTAACGGTGAACGTTTAATTATTGTTATTTTTTATGGTGCAATCCATCTGAGCTTTGGATGTGCCTCATTTTTGGGCTCATGCCCTAAATTTATTTGGCAAAATGGATGGACGGTGTGGATATAACACATTCATCATGGGTGGGGCCCAAAAAACTTTGACACGTGTGCTGCACTTTACATCTGAGTCCCTCCTAATTCAAGCCTTAAAAAATTGTACACGAGACATATATTAACTTAAAATTTGACAACTAAATTATGGACTGCAATTGCTAACTCACAATGCCAAAATCAAATTATTTGAATAGTTTTAATTGTTAATTTGTGAACTTTTATTTTTTAAAATAGGGCCTTTTGATTTATTTATTTTTTTTATGATTCACTATCCAATAAATGTCCACCAATTTATAAGTGGGATAATGACAATAAATGGCATGAATTTGAGGCTGATTTGAAGAATAGATTGGTCCTCCAAGTCAGCCCCAAATTGGTAACGCCATCTACCTGAATTTAATTTCATTTTTTTAAAGAACTATTGGGAGAAATGATATCAAGTTGTTAAGTATATAAATTACATATTTAAAAATTAAATATATGAATTTTGTAGTTAAATTCAAGTTACCTGGTTAAGAAATTAATCAGACAGTCCGATACAACTTCTCACCAAAGAGTGGACCGTTACACCACCATAAACATGTTCCAATTTATAAATGAATGCATATTTGGAATGCTTAAAATATTTCGGATTTAATCCATATTTTTTCATATTTTTTTGGCAAAAAAAAAAAATTGCGCCGTTATAGGCCGTTACTCCCCCGTATCGCCGTTACGCCCCCATATCTGTATCGGTTTCGGAGGGCACCGTTACGCCAACCGATACCGATACGAGACACCTTATCTGGGGGCCGCTGGACCAGTCGAGTGCCCTGCTCGACCGGTCGAGTGGCCCACTCAGCCAATCGAGGACTGGCTCAACTCGTTTTCCAGCGAGTTGGGATTTTGGATTTTCGACGTGCTTGACCAGTCATGGGATGTGCTTGACCGGTCGAGGGTGCCGCTCAACCGGTCGAAGACTCTGCACGACCAGTCGAACTTACGCAGATTTAAGTCCGGATTTGATACGAACAACGGAAATTTGAGTCGGTTTTCGCAGAGGTGCGAAAGGGGAGTTGCCTAAACTATAAATATGTCCTTAGGGCTTTTCTAGGGTATGGGAAATAATTCTAAGGTGTGGGCAAAGGGTTTTCTTTGTACTTCCAAGGGAGAGGTTAGTATATTGCCTTGTAATCTTCGTTTTTCTTCATAGTGGAATTTTGCATCCGTGGTTTTTTACCCTAGTTAGGGTTTTTCCACATATATCTTGTCATGTGATTTGTTTCGAATGCTTTGATTCTTTTTCTAGTTTATATTTCTTTCTGTTTATTGTTTGTGGGTGAGACCGGAGATCGGATCTCGGTTCACTGCATTGTTGGCGTGCTGCGCAACAACTGGTATCAGAGCTATTGGTTTAGTTCTATTGGGATCGATGACGGAAGAAGGGAAGATTAGAATTGAAAAGTTTGATGGTTCAAACTTTGCCTTCTGGAAGATGCAGATGAAAGATTATCTGTATCAGAAGGACCTCTATATTCCTATAGGAGGAAAAGAGAAGAAACCAAAAAAGATGACAGATGATGAATGATTTTTATTGGATCGGAAGGCTTTAGGAACGATCTGACTCTCTTTGTCTATGAGCGTAGCCTTCAATATATCCAAGATGAAAACTACGAAAGAATTAATGGAAGCCGTAACCACCATGTATGAGAAGCCATTAGTGTCCAACAAGGTTCATCTTATGAAACAGCTATTCAACATGAAGATGTCAGATGGTGGGAGCGTGGCTTAACATTTAAACGAGTTCAATACAGTCACGAGCCAGTTGGAATCCATTGGCATTTGTTTTAGGACGAGGTCAGGGCGTTATTGATCTTGTCCAGTTTGTCAGACAATTGGGATGGTTTGGTGATTGCTGTGAGCAATTCTTCAGGGTCGACAAAACTGAAATTTGATGATGTGGCCGGTCTGATTCTCAGCGAAGAATCTAGAAGAAAGGCATCAGGAGTTTCAGGGGATTCAGTGAATGCTCTAAACGTTGAAGGAAGAGGAAGATCGCTGAATAAAAGAGGCAATAAACACGAACATTCTACGTCAAGGAAGAAGCCTAAGGGATCGAAAGACAAAGATGGGTGTTGGCATTACGAGTAGAAGTGGCACCTGAAACGTGATTGTAGGGCGCTTAAGAAACAAGAAGAAAGCTCTCAAGGCAGGAAGGATTCAGTGAATCCATCTGAGGAGAGTGACAGTGAGGCATTGATCTGGTCTCTTGGTGCGAGGAATGAGTCTTGGGTTATAGACTTGGGTGCTTCGTTTCATGCCACTTCATGTAAGGAAGTTCTATATAACTATGTATCAGGCGACTTCAGGAGAGTCTACCTGGGTGATGATGAGTCGTGCAGTATTGTTGGAAAACGAGACGTTCGTGTCAATCAGAAAGACGGAACAGTTATGAAATTGAAGGATATCAGACATGTACCGAGCTTGAAACGTAACTTGATCTCAGTGGGACAGTTGGCAGATACCGGTTATGTGACGACATTCATCAGCGATTCCTAGAAGATTACAAAAGGTGCCTTAGTGATATCTTGAGGCAAGAAGGAAGGTATCTTATACGTGACTTTAGGATCATATAGTTCACTCGTAATCTCATCAACTAGAGTGAATAGGTAGTTATGGCATCAGAGATTAGGACATATTAGTGAGAAAGGGATGAAAGTGTTATTGTCAAAAAGGAAACTATTAGGGCTGAAGTCTATTGACTTGGAATTCTACAAGGATTGCGTGTATGGTAAGCAGAAGAGCATAAGTTTCAAGAAGACAGGACGCGCTCCAAAGACACATCTGTTGGAGCTTGTACACACTAATGTGTAGGGACCGGCACAGGTATTATCTCTTAGTGGCTCATGTTACTTTGTTTCTTTTATTGATGATGCTAGTAAAAAATTGTGGGTCTATTTCTTAGAGCATAAATTTGATGTATTTGATGTATTTAAGAAGTGGAAAGTTATGGTAGAAAATGAGACAGGTAAAATAGTAAAATGTCTCAGATCTGATAATGGAGGAGAGTACTGTGATAAGAGGTTTGAGGAGTATTGTGCAACAAATGGAATCAAACATCAGAAAACGATTCCAAGGATGCCACAACAGAATGGTGTGGCTGAGGGCATTAATAGGATTATCCTTGAGCGCGCCAAGAGCATGAGGTTACATGCAGGGTTGCCCAAGACCTTTTGGGCAGATGTTATGAATACTGCCGCATATCTCATCAATAGAAGTCCCTCAGCATCATTGGATGGTGGGATACCAGAAGAAATGTGGACTGGGAAAGAAGTGAACCTTGCACATCTCAGAGTGTTCGGCTTCACTTCATATGTTCACATTAATGCAGAGCACAGAAACAAGCTGGTTGCAAATTCTAGGATGTGCACATTTATAGGCTACGGGAGCATAATTTTGGCTAGAAGTTTTGGGATGCAGAAAATAGGAAAATCATCAGAAGCAAGGACGTAGTCTTTAATAAAAAAAGTGATGCATAAGGACAGTATACAGGAAAATAAGGCCGAGGAGAAAGAATTCGGAGAGTTGGAAGAGTTACCGGACACAGGTGTTACAGCGCCATAGGATGATCATGCACAGGAGCATTATGAGGCGGACCGCATACACCAGTTGTGAGGAGGTATACTCGGGAAAGAAGACCCACGGTCCGATACTCACCCTCCTTATATTATCTACTGCTGATAGATAATGGTGAACCAGAGTGTTTTGAAGAGGCATTACAGTCGGATACACGAGTTAAGTGGGAGCAGGCCATGGATGATGAGATAGACTCTCTTGAGTCTAATCGTACATGGGAGTTAGTCACTCTACCCAAGGGTAAGAAAGCTCTTCATAACAAGTGAGTTTACAAACTGAAGGAGGAGCACGATGGTTCGAAACGGTACAAGGCTAGACTGGTTGTGAAAGGGTTTCAACAAAAGGCAGGTATCGATTATGTCGGGAAACGGTTTTAGGAGATGTCATGCAGACCACTGTTGTTATTTGAAGAAGCTTGATACGTCGTACATCATCCTTCTTCTGTACGTTGTTGATATGCTTGTGGCCGGTTTAAGCATGAAGGACATCTCAGATCTCAAAAGACAACTGTCTAGAGAATTTGCCATGAAGGATTTAGGAGCTGTAAAACAAATCCTAGACATGAGGATAAAGCGTGACAGGGAAAACAAGAAACTAGTTTTGTCACAGGCAGAGTACATAGCTAAGGTACTTGATCGATTCAATATGGGAGATTCTAAGTCGGTTAGCACTCCATTAGCCAACCACTTCAAGCTATCCAAGGAGCAAGGGGCAAAGACGCAGGAGGAACGGGACTACATGGTTAAAGTCCCATACGCGTCAGCTATTGGGAGTCTCATGTATGCTATGGTGAGCACGAGGCCAGACATTGCTCAAGCAATGGGAGTTGTTAGCAGGTTCATGAACAACCCCGAGAAGGAACATTGATCCTCAGATACCTGGTAGGTACTGTGGATATAGGGTTGTGCTATGGTGGATCGAAAATCAAACTACATGGCTACGTAGATTCAGATTTGGCAAAAGATATTGACAGCAAAAGAAGTACTACAGGTTATGTCTTTACTCTGGGTAGTGTTGTAGTTAGTTGGGTCGCTCAGTTGTAGAAGATAGTATCAATCAGTATGACGAAAGTAGAATATGTTGCAGCTAAAGAAGCGTGCAAGGAGATGGTGTGGATGCAAGGTTTCATGGAAGAGTTGGGTAAGAAGCAAGCAAATTGCAAGCTGTACAGTGACATTCAGAGTGCAATACACTTGGCTAAGAATTCAGTCTTTCATTCAAGGACCAAGCATATTGACATCAGATATCACTTCATACGTTCGTTATTGGAAGATGGATCGATTACTGATTCATACAAGTGAGAATCCTGCAGATATGCTGACCAAGGCGGTCACACAGGAGAAGTTGAAGCTCTGTTCAGCTTTGATTGGTCTTCGGGCTTGAAGACGGGGAGGTGGTGCACTCCGGATGTAGAAGACGAAGGGTTGTGGCAATGTGTCTCCAAGTGGGAGATTGTTGAGATGTGAAGCCACATCTCGGGGCCGCTCGACCAGTCGAGTACCCTACTCGACCGGTCGAGTGGCCCACTTGACCAGTCGAGGACTGGTTCGACTCCTTTTCCAGCGAGTTGAGATTTTAGATTTTCGAGGTGCTCGACTAGTTGTGGGATGTGCTCGACTGGTCGAAGACTCCGCATGACCCGTCTTCGACCAGTCGAGCTTACGTAGATTTGAGTTCGGATTTGATACGGACTACGGAAATTTGAGTCGATTTTCGTAGAGGTGTGAAAGGGGAGTTGCCTAAACTATAAATAGGTGTCCCTAGGGCTTTTCTAGGATATGGAAAATAATTCTAAGGTGTGGGTAAAGGGTTTTCTTTGGACTTCCAAGGGAGAGGTTAGTATATTGCCTTGTAATCTTCGTTTTTCTTCATAGTGAAAGTTTGCATCCGTGGTTTTTTACCCTTATTGGGGTTTTTCCACATATATCTTGTCTTGTGGTTTGTTTGAAATGCTTTGATTCTTTTTCTAGTTTATATTTCTTTCTGTTTATCGTTTGTGGGTGAGACCGGATATTGGATCTCGGTTCACTGTGTTGTTGGCGTACTACGCAACAAGGAAAGGGCTCCATCAGACCGAATGGCCACACCCATTGGCTCTACTTTCAAAATCCAAGGAACAAGAAAAAAAATCCACTGTAGCAAATGATGAAATGCATGGATATGATCAGGCAGCTGAGATTTGGCCATCACCACCAGAAATCATAGCCATCCTCGCAGCCACTCCACAATTTGATGACGGAGTGGGGGAATGGAGCGTTCCGGCAGGTTTTATGACGATCGACGGCCTCTATGGGGAACCTGTTGTTGCAATTGGGGCATTTGACCTTCCTTTACATGATCTCGATCTAACACCATTTCGGATAGAAATTGTAATTTTGGGCTTTCTTTTATATTAATCATAGGGGTTGCAATCTCTATTACTCATGTATGGATTTGAGCATGTTTCCCAGCAAACCGAACTGCCTCTGTATTCCTGCAAATCATAATAAAAATCAGATGCCAGATTGCCGACTAATGGAAGTTGACTCGCATTCACAGAAAATCTCCTTCTAAAAGATGAAGGCCTGGTGCGGGTGGAGAGAATCCAAGACGATAAAGGAAGTGACGACCAGCTGAGGTCGTTGAAGGCTTTAGGGATGTTGAGGTTTTAAGAAGAGAATGGCTTTGGATGAAGAAAAGGAAGAGACACCGCGGGGAAGAGTGAGATGGTAGGGTTTCATTTTGGAGGTCTGCGTGTGGGAGAAAAGGGCGGACGAAATTGGATTTCGTTTTGGGGGAGGGGCACATGATGGACGGCCCTTTAAGATTTGGGTTTTATGACCATGGGGCCCACCGTGATGTATGTTATTTATCCACTCCATCCATTAATTTTAAAGTATTATTTTAAGGGTTGATGTAAAAAATGAGTCAGATCGAAGATGTAAGAAGACCACACAAATATTAACAATAAAAATTTAATTTTTATTATTTCTTATGGTGTGGTCCACTTATACCTTTAATCTACATAATTTTTGGGTTCATCCACTAAAATTATATATAAGAATTGATGGACGGCTTAGATCAAACACATATATTCCAATGGGCCCCATGGAGCCCCTTAATAAGGTTCCGATGAGGATGTAGGTTTTCGCTACAGATCAATTAGGTTTTAGCTACGGATTAAATCTGTAGTATAATTACTATAGATTTAATCCATAGCCAAAAACTTTCAAAGTCCGTAGCCTTTCCACGATTTTTTGGTAGTGTATATTTTTAGAGATCATTATAGAGCATTATCCAAAAAATGAATAATATCCAAAGATCATCTGGACCATACCACAAATAGTAGCAGAGATAATGATTTTCACCGTTAAACAATTCGTGTGGTCCACTTGATAGTTAGATTTGTCTTATTTTTCGTCTCAAGCCTTAAGACAAGCTCGCCAAATGGATGGACGGTTTGGATATAACACATACCCCATGATTAGACCCACAGAACTTGCTAATGCCAATACAATAAAGTGCACGTCAAGTGTCAACACAGCTGCACTTTCGTGCTGTGCACGTCAACACAGCTACGCCTACACGCCTTGAGCTCCAAGTTGTATGAACGACTGAAATAAGATCAAAATTACATGGGCCCCACAATGATGTATTTATTATATCTATACAATTTATCCATTTTTCATGATCATTTTAGAGCATTTGGAAAAAAAAAATTGGATCATATCTAAAGCTCAAATGAACCACACTCAAAATAGCAATGAGGGTAATGATTTTCACCATAAAAAAAATCAATCCAAATCACACCCAACCCGATCCAACTCGGTTTCCCTGACCGAGTCGGACTCGGTTCGAGTCAGATGTTCTGGACTCAATCTCAGATCGGATCGAGTTCGGGTCGGCCTATATAGATTTCGGACCAAATCGAGTTGGACCCAATCCGATCCGACTCGGTCCGATGCCCAGCTCTACAAAAGAGGCTTTGAGAAACCCTAAATCCGATGTACGAGAGGCTTTAGAAGTTTTCTGAAATGGGTGTGTGGCTGAGATCGAGCTAGCGTTCAAAACGGCGAGATTCCTTCCGCCTTTTCATTCATTGTAGAAACCCTAAAGTGTGGGCTGGTTGGAGGGCTGAGATTACTCTGAACGAACAGTTGAGATAGTCAGAGCATTCTACTTAGGATTGGTAGCTCGGCAAGGTGAGACGGATTTCCATTCAGGAATGCATCTTATGCGCATTGGTTTGTGCCAAGGATTGTAAGCACACAGGTGCATATCAGTGTGGGATTAGACTTAGGGTTTGGTCGGTGATATCAGCTGATTGCGATGGATGGACCCGATCATCATGATGATCACTCATGATGGACCATAATTCAAAACAACGGGCCCCTTCTTTTCGGCAGGGAAGAAAGAAAGAGAGGAGTTCTCTCTTTTTGGAAGATTTGCGTGTCGACCTGGCTTGACCGGTCTTTGTAGTCCGCTGCACCATGGGTGTGCACAACCTGTGTACACGCCTAGGTCTAAAAGTGTGGTAAGTGTGGTTCATGCACTACTCACTGAAATCCACTCCATCCATCCCCTTTATAGTTCCCAATCAGGGCATTCGGCCAAAGATCAAGTTGATCCAAAGCTTAGGTGAGTCATATTGAATTACTTTAAGTTCTTATATGTATTTCCATCGATTTAATGGTCAGATTGCCCTATTAGCATGATCAAGTTGTATATTGATGGACAAGGCGTTGTAGGCCCAATGGATCAATTTCCCTAAACTTAAGGAGTACTTATATTCAATCTAATGTTCAACATGGTGGGTAGGGAATTTCCTTCAATGCCTAAATCTGCTTCACTCACTAAGTATTATGACAGTGTTATTTCAACTAAGGAAAATTATAGAAAAAGGTTAAATCCTAGACTTTAAAAAATTTCTCGATGATCTTAATCACATCATAATGGGCATTTGTTCTCCCACAGTACGTAAGTTCAATTTGTAAGTTCAATCAACTAAATATGTAATTTCCTAAGGGGACCTAGATTTTTGGTTTATGAGTCCAGACAATTAATAGTTCATAATTGGAGCCTAAGTGTGGGTCTTTATGTTCTCAAAACTTCTCTACTCCAATGGAGATTCCCCCAAGTTCAACTGAGAGTGAAAAGTAAGAAGAAGAAAGTGAAGAGAGAATCAATGTTCTCTCTACTTCTAATTCCATCCACACATCCACGTGCGGGGTCCATTTTGGACGGCTCTCGCGTGCTGCCCTATCCCTGCTCTAGGGAGTGGTGTGTTGGCTCTTCTTCTCTCTTATCTAGAATAGTTATGGGAGAAAGCCTTCTTGATTGAAGGATCGACTGCAATAATTTACACAAAAGTGAGTGCCTTTATTTTCATATTTTCTTTGTAGAAGCTTGATGATATCTTGATGGGGATTTGTATAATTAGGATTAATTAAAATCTGGAATTTTTGAAAATGATTTAAATTCTGCTACGTTTCGAAAACTGTAACAGAAAACACTATTAACATTTTATATCAATGAGCTGGGGGCAGTTTGAAAAATTAAGGCTCTTGAGTCATGGATACTCTACAGCTTAACTGACTAAAATAGTTAATAGGAGTCTTGGATACTTTTTTAGAGGGATTTTATACCGTTGATGTATGAAAAAGTGAATAATTTCATGGTGCACTCGTTTTGTGCCGAGCAATTTTCATGGTTTAGCGATTCGGGCTGTGGGTCTTGTGGGACCTGCAGCAAATGGATGATGACCTCCAATCCAATTGGCCATTTTCCTGGAACCTTTGATTAGGGAGATTTTTGGTGAATCTCATTTTGACACCATTCCCATTTAGATTTGTGAGGATCCTACAATTCCTCTTCTTTATATCTACCATCCTAGTAATACAGCATATTTTGTTTGTCCATCCTAGCCAAGACCGGGAGCGAGGTCCAAGGTAAGACAGCCTATCGCTTAGCAGCGGACCTCCCTCCTCTAGCCCGTGGTTCTTATTTCTTCGACAGGGTCGGTTTAGGTGTTATCAGAATGGGCGGGTAATTTGTTGTTTTTACCTGGTCCTTTGGGTTGTTCTTAAGGTTTTCTTTTCTGGACATTTTTAGGATGGGTGTGGCTGCAAGTCTTTTTGTGAGGCCCACCCATCATACTTGTACATTTTTCCCTATCTATACAACAACCTTCCATTTATATATATATATATATATATATATATATATATATATATATATATATATATATATATATATATTCTGTTTGTCCATCAGCATTGCATGTCGTGAATTGGGCACATTGCAAAATTCATACTAGTTGAATGATCCTAACCTCGGTGGCATCCTGCAAGGTATGATTATAACCAATGAGGTTTCTTTTGTTTCAAGCATCATTTGTAGTGCAATGGATCAGATTGAAAGGGTGATCCAGTCAGTCAATCCACACTGGATTATGTTCACATGGATGCTAGAGATTGGGTGGACCCAGTTTTGGGTGCCTTGGTGGAACATCTACCTTTCTCCTGTAAGTCTAAAAGTGACACTCACATAGAATGTTAAGCCCTGTTGCACTTGATGTCTTAAATCTTATTTTTGGTATGCTAGACCAATCGAGGGACTGGCTCGACCGATCGAGGGAGCTGCTCGACTAGTCGAGGCTTGCTCGACTCGAAGTCCAGCGAACACAGATTTTTGGTGTCCGGGCCGCTCAACTGGTCCAGGGGATGGCTCGACCGGTCGAGGGGGTCCCTCGACCAGTCGAGGTTACGCAGATTCTTGTGCGGATTTGGTGTGGACTGCTTAAATTTGAGGCGGTTTCACAAAGGTGCGAAAGGGAAGTTGCCTAAACTATAAATAGAGGCCCCTAGGGCTTTTCTAGGCAATTCTAAGGCTTCCTAAGGTATTCTAAAGGGTTCTACGATTATTAAAGGGTGTAGCAAGGTTGAGATTCGAGATTGTTTGAATCGAGAAAGTCCTCTCTTTTTGTAATTTCTATTTTCATAGTGGAGATCTGTCACTTTGTGCCATGGTTTTTTCTCACAAGGGTTTTCCACGTTAAATCTGCGTGTTCTCTTGTGTGCTTGGTACCATTGGATTGCTATCCTAGATCTAGATATGTGCGACTACGTAGGCCAAAATCCCAACAAGTGGTATCAGAGCAATTGTTTGTTGGGGCACAAATCTGAATCTGAAGGATTAGTAATAATGACAAGCACCAGGTATGATATTGAGAAGTACTTAGGGAAAAAATAATTTTGAGTTATGGAAGATGAGTTCTTTAATCAAGGCGAAGATGGTGCTCTTGAGGAGCGAAAGTCTACTATGACTGATGATGAATGGAATACTCTTAATAAAAAGGCTTTATCATCGATCCATTTATGTCTCACGAATGAGGTTCTCTACAACATCATAAGGGAGAAAACTGTAGCTAAGTTATGGGCGAAGTTAGAGGATGTCTATATGAAAAAATCCTCGAAAAATCGCCTACACTTGAAGCGGCACTGGTATAACTTCAAGATGACAGAGGGTAGAGATTTGGAGGCTCACATCAACAACTTTAATAAATTAGTTTGCAAATTGCTAGATATGGAGGAAATGATGAAAGATGAAGAATAAGCATGTATGTTGCTGAATTCTCTTCCAGCATCGTATAAGTCATTCAAGGACACTATGTGCAGCATGAATAAAACCCTAAGTGTCAACACCATTATCTCAGCCCTTCAAGGGAAGGCTATGAGAAAGTTAAATGGCGACATGGGGGTAACTTCTGATGCACTGTTTACGAGGGAAAGGAATTTTGAACAAGGTACATGTTCTTCAGGTTCTAGATCCAAATCTAAGGGCAAGGGCAAAGGAAAGGTAAAGTGCTAGAATTGTGGGAAGGAAGGACATGTGAAGAAGGATTATGGAAATCCTAAATCTAAGAGAGAAGATTCTAAGGCTTCATACAGGGAGGCCAATGCTGCCACGTCAGATGGATCGAGTGGATGTGATGGTAATGTTTTGTCTGTGTCTACTATTAGGCGACCATATGATGATCGTAAGGACGAGTGGATGTTAGACACAGGAGCGTCTTTTCACATGATTCCTCATCGAAGTTGGTTCACAAGCTACAGGGAGTGTGTTGGTGGACAAGTATTTATGGGCAATGACATTGCCTGTAATGTTGTGGCTGTTGGTTCGGTGCGCATCAGGATGTTTGATGGGGGTAGAGCGTACCTTGACTGATGTCAGGCACGTTCCTAATTTGAAGCAGAATATGATTTCTCTTGGTGTACTTGAGCCAAAAGGATGCAAGTACATAGGTATTGATGGTGCTCTTAAGGTATCTAAGAGGGCACGGGTAATCATGAAAGCGCAACGACTCAGTAACTTGTACAGGTTGATCAGGAGCACTTCAAAATGTGGAGCTGCAGTGGATGTAGTGGATTCCACCTCTGCAAGTGTGTGGCATATTGGGCATGGCAACATGAGCGGGCCGGGTAGGAAGGCTGAGACGTGCGGACGTGGATACAGAGCAGGTGGAGTAGCCACCTATGAGAAGAATCAAACAGCATGATCACAGGATATCGGCGAGGTACATGGACGACTCCAATATCGCAAGGATTCATCTTCTATTCAGATGGCTCTAAGTGAGCCTGGTGCTGAGAAGTGAAAGGTAACTATGGGCAATGTGATGGATTCGTTATATCAGATTGACATATGGGAGGGGTTGGAGCTTCCAGTGGGCCAGAGAGTGGTCGGATGCGGGTAGATCTTCAGGAGGATACAACATAGATATAGGGCGAGGTTGGTAGCGAAGGGTTATGCTCAGAGAGAAGGGATCGACTTCTCAGAGATATTTGTGCCGATGGTATAACAAGTGTCTATTAGATCCGTGATTGGCGCTGTTTGGCCAATGTGATCTTGAGCTAGAAGGATGGATGTGGAGTCTGCACTTCTGCAAGGGTAAGTGAAGAGCAGATCTACATGAAGCAACCAGAGTGGTTCGAAGTTAAAGGGGCTGAGAAAAGACTTTACAGGAGGTCGTGGTTTGACCTGTCGCCTCGGCAGTGGTTTGATTCCTTCATGGTGAGTCAAGAATTGATGACATGTAGATCACCAATTATGATATGTTTAAAATCAATGTACTGAAGACTCGGTTAAGTGGGACATTCAGGGTGAATTATCGGGGGGCTGCAAAGATGGTTCTCAGTGTTGAGACTGAAAGAGAAGTAGGCTTTGGTTATCTCAGGTAGAATACCTTGGGTAGGTATTGATCAAGGAAGTGATGGACCATGTAAAGCCGGAGAGCATTCCCTACACGTCTCTACTCAAGTTTTCCTCAGGACATGTCCCAAAATAGATGAGGAAAAGTAAGATATCTCATGAGCCATATTTGAAGGCGGTTGGCAGTGTATGCCAGGGTCTGGATTAGATTAGTTATTTCACAGGCTATCAGTGTTGTGAGCAAGTACCCCTGCAAGCAATATTGGGTAGCAGTGGGATGGTAAGAAGACTATGTCTTTGCTTTTGAGAAGACAAGAGCAAAGGTGGTTGAGCACATGGATTTTGATCCGGCAGACACGCTCACCTAGATCATTCCTGCAGAGAATTTCAAGGTCTCTGTAACTTCTCGGGGCTTGGCGATGGCGGAAAAGAAGGACGAAGTGTGCAAGAGAAGCTATAATGTGATATATAGATAAAAGAAGAGGACAAAGAGCTACATGGTTGAAGATTGAAGACATGGGGGAGATTGTTGCACTTGATGTCTTAAATCTTATTTTTGGTATACACGACCGGTCGAGGGATTGGCTCGACCGGTCGAGGGAGCTGCTCGACTCGAAGTCCAGCGAGCACAAATTTTTGGTGTCCAGGCCACTCGACCAGTCGAGGGGGTCCCTCAACCAATTGAGGCCTCGGCTCGACCAGTCGAGATTACGCAGATTCTCGCGCGGATTTGGTGCGGACTACGTAAATTTGAGGCGGTTTCACAAAGGTGCGAAAGGGAAGTTGGCTAAACTATAAATAGGGGTCCCTAGGGTTTTTCTATGCAATTCTAAGGCTTCCTAAAGGTATTCTAAAGGGTTCTAAGGTTATCAAAGGGTGTAGCAAGGGTGAGATTCGAGGTTGTTCGAATCGGGTAAGTCTTCTCTTTTTGTAATTTCTATTTTCATAGTGGAGATCTATCGCTTCGTGCCGTGGTTTTTTCCCGCAAGGGTTTTTCACATTAAATCTGCGTGTTCTCTTGTGTGCTTGGTGTCATTGGATTGCTATCCTAGATCTAGATCTGTGCGACTACGCAGGCCAAAATCCCAACAAGCCCTACTACATGCATAGTCAACCCATGATTAATGTTTCAATGACATTGGCTGATATATCCACTGATGTTATGAATATCAGGTGTGATTCAAAACTCAGTTATATTCACAGAAGTCCCCCCAGTTGGTCAATATATTGCATGCATCACACGCTTTCTCACACTTATTGCATGTAACATATGTATTATTTATCTCCCCTTTATCAAAGTCCAAACTGATACACACTTATATTGTGGGAAATTGAAGAAAAATGTCATTTTTTTTTGTCAAAATTTTTGGTGGAAATTGTTTCTAGGCATGTTTTGAGAACTCCACTCAGATGAGTTGTTTTGCATCATAACACGATTTTGGTGGAGAAATCATGATCCGAAACAGGAATATGGTCAGAACCCAATAGGTCATTTTTTATTTATTTTATTTTAGTTGTTTAAATTCATTTTTTGAATATATATTAAGAAAAAAAAAAGTGTAAATCCATATCTATGCATGAGTTTCATGCATTGACATGGATTTTAAGCAAGAAATTTCAATTTTGAATATGGAAAATGGAGGAATTGGGGAATTCTGAATTTCCTCCATTTTCAATCTTTAAATTATAATCTTGGTGTAGAAAAAATATATGTTGATGAGTCATACAGATTCATTACCAAGGTATTCCATAATGATAATGGCCACCACTATCACCTTTACAATACAGCTTGTAACGGCCATTACAGTTTCTTCTTCGTCTGTTTTTTTTTTTTTTTTTTTTTAAAGAAAAAATCCAAAAACCTATACCGGTTCTGTTATGGAATGTTATGCGGCCGTTACGGCCTTTACGGGGGTGTAACATGCCGTTACGAGTCAATTTTATTTTATTTTTCGAAATGTTGTTATGGCCATTACAACCATGCAATGTGTAACTGTTGCCACTGTTATCTTTATGTAATAACCTTTATGGCCTCGTAATGGCCATTACGGCATATCATCTTCATACTACAAGAAACTGGCCTTTAGCGGCGGTCAAAACCGCCGGCAAAGGCCCATAAAACCGCGACATCCTTTGCCCGCGGTCAGCTAATAGCCGGTACAGCCTCGGTTGATAAAGGTTTTACCGGCGGTCAGGACCTTTACTGATGATCGTGCTGGACGCCACTAAATCGCCAGTTTTTGCTACACTACTAGAAAACTGGTCAAACTACGGATAAAATCCGTAGCTAAAGATGATTAGCACAGTCGACCGTAGCCATATGTATTAAATCCGTAGCTATAGGGATCATGGCCACCAACAATCCATAGCAATAGAGGAAATCTTTCTTATCAAAAAGTTTTAAAAAAAAAAAAAAAAAAGAAAGAAAGAAAAAGAAAAGGTGACCCACATGGATCCTAGTTGTTGTTGTTTTTTTGTTTTTTTGTTTTTTTACACCAGTCTAAGCAGCTAACATACCTTGGTTAATGTCAATGATTGCCATTGTTTCCAAGGGACTCATTTCTTTTGTCGATCTTTGGTGAGCTGTGTAGCAGTAAAAGGCATCAGCACCAGTATTTTGGAGTCCTTCAGCAGGTTCAGGCCCTCAATGATATTGAGGTTCACCACCTGTGAGCGGAGGTTCTCTGTTTTGTCTACCAGAAGCTCAATCTTCTCACCACGGTCCAGAACTTGCACAAAGGGAGATTACAATGGGTTTATGTTGTTCTGCACATCACACGATTTAAATAATTTGGGGGCTTCAAAAGACAAGACTGCATGGAGGACCCTAATCTTGGCATTTGGGTGGCCCAAGGAAAAAGATTTTCCTAACTGCACAAAAAATAAATCCAATATATTCAAGTCAATGCCATCCATGCTCTTTGTCATGAACTCATTTAATTCTTGATTGTAGTATCAACATATTTAAATCATAATTTTGAAACTAACTGCCTGTCTTTATCTCTACATATAAGACTGTTGATTTAGAGAGACTATGGGACCACTGAAACTCCATTAGTTTAAAGGTTTTTGTCTTCCCTATGTTGTTGAAGATCTACTAGGTTCAACATATATTTCATAGGCCACAAAATGAAGATCACAAGATAATCTTGCTCACTGTCAGAAATTTACTATTATATCTAGAGACTTCAAATTTGGATGATGGAAAGTAGAAAGTGTGTCAATGGATCCCTTACATGCGCATGTTGGCTCAGCTGAGTATTCCAACTAGGGATCTGATCTAAAAACCTGCTCTCCCTACAAGATAAAACCCTGCATTCCACTGAAATTATGTGTTTAACTGGGATTCAGCAAACTGTAAATGTGAGAGACGACATACAAACCTGGAGTATACTTCGAGTTATTTTGACAAACAATCAGTTGTGTATGTCTTTGTAAGTGGACACAGAAGGAAAACATAACCATGAGACTTCATCACTCCACGATGTTAAACATCTGTTAGATGTCTTGCTCCACAATATATCCACATAATAAGGGCTAAATGAGAACAATTTTAAATTATTACAGATTTTTACAATGATATGCAGAGAAAAAGTTCTGTCATGCATTTTCTACTTTCGAATACAAGAACGGAATGTAAAGTGAATCAAGTTTTCAAGAAATGCTATATTGCAAAAAGAATGAATCATCTATACCTAAGAAGTTGTAAATGGACGTAGCAGAAGGGGCAGGAGAAATCCCCTCCTTCGGAGATATCAATTCCAGTAAACGGTTTTGTGACTCAAAATCGAGCCTTTGACATAAGCACGTACAACAATAACTCCGTAAAATCCCCTTATTTGGAAATATCAATTCCAGTAAACGGTTTTCTAGAGGAATTTGTTACACCCACTCGAGCTGTTTGCAGATACTGACTGGTTAAAGATGGGGTGAAAGTGGGCCTGGCTTGCCCATGCCCTGCCACCATGAGGATCACCTAGTGCAAAAATCAGCCCCATCCATGTTTTTTAGACTCAGCAACTTGGATCGATTCGTTCGGTCTTGAGTTGAGTTGTGACTTGCCTGAGTCGGGTATTAAATTGGCAATGGTAACAAAGACAGAGAGAGACAGTGGAAGAATTGTTATTCCTTTACAGTGCCCGCACATAGATTGGAATCCTTGGAACCAGCTGAATGTGAGCCGAGCTTCGAGTGGTGTAGGAATAGAATGTAACAATATAGGGAGACTAACAACATAAGAAGAGATAGGAAACAGTTTTGTGTGGAACAGAAAGCAACTAACAGCTGAAAGGCTCAACAATCGCGTGTATAATTCTACATGGAAAAAAAAAAAAAAAAAAAAACAACAAGAACATGGTTTTACAAGTATTAACAACTATTTTCTGTATTTTCCAGGTTACTACAAAAATCTATGAATCAAACTTGCACAGGGCCCAGATATCCAGATAATTTTTTAGACAATTTCACATCTAGGAAGAAATAAACCAATATCAGCAGTCTTCCACCACAATGAAGTGGGAAAATGAACCTGATCAGCTATGAAAAACATGTGGCTATGGAAACACTATTACAGAAATGGCCAATTTCAATTAAAGATCACATATTTAAAAATTACTTCCTTTCACTAAATAAAACAAACGAGATAGAACAAGGAAACTCAACTTTCTACCATACTTGGTTCTCCAACCCCAGAAAGTCTCAAGTTCAATTCTTCAATCTTGAACCCTGAGACTCAAAACTCCTTTTCAATTGGTCAACAAATATAATTGAATTAAAGAGGAGAAAATCAACATTTGTGTTATGGAAGAATCAAGCCTATGTTTACACTGAAGAAGCCTGCAAAACAATGCAGTTGGCTTTTGCTTTGCAAAGTGGCTCTTGAGAAACCAAATAAGTTTTTGAGGAATGCCTGAGGATGGCTTTCCCAATACCCAAGCAGCGTAGGCAATCTCTTTCACAAGAAATATGTTTCCACAAAAACAGATTCGCTTGGAAATTGAGATCCATGGAGTTTCATGGAAATCGGAGTTCTTAGCAAGAGTTCAACACAAACAGCACAAACCTACAGGAAGAGCTTCACAATAGTACAGACATTTTAAAAGAATAAAGCTCTGATGAAATAGTCACATATATTCATATTTCAATATGTCATTATAAAGTCAAGGGGCTGAATATTGATATCACGTGACTGCATTCTATTTGAAACAAAATCTCATATTTATCTCAAAACACTCGCTTAGTTTTTAATGCCTAAAATCTAAATTCAATACTTGCATAAAAGCTCACCTTTGAATAATGGATACTCCACACAACTTCTTGTAGAAGACTACTCCGGTGTACACAGACCCTGGATAGAGAAAAAGGAAGTCTACTCTGATGCATCTCTCATGTTAATGATGCATTGTGATCGACCGCAAGCAAACAACATGCCCCAATATTAAGATAATCAAATGCAAACATTATCAGTTAGAGGAATAACAAACTACTCAAATGCGACCGTTATCAATTAGAGGAATAACAAACTATGTTACATAAATGTGAGGTAATGAACAGATAGTACATGGCTTGCATGAAGTTATATTGCGGGCTTCTAAACAAGAAATCACTTGTTATGCATGCCTCACTAAGCATGAAGTCGTGAAAATTCTTACTTGAAGGCGACTATGGACACCCAACATGAAGTCGTGAAAACGGATTCACTTTTTCCTCCAGTTAGATGGCCTGTGTAAAGAGAATGGAAGTATTAGAAGTCACTAATCCATTGAGTGGACAAACATATAGTTTTATGGCTCAGATTTCAATTTCCTTGCAACTTACCCATAACAAACAACCCATTTGGGATATTAAATCAAGATCTAAAACTACCATGAAATATTCATTGAGGAGAATTAAGTCTCTTGTCTACTCTACAAATCAGAATAGGAATAAACTTTCTCACTGATGTGGACATTCTTCAAGTTCATGCCGGTAAAATCATCAACATATATGTAAGAACTAGAACCTTATGACCCAAGGTCCTCTTCAAGATCCTAGGGGAAGCCTTACAAGTGGTTCACTCCATACATCACCATTTCAAATTCAGAAATGCAAGTAAAACATACAAATGGAAGCACGGCCAGGTAAAGTATAATTGATCCATTTCACATGAATTGGTACTGATTTTCCCGGAATCATGATACCCAGATACTTTGAGAAAGATCAATCACCCATGCATATTAACAGACAGCTGTACTTGTTGAGGGATGATTTGTAATGGCATTCCTGTAATTCTTTTGTGATGACAAACTTGCAACTATATTGCTTTCTGGATCTCTCCAATCCTCCTAGCTATTCTAGATTCTTCCTGCATTTGGTACTAGAGGTTTATAGATATCATATCTTGCATTCTATCACTTAAAATTGTCTGCACTCAACATGGTATCTGAGCAAGTTCTCTGATCCTGTAGAAAATTTTTAGGCTTCACATCTCTGTGGACGTAACTAGTATAAGACACAGAAGCATGGTGTTGGAAATAGAAACATAAAAACTATGACAAATAGAAAAGGCAAATTTCCAAGACTTCATCAATTATATATCACTTCAACTCAATAAACAAAAACACAAACAGGAAAAGCTGGAGAAAAAACTAGAATCTGAACATTACAGTAATAACCTGGGACTGACTGTTGCAATTGAATTAGGTTTTATCAACATCATGTAAATGCAATTTTCCAACATTTTTAATTTCATCAGCTTAAGGTTTGTAGTAACACACCCACATGAATGGCCTAAAGCTCAAGCCGAATGTGTAGAAAATGTAGATATTTGAGTGTACTGTCGTAGGTCTTAAAAATTATTCAGCTACTCCTAGAGCAGATAACTATAAAACATAAGCAACTTAAGAAATGTGTAATAGGAAATGTCCATTTTGATTTTGAACTCGATGACGAGTGATGCTGCAGCCTAGGAGTTGGTTCCACGAAAGCCCAGGAGTGGGCCCCACAAGCTGTTTGATCAGAGATTAGGGGGCCCTACAATAACAATCCAATACAGAGTTGAGTAATTGGTCAAGCTTTTTTGTATTAAAAAATCTTATGTGGTCAGACATTTCAAGCAATTGATCAACATTTCAGATAACCAATTTCTACAAAATAATAATAATAAAAACCTGCACTGCATCTTCCCTTCACAAACCCCCATGCTCCAGTTTTTCATTTATGCCATGCACTTACTGTTTGTGCCCAAACACAATAGCAATATTTCTCTAAAATTTCAACTAACCTGATGATGCATTCGGAACCAAAGTTTATTCATCTCTGTGAAGTTTTGAAGTACAAATTCCATAACATCATTAACAGTGTTAGCATCCCTGTAGGAAGACAATGGACATGGTATAGAGCATTTTATCGGCGATCTATAAAAAGATATCATTCATTTTTCAAGATATCTACACCATATATCACATAAGAACCTTAGATCTGACAAGAAATCAAGGAAAATCAAAGTAGAAGGGCGGAAAACGATGACATCGCAGGAAAAAAAATCTCAGATCTGAGGAAAACTCACTGACCTGGATGTTGTGCTCGAGGTCCCAACATGAAAACCCTAATCCTCTATATAATCCAAAAGAAGCAGGAGATATCGATTTTCTCCATTTTACGTTGATCCGATGATTTGTACAGAGAGCTCAATGGGATTTTATTTTGTACCATTGTTATCCCTAGCAATTTATTTGTAGGCCACTGATTCACGGGTTAGAATCATCCGATCTGGGAAGTTTTTAAGCACTAACATCCATTATGGGCTCCTTCAAATCAATGGTCATTATCCCCAAAACATAGGACCTTTATGCACAAAACTCCTTGCAAGTTTGATGAATTGTAGTTTTTACCATCCTTCACATTTTACTCACTAAGATTCTACTCTTTCTTCTTATCTCAACAGTCAAGTCATTGTTAATAAAAATAAACAAATAAATAAAAATCAAAAGAACTGAATTTTTAAGATCAAGAGTAAATTAAAAATGACAAAAGTAGAACAATAGAAATCCAAGAAAGAAATGTGAACAGGCATTTTTTTAATCAGTTGGATTTATGATCCAATGAGTGGCAAGCTATTTATGAAGACATGATCCACCATTAGCAAGATTTTGCCTTTCTCATCAACTCATCTCCACTGTATATGTGCCACATGGTTTGTCAATATGAAAGGCCACCATGTGGATATACTGTGGCTTATTAAAAAGAAAATAACAGGTGCAACTCTAGCCTATTAGAATTAGACCAATGTGTGAATTTTTCCCCAACCTTTCTAAACCCTCCATTTGCAAATCAATGATGTGACAGACAAGATAGTCCAATCCCCTCTCTTTTTTATTTCTACAGTTCATTTATACGGCTGACCACTTGATTAATGGTCCCAATCGCCCTCAATATGTGCCACGTGTACAGTAGAGATGAAAGAGAGAGTGATCAAAAGAAAACCATAGTAATCTTAAACAGTATAACATAACAATCACCCACTAATCGACATTACCGAATAATTAACAGAAATCCTAGTCATTATTAACAATTCCGAAAATAACACAAAAATGGGAAATGAATAAGAAAGTCTACTAAAAAGCACCGAAAATTTTGAATATTTTCCGGGCGAAGAAACTTCAGTAGGCGGAGCTGTTACCGTTCGGTCCGAGCGAAGTTCAGGTGATGGTGGAGAGCTGCTTGCAAGCATCAATGTTCTTGAGGACCACTTTGTTGAAGGCATATTGCCATATCCAGAACAAAAATTATTCCATATCAGAACTGAAATGAATATGAAAATGGTAAGGTGAAGTAATGAACCTTCATCTTATTAGGTACGTCCTCATAGTAATGAACTTTCATAGAGGAAGACCCTCTCATACTCATGTACATGATACCTTAAGTAGTTGTGTATTCTAGTAATGTGCATAAGCTTGTTTGGTTCAGCTTTACCAAGTCTCTTGATGTAGACCGGTCTTCCTTCTTATCAAAAAAATACAGCAAAGTGGATCTGTTCATAGACATTCTACTTATCAAAAAGAACGTTAATATACACATCCAACAAGAAACATTCATGGAAATATAGCATAATAAAACTTATGCAGAAAGTTCTTCCATTCTGCTTGTTGCTAGACCTGCCCTTGCAGATTCTTGCAAAATCAACACTCCCGTGGAGGATATACATGATCAGATGTTAGCTGCTCACAACAAACACTTACTACCATGATTGGAAGGATCAAGTCAATCACTGATGCAACCAAACGCACCTTTGGCCATTTAATGCAACCAAACGCTATAGTGGAGACTTTTATGAAAAAAGAAACTGTAATGAAGCATCAAACACATGCTAGTGTAAGACGCTGGTTACTACGATAAGGACAGTGAGAGGTTACCGTAAAAGAATGTCTCATAAGCTTCCCAAAAGAATATAACTGTCATGAGAGCCATTTAAGTGCCCAGGGAATTGAATAACATAGAATAGAAAGATCAAAAAGGAAGGGCACAATTGACAGCTTAACACGATAAGTATGGTGACGGCAGAGCTAATGCACATCAAAGGTCATGTCTTCAGAAGGCTTGTATGATCTGAATTTTTCTTTACTGATAGTTCAAGTTTTTCAGAACCGAATGAAACTAATCCTTTTCCAAAGTTCTTCGTCACATTACCTAAGAAATGAAGGGAAAAATCTCTGTGTTGATGTTTAATAAATCAACATGGGCAGCCCTTTCCAAATCTGACCTAGCAGTCCTCTCCCTTTCCAGCTCCTGTAGATTGGCAGGAATGCAGATCAATAGGTCAGCTTCATAATTTAATGCATTTCTTTTGAAAGAAAACATTAAATTATTAAGAATGAAAACAGACAAAGACAAGAAATCAATCCCATAACTACAAAGCCGCTAAGGAAATTCAAAAGAATCTAGAAGATTGGGCTTTGTCATTCGAACATTGAGGCATGATTGTTTTACAATGAATAATAGAAAACTGAGTAAAAGCATCCACAACCAACAGTGCTTCCACCCACATGTTAGTGGCAAATGACATGTTATGAAGAAAGTTCCTACAAACACCAATAAGCGTTAAGTAGATAAGGCATGTTGGGCCCTCAACAAACACAAGAACAAGAACAAGAACAAGTTCCTACACAAGAACAAGAACAAGAGGTACTTTAAGTAGATAAGGCATGTTGGGCCCTCACAGTCAAAAGGATAAACTGTTTGCAGAAGCTTGGTTTGAAAGCATTAGTGGACCACTAAAACTTGGGGCTTTCCGTGCAACACAGCTTACCCTTCTCATTTGCAGGCTGATTTTCGCCTTCCCACCTAATAACAGTAACAAACAGAAAACCTGATGCGTCTCATCTTTGGAGCATATAAAATTGCCTTGACACTTGAACATGACACCAATGAAATGAAAGTAATGTAAAATAACGACAGTTCACAAACAAGAAAAGTCAAGATAATGTGTGCAGAACCTTCTACTGCATTATAACTGAATCAGTAGTGCTTTTGTTTGGCTAGTTACATCAGTCACGACATAACAAACTTCAGAGTTTCCCAGATACGACATCCCATTTCAATAGTGAGAAGGAAAAAGTCACGGTTTTAATAAAAAAGAAGAGAATGAGTTGATCCATTGGATCTTTCAGAAAAAAAGAAAAAAAGAAAAAAAGAAGAGCTGATCCAATGGAAAATGAACTGCAGAAATTAAATTTCACAATGAGCAGTCTATACACTGGATGGTCTGGTTACATCAAATGTGCACAAGTTCATAGAGGAGGAGATTAGAAATAAATGGATAATGGAATAGTACAATGAGCAAAAATTCAAAAAAGTTCTAATTTGGATAGCTATCCCATTCAAACTGCACTGCAAAGAATGATTAGAAAAAAAATTTGTGCATAACATACTGATACAGTAACGATATTCTGTATTTTTACAACTAGCTTTTGATAAGGAAGCCTTAGCATGGAATGGAGACATTTTATTCCAAATATCAGTTCAATCACTCAATCATTTATATCATTATTATGGACTTTCCTACTGCATCAAGTATCAGATCCACACTAATGCAAGACAATCAGAAAGGTTCAGCTCCAAACAAAACATCAATGCCAACTAATAGATGCAATGAGAAGGAAAAAGGAATATAACCCTAAAAGATCCCTGGGAATAGTCATCTATTGCTCTACATAAATGCAATACTTCCAAAATTCAACTTCGGGTACATATCAGATGATGAGAATTTTGTCCAAATTTCATCACTTATTACATACAGAAGTACCAGTGAAGAAGCATGGAAAAAAAAAAAAACACAAAAACGGAGGAACCAGTAAACCCAGTTAAAACAAAATCGACTCCACTTGCATCAATTCAGAAACAAAAAGATGTTGCAATGCATGAATCACTAAAAGAATGTCCGATATCTGAGCAGCCCATAGAAATAATTTATGGGGCCACAACCAAACTCTATGAATCAGTCAAAATCAGAACAGATCCTTGGGGCTGTTACTGGCCTGCAATTCTGCACTACAACTTAAAACCATGGAATTTGATAGGATACTGCCCAACAAAACTCCACTGCTCATGACAAGCATAGAAACACCAAATTCACTCCCATGAGCTGAAGGATTGAAGGATAGAAGCCCACAATGGCTTTTATTTTAGGCAATGCTTGGTAGAGCTAAAACTAAATTACAGTAGGAACATGGCCTTCCAAGAGCAATTATTAAACCTTTTCCATCCTTTTTTAAATTTAAAAATTAAAAATAAAAAAAATAAAAAAAATAAAAAATAATAAAAAAAACATAACAACAAGCTTCATTAAAGAGGCGTTGAGATAGCACCAAAAACTACAAACAAGAAGACACATGGGCATTGCCCAAAAGGAAAAAATGGTCCCTCATAGCAATTATTAGTGTTGAAACTATAATGATTAAACCTTTTCCATCTTTTCTTTGGTCATTTTGTGTTCAAACTATAATGCTCTTAAATTCCAAGATTTCTGAACTTATTCAAAATTACAATTCCCATGGGAAAAGGCCAATAACAGAGCCTGGCAGGAAACGTTCCTACGACAAATTACTTTTAGTCCCGCTGCCAAACAGAACCTTAACCACAATGAGAGGCTTAAAGATAGGCTGGAAACCCAGTGATCCAATAACAAACCATGATTTTATTTTAGGATGCACATATATGATTGCTCCCTCAGATTATCAATTCATTAGATGAACATATCAAAAATTTGTAGCTCAAATTGTATTGAAAGCCATACCTAAAATAGTATTTGGCATGGCTCTTGGTATATTTAGTTTGATGACTCCAAACATGACATGTTGTTTCACCATTAGCTTCAGGAAACCTCGTTACAAAACAGATAAATTACTTAGATTGTAAAGCCCTTCTTATTACATATGCAAGCAACAACTAGGAAGCCAAATGAGTTTATTAGCAGTCTTCTTTCCCACTCTAGGTAATTTCCATTTGCATCCCCTGCAGTTCAAACTGTGCCCATTCAAGTTCACGAGAAACATTCCACTGCTAAATAGCTAAAATCATCTGATCAGGGAGATTTTGGACTAGGTCATCTAATCTATGACATGACAAACAGTTTTAACCACCAAAACATTCCTTGTTGAGCCATTTCATCAAACAGTTAGCATGCATGAAATACATCAGGTATTCCACAATGGGGTTTTTAGTTTTTATGGCTGTAACGGACTTCATGGCCATAAAGCAACAATATTTTAATATTAATCAGAGATTATGCCTCCCATGTGGTACCCTGCCATGTCATGTGTGAGTTTGCGCTCATCGGCAGGTCATCCAAATTGCCTATAATAAATCCAAAGCATATTATTGAGGTACCTCTAGCCACAATTGAACTCACACCAAACACACTTCTCACATATCAAACAACAACAAACACCAAGAAATTCTAAGACAGTAAGTAGCAGTCGGGGTTTGGAGTAGTTGGAATCGTCAGTGAGTCCCGAGTTAGACTCATCATGGAACCACCCAACCGATCTTTGAGCATCAAGAATGAATTGCGAAAGCACTAAAAAATGAAGTCAATGGGAATTTAGGGGAAGTCGGTGAGATTTCAGAGAGAGAGAGAGAGAGAGAGAGAGAGAGAGAGAGAGGTGGAGAAAAAACCAAATGGCCTTGCTGCGCAAAACCCACCCCAAAACCCTAGTCTTCTGCAATGGGATCATGAAACCATGGCAAGATCCTGTCGCTTCCTTGCAAGGATCAAAACTCACTTCAAGAATTATCTTAAAAACCTCTTCGAGTCCCACCCCATAGAATTATGCTCGTCCTTCTCGAGAATCTTCAAAACCCCTTTGAAAAAACCCACCTCACATGATAAAATTAGGCCCCTGCACGTCTGAAAATCGAACTCCTCTTCCGCTTTCTTCAGCACGTCTGGAATTTGCAATTCAATGCCAATCAGATCTATAACTCCAAACGCCTAAAAAATCAAAAAACGGGACTTCTCTCACAAAATGCAATTTCTACAAGAAACGCTCCACCAAATGCTTCGACCTCAACTAGATTTGCTCCAAGCCATATTCAAAACCCTAAAAAAGAGTGAAGGGGGAAAGGCTAAAGAAAATCCAAACTAGATCTGCTACAAGTTGTAGAGAGAGAGAGGGAGGGAAAGGGAATAGCGGAAGAGGGCGCCGAGAGAGAGAGATAGAGAGAGAGAGAGAATGGGGGCGGACGGTGCTGGGAGTGAGAGAGAGAGGGAATGGGGTGGAGGGCGCTGGTAGAGAGATGATATAAGAAACGAACGCTCGTTTCTTTTAATTAGCGCAAAGAGTTCCCCTGACACCACACTTTCGGCGGCGCTCATTTCCTTCTGTCGTCAGTAGCCACACGAAGCCCAACGATTCTTACCTTTGCCCGTGGTTCACATTGGTCATCGGAAGGGAAAAAAAAAGAGTCGGTAATGGCTCACTTTCTTGTAGTGCAACTTGCTTCTGGAGGTTTATGGCCAAATATGTTTTGCCTTGTGTTGCGGTAATCTTGCGTTTTAAAGCTTGTCACTTATAGGTCTTCCCAAGTAGAACCACTTGTATTCAGTCATGTGTCACAAGAAAAGTCATTGCCAATTAAAACAGGAGTCATGAAAATCCTTTTAGGTCATTATGGTACCGATGGCCTCTCTTATTTTGCAATGTGTCTTTATAACAAATTTTCACACGTGTGTTGAAATGTGTCTCGTATCGACAACTTTTCTTACACTTCACGATCTCCTCCTGAAGATCGCATCTGCTGCGGAGATCTCATCTTGATCTTGCTTGTAGTGGTACCACCACGTGTTGATCTACTGGCCATCAGATCTAGTGCAGTCAGATTAGGGGTAACCGTAGTTATGAAAAGATAAGCTTGAAAAAAATTAGATGGGCCCCATCAATGGGAATAACGTAAACTTATGCCTAAAATATGCAAGTTCACGTGTTGTGGCCTGTTAAAATTGTGGCACCAAAGTCACTATTGGGTCTATTCTTTTTTTTTCTTTTTTCTTTTTTGAGCCCATATGACCTGTGTTTCATGTTAACAAGGCTCAATTGTTAGTGGACCGTTGGAGAGATATTTATGATATTTCTCTAATGAAGGGGTGGTTTTTAGGGTTAGTTATATTGGGGTTAAGAGTGACATACGATTTTTATTTTTTTAAAATGCTTTTTAGAGCCTCTAAGAGAGAGAGAGAGAGAGAGAGAGAGAGAGAGAGAGAAGGTTTTTGTTGTATGTTCTCTCTATCCCTGTAATCTTATTTGAATAGTAGATTGATGAGTTTGTGCCGTGGTTTTTTTTAACAACAGTTTTCGATGTAAAAATCATGCGTTTTATATACGTTTGATTGGATTTTCGTTTTCTCTTGTTTATTTCAATCCAAATTAAGGTGCTTCCACAGGGCCGGATCTCCAACAGGTAGTATTAGAGAGAGGTTGGTTTGTTACTTTAGATTTGAGATATGGCGTCAAGGGGGTCAAATGTGAAGTTCGAGACAGAGAAATTCATAGGTAAAAATAACTTTAAACTATGAGATTGAAGACGAAAGCCCTCATAGTTTAAAAAGGGTTGCAGTATGCACTCCTTGAAAAAGTGCATCATTCGGAATCTTTGAAGGAGAAGATTGAGATGAACTTGAACAAAGGAAAATTAATACAATTTAATTATGTTTGGTCAATGAAGTCCTTTACAATATCATAGATGAGATGATTACTGCTGGTTTATGGGCGAAATTTGAGAGTATTTACATAACGAAATCTCTCACAAATTGTATATTTCTAAAGAGATGGTTTTATACTCTGAAAATGGAGATAGGGTCGGATCTATCTGAACATATCAAAATGCTCAACAAATTAGTTTACAAGCTGATGAGTGTTGAGGTGAAGATCGAGGAGGACGGGAAAGCCCTAATTTTGTTGAAATCTCTCCCTGAGTCATTCAAGTATCTAGTTGGTACTCTTTGCCATAGTAGTGATACTTTAGACATCGAGACTATTATCGTAACCCTTCAATTGAAGCAGTTACGACATCAGAGCGACAATGAATATAACTCTACGGATGCATTGTTTACTCGGAAAAGACTGTCTAAGTAAGAGAAGGGAAAACCACGATCTAGATCCAAGTCAAGAGTAAAGAAAAGTTGATGTGTTAGAATTGTTAGAGGATGAGACATTTAAAAAATGACCGTCAGTTTTCCAAAGCCCTAAAGAATGAGAAGTCAGATGATTCGCCGAAGGAATCTAATTCAGTTGAATCTAGTGAAGGCACAGATGGTTGTGATGTATTGTCAACAACCAAGGCTGAGAATTCCTATCAGGAAAGGATCTTGGATACAAGGGCATCATACCATATGTGTCCTCATCATAGTTGGTTTATCACATATAATAAGTATAATGGTGGGCTGGTTCTTATGAAAAATGATGATGCCTGCAAGATTATTGAAATTGGTTCAGTTCGCATCAGGATATTTGATGGGGTGGAGCATACTCTTATATATGTGAGGTACATTCCAGACTTAAAGAAGAATCTGATCTCTTTGAGAGTTCTAGATGCAATTGGTTGCAAGTTCACCGGTTATGATGGTGCCTTAAAGGTTTCAAAATGGGCTCTTACAATAATGAAGGTAGAACAACGCAATAAATTTTATTGGTTGATTGGAAATACTATATCTGATGGAACTGTAATATCTTTAACAGATTCTAGATCAACACATTTGTGGCATGCATGCTTAGGCCACATGACCAAGTGGGGTATGAAGGTACTTCTTGACGTAAGTTAATTCTTAGTTTTAAAAGCTTTGATTTGGATGTATATACGCATTGTATATATGGAAATAGTCGGGGCTGCGTTTTAAAACAAAAAAATATATGTATATGTCAGTAAAGGGAAACTTGTTTACAAGTAGTATCGTCCATTGTTTCTAAAGGAGAATCATCTTACTTTGTCACATCTATCGGTGACTCCTCTAAGAAAGTTTGGATTTATATTTTGAAACATAAATCCAATGTGTTTGCCACTTTCAAGATGTGAAAAACAATGGTTGAAAAATAGACATGGCAAAAAGTGAAAGTTATAAGAACAGATAATGGTGTGGAATTTACTTCAAGAGAATTTAATCAATATCGTAAGAATGAAGAAATAGTCAGGCATAGCACAGTGAGGCATATGCCAAAGCATAATGGTGTGGCAGAATGTATGAACCAGACTCTTTTATAAAGGACTCAAAGTATGTCAAGCAATTCTAAATTAGGCAAAGTGCTTTAGGCTGAAGATGTACGTTTTTATAACTTATTATCTGGTGAATAGGTCTACCTTTATAGTTATTGGTTGGAAAATTCACAAGTCTGGAGTGGTCAGGTAGTTGATTATTTGGGTTTGAGAATTTTTTGTTGTGATGCTTACTCTCATATATCGTCTGTTGAGAGAGATAAGCTAAACTAAAGAGCAAAAAAGTATACTTTTGTTAGTTATGGCGATGAGGTTGAAATGTTACAATTTGTTAAACCGTACTTCATGGAAGATCATTATCAGCCGGGATGTCGAATTTAATAAGGGTTCGTTGTTTCAGAAGGATGAGAAAAAGGAAACAAAAAAGTTAGTTGTTAATGTGAAATTAGACAAGAGTGAGATACTTGAGGAACCTAAGCCGCATATTGAGGTATAAAAAGAGGTGAAATTGCCACCTGTTAGGAGAAATTCACTAAGGGATCGCCGATTACTGTTGAGATACATGAATGACTTTAATATTGCATTTGCTCTGATTATAAATGAGGAGAATCCATGTACTTTTCAGAAAGCTTTAGAAGATAAAGATATAAAAAAGTGGATGATAGTATGCATGAAGATATAGATTCTTTGTATTAAAATCAAATGTTGGAGCTAGTTGAGTTGTCTGTTGGGAGGAAGGTGATCGGGTGTAAGTGGATTGTAACGTCCCGAATTTTCACTGTTTTGGATTTCTAAAAACCCTTAAAAAATTTTCATTACAATTAGCTCACATTGTTACTAACTGACCCCTAATACTCAAGGTGAGCCTATACACTGGTGGTACTGGTAAGGAACCGCACAAATCCAATTTAATCAACCATAGGAAGCCAACGAATCTGCCCGATTACTTAAACATCAGGCTTAGCCTTGTGATTTATTCATATAGAGCCCAAATCTAGTTGACCTATCACTGACTAATCAAAACAACCACAACTAAATAAAGACCTACCTAAGGTTGAGACAACTAGGGGTCGGATCTTAATTAACAAACCAAATTGACCCAGTATCCTTTTAGCCTAAGAACCGATGGTTTAAAGCGATTATGTTTGAATCATTATTTTCACTAGTTGTGAATAGGCCACACTATGAACTTAGTTAATCCAAACTTTAATCATTGTACACAAGAAATCTCGATACCCAATTCATTCTGAAAATACCTTGATTATCCAAACAAGCTCTAGACTGCTCATTAGTGAGCCACTAAACCCGAGGCTATAGAAATACGTTTGTCTTAGTAGGATTGACGTCCATCGTGAGACATCGAGCTGTGATCGTGCCTTGAATCGCTCAACTTAGACTTGCAAGGTTGGTGCATAAGTTGTGTGAATATTCCTGAAATTAACTAAGAACTTAAGTCAATTATCTACGTTCGGTCTTTACCTAAGTTGTAGCTTTTGGACCGTTAGATCATGACCAAATTTAGGGCAACAATATAAGTTAATATCTTGCACATATCTGTATAGCCGTGGCCCCGATCGATCATCGATGACCATCGAACAGACTTCTGATCATATACTTGTCAATCGACGGTTCCAAACGGCAAGTTGATTACATTTATGTGTAGATCCTCACTAGGGACAATTATCCAACGGTGGTTATCGACTCCTACGCATGTAGTAGCCCCCAAAGGGTAGAAACATACTCCCCTAGGGCTAGTATAGTAAAAACTTAGCCCTTAGGGCCATTTTCACTAATTCTGGCTCTATATAAGGCCCTTGTTTGGGCACCTCCTCCCATACAAATTTCATGCCTATAACAAGAGAAAAAGGGAGAAAGAAAGAAGAGAAAGAGAAGAAAGGAGAAGAGAGAGAGAGAGCATGGGGTGTGAATGTTGGTGCACCTCCACCCTTTCATCCCCTCTCTACTCATCTCGCTGTAACCAGAGCCATCGTTGAAGCTTTCCCGGCAACGATTGGAGGTAAGTACTGAATCTCACTTGTAATTTAGGGTTTATTAGTTGTTTACCCCTAATCTTACAAGCTTGTATGTTTGTTTAGGTCTTTCGACAATCTTTCCCTAACACCCTAACTGTACGAGTACCATGAGTCGGGCAAATTGTCATAAGTTGCAGACCATTATTCCTAAGTTATCATTTATTGACCCTTGAGGGTCTTAGTTAATGATTTATTGTTTGTAAATAACTTGGTGTGTGTTAACATATTCATATTTTGATTTGATCGCAACATGTATTATTGCTTGTTTATGGACGCTCACATGTTTGATAAAATGCCTAAGTGATTGAATGTGATGTTTTATTGATGCTGAGATGTTTGATGGAATGCCTAGGTGAATGTTTGGTTTTATTAATACTCATATGTTCGATGAAATGCCTAAGTGATGGTGTTATATTATTGATGCTCATATGTTCGATGAAATGCATAGATAATTGTGTTGTCAAATATAGGTTTCATATGAAATCTTATTGTGATTTCCTGATAAATTGTTAGCTCTTAGCGATGTTTAAAATTTCTTAGGATATTGGGTCAGTCGATAAATCGCCCAAACCAAGGAGTGGCCCGAGTTAGGTCGGCTACCCCAAGCTTGTTCGATCGACCCGGGTTAAATACGGATGATTGACAGTAGCTGGACTACATGGGATGCTTGCACCCAATGCCAGTTACGTCGTGGTTCTCGCAGGTCAATCAAATTAGTCCACTAGCCGACTGATCATGTATATTCACAATATATGACATGACTAAATGGATTCTAGGATACCCCGTTCCCAATAGATGGGTTCATTCATAACCGTTAGTACGATACAATCCCACTAAGACTCATGAGCCAAGTATGGTGGTATGAGACACCATGTTTGAGCTATCGGCCTACGCTGGGGTGACGAGCCTCCCCGTAGTGACCAGTGAGAACTAATTGATGTGATAAATCATTGTTCGAATGGTCCCTGTCAAATTACCCGGCTGATGGTTCTATGCCAGAGTATCGTTCGAACGATCTGGGCGTGAATGAAATTGGGTGACAAGCCCTTTCCTTATAGTGATTTGGTTTTATGTGACAAGTCTGCACCTCGGAACTGATTGATCATACTTGGTGTTTGGGTAATGACTCATACCAAGTTGATCCTCATACAATTAGGTATCATATCGTACCTTTAGAATTGTTGATTTATGAGATAAATATGTGACACCTAAATTTAGATCAATGAACACTGGTGAGGAGCCGATACATGCCACAACGAGCTACGCGATCTAGAAAATGACTAGTGATATGACGTCGATATCCTAATTTCGCCAATATGCTGGATAAATAGAACTTAATAATTACTCGGCTAACATATGCATCAACTGCATTACATTAGATATGAAGTGACGATTTGGTGTTGGTGTAGCATGATGAGGGAGTGTTGGCATTTGTGAAATAGGTGTTGAAGTCGCTTGTTCAGGAGTGTTGGATTGTGAGGTGCATGCATCGTTTCATAATCTTCATCATGCATTTAACAAGAGTATTTAGTAAGTGCTTGATTTCTTTTTTTATCATTAACTGCGTTGATTGAGTCGACAACATGTGTGACTTAGAACTAATGAAATCATTAAGTTAGCTATTCACTCCCACCTGGGACGGTATTTTAAAACACCAACTAGGTATATCATTGATGTAGGTACTAGTGAGACCTTAGACAGGTAGGCTTATATCGTCTCGTGCCACCGTCTGCATGTTTTGGAGTATTCGTCATAAACTAAAAACTCTACACTTTAACCGTCATAGGTATTTATATTATGGCTTGTATAATCCTCATTTGAGTAACACCACTTTTTAATTGTACTTTGACTGTTTGCCCTATATTTATTGATTTTTATTATCTCTACCTTGCTTTGATTCCACTAAATTGAATTGCGCAACTCTGGTTATTCATGTGTTGAATAAATGTGAATATGAATAAAGATACATTTGCATTTTATTAAGTTAACACCTGGAAACTCCGGACCGAAGTCCATGTACTCGGGTACTGATTTTCGGGGCGTTACATGGATATTCCGGAAGAAACTAGTTAGGTACAAGGGCAGATTGGTAGCGAAGGGGTATGATTAGAAGGAATGTGCCAATTTCAATGAGATTTTTACGCTAGTAGTAAAATAGGTATCTATCATATTTGTATTGGCTCTGGTTGCCCAATACAATATGGACTTGAAATAGTTAAATGTTAAAATTGTGTTTCTACATGGGGAATTAGAATAGAAGATTTACATGAAGCAACTAGAAGGGCTCGAGGTGTAGGGAAGATGGATCTTGTTTGCAGGTTCAAGAGGTCATTATATGAATTGAAACAGTCGCTTAAGCAGTGGTATATAAAGTTTAATTCTTTCATGTTGAGAAAGAGTTTTACTAAAAGTAAATTTGATCATTGTGTTTATTTTAGAGCACTAAATGGCAAAGAATTCATCATTCTAGTGATGTATGTTGATAATATATTTATTGTCAATCATAACATGTCTAAAATTAATATGTTAAAGGCTCAATTATCTAAGACGTTTGAAATGAAAGATCTAGGGGTTGTAACGAGAATTCTCGGGATTGATATACACATGGATAGGGAGAGGAGCAGGCCGTGGTCCTCTTAAGAGGAGTATCTTAAGAAGTATCTAGTCAAGTTCAGATTAAAAAAGTGAAATTCCGGTTAGCACTCCCCACATTGCTCGCCTTCGGTTTTTTTTGAAATTATGACTTACGTGAGATAAGAAAAGCGGTGTATGTCTCGTGTGCCCTATACAAGTGCAGTTGGAAATCTTATGTATATCATGGTCTATATGAACTGGATATTTTACATGCAGTTGATGTTGTGACCAGATACATGTCAAACCTCAGTAAGCAACATTGGGAAGTGGTGAAATGGTTACTTCGGTATATACGAGGTATGACGAACTCCATCTTGTATTTTAGAGATTTAGAGGAGAGACTAGCAGGCTATGTTGATTCGGATTATGCAGGGAATATGAACAATAAACTACCTCCAATTATTTTCTTATGCTAGCAGGCGAAGCTATCAGTTAGATGTTTAAGCTTCAGTATATGTTGCACTTTCCAATATTAAAGTAGAATACATGGCAGTGACGGAGGCATTCAAGGAAACTGTTTGATTGAAAGGGATGAAGATTGAGTTGGAGCTTCAACAGGAAGTTATGCCCGTGCATTGTGACTGTGAAAACATGATTAATTTGGCAAAGAACTTGGCATATCGCTCCCAGACTAAGCACATTGACGTTCGTCATCGCTTTATCTGACATATGCTAGAAGATGAAGATGCTACTCTTAAGAGATTCACATTGGTGAGAATCTAGTAGACATGCTTATTGTAAGACCCTAGCCTGAGTATCTATTTTGTTCTGTTAGGTCCCGCGGTCTTACCAATTAAATCCTGGCGACCCGCGACCTGTAGATTTCATTTACGGTCATCCTTAAATCCCGTCATGTAGACCCGACCCGGATCAACTCAAAACCTATGTCATTGTGACCGCATCGACGCCACGGTTTCAACGTCGCGTCTCATGCATGAATTCGATATATACATCTTGAGATATTGGCCGCACCATTCTTAGCCCTTGATCATGCATGTGGGACCCACCTAGACCCATGGGCACGTTTTTCCACGTGGGCCCACCTAGTGCTCACTCTTTTCCACGCTATCTACTCATTGCTAGCTACCTATAGCCTAACTATATTGCCTGTCTTTTCTAGAGAGTAATCATGAGATCTTGGTTGCTTCCCCAATGTGCCATGATGAATTCCTCTTCCCTAGCTATCTCCTTCTCTCGAATTCATCATTACATTGCTACTACCTCCCATCTCTCTCTCTCTTCTCTCTCATTTCTCTCCTTCTCCCTCTCTTGCATGGTGGAACATCCACCTCCCTCCCAAAATTTCAGCAACCTTTCTCCTTTCTCTCTCCTTATCCCACCATCTAAACTCCATCTCCTCTATTAGAACACCATCCTTGGAGCTTTGGAGCTAGTACCTTGAAGGAGAGGGTAGATCTTGAAGGTGGGTGTTACCTATTGAAGCTTCTCTCCTCTTTTCTTTTATATCTCTTTTCTATCATACTTGGGAGTATGTAGACCCACCAATCAATGGTGGAGGTCCTACATAGCTCCAAGATGAGAGGCCAAGGGCCCATTTCATGCATGCACGTTTCCATGGTGGGTCATTCTCCATGGACCCACCATGATAGATATCCTTGGATCTAGGATCTTGTTTGGTCATCTAGACCATAGCATGCATGGTAGGGATGGCATCCCTACCTCAGCAAGTTTCGTGGATTGTATAGATCCATGCATGCACGATGTAAGATATGGAGTGGTGGAGGATTCATAGTACCGAAATCCTCCCCTATGGCCATTGATATCTCTCCCTCTCTCTCCCTCTTTCTCTCTATTTTTCTCCTGATGTTGGTGGCTCACTAATGAGACCAAAAACGTCCCAGACCCTCAGATTTTTAGGACGTCCAGGTCCACTAGGTTGGATGTCCTTATGCATGTTGAATGCATGGGTTGGATAGCCCCAAATGCTTGATTTTTCTTAGAGATCATTGATAGGGAATGGGTCTGAAATTTTTATGGTCCCTTAAGGTGGACCCCACTTGATGTATTTGGGTATAAATCCCTTTGGATATTTTCTAAGTACTGAAATATGGACAGCATATGTTGTTGTCCAAATTTCAGGCCCATTTGCTGCATTGTTTTTGGGCATTATTTCAGGCCCATTTGTGAGGCTTTTTATCCCTGATTTCTTTGGGGGTTTTCTAAGGTATGGACCCCACCTTGATGTATGATAGGGCTCACATCATTTATCCTTTGATTGAGGCCTATGGGATGGGCCAAAGGAGGCTGGACGTCCAGAAATTTCTGGACAATCCAGCAAGGTTGCATGTTGGAAATGGATCTTTTACACTTTGATTTTGGGGAAAGTAAGCCACTCCAGTGGACCCCACTTGCTGTCTATACATGAAAGTATCAAATCCACCTATTTCCCCCTTGGCTTGGCAGGCCTAGGCCCACCTCATGAGGTGCCAAAGATGGGGACAACAACAATTTCAGCAACAGATTTTTCAAAAACACCTTACTGTCCATAAATTGTAAAAAATATTTGGCATGTCTAATGACCTCAAAATTTTCCTCCACTGTGGTCCACCTTGCTGGGACCCATCATATATGATTGGAGGTCATTTGGACTACCAGAATTTGGGGGACATGGCTGACCAGTAGCCATGCTGGACATCCCATGGTGGTTGACGTCCAGCATGGGCTGGCCATCCCACCTTCACCCATCTAGTGATGTAATGTTTTATCCACCCTTCCACCCATCTAGTGTGGCCCACTTGGACGTGGCCCACGCTTGGAGGGTCATCCATGGTGAGGCCCACCTTGAGTTTATTTTGGGCAGCCGTCCAGACCATTGAACCACCCACCTGGTTGGGACGCCCACTGCTATGGGCTGACTGCTGGACTTCCAGTCCAGCAGTAAGGCCCATTTGACTTATGTGTTGAATAGCCACTCCCCATGTGGTGGGACCCCCTGTGTATGTTGCAGGTCACCCTGAGAATTTTATTCACTTGATTTTACATATTTCTAGACCTCAACAGGCCCAGAAAGATAAGTGGGCTGAAAATCCAGCTTGTTGCCTTAAAAGAATGCATTGTTTGTTGCTGGAATTTTAATGGTGTGGGGCCGACCATGTTGAGAAGACTTGTGGGAATGTTTCATGCTTTGATTCCTCAGAATTTTGGGCTTGATTAATGCATCTTAGAGGCCCACTTTAGTTGGGTTATAAGAACCTATGTTTAACCAGATTTTTAGGACTTCTAGTAGGCCCAAATGGGCTGGAACGTCCTATCTAGGCCCAGTGAATTTATGGACTATGTCCACCATTATGTTGGGCTGGTTGAGTTGAAATGTATGTGTGGTTAGGCCCTTGATTGCCCACCTAATTAATCAGTTTTTGGGCTGATGTTGTAAAACTCATTTGGGCCCAACTTGGATGTGATTCTTGCCCATGTATTTGAGATAATGGGCTCCACACTAGGCCCACCATAATGTATGGATTTAGTGACCTTATTCTTGGGCCATAACCTTTCCTATGGGCCCATGATATTGTCTGTGGATTGGGTCATGTATTGCTCCTTTGGACCCATGTAATGTATGTAGGCCTTGGGCCACTTTATTGAGGCCCAACATGTGATGTAAGTAGTATATATATAGCTATCCATTTCTTTTTTATGATTGTGCTCGGGCCACGGGCCTTGATTCTTGGTAGATTGTTATTGGGCTGCCTCTTTGGGATAATGGTGGTTAAATGTCCCCATTGTGGACCCCTCTAGGCCCATTGGTGGTTGAATGTCCACCTTAATTAGGCCTATTTATTAGGTCCATTCTCATCCTTGGTGGTTGGAGGTTCACCTTAGACTTTGTTTGGGCCCATTCATAACCTTTAGGCCCGTAGTATTGTTTACTTGGACCTTGTGGGCTGATTGTAAGCCCAATGTAATGCATGAATGGGATGTTCTCTTTGGCCACGATGTTTTAGGGTCATGGGTTGCCCCTCATATAGCCCATATTGATGTATTTAGGCTTTGGGCCGTTACTTGAGGCCCAACATGTTGTGCAGAATGTTTGCGAACGCTGCCCATTATTCTCTAGCTATTATGTGGGCCATGGACTATTTTCATGAGACCCTTGTATGTGGCCCAATGTAATGTATGTGGGGCTCATATGATAAGGCTATTGTGATATATGTAAGGACCGTGTGATCAGGCCCATATGATGAGGCCATTGTGATGTATGTAAGGACTATGTGATAAGGCCTATATGATGAGACCCATTGTGATGTAAATAAGGCTCATGAGTGGCCCTTGTATGAGGCCCAATATGGAGTATGTGTGGCCCTTGTATGAGGCCCAATGTGGGGTATGTAAGGCCCTTGTGTGAGGCCTATTGTGACGTATGACCCATTTCATTGTACCTATATGGCCCAATCGTGATATGTGAGTCCATCATGGTGTATGTGATGATGACTATGATACCCATCCATCTTCCTAGTTAATACAAGATCTTAGACCCCATTATAGGATAGGTTTTAAATGGGTCATGCCTTAGGAACAATTATGGTTAAATATCCACATTGTAATCCTCCCTATGATCCGTCGAATCCTCATGTCCTCTCAATGGGCTAACCCAAGCAGTTGGGCCCTCACCATTATTAGAATGATTCATCTCACCTTCATGGGCTATCCCAAATCATTGGGCCCTCATAATTATTAGGCCCATGCCCAATTAGCTTTAGTAGGTTAACCCAAACTGTTGGGCCCCCATTCTGGATTGTGCTTCCACCATACCTTGAAGAGCTCACCTTGCGCTTATTGGGCCCTTAGGAAGCCCAATTTACTATGTGAAGGAGCGGGCAAGAAAGCCCACCCCTTGTCCTTAGACCCATTCTTGGTATGAGCAAGCCACCTAGGCCCATTCTTGATATGATTAAGCTATATAGGCCCATCCTAGTTATGAGGAGAGTACAACATCACCGCTTGCTATAGATGCAAGGATCTATGATATCGGGTTTGGAATATCCACTGTTGAGGACTGATCCTCATGTTACGGATTAGATTTGTTGTCCTTCTATGGACCCCGCCATATATAGGCTGAGTATTAACTACGACTAAGTTAGTATATGCACTATGTATGAGTTAGTATAGCGTTATGATTATATACGGCCCATTGTAATTATATGAGGCCCATTATGACTATATAGGGCTCACTGTAATTATATGAGGCCCATTGTGACCATGTAAGGTCCATTGTGATTACCTGGGGCCCATTGTAATTATATGAGGCCCATTGTGATTATATGCGGCCTATCGCGATTGTATGAGGGCCATTGTGTATGGGGCCCATTATGATTGTATGAGGTCCATTGTGATTGTTTGAGGCCCGTGGTAATTATATGTGGCCTATCATGATTGTATGAGGGTCATTGTGTATGGGCCCCATTTTGATTGTATGAGGCCCATTGTGATTGTATGAGGCCCATTGTGATTATATGCAGCCTATTGTGATTGTTTGAGGGCCATTGTGTATGGGGCCCATTATGATTGTATGAGGCTCATTGTGGGATTGTATGAGGCCCATTGTGATTGTATGAGGCCTATCGTGATTGTATAAGGCCCATTGGGAATGTATGAGGCCCATTGTGATTATATGAGGCACATCTTGTTTGTATGAGGCCCATGTGATTAGGTCCCTTGTGATGTATGAGACCCTTATGTGAGACCCATTATATGCATGAGGCCCATTATATGGGTGAGGCCCAATTGTGACGCGTGAGGCTAACCATATGTGTGTGATTATGTGCACACCACCCATTCATTATTACGGGCCATGGGCTGCCTTATATAGGCCCACCATGATGTACGTGATTATATTCATGCTTGGTACACTTCATGATCTATGCCCATACGCATCATCTGCATGCTTGTTATGAGGAGTGATTGAGCATAGCATGTGTCATTGGGCTGATTGTTTATGGGACTCCCTGATAGGCGGGAATGTCCCACATGAGTGTGCTATATGCGCAGGATTGGACGCATGGTTGATTGGTGTGATTCATGAATCTGGCATTGCATAGCATGTTGATATTCGCCCTCGCTTCATTAGGGTCGTAGCCTCCACAGGTATATCGTGGATGACTGAATTTGGACACCGAAAATGTTACTTGAGCATTTAGGGCACTTAGGATATCCTTGGGTGAAAGCTCTTAAACCTTCATGGTACTAGGAGACCTCAACGCCAAAACCGAGTGGAAAACATAAGCGTCCGAGTGCCTTATACCATTAAGCCGCGACTCCCACTGTAGTGTGGTTAGTTGATATGAGGTGTGGCCTTACCGATAAGACCCTTATCCTAGTTCGTACCATTCTGTATGCTTCCGCGGTCCTTCAGATTGAATTTCGGTAACCCTTGACCCGTATCCGACGTTTGCACGCGACCCTAAGCCTAGTCCTGTATACCAAAGTCAGCTCAACCCGAAACTTGTATCTTACCGATCGCGTCGTCGCCGCGGTTCCAACGCCGTGACTCGCGCATTGATCTGATACCTAGGTCAGAAGATGTGAGCCCGCATTCAATTCGAAGAAAACGCAGCGCACTGCGAATTTTGAGGGAATCTCTACAATATGTCCCATCAATCAATCAATCACTCATGTCAAGTACAAGTCAAGTACAAGCCATACCCAAGTACAATAACCCATCCCTTCCCATTCCCAAAGTCAACTCTCTCTCTCTCTCTCCACCCATCACTTTCTTACAACCCCATCACTCCACCCATCACCCATCACACCTCACCCATCACTCCTCTCTCTCTCTCTCTCTCATTCCATCTCTCCACTTCCAAGCAACCCAAAAATTTTCACACATCCAAGCATTCTCAAGTTTTTTCAAAAATAACAAGTGTAGCCCACCCTCTCATCTCTCATCCCCACCATCAAAATTTCATCATCCACTGTCAAAGGTTAAGCATAGGAGCTAAAGAGGCTAAGGGATCAAGGAGAAGGCTTAGAGGTGGGTGATCCACCGTTAAATTCTTATTTTTAGGGCCCACTTTTTGGTGGGACCTATTTTGATGTATGAGTTGTATCATGTGGGGCCCATACTGGTGGGGCCCCTCCATCACCGTCTCTCTCATTCTCTCTCTCTCTCTCTCTCTCTCTCTCTCTCTCTCTCTCTTTTGTGAGATATCTTGTGGCCACTTCAGTGCAAGATGATTGACAGTCCGATCGCGAGGCCCACCATTTAGTGGGTCCATTGGACGGCCAAGATGAAGGAAAACACCAATATCATGTTGATCCAATAGGTGGGCCACGTCCATGTGGGACCCACCATGATGTCTGTGACTACCCAGGCCGTCCAGTGTCCCTGGATGCTGGACGTAGGTTGTGGCTAACATGGGGTGCGTGTACTGACATGGGTGTGTGCTTACAAGATAACAAAAAAATGAGCTTTTGGGTTAGGCTACTCATGTAGGCCCTACCTTGATATACAAACTGAATCCATGCCATCCATTCCATTGCTCAACCCATTTTTGGCGTTAAGCTGAAAAATGAGGCCAATCTGATCATCGAGCAGGCCATAGCGTAGAAAAAGTGACCTTACCATCAAAATCCACTCCGACGTTGTTATACACCAAAACACGCTGTATATTGGACTCATTTGGTCGGTCTTGGACTGTAGAATCCAATGGCTGGAGTGGATTCATCTAATGCGGTCCCCATATGAGAAAAACCATAAGATTTTTAATTTAAAAAAAAAAACATAAGGCAGCAGCGCCTGCTGCTGCCGCTGACACCTTAGGACGTAACAACGTTCTGGACGCTGGACGAGCAGGGACCGTGGTTCCCAGCCATGGGCCCCACCACATTATGTGATGCACATCCACTCCGTGCATTTGGTAGGTCCCCTTTGGGACGGTGGTCCCCCCAAAATTAAGTTGTATTTGAAACTCAGGGGGGGCCACATCACAGGGAACAATGAGGATTAACGCCTACCATTGAAACCCTTTTTGGGTTGCAGAAGTTTCGGATCAAATATGAAATTTATTTTTCCTATTCATTCAGGTCCTGTGACCTTATCAACAGTTTGGATTGCATATAAACATTACGGTGGGCCCCATGCCTATGTGGCCTCGTCAACAGATTGGATGATAAATAAACATTACGGTGGCCCCTGGTCCATGGGACCTTACCAACAGGCTGGGTGTAAAATAAACATTATGGTGGGCCCCAGGTCCGCATGACCTGGCCACAGGTTGGGTGGAGAATAAACATTACAGTGGGCCCCATGTTTTCTGTGACCTTGTCAATGGGCTGGATGGAAAATAAACATTATGGTGGGCCCCACGTGGGACCCACTGATGTATGTATTGCAATCCACACCTTCCATTAGTGTGGGCCCCACCATGGGGTATGCACCTCATCTATGCCGTCCATCCTTTCCATCCCTATGGGATCCACCATGATGCATGTGTTTCATCCAAACCGTCCAACCATTTTGGAGATTATTTTAAGGCCTATGACGGAATAAAAATATATATAAGACAGATCTAGGATCAGGTGGACCACATTATAGAAAACAGTGGGTTTGAACGTCCACCATTAAACCCTTGGGAATTCTAATGGTGGAAATCCTTATCACTACTTATATTTGAGTGTGGCCCATTTGATATACATGTGGCCCATGTGGTGTGGCCCACTTACCATATTTATGGCCCATTGTTGAGGCCCACCTTCATTTGTATAAGGCCCGTTGTTGAGGCCGCCTTAATAGATATGAGGCCTATGTTATGAGGCCCATTGTGACGTATGCGAGGCCCATGTGATTGGGCCCATCTTGATATGTTTGTGGCCCATTGTCGAGACCCACTTTGATATATACGAGACCCATGTTATGAGGCCCATTTGATGTATTGAAGGCCCATGGGTCGAGGCCCAATAGGATGTACATAAGGCCCATTGTAGTGTGATTCCACCATGGTATATGTGTTGACATTTATAGCGGGTTATGCCTTAGGAGCAATGATGGTTTGATGTCCACATTGTAAGGATAATGTTGGTTAAATGTCTGCATTATGACTCTTCGTAAGGCTCATTGATAGGCCCATACTTGTAGTATGTAGGTTGTCTAGGTCCATCTCCGTTATGAACAAAGTCCATCACCATATAACATATTTAGTATAGATTTATGATCCATGCTCATACGCATCATATGTATGCTTGATTTGAGGAGTGATTGATCATAGCATATGCCTTTGGGCAGATTATTTATGGGCTCCCTGATAGGTGGAGTTGCCCTACACGAGCGCGCGGTACGTGCTAGATTGTTGCATGACTAGTAGTGTGATTCATGCACTTCGCATTTATATGACGTAATTACTATATGCCCTAGCTACATCAGGGTCATTGCCTCCACAGACATATCGTGGGTGGCCAGATTGAATACCGAAAATTTTGCTTCTAGCATCGGGGAGCCATAGATGTTCCTAGGTGAAAATTCCTAAACCTGATAGTACCAGAGGATGACTCCAACGTCAAGACCGAGTGGATACATGAGCGCGCGAGAGCCGTATACCAGTAGGCTGCGTCTCCCACTATGTCGTGGTCGGTTGGAAAGGGGTGTGACCTTACCCGCCTGAGTGAGGGGGCAATTTCTAGGTTGAGTTTAACCAGCTTGAGGAATGGGTCCGCTATCGACGAGTCGGGCCCGATATTGGTAAGCGGATAGTAAGGTCTTTTCCACTCTCCTAGTTGTGCGTTTGGATAGAGGCGGCAAGCTGGCGTAGAGTGTATTAAACCCCTGTGATTATCCAGAATAAGAACTGTACTGATATTTGATGAGCTGTATATGGATTGGGATGAGGATTGGTATGCTTGAGTTGCATTATGCATCGCATGGTCTTGATATGGCCGATAACATTCATATCTTGCACCGCATAACCTTGGTACGGCTGCTTGTATTCATGTACTCATTAGTATGATTCCGTAGTACTCTGACCTCGCATTCTGAGCACGCTTACATTGCGCATATACTTACACCACCCTCTAAGCTTTCTATAAGCTTATGCACGATTGATGTATGTAGGTGATGCCAGGACACAGCCGTTGCTTTACCACAGTTGGAGTGTGCAGTCGAGCTTTTGAAGTTTCTATTATTTTTATTATCTTGTATTTCCCTTTCATACGCATTGTACTCAAAATTTTTTATCATAGTGGATTTTGTGATGGTGTTCTTGTGGTTATTGTTCATGGGTTATACTTATGGTTATGCTCATTACGAATCAAAATCATGTTTAAAATCCTCCTTGTAGGATCCCAAGATCGGAACCTAGTGTATATGTGTCGGGAGCTGAGAATGGGGTACTACGGAGGCTGTCGGCGCCGGATTCGGCGATCGGGAATTTTATGAGCTCGGTTTCTGAGTTTGGGGCGTGACATTACCCTCCCAGGTGAAGGGGTCCGCTACTGTCGAGCCATGTTGGTGATTGGCTGTCCACAGGCGGGTAGTGAGATCTATTACGCTCGCTGGACTATGCGGCCTAGAAAGCGGTAGTGAGCATGTAATGTATTTGACCCCGGTGATTTTTCAGAAAGTAATTGTACTGATGTGTGGACTTGATATAAAAACTAGCATGATCGCATTACATATTCCGTATGGCATTTGGCTATATAGGCCTTGCATCACATCATAGCATTGGTATGGCTGATAGCACTCATGTCTTGCATCACATAACCTTCGTATGACTGACAACATTGTACTAAATCCTAGTGATGATTCCAGAGATGTTGGGTACTGGTATTATGACACCCCGTCATTGTTGCACACGTGGGCGGACACTGATGTAGGCGGGATCTAAGGACCTGGGCGAGCTACCAATGGTTAGTAGGCTACTGAACTGACAGGTTACTGCGCAGGGGTTTGCATACTCAGCATTTAACTCATCCATTCATTATCCACTCGGGCTGGTGGTGCGCAACCAAATCATTATGCATACCTTCACAATGGTTGGGATTTCGGTTGGGGCGCGCGACCAACCTGAGGTCAGGAGTTTACCACATTGAGTCCGGCTATCTAAATTTAGGTATGAGACTGGTTTGGATAGAAGTCCCTTGTGATGAATTCCACAACTTACGATACCACGTACTATCATCCCGACTATACATTCCAACATCGTTATCCCTTTGCATTACACATTGCATTGCACCCTTGGTATATGACATTTAAGTTGTTACGATCCTACATTACATGGTGCTTATGGACTTACCAGTATGATTTCGTATTGCTTGATATTGCACCCTGATCACGCTTATATTGCGCACACACTTACACCACCCTCTAAGCTTTTAATGAGCTTATGCACAATAGATGCGTGCAGGTGTTAATAGGACGCAGTCGAGCTGAGCAGGAGCGTGCAGTGGAGCTTTCTTTTGGAGTTCTGATTATTAGTCATTGTATCTTTCTTATACGCCTTGTATTGTAAAAAGTTTTTATTCTTAGTGGAGTTTGTAATGATGTTCCTGTAGTTATTTTCTGTGGTTGTGATCTTGGTTATGATGATTATGAAACAGACTTGTGATTTAGAAATCCTCCTTCTAGGATCCCAGGATTAGAACCTGGTGAATGGGTGTCAGGAGCCGAGAATGGGGTACTACGGAGGCAGTCGGTGCCGGATTCGGCGATCGGGAATTTTGTGAGCCCGGTTTCCAAGTTTAGGGCGTGACATTTATGAAGATCGTTTCTTCAAAGAAATTCAAGTTTTGCTCGATTTCTTTGGGCTTGACAAGAAATGAATAGAGACAGAGTGTACACGAAGTGATGGTGGTGATGCTTAGAAGACGTTTATCAAGGTAAGGAAGTGATTTTGCTATCCATGTGGAGGTCGTTAAAATTATGACACCAAAATCATTATTGGGTCTATTCACATTTCTGAACTTATATGACTCATGTTTCACATGTTAATAAGGCCCAAGTGTTAGTGGACCCTTGGAGGGGTAGTTTTGACATTTTCTGCATGAAATGGTGGCTTTTAAAGTTAGTTATATTGGGGTTAAGAGTGAGTTGCAATTTTTTTAGAGCCTCCAAGAGAAAGAAAGAGCTAGGGTTTTGGCTGTAAGTTTTCTTCATCCTTGTAATCTTCTCTGAATAGTCGATTGATTGTCGCTTTGTGCCATGATTTTTTTTTTCCGCAAGGGTTTTTCACATAAAAATCATGTGTTTCCTGTGTGTTTGCTTGGATTTTCATTTTCTCTTATTTGTTTCAATCCAGATTAAGGTTCTTTTACAGGGTCAGATCTCAAATATGGCATGCCTAATTTTTTATTAGGCTTAGTTTTGTACCTTCTTTTCATTTGATGAGGCACACTTAATGAAATGGTTTGATAAAAGATACACACCATGGTAGCCCTATTTTTGTTGTGCCTTAAAAAACCAATATGGAATTTGTCCATAGACGACGTTGATGTGATATTGATGATCTTATCCATAAATCATGATGACCATGGATCCTAAATGAACATGTTTAGATAGCATAGTCAATGTGTAGGTATACCTTAAACATGTGTAAACATAGGGTTAAAGGAGAGGAGTTCTTCTAGTTTTCATTGAGAAATTAGGAATGGGCATAACAGTCATTAACCAAGGGAGAGTTGGGTTGCATTGATCTCATTATCTTCTTGTTCTAGGACCATATAGCAGGTTATCTAATAAATTGTAATTACTTTGATTATTTTTTTGTAGCCATCTTTTGTGATGGAATTAGTCTCTACCATTGAGCAGTATAACAAGTTAGTGTGCCTTTGCACCACCCCACATAAGAGTGTGAGCATGCTATGAAAATAACTTCTTGGTGTTTGACCTATTAGGCATTTGTATTAATGAATTAAGTTCAAGTCGTTAGTATGGGGAACCTATCATGCCTGGAGTATAATTGCTTTGAGGTTGTATTAGATCTAATTAATCCTTAGACCTGAGAATGTGTAAGGAGTTCAAGGTTTATTAAAAGTCATCATGCGACAGATAAAAAAGAGCATAGTGGGGCACGTCCACCAAAGTTAGATCAAGATTCATATGGTCCAATAGAAGATCCACTAGTTTCCTACAAACTATCTTATGGCTTAAATCTTGGTATCATACATTCATCAAATGATTTTCTGAGTTCAACATTTAAAAGATTTTATAAATGTTTTCTATTGATAAACTTTTGTTTTAATCATTACAAATATTTTATTAAAAGATTTTATAAATGTTTTCAATTATTAAACATTTGTTTTAATCATTACAAATATTTTATTCGTACCTAATAACATTAATGATTTAGATATAAGGGTCATCTACTTAGTTTGAATAGGTATAAGATCAATAGTATAGGAAGGACTAAATCAATTATGAGGTATATGGGAAAGCAGGATCACATGTCTCTTATATGATATGGGTATATAAAAGATTATAAGATAATAGAATACCACATGTTACTGTCTCTTTAAAATTCTAATTTATATATATATATATATATATATATATATATATATATATATATATATATCCTATCTTTTTCTTAGAGTGATAGACAGAGAGAGCCTTGTGTATCCACCCATGGCGTCATCTGCACGAAGAAAAAGAGACCGATCGCAAAAGATAAGAGAGAGAAATAAAGAATCATTTCTCATTCCTACTATCACAATTTTCACAAGTGGGGCCCATCCGTGGCGGCTCTATCCGTTTATCTTGAACCTATTCCAACGTTGACATGCTAGCTCTCTACCTCTCCATCTAATATAAGATACTCATTTTAGTTGAAAGATTGGAATTGGCAATTCAATAGCTTTGTCAGCTGCTTGATCAAAATAATACGCGCCAATATTGGATTTGAATATTTTACTTTTATAGAAACTTAATAATATAAGAAAGGCCTCATCAAGATAATACACGCAGTTTTTTAAAACTCGTATTTGGCCCTGTACACAGACATCTAGTTCCCATCCCATCCTCAATTGTTCCTGTGATGTGGCCCACCTGATTTGTAGATCTTGCTAATTTTTTAGGCCCATCATCTAGAATCAAGAAGCTCACCTGATAGACAGTCTCGATTTCACATACGCAAGGTATTGGGACCCATAGAGCTTAGATATTTTAAGGGATGTGTCAGGCTGACATTGCATAGGATTCTAGTTGGCCATTCTTGACCAGAATAGTCCACTACAACTGCTTTAAGTAACCGTTCAACACCCATACTCTGTGGAGCCCACCAGGTTGTATTTGTGAAATCCACTCCATCCAACTGGTAAGAAACCTTATTTTCACCGTAAATCCAAAATATCTGTCCGATACATTGTTCAAATGGGCCACATCACTGAGAACAATGTAAAATTATCCTTAAAACATACAAGTTCATGCGGTGTGGCCCACTTGAGTTTTGAATCAGGATGAGTTTTATATTTTCCATCCATCCTTATGAGTCACAGCTGTTTAATGAGTTTTATGAAACGTACACACCGTGGTGGTGGCCGCAGACACCTACCTATGGCTGGCATCCCATAACCATCGTTCCTTGTGGTGTGGTCCATTTTTGGATCCGTCTGATAATCGTCTCCAGGGCCAAGCATCAAGGGGTGCACCCGATCAACCGAGTGGATTTCTCAAAAGATACATGGTGGGACCCACAGATCTTTGTCGTTGTACTGGCTGATTCCGGTCTCACTCTACCCTATTGCCGGTCAAAAAAGTTTTCTTTTCAGGAATTGGTCAGGTACAGTGGGAAGTAGGGAACTTTGACGTCCAACCGCACAACAGGAAATAGGGCTGAAAGTGGGGCCGGTTTAACCTGACCGACCCGTGACCGTCCCGGCATTGGGTTGGGTTCCGGCAGGATGTATCGGTTCGGTCTTCGGCGTAGGCTATACAAACACCAACCCAATAAAACTTGAGTCAGGCTAGGCAGTTGTTCGACTCAACCTGTATCAGATCCATATATAAGTTACAAATTATAATTAAGTGTGGATCGTCTGTGTTGAAGGCACTGAAAATTTCAGTTCCAACAGGTCTAGTCTATGTCATTTCTTACGACTCAAACTAACAAGATATGCTGAATTTCTCTCTTCCAAATAGATTGCATGCCATGTAATATGACTTTTAAAAGAATAGTGTTAGTATATTTTAGCTGATTTATTTTTAAAAAAATAAATAAAGTTCTTTACGTTTTATATATATATATATATATATATATATATATATATATAATGAAAATATTAGCATGTATTAACCTGACGAACCTAATGAACCTGACCGAGCCCGCTTGGGTTGGGCATGGGTTGAGAATTCTCAACCCCAAGTAGGCTGGGCATGGGTTGAGATTTCTCAACCCAAGGTTGGGGTTGAGGTATAAGAAGGCTTGGATTGGTAGAGGGTTGACCACCAACCTGACCCTACCTGCCTGACTTTCACCCTGATAGGAAATCCATACCATGCAAAATAATGAAAATCAACTGCCACAAATTTCAGGCGGGTACTTTCCTCAGGCGGGCCACTCTGTTTTGAAATAACAGTCTGAATCAATATAAATATATGTGGCTTACCTGATGAGTGAACATGCCTAATTTTTCTAACAAGTATCTTCACGTAGGGAATTTTTGTTTTCATTGTATGGATTTCCCAACAGGTGAGGTTTGGTGGGAGAAGTCGGGATGCATGGACAAGCTTCTTACTAGGAGTTGCACCTGATCAGTGCTCAAGCATTAATTAGTTAATATGGACATCAGTACAAATGAAAATATAACTTATAAAATATTTTTGTTGAAATATAAATTGAGGAGGTGTGATTTATATGAAAATGGCTGTTTTGATATATATATATATATATATATATATATATATATATATATATATATATATATATATATTAGCTTACCCCACTGTGACTTGACACTCAAGTGGTAGACTGAGTGAAAGATATCCCGTTTCACCACTGAAGTCTTGGCATCGATACACTAGTGGAGGTGGCTAACTTGGGCGTAGACTCTCGGACTGAAGTTTCAACACCCGGTCAAGGGTTTGAGTATACATAGGTGGTGAAATTTCACTAGGGTGAGTGTGTGAGGTGTGTGTGCACGTGTGTAATAAAAATATATATATAATAATAATAAAAAGCAAATTTAGGGTTTGAAATCAAATCCGAGGTGAGAGCTTCATCATTTGCAGGCAAAGCATATATTTCAGCGAGCTTATCACAACCATTATGTCAAAAATTACATATCTCACTAATCAAAGATATTAAAGTTGATTTAATAATTAAATCCAAACCCCTATATATATACTATGCATAGCTACTTTTGGATTAAAGTTGATTCACACTCTGGGGTGCCAAGTATACTGGAAGGATTTCAAATCCAAGGGGTTTCAAATCCGGAGGGTTCTAAATCAAGGGGTTCCAAATCCACGCTCATAAAGAGGCCCTTAAAAACTTTTTCTAAGCCACAAGTTTTGGATAATCTGATCTTTATATTTTCCCCTCATCCATGTCTTCACATTATTGATAGATCATGAGATTCTATTTGCTTTAAAAATAATAATAATAATAATAATAATAAAACAAAAAAAAAAATCTTTCCAGCACATCTTAAAATTGACTGTGAAACAGATGGACTGCATAGATATTAAAATAATAACAATAAAAATAAAATAAAATCAGGTGAACCTCACACTGTTAGGATAACACTCACGGAAATGGATGGGCAACTCCCCCTGCCATGATGTATTTGTTTCATCCATGCCGTCCATCTATTTTTCCAGATCATTTTATGGTATGAGACCAAAAATGAGATATATCAAAATCTCAAGTGGACCACATTACAGGAAACAGTGTTGAATGAGCGTCAACCATTAAAAACCTTTTGGGGCCCAAAAAAGTTTTGGATCAAGCTGATATTTGTTTTTTTTCCCTTCATCTGGACCTGTATGACCTAATCAGCAGATTGGATGTGAAATAAACAGTCCAGTGGGCCTTAGGAGGATTTTAATGATGGATATCCAATCACTATTGTTTTCCTTTGGTGTGGTCCACCAGAGATTTATATCCCTCTCATCTTTTGATTAAACCGAAAATTATTTGTAAAAATGGATGAATGGAATGGATGAAACACATACATCATGGTGGGCCCACAGAGCACCGAGGCTAATGGCAGGGGAAGTAGCCAATCCGTTTCCAACACTCACTGAGGTGTTACACGAGTAACAGCTAATCCGCTCCCGGGTCAAAAAGTATAAGCTCATTATGCAGAAGCAGGTTACGTCGTGTGCCACCCACTTTAATGGTGTGTTGATGTCATCAAGTTATGTAGGGCCCATTATCATAATGTATGTATTACATTCGCACCATTCATCCATTTTTAGATATCATTCCAGGAGAAGGGTAAAAAAATGAAGCAGATCCAAAGCTCAAATGAACTGCGCAACTGAGGAAGTGGGGACAAGGATTCCACTCTTGAAGCCTTTCCCAGGACTCATATGATGTTTGTTTGTCATCTAACCTGTTCATAAGGTTACAAAAACCAGGATGAAGGGAAAAGTAAAGATCATTTTGATTTAAAACCTTTTGTAGCCCCAAAAGTTTTGAATGGCAAACGTTCAGTCCCTACTAGTTTATGTGGTGTGGTCCACTTGAGCTTTACAAAATGCATAGGCAATGTAAATATAACATATGCATCATGGAGGCCCATAGTACTCGGTGAAGTCAACACACCACTGGAGTTATTCTTGTGTGGCACACGATGCAATCCAATTTCATAGCTCATGTGGCAAGCCAAATGGGATTAGCTATTGAGTTAATCATATGATTTTATGGTAATAAGTAAATTCCGTTGGACACACAGTAAATGTATGTGGTTTAGTCACGCTGTCAATGTATAATTTTTTTTAAAAATATCATTTTAAGGGTTCAGCCCAAAATTGAAGAATATGGAAAGCTCAAGTAAACCACACCCCACCACACAATGAGAATAAGGGATCGTTGGACACCATAGATTTGGGAGGATTTGAGGGGGATATTTTAAACCCTCTGATTGTTTGGCACCATAAAGTAATTGGGTTTCAAAGCCGGGTTTCAAATCCCTCAAAGAACGGTTTGAAATCCACCTGAGAGGTTGGATTATATCTAAATCCTTACAATAGTTGCATATGTAATATGTGTGTCACTAGACTATTAAACTATTGGGCACATAAGCCCACTAATGATATCCCAAAACAATTAGATTATCAAATACATCACTATAATTACTTTAATATGATGATCAGCACTGTGGAAACATTGTTCATTTAAATCAATGGTTAAAAATTGTTGGTTAGTTACTCAAACATGATCTTGTGCTTGTGGGCCATTAGAGAGTTGGAATTTCATCATTTTTAGGTAAAATATATATTTCAGCGGGCTTATTACAACAATTGTATCAAATATTACATATGTTCACTAATTACTGGTATTAAGTTGATTTAGTAATTAAATTCAAACCTTTTAAATATACCATATCCGTAGCTACTTTTGGATTAAAGTTGATTCCCAATCTAAGGTGCCAAACACAAAAGGAGAATTTCAAATCCATGAGTTTTATATCTAAGGGTTTGGAGTCCAGGGATTCCAAATCCACTCTCCCAAACGGGCCTAATGATTTGCAGTGTCCAAACTTTCCTAAGGCTTAAGGTGATGTTTATAAGCTAAGATAAAACACAAATATCAGCTTCATCCAAAACTTCTATGGCCCTGATAAATTTTCCACGGCAGACTTTACATTCACTGTTTTTCCTGTGTTGTGGTACAATTGAGTTTTTGATATAATTCATTTTAAGGCTCAATTATTAAAATTATCTGCTAAAATCACGGTGGCCCCACATGGTAATCAGTACGCAATCCGCACCGGTAGCTAGCATCCACTCCCAGACGGGGGCTCTGACACCCTCGATAGGTGTATGGATGATATCCAGGCACTTTATAATTGTACACGTGGCGTATCGTTACTAAAATTAAACGGTCGAAATTGTGTTACGCATCATGGATGCATTATAAACTAAAAAATTAAGCTTATTTCTTTTTCAGAGTACCGGATTGATGGTCATTTATTGGACAGTTAATAATATAAATATAGAACGGTCCAATGGTCACAATCAAGTGTCTAAGAATCAGAGGCTAGGGTTATTCAAACAATCTGATTTTGGGATTATGACTTGAAAACAATAGGATCTCAAATCTAGACGGCTAAACTTGAGTTAATATATGCCACGTGTACAGTTTCGAGTGCATTCCGGATCTTGGGAACATGACTTGGAAACGGTGCCGGCGTATCAAATGTCATATGGGAAACGGATTGGCTACCCCCTGCCACCAGCCCCGTGGCTGGTGGTTGGTGATCCGTGGGCCTCACCATGATGTATGTGTTTCATCCATTCCGTTCATCCATTTTTAAAGATCATTTTAGGCTTAATCCCAAAGATTAGAGGGACATATATCTAAGGTGGATCACACCACAGGAAAACAATAGTGATTGAATATCCACCATTAAAATCATCCTAAGTCCCACTGTACTGTTTATTTGACATCCAATCTGTTGATTAGGTCATACAGGCCCAGATGAAGGGAAAAAACAAATATCAGCTTGATGCAACACTTTTATGGTCCCCAAAAAAGTTTAATGGTCGACGCTCATTCAACACTCTTTCCTGTAATGTAGTCCACTTGAGATTGGGATAAAACTCATTTTTGGTTTCATACCATAAAATGATCTTGAAAAATAAATGGACGGAATGGATGAAACACATACATCATGGTAGGGCCCACAGAGTACCGACCATCAGCCATTGGCTGGTGGCCGGGGGAGTAGCCAATCCGTTTCCTGTCATATGCATCCAGATGATTGCCACGTGTACCTTAACTCCAAACCAAGGATTTGGATTCGGTAGTGACCCTAGCTCCTGTGCAGAGATCTCAGAACTGGTCGGACGTGACCTGGATTGTCGGTTCACAGGAAGTTCTACATTGGATGCTAGGTGGGGACCACCGTGATGTTTGTGAAAATTTCATCCCGTTCATCTGTTTTGAGAGATCATTTCAGGGGACCCATCTCCAGCTGGGAACGGGCAGGAGCTTTGAGTGGCCACCGTGATGTATGGGTCTTATTTACACCATCCCTCCGTTTTTACGTGTCATTTTAGGGCTCATATGCAAGGCTCAAGTGGACCACACCACAGGAAGCGCAGTGATAATGATTCTCACCGTTGAAACTTTTCTAGGGTGTACCATGATGTTTATTTGCCATCTAACCTATTCATAAAGTTACATATACAAATATCAGCTCCATCCAAAACTTTTGTGGTCCCAAGGAGTTTTCAACCTTAAGAGTTTAATCTCCATTGTGTAGTCGACTTGAGCTTTGGATAGGACTCATTTTTGGGCTTATGCCCTAAAATGATAGGGAAAGATGGATGGACGGTGTGGATAAGACCCATACATCATGGTGGCCACTCAAAGCTCTTGCTCGTCCACAGCTAGAGACAGGTGGGGGTAGGACGCAATCCGCATCCCATTTTAGGACAAAATAAGAAAAAAACAAAAAAACAAAAAATGAAGTGGATCCAAAACTCAAGTGTGCCACTTGTGAGGAATTTGGGAAAAGAAATGCTACTGTTGAAACTTTACTAGGCTTCATCTTTATGTTTAAATGCCAGCAAACGCTTTCACCGAACTACGAGTGGGTGCGTATCCACTTGAGAAGACGTTATATCAGACCACAGACACTCTGAAAACAATCGAAGCCCATATCGACCCACATTGAACCTTTAAAATAGTATATATCTACTTTGACTTACACTGCAACCCATTTGAGCGCACATCAAATGCTTGAACCGAAGTATGAGTAGGTGCATATCCACTTGAGAATACACTGCATCAAGGTACAAATACTCCGGAAACAATCGAAGCTTACACCAATGCACACTGACCCACACCGAATCCATAAAATAGTATCGATCTACTCTAACTTGGATTGCAACCCCTTCAAGCGCACGTCAAATGCTTTCACCGAACTACAGGTGGGTGCGTATCCACCTGAGAAGAAACTGCATTATGGTGCGGACACTTCGAAAACACTCGACACTCACACCAACGAACACCGTCCCACATCAAACTCTTAAAATAACACTGATCCACTCTGACTTATACTGCAACTCCTTCGAGTGAACGTCGAACGCTTTGATCAAATTACGAGTGGTTGCATATCCACTTGAGAAGACATTGCATCAGGGTATGAACACTTCGAAAACACTCGATTTTCACACCGACGCACACTGACTCATACCAAATCCTTAAAATAACATCGATCCACTTCGACTTGTACTGCAACCCTTTCAAGCGCACATCAAACGCTTTGACCAAACTACGAGTGGGTGCCTATCCACTTGACTAGACGCTACATTAGGGTACAAACATTGTAGAAACAATCGAAGCCTACACTAACACACACCAAGCCCCTAAAATAACATTGATTTACTTCGAATTGCACCACAGCCCATTTGAGCACATGTCGAACACTTTCGCCAAGCTATAAGTGGGTGCGTATCCACTTGAGAAAACATTGCATTAGGGTACAGATACTCCGGAAATACTTGAAGCCCACACCAACGCACGCTGACCCACACTAAACCTCTAAAATAGTACTGATCCACTCCAACTTGCACTCTAACCCCTTTGAGTGCACGTCGAACACATTCATTGAACTACGAGTGGGTGCGTATCAACTTGAGATGACGTTGCATTAAGGTATGGACACTCTTGAGACACTCGAAGCCCACACCAACGCATACCAACATCGAACCTCTAAATAACATTAATTTACTCCAACTTGCACTACAACCCCTTCGAGCGCACATCAAATGTTTTCACCGAACTACGAGTGTATGTATATGCACTTGAGAATACGTTACATCTGGGTACAAACACTTCGGAGAGACTCGAAGCTCACACTGACCCACACTGAACCCCTTAAATAGCACTGATTTACTTCAACTTGCACAACAGCCCCTTCGAGCATATTTCGAATGCTTTTACCGAACTATGAGTGGGTGCGTATCCACTTAAGAAGACACTGCTTTAGGGTATGAACACTCCGAAAATACTTAAAGCCCACACCGACGCACATTAAACCATACCGAGCTCCTAAAATAACACTGATCTACTCCGACTTGTACTGTAGCCCCTTCGAGCGCATATTGAATGCTTTCACTGAACTATGAGTGGGTGCATATCCACATAAGAAGACGCTGCATTAGGGTACGGACAGTCCAAAAGCACTCAAAGCCCACACCGAATCCCTAAAATAACACCATTCCACTCTGACTTGCACTTAACCCCTTTGAGCGCACATCGAATGCTTTCACTAAACTATGAGTGGGTACGTATCCACTTGAGAAGATGTTGCATCAGAGTATAGACACTTCAGAGATACTCAAAGCTCACATGGACGTATATTGACCCACACTGAACTCCTAAAATAACACTTATTTACTCTGACTTACACTAAAACCCCTTTGAGCGTACGTCAAATGCTTTCACTGAATTATGAGTGGATGCATATCCACTTAAAAAAGATACTACTTTAGGGTACGGACACTTCAGAAACACTCGAAGCCCACATCGACGCACAATGACCCACATTGAACTCCTAAAATAATATTGATCCACTTCGACTTGCACTGTAGCCCCTGCGAACGCACATCGAACGCTTTCACTGATCTACGAGTGGGTGTGTATCCACTTGAGAAAATGCTACATTAGGGTATAGACACTTCAGAAACACTCGAAGCCCGCACTAACACACATCGACCTACACCGAACCTTAAAATAACACCATTCCACTCCAACTTGCACAGCAGCCCATTCGAGCACATGTCGAATATTTTCACTAAACTACAAGTGGGTGTGTATCCACTTGAGAAGACGCTGCATTAGGGTATGGATTCTTCGAAAATACTTGAAGCCTATATCGATGAACATCGACTAACCTAATCTGATAACACCTATCTACTTCAACTTCCATTGCACCCTATTTGAAAACACGTTGAATCCCTTTCGCCAAATTAAACATGGGTGCATATCCAATTAAGAAGATGTTACATTAGGGTGCAAAGACTTTGGATATACTCAAACCATACACCAATGCACACAAAACCCTTAAAATAATGTTAATCCACTCTAACTTGCACTACAATCCATTCGAATGCATGTCGAACGCTTTCACCAAATTACGAGTGGAGAGTATCCACTTTATAAGATGTTATATCAAGGTACGGAGACTCCAAAAACATCAAAGTCTACATCGACGAACACTGACCTACACCGAACCCCTAAAATAACACCGATCCACTCGCACTTGCACTGCAGTCCCTTCAAGTGCATGTCAAACACTTTCATTGAACTACAAGTGGGTGCGGATCCACTTGATAAGATGTCACATCAGGATATGGACACTCCAAAAACACTTGAAGTCCACACCGACCCCATAAAATAGTACCAATTTACTCCAACTTGCACTACATCCCATTTGAACACACGTCAGACGCTTTCATTGAAATAGGAGTTGGTGCGTATCCACTTGGGTTGAGGTCAGATCAGGGTATAACACTCTGGAAATAATGAAAACCTACACTGACATTCACCAGAACATACCGAACCCCTAAAATAACACCAATCCACTTTAACTTGCACTGCAATCCCTTCAAACAAAAATCAAATGCTTTCACCAGACTATGTGAGGGTGCATATTCACTTGAGAAGATGTTGTATTATGGACACTCTGCAAACAATCAAACCTCATACCGACGTACGTACATCGACCAACACCAACTTGCACTGTAACTCCTTTGAACATATGTTGAAGTCCATCCTGGCAAACAGTGAATGCATGTGGTTTATCCATGCTCTCCATCAAATTTTTTTAGTGTCTTTTATGAGTGTAGCCCAAAATAAAGTATATTGAAGGAAAAAATAAAACACATGAAAGAAAACAATTAGAATAATAATTTTAGCAGCAGACTTCATTGAACTCTTTCTTATGATGTGGTTCACTAGAGTTTCAGATATGCTCTATTTTTAGCTGAAGCACTAAAATTATATTCTAAAATGGATGGATAGAGGGGATAAAATATATAAATCAAGGTGGGCCGCACATAGTTTACTCCGTACATTGAGTTACTAGTATGCCTTCATGGGCTCACCAAAGACATTGCAACCCTAAACTCAACAATGATAGTACACCTCTTAACATGGGGCGCACTTTGATGCATTCATTATGTATCAACATCATCCATGCATTTTTCTAAGTCAATTTAGGGTGTTATCCAAAAAATTCAAGAGATCTGATTATAGGGTGAGCCATGCCGTAGGAAACAATGGTGATTGATCATTAATGTGCCACAAAAGTTTTGTACGAAGCTCGTATTTATTTTTCCCCTTCATCCATGCTTACGTGACCTTATCAACCATGCTTATGTGACCTTATTTATCAACATATTGGATGGGACATTAGCAATAAAGATGCGTTTACGTGCACACTAAGAAGTTTTTAATGGTGGTATGTTCAATAACTAATGTTTGGTATGGTCCATTTTCTGAAAAAGTATGGATGTCGCGATATAGAATACATACAAAAGGTGGGCCCCATAGAAAGGGTTGTACCATCTTGGATAAGACTGAAGTTTCACTCAACTATTTCATCTCAATGGCAATTACTCGAACGTCAAGGTGAGCCCACACAGAGAGTCGGCCACAAATTTTTTATTTTATCATATTGATGCTCGACACCGTTAGTTCAAATGTACAAATTATTATATGACGAGCCTATAAAATGAAGCACATCAAATAATTAAGTGGTCCAAATTATCTAGATTCCATTTAATGGTTCATATTTTACTCACTACTTAAACTTTTTACGAACCACCTACCACTCGAATTCACGTCTTTTTTTAGTCCAATGATATAAAAGGAGATGAAAAAACTGATGGACAGAATCGATCAACGAAGTTATTGCAAGTGAGCCCATTTCAACTTTCTAAAGGCTTCTTCAATTTTTAAATTAAGGTTGTAATAAAAGTATTGTACAAGGATAGCATAGTCAATTTAGAGGCTGAATTACACTAAAATAAGCCACGATGCAGAGTAGGTTTTATTTTTTATTTTTTATTTTTTATTTTTGTCTGGTTGCGGCTCCATGCATTACATCCGGCCTCCAGCCCAAAAAAGAAAATTGTAATTGTGCTGGCACTCTAACGTCATATACATGTCATATACTAACCCAAATTAAAAAAGAGAAAAAATGTGCAGACCACTGACCCTCACGTAAGGAAGCATAATTTGACCGGTTTAATTTGACTTTTGTATGCTATTTATGCACTTAGATTCGAAGTGCCTGCGTATCATCCATCGCCCTCTGCCAGAGTATCAAAAATTTTCTCAATCCAAAAGCTTCCTGAGAGAGAGGGAGAGAGATGGGAGGTGAAAGGAGAGGAGATGGGTATCTGCCTCTCTTTGAAACGAGAGAAGCAACGGGTAGGATTGCATATAGGTTGTATGTTATCTGTATGTTTTTGGGCATTTGTATGATATGGGCGTATAGAGCAACTCATATTCCAAGGAAAGGAGAAGAAGGAAGATGGGTTTGGATTGGTGTGTTTGCTGCAGAGGTTTGGTTCGGTTTCTATTGGATTATTACTCAATCCGTCCGTTGGAATCGCGTCGACCGTTCCACCTTCAAGGAAAGACTCTCCCAAAGGTACGAATAATCTGAAAAAGAAACTGATCGTTGCCTGCACCACTCCGCAAGGCGATCTCAGCCGTTGGATGTATTAAATATTTATTTTTAATCGCCCCACTTAATCCATCTAACGGCTGAAAACGCCTTGCACAACAGAGAGTGGTGCAGTTCTCTCTCTCATTCTTGCGATGAGACGCGGATTGCGTGGTGAACCCCAACCGCCCACGATGTATGTGTTTTATCCAAGCCGTCCATCCGTTTTTGCAGCTCATTTTAGGGCATGATCTCAAAATTGATCCACATCCAATACTCAAGTGGACCACACGAGAGGAAGCCGTGGGGATTGAATGCCTATTGTCCAAAACTCCATGGAGGCCGCAGAAGTTTTGGATCAAGCTGGTATTTGTATTTTCCCTTCATCGGGGTCTGTGTGACCTCATGAACACGGTGGAAGACAAATGCAAATTACTGTATGCGTTAGGGAAGTTTTGACGGTGGATGTTTTTATCCCACTGTTTCCCGTGGTTTGGTCGACCCGAGCTCTAATTTCTCAAAATGACGCGACTATTCGACTCGGTAAACTTAACTTGTCCAACTCGTTCAGATCCAAATCGATCTAAACTGAGTGGGTGACTTGGTCCAAATCGAGTTGACTTTAATCAGACCGGATTCAAAGTCGAGTCGGTGTCACGACTCAATCTAAAACTCGTCTGGTACATATATATCTTTTGAAAAAAAAAAAAGAATAACCGTTTCAAATATAAGATGGGTGTAGTTGATATAGAAGCTGCAATTCTAACAAGTGAATATAGGTTTTGAGTTGTGATTTCAGCTCGTGTATACTTATTACATCCAACTTGATTTGGTGCCGACTCAACCTGACTCAATATTTATGTCTGGGTCAAACTTGGTCTGAATTAGTTCAACTAGACTTGGACTCTAGATCTAGTTAGGCATGCTGGACTCGATATTGAATCGGGCTCAATTCGAGCCAGGCGTATTTCAAAACCGAATCGGGGCGGGTGAGCCATAACTCCGTCAGACTCCACTGGATGCCTAGCTCTAGCACTTAAACACATACAGTACATTGGGCCCTACACAGTTTTTACACCAGGTAGCTATCTGTTGGGTTCACCTTGCACTCCACGTCTCTTTGGATGTTGCTGTGGATGGACAGTAGTAAAATGCCACGTTTACTGATTATGGGGAATCGTAACATATGTTCCTACGATTGTTACTACACATAAGTAAGGCCCACCATGACGTGTATATGCTATCTAAACCGTTCAAATGGACCATTGAACTTTGAAACTTGAGTCTAGCAATGGTCCACACTCAAGTGAATATAGTCGTGGATTCTGATCGTTGAGAAATTTCAGAACATGGCCTTTGATTAGAGGTGGGCATTGAGTCCAGTCGGACCAAGTTAGGTCGAACTCAACTCCATCCAATACTATTAAAACCTTGATCGGAACTCGATCTAACTCAGGATTGAGTCCAACGGGTCTGACACGATCCAAGCTGAATCTTGGTTGGATTGAACCGAACCAAGACCGACTCAGTCAGAGTCGGATCGAGTCTGCCTCTGTTCCAGTCAAACTTGTATACCTAGGGTCGTCCAAAGACACCGTCAACGCTTCGAGTTGTAAGAACGGGCCAAAGGAGAACAAAGTTACGTAGCCCCAGAGTGATGTATTTATTATATTTATACTGATCATCCATTTTTCGAGATGATTTTAGAGTATTAGAGAAAAAATAAATCATATCCAAAGCTTAAATGTACCACACCATGGATAATGATTTTTACTGTTAAAAAATTCATAGGGCCCACCAGAACATTTATTCTCCGTCCAATCTGTTAATAGATGAAGAGGAAAACCAAATTTCATATTGATCCGAAACTTCCATGACTCCCCCACTACATTTTTGCATTGCGGTCCGCTTGATCTTTAGATCTGTCTTATTTTCCTGCTTAAGTACCGAGACGAGCCCGCTATAAATGGATGGACGGTTTGTATATAACACATTCCTCATGACCACAGAACTTGTTAAAGTCAACAGTGCAAGGTACACGTACCTGCTACCTACCTGCTGCCCATCAGTCAAGAGTATCGGTGTGAAAGGTAGCTTACTGCGTACTAAGTAACTCAGTGCCCTAAGTGTACTGAGTATACTCTGTGAGTCTCACCTTCATTCATGCATTTTATCCAACCCGTTCATCCATTTTTCCAAATAATTTTAGAGCTTTAGCTAAAAATATGAAGCTATAAAAGTATCAACTGGACCACACCAATATAAACCGTGTGATTTAAACTTCTAAATTTGAAAAGTTCCTGTAGCCGCAGAAGTTTTAGATCAAGATAGAATTTATTTTTTTCCCTTCATCCATTTCTGTTAAATCTTTTGAACAGGTTGGATGAAAATTAAACATCACTGTGTGCCTTAGAAAGGTTTCAACAGTGGAAATCAATACTTCTACTGTTTCATATGGTATGGTCCAGTCGAGGTATGTAGATATACTTCAAATTTGGTTCCAACGACTAAAATGATCTTTAAAAGCGGATGGACGGTGTGGATAAACCACATATATTCAAGGTGGGCCCAATAGAGTTCACTCAGTATTATAAGAGCTATTGTACCGAGTAACTCAGCACGCAATCCCATTTTCAATTTTGAGCGTGAAAAGTGTCAGACTCGGTGCTCCGGGCCTCAGTTGAGAGGATACCACTCTCCTGCCACATGGTGGTCCGTGCTCCGTAGACTGACCATGTTGTATTTATTTAGTCGTGCCATTCATTTTTTATATTATTTTATGGTTTCAAATTAAAAATGAAATATATCTCAATCTTAATTGGACAACATTATACGAAACCGTGTTGAATGTACGTTTTGGGGATTGGAGAATGTTGTGGGGATCGGATTGGTCCGGATTGACCACTAATTTAAAGTCCACTCGATGTACAGATAAATCTGAGTGTGCTTACTCGATTCGACCCAATTATGGCTTTCGGTTTGGATTGAATTAGGTCAAATCGAGTCGAATTATGCCCGGCTCTACCTTTAATTGATAGTGCTCGCCAGGTGAGCCCACCTTGATGCATGTTCATGTTCTATACATCATTTTTTAAGACACAATCCCAAAAATGAAACAAATTATTTATTTATTATTATTATTTTTCCATCCAATTTTGTTTCAACTTAACAACGGTTTGGATGGTAAATAAACATCACTGAAACATTACAGTAGGCCCCAGTAAGTATTTAACGGTGGAGCATTCAATCACCACTGTTTTCTAGTGTATGGTCTACCTGACAATTCAATCTTCTTCATTTTTCGGCTAGTGCCTTAAAGTAACCTGGAAAAATGGATTGACGGTGTAGATTTAGCATACATACATCGAGGTAGGCCCCACATTAAGGGCCTCGGCCTTATATAATCATCTCCCACTTTAATCATGAAATAAGATTGCGTATTAGATGACCCAGTACGTTTTACCTACTGGTTAAACTCTGTGGGACCCAGCGTGAATGTATGTGGCTATCTTGAGCCCCAAATTGGAGCTTATACAAAGCTGGCTCACAGGAAATCAGTCGATAATGATATTGACGGTCGAAACCTTCCTATAGCCAACAGTGATGTTTATCCAAAACTTTTATGGCCCTGTTAAGATTTCAACGGTTGGTGTTCAACGGTCTCATGTTGTGTGGTCTGCTTGAGTTTTGGATATGATTCTAGTTTGGGTGGTTAAAATGGATGGACAGGTTGGATAAGACTCTTAACTCATGGTGTACCCAACAGAGTTTTGTAAACTTCTCCAGCTCTCCAGAAGTTTTTAATGGTGTACGTTTAATCCCCACTTTATAATCCATTTAAGCATTGGGCCTGCTCATTTTTTGGTTCGTGTCTTAAAAGCGTGGATAAAACACTTCCATCACAGTGGGCCCCGCAGATCCTTGGCTGGACGGATTACTGTCGGGCAGGGGGGGGGGGGTACGAACGGTTCAAAAGATATCAATGTTATATGGCCCCCAAAATGATGTATTTATTATATCTACACGTTCATCCATTTTGCGAGATCATTTTAAAGCCTCATGCAAACAATGATTCATATCGAAAGCTTAAGGACTTGTTTGGCCAAGCAAATCCCATGTGATTAAGAGTGATGTGATGAATTTTAGGGGTTGTTTGGCACCTTGGATTGGAGGGGATTGGAGGAGATTAAAGGGGGTTTCAAATCCCCTTAGTTGTTTGGCAGCATAAAGCAACTGGGGATTGCCAATCCAGGGGGTTCCCAATCCCCTCTTTGAGGGGGTTTGTAATCCAAGGTGAGAGCTTGGATTACACCTAAAATCATTTCAATAGTTGCAGGTATAAATGTATGTCACTGTACACTATCATTCCACTGGGCACATGGCCCACTAACGATGATTAGCACCGTCCAAACATTGTTCATGTAGATCAGCACCGTCCAAATATTGTCCAGCACCATCCAAACATTGTCCATATTAATCAACGGTTAAAAATCATTGGTTAGTCACTCGGACATGATCTTGTGCTTGCGGTCCATCTGAGACTTGGAATTTCATCATTTTTAGGCAAAGCATATATTTTAGCGGGCTTATCACAATCATAGTGTTAAAAATTATATATCTCACTAATTGGGAATATTAAAGTTGATTTAGTAATTAAATTCAAACCCCCGTAAATATACCATGTATAGGTATTTTTGAATTAAAGTTTATTCACACTTCAAGGTGCTAAATACACCGAGAGGATTGCCAATCCAGGGGGTTTCCAATCCTAGGGGTTGCAAATCCAGGGGGTTCTAAATCCACGCTCCCAAACAGGCCCTTAAGGTAATGATGGTGGTGGCAGTGGAGTGGTTTAAGATGCATGGGATTGCTATATCCTGAGACAAGTTTATACAGTCCGTTTGGCTTCTAATCCATCCAACCAAGGGATGGGATTAATTTTAAGGTAACGATGGTGATGTCAATGGATTGTTTTAAGATCCATGGGATTGCTTATATCCTGGGACAAGTTCTCCAGGTCTATTTGGCTCATCATGCATATCCTGAGATATCGTGATCCCATCCCTCGTAATACCGTGGGATCGGTCCGCCAAACAGGCCCTAAGTATATCACACCAGAGAGCAGTGGTTACAATGATTCTCACTGTTAAAATATTCGTAGGACCCATTGCAACGTTTATTTTCCATCCAATCTGTTCATAAGGTCATACATACCTGGATTAATAGGAAAAAAAAAATCATATTGATCAAAGCTTCTGTGACCCATAAAAGAGTTTCAATGGTAGACATTCAATGCCCCACTGCTTTTTGCAGTGTGGTCCACTTCATCATTGGATACATCTTATTGTCTTGGCTCCAGCCTTACGACGAGCTCGCCGATTGGAAATACAGTTGGGATATAATACATACCTCATAATGGGACCCACATAACTTAGTGACGTCAACACATCAGCCAGTTGGGTGGTGTGTGGTACACCAGCCAATCCGCTTCAGAAGCTTGCATCCAAAAAAGGCAAAGAAAAAAAAGGCGGATTCGATAACGAAAGTTTTGTCGCTTGTACCGAACAAAAATAGTATTGCCAAAATAGTCACACTCATTGTACGTGAGAGGCATCTTTCGACAGTATACACGGGCATCCAATTACGAAGGGTGGGTCCCATGGTTTGGAAATCCAGCCTGTTAATCTGTTATTTACAACTCTAGATAGAATATGACACAAGACTTTCTTTGACAAGACAATCTTAACCTTTAATTTTGTGGCCCATGGATAGACGGAAGAAGAGAATATCAAGGTCCTAATATTGGTCTCTGGATCTCAGGATTTAGGAAATATTTTGGCATCCTCCATTCATGTTGGGAATGAACAGATCAACGGTCTGGATTATTGAATCAAGGACCCATTAGTTAGACTTGAAAGACTATTACTTTCCAAAGATGGTGGAGAAGTTTGCTAATTCAAGCGCGAAAATAAGTGCAAATATGAAACACGTGTGTAAGATCTGAGCTTTCCATAAGATTGGAAATGATGCTAGTGTCTTTATTCTATAAGATCAAAAAATTTCACTCTTCATTTGGGCCACAACGTACAAAGTAAATAGGTTGCGAAATGTTTTTTTCTAGCCATTCATTGGTTTTGATATATGTGGCCCAACTGAGGAGGCGAAGTTCGGTTATTTTTATGTCAGAAGTTCTAAATAGCGTATCACACCCGATAGAAAGCTCCGATGCCATACACGTGTCATAATGTAACACATGACCTTGCGTCTGGGTGTGTACGGATTCACACGCGCGTAGAGATTGAAAATCTCTTGTTGTTGATTGGATGATAGCGTTGCGTCGCGTACCGACTCCCACCTTTGATGATCTGACCAGTTATTGCCTATAACATGCTGGAGCCTTTAGTTTGGACGAGAGAGGACCATAGCCCGATCATCCAGACCGTTGATCTTTTGTGACTCATAATGGATAATGGATAATGGATTTGGATTCCCCGATCCTACATGTACATACATAAAAAATTACCAAGATTGGATGGCTATGATCTTCCAATCTTGTAGATTTTTGGTTAGTGCCATTCAAAAGTCGCGGCCCATCAGATGAGCTATTGTTCCTTGTGAAAACTATTCACACTCAAGATCCAACGGTGGATGATGGCTTAAACAAAATCTGTTGAATATTGACCACACATTTAGCTGTTCTAGCCATCTGAATCATTGGACATTGTCCTCTTTGAACGTGGACCGTTGACTGAACACTTGTATTATTTGTGAACTAGATACGAAGACGAATTACCAGGCGTGGATGTCTTTGTATGCACGGCAGATCCTTCCATCGAGCCGCCCATCCTAGTAATCAACACCGTTCTTTCGGTCATGGCCTACAATTACCCTCCAGAGAAGCTGAGCGTCTATCTATCCGATGATGGAGGGTCGGATCTGACGTTCTATGCTCTCTTAGAAGCATCTCGATTTACCAAGCATTGGATTCCCTTCTGCAAGAAATTCAACGTGGAGCCCAGGTGCCCGGCAGCCTATTTTTCCACCATGTCTGGCCCACCTTATATTAGAGAGGCCGAGGAATGGTGGGCCATGAAGGTAAGATGCCCATCGAATCCTATCATCATATGATCCTTCTGTTTTTTGTTTTTTTTCAGAAGCGTGTGCATGGCCCAAAAGTCACACTGATGTACCAATCTTAACCATGTAATGGCTGGCTATCAGATGGACGGTTAGGAATAAGGTGGTCAACGGTCCAAATTCCATGAGTGTTACCACATGTTTAAGATTGTTCGATCAGTGTGAATTTCATGCTATGCTCCATCCATAATTGAACGGTCCGGATTTCGTGCATGTGTGCTTCGTGTATGGTCGCCCACTGGCTTATCAACAATGCACAGTTTTAGTGTATCCGTATGGACAGCCCACACGAGTGTAGAGCGCTTCCTATCCGCATGCAGCAACACATGTCAATGGAGAGCATGTGGGGGAGGGGGGGAGATCAACCCTTTCCACCGGGTGGGCCACACCCTTTATCTGTGCCATGAAATCCGGTAATTCCAGTCTTCGGAAACGGATGGACGGCTACAATTTTGTTCTTGTCATCTATTTCTTTTCTAAATGGATCTTGCACCCATGGCCTATATTGGGATGTGTGCGGATTGGGCTGTTCTCCACACGCCCGTGGGCTTAGATTTGAAATATTTCAAGTGTACTCGCCTTGCATGTGGAAATGAAGCACACGTGTGTGAGATCGGAGCCTCTCATCGAATGAATCGCCACCTTGTACAGATTGGGATTCGGTAGTGACCGCTCCAGTACCGACATCAGTGCTGGAATAGCTCTGTACGCCCCACCATGATATATATGTTTTATCCCAGCTGTCCATCCATTTTTCCAGCTCATTGTAGGCATGATTGCAAAAATGAGGCAGATCCAAATATCAGGTGGACCACACCATATGAAACGCTAGTGATTGAATGCCCACCATTACAAAATTCTTCGGGGCCACAAGTTTTCGATCAAGCTAATATCTGTGTTTCGCTTCATCCATCTCTGTATGACCTTGTCAACAGGTTGGATGGGAAATAAGCATTACGGTGGGCCTTAGGAAAGTTTCAATCGGTGGGTTTGATTATCCTCACTATTTCCTGTGGTGTGGTCCATCTAAAACTTGGGTCTGTCTCGGTTTCGGCATCAAATTCTAAAATGAGCTGGAAAAATGGATGGACGGTGTGGATAGATCACATCCATCATGGTGGGGCCTACATAGCTTTTCCAGCACCGACACTGGTACTGGAGGGGTCATTATCGAATCCTGAGTCCATTCCACATGCCTTGTCTCAAATGTCAGATCAATCTGACCTTCATGTCGACATGTGTGATTGGAATCTGGACAGTGGTCGATTCCTACTATCTTTTTCATTTTCTTCGTCGGCATCTAGCCCACCTGAATCTTGAATTTTCTAATCGAGGCATCTACGTACCTTTGGGGTTAGCATGATAAGAGACTCGGATCTCTCACGTGTGATTTGTTGGGCATGATGATCCCACACATGCTGTCCAATTATCAGGCCCCACAGACTAAGCAAATAGTTGATTTGAACTGGCAATGTAAACATCTACTGGATGGTTAAGATCTAAATCAATCAACGGTGAAAAATTAACCAACAAACACAGATCCATTGATTAGTGACCATGATCATTTAATCAAATTTTTTTTTTGGAGATACATAGAGGGGCTATTTTATTTTATTTTATATGTTTTAATCTGAGTATGTTTTGGTTCGGGGGGCATCGAAAGTGGGTTCCATCGTTTCAAAGGCTTGGAATCCTATGTTTTATTTGCACCATTAAAAGAAGGGTGGTGACTCTTCAGTTGCACACCTGGCATGGTTGAATGGTGATTCAGACCGTCCAATTCTCTGGACCAACTGTAGATTGCTTCTAACCAAAAAAATTGCAGTGATCAGCTAATACTAGCCATCTAATATTCCCCTTTGAATCTGGACCACTTTCTATTTTACTCTGAACCATCCATTTGATAGCCATTTATCATACGGTTACTATTGTTTGGACTGCATAATTTTAGAGATACGTTCCATCCAGAATGGGACCCACAAAATTCAGGATTGCAAGATCCTAAATTTCCATCTCACTCTCAAAATCAGTAACAAAATTAGTATGGCCCACTCATAGTGAGGGACACATCCTTATCAAATTAAGGCCGTTGGTTATCATTTTTTTTTGCTATCCATCTGTTTAATTATACACATGTGGCCCACATGACAACTACACGGCCCAGATCATGATCTCTTTATTTTTCTTGTAGAAAATGTATGAAGAAATGGAGAATCGCATCGATACAGCAGGTAAGTTGGGTAGAATTCCAGAAGAAGTGCGCCAAAAGCACAAAGGATTTTCTGAATGGAATTCAGGAATCACTTCGCGCGATCACCAGCCCATTCTTCAGGTATATATACTATAACTTCTATGTTAGTCCCACAGTCACAACACGTGTGGCAAACAAAGTATGTGTGATCTAAACCCTTTATCTGGTGGCCCACCAGAAGGATGGGCTATAAGCCAAATGTTGATATGGTTGGACATTTCTGACTGTCCAAAAGATACAGAATTTTGTATGGTTGGTCCCCGTTTTGGATGGATTCCGGCTTACAAATCACATCGATTGGACCATCTTGACCATCTGATTTTGTGTTGGTTTTTGAAAGATGTCCATTTTGATTTCAATCCTTGGTTATGGCCACTAGTTGGATGGTTATGATCACGGGTTTGAATGTCAGGACGAAAGCCAGTTGACTCATCCGAGTCAACTCAGTTTCAGGCCTCAACAAGCTCAGTCAGTCTCAACCATACCCTATTTGTTCCAGTATTTTTTTCTTCTTCTTTATAATACCATTTGGGCATTGTCTCGTCCAATGTGTACCAAGTTCCAATATGCATGAAAGGCATAACGATATGGACACAGTCTCGGAGAAAGGCTCGGTGAAATAGGCATGTTTGTGAAGATGTCAATTGCTTGTACCTGGACTAAAAGACTCTATGAAGTTTTACTATTCATCCTAAGATAGTAAAATTTCTTGTTGGATAAGTTCTAACCTACATGAAAGGCATATTAATGATCTGGATGCTGTCTTAGAGAAAGGGTCGGTGAAATAGATATGTATGTGAAGATAAGGATTTTTACTTGTCTTTTATTGGCTTATTTGTACCTAGTTATATGATGTAACTCCTCTCGTCCAATCATCACTTATCAGCGTAATCCTTACTTAGAAAAAAATATTTAGCTGAACTCCTATCTCTTAATTCATTTAATCAGACAATTGCTTTTTTCTGGTCAAATAAGTACCCAGCACGGCCAAGTCATATAGAAATTCGGTTGAATAATTTCTTCCAAAAATTGGGATTGGGACACATGATTACGGTTGTCCAATCAATGTGATTTTGGCTACACGCCATCCACAACAAAGAATATACATATAAGTCATTTGTATGGTTGATGAGTCACCCTAGTGTAATACATGGTTCTAAATTTTGGGTGATTTATTAAAAACTCAGCTGAGTCAACTCATAGATACTTCAAGATAAGTCATTATTATTTATATCATTAATGTATAGATCGGTTCTTTGTTCTGCAACTTAGTCTATATATATATATATATATATATATATATATGCCGTTTGCTGATCAGAGTAAATTTCTTTTTACTAATGGTTTTTTAATATATTAACATTTACAGATATTAATTGATGGAAGAGGAGACCCAAATGCTGTAGATAATGAAGGAGTGACATTGCCAACTCTGGTATACTTAGCACGTGAGAAGAGACCACAACACCATCACAACTTCAAAGCTGGAGCTATGAATGCTTTGGTAATCTAGCATGCATTGACATTCATGCTCCCCATACGTACATTTGCATCCAGCATGATCACTGGAGGGGCCACTTGTAGCCATGGACAGCTTATCAGAACCGTCCATCTTCCAGGCTGATCCGAAAGCATCGATTTGTACTGTTGACCGTGGAACATGGATAAACTTAATGAAATCTCCTTAAATGCAAACCAATTGATATTCAGGATCATCTGCTTAATTAGTGCAATTTTGGACAGCAGCCAATCCATGATGGTACCCAAAAAGATGGACGGTTCCAGTGACACAACCAAAGCTGCATGTGGGCCCCCTTAGAAACGCATGCTAGATGTATGCTTGTGTCCAACTACTTGTACATGAGTATACTATTATAATAAGAACATATATGTATAAATACCTGTGTTCATCATCATTTCCATCATGGCCATGTTCATTATGGTTATTCTATGCAGATAAGGGTGTCGTCGGAGATGAGCAACGGGTCGATCATCTTGAATGTAGATTGTGATATGTACGCGAACAATTCGGAATCGGTGAGAGACGCACTGTGTTTTTTCATGGATGAAAAAAATGGCCACGAGATTGCTTATGTGCAATTCCCACAGAATTACAATAACATGACGAAGAACGATCTTTATGGAACTTCCATGAAGATAATTTCTGAGGTGGGTACAATCAAAATGCAATTTGGTCTCTAATTACATTGATTTTATTATCGCCATACTAATATTTTAGTTACCAATACTCAATTTCTGTTCGATTGTTCACATAATCCTGGCCTCTGATAAGATGACTTTTGATGATTGTAATTGGGTGGTTATGAGAAAGTTCAATCAACTGTCAACATTCAATTAGCAGAAGTCTTCTAATTGGCCGCTTGGATCATCTAAACGTTTAACTTTTGGTCATTATGGAGTTGATTCAGGCTCTTCTTCTTCTTCTCCCATTTGAATTTTTGGGTGTTTCTTCTCTAATTTGGATTTTTGAGCTCGGAATGGATTTATATGTCCATAATCATGATCATCATCATTATCATCTTCATCTTAGTCTTCCTCTTCTTTTTCTAAAATTAGAAAAAAAAAAAAAAAAAAACCATTATCCAATTCAACTCAACTGAATCACGAGTCAACCGAGAAACTTGGTTCGAGTCAAAAGCTTCTTAGATTTCCAACCCAATGATTAAGCCTAGATTGTTAGTGCTTGTATAACTATGGTATTAGTATTTGTCATGGGATCCTTTTCCTTCATTTTATGTTAATTTCTTTTACTTTTTTGTTTCTCATGAAGGTGGATTTTCCTGGATTGGATGGCTATGGAGGGCCTTTGTACGTGGGCACTGGATGTTTTCACAGGAGAGAGAGTCTAAGTGGGAGGAAGTATAATAAACAAAATAAGGAGAAATGGGAATCAATCCCCATTGGGAGGAAGGTGGATGAAAGCTCACATGACTCGGAAGAGAGAATAAAGGGTCTTGCAACTTGTACATATGAGGAGAATACTCAATGGGGAAATGAGGTCTCTCTCTCTCTCTCTCTCTCTCTCTCTCTCTCTCTCTCTCTCTCTCTCTCTCTCTCTCTCCATACACTAAAACTAATACCATCTATTTGTTACTTACTGCAATGCCCAACTGGCTGGTGGAGTGGCCATGTGATCACGTTCCCTGTATACAGAGGAAATGCGATAACAGGCCAAATCTTTGGCTTGGCAGGTGCATTGTGAAAGGGACATAAAGAGATCATCGTCTTCATCGTCTATGATAGGTGTCAAATCTACAGAGAACTTCAAACCCACAAGATAAAGAAAAAATCTAACTTCTCTAAAGATTCTAAGAAAAGATGTCTAATCTTATCAAACCTCTCTTAGAGACTATAAGAAAAAAAATTAAAAGTCACTGTAATATTCTTAAAACTCTAAAACAACTAAAAATAATAACAAGATTACTAAAGTAATGAAATTTTGACACACACTCTCTCTCTCTCTCTCTCTCTCTCTCTCTCTCTCTCTCTCATTTTTTCTAAAATAGTAAATTTTGATTCAAAACACAGATTTAACTCCCAATGCGATTGAAGTTCATGTAATGGTTTAGGGGCAAATGACCTTTGAAATTTGCCAAGTAGAACTCATATATGGCTTTTTAATGACATATTATATACGGTGATCACAAAGTTATGGCCTTCAAAAGCTATAGTCTGTGCTAATCCTTAGATTGAAATTTCCATCCCACTTTATGGTGTGGCCAACATATTTTTAGCTCAGTAACATCGCCCATTTTTATCTCAACCTTCTATTCCATGGGTTATTGATTGGATGGCTAAAATGGTGAGAGCAGGGTAACTTTTGCACGGTAACCCATGAAATGGATTGTGTTAGAATAGTCTGGATTCATCCATGGACTATCCATGTGTTTTAATGGAATCTTGATACAATCACTTTCAATATATCGTACTGATCTCTTAGGTCCAACATATATATATATATATATATATATATATATATATATATATATATATATATATATATAGTCAAATCATCATCTTGAAATAGCATTGAATTATATATTAACTAACTTGATGCATGTTGATTTGCATGTAGATGGGACTGAAATACGGATGTCCTGTGGAGGATGTGATTACAGGCTTGTCAATCCAATGCAGGGGATGGAAATCTGTATATTTTAACCCAGTGAGGAAGGGTTTCTTAGGGCTTGCACCCACCTCATTAGCACAATCTTTGGTGCAACATAAGAGATGGTCTGAGGGTGACTTTCAGATACTTACATCCAAATACTGTCCCTTTATATATGGGCATGGCAAGATAAAGCTGGCACTTCAAATGGGATATGGCATCTACTGTTTTTGGGCTCCGAATTCCTTTCCAACACTATTCTATGTCATCTTCCCTTCCCTTTGCCTCTATAAAGGGATTTCCTTATTTCCGTCGGTAACTCTCTCTCTCTCTCTCTCTCTCTCTCTCTGGCAAGTGAATAGGAAAGTAGTCTTTATCCGCGGCAACCATATTACCGAACAGCCCGATCCATGAATAGACCGAACAGCCCGAGTAGGCTTCCGATGCGGAGACTATTCACACTGAGGAGTCTAAAGCCGAACAATGGCTCTACGGAACATTCTCCCGACGAAAGCGTAACAAGTGGGTGGCCGGAAATGATTCTATGGCAACATTTTCACCAAACACTGGGTGAAATTGTTCTTTTGTGTGGGGCCTATTGGTGATGTGCTGATGACATCCAACCATCCATCAGATGTGCCCTGGCTTGATTTAGTCATGCATAGGCAGGAACTCTAGTGAACAATTTAGGTGGGCCACATGACAGGAAACATTCATAGGATCATACACGATTGGTGAAAAGGCCCCCACCATTTTGCGTATATGCCGTCCAATCCATATGGTCGGCCCTGCATGCAATCAACGATGTACATTACACCTCAATTGTTTTCTGTTGTGTGGCTCATGTGAATCATGGATGGGCTTGATTTTTGGTTCGACACCCAAACGATTAGGGAGGGCTTTATGATGGTTAGAGTAGATTTCATACATCACGTTGAAAATATTACAATGCACACAGAAATTTGTTGCATGGTTAGGATAGTGGATGAATACAGCTCTACTTACAGCTCAACGTAAATTACATTTACCATATGCATGGTTGAACAAGCTCCAAAACATAAAATGGCGTTTTGCATGGTTTCAGATCTACAGCCCATGGTTCCTACCGTTCATGTACGTGATCATTGCCGAGTACGCATATATCATCCTTGAGTCCCTTTGGCATGGTATGACACTCAAGGGCTGGTGGAATGAACAAAGGATGTGGCTCCTGAAAAGGACGACTTCCTACCTCTTCGCGTTCGTGGACACCCTCCTCCTCCTATCAGGTATTGCCAAGTCAGCATTCATCATCACAGCCAAGGTGTCCGACGATGACGTGTCCCAGAGGTACGAGCAAGAGATCATGGAGTTTGGATCCAGTTCACCCATGTTTACCATCTTAGCTTCTCTTGCAATACTCAATTTGTTTTGCTTGATTGGTGGGGCCACGCGAGTCATGATGGACGGTGGGATTAGTGTTCTTGAGACGTTGATGTTGCAGTTTCTTTTATGTGGGTCATTGGTTTTGATTAATGTACCTCTCTATCAAGGGCTCTTTTTTCGCAAAGACAAGGGTCGCTTGCCAACTTCCCTTGCTATTACATCCGTAGTTGTAGCTGTGTTGGCTTGTTTAATTCCAATATATTAGAAGATGTGGGGATATGGTTGGTTTATACAAGCCATTGATCCAATGTCCCTGTCATGAATGAATAATGAATAAAAATTCCTATCAAGGAGGTTTTGAGTATTTGTCAATCAATATTGTGGGACAAAACAAATGAATGGTCTGAAATCTGAATTGTTGGATCGTTTGTCAGAATTGAAAATTAGTGCATACTGTCTGGAGATGAAGGGAGCGTATGTTGTATAATTCCTTCTGCGTAAAATGGTATGAAATTGTGTCCGCACATCACCCCTCGATTTGATTGTTGCTATTCAATCAAACATGAGGCCACATGTGTTAATTAATAGACACGATTTGCATTCAGTCAAACATGTGTGATAAGGATAGTGTGAGCATGTCAGAATTGTGCTTGACTTGATTTCGATTGAATGCTTATGACCCCAAGTGCCAAATTAGTAGGATCAGATGTGTGAGGATTGATCTGAATGTCTAGCCACCAATGTTGTAGTAATTAGGCACTTTGGAAGGAGAGGGTTAATCCTTTTGAATGGATTCTTTTACCTTGAGCTAAGAACTTTTCTTTCAACAATGATTGTGGACCTTAGGTTTCTTAGTAATGCAATAATGGATGAAAATAGTTAAAAAACAAAAAACTGAATTGCTGATTTTATTGATTTATGATGAAGTTTCAGTACGTTCAGTGAAAAAATAAAATAAGTAGAGAAAAATGAAAGATAAATATCTATGATTGCCGATATGGACAAACAATCGAGGCAAATGGCCATCAAGATATATGACTAGGGTGTAATCTTCCAAGTAAGGACTCAGCTGATCAGGGATCCAATAACGGTATGTCATGGATATTTACACTACTCCTAGGTGTATTGTAGTGATGACGCCAGACAGTAGTGATCTAAGCTATGCTAAACTCCAACATTTTGCAGCGGGGATAGACAAAAGTGAAAGAATTAAGGCTACAATTAAGATAAAACAGCATTCAATGTGAGAGGTATGTAATGACTCGGTTGGTGCCTTGAGCTCTCAATCTAGTGCTTATTTTATAGATTTGGAGAGGTGGTTGTTGTATTGTAATTTGCATATAATTAATGAGACATTTGGATGATTCATCGTGTAGATCTCCTTGATTTTCCATGTAGGTGTAGTTAATTATATTAGGCCATGTGTACAAGAAGGATCTTGTAAGCCTTTGGCTATTTCGATTGCGCAACATCTACAAGAAGCTTTATTAGAATATTCACATGATTGGATTCTTTCCTTTTAAAGAGTTGCCATGTTTTTGTAAGATTCTTGCTTTATAGATAGTCACTTTCTTGGTGTGGATGCTTGATTGCACTCATAGATGCCTTTTCAGGCTTTCGCAGTGCATTTGAGGCGTGTGGGTATTATATTTGATTGTAGTTGCCATTAACCAATTACTCTGATTTTCACAGTCACTTGGACCCTGTAAAAAACCTTAGGAGAAGGAATCATTGTATTTCCTATCCTAAAATGACTCCCGATTTGCAGCCGAAAATTCTAGGTAGACCAGAGCTACAAAGAGGGAAGGCTTTATTCATCATCTCTACCCATACAAGCATATGATCTCTACTTCACAAGAATAAATAAAATATTAAGGATCGGATTGGTTCTTACATATTAATGATGTAAAGGTGTATGCAATGTAGTGTGGCGATACAATGCTTGTAACAAACAATGGCTCAAGTCAGATAAATCTACCCTGACACACCTACTTGAAGAAGCAGTTGAATCCTAGTTAATCCAAGTTTTTGCTGAGTATGATCCGATAACCCGACAAGATGCAAAGCATACACTTGGGCCGACCAGACCAACTAGTCGATTGGAGTGGAGAGAATGATGCATGATGCTAATGCAAATATAAATGAAATTGATAAAAAATGGATAGGTGAATAGGTTTTGTCTTAAGGGTTGACTTGAGTGGCTTGGATAGGGGTTTCTGGTTGCTCAGCTACCTAAGGGGTAGGCTTGGATGGATTGACTCGGGCTAGAACTCTTTTCCTCATACTCTTTTTTCTCATTGGTGGATGGGTGGAAAATCTAAGAGATATGAGATTTTAAGATCAATTGGGAGTGAGATGGGAATGGGTATTTATAGGTTCTTTGGGTAGCATTTTGTGAATTAATGGGAAGTCCAAGAGTAAAAGAGGCTCCAAGGGTTGGGATTGGCTACTACCATGTGGTGTAATCTGAATGGTTGGATCAAGGGGCGAAGGTCATAATTTTGGCCAGAGGTAAAGGTAGAAGGGTCATTTCCTCTTCTAACACGTTTGCTAAGAAAACTTGGTGATGTCATCACCCCATCTAACCTCTCTACAAAAGATGGAGGTTGTCCACGTAGCGGGCATCACATTTTGCGTCGCCCACAACAATGATGGCTCCCATTTTTTTGTAGGGGGCATTTGGGGTGGTGTATTCTCTCCGTTCACCTAGTTTTGCTTGATTATGGTCCTAAGTACTAATGAGCCTATATATGAGCTTGAACTGGGCTTCGTTTTGATCAATTGAGTTTGACTTGTTTTGACTTGGTTTGACTAGATTGGGTTTGACTAGGTTTGACTGAGTTAGTTGGGCTCTGGTTAGCTGGTTAACACTAGGTGGGTTGTCTACACCTGGACTCTAGTTTAATCTTCCTAACACAAACACGCCTTTTGACTTTTAAGGTTTATCCTCATCACATGTGACATGGCTGCCACGGTGTAGCTTCTGGACCATTTGATCTGGCTGTATCAGTCAAATGTAAACACTGATCATGGATTGGTGTTATGGGAGAACAAGATGTATGCCATCACTTTTCATTTGACATATCAATGCACTAGAATCAAATAAACACTCTAAAACTAATTACATGATGTTATATTTTATTATATGAGCGATAGTGCATCCCCAAAAGTTGAGCCCGACAATGGGTGGGACCAAGGCCAACCTAAACAAATTGCATTTTTCAGATTACCGATTGACTATGGTAAAAAACCCTAAGGACATATCATCCACTTTGTAATTTCTTCTCATTGATTTCTCATCTCAGCCAAAAGATGTGTATGAAGCATGATTAATATTTGATTAGTATAGAGTTTAGATCTCTAGTGGATGAACATGATAATGGGATGATTAGATCATGGTTATATGTATGGATGTGGCTGATGGATACACTTCTCTCACGATAGGTTAAAAAATTGTGCGTAGGGTAGTGAAATACTATATTGGGAATTCCTTGAAACTCTAACTTCTTCCTTTACATATAGATCCTATCCTAAAGGAGAACATTAGAGCAACCTTGGATGTTCCACCCCCTTAGAGAGAGAGAGAGAGAGAGAGAGAGAGAGAGAGAGAGAGAGAGAGAGAGCACCTTCATCCTCTCCCTTCTTCCCACTTCTTTATCTCCTATGTGGTCCACTTTTGTAGATGACTTTGAGCTCTCCTTAGTACCTACTAAAGGAGTTGCTTTGGGTTGCCTAATCTCTCCAGTACTAGGATAGATTAGGGATAATCCTCCTAGGTTGGTTGGTTGACATTAGAATAAGAGTATTCTACACCATTGAATCACATTTACTAACATGTTAAGATCTTTTACGTTTAGATTCCTTCAGAAATTTGATGTATATATCATTGGGAGGTCCTGGTAGATAGGATTGTGCATTTTTTTGTTGTCATAAAAATTAAATTCTCCTACATTTTGTATAAAATCCTATCAGAATCAATTGTATATGGTGATGACAATAGAAGGATTAAATTATATATGAAGTATATGGGAAGGCAAAATTATATTTTTAAGGTAGTGGGCATATGAAAGACTATAAAATAGCAAAATATCATAATTGGTGTCTTCTTGAAACCATGACTCCTTATGTATAGGTCCTACCCTATGATTGTCACTTAGGGTGGAAGACAATGGTTTGCATCAGTATTGGATCAATGATGGATGGTGATGCTATTAGAATGATTAGATTAAAAATGAGGTTATAGGAAGATTATAGGGTAGTAGAGTACCACAATTGGTATCTTCTTGAAACTATAACTCCTTATGCATAAATACTATCCTAGAGTAAGATGATGGGTAGAGAGAGCCTTGGCTTGCTCACCCCTTGGGTGTCACCTGAAGAGAGAGAGAGAGAGAGAGAGAGAGAGAGAGAGAGAGAGAGAGAGAGAGAGAGATGTGGGGTCCATACATAGATGGCTCACTATGTCTTCCTTGGCCTAAGTCTAAGGTTGACATGTTGTCTCTCAACCTCTCCTTCATCTAAGATAATTTGGGAGAGACTTTGAAGGGTTGGAATTGATAATCCAATAGTTTTCTCAATGACTTGATTAAAGTAGATAATATGAGTTATTTTTATTTTTATAAAAACTCGAAATTTTGAAATCTAGAATCTTAAAAACTTGTTTATTATGTTGTGTTTAAAAAAATCGTAAGAGGCCCTATGACTAAACAATTGGTTCTACCCCATCCTCATTGTTCCCTGGTGTGGTTCACCTAAGTTGTGGATTTTGCTAATTTTTGTTTGCCCCATTACCCGAAATCAAGAAGCTCACTTGATGGGCAAAGTGGATTACTTTACATGTGCAACATATTGTTAAACCCATAGAGCTTAGGTGTTTCAGGAAGATGCAATTTGGCTGGTGATCCCAACACCAACCAGCTAGTTGGTGTCATAACTTTGTGGGCCCCACCATGATGTATATGTTTATTCTCGCCCTCCATCCATTTTTCTAGCTTATTTTAGGGCATGAGCCAAAATGAGGCCAATTCAATGCTAAAGTGAACCACGCCATATGAAACAATGGGAGAATGATGTCCACCGTTGAAATCTTTATAGTGCCTATAGTGATGTTTATTTGTCATTCAATAAGTTCATAAGGTCACACGGACCTGGATGAAGGGAAAACACAAATGCCGACTCGAACTAAAAAACTTGCCGCTCCTAAGAAGTTTTCAACAGTAAGCGTTCAATCCCCACTATTTCTTGTGTGGTCCACTAGAACTTTAGATCTACCTATTTTTGGGCTCGTGCCTTACATGCGCTTGGAAAATTGGATGGAGATCATGAATAAAACAATACATCATGATGGGGCCCATAGGGTTTTGACACTAGCTAGCTGGATGGTGCTAGATCACTAACCAAACCTTTTTTGTTTTAGGAGATGCGCTAGGTTGATGTTGCATAGGATTCTGGTATGCCATTCTGAAGTAGATATTATGTGAAAAGGGCCCACCATTGAATTTGTAGAAATTCGATAGATATGGGCATCGAGAAGGGCCGTCGAAAATTTTGAGTTTGAAAACGAAATTCGACAGCTCAAAACCACCTTATTGTTTTTGTCAAATCGGATAATCTGTCAAATAAAATTCTCGAAGGAGAAATAATTCAGTGGTTCGGAAACGTTGATAAGCCACCAATTATTTTTCTGCAGCTTAGAGTCGTTGAATGTGTTGGTGGGGACTAAATTTGACGATCTGAAGTCGTCGTTCATGGCTCATTATTTGACGACCCGTCATTCTGGGCTGATTTTTTTATTTATTTATTTTTCATAGTCAATGGCTCAAGGGCGTTGAATCTTTTTTGGATATTGAAAAGAAATGATGAAATTTTGCTGAAGTTTAAGTACCAGGCTGGTGGATATGGCCATATACCTAATAAACAACTTTTATATTATATAAAATTACTATAATTCACTATATACTTGATAAACACATTTTATACAATCTAAAATAATTATATTACATTGCTTTTTCATTTTCAAATCAAACAAAATATAGTACAATTAGAGTATATCCAAATTTTGAAAGTTTCCTTTTCTTATACGGACATTCAGAAATGACACAAACTCATACATTAAGGGCCTATTTGATTTTTCAATTTTCGGTAAAATGTAAGGTAAATGAGAAATTATTACCATTTAATTTATAGGCATTTATTTAATAAGGAATTATGGCCCATGGATCAAGTGTCAAATACACTTACAAAAGGAGGTAAAGTAAAATGTAATCATTACATTTTTTACCTTACAAAACCACCATTTTAAGGGTGATTTTAAAGTAAAACAAATAATATAACAAAATCATCATTATAATCAAATGCATATGATATGGCAATCAAATAGCAAAAGTAAATAATCATGACCCATTTACAATTACGGTTGTAATTGGAAAACCAAACATCCCCTAAATGTTAAGTAAAGGGTCCAATAATGAGAATGCTCAAGTATTTACAATTTGGTCATTTTCACAAATTAATTAATACAATTCAATCCAAACAGTGCACCCAAATGCAACAGAAAAGACATGCAATTTTAGTGTAACTAGTTAATAGTGAGGGTTTAAGTTTTAATTTTTTATTTTAACTAGACTCTCTATAACCTGCCCATATACTTATCATTGTGATAAGATTAAATCATTGTAGTTCATCTTTCTCTTTTTTAGACATGCCTTCGTATTTCTCAACTATCAATTCAAAGCCGGTTACCATTAATGGCAATGATGGATCTGCAGTGGAAGACGTCAACTATATTTTAGTGAAGGAATGAATGATAAGAACTATTATTATCTATTTCGTTAGTGGAAGATGATACACGCCATTATTCATACATTTTTCATAAACCACATACTCACTATTAAAATAAATTGTAATTTGCTTTAAAATGACAGTAAAGAACTAGAAGACACGTTTGGAAAAAGAGAAATCAAAAATCCAAAATATCTAATCAAAAATCCATAAATACATAATCCACTATACACCTATTAAACGCATTTTGTATATATAATCTCAAATCACAATAATCCACTATTTTTTCTTTTTTAAATCAAATAAAATACAATGCAATTAAAGTATATTGAAATTCCAAAAGATTATTTTTCTTTCACGGACTTACAAGCAGTACATGTACATGGTGTTATTTATAATCCATCTTCTATCTATCCATGTAAGTCAATATTCATCCATCTGGTGCTTGCAGACTTGAAGATGCCATGAAGCAATCCTTCAACGACTACTTGAGCCAAACTAGTATTGAATTCTATACTTATTTTTCGATTATGAACAACTATATTTTTTTGTTAGTATCTTAGATCATCATAACATAAAACAAAAATCTACAAAAATTTCTATAAAAAAGATCTAATAAAGTACAATTGAATATACTTTCCAAGACTGTTGTGGTAACAGAAGTGAACATAAGATGAGAAGATTGACTTCTTCAAGCTTTTTCCTACATTATCCATTCCAGATGATTGCCTAAAACAAAAAGATAAATTGTTAGCATCATCTTTTAGAAGCAATAAGAACTAGTAGATATTACATGTATTCATTACAATAATACCTAGATTAATCTAGCCATTCAAGTGGTAATGGTTTTTCTTTTTTTTTTTTTCCTGAACTTTGTAAATAATGAGAGAACTGCCTACATACTTATTATGCATCATGATAAAATCAAGTCATTGTAGTTCATTTCCATTTCCACATCTCTTTTTTAAGTAAATTCGGTTACATGTTTGATGTAATACAATAAATTTCATCATTGTCTTTTATGACATATTCTCGTAGTGCTTATATTAAAGGGCTCGTATTCATCATTACCATAAAAATTAACCGATCTTCATAAACATAGACATCCCGGTTCAATGTCTTTGGAGTTTCTGAGACAATATGCCAAGAATCCATATGTCTACTGTAATCCTTGCAATAGAAGACCTGATTTTCTTGTGATGTAAAAATAAAAGGCTTGTCATCTTCTTTAGTATTTTGCATTAATCTCTTTAGGTTTAACTTATATCAAATTCGTCTCTAGATCAACTAAATACCCATTTGAGTCATCTATACGTACCCAATACAATACATGATCGTCTCCTTGAAGTCAATGTAGTCCAATTCAAGTATTGGTTTGATAATGTCGTAATAAGTGACTTCTTCATCCATCAAATTGGTATCCCTAACACTTTACTTGAAACTAGTTACAATCTTTATAAAGATCTTAGAGTTTTGTGTCAACGATTTCATTTCATATTCCGATATATAGAAAACATATCAATTAATCATGTAAGCATTGTATGAAGTGACACTAACATTGGGCCATCGGCAAGCCACTTTGTGATCGAAGTACTGGATTCATCTTCTAATTGTTGTCTAACCTATGTAAACTAATTTATTGGCTTCTCCATTTGTGAGTGACCTTCCAATTATAAACCCTTAATGTGTATCTTTGAAGCATAAGACTTTGAACATATTCTTGATACTTTTTCATGTATCTTAATGTGAGTGTGCTTTTGAGACGTAAGCATACACATTTGCATGTGTAAATTCAATATAAATGAAAAATATTAGATGAAAACATACTTCTCTTACTCAATGTTTGAAGCAGACTGCCTGAGTACCCATTTGCACACTTGTTAGTATTGCACTGGAGTTAGAATGTAGGGCTTTCGATTTTTATCAACATGGTATGCAAGTTCACCATCATCATCCATGAACGTTCCATGTCTCCTTACTAGTGACTTCCTAATTTACGTAAACCATCTAACATGTAATGCATGGAATAAATCATTACTTCTTCCATGAGATATCATTCCATTATAAAACCCTTTGGAAATATTTAATTCTCTAAATACTGTTTATAACTCTTCATTGTCCTGATTAAAGTCATAACAATCATATTATATTTAAAATGATTCATGAAACATTTATGCATTTTTTTAATTACCTCTTGAAAGGATACATCTAATGATATTAGACGGGACCTCATATGAGCACCTCCTTCACAAAGGACCATTCAAGCCAAGTCAATCCGACCTAACTCAAGTCGAGTCGAGCGAGTTTTTCGAGCTAGCTTGACTTATGAACAGCCCTACATTTCAGTCACGTCCGTACTGTGAGGACCTTAAGCGGCACCATTTAAAAATGCCAGTGACTCTCAAAACCAACACAGTTTTACGAAAATCTGGACCATTCAAATTTTTGACCCGCTGTGAATGCAGCATAGCCAATACTGAGAAGACAACACTAGGCATCTGATTTTTCTATAAATTTGCAACACTGATTATTTTACCTCTAACCTTTCATTTGTTAGTGATAAAAGGACGGTTAGGATTGATTGTTCAGATCCATAATCCATATTTGTATAGATATATCCACAATTAGAGCTGGGCACAAACTGACCCGATCCGAAGACCTGGATCGGTGCGGTTCGAATTGGATCAGTCAGATCCGACCATTCATCACATCGAGTTCGGATCATGGTTAATCCAGACTGATCCGAACCGAATGGATCAAATCCAGAGTGATTCTTATGAATATTTATCATCTTATGAACATGTTGGATGACAAATAAACATTACTAGGGCCTTATAAATTTTTCAATGGTGGAAATCAATACTTCTACTTTTTCCTATGGTATAGTCCACTTGAGCTCTAAATATGCATCAATTTTAAGTTCAACCACTAAAATGATTTAAAAAATTGAATGGACAGCGTGGATAAACCACGTGCATTCACGGTGGGCCCCAACAGAGTTTACTCCGTATGATAAGAGGCCATCGAGCAATTTCGTGCAATTTCTTGTTGTGCACGTCAACACAGCAGTCAGCAGCTTGGAAGCGGATTGTGTAGTAAGTAACTCACTACGCTTAGCGTACACAATGAAGTCTGTGGTGTCCACCATGATTTATGTATTTTATCCACTCTGTCCATTCATTTACCAAATAAATTTAGGGCTTGAGCCTAAAAATTAGAGATATCCAATATTCAAATGGACCACACCACAGTAAACAGTTGAATTGAACATCTACCGTTGAAAAATTCTTGAGCGCCACAGAAGTTTTGGATCAAGCTTATATTTGTGTTTTCCCTTCGTCCATGTATTTATGATATTATGAACAGGTTGGATGACAAATAAACATCATTGTGGGCCTAGAAAGGTTTCAACGGTGGAAATCATCATCTCCACTGTTTCCGGTGGTGTGATCCACTTGATCATTGGATATGCTTCAATTTTGGGATCAACCCCTTAAATTAGATGGAAAAACGGATGCACGTCATGGATAGACTACATACATTCAAGGTGGGCCCAACTGAGTTTACTCAGTACAATGAGAGCATACTGAGTAACTCAGTACGCAATCCGATTTCCAACAGCTTACAGGCTATAAGTTACAGTTGGTGTATAGATACGTGTCGTGCAAAGACGAGCATAGACATGCCTCGAACTCCGATTTGTACGAATGGCTCAAATGATATCAAAATTACATGGGCCCCACAATGATGTATTTATTATATCCATACCGTTTATCCATTTTTCGTGATCATTTTAGAGCATTTGAAAAAAAAAAAAAATTTCAATCATATCTAAAGCTCAAATGGATCACACCAAAAATAGCAGCGAGGATAATGATTTTCACTGTTAAAAAATTCGTAGGGCCTACCATAACGTTTATTTTTGATCTAATCTATTAATAAGGTTAAAAATACATGGATGAAGAGGAAAAACAAATTTCATATAATTTTGAAACTTCCGTGATCTCCAAAAGGGTTTCAGTGGTAAACGTTCAATCCCCCACTGTTTTTTACAGTGTGGTCCAATTGATCTTTAGATCTGTCTTATTTTTTGGCTCAAGCCTTAAGACGGTTTGGATATAACACATACCTCATAGTTTGACCCACAGACCTAACCCGATCTAAACCGTACCCAATCCGATACAACTCAGTTTCCCTGAGCGAGTCAGACTTAGTTCGGCTCAGGCTAACCGTGCATCGGATCGGTTCAAGTCAGATGTCCCAGACTTGGTCCCGGATCAGATCGAGTTTGGGTCAGCACATGTAGATTTCAGACCGAATCGAGTTTGACCCAATTCGATCCGACTCAGTCAATGCCTAGCTCTATCCACAGTGGGACCCCACATTTCAGAGTTAAGGACAAGTTGAGGCTCTAAGGGTCACTGAGGGGAGAACGCGATGTATAAATTTTATCTACACTGTCCATCCATTTTTACATATCATTTTATATTATGAACCCAAAAATTTAAAATATCCAAGGCTCAAACAGACCACAAAGTTGGGATTAATTACTACTGAAAAATTCTTGGGGCCACAGAAGTTCTAGAAGTTCTGGATCATGATTATATTTGTTTTTTCACTTACCCAGGCGTATATGACCATCTCAAAAGGTTGGATTGGAAATAATCAACAAGTTAAACCCTAAAACGGTTTCAATGGTGGGCATCCTTAGCACCTTTGCTTCCTGTGGTGTGGTTCACTTAAGAGTTGAATCTACATTATGTTTTATCCATTACTCTAAAATAATATATGAAAATAGATGGATGGTGTGGATATAATTCATACATCACGGTCGCCCCTCAGCAGCCCTAGGAGCCTCCGCCTGTCCCCGAGCTCCGAACCGGCGGGGCAGTAACTAATCCGCGCGTGCCACTTTTGGGGGAACGACACACGACGCGGATTTCCTGCAAAACCGCCTACGGAGGAAGTTCCTGCATTGGGATGCTAGGTGGGCCCCACCATGATGTTTGTAAGAAATCTAGCCTTTCCATCCGTTTTGCGAGATCATTTTAGGCTATGTAAACAAAAATTAGATGGATCCAAACCTTAAGTGGACCACACAAGAGGAGAAACTGGGGAAAGAGTTACCTTCGTGGGATCTGCCTTGATGTTTATATGTAATCCAAACAGTTTATAAGGTTATTCCCACTGTCATGAAGTGAAATTTATAAAATAAAAAAAATAAAAAGATATTTAACCTGATATGAAAATTTTGTGGCCATACAAATGTTTCCACGGTGGTCACTGAATCTCCACTGTTTCCTTTTGTGTGGCCCACTTGAGTTTTGGATCCGACTCATTTTCCATAACTTATATTATAATGAGCTCGAAAAAGTGATGAACGGGATGGATTTCTAACAAACATCAAGTAGACCCCATCTAACATCCCATCACATAAACTTTAGGGGAAAGCCTTTAACAGGAAATCCGCCTCACAGGTCACCGTAGATTTCCTTCGAAGCCTTTGTGAGAAATTTATTTTGTCCATCCATTGGTACAGATCATTTTAGGAAACGATACGGAAGTGGATCTAAAACTAAGGAAGCCAGGGCAGAAGAAAACTTAGGAAAGAATTTCTTACCGTTGAAACTTTGTTGAGCTCTACCTTGATGCTTATATGCCATCCAAACTATTTAGAAGGTCATTCTCAATGAAATGAAGTGAAAACACTAAAAACTTAGCTTGATACAAAACATCTTGGCCCTACGAATATCTCAAACGGTGGTCAATGAATCTCTATTGGTTCTTATCGTGTGGCCTACTTGAGTTTTAGATCCACCTCATTTTTTCTTGTCCACACTAAAATGAGCTCTAAAAATAGATGGACGGAGTGAATTTCTCACAAACATCATCATGGGCCCATCTATCATCCCAGCGCAGGAACTTCATGTCAAGGCTTTCTTAAGACATCCACGTCATCTATAACTATAACTGTGCAAAACTCATACAATTCTTTCCCCTCTCCACGAAAGGACGTGGATTCAATGGATCCCGGCGACCGCCGAGGTGTATCTGATTTACCTATTTAGGGCATGCCCAAAAATAAATACCACGCTGTTAGTGGTGGTTGTACGCCCACATTTAAAGAAAAACAAAAATCCTATTCTAGTGTGGTCTTGCTTAGATTTTCATCTACTTCATTTTTGGGCTGGACAAATCAAATCTCACCACATCAATGCCTTAACAGTTGAGATAGTACTATCATGTTAGTCGTTTAAGCTATATGATTTTGACCATATCAATTGGGTGTAAACATTCTTCCCATGTAAAATTTTGGGCTATACTACATTACAACAGAATAGAGATTTGGATGGTTTGGATTGTCGCATTGCAACCGATTAGATATTTGGATGGTTTGGATTGGCGTAAAACTATATAGTTTTGGTGAGAAATTGACATTGCATGCCAATGGGTCATTTGGTAGCATATACTTAGTATGAAATAAAATCAAAAGCATAATTATCATGGATTTTATGTGCATTGAAATCTTTAGTAGTGTTTGTCACTATGCATATGAATTCTATGTGAATTAATTTTGTGTTTAACGTATTCTTGCATGCATAAGATGGATTCAATGAATTCTCACGTGTGGTCTACTGTTATGTTTATGTGAAATACAATTATCATGGATTTTATGTGCATTGAAATCTTTAGTAGTGTTTGTCACTATGCATATGAATTCTATGTGAATTAATTTTGTGTTTAACGTATTCTTGCATGCATAAGATGGATTCAATGAATTCTCACGTGTGGTCTACTGTTATGTTTATGTGAAATACATCACGATCACTGGGTTCATCAACTCAATCCTTGATTTAGGTAGGCATTTTGTGTGAATTATTTAAAGGAACTTGGCTTTTAGTCATGAAGAAATTTTAGCCTTGTATGGGACGCAGCAAGGATGCTGGATGGCGCCCACCGTGATGTTTATGAGGAATCCACCCTGTCCATCCGTTTTTAGAGCTTATTTTAGGACATTCAATATAAAAAGAGTTGGATCCAAACCTCAAATGGGTCACACGAGAGGGGGAATTGAGGAAAGGAATTCCTACCGTTGAAACATTCCTAGGCTCCACATTGATGTTTATATGCCATCCAAACCGTTTATAAGGTCAATCCCACTGGGATGAAGTAAAATCACAAAACGAAAGGCCTAATGCAAAACTTTTAAGGCCATAAGATTGTTTCAACGGTGCTCACTTAATCCCCAATGTTTCCTCTCGTGTGGTCCATTTTAGTTTTTGATCCACCTCATTTGTATTCTGGTGTCCTAAAATGAGCTCCGAAAACGGATGGACCGAGTAGATTTATCACAAATATCATGGTGACCCAACCCAACATCCTTGTGCAGGAACTTCCTGCGAAATGCTTTAGCAGGAAATCCGGGTCCCCTTGTATGTAAACGCTGTAATGGATTTCATATAATCATCGTACTTAAAAAAAAAAAAGAAAAAAAAAAAAAGAGGAGTAGGCATCCTCTCTCGGGTCGTTTCCCGTCTATTGAATCCAGAATGAGGCTGATTTTTAGGCCACACGGATAAATGAGCTGACAGATTTAAAAACGGCCTGACGATTCTTTAAGTCTGAGTTTATTTCATTTTCATGCTGACATCAATGATGCTCAACCAAAGGATTTTAACACGCTTGAGTCGGGACGCGGATTGCGTACTACCCCCGTCCGTCCCTAGCTCCGAACGGGCAGTTCTGTGGGCAGGCCCACCGTGATGTATCTGTACATCCAAGCCGTCAATCCTTTTTCTCAGATTATTTTAAGACGTGAGTACAAAAATGAGCTAGATTGAGTGCTCAAGTGGACCACACCAAATAATAAGCTTGGTTGCATTAAAATGCACAAAGCATTAAATGTCAATTGCATTAAATGCAAGAGTCATCTGTGATGTGGTCCATTTGATCGTTGGATCTTCTTCATTTTTGTTTTAGTACCTTAAAATAATCTGTGAAAAGGGATAGACGGCTTGGATGTACAGATACATCACAGTGGGCCCGCCCACAGAACTGTCCGTTCGGAGGTAGGGACGGGCGGGGGTAGTACGTAATCCGCGTCCCTTGAGTCGGTCTCCATTTACCACCACGGATTGGCTACTACCCCTGCCACCAGCCCGGTGGCTGATGGTCGGTGCTCTATGGGTCCCGCATGATGTATGTGTCTCATCTATTTTTACGGATCATTTTAGGGCTTGATCCAAAAAAATCTCAGGTGGACCACACCAAAGGAAAATAATAGTGATTGGATAGTCACCATTAAAATCTCCCTAAGGCCCACTGTACTGTTTATTTGACATCCAATCTGTTGATTAGGTCATACAGACCCAGATGAAGGGAAAAAACAAGCATCAGCTTGATCCAAAACTTTTATGGCCCCCAAAAAGTTTTTAATGGCCGACCTTCATTCAACATTGTTTCCTGTAACGTAGTCCACTTTAGAATTTGATATACCTCATTTTTTGTCTCGTACCATAAAATGATCTATAAAAATAGATGGACGGCATGGATGAAACGCATACATCATGGTGGGGTTCACAGAGCACCGACTATCAGCCATTGGATAGTGGCAGGGGAGTAGCCAATCCGTTTCCGTCCGAGGGGCCAGTGAACCTGTCATCCGGTGCGCATTAATATAGAATGCGTCTCTGCGTTTTCAAATCTCTCCGCTTTAAGTACTCCGTTCATCCGTTTGATGACCTCATTTTAGGAAAATTGACCAAAAACGAAGTGGATCCAAAACCAAAGTGGGCCACACGAGAGGGAAAGAATTACCTACCGTTGAAAGCTTCCTAGGCTCCACCTTGATGTTTATATGCCATCCAAACCGTTTATAAGGTTATTAACACAAGGATGAAATGATGGTGGGCCCCACACAGCATTCTTGCGCAGGAACTTCCTGCGAAAGGCTTTCGCAGGAAATCCGCATTCCGGGTGAACCTCTCATCCGGTGCGCATTGATATAGAATGCGTCTCTGCGTTTTCAAATCTCACCGCTTTAAAAACTCTCTGCTGCTTCTGTCAACGCTCTCTCAAAAAGAGGAATTAAAACAAGAACAAGAAGACGGAAATGGAAGGAGCTTCTTTCATCAAGAGGTCAGTATCTCTCTTTCAATTCCATGCAATTCGAGCTAGATTTTTTTTTTTTTTTCTGGCTGATTGGTCGAAAGATACTAGTTGTAGATCTATTTTTCTACGTCCCACTCTCTGTTGTGTTTTTATAAGAAAAATAAATTTCAAAAATAATATATTTACTTTTAGAAAGTAATACATATTATATTTGGGAACTTTTTAAAAAGTACTAATACGATTAGTGGTAAGGAGGGGTTTTGCTATAGGAACTTGGGTTCAAATCTCCACAACAACCATGAACGTCCTACGTGGGCTGTAGGGCTGCTTGGGCACTTTTTGGCACTATGCGTACTTTGCACATCTGGCACTTGGCTCAGATGGGTCTGAGCCATGTTGCACCTCGGGTGTGAACTAGGGTCTAACCAAAGGTTTAACCCACTAGTCTTTAAGATTCTATTCATGGTACGTGTTGGTTCGGTGCGCCTGACACATAATTGTACATATGACATTGGTAACACATATCATACATGTTGCGACAGTTGGGCTGATTCCATGTATTAAAGTCATATCTATGCCCTCTTGCAATTGCCCTTTTGAGACCTTTTTGTGAATGCATATGATGCAACCAAATGGCCACACAAACTGATTGGTCAAGATTTGAAGAAAAGGCACACATTTCATGCGTGCAAGCTTCGTACATGTGTACAAGAAAAGTACCACTTTCCCTTTTTAGCTCATCATTACTTTCCATTTCTTTTAAATCTCTAGATTAGAAAATTTCATTTTTCTTTCATATCTTTATATTAGGCAATGAGTAATTTTAGATTTTTCTTATTTAGCCAATTTCTTTATCACATTGCTTTTTTAATTAGGTAGTTTCCTATTTTCTTAGATTTTGGATAACTAGGAATTCTATTTTTAGATTCCATAACTTTTACTGCAGATTGTAAGGACTGATTATAAATAAGGCCTATGGCCTATGTAATAAGATAAGTTGTATGATATTTTCTTTTATGAAATTCTCTTATTTCCTCTACGGTAGTTGTTGATGGGAGGAAAAAATGATCTTTAGTTTAAGACTAGAGGACTGCTGAGCTTGCTCACAGGCTTACATTCATGATGTCTAGCATTCGGCAAGAGGATTGTTGGGTCTTTTCCTGTAATCTTTTTATTCTCTTATTGATTAATTTGCTTCCTTTTTCAGGATTTGCATTAAATTAGCATTAGAGCACTTCGGAAACTTAAAAAAGGTAATTTTCTCATCTCAATCCTACCTTTTCATCTTTCCCCTTCCTCAATCCCTACCTGCCCATATCTATCGCGTTATTCTTATCCAGCTCATTTTGACTATCACGATCATCACGCATATTCTCTCGAGTCTTGCTCATCTTTATATGGATCTTCTAAGGATTTCAATGGCCCTCCAGATGTTATGAGCAATGACAAGCACATGTCAGCTACTCGAAAGCATCCCATTGCATGAAAATATCAATGATGACAAAAAATGTTCAAGAGACATGGGAAGAGAATTTGCAGGAAGTCAAGGAGAGTAAAGCTTTCAAGAAAGGTATCGCAAATGAATTTAAGGAACTCAAAGAGTTGGTGAGAGCTTGCTTTGAGCCCTTGATCGAACAGGAAAAGCTTTATGGGTTTCAATCTATTTTATCTAGCGTTCCAAGGAATGATGTGGTTATAGATTGTGTGGCAATTGAAAACGACTCCTCCTTTGGATTAGTTGATGTATCAATGGTCAGATTGGAGGAAATTCAAGTAAAACCAAAAGATCAATTGATGGATGATCCAATTGAAGAGACCGAAGGTTTAACATTTATGGACAATCTAATGGTCAAAGAGATGGATAGTGCTACAATCATAGTAGCTAACTGTATAGATGTCAACACAATAGTACCATCTCAACTTCAATCAAGGTATGCATATCAGAATCCAACTATGACCAAGGGTACACAATCAACATCTAGATTGTAGAGGACTAACAATAAGCAAAAGAAAAGATGGTGTGTATTTCAACATTGTATTATGCACAAGCTAATCGTTAGGTGTGTAGGTCTCCAAACTATCCACCATCAATGGCTAGCGAAGCCGAAGAAGACACGTTAAAAACAAGGATTGTTGCAGGAAATTATAACTTCCAATTTAAACTCAAGGATGAGTTTTTTCGTAGCCGGTTGGGATTGATGTAACCAAATGGCAACACAAACTGATTGATCAAGATTTGAAAAAAATGCCCGCATCTCACGCGTGCATGCTCCGCACATGTGTACAAGAAAATGAACACTTTCCCTTTTTAGCCCATCACTACTTTTTTCTTTCAAATCTCTAAATTAGAAATTTTTATTTTTCTTTCATATCTTTATATTAGGCAATAAGTAGTTTTAGATTTTTCATATTTAAGTATTTTCTTATTTAGGTACTTTCTTAATTACATTGCTTTTTTTATTTAGGTAGTTCCCTATTTTCTTAGATTTTTGAATAGCTAGGAATTCTATTTTTAGATTTCATAACTTTTACTGCAGATTGTAAGGACTGATTATAAATAAGGCATATAGCCTATGGAATAAGACAAGTTGAATGATATTCTCTTTTATGAAATTCTTTTATTTTCCTTACTATTGAAATGGGGAAAGTAATCTCTAGTTCAAGACTAAAGAACCGCTGAGCTTGCTCATAGTATTGCATTCGTGATCTCTAGCATTTGGCGAGAAGATTATTGGGTCCTTTCCCTCAATCTCTTTCTTTTCTTATTGATAATGTAAACCCTGAAAGGGGAAGAAATTAGATCAAAGAAAAGAAAAAAGATGTTGTGGGAAAGGACCGACCAATCCTCTAGCCGAATGCACATGCTCAACAATCCTCTAATCATAAACTACAAATTATCCACATCCCTCCTCCCCCCCCCCCCCCCCACTGTCTTTCGGCAACTACCATAGAGAAAACAAGAATTTACTCAAATGAAATATCATTAAACTTGTCTTATTCCGTATGCCATAGGCTTTATTTATAATCAATTCTTACAATCTGCAGTAAATGCTATAAAATCTAAAAATAGAATTCCTAGCTATCTAAAATTTAAGAAAATAGGAAATTACCTAAATCAGAAAGCAATGTAATTAAGAAAGTGTCTAAATAAGAAAATTTTAAAATTACTCCTTACCTAATATAAAGATATGAAAGCAAAAGTAAATTTCCTAATTTAGAGATTTGAAAGAAAATGAAAGTAGTGATGCTCTAAAAAGGAAAAGTGGTCCTTTTCTTGTACACATGTAAGAACGTGCATGTGTGAGATGTGGGCATTTTTTTTTTTCAAATCTTGATCAATCGGTTTATATGGCCATTTGGTTGCATCAACGTATCAGTGTTTACTTTTGGAGATCTATTCAACACTTATAGGTGTAAGTTTTGTGTTGAATTTCGGATATGTGAGTTCATTGTATCATAAGGACAATTTGCCATCTCCTTTCTTTTGCATTTCTAGAATATCTAGAAAATGGCAGCAAATTTGTCTTAAGATATTGATTAGTTAAGTCCAAACTTGAATCTACAAATATAATATTTGTCTCATATTTCTTCACTTCATCCATTGTGTACTACATTTAATTTCTTACTTTGTACAATGAAATTGTATGGAATTGGATACCATGACTACGTGTGGAAGCTTGGCGAAGCTAGGCAATGATGGCTATATCCTAGGAGGGAGGGGGTGATTAGTACCAATTTACAATTTTGCCTATTTTAAATCCAATTGCCTAACTTAAATAAGTATGCAACTTAAACTAAGTAAGACAATTAACTATAAGGCTTCTGAGCCATTAGAGAGTCCAATCATAAGGACTATAAATGATATGCATATAAAGCAACTACTCTATAATATGATAGTGTACATGTGTATATGGGATGTACTAACTATCAACTCCCAGCACTCATCTAATCATGCATTCATATAGTTAAGCATTCAATCATGTAAGCATAATCAAACAGATGTGCCAATAGCAATCCTAAACACGATCATTTATAGTAGTTCGGCTACTTGCATTCTCCACTCCTGGCGGACACACTCAACTCATGAGTGTAACAAATTTCACTATCAGAGGTTTTAAATTAGGTTAACTTCTAACATTTACAACCCTACACAAAGACTCTAAGATTTAGGCCCTACACAAGAGTCAAGGTCCTACACGAGAACTTAAGATTTATGCCCTACACAAGAGGCAAGGTCCTACACAAAAACCTGGTTACGTACACTCCTCCCGGAGGCTCTTGCGAGAGACTTAATTGGTTTTCCTTGAGCTAACCAACAACCTGAGATTTAGGCTCTACACGAGAGCTAAGGTCCTATACAAGAACCTGGAATTTAGGCCTTACACAAGAACCTATAATATATGTTCTAAGAGCCAAGGTCTTACACAAGAACATAGTTCGAGTTTGGGTCAGAAACTCTTACCCTTAATCCTACACAAGGAAAGAGAGTAATTAGACTCTTACTAATTGATATTTACTTGTCGGATTGAGTCTCTTTTGCAACTCAGTCTTGGGTTGCTTGATCGTCGTTATCCCGTGCTTCAATCAGCTCCCTGATGCTTCCTTGATCATGATGTCGATGCTTTGTCAAGGCTTCAACTACAAGATTAAATACCTTGCATATGATGCTCCTTCGAGGTGACCAATGTGATGAGAGGTTAGTGAATTTCCTACAACTAGTGTGGGTGTTGTAATCCTAGAGAAATTCACATATATGGATCTTCTTGAAGATTTAGATAATGGTATGCCAAGATTGCTTAAGTCTAAACTTCAGAGAATAGTGGATTTCAAAATATCCTCAATGTGGAGGTTGGAATCCTCATTAGAGAGTTAATCTCAAGGAATATGTATTAAACTCATAGGTTTAGAGGCTTGGAATAATGGCTATGAATGTGGAATCATCTAAGCTTCTATTGCACCAAAAAATCCATACAAATGCCCAAGAACCGAATGCCCTTTATAAGAAGTTTGTCTTTTAATAGTAAAAAGATGGGCAGTTAACGGCTCTGTCGATGCCATCGAGTAGCCTTCAATGACATTGAGGTGACATGATGGCATCAAGGTGACTTTCGATGTTATCGAAGGGTACCTCAATGCCGTCAAGAAAATCAGATACAATGTGAATTTATCACTAGACATATCTGACTTATCTACTCGATGCCATCAAAGTAAGTTTTTATGCCATCGAAGAAGACCTCAATGCCATCGAGAAAATAAAATAAAGTGTGAATTTATTGTTGGTCATATCCAACTCCATTCAATGCAATTGAGCATCAAAGATCCCCTCGAGGTCTGCTCAATGGGATCGAGCACCACTTGAAGTAGCTCTACACTTCTTCTAGCCTCTCTTATCATGTTCCAATTAAGTTCATAAGTCTGAGGGATAATTAAAAAAAAAAAAAAAGTTTTACCTATTAATTCTAATTCATCTAGAGGTTCAAAGTTGTTTTGGGCCAAGAGTTAGGGTTACAAAGGCACCTTATCTACATGTTCTTTACTCCTTGATGCTCTACCTTTGCTTCTGTCTTTGGTCTTCACTTTCCAAGGGCTCAATCGACTATGTGACACAAGGATTCACGTGATTGACAAATACAGTGCATGAATCAGTGCACTAACATATGCAATTCAAAATGGGATTTGATGGGAATCCCACTCTCTATGTGCGTTGGGATTCACACTCCCCATTAATGGGTGAATGGTAGCTCCCACTCTCTGTGCGTTGGGATTCCCACTCCCCATTAATGGGTAAATGGGAACTAACTGGTACATCATCTCACGTGTTATAGTGGGAACATGCAACAACTTTTCCTCTATTGGGAATTGTGAAATTTCTAGGGATGACTACAGTGTAGACTTCAGCTTGTTGATGGACTATTTCGCTCTCATAAAACATATATTGCTACATGCATGTGGCACAGTCACATGGTCCTCGGAACCCCATTTTTAGTGAACAAGGAGGGATCTTCCCTATTCTGCACTGAGTTTGTGCATGTAGGCCCATGATTGGTTTATTGTTGCACGAAGTGGGGAAGCATCTCAAAATCTTATCAAGTATAAGCTGCTAGGAAGTGAGCATGATTGCAAACTGAGATTCAAAGTGGGAATCGTACCTAGTTAGGAGTTAGGACAGTTGGTTTATCCAAGCCATTGATCTGATGCCCCTCACCATAGGTGAACCACGCCCCCTAAGCATCATGTGGGCCATCCAATTGCTTGTGGATCTACATGGGCCATCAAATTGATGTGGTCTTCCTTACGATCCATCCTCTTAGTTGATTTTGGGAACTAATTAGGACCAATTTTATCAAAATCGTTATCGTATTGCAAATCATTATTTAGGTTGGATCGTATTGAATCATAAATCACAAGATTTTTTTTATGATTTTCTCAAAGTTTTGAAAAAAATATAAATAAATCAGAAAAAAATTAAAATCTTAGCAATCATGCTTTTGCCATCTATATGCACCAAGTAATGTCATGTCATGATAGTGTTAAGGGATTCTTATCTTTCCTTCTTCTTTTTTTTCTTGTCTTTTAAGAAATTTTCCTTGAAAAATGAACAGGAATGCTTTATTAATTTATGTTCATGTACCTTTCTTGAATGTAGAATCACATTGGAAAAGCAGCATTTGATTCTATAACCAATGAAAAAAGATATTTTGATTTTTGACCATCATTCCACAACACATATAAGTCAACATTATCATAACCATCCATAAAAACATTCCGTATAGGTCATACATTAATTTTTCATTTTAACCAATTAAGAAGAAAGAAATCATTAAAAAAAAAAAAAAACCTCTACGATTTAACGTTTAAGAGAATACATATTATTTAATCTCTTATAAAGAACAAAATATAATAATTTACCTTTTATAAATCATTTTTTAAAGATCTTTTTTAATTATTATTTTAAATGATTGTTAAAAAAGAAACTATTTTTAAACATGCAGGGGCACACTCGAGGGGGGTTCAACCAAGGTCCTAACCCATGAGATGTGCCATGCAATGCAGGGGCATTTTCACACCGGGCTCGAGTGGGGTGGCCCCTGGGATGTAGGGGCACACTCGGGGTGGGTTTGAAGATTAATGCAGGGACACACTCGGGGTGGGTTTGGCAAAGGTCCTAACCCATGGGATGTGCCACGTAATGCAAGGGCATTTTCACACCGGGTTCGGCCGAAGTCCTAACCCATGAGATGTGCCACGCTCTATTAATTCTTTTTCTCTTTGGTTTGTCGGCATGTCATTTCTCATTTTTTAAATAGCATTCTGCCTCCTTTGCATGGCTTTATGAGTTTGTGAAGCCCAAGCAGCCATGTGAGATATCTGATATGTGCATTTGATGACCTGCTGACCCAAAAATGGGTAGGTTTAGCAGTTGATGGTTAAATCGGTTAGGCCTGAGGGAGTATCCTCAGCTCGTGTCTTGCTGATATATGCTAGTTTCAGTCCTAGCTGGAACCGATTTGTAATCTGCTGGGCCACCTAATGTGTGGAGTGGGGCTTATTTTTGGGCTTGGTTATCTATGTAAGTCAAATGTCATACATGTGGCTGCATGCGGAGATGATTATGAGAGATGGAATTGTGCTCAGCTACGCTTGAACTTTGTGTATTCTAAAATAGAGAAATGATTGTGTGCACTGATGCTAATGCATCTCCCACTGCCCAATGATGTTGGATGGGATCTTAACACTTAAGAATGATCATTTGAAAATCTTTGTAAGAGTATGGTGTGGACAGTGTGGGCTTCACCTATCTCTCCCCATCGAATAATGCTAGACAGAGAAGTAGCACATTTTAGAACGTTTATTTGAAAAATGAGCATGACTTCAATGTGGCCAGTGAGCGCAAAGAAACAGTGCACCGATTGGTAGAAAGCTAGAATTTTCTTTTTCTTTTTCTTTTTTTGATGAATTACATTATACTTGGTTTAGGCAAGAGATGTAAACCAGTACATCAGGAGTCTATAACATCTCCCCTCTATTAAGCTCACTAACTCGAGCTTAATCCAATTTAGAATCTATAAGGCTTGTAAAATGTGAAAATTTAAATGCCCAGTTCAGTACTCGAGCTGAATCCACTTTCAAAATGTGAAATTTTAATTTTTAAATTTGCATTTCAATTGTTGCATCCTGTTAATGTTAGGCGTTGAAACCCCTTAATGAGCGCTGAAGAAACCTTAGAACAAATTAAACATACAATAGAGAATGAAAAAGAACAAACAAACATAAAGGATATGGAGATTTTTATGTGGAAAACCCTTGCGGAAAAACAAACTTGACACAAAGCGACGATCAATCTACTATAATTAGAAGAATACAAGAGATGGAACAACCTATAGATGGAAAATCTTAGATCCCCTTCAAAACCCTCTTTAGTTCCTCTCACCATGCCCTAATCATAATATAAATTCTCTTATTCACAATTAGAAACAAAACTTGCACTTACGCAGACCTGCGCATACTATCGATCAAATCAACACCTCTATCGAGCAAATTGATAACGTCAAAAAACATCTAGGAAGCAAACTGAAATTTTTGGGAATATTTCAATCAAATTGACAACCCTATTGATCGAATCAAAAACTCTGTTCTAGCACTAGGATTGAAGTTACTTGACCAACAGTCTTCACCGTGGCTTCAATCCTCTAGCTCCATTGCTTCAAGATGCTATCGCCATCTCTCATCTTCAATAGTAACAACATCATCGTCGCTTCTCGTGCACACTTTATCTTCATTTCTTCTTTGCCAAGCCTAGAGAAGTCAAGTAAAACTTGAACTTCTCTACAGGAATAACCTTCATAAGCATATCCTCCAGATTCTCACTTGTGTGAATCTTCTCAAGAGTAACACTGTCTTCCTCTAGCATCTACTGGATAAAATGATGACGCACGTTAATGTGTTTAGTCCGGGAGTTATATACCGAGTTCTTTGCCAAATTGATAGCGCTCTCACTATCACAATGCATGGCATGGCTTCTTGCTGAAGCCCCAACTCGTTCATCATTCCTTTTAGTCAAACAACTTCTTTAAATGCTTCATTCATTGTTATATATTCAGCTTCAGTTGTGAAAAGTACAACCACAGAATGAAGCTTCGACATCCAATTGATAAATATACCCACTAATACAAACGAGTAATCGAAAGGCGGCCTTCTATTATCCACATTCATATAATGTATAAATTTCTCTTTAGAATTTTCAAATGTCAAGATGTAGTCCGTCGTACCTATATGTAACGAAGTAACCATTTTACTGCTTTCCAATGTTGTTAGTCGAGGTTTGATATGTATCTGCTCACAACACCAACCTTATATGAAATATCTAATATAGTAAAGATAATGACCTACATAAGACTGTCAACTACGCTCGCGCTAAGCACACGAGACGTACCACTTTTCTTCATCTGACGTTAGACATTGCCCTGAAGAAAGTCTATAGTGAGCAGCATGGGGTGTGTTAACCGGTTTAGCCTTTTTTAGTTCAAACTTGATAAAGATCTTTTAAAAATACTCTTCCTGAGACAACCATATCCCGCTCCTTTCCTTGTCTCTTCTATATCAATCCCGAGAATCTTCTTTGCAGCCCTTATATCTTTCATCTCAAATGTCCTTAATAATTGAGCTTTTGGTATGCTGATGTCAGACATGCTATGGCTAGCGATAAGCATATCATAAATATACAATGCCAGAATAATGAATTCCATGTCACTAAGTGCTCTAAAGTAAACACAATGATCGATTTCACTTATGATAAACCTCTGACTTAACATGAAAGAATTAAACTTCTTGTAACATTAATGAAGCTAATGTTTTAGGTCGTACAACAACCTTTTTAACCTACTAACCATATTCTCATTTCCTTTCACCTCAAACCTTTCAGATTGTTTCATCTATATCTACTTTTTCTTGTTCCCCCGTGTAGAAAAGTAGTCTTCACATCTAATTATTCTAGTTCCAGATTGTATCGGGCAACCAATACCAATACAAATCTAATAGATACTTACTTTACCATTGACGCGAATATCTCACCGAAGTCGACACATTCTTTTTGAGCATATATAACCCTTCACTACAAATCTCACCTTGTACCTATTCAGTTTCTTCTAGTAAATTTACTTTCACCCGATCGCTTTCCGCCCCTGCAGCTCTACCAACTCCTACATTTTATTCTTATACAAAGAGTCCATCTCATTATGTATTGCTGCCATCCACTTCTCTTCATTTCTATCTTCTAATGGTTCTTGAACAGTAAATAGGTCCCCCTCATTCGTAATGAGAGCAAATGCAACATTTAAATCATCCTTGTATCTCGACGGTACCCTGCGATTTCTTGGTGGATTCTCCTGATAGGTGGTGCAACTACTTCTTCTTGTATCTCTATCTACCGCTCAACTTTTTCAAGTGTTTCACATTTGTATGTTTCAACATCAATCACTAATTTGTTCGTTTTCCTGTGCTCATCCTTCTGAAACAAGTAACCTTCATTAAACTTGATATTGTAGCCTCCTGCACGTGGTGATCTCCACCTTTCTAAAAACAGAAGAAAAAATCAACTTGCTATATTGTCGCCTCCTGCAACAGCTCATCCATTTTTTTAGGAAAAAAAAAAAGGAGGTTAATTGCGTCATACTCGGCACAAGGCATTTGTCCTCTCATAACACTTAAATGATCACTATATAAAAGTACAAGATTAGTTTCTCCATTAGTTGAAAAGAAAGATGATAGTGTGGATGTAGGTAATGCATGTATTTATTTATTTATTCCTCCACTGATTCCTCCACCAGATTATGCCTGTTGTATAGCATTGGCACTAATGCTTGTTGTATAGCATTGCACTAAAATTAGGCACTGAAAGGTGAGATTTGCATTTAAGTGCAGATACTTGTCTTAATATGTTTTAGTTGTATTAGCTTCTCTCTTCAGAAAATGGCATCTTTTTAGGAAAAAAAAAAAAAGGAAGAAGAAGAAGAAAGAAACAGATAGTTTTTTAGGGTTGACTACATGAATTCTTTTCCACCCTTTCATTCTACAAAGGGTATTAATTTTGGTAAGACCATAAGTCATCAAGTCTTTTCTCCTTGTCTCTTTTAAAGCCTTCAACATATACCAACTCATTCTTCTTCTTTTTTGTCTCTACTGCACCTGACCTCACCATCAAAGTCTACTTTCTCTCGTCTCATGACTTATTAGATAATCCTTTAGAGTGTCCGTTGTGATGGATGGTCTATATCTACGAACATAGTTCTAAAAGACCATGGGTTGACTAAAACATCAGCGAAGTCAACCAAACTCAGCCATATTTTAACCTAGTCTCTGGTAACTAGCTTGAGTCTCACTGTGACCTAAACGGACTCACTCGCTGAGTCAACCAGCCAAACTTTTTAAATTTGTAAAGGAGATATGCCAGGTGCTAGGATACAAAATCAATTAAGGTTTCAACAAATTCATCTACCTTAACAGCAACCACCATATTTTTACTTACCTTTGTTAATTCTATATGATTTATATGGTGTAGAAATCTTTAAAGAAATTTTGTATTTTAATAATTTAACTATAAGGGGGCATTTGGATCATAAGTTACTTAAACTACTTATACCTTAAATAGCTTATCTTGATTTTTAGTTATTGAATTGAAATGAGTAACTTTAAATAATAATTAAAAAAAAAGTACTTATAATTGATAATAAATCAAACTTATTATCTCAAATAAGTTACTTATCTACTGCTGTAAATAGGAAAATTAACTTATTTAGTGGCATCCAAACGCGCCCTAAATATCAAATTGAGATTAGTCAAGTAAAGCTGGTGGCCCTTTTGGCGTGTGAATTCTTTTGAAAGGGTCAATCGAAAAATGTAGATTTAATACAGCAAGCAAAGGTAATTGCCTATTAATAAAAACGGAGTGAACTCGATCATGGAGAGGACTTAAACTGAGCAATTTTCAAATCCATGTAATATAAGAAGGTTTTATTTATGCGTCCACAAGGACACTGTGGACATGAACAACATAAAAGCCACTACATATAAACGTACGGCTATTTTAGTGACACGTGTAATCATCATGATCTAAAAAACAAGTTTGTCTGATCATATACGGACCAATTAGCCAATTTCTCATCCACGTTTATTTACTTTTTTATGCATGTGGCCCACATGATTATAGAACTATAAAAAATGAAGATAGGCAGTTCCAATCTCGCGCACAAATGCCTCCTTACCACCTGGGAGGCAAGTAACAGTTTTAAAGTACACGTGAGAGTGTATACTTATGAGATGTTTGGATCGGAAGTTACTTTACATAAGTTACTTGTGCCTTAAGCAGCTTATCTTTTTTTTTTTTTTTTTGTTAGCTTGTTAGGACACCCACTACAAGAAAGTGGGCCATTGCCGGCACTTTTTTTGCCGATGACCAGCACGAACTGCCAGCAAATGTAAGAATCATTAATTGCCGATGACGATCCAATGGTGTTACGGGAACTCTTTTTGCCTTTCCCACTTCACTAGTTTTTAGGGAGCTCTCTTCTTTTGCGATTTTCCAGTGCGTAAACGAGGATTTCAAATCCCTAATCTCTCTTCTTCTGCAATTTTCCAGTGCATAAACGGGGATTTCAAATCCCTTTTATTGTCTTTTCCAAACCCTATATAGGAGTTTGACAATACCTGTTTGCGATCAAGGGCGACTGCCTTGAGCATGAGCGCCTCACCATTGTCAAAGGTGATATTTCTCCAGCAGGTGGTTCGGGCTCTCATTGCCATCCACTTTTTCGCCGATTGGAACGGCAGATCAGTGTCATCATTTGGAGAAAGGGGGGTTTTTGAAACCCTAGCACGGTAGGAAGCGTGGAAGTAGCGTACGCCCGATGGAGCAGGGGTGGAAGTCGAGACTGGGAGCAACCGTAGAAGATGGTGGCCGAAGGTCTGGATCGAGGATTTGAGTAAGCCACGTCATAGGATGACGGATTTAATGGCTGCCTGAGGCGCATGGGTCGCTGATTTCTGAGGGTTGCCGGATTTAATGGAGGATCGAAGACAGAAGCCAACAAAGAAGAAGGCCCTGTGATTTTGCGATCTGCGACGGTGGTGGACTGACAATCAGAGCAGAGCTCCGCTCTTTGTTATTGTAGGTGAGGGTGAAGGCCCTGTTCTTGCACCACCTCAGGAAGACTTGTTGAGTTGACTCGATGCGGTCCATTTGCTAGCTGTGACAACAGTAAGTCCTTTGATTGTGAAGCTTGCCTTTCCTATTATCTAAACATGCTCGTTCTGTTTATCTCGTTGCTGAAAATAAATCAATTCCTCCATTTGCACTGATCCATTCTTATGTGTGGGGAGGGTCTGCTGCCGGATTTTTCTCTATTCAGTTAGATGTTTCATTTCATTTATCAATGGTTTTACTAAGTTTATATGGAAATATCTGATGAGCAACATAAATGAAGTCCCATAAAGAATGGAGATATGTAATTCTCAAAATTCTCGTTACTGATGGATGCAAAACTGAATATGTACTACAACAGTGCCATTGGCACTCTCCTGAACTGAATATGTACTGCAACAGTGCCGCTGGCACTCTCCTCAGAGGACACCATCAATGGGAAGAGGTATGGTGCTACCTATCTCTAGAAGGAAAGATAATATCTTTGTTTCTGGATGTCCTGATTTCGTAGCATAGTTAGGACTTATTTTTGTGTCTTGGGTGAAAAACTGCCAACATTGAGGTCTCTCGCAAGGTTATTATTGAAGGCCATTAGAGAAATAGTATGGCTTCAGTGAATTATAGCTGTGGGTATGTAACACATGCATACAATGAGTTTTGGAGTATTGCCTCTAGGCTAAACTTTTTTCTTTTTTTCTTTTTGCCCATGTTGGATGAGAAACAAATGTTATTGCCATGGTATGTATGGCTGTGGGCATAGCTGAGCTCCTTCTATTGGGAACTCATTCCCTTTTATCTATATCTGTTGACTGTTTTGTTTGACACCTTAACAGACAAGCAAGTGGAGGCCTTTGGCTCTGTCCTGAAATGGATCGCAAACCTCCCAGAAATTCCTTTAGCCTGCAGGAAAAAGGAAACCAAAACTATGGAGAAGCGGAATTGTACAACACTGACAGATTCAACATCCAAACATCCACCGTGCTGAACAGGGCATAATTGCAGTTTGGGGGCTACTTCCTCATACAAATACTAACGGAGGTTGTTGCAATTTGATTACCTCACTATTGAAATCCAATTTAGTTGTGTGTGCAACCACATCTTAGGTTCTTGAATGTTCTTTCATTAAATAGTTATTATTTGAAGATGCTGGTTGGCTTCTCCTTCTATTTGCACTAGTTTTTATGATAAATAGGTGGCATGAATTTCAGCTTTGACGTACAATGTTCATCTACTGCAGAAGCTCAACCTGGTGAACAGTGTGCTATTTACTGGTGGATGGGCTAAAACTGGTTTATACTATGAGACTGTGCAGGAGATTTTCAAGGTGTTTAACTGTTTTTGCGATTTATGCTATTTTTATTTTTCTGACCTGATATCCACATTAGTAAAAAAAAAAAAAAAAAGGGAAAGAAAGTGCCTTTTGTGAATTATGATTACTGGGAGCTACACATGACACACATGGACTATGGAAATCAATCCAGATTGTCCCAGTCATGGGCCCTTTTAAGATGGAGCATAGCAAAAGAAACCACACTAATTGGATTACTAGACCATCTGTTTTTCTTTTTCTCCATGAATTTCAGTTCCTCCTAAATCTAGGGTCCTAGACTAATGTCCCAAGGAATTCCTGGAAAAAATCAGCAGGTACACCCAAAGTTTTCATTAGTTTAATGTGTGATTACTCATTATATCTGTTTGTCATTGTCTGTGACATTCTTCTTTTGGTCTTAAATAATTTAGCAAGATTAGGATTTTGGCCTGAGTTTCTTATTACTTCTGCTAGTCAACAGAGGGTTTTTGCTGTCCAAGTCTTCGAGTTGCATAGATTGATAAATATGCTTGGATGGCATGCTTGCTTCTACTGTAAAGCCTTCTTCCTTCAAGCCCATACCTGCTGTCTTTTCTTTTTCTGCATTAACTTTTCTTCCTAGCTTCATTTTAGAACTAATTTAACTTTTCTTCCTAGGTTCATATTTACGATTCACGGTCTTTCATTGGTGGAAAAGTGGGCTCATTTGTAGATAAGTGTGGGAATCACATCGAGATGGGACTTCATGTCTTTTTCGGTTGCTACAGCAACCTTTTTCGCCTGATGAAAAAGGTGAAATCCCCATCCTTTGTCATAAGACTCATAATCTCTGGACCCAGAAATGTGAACCATCTCCAGTGAGTTGAGGCATATCTTCATCACTCAGTATTGATTTATGAAAGCTGGGGTAGATTATTCCTTAAAGGAATGACTGTTTGTGATATGAGAATTGATGTATGGTCAATAGTCCCAAACCAAATTGTACTTAACCGAAAAATTTCTACGGTGAGATGGATAGTATAATTAGGAGTTAGTTCTATCCATTTGATTCCCTTTCTATTGTTTTGTGCATTGATTTGCTTTGGATTTGCTCACAACTCTATTTGGATTTTTTTGCTTAGGATTTGATCCTGAGATATTGATGGGTTAATTGACATTGGAGTGATTATTTCAATGCAATTAGTAGCTAGGTCTACTTGGCTTTTTGTGGAATAAGTTCTTTTCATCTGACAGAAATTTGGCATATTTGTGATGTGGAGACCTCAATTATCTAGTTTTAGAGAATCAGCTGATTGCCAACCTAAAGGCTTTAGCCTCAGTTTTTAACATTTTTAGCCATGGTTTTGAACTGAGGCTAAAGGCCTTTTTTCGTTGTAGTGGGTACAGGAGATTTTCTTTTCCTGTCTATACTACAAGAAAATGAGCTGCAACATTTATTGAGATGAGGTGCTTTCATTGTTTTTGCTAGCTTATGTTCCTATAGAGTATGAACTGAACCAGGCATGAGCTTTAGATGTCTATGCCCGTCACATGCTTGATTCTTGCTAAAATTGGGCAGCCAGGTATGGGCTGACCCAGAGGCCTGGCTTAGTTTCCTTCTCATTGACTCTTCCATCTTACCCCCAACAGTTCTTTTAGTGAACAATTTAGAAATATGATGGTCACCTTTTGGTAATTTACTGTTTCTGATGCAGCAAGAATTGATCAGGACAGTCGATCTTGGTCCTTTTAAGCACATTGTAGACGATGGCCTTGAGCTTAGGAAAGCTGCTTTTGAATGTGTTGACACGTTGCTGGATAGCGCTACCTTGATCAAGTGAACTCCTCATCTTTCATTGTTCCGTACCTTAAATCCGATTTGGATGGCGAGTACTCAACTATGCTGCTGTAATTGTTCAAGGCGTTGAATTTTTTGTCTCTTTCAATGGTCATCCTCATTGAAGCTCAGTCTCTTCCAATAGTTAATATAGAAAATTATGATGTAAAAAGCTCAGTCTCAGCCTTTGTAGTCTTCCTTTTTTTTTTCTTTTTTTTTTTTTCCCCTAAAATGGACTTCGTAGAAAAAGATGAGAAACTTAGGTGGTTACTAACTTCGCTGTCAAATCGAGGTTTTGTCCCTTAGGAATTTCAACTGTCTGTTAACTCAGCAACACTGCCATTTCATATTTTTCTTAGAAAGCGTTGACCTTTTACATGGCATATGAACCCGAGGAAACCTTGGGACCGTGTCTTGTGCCCTTTCTTCCAGCCACACAATTATTTATTTTATTTTATTTTTCCCTTTGTATTTACAGATTTCCCAACTGAAGTTCGGAAGTAGTGAAACCATTTTTCTGAAAACAATTTCCCTACAACATTTGCAGGTTTGTTTTCTGGGTCAAGAACATTGCTCCTGGATTGCTTCTACAAAATTTTTAAATCCAATACACTTCTTTTTTCTTTTATTTTTTTTCTTTTTTCAGAAGGATCTTCTAGACATTGGTTAAATCCAATACACGGCTTGTTACAGGTAACAAGCCATATATGTGAACATGGCACACGTACAAGATCCAAGCTGATCATCAGATGAGACCCACGATCTTGTCAATATGAAAATGGGGAAAGGGATAACCTCTCCAACCAGCAAAGAGACAAAACCTTGCTCCAAGATTGAAGGAAAGCACACAATCCCATAGCTAGAGTTTTCTTAATATTTCTGAGATGGGTTTCTCTTATCTTCTGATTTTTCTACAGTTGATTCAGAATTTCTTTCTTACTTGAATAGGGTTCTTATTTTTCTTTCTTAATGTTGTTCCCATGTCCAGGTGGGGAATGGTGCAATGCCTGCTTTGATTAGCTCACATAACTTATTTAGAATAATTCCTGCTTCTTACAACTGCCCCATGTACCTACTAAAAAGCGAAAACTATTCATCTCTAAGATTCTTGAAACATCAATTTTTGTTTCCTAGTGATCTTCTTCTTTCCTAGAAATGAATACACCTCTTTTGTTCTTTTTTATATCTTCTAATTTGATATTAACATAGAGATTTATTTCAGGTTGAGTACAATGACAGCCAAAATGCAAGCAAGCAAGATTCCCTACTTTCAAGTATATAAGTGGCAGAACAGCAGATTCTGTTATTCTCCACTTTCAAGTATATAAGTGGCAGAATAGCAGATTCTGTTATTCTCCACCTCGTATTTTCTTTATGAAATCTCTTTTAGCATATCATGTCTGATAAAGAATTCAATTTGTCAAACACATCTTTTCAACGTTATATCATATTGTTAATGATTTTTCCTTTGGGAGTTCTATTACTGGCTGCCCAAAACATCTGCACTGAACACTTGACATGCCATCAACTCCCCGTAGCCTCATCAATGATAGGTTGGAGCAGGTTCCTACCAACGTTTGTAGGATGCACAAGTGTAATCATGAACTCAATCTTCTGTTACCTTTCTTTAAATAAAAAAAATCAAAATAGAAGAGGAATTTTTCTTTCTTCTAGGTTTTCCTCGTCCAATCAAAGTTTTGGATCTATGATTTTTGCTGGTATGAAGTGTCCAGCCCATTTGAGACAACTCATAAAAGTCTCTTGAGCTGCTTTGGAACTTCTTGGAGTTTTAACTATGCCTTCTTTTTGAGATTTCTAATTTTCTATTAAAAGCTCTAAATTAGAACCCATTGATGATTTACTTGTAAGTAATGATGGAAGAAATCAATCAAAGATGAGAGAGGATACCTTTTAAAATGAAATATCTTTTCTAGTGCCCCCAGGGAAATATTATTCCCTGATGTTTCTTTGAGTTTCTGTCCAGTTCCACCTCTTTCATAAAATGAAAATCAAACCCATATTTTCCTAGGAAACATGTTTCCTGCTTTGTAGATGGTTTCCTGCAACTAAGGCACGGCCTCACTTCATGCCTCTTTAAACTTTTAAGGACCAAACTTTTGATCAGGAGATACCAACGTTGGCTTTCTTCATGCCCATTTAAAGTATATATGATAAATATTTATTTGATTTCTTTGTTTTTTCAATAGTACTACTGTTGGTACATCTCATGTATGATACTAGGGAGATTTTCTGCAACAAATGAATCCATCATTGGGAGGTAGCTCTTGCTGATGGCAATGAACATTAAATCAACCATTTAAAGTACAATGTTTTCTTATGGTTACTAGATCTGAACACCTTCATCAGCTCTTAAGGTTTTGGAGGTCCTCTTTTGCTGCTAACATTGTTAATATCTATGTAAATGTATTTGATTCGATGCAGACAATCTACAGAATCGGCTTTGGCCAAATGTACTTGAGCAAACCTATGATGATGGAGTCGGATGGAGAAAGTGCAACTTTGTTCCCAAAGGCTGCAAGGCTGAGGAACCTGACTTACTCTGCACAACATGGCCTGTGTTTTGGACAGTCTAGATTGGTGGTATGTATGCTGCTTTACAGTAGGTGAGTTACAGCATTCAAATGGCATCAGGCCAGATTTACCTGCAATCGTTTTTTTTTTGTTTTTTTTCCCAGTGGTGAAAGTGGGCAGGAAAAACTGAAACAGCAGGACTTCCAAAGGCTACGGATTGTTGGTAACCTAAGATATCTTGCTACGGATTTCATTCGTAGCCTTTTCTCATTTTCGCCCCATGTAATAACCGCCAGTAAATCCTTTACCGGCGGTTTTATGTTTTGACCGCCGGTAAAGTACTATTTTGTTGTAGTGACCCCACTGTTAGTTCACACTTCACTTAAGCAACTTATCTTGATTTTTACTTATTCAATAAATAAATTTGTTTGATAAACAATATATTTATCAAAGAAAAACTAAAAAAGTATGTTTGGTTTTAAATATTACATAAGTACTTATCTCTCAAGTTTATTCAATCCATCTTTAATATCCACCACCCATCATGTGGGCCAACCTTTGATGTGGACTTATCATTATGTTGAGCCTACCTTGACCCTATTTTCAATGTGAACTATCCAACGTGTGGGGCCTACCTTCAACGTGGACCCTCCACCTTGTGAGGCCCACATTCAATATGGGCTATTCATCATGAGGGTCTTACCTTGGATGTGGGCCCACAATTAATGTGGACCATCCATCATCCAGGGCCCAACTTCAAAGTGGGACATCTATCAAGTAAGGCCTTCCATGGATTTGGGGTCATTCAACATTAGGGGCCTGCCTTTGACATGAATTGTCCTCATGGGGAACTCATGTTTAATATCCACCGCCCATCATGTGGAGCCCACCTTAGATCTTGGACCATCCATCATGCTGGGCTTACCTTGGATTTGGGCCCTTCATCATTAGCACATTTGTTGTGGACCATACATTATGTGGAGCCCACTATCAAAATAAATTACCCAACATTTGGGGCTTACCTTCAATGTCCACCATGTGGAGCTCAACTTTGATGTGGACCATCCATTGTGTGGGCTTCACCTTTAATGTTGGACGTTGATCATGTGGAGCCCTTCTTGGATGTAGGCTATTCATCATCAGGGGTCAACCTTTGATGTGGTCTGTCCACTATCTGGGGAACACCTTGTTGTGAGTCATCCATCATCCGCCTTAAATGTTATTGTCCATCTGGTTGGGCCACCTCCCATATCCACTGCCCCTCATGTCGAGCCCCACTTTGATATTGACCAGTCCATTATGTAGGCCCTGCCTTCAACATGGGTTGTCCATCATGTGAGGTTGCTTTAGATATTGTAGGCCATTCATGGATAGGGGCCTACCTTTAATGTGGATGATCCATTATGTGGGCTTACCTAGACGTGGGTCATCCATAATGTGGAGCTAGCCCTCCTTTGATTTCGACCATCCATCATGTGGGCCCACCTCTTATGTGGACCATGTGGAGCCTCATTTGATATGGACCATACATCACATGGGGGAGGGAGAGAGGTAGAAAAGTTTGAAAGTTGGGAAAAAAAAAAAAAAACAACTTGGATAAATAACTTTCATACATGAGTAAATTTTACAACGGTGCTTACCAGACTATTCAAAGTCAAAAAAGTAACTAACTAAAACACACGAAGTTTCTTATTGGGTGGTATTCAGCATCCATGGTCACAAAACCTTCAAGAGAAGGTGGTTCCAAGGTTAGTACGAAGCGTGATACCTGCCACGAGGGGCTCTTTCATCCTGAGAAGAGCAGTAAAATCATCGGTCATGTCAGGCCCATCCCCATCAGCAGCAACCCATTCAAACCTGTTAATCAGATTGGCTAGGGTGAGGCCCACCTGAACCTTTCCCAGCTCCATTCCTGCACAGATTCGCCTACCTGCTCCAAACGGAAGAAATGACTGTTCCATGGCCATGCTTACATTACGTGCATTTTCGTTCATGAACCGCTCTGGCATAAACCTCTCTGGATGATCCCAGACCTTTGGATCATGATGGACAGCATAGATATTTACCATAACAGCAGTACCCTTGTCGATCTTCAAACCCATCAATGTGGTATCGTTCACCGTCTTGTGGGGAATGGCGAGAGGTGCAATCGGCTTCATCCGTAACACTTCATTCACTACAGCTTGAAGATATGGCATCTTACTCACTTGATCTACACTCACCCTCTCTCTCTTCTCATCTCCTCCACTTCTTTAAAGAGCTTCTGTTGGATTTCTGGATTTCATATAAGGAATGCTAGAGCCCAAGCAGTCGCAGACGATGTGCTATCAACAGAGAGAGAAAATTTCGAATAAGCAAAATATGATGGTTTCCATCGGATAATCATGTGAGAGGAGGAAATGCAAGTAGCAAGTGGTGCATGGCAATTTCGATGATTGGTAGCGACTGATTTCTGGCTGTATCATCGACATGAAACGATCACGAATTTCAAACATTTGTCAAAATGAACCCCGCAGGCCCGGGATGTAGCGAATGAAGGGAAAAGCATCGGAAAAATGGGCAAGACTGGATAGGCTGATGACATCGTCGATAAGAGGGTCTATGCCAATAACAAATCCCTCATTGTTGAAGTCAGGGCCAAAACAAAGGCGCCCAACCACCCGTATTGTGTTGTGTCGAATGTAGACCAAGGGGCGGATAATTCCGCCATTGGTCATAGCTTGTTCTTGGATTGTTTGTGTCATGACAACCGCTTCATTTTCTTGAGACACTGTTTGAGTAGAGATGGCTGATGGATTCATAGCAAAGGCCTGGACGCCTTTTCGAAGGGATTGCCAGTATGGACCATGATCGGAGGAGAAAAGCGTTGTCCAGTTAGCAGTGACATATTTAGACATGTAAGGGACCATTCGTGATGCATAGTCGGAGGACTTGTTTACAAGAACCTCCCAAGCTCCTTCATGATTGCTTACGATAATAGTCGGTTTCATGCCTAACCACACTGTCATAACCCCACCATACTTCTGTGACATTTTGAATAAGGTGATGTGGATCAATTCATTACCACCACCGAGCTGGCGCAGGTTCTGGTACAAGTTCCCAATTATCGGCAATTTAGGCGGTCCTGGCGGCAATTTCACTGTTGATTTTGGCCTTCGTAGTCTTTCCGATGCAACGAACATCACTCCCACCATCATGGAAACTATTATCCACAGGTTTATGTCCATATCTCTCTCTCTCTCTCTCTCTCTCTCTCTCTCTCTCTCTCTCTCTCTCTGGTGTTGTTTTTCTTTCAAGTACTCCTTCCACTCTTTTTAAATGCTAACTGCATGGAAGCCTTGAAGAGACTACACTTGTGTCTTTGTGTTTATGCATTTTAAAAATGGAAGTGGCTTCTTACACTTCACGTTTTAAAAATGGAAGTGGCTTCTTACACTTCACGTGAAACAATTTTATGGTAGTCCAAATATTCTAAATTGATGACGTAACTATGGACGGAGTATGGCTGAAAATTTTAATATATATTAACCATTTGATTCTTCCCACCACCACTCAATATTTTACACTTAATAGTCTGTTTTATAGCCAGTCCAAAATGAAACGGTCCAAGTATAGTTTCTTTTATTATTATTTTTTTAAAAAGAAAACAGTAACACTCCACCTATAACTTTATTAAAATGCAAGATTTAAATAAAATAAATAAGATGAAGTCAACCACGGCAGATGCTAATTACAGACAGAGAAACAGGATTATGACAGACTCCGCATCTTCTAATTAAGCTGATACCCTATACCCAGGAAGCTGCTCAAATGAACCTGTTATGTATTTGGACCGTCTGAGTGGCTGTACAGTGACACATGTCAGAGGAAGAGTCACCGTGATTTTTATTTTTATTTTATTGTCGAAGACACGGGGGATTCTGGATAGTTGTCCTACCATGACTTTTGTGTTAGATCTACACAGTCATCATTTTTTCCAGATAATTCTAGAGCATGAGCCAGAAAAAGAGATGCATCCAAAGCTCAAGTGGATCACACCACAGCCAGGAGTGGGGATTGAACAATTTCCGATTTAAACTTTCCTGGGGGCCAACCCAACGGCTTATTTTCTGTCTAGCCTTCTCATAAGATCACAAATACCTGAATGAAGGTAAGATACAAATATCAGCTTGATCATAGCCTTCCGTGGCTCCCAGAAGTTTTCGACAGTAGCATCAATTTCTACTGTTTCCAGTGGTGTAGTCCACTTTAGTTTAAGATCATTTTTTGGGGGTTCATATTTTAGAATAATCTGGTAAAATAGATAATTGGTGTGGATCTAAGAAATACACCATCTAAAGGGCTATGTAAATTTCACACGTCAAGAAATTCCGTTGCTTACTATGTGGCGTAGGGGAGCGGATTATGTGAGACCCCGGCCTCACCCAAGACTATGCAGCCCTTGCCATGGGGCCCATTTGACGTGTGTATTCTAAATGCACCATATTCCTCCATTATTTCAGATTATTTTAGAGCCTGGTACCAAAAATTAAGAAGATCCAATTATGAGGTAGACCATACTCCACTACCATTAAAAACTTCTTAGCATGCACCTTAATGTTTTCATAGTTTTTATTTGCCATCCAATCTCTTCAAAGTTCACATAAGCCTATATATATATATATATATATATATATATATATATATATATATATATATATATATATATATAGGAAAAGGTACTATGCGCTCAACCTCACGATAAGCTCCCGTGAGGTTGAGTTGTGTGGGCCCCATCGTGATGCGTGTCGACCATCAACACCATGCATTTGATGGGTCCCCTCTAAATTATGAGATATCCCAAAAATCAGCCGTATAAGGAACTCAGGTGGGCAATACCATCTAAAATCATGTGAAGACATGCCAAAAACATATAAAAGCACTTTGTGGGGCCCACCTGAGTTTTGAATGCTGCTGAACCCTCATCCAAGTGGGACACAGATAATGGATGGGCTGGATTTGCAAACCACATCTCGGTGGGCCCAAAAAATGATTATGAATATTTTAATGGTGCACGGCCCCTCCCCACTTCTGTATGTGGTGTGGCCCACACAAGTCACGGATTGACTTGATTTTTGAGGCCTAGGCCCACGATGGAATGGTGCATCTAACTGATGGGCTAGATGTTCGAAACGCATCACGGTGGGGCCCACACAGCTCGAGCGCATAGTACTTTTTCCACAATGACGTGGACCAATGACACGTGACGACAACGGCCGCTTCAAGGAGGCGAATTAAATACGGACTGGTTCCGTAGCGAATCTCGCTACTGAAGTGACGTCACCAGATTTTGTAGGCCCCACCATGATGTGTGCTGTATCAACACCGTCCATCCATTTGGAGAGATATTTTAGAGCACGAGTTAAAAACCGAAGCTGATCTATATTTCAAGTGAACCACATTACAGAAAACAGTAGAGATAGTGACACCCACCGTTGATTCATTCCTAGGCCGATCATGACGTTTATTTGATTTTAAACCTGTTTATGAGTTTAGGGTTTAGCGTTTAGGGCATGGATGAAGGGAAAACACAAATATCAGCTTAATCGAAAACTTTTGTGGCCCCAATAAGTTTTTAATGGTACACCTTAAGTCCCCACTGTTTTCTGTGGTGGGTCCACTTGATCTTTGGATCTGCCTCAATCTTTGTTTCATGCTCCAAAATGGTCTCTGGAAATGGATGGATGGTGTGGATATAACACATATATCATGGTGCGGCCTAATTAACCTGATGACGTCACTTCAGTAGGGAGATTGCTACTCAACCAGTCAGTAGCTAATCCGCATGTGTGCTTCAATGCAACGATCCGGACTCATATCTACGCAGATTTCCTTCTAAAGCATGTCGCACGAAGTTCCTACGCTGGATGTCATGTGAGCCTACGGTGATGTTGGCTAAAAATCCACCTGTTCATCCGTTTTGCGTGGTAATTTCAGGATATGCTATAGAAAATGAAATTTATCCAAAACTCGAATGGGCCACACCAGAGGGAAAACTGGGGAAAGTGTTTTTTACTGTTGAAACTTTTCTGGGCTTCATCTTAATGTTTATATGCCATTCAAACCGTTTATGAAGTAATTCCCATTGGGATGAAGTGAAAACACAAAAAATTTAGTTTGATAGGTAATTTTTGTGGCCAAAAAAATGTTTCAACAGTGGTCACGGAATCTCCACTGTTACCTCTCATGTGGCCCACTTGAGTTTTGGATTCACCTAGTTTTCATTCGCATGTTCTAAAATGATTTCACAGATGGACGAGGTTAGATTTCTAACAGACTTACAGTGAGCCTCACTTGGCATCCCATCACAGGAACTTACTTGATTTCCAGGAAATAAGGTTCGGACACGGATTTCCTATTAGGGCTCATTTGGTTTTCCTATAATGGGAAATGGCTATAAATGGGTAATGATTGCTTTTGTAATTGTAGGGTGACATCACTTATATTTTTATATGCATTGATGATTTTGTTACATTATTTGTTTCATTCATAAATGATTGTAAAACTGGTAAATTTATAATGTGAAAATGTTTTGGTTACAATTTTTTATACCTATGATAAGTATATTTCACTATCGATTTATAAGTCATAATTCCTATTTAAACAAACACTTGGAAATGATAATAATAACTCTTTATTTTGTATTTATGAGGAAATTGTAAAAACCAAACAGGCCCTTAAAGCCTTTCATAGGAAGTTCTTGCCCTCAAACTTAGGTAGAGCCCAACATGATGTTTGTGAGAGATCCACTCTATCCATCTGTTTTTTAAGATCATTTTAAGACATGGGCCAAAAATTAGTCGGTTCCAAGACTCACGTGGGCTGAAAATGTGAGGATTGAAAGTCCTTGAAATATTTGTGGGGCCACAAAAGTTTTGAATATGGCTAATATTTATTTTTTCAGTTCATCCCAATAGGAATGATGTTATGAATGAAATGGATGGCATGTAAACATCACTGTCAACCCAGGGAGATTTAAATAGGAATTTTCCTCTACTGACCTTTTCTTTTAGTCTGGCACACTCGAGTCTTAGATCCTGCTCACTATTGGTCTTAAGTCCTAAAATGAGCCTAAACAAATGGACAGGATAGACTTCTCACAAACATCACGGTGGGCCCCACCTAAGTTTCTCGCGCAGAAACTTAATGCGAAAGGCTTTAGCAGGAAATCCGTGTCCCCTTGTTTCCTTGTATATTATTTCATCTTACTTTGACTATGTTGACGTAGCGACCTTCCGTTGGCTCCACAAATGAAGTATGTTTTATATTCACACTGTTCGTGTGCATTCATTTGTTTTAGATCATTTTAGAGCATGAGCCCAATTTAAGAAGACTAACTCGAAATGTATACATATTTCTTATTTCGTCATTTACCTATATTGTTTTTTAGTCCCCAATATGCCGATGTGGAAAACTTCTGTCAGCTCCCATGAACTTCATGTGTTATATCCACACCGTCCATTTATTTTTCGGACCATTTTAGGGCATGAACCCAATTTAAGAAAATCAACTCGAAATGCATACATATTCTATGTTTGGTCATGTACGTATTTAATCTTTCCTGATTATGTTGACATGGCAAACATCTATGGGCTTGACCATGAAGTATGTGTGTTTCCTTTTAATTCCTCACTATGCTGATGTGGCAAACTTTTGTAAGCTCCCATGAAGTATGTGTTATATCTCTACCGTCTATTCATTTTGTGATCGTTTCGGGGCATATGCCCAATTTAAGAAAATCAACTCGAAATGCATATATATTTCTTGTTTGCATACGTATTTAATCTCTCCTAACTATGTTGACATGGCAAACATCTGTGGTCTCGACCATGACGTATTATATCCGCACTATCCATTTATTTTTTTCAGACCATTTTAGGACATGAGCTCAAAAATGAGTCAAATCCAAGTCTCAACTAAACCACACTACAGAAAATAGTGGTGATTGAATGACCACTATTAAAAGCTTTATAGGGCCCCCCATGCCATCTAACCTATTTATAAAGTCACACAGGCCTATATATACGGAAAATACAAATATCATATTGTAGACACTTTATCTAAAATAAGGATAAGCCACTCTTTGAGCTTCAGCTTGACTTCAATAAATTATCTTACACTAATTTAGAAATTATTGAAAATCCAAACGGGTCAAACTGGGAATATACTCGGCACGTCCCACAAACAATTAATGAACCTAATCATCTAGCTTCAAATCTAGTAACTATTCATTCACGATCGTGAATCTGAACTCTAGAACCTTAGAAACTCTTTGTGCATAGCAATTGATGCACGAAAAATAATAAAATGAACTCTCTACCCAAGGATCACTCTCTGTACTACTTAATCTTCTCAAATAATGTTGTGTTGAGACATGAGAGGTCATATCTTTAAGATTGAGAAAAGTACAGTTGTCCTTATACACAAAGTAGCCATGGTATTATTGAGAAAAAGATTTGACCAATCAAGATGATCTATAATTCATTGGAAAAGTGTTCAAATGATTCTCCTAACAAACTTAAGTTTCCTCCAATCCAAGTTATGATTAGGAAGATCCAGCCCGTTTAGCAAGACCATGCAGTGCTACACAGCCAAAACTGTAAAAACTATGACCACACTTTAGACTAATCAAGCGTGATCTAATTGAAGTAATTTCAGTTCAATTGAAAAGCTCATCAAGCGACATTTCCAATGAGCCTAAGATCATCGAAAAAAGATAATTGGTCAAATTACAGGCAACTGATTTTATATACTAAACATTTGTACTTTCGACAAGTCAAACGGAGTCCGATCGAAATGATTCTAGTCTTTTTAATAAGCTTATCTAATTATCTTTCCAACAAGACTAAGATAATGAACAAACAACGAACATGATACAACCATTTAAATAATTTCTAGAAAAAACAAAAATTAATCATTATGTTATATATATATATATAAATTTATGAATTAAATGACCGGCGCCCACAACGAAACAAAATGAGTTACAGCTACCAACGCTTATATAAGGAACCCATTACCGAGAGGAGATGGAAGGAAAATGAGACAGAAAGAAAAGTGAGATAGAGATGAAAAAAGGAAAGTGAGAAAGAAACAGAGAGCGAAATAGAAAAAGAAAAAGAAAAAGAGAGAGAGCAGAAAGAGAGATAGGAAAATACAAAAAGGGTCTGAGGGTTGGAATTCATCCGGAGATGCTGCCGAAGGTACCTTAAAGATTTCCAACATGCAAATATGCTACCCAACATATGAGACAAAAAAGCCCATTAAAAAAGTTATTGTAGCTAAGAGTTTATCTACCTCTATTTAATTCACATTTCATTCCACACATTCTAAGTGCATCAATTATATTCACAGTTCTTTCTATTTTATTCTACATTATTTTCCCTCTTCAATTTTCTCATACTTTATTTTCCTGCCCAGGATCTTAAATCCTATAAAGAAAGGCTAGTTGGCATTTCATTTTACCCTTTGCATTTTTACTTTATTTGCCTACTTAGGTCCACTTGGCTCTGTGATGTAAGGATGAATATTTTTTTCTTATTTTTGCTTGCCCGACTCTTATAAGTTATGTGAAGCACAACCAAATATTAAAATGTTGAAATTCTGTTGAATCTCTCAAAACTACAAAATCTTATGAAGTAGAGACCGCACATTGTGCGAGCAAAAAATGGTACTTAATCCCTTTCTTTTTCGTTACTGAAGTGTTTACTTAGAATTTATGGTCGCAAATCAACCGTGGAAGTCACTTTGAGTTAGGAAATCGTGAGATTCCCGAACCCCTAAGCGATTCTACGGTTGTTAGTCAGCCATAAATTTTAAGCTTCATTTGGATAGTGGTGACTCTGAATCAATTACATTTTTTACACCCGAATCAATAACATACTTTAGCTACACCAACAAATCAATACTAAAGCAAAGGAAGTGAGGGCACCATCACGCTTGTATGGGAGGAGGTGTTCACAGAATGTCGATTCCAGTGGGGAACTACTAGTCACTAGTTTAGGCCAGTTTACACAGGTTGGCTAATACCTGCGGCAATACAATATTACCTAGCCTGACAATGAGAACCTCTTATATGACATTTAATTGAGAGAAAACTCACTTTATAAAAGAAAAACTTTTTTTTTCCTCCCTCTTCCCTTTTCTCTTTCCTCTTATTTTTCTTTTCTTTTCTTCTTCTCTCTTTCTTTTTCTCTCTCCTCCTTTTCATTCTTCCTTTTTCTTTTTCTGTCTCCACTCCTCAGTCTCTCTCCCCTCTCTCTTCCTCTCTTTCTCATGTGAGTAACCAGAATTTTTTATTTTTTTTATTTCTCTCTCTTTCTTCTCTCTCTTTTATAAGCTACTTTCATACGTATCACATGTGAAATAGGCACCTCTTATGTTTCCTTTTTCATATGTTACATTTTTCATTCCATTTAGATCACATGCTCCACATGGCTTTGTTTTTCATGAACATGTTTTGCACTACACGTGTGCCATATGTGTGCCACGTGTGTGGACATGAGGTGTATGCATATGGTGCATACATGCCACATGAGTGAAAGGTGTATGCATGTGATGGTTATACATGGTGTGTTAGCTATGATGCATGCATTGACGGATGGATGTACAAATAGATGATGGATAAATATACGGTTAAATGGGCTCGTGTGTGATCAAGGGCTAGATTTTATGATATACATGTTAATTGGTGGTGAGATGGACAGGTAGTATACGAGGATGGGTTAAACAAAAATGGTGATGAATGGTCATTTTCAAAAGAAGTGGTGTGCACATCTTTAGTATGGACCCCACGTTAGGTATGTGGTCAAATAAAGGGGTAGGATTCTAGGTGGCCATCCAACTTCGGACGATGGATGGTCAATTTGGGGGTGGGATGTATGGATGGGTGAATGTTCTAAGCATGTAGATGGTTAGATGGGTGTATCATTGGAGGATGGTCAGATGCATAGTTGAATTTATTAATTAATGGAAGGTTGGATTTGGATTTGTTCAAGTCAACAATTAAGATTGGATAGGTTGATCATGTAAATCAATGCTCATATTGGATTAGTTTGGTATGTCGATCAATGGTTAAAATTGGATGGTCAAGATTAATTCAAGTTATTACAAAAAATCTAAAAAACCCTCAAAAACCAAAAACAATTGAAAACTATCAAAATCCCCAAAAAATAGAAAATTCTCAAAACTTAAAAACAATAGAAAATCCTCAAAACAAAAAAAAAACGATAGAAAATCTACAAAACCTAAAATAGAATAAAACCTACAAAAACCAACAACATTAAAATAAAAATACTCAAAAATCAGAAAACTTTTCAAAAACCATATGCAATAAAGTGTCAGACTCATGTAAAGAGTTGCATGAAGCCAAAATTGACATTTATGACTTTGATATAGAACTAGACTTCGAACTTATGCATTTAGAAGAAGTCCAGGATGAGGGAAACGATGACCCGGCTCCCGAACCCGAGGATCTCCTCAATAAGTTTGATTCAAAAGTCAACGTTGCACCTGATGATTTTGAAGTGGGCAACCTTGGAACCCCCAAGAATCCTCTAGAGGTATGCATTGGAAATATTTGTCTCCAAGTGATAGGAAGAGGGTGATCGACTTTTCGTTGATATCACCAAGTTCCGTGGGTCCCATCATGAGGTATGAGTTATATCCAAACGGTCTGTCCACTTGGTGAGCTTGTAGTAAGGCTTGAGCCGAAAAGTAAGAATGATCCAAAAATCAAGTGGACCACACTGTATTTTAGAGGGGAGGATTGAACGCCTATCATTTAAACCCTTTTAGGGGTCACGGAAATTTTAAATCAATATGATATTTGTTTTTTCTCTTCATCTAGGTCCGTGTGACCTTATGAACAAAATGGATGGAAAATACGAGTTACAGTGGTCCTATGAATGTTTTACCGGTGAGAATAATTGTCCTATTGCTATTTGTAGTGTGATCCAATTGAACCTTGGAAATTATTCCTTTTTTAGATAAAGATCTAAAATAATCTCGCCAAATGGAAGAACGGTGTAGATATGATAAATACATTATTATGGGTCGATGTAACTTTGATCTCCTTTGAGTCGTCGTTTGTACAACTTAGATCTCGAGGACTGTCATCACTCCTCTTCGCACGACACGTACTCACACTAGATAGTTTGCTGGTGTGTGTAGAGGTGTACACGAGTCAAATCGAGTCGAGCTTGGCATAGCTCAACTCGGCCCGACCACTAGCTGACCTCAACTTGAATTCGGCTTGGTCCTTGAGCTTGACTGGCCAGCACGGCTGAATTCGGTCAACAGCTTGGGCCAGTTCAAGCCGAGTTCGAGCCAAGATCAAGCCGAGTTTGCCTATGTAGCATTTTCATAAACACATGAACTGCACCTTCAAATTCTCATTACAGGTAAAACTACAAAAACAGTTTTACAGGTTTTAATCAAATGCCTTGTAGGCAACATCAAAATCAAGAAAAAAAATATATTTGTTTCATATACATACCTTCCTTGCAACTAGTTGACACTTCATTGAGTCATTTCATCAAACACTTGGTGAGCAACATCAATATCAAGGTAACTGAAGTCGCCAAACTAGTTCGATCCGAGTTGGGGTTCGAGTTGAGCTCGGGCAAGCTCGAACTCCGTTCGAAATTTTTTCAAGCTAAAAAAATCAGCTTGACTCAGCTCGAACACAATTTTGAACCGAGCCGAATTGAGTTTTTTCGAGTCGAGTCGAGCAAACTAACCGAGCTAACTCGATTCGTGTACAACCCCAAGTGTGTGTTACACCAGCCAATCTGCTTCCATATCAAGCTAACCCGGTTCGTGTACAACCCTAAGTGTGTGTTACACCAGCCAATCCACTTCCATATCATTGGCATGTTGCACGCCACTGGATCGAGGTTTGGCTGGTGGAAAAGCTGCTACGTGGGCTCCCACCGTTATTTAGGCAGCTTATTTTAAAACACGAGGGTAAAAATGAAGCAGATCAAATGCTAAGGTGGGCCACATTGAACGCTTATACGTTGAAACTTATTGGAGCCCACCCCATGTTTATTTGCCATGCAATCAGTTCATAAAGTCACCTAACCCATGGCCAAATATAGGCTTATCCAGAACTTTCGTTGCCCATGATAAGTTTTCAACTGTATTCTTTCAATTCTCAATGTTCCATGAGGTTGGGTGGTGTGGTCTACTTTTACTTTGGGCCTGCCTCACTAATCAGATCATGCATTGAAATGAACTAGTGAAACGGATGGACGGAACGGTATGGATAAAACACATCATGGTGGGGCCACGGAGCTTATCCAGCAACTAGTTGGCTGATGCAGGGGTCACCAGCAAATCCATGTCTGCACCACCGAGGGCGAACCATTTTCGAAATTTCTCGTCCAAAGGACCATCTAACCTTTCGCTTTATGGCCTACAAATAGACGGTTAGGAAGAGAGATACAGCAACCGTCGACGTTAAACTGAAAAGAACCCAAATATTTCAGTTGGACCATCTGGTTCCAGGGGCATGGTCCATTGACGGTGGGGCCCAAGAGACCAATGTGTCGGATTACTGATCTTCGGAAATTACTCTGATCGGCTAATTCTAGCCATTTGATCAGTGGCCTTCAAACTGAAGGTACAGGATAGAAACCAGTAGCATATGGTCAGATCCAACGGTTATTATCTCCGAACATGGACCATCCACGGTTGTTCTCATCGGATGAACGACCATAATTCCATACATACCGAACCACGTGGATGGCAGTGGGAGGATCGTCTATCGTATCGTCTCTCAAGCCTAGCAGTCACGTCATGCTTGGAGTATAGTTACGTTGCATGACACGTGTCAAATCGTAGTAGATTTAAGTACACCGCAGCCTGACAACGCTACACGTGGACGTCAGCGTGACTGAGCAGCGCACTGCACAGTCTTCCGCCTTTCAAAAAAGCTCCGCTATCTGACGAAAATATCAATTTCGCGTGATACGAGCTTACGTCGCAGAGGCACAGGGCCGGGTGACTTTGGTACGGCTCTTACGGTGCCGCCCACCGAAGAATCTATTGTACATCTACGATGTTTATCCTTTTTGCATATCCAAATGTCAGATGGAACATGTTACAGGAGACAATGGTGGTTGAACAATCCACCCTTAAAAACTTCTTAAGCTCTCCCATAATATTTATATATGACGGTCCTCACCAAGTTCTATTGTCCCACCGTGACATATTTGTTGTATCTGTACTGTTAATACATTTGTTAAGATTATATTAGGACATAATAAAAAAAGAGGCAGATCTACAGTCATAATAAACTCTGTTACAAAAAACAGCTGAGAGAATAACGCCCACCATTGAAACTTTCTTTAAGGTCCGTCATGATGTTTATTTGAGATTCAACCAGTCCATAAATTAGCAAATATAAGCTTGATCGAAAACTTTTATAACCTTCGAAGTTTTTAATGGTAAGCCTCACTCTCTCCACCATTTTCGCCGCTCAACCTGTGAGTCGCTGATCTGCGTCGGACCGCACAGAGCACACACAAGCGACGTGGATTAGCTAGTATAGGTTGTATCCATGTTGTTTGTCCATTTTAATATATTATTTTAGGTTATTATACAAATAATGAGGTAGATAAAAATATGCAGTGAACTCCCACTGGGAGAGTGATTTCCACCGTTGAAACTATCCTACAGTGAGCCAGGATGTTTATTTGAAATCCAACCAATTCAAAAGTTTAAAAAGACACGGGAGAAGGGAAAAGACATGATCTAAAATTTTTATAGCTTTTTAGAAGTTTTTAATAGTGGCGTCACTGGCCTCGCTGTTTTTTCTGCAGGAGTCTACTAGTCCAATGGAGCTTTGGATTTAGCCCTTTCTTTGGATCTTGCTGGATCTCTCCGAATGCACGTGAGTAGCGAGACTCGGTGCTCTAACCTGTCAGTAAGTCATCCGCGTCCCCTGACAAGATCAGCCGTCTCTAGTTGGGTCTTGGTTATTGTTCATTTTTAACCGTCCAATAAACGTCCAGCGATCTAATAGTTGGATAATCAAATAAGCGTAGATTTCAGTTCATAATACATCTAAACCGGAGCCTATAATCTGGACAGTTCAGTTTGAACCATGCAATTTCAGTTTCTAACTACCTGTGTATCATCCATCACAGTCCGCCAGAGTATCATAGTATTTCTCCAAATAATTACTCTTCTTTCGTCCCATCAATGCAACCCTTCCCGCCCGAAACCCCTCATCTTCTTCTTCAAACACCAGCAAATGTCCTCCAAACCGCCCGATATTACCGCCGATCTCCCTCCCTCCGTTCTGGATTTCCGAGAGTACGACGACGACGCATGGTACGGCGTCCGTCTCGTCCTGGAGGGCGAGACGCTGACGGTGAAGTTCTTAGACTTCGGAGACGAGTCCGACAAGCGATTGGGGCCGTCCGATTTCGAGGACCCGAAAGCGTTGGACGATTTCGCGGAACGGTTTCGGCCAATATCTGTACAGTTACAGGACGGGGAGTGCCGGAGACTGATCGAAGGGAAGACCGTCTGCGCTTCGCACACGTTCGGAGATAACGACGTTAGGTTCTACGACGCCGTCGTTGAAACGGCGAGTTTTCCGTTTCTTCTTCTTCTTCTTTTTTTTATTTTTTTATTTTTGGAAATTTGAATTTCTGAAATGACAGCTGCTTTTTTCGGTCGCGGATTCATGCGGCCCTAAGCTCTGTGGGGCCACTGTGATATATGTGTTATATCCACTCCGTCCATCTGTTTCATTAGCTCATTTCGCACCGGGCAGATTCAAAGCTCACGTGGCTACATACCGGAAAGAGGATGCGGATTTCATTCGCAAGGATGCTGGGTGGGGCCCACAGCCATGTTTGTGGGAAATCTACTCCGTTCATCCGTTTGGCGAGCTCATTTTAGGACTAGCCAGTAAAAATGAGGTGGATCCAAAACTCAAGTGGGCTACACGAGAGGAAAAATTGGGGAAAGAAATAATTACCGTTGAAATCTTCTTAGGCTCTACCTTGATGTTTATGTGCCATACAAACCGTTTATAAGGTCATTATTAAAGGACGAAGTGAAAATACATAAAAACAAAGAGCTTTTATACGTTTCAATGGTTCTCACTGAATCCCCACCGTTTCTTCTCGTGTGGCCCACTTGAGTTTTGTATCCACCTCATTTTTGGTTGAATAGCCTAAAATAAGCTCGCAAAGCGGATGAACGGGGTAGATTTCTTACAAACATGGTGGTGGGCCCCACCCAGCGTCCTTGCCCACGAACTTTATGCGAAAGCCTTTCGAGGGAAGAGTCGGATATAAAGACGCCCACCGTTGAAACTGTCGTAAGGGCCCACCGTGATTTTTATATACAATCCAACTCATTGGTAAGATGATTCTGATCTGGATGAAGGGAAAACACATGTGTAAGCTCGATTCAAAACCTATGTGGCCTCAAAGAAGCTTTTAATGGTGGGCGTTCAATTCTCACTGTTGGTGGGGTCCACTTGAGCTTTGTATCTTCCCCATGGGCGCGGGATCACCAGCAATCTAGCTGGTGTCAAAGCTCTGTGGGCCACACCATGATGTATGTGTTTTATCCACGCCGTCCGTCCATTTTGTCAGCTCATTTCAAGGCATAATTACAAAATCAGGTAGATTCAAAGCTCATGTGGACCACACCATATGTTACAGTGGGATTGAACGCTTAGCATTGAAAACTTCTTAGGGCCACGGAAGTTTTGGATCAAGCTTATATTTGTGTTTTGTCCTCATCCCACCTAATCAACGCATTGGATTAAACATTACATTGGGCCCTAGGATGTTTTTAATGGTGGGAATTCAATCACCACTGTTTCATGGAATGTCGTCCACCTGATATTGGCAAATATGCACGAGCTGGTAATATGTATCCACGCAGTAGATAAAACAAACTCATCATGGTGGGGCCCACAGCTTTGACACCAGCTAGCTGGCTGGTGTCGGGGTCACCAGCCAAACCGGCCTTCCCACGCTCAAAAAATGAGCGGAGGGGATATGACACGTACATTGCGGTGGACTCCACAGAGCTTATGGCTGCAGATCCCGTGCAATCCGCGTCCCTCTTTTTTGAGAAATTTGCCACCGTACGACCCATTTATGGCCCATTTACGAGACCAAGCCTACCTTATTTTACTTTGCAAAAATAAGCCCCAGTTGTACGGATGACTTGCCAAAGGTCGAAAATGCCCCTGCTTTTTCCTTCAAGCGGATCGGTAGTGCTCGAAGACGAGCGCTGGCACTCCTAACTCCACACTCCACAGTTAGGAGTTGTACGAACGGTTCAAAAGATATCAAAGTTACATGGGCCCCACAGTTAGTATTTATTATATCCACAATGTTCATCCATATTTCGAGATCATTTGGGAGCATTATCAAAAAAAAAAAAAAAAATCATATCCAAAGATCAACTGGACCTCACCACAAAGAGCAATGGGAAAATTGATTTTCACCGTTGAAAATTTTGTAGGGCCCACCATAACATTTATTTTCTATCCAATTTATTCATAAGGTCACAAAGACCTGGATGAAGAGGAAAAACAAATTTCATAATAATCCAAAACTTCTGTGACCCTAAAAGGGTTTCAATGGTAGACGTTCAATCCTCCACAGCCTTTTACGGTGTGGTCCACTTTATAGCTAGATCTGTCTTATTTTTCGTCTCAAGCCTTAATACGAGGTTGTCGAATATATGGACGGTTTGGATATAACACATACCTCATGATAGGACCCAGAAAAAGCGGCGGGGATTTCAGTAAAAAAATAAAATAATAATAAATAAATACGTCAGAAATTTATGGCTATGGTGTTTTCTATAGCTACGGATTATAACCGTAGCCATAGCCATAGCCCCGGCCGTTTCGATATGTCCTTTTATATGTATAGAAGATCTTTCGATTAATCGAAAAAGGTCGAGTTTGCCTTAAAAAATCCTGCAATTTTCAATACATATGGAAGAGTAGGTGATATGACCAATAGCTACGGATTATAACCGTAGCCATAACTATAGCCATAATCGTAGCCATAACCGTAGCTCCGATTGGACCGTGAAATGCATGGAAATGACCGTGAAGTGAAGGGACATGACCATGAAATGCGCCAAAATGACCGCGAATCAACACGGAATAGGCGGGAATGACCGTGGTATGCATGGAAATGACCGCGAAGTGAGGCGATTGGACCGTGAAATGCGTGGAAATGTCCGTGAAGTGAAGGGGCATGACTGTGAAATGCACCGAAATGACCGTGAATCAACACGGAATAGGCGGGAATGACCGTGGTATGCATGGAAATGACCGTGAAATGAGGTGATTGGACCGTGAAATGCGTGGAAATGTCCGTAAAGTGAAGGGGCATGACCGTGAAATGCGCCGAAATGACCGTGAATCAACACGGAATAGGTGGGAATGACCGTGGTATGCATGGAAATGACCGTGAAATGAGGCGATTGGACCGTGAAATGCGTGGAAATGTCCGTGAAGTGAAGGGGCATGATCATGAAATGCGCCGAAATGATCGTGAATCAACACGGAATAGGCGGGAATGACCGTGATATGCATGGAAATGACCGTGAAGTGAGGCGATTGGACCGTGAAATGCGCGGAAATGACCGTGAAGTGAAGGGGCATGACCGTGAAATGTGCCGAAATGACCGTGAATCAACACGGAATAGGCGAGAATGACCGTGATATGCATGGAAATGACCGTGAAGTGAGGCGATTGTACCGCGAAATGCGTGGAAATGACCGTGAAATGCGCGGAAAGGACCGTGAATCAACACGGAATGGGTGGGAATGACCGTGATATGCATGGAAATGACCATGAAGTGAGGCAATTGTACTGTGAAATGCGTGGAAATGATCGTGAAGTAAAGGGGCATGACCGTAAAATGCGCCGAAAGGACCGTGAATCAATACAGAATAGGCGGGAATGACCGTGGTATGCATGGAAATGACCGTGAAGTGAAGCGATTGGATCGTGAAATGCGTGGAAATGACCATGAAGTGAAGGGATATGACTGTGAAATGCGTCGAAATGATCATGAATCAACACGGAATAGGCGGGAATAACCGTGATATGCATGGAAATGACCGTGAAGGGAAGTGATTGGACCGTGAAATGTGCCGAAATGACCATGAATCAATACGGAATAGGTGAGAATGACCGTGATATGCATGCAAATGATCGTGAAGTGAGGCGATTGTACTGCGAAATGCGCGGAAATGACCGTGAAGTGAAGGGGCATGACCGTGAAATGCGCCGAAATGACCGTGAATCAACACGGAATAGGCGGGAATGACCGTGATATGCATGGAAATGACCGTGAAGTGAGGCGATTGTACCGTGATATGCGCCGAAATGACCGTGAAATGCGCCGAAAGGACCGTGAATCAACACAGAATAGGCGGGAATGACCGTGATATGCATGGAAATGATCGTGAAGTGAAGCAATTGGACCGTGAAATGCGTGGAAGTGACCGTGAAGTGAAGGGGCATGACGTGAAATGTGCCGAAATGACCGTGAATCAACACGGAATAGCCTGGAATGATTGTGATATGAATGGAAATGACCGTGAAGTGAGGCGATTGGACCGTGAAATGCGCCGAAATGACCGTGAAGTGAAGGGGCATGATCGTGAAATGCGCCGAAATGACCGTGAATCAACACGGAATAGGTGGGAATGACCGTGGTATGCATGGAAATGACCGTGACGGGAAGTGATTGACCTTGAAATGCATGGAAATGACATGGAAATGACCGTGAAGTGAAGGGAAGTGACCGTGAAATGCATGGAAATGATCGTGAATCAAAACGGAATCGCTGGGATTGACCGTGAAATGCATGGAATTGATCGCGAAGTAAATGAAATGAATGAAATTGACCACGAACTGATTGAAATTGACCGCGAAGTGAATGAAATGGATTTTCGACCATAGATCTGATGGAATCTTGAAAAATAACCAGGTTGGTTGGCTAAAGTAGCTTCTCCTACCCCAAAATCATATAGGGTATGTCAGGTAACTAATTTTGGTTTAGAAGATATTCTTGTTAAATGAATAAAGAAATAAATGAAAAAAAGAGAGACATTTTTTTTTATATGCTTATATATACATATTTATATAAATATGTATTAGAGAAAATTGTAGGTAGAATAAATTTATCCATGTAAAAAAATAAAAAATAAACAATGAAAATAAAAAAATTTAATAAACTGGCACAGACTACAGTTATGGCTACGGTTATAATTCGTAGCTGTTGGTCATATCACCTTCGATTCATATCGAATACTCTTCGATATGTATCGAAAATTGCAGGATTTTTGAGACAAACTCACTGGACAGTTCTAGACCTTTTTCAATTAATTGAAAGACCTTCGATACATATCGAAAGACATATCGAATGACCTTCAATACATATAAAAGGACATATCAAAACGGCAGGGGCTACGGCTATAGCTATGGTTATAATCCGTAGCTATAGAAAACACCGTAGCCATAAGTTCCTAGCGTATTTATTTATTATTATTTTATTTTTTACTATTGTAATCCCCACCGCTTTTTGTGGGTCCTATTATGAGGTATGTGTTATAATCCAAACCGTCCATATATTCGACGAACTCGTATTAAGGCTGGAGACGGAAAATAAGATAGATCTAGCTATTAAGTGGACCACACTGTAAAAGGCTGTGGCGGATTAAACGTCTACCATTGAAACCCTTTTAGGGGTCACAGAAGTTTTGGATTATTATGAAATTTGTTTTTCCTCTTCATCCATGTCTTTGTGACCTTATGAATAGATTGGATGGAAAATAAATGTTATGGTGGGCCCTACAAAATTTTTAGTCCAGTTGATCTTTGGATATGAATTTTTTTTTTTGATAATGCTCCCAAATGATCTCGAAATGTGGATGAACGTTGTGGATATAATAAATACGTAACTGTGGGGCCCATGTAACTTTGATATCTTTTGAACCGTTCGTACAACTCGGAGTTCGAGGAGTGTCAGCGCTCGTCTTCGAGCACCACCGATCCGCTTGAAGGAAAAAGCAGGGGCATTTTCGACCTTTGGCAAACCAAGGTAAAATAAGGTGGGCTTGGTCTCGTAAATGGGCCATAAATGGGTCGTACAGTCGCAAATTTCTCGTTTCAAAATGGGATAATATGGTACCATACTCTGCGGATTAGGTTGGATGATATGCTTGTGCCGTCCAATGATGCGGTTTGGCATAACGTTACTAGATCCATACCGTCCAATTCAGGGTCCTATTCTGGATGGCCCCAAAAGCACAATGATTCTTGCAGTTGAATTCGACTGGTAGAAATTGTACCTTTAATAATTTTTTCCTATTTTGCCGTTTGATGGCCACGTAATGGACAAATATGCTTTTCTAGCAGTATGCCTCATCCACCATGGGTCCATCATATGGACAGTCTAGATTGATTCATTCGATCTAGAATGCGCTACTGGAGCGCATGCATTGATACCTCTTCTCACTTTGGTTGAGAAAGGAAGAACAAGAAAATGGCATTGTTATGATTGGTGTCAACATCTTATTTTCCTTCTTTTTAACCCTGCCATATGTTTTTAGATACGTGGACCGTCAAGTAGTCAACCTGAACAATCCACCGGGTTGGCCCGCCCCGTTTTTCATGGGGCACCCTAAAATGATTCTCACCGATTAGAGGAATTTTTCCATCTGATCAGTGTCATATAAATATGGACGGTTGGATCAAAGTTCTGAAAATCATTATAAATAGTTCATTCGAGAGATTGCACTCTGAATAACCAAGGTACCATTTTGGTAGCATGACCATGACCATACCATTTGTGTCTTGGAAACTAGTTGTTCCATAACGGTTGTGTGGCAGTTATTGCCTTTCAAAAAAATGGTTTCAGACCGTTACGGGATGGTATGGGCCATTTTTTCTATAACTGTATTTTGGCCCTATAACTCGTAATGGTTTCACCATTACCATTATGGCCGTTATGTAACTGTTTGGCTTATCATGCTTGGAGAATCAACAATTATGAAAAAAAAAAAGGAGTTGTTTGGAAGGTAAGCATCCTCTAATCAACATGAGTTATTCGCGGCAGTCCATGAATGGTGTGGGAACTTATTAGATGGCCTAGATCGTTGATTGTGCTCTTGTTTAAAAGCACTTGGGTAGCACATGAGCTTTCTCCATCATATTTGAATATAGGGAATCTAAGGTGCGGATATGGAAAAGGTAATTATTATTTAATTATTACTCTTGTCAAAATTGTAGAAAAATGGATTCCATTTTATGGGTTCTGTTTATATAGCAAGTGGAAATCTCAGATTAATTACCTAACAATAAACACAATGTTGTCTGATGTTTTCAATCTGTACATGAAATAGGGGTCTCGAGCAATCGACCAGGCTAATTGATCGAATGAGTGAGCCCCAGATTATATAGATTGGTCTCTGGACAATTTTGGACATAATCGATTGATCGACAGGTCGGGTTGATTGATCGAGGAAATTTGGAAAATACTTGTCAACTCTTTGGACACTTTTAAGCATGTTCGAGAGTTTGAACATTTGGCCGTCGATCGATCGAGGGTTGCTTGATCGATGTCAATCGATTGATGCTTAGATCGATAATGTGCGCAATTTTGCATAATCACGTGATTAATTTTTTGTTCTGGGTGTTTTACTATAAATATGGGTGTAATACGAGGTTAGAGCAATGAGGGAATAGCTTAAACATTTCTAAAACGGTTTTGAAGGGAAACTAGGGTTTTTTGAAGGGTTTCATATCTGTAAGTAGATTTATCTCTTGTAATATCGTTTCATAGTGGATTTTGCTATCGCTTTGTACCATGGTTTTTTCCCTTGAGGGTTTTCCATGTAAAATTCATGTGTTCCTGTGCATGCTTTGTTGTGTTTGTCTTTTGCGTCTTGGATTCAAATTCGGAGTTTGCTTTTGCGGTCCCCCAACACACAAGAATCATGATTCTGCATAAGGGTAATCATTACTTTGCTGATATATCTCTATTCGAATAGCCACTACCTAATTGTTAGGAGAATTCGGTTTATTGGATTAGAGATGATTTTTCTTTTTGGTAAAGATTGAAAATACTCTTGATAACCAACAATCATGATCTCTAATACATAGTTATGATTAACTAATAGGAGATGAACTCATTTTTAGGCATTTACCAATCAGGCCCTTAGAATATGCTTGGATGGATTTTTAACTTCATTTTACTCTATTTGATGTGCAAACTTAAAAGATTCCCTTTTGCAGTTTTGTTTGGAAATGCACAGCGCTCTCTCAGTTGCAAAGTACAGATTTGGGAATTTGCAAATTGTGGATTGCGTCGAAGCTAGTTTCAATCATGGTTGGGTTTTGCTGCCATTTACTGAATGATTAGCATTGGCTGGTCAATGTGACTCCTGAGAGACATTGTGGGGCACACAAGATGAACAATTTAGATGGATGGTTAGACCTCTGCTGTTACAACTGATCTAGGATTGTCTGTTCAGTGGTCATAAACTGAGATTGGTAATTATTTGGGAGACATGGGCAATACAAAGCAGCGTATTTGGATGGCTACTCTCTTCACACATACCAATGTTTCATTTGAAAATTTGAAAATTTGTGCCAATCGATCCCTTGAGCTTTGTTTGGTGGGATTAGCTGGTTAACAATTTTAAAAACTTATGATTGGCAAGCTCCGCATTGCATATGCCATTGCTCCAAATGGGTTGAGCCCAATCATCAGTTTCTACATTGTGAGGTTCTCTCGTGGCTGTATTTCTCTTTTTGCATAGCAGAGTAAGCCAGACATTGTGGCAGATTGTGTGAATCCAGGATTTGGAGTGTAGACAGTTGATACCCTACACATTATTTATTTATTTGTTTGCATAGTCTATAGTTTCCTAGTTCATACAATTTAACTAAGTTTTTAACAAAGTGCTATATGTCAGCATGTATGGATGGTTCTATCTCTACTTGCTTTAAGGTCATGTTGGTGCTTTTTTGTGTTGAGCATTTGCCCCTTAGACCATTGGATGCATTGACTGATACTATCCATTACAATGATGCATAACCCGATATGTTCCTTTTAATCCATATGAACCAACATGTTATGAAAATCTAAAAGTGTAGGATATTAAAACTTATTTAATCTTTTTATCTATGGATAGATTGAGAAAGGAGGAAAGAGAAGACATAGAAGAGGAGAGAGAATGAGGATTAGGGTCACACGTCCTCACTTCTCTTGAGTCTATTAACACAATTGTCAATATTTACAAGAACGCCATTAATAACAAAAGCAAAAATACCCATTACGTCGTTCTTGCCGCCAATTCAATCAAACAAGGCCACATGTGTGATTGAGGGCTTGTATTTGGAAGTCGTGTGTGGGTATGATTGCTTGGGTGTGCCAGAACCTACTCGATTCAAGGGTTTGACTGAATTGCTGGTGTCCCCTGTGCCGAGACGGACAGATTGGAGATTGGACAGGATCCAGAGTCCTCTCGACCACTGGTATTGCTCCCCGTTCAAGCGATTTGTGAAAGGGTAGGGTTTAGCCCTACCAAATAAGTTCCTTTTGCCTTGTGACAATAGACGTGTGTCTACAACCTTAAGGACTTTTTCTTCCACCAATCTTTAGGTTTTTGTATATCTCAAATGAACAAGAGTGTACAGATAAATTGAAAGAAAGGCTAATAACTGCCGACTTTATTAATGTTTGAATGTATGGCCCATTACAATCGACGGAACAATTAATAACCAAAAAAATAACCAAAAACAGGAAAGATAAATACTTGATGCGTATATCAGAACTGACGATCAAGGCAGGTGGTTAGCAGGATATGACCGGATTGGTATGATCAACTAAATCAGAACTTAGAAGATCATGATCCTACGACTTCAGGTTGATGATATTTACTCTACTTCTATGGTACTGTAGCGGGAGTCGCTATGCAGTAGCTATCTATGTTAGAACTAGGCTAGGCTAAACTAAGATAAAAGAAAGATAAAATGTAGATAGATGTGTTTGGCGTGGGGTCTCGATCTCATCTTTGTGTGCTCCTTTTATAGCTTGCTGAGGCGGTGAAAACCCCTCGCTAGGCTTCCTTGCTGCTTCTAGGTCCTTCTCACTCACGTTGCATTTACGAATATGGGTATTTCCTTGATTGATCTAGAACTGCCAACTTACATTGGAAAGGAAGGACTCCAGTTAGATCCGGGCTTGTTGGCTTCTCGGATCTTCTTCCATTAGCTAGTCCCACTATAGAGATGTTCGTGGCCCACTAAAGATCTGGCCTGGGACCACCAAAGATTCCTGTAATGAAGACAACCAGGCTAAAGATCTGGGAACCTCAAGGGTTGATCTAGGTCGATCATGGCCACTCAACGTCTCTTAACGGCCCACCTTGTTGACTTTAAGAGGTCCCGTTCCTTGATGGTTTGGAATGCTAGTGGGGATAGATGCACTGGATCACCAGATCCTGATCTCGCAATATCTTAATCCCGATCAAAGCTTGCCTTGGGATGTCTGGGTAATCCTTCTGTCTTTTCCGATCTCTGCGGCGTAGGATCGTCCGGATATGTCCGATGCTGATTTGTTATCGGACGGACGTGCCTTCTCATCCAGCTCTCCCATTCTTTTAATTCCGATTAATGTACGGAAGGCTAGACCTGCTTGAGCCAATGTGTTCGTCCCTCCTGACTTGGGGTTCGAACCAAAGTCGGATTGGGTTGAACATTGGTCCGATCTCCTGGTATTTGGAATCTTCTCGAATACTGCTGGTTCTTTGAACGTCTTTGGGAAGATCTCTCATTTTGGAAGGATTGTAGGAGATGACCTCACTGAGAGAATCATAGTCATATATATTATTAGATCTGTTTTCTCGGTGGGTCTTTTATAGACTAGTGTTTTAAATAGTGTGTAGCATATAGCGTGGCGTTTGGCCCTCTATAGCGTGTAGCGTGAGCTACACAATCCTTAATATTTTTAATTAAAATAATAGAAAATATGATAAATTTTACAAAATGCATAATTTCTATGAGTTCTTGACTACGAATCTGGATCATCAACCACTTATTCCATGCAAAATCTCTCTCTCTCTCTCTCTCTCTCTCTCTCTCTGCCTTTAGATATTTCTAAGTGTTACTTCTTTTTATTTATTTATTGAAACACCACAAATTCATGATATAGACCACAATTTGGATGGTCCGGATTGATCCAAGTGCTCTATCTATGATATGGACCACAATTTGGATGGTCCGGATTAGTTTAATGTAGTGCCATGTGTCATAGGTATAAGTCATCACCATTTTAAAATACGTGTTAAACTAACATAGAAAAAACACTTTAAAAAAAAGAAGAAGAGATTTTAGGTAGCTTACGCTATACACGCTACACACTACACTACACTGCACTACATGTAGCGTACGTTACATGCACTGTAGCTTACGCTACTAGGGAATTATGCTACTCGCGTACGTTATGTAGCATTTTCGCTATGCTACGCTAGCGCTACTGAAAACACTGGTCTAGACACTCATATGCTCAGCGTACCAGTGTCAATGCTATACAAGAGATGGTGGACCTTGGATCAGTCACACACACTACACTGTCTCTACCAGATGTTGATCATAGAATTAAAGCTGGGTGGCTGAAGTGGAGATGTGCCTCTGGAGTTTTATGTAATCGCTGCAAACCAATAAAATTGAAGACAATTTTATAGGATGGCTATAATACCAGCTATGCTTTATAGGACAAAATGTTGGGCAGCCAAGGAACAACATGTTCACAGTATGAGTGAAGCGGAAATGAGGATGCTGAGATGGATGATTGGTAAGACAAAGACGGATAGAATTTGGAATGAATGCATTTGAGGGAACTTAGGAGTATCACAAATAGGTAATAAGATGAGGGAACATAGCTTTAGATGGTTTGTCCATATTCAGTGGAGACCAAGAACTGCACCGGTTAGAAATAGTGAGTTGGCTCAAGCTTGGACGAGCCGCGTGGGGCCACCTCGAAGTGAGTTGGCTCAAGTTGAGGGCTCTAGAAGGGCAAAGGGAAGGCCCAAAAGGACGTGGGTGGAGGTATGTAAGAAAATACTCAAGGACTCATGGTTTAATTGAGGATATGGTCTGTGATAGAGTGGAATGGTGAAACAGGATTTGTGTAGCTGATCCCAATTAGTTGGGATGAGGCCTTGATGATTATAAAAATATATCCTGCTAGAACGACCTGAAAAAACATTAATAAAACTAAAACATAATAATATTGACATATTATTTTGAGTAAAATCATTCAAGTTTAAAAGTCAACCTAAATAACATGTTACAAGCGGTACAAACAATCATATCTGCATATTTGACTTTGGTAAATGGGTAGTTCTATCCCCATTACCTGCATCACCTGTAACAGTACCAGTGTTTGGAATTGCAGCAATTAAGATTGTCTGGTGGAGAAAGTTTTTTTTTCTTTTTTTCTTAAAATTTTTTATAACAACATTAATGGTCAACCTCCTTGTAAACATTAAAAAATGGTCACAAAAACTATTAACACATGCACATGCACTTCCAATTTTTTGAAAATGGCTGCCTTCTCCCTCTACAAACACATCCTTCATTCTGCTACATTGATAATTGGCTTGGCTTGGCAAAGTTGAGTGCTTTTCAATTTTCTTTGTCATCTTTCTGGACATTACTGGATGATTCTGATAGGCGTAAAAGTCTTTATTTAGAGAACCTTGCTAAGCCCACATGTGCCTCTATTTGTGGCTCTGGAATGTTTGGCAGACATACAATCTGTTGATCAGATGGGCTGAAATGTGTGGATGACCTGGCGTGAAAAATAAGGCCAGTCAGCTCATCAGGTGAGCCTCATGTTTATGAAGACAAGGGACATATTTAGAAAAAAAATGAGCCAACTCTCCACAGTCAATGTACAGATGAGGCCCACCAGATGAGTTGGCAGATCTGATTTCTGGTCAAGGTCATCTATATGGTTGGCCCACCTCCTGAACACTCCCATGCCACATTTGCCTTGTTGACATGTGTGGGCATGTGTACTGGTGCATGTGGGCTTAGAAGAATTCTTCTGTATATGGTGGCCATATCTAGCTTCTCTGTGCTGGATATTCAACTGTTCTGATGGGTCTGTTATCTCAGGTATACTATTCAGAACATACATTTGACAAAGGAGAAGAACAGTGTTTGTGCGAGTTTGTTCTTTTCTGGCAACATGGTCCAATTGCGGGGACAAAGACATTAACGAGTATTGAACACATTTGCCTAATACAGCCTGGAAGTGCACAAAATGATCCAAATCTGGATTTCTTTTTGGAAATATCAAGAAAGAAACTTGAATTGGGTTCACATCGTGCTTCTTTCGTCACTGAACATGAAATTTCAGCAAATGCATGTGCTGCATGTTTTAATGAAACCTGTGGATCTGCTGTCAAATGTGAGCCCAACATGCCTTACAAACCTCAAACATTCAATTCTAAGGTAGGTTTCTCTAGAATTTCCACACAATCATGGACTTATTCTTCTGCATTTTTCCAGAATAACGTAGATATATCTGGAAATAAGATGGGAATACTTGGTTTTGCACCATTTCTTAACTGGGGACGACTTACTAATCAAGTGATCCTCGCTATCCAATTGGTGGCCTCAAATGAAGAGTTACAAGAGAATGGTCACTGTCCAAATTGTAAGCCTGATACTAAATTGTCAAGATACTGGATATGGTCCATGCACAGTGGGGCATATGATTTGGATGGTTGGTATTGACTTGCACATGCACTGCATGTATGTTGGATGAGTCACCACCATTTAGAAAATGGCGGGAGATAACACATAGTTGTCTAGTCCTCTAGAATTAAATGGCACATCATATGGTTGTCTTTGTCTAGCAGCTTGAGTATTCAGTTTCTGGAGTTTCTTCATGCGATCAACTGATAATTGCCTCATGCGGTCTCTTATGTCTTTGTAGGAAAAGAAGAATCCTAGGCAGGGCCATGTAACGCAAACATTTAAAGGTTATCTTCTATTTGCAGTTAAATTTGTCTCAAGTACAAGAAGGCGAGATCTGTCCTAACGCGCCCTTTTTTTTTCTGTTTAAATTTTCACAATGCAGGGTATAGGAATGTTCGGAAAAAGATTGGACAGGATATGGACTTGGGAGGTGGTGAATATTTTTTTACAAAGAGTCTCAAGGAAACCAGAAATTACCATTATATCTTGATTGAGAACATGGAAACAGATTTACCATCGTCGGTCATTGTGGATTTCATATATCAACAAACTTCTGTTTCATCACACGCCTATGTAACCCCCAGCTTATTATCAGAATCATATACACGGGGAACTATCTTTTTGGATGGTCAAGAGAAGCTTGAGAAGTTATCTAGGTTTTTACACAATCCCGCTCATCTCATCATGTCCTCAAGAGGAAGGTATTATCTTGTTCTGCCTAAGGTTTCCTTTGCAGTATTAATAATGAGTTACTATATGATTTGGTTGAAGGAAACAGCAAATTTATATGATTGGGTTGAAGGAAACAGCAAAATTTTTTTATTTTTATTTTTTATGTAATGGTACAAGTGGGACTCACCTTGTGGGGTAATAAGTTGCTGATTTGGCTGGGTCCATGACCGAATGAAGCATACTATATACCTCCCTTATCAGATGATCCTAGCCATCCAATGGAAATGGTCAATTGCTAGTAGTCTATAGAGATCATGGCATAGAGAAAGGGAAGAGAAAGGAAGAAAGTGAGACGAAAAGAAGGGAAAGTGTGATTAGTTAGGTCACATGCTCCCACTCCCATGCTTTATTAATAAAATACATAATGGCAGAACTTCCCCCATAATACAAAATGCTCGGGTATACATAGTGTGGACCATATGTTCCACATTGCTCACCAAACTTGTCATATAGCTGTATGACCCATAATACATCAACTTTAACACTTACGCTAAAGCTGGTGTGTAGATATCATTGATGTCCTGCTTGTAGTAAACTTGATTAAATTGATTTGCATCCAAGTTCTTTGGTGAACATATCTACAAGTTGATCTTGAGATTTAAGATATGAGTCGAAATTTTGTTGTTGGAGACCTTACTGATGAAGTGAAAGTCAACCTCGTTATGGTTGTTTCTTTCACTTATACTGGAAATATTTGATGCCACATGATTCTCAACCACTCTAGCTCACAAATAGTGCCATGGCCTTGACGTCTTGTACTTTTCTTCTGCATAAGACCACTCCACAATACTTATCTTTTTTTACTTTTCCATGTGGCTAATTCCACCCACAAATGTACCGCATTGAATTTTAGATCACATTTCAGATGGAGATCTAGCCCAATCTGCAGCCCAGTAACCTTTCAATATGGAGATGACTATTAGGCTTTTATAAGATTTTCTCTCAAGGGCTAATGCAATTAAATGCTCCAAGTTCGGTTATAACATGCATGGGAGTGTACATAGGTATATGCGTTATGTTTGCACCCATGAGTTTCTGTAGTCATGAGTGTTGTACTCTATATGACTATAAAACTCATGCACAGACACACCTCTTTACGTGATTTAACCCATGATATTATGACTACAGAGAATAGAGACACGCTTACTCTTTTAAAGAAGGTAATTAGGGCAATTCTTATGGAACCAAAAGGAGATGGTATTTGTGAAAGAAAAAGAGAATGAGGGTTTTCTGGCTTTTTCTTTCTTAAAGAAGAAAAGAATTTGAGAGAGAAGAAAAGAGTACCTAGGGTTGGACGTCCGTGGTACAATTACATCTATGCCCTTAAGATGAGAGGTTAAAGAGAGACGAGAGGGCAAATAAGGAAATAAGAAATAAACTATTACAGCCTAAAAGACAAGGACTATAGCAGATAGCTCATAGGCTTAATAGGGCCCACATGCACACACACCTATACTCTCCTCATGCTAAGGCATAGATATCGATCATGCCTAGCTTGCCAAGAACACTTGGTCTAACTTCAACAATAAGAGCCTTAGTGAAGATATCTGCCATTTGTGTAGAGGATGGAACAAAAGGAGTTGAAATAATGTCAACAACAACCTTCTTATGAATAAAGTGACAATTAGCGTCAATATGTTTTTTTCGCTCATAAAAAACTGGATTAGAAGTTATGTGAATGACATCTTAATTGTTGCAATATATTGGCTTATGTGTCTCCATAGGAAATCCCATTTCAATAACAAAGCTTTTCAACCACATAATTTCATGTAACATATTTGCTATAGCACGGTACTTTGCCTTAACACTAAATCAAACAACAACTATTTGCTTCTTAGTGTTCTAGGTAACTAAATTACCGAGGAAAAAAGTATAATAGCCTATTGTAGATCGTCAATCATCTTGTGAACTTGCCCAATCTACATAAGAGTATCCTTCAATATCAAGATTATTATGACAACTAAATAAGATGCCACGTGTCGGAGATGTTTTAATGAAGTGCATAATGCAATGAACTGCTTCAAGGTGACCATAACGGGGAGCTTGCATGAACTAACTAATCAAACTCACTACATGAGATAGATCTGAGCGAGTAATCGTCAAATATATCAATCTTTCAACCAACCGCTGGTACATGCGAGGATCATCAAGAAGTTCCCATAATTTGTTCTGAGCTTCTTATTAACTTTCAATGGGGAATTAATAGGTTTGACACCAAGATTACCAGTTGAAGTTAACAAATCAATTGCATATTTTCATTAAAACAAAACTAATGCCCTTCTTAGAATGAAAGACTTCATTTCTAAGAAAAGATTTGAGTGGTTTTAAATCTTTGATGTCAAACACCTTGCTCAGATATAATTTTACCTTAGAAATACATCAACATATCCTATAACAAAGATATCATCTACACATGCCTCTTAAAAATGGTCCTTTGCACATACTTCAAAAAACAAAATGATCAGAGTGAATACGAATGTATCCAACGCGAATCAAGGCCCCATTAAACTTCTCAAACTAAGTTCGAGGGGCCTGCTTCAATCCATATATTACCTTTTTAAGATGACATACCGTTATTTACTTTCGCTTTCGAGCAAATCCAAGAGAAGGAAGCATATAGATCTCTTTAGTAAAATAACAATTTAAAATAACATTCTTAATATCTAACTGATATGGGGGCCAATGTAGATTGTTAGGAAGAGAAATGATCACACATGCAAAGTTCATCTTAGCAACATGAGTAAATGTCTCAGAGTAATCCTCATCTAAAGTTGTATAAATCTCTTAGCTATAACGCAGGCTTTATGTCGAGCTTTACTGCCATTAGGATTTTACCTTAGAGTATATACCCAACGACAAGTCACAAGATTCTTCCCAACTGGTAACTCAGTTATCTCACATGCATGATTTTTATTCTTTTTCAAAACCTACCATATTTTCCTTCATAGCATGTTGCCGTAGAGGAGAAATAAGAATTTCCTTAATATCTTTAGGAAGTGGAGGAAGAACACTCAAGAGTAGAAACAAATGACCTGTGTTGAGGAGACAGAGTGATGGGAGAGAAAACATTGAATGTGATGAGAAAGTACACAGTCTTTTCAATTTTTTATCAGTAATAGGTACATCTAAGGAAGAGTCTAAATATGGATTAGTATAAGTAGGCAAACGAGTAAGAACACTGTTAGTACCTGTTGCCTGTCGGCAAAGGAGCATTCTTCATGATGTCCAGAGAGAGAGTATGAAAGTAGGAGATGATTTGATGACTAGGGTGTGGAGAAGAGTGAGAGAGAAGAAGAGAAGGGAGTTTTGGGAAAATGTTGTGCACATGCACTTACCATTAAATGAGCCACTTAATACACACACACACACACACACACACACACACACACACTATACACTAACACTCTTTAGACTCCCCCTCAAGTTGGAACATAGATGTTGATCATGCCCAACTTGTCACGAACACAATGAAGAGCATCTCGACTTAAACACTTTGTAAGAACATCAACAAGTTGATCCCTGGATCGAACAAAAGGGGTGATATTTCCTTAGAGGCAACTTTCTCCCGAATAAAGTGACAGTCAACCTCTATGTTTGGTGTGCTCATGGAAAACAGGGTTATGAGCTCACACGTCGCATGAGCCATATCACAATATTCTGCTTCAATCGAGGACCGAGCAACAACCGGTTGCTTTTTACTCTTCCATGTGACAAGATTGCCACCTAAGAAGGTACATAAGCCGAACATAGAGCGATGATTATAGATACTACCTGAACAATCGGCATCGAAATAGCCAGAAAGATGAAGATGACCATGAGACTGAAAGCGGAGGCCAAGACCTGAGGCTGATTTAAGATTCCAGAGTATGCAGTAGAATAGTCATGAGTTGCGAAGAACGGGCAGCTTTCATGAATCGGCTAACAACGCCCACCGCAAAGGAAAGATTTGGTTGAGTAATAGTCAAGTAAATGAGCCAACCTATAAGGTGTCGATACATCCCAGGATTAGAAAGGAGAGTACCATCATCTGGCTGAAGCTTCTGTGAAGTATCCATAGGGGTGGTAGCAAGTTTGCATCCTAACATGCTCATCTCCTTGAGAAGATCAAGAGCATATTTTCGTTATGACAAGACTACCCTAGATGTGGAGCGACCAACCTTAATTCCTAGGAAGTAGTGAAGAGGACCCTCAAACTTGGTCTTTAAAAATTCTTTGACATCCCCCATTCCAATCGAATCACTGCTGGACAGTAAAATATCATCCACATACACAACGAGAACCATGATGCCTGTCGATCGATGACATATAAAGAGGAATGGTCGTCATGACTATAAATAAAGCCAAATTTTATTAGAGCCTGATTAAATTTTACAAACCATGCACGCGGGGACGGTTTGAGTCCATAAAGAGCATTCTTCAACTGACGTACAAGTGTAAGATTGTGAGAAGCAACAAAACCAGGGGGTTGATGCATGTAAACTTCCTCTGCGAGATCCCCATGAAGAAATGCATTCTTAACATCGAGTTGAAACAAGGGCCATGATCGATTGACGGTCAAGGAGATCATAATATGAATAGAGTTAAGCTTAGCCACCGGAGAGAATGTCTTGAAGTAATCCATGCCATGAGTCTGCGTGTAGCCCCTAGCAACAAGCCAGGCTTTATAATGATCAATGGAGCCATTTGGAAGGAACTTGTTCTTGTAAGCCCATCGACATCCAACATGTTCGTGCCCCGGAGGAAGAGAAACTAGCTCCCAAGTATGAATCTTCTCAAGAGCAGACATTTTTTCCATCATCGCCTTTGTCCAGTCAGGACTTGGAAGAGCATGCGAGAAAGATTGAGGAATAGTCTGTGACGAAATGGAAGCTGCAAATGATTGAAAGGACGGTGAAAAATGAACATATGAAATGAAATTGCTAATGGGGTGCCGAGTATAATATCTTGACCCTTTGCGCAAGGCAATGGGGAGATCCAGACTCAAGGTAGGAGAATCACTTGAGCCAACATCCAAAGTGGGTGGAAGGGTGGACGACTGAGTGTGTGAAGATTTATCTTAACGATGATGCACTTGCAGAGGCTTAGGGTCACTCAAATCACCTATAGGATGTGGAACGGTGGGGAGATGTCTCCCCATAATCACTAGTGGTAAGAGGAAGAGAATAACTGTTATGTTCCACCTGACTCGCAAGGGGATCACAGAGGGATCGACCTTGAGCTGAGAAAAATGAAACATCCTCAAAGAACATCAGTAGAGACATATTTCTTATGAGTCGAGGGGTCATAACACTTATATCCTTTCCGACAAAGAGTGTACCCTAAGAAGATACATGTAGTTGCCCTAAGGCTAAGCTTATCATTACTACCATCCATAATTTGAACGAAGCATATGTAACAAAACTTTAGGAGGTAGAGGAAATGGATTGTTATGAGAATACAATATAGTAAATGAAGATTTATAAGACAAGATACGTGAGGGTATACGATTAATAAGGAAAGTGGCAGTTAGAAGAGCATCACCCAAAAAATGTTTAGGTAAATGCATACCAAGTAGAAGAGTACGAGCAACTTCAAGAAGATGACAATTCTTTCGTTCTGTGATATTATTTTGTTGAGGTGTGCGAACACACGATGTCTGAGAGAAAATATCATGCTCTTGCAAGAAGGACACAAAAGCAGTGGACATGTATCAGAATGGAGGGTTTTGATTGAGCTTTGAAATTGAGTGCACACTTCATGATAAAACACATTAAACTCATCAGACACTTAACTCTTAGGTTTTAAAAGATAAACCCAAGTCATGCGTGAATAATCATCAATAAAGATGGCAAAATATTTAAATCCAAAAGTGGAAGTAACTAGGGCTGGTCCCAAGACATCCGAGTGTACCAGTTCAAAAGGGTGAGGTTTCCTCTCAGGAGAGCTATGAGAAAACATAGTGCGATGATGTTTAGACAATTCACAAATATCACAACATAAAGGTTTAGTGACAAAGGAGGGAAATAAAAGTCTCAATCTAGCTAATGATGGATGGCTTAAGTGATAGTACCATCGTGTTATGGACTCTCGATCTAGAGAAAGGGTAGTAGAAGCGATAACAGGTGTATTATTGAGATGATAAACGCCTCCTCACTCATGCCCCCACCAATCATTCTCTTCGTCTGTAGATCCTAAAAAAGACAATGAGAATGGAAGAAGGTAATGGAACAATTCAATGATTTACTAAGAGAGCTAACATATAATAAGTTTAATGGAAAATGAGGCACATGCAAGATTGGGGACAATGGTAAGGAAGGATAGAGAGATGGAACCAATTCCACAAATGGGAGTTTGGGTTCCATTTGCAATAATGACATACTGAGAGTGGTGAGAAGGAGAATAAGAGGAAAAAAGTTGTGACTCACCGGTCATGTGGGAGTATGCTCTAGAGTTTATGGCCCAAGAGGTAGGAGAGGAAGATGCAAGAAGAGTGGTACTTGACTGAGCTGAAGCTGCATGAGAAGGCTCAACAACAGCATGAACATGAAGCCACATCAGTGCATCATATGTAGCTCGAGAAATGATAAGAAACTCCCCTGAGGAAGGCTACTCAAATGCAAGGGTGGAAGGTTGTCCCTCAGGAGCAGTTATGATAGTAACAGAAGTGGCGGTACACATTGGACGACCATGGAGCTGTCAACAATAGTCAATAGTGTGATTGGTTCCACTATGATGTGAATAAATGCAGGAACCATCACCTCCTCATTCATGTCCATCACAACCATGAAGATTACAACCGCCTCTACTGTGATCTCCCTCGTAGCCTCAACCACGAACTCAAAGATGATGACCGAAGGCCAGGAAGAAGAGAAGATTGATCACTAACAAGGTGCACCAAACGCTCTGGTGGCATAAATGATGTGAAGGAAGAGCGGAGATAGTAGAGCGCTGACACATGGCATAGAATGTCGTCAACGGGAGAAGAGGATCCTTCACAACAACCGGACTTCGAACATTGAGGTAATCAGAGTTCAACCCGACTAGGAACTGCATGATGCGAGTGTCATCCCGCTACTTACGTGCATGTTCATGACCGCATTTACATTTGGAAGGAAGAGGTTGATACAGTTCCAGGTCATCCCACATGCCTCGAAGTGTCGAATAATAATCTTTTAATGATTTTGAGTCTCGTTGGAATCGACCAATTTCTTGAATAAGTTGGAATACCTGTGAAAATTTTTGAGACTCGGAGAACAAATCATGAAGTGTATCGCAAATGTCTTTAGCTGAGTATAAAAACTTCACTGAGTGACTAACTGAAGAATCCATACTATTCAACAAACATGCAATAACTTTATTGTTCTCATTTGTCCAATACTTGTAGGTGGCATCTGTAGAGCTTGGAGGATCATCCAAAATATACGACAGTTTCTCACGGGCTCCCAAGAACACTTTTACAGATTGCGGCCATTGAAGATAGTTGTCACCATTCAACTTAATGGAAGTGATCTGCAGGGGGTTGGATTTAGGAGAGCCCATGCCAAAAGACGAGAGCTCATTGTCATCCATAGGAGGGCTCCAAATTTTATTTTTTTTAAAAACTCTTTAACTAACTCCGTCTCACTCAATCCTTTAAGGAAATGGAAAACAAACCCCAAACAAAAAACAATCCTCTAAACCAACACACAATGCAGTCAGATTTGACTCAAACAAGCCAAAAACGGCATGGCCGCATGTCTATTTGGGGGTAAAACCCACTCAAACATCAATCCTAACTAAAACCTCCTCCAGATTAGCTTGGGAGGAAGATTTCAATCCATCTTGAGAAAATAAACTGGAGAAAAACTAACCGATTTGAGATAAATCGAAGAAAATCTGATTGGGGCCCGGTTGTCGAATCTCTCTATTTTGGCCAAAACACCATAAAAAAGGTCTTAAAAATTTTCAAAAAATAATGACAAATCGTCTAAAATCAAGATCTATCAAACCCCTAAACTTTCAGCTCAAATGTGGTCCCACACCCTAGCTTACATGACTAGTATTTGCAATGGAAATGAAATATTAGTTTGATGGAAAATATTCCCACTACCATTGGTTCCCACGCTGTTAGCCTCCACCGTGGGTGAAATTTCGAGTACGCAATTTGGGTCACTAGAAATTCATACCCATGAAACGCTAGAGCCCATCTTGGTCATTGATCTTTAGCAAGCAGTGTTGGTTAATTGACCCAAACACTTCTAACAACGAACGAGATTAGAAAATGATATGACTATTATATTTCTACATGGACAAAAGAAGAGCCTCAAAACAATGAAAATGGCATCAGGAAATGTGAGCAAAATTGGGGCATTTGAAAACAAAACTTTCAATGAGAGAAAGGTTGTTGGAATTTGTAAACCAAGTGCAAAGTGCGCCAAAGGTTCCCGAGCAGCACTATAACCCATTGAGAGTCTAAGACCTGAATGATCTTTGGTAGTAAAAACCCCTTTCTTAGCCACTATGCCAATCGTAAAGTTTTGGTCAGAAATGCTTTTTCAATTTATAAAAAGTAGTAGTTTGAAAACAACTTTGAAGGTAGGTCCATATTTTGATAGATAATCCCAAAACTGTGTTTGGTTTTGAAAATTCCCATCAATTTCCAAATGTACCTGTAACATTAAGTAGCGTTTTGTATCTCATTTGCAATTTGGCAACTACAAGTGCCTTAAAAAAATGTTTACAAGTTTTTAATGTTCATATTTTGATTGTAAAAACAACTTGTTTTCATTGTTTGTAGACCATGGGTGATAGTTGAGAAGGAATGGAGACTAGGCAAATTTGAAGGCTTGATGCACCAACCCAAGGTTAGTTTTCATGGTTGCATTCTGATATAAAACTATTTGTAGGTATAAAAAACAAAACCAAAAGGAAAAAAAAAAAAAAAAACTTTCTGCATCTCCCTGATCAAATCTACCCACATTGGGATTACACATTAATGGTTGATCAAGCTTGATAGATTCACCCTCTGAAACAATTAGTTCTGGTCCTAGAGGTATAATATCAACCACTTGGTGTCCATCCAATGCTACAACTGTGGTTAGTTCATGCCCCCCCTCTTCTTTGAGGTGAGTGGAGTTGGAGTTGGAGTTAGACATGCTTTTGATCCCTGCCTGGTGTCAGCATTCTTATTCTTCTTCTTCTTCTACTCTTTTGAGGTGAGTGGAGTCGGAGTTAGACATGCTTTTGATCCCTGCCTGGTGTCAGCATATGAGCTTTTATCTCAACTGTCCATCCTCTAATTGAAATTAAAGCACAATATTGTTGGTCTATCCTCGGATTTGTAATGCGAAGCTAGATCAAATAATTTACTAATCAGGCCTAAGAGTCAAATTTGGGCCATGCCCACTATTAACTGGACCTGAATTTAGGGCCTTGGCTGACCTAAATCTATCATAAGTAGGCGTGGGCCTGGACTAGAGTGGGCGTCAATTGAAAATGGTTTTCAAAATTTGGCCTGGATCCACACATCTGCCAATTAGGCATGAAATTCAGGACTAGCCCCCACCCAAGGCCCTAAAAATTAAGGCCCGAAGTCCACTTATGATTAGTCAGACTTGGAACCTTTGACTGGTCAGCATTAATGGTCTACTATTGATGAAATCATGACTAAATCTTGTGTGGTACATGCAGAAGAAACCACAGAACAAAAATGAAGACCATGCTGACAAAATAAAGGTTGTGCATAAGGGAACTATTGAGTATGAGAAGGGGAAGCAGTTAAGTGAATTGTTCATGGAGTTCTGTCAGCATCTACAGGGCCTCCACAAAAGACTCACACTGGAAGAGAGAAAGATCTTGCAATCAGCCTAGAGATCAGTGGGAGTGGTGAAAGAAGTCCTGAGATCTTATTTTTGTATGTGCAACCAATTCTGACTACAGGTATTTCTTGATTCTTATTCATAGTGTTTTTTGCATATGATTTTATTGTTACATTTGAATTGCCTGACCATCTTCATTCGAGAATTCACTTAAGGTTGCCTTTGGATGAACAAGTGAATTCAATTGCGATCGCTTGGTTTAGTAAGAGGTAGTAACCAAAATTAGTGATATCCCCGAGTATTCATTACAAATTTATTAGTAGCTCTCAAATTGCAGTTAGGCCTGCAACTTGAGTTTGGGTCAACCTGAACATGATTGATGCAATTCGAGTTTGGGTCGGGTCTTGTTGTGTTGTTAAGGTTCTTGGTTGGGTTAGGGTTGGAAATCTCTAACCTGATTCAAATTCAGGTTGGGTTCGATTAAGCAAATTCAGTTCAGGTTTGGTCATTTTGGTCAGGTTGGTTTGAAACCGATTGGTTTGGGTCAGGTCTTAGTTGCATGATCCTTCTGATTAGGTGCCACTCACTCGCGCTTCAAATCCCCATTCTGGACTCTCGTTGTTGTTCCTGCTTCCACCTATTTTATTTGTTTACATTTTGAAAGAGACGCTTCCCCACTCCTGCATTTGAATTCGTTGTTGCTTTGCCTCACGCTTTGTGCAGCTATAGGTCAAGTATGGAGGACTTTGGGTTGCGGATGCTCGGTTGGAATTTCGGTCGGGTTGGGTTGCGGGTTCGGTCCTCTTGAGGTTGGGCTTGGCTTGGCTTCTAGGTCACCTAACCTGCCTGAGTTGCACCCCTAATTGTAGTAGCATTACTTTCGTCTCCAACTTGGAGCCTAGTTCTGTGTGTGAGAAGTCATTACTTTTCGGTAATTTCCACTTCATGAGAGCAGTTATTGCAATCCAATTCAATGGTGGATATCCACACACCTTACGTGCTAATGTGACTCATGCGTGAGATTCAATCTGTCTATACGATGGACCTCATTGTGTAGATGATGGGGACATCACGTGCACACGCATGCCCCCCCTACGCACGTATGCAAGGAGGAGGAGGGCCCCACCATCGATCTGGATCAATGACGACGTCCAGGGAGGGCCTCCTAGTTAGAGGGCTGCATTTTGGTTAATTGGAGTGGACCTGATAGTCATATGAATCCCACCATGGGTTCTCATGATCATTGCCCACTATTTCAATTAATTTAGTACTTTGGATTTTGCTTATTATTGTTATTAGGAGTATCATGGACGGTTTAGATTGCTTTGATTATTACTTCGTCGCCAAGTAATAGGTTACGCATTGGGATATAAGGTTTTATTATAAATAGGCACCCCTTGTAGTCTTTTTAAATCAATGAAGATTAATAAAATTACTGCATTTTTCTTCTCCTTTAAATTTCTGAGTTCTGGAGATTCAATTGGGTGTGAAACCCTCCCTTCCTCGAAGGGCTGACTACCGTGGTGCGAAGCCACACCTATCCCGATTCGCCCTCATCTTCTTCCATCCATATTTCTCCTCCTAAAAGCATTCCATGTGCAAATCCATCAATATTTGCCGGCGTTTTTCTTTCTACAGTAGATTTCCAAAATATGGCCTTGCAAGAGGGCTGAAACTTCGGCGGAGCACCATGCACAAATCATGCGTCGGATCGAGTTGATATTTGGGAGTTTTGGAGTCCATCCCTGTATGACTGGGGCCAAGGTGACCTTTTTGTAAATAGTGGGCCCCACACATGTGCGACAGGGATCACACGCACGTGCTTTTGGGCCGTTGCTGCTGTCCACACGTGCGGTACTTCTCTGGTTCGTCTTTCTCCTCTCTTTCACTCCTCTTTCACCCAAAATCCCTAAACCTAACCCTAAATTATTCAAATCCCCAATTTTATGCCATTTCTTACCTTAGGGTTCCCCGAATTGAAATTTCTGAATCCCTTGGATTGGGGGAATTATTTCTGTGCATGTGTGGATGAATTTACTTTCCTTTGATTCTCATTTGGTCTATAATTTTGATTGAGCCGGCCCTAGCATGTGTAGGCTTGGATCCGCATAAGATTCCCTTTGTTTTTTGAGTGCTGGAACTTTTGTGTGGGATGTGAAATTTTTATGTGATTGTTTCTAAATTAGTATGATCTAAAGCCTGAAATCTTGCATATCATATTTAAAATCTTGCATATCATATTTAATTTTCATGTCCTGTATCAGTAGATGCTCTTGCCCCAGAGTTAGGCTGATCTGCTCATGAAGTGCTACACAAGTATGAGATCTCTAGATCTTTTTATAGAAGAGGATTTCTATGGTTCTAGTCTCTTCAAATGACAAATCTATCTTAAAAGTCATACACGAGCTATTATATAATGCTCGGCCTGTGAGTTTCTGTAGTATGCTCATGATTTAAGTTTGTACCAGTGGAAACCATGGTTCAATGATCCATGCTGTTGATATCATGGTGCCAACATGGATGATCACCCAGACACTAAAATCATAAGTTCCTAGTGATTGAATCTTTGGCCTTTTCTTTTGTTTGTTTTGAACCGTTGTTGTATTTTTTCACTAATTGATTTGTCGGCCACCTATTGAAGGGTTAGGATTATGGTAGTAAAAGGCCATTATGTAATGGGAATGGTGGGAGCCATTATGCGATATGGGGCTGTAATGGCCATTCTGAAGGCCCAATAACACCATTACAAGACCATGAAGGGCTCATATGGGGTCGATGCATTTTCTTTCTTTAAAAATGTTGATTGTTACAGGGCCATAATGGCCGTTACGTTAGGTACCGTTACAACCATAAGGCTGGCTGTTATGTCCTCCATTACTGTTATTGAATGCCTTGGTTAGGATTTTTCCATCAATGAGATTTCCATCCACTGTGGGGCCAATTACATCAAAGTCTTGGATTGCTGAAAACTCGCTGTAATGTTGACGCAGGGAGCATGATATATTGCCTCCTAAAATAATGTCTCATAATACATTCATACTTCACAAATGCATTGATCGTTAATGGTGTAGCTATGAGTGACATTATTGTAGGACTCGCTAGGTTGACATGAAACTTGGCTGAGTCAACTCGAACTAGCGAGATTTTGAGTCAAATCGTTGGGAAAGTTAGAATTATATTGGACTCAATCGGGACTCGAGAAGATTTGTTGAGTCGACTCAACCACTTCGTTAAATCAACATCACTCGTGGTGACTCAAATCGAGTTACTTAGTGAGTCCGTGTAATAAAATGTGAAGATGCGAGGGATGGAATCAAACCCTCAACCTTACGTAAAGGAAGAGACGCACTTAATCAGTGCATCTTCAAGCAAGCAATTTTTCTATTTTATATTATAAGTAGAAATTCTAATCTATGTTAAATATATGTTACTATTACTAATATTTGTAGATCATAATTATTAAATATTGAGTCGAGTCGAGTTTTTTGGGTTTTGAACTATGATGTAAAGAGCATACATTTCATGAAACTGTAAATGAGACAATTGAAGTGGATCAAACTCATACCGACATCATCATGTTGATGAACCAGAGTCGGATGCAAGGAAAATGTTTGTTGTGCCTTGAAAAGCCAATTTGATGATCTTATCCATTGAATTGATGATCTTGATCATAGATCATGGTGACCATGGTTCCTATGTGGACGTGGTATTAATTTCATAGCTAATGTGTGGGTACATCCTAATCATGTGTATATGGATGGGTTAATGGAGTGGGTTTCTTCTATTATACTTTGCAACTTCAGTTTGGGCACGACGACCATTGGTCAAGGGAGAGATGTGTTCCGTAACTACCTAGCACGTTTTAGGACGAACCTATGGTTGTTTTATGCAGTCATCCTGTGTGAGGTAACCAATGTCAATCAGGATGGAAGGTCTCTACCATCGGGTTTAACGATGAGTCGGTGTCTTTGTCCTATCCCACTTGGGAGTGTTAGTATTCTTGGATATGGGATCTTGTTATTAGACCTGTTGGATAGTTGCATTGGAGGATCACTTCAAGTCTCTGGATTGGGGAGACGCATTATGCTTGGTCTAGATTGACTCATGTATGTACTAGCTTTGGCTAATCCTTAGACGTAAGGACGTATTTGGAGTTCAAGTTCCTGATGTAATGTACTTTGGCCCACCTTAGGGAGTCAATTGTAGTGGCTCATTTGTGGGTGTTGTGGGGTTCATGCATTAGGATACGGTTAATGACCATATTATCCAATAAGGGATCCATTGTACCTAGGAACATTCTTATGACTAAGATTTGGTAGATCGGACCATCCATGGAGTGGTTTTTCATTGGTGCCAGCACTCAAAAAGGTTTTAAATGGTTTTTAAAATGTTTTTAACCATTGATATTTTGTTTTAACTACTAAAAAGTTTAATCGCACTTTATGGTAATTCCTACAGTTGAGATCTTATGGTCCACCACTTGGTTTGCATGGGTATTAGATCAAGGGTGGATGGTGATGATAAGTGGAGGGATTGGGTCAATTTAGGTACATTGTTAGGCAAGATTATAAACTTTATATGCAATAGGGCATAGGGCATTCCAAAGTCTACATGGTGGTGGAGAACTGTACTGGTGTCTCTCCCTGTAAGTCAAATTCCTTCTTATAAACAGATCCTATGCTAGAGGGGATTGGAGAGAGAGCTCTTGATGTTCCAACCTCATGGTATAGAGCACTGAGAGTGAAAAGCGAGAAAGAGAAAGTGAAGAGAGAGAATCAATGTTCTCTCTACTTTGATTCCATCCACACATCCACGCACAGGGTCCATTTTGGACGGCTCTCGCGTGCTGCCCTAGCCCTGCTCTAGGGAGTGGGGTGTTGGCTCTTCTTCTCTCTTGTCTAGGATAGATCTGGGTGAAAGCCTTCTTGATTAAAGGATCGACTGCAACAATTTACACAAAAGTGACTGACGGCAATCTACAACCAAATTGTAGCCTTTATTTTGGTTTTTTCTTTATAGAAACTAGATGATATCTAGATGGGGATTCGTAGAATTAGGATTAATTAAAATCTGGAAATTTTGAAAATTATTTAAATTACGCTACATTTCGAAAACTGTAACAGAAAACACTATTAACATTTTATATCAATGAGCTGGGGGCAGTTTGCAAAATTAAGGCTCTTGAGTCATGGATACTCTACAGCTTAACTGACTGAGATAGTTAACAGGATTCTTGGATAAGTTTTTTAGAGGGATTTTATACTGTGGATGCATGAAAAAGTGAATAATTTCATGGTGCACTCGTTTTGTGCCAAGCAATTTTCATGGTTTAGCGATTCGGGCTGCGGGTCTTGTGGGACCTGCAGCAAATGGATGATGACCTCCAATCCTTGGCCATTTTCCTAGAACCTTTGATTAGGGAGATTTTTGGGGAATGTCATTTTGACACCATTCCCATTTAGATTTGCAAGGATCCTATAATTCCTCTTCTTTATATCTACCATCCCAGTAAGACAGCAAATTCTGTTTGTCCATCAGCATTGCATGTGGGTGAATGGCCCAATTATCTACTTTCCCATCTGGTGTGCCTCACTGTCAATTGGTCACATTGCAAAATTCATACTAGTTGAATGATCCTAACCTCGGTGGTATCATGCAACCAACCAGGTTTCTTTTCTTTCAACCATCATTTGTAGTGCAATGGGTCAGATTGAAAGGGTGATCCAATCAGTCAATCCACAATGGATTCTGTTCTCTCATGGATGCTGGAGATTGGGTGGACCTAGTTTTGGATGCCTTGGTGGAACATCTACCTTTCTCCTGTAAGGCTAAAAGTGACACTCGCAGAGAATGCTAAGCCCTACTACATGCATGGTCAACCCATGATCAATGTTTCAATGACATTGGCTGATATATCCACTGATGTTATCAATATCAGGTGTGATTCAAAACTCAGGTATATTCACAGAAGTCCCCCAAGTTGGTCAATGTATTGCATGCATCACATGCTTTCTCACACGTATTGCATGTAACATATGTATTGTTCATCTCACCTTTATAAAAGTCCAAACTGATACACACTTATATTGTGGGAAATTGAAGAAAAATGTCAGATTTTTTGGTGGAAATTGTTTCTGGGCATGTCTTGAGAACTCCACTCAGGTGAGTTGTTTTTCATCATAACATGATTTTGGTGGAGAAATCATGATCCGAGAGCAGAATCTGGTCAGAACCCAATAGGTGATTTTTTTATTTTATTTTAGTTGTTTAAATTCATTTTTTGAATATATATTAAGAAAAAAAGAAGTGTAAATCCATATATATGCATGAGTTTCATGCATTGACATGGATTTGAAGCAAGAAATTTCAATTTTGAATAAGGAAAATGGAGGAATTGGGGAAATCTGAATTTCCTCCCTTTTCATTCTTTAAATTATAATATTGGTGTAGAAAAGATATATGTTGATGAGTCATACAGATTCATTACCAAGGTATTCCATAATGGTAATGGCGGCCGTAATGGCCACCACCATTACCTTTACGATACGGCTTGTAACGGGCCATTACAGTTTTTCTTTTTTTCTTTTTTAAAGAAAAAAATCCAAAAAACCTACACCGGTTCCGTAACGGACTGTTATGGGGCCGTTACGGCCTTTATGGAGGGCGTAACAGGTTGTTACGGGTCCCCCCCTTTTTTTTTTCTCCAAAATGATTGTTATGGCCATTACAACCCCATAGCATGTAACGGTTGCCGCTGTTGCCTTTACGTAATGGCCTTTACGACCTTGTAACGGGGCATATCATGTTCACTACTCTCTTTTTTGGAAAAAAAAATAAATTATCTTTCAATTAAAATGTATTTAAAATATTTTTATACTTAAATAGATATATGTAGTGAATAAATTATTAAGAAAAGTCTAGGGGGAGGTAGTAAGAAAAGACTTGATGACTGGCCAATGGTTTTGCCAAGGACATGGTCCTTGATAGAGTGGAATGAACAAGTTTTTTGCAACCCCAATTAGTTGGGATAAGGCTTTAGACGATGATGATGACAATGATGCAGTCATATCATTATCTTAAATAATTGAATATTTTTATTTTTAAAAAAATAGTGCACATATTTATTAATTAAAAATATTTTTGAAAAAAATTGAGAATATTAATAATGCTCATTAATACAATAAATATGTAATGGGGAGACCATTACATATTTGTGTTATTAAAAATATTAATTATTTTGATGTAATTGCATCACTTATGGCAGATAACGCCGAGTTTTGTCCCTTAAAAAAAATGGAAAACTACTACACCTTAGTTTATTTTTCTTTATGTTTTAAGTGTGTAATCAATGTCTTTTAACATCTCTCAAGTTGCATTGAAAAATTCCACAATTTTCTTAACATTTCCCCTATCCTTCCCTCTGACTACAGTTCGTTATGCGATGCATGGTACGATATTGATACATAGCACTTTGGCCCACAGATTGGTCTACCTGAACAAAACATGCTACTGCTGAGGATATTTTCATCAAGACGAGATTGAGCCATTGATCATGTGGACCAGACGATTCATCCGGTGTGCTGGTAGCTCTCTCCAACTGCCCATGTCTGGGCTTTAGCTTCCCACATACCACGAGAATGACTTTATTTACAGAGTTTTCACATGAGTGTTGGTTCTGGGAGACTGAAAAAAATGCACCTAAATATCTTTAGACTACCACTAGAATGAATTCTCAGCTATTTTGGAGAAGTGAAACTGAAGATGTTATGTGCAAACCTGATGTGGATGGGCCAGAGCTATATGGCTATTTTTGTTAATTACAAGGCTTTGGCATCAGGAGATGCAGCTGTAAATATTGTCTGTACCCAGGAAGATATATATGGACTTTTTAAGACATTGAATTTCCATGCTCATGTATTTATTCTTTTAAATCTTCCATTCCTCTCAAGAAATCTGTTGTGGAGGAATGCAGAGGTTACTTGGGGTCACATGCCAGTGCAGTGCACATGTGCAAGATCTTAGCTGTTCATCAGGTGGTCCGTGATGTGTATATACCAGGCTAAAAAATGTTAGGCTGGCCAACTCATCATGCATTTCTCTCTGTTTTCTATTATAAGTACCTCTGTGATGGAAGCATAGGAGTGACTTGTGCATGTGAGCCTATTATAAGTGGGAAATTTCAAGATGATTGGTGCACAGGTGCCCATGGAGTACGTTTGAGATCCCAAATGATTGTGGACCCATCACAAATGGCCTGAAAATCAGGCTGCTTGAGTAATCAGGTCTGTTTTTAGTGTTGAACATGGACGTGTGCCATTTTTCTGACGGCATCTCTCACACAGGCGCGTGCCCATTTGATGAGCTATCGGGCTGAATTTTGGGTTAGCCTGCTAGCCGAGCTGAGCCAAGCTGGGCCAAGCTCAATTCGGCTCATGTACAGCTCTAATTTTACCCTTGCAAATGGGATGTGTGCAGCTTTAATGGCATTTTTGTCAATTCAATCCATCCATATATCTTCCTATGTTTGTCTTTGTATATGGCTTCCATATTGGTTGTATATAGCCCTAGTTGGCGTTGCATTGTTAGAGCTAGCGTGGGAAAGGCTCTGTGGAGCTAACCATGATGACTGCGTGAAATTCATTGAATTTCACATATGTAAGGGGGTGTTTGGATAGTAAGTTAAGCTACTTATGCTTGAAGTAGCTTATTTTAGTTTTTACTTATTAAGTAAATAAGTATGTTTGGTAAATAATTTATTTATCAGTGTCTCCTCTTTCATCTTTCCTATGCCTCTTTTTAGCGTCTCATAAAAAGTAAAAAGGCTGTAATAATTAGCTGAAGTAATTAAGTAATTTTAAGTAAATAAGTTACTTATAACTAATCATAAACCAAACTTATCTACTATTGTAAGTAGAAAAAGTAACTTATTTTATGGTATCCAAACCAGCCTTTATCGTGACAACTCATGTTAGAACATCAAATGGGGCCGATCTAAAATTATGGTTTGAAAATAGAAGTATTTAATTTATCATATTCATTGTCTTGTGAATATAATATATAATAATTTTTAAGAATCAATAAACAAATTCAATTTTTTAAATTAAAGATTTTAAAAATCCAAACTGCATATCATTATAGAAAATCTAGGAATCCATGCTCTCAAATAAGCCTTAAGGTTCTTGATCACCATTTTAAGAGACTTTTACAAGTCAACCGCTCAATAGACTTCAATACCACGAGCTCTCCAGTCTACCTTGACTCGAGTGAGCCCAGGTTTGGTTTAGGGTTGAACAAGTCGATTCGAGTTGTGAGTCTTTTGACCATATGGTTATGACTTGACGAGAAGCTCCTCATGTGAGTGGGTAGAAGACAAAGTTAGAGATGTGGATGGGTGGTACATAGGGGTGTACATCGAGTCGTTCCGAGTCGATTTGGCCTCAGTTTGACTCGGCGTGGGTGGTTCATAGGGGTGTACATTGAGTCGTTCTGAGTCGATCTGGCCTCAACTTGACTCAGCTCGGCCACTAGTTTACCTCAGGTCGAACTTGGCTCGGTCCTCGAGCTTGACTGGCCAGCTCGACTTAGTTTGGTCAACAGTTTGGGCCAATTTGAGCTGAGTTCGAGCCAAGATTGAGCCGAGTTCGCCATTGCAACATTTTTACAAACACTTGGACCGCACCTTCAAAAATTTACTGTATTTGAGACAACAACAATGGTTTTCCAAGTAATTTATCAAACACCTTCTAAGAAACATAAAAATCAAGAAAAAAAGGGTGTTGGTTTCATATACATACCTTTCTTGCAAATAGCCACACTTCTTTGAGTCATTTCATCAAACACTTGGTGAGCAACATCAATATCAAAGTAACCGAGTCACCGAACTGGTTCGATCTGAGTTCGATTCGAGCTGGGGTTTGATCTGAGTCAAGTCGAGCTTGGGCAAGCTCGAACTTTTGAGCTCAAAAAATCAGCTCGACTCGGCTCTAACTCAGTTTCGAACCTAGTCCAATCGAGCTTTTTTGAGTCAAGTCGAGGGAGCTAACCAAGCTAGCTCGGTTCGTGTACCCCTCTAGTGGTACATGGAGTTCCTGGCCATTCGTCAGGTTGGGGATAGTGAACATATACTAAAAAGTATGGTAGTACACTGATCAAGTGTGGCACGCGTGCATTGGACCATGCCTGCGGAGTGAATCAATGTAACACCCCGTACTTTCAGAACTCGGGTGCTACCGAGTAACCCTACATAGTGTAAGTACAAACCAAGCTCAAGTGAATGTTGACATGCATTCCGGTTAAAAAAATCCAACTGTTGAAAACGGTTCCCATCCATATATCATGCTATCCATCCACTATTCTTCGAGACAGACCATCACGTCGTCGAATAACCTATCCTTAGGATTCTAAATTCATTGATAAACAGATCTAACCACACATTGTAGATTTAAATCCAAGGACCACAAGATCCACCCTTTTGTCAAGCCCGCAACTTCCTGCGAGATGATTTGACGCTTACCTACACGGTATAACTACCCAACTCTAAAAGAGACGGTTAGGGTCCATCCATGATTGCATGAGGACACTTAAAAGCATCAGTTAATAACATACTTCAAGCAATTTAACGACTTATATAAAATTTAAAGCATAACACATGTATAACCAAACAAATAACATACATATAATATATATTAATCTTCATTTACTAATATTCATATAATTTATATATGTTAACGATGTGCGATAATATAAAGTATATATGACAGAATATATGAATAATAATAATAATAATAATAATAATAATAATAATAATAATAATAATAATAATAATAATAGTAACAACAGCAACAATAACAATAATAATAATAATAATAGAATTATTCTAATAATAGCATTTAGTATTCTAAATTCATAGAACAGGTGTCCCAGCCATCAAAATGGATCCTTGGACCTTTTTAACCATTGGCGTTCAGTTTTGGAAACATCCGACCATCAGATTGATGGGAATCAGCAAACCCGAATCCATCTGTGGAGCCCACCTGAAAATTTAGATCTACCTGAAAATTTGCCTAAGGCCCAAGTAAACTCCTAGGAACAAATGGACGGTGTGGATTGGTCGCAACCACCACGGTGGACCCCACCTTAGTGTGCACGTACACCAGTGCGAGAGCACCAGCGGTGCACCGGACTCCACCTTCAGTCAAATCGGGATTGACCCGATTGTTTCCAAAAATGGGAGGATCTCCCGCCAGTGTTCGTTTCAAACGAACTGACCCTGTTTTCTTGCATCAGTGGCCCACCAACCGACCCTGAAACTTGATCTGATCCGCCCATCTTGTAGATAGGTCAATTCGGAATGAAACCCAGGTATCTCACATGAAGAGGTGTACTCTTGAGGGCACAAATCCAACCGCACACGGACTGTGAAAAACCATGTTTCTAAAAAAAGAACTGTCTCCGCGGCTGCCAGCTTGGCGATCAGCGTGGCTTCCTCTCCTTCTATCCCAACCTTCCTTTAGGGGAGATCTCAGCAATCCAATCCGTGGTTTAGGGTTTTCTCCCACAACAAAACCAAACCGACCGTTCTCCCCTGTTTTTCGAGAAAACCAACCATTTCCTCTTTCCCTTGAACCCACCACCCAAACTCCATTGAAAATTCGTTCTCCAGCCTCCACGAGCTCCTGTGGACCAATGCAAAATTCCCAGTGAAAACGGAATGAAGAAAGACGCATTGATTGGCAATCTGCCATTGACGGCCAGACCGTCTTCTTCGCCGAGCTGCCCTGGTTCGGTCCGATTCCAAGTCGAGCCTGAGCCTTAGTAGATCTTCAGCAGGGGGAAGTAGAGAAAGAAAGAAGAGAGAGAAGAAAGAAAAAGAAAAAGAAAAATAAAAAGATGGTGCAGACAGCTGCTGCCCGCTGCCGCCGCACCACACCCGAACTCGGTACGAGTTCCGGACGAGTTCAGTCAGGTTTGGTCCTGAGTTTGGACTTTCTGCTGCTGGCCAAAGGGAGAGAGTGAAGAAGAAGAAGGAAATAGGGTGAATATGAGGTGAAATGAGGGAGAAAGAGGAAGGAGGCTGCGGCTGTTACACCGCACCGAGTTGCTGGCTGTCGCACTGCACTGACCCGACCTAGTTCGGTCTGGGTTGGTGTTCTTGCTGACTAGAGTTATAAGGAAAGAGGAAGAAACAAAAGAAAAAGAGAAGATAGAAGAGGAACAAGGATCACAGAGAGAATGAAAGGAAGAAAAAAAAAAACACAGAAAACGAGAGGGAAGAGAGAGAGAGAGGTGAGTTGCGGGCCAGGCTGAGTCGTGTGAGTCAGGGCTGCTGTCCGACGAGTTGGGCTGGTTCAGTCCAGCAACGCTGCTGGACATGTGGGCCTGAGTGGGTAGAAAAGAAAAAGGAAGAAGAAGAGAAGGTGAGTCGCTGAGTTGACTCGGGTTGGGACCGAGTTAACTCGCTGTTGACTCATTTTACTTGAATCAGGGCAAGTTGTTGGCTAAGTTATGGGCCTGGTAACCTCACTGGTCATCCCGTAGAAAGATAAGGAAAAAGAGAGAAAAGATAGAGAACCAAGAGAGAAGGTGAGGTGTTGGCAGTTGTGTTGAAACGAGCCAACTCGACTCGAAATGAGTCGACAAGGTGAGAATCTTCATTTCCTTTCACCAATTAGATTTGTCATTAGTTACTTGTCATTAATAATATCATTATTATTTTCTAGCTGTTGTAATAATTAATGTTATTTTGATGCTATTGACTAGAAATTATAATTAATATTATGATGTATTAATTAGTATTATGGTAACTATTATCATCAATTATAATTTTATTATTAATTATCATCATCATTAGCATTACTATAATTATTGCAATTCTTAAATATGGTTAACCATTAGTATGTTAATTTGACTAGTATTAGTTATTATAGATACTTGATATTAACAATTATCATTATTAATGCTATTTTTATTTTGTCATTAGTAGGATATTGATTATAAGATTAGTGTTGTTAATAGACAATTATTAATTATCTTTACCTTATTCTAATATTATTATAAATTGAATTATATGAGTTAGGTTTCAAACCCTAAACCAAAGTCTAAGATTTGATTAATGGATAAAACCCTAAACTTAGGTAATCCAAACCCTAGGTTAAGACCTTGACCATGAATAGCGTGTAAAGCTTGGATCTAATTATATAACTTTAAAATGTATGGTAGGATTTGGTTCTAATGACACATACGTTTCCTCGCGACACTAATGGGCGACTCGACACGTAAGGTGAGGACTCATCCTTTGAGCTTCCCACTTAAATTCATTAACCAATAGATGATGCCTTAATACTTTCCATTCAGTATCTCCTGAGTTACTTGATTTTGTTACTTAACTTATCATGTGAACATGTGAATATGATAATGTGTTGCACCTGATTCTTGTGGTAGATAACGAAAATATCTTTTTAATCATAACATGCATAAACGATTTGGTGATAACATGCTATCTTTAGTTGTACATTATACGTTTGTCGTCTGCGATTGAATGATGTAATGAATGAAACCTATCATGAACTCACCATCTTGCAGTCCATGGTTGACTTACGCGGATTAGATCCCACCTTGCCTTACGTGGCTCAGACCGCATATCTGCCCTACAGCTTGGGTTGTATATTTTCCCTCATGGCTTTGATAGTCTATTAGTGTCCTTTTGTGGCTTGTTAGTTATGTTTGTATAACCTGTTATTTCCTAGCCATCTCGTGGTGTTCAGTCGTACCATGATTTCGGGGTGGAGCTGAAGTTCGTTCATCGATTTTCTAGCCATCTTGCGGTGTTCACGTACAATATAATTTTCGGGTGGTTTAGAGTTATATGTTTGTTTTCTTAGCCATCTTGCAGTGTTCAGTCATACCATGATTTTTAGGTGGAGCTGAAGTTTGCTTATCGATTTTCTAGACATTTTGCGGTGTTCACGTACGACATGATTTTCAGGTGGTGTAGGGTTTATATGTTATTTGTCTCTTCATCTGCGGTGTTCAATCGTACCATGATTTCCAGGTGGAGCTGAAGTTTGCTTATCGATTTTCTAGCTATCTTGCAGAGTTGACGTACGACATGATTTCCGGATGAAGAAGAGGTTTGAAGGTTGATTTTCTATTCATCTCATGGATTTCACTTGTACCATGATTTCCTGGTGGAGCTGAAGTTCGCTTATCGATTTTATAGCCATCTTGTGGAGTTCATGTACAATGTAATTTTTAAGTGTAATAGAAAGTCGTATGGTTGATTATTTGCTTACTTGAACATATTTCCTTATATTGCAATTGCTATTGTGTTTTGCTTACGATGAGATTCTGTTGACTAACTTGATTTTTGAGTGTATGATCATGATTATGAAATGTCCTGTTTAATATATCCATTTCCATGACTTGCGTGCTGTATTGGATTATGAATGATGAGTGTGCAATCTTAGAGGGTGCTCCTCACTGCGATAGCCATTGACATTATCAAATCGTAATAATCGATGCAGGTGTAGAGTAAGCCGATGCTGTTCACAGGGTTGCTACAGGATTTCACATCCCAAGATTGTTGAAATTTACTTTATTTCACATGTAATATTATTTCATTTTGTATTGTAAGAATGTAGACATTAGTTTGTATAAGTCATTATGGGCAGCTTCTTGAATATTTAAATGATAATACAACTTTTCTTAATGTCTAATTTGTCCACACTACGCTCATCTGCTTACTCTGATGAAAGAGAAAAAATATATGTGGACTTTGGCCCTTTATAAGCTAACACTTGAGTTTTGGGAAACGGGTTGTATACTCGGGTCCTGAAAACACGAGGCTTTACAATTATACTTGATGAATGGCATAGATGGCCAATGCACGTGTGCCATTCTATGGAAGCACGTGCTCTGCCTTTGGGATATGGATAGCCTACTGATGCTGCTGCCAATAGCCAGAAGCTACTGGACGGTGCTTTGTGGGGACCACCAAGATGTATGTGTTTTATGCACTCCGTCCATCCATTTTCCAGATCATTTTAAGGCATGGGCCCAAAAATGAGGTAGATCTAAATCCATGTGGACCACACCATAGGAAACAAGGGTGATTGAATGTCCACCATTAAAAACTTCTTGGGGGTTACAAAAGTTTTGGATGAAGATGATATTTGTACTTTCCCCCTTCATCCAGGTCTATGTGACCTAATCAACAGGTTTGATTGGAAATAAATATTACAGTGGGCCATAGGAAGTCTTTAATTATTGGCATTTAATCACTATAGTTTTCCTACGGTGTGGTCTACCTGAGAGTTGGATCTGACTCATTTTTGGGCTCATGTCCTAAAATGATCTAGAAAAATAGATGAACGGTGTGGATAAAACACATACATCATGGTGGCACCCACAAAACACCATTAGGTAACCACTTAGATGAGGCTGTGCTTAGCAAATACTTCTCATAACCAAGCTTTCAAAATTAAAAAAAAAAAAAAAAAAAAGTTGATATTGACTCATGGTGGGCCTTCTCCCCATTGTTTCCATTGTGGTGGCCCATCTAACTTCAGTTCTTTTCAAATTCATGAATTTGGTGGATTCTTGCATTTGTATCGGATTGGGATTAGGAAATTTAAAAGCCTATTATTTGGGATCAAACTACAAATGGAGTTATCAGAGGGGCACTAGAAATGGTGAGAATTTAATCTCTCTCTCTCTCTCTCTCTCTCTCTCTCTCTCTCTCACACACACACACACACACACACGATTGTAACACCTCAACAATACTAGTGACACACTCTCACACTCTCTCTCTCTCTAAGTATTTTTACCATGTGATGCATCACCCCATGAGAACCTCAGGGCCTAACTTTTACCTTGATCCAAAACTTTGGTGGGCCATGTCAAAATGAAGTAGTTTCCTCCCTTGATTTGCCTCTCTTTTTTCATGGCCCACCAAAGTTTTGAATCAGGGTAAAAGTTGGGCACTACGGTTTCATGGGGTGTTGCATCAGGTGGTTGGTTTAGATTTTAGGCTGATATCATACTAGATGAGTTCTCAAAAAAATTTCACAAGTTCTCATGAGAATTGGTTGGCAGGTGAGTGTATATGTGTGTGTGTGTGTGTGTGTGTGTGTGTGTGCACGCTTTTTTTTTTAAAATGATGGATAAAATTTTTTAAGTTTAGTTTATATCATTCTCAATCATCATCAAGTTAACAATTTAGTATCAAACTCACATTTTTATATGTAAACTAGATGTGACATGTTAATTATATGCCTTAATTAATGTTTAAAACTTTCAATTAAAAATTAAAACTTCAAATTTAACTTCGAAATCTATCATATAAATAAAATCTAAAGGCTTTCGTGTGTATTTATGACTTGGGTTATTATATATTTGACTTGGAGTCGCCACTAATTAATTACTCAGATTTTCATGGTCAGTTAGACCCCTGCATAAACCTTAAGATAAGGATACACAAATGATGCTAATGAGTGTGGAATACAGTGTGGCAATGCAGTGCCTACCGTAAATGATGGATCGGGTTAGACAAGTCTACCCTAACTCACTTGGAGAAGTAGTTAAAACTTAGTCGATGTAAGTTTTTGATAAGCAAGATACAAAATATTGGCGAGCCATGGAGCATACACTTAGGCCGACTAGACGAGTAGGTGGGTTGAGAGTAGAGATAAGGATGCCAATGCGAATGTCAGTAGGGCGAGTGGGTGAATGGGTTTGTTGCAATGTTTGACGTGGGTGGACTAGATCAACTTTTTGATGGCTTGGGTGATGAAGGTAAGGGTTTTGACTAAGTTGACTTAATGTTAGAAGGACTTCCTCTCTTGCGCTCTTCTTCTCCTTTGTGGATGGATGAGCTAGATTTCACTCTCATTCTCTCAATTTTCTATCCCTTAAGCTTTCTTGGTGAATGGTGAATGATGAAGGTATTTATAAGGTTTTGAAATGGTTTTATAGTTATTTTTAGAAAGTTTAGGGGCAAAAAGGCCTTTAAAGGCTAAAATTGGTTGTAGGAATGTGAGCACCACAAGACACAATATGGATGGTTGGATGGGAGTGACAAAGAGTGTAATTTTAGGCAAAAGTGAGAGCAAATGAGTAATTCTAGCTGTGGGGAGTTGCTCAATGCATGCTTGCGTTGTCATGCCCCATCTAATCTGGTGATAAAATATGAGGAATTTGTGACTGTGGACCCCACCTTTTATCCAGCAGGTTTTATGAAGCAATACAAACTTTGTTTGGGAACTTAGACCTGCTCGTACGGACAGCGAATTTGAGGACAAAAACACCCCTCCTTTCACGGAAACAGATTGGGTACTCGCCCTGCCACTCGCCAATGGTGGATGGTTAGTGGTCTGTGGGCCCCACCATGATGTATGCTTTTCATCCATGCTGTTCATATATTTTTCCAGATCATTTTATGGTATGAGACCAAAAATGAGGTATATCCAAATCTCAAGTGTACCACATTACAGGAAACAGTGTTGAATAAGCGTCGACCATTAAAGCTTTTCGGGGGCCCACTGTGATGTTTGTGAGAAATCCTCCCCGTCTAAGTTCATTCATAGGGTCACAAAACCTAGATGAAGAGGAAAAACAAATTTCATAATAATCCAAAACTTCTGTAACCCCTAAAAGGGTTTCAATGGTAGACGTTCAATTCCCCACTGCCTTTTATAGTGTGGTCCACTTGATAGTTAGATCTATCTTATTTTTCGTCTCAAGCCTTAATATGAGTTTGCCAAATAGATGGATGGTTTGGATATAACACATACCTCATAACAGGACCCACAAAAAGCGGTGGGGATTATAACAGAAAAACATTAAAAAAAAAAAAAAAAAAAACCAGGAACATATGGCTACGGATTATAACCGTAGCCCATGCTTTTTGGATATGCCCTTTGCTATGTATCGAAGGTCTTTCGATATGTACTTCGATATATCGAAGGTCTTTCAATATGATCGAAAAAGGTTCAGAACTGACCTGCGAATTTGCCTAAAAAATCCTGCAATTTTCGATACATATCGAAGTGTTTTTGATATGTATCAAAGCTATAGCTACGGATTATAGCCGTAGCAATAATTGTAGTCCGTAAAAGTCTATGAGTTTTTTTTTTTTTACATGGAGAACGTTATTCTACCTACAATTTTCTCTAATACATATTTATATAAATATGTATATATAAGCATATAAATTTTTTTTCTCTCTCTTTTTTTCATTTCTTTCTTTATTCATTTAACAAGAATATCTTCTAAACCAAAATTAGTTACTTGACGTACCATATATGATTTTGGGGTAGGAGAAGCTACTTTAGCCAACCAACTTGATTACTTTAGCCTTAACATGAGATAAAAGTTGGGAAAATAGTGTCGATACAGAGGAGTGTGGATTGTAAGTAACTTGATATAAGCTACCTATGCATTAAGTAGCTTATCTTGGTTTCTACTTCTTAAGCTGAAGTGATTAAGTAACTTTAAGTAAAAAAGTTACTTATAATTGATCTTAAACCGAGCTTACTTATCTTGAATAAGCTACTTATCTACTTATGTAGGTATACAAAGTAACTTATTTCGGGGTATCCAAATAGGCCTTAAAAGCCAAATACCTTACTCTGCTGAATTTCATGTTTCCCCCGCTGAATTTCATGTTTGTCCCGCTCAATTTCTAGTTTGCCCCGCTTAATTTCAAGTTTGCCCCGCTGAATTTCTAGTTTGCACTACTGAATTTCATGTTTGCCTCGCTGAATTTCATGTTTCCCTGCTCAATTTCTAGTTTACCCCGCTCAATTTCTAGTTTGGCTCGCTCAATTTTCAGTTTGAGCTGGGCAAACTGAAAATTGAGTGGGGCAAACTAGAAATTGAGTGGGGTAAACTGAAAATTGAGCGGGGCAAACTAGAAATTTAGTGGGGCAAACCGAAAATTGAAGAATAAGATACATACCAGAATATTGCAGGGTGTCATTGGAGTTCTTGCCTCCCACCAAGCTTTCCTTAAGATGAGGGGTCACGTCGAGCAGGTAGGTCGGAGGCTCGAGATAGCTAAGGCCGAGATCCAGATCCAAGTTGCAGAGCCGGAAGTGGCTGCGACAACCCGTGTTGAGGTCAAGACCTTACAGATGCCCTGAGGGTCTCCCTCTCTTCTTTGTTAATTTAGGTTTCTTTATTATTGCTTTGATTTCTTATAGCTCCATGCTATTTCACTTTTTCCCTTCAATTTGAACACTAAAAGGAAACAATTTGTTTGTCTCACATCTGATAACTTTTCAACGTAAGAGAGATGTTTAGTTCATAAAATTGGTTCTTCCATTGACCATCGAAAAATGATGTCTGTAAAGTTTCTATTCCCTCACTTATAGGTCAATTAAACATTCATTCCTTGCTAATAATGGCAGTTTGCCCCGCTGAATGCAAACAATTGCACAAGCAGAGAGAATGCAAACGATTTGCTACGTCTTGTCCTATAAGTGAAAAGCCACCTAATTTTCAAGAGTATATTAAGTGCACCCCAGCCTCACCCAGAGTGATGCAGCCCTTACCATGAGGCATTTTCATAAACACCTGAACTACAATGGTGTTACAGGTGTTTTATTAAACACCTTCTAAGTAGCATAAAAACTAAAAAAAAAAAAAGAAGAGAGAAAAAAGGTATTTGTTTAACATACATGTTTGCCCCGCTTAATTTTTGGTTTGCCCCGTTAAATTTTTAGTTTGCCCCGCTCAATTTCATGTTTGCCCCATTGAATTTCTAGCCCCGCTGAATTTCTAGTTTGCCCCACTCAATTTCATGTTTGCCTTGCTGAATTTCATGTTTACCCTGCTGAATTTTTAGTTTACCCCGCTCAATTTCATGTTTGCCCCACTGAATTTCTAGTTTGCCCCGTTGAATTTCATGTTTGCCCCGCTCAATTTCTAGTTTGCCCCGCTCAATTTAATGTTTGCCCCGCTCAATTTCATGTTTGCCCCGCTCAATTTCTAGTTTGCCCTGCTCAATTTCATGTTTGCCCTGCTTAATTTCATGTTTTCCTCCCTCAAATTATTGCTTGCCTTGCTGAATTTTCATGCTTCCCTCGCTCCATTTCTAGTTTGCCTCGCTCAATTTTCATGATTGCCTCATTTTATTTCTAGCTTGCTTCACTAAATTTTTATGCTTGTCTCGCTTAATTTTCATACTTGCCTCACTCAATTCCATGATAGATAGCGTCGCTGAATGTAATAAGTACCACATGAAGTCATTCATATCTTTGAAGCCCTAATCCATATAAGCTTACTCTCTTTAGTTGTTTATTTAAAAAATGAACGCATTGCTTACTCTTTATTTCCTTAATTCCTGTATCATTCTCATCTATTATGGAACGTGAGTACTCGGTCCTCTATTTCATGTTTGCCCTGCTCAATTTCTAGTTTGCCCCACTGAAGTTCATGTTTGCCCCACTGAATCTCATGTTTGCCCTACGCAATTTCATGTTTGCCCCGCTCAATTTCATGACTGAATTGTTTATATTGACGATAGGTCGCACCATGTGTCATTTAAAACCTTGTAGAATGTTGGGGGCGTTAGCAAAACCCATGCATGTGTGTGCGCATGGATATATGTATATCTATGCATATATGTATGTATATGCACTTATATGTGCATGTGTGCAAGCTATATGGCTGAGTAGGATTGGGACAAGCTCAAGTCGAGCCTGACCTATTCATTTATGGTAACATCTTCTGACCTAAGACCCATAACCTGACAAAGTAAACTTCCCAAAACCTAGCCCATGACAACTGACAATCAGTAGGCAGATGATACTGACAAGGCATATTTTTGTTTCCACTCGTAAATTAAAGTTTTGTCTATATCATTCACATAATTTTCTGACTCCCATTTAAGAAGGCTACAATGGCATACAAATCATTAAAAATTTCCTGAATCGATGTTAGCAAAATCATCCTAGACATATCTTTGTTAGATGCCGAGTGCTGGATTCGAGTATAGATATGCAAGGCCCCTCATTGCTCCAAGTGCTACTTTCAGTGTACGAGGCCAGTCCATCTTCGATTCACTAATACCTAAGTTATTAGTATTAGAAATTATAAGTTAAAAGAACAACAATGGATGAATGGGCTTCAGTTGGCTTGAAATAGGTAATGATGATGAGCCAATCCACACAGTTGTGCAATAAAGCTCATATACACACCACACACCACACATTAAGCTTGTCATGTTTGAAGGTTATATATATAGTCCCGTGTAGGTTAGCCTTATATATAATCACTTACCAGTTTGCTTACCAGTATTATTGTCTAGTTGGATTCTTTTTTTTTTTTTTTTTTTTTTTTTTTAAGAATAAAGCACCGAAAAAAATAATAAAAGAGGATTCCACGATTGATCGCCGATCGGGACAACGACTTGCGATAGAATCATGGGATCCGCGATTGATCGTAGATCAGGACATAGACTTACTGGTGTGGATGGGACATCAGGACACCCTTCATGGAAGAGGATTGGGTGTTGACCCCAACACCACTCAGCTAGGTGGTGTTGAGCACTGTGGGCCCAACATGATGTATGTGTTTTATCCACACCGTCCATCCGTTTTTCCAGATCATGTTAGGGCAAGAGCTAAAAAATAAGCGGATCAAAAGCTCAACTGGACCACACTCCATGAAACAGTGGAGATTGAACACCTTCCATTAAAACCTTCTCGAGGGCCACAAAATTTTAGATCAAGTTGATATTTGTGTGATCTTATCAACAGGTTGGATGGAAAAAAAAAAAAAAAAAAACAAAAACCATTACGGTATGCCCTGAGAAGGTTTCATCGGTGGGTGTCATCATCCCCACTGTTTCCCTCGGTGTGGTCCACTTGAGAGTCAGATCCACTTTCTGTTTGGACTCATTCTCTAAAATGAGCTGGCAAAACCGATGGAAAGTGTGGATATAAAACAAATACATCAAGGAGGACCCCACAGCGCCAAACACCACCTAGCTAGGTGATGTTTGCGTCAGCACCCAATCTTGTCCATTTCATGGTCAAAACGTTGTGGATGGATTCCTATTTTTCAAAAAAGCATTGTTGATTGAATCATGGACAGGTCTTGTCACCGAATCCTATCAAAATGATGGTTATTATCCTATATAAAGGGTTGAGGAAATATTTGATACGCTGGTAGGCAGTTATGGATGATATGCAGGCACGGAGAAGTTGTACATGTGGCATACAACTAATCCAAATTGAACTGGTAAAATTATAGGTCCCAGTTTCAACGTACGATGGATCAAAAATCACACCCATTTGTTTATAGGTGGAAACTTACCGGAGGAATGGAATTAAAAATATTCAATTGTCCTTTTTACTGATGCACGTTGGCTAAACGTCATGATTAAGACATGGTAAAGGGTCTTTATCATGAGTCAGTGATATTTTACCTGCCATGCACATACATGCGGAACTTCCGGGAAGCTAGGTGAGGCCCAGCGTGATGTTTGAGAAATTCACTCCGCCCGTCCATTTTTACCTGATCGTGTTAGGACATGGGCCGAAAACTGATGCAAATCCAAAATCAAGTGGGTGGCACGATAGAGGATTGAACATCCACTGTTGAAATATTTGTGGGGCAAAGAAGTTTTGGATCATGCGATATTTTGTGTTTGTAGTTCATCCAAGTAGAAATGACCTAATGAACGGTATAGATGGCATATAAACATCATGTAGACCTAGGGAGGTTTGGAAGGTAGGCATTTACCTACTTGCATTTTCTTGCCATGCAGCTCACTTTAATTGTGTATTTGTATTATTTTTAGGCTCACGTCTTAACATGGTTTAGGAAAATGGATGGACCGGTTGATTTCCCGAAAACATTGCGGTGGGCCTACATGGGTTCTCGTCACAAGAAGTTCTGCAAAAGGCTTTTGCAGGAAACTGATATCTAGAGCAGATGGGCATAACCCAATCCTTTCACTGTTTCACATGACTTATATGACCTTAAATTTTAAATTCATAAATCTTCCGAAATAATAATTTTCTTAAAATAGTAGGTTTATAAAATAGTAAAAGTTTAATAGAAAGAGTAACTTAATTTTTTTCCATGATTTAAATAAGGATTTTAATTTTTAATTTTTAAATTTTTTTTTTTTTTTTTGCATCAACCATTAAAATAATACTTTTTTTTTTTTTTCAAAAACAGAGATTCCATTCATTATCAACAAGAAAACTACAAAGGAACATTATTCGGGCGCACACGGGCTGACAAAAGGATGCTCGAACCGCCTATCATGTGGCTATACAATGAAAGAAAATGAGAATGAAAATGAATTATGATTCCCTTAGTGCACCCATGCCCACTTTGTCGAGAAAGCAAAGGCCCCTAATCAGCCTAGGGAGAGTGACCATCGTGTTAGCCCAAAAGGAATCCTGATTGGCCGCTTCGAAGCGGGCGAGGCCATCCGTCAGCCCATTTGGTTCACGAGGAATAAGAGAAATGAGAAAATTTTCTCTCTTTTGAAGATTTTTAATCCTCGGTATCTAGTAATCCCATTTCCAATGAAGGTGCGTCAGCCCCTTGAATGCGCCCACGACAAAGGAGGAGTCCGATTCAATTAGCACATCATACAACCCCCGCTCTATGCTGAGTTTCATCGCATCGTGAAGGACTCGAAGTTCTGCGCTGTTATTCGAGGCGTGACCATAACCTAGGTAGAAAGCGAAAATCAGATCACCATTGACATTTCTACAAATGCCGCCATCGCCGGATGGGCCGGGGTTTCCAGATGCTGCCCCATCAATATTCATTTTTACCATGCCCATTGGCGGTCTGGACCATTTTATGAGCTGACAGGATCGAGATAAGTGAGGGCTTTGAGAGAAGCCGAGGCGGAGGGCGAACGTATTCAGCCTGGGAACGTTGAAGAAGCTTCACAATAAGCTATTTGACCTTTCTAATGACCTTGTTGCTAGCAAGTCTAGTTCCATCATACCTGCTTGAATTCCTCTCTTTCCGGATCTCCCAAACGATGAGACACGGAGTAATGCGGCACAACAGAGATGATTCTCTTCCTGAGCGAGGGTGGTTCCACCAGAGAGAGAAAAGCCTGGCAATAGTGGAAGCTGTCGTGGAGTGGATATCGAATATTTCATTGAATTCGTTCCATACAGTGGACGCTAGAGCACCCCGACAGAAAAGATGATCCAACGTTTCAATGTGGGGGGAGAAATTCTGCCGACTGTCACAACATATACACCTGGAGGCTAGGGAGATACCTCGCGATTGGATCTTGTCATCAGTGGGGACAGCCTGATGGAAGAGCCTCCAGAGGAAGATGGAGACCTTGTTGGGGATTTTTTGATGCCAAATTCGCTTGGCCCAGTCGATTGCCGGCCCTTCAGTGCGGCACACCGTCCACCCGGTTTTGACTGAAAAACTGCCGGATCGATCGTGGGGCTAGATTTGATGGTCTAGTTGGTCCGATATGCAGAGCCCCGCGAGGGTGATGTGTTCCTTCACACCCGCAGGGAGAAGGTCCGCTGCAGGCGACCGATGGTTGATACCATCCTGGGAGAGCAGTTCGCAAACTGGCAAATGGAGCAGATGATTGGGGATTGGCTGATCGATCACGTCCGCTAACCGACCTAGCATTGTCCAGTTCTCATGCCAGATGTTCATTGAACTGCGCCCAACCTTCCAAATTAGATGGCTGTCAAGAACAGGAGAGAACGACACTATGTGTTTCCACATGAGGGAGATGGAGGATCTGGGAGCGCCAGCATTCGCATCCGTAATGGAGCCATATCTTGAAGCCGTGAAAATAGCCCATAAGCTACTGTTCGACCCAACTTTTGCAGTCCAAGCCATCTTCAATCTAAGCGCAGCCATAACCTCGCTAAGTTTTTAGATCCCCAGGCCATCCTCCTCTTTAGGCATAGAGATTTTGTCCCATTTGATCCAGTGACATTTGAAATTTCCTTCATACCAGCCCCACAGAAAATTAGAAAAATACGATTCCATCCGATGAAGGATTTGGGATGGGATCACTGCTGCTGACATAGAATGGATCGGAATACCGCAAAGGATATAATTGATAAGCGTGCACCTGCCCGCTTGAAATAAGGATTTTAAATTTTCCAAGAACTCTCCAAACTAAATTACTCTAAAAATAGTAAAGCTTATAAATTATTATAAATAAATTTTATCTCGAAACTCAAAACTAATCCCTAAAACCTATTTTTTGAAAATTGTTTAAGAGCTAATAGCCTTAAGTATTGTCAAATGTGTATCCACTTGTCAATAGTTTTTCAATAGTACATTACAAGTTATAATGGTGCCCGACCGTTGATGGAACTCTCTCATCTAATTTCTTTTGACTATAATCATCTATGTAATTGTCCTTGCTTTGTCATACATCAAAATCAATTCAATTGAATTTTAGCAGGTGGCTTTTTAAACCCTATTTAGACGGGTGAGAAATCAGGCGGGTTTGTAAAAGTCTATTTGATTGCACAATACAAATGGAAGTTTATCTCAAAATGCATTTGAGTTCAAACTCTCCTTTTGAGGGTGCATCCAAATTGGCCCTAAAGAGTTGCTTTCCCCTTCTCTTCCGCCACAAGATCATTCCTACCATTTATCAAGAAAGTCCCATTACAGATGTCCCACATGGCACAAATATCACTAATAAAAATTATCCTGAAAAACTTTTAAACTCTCATGAGAGGGACATGAAAAAAAAATAAAATCATGAAATAATTAGACGACTACAGAAATTTTATCAATCAAAATGGTTTTCACTGGGGGAAGTGCTCCCAGAGCACTATAGGTTATAGTGCTTCCCATTGCATCATGGCAATTGGACCGTCCAATCCATTAATCTAGACTGTTCATCAAGTCCAACAGACATTTCATGGGCAACCATAAAAGCACTGTACCAATTCGACAAATATTAACGGTATGATCAATGGTCTTTAATATAGAGGGTCAAAATGACTTACACAAAAAAGATCCAATCAACAATTTGAACCGTTTATTTGTTAACGACCATCATAGATTGCTTATAATTCCAAAGAATGACTTTTGTAAGGCAATCATAGCCATCCCATGCATAGCTTATAAAAGGATGGTTATGGAAAATAAGGTCAAATCAATGATGGATTGAATTGTCATATTAGTGGAATTTTTGCATGGTAGGTTAAAAAATGTGTCTTGGAATTGAATGACAGTTCAAATCAATCAAATCATGTAATTGAATTGATGCAACTAGGAGCATTATAACTTGCACCAGTGGAGGACTCCAAGGGCCCGTTTGGACGGGTGGATTGGAAGGGATTGAATGGTATTAGGGTAGATGGCATGAATTTCAAGGCAATGATGGTGTTGTCAGTGGATTGTCTTAAGATCTATGGGATTGCTATATCCTCAGATTGTTATATAGAGTCTGTTTGGCACGCCTGGCCAATCCTGAGATTAAACCTTCCCATCCCTTCCAATCCCTCGAACCAAACTCGTCCCACGCAAATTTGAAAGGATTAGGGTGGATTAAATGGGATTTAAAGGTAATGATGGTGTTGTCAATGGATTGTCTTAAGATCCGTGAGATTGCTATATCTTGGGATCAGATCACCCAATCTGTTTGGCACGTCAGGCCAATCCCAGGATTTAACTTCAAATCCCTTTGAATACCATCCAATCCCTTCCAATCGGCCTGGCCAAACGGGCCCTAAGGAGTTTCAACACCCGGTCAAGGGTTCAGGTATCCATAGGAGGTGAAATCCCACTACGGCGTGTGCGTGTGGGGTGTGTGTGTGTGCGTGTATAAATAAATAAATAAAAACTTGCAACTGCTGTGAAAAAATTAGGGCATTTCTCTTTATAGGAAATGGCTGGGTTGGCCGAGGCCGTTCAACCTGGCTTCAGGCCCAGCTTAGACCTACCTGGCCAATGGACCAAGCTTGTGCCTCACATGCATGGTCTGATCAATTTTTGGGTTAGCCTTGGACTCAAGTTAGTTTAGCTTGACTTAGTTCGGCTTGACCTGACTTTATATGTACATGCATAAAATTTTACAAATATGTTATTCTAATCCTTCGGCAACCAACTATTTTAAATGTAAAATTCCTAATTTTTTTTTTCTTTGTACATACGCGGTCCACTTCATAAATGGATAGATTAAGAAATTTTAAGTGGGTAATGCATTTTACCAATTTTTGGGCCTGATGGGCCCAGGACCTAACCAAAATTTCTGAGTTGGGCTACAGCCTTGGGTCTTAAGTGATGGGCTAGGCCAGACCATTGGCAGCCCTACAATAAACAAGGGGTCGATCTTGTTTATAAAGCCTCACAAAAGGCGGTAATTTTTTTTCCACCACACCTCATTTCCTCTCGTATTTACACATGGCAAACGTGGTAATCAAGTGAAGTGGGTGAAACTTCAGAGCCGCATAAATGATGGTCCTTATCATAAAGATCACGTGCAAAGTCAATCTGGTCCATTGATCAGATAGGCCACACATCTACGTTGATTGTGGGCCTTTGCCAAGTTTCTTTAAACCGTCCATTATTTTTCATATAGATTTCCATTCTTGATGAGCGAACCAACTTCATTTTTATGTAGTCAATATTCCATACACATCCGAGGTTATCACGAATGATGGGCTTCGGTAACAATGGTTCAGATCAGCTGATCTGCGTGTGGGTCACCCAGCTTGACCTGCTTTTAAGCCAGGTTAGGGCCATGGGAAGCCTAGCGGCCGTAGACTCCAGATAGAAAACGAAGTTCATTGAAGTAAACGGAGCAGAATCAATTTAAAGACCGGGTCCACTCATATAGTCTATCAAAGGCTGGACGAACAACAACCCCACCTGAACTAGCCTGGAATAGTTGACAACCACTGATTTATGCCGCGCGGACAACACCCAAGCTCTTTGGGCCCACCATGTTGTATATGGTACTCCACTCCCGCAATCAGGTGATAACCCTTATATTTGTTTGTCTCACATTCGGTCATCTGTACGTGCCGTGCATGTCAGAGTCAAATGAGGTTTGAATTGAAGTATTGAATACCTTGTGACCCTAGGTGGTGGGATAGATTGATTAAGATTGAATCTGTGAAAATGGGCCATTTATCTGATCATCGATTATGAAGAATCAGGCGGTTGATGAAAGGGAAGGCTTATCTTTCTAATGAGTTCTTTACGCCTTTGAAGAAAGAAGTTTCAATTAAGCGGGTGATAGTTTACACGGTTAACAATAACACAATATTTATTAAAAGCAAAATGAGGCCAAAATCAATAATATTATTATGTCTAACTAAAATCGGATGAAAAAAGAGAATAAAAAGGATAATTGTAACATCTTGAAAATCGGCACCCGTGTTTCCAGATGTTGACTTAATAAAATATACATATGTCCTCATTCACATTCCTATTTATTCCACACATAAATAATCAAAATATCACAATTTAACTTATCAAATCTAAAGCGAGGTAGAGATAATGAAAATTTATAAATATAGGGCTAAGAGACAAAATACAATTCCAATAGTAGTGATTGTCTAAAATGGAGATTATACAAGCCACAGTAAACATAAAATAAAATTTACAAATAAAGCATGCCCCATTGGGGACTCTACCATATATATGTACAAAACAAGAATAAAAGCAAAGTCTTCTAGCTTCGCCCGACGCTCCTAAGGTATCACGAGCAAGCGAATCCAAGCTTACCTGCTGGAGGCCTCAATAGAACCTGCATCAACAACAATGCCGGGCTGGTGTTTTAAAACATTGTCCATAGTGGGAGTAAGTAGTTAACTCAGTGGTTCCATTAGTTCTAAGTTACACATGTTATCGACTCAATTAGTACAATTAATGATAAACAACCAATCAAACATATCCTAAATACTATTGTTAAATGTATAATTGAGATTATGAAATGATGCATACGCCTTACAATCCAACACTCCCTCGCAAGCGACTTCAACACCTATTTCGCAAATGCCAACACTCCCTTACAAGAGACTTTAACGCCAAATCACAACCTATCCTAGGGTATACACGATTAGCCGAGTGATTATTAATTCCAATTCATATAGTTGATTGACGAAGCCAAGATACCAACGTTATATCACGAGTCCTTATCCGAATTACGTGGCTCGTTACTGCACGTAGCAGCTCCTTACCAGTGTCCATTGATCCAAATTTAGGTATCACCCATTTATCTCATAACTTAGCGAGTACAGGGTATGACATGATACACAAATGTATGAGGATCAAATCGGTATGAGTCATCACCCAAGCACCGAGTATGATCACTCAATTCCGAGGCGCGAGCTTGTCATATAAAATCAAATTACTATAAAGGAAAATAACTCGTCACTCAATTCCATTCACACCCGGGTCATTCGAACGGTACTCTAGCACGGAACCATCGGCTAGGTATTTTAACGGGGGTCATTCGAACAATGATCTATCACCTCCATTTGTGCTCATTGGTTACTATGGGGAGGCTTGTCACCCTAGCATAGGTCGACAGCTTGGACACGGTATCCCAAACCACCATGCTCGGCTCATGAGTCTTAGTGAGATTGTATCGTACTAACTGTTATGAATGGATTCATCCATTAGGATTGAAGTACTCTATATTCTATTTGGTCATATCACACGTTTTGAACATACATGATCAATCAGTTAGTAGACTAATTTGATTGACCCGAAAGAACTTCGGTGCAACTGGCATTGGGTGCGAGCTTCCCATGTAGTCCAACTATTGTCGGTCATCCGTATTCAACCCAGGTCAATCGAATAAGCATAGGGTGGGCATAGCTATATGGATATGTGTGGAGAAATATCTTTAGTTGGTATCTCGACTTTAGCCATGAATCGACAATTCGAAAGCTACAATTTCATAAAAGAATAAAGTGGCTAGTTTCACTTTAGTTCCAAATTTTCATCTAAGGTATTCGCACAATCCAAATACTCATCTTACGAGTCCAAGTTAAGCGATTCGACACGCGATCTTGACTAGATGTCTCATGATGGACATTAAGCTCACTAACAAGAATGTCTTTCTATAGTCTTAGATTAGTGGCCCACTAACGAATGATTTAGAGCTTGTTCAAATAATCAAGACATTTCTGAAATGAATCGGGTGGCAGGATTTCTTATGCGCAATGATTAGGGTTTGGATTAACTAAGTTCATAGTGTGGCCTATTCGTGTCATACCCCAAACTCAAAAACCGGACTCACAGAATTTCCAATCGCTGAATCCGACGCTGGCAGCCTTTGTAGTACCCCATTCTTGACTCTCGGTACCTATATGCCAGATTCTGATCCTGGAATCCTACAAGGAGGATTTTCAATATGATTTTTTTTAATTATAAAGGAGCATAACCACAAGCATAACCGAGTCACAAAACAACATCACCACATATCCACTATAATAAACCATTGAGTATAATGCGGAAAGGGAATATACAGGTATAATGAAACTTTAGAAAGATCGCTGCACACTCCTGCCTTAGTGCTGCTATGTCCTAGCATCACCTGCATGCAACGGTGGTGCATAAGCTTACAACGAAGCTTAGATGGTATGTGCGTGCGCGCGCAATGCATGTACCAAGCATACGATATCAGAGTAAGTGAAAATACTGATAAGTTCATGAATACTATCAACCATACTAAGGCTATGCAATGCAAGGCCTACGTAGCCAAATGTCATATGCAAGATGCAACGCAAGTGTGCGAGTCTTTATCGAGTCCACATGTCAATACGGTTCATCTCTAGAACATCACCGGGGTATAGTACACTCCACAGTGGCTGCCGCCTCCCAGCAACACAACCAGCGAGTGGAAAAGACTTTATTACCCGCCTGGCTAGTAGTCTGCCAGTACCTACCTGGCTTATTGATAGCAGACTCATTTATGAGCTAGTCAGACTCAGCCTAGCTTATAGCTCCATCACTTGGGCGGATAAGGCCACACCCCCTTCACAACCGACTATGATATAGTGGGAGACATGGCCTACTGGTATTCGGCACTCGTGTGCTCATGTATCCACTCGGTCTAGACGCTGGAGTATCTCCTGGTACCAAAAGAGTTTTGAAATTTTCACCCAAGGACATCCTAAGCGCCCACAGTGCTAGAACCAAATATTTTTGGTATCCAATCTGACCATCCATGGTATGCTTATGGAGTCCATAGCCCTGATGTCGCTAGGGCGCGAAGTGATCATGTCACACAAAATGCGAGATGTATTGGAATATCTATATTCAATAATAACGAAAGAAATTCAATCAAAGAATAATTATCATCATTTTATTTCATTAATCTGAATTGTTGTTACATCTCTCATATTACTCTTAGTTCTAAAACAAAATACATTTGATTAATGTAATGGAAAGTAATTCATCAGGAGATTTTGACAACATTTTGGCTTGTAAAGAATCTGTCACAATGACAAAATAGTTGTGTGGGTTCAGAATATTTTCTTCATGCTGCATGCAAAAAAACGTGGATAGAATTCATAATCCATGATAAATATGTGAAAACTGTATAACACATAGGTCACTTGGGACCTTTGTTGCGCGGTCGCACAACAGGCTGACTCCCTACACCCTGCATCTTCCTTCTAACCTTCTCTCGTGCTTTAATCCGTGGGATACCTAGACTCTGAACCTCTTGATTTCAAAAGCTTCCAAATGTTTCTCTCTATGATCTCTCTGATCCTTCTTTCCCTTTTTCTCTCATCTCCCAAATGAGGGAGATGGGGATATTTATAGGCCTTCACAGGTGTGAAACCTCAGGTCTGTGCATCTAGGTGTTGTTGCACGGTCACACAACATATCTCTATTGCGTGGTCGCGGAATCACTCCTTTCACGTGACTTGGTCTGACTTGTGCTTTGTCTACATCATACAAAACTTCCTCTAGTTGCATGTTTGCGCAATCCATCTCTGTTGTGTGATGGCACAACACAACTATCTTGCGTGGATATTAATTTTTGAGCTCTAAAAGAAGCCTCAGTGTTAAATTGGTCTACTTAGTTTAAATAGGCATATTAATTTATATAAGTAATTGTGTCTTTAATTGAAAAAAATTATTTAGTCCTAATTACCTCCCTCTAAGACATAACCTTCATTTTATAGTTCCATCAAGCTTCCTCACGTATAGGCCGTGGGTCCGTCACGTGCAATTTCACCTTCTAGTTCAATAAGGGTTGTAACATGCACTCCTTAGTGTAGAGAAACATCCAACATCTATGAGCGATGAAGAGTATGGAGAATTGGATGAGAGGGCAAAATCCTCGGTCCAATTATGCTTGGAAGATGACGTTATTTACAATGTCCTTAATCAAAAAACCACCATAGGATTTTAAAAGAAGTTAGATACCTTGTACATGATGAAATCATTATTAAATCATTTGTATCTAAAAAAGTAATTCTATAATCTAAAGATGGTGAAAAGGTTGGATCTAAATGATCACATCAACAAGTTTAATCAAATACTTTGCAAATTAATGAGTGTAGAAGTGAAAATTGACAAGAAAGATGAAGCCCTAATTATATTGAACTCTCTTTTGGAGTCTTATCATAGCTTCATAAACATTATGTGTCATGCTAGAGAGACCATTGATGTCGAAACTATCATCTCAACCATTCAGTTGAATATATTAAGAAAGAAAGACAGTGGCGTAGGGTCCTCTTCTAATGCGTTGGTAGCTAGGGGAATGAATTCTCAATGGGAGAAGAGAAACTCATGATCATGGTCCATGTCTAAGAACAAGGGGAAGATGAAGTACTAGAACTGTGGGAGATATAGGCATAAGAAGAAGGATTGTCGAAATCGTAAAGTTCATAATGGGGAAAATAGATGAAGCGCCAAAGGAGGCCAATACTATGGAATTAGTGAAGAGGTGGATGGTGGTGATGTTTTGACCGCATCCAAATCTGAGTATCTTAGTGATGAGTGGATTTTGAATTTGGGGGCCTCATACCACATAGCTTTTCAATGAGATTGGTTTACTAGTTCAATTAGTGCAATGGTGGATAGGTGTTTATGGGCAATGACATTGCCTATAAAGTTGTTGGAATCGAAATGGTGCACATCAAGATGATTGATGGAATAGAGCTCATTTTGATAGATGTTATACACCTTCCTAAGTTGAGGAAGAATATGATATCCCTGGGAGCTCTCTATGCACTTGGATACAAGTTCACCAGGTTTAATCGTGTTCTAAAAGTTTTAAAAGGAAAACTTATAGTGATGAAAGCACAGTGGAGCAGTAACATTTACATGTTGATTAAGAATACTGTATTAGGTAGAGTTGTAATGTCTGTAAACAATTCCACATTGGTATATTCGTGGCATGCACGTCTAAGTTACATGAGCGAGCGCAACATTAAGGTACTTTCTGATCGATGCTTAACTTCTGCTTTTAAAAGTGTTGATTTAAATATATGCGAGCATTGTATATATGGTAAACAATCACGATTATCTTTTATATTTGGGGGGTGCTTAATTATGTTCATTCTTATATATGTGGGCCGTCGTGAGTAATTTCTAGAGGGGGTTATCCTTTTTTTGTATTATTCATAGATTAATACTATAGAAAGGTGTGGGTATACTTCACGAAGTATAAATCAGATGTTTTCCCCACCTTTAAAGTGTGGAAAGCGAAAGTAGAAAAATACTCAGGGCAAAAATTGAAAATGTTGAGGATAAACAACAGTAGATAATTCACTTTAAATGAATTTAACTAGTTTTATAAAGATAAGGGAATTGTATGACATAACACAGTTAGGCACACACCAGAGTAGAATGATGTGGTGCAACGGATGAATCAGAATCTCTTGGAAAGAGCCTGAAGCATGTTGAGCAACGCTAAGTTAAGCAAGGAGATATGGACCACAGTCATTAATACGACTAGTTACTTAGTGAATCGGTCTTCGTCTATGTTTATTGGTTGTAAAATTTCAGAGAAAAAGTGAAGTGGTCGTGATATAAACTACTTAGAGATGCAAGTATTTAGTTGTGATACGTAGTCTCATGTACCATCAGTTGAGAGAAATAAGACCAAAGGGTGAAAACATGTATCTCTGTTGGCTAAAATGATGGTGTGAAGGGGTATAGGCTGTATGATCGGGTCACATGGAAAATCATGATTAGTTGTAACATCGAATTTGAAGAGGACTCATTGTTTAGTAAGAACGAACATAAAGAAATGGAAAAATCAAAGGTAATTGATGTTGAAATTGAAAAATGTGAGACAGAGGTTGAAGACAAGCAATAGACAGAGGTACAGGAGCAAGTGAAGCAACCACCTATGAAGAGAAATCCACTTAGAGATCACAAATTACCGATTAGATATAAAGATGACTTGAATATTGCTAAAAGTGTACACGAACCAAGCTAGCTTGGTTAGCTCGCTTGACTCAACTAAAAAAAGCTTGATTTGACTCGGTTCAAAGCTGAGTTCGAACCGAGTCGAGCTGATTTTTTGAGCTCAAAAATGAGTTCGAACCAAGTTCGAGTTGGCCCCAGCTCGACTTGACTCGGATCGAACCTAGCTCGAATCAAACTCGAATCTAACTAATTTGGTGACTCAGTTACTTTGATATTGATGTTGCTCACCAAGTATTTGATGAAATGACTCCAAGAAGTGTGGCTGGTGTTCACTCCCCAAGTATAGGGTTGTGAAGTAGTAATAAACTCGGTAAGACCGAGGTCGAATCCCAGAGGACTGATACCTGTGCGTTATCTGAAACTAAGTAGAACTAGAATTGGACTAAGACGTAATCTAAATCAAATGGAATTTAATGAATAATTGTGGAATAATTATCGAAAACTTAAGGAATTCAGAGGAAGGAAACTAGGGATTCAGAGGATCCACTTGTAGAGATCTGGGAGATCTTATGCTTGCATCAAGAATTATTGAATTTAAGCTGAACTTACTTGATCTGGTTTTCAAGAGATGAAAGGTATATGAATTAGAATGGATTCCATCATCTAACCATGCCCAGGAGACAAAGCAAACAACAGGATTAAACTAATTATCAACCAATCAATAGTGCATAAAAGTTAGGAAGGGTACCGTCATCCGACCATGCCCATGAGATGATGGTGAACAATAGAGCTTCCTGACGTCATAAACATAAAAGAAAAGGAACATGCTCAAAGCTATCACAGACCCATTGTAATTTCAGTTACAATAGACCATTAAAAACTACAAACATCCCTTAATAATTAAACCACAATCAAGCTCAATTCACAATTAAATAATTAAATCAACAAATAGGGTCTCCCATCTCACTACAAGCTTCACCTCTTAGCCTTAGCTAAGAGGTTTAGCCCGTCATGATGTGACTAACCTTAAACAAAAAGGAAAAAAAAACCTTTTCCTCTCTATCTCTCTCCTTGCTCCACGTCCAGTCAATCTCCCTCCTCCAGCGTGCTCCACGGCTTTTTCTTCTTTTCTTCTGTTTTCTCTCGCTTCTCCCCCCTCCTCACGTTCCCTCTCTTTCTTTCTTATAGACAATGCAGGGAAGGCGGTGGAGATGCGTTAGTGGCCAAAGCCAGAGGCGGTGGAGAATTTTCACAGCAACAGTGCCGCGGATCTGATTGCAGACTAATTTACGTGCACATGAAGTATCTTCTAGATGCGAAACCAGTTAGGTTGGGGCCGAACCTGTCCTATGAATGTGATAGACGGATTGGATTACCCAGTTCGATCGCAGGGGTGGGCCACATCAAGTCGCAATGGCGAGGCTGCCTGTTCACGTGCGCAACGGGAAATCCCATTGATTCCGGGATTTCCTACGAAATTACTTTCCGTTTTCTTTTTCTTTCCAACCTTCTCCATGCGTGGCCCATTCCCTACAGATCCTATAACTTGATGGACGATCTGCATCATCCGTGAGGTCCCACCATCTTGCAAACAGGCCCTGTCCATCAACGCCGGGGTTTTCTACTGAGAAAGACGTATATTCACTTATAGATGTCCACGAACGATCACCTAGGGTCCGCTCAAATGTGGCCCCTAATCACATTAGATGGTCTGGATCATCTGAACGGATGACAGTGACGGCCCACAACGTCCATCAAACAGACGTTGTGCGTCTGCTATATGCGGCTGCGAAACAGGGTTGCTGTGCGCGGCTGTGGATATGGGAGGGATATCTCCTAATTTGAATAGGAGCCCAGTGCACAGCTGGTGCCTCACTGTTGGTGTGCTTACACTGCACGCGGGGTCCCCTCGTGATGTATACGAGAAATCCGCTTCGTCCATCCGTTTTGACACCTAATTTAAGGGGTTGAGACCAAATTTGAAGCGTATCCAAATATCAGGTGGGCCCCAAATCACTGATTTATGGGCTGATCTGTCCATTGGGCCACTTTCGGAGGGATCCACTGGCTGAAATTTGACGTGTACGGTTAGTTTTTGGTCCTTGAACCATGTATAAATTTTCACGCCAATCGGATGGCGAGGACCCTGTGATCTTGCGTTCTGCGCCAGTTTCGGGCCTCTTTGACGTGAACGGCTTTATTTCCTCGGATCCCTGGTGTGTAATTCCACCAATCTTGGTCTCCTAGGGTCCGTCTCTTGCCTTGGTGACTTCAGACCATTAAATCTATGCTTTTAGTACCCTTTCCTAGTCCAGGCTCGTGAATACGCCCTGCATCACAAACATGATTAAATCAGGCCGATAAACAGTACTATGTTTGTAAATCCTGGCAATAACTGGGGTCTGATATGTAATATTCGACCCTCAATAGCTGGTGGCAAGGAAGGTATGTATATGAAACCAACACCCTTTTTTTTCATAATTTTTATGTTGCTTAGAAGGTGTTTGATAAAATACCTGTAAAACCATTGCTGCCATCTCAAATACAGTGAGATTTTGAAGGTGCAGTGCATGTGTTTGTGAAAATGCTGTAATGGAGAACTTAGCTCAATCTTGGCTCGAACTCGGCTTGAACTGGCCCGAGCTGCTGATCGAACCGACCTGAGCTGGATAGTCAGGCTCAAGGATCGAGCTGAGCCAAGTTTGAGCTGTGGTCAGCTAGTGGCCGAGCCGAGTCGAGCTTAGGCCAGCTCGACTTGATTCGACTTGACGTACACCCCTAAATATTGCATTCGCCCTCATTATGAATGAGGGGGATCCATCTACCTTCCAGAAAGCATTGAATGACCTGTATACCGAGAAGTGGATGATAGCAATGAAAGACGAGATAAACTCTTTATGCAAGAATGAGATGTGGGAGTTGGTGGAGCTTCTTGTTGGGCGTAAAGCAATCGGTCCAAGTGGATTTATAGGAAAAAATAGGACAAATACAGGACAAGATTGGTTGTGAAGGGGTATGCTCAGAAAGAATGCGTCGACTTCAATGAGATTTTCATACCTGTTGTCAAGCATGTATCTATCATGCTTGTGTTAGCGTTAGTTGCCCAATACAACCTTTGATTGGAATAGATGGATGTAAAGAATGCTTTCGTACATGGGGGTTGAAATAGCAGATTTACATGAAGCAGCCAGAGGGCTTCAAAGAAAAGGGTTTAGATAATAAGGTTTGTAGGTTGAAAAGGTCGTTGTACGTCTTGAAACATTTATTGGGCAGTGGTATAAGAAGTTTGATACTTTCATGATGAGTCAACGATTTAGTAGGAGTGAATATGATCATTGTGTCTACTTTAAGACATTAACTGATGGAGGATTCATTTTGTCGGTATTGTACGTTGATGATATTCTTTTCGTCAATAAAAGCATATCCGAAATCAACATAATAAAGACTCAATTATCAGGGACATTCAAAATAAAAGATCTAGGGGCTGTAAAGAGGATTCTCGGCATAGACATAGACAAAGATAGGGAGAGGAGAATGTTCCAATTATCTCGGGCGGAGTACTTTGAGAAGGTATTGGTAAAGTTTAGGATGAACAAAGCTAAACCAGTTAACACACCCATGCCTCTCACTTTAGGCTTTTTTCGAAGCGATGTCCCTTTATAGATGAAGAAAAAAGTAGGTTATGTCATCTGTGGCCTATTTAAGTGCGGTTGACAGTTAAATATGTGCCATAGACTTTATAAAACCGAATATTTCATATGTAATTGGTGTTGTGATCAGATACATGTCAAACCTTAACAAGTAAGGTTATGAGGCAAGGAAATGGCTACTTCGTTATCTACAAGGTACAAATGGACTACATCTTGACATTTTAGAAATCAGCGGGAAAGTTAGTAGGCTATGTGGATTTATATGACGTAGGGAATGTGAATAAAAGAAGGTTAACTTCTAGTTGCTCATTTGTATTAGCAGGTGGAGCAATCAATTAGATGTCGAACCTTCAGTCTATTGTTTCTTTTTCCATAACAAAAGTTGAGTATATGATAGTGACAGAGGTATTTAGGGAAGGTGTTTGGTTGCATGGAATGATAAATGAACTCGGGCTTCAGCAGGAGGCCATGCCGGTTAATTATGACAGTAAAAGCGTGATCAATTTGGTAAAAAGTTTGATTTACTATTATAAAACTAAACATATTAATATTTGTCATCATTTTATCTGACAATTGCTTGAGGAAGGCCATCACTCTTAAGAAGATTCACATGAGTGTGAATTCGACAGACATGCTTACTAACACTACAACAAAGTTGGCCTTTCCCGGCGGTCAAAACTGCCGGTAAAAGTTTTACTGGCGGTCAGGCAACTGCCGGTAAAGGCTCCATCGGTAAAGGTTTCACCAACGGCCATCAGCTTTTACCGGCGGTTTTGCAGGATGACCCTATATCGTCAGTTATTTATTGCGATGGCTGAAAACAATAAAAGGCTACAAATAAAATCCGTAGCTATAGAACCAATGGTTATCGATAATCCATAGCTATTGTAATTTTTGCTGTTTTAGTTTTTCCTGCCCACGTTCACCACTGGGAAAAAAAAAGAAAAGAATGCAGGTAAATCAGTAATGTGTACAAATATAAATGTATAAAGCACAAAAGAACTTAATTCAAAATCTTTTTTTGTATAGAATAATTGTAAGCAATACTTAGTTTTCATCAGATGAACTACAAGAACCTAGTGTGTTAAAGCAAAAGAAAAAGTGTAGAAAGATCTCTCTACACCACCTTATTTACAATGTTACAGGTGAAAGAACCACTCTAATAATACAACCCAGGCCCACTTAATCCAGTCAAAAAAAGATCCACAAATATAAAATAAATAAATAAATAACATTGCAGTAAATAACAACAAAGATGTTCTTCATGTTCAGAACTTAAAAGGTAGAAATAATACTGATAAGAGAACTTGCAACAGAGTCTATCTTCTGTACTAGTTGGCTGGGTGATGTTGGTAGTAAGAGCTAGTTCATCTGAGGCTTATGTACTTCAGTTGCTGGATCATTTGACTCAACCATGCTGTGCTAGCAGCTGTATATTTGAGATACTGTCTGCTCTCTGTTTGTGTGGATCCTGCTGGTTAGATGGAATTAATGTGCCCTCTTAGGCAGTGGTAGTAGCATGCCCTTCATAAGGTGATTCCATTCAATTTGAAGCATTTTAGCTTGGTAGACAAATATAAAAAGCAATAAAAGGTGCATTTGGTTGCACTAGATATCAAGAAATTTAATTATTTTTGGTACAACTAAACACAATAAAAGGAGAAGATTAAAAAGATAATAATAATAAGAGTTTCAAACCATGAAATGTTGAAGAATTTGGGTGGGCTACAAGGAGAAGAATGATGATGCTGGATCTGAGCTTCAGTTTTCTCACACCTCAGTCCTTTTCGTGAAGACAAATGGATTATTTTATTTCATGGGTTGTGGGTTATCAGCTTTTGGACTTTATAAAACGGGTCGCCATCCGAACAGCAAGAGGTCACAAGCACAAAACACCTAACCCATCTAATGGAAATTAAATTTCCAGCGGGACAGACGGCCCCATGTGTTTATTATTATTGATAACATGGACATGATAGAATGGACACCTGCCAATTTTAGGCGATCATCATATGTGGAATAGTATATCCCTACTTGTATATAGCTTTAAGATCATCTGGGATTTCTGGAATCTTAAGAACAGACCCATCATCATAAATTATCTTGTTCTTGAGAGCAGGAGACCAAAGACCCATCTCAGTTAAATCATGAAGGTGTTTGTTCACAGCAACAAATTCACCACTGAAAAAATGAAAAATATTAGATACGTAATAGTAGATGAATGCTCATTGAAAGGCATGAGTAACATTATCAACATAAAGAAATGCAGACCTTAGAATTTCTTGAAAGGCACAAGTAACATTACCAACATGGGGCGTGTGGAGAACATCTAAGCCATGCAAAAGGTGAGGCCCATCATGAAGTTCCCCTTGGATGAAAATTAAATCAATCCATTCACCAGGTGTGCCTCAATTGTACCTTTGCTCTGATCATAAGATGCCAATTGATTTAAGTGTGTGGCCCATCTGATTAAGTTCTGCACCAGATGCACCATTCATCTTCTCTGTGATCTTCTTCAGATCAATCCCACGCATCAAGTCCATCTTCCTCGAGTTTATTTTCAAGATATTGAAGCAGGACTGAAAAACAATCAAACAAATGAGATCAGGACGTCATATGTATTGAGCAGAATTTCACACAGTAGCTAGCGAAATTAAAGCTGGCATTGGTGGAATTATTAGGAGAGATCCAAATGATGATAGAAGATTCAACTATTAAGCTTCATGTTCCTGGGAAGAACTAAAATGTAGCTTATACCTCTTCGTTGGGATTTGGGAATTAAATCTTCCAATCAATCTAGTCAGGCCTGAGGAGGGCTTGATCCAGAATATTTATACAGTTGGTAGCCATCAAAACCTGGATAGAAGATAAATTCTGTATGACTATGATATAGAGATAAAATAGAACTTTGATGGTTTCAAGTAATTCACAAGAAAAAAATAAATATAAATATTTTGATCTTGTTGGATCTCTAAATCCATCAAGTTGATTGAGAAGCTCAAGCATAGTACGCTGAACTTCACTATCACCATAGCCAGTCCCCGATTCCATATGAGCAGATCCAATACTGTCGATCTCATCCATGAAGATGATTGAAGGGGCATATTCCCTATAAAAACAGTAAGAAGCGACAATTCAGTATATATCGTTGTGAAGAGCAACTTTAGTGGACAGTGTGATCTGTCACTACAACAAAAAAGGCCTTTGCTTCACCCCCAATTCATTGAAATACCATGTATTCCAAATAACAATTGTATGTCAACCATCAACTGATAATATGCATATGCAATGAACAATCAGTTTTATGTGAATTTTCAAGTTATTAAAGCTTGACAAAGAGCATGATCATTAGCCCTGCAAATATAAGCAAACTAGCCAACTGCGTAGATCCTACACGTTCAAGCTTTGCACAGTGCCTTTTGATGGCCTACATTCTGGGACTCCATTTTTTATTAATCCCAACAGAAGTGGCAAGTAACTTTAAGAGCCTGTTGAAGATCAGCCAATGTTGAACCTCCTGTAAACATCAATTTCATCTAGTTCTATCAGTGTCATGCTTAATCTAACTGACCAAGATTTTTCTAGGTTCAACTAACCATGGCATGTCATTTAGAGACCTATGCAAAAACAGAGGAAGTAAAAGTTGAGGAGCTTATAAAAGCAGTTGTAGACTTAGGTATTATATGTTCTATTTACCAAAAACATGCTGCTTTTTAATAGAACAAACCAAGAAGAAAAATTAGGACATACATGGGTTACCTTAGCATCTGAAAGCTAAAAAGAAAAGTCCCACTCTTCGAAGAGTTATACACCATTGATTGGAAAATTGTGTTAGAATCCTTATGCAAGGGATGAGGAGCAAACAAGGGAAATAAGGGTCTCTACTCATGGCTTAGTGGTAGACTCACTAGAGTTTCAACGCTAAGGTCATGGGTTCAAGTATACACTGTGGTGTGTGGTTAAAAAAAGAAAAAAAGAAAAGAAAAGAGAGCAGTGGGTGAGGCATTGGAACTAACCTCTCCTGACATAATTTAGTTTTAGTTCTGTAGAATATAAATGACAATTGACAAGTCACCTGACATCACAGGTCTAGGGGTTGTACGATTCTCGTGCGATGAGACTTTTGGGGCATTGCCCATTCCACTTGTACAGATCAAGGTTGAGAACAATGCATATCCTTGAATCATCTAGCCCCATATGCAAATAAGCGGCCACTACCAGAAAAAGGGGTAAAGGCTAGGGAGTCCATAGCATGGCCATAACAATCGGTGGTGCAACTAACGGTTAAAAAGCTATGGCTACGAATTAAATCCGTAGCAATAGGTACCATGTACATACAGCTACAGATAATATTTGTAGCTAAAAGTAGAATGAAATCTGTAGCACATTGCTGAAGTTAGTATTAGCTACGGTTTTCTAAAACAATAGTTACGGATAATATCCGTAGCTGATTTCTATTTAAAAAAATATTATAATAATGGTGTCTGTTACCATTGCAAGTACCTATTGTGATTGATCAACTCATCTAAGCTAATGCAGTTAATGCTGCTAGGAATAGTACATAAAATGAATCAGGAAAGAAAACAATGCATTCATATTACAAATAGCAATCAAATCGTGTGCAGACACCCTTGTGGTGATTTCCATTGTACTTACAAAGAGGCAAGAAGGCTTTAGTTCCTAGCACACATGAAAACATGATGTTCTAAGGAATCCCTGAAAGAATGCAGAATATACATTAACTCCTGATCTACACCTTACAACCACAAAAACTACATGAGAATGACATACATGATAGAGGAAGAAATCAATTCTGCCAGGGGGATTTTCAGAACTATTTTCCCGTCAAAAGAGGAAGCTCTGCATAGAGACAGAACTAGTGGAATGTGACTTGCAAAACCTCAATCGACGGGTTGTAAACGAATGGAATAGGGATTGACATGGATGGAACCAAAAGCAAATGGCAGTTCAGCTAAGAGAGTAAGCGGGGCCCTATCTCAGCAACCACTCGAGCTTGGTCCTGAATGCAGGGCCTGGTCATTTGCACGTCACGCATGAAGTGAGTCCTCGCTTTTGCATACAGAGCATCTCTTGATGCAAAAAGAATGACAACGTGCCACATCATCATCATAAAAGAAAGAATACAAACTCCATTCATGGACACATCCATATGCACATGCATGACATACCAACAAGCTTCTGAGCTCGAAGAATATTCTGCCATCTTTTCCACCAGCATATGGAACAAATGAAAATAAGTGCAAGTGCTATAAATGCCCCCAACGCAATGCCTGCATTGTTGGTAAAACTATACATGTCAAACAGTGATTTTAATAATACACAACATAAGCTATTAAAAATTAGGCTACACTACAAAAATAGTTCATCAGTATCAAAATGATGCTGACTCACATCCAGTGTACACATGGAAAATATGCTACTGAAACCCGATCGTCAAACTGTCACAACCCACCATGATCATGGATGGAGTATAAGGTTGAGAATAAGCGTATTTGACAATCTTAACCATCATCGTTTGAACAACTCACTTGAGCCATTGATCATTGGATGGCTATGATCTTCTGATCAGTGTGACTTTCGGCCTCTATGCTCCGTCCACAATGGCATGATGACTTAGTCATTATGGACTTACAAGGATGCCACATGCCCAATGGATGAGTCACCACCATTTTGAAAGTGATGCCAAACTAATAACACTAGTCTGACTCTTAAATAGTAGTTATCAATTGTCATGGACTACCTCAGGCATTATATTTTCACAGGCATTATATTTTCACTAATTGAAAGGAAACATAAATACGGCCTCATAAGTTAGTAATCATCCTTATAAATGACAGCTTGCTTGAAGCTAGCTCTATGGAGAGGCCGTCCTCTTGAGTTTCGCAGGGACTCTTCCAGATAGAGAGTTTCCATTAAGATCCCTGCACCATGGATCAAGTTCAACTTATTTGAATTGCCTGTCATGTACCAAAATCCAATGAAAATCAAATGCATGAGAGATTTACGTGTATTCAATGTTGAAGCAAGTTCCCAGCTTAAAAAATAAAAATAAAAATAAAAATAAAAATAAAATGGTTGAAGGAAGACATGTCAGAAATATATCCTGCTTTTCAAAATGAATAGCAAATCCTCATGAAAAAAAAAAAGCATTTAATCAATGTAAGCTTCCAACCTTACCAGCAAGGGCATCCAAAATGCCTTAAAAGAGCAACCACTGCCATTCCCGGCAAAAAAGAAGAACAAAAAAGCGTGCTAATGGTTATTACAATCTCAACGAGCATGTCATCCTGTATGCAAAATCCAATGTCAGATTTTCGTTCCTCAAAGAACATGCAACGATAATCACCTGTCGTTTACTTGTCTCAAGAAACTCATTAATTGAAAAGGCAATCCTGCATTCAGAGTGGTCACATATGGGTTTGATACACTTTACATTATAGAGGTATGATTAATGAAAATTATTTGTTCTCATCGTTATTCAGTAAGTTCAAACTGAATCTGCCTGATTCAAAATTTTATGCATTAGAATAGTTTAGGGAAAGAATAACAACAGCTCCTAATCCCCAAAATGGACAGGGAGCTTATGTTATGGTTCTACCTAGCAAAGGACACGTGCAATCTGATTTAAGACGAACAGAAATCACCCAAACATGTATTCTCAAAAGAGTGAAGACATTATCTGCTGCATATTCATCAGCGCAAAAATAAACAAATTGTTTTCTGTAAAACCATGCAATTTAAGCTACAAGCACAGGAATTAATTGGTAACGGCCCATTTGGATGCAATATTGTTGAAGAATTAATATAAAAATCTCAGGGAAAATCAGCTTAGTGTAGTGATGATGTGGTCATAAAGAATGATGATAGTTCTATAGTATCTGATAAGATCAAGACTAATGGGGACATCACGTGTACACTTGTACACACACCACCCCCCCTACGCACGTATGTACGCAGAAGGAGGGCCCCATCGATTTGGCTTAATGACGAAATCCATGGAGGGCCTTCTAGCTAGAAGACGAAGTTTGGTTCAAAAGGTGAGCCCGATAGTCAAGAAAAGCCCATCATGGGATCTCATGATCGTGGCCCACTCGTCGGATTGATTTCTTATTTTAGGTTTTGCTTATTGTTATTATTTTGAACATCGTGAATGCTTTAGATTTCTTTGTTTGGTTTTTATTTTAGTTTACTTCATCGCCAAGTAATAGGTTGCGCACATGGTGTGAGTTTTTGGGGTATATGGTTTTCCCTATAAAAAGGTACCCCTTGTAGTTCTTTTCATTCATTCAAATTTAATAAAAATTTCTGCTTTATTTTTCTTCTCTCTTTGTGAGTTGTGGAAGAATTCAAAAGTGGATGCGAAGCCCTCCCTTTTCGAAGGGCTAACTACCGTGGTGCGAAGCCACATCTATCCCAATTCACCCCATCTTTCATCATCTCTTTTTTTTCCATCTTCTACCACCATCCGTGTTTCAAATTCGTCTTTTGTTGCATCAATTTTCTTCATTACAGCAGATTTTCAGATTTTGGCCCTGCGGGAGGTCAGAAACTTCGACGGAGTACTACGCACAAGCGGCCCTTCGGATTGACTCGAAACTTCGAGGTTTTAGAGCCTACCCCCAGCCGACCAGTGTCAAGGAGGGCTTTCTTGAAATCGACGCCCCCTCGCAGGTGCCTCACACGTGCGACCAGGCACCTGCGTATGTGCGAGTGCCCCATGCCCGCTATCCACACGCGGGAATCGTCTTTGGTTCAGGTTTTTATCCTCTTTTGCCTCTTCATACATGTTTTATTCATAAACCCTAAACTTAGATTGCGTTTTTCCTAATTTGTTTGCCGTTTTCATTACCTTGGGGTTCCTTGAATTGAAATTGGGGAATCCTTTGGATTATGGACTGATTTTTATGCATGTGTTGTTGATTTCTATTTCCCTTTGACATCATTTGGTTTATAATTTTTATTGGTCCAGTTCTATACTGTGTCGGCCTAGACCCGCATAGATTCCCCTTTTAATTGAATGATTTAGACTGTCATGTGGGATGTGGAATTTGGGTAACTGTTTCTGAATTGGTATGATCTAAGCCTAAATTCTTGCATCTCATACTTAAATTTCATGTCCTGCATCAAATTTGGTATCAAAGCTTAGGGTTCTTATAGGGGAATACATTACTTGTTTAGGGTTAGTTTGTTTAAGTCCTTCATGTATCTAGTCCATCACATGTAGCTTTTAGGAGTCCATAGTCCCTGATATTAGTTGTTGAAATTTTTGTTAGCATGAAGTTAGCAATTTACATTGCTGTAACTCTCTGTTATTCCTTTAATTTGACAACTATATTGCTGGATTTTAGTAGCACTGCGTAGTTTCCCTCATATAGAGTCTCATAGGATCATTTAGTCACATATAGTCATCGTAGAAAGTCCTTAAGTGGAGTTAGCAAGTTGTACGCTCACACGTACGGGTCATGGTTTTGGCTAGCATCCTACACTAAACATGGAACAACTGCTAGAGTCACTAAACAAGTTGTCCCAATAAATTGAGTCGTAGGGTAAGTGCTTGGAACAAAGCATAGATCAACGCCTTCACCAAATAGAGGCCTCCCTCAGGACAAACCCCACCATTAGGGAAGATAGCCAATCTCAGGCAGGTGGTCAGGAGGATTGACTAATGAATAGAGGTGGCCAAGGAATTAGTCATGGGCGTGCACCCATACTCCCACCCCATAAGGGACATCAAGACCATTATTTTGAGGGGTACAACATGTGTGGCCTCGTGGCTAGATAGAGTACACCAAAGGCTAGTGTAGAGTTACCCATTGAGGCCATTTTAGTAGTGGATGAGTTTCGTGATTTCTTTCCTGATGATCTACCGGATGAGTCTCCCCCTAGGAGGGATATAGAGCACACAAGAACTTAGAACACCGTAATACTTACAGCCGAGTTTGCGTTTAATTAGAACACCGTAATACTTACAACCGAGTTTGCGTTTAATAGTTCTATTGATAGGTCCACTGGTCTCAATCCTTATGAAATCGTTACTGGTTATAAACCTGAGAAACCTATTGATCTTATCCCTATGTCATTGTTCCATAGGCCGTTAGAGTCTACAGAGTCTTTTGCGCATAACATTCATTCATGGCATCAAGAATTCAGGTAGAAGATCACTACTAGTAATGAACATTACAAATTTTCTGCAGACTAATATAAATGTTTTAACGAATTCGATGTAAGGGACTCTGTGATGGTCCGCATCATGCCCGAGCGGTATCTTTTGGGGACCGTTCGTAAGTTAAGCGCGCGTAGCGCTAAACCCTTCAAAATTATAAAATGAAACGGTCTCAATGTGTATGCGGTAAATCTTCCACCCTCCATGGGAATTAGTTCCACATTCAATGTGAAGGATCTAGTTGCATTTCGAATTCGTCCTTTGTAGCATCAGTTTTCTTCATTACAACAAATTTCCAGATTTCGGCCCTATAGGAGGTTAGAAACTTCGACGGAGTACTACGCACAAGCCGCCGCTTGGATTGACCTGAAACTTAGGGGGTTTTGGAGCCTACCCCTAGCTGACCAGTGTCAAGGAGGGCTTTCTTGAAACCAACGCCCCCTTGCACGTACCGCCAAACACCTGCGCACGTGCGAGTGCCCTAGGCCCGATGTCCACACGCGGGAATCGTCTTTGGTTTACGTTTTTATCCTCTTTTGCCTCCTTATACATGTTTTATTCATAAACCCTAAACCTAGATTGCGTTTTCCCTAATTTGTTTGTCGTTTTCATCACCCTAGGGTTCCTTGAATTGAAATTGGGGAATCCCTTGGATTAGGGACTGATTTTTATGCATGTGTGGTTGATTTCTATTTCCCTTTGACATCGTTTGGTTTATAATTTTTATTGGTCCAGTTCTAGCCTGTGTCGGCCTGGACCCGCATAGGTTCCCCTTTTAATTGAATGATTTGGACTGTCATGTGGGATGTGGAATTTGTGTAATTATTTCCGAATTGGTATGATCTAAGCCTGAGTTCTTGCATCTCATACTTAAATTTCATGTCCTGCATCAAAGACTCTATTGTAAAAAGTCAAAAATAATTACACATAACAGTAAATTTACCTTATTTCACATATTCCATATAACCTACTTATGAAATGATGTAAAAGTAATCTCCATATACACATAGAAGTACTAAGTAAATACATATACAAAGCTAACCTCTCAGAAGCATCTAATTTTGCCCTTAAATCAACAATTTCAGCTTCAGCGACAGAAAGCCTTTGTTGGCAAGCTGCCTCAGCCTCATTCGCAGCCTTCACTCGCAACTCTAGACTGTGTTCATCCAAAGCACTTTTCAAGATTTTAGCTTGCACCTGAGCTCTACGTTCTGATTCCTTGATTTCTATCACATCTCTGGTATTCATAGTAGAAAGCCTATAACATTAGAATGCATTATATAACCATACACAATATCAGGAAAATTGTACAACTTAAAAACATATCTATAATGAAACCAATCATGCAAAAAGAGGTGCAAAGAAAAATGCAATTTCAGTCCAATGAACTTATCAGATTTTAAATTCTGAAAGTTTACACTCCTATTCCTTCTTAATTTGCCAATTCAGACAATAACAGAAGTGCAGAGGCTGAAATTTTCACAAATTCATAGCATACCTCTTTTCAAAGCAATTTTGTCCATACATATCCAAAAAGATTTGGAGCTCCTGCTTTTGCTTCTGCAGGTTTTCAATTTGCAAATTTCATTTCCTACAGTTATAAATACCTTCTCATTTAGAGATAGTAATCCCTAAAAGTATTCTTGAAAGATCTGTAGCTCCATCTAATTCCAAGGAAAATGTAAAGATAGATGACAGTGAAATTAGATGATAAGCAGGAGCTAAATACAGAATGAAGATTGTCCCAGATCATGAACATACCAGTGCTTTAAGAGTCTTGATCTCTACCATTTGTTCAACACACGTATTCGATGCTCTTGTGTTCACTCATCTACCAGCAATGAAAAATAAATAAATATTGCATGTCTCTGAAGATATAAGTTACGAAGTAGAGAAATAAGATTATCATACGTATTTTGGAGTTTGCAACAAAATAAAAGGCGATAAGAAAAAAGAAGAAGGCTAAATTACTATGTACTCACCTTCATTTCCCAGGCAAAAGACCTTGAGCCATTTCATCAAACAGTTAGCATGCATGAAATCTGAAAGAGGTCAAAAGAGACATAAACAGTTAATAGGCATCTTTTCAGATATTACAAATCCTACGTAATGTGCTATTGGATGCATATTAAAATGAATTGAAATAATTTGTTGAATAAAGTGATAACCAAATTGCAAGTAACTTTCTTGGCATTCGTATTGAGGAATTGAGCTACAAATTGCTACCACATTATTTCAAATTTGACTTCAATGAAGCATAACTACTATTTGAGGCTGCTTCTTATTATGAACACTAAAAAGCATAAACAACATAATTCGGACATAAAAAAACATTTAAAACAAAAATCACTCCATCTGGCAATCATATTTTCTATGGAAACACAGATTGGATTACCTGCATCTAATGAAACCATCGTGGCAACCTGTAGCTCGCTCAAAGTTCTGATGCATATATCCACATCATTCTCACAATCAAACTGCTTTGCCACTCCACCACCATGCTTGCCACAAATAAGTGTCCCAAGGGCCGGAAGAAACTCCAAGTAAATGCCAGTGCATCAAATCAATCACTGTTTTGTATGACACAATCATGCAACTCTAATTGGAATTAGAAGCCATACTTACATCATCAATGACCAATAAAAATCCATGCTTCTTCCGAAGCTCCACAAGTTCAATTACAGGTGTAAAATCTCCATCCATACTAAACAAGCTACAAAATAAGATAAACCATAGTTGCTTATGTAACAAAAATACAATATACCCCTTCAAAGATGTATTTTATGAGCTAGGAACTTCCATACCATCCTCAGGTGCTTCGTACAAATGCAACCCATGTTTTGGTCATCCAGACCATATGGCCCAGTGGATGGACCATGGCTCAAAATCTCCCTTACAGTACAATTCCACTGGTCACCTATGAAGACAATTAAGAAAACAAGTGTAGTAACAGTCCACATTCAACTAAGAAAATGTCAATGATTGAAAAGCCAGCTTCCTGTTGCCGCTTAGTAAGATGAATACCATCAATGATTGATGCATGTTTTAGAGCATCTGAAAATATGGCTACCTTCCAGTAGCCAAAAGAGAGCTAACACTTCCTAGTGTTACCATTAAAGCCATATTGGTAAGTTTTTTTGTAGCAATAGTCCATTCTCCATCAAGATTCAAGATCATGGTCCACTTGAGAAACCATCTCCCTAGTTTTAGAACACTTCTTAAGGAAATTATGCATAAACAAAAATTATACAGAACTCAATATGTGTAGAGCAATAAATTATAAAATGGTGTCTCTGGAAAATAAAAAAGAAACTACTAACCTTCAAACCACAAGGTGATATGGCAAATGTTGGTGCTGATTGGTGGAGGTGGCTGCGCTGGTGAAGTACAGAGGTTGCAACAATGGATTACAGGGGCAGTGGCTGCGGACGAAGATTGTGGTCACGGGGGTTGAAGCTAATGAAAAATCCTCTATATTGAACCAACTCGACCCAAATACACATGATTATTCTTGAAACAAACCTGATTTCAAATTGGGTCTGTGTTTTCTAACTTGAATGTGAGCCAAGGGCCTTGACACCTGTCCTAAACTTGATTCAGGTCAATCAATTTTCGGGTTGACCAAACCCAAGTAGCAGCCACAATAGGGATGATTGATATACGATTACAATAACCACAACACAATGTAGTTACTTACCTCTACAAACTTGCTGCTGACACTCGAATCACCCCCATTGATGGAATCATTGTCAAACACCGATGCTTTCCCTCTTGCGTAGAAGAGAGGGGGAGAAAAGATCAGAAATGGAAAATAAAAATCCTAGCCCTAGAATAAGAAAAGGGGATGATTTAGAAATTTAGAAGGAGAGAAAAGGGGAAAAGAAATGGGAACGAGAGAGGGCAACTTAAAAAAAAAAAAAACTGCAAAGGACATCTTTATAGTAAGGAAACTTCAAAAGTAACAAAGATACAAGAGAGCACCAGACCCACAAGATCAAAATTGTAGCCTTTGGGCCTGTTTGGATGCCCGTAAGTTGGGTAAGTGGGAAGTTACTTACAGGGAAGTCACTTACAGGTGGTGTTTGGGGGAGAAAAATCACTTGTAAGTAACTTACAACCTATAAGTCACTTACAGGCAAATCTACCAAAAAACTGCAGGGGGATGGGGGTGGGAAGTCACTTCCCTGTAAGTCACTTACAGGCTCAATGGTTAGATTTTTAAAAAGAGGGGAAGAGGGAGAAATGCACCAACCCACCAAATCTCTCTCCATCTCTGCAATATCTCGCTGCAGTTACTGCCTTCCGTCTCTTCTCCTCCTAAAACGGTAGGGTTTCATCTATCCTTTTTTTCTCCTTTGAAAATGGGAGTGGTTTGACGTTACTCTATAAGGCACGCTGGCATCCAAACAGTCACTTATACGCACATGCGTATTTTTTCACACGTGTCATGGGCCTCTAATCCGAACGGACTATGTGATGCAGCATCCCATGAAACCGTCAAGGACTGTGGCCTGTGGTTGGTGATCCCGTAGATCGTTTATCTGGTTGGTCTCACTGTAGCCTGTGGTTGGTGATCCTGTGATGTACTCACAGTGTTGGTGAATCTCTTAGATTGCACAGTTAGAATGCAAGTAATTTAACGATCTACATCAGTGTTTGTGAATCTCTTAGATCCTGAGCATCAAACTCCTCATTAGAGAATGAGAAAAACTTTGATGATAGAGTGGGAATGATGATGCGCTGGCCCTTGGAAATTACATCAGATTGCAAAGTTGGAATGCAAGTAATTTAATTACTAGATTTTCTATTAATGTTTTTAAATTTATTCTCAATGCTTAAATTGAGTTATTACTCCATATTATAGATTTTTTGAATTCGTGGGCCCACTTTTATAGCCCACTTGATGATTGTTTTAGCTTAATAATTATCTCAAATATTCATCTTGATGGGCTTAACAAAATAACATATTTGATTCCATGTTTTTTTATATGATTATAACATTTTAGAATGATTCCCCAATCTAAGATATGCTCGATGTGAATATACAGCTTTCTACCTATAAGTAACTTACAGGTTATCCAAACAGAAAAAGTAACTTACCAGTAAGTGACTTACAACTTACATCCAAACAGGTTACCTATAAGTAACTTTCACCTGTAAGTTACTTACAGGTAAGTCACTTACAACTTAAAAGAACTTACAGGCATCCAAACAGGCCCTTTGTGTCTATATATACATCAAAGCATATAGAAAGATCGTGGTGGCAGAGTCTAAACTCACAACATTTAATATCCTTAAAGAGAATGAACACTACTATTTCTTGCATAGATGCTTACTTACCTCTACAAGAATTTATCGATGCTCGCAGTTAGTGTAGTTTTGGGGACTGTGCCAATGATTGCATCTTTCTTCTCGCCATTTTTGAAGATGATGACAGTCGGGATGCTGTGGATTCCGTATTGGGTTGCAATTGATGGGCTCTCATCAGTGTTCACCTTGAAGCATTTCAGCTTCCCAGCATAGTCCCTTGACAATTCATCTATTATGGGATGGATCATGCGGCAGGGACCACACCATGGAGCCCAGAACTCGACAAGCATAGGAAGGTCAGCCCCAAGGACAAGCGACTGCCATGTGGCATCAGTTACAGCAGGCACATCGACGGCTGTCTCCTGCATCTCGCAGATGATCGAACGATGAGCGATCCTCTGGCCCCTCCTGCTCGATGCTAATGTAATCCGGGGTGCATGCATCTGGATCTTCAACCCCCTGAACTCCGGCAACAGACCTGCCGTCTTCTGGCGGGCGACCGAGATGGCGGAGTCCACCGGCGACGAAGGAGATGCACAGTGAGCCGAAACGCGGGGAACGAGAAGCGATTCGAGGACAACAGCCATGGGAAAGGAAGACGAAAGATTGGGCTCGGAGATGCAAAGAATTACAGGATTGCCACTGATATGGAAGGATGTGGGAGAGAGAGGGCACTTGAAAGGAGAAATTTTGGAAAAATCAGAGAGAGAGAGAGAGAGAGAGAGGTGGAGGTGTGGCTAGGGCACGGGGGTGAGGTGGAGGCGTGAGAGGGATGTTTGAGAGGGAATGAAAAAATATACATGCGTTAATGAAATAGAAAGGACCTGCGTGGCTTTTTTTTTTTAATCGATTTAGCTACGGTTAAATGGAATTTAGCTACGGATTAAACTCATAGCTATATAGCTACAGCTTTAAACTGTAGCTAAAATCCGCCATAGGCTGCATCCTTTGCCCAATTTTTTGGTAGTGAGCATCTCTTACCTCCAAATCCGTACCCAAAAACTGCCTGCCCCAATGCATTATTAACATACCGATTCTTATCCCTAGGCATGTATGCAAACAAGATCTCTTCGAATTCTTCCGAGATGAGCTTCTCATCCTTCATTTACCAATAGTAGGTCCGAATCAATGTCATCCATTTGGTTACAAAAATGGCCTTCTTAATTAAAATTAGGAGGAAATTAGTTCTAATAGGTATTAAGAATCAATAGGCAAACTATGTCATTTTCAATTGAATCAGTGGGGCTAGGCATTATTCGGCATGTTCTCTGCTCCACAGCTAACCTAATCAGACATGCATTCGCATGAATGTTGTGAAGATAAAACTAGTCATCTGCCATGAGAGCCACTGATTCATCGCAGGATTGAGGGTTGGAAAACTCAACACCATGTTAAGAAGGTTCGTGTTGACTTAAAGACTCAACCTGACTCAATATTTAATAATTACATTAGGATTATTAAATATTTAATATTGCTTAGATAAGTAATATAAAATATAAATAATGTCATCAAACTAATCAATGGTTAGTTTAAGTTCTTCCCTGCAACAGAGTGCAAGGTTTCAATTCTTATTAACTCAGTTTGAGTTTTTCAGCAACTGTCAATTCGGCGAGTTTCACAAGTGAGGAAAGGAATGGAAAGTGAAATTTCTCCTTCTAAACGGCTCTTTATCCATAACAAATCCTTCCCTTAGAATTGAGTTGCCCTAAAAAACTAACAAAATCAATCATACACTAAAAATGGAGTGAGAAATTCCATTTTAATACATGGTCTAAAGTGGTATATGTGTGGGATCACTGCCTCTCATAAGGTGGATCTATGTTGATTATTCCCCTCCCAAATATCAGGCTAGTCCACTCATGGATGGGCCAAAAAAGTATGAAAGAAATAGAGATATTAAATGTACAATAGCGGTACACATTATTGGTTGAAGCATTTCTTCAAACAACTAACATGCAGATGTTAACAGCCATGGACAACGGCGGATATGGCTACCGTTGCGATGGCTGCTGCCCAAATTTTGATAATCAAAATAGGAAGTGAGTTTGACAGAGATGAAGGGAGAGAGATCGAGAGAGAGTACCTTTGATTTTCTCTTCTTTCTTATACTTTCTTCAATTGTTGGAGAGAGATAGAAGAAGGAACACCACGTCGAAGAAAACAAGGGAAAGAGAGATCGAGAGAGAGGGAGGGAGAGGAAGGGAGAGAGATCGAGGATAGGAGAGGGAGAGAGATCGAGATAGTATAAGGGAGAGAGATCGAGGACAGGAGAGGGAGAGAGATCGAGATAGTATAAGGGAGAGAGATCAAGGATAGGAGAGGGAGAGACGAGATGGTGGGGATGGAGACGGAGAGGGAGAGAGAGACAGTGAGAGGTAAAGAGAGACAGAGAGATAGGGTTTTTTTTTTTTTTTTTTTTTAAAGTCAACTGAGATCTAGTAGTTGGTGATGGCCGCCGCTAAAAACGCCCCGGATATGCCCCACTTTCTTGTAGTGTAAGGTGGTTCCCATATTGAAGTTCTGATTCTATTCAACTTCTTTGGGCTGACAAAAGGTTGATAAATATGGAGTGTGCACGAAAAGCGACAACAATGGTGAAGTTATGATAGAGACAATTAGAGATGGAGCTTGGAACAATAGTTCATGATGATTGAAGCTAAGATGGAGACTGTTGTCAGATGACTTCAATCTGTACATGATGTAGGGGAGGACGTGAGGTCGAGCACCATCTTCCTCAAGAGGATAACTATTCCGAATCCACGGAACTTCTCTGGACTCCTCACAGAGACTTCTCGAATCCACGAGGAAAGAAAGCAGAAAATAGAAATAAATTCTAATAAATTTGAAATTGATTGATGAATAATTAAAAACGAGTTTACAACCCTTTAAATAAGGTACCAAGCAATGAGAAAGAAATCAGAATCAAACTACAACTCAAACTCCTAAAATCTGCGACTTACTATAAATAGTAAACTTACTATTTATAGACGGTCGTGATGTCTACTAGTGCGCAAGGTTTTCGGCCAAAAATAGTAAGTGTCCTATTTGGCTTCACCAAACCGTTCTCCTAATTATTCTAAGCTCTTTTCACGTTGGGCGCAACTCCTAAAGCCCGACGGATGAAGAGTTATAATAAAACTAAAACTTACTATTTATAGTAAAAACGAAATTAAAACAGGGAAATGACCATTGGTCAAGGATTTTTTCGCAATTCCGGGCTGTGCAACTCGGCGTAGCGGGGTTGGTTGGCTAAAGTAGCTCGTTCTATCCCAAATCATATATTTTACGTCAGATAACTCATTCCGGATTGCGAGATACGCCCGATCTAAGGTTCGATGGTCCCGATCACTTTTGTCGTCGACTGGGCCTTTTCTGATCCATCTTGGCCATGAAACTGTCCGCGACCCGCTCTACATCAGTCCCCTCCACTTCAAAAGAACTCGTCCTCGAGTTCTCATCCTGCGCTAGTTCATGATACTCGGTCAGGTCCGCGACGTTGAAAGTCCGTGAGATTGCCATGTCATTTGAAAGATCAACAACATAAGCATTGTCATTGATCTTTCGGATGATTGGTACCGGTCCAATCTTTTTATTCTTTAACTTGTTGTACGTTCCGGTCGAAAATTTTTCTTTGCGCAGATGGACCATTACTTGGTCGCCCACCTCGAACACTTTTTGTCACCCATGCTTGTCCGCTTGCTCCTTGTGCTTTTTATTTGAGGCATGTAGCTTGGTTTGTACCTCCGCATGAATGCCCATGATATTATCACCCATATGTTCCGCTGCAATGCTCATGCATGGGAACTTAGGCAGAGGGACCAAGTCTAGTGTGTGGCGAGGTACTCGTCCATAAATAACCTGGAACGGGAATTTCCCTGTCGAGCGGTTCACCATGTTGTTGAATGCAAACTCCGCTTGAGACAAAGCCAAATCCCACTGCTTTGGTTTTTCTCCTGAAATACATCGAAGGAGGTTTCCCAACGTGTGATTCATAACCTTAATTTGACCATCAGTTTGTGGGTGGTTGGCGCTGCTGAACTAAAGTCACGTATCGAATCGAGTCTACAAAGTTCGCCAAAAGTGGCTTATGAACTTTGTGTCATGGTCAGAAGTAATAGTCTTGGGAACCCTGTGTAGTCGCATAATTTCTCTGAAGAATAGATTCTCCATGTGTGTTGCATCGAGTCTTCTTGCATGGAATAAAGTGCACCATCTTGGAGAAACGATCTACTATCACGAACACCGAATCCATGCCGCGTTGTGTTTATGGGAGACCAAGCACGAAGTCCATAGATAAATCCTCCCAAAGGCCATCAGGCACGGGTAATGGAGTGTAAAGGCTTGTATTATGAGATTGCCCCTTAGAGGTTTGACAAATATAACAACGTTGGACTGCCTTTCCCACATCACGTACCAATTGCGGCCAGTAATACCGTTCTTTCACAAGAGCTCACGTCTTGTCTCGCCCAAGGTGTCCACTGAGGCCACCTCCATGTAGCTCTTGAATTATTTGTTCCCTTAGCGAACTGTTTGGGATGCACAGTCGATTTTTCTTGAAAAGGAACCCGTCTTGCATATGTAAGTCGCTGGGGTGACCTTCTTGTCATCTAACCCATGCGTCCTTGAAGTCGTCGTCATCGGCATATATGTCTTTGAGGCGCTCGAACCCGACAACCTCATTGCTCATAGTGACTAAAAAAGTTACATGGCGACTCAGTGCATCAGCTACTTTGTTTTGTTGCCCTGACTTATGTTTTAGTATGAACATGAATTCCTACAAAAACGAGATCCACCTAGCATGCACACGGTTAATGTTAGCTTCACTATTAATAAATTTGAGATCTTGATGGTCCGTGTAAAGTATGAATTCCCTTTGAATCAAATAATGTCGCCAGTGCCACAGTGCCTGGACCACCGCGTATAACTCGATCTCATATGTAGACCACTTCTTACGTGCATCGCTAAGTTTTTCGCTATAGAAGGCTACCGGCTTACCTTCTTGAGATAAAACTCCCCTAATTCTGACATATGAGGCATCACATTTGACTTCAAATAGTTTGTCAAAGTTGGGAAGTACAAGAATTGGGGTCGTGGATAATCTGCGCTTGATTTCGGCAAAGCTCTTGTCGGCTTTGTCAGTCCACTGAAACTGCCCTTTCTTCATGCAATCTATGATTGGTGACACAATGGTACTGAAATTTTTCACGAACTGACGATAAAATATCGCCAGTCCATGAAAACTTCACACTTCGTGAATATTTGTAGGAACCGGCCATTCTCTGATTGTCTTCACCTTTTCCTCACCACCCGAATGCCCGTGGATGTGACGACAAAACCCAGGAATAATAAGCTATCAGTCATGAAGCTAAACTTTTTTAAATTGAGTTACAGTTTATTTTTAGTGAGCACTTGAAGGACCTTCTTGAGGTGTTCCATATGGGTGGTTTTGTCTATACTGTATATCAAAATATCATCGAAGTAAACCACAACGAACCGCCAAATGAAAGGTTTCAGAACTTGGTTTATCAATCTCATAAATGTGCTAGGCGCATTCGAAAGACCAAAGGGCATGACCATTTATTCGTATAATCCTTCCTTGGTCTTAAAGGCCGTTTTCCACTCATCACCCGACCGTATTCGAATTTGATGGTAGCCGCTCCTTAGGTCCAATTTAGAGAATATTTTTCTACCCTCTAGCATGTCCAGCATATCGTCTAACCGGGGTATAGGAAACCTGTATTTTATGGTGATTTTGTTGATGGCTCGGCTGTTGACACACATGCGCCAACTCCCATCTTTCTTTGGAGTTAATAGAGCTAGTACAACATGAACTCATGCTCTCTCGAATAAGACCCTTACGGATCAACTTCTCTACTTGTCCCTGCAGAATCCCGCACTCATTTGGACTCATTCGATAATGGGGACGATTAGGTAAAGTGGACCTAGGGACAAAGTCGATATGGTGTTGGATATCCCTCATGGGGGGTAAACCATCGGGAATGTCATCGGGCTAGATTTCTTTGAATTCATGTAGAAGGGGCCTTAGTCTTTCAGGGATGTTGGTAGGCTCGAGTTCTTCTCCTTTTACAATTAATGCATAAGTCTGTCTTGTTTCCTTTGATTCTTTCACGAAGTCCCGTATGGTTAAGAGAAAATGGCCCTCTACTTTGGAAGTTTCAGTTGGTCCCTCTGGATCCATAGGGGCCAATATGGTCTTCTGGCCGTCCTTGACGAAGATATATATATATATATATATATATATATATATATATTATCTCGCCCTTTATGAGTGGTGTCACGGTTAGATTGCCAGGGCCGATTGAGTATTATGTGACATGCTTCCATGTCAACCACATCACATAATACTTCATTCTTATAATGTTTGCCACTTGAAAAGGATATGGTGCACCGTTCAGTTACCTTTGTTTTGCTGACCTTCTTGATCTAACCGATTGTATATGGAGAGAGATGATACTCCGTTTTCAATTGTAATTTTTCCACCATGACCTTAGAGACGATGTTCTCGCTGCTTCCACTGTCAATGATTACGTCACAAACCTTTCAATTCACCGTACACCTAGTGCGAAAGATGTTATGCCGCTGTGGATGCACTTTTTTTCTTAGAGCATATAATAGTCGCCTCAAGACGAGCGACTCGTCGTGATCTTACTGAATCCAACCTGAATCATCTGCCTCGTCCTCGGTGGTATGCTCCTATTCTTCAATATTTGGATCTTCATAAGCGTTATCAGCACTACCATCATTGATGGAGAGGTTTGCCACTTTTTGCTGGGGACAAGTATTTGATAGGTGGCCCGGTTGGCCACAATGATAGCAGTTATCGGGCTTTGGCTGAGCATAGGGGTTCGAGATTCTACTTGGACCAGCAGCAGTTGATACACCCCTTTGGGGTCTAGCTTGCCCACTTTCCTAATCTCGGTTCTCAAATGTACGAGGTTGAGTGCATGCTCCTACGAGCTCCTTTCCCTTAGGCTGTGCAGTTTCCTGGGGCAGACCTCCCACAGGAATTCTTGCAGTAGGATAGGTCCGTGTGTTAGGACATTCAAGTTGCGCTTCTGCCCGAATAGCCAACTTGATCGCATCATTCATCGTCCAGACGGACTGCATCTGGACGCGATCCTCGATAGCCATACGCAATCCACCATTGAATCGGGCGACTTGCTGCGACTTAGTCTCGACCAAATCATTATCCACCGCTAGATGGTAAAATTCTTTTACGTATTCTCTCACCGACCGACTATCCTGTCGACAATTTTGGTATTATTAGAATAATACCTGATCGTAATCGCTAGAGAGGAATCAGGCACGTAGTAGTTGCTTCATCTGCTGCCAAGTGCGGATTGGTGCTTTCGTCTGCCTGGTTCGCGCGAGTTGCAGTTGTTCCCACTAAGCTGAAGCTCCTCCTTTCAACTTGTAGGCCACAAGCTTGACTTTCTTTACTTCAGGGATGTCCATATAGTTAAAAAATCGCTCAACTTCAGAAAGCCAATCGAGAAAATCCTCAATGTGTAGTTGGCCATTGAAGCTAGGAATATCAACCATCATCTTGAATTCTCGATCCGTTCGATTTACTTGATCGCTGCCATGTCTGGGGTGTTGGAAGATTATGTAGTCGATTTCCTCCTCACTGGAGCCCCCTTCCTCAAGAATGACCATTGGATGCACTGCCGGTACTATCCTGCGATCAGGGCTATTAATTGGGGGTGGAGGATTACTACTAGGAACATGGAGTTGCCTTAGGTTTTCCGCCAAGAGATCCGCTATGCAGTCGATGGAAGCCTGCAGCCCTTGCATGGCTTGCTGGTTCTCTCATTGCGCTACTTCGAAAGCTGCCGCCGTTAAAGGTGAATTCCTTGGAGCACCGCCCATGGGATTGTTGCCCGACCCGTTGTTAGAAGTCATCAATCTGAGGAGAAATCTCGCTTTGATACCAAACTGACGCAGGGGAGGACGTGAGGTCCAGCACCGTCTTCCTCAAGACGATAACTATTCCGCATCCACAGAACTTCTCTGGACTCCTCACAGAGACTTCTTAAATCCACGAGGAAAGAAAGCAGAAAATAGAAATAAATTCTAATAAATTCAAAATTGATTGTTGAATAATTAAAAATGAGTTCACAACCCTTTAAATAAGGGTACCAAGCAATGGCAAAGAAATCAGAATCAAACTACAACTCAAACTCCTAAAATCTGCGACTTACTATAAATAGTAAACTTACTATTTATAGATGGTCGTGATGTTCACTAGTGCGCAAGGTTTTTGGCCAAAAATAGTAAGTGTCCTATTTGGCTTCACCAAACCGTTCTCTTAATTATTCTAAGCTCTTTTCACGTTGGGTGCAACTCCTAAAGCCCGGCGGATGAAGAGTTATAATAAAACTAAAACTTACTATTTATAGTAAAAACGGAATTAAAACAGGGAAAGGACCATCGATCAAGGTGTTTTTCACAATTTCGGGCTACGTAACCCGGCATAGCAGGGTTGGTTGGCTAAAGTAGCTCGTTCAACCCTAAAATCATATATTTTACGTCGGATAACTCATTCCGGATTGCGAGATACGCCCAATCTAAGGTCCGATGGTCCGGATCACTTCTGTCGTCGACCGGGCCTTTTCTGATCCATCTTGGCCATGAAATTGTCCGCGACCCGCTCTACATTAGTACATAAAAAATGGGTTCGATCGATCGACCACCCTGGTCGATCAATTAAGTGAGCCCTGAATTATATAGATTGGTCTTTGGATAGCTTGGACAATCTCAATTGATTGAATTATTTGGTCGATGATCAATTGAAAGTTTTCGAAAAATACTTGTAAACTCTCTAAATGCTTTTGAGTATGTTTGAGAGCGATCAAACATCTGGGGCATAATTAATCGAGGACTGCTCAATCGATGTCAATAGATCGATACTTAGATCAAGGACAAATGCAATTTTACGTAATTGTGTGATTAGTTTCATATTCCGGGTGTTATGCTATATATGTGTGTAATTATGGGATTAGGGTAAAACAATCGAGGTTTAAACATTTTTTGGGTTTGAAAATAAGAAAACAAGAGTTTTCTGATTGTAAGTGCTTCCATCTCTTGTACTTTTCACATTCATAATGATTGTTATCGCTTTGTGCTATAGTTTTTTCCCGCGATGATTTTTTACGTAAAAAATTATGTATACTCGTGTATGCTTTGTTTGCATTTGCTTATTGTCATGTGATTCAAATTTAGAGTTTGCTTCTACAGTCCTCCAATAGAAAATACCCACTAGGCATGGCCAATATTTAGACCATGTTGTCCACTCGTCCACTCTTAGTGGAACAATCCATTAGGTGATGGCATTAACCAAGTGCACTATAGGCACTGAGGTGTTACTACCTCTAGGCACTTATTCAGGTTAAATGTATTTGAGGCTTTTAAAAGCTATTTCTCGTCCATGTGCCAAGGGTATTTCCTCCTAATTAGAAGGCACAAATCCTGATTTATCTACTGCCAAACCCCTATGTAAATAGTGTGAAACCTAATTTGAAATTCAGTATAAAGACTAAATCCCATTGAGTAGGAAATTTTGAATATTTTTATATATGAGATATAAATATTTTTTTACCAGAGTTGAATTAGAATTATGCCACAGATGTGTTTTAGATTTTTTGAGTGTTAGAAAGTTTTTGGACTGTAATTCTTGTTTGGGAAGATCGTGATCTTAACAGAATCTCATCGGTGAAGTTTGCACATTGTCCAACCATGTGATTTTTTTGTGCAGATTTATTTATTTATTTTTTATTATTTTTTTAATTTTTAATTCGTTACTTACAAACTTAAAGAGTTTTTCATATATATTGAAAATCACGATTGCCAATTTTCCAGGCCGTTGAGCATGTGGCGTTTGACCAGGTCCCAGCGTGTTGTCATATTAACCACTCACGTAACGACATACGTCACTTAATGGATAAGATGCGAAATGCATGTCTACCATGGACATGGTTTAATACTGCACCTGCCTTACCAAGCTTTGTATGGCTCGATTATTTTATTATAGCGAGTAAGCTCTGTGGGGCCACCTTTGATGTATGTGTTTTATCCACGTGTCTGTCCATTTTTTCTGCTCAATTTTAGGCTCATGGTGTTCGTAAGGTCGGACAAACATAGATGAAGGGAAAACACAAATATCAGCTTGATCCAAAACATGTGTTGCCTTGATAAGTTTTCAACGGTGGGCGTTCAATTCACACAGTTTCCGGTGGTGTCATTGGCTACAGTGTTCAATATGCTTCAATTTTGAAGTAATACATTAAAATGAGTTGGTAAAACTGATGGATGGTGTGGATAAAATACATAAATCATGTGGGGCCCACACTGTTTACTCAGTATGGGAAGCGGATTGGGCAGTAACTCACTACCCTAAGTATACTGAGTAAACTCTGTGGGCACTGCCGTTATTTATATATTTTATCCACTCCTTCCATCCATTTTATCATATATAATTTTAGGGCCTGAGCTCAAAAATTAAGTACATCCAAATGTCAAGTGGACCACATCATTGGAAACAGTGCAAATTTAATGTTTACCGTTGAAAAATTCTTGAGAGCCACAAAAATTTTGGATCAACCTTATATTTATGTTTTCCCTTAATCCATGTTTATTTTTTGTTTTGAACATATTGGATGACAAATGAACATCACTGTGGAGCCTAGAAAGGTTTCAATGGTGGAAATATTATTCCCACATTTTCCTGTGGTATGGCCTACTTCAGCTTTTGGATATGCTTCAATTTTGATCTTAACCCCTTAAATGATATGGGAAAACAGATGGATGGCATGGATAAACCACATACATTCATGGTGGGCCCAACAGAGTTTACTCAGTACAATAAGAGCCTATTGAGTAACTCAGTATGCAATCCCATTTACTTGTATGCGACCTCATGTATCTTATCATCAATTATCCTGACCTAAAATTGAATTATATCCAAAGTACAGGTAGGCCACACAGCGGTAAACAATGGCATAATGACGTCTACCACTATTAAAACTTTATAGAGCTCACATTAATATTTATTTGTCATCCAACCTTATTCATAGGATGACACACAAATTGAGAAAAGGAAGGCATAAATATCAGCTTGGTACAAAACTTCTGTGGCCTCCAAGTAATTTTGAATAGTAAGCATTCAATTTACATGGTTCTCCGTGGTATGGTCCACGGTTTTAGGTGGTATGGCCCACTTGAGCTTTGGATAATATGCTTCAGTTTTGGAACCATTATCTGAATTAAGGGGGTAAAATAGATGAATGATTTAAATAAAATACATAAATCGTGGAAGTCCTTGCAAAGTTTAATTAATACTCTGTACTGTACACGCCATCTTTGTGATCTCGGCGTCTTTCTGGGTGCTAATAAATGGGAACGAGATGATAATGTGGATGTGTTGGTGAAGATGGAAACTGTCATCGGATGGATGAGGGAAATGAGGGGAGAAAGCAAGTAGGGATATGGAAGAGGGTGTCTTCTTACATCAACATGATATTGCTGACGGAAGATATCATGGACCAGGCTAGCAAGTAGCCCACCAAAGATGCCAACTTGGAGATAAATGGCCTTTTAGAGAAGTGGAAATTGTAAGCGTGTGAGAGATGAAAAATGTTCTTATAAAAGACAAAGGCTTTTTAGATGGACATACCTTATCTTAAAAAGAGGGTATTTTTGTATTTTCACAATAAATATTGGTATTCCCAAGCTTTATTTTAGTTTGGGGCAAATTTTCAAATTCCAACCTCTACCAGTTAGTTTCAAGTACCGGTGTAGCATCAAGCAAAACATCCATCTCTCTAATCATATCATCATCTAAATCAGGGGAGTGGGCTAAGCATTTCTCTAAAGTGTCAAAGTATAGGTTCAAAAGTGACATATCTTCTATGAATGAGTCAATCACATTTACTTCGTGGGCATCATCAACATCGTCCAGTTATTTATACATATTAAATATATTCAGTTCTAATGTCATGTTATCGAAAGTTAATTTCATGATCCCATTCCTATAATTAATGATGGCATTTGATGTTGCTGGGAATGACCAGTCACTAGAATTTGAGTGCTTGTATCAATGATAGGTTAAGTATCCAAAACAATAAAGTCTACTGGATATTAGAATTTATTGACTTAGACTAACATATCCTCTATCATTTCTCTTGGTATAGAAACTGAATGATTAATAAGTTGAAGTGTGGTCCTGGTGGGTTTTAATTTACCAAAGCCAAGCTGTTCGTAAACCGATTCACACTTGCTCCCAACTCAAGTAGTGCATGTTTAATTCGGTGATTCCCAATCACACAAGAGATGGTTGGGATACCAGGATCTTTATATTTCTGAGGCACATCTTGCTTGAGGATAGCACTCACTTTTTCTGTCAGAAAAATTTTTATTTGAATAATTTGGCGTCTCTTAACCGTACAAAGATATTTCAAAAACTTGGCATATGATGGGATTTGTTTTATGGCATTCAACAAAGTAATATTAATTTTCACCTATTTAAGAACCTCCAAGATATTTTAAGTGTTAGATAAAGGTTTTGGTGAAATTACCTTTGAGGAAGCGGAGCAACCAACTTTACTATTTTTTCGTTTCTTTCTCATGTGCAGCATCGTCAAGTCCATCATCTTTCTTTAATTTCTTTGAGTCTTTAGGCCTCTCAGCCCTCATCGGTATGCTTTTGTCAATTGTTTTGCCACTTCTGAGAGTAGTGATAGACTTTGCCTATTCCAAATAGTGGTTCGAAGAGAGCTCGGGTCACTTATCTCGCAGTGTGGTTTTGGGTTAGGTAGCGGTTAGGCTGGAAAAATCCATTTCTCCCCAACTATGTATGAGTCTAATCTTTGAATGGACTTGTTAAGGTCTTGGAATGCTTGCAATGTGTTCTCATCGAATAGCTCTTGATTTTGGATTTGTTTAAAAAATGGATCATCATGTGCTCTTTTCTGATTTATCAATGGGTTAAATTTGGAAGTAAAAGCCCCTTAAGGATTTATTTCTGTATTAGTGGTTTGCTCATTCCTCCAATTGAAGTTTGGATGGTCCCTCCAACTAGGATTATACGTGTTTGAGATGGGGGCATTGAACGGCCTTTAATAATTGTTCACAACATTAGATTGCTCATGTAACAACTCTTAGAATGTAGGAATTGTGGAACAATTGTAAGACCCGTGTCCTAGTCCGTACCATTCCATTGGCTTCTGCGGTCCTTCACGTCGAATTCCGACAATCCTTGACCCATATCTGACGTTTGCGCACGATCTTAAACCGGGTCCCGCATACCGAAGTCGGTTTGAACCGAAACTTGTATCTTAGCGACTGCTTCGTCGCCGCGGTTCCAACACCGCGACTCGCGCACCGAACCATACCCAGGCCAGGAGATGTGGGCCTGCGTTTATTCCGAAGAAATGCTGTGCGTTGTGAATATCTAGGGAATCTCAACAATATGTCCCATTAATCAATGTCAAGTACAAGCCATACCCCAAGTACAACAACCCATCCCTACCTTTTCGAAAGTCCACTTTCTCTCTCCCCTCACCATCCCTCTTTTACAACTTTTGAAACAAACCCATCCCCTTTTTACAAAAATTTAAACTCACCCATACCTCGTCATTACAACCATCACTCCATCCATCCCTTTAATCCCATCATTTCTTTTTCTCCCTTATTTCTCAAAACACTCTCCCAAGCAACAAAAAAACTCCATACATCCAAGCCTCTCCAAGCCTTCCCAAACAACAAGCGTGGCTCACCCTCTCATCTCTCATCCTCACCATTAAAACCTCATCAACCTCCATCAAAGACGAAGGCAAGGAGTTTAGGAGCTTAAGGGAGCAAGGAGAAGTCCTAGAGGTGAGTGATCCACCGTTGATTTTAATTTTTGGGCCCACTTCTTGGTGGGACCCATTTTGATGAATGTAACATATCCATGGAGGGCCCATAGTGGCGGGCTCCCTCCACTCCACCGATCTCTCTCTATTTCTCTCTATTTCTCTCACTCACTCTCCCTCTCTCTCTTTTCATTGTGATGGTGTGGATCCTACCAATATGTGTTATATCTAACCCATCTATCAACATCAGACGGTGTGGCCCACCCTATTGCAGGTGATGATCCACACCATCCACTGTTTAGATGGACCCAATACACCTTTCTTTATATATATTATATATAATATATGTATGATATATATAATATAATATATATTGTATATATATAATATAAGATATATATTATATATTTATATACATGCAGGTGGGCCACGTACATGTGGGGCCCACCATGATGCTGAGTACATCCATGCCGTCCAGCGTCCAGAGACGCTGGACGTGAGGACGGGCATGGCTAACATGGAGTGTGTGTATTGACATGGGTGTGTATTGTCAAGCTTAAAAAAAAAAGAAAAAAAAGGGTGCTTTTGAGGTGGGCCACGCATGTAAGCCCCACCTTGATGTATATATATAATCCAAGCCATCCATTCCATTCTCCAGCTCATTTTAGGCGTTGAGCCGAAAAATGAAGTTGATCCCGTTTTCTGGCGGGCCTTACCATAGGAAATAGCGGTATTACCATTGAAACCCACCTCGATCCTCTTATTCGCCAAAAACAGGCCATCTATTGGACTCATCTGGTCGGTCTTGGACCGTGGAATCCAATGGCTGGAGTGGATCTGCCCGATGTGGGCTCCACCTAGGAAAATCGGTAGAAAAATCAGATTTTTGAAAAAAAAAACAAAAGAGGAAGCAGCAGCCGCTGCTGCTGCAGAGCTCACAACGGCGCTGCCTACGCCTAGCGGACAGACGAGTTGGCCCTCGCGGCCCCAGTTGTGGGTCCCACCATGATGCGTTTCGAACATCAACACCAGGCATTTGATGGGTCCCCTCGGACCAGGAAGCCACCCCAAAAATCAGCTGTATACAGAACTCAGGTGGGCCACACCATCTAAAATCATGTGAAGACATGCCTAAAACATAGAAAATCACTTGGTGGGGCCTACTTGAAATTTGGATGTGGTTGAAACTTGGTCTGAACCCTCAGCCAAGTGGGACACAAATAATGGGTGGGCTGGATTTGCAAACCACATTACAGTGGGCCCCCTGACCGTGACCCTATGAATAGTTTAGGTGGCAAATAAATATTTCAGTGGGCCCCCGTTTTCCCAGGTCCACGCGACCTTTTAAATAGTTTGGATGTCATATAAATATCACGGTGGGTCCCATGTATATGTTGGATGTCAGATAAATATCACGGTGGGCCCAGGTCCACGTGACCATATGAACAGATTGGATGCAAATAAACAGTACAGTGGGCCCCCAGGTCCACATGACCATATAAATAGATTAGAGGCAAATAAACAGTACAGTGGGCCCTATGGTCCACGTGACCATATGAACAGATTGGATGTAAATAAACAGTATAGTGTGCCCCTAGCTCCACGTGACCTTATAAACAGGTTGCGTGCAAATAAATATTATGGTGGGCCCCCAGGCCTGCATGACCCTCTCAACAAATTGGGTGGAAAATAAACATTTTAGTGGGCCCTAGGTCCTTGTGACCTCATCAGCAGGTTGGGTGGAAAATAAACATTATGGTGGGCCCCACTTATGTATGAATTGTGTCCACACCTTTCATAAGTGTGGACCTCCACTATGAAGTATGTGATTTATCTATGCCTTCCATCCCTATGGGACTTACCATGATGCATATGTTTCATCCAAATCGTCCAACCATTTTGGAGGTTATTTTAAGGCCATGTGATAAGGCCCATCCTGGTGTGTTTGTGGGCCGTCCGTTGGGGCCCACCTTGATTTGTATAAGGTCCATATTATGAGGCCCATTGTGACGTATGCAAGGCTCATGTGATTAGGCCCAGCTTGATGTATTTGTGGCCCGCCCACTAAGGCCCACTTGAGATATATGAGTTCATGGTTTGAGGCCTATTTGATGTATTTGGGCCCTTGGGTCGAGGCCTAACAAGATCTATATAAGGTTCATTGCAATATGTGATTCATGGCAAGTCGTGCCTCGGAAGCAATGATGGTTTGATGTCCACATTGTAAGGATGATGTTGGTTAAATGTCGGCATTGTCACTCTCCTCCTAGGGCCCATTAATAGGCCCATACCTGTAGCATATAAGCTGTCTAGGCCCATCTTTGTTTTGATCAGAGACCATCACCACATAACATGTATAGTATAGATCCATGATTCATGATCATACGCATCATATGTATGCCTGATATGAGAAGTGACTGATCATAGCATATGCCTTTTGGTAGATCGTTTATGGGCTTCCTGATAGGCGGAGCTGCCCCACATGAGCACTCGGTACGTGCAGGATTGTTGCATGTCTGATAGTATGATTCATGCACTTGTATTAGTGTGATTGTGATTACTGTATGCCGTATGACATCAGGGCCATAACCTCTATAGACACATCATGGGTGGTTGGATTGGATACCAAAAATATTGTTACTAAGTATCGGGGCACCATAAATGTCCCTGGGTGAAAATTCCTAAACCTGATGGTACCAGAGGATGACTCCAGTGTCGAGACTGAGTGGATATATGAGCACGCGAGGGCTGAATACCAGGAGACCGCGTCTCCCACTGTGTCATGGTCGATTGGAAAGGGGTGTGGCCTTACTCGCCCAAGGGTAGGGGGCAATACTAGGCTGAGTCTGACCAGCTCGTGAATGGGTCCGCTATCGACGTGCTGGATAGGTATTGACAGACTATTGGTCAGGTAGATAGTGAGGTTTCTTACGCTCACTTGGACCGTGCGGCTGGGAGAGCGGCAGTGCCATTTGGAGTGTACTAAACGCTGACGATTATCCAGAATAAGAACTGTACTGATATATGATGAGGATTAGCATGCTTGAGTTGCATCTCGCATCGCATGGCCGTATTATGGCCGATAGCATTCATATCTTGCACCTCATAGCCTTGGTACGGCTGATTGCATTCATGTACTCATCACCATGATTCCACATTACTCCGACCTTACATTCTGAGCATGTTCATATTGCGCACATACTTACACCACCCTTTAAGCTTTTTATAAGCATATGCACGATTGATGCGTGCAGGTGTCGCCAGGACGTAGCTGTAGCCTCACCGCAGTTGGAGTGTGCAGCCGAGCTTTTGGAGCTTTTGTTGCTTTCATTATATTGTATTTCCCTTTCATATGCACTGTATTCAAAAGTTTTTAATCATAGTGGATTTTGTGATGGTGCTCTTGTTGTTATTGTTTGTGGGTTATGCTCACTACGAATCAGACTGATGATTAGAAACCCTCCTTGTAGGATTCCAGGATCGGAACCTGGTAAATGGGTGCCGGGAGCCAAGAATGGGGTTGTACGGAGGCTGTCGGCGCTGGATTCGGTGATCGAGAATTTTGTGAGCCCGGTTTCTGAGTTCGGGGCGTGACAACAATCTTGCGTCAAGTATATGTTACTAGCATAAATACCACAAACAATTTCAGCGGTCTCATCGGGTTTGACTGTTTATACTCTTTTAAGTTCCATGACTTCGACCTTTCTTATGAGATTAACCACCCTAGCATTAACATCATCTTCATCCCTTAAGACATACCTTCCTCCCTTCTCTCTAGACTTAGTCGGTTTGGATTAATGGGCTTAGATGAGGTATCCCATGATTGCTCATTTTCAGCAAGTACATTGAAATAATTCCACACATCATCGAGATCCTTATTCATAAACTCTCCATTACACATCATCTCTATAAATTATCTTATGGGCGAAGTTAGTCCATCGTAGAAAAGGCTTATTACCTGCAAAGTTTCATAGCCAATGTGAGGACAGGAATTCAAAAGATCATTGGATCTCCCCCAACAATGGAAGAAGGTCTCTTCCTCTTTCTGAGAGAAATTTATGATCGCCCTCCTATGGTATTAGTCTTATTAACCAAGAAGAACTTTTTAAGGAACTCTTGGGTCATCTCAAGTCCATGTCCTAAAAGATCTCAGTCTCAAGGAGTGTAACTTAGACTTGACATTCTCCTTCAAAGAGAAAGGGAACAACTTCAGTCTTAAGGTGTCTTCAGACACGTTGTGAAAGTGCAATGTTGCTACAATCTCATCAAATTCCTTGAGATGTAGATATGAACTTTCAGAATCAAATTCATGAAACTTCAGGAGTAGTTGGATCACTCTCGGTTTGGAATCCACATTTCCTGTATTATGTGGAAACACCATGTAAGAAGGTATACTTACCCTCACTGGTTGTAAGTAATCTCGTAAATTTCTACGAGGAGGAGCAATATGTACACCATTCTCATGTTGTTTCTCTTCAACAAGATGGTGAGGTTGATTTGTGACCATACTTTTTGCTAACTTAGAGGATCTCAAGGTGTGTCTAATCCAGTGATGGATAAACAAATATTTGACTAATCCTCTTTCACTTAAGAGATGTAGAGTATTCTCACATACCCACTTGGGCATGAAACTCTCTCAGTCATAAGACTAAACTTAAACCTACTTGAGAAAAATAAAATTACATAAAAATAAGAAATCTGAAATACTACAGTAAGAAGAGTTGGAAGGATATTACCGAATCGATGAGTCTATATTAGTTTCTACAAAATAGAAGAACAAGGTTAGTATTTAATAATTTAGAAAACCTAATTTAGAAACATAGAAAAAAATTAAACCTAATCCTAACCTATTCTAATACTAATGTATTTCAAAAAAACGCAACTGAAGTCCCTAACAATGGTGTCAAAAACTTGTTATGACAGCCCAAAGTGTAGGGATGCATGTAGTAATAACTCAATGAGACCGAGGTCATACCCACAAGGACACAACTGGAATCGAAGTCCTATCCTATCCAGCCAGATAATGGAGTAATTGAATCATCATTCATATACTTCAAACAGATGTGAACTTCATTGAATTGATTCCTTCATAAAGCATCAATGTATTGATCACAGAGAATTTAAAGTATTTATCATGCCTAGAGTCAATGATAAATCAATTGATTTTAAAGACCAAATGATTACAAAACATGTAAGAGAATATCAATAGTCTTCCTAAGCATCCAATGTGCTTGGAGTCGACAATGGATCAAAGTAAACTGAAAATAATTCTTCATTTAAACTAAAAATCAATGAATTGTTCAACATGAAAACCAAATAATTTGAATCAAAGTAAAATAAACATTAAGAAGAATTACAAGCTTCACCTTGTAGCTCTAGCTAAGAGATTAATCAACCATAGACATGATTGAACTAAAACTCAAACAGAAAAAACATAAAAACTAACTAGGTTTGAAGGATTGAAGAGGGGGAAGAACTCCTAGAGTCTCTACAATTCCTTGATCTAATCCTTTTACCTTAATTCGTGTTTAGAAACTCTTAAAACATCCATTTATATAGCCTTGATTTGTATCAATTTAAAAAATGACTTGATTTTACGCATCTATCATAGCTTCGATGGAACCTTTAATGACATCAAGATCCCATCGAAGATTCCGGGTGAAATCAAGAAACTGTCCAGTAACGAACTTTCAAATTTGTGTATTTTCTCAATGTCATCGAACTTCCTTCGATGGGATTGAACTTGGCTTTGATGACATTGAACATGCCTTCGATGAAATCGAAGAATGCACAAATATGTCTAGCAATAAAATCAGATTTTTATAATTTTATGATGGGATCGAAGGTGGCTTTGATGGCATCGAAGGTGCCATTGATCTCAATGAAGGGTTGATTTTTGCGCTTCCAATTTATTTCACTTTGACTCTTCGATTTTCTTCCTTCCTCACTTAATTTCCTTAGATCTTAGACTCTTGAATTCTTGAATCTTGACCTTCACAGATCCAATCATTAACTTGGTAATTTTTTGAGCATTAAATTCATTCTTTAAGCATCCATTTCTCCTTAGCCCTCAAAATCACCTCGTAAGAAAAAACAAGCGTAATTAGATTAATTAAATGCATCCGTGTTTATAAAACCAATGCATAACAATGAGGAAATATACAATATTTCACTTTCAATAGGATCAGGTGCAAGATGTATTCTTGGCTAGCATCTTTTCATCAAAAAAGGATGTTAGTTTGACTGATTTGGTGTTGACAAAACAAAGGAGGAATGAGACAGTGTAATAGTATATCACCCACTAGAGGTCTTTGGGCCTAGTTCGTACTAACCTTTGTAAGATGAAGAACATATCTAGTCATGCCTGACAAGAATGAGCAGGGAGGTACCTTTTTTCTTAATTGATGTGAGTATTACAACTTTTTATGAGTTTGCCTAAAGCCCACATTATCAAGCAAGTGTAGTTTAGGGGCCTCCCTCACACTTGGATAGACGATGCCATGAGGCACTTAGGCTGTCCGCGCTAAATGTGGTAGACAAAGTGAAGAAGGTGATTGATGCTTACTATAGAATGAATTTTCATGATGATTGAGGTGCCAAAGCATCGGTGCTAGAGAAAATATAGGAAAGAAAAACCTTCTTATGAGAATACATTTCTTTTTGAGGACTTTGCGTCGATGATGGAAAAACTAGTACCTAAAGGGAGCCTTGTATTGACAGATATTGACATTAATTTTGTTGATATTGATATTGTATAGACATTCATAGGCATTGCCACATCCACACAAGAGATACAAGAGCACATATACTTGGAAGGCTTTTAGTAAATCTTTTATTAATTTGGTTCTTATTATGTTATACACTGTGGCATAACTGTAATGTCTTTGAAAAGATGGAATTTTTTTAAAAAAAAACCTACTATTTTTGGAAACTTGTTATTTTGAGAACCTACTTACTTTGATTTACTTGTCTTGACTAAATTAAAGACCTAGAAAGGATGATTTTAACTCCAAAGACAAATTGTTGTTCTCCAAGTACAAATCTATAACTTGGTCTACCATCTATCATCTTGGTCATGTGGGCCACTCAGTTGTGAACCTTAGCAAAATCATAAGTTACCTATTTTTTTTTTTTTTTTTTTTTTTTTATTATTATTATTATTATTATTATTATTATTCACATAAGAAAATTATGATTTTTTTGAGAAATCTATAGTTAAACCATCTATCCAAAATAGATCTAGTAGAATATTCCATAAATTATATATGGGACCTTCATGCATGAATGAATAAATAAATTCTTTATTAATAGCTGTTTTGTGATGTAGAAAATATAATGAAATACCCTAAATAAATATTTTATTTAGTGAGATGTTAACACAAATTATCTCATTGGCTACTTGGTTAAGGGCTTGAGTAGTGGGTAAAAAGTTATGCTTTTAAGTTCTAATTATTACATTGTCTTTTAATTTTCTTATAATGTCTTAAATTGTAAGAATAATGTAACTATTTTCCAACTCTTTTAAAAAACATCCATTAGCTCATGTGGTTAAAGAATTTAAGTGGGGGAGTGAGGTTAAAGGGTTCAAGACCATCACCATGAATAAAAGAAATATTTTCTTTTACTAAACTATGGGAGAGGGCTTGGAATCCTTCATGCATCTCAAACCTCCAATTTGTAGTAAGTGATTTTTTCCCTTTCTTTTTGTTCTTGTAATCTATGGCTAGTATAATCTTTAGGTTTCTTTCTCAATGGTTTGATCTATGAGATGATATGTAGAAATATTGCTTTTATGCAATCTAAGGCTCAATATAAGCTTTTAAATTATTTCGATGAGGATTTTAGGCCCAAGGAATTAATCATTTGAGAAATTCTTTCAATCCCGATTATTTGGTGCAAAAATTGCCAAAAGCATATATATGAGAATGACAGACAACACAGGGGTTGAAGTGGGACCCACCTTTAGTAGAAACTGGATAGGGACCATGGTCCCAAAGGTGGACTATCAATGGGGCCCATGCTGTCCAAAGTGGATATCATGTGGAACCCAAAAATGGTCTCACCATGGGACCATTCTTGGGATGTAGCCATGTGGAATGTGGAGTGTGGTGCCCACCAAAAAACCCTTAGGATGACTAAAAATTCAGCTTTATGACCCTCTCTATATTGATTCTTTGATATTAGCCTGGTTGATGTATAACCATTGAAATTGTTATCTTTTCAAAAATTAAGTTTTAGGGCATATATGGGACCAATGTGGGGCCCACTTGATCATTATGGATCTCACCATGATGACCATGAATATATGACACAGGGAAGGACGTGAGGTCCAGCACTGTCTTCCTCAAGGGGATAACTGTTCCGAATCGATGAAACTTCTCTAAACTCCTGACAAAGACTTCTCGAATCCATGAGGAAAAGAACAACAAAAATAGAAAATAAATTCTATAAAATTCATATTTGATTGATGAATAAAATAAACAAGTCTACAACCCTTTAAATAGGGATACTAAGCCAACTATAACTAGAACTCTTAGAAATCGCGACTTACTATAAATAGTAAACTTACTATTTATAGACGGTCATGATGTCTACTAGTGTGCAAGGTTTTCGGCAAAAAATAGTAAGGGTCCTACTAGTGCACAAGGTTTTCAGAGTCCAAATAGTAAGTATCCTATTTGGATTGAATTAGCTTCTAAATTTCATTGTTGGCTGCTGGACTATTTTGTGCGATTTCGGTTGCACCGAACATAGGTTGGGTCGGACCGAACTTGTCTATTTTCTACTACAGATTTTGTGACCTTTCAAGTCCTTTCTTCAGCTTTTGTACTTAGTTTCCTTGGATCTTTGACATGTGATTTCTTCATTCTTGGTCTCCTAAGATCCATTCTTTGCCTTGGTAATTCTTAAGCATCAAATTCATGCTTTTAGCATTCTTTTCAATCCAAGTTCTCAGATTCACCTTGTAACACGAACATGTATAAAATATACCTTTAAGCATTATCATGTTCATAGAACCAAGATATAAATAGGGGAGAATATTTAATCTTTGACACTCAACACCTGACGATACATATAATATTGATGATTTATTCTAGTTGGTTTTGAGATTTGATATTATAATTATTAAACAGTTTATGTTTTATTTTATAGGAGAATTTTATATTGGGTAGTGAATAATTAATGATAATGTTATTTTTCTTTCAAATATAGTTTATTAAATTTCTTTTCATTGTCTGATGGAAAGTGAGAATGCATATTATATGAATGATGATGGATGATTAATTAATGTTTTAACTGTAGTTACATCCCTTAACTTGAGGTTAGGGTTGGCCATAACCATGGTTCCAGAGTTGAGAGAGTGACAATAAGACAAGAACTCATTTATACTATATAGAGTAACCATTGAATCTAAAAAATAAATAGTTTATAAAAATATAAAGAAAGTAATTAATGGAATGTAATAAATGATATGCTTGCCTTTGTAGCTAAGGAGTAGCTTAATATTGGGGGACCGCGGAAGCTCACAGAGTTGGATCTAGGATAACAATCCAATGGGAGTAAGCAAAAGGGAGAAGTACATAGAGATTTTAACTTAGAAAAACCCTTTCAGGAAAAAACAATGGTACAAAGCGACAGAGGATCACTATGAAAGCAGAATTACAAAGTATAGAGCTAACCCAATTCAAACAACTTCGAATCTCACCCTTGATACACCCCTTTGAAACCCTTGGACGATCAGAACCTTAGAATAGCCTCCCAATTCCGATTGCACTCCAATATATAGCCTTTGGAGGAAACCCAATAAGAAAAGGAAACAAATCACGCAAATTTGCAACTCTGTGAAAATCTGCGCCAATCAGTTCGATGGCATTGAATGCCCTTCGATGTCATCGAAACTTTTCCTTTGATGGCATTGAACTAACACCCAAACTATCCAGAGACAAAACCTGATTTTCTAAAATATGTTGATTGCATCGAGCCATTTTTAATGTCATTGGAGGTGTAATCAAACACCCTTCAATGACATCAAAAAAGTGCCCAGATAGGTTAGCGACCAATTGTAGAAAATCTAGAAAATCTTGATGGGATCAAGCACTGTTCGATGTCATCGAAGGTGACATCGAACAATCTGTTGATGGCATCGATAGACCCAGTAATTGACTTGATTTAATACATCTATTACAATAATCTTTACAATGTCTTTAATCATCAATTGTAAGTGCTATGGTTTTATGCTCCTTTGGTTGTCAAATTTTGTGGTGCCAAAATATCAATCTATATCTTTTGTATTTCATTGGTATATATGATCAAGACATTATATCACTGCTCTAAACACTTTGCTTCAAGTCAAGAACGAAGAACTACTTCAATACATTTCAAGAAATGCAAGTACAAGCTATAAAGAAGTGATCTTGTTCAAGACCCAAGTCAAGGGAAATTCAAGCTACAGGAAGTACAACTCAAGATTAAGTGCAATACGAGCTCTAGAAGATCTCAAGCTTAATGTTACATTAAGAATAGAGATCTCAAGCTTCACAATCTTCTAAGGTTATCTATCATCTGAAGAAATGGTATTTCAATGTCCATACTTCATGTTCCACGTATGAAACACCATAGATTGACCTTAGGGTAGGTCATTTTGAATACATAATTCAAATTGAATCATTTTATAAGTATTTGGTCTATTCTAAGACTAGTCTTGGACCTTGTTCGACTAGTCCTAGCACTGGCTCGACCAGTCCTAGAAAATCCAGGACTAGTCCTAAGTTTGTTGCAATTGTTCAAAATTTTCTATTCATCTACGACCAATCTTGGACTCTATTTGATCGGTCATGTGAACAGTGTTGACTAGTCATTCGACCAGTCCTAGTTCTTCGACTCAAATTACAACAACCAATCTTTGAGTCCTACGACCAGTCGTGGGTATTCCACGACCAGTCGTGGGTATTCCACGACCAGTCGTAGACACCCTACGACCGGTCGTGTAACTGTCTGATTCTATCCCGTTTAAAAATTTAAAAATCTGTTTCATCTACGACCAGTCAAAGGGTTCCCAAGACCAGTCATAGACGTGATTTTTACATTTATAAATAGATGACGAATTTCAGAGTTTGATAATTCAATTCAAGAAAAATCAAGGCATCACTCTGAGATAAGTTTGTGTCTATTTTCAGCTACATTGTGCATATTTAAAATTCTCTTTTGTTAGCTTATTTAATTTGATTTTGTTTCTATATTCCAATCTAAATTGAAAAGAGGAATTGTTGTATTCCTTCTTCGTAGAATCAAAATCAAATATAGCTAGCCCAACCGATTTAATTTAAAATCAATTGGAACCTAGAACCATTTCAAAGTGAGTATTGGACATTGAACCAATTGGTTCTTCTGGGCTGCTACAAAGGAGAAATCCAGGTATTTTACATTTATTGTAAATTTCATTATTTTGATTTTGTTTGAGGTTAAGCCAGAAAAATCTCATTGTGTTGGTTATCTGAGGAGAGCCAGAAAACTTTGAAAGTAGGGTTTTTGGATTGTGTAAGCCCAAGTTAAAAAGACATAATTGTGAAGGTTTTAGGTGAACCTGTGAAACCTATTTTGATAGTGAATGCTGATATCCCCTGTGTGAGGATATTAGGAGTGGAGTAGCTTTGTGGCTGTTGTTTAACAGTTGGTGTACACATAGGCAAACCACTATAATTTCTTGTGTCTTGTCGTTTGAATGTTCATTTAATTTTTCCTATCTTTTATCATTCAGAATTGTGGAATGTTTGTGTAGATGTGAATGTTGAAATATTTACATTTCAAGTACAGTGGGGAATGTTGTAATAATTTAGATTTAAATTCTTGCAATTTATTTCCATTTATTACTATTTATTCATTCCTTTTCTGTTTGAGTTCTTGATACAAAGAACGTTCTAGAAATAAGGTTGTCCTGCCAGGTTTATGGTGTAAGGTTGTCCTTAGAACAACATTTGTATTAACCTCTCAATTCTTGATTATTGAGGTTGCTTTTCATTTTCAACATTTGAATTGATTTCTTTTAATTGGCTATTATATTCTTTTGTTCTGTTGTTAAAGCTTATATTTGGTATAGTCCTATTCACCCCCCCTCTAGGACATATAGCTTGGCCTTTTCATCAACCGTGTAGCTTCTTGTCTTCTTATCGTATCTCTGCCTTGCATCATAGCTCCATCAACGCTTCTCGTGCACACTCCATCCTGCTTTTACACCATCATTAAGCCCAGAGAAGTTGCACAAAACTTCAACTTCTCTGTAGGAACGACCTTAGTGAGAATGTCTATCGGATTCACGCTGGTGTAAATCTTCTATAGAGTTATGCCGCCTTTTTTAAGCATTTGTCGGATAAAGTGGTGACGAACATCAATGTGTTTAGTACATTAGTGATAAACATAGTTTTTAGCCAAATTAATAGTGCTCTCGCTATCACAATTAACCGGCATGACCTCCTGTTAAAACCCTGACTGATTTATCATGCCTCTCAACCAAACACTTTCCTTAAACGCTTCTGTCACTATCATATACTCTGCTTCGGTCATGGAAAGAGTCATCACGAACTGAAGCTTCGACATCCAATTAATTTCTTCACCCGCTAGTATAAACGAGTAACCTGAAGTATAAACGAGTAACCTGAAGTCGACTTTTTGAAATTCACACTGCCTACGTAGACTAAATCTACCTACTATACTAAATTTGCCATTGTTTTCTCAAAAGTTAAGACGTAGTCATTTGTAACTCAAATGTATCGAAGTAGCCATTTCACCGCTTTCCAATGTTGTTTGCGGGGATTTGACATGTATCTGCTCACAACACCGACTGCTTGTGAAATATCTGGTCTTATACAGACCATGACATACATTAAACTACCAACTACATGCATTCGAATAAGACACATGAGACATATCCTGCTTTTCCTCATTATATTTAGGACATTAATCTGAGGAAAGCTTGAAGTGAGTATGTGGGGAATTCTCACCGACTTTGCTTGGTCTATCCCATACTTGATCAACACCTTCTCAAGGTATTCTACCTGAGATAGCCAAAGTCTGCTCTTCTTCCTGTCTCTATGAATATCTATGCCGAGAACCCTCTTTGTAACCCCCAAATCTTTCATCTCGAATATCCCTGATAAGTGAGTCTTCAGTACGTCAATTTTAGACATATCATGACTGAAATCAACATATCATCAACATATAATACTAAGATGATGAATTTTTTATCACTCAGTGTCTTGTAATAGACACAGTAATCATATTCACTCATAGTAAATTTCTAACTCAACATGAAAGAATCAAATTTTTTATGTTACTATCTATTGAACTATTTCAGGCCATACAACAACCTTATTAACCTGTAAACTTTGTTATCTGCCCATTTAATTTCATAGCCCACTAGTTTCTTCATGTAGATCTGTTCTTCCAATTCCATGTGCAGAAATATAGTCTTAACATCTATCTGTTCTAGCTCGAGATCATATTAGGCAACCATTGCTAACATGAATATGATAGACACGTGCTTAACCATCAAGAAAATATCTCTATGAAGTCGATTCTTTCTCTTTGAGCATAACCCTTTGCTACCATCCAACCACTTTTTGGCCCACTGGAAGTCCACCAGCTCCCATGTGTGATTCTTGTACAAAGAGTCCATCTCATTGTCCATAGCCGCCTTCCACTTTTCTACATCAAACTCATCAAGAGCCTCCCGAATAGTAGACAGGTCCTCCTCATCTCTAATGAGGATATATGGAATATTAGAGTCATCTATATATCTTACCAGTAACCTGCGATCACGCGGTGGGTTTTTTCTCACAAATTGCTCCTCCACCTGCTCTTGTACATTTGTCTGTGCATCTGTCTCTGCCTGAGTATTAACTGTGTCAATTTGGATGTATATGATCAACCTTTTCGGTTCCTCTTGCTCCTCTTGATCATTCTTGCGGAATAGGGAGCTTTCATTAAATCTAACGTTACAGCTAGTGATGACCTTGCGTGTGACCTTGTTGTATAACCTGTAACCTTTCACACTAACACCGTAGCAAACAAAAATGTACTTTTTGGCTCTATGGTCTAGTTTATCTCTCTCAACTAATAGTACATGAAAGTAAGCCTCACAACTAAATATGCACAAATCTAAGTAGTCCATCTTATGACCACTTCATACTTTCTCTAGGATCTTACAATTAATTGCCATAGAAGGAGACTGATTCAGCAAATAGCAAGATGTGTTAACGACCTCAGTCCATAGGTCCTTGCCCAACGCAACATTACTTAACATGCATCAGGCGCTCTCTAAGAGATTCTAATTCATTCGCTCAGCCACACGATTTTGTTCAGGCGTATAGCGCACCGTGTTTTGTCTAATAGCCCCTTTATCCTTGTAATATTCATTCAACTCAATGGAAGTAAATACTCCACCATTGTCAGTCCTTAAAACCTTTATTTTTTTTACCTTGAATGTTTTTCCAACATTACCTTCCATTATCTAAATATGGTGAAAACTTCAGATTTACGTTTAATGAAGTAAACCGAAACTTTCCGGGAGTAGTCGTCAATGAATGAGACAAACTTGACAACCCTCTAATGGAAACCTCTAGCGATGACCCCCTTAAGTCAGAGTGCACATAATCAAGAACTCCCTTACAAACATATTTTTCAGATTTAATAGATAATCTAGATTATTTACTATATATACAATGCTCGCATATATCTATATTAGAATTCTTAAAAGCTGGAATCAAACAATGATCAGAAAGTACCTTCATGCCCCGCTCACTCATGTAGCATAGACAGGCATGTCATATATGTGTAGACGTGAAATTCGTAATAGCTGCTATCCTCCACCTATTGAAGTGCTTCCGATCCACCTGTAAAGGTTTTCATGCCTCTGCTCTCTCATAACCACGAGTGCCTCTTTTGTTACTTTAAGGACACCATTGAAGCCGGTGAACTTGCACCCCATTGCCTCGAGTGCATTGAGAGAAACCAAGTTCTTCTTCATGTCAGGAATGTGCTTGACCTTAGTCAATATACGCTCTATCCTATCAAGCATCTTAATGCGCACCGTACCAACAACCACAATATTACAGGCATTATCATTGCCCATAAAGACTTGTCCACCATTGCACTTTTTGTAGTTGGTGAACAAACTCCGATGAAAAATCATGTGATATGAAGCCCCTGTGTCAAGGAATCACCCGTGTCTACGATCATCATACAAGTGTCCAATCATATACATTGACAACACATCATTTATGTTTGTTTCTTCAGCAGACGTATCAACGTTGGCCTCCCTGGAAGAAGCCTCTGAGATTTCAATCTTCACTTTAAGATTTGTTCAATCATTCTTCATGTGTCCAGTCATCCCACAATTCCAACACTTTAATTTTCCTTTGCCCTTGCCTTTAGATTTAGATCTAGATTTTGAAGATCTTATATCTTGCTCAGTATTTCTACCTCTCGTAAGCAGTTCATCAAAAGATGTCCCTATTCCACCATTTATCTTTCTCATAACCTTACCTTAAAGGGATGAGATAACAGTATCCACACTCAAGGACAAATTTCTAGTGCACAATGAGTTCCTGAATGACTCATATGAAGCCGGAAGAGAATTCAACAAAAGACATGCCTGATCTTCATCTTTAACCACTTCCTCCATGTCTAGCAACTTGCAAATCAACTTATTAAAACTACTGATGCGGGCCTCCACATTTCCACCTTCTACCATCCTAAAGTTGAGCAATTGCAGATTTAGGTGTAGGTGATTCTCAAGGGACTTTTTAGCATAAAAGTCCTCTAACTTCGCCCACATACTTGCTGCAGTTTTCTCCCTCAAAACATTGTAGAGAACCTCATCCTTGAGACACAATCGGATAGAGGATAATGCCTTCTAATCAAGAGTATTCCAATCATCATCACTCATAGACAGTAAACGCTCCTCAAGAGCCCCATCTTCACCTTGCTTAGTTAACAGGCTAATCATCTTAACCTTCCATAACTTAAAATTATTTTTCCTGAGTACTTCTCAATATCATACTTAGCGTTTCCCATAGATACTAATCCTTCATATTCAAGCTTGCGCCCCAATGCTAGCTCTGATACCACTTTTTGGGGGACCTTTGAAGCACAGAGTCGGATCTAGCATAGTGATCCAATGGCAGCAAGCAAAAGGGAGAAGTATGCAGAGATTTTAATGTGGAAAAACCCTTTCAGGAAAAAAATCATGGCACAAAGAGACAGATGATCACTATGAAAGCAAAATTATAAAGTATAGAGCTTTCCTAATTCAAATAACCTCGAATCTCACCCTTGTTAAACCCCTTTGAAACCCTTAGACGATTAGAACCCTAGAATACCCTCCCAATTCTGATAGCACATGAATATATACCTTTGGAGGAAACCCGATTAGAAAAGGAAATAAATCCTACAAATTCACAACTTTGCAAAAATCTGCGTCGATCAATTCGATGGCATCGAACGCCCTTCGATGTCATCAAAACTTCTCCTTCGATGGCATCGAATGCCCTTCGATGTCATCAAAACTTATCCTTCAATGGCATCGAAGCCGAGTTGATGGCATCGAACTAACACCCAAACTATCAAGGGACAAAACCTAATGTTTTTGAAATATCTAGATTGCATTGAGTCATGTTTGATGTCATTGAAGGCATAATCCAATGCCCTTCGATGGCATCGAAAAAGTGCCTAGACAGGTTAATGACCAACTGTAGAAAATTCAAAAATTCTTAATATGATCGAGCACTGTTCGATGTCATCAAAGGTAACATAGAACAGTTTGTCGATAGCATCGATAGGCCCATTAACAGACTCGATTTAAGACATCTATTATCACACTTAAAGGGTCCATAGACTAGGGCTGAAAGTTGGGTGGGTTTAACCTGATTGACCTGTGACTGATCCAACATTGGGTTGGGCTCGGGCAGGATGTATAGGTTGGTCTTAAGCTTGGGCTATATAAACACCAACCCGATAAAACTTGAGTTGGGCTTGGGATGAGGTCTTGGGTTACCCGACCCAACCCGAACCCAATCCATATATAAAATTACTTATAAATTATAATTGAGTATGGATTTTCTATGTTGAAGGCACTCCTAAAGTTGCTGAGAAATTCCTAAGGTAATATTTCATGGTTTAGGTGTTGTTTCATGCTTGTGAGGTGTATAAAAGCTTGCAGTCCAGTAACAATTCTTGCCTATTTTTGTTATTTTCAGATTTTTATAGAATTTTATACAGATTCAATTGGGTTGAAATTTTAGGAGGAGATTTCTAGGGACCTAAGTGAGGTACCAGAAAATTTTCAGAATTTTCCTATAAGTATACTTACCGAGACTAAAGGAAGTTTCCTAACATGTCAATTTTCATCGAAATGACAACAAAATTTAGAAAAATTGGAAAATATCCAATTTCAGTTTGGGAAACTTGTTTTTCTTGCTTAGAAATTCATTTAAGGATGAATTTTAGTTCATAAAAATTTTATTTGGGATTTTTGAGAAATTTTCTAAAGGTACATATATTCATAATCTCTAAATTCCACATCTAACTTAACATTCTCAATGGAGAACCTGAATGTGGGTTTTAATTCTTCAACTTCCTAACTTCTTTGGGAATTAAACTAAGTATATGTATCTAATTCATGAACCTATTCTAGCCATGTAAAGCTTATGATGTCCATGCCCTCAAGCCTAATTAATCTCATTCTCATGCTCTGATACTAACTGTAATATCCTGAATTTTCACGGCCAGGGTTTATACTCGTGCTCGTGAAAATCGGGTGTTAATAATTGAATAATTTAGATGCTTTAAAAATCACACCATATTTTTTTCATTTAAATCACATCTAAATACATTCATGAAGGTATCATTCATGAGAATAAAATCGACCATATTGATTATTTCATCACAGTTAAAGAATTCAACAAATTATCAAATGCACTCTCCATGGGAGCTTATTACAATATCGAGTTCACAACGGAAGTATAAAACTAAATCACATTTTTTCAGTATATTCTTCCATAGGGAAATGGTCCTCTAGGTCTTCAATCAGTACATCACCTACATCTTCTATACGGTTAGAGAGGGTCAATGCCCAACTCACAGTGATGTTATTCTTTAAGATTAACAATAATTCAAGCGATTCATAAAAGTAATGTAAGAGTTCTGATACATTTCGCACTCCACTACTACGAGGGGTATCAGCATGCGCAAACAACCTACATGAGATGCATGCCTAGCAAAGTGTGTGCGACTCATCTTACATAGTGATTATTACAATGTAGAATACGATTCATAGAAAAACTTAGATTGCCCCACATTCTCACACTACGAAGATTCATCGGCATGTCCAACGCTACCATGGATTTACGTGAACGCCTCAAGGTAGAACAATAAATGAGTCAAATGAATTACATGACATGATTTCTTCATGGAGCGACTATTTGCGACATCCAATCCCAAAAATGATGTAATATTCATTGCAAATTACTTACATCGATTTGTGCACGAGTACCTAAAACCCATGAAATTACGTATCGACCAAGAGAGTCTCTACCCAGAGTGCATTACGTCCATGATATAATAATTAAATCACTAGTTGTGATACCTTTAATACAGCACATGCATTAAGATGATGTAAACTGAATTATGATGGTTTTAGAATATCAAGATGCATGCCCAAGTTATAAAGGTAGATAGCATAAGGCTGATAAATAAAGAAGAGAGTAGCAATGGCTAACTCATCAAAGAGGAGTGGCAATGGCCAACCCAACAAAGAGGAGAGTGGCAATGGCCAGCTTAACAAAGAGGAGGGTAGCAATGGCTAACTCAATAAAGAGGAGATTGGCAATGGCCAACTCAATAAAGAGAAGAGTACCAAGGGCTAACTTAACAAATTGGTAAATGTAAACAACCTCAAGTGTAGGGTCGCGACGTAGTAATAATCTCGGTGAGACTAAGGTCGAATCCAAAGGTACTAATCTCGTGTGTATTCTGAAAGTAACTAGAACTAGAACTAGAAGAAGATGTGAATCTAATTTTGAAGTAATTGAGAGAGTAATTGTGATTAAAGTAATTAAAACTTAAGAATTCAAAGGTGGGAACTAGGGTTTCCAAGGATCCACTTGTAGCAATCAGGGTGATACTATGCTTGATTCAAGGACACAATGGGAATTGGAGTCCTATCTTATCCAGTTGGAGGAAGAAACGGTCAGATCTCTGAACTTGTCATGAATCTAGTCATCAAAGAAGGAGAATTTGGAAGATTGGAAGGGATTCCGTCACCTAAACATGCCTATGGGACAATGGCAAACAATAAGATTTATCAATCCATCAATCTCAAAATAGGAAAGGATGATTTTCAAAGCTATCGTAGATCTATTGTAATTTGTCATAGCAAACCATTAAAAACTAAAATATTCCTTATAATCAAACTAGAATAAAAAAGAGTTCAACATAAATATGAATTAAAGTAATAAAAACATCCCATCAGGCTACAAGCTTCACCTCTTAGCCCTAGCTAATAGGTTTAGCCAACCATAAACATGATTGAACCAGTCTCTTAAATAAAACATGAAAACAACTAAGGAAGAAGAGGAAAAACTCTTGGTGACGGATTTTTCACACTTTTGATCCACTCCTCAAACTATAAAAGATGCCTAGGAACATTCTAAGGACTCTTATTTATAGTTGTGTCATGCCTTCTTGCGAATCGACCTTGAAAATTCACAAACCGACCTTGGAACCGCCTCAAATTTATGCAGTCCGTGTGTTGTCTGCGTAACCTTAGAGGAGTTGAGGAAAACCTTCGACTAGTCGAGGAAAGTCTTTGACTGGTTGAGGATTGCATGACTTTAAAAGTCCATATTGCCAGAGTTCGAGTTGAAGTTCCTTCAACTAGTCGACGAAGAGCTTAGATTGGTCGAAAGAGAGCTTAGACTAGTTGACGTAAGCAGATTTTTAAAGTTCTTTTTCTTCACTTCAAGTCTTTGATTTTCTTCATTCCTCATTTGGCTTTCTTAAATCTTTGGCACGTGAATTCTTCATTCTTGGTCTCATAAGGTCCGTCCTTGGCTTTGGTGATTCTTAGGCATTAAATCCATGCTTTTAGCATCCATTTCAATCTATGCTCTTAAATTCACCTTGTGACACAAACATGATTAAAATTGAACATTAAGCACTATCATGTTCATAAAATCAAGTAATAAATGGGGGATAATATGTAATATTTGACCCTCAACATAATCCCCAACCAACATTTTGCTAGTCTCGAGCAAAGTATGTGAAAAATATTTTAAGAACCATTGTATAATTTCCATAAACTCAAGAGGTTAAAAAAACAATCCAGATAATAAAGTTTCAAAATACATCAATGTTGAGTATTATTCTCTCCTAAATTCTAGCATTCGATAAACTTCATAATCAAGTTCAAAGCATTAATCCTCCAATTAGAACTATTCCAAACATTAAGTTCCATGGGTGCATAATGAAGTCTAGACTTATCACAATCAAAGGTTTAATTCTTTATTTTCATGATAATATTGATAATTAAAGGAGCATTCAGCACAACCAAAACCTAAAATGAAACTTACCTTACAATTCATCTTTTAATTCCTTTATTTTATTTTATTTTTATTTTTTTATTATTCTAGCTTTTAATTTTTTTCCATCGATGGCTTTCCCGCTATGTTCAATATTTTTAAAGATCTTTAATAGGTGGCTTTTTTCGACGACAACTGCTTTTTTTTTTTTTTTAATTGGGCATTATATTTTTTCTTTCTTTTCAACTCTTCTCATCGAACATGATGGACAAATTCCCCGGGTTGGTTTCTTTCATGATTATAATCACTAAGTTAACAATTCAATGTTAGCCGAAGCTTTAATGTGATGGCTAGATGTGACATGTGAAATCATGACTCGATTAATGTTTAAAACTTCTACTCATGGATTAATAATTCAAACTTAACTTCGAAATCTCCAAGTAACTAAATCCAAGAGACATATATCATCAACATTAAGCATCTTATAATTCTAATTTTAAATTTTTTTACACTTTTCTACAATTTTTTACTTATGGACTAAGAAAACAATTGATTAGTTTACCTAATCCCCCATCCCCAACCTAAAATCTACCTTATCCTCAATGTAAAAGAAGTAAGCATATAATGCAAAAGAGGCAATGAAAAGAATAAGGGAAGTGATGGGAAGATAATACTTGAAGAAGAAAATTTGAGGCTTTTCCAATGATATTAGTGTGGAGGTGGGTTAGCACAAAAGACTCAAGCAGATGATATGCAAACTATCCTAAAATAGCGGAAAGCAAGCTATCCTAAAATGGCGGAAAACAAACTATCCTAAACAGCAGAAAGCAGTAAACCTAACTACACCTCCGTCAGATTAGGATGTCAATCCTGGTAAATAGGATCATTCAGAGGTATGGACATGTCCTCTGAATCAAAATTTTCAAACAAATGGCTTTAAATGATGTCCATTCACTTTGAAATCATTGTCATTATTTAGATTTCGAATTTCGATGGCCCCATGAGGATGTACATTAATAACAGTGAAAGGGCCGAACCAACAGGATCAGAGTTTTCCTAGAAAAAGATGTGACTGGGAATTGTACAAAAGGACCTTCTGAACTGTGTGAATGCTTTTCTGAGAATGTGTTGGTTACGAAACACCTTCATTCTATTATTGTAAATTCTCAAATTCTTGTATGCATCATTCTAGATTTCTTCGAGTTCATTCAGTTGGAGTTTGCATAGTAAGCCAGCGTTGTCTAAATTGAAGTTCAGATTCTTAATTGCCCAGTAGGCCCTATGTTCAACTCCACTGGTAAGTGGCAAGCCTTCCCATAGACAAGTCTAAAGGGAGACATTCCAATAGGGGTTTTAAATGTAGTACGGTAAGCCCATACAGCATCAGTCAATCGGATTGACCAATCCTTTTGATTAGAGTTAACCGTTTTCTCCAAAATGTGTTTGATCTCCCTATTGAAATTCTCATCTTGCCCATTTGTTTGTGTGTGGTATGGTGTGCTCACCTTGTGAGAGATATCATATTTCTTCATTAAGTTTACGAATGACCCATTACAAAAATGTGAGCCTCATCACTAATGATGGCTCAAGGCATTCCGAATCAGGAAAAGATGTTTTCTTTTAAGAACTTAATGACCGTTTAATGGTCATTATTCCAGCATGGAATCACTTCGACCCATTTAGTGATATAGCCTACTACTAGCAAAATATATAAATTTCCAAAGGATTAGAGAAATGGTCCCATGAAATCCATGCCCCAACAATCAAATGTTTCAATGATCAGAATGGAGTTCAAAGGCATCATATTCCGACAGGACAACGCTCTCAATTTTTTACAACGCTCACAAGGTTTGCAAAACTCATGAGTGTCCTTGAATATAGTGGGCCAGTAAAAATCACACAACAAAATTTTGGCCGTAGTCTTTTTAGTAGAAAAGTAACCATCACAAGCCTGAGAGTGACAAAAGGAGATAACACTTTGGTGTTCATTGTCTAGAACACATCTTCTTAAGATTTGGTCTCTGTAATATTTAAATAAGTATGGATCATCCCGGAAGAACTTACGAACCTTAGTGAAGAATTTTTTTTCTTATCTTGTGCAGTCCAATGTGTTAGCGTGAAACCTGTAGCAAGATAATTAGCAATATCTGCAAACCAAGGTGAATGGGAGACTTGAAACAATTGTTCATCATGGAACATGTCATTTATATGCATCGCTTCAAGGGAATTAGAGAGATCAAGGTGGGAAAGATAGTCAGTCATTACGTTCTTTACTCCCTTTTTATCTTTTATTTTCAAATCAAATTCTTGGAGTAGGAGGATCCATCTTATTAGGCGGGACTTAGCATTATTCTTAGAAAGAAGATACTTGAGCGCCACATAATCTGTATAGATGATGATCTTGGATCCAATCAAGTATGACCTAAATTTGTCCAAAGTGAATACTACGGCTAAGAGTTCCTTCTTCGTAGTTGAGTAATTCACTTGGGCCAGATTTAGAATTCTACTTGCATAATGTATAACATATGGCTTCTTCTCTTTTCTCTAGCCTAAAATCTCCCCAGGAGCATAATCAGAAGCATCACACAATATTTTAAAAGGAAGCTTCCAGTCGGGTGGTTGCATGCTAGGTGCAGTGGATAACATGCCCTTAACCTTAGAAAAAGGTTCTTGGCATTACTCAGTCTACTCATATAGTGCATCATTTTGAAGTAGATTACATAAAAGATGAGAGAGGTGACTAAAGTCCTTTATGAATTTTCGGTAAAATCTGGTGTGTGCTAAGAAGGATCGTACGTCTCGTATGTTCTTAGGTGGAGGTAAGTTAGAAATAAGATCAATCTTAGCCTTATCTACCTCAATTCCCTTGGACGAGATGATATATCCAAGGACAATTCCCTTACGAACCATGAAATGACACTTCTCCCAATTTAGTACCAAGTTCTTTTCCTCACGTCACTTCAGCACACATTTAAGATTCTCCAAACAATCACTAAAGGATGGACCAAAGATAGAGAAGTCGTCCATGAAGACCTCTAAATATTGCCCCATCATGTCAGAAAAAATACTCATTATGCAACACTGAAAAGTGGCGGGGGCATTACACAGTCTGAATGGCATCTTTCGATAAGCAAAGGTGCCAAAGGGACATGTGAATGTTGTCTTTTCCTAATCTTATGAGACCCATATCTTAGTCCGTATTATTCCGTAGGTTTCCACGGTCCTCCCGATCAAATTAAGGAGACTCGCGATCTGTTATCGGCGTTTACGCGTGACCCTGAGTCGTATCTCGTATTCCAGAGTCAGCTTGACCCGAGACCAGTACCCTAGTGACCACGCTGTCGCCGCGGTTTCGATACCGCGTCTCGTGTGCCGAGGCGATCCTAGGCCAAGAGTTGTGGACTTGAGAATAAATCGAGGAAACACCGTGGGCAACGTGTGCGCCGTTTCTAGGAAGATTCTTGGTTGAGAGAATGGAATCTCTACCCATACCCCCTCTTTCCACCAAGTCAACTAAGACCTTGCTTTTCCCATACCTTTCATGCCAACAAGGCAATGCTACCCATACCTCCTTTACATAATTTTTACCCCAACCCATGCCTTTCCATTCCCATGCCTTACAATAACCATTCCACTCATCACTCTCTCCCTATATCACTCATCTCTTTCTCATTTTTCTCTCATTCATGCAATTCCAAAGCACCCATCCATCGCTTCCATGGAGAAGCTAGTTTAACCCACCTTCTTACCTCTCATCTCCACCGTTCAAGCTTCATCTCGGCCATTGAAGTGCATTCCATAGAGCTCTAGGATGCATCGATGAAAGAATAAGTCCAAGATCTAAGGTGGGTGATTTTTGTGTGATTTGATGATTAGAGGGCCCACATATGGTGGGATCCATCTTGATGTATGTTTTGTATCTTGGAGGGGCCCATAGTGGCGGGGTCCCTCCCATTTACACCGTTTCTCTCTCTCTCTCTCTCTCTCTCTCTCTATCTCTCTTCTCCCTTGTATGATGGCCCACCTATGATGTGTGTAGTTTATCCATGATGTCTAACAAGTGGGCCACCTTGACCCCGATTTGGAGCCTGCATGACCCGTCGGTCACAAGGGGCCGGATGAAAGGAAAAAAATAAAAAAATAAAAACACAAGTATCAGCTTGATCTGCAGGGTGGCCCACTGATGTGGACCCCACTATGTATATGTGTTGTATGTACGCTGTCTAGCGCTGCTGGAAGTAGCTAAACCTCAAACATTAGCTTCATGTGGGCTGGTGGGTTCCACACGTGTGGATCCACCTCACATAAGTGGCTATCTGGACCGTCCGTATGGCCAGTAGCATGCAGCTGCTGGCCTAGTGTCAGCCAGTTCTGTGGACATTATCACGAGGTAGGCATTATATCCATACCAGCCTTACATTTTATCTGGTGCGTGGGACCCACCCACATGTGTTGCACGTGTGAGGTGGGGCCCACCTAGGATGCATGTATTCTATATCAACGCCATCCATCTGGTTCAGCACCAGGATGTAGGACCCCAGCAGCAGGAGGTTGCTGAATTGACGTCAGCAAGTTCTGAGGGTCCCACCTTGGTTGTGTGCATTGTATGTCCACCGTCCATCTGAGGACGTGCTGGACTGAGTCCAGCAGCTGTGGGGACCACCGTACCTAGCTGCTGCGCTGCGTCAACAAGCTCTGAGGGGCCTATCATGAGGTGTGTTCTATGTCCAAACCGTTCATCCATGTGGAAACCCCACACGTGATGCATATGTAGTGCATCCACACCGTCCAGTGGTTTGGACGGTGGGGACCACCGTGATAAATGTGTTTTATATTCAGGTCATCCATGCCTGGACGGTCCTATGGGACCCATACTTAGAGTATAATCCATGCCGTCCAGCCATTGTTCAGGATTTTTTTTTTTTGGCAAATGTGTTAGGTCTAAATCTCATGTGGAACCACCCCGGACGTGTGGAGGGTGGGGTCCATCTTGATGTGTGCATTCCACGTCACGTGTGCACCACCCAGATGTATGTTTTGTATCTCACCATCCAATCCCATCCCAGATCGTGTGTTGCCCACCCCACACGTGCTGTACATGTGGGATGGCACCCACCTTGATATATGATTTGGTTTTCTAGCCGTCCGTCCGTTTGGGATGAATGGGACCCACCTTACTATATATTTAGTATTCACACCGTCCATTCATTTGATGAGCACGTACGTAGACCCCCATCTTTGATGCATGCGTTAAATTCACACTGTCCATCCATTTTGATGAGATCATCCTAGGACTAAAAATGGGGCAGATCTATCAGGTGGACCACACCGCGTAAAACAGTGGGGAATTGAATGTCTACCATTGAAATCCTTGGGGATCACGGAAGCTCTGGATCAATATGATATTTGTTTTCCTCTTGGTTTAGGTCTTTGTGGCCGTATGAATAGACTGGATGGAAAATAAACGCTATGGTGGGCCCCCCTTAATTTTAATAATGGAAATCATTATCACCATTGTTATGTGTGGTATGGTCCAGATGATCTAAAGGCCATTTATCTCCAAGTAGGAATCTTTAGTGAGCTACTTCGTAATAGCCTGGTCCATGATATCTTCAATTAGAAGTGTCATGTTGATGTAGGAAGATTCGCCCTCTTCCATAGCCCTACTTGCCTTCTCCCCAAACTCTCTTGCTCTCTTTCTCCTCTCTTCTCCTTCATCTCCCTCATCCATCAACCTCTCTACTATTGTCAGAAGTCTTAAATAATTTTTTTTTTTGGGTTGCTCGACTGGTCGTGGGTCAGCCTCGATCGGTCGAGGGAGCTACTCGACTCAAAGTCCAGCGAGCTCAACTTTTGATGTCCGGGCCATTCGATAGGTCGTGGGGATAGCTCGAGCAGTCGTAGGACCGAGCGAGCAGTCTACTCGACCAGTCGAGGTTATGCAGTTTCGTTTCCGGATGTGATGCGGACTGCGAAAATTTGAGTCGGTTTTCGCAAGGGTGTGAAAGGGAAGTTGCCTAAACTATAAGTAGGTGTCCCTAGGGATTTTTTAGAGTATGAAAAATAATTCTAAAGCTTTCTAAAGGGGTTTTAGGATTATCAAAGGGTGTAGTAAGGGTGAGATTTGAGGTTATTCGAATCGAGTAAGTCCTCTCTCTTGTAATTTCATTTCATAGTAGATTTCTATCGCTTTGTGCCGTGGTTTTTTTCCGCAAGGGTTTTCCACGTTAAATCTTTGTGTTCTTCTATGATTGCTTGTAACTATTGAATTGTTATCCTAGATCTAGATCTGTGTGATTCCGCAACACAAATCCCTAACAAGTGGTATCAGAATGATCGTTAGGGCACAAATTTGAATCTACAGGATTAGTAATAATGGGAATGACAAGTTTGATATTGAGAAGTACTCAGGCAAAAATAATTTTGAGTTATGGAAGGTTAAGATGATTAGCCAGTTAACCAAGCAAGGCAAGATTAAGGCTCTTGAGGAGCGAAAATCTACTATGAAAGATGATGAATGGGAAAACCTTGATAGTAATGCTTTAGCCTTTAATTATTTATGTCTCACCGATGAGGTTCTCTATAATGTTTTGAGGGAGAAAACTGCAGCCAGTTTGTGGGTGAAGTTAGAAAGCATCCATGCAAAGAAGTCCTCTGAAAATCGCCTACACTTGAAGCTACAATGTTATACCTTCAAGATGGCAGAGGGAAGAGATCTAGAAGCTCATATCAGTAACTTTAATAAATTGATGTGCAAATTGCTGGATATGGAGGAAGTGGTTAAAGATGAGGAACAGGCATGTATATTGTTGAATTCTCTTCCTGCATCATATGACTCTTTTAGGGATATGATGTGTACCGCAAATAAAACCCTAAATGTTGACATCGTTATCTCAGCCCTTCAAGGGAAGGCTATGAGAAAGTTAAGCGATGACATGAGGGTATCTTTCGATGCATTGATTACGAGGGGCAAAGATTCTGAGCGAGGTATAGGATTCTCAAGACCTAGATCTAAATCCAAGGGTAAGGGGAAAGGAAAATTAAAGTGTTGGAATTGTGGGTTGTCTGTACACATGAAGAAGGATAGTAGAAATCCTAAAACCAAGAAAAAAATTCAACGACTTCTTCCAAAGAGGCCAAAGTGGTCACATCTGATGAAAAATCAAGTGGTGGTGAAGTTCTGTCTTTGTCCATAATCGGACATGTTCACGACAATCATGCAGATGAGTGGATCCTAGACACAGGAGCGTCATATCACATGACTCCTCATTGGAGTTGGTTCGCCAGTTATAAGGAATGAGATGGTGGATAAGTTTTTATGGGTAATGACAATGCATGTAATGTTGTGGCTATTGGTACGGTTAGCATCAAGATGTTTGATGGGATGGAGCGTACCTTGACTAACGTTAAGTACGTTCCTGATATGAAGAAAAGTCTGATTTCTCTTAGTGCACTCGAGATATAGGGTGCAAGTTCACCGGTATTGATGGCGTCCTTAAAGTTTCAAAAGGGGCACTCGTAGTTATGAGAGTGTAGAGGCAAAGAAACTTTTACAGGTTGATTAGGAGCACTTCGGCAGGTGGAGCGGCAGCAGATATTGCAGACTCCACGTCTCTACGTATGTGGCATGCTCGTATGAGCCACATGGGCGAGCGAGGTATGAAGGTACTTTCTGATCGATGTTTGATTCCAGCTTTTAAAAATTTTGATTTTTTTTTTTAAAAGATTATATTCATATATATTTCAAAATAAAGGAGCTGTACAGAGTATGGAGGGCCTGCCAGCACAAAAAATAGAGGTAAGCCCACAAATCAACCCAAGGCCATACTGCCTATTACAACTCACGCAAGTAACCTGAAGACGAGGCCTTTGATGAGGTCTAGAAGCTCAGATAGAGACTAAAAGAGACGGTGGGACTGGTGGCTGCTACCTCTATGGGCCAATCCATCGGCCACTATGTTAGCTTCTCTGGGATAATATGAGATTGAAACTTCCACGCCATTCATGAGGGATTTGATTCTTGTCCATCAATACCATAGAGTCCAAGAAATGTCCTCTTGCTTGTTAAAAGAGTCAACGACCACCTTGGAGTCGCTTACAAGGTCCACTTTGAGGAATCCAAGATCTCTGCAAAGTGACAGCCCTTCCCATATAACTTTTGCTTCCGCCCTACCATTTGATTCGAAACCATAGCCTAAGGAAAAAGCAAATAGAAACTTACCATCGTTGTTCCTACCAATACCGCCGCCTCCCAAGCTCCCTGGGTTGCCTAAGGCTGACCCACCGACATTCACTTTGATCCAGCCCATGGCGAGCCGCGTCCATCTCACCATTCTAGCTTATTTTGGGATTACCGCATTCCCGGGGAGGCCGAGGCTGTCCAGGGCCTTGGCAGATGATCTTTTGACTGAGGGTTGGAGGGGGAGAAACGGACCGAGCATGTGGATCCAATGGGTCACTTTGGAGATCACCTTCAAAGCTGAGACTGCCACCCCATCCATGCGGGCTGCATTTCTAGCCAGCCATATCTCCCAAAAAATAATCGACGGAGTGATGCTTGTGAGAGTGAGAAAATGATCTCTTGTGGCTACTATAACCCACCAAGAAGAGGCCCTGGTAATAGCTGAGGTAGGATGTGTAATGGGAATGCCAAAAAGACCATTGAAGTGCGCCCAAACCTTAGCAGCCAGTGGCCCTGACAAGAAGACGTGGTCCAAGGTTTCAATATGTAGAATCAGAGGGATTGCGCAGCAAGAGCATGTAAATGCTAGGGAGATACGTTTAGCCTGTGTTCTAGTGTCAATGGGGGCTTTGTTGATAACTTTCCAGGAGAGCAGGGAGAGTTTAGGAGGAAGAATTTTGTGCCAGATCTATTTATCCCATTGCATGGGCGTACCAGCCAGCTAAGAGTAGTGCCATGCTGAAGCAATGCTAAATTCTCCATTACTTGTTCCTAGCCAGATCTGTCTATCCTCGAAGGGTGATGTGCAGATGTGGTCACTGTCAATGTGGTTGATAACCACCTGTGGAAGATACTGGAGGGCCAGCGAGTGGTCCACCCAACCGCTTGGGCCCAGCCAATCACGCACCTGTGTCTGTAAATGGCCATGGGCTGAAGTCAACCACTCCTGCAAGGGGCCAAGGCCTGACCAGTCATCAGTCCAGAATTTACATTCGCCTTTACCAATGATCTAACGAGAGTGGGCAGCAATAAAAGGGAATAGGCTGCAGATTTTTTTCCATAGAGGGGATGCCACAGGGGATGTGCTAGAATGCCCCAGCTGTGCCACATCAGTCCTGTATTTTCTTTCCATGAAATCAGCCCAGCAGCTGGTAGATCTTCTGCACAACACTCTCTAAACCATCTTGGACCTGAATGCTTTCACTATATTCTGAAGTTTTCAACTCCCAGCCCTCCTTCATTCTTCCAGCATGATATAGTTTTCCAACTAACCTAATGGCAGTGCTTTCGGCTACCTTCCCAGCTCCAGAAGAAATCAGCCATGGCCTTGTCAAGCTCACCAAAAAAACCCACAGGGATATTTGCTGCTGCAATGGAGTGGACTGGGATACTGAAAAGGACATGATTGATCAAAGTGAGGCGCCCCACTTGGGACAAGATCTGACTTTTCCAAACAGCAATTCTCTTAGAAAATCTTTCAATGATCAATTGAAAGTATGCTTTTCTTGTTCTCCCTTTGAAGATCGAGATGCCTAAGTAGGTAAAGGGGTTGGATCCCATATTGAAGCCAAGAATGCATTGGGCAATCCGTATTCTGGTTGCCAATTGACCTAAAGACATGATGAACATGCTCTTATATGCATTGATCTTTTGGCCTGAGCTGGACTAGTAGAGGGCTTGGAATTCAATGATTTTCCTAAGACAACTGGAGGAGCTATTAGCAAGGAGAACCATATCGTCTGCTATAGCAAATGTGAGATAATGGGCAGTCTCTGCATGTTTGAAAAGGGCGGTAGCTACCCGAATCCATTAACCGTCTGAAACCCCTTCCCAACACTTCAGTATCTATGATAAACAGGCCTGGAGATAGGGGATCGCCTTGGTGGAGGCCCTAAGCGGACTTAAAGAAGCCGGTGGGCTCTCCATTGATGAGGATTGAGAACCAAGAATTATTCCAACATTTCTCAAGTAGCTGGATCCAAGCACCGCAGAAGCTAAATCTACGAAGGACCGCTTTCAGAAATTCTCAATCGAGCTTGTCATAAGCTTTCTCTATGTTAAGCTTGATTAATATGTTTTCGCCTCTAACCTTTCTGTCAATATCTCTAAAAATCCCCTACGCCAAAGCACAGCCCTCCACTATGGATCAGCCTTTGACAAAAGCTCCCTGTTCAGCAGAAATGATATGAGGGAGAATAGTTCCTAATCTGTTAGTAAGGACTTTAGAGAAAATTTTATAAATACAATTACAAAGGCTTATGGGACGAAAGTCAGAGAATTTCTCAGGAGCAGTGGATTTGGGGATTAGGCATAAGAGGGTCGCCGAGAAGGCTCTCGGCAGAGGGCTCCCATGAAAGAACGAGCAAACTACTGTCAGGATGTCGTGGCCCACAATGTCCCAGCAATGATGAAAGAAGGCTCCCGAGAAACCGTTTAGGCCAGGGGCGCTATCTGCTGGGATGGCCATGACAGCCACATGGACCTCTTCCATGGAAAGATCAAGATTGAGACATCTGTTATCCTCGGATGAAATTGTTGTGGGGATGGCGTGAAGGATATTAGTAGCTGGAGTGGACAGTGATGCCTCCATGAGGGCCGTAAAGAAGGTAACTGCTGCATTCTTGATGGAGCTATTATCCGATAGGATTGTGCTATCCTCAAGATGGATTTTCAAAATTTAGGATCTTCTAGCGCGGTCCGAGACAAAGGAATGGATGAATTTGGAATTCCGATCTCCCTCTTTGAGACAATGGTTTCTTGATTTTTGCTCACAGAATATTTCCTCACATAACTCTAGGTGTGCTAGTCTGTCTTAGGCCTGTTGAAGAGCCTGGATGGAAGCATCACCATTGTTATCTTGCACAGTAATTTCAGCAGTTGACAGGTTGATTTCTTCCTATTTCAGGTTTTGGAACACGTCCCCAAACGTGTTTCTATTCCAGCTCTTAAGTGCTGATTTCAAATTTTTTAGTTTGCTGCCCAGAACTAGCAACGGGTCCCCTATCATGTCTAATTTCCAGGCTTGTTTCACCACCTCCAGGAAGGAGTCATGTAAGCACGACATACACTGAAATCCGAATTGTTGTTGGGGGAAAGATATTAAAAGGGGGACATGATCAGAGTGAATTCTAGGAAGGTGCAAAACTTGGAAGGAGGGGAAGGAGAGCATCCATGCGTCATTTCCGTAGGCCCTGTCGAGTCTGGCCCATGCTCTAGATAGTCCCCACTGATTGTTGCACTAGGTGTAGCTATTGCCTGCAAAGCTTGCGTCCATGAGGCCTACTCTGTTTAGCCCCTCACTAAATTCAGCTGCACTTTGTGTGTCAAAAGACCCTGGCCCTCTTCTTTCTAAAGAATAGAGGACTGCATTGAAGTCCCCTGCCACTAACAATGGTATGGAGAAGCCATTTCCCAGGACTAGTAATTGATCCCATAGCTGTTTACGGAAGATTTTGGAACATTTTGCATAAACAAAGGATGCAAGAAGCGTCTCTAGGTGACCCTGGATCTTTATAAGGACCGACAGAAGTTGGTTGGATGCAGAGACCTGATCAATAGAAACTGAGGAACAGTGGAAGATCTAGATTTTGCCCCTTCATTGGCATTAGAAAGGGACAAATGAAACATAAGTTTCAGCCCTGTGTTAACCCATTTCGCATCCCCGAGCATAGGTTCGAGGATTGCAACAAGCGATGGCTTGGACTGGTGGATGAGCCGCTTAAGCGAGGAAATGGTGGCACTGTTGCCGACCCCACGAGCATTCCAAATAAGCCAACTATCCATGGAGAGACTTTCCTGGCCCAAATTCTCGATGCTTGAGCTGCTTGAGTCTACCTTTCCATCCACCATCTAGACCTAATATTCGAGGGATGTGTTTTCGAGGTCTTCTGCCATATTGTTTAATGGAAACAATCTTCTATTTATCTGTGGATTTCCACCCTGTGCCTGAGGGCTTCTGTGTGCTGATCAGTGGGGACTTGGTTGATTCAGGGGCAGTGCTTGAGGTAGCCAGGTCTCCCTTCATCAATGCCAACTGAAGGATCTGAGGCAAGGAGGACTGAGCATCAACAAGAGGGCTGCTATCCTGAAACGTCAGGGAGACAGGGGGAGAGGGTCGCTGATTTGATCCACAGTAGGGTGGATGCTGATTTGAGGTAGGGGTTTTATCGAAAAAAGGAGATAGATCTATAGCTAGATGGATATCCTCTTCTTCCATATCTCTATGAAGATTTCTGAGAGGGATGGAATTCCAGGCTTGCATGGCCTCATCAGCTGAGGATTCCTCAAATGCATTATTGGCTCGTAGGGGACTATGACCTTCAGATAAGGCCCGTCTGTTCGTGGTGAGAGTGGTAGCTCCCTTGATGTGAGAAGGGGTACAATGAAGGATCTGAGATGGGTTAGGGGGCTCATGAACAGGGAAAGCCTGATTGGGATGTGCATCTGTGGCCTGGTTTCCACCTCTTTGTGAAGAAAGGAGTTGGCTCTGATTAGGAATTGGGCCTGTGGGGAGGTTGGATGCAGGTGGGGGGTGTATAATGGTGTATAAAGGTGCGTCTAAGGCCTGATCTCCACTTCTGTGTGGAGAAAAAAACTGACCGAGGTCTGGACTTGGGACAGTGGTGGGGTTGGATGCAGGGTCCGAAGGGGTCGAGGATTTATCATAAACAGGGGAGGGGCGTACAATGGTGGAATGAGCTGGGGGTGCAGATGCATCACTAATGTGAGGAGACTTGGATTCCTTCTCAACAGCATTATTACAAACACAAACATGTGATGGGATAGTTGTACCTGAGTCAGGGAGATGGACCTGTGGGGCTGTGTTTGGAGGGTCTAGTGGTCGAATAGGCTGATGGAATGTCCTTTCCACCCATTCCCTTGTAGATATGGCAGGGACTCTATCTTGGGTTGGATCATTCGGGACTTCGAAATGGCCCTCCGGTTTCGCCTAGATCTGGAATTCAGCTCCGTTAACCAGCAATGTCCTGGTACTATAAATGTTCCTCCCTGGTTGGAGAATGACTTTAACCCTTGCTACCATCTGGACGATGCCCTGAGGGAGTAGTCAACAACTTCCACTACTCTACCGAAAGTATTCCCCAGCCTGATGAAGACAGACTCTAGCCAAGCATGTGTGGGGATCCTGAACAAAGAGATCCAGACACCATTGCTATCTGGAAATGTTGGACACCAAGGTTCCACGACACATATGCCCATAGCAGCTTATAACGATCTATCAGAGCGGAAAACATTTAGATTCAATGTGGTCTTGAAAATGAAGAGGAAACTATCCGTTGAGACTCTGGAGATGTCGATCCGAGATGCATCATGTTTCGATTTCCACAAAGCCTGGATGAGGCGGATGATGGGAACCCTTTGGTCCTTCACATGTCCCACAAGGGCCAGCTCCAGCATCTTCATCTTCTAGTGGATCTCGGTTTGGTTAGCAATAACCATCAACAAGGAGTCTCTAGGAGAAAGAGGGGTTTCTCCTCTCGAAATGGTTAAGGGTGTGGGATTTGGGAGGCTGAGGTTTGCTCTAATGATAGGGATGTGGGTCGGTTTGTTGTGATTTGTTATGGTGTGGGATGGCCGAATGAGAGGGGTAGGGTTTGGGCGAACTGGAGCTGTTCGATTGAATGAAATAGGATGGTTTGGGAGGTGGATTTGTGGGATTTTAGCAGGCTGATTGAAAGGGGGAGGGTTTAAGTTAAGGTTTCTGGGTTTAGCAATATCCACTATAAGGATTCACCCATCCATCCGCCTTCCATTGAGAACTCTAATCGTCGCATATGCATCTACTGAGTAAAGGAATTTGATGAATCTGAACCCTTGATGATGATGCAGTTTCTCGTTCCACGGCGTGTATGCATCTAATATCCTACTGTATCTACTGAAAATCCGGCGGAGGTCTTCGTCAAAGGTATCGTAGGTGATGTTGCCTACGAAGATAAGGAAACCCCCATTCCTTCTCTCCATACGCGAGTAGAGAAGCTCTTGGAAAGTACTTTAGTCTAGCTTTGCTGGAGAGGATGTGGGCTTGCTATCTTCCACTTCTCTTTAAAGAAGTATGGGTTTTCTGCATTATTCTAGTCGAGGTAATGGAGTCCGGCCCATGTGGTGTGGGTGGGTGGGTGAGTGCATAAAAAATAATAAAATAAAATTAGATATATGCCTGGTGCGAGCATTGTATATATGGTAAACAATCTAGACTGTCTTTTAAATCTAGAAAACATGTTTGTAAGGGAGTGCTTGATTATATGCACTCTGACGTATGGGGGCTATCGCCAGAAGTTTCCATTAAGGGGTCATCATGGTTTGTTTCATTCATTGACGACTACTCTGAGAAATTTTGGGTTTACTTCATCAAACGTAAATCCGAAGTTTTCACCATATTCAAGCAATGGAAGACAATGGTGAAAAAATAGTCAGGGCGGGAAATAAAGGTTTTAAGGACTGACAATAGTGGAGAATTTACTTCCACTGAATTTAATGATTATTGTAAGGATGAAGGGATTATCAAGCACAACACAGTGTGCCATACGCCCAAGCAAAATACTGTGGCTGAGCGAATGAATCAGACTCTCCTAGAGAGGGCCAGATGCATGTTAAGTAATGTTACGTTGGGCAAGGACCTATGGACTGAGGCCATTAACACGGCTTGTTATTTGGTGAACCGGTCTCCTTCAATGACAATTGAATGTAAAAGACCAGAGGAAGTATGGAGTGGTCAGAAAATTGACTACTTAGATCTACACATATTTGGTTGTGAGGCTTACTCTCATGTACCATCAGTTGAGATAGATAAGTTAGACCATAGAGCCAAAAAGTATGTCTTTGTTGACTATGGCATTGGTGTAAAAGGTTACAGGTTATTCAACAAGGTCACACGCAACGTCATCACTAGCCGTGACATCATATTCAATGAAAGCTCCCTATATCACAATAATGATCAAAAGGAGCAAGAGGAACCAGAAAGGGTGATCATAGACATCTAGATTAACACAGATGATATTCAGGCAGAGACAGATACGAAGACAGAGGTACAAGATCAAGTGGAGCAGCCACCTGTGAGAAGGAACCCACCGCGTGATCGCAGATTACCGGCAAGATATAGGGACGACTCTAATATTGCATATGCCCTCATTACAGATGAGGGGGACCTGCCTACTATCCAGGAGGCTTTTGATGTGCCTGATGTAGAAAAGTGGAAGGTGGCTATGAATGATGGATGGACTCGTTGCACAAAAATCACATATGGGAGCTAGTGGAGCTTCTTGTGGGTCGTAAAACGATCAGATGCATGTGGTTATTCAAAAGAAAATAGAATATATACAAAGCAGGGTTGGTAGCGCAGCGTTATACTCATAGAGAAGAAATCGACTTCACAGAGATATTCGCGCCAGTGGTAAAGCAAGTATTTATCAGATTCGTGTTGGCGTTGGTTGTCTAATACGATCTCGAGCTGAAACAGATGGATGTGAAGATTGCATTCCTACACGGGAAATTGGAAGAGCAGATTTACATGAAGTAACCAGAGGGCTACGAAGTTAAAGAGGTAGAGAAAAAGTTTTGTAGGTTATGAGTTTGTTATACGGCCTGAAACAGTCGCTTAGGCAGTGAGATAAAAAATTTAATTCTTTCATGTTGAATACGATCACTGTGTCTATTACAAGACATTGAGTAATGAAAAATTCATTATTCTAGTACTGTATGTTGATGATATGTTGATCACCAGTCATGATATGTCTGAAATCAATGTACTAAAGATTCAATTATCAAGGACATTCGAGATGAAAGATCTGGGGGCTACAAAGAGGGTTCTCGGCATAGATATTCATAGAGATAGGAAGATGAGTAGGCTTTGGTTATCACAGGCAGAATACCTTAAAAAGGTATTGATCAAGTATAGGATAGATCAGGCAAAGCCGGTAAACGTTCCTCACGTGGCTTACTTCAAGCTTTCCTCAGAATAATGTCCTAAATCCAATGAGAAAAAGCAAGTTATGTCTCATGTGCCCTATTCAAATGCGGTTGGCAGTTTAATGTATGCCATGGTCTGTACAAGACCAGATATTTTACAGGCAGTTGGTGTTGTAAGCAGATACATCTCAAACCCCGGTAAGCAACATTGGGAAGCAGTGAAATGACAACTTCGATACATTTGAAGTACGAAAGACCATGTCTTAACTTTTGAGAAAACAGGGACAAAGTTGGTTGGGTATGTGGATTTCGACTATGCAGGCAGTATAGATTACAGGAAATCTACTTCAGGATACTCATTTGTGCAAGCGGGTGAAACAATCAGTTGGATGTCGAAGCTTCAGTCCGTGGTGGCTCTTTCCACGACCGAAGTAGAATATATGACAGTAATGGAAGCGTTTAAAGAAGGTGTTTGGCTCAGAGGCATGATAAATCAGTTGGGACTTTAGCAGGAGGCTGTGCCGGTTAACTGTGATAGTGAGAGTGCTATCAATTTGACTAAAAATTCTGTTTATCACTCACGTACTAAACACATTAATGTTCATCACCACTTTATCCAACATGTGCTTGAGGAAGGAGGCGTCACACTGGAAAAGATTCATACCAGCATGAATCCAGCAGACATGCTCACCATGATCATTCTTACAGAGAAGTTCAAGTTCTGTGCAACTTCTCTGGGCTTGACGATGGCGTAAAAGTAGGATGGAGTGTGCACGAGAAGCGTTAATTGAAGCTATGATGCAATGAAGAGATAAGAGAAGAGGTCAAGGAGCTACACGGTTGAAGATTGAAGACTTGGTGGAGATTGTTGTCAAAAGTCTTAAATCATTTTTTTGGGTTGCTCGACCGGTCGTGGGTCAGCCTCGACCGGTCGAGGGAGCTTCTCGACTCAAAGTCTAGCGAGCTCACCTTTTAGTGTCCGAGCCAATCGACCGGTCGTGGGGATAGCTCGACCAGTCGTAGGGGTCCCTCGATCAGTCGAGGTTACGTAGTTTCGTTTCCGGATGTGAAGCGGACTGCGGAAATTTGAGTTGGTTTTCGCAGGGGTGCGAAAGGGAAGTTACTTAAACTATAAATAGGTGTCCCTAGGGCTTTTCTAGAGTATAAGAAATAATTCTAAAGCTTTCTAAAGGGGTTCTAGGGTTATCAAAGGGCGTAGCAAGGGTGAGATTCGAAGTTGTTCGAATCAGGTAAGTCCACTCTCTTGTAATTCCTTTTCATAGTGGATTTCTGTCGCTTTGTGCCGTGGTTTTTTCCCGCAAAGGTTTTCCACGTTAAATCTTTGTGTTTTTCTGTGATTGCTTGTTACTATTGAATTGCTATCCTAGATCTAGATCTGTGTGATTCCGCAGCACAAATCCCCAACATCTACACCATTCTTAACGGTTTCCATCTTCACCAACACATCCACATTATCGTCTCATTCCCATCTATTGGCACCCAAGAAGATGCCGAGATCGACTCCAATTCTCAGAACTTGCACAAGAAGCTTCTCATTGAGGAACTGCTCTCCAAACAGAGGCCATGCCAAGACGGGAACACCCGTACAGATGCTCTCCAATGTTGAATTCCAACCGCAGTGCGTCAAGAACCCTCCAATTGCCGGGTGTGATAATATCAGTATATGTGGGGCCCATCCTCTGATTATAAGACCCCTTTCCTTTATCCTCTCCTCAAATCCCTTAGAAAGCCATTCCTCTACCTTAGCCTGTTCCACAACGTCACTAATCACCCAAACAAATGGTTGATTTGAAGCTTCCAAGCCCAAACCAATCTGTATCAACTGCGAAGGAGAATGGCGGCATTGGCTTCCAAAACAAATATAAACAACGGACTTGGGCTTTCTTGAATTTAGCCAACTCAAGCATTCATGCTCATTGATAGAGGCTTTATTCCCTCTCGCGGCCTTATCCGACATCTCCTTGTTGCAGAGAGATACAGGCCCGATGGTCCATACCTTCTTTCCCATAGCCTTTTGGTAGTACTCAAGGTATTCATTCTCCAATTAAAAAAAACTAATCACCACCACGCCGCAAGATTTTGCATCGGCATCTATGGATCTCTTGTATAACTTTTGAAAATCCAGGTTGTTTAGGTTCAAATGTGGCAGCTGGGATTTCAGTATCTCAATTCGGTGAGGCAAGCCTGGCACAGCGACTGGTTCTGACTCAGAGGGAACGTTTTCGTGAGACTTGTAATGGGATGTGTTGTGCAAGCACAAGAGAGAGAAGCAGCACATACCATGGAAAAGATCCTCGGTATCTCCAACTTGTTATCGGTTTCGGACGTCCGTATGACGTTAGAGTCCGAAATAATGCAGCTTGGGCACGGTTGCTGTTCTTGAAGATACTGCTCTATTGGCTGCTGCAGCAAATTGACTGCGTTGATGAAATTCGTGAGCAATTCGGGAGCGGTGACGTCCATGTTCTCGCTTCCATCTGGCAAACCAGCTTCCTGACACGGGAAGCGGAATTCGATAAGCTGGATTCGGAGACCGGATTCAATGGCACGGTCGATTCTGTTCTTGAATCTAGCAGCATTGAGGGTTGTGGTCATGATGGTAACTAGCACGCCACGCCATGCGAACAAGTGGGCAATGTCGAACATGGGAATCATGTGGCCTTGGGCGGGGAAAGGAATGAAGATGAAGTGAAGCTGGTGGGAATCTTGTGAAGCCATGGTGAGTTTTGAGAAGAAGGATACAAAAGTAAGATGGCCGAATTTTGATTTGAAGGTGGAGTGTCTGGTGTGGTGCATATATACGACGCATCCAGTACCATGCGTTATTATTGGTACATTAGGCACTTACGTCTTCTGAAAATTTTTTAAGAGAAATTTAGGACTGAGGTCCCCACCTTTTTATCCAGCTATTTTTACGAAACAATACAAACTTAGTTTTGAAAGTTGGACCTGCTCGCACGGACAGCGAATTTGAGGACGAAAATACCCTTCCTTTCCTTTTGAAGACGAGCGCTGACCCTCCTCCAACCGAGAGTTGTACGAATGGCTCAAAAGAGATCAGAGTTACGTGGCCCCATAGTTATGTATTTATTATATCCACAACGTTCATCCATATTTCGAGATCATTTGGAGCATTATCAAAAAAAAAAAAAATTAAAAAAATCATATCCAAAGATCAACTGGACCACACCACAAAGAGTAGCGGGAAAATTGATTTTCATCGTTAAAAATTTTTTTAGGGCCCACCATAACATTTTTTTTTCATCCAATCTATTCATAAGGTCACAAAGGCCTGGATGAAGAGGAAAAACAAATTTCATAATGATCCAAAACTTCTGTAACCCCTAAAAGGGTTTCAATGGTAGACGTTCAATTCCCCACTGCCTTTTACAGTGTGGTCCACTTGATAGTTACAACTATCTTATTTTTCGTCTCAAGCCTTAATATGAGCTCGCCAAATAGATGGACGGTTTGGATATAACACAGATCTCATGATGGGACCCACAACATAAACAAAGTAAAAAAAAAAAAAAACCAACACAGACTGCAGCGGCAGTGCCGCGGCAGCCTGGCAGATTATGTATATATATATATATATGGAAAACTTTTTCTCCCTTACAATTTTCTCTAATATATAATTATGTAAATATGTATATATAAGTATATAAAAATATTTTTCTATCTTTTAATTCATTTCTTTGTCTATTTATTCAACAAGCATATCTCCTAAACTAGAATGATTTACTTAACGTACCACATGATTTTAGGGTAGGAGAAGCTAATTTAGCTAACCAACCTAGTTATTTTCCAAGATTCCATTGGGTTGATGGTCGAAAATTTATTTCATTCACTTTGTGGACAATTTCAATCACTTCACGGTCAAATTGGAAATTGAGTGAGGCAAACAAGAAATTGAGCGGGGCAAACTAGAAATTGAACGGGGCAAACATGAAATTCAGTGCGGTAAACTAGAAATTGAGCGAGGCAAACATGAAATTGAGTAGGGCAAACTAGAAATTGAGCGGGGCAAATATGAAATTAAGCAGGGCAAACTAGAAATTAAGTGGGGCAAATATGAATGTCAGCAGGGTAAACATGAAATTGAGCAAGGCAAACATGAAATTGAGCGAGGCAAACATAAATTTCAGCGGGGCAAACATGAATTTCAGCGGGACAAACATGAAATTGAGTGGGACAAACTAGAAATTGAGCGGGGCAAATATGAAATTGAGCGAGGCAAACTAAAAATTTAGCGGGGCAAACATGAGGTCTATGTTAGGGACTGAATGCATTTTATATAGGGTAGTGGCTATGAGAGAGAGTCTACCCATTGTAGAACTCTTTCACTTACCTACGTCTTCTCTATCTCTCACGTACAAGGAGAGAAGTCATTCTTCAATACAATTCTATCTTGAGTTGTCTATAGTACTTCATGCCTATAAAACTGTATATACCCAATGTAATTAATTTAAACCAATCATTGCATTACCAAATAAAAACATGTGATACATGGCCAATGATTCCAACATTCTCTAACTTGGGATCATCATGATATTCTTCAATATACAATGTATTAATGGTCCAGGGTGTAATCCTTTCAAACCCTTAAGCATGTCTAGCAGTAACCCTAATATCGATTACACCAGTATATATAATCAAAACTAGAAATTAAAAAAAAATTGCATAAAAACACTCAAAACTGTGTAACCTATTTATCCATCGAGTCAACTGGTCGAAACGCTTTGATCGATCCAAAATTGCATAAAAGCACTCAAAAATTTCATGTTTGTCCAGCTCAATTTCACGTTTGCCTTGCTCAATTTTCTATCCATCTCATGCTAGGCTCGCTCAATTTTCAGTTTTCCTCGCTCCCTCTCATGCTAAGCTCGCTCTAATTTTAGTTTTCCTTGCTCCCTCTCATGCTAGGCTCGCTCAATTTTCATTTTCCCTCACTCAATTTCAAGCTACTTAGATAATATTGATAGTATTTGATCCTCTCTGACGCAATAGATCCTTATTGCATCATAAAAGTATGAACGCTCACTAAAGTACCCACGAAACAATTTCGATGTACTGTAAATTCTTTTCATTTGGCTTAGCGTATCCCTTCTTTCACTTTTAATGAAATTGTTGTCTTTCATTAAATATTGGAGATTGGATTAACAAACACAATAACCATTGTTCAAAACACATCAACCAAAGCGAATTGTTCTCAAAGGCTAGCTTGAAATGATGTTTACTTGTCACTAACTTATGCTGGTGTAAGGTATTTGGCTTTTAGGGCCTATTTGGATACGCCGAAATAAGTTATTTTGTATACCTACAGTAATAGATAAGTAGCTTATTCGAGATAAGTAAGCTCAGCAAGCTCGGTTTAAGATCAATTATAAGTAACTTTTATACTTAAAGTTACATAATCACTTCAACTCGGTAAGCTTGGTTTAAGATACAAGTATCGACATACATCGAGAGTGTCTCGATAATATCGAGATTCAATCTTCGATATATCAAGCGTTACTCAATTATATGCACTTTGCCTTTGAAATGTTCAGTAGCCAACACTGAAATTTTAATAATATCTCGATATATCAAGTATGTTCCGATAATATCGACATTCAAATCTCGATATATTGAGCAATACTCGATAATATTGAATGATCTCTCGATGTTTGTTCCACTGAAATTCAAGTTTGCCCTGTTGAATTTCATATTTGCCCCACTCAATTTCTAGTTTGCCCCGTTGAATTTCTAGTTTGCCCTGCTGAATTTCTTATTTGCCTTGCTCAATTTCGTGTTTGCCCTACTCAATTTTCAATTTCTCCCACTGAATTTCAAGTTTGCCCCGCTCAATTTCAGGTTTGCCCTGTTCAATTTTTACTTTGCCCCACACAATTTCATGTTTGCCCCGCTCAATTTCTAGTTTGCCCCGCTGAATTTCTAGTTTATCCGGCTGAATTTAATGTTTGCCTCGCTCAATTTCCTATTTGCCCCGCTGAATTTCATGTTTGCCCCACTTAATTTCTAGTTTGCCCCATTGAATTTCTAGTTTGCCCCGCTCAATTTCATGTTTGCCCCGCTCAATTTCATGTTTGCCTCGCTGAATTTCTAGTTTGCCTTGCTCAATTTCATGTTTGCCCCGCTGAATTTCATGTTTGACCCACTAAATTTCTAGTTTGCCTCGTTAAATTTCAATTTCATGTTTGCCTCGCTGAATTTCTAGTTTGCCTTGCTCAATTTCATGTTTGCCCCGCTGAATTTCATATTTGACCTGTTAAATTTCTAGTTTGCCTCGTTGAATTTCTAGTTTGCCTAGTTGAATTTCATGTTTGCCCCACTCAATTTCATGTTTGCCCCGCTGAATTTCCAGTTTGACCACGAAGTGATTGAAATTGACCACGAACTAAATGAAATGGATTTTCGACCATCGATCCAATGGAATCTTGGAAAATAGCTAGGTTGGTTGGCTAAATTAGCTTCTCCTACCCCAAAATCATGTGGTACATTAAGTAAATCATTCTAGTTTAGGAGATATGCTTATTAAATAAATATACAAAGAAATGAATTAAAAGATAGAAAAATATTTTTATATACTTATATATACATATATACATAATTATGTATTAGAGAAAAATGTAAGGGAGAAAAAGTTCTCCCTGTTAAAAAAATAATAAATAAATAACTTAGACTGCCGCGGCACTATCGCCGCATTTTATTTTATTTTTTTGCTTTGTTTCTTTTGTGGGTCTTATCATGAGGTCTGTGTAATTATATCCAAACCATCCATCTATTTGACGAGGTCATATTAAGGCTTGAAACAAAAAATAAGATAGATCTAACTATCAAGTGGACCACACTGTAAAGGGCAATAGGGAATTGAACGTCTACCATTGAAACCCTTTTAGGGGTTACTGAAGTTTTGGATCATTACGAAATTTGTTTTTCCTCTTCATCTTGGTCTTTGTGACCCTATGAATGAACTTAGATGGGGAGGATTTCTCACAAACATCATAGTGGGCCCCCTAAAAATTTTTAGTAGTTGACGCTCATTCAACACTGTTTCCTGTAATGTGGTACACTTGAGATTTGGATATACCTCATTTTTTGTCTCATGTCATAAAATGATCTGGAAAAATATATGAACGGCATGGATGAAAAGCATACATCATGGTGGGGCCCACAGACCACCGACCATCCGCCATTGGCTAGTGGCAGGCGGAGTACCCAATCCGTTTTGTGAAAGGAGGGGTATTTTCGTCCCCCAATTGGCTGTCCGTACGAGCAGGTCTAAGTTGCAAAACAAAGTTTGTATTGTTTCATAAAAACAGCTGGATAAAAGGTGGGGTCCACAGTTCTAAATTTCTCAATTTTTAAAGGAAAAAAGAAAAATACATACGTAGAAACATACCTACTTCCTCTCGCTGTACATGTAAATTCTCTCTGCCGAATCGAATTACATAACAAGGAAATCTTATGAGATTTGGATATTCAATGGCCCCACCATGATGTATTTGTCAGATCCTAACCGTCCACGCATTTTTCTATATCGGTCTACCGCATGAGCCCAAAAAGAGGTAGATCTAGAGCTAAAGTGTACCACACTAGAGAAAGCAGTGAAGATTGAAGCGCCACCGTTGAAACTATCCTAGGTCCGGTCCCTACGACGGTTATTTACCATCCAACCAATTCATCCAGTCACATGGACCTGGATGTAGGGAAAACACAAATTTCAGGTTGATCCGGGCCTCCTGTGGTCCCAAGAAGTTTTTAAACACCATGCATGTAGTTACTACTGTTTCCTGTATTATAGTCTACATGACCTTCAGATCTGTCTCATTTTTCGGCCCATGTAATAAATGATCTCAAAATATGGTTGCATGCAAAGTAACTCTATACAGTCAAGAGTATTCCGTGAACTTTACAAGGACTGCCACGGTTTATGTATTTTATTTACACCGTTTATCTATTTTACCCCCTTATTTCAGGTCATGGTATATATCCAAAACTCAAGTGGGCCATACCACGTAAAACCGTGGACCATACCACAGAGAACCATGTAAATTGAATGCTTACTGTCCAAAATTACTCCCAGTCGACAAAAGTTTTGTATAAGCTGATATTTATGTCTTTCCTTTTATCAGTTTTTGTATCTTCTTATGAGTTAATTTGGATGACAAATAAATATCAATGTAAGCTCTATGAAGGTTTTAATGGTTGTGGACTCATTATGCGGTTGTTTCCTATCGTGTGGTCTACCTATACTTTGGATATAATTCAATTTTAAGTCTATGCCTTGGAAGGAGCTAGGAAAACTAATAAGACACGCAAGGTCGCGTACTGAGGAAACAGTGTGGGCCCCACATGATTTGTTTATTTTATCCACATTGTCCATTGGTTTTACCAACTCATTTTAATATATTATTTCAAAATTGAAGCATATACAACACTGTAGTGGATGACATCACCGGAAACAATGTGAATTAAGGGCGTGTTTGATTTTCAGTGGCTGTGTAAATACCCGTGAAATAGGTAATTATTACCATTTCACCCACTTGAAAATCCTCTGAAAATCCACCGCGCTTTTTACCTTGGAAACCGGTTTTAAAAAGTTATTTTAAATTTGTGGACCCCAAGGTGATGTATATGACAAATTCATTTCGTCCAGTTGTTTTAACACAATATTTTAAGGCGCGAGCCAAAAAATGAGGCAGATTGAACACTTAAATGGCCCACACCAAAAGAAACAATGGGCCTGAGAGGTTTTTAATGGTAAGCGTTTGATTCCCTTTTTCTTGTAGCGTGGTCCACTTGAGCTTTTGATATGCCTCGTTTTTTGGCTCATGCCATAAATTCATTAGGCATAATAGATTAACAGTGTGGATAAGATATACGCATCACAGTGGGACCCACAAATATATTGTGACCTTCTCAATTTTTGTGTCAAAAATACATGTCATCAAATCAAACATTGGAAAAAGTGAAATAAATACGGGGGAAATAATTATTACATATTTTCACGCTATTTTTTAGTGAATTGAAAAATCAAACAAGCCCTATATGCCCATCATTCAAAACTTATTAGGGCAGCGGATGTTTTGGACCAAGCTGGTATTTGTGTTTTCCCTTCACCTATGTCTGTCCAACCTTACGAGCATGCACCGTTGGAAGGTTTCAGTGATAGACTCCATTAATTATCTCTAATTTCTATGGTGTGGTCCACCATGAGCCTAAAATTGAGCCAGAGAGAATGGACGGACGGTGTGGATAAAACACATCCATCAAAGGTTGCCCTACAGAGTTTACTCGCTATAATCAAATCAAATCGAGCCATACAGAGCTCGGTAAGGCAGGTGCAATATTAAACCATATGTCCATCGCCGACATGCGTTTTGCATCTTATCCATTTAAGTGACGTACGTCATTACGTGAGCGGCTAATATGACGACACAATGGGACATGGTCAAACGCCACGTGCTCAACGGCCTGGAAAATTGGCAATCGAGATTTTCACTATATATGAAAAACTCTTGAAGACTTTGATACTCTGCAGATTGGGATTGATGCTAGACACTTATTCAAAATAAACTGTCGAAGTTTAGTTGCGCATCACCCAACAGTTATGCCTGTTTGGTAATGTAAGTAACGAATTAAAAAAAGGAATAATAAATGCACAAAAAAATCACATGGTTGGGGATTGTGCCTACTTCGCTGATGAGATCCTGTTAAGATCACGAAGCTTCTCAAAAAAGAATTACGGTCCAAAAACTTTCTAACACTCAAAAACTCTAATGGGGTTGAGTCTTTAGATTGACTTTCAAATTAGGTAAAAATATATTTACACAGGGGTTTGGTAGTAGGTAAAACGGGATTTGTGGCTTCCTAATTAGGAGGAAATACCCTTGGTAAATAGAGTAGAAATAGCTTCTGGAAGCCTCATGTAATTTAACCTAAATATGTGCCTGGAGGAAATAACACCTCAGCGCCGATAGTGCACTTGGTTAATGCCATCACCAAATGGATTATTCTACCGACAGTAGACGAGTGTACAATGTGCTCATACCTAGTGGGTATTGCTTCACTACGCCAAAACTGCGAAAAAAGGACGGTTTAAAACCGTCTCAGATGACCAAAAAGGATGGTCATCGACCGTCGCATGGGCCGTCAAATTTTGACGTGTCGTATTACTTAAAGGACGGTTGAAAACCATAATTCTTATTGATGAAAAAATGACTGTCATGGACCGTCTCTTATGAACCTTTAAAGAACGGCCATCGACTGTCCTTAAAAAGGACTGTCATGGACTCTCTTATGAGCTTTCAAAGGACGGCCATGGACCGTCCTTAAAAAGGACTGTCATAGACCGTATCTAATGAGCTTTCAAAGGACGGCCATGGACCGTCCTTAAAAAGGACTATCATGGACCATCTCTTATGGCCCTTGAAAGGACGGCTATAGACCATCTTTTAAAAGGACTGTCATGGACCGTCTCTTATGAGCCTTCAAAGGACGGTCACAGACCGTCCTTAAAAAGGACAGTCATGGACCGTCCCTTATGAGCCTTCAAAGCATATTTTCAAATTTGAGAAAATCAATATACACCTATTACAATATATTTCATCGTATTCTTCCTGATATACGCCTGTTATATAATATATTTCATCATATTCACATTCATATCCATCTAAACCCAAACTACATAAATCCAACCTAAACTACATTCATCCAAACATAAACTACATCCATCCAAACACAAACATTCTTATCCACATTACATTCATCCACGCATAAATACATATAAGTTTAACATCATAAATAAAAAAAGGAAAAAAAGCAGCAACAATTTTCTTTTTCTTTCATTTGAAAAAAATATTAAACCAACAAAACATTATAATTCAGAATAATGAAGAATTACGTAAACTTCTTCCAAAAAAGTGGGCACTTCTTAAAAATAAAACTGATCATTAAAATAAAACTAAGAATAGGTTTACGTTATAGGTTATTGGTTTAGGTTTAGGTTTAGGTTATAAGCTATAGGTTTAGGGAAATGAGAATAGGTTAAGGCTTAGGTTTAGGAAATCGGGTTCGGGTTCGGGATCGGGTTTAGGTTTGGGTTTTCAAGTTTAGGTTTAGGTTTAGGTTAGGGAGTTGAGATTAGGATTAGGTGTAGGTTTAGGTTTAGGTTTAGGGATTTGAGAATACATTAAGGTTTAGGTTTAGGAAATCGGGTTTGGGTTCGGGATCGGGTTTAGGTTTGAGTTTCAAATTTTAGGTTTAGGTTAGGGTTAGAGAGTTGAGATTAGGATTAGGTGTAGGCTTAGGTTTAGGAATTTGAGAATACATTAAGGTTTTAAGTTTATGTTCAGGTTATAGGTTTAGGTTTAGGTTTAGGTTAAGGTATAGGTATAGGTTTCGGTTTAGGGAATTGAGAATAGGTTAAGGTTTAGGTTTAGGAAATCGGGTTTAGGTTTGGGATCGGGTTTAGGTTTTGGTTTTCAAGTTTAGATTTAGGTTTAGGTTAGGGAGTTGAGATTAGGATTAAGTGTAGGTATAGGTTTAGGGATTTAAGAATACATTTAGGTTTTAGGATTACGTTTAGGTTATAGGTTACAGGTTTAGGTTTAGGTTTAGGTTTAGGTTAAGGTTTAGGTTAGGCTTAGGTTTAAGTTATAAGCTATAGGTTTAGGGAATTGAGAATAGGTTAAGGTTTAGGTTTAGGAAATCAGGTTCGGGTTCGGGATCAGGTATAGGTTTTGGGTTTCAAGTTTAGGTTTAGGTTTAGGTTAGGGAGTTGAGATTAGGATTAGGTGTAGGTTTAGGTTTAAGGATTTAAGAATACAGTAGGTTTTAGGTATAGGTTTAGGTTATATGTTATAGGTTTAGGTTATAAGCTATAGGTTTAGGGAATTGAGAATAAGTTAAGGTTTAGGTTTAGGAAATCGGGTTCAGGTTCGGGATCGGGTTTAGGTTTTCGTTTTCAAGTTTAGGTTTAGGTTTAGGTTAGGGAGTTGAGATTAGAATCAGGTGTAGGTTTAGGTTTAGGAAATTTAAGAATACATTTAGGTTTTAGGTTTAGGTTTAGGTTATAGGTTTTAGGTTTAGGTTTAGGTTTAGGTTTAGGTTAAGGTTTAGGTTTAGGCTTAGGTTTAGGTTATAAGATATAGGTTTAGGGAATTGAGAATAGGTTAAGGTTTAGGTTTAGGAAATCGGGTTCAGGTTCGGGATCGGGTTTAGGTTTTGATTTTCAAGTTTAGGTTTAGGTTTAGGTTAGGCAGCCGAGATTAGGATTAAGTGTAGGTATATATTTAGGGATTTTAGAATACATTTAGATTTTAGGTTTAGGTTATAGGTTATAGGTTTAGGTTTAGGTTTAGAGGTTAAGGTTTAAGTTTAGGCTTAGGTTAAGGTTTAGGTTTAGGTTTAGGTTATAGGTTATAGGTTATTGGTTTAGGTTTAGGTTTAGGTTTAGGTTTAGGTTATAAGATATAGGTTTAGGGAATTGAGAATAGGTATAGGTTTATTTTTAAGAAATCAGGATCGGGTTTGGGATCGGGTTTAGGCTTGGGTTTTCAAGTTTAGGTTCAGGTTTAGGTTAGGGAGTTTAGATTAGGATTAGGTTTAGGTTTAGGTTTAGAGATTTGAGAATACATTAAGGTTTAGGTTTAGGTTTAGGTTTAGGGTCTATGTTATATAGGTTTAGGTTTAGGTTATAAGCTATAGGTTTAGGAAATTGAGAATAGGTTAAGGTTTAGATTTATGAAATCGGGTTTGGGTTCGAGATTGGGTTTAGGTTTAGGTTTAGGTTAGGGAGTTGAGATTAGGATTAGGTGTAGGTTTAGGTTTAGGAATTGGTGAATACATTTAGGTTTTAGGTTTAAGTTTAGGTTATAAGTTATTGGTTTAGGTTAAGGTTTAGGTTTAGGTTATAAGCTATAGGTTTAGGGAATTAAGAATAGGTTAACGTTTAGGTTTAGAAAATTAGGTTCGGGTTCAGGTTCGGGATCGGGTTTAGGTTTGGATTTTCAAGTTTAGGTTTAGGTTTAGGTTAGGGAGTTGAGATTAGGATTAGGTGTAGGTTTAGGTTTAGGAATTTGAGAATACATTAAGGTTTAGGTTTAGAAAATCGAGTTCGGCTTCGGTATCGGGTTTAGGTTTGAGTTTTCAAGTTTAGGTTTAGGTTTATGTTAGGTAGTTAAGATTAGGATTAGGTGCAGGTTTAGGTTTAGGGATTTAAGAATACATTTAGGTTTTAGGTTTATGTTTAGGTTATAGGTTATGGGTTTAGGTTTAGGTTTAGGTTAAGGTATTGGTTTAGGTTTCGGTTTAGGTTATAAGCTATAGGTTTAGGGAATTGAGAATAGGTTAAGGTTTAGGTTAAGGAAATCGAGTTCAAGTTCAGGATCGGGTTTAGGTATTGGTTTTCAGGTTTAAGTTTAGATTTAGGTTAGGGAGTTGAGATTAGGATTAAGTGTAGGTATAGGTTTAGAGATTTGAGAATACATTTAGGTTTTAGGTTTAGATTTAGGTTATAAGTTACAGGTTTAGGTTTAGGTTTAGGTTAAGGTTTAGGTTTAGGCTTAGGTTTAGGTTATAAGGAATAGGGTTAGGGAATTGAGAATAGGTTAAGCTTTAGGTTTAGGAAATCAGGTTCAGGTTCGGGATTGGGTTTATGTTTCGGTTTTCAAGTTTAGGTTTAGGTTTAGGTTAAAGAGTTGAGATTAGGATTAGGTGTAGGTTTATGTTTAGGGATTTGAGAATACATTAGGCTTTAGGTATAGGTTTAGGTTATATGTTATAGGTTTAGGTTTAGGTTTAGGTTATAAGCTATAGGCTTAAGGAATTGAGAATAGGTTAAGGTTTAGGTTTAGGAAATCGGGTTCGGGTTCGGGATCGGGTTTAGGTTTTCGTTTGCAAGTTTAGGTTTAGGTTTAGGTTAGGGAGTTGAGATTAAGATTAGGTGTAGGCTTAGGTTTAGAGATTTGAGAATACATTTAGGTTTTAGGTTTAGGTTTAGGTTATAGGTTACAGGTTTAGGTTTAGGTTTAGGTTAAGGTTTAGGTTTTGGCTTAGGTTTAGGTTATACGATATAGGTTTAGGGAATTGATAATAGGTTAAGGTTTAGGTTTAGGAAATCGGGTTCGGTTCGGGATCGGGTTTAGGTTTGGGTTTTCAAGTTTAAGTTTAGGTTTAGGTTAGGGAGTTGAGATTAGGATTAGGTGTAGGTTTAGGTTTAAGGATTTGAGAATACATTTAGGTTTTAGGTTTAGGTTTAGGTTATAGGTTACAGGTTTAGGTTTTGGTTTAGGTTTAGGTTATGGTTTAGGTTTAGGATTAGGTTTAGGTTATAAGCTATAGGTTTAGGGAATTGAGAATAGGTTAAGGTTTAGGTTTAGGTAATCGGGTTTGGGTTCGGGATCGGGTTTAGGTTTTGGTTTTCAAGTTTAGGTTTAGGTTAAGGTTGGGGCATTGAGATTAGGATTAGGTGTAGGTTTAGGTTTTGGGATTTGAGAATACATTTAGGTTATAGGTTTATGTTTAGGTTATAGGTTATTGGTTTAGGTTTAGGTTTAGGTTTAGGTTAAGGTTTAGGTTTAGGTTTAGGTTTAGGTTATAAGCTATAGGTTTAGGGAATTGAGAATAGGTTAAGGTTTAGGTTTAGAAAATTAGGTTCTGGTTCGGTATCAGGTTTAGGTTTGGGTTTTCATGTTTAGGTTCAGGTTTAGGTTAGGGAGTTGAGATTAGGATCAGGTGTAGGTTTAGGTTTAGGGATTTGAGAATACATTAAGGTTTAGGTTTAGGAAATCAGATTCGGGTTCGGTATTTGGTTTAGGTTTGAGTTTTCAAGTTTAGGTTTAGGTTTAGGTTAGGGAGTTGAGATTAGGATTAGGTGTACGTTTAGGTCTAATGATTTGAGAATACATTTAGGTTTTAGGTTTAGGTTTAGGTTATAGGTTATAGGTTTAGGTTAAGGTATAGGTTTGGTTTCGGTTTAGGTTATAAGCAATAGGTTTAGGGAATTGAGAATAGGTTAAGGTTTAGGTTTAGGAAATCGGGTTCAGGTTCGGGATCGGGTTTAGGTTTTGGTTTTCATGTTTAGGTTTAGATTTAGGTTAGGGAGTCGAGATTAAGACTAAGTGTAGGTATAGGTTTAGGGATTTGAGAATACATTTAGGTTTTAGGTTTAGGTTTAGCTTATAGGTTACAGGTTTGGGTTTAGGTTTAGGTTTAGGTTAAGGTTTAGGTTTGGGCTTAGGTTTAGGTTATAAGCTATAGGTTTAGGGAATTGAGAATAGGTTAAAGTTTAAGTTTAGGAAATCATGTTTAGGTTTAGGATCGGGTTTAGGTTTTAGTTTTCAAGTTTAGGTTTAGGTTTAGGTTAGGGAGTTGAGATTAGGATTAGGTGTAGGTTTAGGTTTAGGGATTTGAGAATACATTAGGTTTTATGTTTAGATTTAGGTTATAGGTTAAAGTTTTAGGTTTTGGTTTAGGTTTAGGTTAAGGTTTAGGTTTAGTCTTAGGTTTAGGTTATAAGATATAGGTTTAGGGAATTGAGAATAGGTTAAGGTTTAGGTTTAGGAATTCGGGTTCAGGTTCGGGATCGGGTTTGGGTTTTGGTTTTCAAGTTTAGGTTTAGGTTTAGGTTAGGGAGTTGAGATTAGGATTAAGTGTAGGTATATGTTTTGGGATTTTAGAATACATTTTGGTTTTAGGTTTAGGTTTAGGTTATAGGTTATAGGTTTAGGTTTAGGTTTAGGTTTAGGTTTAGGCTTAGGTTAAGGTTTAGGTTTAGGTTTAGGTTATTGGTTTAGGTTTATGTTTAGGTTTAGGTTTAGGTTATAAGATATAGGTTTAGGGTATTGAGAATAGGTATAGGTTTAGGTTTAAGAAATCAGGATCGGGTTTAGGTTTGGGTTTTCAAGTTTAGGTTTAGGTTTAGGTTAGGGAGTTTAGAGTAGGATTAAGTGTAGGTTTAGGTTTAGGGATTTGAGAATACAATAAGGTTTAGGTTTAGGTTTAGGGTATATGTTATGTAGGTTTAGGTTTAGGTTATAAGCTATAGGTTTAGGAAATTGAGAATAGGTTAAGGTTTAGGTTTAAGAAATCGGGTTCGTGTTCGAGATCGGGTTTAGGTTTGGGTTTTCAAGTTTAGGTTTAGGTTTATGTTAGGGAGTTGAGATTAGGATTAGGTGTAGGTTTAGGTTTAGGAATTTGAGAATACATTTAGGTTTTAGGTTTAGGTTTAGGAAATCAGGTTCGTGTTCGAGATCGGGTTTAGGTTTGGGTTTTTAAGTTTAGGTTTAGGTTTATTTTAGGGAGTTGAGATTAGGATTAGGTGTAGGTTTAGGTTTAGGTTTAGAAATTTGAGAATACATTTAGGTTTTAGGTTTAGGTTTAGGTTATAGGTTATTGGTTTAGGTTTAGGTTTAGGTTTAAGTTTAGGTTTAGGTTATAAGCTATAGGTTTAGGGAATTGAGAATAGGTTAAGGTTTAGGTTTAGGAAATCGGGTTTGGGTTCGGGATCGGGTTTAGGTTTGGATTTTCAAGTTTAGGTTTAGGCTTAGGTTATGGAGTTGAGATTAGGATCAGGTGTAGGTTTTGGTTTAGGGATTTGACAATACATTAAGGTTTAGGTTTAGGAAATCGGTTTCGGGTTTGGGATTGGGTTTAGGTTTTTATTTACAAGTTTAGGTTTAGGTTTAGATTAGGGAATTGAGATTAGGATTAGGTGCATGTTTAGGTTTAGGGATTTGAGAATTCATTTAGGTTTTAGGTTTATGTTTAGGTTATAGGTTATAGGTTTAGGTTTAGGTTTAGGTTTAGGTTTTGGTTTAGGTTATAAGCAATAGGTTTAGGTTTAGGAAATCGGGTTCAGGTTCGGGATTGAGTTTAGGTTTTAGTTTTCCGGTTTAAGTTTAGGTTTAGGTTAGGGAGTTAAGATTGGGATTAAGTGCAGGTATAGGTTTAGGGATTTGCGAATACATTTAGGTTTTAGGTTTAGGGAATTGAGAATAAGTTAAGGTTTAGGTTTAAGAAATCGGGTTCAGGTTCGGGATCGGGTTTAAGTTTTGGTTTTCAAGTTTAGGTTAAGGTTTAGGTTAGGGAGTTGAGATTAGGATTAGGTGTAGGTTTATGTTTAGGGATTTGAGAATACATTAGGTTCTAGGTTTAGGTTTAGGTTATATGTTATAGGTTTAGGTTTAGGTTTAAGTTTAGGTCTAGGTTATAAGCTATAGGTTTAGGGAATTGAGAATACGTTAAGGTTTAGGTTTAGGAAATCGGGTCCGGGTTCGGGATCGGGTTTAGGTTTGAGTTTTCAAGTTTATGTTTAGGTTTTGGTTCGGGAGTTGAGATTTGGATTAGGTGTAGGTTTAGGTTTAGGGATTTGAGAATACATTTAGGTTTTAAGTTTAGGTTTAGGTTATAGGTTACAGGTTTAGGTTTAGGTTTAGGTTAAGGTTTCGGTTTAGTCTTAGGTTATAAGATATCGGTTTAGGGAATTGAGAATAGGTTAAGGTTTAGGTTTAGGAAATCGGGTTCGGTTCGTGATAGGTTTAGGTTTGGGTTTTCAAGTTTAAGTTTAGGTTTAGGTTAGGGAGTTGAGATTAGGATTAGGTGTAGGTTTAGGTTTAAGGATTTGAGAATACATTTAGGTTTTAGGTTTAGGTTTAGGTTATAGGTTAGAGGTTACAGGTTTAGGTTTAGGTTATGGTTTAGGTTTAGGATTAGGTTTAGGTTATATGCTATAGGTTTAGGTAATTGAGAATAGGTTAAGGTTTAGGTTTAGGTAATCGTGTTCGGGTTCGGGATCGGGTTTTGGTTTTGGTTTTCAAGTTTAGGTTTAGGTTAAGGTTAGGGAGTAGAGATTAGGATTAGGTGTAGGTTTAGGTTTAGGCATTTGATATTACATTTTGGTTTTAGGTTTAGGTTCAGGTTATAGGTTATTGGTTTAGGTTTAGGTTTAGGTTAAGGTTTAGGTTTAGGCTTAGGTTTAGGTTATAAGATATAAGTTTAGGGAATTGAGAATAGGTTAAGGTTTAGGTTTAGAAAATCGGGTTCGGTTTGGGATCGGGTTTAGGTTTGGGTTTTCAATTTTAAGGTTTAGGTTTAGGTTAGGGAGTTGAGATTAGCATTAGGTGTAGGTTTAGGTTTAAGGATTTGAGAATACATTTAGGTTTTAGGTTTAGGTTTAGGTTATAGGTTACAGGTTTAGGTTTAGGTTTAGGTTTAGGTTATGGTTTAGGTTTAGGATTAGGTTTAGGTTATAAGCTATAGGTTTAGGGAATTGAGAATAGGTTAAGGTTTAGGTTTAGGTAATCGGGTTCGGGTTTAGGTTTTGGTTTTCAAGTTTAGGTTTAGGTTAAGGTTAGGGAGTTGAGATTAGGATTAGATGTAGGTTTAAGTTTAGGGATTTGAGAATACATTTGGGTTTTAAGTTTAGGTTTAGGTTATATGTTGTTGGTTTAGGTTTAGGTTTGGGTTTAGGTTAAGGTTTAGGTTTAGGTTTAGGTTTAGGTTATAAGCTACAGGTTTAGGGAGTTGAGAATAGGTTAAGGTTTAGGTTTAGGAAATCGGGTTCACGTTCGGAATCGTGTTTAGGTTTGGGTTTTCATGTTTAGGTTTAGGTTTAGGTTAGGGAGTTGAGATTAGGATCAGGTGTAGGATTAGATTTAGGGATTTGAGAATACATTAAGGTTTAGGTTTAGGAAATCAGGTTCGGGTTCGGGATTTGGTTTAGGTTTGAGTTTTTAAGTTTAGGTTTAGGTTTAGGTTAGGGAGTTGAGATTAGGATTATATGTAGGTTTAGGTCTAAGGATTTGAGAATACATTTAGGTTTTAGGTTTAGGTTTAGGTTATAGGTTATAGGTTTAGGTTAAGGTATAGGTTTGGTTTCGGTTTAGGTTATAAGCAATAGGTTTAGGGAATTGAGAATTGGTTAAGGTTTAGGTTTAGGAAATCGGGTTCAGGTTCGGGATCGGGTTTAGGTTTTGGTTTTCAAGTTTAGGTTTAGATTTAGGTTAGGGAGTCGAGATTAAGACTAAGTGTAGGTATAGGTTTAGGGATTTGAGAATACATTTAGGTTTTAGGTTTAGGTTTAGCTTATAGGTTACAGGTTTGGGTTTAGGTTTAGGTTTAGGTTAAGGTTTAGGTTTAGGCTTAGGTTTAAGTCATAAGCTATAGGTTTAGGGAATTGAGAATAGGTTAAGGTTTAGGTTTAGGAAATCAGGTTCAGGTTCGGGATCGGGTTTAGGTTTTGGTTTTCAAGTTTAGGTTTAGGATTAGGTTAGGAAGTTGAGATTAGGATTAGGTGTGGATTTGGGTTTAGGGATTTGAGAATACATTAGGTTTTAGGTTTAGATTTAGGTTATAGGTTACGGGTTTAGGTTTTGGTTTAGGTTTAGGTTAAGGTTTAGATTTAGGTTTAGGTTTAGGTTATAAGCTATAGGTTTACGGAATTGAGAATAGGTTAAGGTTTAGGTTTAGGAAATCGGGTTCGGGTTCGAAATCGGGTTTAGGTTTGTGTTTTCATGTTTAGGTTTAGGTTTAGGTTAGGGAGTTGAGATTAGGATCAGGTGTAGGTTTAGGTTTAGGGATTTGAGAATACATTAAGGTTTAGGTTTAGGAAATCGGGTTCGGGTTCGGGTTCGGGATTGGGTTTAGGTTTGAGTTTTCAAGTTTAGGTTTAGGTTATAGGTTATATGTTTTGGTTAGGGTATAGGTTTTGGTTTCGGTTTAGGTTATACGCTATAGGTTTAGGGAATTGAGAATAGGTTAAGGTTTAGGTTTAGGAAATCGGGTTAAGTTCGGGATCGGGTTTAGGTTTGGGTTTTCAAGTTTAAGTTTTGGTTTAGGTTAGGGAGTTGAGATTATGATTAGGTATAGGTTTAGGTTTTAGGATTTGAGAATACATTTAGGTTTTAGGTTTTGGTTTAGGTTTAGGTTATGTTTTAGGTTTAGGATTAGGTTTAGGTTATAGGCTATAGGTTTAGGTAATTGAGAATAGGTTAAGGTCTAGGTTTAGGTAATCGGGTTCGGGATCGGGTTTAGGTTTTTGTTTTCAAGTTTAGGTTTAGCACTGCGTGAAAAATGAGAAAAAATGTCGGATTTAGAGACGGTTCTAGACCGTCTCTAAAATTACTTGGTTTAAAGACGCTTTAGAGACGGCCGTAAACCGTCTCTAAACTTTTAGATGACCCTTGACCATCCTTATTGGTCTTAAAAACTTTAACGTTCACAAATCATTTACGACGGTCAAAAACCGTCGTTAACTGCAGATAAAAGACTGCCATTGACCGTCTGGAATAAGAGACGGTACTTGACCGTCTTATATGCCAGCATTTGAGACAGTCAAAGACCGTCTGTATTAGAGACGATCATTGGCCATCTCTTACTGGTAATTTGAGACTGTCAAGAACTGTCTCAATTAGAGATGGTCGTTGGCCGTCGTTTCCTGTAATCTGGGGCTGTCAAAAATATTCTATATTAGGGACGGTTCTTAGCTGTCTCTGTTTGAGACTGTCAAGGACCGTCTCTATTAGAGACAGTCTTTGACCGTCTCATATGTGGTTATTTGAGATGGTCTAAGACCGTCCGTATTAGAGATGGTCATTGGCCGTCTTATATTGGTCATATGAGACTGTCATGGACCGTCTCAATTATAGATGGTCATCGGCTGTCTTTTACTATTTTTTAAGGCAATCAAAAATAGCCTGTATTAGGGACGTTCCTTAGCAGTCTCTATTTGAGACTATCAAAGACCGTCTCTATTAGAGACAGTCCTTAGTCGTCTTATTGTGGTTATTCGAGACTATCAAAGACCGTCTGCATTAGAGATGGTCCTAAACCGTCTCTAATGCTCAAGTCAAAAATTAAGAATAAAAAAATTTATGAATTTCAAAAAAAAAAAAAAGTTAAAAAGCTTGAAAAAATAACTAACAATGTTTAAGAAAAAAATTTAGATTTTGAAAAAAAAATGTAATTTTATAAAAATCTAGATTTTGAAATAAAAATTAAGAACTCTTAATAATGTTGATAATTTTGAAAAAAAAATTCGATAAGAAAATGATATTTTGAAAAAGAAAATTTTAAAAATTAAACAAAATTATAAAAAAATTGACAAATTGTTTAAAAATATATTTTTTAAAAAAGAAAACTAGATTTTGTATTTTGAAAAGAAAAATTAAAAAGTTGTATAACAAAAGTGATATTTAAAAAATGATATTTTGAAAAAGAAAATTTAAAAAATTAAACAAAATTGTGAAAAAATTGACAAATTTTAAAAAAAATATATTTTTTTTAAAAAAGAAAACTAGATTTTATATTTTGAAAAGAAAAATTAAAAAGTTATATAACAAAAATGATATTTAAAAAATGATATTTTGAAAAAGAAAATTTTAAAAATTAAACAAAAGTGTGAAAAATTGACAAATTGTAAAAATATATATTTTAAAAAAGAAAACTTAGATTTTGTATTTTGACAAGAAAAATTAAAAACTTATATAACAAAAGTGATATTTAAAAATGATATTTTGAAAAAGAAAATTTAAAAATTAAACAAAATTGTGAAAAATTGACAAATTGTAAATAATATATATATATATATATATATATATATATATATATATATATATATATATATATATATAAATATTTTAAAAAAGAAAACTAGATTTTGTATTTTGAAAAAAAAAAATTAGAAAGTTATATAACAAGATTTCGATAAAAAAATGATATTTTGAAAAAGAAAATTTTAAAAATTAAACAAATTTGTGAAAAAATTGACAAATTGTAAAAAAATATATATATTTTTAAAAAAAGAAAACTAGATTTTGTATTTTGACAACAAAAATTAAAAAGTAATATAACAAAAGTGAGATAAAAAAAATGATATTTTGAAAAAAAAATTAAGAAATTAAACAAAATTGTGAAAAAATGTAAAAAAATATATATTTTAAAAAAGAAAACTAGATTTTGTATTTTGACAAGAAAAATTGAAAAAAAAAAGGGATCTATACCAAATTGAATGGATGTGGCCTACAATACACAAGATGGGATTAAAAACATGTAAACGTGAAAAGAAAAAAGAAAAAGAAGAAGAAGAAGAAAAGTGTTAACTCGAGGTTAAGAAAAAATATACACGTTTAAGAAAGAGGAGTGCAAATCAAAGTTCCTCAATACCTTGGTAAAAAAGAAAATGGTCTAAATTCAATAGTAATATCAGATGGTTGAGATTATCCAATCATTGTGATATTAAAATAAGTGTTCTACCCAACAGAATAGATGTGCCCTTCAACACAATAGGAGTGCAGACCAAAGGAGATTGAAGCATATAGATGTTTAAAAAGAATAATACAAGTCAATGTTCCTCGGGATAGTAAAAAAGAAAATGGTCTAAATTAATCCAACAGCAATTTCAGACAGTTAAGATCATCCAATCAGTGTGACCTTTGGATAGGTACAGGTATGCCAGGTGCAGGGTGGGTGAGTTGCCAACATTAAGAATTGGTACCAAATGCATACATTAGTATAGGTCATTCTCATGTTATCATTTTTCGGCTATTAACTCGTCTCCAAAGCAATGAGATGTAAACTTGCACAGCTTAGATATAGTTTAAGCTACTTGCTAATTAAAAAGGAACTGGAACATAGTTTAAGCCAAATGGAATCTCAAAAAAAAAAAAAAGACGACCGACATCCATCCAATCGTACCAAGTCCACCAATCAGGTGGCAGAGATTGTTCCATGAAAGGCATTCCCAGCTCTCCACCCATCCACAATCGGCCCCCACATATTAGCTCCAAGGACTCCAAAACAGTAAAACACAACACATAAGTCTCACTAGAAACCCTAGAACTTACAGAAACACAAGACATTGACACAGACAGAATTTTTCCCAAATGGAATCAAATTAATATTAGAAGTTAGTTTCCAAACACCACTAGTAGAATCGAACAATCTTTAACAAGAAAACAAAATCAAACCCTACAACCCCTCGAATTCAACATACAGTCTCATCAAAACAGCAAAATCCAAAGGTGAAAAAAATCATCATAAGAGTGATTTCATGACCCACTTGAGATTATTGACTTCTTATGATTCAAAATCACATCCTAAATATATGATGGAAAAATATATGGACGATGTCGATATACATAAAATATATCAAGGTGGGCCATACACGATTAGAGTAACACCCATGAAGGAGTTATCTAAATAGTGAAATGGTACAATAAGGTCACCTCATGGGAACTTCCCATGAGGTTAATCTGTGTGCGCCCCACCATGATGTATGTAGAACATCAACACCATGCATTTGATGTGTCCCATTTAAGTCCAAAAATCAGTCGTATACAAAACTCAGGTGAGCCATAGCATCTAAAACTATGAGAAGACATCCCTAAAACATATAAAAGCATTTAATTGGTGGGGCCCACATGAGTTTTGTATGTGTGTGAAACTTGGGCCGACTCCTCATCCAAGTGGGACACACCTATATAATGAATGGGCTGGATCTATGAACCACATCTAGGTGGGCCCAATAAATGATTATGAATGTTTTAATGGGAGGGTAACCCTCTCAACTATAGTATGTGGTGTGGCCCACCTAAGTCATGGGTTGACTTTATTTTTAAGCTCGTGGCCCAAAGTTACGGTTTATGATATCCACATCGTTAATCCATTTTTTCAGATCATTTTAGGGCCCATTTGGATAGGTAGATTGGAAGGGATTAGAAGTTAAATCCCTAGATTGGCAAGGCGTGCCAAACAAACTATCTAATCCTGGGATATATAGCAATCCCATGGATCTTAAGACAATCTACTGATAACACCTTCATTACCTTTAAATCCCATCCAATCCACCCTAATCCGGTCAAATTTACCTGGGACATGTTTGGTTTGAGGGATTGGAAGGGATCGAAAGGTTTAATCCTGGTATTGGCCGAGTGTGCTAAACAGACTTGATATAGCAATCTGGGGGAATATAGCAATTCCATGGATCTTAAGACAATCCATTGACAACACCATCATTACCTTGAAATCCATGCCATCCACCCTAAAACCATTCAATCCCTTCCAATCCACCCATCCAAACAGGCCCTTAGTGCTTGAGTCCACAATTAAAGTATATCTAAAGTTCAAGTGGACCATACCACAGAAATAGTGGGAGTAATGATTTCCACCGTTGAAATCTTCCTATGACCTACAGTGATTTTGATTTGTCATCCAACCTGTTCAATAGATCACAAATACATGGATGAAGGGAAAACTAAAATATCAACTTGATCCAAAACTTTAGTGGCCTCCCAAAAATTTTCAATAGTAGACGTTCAATTTATACTGTTTCCTATGATGTGGTCCACTTCAGATTTTTATAGGCTTCAATTTTGACCTTACGTAATAAAATTATATGTTATAATGGATGGATGGAGTGGATAAATTAAATAAATCATAGTGGGCCCCACAGGATGCTTAGGGTATAAGGGGCCCTATAGGGCCTAAAAATATGTGTCTTATCTAAGCCGTCTATATATTTTAAAATATTATTATAGGGCATGAAACCAAAAATCATCTAGATCGAAGGCTAAAGTGGACCATTCGGTAGAAAACATGGAGATTAAATCACATGTAATTGCTATGGTGGGGAACAGATTGGCTACTCCATCGGACACCGGCCAATGGCTGGTGGTCGGTGCTCTGTGGGGCCCACCATGATGTATGTGTATCATCTATGCCGTCCATCTATTTTTATATATCATTTTATGAGATGATAAAAAAAAAATGAGTTATATCTCAATCTCAAGTGGACCACATTACAGGAAATAGTGTTGAATGAATTTTGACCATTAAAAATGTTTTGGGGGCCATAACAGTTTTCGATCAAGCTGATATTTTTTTTCCCTTCATCTGGGTCTTATAGCCCTGTCATTTGATGTGTCCCCCTTTAAGTCTAAAAATTAGTCGTATGCGAAACTCAGGTGGGCCGTAGCATCTAAAACTATGTGAAGACATCCCTAAAACATATAAAAGCATTTGGTGGGGCCCACATGAGTTTTGGATGTGTATGAAACTTGGTCTGAATCCTCATCCAAGTGGGACACACATAATGAATGGGCTGGATCTATGAACCACATCTAGGTGGGCCCAATAAATGATTATGAATGTTTTAATGGGAGGGTAACCCTCTCAACTATAGTATGTGGTGTGGCCCACCCAAGTCATGGATTGACTTTATTTTTAAGCTCGTGGCCCACCATGGAATGGTGCATCTGACTGACAGGGCAGATCCAAAGTTCAAGTGGACCCACCATAGAAAAGAGTGGGATAGTGACGCCCACTATTGAAACCTTCTTAGGGCCCGCAGTGATGTTTATTTGAGATCCAACCTATTTATAAGTTAATACAGACATGAAATAAGGCAAAACATACATATTAGCTTGGTTGAAAACTACATAACATATTAACGATTGAAATTTATTTTTTATTATTTCTTATGGTGTGGTCCACTTAGACCTTTAATCTATATAATTTTTTGGCTCATCCACTGAATTATATATTAGAATTGATGGGCGGTTTAAATCAAACACAAATATTTCAATGGGCCCCATGAAGCCCCTTAAGGTGGACCACACCATCTAAAATCATGTGAAGAAATGCCTAAAACATATAAAAGCACTTGGTGGGGCCCACCTGAAATTTTAATGCATATGAAACTTGGTCTGACTCCTCATCCAAGTGGGACACACAAAATGGATATATAATATATAAATCAAAGTAGGCCCAAGGTCAAGTCTGGCGTCAGGTTGGTTGAGGTCAGGCTAAAGGAGCTGGGCAACAAAGAGTTCTGTTGGGGCCTATATGACCTAATAAACAAATTGGATGTCAAATAAATAGTAAAGTGGGCCTTAGGAGGATTTTAATAATGGATATCCAATCACTATTGTTTTCATGTGGTGTGGTCCACTTGAGATCTATATACCTCTCATTTTTGGGCCCTACCATGATGTATGTTTTGTATCCACACCCTCCATCCACTTGGAGAGATCATTTTATGGCAATGAACAAAGAACGAGTTAAAGCCAAAGTTCCAGTGGACCCCAGATAGAAAACAGTGGGATAGTAATGCTAGTGTGGTCCATTTAATAATTGAAAATTATTCATGTTTGGGATCACGATCTAAAATGATCTCTCCAAAGTGATGAACGGTGTAGATATGATAAATACATCATTGTGAGGCCCATTTAACTTTGATCTCCTTTAAACCGTTCGTGCAACTTAGAGCTCGAGGAGCGTCAGCGCTCTCTCCCTCTCTGAAACGGATTGGCTACTCCCCCTACCACTAGCCATCTGTGGGCCCCACCATGAAGTATGTATTTCATCCATTCCATTCATCCATTTTTACTGATAATTTAGGTCTTGATCTAAAAAATTAGAGGGATAGAAATCTCAGGTGGACCACACCGCATGAAACCAATAGTGATTAGATATCCACCATTAAAATCCTCCAAAGGTGTAATGTACTGTTTATTTGACATCCACCTATTGATTAGGTCATAGAGGCCTAGATTAAGGGAAAAAACAAAAATCAACTTGATCTAAAACTTCTATGGCCCTCAAAATGTTTTTAATGGTCGACGCTCAATAGTGTTTTCTGATTGTGTGGTCCACCTAAGATTTATTTCAGTCTAATTTTTTGTGATCGTACACAAAATGATTTTATGAAATGTATGGACGGCGTGGATGAAACAAATTGATCATGGTGGGGCCCATAGAGCGATACCAGGTCCAAAGTTCAAGTTAACGTTTTCAGGTTACTGGTTTTTCATTGTGAGTCTTGCATTTTATGTAAAATGGTGTTGACTTGTCCATAAGAATAGTGGATAAGATATAGAGTTATCTAGACCATAGAAATAACCGGTCTAGTTGTAAATAGTAAATATTTAAAATTTTAATTATTTTGTAAAACGATTTTAACCATCCAGAAAATGGTCTCATGCATGTACGACCATTAATAGATTTGGTGTTATAACTAATGGTAAACTCACAATATACGGATTTGAAATTTTTATCTTCTTCAAAAGACGAAAACCATCAAACGCTTGCTCCTCATTTCCTATTTTCCCTCTTTTCCTCATCTTCCATTGACGAGAAACCCTCTCTTTCTCTCTCTGTTGTGAAAAGCCATGGCAGCAGCAGCAGTAACAACAGCTGCAGCAGAAGCTTCTTCAGGATCTAGCGGTGGAGGAGGATCCGCAGATTCCTACATCGGCAGCGTGATTAGCTTGACATCCAAATGCGAAATCAGATACGAAGGTGTCCTCTACAACATCAACACCGATGAATCCCGCATCGGTTTGCGGAATAGTACTCTCTCTCCCTCCCCATTTTTTCTCCAGATTGGGGTTTTTAGGGTCTGGAATGGTTTTTGTGGGATTTTGGTATATAGGTTTTGATTTTTGTTGGATTTGGGGATATGGGTATTGTTAAACCTGACGTGAGATTTGTTGGGTTTTTAGGAATTTTTTTTTTCTTTTCATTTTATATGGGTTTTGAGTGTATTTTTCATTTTTGTTTATATATATAATTTTATAACCAGAAGGTTTTTATTTATTTATAGAAGATTCTGTATGGTTGGTGGAATGAAAATGCTAGATGTGTATAACCAGGGTTGTCTCATCTCATCTCATGTCATTTAAGTGTATCCAACATCAATAGAATGCTAATTCTAACATATCGACCTTTGGAACCTTTCCAAAATTATCAGAAATGACATAGGTGATTATTAAGCAAATGCTAGATGTGTATGCATAGATGAGGGCTTTGCTTAGTGAGGCATGCATTTCGTGAAATTATATTCACATTGTGATTAGGACTTCAGCCTCAGTGTTGTTGTGATATTCATGATGAAGCAATATATTCCATGCAGAAATTGCTGTTGTCATTGCCTCCTTAATATTATTTCATTTACTTGTCCCATTCTCTCTACCATGTCCTTCAATTACAACTTCTCTTGATATGTGAGAAGGGTGTATTCTGTTTGCATTTTTTGCATAGACCTGCTATTAATGTTGATTAGCAGTTCCACATTCATCAGCATCTTTCCCATCTAATTATTTTGGAAGAAGATTTGCACTTATATTTCATTTTGCCAGTTCTAATAACTTTCTTTGCTCAGAACCCTGTAAGGCCTTCGCCTCTTTCTGGCGATTATAGCCAGCAAACCTATCGTTCACACAGACCACCTGGTCCACCTACTGAAGAGGTATGTCTTACAGTGTGAAAGAAACAGAGATTTTGATTAAAATGTTGCAGAAGTTCCTTAAATTAATCCGAACCTTTTGTTAATTTCCATATGGGATATTGATGAGAAATTTGGGTCTTTGTTAAAGTGAGAAAGCAGTTAAATTGCTTCCCAAACTGCATTTGTATAAGAAATGTCTTGCCTTGCTAGGAACTAGTCTTCCCTAAATCCACTTGTACTCTTGGTAGGATTCCATATGGGATACTTTTGTTGGTTGGCTTTTATTATTATATTTTGAATCATAAACTAATATCTATCAGTTGTGTGGCCCATTGTCTACTCTTCAACATATGAATTAGTTGTGATTGTCTGTAGTACATGAGCCCACTGGATGAACATGTACTCAATGTACAGTGGGAGACTACAACTTAATGTGTTTTATGAATCCTGACTTAATGTGTTTCAACAGAGGATTATGTGTATCATACTTTGGCTGCAAAAGCTAGTGGAGAATTGTCCTTGAAGTATATATTTTCTTTTAGAGCATTTGCACAACAACCCCTTCTGCACATGTATGTATTTGCTATTGTGTTTCCAACTGTCTATAAAGAATGGAAATTCTTCCTTAACTCTTGTTAATATAAAAATGCCATGTTTTACTTTGTTTCCGATGTCATGGGATGAAATAGTCTAGTATGTTTCCCCAATAAATTCAATTTATACTATTTTCAATTGTTCCTTTGCATGTCTATTTGGTTAGTGTGATTTTTGCACATTGTCTTGTCCTTAGTGGAGTACATGGTGGGGTCTACTGAATGGATGTTAGAATAGTATCATATGTAACTATTTTGTTTATTTGCTCGATCTAGATTATCCATTTTTCATGTGATTGATCTGATGTCTATTTGGTTAGTGTGATTTTTGCACATTGGCTTGTCCTTAGTGGAGTGAGTGAATGGATTGTCTCGATCATTAATTAGCCATGCCACTTGTCAATTGAAGCTTTGTGCATGTTGGGCTCTCTCCTTGTGTGTGTGTGTGTGTGTGTGTGTGTGTGTGTGTGTGTGTGTGTCTTGTTGACATAATTAGGCCATATCCCTTGGGCCATGGGCCTCTTATTTTCCTTTTATTAGTTGTCCTTTATTTCCTTTTCTTTCGTTTGTTTTTTACCATTTTTTCTAAGGTTAGTTTATGTTATTCACTTAATATAGAAAGAGAGAGGGCTAGACATTCAGGCCTCTCTAAGTTTCTTTTCTTCCCAAGTTCGTTCTTTCCTAAACATGGTATCAGAGGAAGAAGGTCCGTAGGGTTTCTTATATCTTGAGTCTTATATTTTGATCTCTTCTAATCTCCTCTTATTTTCTTTTCATATAATCTTTCTTGGTTTGAGAGTCTTAACCTTTCAATCACTGATTGTATGTCATTTGTGAGGGGTGGTCCTGCGGTTGTGGTGTCTTGGAGATCTTGTTGAAGTTTTTATTGGAAAGTCTTTGAATATTTAAGGCTGTTGTGTTTTCTCAGAAACAATAGTAGGGTCTTATTGGGAATTCTAAACTGATTTGTTCCCTTTGGTTGGATTAAAAATAGGTTTACTAATTTTGATTTGCTGAACTTTCATATTCTTCAGATTTTTTTGGATTGTTTTTCTTTTAGATTTTTTGAATCTGGATGTAGCAATAAGGTTTTGCTGGTCATTATCGTTTGGACCAATTTTTGGGCATCTTTCTTCCAAATTTATAATAATCTCCTTATGGTAACATTAGATTTTCCTAGATTTGTTTTCTTTAGTAATTTAGCCGTAAGAACTCCCCTCTTTTTTGGTTTCTAGGTAATTTGTTGATTTGAAGTAAAGAAAAGGTGTTCACCTAAAAAAATGGTTCTTATTAACTAATTTTATAAGACAAATATTGACTCGGCTAAGTTTTCATGGCCCGGTGGATTGGCCAAGTCAATGCAAAACTTGGCTGATTTTTATATAGGACTGATGCATAGTATGAATCAGCGGAGTGGTTGCAGGTTTACATATCTAGGGCTAGTGCTTTTTCAGGATGAGGAGTGGCTCAAGCTGTTAGCGAGGTTGTAGTTGGCAATCCGGTCAAGTGAGATCTTACACATTTCATTCCATGTTAGCATTTGGTGGTCCCTATTCCATGTTAATTTAAATGGTTCTCTTGAAAGCACCTTTATTTCTTTCTTTGTTTTAGAGTGCATTCTAGAGACATTTGTATCAGACTGAATTGATGGAAGGATTGAATGTCATTAAAACATCTCAATAGGCCCTGCATGTCAATTTGTATGTTCAGCTTATCCTAGGGACATTTGTATCAGACTATGAATTGAATTGGAAAAATTTAATCAAGTGGAAACAAGTACTTATGTTTGGGAGATTTGCTTTGTGGTTCTCATTTCCATCCGTGGCTTGGTTTTATTTTCACTTCTCATTGGGTAATATGCAGGTACCACATGCCTTTAATCATTTGTGTGTCAATGATCTGATTCTTATATATTCATGTGATGGATTTATGTGGATTATGTATTTTTTGGCCTCTCATTTGGTTATTCTTTAAAAGATTCTATTTTTTCCTTCATGCTTAGTATTTGTTTTGTGCCATACATTGATTGTGTAATAAGAATATGCATTGATTGTGTATTTAAATTTTTTTAAATGTACCAACCAAAAACGATTTGAGACGACGTTGAATGATACTTTGTTAAATATGAAATTTATGACCTTTAGTAACTTGGTTAATTAAAAAGAACTACGTAGTGGCTCTCTCATTTACCTGGCATTGGAATTGGCCATGGGAGAGGTGCATGCCCATGACACTGACAGCGTTATAGATTGAGCTGGGCACTAGGGCTGCAGTCAAGACAAACCTGACCCAACTGAACTTAAAGCCTGAATACTAATGACATGGACTCTGCTGAGCATGACCACTAATGGGAATATCAAATTTTTAGATCCCTCCCAAGACAAAAGAACAACGGGCCAATGAAACCCACCTACGCTTAGGAGATTCTACGGTTTGTTTCTAATACAACAAAAGGATTCAAAAATCAAAGTATAAATCCATTATACAAGTCCGATTTTTGGGATACCACCTATATACATTTGAATTCATAGCATGGATGGTTTAGTTTGAGTTTACCAAGTATGAACCATGAAATGCATATGCAAGCATATGTTACCAAGTGTGAACCATGAAAAGCAATGCATTTTTCATTTCCTGTACATGAAGCTAATAGCCTGATATCCAATGGGCTTGAGGCAGCCCCTTTGTATTAGGTACTTGACATGTGCCTCCTTGGTTGCACCTGCATTGTTAATAATTTTTAGGCTAACCCGGATAATAGAAAGTAACAAGGTGATTTTCACTTTAGCATATGAATATCTGGAAATCAAGTCAGTTGGAGTCACATAAATCCAACACTTGACTTTCTTGTGCAATATCTGGAAATCAGGTCAGTTGGAGTCACATAAATCTGGCCTAAAGAGTTGGGGCTAATACATCTTGACTAACTGTGACTGAGTGAAGTATGCTTTGAACTCCCATAATCACAGTAAATTTTTTTTTTCCCTGTATATTGGTGACCTTAAGGGATTGTTTGGACTTTTTATGGTTAACATGCAAATTCTTTGAGCAAAACTGAAAGTTCTGGGTGTCTCGTAAGGAAGAGGGACAGGTAAGCCAGTTAATTGTGCCCATTATGATAGTTTATCACTTGTTTTCTCTTTCAATGCAGCAACATCCTAGTATACCTATTACATACCTATTAAAATTTCAAAGCATTCTTCCATCCATACCTAATAAGTATGATGTTTTACACACGTTCTCTTGAATTCAAGAGCATATCAAATAACTCACTACTTCAACAGAATTGCAAAAGAAAGCCTATCCAAAATAGCTACCTAAGACTGTATTTACCACCTTATAAACCCAAAACAATTTCAACCCTCACATTCTTGGGCTAACAAGTCAATATCAAATTGGTTTAATATTGCTCTGGTGCCTTTTCTCTCTAAGCACCACGATGCTTCTCAGCTTGTCTTTGTTTTTTTCTGGTGTCCTTTTTTTTTTAAATAATCAAATCAATTTTTGCTTTGACAAGACATGTCTGGTTTTTGCCCAGCATCAGCTGAACTTCTATGGACAGAGAATTAAGAAAGATCCAATTATTAAATCATAATTCTTGCAGTCCAACCTTATTTTATATCAGTTACCATGTAAGATGTGCAATGTGAGGTTAAAATCATAATTCTTTATTTTTTTGTGATTGGTGACAACATGTGTGGCATGTTGTGACAAATCTTTTTTCTCCTTTGAATTGTAACATGCAATATCGGTTGCATTTGTCTCTGTCATACAGGTTGTGGCTATCAAAGATATAATATCACCTCCTTATAGGGAAACATTTGATGATGTGTACAGGTAAATTCATTTTTTTATTCCTTATATTGTTTCCCAGTTATATTTGTGTTAGTTTCAGAGTACAAGTAGCAATAGAAAGTGTTGGTTGATTGTGGCTTATAGACAAAGGGATGAGTAACCAACAATACGAATATGGGAGGCCTTCCCCAGGTATCTAAATTCTTTTAGATATAATTATATTGTTTTTAAATGTATTAGATCGAAATTGATGGAGCAGACCCGGATGTGCGTCGGAGCTATCCAGATGTTGAGCGGGAGTCCCTGGAAGGTGGAAACCGCTGATATGACCATGATGAAGCTGTCCATTTCCTATGGACAGCATTGGAGTGGCCTGACCATTTGGACAGGCCATGTTTATGTATTAACTTGAAATTGATGGAGCAAACCCAGATGTGCGTCGGAGCTATCCGGATATTGAGCGGGGGTCCCTAGAAGGTGGGAACCGTTGTTATGACCATGATGAAGCTGTCCATTTCCTATGGACAGCATTGGAGGGGCCTGGCCATTTGAACATGCCGTGTTTATGTATTTGATCGAAATTAATGGAGCAGACCCGGATGTGCATCGGAGCTATTCGGAAGAGCGGGGTTCCCTGGAAAGAGGGAACCGCTATTATGATCATGATGAAGCTGTCCATTTTTTATGGACAACATTGGAAGGGCCTGGCCATTTGCGCCAGATGGTCGTGTTTATATCTGTATTTGCAGGGACCATGCCCTTAACCTAAACCAAAACCTATGACCTAAAACCTCAACCTATAACCTAAACCTCAACCTTAACCTAAACCTAAACTTTAACCTAAAACCTAAAACCTAAACCTAAAACCTAAATGTATTCTCAAATCCCTAAACCTAAACCTACACTTAATCCTAATCTTAACTCCCTAACTAAACCTATACCTAAACTTGAAAACCCAAACATAAACCCAATCCTGAACTCGAACCTAAACCTTAACCTTAACCTATTCTCAATTCCCTAAACCTAAACCTTAACCTATACCTATAACCTAAACCTAAACCTAAACCTAAACCTTAACCTAAACCTATAATCTTAACCTAAAACCTAAACCTATAACTTAAACTTAAATCAAAACATATAACCAAAACCAAAACCTATATCCTAAACCCGAACGCACTCTCAATTCCTATAACCCATAATCTAAACCTAAACCTAAACCTATAACCTATAACCTTAACCAAAACCTATAACCTAAACCAAAGCCAAAACCTATAGCCTAAACCCGAACCCATTCTTAAATCCGAAAACCTATAACCTAAACCGTTAACCTATAACCTAAACTAAACTTAAACCTAAAACCAAAACCTAAAACCTAAACCTATAATCTATAACCTAAATCAAAACATATAATTAAAGCCAAATCCCAAAACCCAAACCTAAACCAAGACCTAAACCTAAAACTAAAACCTAAACCTAAACCTATAACCTAAACTCAAATCCCTAAACCTAAACCTAAACCTAATCCTATAACCTAAACTCAAATCCCTAAACCTTAACTTATAAACTAACCTAAACCTATACTTATAATCTAAAACTATTCTCAAATCCCAAAACCTATAACCTAAACCTAACCTTTCCCTAAACCTATAACCTAAACTCAATTCCCTAAACCTAAACCTAGACCTAAACCGAAACCTATGGCCTAAACTCAAATCCCTAAACCGTAAGCTTTAACCTAACCCAAACCTATACTTATAACCTAAAACCATTCCCAAATCCCAAAACCTATAACATAAACCTAAGCTTTCCCTAAACTTATAAGCTAAACTTAATTCTCTAAAGTTAAACCTACACCTAATCCTAATCTCAACTCCCTAACCTAAACCTAAACATAAACTTGAAAACTCAAACTTAAACCCAATCCCGAACCTGAACCCGATTTCTTAAACCTAAACCATAACCCATTCTCAAATCCAAAAACCTATAACCTAAACCTAAACCTAAACCAAAACCAAAACTTATAACCTAAACCCGAACCCATTCTAAAATCCCAAAACCTATAACCTAAACCAAAACCAAAACCTATAACCTAAACCCGAACCCATTCTCAAATCCAAAAACCTATAACCTAAACATAAACCTTAACCTAAACCTATAACTGATAACCTAAACCCGAACCCATTCTCAAATCCCAAAACCTATAACCTAAACCTAAACCTTAACCTAAACCTATAACCTATAACATAAATCAAAACCTAAACCTAAACCTAAAACCTAAGCCTATAACCTATAACCTAAATCAAAACCTATTACCTTTCCCTAAACCTTAACCTAAATCTATAACCTATAACCTAAATCAAAACCAAAACCAAACCTAAACCTAAACCTAAACCTTTAACCTATAACCTAAACCTAAACCTAAAACCTAATGTATTCTCAAATCCCTAAACCTAAACCTACACCTAATCCTAATCTCAACTCTCTAACCTAAACTTAAACCTAAACTTGAAAACCCAAACCTAAACCCGATCCTGAACACGAACCCGATTTCCTAAACCTAAACCTTGACCTATAACCTAACCTAAACCTATTCTCAAATCCCAAAAACTATAACTATAACCTAAACCTTAACCAAAAACCTATAAACTAACCTAAACCTAAACATATAACCTTAACATAAACCTAAACCTATAACTTTAACCTTAACATATAACTTTAACCAAAACCTATAACCTAAACCTATTCTCAAATCCCGAACCCGATTTCCTAAACCTAAACCTTAACCCATTCTCAATTCGCTAAACCTATAGCTTATAACCTAAACCTATACCTTTACCTAAACCTATAACCTATAACCTAAACATAAACCTAAAACCTAAATGTATTCTCAAATCCCTAAACCTAAACCTACACCTAATCCTAATCTCAACTCCCTAACCTAAACCTAAACCTAAACTCGAAAACCCAAACCTAAACCTGATCCTGAACCCGAACCCGATTTCCTAAACCTAAACCTCAACCTATTCTAAATTTCCTAAACCTTAACCTATAACCTAACCTAAACCTAAATCTATAACCTAAACCTAAACCTATAACCTAAGTGTATTCTCAAATCCCTAGACCTAAACCTACACCTAATCCTAATCTCAACACCTTAACCTAAACCTAAACTCGATCCCGAACCCGATCCTGATTTCCTAAACCTAAACATTAACCTATTCTCAATTCCCTAAACCTATATCTTATAACCTAAACCTAAACCTAAACCATAACCTAAACCTAAACCTAAACCTATAACCTTAACCTAAACCTAAACCTAAACTTGTAACCTATAACCTAAACCTAAACCTAAAACCTAAATGTATTCTCAAATCCCTAAACCTAAACCTACACCTAATCCTAATCTCAACTCCCTAACCTAAACCTAAACCTAAACTTGAAAACCAAAACCTAAACCCGATCCCAAATCCGAACCTGATTTCCTAAACCTAAACCTTAACCTGTTCTCAATTCCCTAAACCTATAGCTTATAACCTAAACCGAAACCTAAACCTAAACCTAAACCTATAACCTATAACCTAAACATAAACCTAAAACCTAAATGTATTCTCAAATCCCTAAACCTAAACCTACACCTAATCCTAATCTCAACTCCCTAACCTAAACCTAAACCTAAACTTGATAACCTAAACCTAAACCCAATCTTGAACCCGAACCCGATTTCCTAAACTTAAACCTTAACTTATTCTCAATTCCCTAAACCTTAACCTATAACCTAACCTATACCGAAATCTATAACCTAAACCCAATCCTGAACCCGAACCCGATTTCCTAAACTTAAACCTTAACTTATTCTCAATTCCCTAAACCTTAACCTATAACCTAACCTATACCGAAATCTATAACCTAAACCTAAACCTAAAACCTAAGTGTAATCTCAAATCCTTAAACCTAAACCTACACCTAATCCTAATCTCAACTCCCTAACCTAAACCTAAACCTAAACTTGAAAACCAAAACCTAAACCCGATCCCGAACCCGAACCCAATTTTCTAAACCTAAACATTAACCTATTCTCAATTCCCTAAACCTATATCTTATAACCTTAACCTAAACCTAAACCTATAACCTATAACTTTAACCTAAACCTAAACCAAAACCTGTAACATATAACCTAAACCTAAACCTAAAACCTAAATGTATTCTCAAATCTTTAAACCTAAACCTACACCTAATCCTAATCTCAACTCCCTAACCTAAATCTAAACCTAAACTTGAAAACCCAAACCTAAACCCGATCCCGAAACGGAACCCGATTTCCTAAACTTAAACCTTAAACCTTTTCTCAATTCCCTAACCTATATCTTATAACATAAACCTAAGCCTAAACCTAAACTTTAACCTAAACCTAAACCTAAACCTAAACCTGTAACCTATAACCTAAATCTAAACCTAAAACCTAAATGTATTCTGAAATCCCTAAACCTAAACCTATACCTAATCCTAATGTTAACTCCCTAACCTAAACCTAAACCTAAACTTGAAAACCAAAACCTAAACCCAATCCCAAACCCCAACCCGATTTCCTAAACCTATACCTTAACCTATTCTCAATTCCATAAACCTATAGCTTATAACCTAAACCTAAACCTTAACCTAAACCTAAACCTAAACCTAAACCTGTAACCTAAACCTAAAACCTAAATGTATTCTCAAATCCCTAAACCTAAACCTACACCTAATCCTAATCTCAACTCCCTAACCTAAACCTAAACCCGATCCCGAACCCGAACCCGATTTCCTAAACCTAAACCTTAATCTATTCTCAATTCCCTAAACCTATTGCTTATAACCTAAACCGAAACCTAAACCTATACCTTAACCTAAACCTATAACATATAACTTAAACATAAACCTAAAACTTAAATGTATTCTCAAATCCCTAAACCTAAACCTACACATAATCCTAATCTCAACTCCCTAACGTAAACCTAAACCTAAACTTGAAAACCCAAAAAGAAACCCGATCCCGAACCCGAACCCGATTTCTTAAACCTAAACCTAAATGTATTCTCAAATCCCTAAACCTAAACCAACACATAATCCTAATCTCAACTCCCTAACCTAAACCTAAACTTAAACTTGAAAACCCAAACCAAAACCCGAACCCGATTTCCTAATCCTAAACCTTAACCTATTTTCAATTCCTTAAACCTATAGCTTAAAACCTAAACCTAAACCGAAACCTATAACCTATAACCTTAACCTAAACCATAACCTAAACCTAAATGTATTCTCAAATCCCTAAACCTAAACCTACACCTAATCCTAATCTCAACTCCCTAACCTAAACCTAAACTTGAAAACCCAAACCTAAACCCGATCTCGAACCCGAGCCCGATTTCCTAAACCTAAACCTTAACCTATTCTCAATTCCCTAAACCTATAGCTTATAACCTAAACCTAAACCTAAACCTATAACATATAACATATAACCTAAACTTAAACCTAAAACCTAATATATTCTCAAATCCCTAAACCTAAACCTACACCTAATCCTAATCTCAACTCCCTAACCCAAACCTAAACCTAAACTTGAAAATCCAAACCTAAACCCGATCCCGAACTCGAACCCGATTTCATAAACCTAAACCTTAACCTATTCTCAATTCCCTAAACCTATAGCTTATAACCTAAACCTAAACTTAAACCTAAACTTAAACTTTAACCTAAACCGATAACCTATAAGCTAAACCTACACCTAAACCTAAAACCTAAATGTAGTCTCGAATCCCTAAACCTACACCTAATCCTAATCTCAACTCCTTAACCTAAACCTAAACCTAAACTTGAAAACCCAAACCTAAACCCGATCCCGAACCCGTACCCAATTTCCTAAGCCTAAACATTAACATATTCTCAATTCCCTAAACCTATAGCTTATGACCTAAACCTAAACTTAAACCTAAAGCTTAACCTAAACCTAAACCTAAACCTATAACCTATAACCTAAACCTAAAACCTAAATGTATTCTCAAATCCTTAAACCTAAACCTACACCTAATCCTAATCTCAACTCTTAACCTAAACCTAAACCTAAACTTGAAAACGCAAACCTAAACCTGATCCCGAACCCGAACCCGATTCCTAAACCTAAACCTTAACCTATAACCTAACCTAAACCTAAACCTATAACCTAAACCTATAACCTAAACATAAGCCTAAAGCCTAAACCTAAACCTAAAATCGAAATGTATTCTCAAATCTCTAAACCTAAACCTATACCTAATCCTAATCTTAACTCCCTAACCTAAACCTAAACCTAAACTTTAAAACCCAAACCTAAACCCAATCCCGAACCCAAACCCGATTTCCTAAACCTAAACCTTAACCTATACCCTAACATAAACCTAAACCTATTACCTGCAATTATAACCTAAACATAAGCTTAAAACCTAAACCTAAACCTAAAATCGAAATGTATTCTCAAATCCTTGAACCTAAACCTACACCTAATCCTAATCTCAACTCCCTAACCTAAACTTAAACCTAAACTTAATAACTCAAACCTAAACTTGATCCTGAACTCAGACCTGATTTCCTAAACCTAAACCTTAACCTTAACCTATTCTCAATTCCCTAAAGCTATAACCTATATACTATAACCTATAACTAAAACCTAAACCTTAACTTAAACCTATAACCTAAGCCTAAACCTTAACCTAAACCTAAACTAAAACCTATAACCTAAACCTTAACCTATAACCTATAACCTAAAACCTAATCCTAATCCTAAACCTAAACCTAAACCTAAAACCTAAAACCTAAACCTAAACCTATTTTAATGATCAGTTTTATTTTTAAAAAGTGCCCGCTTTTTTGGAAGAAGTTTATGCAATTCTTCATGATTCTGAATTATAATGTTTTGTTGGTTTAATATATTTTTTTTCAGGTGAAAGACACAAAGAAAATTGTTGCTGATTTTTTTTCTTTTTTTATTTATGATGTTAAACTTATATGTATTTATGTGTGGATGAATGTAATGTGGATAAGATTGCTTGTGTTTGGATGGATGTAGTTTATATTTGGATGAATGTAGTTTATGTTGGATTTACGTAGTTTGGGTTGTTTAAATGGATGTGAATGTGAATATGATGAAATATATTATATAATAGGTATATATCAGGAAGAATACGATGAAATATATATATTGACCCTCTTATAAAGGACGGTCTATGGCCGTCCTTTGAAGGTCTATAAGAGACGGTCTATGACAGTCCTTTTTAAGGACGGTCCATGACCATCCTTTTAAAGGACGGTTTATGGCCGTCCTTTGAAGGCCTATAAGAGATGGTCCATGACAGTCCTTTTAAAGGACGGTCTAGGGCCGTCCTTTGAAGACTTAACAGAGGCGGTCTACGACGGTCTTTTTTAAGGACGGTCCATGACCGTCCTTTTAAAGGACGGTCGATGGCCGTCCTTTAAAGGCTCATAAGAGACGGTCCGAGACAGTCCTTTTTTCGTCAATAAAAATAACAGTTTTCGACCGTCCTTTAAGTAATACGACACATTAAAATTTGACGGCCCTTGCGACGGTCCATGACCGTCCTTTTTGGTCATTTGAGACGGTTTTGGACCATCCTTTTTTCACAGTTTTGGCGTAGTGTAGGTTAAGGTTTGGGAGTTGAAATTAGGATTAGATGTAGGTTTAGGTTTAGGGATTTGAGAATACATTTAGGTTTTAGGTTTAGGTTTAGGTTATATGTTATTAGTTTTGGTTTAGGTTTAGGTTTAGGTTTAGGATAAGATTTAGGTTAAGGTTATAAGCTATAGATTTAGGGAATTGAGAATAGGTTAAGGTTTAAGTTTAGGAAATCGGGTTCTGGTTCGAGATCGGGTTTAGGTTTAGGTTTAGGTTAGGGAGTTGAGATTAGGATCAGGTGTAGGTTTAGGTTTAGGGATTTGAGAATACATTAAGGTTTACGTTTAGAAAATCGGGTTCGGGTTCGGGATTGGGTTTAGGCTTGAGTTTTCATGTTTAGGTTTAGGTTTAGGTTAGGGAGTTGAGATTAGGATTAGGTGTAGGTTTAGGTCTAGGGATTTGAGAATACATTTAGGTTTTAGGTTTATGTTTAGGTTATAGGTTATAGGTTTAGGTTAAGGTATAGGTTTTGGTTTCGGTTTAGGTTATAAGCAATAGGTTTAGGGAATAGAGAATAGGTTAAGGTTTAGGTTTAGGAAATCGGGTTCAGGTTCGGGATCGGGTTTAGGTTTTGGCTTTCAAGTTTAGGTTTAGCTTTAGGTTAAGGAGTCGAGATTAAGACTAAGTGTAGGTATAGGTTTGGGGATTTGAGAATACATTTAGGTTTTAAGTTTAAGTTTAGCTTATAGGTTACAGGTTTAGGTTTAGGTTTAGGTTTAGGTTTAGGTTTAGGTTATAAGTTATAGGTTTAGGGAATTGAGAATAGGTTAAGGTTTAGGTTTAGGAAATCAGGTTCAGGTTCGGGAACGGGTTTAGGTTTTGGTTATCAAGTTTAGGTTTAGATTTAGGTCAGGGAGTTGAGATTAGGATTAGGTGTAGGTTTAGGTTTAGGGATTTGAGAATACATTAGGTTTTAGGTTTAGGGATTTGAGAATACATTAGGTTTTAGGTTTAGATTTAGGTTATATGTTATAGGTTTAGGTTTAGGTTTAGGTTTAGGTTATAAGCTATAGGTTTAGGGAATTGAGAATAGGTTAAGGTATAGATTTAGGAAATCGTGTTCGGGTTCGGGAATGGGTTTAGGTTTTGGTTTTCAAGTTTAAGCTTGGGTGTAGGTTAGGGAGTTGAGATTAGGATTAGTTGTAGGTTTAGGTTTAGGGATTTGAGAATACATTTAGGTTTTAGGTTTAAGTTTAGGTTATAGGTTACAGGTTTAGGTTAAGGTTTAGGTTTAGGCTTAAGTTTAGGTTATAAGATATAGATTTAGGGAATTGAGAATAGGTTATGGTTTAGGTTTCAGAAATCGGGTTCGGTTCAGGGTCGGGTTTAGGTTTAGGTTTAGGTTTTCAAGTTTAAGTTTAGGTTTAGGTTAGGGAGTTTAGATTAGGATTAAGTATAAGTTTAGGTTTAGGGATTTAAGAATACATTAAGGTTTATATTTAGGTTTAGGGTATTTGTTATATAGGTTTAGGTTTAGGTTTAGGTTTAGGTTTAGGTATAGGTTTAGGTTTCGGTTTAGGTTATAAGCAATAGGTTTTGGGAATTGAGAATAGGTTAAGGTTTAGGTTTAGGAAATCGGGTTCAGGTTCGGGATCAGGTTTAGGTTTTAGTTTTCAAGTTTAGGTTTAGGTTTAGGTTAGGGAGTTGAGATTAGGATTAGGTGTAGGTTTATGTTTAGAGATTGAGAATACATTAGGTTTTAGGTTTAGGTTTAGGTTATATGTTATAAGTTTAGGTTTAGGTTTAGGTTTAGGTTATATGCTATAGGTTTAGGGAATTAAGAATAGGTTAAGGTTTAGGTTTAGGAAATCGGGTTCGGGTTCAGGATCGGGTTTAGGTTTTCATTTTCAAGTTTAAGTTTAGGTTTAGGTTAGGGAGTTGAGATTAGGATTAGGTGTAGGTTTTAGGTTTAAGGATTTGAGAATACATTTAGGTTTTAGGTTTAGGTTTAGGTTATAGGTTACAGGTTTAGGTTTAGGTTGAGGTTAAGGTTTAAGTTTAGGCTTAGGTTTAGGTTATAAGATATAGATTTAGGGAATTGAGAATAGGTTTAGGTTTAGGTTTAGGAAATCAGGTTCAGTTTGGGATCGGGTTTAGGTTTGGGTTTTCAAGTTTAATTTTAGGTTTAGGTTAAGGAGTTGAGATTAGGATTAGGTGTAGGTTTAGGTTTAAGGATTTGAGAATACCTTTAGGTTTTAGTTTTAGGTTTAAGTTATAGATTATAGGTTTAGGTTTAGGTTTAGGTTAAGGTTATAGGTTAAAGGTTTAGGTTAAGGTTAAGGTTTAGGTTTAGGTTTAGGTTATAGGTTATTGGTTTAGGTTTAGGTTTAGGTTATAAGATATAGGTTTAGGAAATTGTGAGTAGGTTTAGGTTTAGGTTTAAGAAATCGGTTTCGGGTTCGGGATCAGGTTTAGGTTTGGGTTTTCAAGTTTAGGTTTAGGTTTAGGTTAGGGAGTTTAGATTAGGTTCAAGTGCAAGTTTAGGTTTAGGGATTTGAGAATACATTATGATTTAGGTTTAGGTTTAGGTTATATGTTATATAGGTTTAGGTTTAGGTTTAGGTATAGGTTTAGGTTTCGGTTTCGGTTATAAGCAATAGGTTTAGGGAATTGAGAATAGGTTAAGGTTTCAGTTTAGGAAATCAGGTTCAGGTTTGGGATCTGGTTTAGGTTTTGGTTTTCAAGTTTAGGTTTAGGTTTAGGTTAGGGAGTTGAGATTAGAATTAAGTGTTGGTATAGGTTTAGGGATTTGAGAATACATTTAGGTTTTAGGTTTAGGTTTAGGTTATAAGTTACAGGTTTAGGTTTAGGTTTAGGTTAAGGTTTAGGTTTAGGCTTAGGTTTAGGTTATAAGCTATAGGTTTATGGAATTGAGAATAGGTTAAGGTTTAGGTATAGGAAATCGGGTTCGGTTCGGGATCGAGTTTAGGTTTGGGTTTTCAAGTTTAAGTTTAGGTTTAGGTTAGGGAGTTGAGATTAGGATTAGGTATAGGTTTAGGTTTAAGGATTTGAGAATACATTTAGGTTTAAGGTTTAGGTTTAGGTTTAGGTTTAGGTTAAGGTTATAGGTTTAGGTTATGGTTTAGGTTTAGGTTTAGGTTATAAGATATAGGTTTAGGGAATTGAGAATATGTATAGGTTTAGGTTTAGGCTTAGGTTTAGGAAATCGGGTTCTAGTTCGGGATCGGGTTTAGGTTTGGGTTTTCAAGTTTAGGTTTAGGTTTAAGTTAGGGAGTTTAGATTAGGATTTGGTGTAGGTTTAGGTTTAGGGATTTGAGAATACATTAAGGTTTTAGGTTTAGGTTTAGGCTATAGGTTACAGGTTTAGGTTTAGGTTTAGGTTAAGGTTTAGGTTTACGCTTAGGTTTAGGTTATAAGCTATAAGTTTAGGGAATTGAGAATATGTTAAGGTTTAAGTTTAGGAAATCGGGTTCGGTTCGAGATCGGGTTTAGGTTTGGGTTTTCAAGTTTAAGTTTAGGTTTAGGTTAGGGAGTTGAGATTAGGATTAGGTGTAGGTTTAGGTTTAAGGATTTAAGAATACATTTAGGTTTTAGGTTTAGTCTTAGGTTATAGGTTACAAGTTTAGGTTTAGGTTTAAGTTATAGGTTATAAGTTTAGGTTAAGGTTTAAGTTTAGGTTTAGGTTTAGGTTTAGGTTATAAGATATAGGTTTAGGGAATTGAGAATAGGTATAGGTTTAGGTTTAGGTTTAGGAAATCAGTTTCGGGTTCAGGATCGGGTTTAGGTTTGGATTTTCAAGTTTAGGTTTAGGTTTAAGTTAGGGTGTTTAGATTAGGATTAGGTGTCGGTTTAGGTTTAGGAATTTGAGAATACATTAAGGTTTAGGTTTAGGTTTAGGGATTTGAGAATAGGTTTAGGTTTAGGTTTAGGTTTAGGGATTTGAGAATAGGTTTAGGTTTAGGTTTACGTTTAGGTTAAGGTTATAGGTTTAGGTTTAGGTTTAGGTTAGGTTATAGGTTTTTGGTTAAGGTTTAGGTTATAGTTATAGGTTTTGGGATTTTAGAATAGGTTTAGGTTATAAGTATAGGTTTAAGTTAGGTTATAGGTTCAGGTTATAGGTTATAGGTTATAGGTTTTGGGATTTGAGAATAGGTTTAGGTTATAAGTATAGGTTTAGGCTAGGTTATAGGTTAAGGTTTAGGGAATTGAGTTTGGGTTATAGGTTTAGGTGATAGGTTATAGGTTTTGGGTATAGTTTAGGTTATAGGTTTTGGGATTTGAGAATAGGTTTATGGATTAAGTATAGGTTTAGGTTAGGTTGTAGGTTAAAGTTTAGGGAATTGAGTTTAGGTTATAGGTTTAGGTTATAGTTTGTAGGTTTAGGTTATAGGTTTAGGTTGTAGTTATAGGTTTTGGGATTTGAGAATAGGTTTAGGTTATAGGTTAAGGGTGTGGTCCCTGCAAATACAGATATAAACACGGCCTACTCCAATTGGCCTGGCCCTTTCATTGTTGTCCATATGAAATGGATAGCTTCATTATAGTTATAACAGCGGTTCCCATCTTTCAGGGACCCCCGCTCAACATCCGGATAGCTCCGATGCATATTCGGGTCTGCTCCATCAATTTTGAGTAAATACATAAACATGGCCTGTCCAAATGGCCAGGCCACTCCAATGCTGTCCATAGGAAATGGACAGCTTCATCATGGTCATAACAGCGGTTTCTACCTTCCACGGACCCCCGCTCAACATCCGAATAGCTCCGATGCACATCCGGGTCTGCTCTATCAATTTTGAGCTAATACATTTAAAAACAACATAAATATATCTAAAAGCATCTGGATACCTGGGGAAGGCCTCCCATATTTGTATTGGTGGTTACTCATCCCTTTGTCTACAAGCTACAATCGACCAACAATTTCTATTCGCTACCTGTACTCTGAAACCAACACAAATATAACTGGGAAACAATATAAGGAATATGATTATATATGTAATAAAATTATATGTAATAGGCATAGCCTTCAAACCCTATTTTAGAAAAATGGCTGGGGTAGGGTCTGGAAAAAGAACAGACCTGCACTCTCATCCTGAACTGAACATAGACCGTCTTTCAATAACCCCACTTGTATGAAAGTCTGGGAAGCAGAAAAAATAAAATAAAATAAAATGTTGAACTCATTAGCAAACTTGATAAAACAATTGAAGCAAAACGTGGTCAATAACAATGACGAAGACTTATGATCAGCTGTTTAAAGAATTTTGCATTTCATTCTTAAGAAAAGCTATTAGCGTAACATGAGGAATTGCGAACTCAAATTTCCTTCACTAGGAGAACCACAATTCCTTTTCTGATAGACACTAAGTAAAGAATAACTGACTCAAACAACAATGGAAACATTGATGGCAAGGGGCCACTGGTTTTTGGACATGTGTCAAAGTGCAAATAGCCCTATGATCTGAGTAAGCTGAAATTGTACCACACTGCCCCTAGTCCCATGCATTAACCATGTACTTGGTATTCTTTGTGATGAAGATCAATTTAGTTTGAATTGAATAACCATCCAAACCCTTAAACGGACAAAATATTAAGTCCTATGAAAAGGAAATAGGTAATAGCAATACCCTTTTTGTTGTGTTATAGATTTTAAGACACACCTGCATGCCGATTTTGCTGTGGACAAAATCATCCATATGCAAGGATGGTTCATGAGGAACCTGAAGTTCAAGAAAAGCATTATTAATGATAAAATAAGGCAGAAATATCAAGCACAGTAAAACATTGTTGGGGCGAGGAAACATGCTCTTTCTTGTTCATTTAGAAAAAGAAAAAGTGCATCCATACCAGTTGTAAACTTGATTAAAACTTGGGAATCAGATTGACGTCCGAAATCCGTCATGTATCAAATCCAGGCACTGATTAAGTTGGCAAGGTGTCATTTAACAATGTCACTTTTAGGCAGTGTGTGAGGTGTATGTCCTATATTCTCGGCACATCTATCGCATGTGGGCTAAAGTTTGACCACCAAATTATTGCAAGTTTTGCCCACTGAACATGTACGTACAGTTGCTCTTTTTGGGTTAATTGTCCGCTTCCGACCACTGAGCAGATGCTTGGCTAGAATAGTTAGATACCATTGCTTTTCAGGTCCACAAACTCGATGAGCTAATCACCATGCACAGGCACCACATGTAAATTGGACATATTCTGATGTACACTTCACAAAACTTAATGAAGCATGCTACCGTGGTAGAATTCCTCAATAATAAATATTAGCAAATGAAAATGTGAAAACCCTTCTTCCTGAAGTAAAATTTCTAGAAATAATAATAATAATAATAATAATAATAATAATAATAATAATAATGGAAGGTGCAATGACAAACATACCACCGGATGTGAATAAATAGTTGCCAGAGAGCGTGCTTTTGCACGTTCATCACCCTCCAGTTTGGGTAGTGGAAGTGAGTCTTTTCCCTAAATCAATATATATGAAAGGGCTAAGGCATTCAAATGAACCTGGTTTCTAGTGAACCCTAAATTTGAGTATAGTGAATGTTACAGAAAATGACAAACCTTTAGTAAAAGTAGCTTCCACAGAATTCCGTTCACCATGTTAGCCGCACCAGGCCTAAGTGCTACCTTTGCAAGCCTTACATTCTGGAGTTGAAGAGAAGATACCATCAATTACATGGCCATCATCTTCTTTGGACTGAAAAGATATTAATTGTGACCATGAAGGGGCGCATTAAGAAACCACTTTTGGGTCCACATATACCAAACACAGAAAACATGACATGAAAAACAGTTCATAAGTCTAACCCACATGAGTAATGCCAGGCACTGAATAAGCTTCAAGTTGTGAGGAGCACTTGTTGGGCTACTAATATGGACACTTACATTGCAACTTGCAAGCCATATCATATGCACTGGACAAGTATTTGTTCTAGGTACACCAAAAAATGTGGTGCCAGAAGTATTCATCAAAGAGAATGTTCAAAGGATGCTAATATTGTTACTTTCAAGTACCTACTTTTTTCTCATGTGCAAGGGACAATTTCATGGCTATATTTCCAACCAGCACAGGTTGAAGCCTTTCAATAGAAGATGGAGATGCACATGCTAGCATATAGAGACCTGATGGAGCATATGCATACAATTGGGATCAAGGTATTCAAAAACTGTACTGGAATGGTCATAAAGGCCGTTACATAACGGTAATAGTGGGAAGAGTTGCGCGTTACAGGGCTGTAATGCCCGTTCTAGGGGGAAAAACTGGCCTGCAATAGCGCGTCCAATGGGAAGGCTATTAACAGAGAGGAGAAGAAGCACAATCAATATTGCTTCAAGGGAACGAGTCCAATGGGAATTTACATATCCACAATGACCAGATAATGAAGCATTTTATCAAATACAAAATGGACAACGCCACCCCATGTAGCATATAACATGGAAATTAACCTAAGTTTTAAGGCACCCACCCTTAAGCAATAAAAACCATCCATCAAATGGACCCACATCATATATCCATATTTCCTCCACATTGGGACCCAATAGATTGACAAGAAGAGACATCAAAATCCCCAAGATCCCTAAAATTCTAAAATCCCCAAATCCCTAATTTATAATATCAGAAAATCCTTGAATCGGGGTCCACATTCAAATCTGTAAGCCCTAAAATCCCCAAATCCCTAAATGGGGGTCCACATCGAATCGGGAATCTACAAATTACTAAATCCCCCAAATTCATAAATCAACATAGAGATTGAGAGAGATTGAGAGAGATAGATACCTCTTTGGATCTTGAGGAGGGCGTGCATAGGCAGGGAGGGCATCGTCTCGGCTCCATCCCTTCTTTGGATCAAACACCCAGAGAGAGATGGAAACGGAGATGCACGACTCATCGGCATGCTCGCAAGGTGGGTGACGGCCACAGGGGATGGCGCTGCCGGCACTGCAGCTCCTTGATCGCCTCCCGAAGCCGGTCCTCCACCTCCCGGATCCGGCGCTCCACTGTGCCATCGGTGCTATCTTGCATATGGGGTGGTGAGGGGGGGTCGGAAGTGGAGGGGATGTGGCCCCGGTGGAAAAAGGGAAGAGGGTTTAGAAAGATCAAGCATATCGGACAGAGAGAGCGGATGATGCTTTTTGCATCTGCAGATGGAGGAAAAAATGGGGCCGAAAAAATGAGGGAAATGAAGGAAAAAGGGCAGAGGGTAGGGGTGAGAGAGAGAGAGAGAGAGAGAGAGAGAGAGAGAGAGAGAGAGAGAGTAGAGGGATTGGGTGCCCAATTTTGGGCGAGACCATGGACAGTGCTCCGTGGGCACTACAATAATGTATGTGTTTCATCCATTCCGTTCATCCATTTTTAAAGATCATTTTAGAGCTTTATGGAAAAATTAGAGGGATACAAATCTCAAGTGGTCCACACCAGATGAGAACAATAGAGATTGGATATCCACCATTAAAATCCTCCTAAGGCCCACTGTACTGTTTATTTGACATCCAATCTGTTGATTTGGTCATATAGGACCAGATGAAGGGAAAAAATAAAAATCAGCTTGATCCAAAACTTTTATGGCTACCAAAATGTTTTTAATGGTCGACGCTCATTCAACACAGTTTCGTGTAATGTGGTCCACTTGAGATTTGGATATATCTCATTTTTGGTCTCATATTGTAAAATTATCTATAAAAATATATGGACAGCATGGATGAAACACATACATCATGGTGGGGGCCACAGAGCATCGACCCCCAGCCATTGGCTGGTGTCAGGGGAGTAGCCAATTCGTTCCCAAGTGTACCGAGTCAATCCCGTGGGGCACCATAATTTATTCATTTTATCCACTCCATCCATCCATTTTAACATATAATTTTATTACATAAACTCAAAATTGAAGCCTATAAAAATCTAAAGTGGGCCTACCATAATTTTCTTTTTCAAAATATCAATTTTTTAATCTCACTTTTGTATATAACTTTTCAATTTTTCTTGTCAAAATGCAAAAACTAGTTTCTTTTAAATTTTTTTTTTTTTTTTTTACAATTTATCAATTTTTTCACAATTTGTAAAGGTAACGAGTAACTCACTTAAATGTAGTGGAGAAAGGTTTCCTTAAAACATTCATAATCATATATTAGGCTTGCCTAAATGTGATTCACAAATCTAACCCACTCATTATGTGTGTCCCACTTAGATGAGGGGTCAGATCAAACTCATGTGGACCCCACCAAGTGCTTTTCTATTTTTTATGATGTCTTCGCATAGTTTTAAATGGTATGGCCCACTTGAGTTTCGTTTACCGATGATTTTTGACATATCTCATAACCTAAAGGGGACACATCAAATCTACGGTGTTGATGTTTGACACACATCATGATGGGGCCCACAAAACTTACTAACATCAATTCTTAGGTTTTCACGAGGTTAGTAAGTTAGGTCACAATTTTAACTAGAATATTTGGCCCATTTTACATGTTTGGTCCATTCACTCTATTTTACTAATCAATACTCTCAATTTGACTAGTTACTCGCCTCAATCAGGCTACATATGAGAAAGATATTGGGCATACAAGAATGATCAACAATTTTAATGAAATTTGATTTAAACATCTGAAGTTATTTACTCTTCAATTTGAACTGATTATATTGTCCAAAAATGATTAAAGGTTCAATTAGTGGATGTGCCTGATAATTTAGTAATTTTATTTTTCACAAATAAATTTAACATTTTTTTTCAAAATGTATATTTTTTTCTCTTTTAACTAAATATCATTTTTATTATAAAATATTTAAAATACAAATTTTGAATTTTTACTTTCAAAATCTCAAAAAATTTCTCATATTTTTAATTCTTTCTCAAAAATTTCAAAATGCCAATTTTTTTCTTCAAAAGCATTATTTTGTTCTCAAAATTTTTCTTAAACATAGTTAAAATTTCTAAACTTTTCAAAATTCTTTTTCATGTGATATTACAAATCATTTAAATATTACCTTTTAATTATATATATAAAAAAATTTCCATTCATATGATATAAAAACTATATATATATATATATATATATATATATATATATATATATATATATATATATATATATATATATATATATATATATACACACACATATATACTATTGGTGTAATAGGGAAAACATTTTTACATTATTACCCAGTCCAAAAATGGGTTGGAGAAATATAGGGGCGGTAAAGATATACAACACATCATCCTAAATGTGGGTCACACCACATAATATAATGGAGGGGTTTCCTTAGAACATTCATAATCATATATTGGGTCTGCCTAAATGTGATTCACATATCCAACCCAATCATTACGTGTGTCCCACTTGGATGAGGGGTCAGACCAATTTTCAACTGCATCCATGTCTGTATTAACTTATAAACAGGTTGGATCTCAAATAAACATCGCGGCGGGCCCTAAGAAGGCTTCAATAGTGGGTGTCACTATCCCACTCTTTTTTATGGTGGGTCCACTTGAACTTTGGATCTGCCCTGTTAATCAGATGCACCATTTCATGGTGGGCCACGACCTTAAAAATAATCATTTATTGGGCCCACCTAGATGTGGTTCATAGATCCAGCCCATTCATTATGTGTGTCCCACTTGGATGAAACACATACATCATGGTGGGACCCATAGAGCACTGACCAACATCCACCAAGTTTTGTGGGCCCCACTATGATGTATTTGTTATATCGACACCGTCCATCCATTTTGAGATATCGTTTTACGTCATGAGCTAAAGAATGAGGTAGATAAAAATCTGTAGTGGACCCCACCACAGAAATCTTAGGTGCACCACACCACATGAAATCAATAGTAATTGGATATCCATCATTAAAATCTTCCTAAGGCTTACTGTACTGTTTATTTGACATCCAATATGTTGATTAGGTCATACAGGGCCAGATGAAGGGAAAAAACAAAAATCAGCTTGATCCAAAACTTTTATGACCCCAAAATGGTATGACATCCAATATTGTACTGTTTATATTTTTTTAGATGTCTTCACATAGTTTTAGATGGTAATCAACACCTGAGTTTCGTATACGGATGATTTTTGAGATATCTCATAAGCTAAAGGGGAGACATCAAATGCACAGAGTTGATGTTCGACACATATCATGATGGGCCCATTTTACATGTCTGGTCCATTCACTCTATTTTACTGATCATTACCCGCAATTTGACTAGTTATTCGCTTCAATCATACTACATATGAGAAATATATTGGGCAAACAAGATTGATTAACAATTTGAGTGAATTTTGATTTTAACATCTGAAGTTATTTACTCTTCATGTCCGGACTGATCAAATTGTCCAAAAACAGTTAAAGGTTGTTCATAATATCAAAATTATAAAAATGAATAGAAAACACAAACATCAGCTTGATCCAAAACTTCTATGGCCTCCAAGAAATTTTAAATGGTAGAGGTTCAATTACACTATTTCTTGTGGTTTGGTCCACTTGAGCTTTGGATATGCTTCCTTTTTGTTCTTTAGACCTCAAATTATCTGTTACCATGGATGAATGGAGTGGATAAAATAAATAAATAATGGTGAACCCCATAGAGTTTACTCTGGTAAAGGTAACGAGTAACTCACTCAAATGTAGTGGAGAAAGGTTTGCTTGAAACATTCATAATCATATATTGGGTTGCCGAAATGTGATTCACATATCCAACCCACTCATTATGTGTGTCCCACTTGGATGAGGGGTCAGATCAAGTTTCAACCGCATCCAAAACTCTTTTAACTAAATAAATTTAACATTTTTTTTACAAAATTTAGTTTTCTTTTTTGAAATATATATATATTTCTTTACAATTTATCAATTTTTTCACAATTTTGTTTAATTTTTAAAAGTTTCTTTTTCAAAATATCATTTTTTTAATCTCACTTTTGTTATATAACTTTTCAATTTTTCTTGTCAAAATACAAAATCTAATTTCCTTTTTTAAAATATATATTTTTTTACAATTTGTCAATTTTTCACAATTTTGTTTAATTTCTTAAATTTTCTTTTTCAAAATATCATTTTTTTAATCTCACTTTTGTTATATAACTTTTCAATTTTTGTTGTCAAAATACAAAATCTAGTTTTCTTTTTAAAAAATATATATATATTTTTTTACATTTTATCAATATTTTCACAATTTTATTTAATTTTTTAAATTTTCGTTTTCAAAATATCATATTTTTATCGAATTTTTTTTCAAAATTATCAACATTATTCAAACTTCTTATTTTTTTTTTCAAAATCTAGATTTTTATAAAATTACAGTTTTCTTTTTTCAAAATTTAAAATTTTCTTAAACATTGTTAATTAATTTTCTAAGCTTCTTAACTATTAATTTTTTCGAAATTCATAAATTTTTTTAAGCTTTTTCATTTTTGACCTGAGCATTAGAGACGGTCTTTGACAGACTATAAGACGGTTTAGGACCGTCTCTAATAGAGATGGTCCTTGACAGTCTCTAATAGAGATGGTTTAGGGCTCTCTCTAATAGAGACGGTCTTTAACAGGGCTTTAAGACGGCTACGGACCATCTCTAATAGAGACGGTCTTTGACAGTCTCAGATTGGAAGTAAAAGATGGCCAATGACCGTCTCTAATGCAGACGGTCAATGATCATCTCAGATGACCGCATATAAGACGGTTAAGGACCGTCTCTAATGCGGACGGCCAATGACCGTCTCAGATGACTCATATAAGATGGTCAATGACTATCTTAAATGATTTGTGGACGTTCAAATTTTTTAAGACAATATTAAGGACGGTCAGGGGCTGTCTAAAATTTTAGAGACGGTTTACGGCCGTCTCTAAAGCGTCTTTAAACCAAGCAATTTTAGAGACAGTCCAGAACCGTCTCTAAATCCATCCTTTTTTTTCATTTTTCACGTAGTGCTTATTGGGGGACCGCAAAAGCAAACTCCAAATTCAGGTTACATAGTAATAAGCAAACGCAAATAAATCATAAAAAATACATATGCATTTTTACCTTTTTTTTTAAAAAAAGAAAATTCATAGCACAAAGCAATAACAATCACTATGAATGCGAAAAGTATAAAAGATATAAGAATTTATAATTATAAAACCATTATTTTCTCATCTTCAAACCCTAAAAATGTTTAAAGCCAAATTGTTCTACCCTAATCTCGCAATTACATACATGCATATATATATCTATATATATATATATATATATATATATATATATATATATATATATATAACATAAAACATATAATAGGAAACTAATCATGCAATTATGCAAAATTGTGTGTGCGATTGATCTAAGCATCGATCTATCGACATTGATTGATCAGTCCTTGATTGATCGAGCCTCACATGTTCAATCACTCTCAAACATGCTCAAAAGTGTCTAGAGAATTTATAACTATTTTTTGAATTTTGTAGATTGATTGACCCGATAATTTGATCAATTAAGATTGTCCAAACTGTCCAAAGACCAGTTTGTATAATTTAGTGCTCACTTAATTGATTGACTAGGGTAGTTGATCGATCAAACCCTTTTTTCATGTATGGATGGAAGTCATCTGACAACAGTGTCCATCCTAGCTTCAATCATCGTGAACTATTGCTCCAAGCTCCATCTCTTATCATCTCTATCATAACTTCACCATTGTCGTCTCTTTTCATGCACACTCCATATTTATCAACCTTTTGCCAGACCCAAAGAAGTTAAATAAAATCAGAACTTCATTGTAGTAACCACCTTAGTAAGCATATCTATCGAATTCACGCTCATGTGAATCTTCTTGAGAGTGATGGCCTTGCTCAAGCACTTGTCAGATAAAATGATGACAAATATCAATATGTTTAGTTTTCGAATGGTAAACTAAACTCTTCACCAAATTAATTGTGCTTTTGCTGTCATAATTAACTGGTACGGCCACCTCTGAAGCGCGAGTTCATTCATCATTCCACACAACCAAACACCTTCCATGAATGCCTCTATCACTATCATATACTCAACTTTTTTCATGGAAAGACAAACCACACAGTAAAGGTTTGACATCCAATTGATCGCTCTATACGTTAATATAAATGAGTAACTGAAAGTTGACCTTCTATTATTCACATCACCTATGTAATCTAGAAAATAACTAGGAACGTACTAGAGACTCCTATTTATACTTGTGAAGCTCCACCTTATGCACTGACTTGGAATTTCAGCAAACCGACTTGAATTACGCAATCCGTAACGTTTCCGCACTATGCTTCGTTTGGACCGAAGTTGAATTTGAAGTCGAATCCGGATTTGGAAAGGATTTTATTTCATCAGTTGCCCGATTTCGGCTGGATCGAACCTAAGTCGTCGGTCGAACCGACTTAATCTTCGGTCGAACCGAATTAACTCCTTTCAGCGGTGGAGCAATTTGTGCACTTTCGGTCGCACCGAACTAGGTTTCGGTTAGACCAAATTATTCATCGGTTGGACCAAATTAGCCTCTGAATTCCATCATTTGTCACTGGACTGTTTTGTGTAAGTTCGGTTGGACCGAACATGGGTTCGGTTGTACCGAACCTATCTATTTTCTGTTCCAGATTCTATGATCTTTTGAGTCCTTTCTTCACTTTTGTACTTGGTTTTCTTAGATATTTATCACGTGAACTCTTCATTCTTGGTCTTCTAAGATCCATCCTATGTCTTGGCGATTCTTGAGTATTAAATTCATGCTTTTAGCATTCTTTTCAATCCAAGATCTCAGACCCACCTTGCAACATAAACATGTATAAAATATACCATTAAGCATTATCATGTTCATAAAACCAAGATATATGTTGAGTGTCAAATATTGCATATTTTTCCCATTTATATCTTGGTTTTATGAATATGATAATGCTTAATGGTCTATTTTATATATGTTTTTGCTGTAAGGTGAATCTAAGAGCATAGATTGAAAAGAATATTAACAGCATAGATTTGATGCTTAAGAATTACCAAGGCAAAGATTGAATCTTAAAAGACCAAGAATAAAGAATTGACATGCTAAAGATTCCAGAAAACCAAGTGAGGAATGAAGAGAATCGAAGTTTTGAAGTGAATTTTTGTGATCATTGACTAGTCTAAGCTCGACTAATCTAAGCTTCAACCAGTCCTGGCTCCTGCTCAACTAGCATAGCAATCCTCAACTCGAACTCCAGCAACATTATCCTCTAAAATTCCTGTCATCCTCGATCAATTGAAGGTTGTCCTCAACTAGTCAAGGGTTATGCAGATTTTGCACGGACTACATAAATTTGAGCCGGTTTCTAGATTTTTCCAACTCGGTGCGAAAGTTGGAGTTTTACAACTATAAATAGGAGTCCCTAGAATGTTCCTAAGCATCTTCTAGGGTTTAAGGAGTAGAGCAAAAGGGTGGAGCCGCTGCTCGGGAGTTTTTTTTTCTTCTTCCTTAGTTGTCTTTTTGTTTTGTTTAAGAGTTCCTAGTTTAATCATGTCTATGGTTGATTAAACCTCTTAGTTAGGGCTAAGAGGTGAAGCTTGTAACACGATTGAGATATTTGCTTTGTTTTAATTCATGTTTTGTTGAACTCTCTTGGATTCTAGTTCTTTATTAAGGAATATTTTTAGTTTTTAATGGTTTGTTGTGACAAATTACAATAGATCTGCAATTGCTTTGAATATCTTCTTTTCCTGATTTAATATTGTGAAATTACTAAGTCTCATTGTTCACCATTGTCCCTTAGGCATGATAGGGTGATGGAATCCTTCCTAATCTTCACAATTCTCTTAGGGCCGGTTTGGCCGGTCGGATTGGAAGGGATTGGATGGTACTGGAAGGGATTGGAAGTTAAATCCCAGGATTGGCCTGGCGTGCCAAAAAGAGTCGGTGATCTGATCCCAATCCCATGGATCTTCAAATAATTCACTGACAACACCATCATTACCTTTAAATCACATCCAATCCACCCTAATCCATTCAAATTTGCTTGGATTGGTCGGGCGTGCCAAACCGACTGGATATAGCAATCTAGGGATATAGCAATCCCATGGATCTCAAGACAATCCACTGACAATACCATCATTACCTAGAAATCCATGCCATCCACCTTAATACCATTCAATCCCTTCCAATCCACTAGGCCAAACGGGCCCTTATGATTGGTTATGGGATTGGCATATCCTGTTGTTTGTCATTGCCTCTTAGGCATGGTTGGGTGATGGAATGACTTCCAATTCTCACAACTCTCATCGCTAAGACTAGGTTCATGAGAAATTCAGAGATCTGACCATCTCTTCTTTCTCTAACTGGATAAGATAGGACTCTGGTTCGAGTTGGATCTCTTGAAGTAAGGTAGCATCTTAATTGCTACAAGTGGATCCTTAGTACCCTAGTTCCCACCTTTATATTGATAGTTTAATCACAATATTCACAATTCCTTCCTTATTTAAAATATATTATATCTTTCTTTAGTTCTAATTCTAGTTACTTTCAGAAACTTACAAGATTAGTCCTTATGGATTCGACCTCGGTCTCATCGAATTTATTACTACATCGTGGCCCTACAGTTGGGGTTGTGAACAAGTTTCTGGCGCAGTTGCCGGGGACTAATGGTTGCATTTTTTTGAATTTAATTAATTTTAGAATTAGGTTCTATTTTATTTTTAGGTTAAGATTTTTTCTGCTTTTTTTTTAGGAATTAACATTGTTTTTTTTTAATTTTTAATTTTAATTTTATTTTTTTTTATAGGATCCTAATATAGAACTCTCCAATCCAGAAACTTCCTTCTAACTTCTCCTCTACTTACTTTCCATATTGCTGTAGGATTTTCATTTATTTTATTTTAGGATTAGATTCTAAATTAGGGTTTCACCATGTATATGCAAGAGTGGGAACATCGGTATGCTAAGCTAATTCTAGAAGCTGAGAGATATTGTGAAGGGTTGTCAGATGATTATGTCAAGAAACAACCTATGTCTCAAAATTTTTCTAAAACCATCATCGAGAACCAATCGGAACACAATTACTCTCTTTAATATTCCAGATTTAGATTCACATCTTCTTCTAGTTCTAATTCTAGTTATTTTCAGAAGCACACTAGTTCAGTCACTGTGGATTCAACCTCAGTCTCACCGAGATTATTACTACATCACGACCCTACAATTGGGGTTGTGAACAATATACGTAGGGGAGAATATGCAATATTTGACACTCAACACACTCCTCAACCAACATTTTTTCTAGTCCCAAGCAAAACATGCATGAAGTGAACCTCCATTCTCAATGTTTAAACCTTTTTCGAAAAATAATCTTTTGTACAATCGAGTATGAATGAGTAGAATCAAGACAAGAGAGTGGGACTTTCAAAACCTAGAGCTGAATCATATAAGCAGTCAATCAAGTCAATTATTTATCAATTTCTTCAGAGCATAAGTTCATATATCGTTTTTCTCAATGTGCTCAGTGAAAATAAATTACTTCCCATGAGAATACTATCATTTCATAATGTTAGTCATATTCATCATATCAAGAGTTGTTAAAAACTCAAGTGTTGATTCCGAACTTATCCCCTTCTCCTTCTTTTTCCAGTTTTTATTTTATATCGATGGTCACTTTTTTTTAAAGATTCTTTTTAGAACTTTTTCATTCTTTTTTCAAACTTTTTTAAGTCTTTTCATCATACATGACCTCTTTTGTCGATCTCTTATTTTTTCACTAGTTCTTTTTATCTTTTAAGGTGGATAAAATTCTCTAAACTAAATTATTAACATCTATCAATGATTCACATACTAACCATTAGAAATTCTAGTGTATTTCACAGAAAGGAGCTTGAACGTGTCTTGTGAATTAGATTGACATGATATTCAAAACCTCCTCTTAATCAGTTAAGTGCAAGAACTGTAAGTGATAAACTACTTAGTTGATCAAACTCTAACAATTCAAAATTTAATCTCTGTCTTATTATCATACTCAAAGCATTCTTCAGTACATAAACTTTTGTTTTCCAAATAGGTATTTACTTGACAAATTGAAAATTTTCAACATTTTTTGCTCAGAAACTAAGAAAATATTGATTAGTTTACCAAATCCCCCAAAAAAAAAACCTAAAATCTACATTGTCCTTAATGTAAAATTAATATAAGCATGTAGTACATATGAGACAATGAAAATAAAAGAGAAGTGATGGAAAGGTAGTACCTGAAGAAGGCAAATTGTAGCTCTTCCAAATTTCTCAATGCGACAATGGGTTAGCACAATGACTAAACAATTGAAATCAAACTATCCTAGTCTCAAATCATACGAAAACAGTAAACGTAACTACACCTCCATCAGACTAGGAGGTCAATCCGGATAAACAAGATCAATCAGAGGTATGGACATGTCCATTGAATCAAACTTTTCGATAAATGGCCTTAAACGATGTCCATTCACTTTGAAAACATTGTCATTCATTGGATTCTTTATCTCGATAGCCTCATAAGGATAGACATTAGTAACTGTGAAAGGGCCTATCCAACGAGATAAGAGTTTACCCGGAAAAAGATGTAACCTAAAATTGTACAAGAGGACTTTTTGACCAGTTAAGAATGATTTCCAAATGATGTTCTTATCATGAAACACCTTCATCTTGTCCTTGTAAATTCTCGAGATCTCGTATGCGTCATTCAGAATTTTCTTGAGTTCATTCAACTGAAGTTGCACAGTGAGCAAGCGTTGTCCAGGTTAAAATTTAGGTTTTTGATATCCCGATAGGCTCTATGTTCCAATTCCACAGGTAGGTGGTAAGCTTTCCCATAGATGAGTCTAAAGGGAGATATTTCAATTGGGGTCTTGAAGGTAGTACGGTAAGCCCATAAAGTGTCGGTCAAGTGAATTGACCAATCATTACAGTCAAGGTTTGTAAGACCCGTATCCTAGACCATATCGTTCCATAGACTTCCATGATCTTTCCGGTTGAATTCCGACAACCTTCGACCCTTAATCGGTATTTGCGCGCAACCCTGATTCACATGCCATCAACCTGAATCAACTTAACCCAGGACTTGTACCTTAGCGACCGCATCGTCGCCGTGGTTCCGATGCAGCGACTTGTACGCCGATGCGATGCTCTGGCCAGGAGATGTGGGCCAGCGTTCGGTGCGAGAAAAACGCCGCGCGTGCGAATTCTGAGAGAATCTCTGCAAGATGTCATATCAATCAATCAACCCATCAATCCCATCATGTCAAGTACATGTCAAGTACACATCACCTTTCACCATTTCCCAAGCAAGCCCCAAAGTCAAAAAGTTCTTACAAAGCCCATACTTTTCTTACATCATTTACCACAAAAGTTAAAAAAGGGCTCTTACACCCATCACTCACCACATCAACACATCCATCACCCATCTCTCTCCCTTTACAAGTCTCTCTCTCTCATTCATTCTCTAACCAACTCTCCCAAGTAAGAGAAAATTCATACGTGTGAGCCTCTCCAACTTTTCCAAGCAACAAGTGTAGCCCACCTTTCCTACCCCTTCATTTCCCATCTCAACCATCCAAACCTCATTTCCTTTGTTGGAATCGAAGCTAAGGAGCTAAGGAAGCTAAGGGAGCAAGAAGTTCAAGCGGTGGGTGCTTTGATAGGGTAATTTTAATGTTTTTAAGATGGGCCAAGTGAGGCCAACCGATCAATGGTTTGGATCTCACTTTAGACCCTAAGATGTGGCCGATGGCCCACTTGGATCATCATGATCATTCCATGATGGGGGCCATTCTCCATGGACCCCGTCATGATGTTTATTTTCCTTGCATACTTAGGGTCATCTAGATCGTCTATTTTAGTGGAGAAGGGATCTCCACTGTTGGATTTTGATTTAATGAGCCCATGTGTAATGGGACCCACTTGATGTATGATTGATCTCATGGGAGGGCCCATAGTGTGGGGGTCCCTCCATCACGCATGTCCCACTCTCACTCTTTCTCTCTCTCTCCCTCCCTTTTATGTTTTTTTTTGTGATGATAATGAGGTTGTGTGGCCCATTAGAATGGACCCCACCATGAAGTAAGTAATTTATCCAAGCCGTCTATGAGTGGGGCCCACCTTATATGTGTAATACCCACACCATCCATCATTTGGTGGCCCACCTAAGCAGGGCCCACCCCGGTGCATGTGGACTATCAAACCATCCAGCGTCCCTGGACGCTGGACAAAAAGGGAAAACACAAATATTAGCTTGTTAACAAGCATATGGGGTGGCCCACTCTTATAGGCCCCACCTTGATGTATGTAATCAATCCACGCCGTCCATTCCTTTTCCAAGCTCATTTTAGGCGTTGAGCTAAAAGATGGGACCAATCAGACTTTCGGGCGGGCCATAGCATGGCAAACAGCGGGTTTACCATTGAATTATCCCCGGTTGTTTCTATACACTGAAATAGGCTCAATATTGGGCTTGTTTTGCTTGTCTTAAGCCATGGAGGGCCATTGGACGGAGCGAATTCTCAGGATGTGGGCCCCACCTGTGAAAAACAACAGCAAATCAAAAAATAAAAATATAAAATATACACAGCAGCAGCAGCACCTCAGCAGGCGCTGCCTGCGCACCACCGGACGAGCAGACAGCAGCAACCCACGGCCCCTGCCGTGGGCCCCACCATGATGTATATATGTCATCTAACCCGTTCATTGGGTGGGTCACTTCCTGAAGTGGGCCCACTCCAAAAATCAGCCTGATCTAGAGCTCAGGTGGACCACACCGTAAGAAACAGTGGGATTGAATGGCGACCTTTAAAACTCTTTTTGGGTCCACAGAAGTTTTGGATCAGGATGAAATTTGTTTTCACTCTGCATCTAGGTCTACATGACCTTATGGACAGAATGGATGGCACATACATTATGGTGGGCCCCACATGGGACCCACAATGATGTATTTATTTTATTCACACTGTCCACCATGGACGGTGGAACCCACCATGGTTCATGCATCTTCGCCACACCGTCCAGGGCTGGACGGTGGGACCCAATGATGCATGTGTTCTCTCCATGTTGCCCATCCATGTGGACCCCACCATGATGCTTATGATGCAACCCCAACCGTCAATCCATTTTGCAAGCTCATTTTAAGGCATGAGCTAAAGAATGAGTCAGATCCGTGGTTCAAGTGGGTCCTGTCACTACTATTTGAAGTGAGGATCGGTTGATCCTTTGACATGATTCATGTATATGTATATACATACATATATATATATATATATATATATATATATATGTATTTGTGGCCATTTTTTTAGGGCCCACCTTGGCATTTATAAGGCCCATGTTATGAGGCCCATTTGATGTACATATGTGGCCTAATTGGTGCGGCCCATTTGATTTACATAAGGCCCATGTGATTAGGCCCATTGTGATGTATTTTAAGGCCCATGGGCTATGGCCCATTGCAATGTACATAAGGTCCGTTGGTGAGGCCCATTAATGCGGCCATTTGATAAATTTAAAGCCCATGTGATACGGCCCATTTGATATATTAAAGGTCCAATGGGATGTACCTAAGGTCCATTGCAATGTGTGATCCCATCATATTTTATGTGATGATGTTTACGACGAGCTATGCCTTGGGAGTAATGTTGGTTTGACGTCCATATTGCAAGTATAGTGTTGGTTAAATGTCCACATTATGACTCACCCTAGGGCTCATTATAGGCCCATACATGTAATGTGTAGGCCGTCTAAGCCCATCTTCGTTATGAACTGCATCCATTGCCATATAACCTGCTTAGTATAGTTCCATGATTCACAATCATACGCATCATATGTATGCTTGATATGAGGAGTGACTGATCATAGCATATGCCCTCGGGTAGATTGTTTATGGGCTCCCGGATAGGCGGTGCTGCCCTGCATGAGCGCACGATACGCACAGGATTGCTGCATGACTGGATAGTGTGATTCATGCATTCGCATTGTGTGATATGGTACTTTACGCCATAGCGACATCAGGGCTGTAGCCTCCACAGGCATATCGTAGTTGGCAGGATTGGATACCGAAAATCTTATTCTACATGGGATGCTATAGATATCCCTGGGTGAAAGTCCCTAAACCCTTATGGTACAAAGAGGTTGCTTCAATGTCTAGACTGAGTGGGTGCATGAGCACTGAGTGCCGATAACCAGACGGTTGCGCTTTCCACTGTGTCGTGGTCGGTTGGAAGGGGGTGTGGCCTTACCCGCCTGAGAGTAGGGGGCAATGCTAGGCTGAGTCTGACCAGCTCGAGGAATGGGTCCGCTATTATGAGTCGAGCCCAATATTGGCAGGCGGATAGTGAGATCTTTTTCACTCACCTTATTGCGCGCGATGAGGCGGCAATCTGGCTTGGAGTGTACTAGACCTCAGTGATATCCCAGATTTTGAGCTGTATTGATATATGGACTTAGATGAGGATTTGTATGCTTGAGTTGCATTTCGCATTGCATGGCCTTGATATGGCCGACATCATTCTTTGTACCGCATGGCCTTGATATGGCTAATGGTATTCTTGGCCTTCATCAACATGTTCCGCATTACTCTAATACTACATAACTGCATTACCACCTTGAGAACATACTTTCACCATTCTCTAAGCTTTCTATAAGCTTATGCACAACCGTTGAGTGCAGGTGACGTTGGATCGCAGCAACGTCGAGGCTTGAGCACGTGGCTGATTATTTTAGAGTTTTGTTCATCATCATTATATTTCCCTTTATGCTCATTGTACTTGTAAAGTTTTTTTGATCATAGTGGAAATGTGATGAAGTTTTTGGTTGTTGTTTGTGGGTTATGCCTTTAGTTATGCTTATTACGAATCAAACTGATGTGGAAAATCTTCCTCGTAGCATCCCAGGATCGGAACCTGACGAATGAGCGCTGGGAGCTGAGAATGGGGTTCTACGGAGGCTGTCAACGCCGAATTTGGCGATCGAAAATTTTGTGAGCCTGGTTTCTGAGTTTGGGACGTGATAAGGATAACCGTTTTCTCCAGAATATGTTTAATTTCCCTGTTGAAAATTTACCTTGCCCACTTTTCTGCGGGTGGTATAGAGTATTTACCTTATGAGAGATGCCATATTTCTTCATTAAGTTTGCAAAAGGCCTATTATAGAAATATGAACCTCCATCACTAATGATGGCTCGAGGTGTTCCGAACTGGGAAATGATGTTTTCTTTTAAGAATTCAATCACCATTTTTTGATCATTATTTTGGCACGGGATCACTTCGATCCACTTAGTGACATGGTTTACTGCTAATAAAATGTAAATATTTTCAAAGGATTGGGGGAATAGCACCATGAAATCAATGCCCTAGCAATCGAATGATTCAATGATAAGAATTGGGTTTAGCGACATCATATTTCTACGGGACAATCCTCATAATTTCTGACAATGCTCATAAGCTTTGCAAAACTCATGAGTATCTTTGAACATACTAGGCCGGTAAAACCCACACTGCAGAATTTTGGTCATGGTCTTTTTAGTAGAAAAGTAACCACCACAGGCCTGAGAGTGATAAAAGGAGATGACACTCTGATATTCATTGTCTGGCACATATCTCCTTAAAATTTAGTTTGGGCAATATTTAAATATATAAGGATCATCCCAGAAAAACTTGCGTACCTCGGTAAAGAATTTTTTTCTTATCTTGCGCAGTCCAATATGTTGGCGTGAATCATTTAGCAAGAAAATTTGTAATGTCAACAAACCAAGGTAATTGGGAGAGTTTAAATAATTATTCATCAGGGAACATATCATTTATAGGTGTCAGGTCAAGAGAATCGGGGAGATCAAGCCTGGAGAGATGGTCAGCCACTATGTTCTCTACTTCCTTTTCGTCTCATATTTCTATGTCGAATTCCTGGAGTAGAACGATCCATCTTATCAAGCGGGGCATAGCATCGTTCTTAGAAAGAAGATATTTCAACACCGCATGATTAGTGTAGATGATGATCTTGGATCCGATCAAGTAGGACATAAGTTTGTCCAAAGCGAACACTATAGGTAAGAGTTTTTTTTCTAGAGTAAAATAGTTCACTTGGGTAGAATTTAGAGTTCTACTCACATAGTGAATCACGTAAGACTTTTTTTCTTTTCTTTGGCCTAACACAACTCCAATAGCATAGTCAAATGCATCACACATAATTTCAAAAGGAATGCTTCAATCGGGTGGCTGCATGATAGGTATGGTAGTCAACATAGCCTTAAGCTTAGTGAAATCTTCTTGGCATTGCTCAGTCCACTTGTATGGTGCATCCTTTTGAAGTAGATTACATAAAGGATGAGAGAGATGACTAAAGTCCTTAATGAATCACTTATAAAATTCAGTGTCCTAAGAAGGATCACACGTCACAAATGCTCTTGGGTGGAGTTAATAAGATCAATTTTCACCTTGTCTACCTCAATTCCCTTGGACGAAATTATATGTCCAAGAACAATTCCCTTAGAAACCATGAAATGACACTTCTCCCAATTTAGTACTAAGTTCTTTTCCTCATATTGCTTCAGCACATTTTTCAGGTTTCCAGACATTCGCTGAAGGATGGACTAAAGACAAAATTCGTCCATTAATATTGCCCCCCCCCCCCCCCCCATGTCAGAGAAAATACTCAACATACATCGCTGAAAAGTGGTAAGGGCATTACACAGTCTAAATGGCATCCTTCGATAAACAAAGGTGCCATATGGACATGTCAAGGTCGTCTTTTCCTCATCTTTAAAGGCTATCTCTATCTTATTATAGCTCGAATACCCATCAAGGAAGCAATAGTAAGAGTGACCAACTAGCCTTTCCAAAATTTGATCGATGAAGGGCAAAGGGAAGTGTTCCTTCCGTATGAGGGTATTCAACTTCCTGTAGTCAATGCACACTCGCCAACCAGTTGTAACTCTAGTTGACACGAGTTTGTCATTGACATTAGCTACTATGATGATTCCAGACTTCTTAGGAACCACCTGAGTTAGACTCACCCATTGGCTATCAGATATGGGGTATATAATACCCACATCCAAAATTTTAAGTACCTCAGCCTTAACCACTTCCTTCATGTTAGGATTTAATCTACATTGTGGTTGTCGAGAAGTCTTCGAATTATCCTCAAGATGAATGCGGTGAGTACAAATCAAAGGGTCAATTCCCTTGAGGTCTGCAATCGGCCATTCAAGGGCTCCTTTGTGCTTAATGAGAGTAGAGATAAGCAGACTCTCCTGTTCTTACTCAAGGTGGGAAGAAATCACCACCAAGTATGTATCATCTTGACCTAAATAGACATATTTGAGACTAGAGGGCAAAGATTTTAGGTTAAGCTTCGGTGCTTTGAGGCTAGATGGTAGAGGCATTACATCAGTTTGAGATAATTCTTCAAATTGTGGCCTCCACCGGTTAACTTCAAGTACCAGTGTAGCATCAAGCATGTCATCCATCTCCCTAGTCATGTCATCATGCAAATTAGAGGAGTGGCCCAACCATGTCGGTCCGAGGATAAGGTCATCATAGCTCTATCTTCATGAAAGAGTTTATCATATTAATTTCTTGGGCCTCATGATCATCCTCTGCTTGTCTGCTATTATTGAAAAAGATATTGAGTTCCAACATCATATTTTCAAAAGAAAATTCACGACCCCTGTAAGTGTTGTGATATATAAAGCACATTTATTTGTCAAATTTCGATAGACAAAACAACTTGTGATGTGGTGACTCAAAAGATGGAAAGTCCACCTTCAAGTGAATTAAGATAGAAAGTTTACATTCAAGTTTAAGACATGACGTTGGAAAGTGCAAGTTCAAGACGTGAAGATGGTTACCTCAAAGTCCAAAGTACTCAAGCTCTACTTCTCTTCTAGTTCAAGATCAAGCTACATTTATAAGATTACTTCAAGTAGAAGATCAAATGAACGCAATTGAAGGTTCAAGTACAAGCTATAAGGTATACACTTCAATGTTCAATGTTTTTAGGTATATTTGACCCTAGAAAGACCTTAGACTTAGGTTCTTTCGAATGTCAAACATAATTGGGTTTCTATACTTTAATTAGGCTTAAATTCGACTAGTCTAAGCCGTAGTTTGACTAGTCTAGGCTTTGATTCAACCAGTCAAGGAAAAACATCGACCATTATAAGTTTTTAACTGAAAATCAGATAAAATCTGTTGGTTCCTCGACCAGTCGAGAAAAGTGCTCAACTAGTCAAAGGCACACCCTCGACCAGTCGAAGGGGGCTCGACTCAAAGTCCAGCAATAGATTTTGGGCATCCTTGACCAGTTGAAGGCTATGCTCGACCAGTCGAATAGGGCCCTTGACCAGTCGAAGGACGGTTTGATCTGATCGCGTCTGAACTTTTAAAGTTGGTTGTTTCTTAGACCAATCGAATGAGACCTTAGACCATCTTCTTCAAGCTATAGAACGGTATTTTAAATTCTTTTTAATAACTTATTGTTTTGTAATTTCTAGATCTCTTTTTACGAATCATATGTTTTAAAGGGAGTTCTTCTTCCTTTTGAGATCTAAGAAATTTAAACAAGTAGCCCAGGTTTGAATTAAGTTAAAATTTATTTAGAACTTAGAGCCCTTCATTTTGGTCATTGGACATTGAATATTTAACATTCGTTATCAACCGAAGCGGTTCTACGGGCAACATCATTCAGCGTTTTCTGAAGAAGATAAGTATTTATTTTTTGTTTTTGGTTTATTTGAGATATCCAGGAAAATCTCATGTATTGGTTTTGACTGAGATAGCCAGAAAATCTCAGAGTGTGAGGTTTTGATTGTGATAGCCCTTATAAAATCACAACTGTATAGGTTTTAAGGTAAACCTGAGAAAACCTTAATTTTTAGTGAACACCAATATCACGTGGGTTGTGATTATTGGGAGTGGAGTAGATGTGGCTGTTTGAGGATAGTTGGTGTACACACTGAACCACTATAATTCATGGTGTTTATATGGTGAATGATTTTTTAGATGTACATGTGGTGAATGCTTGTAATAGATAGTTGCATTTCTTTTTCCTCTTGTTTTAATTTGTGATCTTGACCCGTACTAGTTCATGAAATCTGGTTGTCCTACCTAAAACCTCAGTTTTTGGTGTAAGGTTGTCCTATGAACACGGTTTGAATCAATTTCTTAATACTATTGAAATTAAGATCTCTGATTAAGTTCTGATTTATCTATTCTTTCAGTACTTTAACTTTTACTTGGCATAGTCCTATTCACACCCCCCCTCTCCCTCCTCTAGGACTGTAAGCTTGCCTCTTTCAACCCCATTCCTGCAATTGATGATAGTGTTAGATGTAGCAAGGAACTGGCAGCCAAGTATGATAGTGATTCGAGTGCTCATATCTACAATGGGCTGAGTATCTAAGATCATAAAATCTATTGCATAGTGGAATTTGTCAAATTGGACCAACACATCCTTAATCATCCTCCTTGGTATACAAACTGAACAACCAGGAAGTTGTAATGTAGTCTGGGTGGGTTTTAATTCACCTAGACCCAGTTGTTCATAAACAGAGTAGGGGATCAGATTTACGCTTGCTCTCAAGTCATAGAGTACATTCTCAATCTGGTGATTCCCAATTATACAAGTGATAATTGGGCTACTAGGGTCTTTATATTTTTATGGCACATCTTGCTTGAGGATAACACTCACTTTTTCCATAAAAAAATTTCTTTCTAATACTCTGCCGCCTCTTTGTAGTGCATAGGTCTTTCAGAAATTTAGCATATGAAGGAATTTGTTTCACAACATCGAGCAGAGGGATGTTAACTTTCTTAAATTTACGCAGTCTATGCAAAATCTACGTAATCTCTGACTAGTTGAACCAGAGCTCAGGCTAGTCAAAGGACAAGTTTCAAGATACAAGCTTCACCTCTTAGCCCTAGCTAAGAGGTTTAGCCAACCATAGACATGATTGAACTAAGAACTCATAAGAAAAGCATAAAAACTACTAAAGAAAGGGAAGAAAAACTCTTGGTGATAGCTTCTCCATTTTTTTGCTCTACTCCACAAACCCTAGATGATGCCAAAGGGTGCCCTATGCACCCCTATTTATAGTTTTAGGCCTTAAATTTCGCACCGAGTGAAAATTTTCAGAAATCGTCTCAAATTTGTACAATTCATGTAAGTTTTACGTAACCGTCAACTAGTCATGTGTCGTCCTTAACCGGTCGTGGGCTGTCCTCAACCGGTTGAGGGTCTTCTTCGACTAGTCGAGCAAGATAGGGATTTTGAGGTTTTACTCGCTGAAGTTCTAGTCGAGACACCTTCAACCGCTCGAGTAGAGTCCAAGACGGGTCGTACGAAGCCAGGACTGGTCGAGCCGAAGTTAGGACTGGTTGAGCGTAGGCTGGACTGGTTTAGCCAGAGCCAGGACTAGTCGAGAATCACTCAATTTCACTTCAAAACTTTGATTTTCTTCATTCTTGACTTAGTTTTCTTGAATCTTTAGTATGTGCATTTTTCATTCTTGGTTTCATCAAATCTATGATTGTCTTTGGTGATTCTTGAGTGTTAAATTCATGCTTTTAACATCCTTTTTAATGCAAGCTCTTGAATTCACCTTGTAATACAAACATGATTAAAATAGAATATTAAGCATTATCATGTTCATAAAACCAGGTAATAGATGGGGTCTAATATGCAATATTTAACCCTCATCATTAGACACATTTGGAAAGTGTAATTGTAACGACTATCTCATCAAACTCTTTGATGTGCAAGTATAGACTTTCAAATTCTAGTCCATGAAACTTAGGAAGGAGTTATATCACTCCAGGTTTAACATCCACATTTCCTTCATTCAATGGGAATATCATGCAGGAAGGTGTACTCACCCCCACTGGTTGTAAATAATCTCGTAGAGTACGAGGCGAGGGTGCATGATGCACCTCATTCTCATCTTCAACTTCCTCAACTGGATGTTGAGGTTGATTTGTAGCCATAACTTCAATTAATTTAAAGGATCTCAAGTGGTGTCTAATCCAGTTATGGATAGGCAACCCTTCGACTAATTCTCCTTCACTCAAAAGACGAAGAGTGTTGTCACAAACCCACTTGGGCATTAAACACTTGCAGCCTTCAAATTCTAAACAACTAAAACCTAAGAAAAAGAAAACTAAAAACTATAATAATTAAGAAATGTAAAATTAAGAGAGTTAGAGCCAAGTTACCGGATAAGAGCTGTTATGTCAGGATCCTACAAAACATAAAACAATGTTAGTTTCTAAAAGAAGAAAACCCTAACCTAACTCTAATACTAATTAATCTTAAAAACAAGTAGCCAAAGTCCCCGACAACGATGCAAAAAACTTTTTCACAACCCTAAGTGCAGGTCACAATGTAGTAATAACTTGGTGAGAGCGAGGTCGAATCCACAGGGACTAAACTTGTACGTATATTGAAAATAACTAGAACTAGAATTAGAACAAGATCTAACTTAAAATCTGGAATAGTTGAAAGTCATTGTGAATAAATTATCAATAATCAAAAGGGAACTAGAGCGCCAAGGATCCACTTGTAGCTATAAGGATAATACCTCACTTGATTCAATAAACACAATTGGAATCAGAAGCCAATCCTACCCAGTTGAAAGATGAAGCAATTAAAGCACACTCTAAACTTCTTATTGAATTGGTTCACACATGAAGGAGTATTGTGATAATTGAAAGGGAATTCATCCATCCACCATGCTCAGGAGACGATGGTGAATCACGAATTTTACAAATCTCACAATCTCAAAACAGAAAAGAAGATATTCAAAGCTATCACAACTAGAGTTGTACACGAGTAGAGTATACTCGTTAACTCGCTCGACTCGACTCGGAAAAACTTGACTCGACTAGGCTTGAAATGAGTTCGAGCCGAGCACGAGCTAGTTTTTGGTGCTCAAAATCATTTCGAGCCAAGCACGAGCTTGACCCTGCTCGACTCAGCTCAACTCGAATGGTACTCGAAATCGACTCGACTCAGCTTGACTCGGACTCAACTTGGTACGACTAGGGGTATATATATACCCGAAATAATAAATAAAAAAAAACCAAAGCTACTACTCACCCAACCCCGCCCATCCCTTTCCCAGTGCCCCTACCCTCTCAGCCCGTTAAAAAAAAAAACCCCTAAACCCTTGTTTTAAAAAAAAAAAAAAACCAGCGCCCTCTATTCCCAGTGCCCTTAGCCTCTCTAAGCCCATCCCTGCACTCGTTCGGCGTCCATCCGGCCCATCCCAGCGCACCCTCTTCTTTCCTCTCTCTGTCTCTCTCTCACATTGCCCTGTCCGGTGCCGGTCGTCCCTGCCCTACCCGGTGCCCCTATCCGGTGTCGCTGCTCGTCCGGTGCAGTAGCTTGTCCCTGCCGTCGGTCGTCCCTACCGCTCATCCTTGCCCTGTACGGTGCCTATCGTTCCTACCGTAGCTCGCCCAATAAGCACCTAATACCTTCAACTTACACTCATGTGATCATCCCTAATTTAGATTTGAAATAAATAAAAAGAATCAAATATTCCAATCTGGGAAAGGGCCAAATATTAGACAGCTAGGATCTTCCATCTGAGACTTATTTTAGAATGTGGTCCATCGCTATGTTGTTCCTATCTATTCGTGCATGTCGTGTTATGAAAGAAAACTTAAAAAGATGAGAACTTATGGATTCTGATTTTCCTTATCTTGTTTGTCTGGGTCCTTTTGGAAAATGATGCTTAAGGGGGTGGCCACGTGGACCATCTATCACCTTTGAATCCAGAAATCATGCTAATACAATACTCAGGTGGGCCACGCCATCGGAAAAAGGGGTAAGGAGAACCCACCATTAGTTTTGTGTAGGTCCCACCTTTAGTGTCTATATACCATTCAATTCATTCATCTATGTGCCTTTTAACCACCAAGGAATTAAAAAAAAAAAAAAAAAAAAAAAAAAAAAAAAAAAAAAAACACTATTTTTTGGGTGGCTCACCTGAGTGTTGGATCAACCTGATTTTTAGAATTGTTGAAGGGTGGTATACCCAATAAATGGACGGGGTAGATTTCATGCACGTTGAGTCTTTCCCACGTTAGATAAAAATAACTCTAGTAGGTAACTAGGAGAGGCCCACAAGCATTTTTCCATATTGAAGAAGGCCACCACACGCCAATGTATGGGTTAAATTTCCAAAACTTAGGGTGTCTATTGGAAAAGAGAACAAAGGGATAGATCAAATTTTTGGGTTCCCAACAAAGAATTCAAGAGAATGATTTCTACGATTTTCCCCTCTACAAGAGTAGTTCTAAATAAGGGGGAAAAAAACTCAAATTTGATTCACTATTTCATGCCATATGGCACCTATAAACCATACCCTAACCTAAATTGATTCTTAGCCACTAAACTCTAGTAAATCTAAACCTTGATTATCCCTTAAAATGATCCAATTTGTAGGTTACTAAAACATTTTTGTAGCAACTAATATAAAGGGCATTGTAGTGTGCAGGAATTCAGACATTTTTTCCAATGATGCCAAAAAGAGTAAAAGAACCATTACAGATTGATGGCCCGAAACTAATTTGACTAGATTTTTGTTATCCAGATCGTGCCCCCTAAATACACTATGAATTATGAATGAACTACAAGAATTTGTTAAAGCTAGGTGTTTTTTGTTCACATCTACTCTTGATATATATATATATATATATATATATATATATATATATATATATATATATATATATATATATATATATATGGGAAAAGGTGCTATGCGCTCGACCTCACGAGTCCGTCCTATGAGGTCGAGCTATGTGGGCCCCACCATGATGCATTTCGAACATCTACCCCATCAGTCAGATGCACCATTCCATCATAGGCCTAGGTCTCAAAAATCAAGTCAATCCGTCACTTGTGTGGGCCACACCACATACAGAAGTGGGGAGGGGCCGTGCACCATTAAAACATTCATAATCATTTTTTGGGCCCACCGAGATGTGGTTTGCAAATCCAGCCCATCCATTATGTGTGTCCCACTTGGATGAGGGTTCAGACCAAGTTTCAGTAGCATTCAAAACTCGGGTGGGCCCCACCAAGTGCTTTTATATGTTTTAACGGTGTCTTCACATGATTTTAGATGGTATGGCCCATCTAAGTTCCATATACGGCTGATTTTTGGGATATCCCATAATTTAGAAGGGAGCCATCAAATGTACGGTGTTGATGGTCGACACGCATCACGGTGGGGCCCACACAGCTTGACCTCACGAGAGCTTATCGTGAGGTCTATATATATATATATATATATATAGAGAGAGAGAGAGAGAGAGAGAGAGAGGGAAAAGGTACTATGCGCTCGACCTCATGATAAGCTCCCGTGCGGTCGAGCTGTGTGGGCCCCACCGTGATGCGTGTCGACCATCAACACCGTGCATTTGATGGCTCCCTTCTAAATTATGGGGTATCCCAAAAATCAACCATATACAGAACTTAGATGGGCCATACCATCTAAAATCATGTGAAGACACCGTTAAAACATATAAAAGCACTTGGTGGGGCCCACCCGAGTTTTGAATGCTGCTGAAACTTGGTCTGAACCCTCATCCAAGTGGGACACACATAATGGATGGGCTGGATTTGCAAACCACATCTTAGTGGGCCCAAAAAATGATTATGAATGTTTTAATGGTGCATGGCCCCTCCCCACTTCTGTATGTGGTGTGGCCCACACAAGTGACGGATTGACTTAATTTTTGAGACCTAGGCCTATGATGGAATGGTGCATCTGACTGATGGGGTAGATGTTCGAAATGCATCATGGTGGGGCCCACATAGCTCGACCTCATGGGACGGACTCGTGAGGTCAAGCGCATAGTACCTTTTCCCACATATATATATATATATATATATATATATCAAGAGTAAATGTGAACAAAAAACACCTAGCTTTAACAAATTCTTGTAGTTCATTCATAAATCATAGTGTATTTAGGGGGCACGATCTGGATAACAAAAATCTAGTCAAATTAGTTTCGGGCCATCAATTTGTCATGGTTCTTTTACTCTTTTTGGCATCATTGAAAAAAATGTCTGAAGTCATTTAAGGGTGTGTTCCTGCACACTACAATGCCCTTTATATTAGTTGCTACAAAATTGTTTTAGTAACCTACAAATTGGATCATTTTAAGGGATAATCAAGGTTTAGATTTACTCGAGTTTAGTAGCTAAGAATCAATTTAGGTTAGGGTATGGTTTATAGGTGCCATATGGCATGAAATAGTGAATCAAATTTGAGTTTTTTCCCCCTTATTTAGAACTACTCTTGTAGAGGGGAAAATCGTAGAAATCATTCTCTTGAATTCTTTGTTGGGAACCCAAAAATTTGATCTATCCCTTTGTTCTCTTTTCCAACAGACACCCTAAGTTTTGGAAATTTAACCCATACATTGGCGTGTGGTGGCCTTCTTCAATATGGAAAAATGCTTGTGGGCCTCTCCTAGTTACCTACTAGAGTTATTTTTATCTAACGTGGGAAAGACTCAACGTGCATGAAATCTACCCCGTCCATTTATTGGGTATACCACCCTTCCACGATTCTAAAAATCAGGTTAATCCAGCAATCAGGTGAGCCACCCAAAAAACAGTGTTTTTTTAAAAAAAAAAAAAAATTTCTTGGTGGTTAAAAGGCACATAGATGAATGAATTGAATGGTATATAGACACCAAGGGTGGGACCTACACAAAACTAATGGTGGGTGCTCCTTACCCCTTTTTCCGATGGCGTGGCCCACCTGAGTATTGGATTAGCATGATTTCTGGATTCAAAGGTGATAGATGGTCCATGTGGCCACCCCCTTAAGCATCATTTTCCAAAAGGACCCAGACAAACAAGATAAGGAAAATCAGAATCCATAAGTTCTCATTTTTTTAAGTTTTCTTTCATAACACGACGTGCACGAATATACAGGAACAACATAGCGATGGACCACATTCTAAAATAAGTCTCAGATGGAAGATCCTAGCTGTCCAATGTTTGGCCCTTTCCCATATTGGAATATTTGATTCTTTTTATTTATTTCAAATCTAAATCAGGGATGATCACAAGAGTGTAAATTGAAGGTATTAGGTACTTACCGGGTGAGCTACGGCAGGAACGATAGGCACCGTATAGGGCAAGGATTAGCGGCAGGGACGACCGATGGCAGGGACAAGCTACAGCACTGGACGAGCAGCGACACCGGATAGGGGCACCGGGTAGGGCAGGGACGAGCGGCAGGGACGACCGGTACCGAACAGGGCAATGTGAGAGAGAGACAGAGAGAGGAAAGAAGAGGGTGCGCTGGGATGGGCCGGATGGATGCCGAACGAGCACAGGGATGGGCTGAGAGAGGGTAAGGGCATTGGGAAGGAAGGGCGCTGGTTTTTTTTTTTTTTTTAAAAAAGGGTTTGGGGGTTTTTTTTTAACAGGCTGAGAGAGGGTAGGGGCACTGGGAAAGGGACGGGCGGGGTGGGTGAGTAGTAGCTTAGGTTTTTTATTATTATTTCAGGTATATATATACCCATGGTCGTACCAAGTCAAGTCCGAGTCGAGCTGAGTCGAATTGATTTCGAATACTATTCGAGTCGAGCCGAGTCGAGCAGGGTCAAGCTCGTGCTTGGCTCAAAGTGATTTTGAGCACCAAAAACTAGCTCGTGCTCGGCTCGAACTCATTTCAAGCCTAGTCAAGTCAAGTTTTTCCGAGTCGAGTCAAGCGAGTTAACAAGTATACTCTACTCCTGTACAGCTCCAATTGTGACAGCTTTGAATATCTTCTTTTCTGTTTTGAGATTGTGAGATTTGTAAAATTCGTGATTCACCATCGTCTCCTGAGCATGGTGGATGGATGAATTCCCTTTCAATTATCACAACACTCCTTCATGTGTGAACCAATTCAATAAGAAGTTTAGAGTGTGCTTTAATTGCTTCATCTTTCAACTAGGTAGGATTGGATTCTGATTCCAATTATGTTTATTGAATCAAGTGAGGTATTATCCTTATAGCTACAAGTGGATCCTTGGCGCTCTAGTTCCCTTTTGATTATTGATAATTTATTCACAATGACTTTCAACTATTTCAAATTTTAAGTTAGATCTTGTTCTAGTTCCTGTTCTAGTTATTTTCAATATACATACAAGTTTAGTCCCTATGGATTCGACCTCGCTCTCACCAAGTTATTACTACATTGTGACCTGCACTTAGGGTTGTGAAAAAGTTTTTGGTGCCATTGTCGGGGATTTTGGCTACTTGTTTTTAAGATTAATTAGTATTAGAGTTAGGTTAGGATTTTCTGCTTTTAGAAACTAATATTGTTTTCTGTTTTGTAGGATCCTAACATAACAACTCTTATCCGGTAACTTGGCTCTAACTCTCTTAATTTTAGATTTCTTAATTATTGCAGTTTTTAGTTTTCTTTTTCTTAGGTTTTAGTTGTTTAGAATTTGAAGGCTGCAAGTGTTTAATGCCCAAGTGGGTTTGTGACAACACTCTTCGTCTCTTAAGTAAAGGAGAATTAGTCGAAGGGTTGCCTATCCATAACCGGATTAGACACCACTTGAGATCCTCTGAATTAATTGAAGTTATGGCTACAAATCAACCTCAACATCTAGTTGAGGAAGTTGAAGATGAGAATGAGGTGCATCATGCACCCCCACCTCATTCTCTACGAGATTATTTACAACTAGTGGGGGTGAGTACACCTTCCTGCAAGATATTCCCATTGAATGAAGGAAATGTGGATGTTAAACCTAGAGTGATATAACTCCTTCCTAAGTTTCATGGACTAGAATCTGAATGTCTATACTTACACATCAAAGAGTTTGATGAGATAGTCGTCATAATTACACTTTCCAAATGTGTCTAATGATGAGGGTTAAATATTGCATATTACACCCCATATATTACCTGGTTTTATGAACATGATAATGCTTAATGTTCTATTTTAATCATGTTTGTATTACAAGGTGAATTCAAGAGCTTGCATTAAAAAGGATGTTGAAAGCATGAATTTAACGCTCACGAATCACCAAAGACAATGATAGATCTGATGAAACCAAGAGTGAAGAATGCATATACTAAAGATTCAAGAAAACCAAGTCAAGAATGAAGAAAATCAGAGTTTTGAAGTGAAATTCAGTGATTCTCGACTAGTCCTGGCTCTGGCTCGACCAGTCTAGCCTACGCTCAACCAGTCCTGACTTCGGCTCGACCAATCCTGGCTTCGTACGACCCGTCCTGGACTCTACTCGACCGGTTGAAGGTGTCTCGACTAGAACTCCAACAAGTAAAACCTCAAAATCCCTATCTTGCTCAACTAGTCGAAGGAGACCTATGACCGGTTGAGGACAGCCCATGACCGGTTAAGGACGACACATGGCTAGTCGACAGTTATGTAAAACTTGCGCGAATTGCATAAATTTGAGACGATTTCTGAAAATTTTCACTCGGTGTGAAAGTCTAAGGCCTAAAACTATAAATAGGGGTGCATAGGGCACCCTTAGGCATCATCTAGGGTTTGTGGAGTAGAGCAAAACCATGGAGAAGTTGTCGCCAAGAGTTTTTTTTTTCCTTTCCTTAGTAGTTTTTATGCTTTTCTTATGAGTTCTTAGTTCAATCATGTCTATGGTTGGCTAAACCTCTTAGCTAGGGCTAAAAGGTGAAGCTTGTATCTTGAGACTTGTCCTTCGACTAGCCTGAGCTCTGGTTCAACTAGTCAGGGATTACGTAAATTTTGCGTAGAGTGCGGAAATTTAAGAAAGTTAACATCTCTCTGCTCGATGTTGTGAAATAAATTCTTTCATATGCTAAATTTCTGAAAGACCTATGCACTACTAAGAGGCGGCAGAGTATTAGAAAGAAATTTTTTTAATGGAAAAAGTGAGTGTTATCCTCAAGCAAAATGTGCCACAAAAATATAAAGACCCTAGTAGCCCAACTATCACTTATATAATTGGGAACCACCAGATGGAGAATGTACTCTATGACTTGAGAGCAAGCGTAAATCTAATCCCCTACTTTGTTTATGAACAACTGGGTCTAGGTGAATTAAAACCCACCCAGACTACATTACAACTTCCTGGTTGTTCAGTTCGTATACAAAGGACGATGATTAAGGATGTGTTGGTCCAAGTTGACAAATTCTACTATCCAATAGATTTTATGATCTTAGATACTCAGCCCATTATAGATATGAGCACTCGAATCACTATCATACTTGGCTGCCCGTTCCTTGCTACATCCAACACTATCATCAATTGCAGGAATAGGGTTGAAAGAGGCAAGCTTACAGTCCTAGAGGAGGGAGAGGGGGGGTGTGAATAGGACTATGCCAAGTAAAAGTTAAAGTACTGAAAGAATAGATAAATCAGAACTTAATCAGAGATCTTAATTGCAATAGTATTAAGAAATTGATTCAAACCGTGTTCATAGGACAACCTTACACCAAAAACCGAGGTTTTAGGTAGGACAACCAGATTTCATGAACTAGTAAGGATCAAGATCACAAATTAAAATAAGAGGAAAAAGAAATGCAACCATCTATTACAAGCATTCACCACATGTACATCTAAAAAATTATTCACCATATAAACACTAGGAATTATAGTGGTTCAGTGTGTACACCAACTATCCTCAAACAGCCACATCTACTCCACTCCCAATAATCACAACCCACGTGATATTGGCGTTCACTAAAAATTAAGGTTTTCTCAGGTTTACCTTAAAACCTATACAGTTGTGATTTTATAAGGGCTATCACAATCAAAACCCCACACACTGAGATTTTCTGGCTATCTTAGTCAAAACCAATACATGAGATTTTTCTGGATATCTCAAATAAACCAAAAATAAAAAATAAATACTTATCTTCTTTAGAAGACGTTGAATGATGTAGCCCGTAGAACCGCTTCGGTTGATAACGAATGTTAAATGTTCAATGTCCAATGACCAAAATGAAGGGCTCTAGGTTCTAAATAAATTTTAACTTAATTCAAACCTGGGCTACTTGTTTGAATTTCTTAGATTTCAAAAGGAAGAAGAAGAAGAACTCCCTTTAAAACATATGATTCATAAAAAGAGATCTAGAAATTATAAAACAATAATCTATTAAAAAGAATTTAAAATACCGTTCTATAGCTTGAAGAAGATGGTCTAAGGTCTCATTCGACTGGTCTAAGAAACAACCAACTTTAAAAGTTCAAGCGTGATCAAATCAAACCGTCCTTCGACTGGTCAATGGCCCTGTTCGACTAGTTGAGGATAGCCTTTAACTGGTCAAGGATGCCCAAAATCTATTGTTGGACTTCGAGTCGAGCCCCCTTCAACTGGTCGAGGGTGTGCCTTTGACTGGTTGAGCACTTTTCTCGACTGGTCGAGGAACCAACAGATTTTATCTGATTTTTAGTTAAAAACTTATACTGGTCGATGTTTTTCCTTAACTGGTTGAATCAAAGCCACATGAACTTGTACAGTCACAAAAACTACAGTGCAAAGCCATTAAGCAAATTCAACCCCTTTTCAAACTTTTGATGCTGGCTCGTGTTGGCAGGTATGGCTTCTTCTTCTTCTTCCTTTGCTTTTTTTTTTTTCCAGTTTCCATTGTTTACGGTGGTGATGCAGGGATGAACGTGATGAGGATAACTACTCCGAATCCACGGAGCTTCTCTAGACTCCTTATAGAGACTTCTCGAATCCACGAGGAAAGAAAGAAGAAAATAGAAATAAATTCTAATAAATTCAAAATTGATTGATTGATCACTAAAAATGAGTTCACAACCCTTTAAATAGGGGTACCAAGCAATGTGAAAGAAATCAGAATCAAACTACAACTAAAACTCCTAGAATCCATGACTTACTATAAATAGTAAACTTATTATTTATAGATGGTCATGATGTCTACTAGTGCGCAAGGTTTTCGGCCAAAAATAGTAAGTGTCCTATTTGGCTTCACCAAACCGTTCCCTTAATTATTCTAAGCTCTTTTCACGTTGGACGCAACTCCTAAAGCCCGACGGATGAAGAGTTATAATCAAACTAAAACTTACTATTTATAGTAAAAATGAAATTAAAACAGGGAAACGACCGTCGATCAAGGGGTTTTTCCCGCTTACTATGTCGATAAGGATTGAAAACTCTGCAAGAGAATTTTAAACTTCCACAACTTTTCTCCTCCACATACAGGTTTACTTATTTCAGATTGCATCTACAGTTATCTAGAAGGCTAGGGCATTGAGAAAAAAATTTCAGAAATAACTTTAGACAATGTTTAAGTAAATGATAGTGTCATTTCATACTTATGTAACGAGTTTAGGACTACAGAAAATTTATTTTTTGAAGGAAAAATATTTCAGGTCAGATGTTGTGCCTATATTGTAAATTTGATTGTATAAGAAGGGCTGAAAGAAATTGACAACACTATAGAGAATATAAGAGAAAGGGTGAAATATATAAGGGGGTCGCCATCGAGACTGAGTGTATAGAAAATCATCATCCAATGTTTGAATGTGTCATCTAAAAAAATGTTGAAGTTGGATGTATGTACACATTGAAACTTGACCTATGAAATGTTAGATACAACAATGGAATTACAGCTTGCATTTCCTGAATATGTAGTGTGTGACAGAATGTATTCTTTGTTGTCGAGTATAGATGATTGGGCCAAAGTAAAACAAGTTCACACATTTCTCAAAGTTTTCTATGACTGCACAAAGATTTTTCTGGGAATCAGTATCCAACTGCGAATCTGTTTCTTCCATCTCTTTGAAAGATTAAGGATGCTCTACAAAAAATGCCAGTGCAGGTCCAGATTTCATATGCCAGATGATAGTTGGTATGAAGACTAAATATTGGGATGAATGTCATCTGTTGATGTCCTTGGCAGTTGTTCTTAATCCTCGCTATAATATGGGGTTGGTTAAGTTTATTTTCATGAAGATTTATCCTACTGAAAGAGCGGCAACAGAGACGTCCAAGGTTCGTCAAGCCCTTGAAGATTTGTACAATTCCTATGTTACTACTTTACCTACAACGGGTGTTGAAGACAGTAGAGATATGGATATTTTTATACCTGGTAATCCAGTTGTGCTAAATGAATATATATCATACTTGGCATAAGAACGAATGGGAGTTGAGACTAAGGAATCAAAACTAGAAATGTACCTCAATGAGTCAATCGTAGTACAATCCGAATTTGATGTGTTGGAATTGTGGAATATGAGGGTTAGTGTATCAAAATACCCTACATTATCTGTGATGGTATAGGACATATTATCAATACCAATTTCAACAGTGGCATCAGAATCCACATTCAGCATGGGGAGCAAGGTTGTGAGCAAGTATCGAAGCTCACTTTCATTAAATACAGTTGAAGTGTTAATTTGTACGGAAGATTGGTTGCGCCCAATATGGGGAGGAGATATAAATGATGATGAAGAAGAAGGGATTGAGATTTGTGATGAGTCTCTACCTGCAGATCAGTAATTATTTTCGGTTTTTCAATTCTTTTTGGTTGAAAGTTAAATCATCTGTAATATTATTTCACTTCAAACATGAAAGTATTGGAATGTGGTTTGTAAGACTTTAAATCTTTGATATTTATTTACATATGCGTGTTCATTTGGTTTTATTTTTGATATATTTATATTGCTTTATTTTGTTCTTATATCAAGTTCAAATCAATATTTTGATTTTTTTTTATTAAAAATTGAGTGTAGACATGTCGTCATCTGACCCATCGACAAATATTTGGAACTACGCTTCCCTGGTTGAATCACCACCAAGGTCTGGAAAAACAAAGATTAAGTGTGGTTTGTGTGGGGCAAAGTTTGTGAACATGACTAATCGGTTTCAGTTACACTTGTCATGTCGAGGTGGTGATGCAAAACCATGCCCCAATGCCCCTAAGGTTGTCTAAATTCTTTTTCAGGCCTTGTTAGATTTGAATAGGAAACCTTTCACTCCATCCAATCCTTCTGCTTCTAGATCTAGTACACGAATGGCATCCACAAAAGATGTAGAGGAGGAAGCCAGATTAAAAGCTTTGGAGGAAGAATAATTTTAACTTGCTTTAAAACGCAGTATGGAGGAAGTTTCTAGACTTCAGCGATATTCGAGTCAAAGACAATATGATGTTGAAGCAGGATTGAGTACGACAAACAAGAAGAAGAAAAAGAGTAACAAATTCAAATTCCTAACCCGTCTTGGTGAATTTTATAAGGCATTGAGTACTACATACAATTCTTTACATAAAGAAAGTTTGAAAAATCTAATTCAAAGTGTAAAAGAGCACGAAGGAAATATCTCTTCGCCTTCTGACTCAGAGGAAGTGAACCAATATATATATAACAAAATAAATATCAGTTCGGATGGATTAGATGATAATATAGCAAGGCACTCCTCTTATGGAGGTTATTAGTTGTAAATTGTCAATATATTTTATTACTTTGTTCAACTTCGAATTTCAATTGACAATCGAATTGAAATTCAAGTGAATCTCAATTTATAACTCAAACTTGGCTCAAAGTTCGAACTCGTAACTCGATACTCGGCTCAAAAACCCTGCTCGAACTTGGCTCAAAATTTGGACTCAAACTCAACTCGAAAACTTGGACTCGACTCGGCTCGATATCTGCTCAAACTCGGCTCGAACTCGGATGAGTAGAGCCCGAGCTGGGCAACCGAGCTCGAAGCCCAAGCCAAGCTGAGTACGAGCTGGGACTCAGGCAGTGCGAGCGAGCACAAGCTGGGCAATACTCGGCTTGGCTCGACTCGTGTACAACTCTAATCACAACATCTATTGTAATTTAAGTCACAATAAATCATAGAAAACTGAAAATATTCCTTAAATCAAACTGAAAATCAATGAAGTTTAATATAAACAAGAATCAAAGCAAGATAAACATCCCAACATATTACAAGCTTCACCTCTTAGCCCTAGCTAAGAGGTTTAGTTAGCTATAGACATGATTAAGACTAAAGCCCTTAAACAAAACATGAAAAATAAATTAAGAAAGAAGAAAAGTTCTTAGGAGGCTGCTCTACCCTTTGACTTTGCTCCTTGAAACCTAATTCATATTTAGAACTCCTCAAAAAACCCATATTTATAGCTTTTGTCCGGCCGTCTTTAGAAACCACATCAAATTTACACAGTGTAACGCCTTTAATGTCATCGAACAGCCTTCGATGCATCGAACATAAATCGAATCTGGAAGTCGCTCCTTTTTGCATTGCATAATGCCTTTTCACACTATGTAACGCCTTTCGCACTGCATAACTCTTCATGTCATCAAACATACCTTCAATGTCATCGAACAGTCCTTCGATGTCATTGAAGGGTGTTCGAGTAATCGAAAAAGTGTCTAAAATGATCGAGCGAGTTGCTCTAGAAATCTCTAAAAATCTCGATGTCATCGAACGGGTCTTCCAGCAATTGAATTAGGGCTGCAATGTGATCTAGAAATACGTCCAATTTCTCCAAAAACCAAACTCGATTTTTATGTAATTCTCGATGTTATCGACTCATGTTCAATGCCATCCAACATTTATTTCGATGTTATCGACTGGTGGTCGATGTCATCGACTGGTGGTCGATGTCATAGACAGTAAAGTTCATATTCTTTGAATTTTTGCACTTTGCACTTTCGACTTCCTTCCTTCTCTACTTGGTTTCCTTAAATCTTGGGGTCATAAAATCTTCAATCTTGGTCTCCTAAGATCCATCCCTTGCCTTGGTGATTCTTGAGCATCAAATCAGTGCTTTTAACATTCTTTTCAATCCAAGCTCTCAAATTTACCTTGTAATACAAATATGTATAAAATATACCCTTAAGCATTATCATGTTCGTAAAACTAAGATATAAATAAGGAAAAATATGTAATAACACTCAATAGTACTCGAAAGGTATGGCATGAAAAACTATGCTCCTAGACAGTGGCCTATTGTTAAAGGTGATAAATTCGGTCAATTTTAGTGTCCTACAAATATTTTAGGAAATAATTGAATAAAGGAATTTCTGTATGCATCAGTAGTATGGAGCATCATGTATGCTCAAGTCTGCATGTGACCAGATATTGCCATTGCGATTAAAATGTTGGGTAGGTATCTATCTAATCTAGGAATGTAACATTGGATAGTTACAAAGAAGGTGTTACGCTACACGCATAGAACAAAGGACTTCAGACTCACATATAGAAGATTTGACCATTCAGAGTTGGTTGGATACGTAGACGCAGATTATGTTGGTTGCGTTGATACTAAGAAGTCCGCCTTAGGCTATATATTTATGATGGTTGGTGGGGTTGTGTATTGGAAAAGCTTGAAACAGTCAATCAAAATCTCATCCACCATGGAAGCTGAATTCATTGCTTACCATGAGGCATCTAATCAGGCATTGTGGTTACAACGTTTCTTCTCAGGTTTATGGGTACTGGAGCATATCCCAAAACCATTAAGAATTTTTTACGATAATTCAGCTGTGATTTCCTTCTCTAATAACAACAAGCATTCATCAAGTTCGACGCATATTGACGTTAAGTATCTTGTTATAAAGGAAAGATTTCAGAATCGTCAAGTGTCTTTGAAATTCATTGGCACTAAGCAGATGATTGAGGATGTAACATCCCAAATTTTCACGGCCAAATTTTATATTCATGCTTGAGAAAATCGGATGTTAATAATGTATAAATTGAATGCTTTAAAAATGACATCTTTTTTTATTATTTATTATTTATTATTTTTAGATTATATTTAGATACATTCATGAAAGTAACATTTACGAGAATAAAATCGACTGTATTGATTATTTCATTAGAGTAAAAGAATTCAATAAATAATCAAATGCCCTCTTAGTTGGAGCTTATTGCATTTATCGAGTTTGCAGCAGAAGTATAAAACTAAATCATAAAATTATCTTCTTATTCTTTCAGTATAATTTTCTATAGGAAGATGGTCATCTAAGTCTTCAATCTGTACATCACTTGCATCATGTGTATGGTTGGAATGTCAACACCCTACTCATGGTGATGGTCATCCTTTAAGATTAACAATAATTCAAGAGAGTTATAAAAGCAATGTAAAGGTTCTGATACGTCACGTACTTCACTACTATGTGAGGCATCAGTATGTGCAACCAATATATATATATGAATGCATCCCTAGCAAAGTGTGTATGGCTCATCATACGTAGTGATCATCACAATATGGAATATAATTCACAGCAAACCCGACTCGACCCACATCCCATAAATACGGATATTTGCTGGCATGTCCAATGCTATCGTGGATTTACGTGAATACCTTAAGGCAGCACAACACATGAGTCGAATGAATCACGTGACATAATTTGTTCATGGAGAACTATTTGCGACATCCAATTCGAGAAGTGATGTAACACGTATTGTGAATTACTTGGACAATTTGTACACTACTACCCAAAGACCCATGGAATTACGCGATGACCAAAAGAGTCTCTACCCAGAGCGTATTATTTCCATGATATAATATTTGAATCACTAGTTATGATACCTTCAATACATCACTTGTATCAAGAGAATGTAAACTGTCAGTTCAAATCTATGGTGACACCGACACCATTGCACAACTATTACATTTTAAACCAAAATAAATTTTATTTTAAAACATGTGGGGGAATATTGTATTTGGTTCAAAATTTACATTAAAGAAATGGAATTTCAAATATTTTGGTTTCTCTCCAAATTTAAAATTTTTGTTACTTTAAGTTATAAATTTAACTCCACATAGGAATTCTCAAAGAAAATCTTCTTGTATATAAGATACGATTTTTCCTTGAGGCTTTAGCCCCATTTACGGGCATATGGGGGCATGTGAATTTGGTTCTTGGGGGGGGCGGCAGGCTATGCCACTAGCTCTAATCTATGTCATTGGTCATACACGCGTGCGCCAAGCCGAGCCGCGCCGTGCCAAGTCTGTGTTTGTGTCCGTGTGCGCGTGGGCATACGTGACGGGACGAGGCAGGGCGCGGGTGCGAGTGTACTCACGTGGGTGTGTGTGTGTTTGTGTGTGTGTGTGTGGGTGGGTACTCGCGGGATGCGAGAATATACTTGCACTTGCGCTTTTTTCTTTTTAAATCAGAGAGATGTGACCATTTAGTTGGTCACATCTATTGGGTATAAACCCAACAGACCAAACCATTTCGAAAGGGTGCTTAATGCACTACTTCAGATTCTATATAAGGACTTCTGTTTCATTTTCAAAATACGAAAAAATCTTTTCTCCTATTGTGAAAAGTCTCACTGTCTTCTAGTTTACAAGTTTTGGTTGCTGAGTTAATTCAACACGTTCATGTTAAATTGCAAGTGGTTCGAGCCCACGTATCGTGAGTGTATCGCTTGGATCGGATTATGGTCGTTGTATCTTTGAGGTTGACTGCTCTGAAAATCTATTACACTTGGGACATTGTACAAGGGGAGAAAATTCAATTTCAAGTCGAGTGACTCACGTCACGCCTCGACTCAACCCTATAAGTCTTCTATTTCTAATTTTATTTTCTTTTTTATTCTCAATTTTAAATAATTGATCTGATTCAATCAAATATTCTGACAATAAGCCCATTACCCAACCTTGTGATTTTTTTGTATATGTATTTTTTGTTCTTTTAGTTCTTTACTTACTAACCGTTGAGTGATGCGCATCTAAATTTCAACTTTGTTCTTTACTTAAATAATTGTCTAGCATCAATCACACTTCGCAGAGTATCAAAGTCTTCCCCGTTGTTTTCATATGTATTGACAATCACGGTTGCCAAGTCTCCAGGCCGTCGAACATGTGGCGTTTGATCACGTCAAGTGTGTTGTCATATTAGCCGCTCACGTAATGACATACGTCACTTAAATAAACAAGATACGAAATGCATGTCTGCGATGGACGTGGCTTAATACTGCACCTGCCTGACCGAGTTCCGTATGGCTAGATTTGATTTGACTATAGTGAGTAAACTCTTTGGGGCCACCTTTGATGCATGTGTTTTATCCACACCGTCCGTCCATTCTTTTCTGCTCAATTTTGGGCTCATGGTGGACCGCACCATAGGAAATTAAGGATAACGATGTCTACCGTTGAAACCTTTCTAGGGCTGTCAGTGATGTTCATTTGACATCCAACATGCTCGTCGGATAGACATAAACGAAGGGAAAACACAAATAGATCCAAAATATTTAAATGCCTCAAGAAGTTTTCAACGGTGGGCATTTAAAAGCATTTATTGCCTCAAGAAGTTTTCAACGGTGGGCATTCAATTCACACAGTTTCTAGTGGCGTGATCCACTAGAGCACTGGTTATGCTTCAATTTTAAAATAGTGCATTAAAATGGGTCAGTAAAACCGATGGAGTGTGGATAAAATACATAAATAACAGTGGACTCCACGGTGTTTACTCAGTATGCATCCTCACATGTCTTATCCACTCATCCACGCTGTCCATCAGTTTTCGTACTTCATTTTAAGGGACCGAGATTGCCTCCTGCCTCTCCCTGTGTCTAGCTCCGAACAGGCAGTTTCCCACTATGATGTATCGGATCATCCACGCAGTCGATCCCTCCTTTCGGATCATTTTAAGAAATAAGCATACAATTGAGGCAGATACAACGCTCAAGTGTACCACAATAAATAATAAGCTTGGGTTGCATGAAAATGACGAAGCATTAAATGCCAATTGTATTCAATGAAAGAGTCATCTGTGGTGTGGTTCACTTGACCATTGGATCTATCTCATTTATGTGCTTATATCTTAAAATGATCTAAGAGGAGTAATGAACGGCATGGATAAACCGATAAATCACAGTAGGCCCGCTCACAGAACTGCCGGTTCGTGGCTAGAAATGGGCGGGGTAGGACACAATCAGCATCCGATTTCAAGCCATGGACCTAAAATTGAATTATATCCAAAGAATAGGTAGAGCACACAGGATCATGGATAATGAGGTACACCACCGTTGAAACCTTTCTAGGGCTCACATTGATGTTTATTTATCATCAAACCTCTAGTCATGTGATAACACAAAAATTGACAAAATAAAGATATAAATACCAACTTTACATAAAACTTATGTGGGCTCAAGTAGTTTTGGACAGTAAACATTCAATTTACATGGTTTTCTGTAGTATGGTCCACTGTTTTATGTGGGATGGTCCACTTTAGCTTTGGATATGTTTCATTTTTTGGATTATAACAGTTCAAGATAAATGAACAGTGTAAATAAAATAAATAGATAAATGGTGGCAGTCATTGCAAAAGTTTACACAATACCCTATACTGTACGGACGTGGATTAGATAGACTTGCTACTTAAGTGATGTAACCAAGCTCCATGGGCCCCACTATATGTAATGTATATTTTATATTTACACCGATCATTCATTTTTAGAGATCATTTCAGGCCATTGGCGTGAGAATGAATCGGATGAAAAGCTCAAGTGTACTCCACCACAGAACACTTCGGGGAGAGTGATGCCCACCATTAAAAACTTCTACAGTAGGCCTTAGGAAGGTTTCAACAGTGAGCGCCACTCTCCCCACTGTTTTATGTGGAGGGGTCCACTTCACCTTTGGATTACCTAATTCTTAGGCTCATGCCCTAAAATCATCTATCCAAATGGATGGATGGTATGGATACAACAGATACAACATTGTGGGCCCACATAGCTTGGTGACGTCACTTCGGTAGCCATTCTCGCTACTCAACCTGTCAGTAGCTAATCCGCGCGCGTACCGTACAGAGTTAATTACTACCCATGCGGGAACGGATGGGCTACTCCCCTGCCACCAACCCGTGGCTGCTGGTCGGTGCTCTGTGGGCTCCACCAGGATGTATGTGTTTCATCCATGCCGTTCATCCATTTTTAAATATCATTTTAGTGCTTGATCCCAAAAATTAGAGGGATGTAAATCTCAGGTGGGCCACACCACTGGAAAAAAATAGTGATTGGATATCCACCATTAAAATCCTTCTAAGGCCTACTGTTTTGTTTTTTGACATCCAATCTTTTGATCAGGTCATACAGACCTAGATGAAGGGAAAAAACAAAGATCATCTTGATCCAAAACTTTTATAGCCCCTAAAAAGTTTTTAATGGTTGACGTTCAATAAACACTGTTTCCTGTATTGTGATCCACTTGAGATTGGAATATATCTAAATTTTGGTCTAATACCATAAAATGATCTAAAAAAACAGATGCCTCGCATAGATGAAACACATACATCATGGTGGTTCCCACAAAACACCAACCATCAGCCATTGGCTGGTGGCAGGGGGAGTAGCCAATCCGTTTCCCTGAATGGAATCCGCATCCATCCATATTTCGAGATAATTTATTACGTGGCCCAAAAGTGAGATGTGAAGGTCATGTATACCACATTACAGGGAGCAGTTGTAAATATAAGCCTAATGTGATGTGGATTGCGTCCTACCCCGACCATGACGTAAATGCCTATGACGTGGACCAATAATAACGCATAGTATTGGAGTCGTCTGCGGCTTCAGACCGCACTCAGCTCCTATATGTGCACCACACCAGACACTCCACCTTCAAATCAAAATTCAGTCATCTTTCTTTTGAATCCTTCTTCTCGAAACTCACCATGGCTTCACAAGATTCCCACCAGCTTCACTTCATCTTCATTCCTTTCCCTGCCCAAGGCCGCATGATTCCCATGTTCGACATGGCCCACTTGTTCGCAAGGCGTGGCGTGCAAGTTACCATCATCACCACAACCCTCAATGCTGCTAGATTCAAGAACAGAATCGACCGTGCCATTGAAACCGGTCTCCGAATCCAGCTTGCCGAATTCCGCTTCCCATGTCAGGAAGCTGATTTGCCAGACGGAAGCGAGAACGTGGACGTCATGGTTCCCGAATTGCTCACGAATTTCATCAACGCAGTCAATTTGCTGCAGCAGCCAATAGAAAAGTATCTTCAAGAACAGCAACCGTGCCCGAGCTGCATTATTTCGGACTCTTCGGTCGTATGGACATGCGAAACTGCTAGCAAGTTGGAGATACCGAGGATCTTTTTCCATGGTATGTGCTGCTTCTCTCTCTTGTGCTGGCACAACACACACCATTACAAGTCTCACGAAAATGTTGCATCTGAGTCGGAACCAGTCGCTGTGCCGGGCTTGCCTCATCGAATTGAGATACCAAAATCCCAGCTGCGGCATTCGACCCTAAAAAACCTTGCTTTTCAAAAGTTAAACAATAGATCCATAGATGCCGATGCAAAATCTTACGGCGTGGTGGTGAATAGTTTTTTTGAATTGGAGAATGAATACCTTGAGTACTACGAAAAGGCTATGGGAAAGAAGGTATGGACCGTCGGACCTGTATCTCTCTGCAACAAGGAGATGTCCGATAAGGCCGCGAGAGGGAACAAAGCCTCTATCAATGAGCATGAATGCTTGAGTTGGCTAAATTCAAGAAAGCCCAAGTCCGTTGTTTATGTTTGTTTTGGAAGCCAATGCCGCCATTCTCCTTCGCAGTTGATACAGATTGGTTTGGGCTTGGAAGCTTCAAATCAACCATTTGTTTGGGTGATTAGAGACGTTGTGGAACCGGCTAAGGTAGAGGAATGGCTTTCTGAGGGATTTGAGGAGAGGATAAAGGAAAGGGGTCTTATAATCAAAGGATGGGCCCCACAGTTACTGATATTATCACACCCGGCAATTGGAGGGTTCTTGACGCACTGCGGTTGGAATTCAACATTGGAGAGCATCTGTGCGGGTGTTCCCGTCTTGGCGTGGCCTCTGTTTGGAGAGCAGTTCCTCAATGAGAAGTATCTTGTGCAAGTTCTGAGAATTGGAGTCGATCTCGGCATCTTCCTGGGTGCCAATAAATGGGAACGAGACGATAATGTGGATGTGTTGGTGAAGATGGAAACTGTTAAGAATGGTGTAGAGAGGTTGATGGATGAGGGAGATGAAGGAGAAGAGAGGAGAAAGAGAGCAAGAGAGTTTGGGGAGAAGGCAAGTAGGGCTATGGAAGAGGGTGGGTCTTCTTACATCAACGTGACACTTCTGATTGAAGATATCATGGACCAGGCTAGGAAGAAGTGGCCCACCAAAGAAACCAACTTGGAGATAAATGGCCTTTAGAGTTGTGGAAATTGTAAGCGAGTGAGAGACGAGATGAAAAATGTGCTTATGAAAGACAAAGGCTTTTAGATGACCAGGCCTTATCCATTGCTTACGACTGAAGTTATGCTTATCTTAAAAATAGGGTATTTTTGTATTTTCACAATAAAAGTTGGTACTCGCAGCTTGGTGTTTTCAAATCTCTGTCTTCGTTATAGTTTTGCCGCTAGATTTTGGTGAGCATTTTGAATTGGGAAACGCAGCCCACCTCAATTAGATATAGTTATCAACATCGTCAGTACCGTCAGTACTCTTGCTCGTGTATTTCTTGATTATGGACGGAAAAATGACGCCGACCGCAAGAGTATATATATGTTTCATCCAAACATTATCTTGTCTACAATTTTTTTAATGGTCATTATTCACAGTTTGGAGTCGTGTGGTTCACCCGATATTTTGATATGCTTAAGTTTTTGGTCCACCTAATTTAAGTCCATGAATGGAAACTCTGGGTAATGACCATTAATCTCTTCTTCTTCTTCTTCTTGTTTTTTTAGGCAATGCAAGCTGATACTCTTGTGGTCATCCAGGTCTTTGTGATGTTATAAAAAATTATTGGCATTGAGGATGTATGTCAAATACTGTTGGGGATTAGATGGTGGAATCACACAGAGATGAATCTAGGATAGCAATCCAAGAGCACCAAGCAAACACAAGAGAACAAAAAAATTTAACGTGGAAAACCTTTTTGGGAAAAAATCACGACACAAAGCGACAAATATTCACTATGAAAGCAGATATTACAAAGAGAAAGGACTTTCCGGACTTGAGCAATCCTCAAATCTCACCTTACTCCACCCTTTTGATAACCCTAGAACCCTTTTAGAAACCGTAAGAATAGTTTCTAAAGCCTTAGAATCCCTTAGAATACCTCCCAATCGAGTATACATCCCTTTATATAGGTTTAGAAAGAAACCTAAACAAAATCAGAAAGAAAAATCACAGAATCTACATTTCCACAAAAAAAAAAAAACTATGTAAACCTTCGATGATATCGAGTAACCTTCGATGTCATCGAAGAATGACAAAATATGTCCAACGACTAGAGGTAAAAATACAAAAAGCACTCGATGGCATCGAGTGGCTTCAATGTCATCGAACTGGTTTCAATGTCATCGAACTAGCTTCGATGACATTGAAGCCTACTCAATGTCATCGAACAATGAAAGATCAGATTTAAGAAATCTAACAACAACAATCTTCACCATGTCTTCAATATTTAAATATATATCTTCTTGTCCTCTTCTCTTATCTCTACCTCGCATCATAGCTTCATCGATGTCTCTCGTGTACATTCTTTCCTCCTTTTACGTCATCGCTAAGTCTAGAGAAATTGCATAGAACTTGAACTTTTCTGTAGAAAAAACCTTGGTGAGCATTGAAATTGCAGTTTAGACCGCTGATACTGAAGTATGGAATAAGTTCAAGTGTCCTATAGAGAGGATGAATAGGATTTTTTAATAAATATGCCAATTTAAAATCCCAATTGCCTAACTTAAACTAATTTGCAATTAAACTAAGGAAGACGATATAACTCTAAAGGCTCCCAAGCCAACAGAGGGATCAATCACATAAGCTACTTAAGATATGTAAATTAAGTAACTACCCTATAGCATAGTGAGCATGTGTGTATGGAATATATTACCTATCAATCCAAGGCATTCATCTAATCATGCATATAGGATTAAGCATTCAAACACATAATCATAATTAAAAAGATGCACAAATGACAATTTCAAACATAAGCATATATAGTGGTTCAACTATGTGCCTACTCCATTCCCGACGGACGCACTTTCTCCTAGAGTGTACCGAATTTCACTATCAAAAGTTTTAAATCAGGTTCACCATTAACCTTTATAGCTATACACAAGGACTTTACAATTTATGCCCTACACAAGAGCATGGGTCCTCCATAAGAATCTAGGTTTAGGCCAGACAAACTAAGGTTCTACACAAGGGCCTAACAAGGAGCCTATGTAAGGCAACCTTTGCCTTCACAAGGCGAAGCCTATACAAGACAACAAGTCCTACACAAGGACATAACAAGTCCTACACAAAGACACAACAAGAAGGCTACGCAAGGCAAAGCCTGCACAAGGCTAACCAGTCCGATACAAGGACTTGATGTATTCTCCCACTGGAGGCCTATAAAGGTCTTAGTGAGTTTGCGAACAAACTTTGAAACCACATCCTTCACAAGAAATAGGTTTCAGACTCTTTGGACTCTTATACTTACTTTATAAGTGGATGAGTCATTCTTGATGTAGCTTGTAGGTTGCTTGATCTCTACTTGGTGAAGCTTTAATCAGCTCCCGAATGCTCCCCCGATCTCGATGTGGTGGTTGATCTGATGTTTCAGCTTCACAATCGGTTTCGTTGTTTATGATATTCCTATATAGGGTTAACAAGGTAGTGGGAGTGGGTTAAATCTCTTATAACTTGATGACAAATAGATTTCTTAGGGGATTCAACTGATGGATGCACTAGAGTATGATTGAGACTAAGAATATACCAATTGGTTTGGTCTCAATACTCTAGTGAAGGCTTGAGATTATGTTCTTCATTAATTCGAGCTTTGAATGCTCATTGAGATGATGAATCACAATGAAAAGAATATGAATCTCATATGGATAGAGTCTAAAAGGGCTAAGGTAAGCTTGTGATACACTAAGGACTCTAGGATGCCTTAATTTATACTTTTCATGAAGTTCTAGATGCTCCTTTTATAGAGAAAAAGTCTTAACGGATATATAACGGCTATATTTCGGTCCTACCGAGGGATCCTTCGGTCACACTGAAATATCATCAGTGGGACCGAATTATCTCTCGGTGGTACTGAATTAAGTTTTGAAGTTTGCTGGACGTTTTTTTATCACTTTCAGTGGCACCGAAAATTGACTTCGGCTTTAGTCGGTGGGACCGAATTAACTTCAATGTTTGCTGGACTGTTTTGGTCATTTTCGGTGGGATCGAAGGCTTCTTCAGTGGGACCAAAGATGTCATTCGGTGATACCTTTTCCAACCAAAGTTGATGCAGTTTTTCCTGTTTAAGTTCTTGCCCTGCATTTCTTTCAGCAACTTTGGACCTATATAGCCAAGTTAAAGATGATGGGGAATATGAGATTTTTGGCTAAGGGATGATCTAAATAAGGTTTCCTATTTGGGTCAAGATCATCTAAAGGGTAGGTTTGTTTAGTTTTGAGGATAGGAACATCATTTTACCCTTTGAATGTAGCTTGACTCTTCTGCTCCAGTTGCATCTTCAGTCTTCATTTTCCAAGGGCTCACTGGACTTACTTGACACAAGTATTCACATGATTGACAAACAAGTGTGCAAGGTGAGTGCATTAACAATCTCACCCTTTGTCAATTACGTGACAAAAATAAACTAACCTATGACACTGTTATGGTCCATACCAATTGTCACACCCCAAACTCGGAAACTGGGCTCACAAAATTTTCGATCACCGAATCTGGCGCCGACAGCCTCCGTAGAACCCCATTCTCAGCTCCCAGCGCCCATTCGCCGGGTTCCGATCCTGGGATGCTACGAGGAGGATTTTTCAACATCATTCTGATTCGTAATAAGCATAACCAAAGACATAACCCACAAACAACAACCAAAAACTCCATCACATTTCCATTATGATCAAAAACTTTATAAGTACAATGAGCATAAAGGGAAATACAATGATGAGGAACAAAACTCCAAAATAATCTGCCACGTGCTCAAGCCTCAGCGCTGCTACGATCCAACGTCACCTACACGCAACGATCATGCATAAGCTCATAGAAAGCTTAGAGGGTGATGAAAGTGTGTGCTCAAGGTGGTAATGCAGTATGCAATATCAAAGTAATGCAGAACATGCTGATGAAAGCCAAGAATACCATTAGCCATACCAAGGCCATGCGGTATAAAGCATGAATGATGTCGGCCATACTAAGGCCATGCAATGCTAAATGCAACTCAAGCATACAAATCCTCATCTAAGTCCACATATCAATACAGCTCAAAATCTGAAATATCACCGGGGTCTAGTACACCCCAACCAGATTGCCGCCCCATCGCGCGCAATAAGGTGAGTGGAACAGACCTCACTATCCGCCTGCTAATATCGGGCTCGACTCGTCAATAGCGAACCCATTCTTCGAGCTGGTCAGACTCAGCCTAGCTTTGCCTCCTACTCTCAGGCGGGTAAGGCCGCACCCCCTTTCAACCGACCACGACATAGTGAAAAGCGCAACCGTCTGGTAATCAGCACTCGGCGCTCATGCACCCACTTAGTCTAGACGTTGGAGTAATCTCTTAGTACCATAAGAGTTTAGGGACTTTCACCCAGGGATATCTATAGCACCTCATGTAGAACAATATTTCCGGTATCCAATCCTGCCAACCACGATACGTCTGTGGAGGTTACGGCCCTGATGTCGCTAGGGCGTACAGTAACCATATCACACAATGCGAATGCATAAATCACACTATCCAGTCATACAGAAATCCTGCGCGTATCATGCGCTCATGTAGGGCAACACCCCCTATCCGGGAGCCCCTAAACAATCTGTCCGAAGGCATATGGTATGATTAGTCATTTCTCATATCAAGCATACATATGATGCGTATGATCATGAATCATGGAACTATACTAATCATGTTATGAAGTAATGCATTATCCTTACAACGCAGATGGCCTAGATGGCCTACACACAACGAGTACAGGCCTATCAATGGGCCCTAGGGAGGGTCGTAATGTGGACATTTAACCAACATTATACTTGCAATGTGGACGTCAAACCAACATTGCTCCCAAGGCACGACTGTCATAAACATCATTACATAAACCATGTTGGGATCACACATTGCAATGGACCTTAGGAATGTCCCATTAAGCCTTAAATACATCAAATGGGCTAAGTCACATGGGCCTTATATTCATCAAGTGGGCCACATCAATGGGCCGCACCAATAGGCCTTATGTACATTGCAATGGGCCATAACCCGTGGGCCTTAGAATGCATCAAATGGGCCCAATCTCATGGGTTTTATGTGTATCAAATAGGCCACACCAATTGGGCCTTATATGTACAACAAATGGGCCTCAACCCATAGGCCCCAATACATCTTAATGGGCCTTACAACATGCCAAGGTGGGGTCCACTTGGACTATGGATCTGGCCCATTCTCTAAGCTCATGCCATAAAATAACCTTTTTAAAATGGATGGACAGATTGGATGCAGCACCTGCCTCATGGTGGGGGGTCCACATGAAGGCCAACCATCACATATTTTATATAATATAATATATATTTTATATATAGTATATACAATATTATATATATAATATAATATTATATACACACACACACACACACACGCACGCACACGCACACAAACACACCCACCGTCCCTAGACGGTGGGGATAGAACACAAACATCACAACGGGCTCCACCGTCCGCCTAGACGGTGGCAATAAAACACATATATCACTATGGGCTTCATGTGGGGCACACCATAACATTTGCTTTCCATCCAACCTATTGAGAAGGTCATGCAGACCTAGATTGAAGTGGAAAAACAAATTTCATATTGATCGTAAACTTCTGTGGACCCAAAAGGGGTTTCAATGGTAGAGGTTCAATCCCACTGTTTCCTACGGTGTGGGTCACCTGAGCGTTGTATGGAGCTGAAATTTGGAGGGGGCCCACTGCTGGGAGTGGCCTACCTCGTGAACGGGTTGGATGGAAAATAAACATCAAGGTGGGGCCCACGGCTAGAGCCGTGGGATGCTGACCGCCAGCCCGTCCGTCCGCTGGTGCGCAGACAGCAGTAGGCACTGCCTGCTCTTCTGACAACGGCAACAGTTTTTTGTGGTTTTCACAGGTGGGGTCCACATTTTGAGAATCCACTCCGTCCAATGGCCCTCCATGGCTCAAGACAAGCAAAACAAGCCCAATATTGGGCATATTTCGGCATATAAAAATATCAGGGAAGGTTTCAATGGTGAAAACTATCATTTGCTATGGTATGGCCCGCCCGAAGGTCTGATTGGTCCCATCTATCAGCTCAACGCCTAAAAGGAGCTTGGGAAAGGAATGGATGGTATGGATTGAAAACATACTTCAAGATGGGGCCTACACAAGTGGGCCACCCCATTGGCTTGGAACCAAGCTAATATTTGTGTTTTCCAACAAACGTCCAGCGTCCAGGGACGCTGGATGGTCTGGCCGTGCAAGGTGGGCCTGCTCAGGTGGGCCACCAATGATGGATGGTGTGGGTACTACACACATGAAGTGGGTCCCACTTATAGACGGCTTAGACAAAATACATACTTCATGGTGGGTTCCATTCAAGTGGGCCACACAATCATATCATGATCTAAAAAAAGAAATGAAAAAGAGAGGGAGAGAGAGAGATAGAGAGTGGGACACGCGTGATGGAGGGACCCCGCACTATGGGCCCTCCCTTGCACTAAATCATACATCACGTGGGTCCCATTACATGTGGGCCCATTAAATTGAAATCCAACAGTGGAGATACCTTCTCCACTAAAATAGACGGTCTAGATGACCCTAAGTATGCAAGGAAAATAAACATCATGATGGGGTCCATGGAGAATGGCCCCATCATGGAATGATCATGATGATCCAAGTGGGCCATCAGCCACATCTTAGGGTCCAAAGTGAGATCCAAACCATTGATCGATTGGACTCACTTGGTTCATCTTAAAAACATTAAAACTACCCTATCAAAGCACCCACCGCTTGATCTTCTTGCTCCCTTGGCTTCCTTAACTCCTTGTGCTTCTCTTTGATGGAGGAAGATGAGAAATGGATGGCTAGGATGGGAGATCTAGGGATGGAAAGGTGGGCCTCACACATGCATTTTTCTCACCATGGGAGGGCTTGGACGTGAGGCTCTTAGTTGCTTAGGAATGACTTTGAAAATGAGAGAGAGAGACTTGTAAAGAGAGAGGGATGGGTGATAGATGTGTTGATGTGGTGAGTGATGGGTGTAAGAGCCATTTTTGACTTTTGTGGCAAAAGTTGTAAGAAAAGTATGGGTTTTGTAAGAACTTTTTAACTTTTGGGGCTTGCTTGGGAAAGGGTGAAAGGTGATGTGTACTTGACATGATGGGATTGATGGGATTGATTGATGTGACAAGTCATAGAGATTCTCTCGTGTTTTACAACGCGCGGCGTTTTCCTCACACCGAACGCTGACCCACATCTCTTGACCAGGGTATCGCCTCGGCGCGCAAGTCGCGGCATCGGAACCGCGGCGACGGCGCGGTCGCTATGGTAAAGGTCTTGGGTTGAGTCGACTCGGGTTGACGATATGTGAATCAGGGTCGCGCGCAAATACCGGTTAAGGGTCGAAGGTTGTCAAAATTAGACCGGGAAGACCGCAGAAGTCTATGGAATGGTACGATCTAGGATACGGGGCTTACACCAATGACATACCAAAAGATTACATGTCAATATAGAAATTTACAACTTTACAACATTCAGACGTGTAATCCAGTAATGCTCCCCCTAAATTTCTTCTATGATCATCCTGCAAAATAGAGAAAAATGGTCCCTACAGAAGATAATGGGTTGTTTTGGTGAGTTGATTCTTCTCCCCCTTTTTGTCAGTCATTGACAAAGGGTTAGGCATAGAAACTAGTCAATACAACTAATGATTAATCTCAGTTTAGAGGAAGAATAGACAAATAACATAATTTTAGAATGTAAAAGCAGAAACTATGTAAGCATTATGTGAAAAACTCATGTCAAAGGAAGGAAATATCAATAAAGCGGACTAAATGACATGACCGTAAAACATATCATCATTAGAGCTCACAAGTTAATCAAAATAACTACCCCAAGCTTTGGTAAAATCAGCATCATCCAAAGTATAAAGCCCTTAGGGGCATAAGAATCCAAGATATATAGTATATTATTGCAAAGCCGAAGTGGTCAACAAAATCTCAAGCTAAGATATCATTTTATCCTAGAAAACATTGAGTTGGGTGAGAATTAGATCATGAACATCATCACCCAAAGCCAAAAAGTGTTGGGGTGTACGTTCCAAAAAAAAAAAAAAAAAATTCAAACAGAAATCACCATGTCACGTCCACAGATTGGGGTAAACTAAGATGACCAGGTCAGCCTAGTCACCACAGTATCATCCTTGTGGCATGACAGGTGAGCCACAATCCGTTGCACAGCCCACTGGAGGGAGTGCATAGCTTCACCCATAAATTGAACCAACCTCTCCAACCTGGACTGACGCTCAAGTATCTGCCCTTGCTGTTCTCTTATGGTTATGAGAATGTCGTCTAAAGAGGCCATAAGAGCAAGAGGTGGTGATTGTGGGGTAGTAGCACCTTCAGTAGGATCAGGGGCATCTTCCTGAGGTTCTTCATCTTCAGCTTGGTCTCCTGATCCATGCTTTAAGGAAAGTTTCATCTTTTTAAGGCTATTAGCTATGAATCTTGGAGCGGTGAGTATTTCTCTCTTATCTCCCTTCATACTGAATTGGTTGGCTAACCGACAGAGCAACCGTTAAAATGGTATTCCAAAGGTATTTGACTCTAAAACGGAAACAATTTGATGAAAGATCATGGTTGGTAGACACATGGGCTCCCCCTTTCCAAGTTTGCAGAGAATCTCAACTATGAAAGGAGTGAGTTCATTGTAGTTGCCCGAGCGAGGATACACATTGGAAACAAAGATGAGGTGAAGAATATAATAGTTATTAGACATCTTCGTTGCTTGAAGAGCGTTGCCTTTGCTCCATTCGACCTTCCGTCCATTACAAAGAAATCCAGTCTAAACAATTCGTTTCGTTTGGCACCCACTATCATATCTAGTTCAGTAGATGGTTCCAAGCATACAGGTACCTTAATTAATGAAGCAATCCTATATGGAGTGACATTGAAAACTTTTTCACAATAATTTACTTCAATGGCAAGAGTGTCATGATCCTCGGGTTGAGAACGGTGAGACAAAATATTTAACAAGATTTACATTGACTTCTCCTCCAAAAGACAGGATTGGGTCCCAACCATGGCAATGAAGAATATCATATACATTGTAGTCTTTAAGACATGAAGAATCGATATTCCTTTCACAAATAATTTTTCTAGTTGCATATTGAGCCATTATAGGATTTGGAGGAGGAGAGGGGATTTCTTGGGAGACATAAGGGTTGCCTGAGAGTCAAAGATTTTGACGAATAGTTTGACCTCGTTTTGGGGAACATAGTTTGGACTTTGTGCCTGAGGATTCTCCTCGATCATGTTTCTTCTTGGTACAACCCTCTTTAGGAGGAGTATATTCTGGATCAGCCATTTGAGAAGATAGGAGAAGGAATGAGAAGGATCGGGCAAAAAGAAGAATGAACGACCAAGAAATATGAAGAGGAGGAAAGTACTAAGAGAATACCTTTAATACAGTTGATTTCGGTAGGAAACCCTCCAGTTAATGTTTTGGGGAAAATAGAACAAAGATAGGGCAAATGAGTCTGTTTTGAGAGTCGGTTTAAGTATTCAATGCCGCGCAATTTCGGTCGAACTGAAGGAATTGTCGGTCAGACCGAAGGTCGTTGAATTTAGAGTATGCCCAGTATTTCTAAATGATGTACAAGTATATATCTGAAGTAAGTATTTTTTACATCCAAAATACATAATAAAAACTAAAAAGAAAAAATCAAAATTGAATGTACAAATATATTAAAAAAGAATACTGAGGCTATACTTCCTCACATATGACAATTAGTACCAGTGGACCACTAAAGAATTTTAAATCGCACATACTCCTACAGATTTTTGAAGATCACCAAATCTGTTGGCATCTAGTGGTTTTGTTAATATATCAGTTAGTTGTTGCTCGATAGGCACATGTTCTAACATGTTGATGTTTTCTTCGACAAGTTCATGTATGAAGTGATGTCAGATATTAATGTGATTAGTTCGAGAGGGTTTGACTGGATTTTTTGAAATATTAATGGTACTAGTTGTAAGTGCCATAGTTTATAACCCTTTGTGTTGTCAAATTTATGGTGCCAAAGACACTGTTATGAAGCTTGCATCTGTGAAGAACAATGCTCTACTCAAGATCAACTTGGGTTGACAAGCACTGTTCACAAGTCAAGAATCTTAAAAAGCTTTCAAGTTCAATCTCAAGATCTCAAAAAGCTCTAAAGTTTAAATGACAGTAAGATTTCAAGCTCCATTATTTTCAAAGGTCACTCGTCTCTAAAGTTTCAATGTCCTTACTTCACTATTGAGGTATGACTGACCTTAAGTTGACCTTTAGAGTAGGCCATTTTGGATACATAATTCATATATTTTATATAAGTAAGTTTGGTCTGTTCTAAGACTAGTCCTGGACTTTGTTCGACTAGTCCTAGCACTGCTTCGACTTGTCTAAACATTTCCTAGATAAGTAGTAAGTTTGTTACAAAAATTGAAAATTTTTTATTAAGCTTCGACTAGTCCTGGGGACTGTTCGACCAGTCGTAGGAATTGTGTCGACTACATATTTGACCAGTCGTTGACCTACGACTCAAAGAACAGTGTTGAAATTCAGCCACCTACGACCAGTCGAAGGGATCCTACGACCAGTCAAAGGAGACCCACGACCAGTTGAAGGAAACCTACGACCAGTCGTGAAACTGCCAAATCTTATCGCGCCCGAATTTTCAAATATTTCTTGGTTCTACGACCAGTCGTAGAGGTCCTTCAACCAGTCGAAGGCGTGATTTGCTCACCTATAAATAGAGTACGAATCTCAGAATAAATCAAGCAATTCAAGTTAATTTAATTCAGTCTTCTGAGAGATAAGTCGGTGCTCCATTTAAGTTAAGTGCGCATATTTAATATTCTCTTTCTTTAGCTTTGTTAATTGATTTTGTTTCTTACATTCCAATCTAATCTGAAAAGAGGAATTGTTGTTTTCCTTTTTCTGGAATCCAAATCAATTAGAGCTAGCCCTTTTGTTTTAATTTAAAATCTATTAGAACCTAAAACCATTAAAGTGAGTATTGGACATTGGACATTGAACTTTGACATTCAAATCTCTACTCCGACTTGGTTCTTCTGGGCTGCTACAACAAAGGAGAAAATCAGGTATTTTACAATTTGTGTAATTTACATTGTTTGGTTTTATTTGAGGTTAAGCCAGAAAAATCTCAAAGTTGTTGGTTATCTGAGGAGAGCTAGAAAACTCAGAAGTAAGGGTTTTTGAATTGTGTAAGCCCTTTGAAAAAGACACAATTGTGAAGGTTTTGGGTGAACCTGTGAAAACCTATTTGATAGTGAACGCTAATATCCCCTGTGTGAGGATATTAAGAGTGGAGTAGCATTCTGTGTGGCTGTTGTTTAACAGTTGGTGAACACACAGGCGAACCACTATAATTCTTTGTGTTGTGGATGTGTGATTTATATTTCCTATCTTTAATCATTCAGAAGTGTGGAATGTTTGTGTGGATGTGAATGTTGTAAATTTTACATTTCAAGCTCAGTGGGGAATGTTGTAATAATTTAGATTTACATTTCAGCATTATATTTTTGCTATCTAGTTATTACGTTGAGCTTCAGTTTCTCTATTTGTTCTAGAAATAAGGTTGTCCTACCATAAACTTTGGTTTTTGGTGTAAGGTTGTCCTTAGAACAATTTTTGTTTCTATTTCTCTATTATAAGTTGCTTTCCATTCCTATTCTATGATTGGTGTATAATGTTATCTATTTTTTGTTTCATATTCCGCTGTATTTAAATTTTAATTTGGCATAGTCCTATTCACCCCCACTCTAGGACCTATAGCTTAGCCATTTCACTAGTGTTGTCACAAAATAGTGTCCTTGTGGATTATTTGATCCCATAAACCAACAACATTTGCTTCATCCACAGAAGTTTGCGCAACAACTACTGACTGCAATGTATTTAGCTTCAGCAGTAGATAATGAGATTAAGTTTTGCTTTTTGTTATTCCACGATACAAGACAATTTTCGATATAAAAACAACATCTGCTGGTTGACTTGCGATCATCAATATTTTCAGCCCAATCAGCATCTGAATACCCCGCAATGACACGAGATGTGTCAAATGGGCACCATAAGCCACAATCAGTAGTCCCAACCACAAATCATATAATTCTCTTTATCGCAGATAGGTGTGATCCTTTAGGATCAGCTTGAAATCTAGCGCATGCACCAACGCTAAACGCAATGTCTGGCCGACTCGCAGTTAGATAGAGTAAGCTACTTATCATATTGTGGTACAAGTGCTGGTCCACACTCTTCCCATTGACATCTTTAGAAAGTTTTAGAGTGGTACTCATGGGAGTAGTATGAGTGTGGCTAGATTCAAATCCAAATATTTTTATCAAATCTTTTGCATATTTGGATTAACATACAAATATTCCATTTACCATTTGTTTCACTTGTAGTCCCAGAAAGAAATTCATCTCACCTACCATGCTCATTTTGAATTCTGATTTCATTAATTCGGTGAATTTATGAACAACATCTTCACAAGTGGATCCAAAGACTATATCATCCATATAAATCTGGACAATGAGTAAGGTATTCCCAGTTTTTTTGCATAAATAGATCAACACTCCCCCTGCAAAAATGGTGATCTAGCAAAAACTGCGTCAAGCGCTCATACCATGCCTAAGGTGCTTGCTTTAGACTATAAAGTAATTTGCTCAATTTGTATACGTATTGAGGATACTTTGGATCCAGAAATCCTTTTGGTTATTCTACGTATACTTCTTCCTCAAGTACACCATTGAGAAAGATGCTTTTTACATCTATTTGGAATAATTTAAAATTTAAGACACATGCAATAGACATGAGAATTCTTATGGACTCGAGGCGAGCTACGGGGGTAAATGTCTCATCAAAATCAATGCCCTCAATTTGTGAGTAGCCTCGTGCCATGAGTCTTGCCTTATTCCTTACTACATTCCCGGATTCATTGGACTTGTTCTTGAAGACCCATTTGGTTCCCATGATATTTGTTTCAAGTGGCCAGGGAACTAGTTATCACACCTCATTTGTTTCAAACTGTTAGAGCTCATCTTTCATAGCCGCAATCCAAAATTCATCTTGGAGAGCTTCTATAACATCCTTGGGCTCAATTTTTGAGGTGAAGCATATATGACTAGAAATACCTTCAAGCTGACGTTGAGTTTTTACACCGTCACTAGGATCTCCAATGATTTGATTGATGGGATGATCCTTAATGAATGGTAATTTTTTTTATGGTTAAGATTCATGATGTGAGGTGGATTTGTTATCAGATTTACCTATTATGCATGAGTCCACATCATCCTCTATATCAATTTCAGGAATATTTTCATCATGTGGTTGATCATCAACAACCACATTGACAGATTCTTGAATAGTTAGTGTCCTTAAATTGTAAACTCTGTAAGTACAACTATTTGTAGAATATCCTAAACAGATACCTTCGTCGCTTTTAGAGTCAAATTTCCCCGGTTGTTCTCTGTCTTTAAGAATATAACATTTACTACCAAAGACACGAAAATATTTTACACTAGGCTGTTTACCGCAAAATAGTTCATATGGAGTTTTATTCAATCCTGCTCTAAGATATACTCTATTAATTATGTAGCAAGCGGTATTTACGGCTTGGCCCAGAAACTCTTAACTATATTGTTGCTATTTAGAATAATTGAACCCATTTCTTGCAATACTCGGTTCTTTCTTTCAACCACTCTGTTTTGTTTTGGTGTTTTTAGTGCTGAGAATTCGTGTCGGATTCCATTTTTATCATAATACTGTTGGAATCGATCATTCTCAAACTCCCCACCATGATCACTCTTAATACGACTTATGTAGTATCCTTTTTCATTTTAAAGTCATTTTTCAATCTTCAAAAATTCATCAGAAGCATCGAATTTTTTCTGAAGAAAGGCGACCCAAGTAAACCTGAAGTAATCATCCACTACTACCAAAAAATATCTTTTTTCCCATGGCTCTCAACTTTGGTAGGTCCCGCTAGATCCATGTGCAATAAGTCAAGTGGTTTGGAAATTACTATGGTAGTTGTCTTTTTATGTCCAACCTTTATCTGTTTGCCTTTGAGACAATCACCGCACACAGTCTTCTCTTTCTTCCTAAAATGTGTCCGAGTATTCTTTGTCACAGATTTGGGAAATGCTTAGGAGGTTATGTTTTAATCCCTCTATGCAAAGAACATCCTCAATTCTGGGCAAGCTAGGCCCAACTATTGTCCATTTTCCAACAATCTTGGTAAAGCTCCCATCACCAAATGTGATTGACCCACCATCGAATTCTGAGTAATAACAGAAGTGGGTCCGGTCACCTATCATATGTCTGGAGCACCCGTTGTCAAGATACCACTTAGAACTATTGCCTGCCTTGAGTGCAGTATGGATTACAAGGTAATTATTTTTGTTCTTTATAACCCATCTAGTGACAGTCCTTTTTGGAGATGTTGCTTTGTTTTCACCTTGGGGCTTTTTGGATTTATTGGGTGACTCAACCAGGTTTCCTTATTTCATTAATTCTTTGGTTTTCTGATTCAATTGAGCTACTTGATTTATCAATTCCTCCATCCTCTCAGTCATTTTGTGTGGAGTAGGATATTTTTTACCTTTATTTGGTGTACGCTTTAAAGGACTCTTTGTTTTCTGCATTATTTTTCTGGTTGGTTTGAATTTTCCTATATGGTTCAACCTGGAAGTGGAGTGAGACTTACTAAATGTAAGACATTCAAATTTGTAGTACCCCAAATCTCCATAAGAGTGACAGATTGGAGTATTTTTTGTGTTGCTCCTAGATGCAACTATTTTATTAATCACAGATTGTGTAGGAACGAGGCTTGATTTCCAATTTTCATATCCCAAACCTCTCCTATCTTTCTGGTTTCTTCCCATTCCTAGAAGTCTTTCAAGTTTTTCACTACTCTGGGAGAACCTATGACTAAGTTCAACAGATTGTTTAGATTTTTCAGCATCAAATCTAAGTTTATGATTTTCATTTTTCAAATGCATATTTTTAGATTCTAAATGTTCAATCTGTTTATTTAATCTTTATACTTCATACTTAAGGGATGTTGACGTCCTTTCAAGCTTCTCATTGTCAATATGATATTGCTAAAAATCATTTATCAATTGAGCGTTTAATCCTGATGCTTCATCTAGATCTTTTTGCAATTATTTGTTCCTATTTTCTGTAATGTCAAGTTTTTTAAAGAATACTAATGCTATGAATGTAGATTTGATCATAAGCATCGTGTATACTTTCTTTTTCTTCTTCTTCTTCTTCATGAGTATTGGATTGATGTTCATTTATCTCCTCACTATCTATAATTCCGACTTCTATCAGGGTCATCCTCTAGGTAGTTAAACCCTTTAAGAGGAACCTGCTACAATACCAATTGAAATTGGCATTTTGACCGCTAATACTAAAGTATGGAATTAGTTCGAGTGTCATGGACTTTTCAATAAATATGTCAATTTAAAATCCCAATTGCCTAACTCAAACTAATTTGCAATTAAACTAAGGAAGGTAATATAACTCTAAAGGCTCCCAAGCCAATAGAGGGTCCAATCACATAGGCTACTTAAGATATGTAAATTAAGTAACTACCCTATAGCATAGTGAGCATGTGTGTATGGAATATACTACCTATCAGTCCAAGGCATTCATCTAATCATGCATATAGAATTAAGCATTCAAACACATAATCATAATTAAACAGATGCGCAAATGATAATTTCAAACACAAGCATGTATAGTGGTTCGGCTACGTGCCTACTTTACTCCCAGCAATCGCACTCTCTCGTAAAGTGTATCGGATTTCACTATCAATGGTTTTAAATTAGGTTCACCATTAACCTTTATAGCCCTACATAAGGACTCTACAATTTATGTCATACACAAGAGCAAGGGTCCTACACAAGAACGTAAGTTTAGGCCACATAGGCTAAGGTGTTGCATAAGGGCCTAACAAGGAGTCTATGTGAGGCAACCTTTGCCTACATAAGGCAACAAGTCCTACACAAGGACGTAACAAATCCTACACAAGGTAACCTTTGCCCACATAAAGCTAACCAGTTCTATACAAGGACTTTACATATCTCCCACTGGAGGCCTATAAAGGTCTTAGCGAGTTTGCGAACAAACTCTAAAACCACATCCTACACAAGAAATAGGTTTCAGACTCTTTGGACTCTTATACTTACTTTATAAGTGATTGGGACCTTCTTGATGTAGCTTGTAGGTTGCTTGATCTCTGCTTGGCGAAGCTTTAATCAGCTCTCGAATGCTCCCCCGATCTCGATGCTGTGTTTCATCTGATGTTTCAGCTTCACGATCGGTTTCCTTGTATATGAAATTCCTATATAGGGTTAACAATGTAAGCCCCGTATCCTACTCCGTACCATTCCGTAGGTTCCTGCGATCCTCCCGATCGAATTCCAACAACCTTCGACCCTTATTCGATGTTTGCGCGCGATCATAAGCCGAGTCCTGTAAACCAGAGTCGGCCTAACCCGAGACCTGTACCTTAGCGACCGTGCCGTCGCCGTGGTCCCAATGCCGCATTTCGCGCGCCGAGGCGATACTTTGGCTAGGAGATGTGGGCCCGCGTTCAGTTCGAGAAAACACTGCGCATTTGTAAACCCAAGAAAGATTTCAAATCATGTCCCATCAATCTCATCAATCACACCTCATGTCAAGTACACATCACTCCATTCCCAAGCAACCCCTAAAGTCAACACTCTCTTACACAAAGTACACCCATCACTCACCTTTTCACCCATCACACCCATCCCTCCCTCTCTCTTACATCACCCCTCTCTCTCTCTTTTCTCTCTCATTCCAAGCAACCCAAGGAGAGAAGCCAACGTCCAAGGCATTTTCCAACATCATGAGAGCTAGGTATGGCCCACCGTCCTACCTCCCATCTCCACCATCAAAGCCTCATCCAACCGTTGGATCACGCTCTTTGGAGCTATAGAACGTGTTGATGGAAGAAGGACAGAGATCTTGAGGTGGGTGTATTTTATTTTATTTTATGATTGTGAGGTTTTGATGATTTGAGGGCCCATATATGGTGGGACCCACCTTGATGTATGCAATGTATATGGAGGGCCCATAGTGGCGGGGTCCCTCCTCTCTCACATTCGTCTCTCTCTCTCTCTTGATGTGTGGCCCACCTTGAGGATCTTAGTAGATCCACGCCATCCATGTGGAGAGATCATTTCAGGCTTGGGCCCACTGTTTGGACAGGCCTAGCAATGCAGACCGTCCAGCTTGCCGGTAGCCCTGTGTGAAGGGAAAGCACAAATATCAGCCGACCCAAAACTTTGTGGGCCACCCTCATGGACCCCATTGCGACATATGGGCTTTATCCCCACTGTGATGTATTGCCACTTCAACGATTCAGATCAACAGCAGCTTGTGGCCTGCGCCGTAGCAGCAGCAGCAGGGCCGTCCCCTGCTGACCGCTTGGATGAAGGAAAGGCACAAATATTAGCCTGTTTGGAGCAGGTGGGCCACACGTGTGAACCCACCTGACATTTGCATGTCATCCATACCATCCACCGTCCGTGGATAGTGGAGCCTGCATTGATGTATATGCTGTATCCACCGTCCAGCTGTTGGACGGTGGTACACACCATGATGTATTTATTCCGCATCTAAACCATCTATCTGTTTCACTAGGTGGGACCCACTGCCTTATGACATCAGCAAGTTACGTGGGTTGCATCCACATCGCTCGTCTGTATGGACCCACCTGACATGTCTTTCATCCAAGCCATCCACCGTCCACAGACGGTGGAGTCCATCTGCGCGTGAAATCCACACCATCTGAGTGGATTGGCTGACGTACCAATACAGCTAATAGCTGCTGTACTGATCATATAGAACGATCAGAGGGTCTGATCGTGTTGCATCTATACCGTACATGTGGGGCCACCTTGATGCTTATAGTCTATCTGGACCGTCCGTACATGGGCCCCATGTGATGTACATGTTTTCTCCAAGCCATCCACGTGGCGTGGGGCCCACCTTAAGATACACAGCTGGGAACGGATTTGTTGGAGTAGTTTAAATTATATATATATATATATATATATATATATATATATACATAGTAATCATATATATATTATTATATGTGATGGGCCCCACGTGGGACCCACCTGCCTGGAAGGGATTGGCTGGTGCATCTCACACCAGCCATATACATGTTGTAGTGACGTCACCAGCCTTGTGGGCCCATCACAAGGTACAGTTTTATCTGCACCGTCCACCCACGGCAGCCCTCCATGATAATGTGCATCATCCAGCCGTCCGTGTGGACCCCCACCATGATGTGTTTGTCTGCACCGTCCAGTTGGGGCGGTGCTGCACGTGTTGGGCATGCTGGACATGCTGTACGTGACACGTGGGACCCACTTGTATGTGTTGTATGCACAACCGTCCACACGTGGGGTCCACATTCATCTGTTGCATCCACGCCACCCATCTGCTGGATCCACCCTATCCGCACGTGTGTTGTGTCCAGCACATGGATCCCTCCCTCGTGGCCCACCTTGAATGATGTATTCTATATCCCAGCCGTCCAGCAGCTGCTGGGCGGTGGGTACCTTCCATGATGTGTGTGAGGTGCCCTGGATCGCACCATGTTGCATGTTTTTCATCCACACCGTCCACAGTGTCTGGACGGTGCTAGTAGAGTTTTGGATGATATTGTGAGGCCCTGCAATGATGTCGGCAATGATGTATGTGTTGATCTACACCGTCCGTCCAAAGGGCCCCACGTGATGTGTATCTTTTATCCAGGTTGCCCGTCCAGGGCTGGGCGCTGGAACATATGTTTATATAATCTTATAGTATATATATATTTTTTTGTAAATATATTCAGGTATATATATCTGGTGGGCCCCACCCACTGTGAAGCGGATTGGCTGATCTACCGCACACCAGCTATATAGCTGCCACGTGCAGCATGTGGGTGTGATCCACACCGCCTACCTGTGCGGCCCACCTTAATGATATGTTGAATATTTGCTCCGTCCATGGCACGTGGGACCCACCCTGATGTATATGCTCCATATCCACCCGTCCATCTGTACGAGTGGCGTGAGGTCACCCTGATGTATTGTTATATCTAATCATCCATATGCTTAAGGACGTGGACCCCACTAGAATGTATGTGGTTCTCCAACTGTCCATCTGTCCAGGGTGGTGTGGGAACCTGCCGTGATGTATGTATTTACCACACCACCCATCGGCATGTGGGGCGCACCATGATGGACATGTTTCAACCACGCTGTCCATTTGTTTTGCTAAACCATGGGTTGCCCCATTTGGCCCACTTAATATATATGGGGCCCACCTGTTGTATGAGGCCCATGCGATATATTTGAGACCCGTGTGATGAGGCCCACCTGTTGTAGGAGGCCCATGCGATATATTTGAGACCCGTGTGATGAGGTCCACCTGTTTTGTATTTGAGTCTCATGTGTGGGGCCCACTTATTGTGTATTTGAAGCCCATGGGTTGTGGCCCATTGTGATGTATTCAAGGCACATGGGCGAGGCTCAATGTGATGTATTCATGGCCTATGGGCGAGGCCCATTGTGATGTATTCGAGGCCCAATGTGATGTATCTGAGACCCATGAGTGAGGCCCATTGTGATGTATTCGAGGTCCATGTGATGTGGCCCATAGTGATATGTATGCCGCCCTTATATGAGGCTCATTGCGATGTGTATTAGGCCTTCGTGTGAGGCCATGGGCCCACTATATGTTTAACCCTATGTGGGCCACTTCTTGGGAGCAATGTTGGTTAAATGTCCACATGGATGGCCAGTGATGGTTAAATGTCCACACTCTGACATTTTATTAGGCCTAATTAGGCCCTTTCTCATCATTCTCTAGTATGTTAACCTAACGAATGGGCCCCATTGATATTGTTTGGTCCATCATCGGTCGTCCATCTATGGACCTCGCCTCGCGTCGAGACCGATTGCCGATTAGCAATCAAGGCCGTTTATCTTGACCGATTGCCGATTAGCGATCGAGGCCGTTTATCTTGACCAATTACCGATTAGCGATCGAGGCCGTTTATCTTGACCGATTGCCGATTAGCGATTGAGGCCATTTATCTCAACCGATTGTCGATTAGCGATCGAGGCCGTTTATCTTGACCGATTGCCAATTAGCGATCGAGACCGTTTATCTTGATCGATTGCCGATTAGCGATCGGGGCCGTTAATCTTGACCGATTGCCGATTAGCGATCGAGGCCGATCGATTGCCGATTAGCGATCGAGGCCGTTTATCTTGACCGATTGTCGATTAGCGATCAAGGTCGTTTATCTCGACCGATTGCCTATTAGCGATCGAGGCCGTTTATCTTGATCGATTGCCGATTAGCGATCGAGGCCGTTTATCTTGACCGATTACCGATTAGCGATTGAGGCCGTTTATCTTGACCGATTGTCGATTAGCGATTGAGGCCGTTTATCTTGACCGATTGCCGATTAGCGATCGAGGCTGTCTGTTGTGACCGATTTGCTGATTCCGATTATTGACTGATTTTAATTATCGAGACCTATATGGTATATATGCGACTCGTAGTTGAGGCCCTTTGTGATGTATGTTAGGGCCATGTGAAAGGCCCATCGTGATATACATTAAGCTCTTAAGTGAGGCCCATGGTGTTATATATTTGGCCCTTGTATGAGGTCATGGGTCCATTATATGTTAGGATCTATGAGGGTCATTCTTCGGGGGCAATGTTTGTTAAATGTCCATTGTCGAGGTCGATTGTCGATGCCGGTCATTGAGACCGATTATGAGTATGTGACTGCATAGCATCATGATACATGCCCATACGCATCATCTGCGTGTTTGTTATGAGTTGTGGTTGACCATTGCATATTTCATTAGGCAGATTGTTATGAGACTCCCTCATAGGCGGAGGTTATCTCACATGAGCACACGGTATGCGCATGGTTGATGCATGACTGGATTGTATGACTCATGCATCTTGCATTGTGTGCCCTAGTGACATCAGGGCTGTAGCCTCCACAGGCATATCATGGATGGCCAGACGGGACACCGAAAATCTGTTCTACATGGGGTGTTATAGATATCCCTGGGTGAAAGTCCCTAAACCCTCTTGGTTCTAGAGGTTGCTCCAACGTCTAGACCGAGTGGATGCATGAGCGCATGAGGGCCGTATACCATTAGGCCGCGTCTCCCACTGTGTCGTGGTCGGTTGGAAGGGGATACAGCCTTACCTGCCAGAGAGGAAGGGGCAATGCTAGGTTGAGTCTGACCAGCTCGAGGAATGGGTCCGCTATCGACGAGCCGGGCCCGATATTAGCAGGTGGATAGTGAGGTCTCTTCCACTCACCTTGTTGCGCGCGATGGGGCGGCAATCTGGTTTAGAGTGTAATAGACCCCGGTGATTTTTCAGAGAGTAACCGTACTGATATGTGGACTTATTGAGCAGGAATTGCATATTCATTCATTCATTCATTCGCTATCCACTCGGGCTGGTGGTGCGTAACTATTTGTTATGTGTACCTTCGCATGACGAGGACTTCGGTTGGGTGCGCGACTAACCTGAGGTCAGGAGTTTACCACATGAGTCTGACTATCCAAATTTAGGTATGGGATTGGTTTGGATAGAAGTCCCTTGTGGTGGACCCCGTAGCATGCGATACTACGTACTATCATCCCGATTTCACACTCCAGCATGGTCATTTCATTCGCACCGCATATCACATTGCATCCGCCGTACTTAGCATTTTGGGTTACTATGTTTCTGCACTTATATAGCCTAGACGGACTTAGCAGGATTTACATATTGCATTTGCACCTTCAGCATTTGATATTTGACTCTCTTTGACTCCTCATTTGTATAGTTGATTTTTATTGCGTACTCTGATATTGTATGACTCGTGAACTTACCAGTGTCATTCCGCTTACTCTGATATTTTATCTTGTCTGTATTTCTATTTATTCCATTGTATGATTTATAGCATTGTATTGCAAACTTGGCACTTTCCTTGCATACACACTTACACTACCCTCTAAGCTTTCTATAAGCTTATGCACGATAGATGCGTGCAGGTAATGTTAGGTTGCAGCAGTGTTGAGCTTGGAACATGCAGCGGTCTTCTGGAGCTTGATTTATTTTTTTAATTTTAATTTTATTTTTTTATTGATGTATTTTCCTTTCAGCATTGTACTCAAATGACTATATTAGTGGATATGTGATGATGATGTTGCCTTTGTGAATTGCGTAATCTTGTGGTGATGCTTATTATGAGTTAAATGTACGTTGGAAAATCCTCCTTGTAGGATCCCAGGATCGGAATCTGGCGTATGGACGCTAGGAGCTGAGAATGGGGTACTATGGAGGCTGTCGGCACTAGATTCAGCAATTGAGATTCTTGTGAATCCAATTTCTGGGTTTGGGGCGTGACAAACAAGGTAGTGGGAGTGGGTTAAATCTCCTATAAATTGATGACAACTGAATTTCCTAGGGGATTCAATTGATGGATGCACTAGAGTATGATTAAGACTAAGAATATACCAATCAGTTTGGTCTCATTACGCTAGTGAAGGCTTGAGATCATGTTCTTCATTAATTCGAGCTTTGAATACTCTTTGAGATGTTGAATCACAATGAAAAAAGAAGAAGCATGAATCTCATATGGATAGAGTCTAAAAGGGATAGGGTCAACTTGTGATGCACTAGGGACTCTGGGATGCCTTAATCCATGCTTTTCATGGAGTTGTGGATGCTCCTTTTATAGAGAAAAAGTCTCAATGGATCTATAACGGCTATATTTCAGTCCTATCGAGGGATCCTTCGATTGCACCGAAATATCATCGGTGGGACCGAATTATCTCTCGGTGGTACCGAATTAAGTTCTGAAGTTTGCTGGACATTTTTGATCACTTTCGGTGGCACCGAAATTGACTTCGGTTTCAGTTGGTGGGACCGAACATCATATCGATGGGACCGAATTAACTTCAATGTTTGCTGGATTGTTTTGGTCATTTTCGGTGGGACCGAAGATGTCATTCGTTGGCACATTTCCAACCGAAGTTGATACAGTTTTTCCTGTTTAAGTTATTGCCCTACATTTCTTTTAGCAACTTTGAACCTATATAGCTAAGTTAATGATGATGGGGAATATGAGCTTTTTGGCTAAGGGATGATCTAAATAAGGTTTCTTATTTTGGTCAAGATCATTTAAAGGGTAAGTTTGTTTTGTTTTGAGGATAGGAACATCGTTTTACCCTTTGAATGTAGCTTGACTCTTCTTCTCCAGTTGCATCTTCAGTCTTCATTTTCTAAGGGCTCACTGGACTTACTTGACACAAGTATTCATATAATGGATAAACAATGGTGCAGGGTGAGTGCACTAACAAGCATGTCTGCTGGATTCACACTGGTATGAATCTTCTCCAGTGCTACGCTTCATTTCTCAAGCACCTATCGGATCGAATGGTGACGAACATCAATATGTTTAGTACGTGAGTAATAGACTGAGTTTTTAGATATTTTGATAGCGCTCTCACTATTATAATTAATCGGCATAGCCTCCTGCTAAAGTCCTAATTGATTTATCACACCTCTTAACTAAACACCTTCCTTAAACACTTCTGTCACTGCCATATATTCCACTTCGGTCGTGGAAAGAGCCACCATGGACTGAAGCTTTAACATCTAACTAATTGCTCCACCCGCTAGTACAAATGAGTATCCTGAAGTTGGCTTTCTGAAATCCACACTGCCTACGTAGTCTGAATCCACATATCCTACCAACTTTGCTCATGTCTTCTCAGAAGTTAAGACGTAGTCTTTCGTACCTCGAATGTATCGAAGTACCCATTTCATCGCTTCCCAATATTGTTTGCCGGGGTTTAACATGTATCTGCTCACAACACTAATTACCTGTGAAATATCTGATCTTGTACAGACCATGACATACATTAAATTACTAACCGCATTTGAATAAGGCATATGAGTCATAACCTACTTTTCCTCATTTGATTTAGGACATTATTCTGAGGAAAGCTTGAAGTGAGCTATGTGGGGAACGCTCACTGGCTTTGCCCGGTTCATCTCATAATTGATCACAAAGCCTGCTGCTCTTCATGTCTCTATAAATGTCTATGCCGAGAACCCTCTTTACAGCCCTAAGATCTTTAATTTCGAATGCCCCTAATAATTGAGTCTGTACGTTGATTTCAGACAAATCATGACAGACGATCAACATATCATCAACATATAATACTAGGATGATGAATTTGTCATCATTCAGTGTCTTGTAATAGACATAGTGATCGTATTCACTCCGAATAAATTTCTGACTCAACGTGAAAGAATCAAATTTTTTGCACCACTTCCTAGGCGGCTATTTCAGGCCGTACAACGACCTCATTAACCTGCAAACCTTTTTCTCTGCGCTTTTAATTTCGTAGCCCTCTGGTTGCTTCATGTAGATCTGCTCTTCTAACTCTCCGTGTAGGAATGTAGTATTGACATCCATTTGTTCCAGCTCGAGATCGTATTAGGCAACCAGTCCAATACGAATCTGAGAGATACTTGCTTAACCACTGGCGCGAATATCTCTGTGAAGTCAATTCATTCTCTCTGAGCATACCCCTTCGCTACCAACCTTATATTGTATCTATCCTGTTTTCTTTTGAATAACCACTTGCGTCTGATCGCTTTTCGGCCCACTGGAAGCTCTACCAGCTCCCATGTGTGATTTTTGTGCAACGAGTCTATCTCATCGTCCATAGTCGCCTTCTACTTTTTTGCATCAGGCTCATTACGGGCCTCCAAGTTTTGTTGAAGATTTTTAGATTTTTTGTTAGACTCTCGACCAGTCGTACTAAAGGAAAATGTGGTTAGGAAAATTCCTACCGTTGAAACCTCCTTGGGTCTATAGTGATATTTACATGCCATCTATACCATTCATAACGTCATTCCTACTAGGATTAGCCAAGAACACAAATATTATCCTTATTCAAAACTTCTGTGACCTACAAATATTTCAACTGTGTAAGTTCAATCTTCGCGTTTTCGGCCCATTTGAGTATTGGATTCGACTCGTTTTTGTATGCATGTCCTAAAATGATCTCATAAAATGGATGGATGGATTAGATTTCTTAAAAACATCACAGTGGGTCCCACTTAGGTTTCCAGCGCAATGTGAAAGGATTTCGCAGAAAATTCGCGACGCGATTTTTCAAGCGCGGATTTCCTGCAAAAGCCTTTTGAGTGCTGGAAACCTAAGTGGGGCCCACCATAATGTTTTTGAGAAATCTACCCCATCCATCCATTTTTCCTTATCATTTCAGGGCATTATCCCAAAACTGAGGCAGATCCAAATCTCAAGTCAACCACACCACAGGAAATAACAGTGATAATGATTCTCAACGTTAAATATTTTTTAGGGCCCACCGTGATATTTATTTGACATCCAACCTATAGATTAGGTCATAAAGACCGGGATGATGGAAAAAAAACACAAATATCAGTTTGATCCAAAAATTTGGTAGCCCCATGAAGTTTTTAATGGTGAGAGTTCAATCAACACTGTGTGGCCCACTTGAGATTTTGATCTACCTCAGTTTTGGGTTCATACTATAAAATTATTTTTAAAAATGTATGGATGGGGTGGATTTATCACTAACATCTTGGTGGGACCCACCTAGCATCCCAACGGAGGAATTTCATGTGAAAAGGCTTCCGCTACATCCTTTGGAGAGGGTGAAGAGGCGTGCAAGAGAAGGAAACTCGCTCTTTTAAGCTTGCACTAAGAGTGCCTTCATCCAAACCGTTTGCCTAATCCGATGGTTGATAGGAAGGTTCGCACGTAATGACGTGCGAACCGGTGCATAGCTGAGAGTTCCTATATATATATATGTGTGTGTGTGTGTGTGTGTGTGTGTGTGTCACAGCAGGCCCACAGTCTATTGGGTGCCAGGCCAGCAGAACTGGGGTCTGCCTGAGCTATGGGCCGGCCCCAGGGGCTATGTGAACACAATCTATACATCATGGTGGGTGCCCTCTTAGGTGTGGGCCGTCTAGAAGATGGGCCGATCCCACACTTCCACCCAAAACAGCTGGACAGGGTGGATAAAACAGTGCATCACAGTGGGTTGCTGGCCGTTGGGTCTGTCTAGTTTGGACTCGGGCCTGAGATGATCCCACAGTCTGGACAGTATGGATACAGTAAATATATCAAGGTGGGGTCCATGTGAGTGGACCACCCCACTTCCAATCAAGCTGATATTTGGGATTTCCCTTCATCCAGGCCTATTTGGTTGTACAGGCCCTGAAGACGAGCAGCAGCTAGGCCTCTTCGCGGGACAATATGGATAAAATGCATGCCTCAGAGGGAGTGCATGCAATGGGCAACACAACTGCAAAACCAAGCTGATCAGTGGGTCTTTCCCTTTCCACTTGGGCCTATGTGACCAGCTAGTCATGCAGGCCTAAAGTGGACAACGTGTGGCTCCCATTGTGGACAACATCTGGTGTCCCACTTGGGTGGACAGCTTGGATGAAACTCACGCATCGAGTTGGGGTCCAAACAGGGAAGGAAGAGAGAGAGAGAGAGAGAGAGAGAGAGAGAGAGAGAGAGAGAGAGAGAGAGAGAATTGTGTGGTGGAGGGAACTTCACCACTATGAGCTCCCTTGCAATACAATGCATACATTAAGATGGGCCCTAAAATTGTGTGGGCCCTCAAATCAGGAAATCAAGGTGGAAATACCATCCCCACCGCAAACTCAAGGTCTAGATGACCTCTTGCAAGATGGACATCAAATAAAACATCATGGTGGGGTCCATGGAGAATATTCCCATCATGGATTACACATGCATATCATGGTGGGCCATTGGCCACACCTTGGGTCCAAAATGGGATCCCTACCATTAACCGGTAGGTGCCACTTGTCCCGTGGATAAAATCGACATCTAAACTTAAGATCACCCACCTATTGCTCTCCTTCTTAGTTCCTTGAAATCCTTAGCTCCTAAGCTTCCACTTTAATGGTGGATGATGAAGATTGGATGGTTGGATAGTGAGATTTGGGGTAGGAAAATGGGTCCTGAGCTTGGGTTCTTTTCTCTCCTAGGGATTTCTTCTCTTTGTTGTTAGGGAATAGAGAGAGAAATGAGACAGGATAGAGTGAAATGAGAGAGGAGTGGTGTGCAAGAAGCGATGGGATGGAAGGTATGATGGTTGTGTAAGAGGAGTGACATGAAAGTTGACTTTTGAGATAGGTTGCTTGTCTTGGTAGGAAAAGAGGGATGGGCTAGGTATGGGTCATGATGACTAATTAATGGGAGAAGTATGGGTAGAGATTCCTCTCTCCCAACCTGGAATCTTTCGGGATACGTTGTGCATGGTGTTTACTCGAATTATTCGCGGGCCCACAACTCCTAGCCTAGGTATCGCATTGGTGCGCAAGATGCGGCGTTGGAACTGCGACAACGGTATGGTCACAAGGGTATGACTTTCGGGTTAAGTCGACTCAGGTCTTCGAGGTACGTCTTAAGGTCACGCGCATTTACTGTCTATAGGTCACGGGTCACCGGAACTCGACAAAGAGGTTAGCCGGAGTCAGTGAAAGGGTACGGTGCAAGGATACAGGTCTTATAATTTATAACTAGTGAAAATGATGATTCAATTATAATCACTTTAAACCGTCGGTTCTTAGGATAAAATGATACTGGGTCAGTTTGGTTTGTTAATTAAGATCCGACCCCTAGTTATCTCGACTTTATGTAAGTCTTTATTTAGTTGTGGTTGCTTTGATTAGTCAGTGATATGTCAGCTAGATTTGGGCCCCAGATGAACAAATCACGAGGCTAGACTCGAGATTTACGTGATCGGCGAATTCATTGGCTTCCTACGATTGATTAATTGGATTTGTACGGTTCCTTACCGATACTACCTGCGTATAGGCTCACCTTGAGCATTAAAGGTCAGTTAGTGACAACGTAAGCTAATTCTAGCAAAAAATTTTCAAAGGTTTTTGAAAATCCAAAACAGAGAAAATCTGGGATGTTATAATAATTAACAATAATTTGTTAATCATTTGGTAAAATACCATGATTTGTAGACAAGAAGGTCGTTGGGCATGAAAGCTAGACTGCATGCTTGGTTAGCTTTATGGTAAGACGGTCATTGGAGATAACAATTCATTTATCATGCGGCTAAACTTGTTATGCGAGAGAATAGTGGTTTGCGAGTAGAATAGACGTCTGGTTGTCTCTGGATTGACTTCGTAGAAAGGCGGTCATTAAAATGACTACCTATTTTTTACGCAGGTTTAGATTTTGTGTCAAGACAACCAATGGTTGGGTGAATCTTTTACAGTTCATTTGTAACATGGGTAGGGTTTGTGGTGAGGCGGTCGTTGAAAACGACAGTTAGTTTGTTGCCCCATACAACTAAGCTAGTGGTGAGTTAGTCATGGTTAGACAATCGACCGTTCGTCACTCTACCATGTACTTCATGGTGGGAAGGTTGGTTGGGTGACAACTTGTTTATCGAGCACTTCTGGTCCTCACCTCATGGTGAGATAGTCATGGGAACGACTACATTTGTTACTTGGAACCTCACTTTGTGGGTAAGACTGTCATGGAATGACCACTTATTTGTTGCTCGATTGGATTTCATGGTGAGGCAACCATAATTAAATGACAACCTATTCGTTACTTTGATTGAACTTCATGGTGAGATGGTCGAGTAGGATCTCTAGGCACGTGACAAGATGGCTACTTTGGTCATATGTTCGAGACCTAGAGATCTTCTTAAGTCTAATGATGAAATCGTGTACATAAGGTGGCAAGCTAAATAATTCTAATTTAATTGATCTGGGCTGATTTGCAGCATGGCGCTGGTTAACAAAGGAGTGAGATTAAATAATAATGATGATGATTAGTATTCATGGCGGATAAATGATAGGCAGTATAGTGTTGAAAGAGTAGTGGTGTTGTATTGGAGTGACGTGGACCCTGATCTCTTCATTTTTTATTGAATTTATGGAAGTGTAAGGTGATTAATTGGTGACTTGTATTAGAATATACATCTATGATTTTTTATGGATTAACTGGCCATCTAGTAGATGTGGCCAATTATACTTCTAACTCAAGACAAGTCATTAAGATTTTCTTTTTTCTAATCGATTAATTGTTTGGCAAGAGTAACTTATTGTATTTCTATCTCGAGAGGTGCTTTTACGATCTTTGCATGACCAACTTGCTTCTAGATGTTTATGGCCAATTATGTTCTACCTTGTGTTGCAGTAATCGTGCATTTTAAAGCTTTTCACTTATAGGTCCTCTTATGTGCAACCACTTGTATTCTATCATGTGTCACAAGAAAAGTCATTGCCAATTAAAATAGTGGTCATGAACGTCCGTTTAGGACCTATGGCCTCACGTATTTTACCACGCGTCTTTATAAAAAAAAAATTCACAGATGTGTTGACATGTGTCTCATATCGACGACTTTTCTTATACTTCATGATCTCCTCCTGAAGATCGCATCCGCTGTAGAGATCTTGTCATGCCCCAAACTCGGAGACCGGGCTCACAAAATTCCCGATCGCCGAATCTGGCGCCGACAGCCTCCGTAGAACCCCATTCTCGGCTCCCAGCGCCCATTCGCCAGATTCCGATCCTGGGATGCTACAAGGAGGATTTTCAATATCAGTTTAATTCGTAATAAGCATAACCAAAGGCATAACCCACACACAACAACCAAAAACTCCATCACATTTCCACTATAATCAAAAACTTTACAAGTACAATGAGCATAAGGGAAATACAATGAAGATGAACAAAACTCCAAAAATGATCTGCCACGCGCCTAAGCCTCAGCGTCACCTGCACGCAACAATCGTGAATAAGCAGATAGAAAGCATAGAGGGTGGAGAAAGTGTATGCTCAAGGTGGTAATGCCGTTATGCAGTATGAGTAATGCAGAACAAGCCGATGAATGCCAAGAATACTATAGCCGTACCAAGGCCATGCGGTGCAAGGAATGATGTCGGCCATACCAAGGCCATGCAATGCGAAATGCAAGTCAAGCATACAAATCCTTGTCTAAGTCCACATGTCAATACGGCTCAAATCTGGAATATCACCGGGGTCTAGTACACTCTAAGCCAGATTGCCGCCCCATCGCGCGCAATAAGGTGAGTGGAAAAGACCTCACTATCCGCCTGCCAATATCGGGCTCGGCTCGTCAATAGCGGACCCATTCCTCGAGCTGGTCAGACTCAGCCTAGCATTGCCCCCTACTCTCGGGCGGGTAAGGCTGCACCCCCTTCCAACCGACCACGACACAGTGGAAAGCGCAACCGTCTGGTAATCGGCACTCAGCGCTCATGCATCCACTCGGTCTAGACGTTGGAGCAACCTCCTGGTACCATAAGGGTTTAGGGACTTTCACCCAGGGATATCTATCGCACCCCATGTAGAACAGTATTTCCGGTATCCAATCCTGCCAACCACGATACGTCTGTGGAGGCTACGGCCCTGATGTCGCTAGGGCGTATAGTAACCATATCACTCAATGCGAATGCATGAATCACACTATCCAGTCATACAGCAATCCTGCGCGTATCGTGCGCTCATGTAGGGCAACACCCCTGTACGGGGCCCCTAGACAATCTGTCCGAAGACATATGCTATGATCAGTCATTTCTCATATCAAGCATACGTATGATGCATATGATCATGAATCATGGAACTAAGCATGTTATATAGGATGGATGATAATCATAACAAAGATGGGCCTAGACGGCCTACACATCAGACGTACGAGCCTAACAATGGGCCCTAGGGAAAGTCATAATGCGGACATTTAACCACACTATATTTGCAATGTGGACGTCAAACCACCATTGCTCCCAAGGCATAGCCCTGACGTAAACATCATTACATAAATCATGTTGGGACTACACCTTGCAATGAACCTTAGGTACATCCCATTGGGCTTTAAATATATCAAATGGCCAAATCACATGGGCCTTATATTCATTAAGTGGGTCACATCAATGGGCCGCACCAATGGGCCTTATGTTCATTGCAATGGGCTATAACCCGTGGGCCTTAGAGTGCATCAAATGGGCCTAATCTTATGGGCCTTATATGCATCAAATGGGCCTCGCCAGTTGGGCCCCATACGTGCATCAAATGGGCCTCAACCCATTAGCCCCATTACAACTTAATGGGCCTCGACCCATGGGCTCCTAATACATTAAATGAGCCTCGACCCATGGACCTTACATATACATCAAAGTGGGCCTCATTCATGGGCCACAAGCAACTGAGGTGGGCCTTACCTATATATCAAAGTGGGCCTCAATCATGGGCCTCAACATAAGTAAGTAAAATATTTATATACATATATATATATATAATATAGTATAAAATATACATATGCATAATACATATAATATTACATGAAATATAATATTATATATATCTATATATATATATATATATATACATACATATATATATATATACACACACACACACGCACGCATCACAGTGGGCTCCACGCCATCATCACAGTGGGCCCACACAATCATCACAGTGGGCTCCACCGTCCAGGCGGACGGTGGAGATAAAACACTTACATCACTGTGGGCTCCATGTGGGGCCCACCATAATGTTTATATTTCATCCAACCCGTTGATAAGGTCGCCTGGACCCAGGTGAAGGGAAAAAACAAATTTCATGCTGATCCTAAACTTCTGTGGGCCCAAAAATAGGATTTCAATGATAGTGGTTCAATCCCACTGTTCCCTACGGTGTGGGCCACCTGAGTCTTGGATCAGCCTGATTAGATGACAAATAAACATCAATGTGGGGCCCACAGCTACAGCCGTGATTGGCTGTACGACGGCCAAGCCGTCCGTCCGCTGAAACGCGCAGGCAGCGCTGCTGCGTTACTGACACAGCAGCAGCAGCTGCTGCTGCAGTTTTATTTTTTTTTTAATTTTTCTGTTTTCTCATGGATTTTACAAGTGGGGTCCGCATCTTGTAAATCTACTCCGTCCAATGGCTCTCCATGGCTCACGACAGTCAAAACAAGCCCAATATTGGGCCTGTTTCAGTGTATAGAAGTGATAGAGGATGTTTCAATGGTATGCCCACTGTCTGCCGTGTTATGGCCCGCCTGGAAGTCTGATTGGTCTCATCTTCTGGCTCAACGCCTAAAACCATCTTGGGAAAGGAATGAACGGCATGGATTTAATACATACATCAAGGTGGGGCCTACATGAGTGGGCCACCCAAAGCCTTGAACCAAGCTAGCATTTGTGTTTTCTCAATTAAACGTCCAGCGTCCAGAGACGCTGGACGGTCTGCCATACAAGGTGGCCTGCTCAGGTGGGCCACCACTGATGAATGGTGTGGGTAGTACACATATAAGGTGGGCCCCACTTAAGTAAAATACATACTACATGGTGGGGTCCATTCAAGCGGCCCACATAACCTCATTAACCTAAAAAAAAATAAATAAATAAATAAAATAAAAGGGAGAGAGATAGAGAGTGAGACCGTGTGATGGAGGGACCCCGGCACTATGGGCCCTCCCTTGCACTAAATCATACATCAAGTGGGTCCCCTTACATGTGGGTCCATTAAAATTAAATCCAACGGTGGAGATCCCTTCTCCACTAAATTAGACGGTCTAGATGACCCAAAACATGCAAGGAAATAAACATCATGATGGGGTCCATGGAGAATGGCCCCATCATGGAACGATCATGATAATCCAAGTGGGCCATTGGCCACATCTTAGGGTCCAAAGTGAGATCCAACCATTGATCGGTTGGTCGCACTTGGCCCATCTTAAAAACATCAAAACTATCCTATCAAAACACCCACCACTAGATCTTCTTGCTCCCTTGGCTTCCTTAGCTCCTTGTGCTACTCTTTGATGGAGGAAGATGAGAAATGGATGGTTGAGATGAGAGATGAAGGGGTAGGAAAGGTGGGCCTCACAAATGCCATTTTCTCACCATGGGGGACTCATACGTATGGGACTTGCTTATGGGAGAGTATGGAATGAGAGAGAGACTTGTAAGGGAGAGAGAGAGAGAATGATGGGTGATGGAGTGATGGATGGGAGAGAGAGGGATGGGAGTGTAAGAACTTTTTGACTTTTTTGGCAAAAGTTGTAAGAAGGGGTATGGGTGGTGTAAGAACTTTTTGACTTTGGGGGTTGCTTGGGAAAGGGTGAAAAGTGATGTGTACTTGACATGATGGGATTGATTGATGTGACACCTTGTAGAGATTCCCTCAGAATTCGCACGCGCGGCATTTCCTCGCACCGAACGCTGGCCCACAACTCCCGACCAGAGCATCGCATTAGCGCGCGAGTCGCGGCATCGGAACCGCGGCGACGACGCGGTCGCTAAGGTACAAGCCCAGGGTCGAGTCAACTCGAGTTGACGGTACGAGAATCCAGGTCGCGCGCAAATACCGGTTAAAGGTCGAAGGTTGCCGGAATTCGACCGGGAAGACCGCGGAAGCCTAAGGAAAGGTACGGTCTAGGATACGGGGCTTACAGATCTCATCTTGATTTTGCTTATAGTGGTACCACCACATGTCGATCTACTAGCTGTCAGATCTAGTGCAGTCAGATTAGGTGTCACTGTACTTTTATTATTTTTAAGGAAAGGTGGCTTCATCCCACCTGAAATTCATTAAAAAGAGAGATTTACAACCATTCGGGCGGGACCCAACCTGAATAAGAAGGAGCCCGCCTATCATATCGACGACTTCACAAGACAGCCCGAGAGGAAAAGCCAATGGGAAACAATGGCAGCACCTTAGCAACAAAAAACAGAAAGGCACGCCAACGACATGGAAACACGCTAACCTCCCCTATATAGGAAAAGACAAAGACCAAACTAGCTAGAAATCGGGACAATGCGAATGGATCCCAGGCCAATCTTGTCAAGGAATACCAAACCTCTAATTAGCCCAGGGAGATCATGCTCACGATCAGAAGAGAGAGGATTGGCTGCCACTTCCCTTTCGGGCCAGACCATTGGCCGGCCCATTGCCTTCTCTTTGGATGAGCTTGATCAACACCGTACCACTCCTCATAAGAGATTTTATCCTGGACACCCAATGTTTCCAATGCCAAGAGCAAGACGATTTCCCCGATATGGTGTTAACCACAAACTTGGAGTCTGATTCTATCTCGATGTGGTTGTGCCCTTTACTCAACGCTAGAAGGAGACCATCATGCACAGCCCACATCTCAACCTTGTTATTTGAGGCAGACCCGTAACCTATCATAAAAGCGAAGAGAAAAATGCCAATATGACTTTTGGCAGTTCCGCACCCTCCAGCCATGCCTGGATTACCCAAGGACGAACCATCGACGTTAAGTTTAACCCAGTCCCTAGAGGGCCTGGACCACTTAACAGTTTCCACTCTTACCTGAGCAATCATAGGAGGGGACAACCCCAGGTTGTCCCAAAAGCGAGTCCTGCCTGGAGGATGCTGAGGACAGAACTTAGAAGCAGAGAACAGGGAGAACAACAATCCCTTGATTTTGGTGATACACACTGGAGCCTTTGCAAATTTCTGGTCGAATTTGGCTAAGTTCCTCACATGCCAGATCTCCCACAGGATTGCGCAGGGAGTTGGAGCGAGCTCTAGCCGCCATTACCGTCCACCACTACCTCAACCTAGATTTAACAGATTGATCCTGAAGGAAGAAGATACCGAAAATAGCGCCAAAGTGATCCCAGATAGATTTTACCAAAGCGCCATATAAGAAAAGATGGTTGATCGATTCTAAGTTGGGCCTGATCCCACTCTCCTCATCACAACAATAACATCTAGAAACTGTAGGGATTCCCTTAGCCTGGATACAGTCATCCACTGGGACAGCCCCCTGGATCAATCTCCAAATGAACACCGAGATCTTGGGCAGCACTTTCTCATGCCACACATAGCCTGACCAGCCAGAAATGCTGGAAGTGAGCCTACTTATCTTCTAACCTAACCGTACTTACAAAAAGATAAGCCTGAAAAAAATTAGATGGGCCACATCAATCGGAATAATGTAAACTTATGCCTAAAATATGCAAGTTCACGTGTTGTTGTAACACCTGGTCTATTCGGTACTATTTTCCATGCTTATGATGATTGAAGCCCTTAAGCTAGACATGGATTGATCATTCATAAGTACGCACCTAACTGACCAGAACCCCAAGACCTTGAAACCTATCTCATATCGACCGCCCCATCGCCGCGATCGTGGAGGTACCACCCGTGCGTCGGTATGATACTCCGTTAGTGAGATACGCCGTGAAGAATAATAACTGTATCATGTGCGCATGGCACCATGTATTTCATTCCACACATGTGCACAACACATGTCAAGCACACATGTACATGCCACACATGGGTGAGAGAATCTCTACCCATGTGTGTGATGTCACATACCCATACCTCCCATCTCTCATATGCTCCCCAAAGTCAACATCTCTCCATGCCACACCTCATGTATGACATCATCAAACCATGCCATCCCATGCTTCTTTAATCCACCATTAATTACAAATCATGAGTTAATTATCAAAATTATAGCCTAAGCTAATATTAATCACATTAGCCTAACTTAACCAAAAGTTTATCCATTTCTCTATAAATACACTTCCACCCCTTAGCCTTTCACCATTTTTCTACAATTAGAGAGAGAGAGAGAGGATTGATCTTGGTGGGCCATCAATCACATCCCTTCCATCCATCTCAACCATTAATTTCATCTCAACCATCCATCTAATTCATCAAGGTGAGTACACCCACCCTACTCATTCTTATTTTATTTTGTTGTGTTTATGTATGGTAGAGATGATGTTAATGATGATGTGATTAATGGTGTGGATGATGAAGATAGTATGATTGATGGTGAAGATAATTGCAATAATGATGATGATGCTATTAATGGTGGGGATGCATAGGAGAAAACATATAAAATTAATTTATTATAGAGTTCATGTGGGACCCATTGATAGTGAGCCCCACCAAAATGTTTGTATGGCATCCAAATCACCCATCCATTGGCCCATTGGGCTGGCCAAACTCACACACACTTACACGTATAAAAAAAAAAAGAAGAGAGAGACACTTCCAGCCATTTGATTTAAAGGGGCAGGGGTTGTGGGTCCCCAACGGGCCCCACACGTGATGTATGTATTTAATCCACGTTGTCCATTTAATTTCTTAGCTCATTTTAGCCATGGAGCTGAAAAATGAAGACAATCCAAATCTTAGGTGGCCCACACCATCTAAACTAATGTGTAGACATGGCTAAAGCATATAAAAGCACTTGCTGGGCCCCACCTGAAATTTGGATGCATTTGAAACTTGGATTGGACGCTCCACCATGTGGGACACACATAACAGATGGACTAGATCGTCCTGTTGTGGGCCCCATATATGAGAAACAAAAAAAAAAATTAAAAAAAAAAAACAAAACAAAACAACGTTGACGCTGCAGCATGCAGCGTCTCTTTTGACGTTGGAAAGAGGTGGCCCCACCACAGGCCTTAGCTTGATGTATGTCAAACATCAGCGCCGTGAATTTGATGGGTCCCCTCTTGAAAATGGGTCACGCCAAAAATTAACCATACAAAGAACCTAGGTGGCCCACACCATCTAAAATAATGTGTAATCATGGCTAAAACATATAAAAGCACTTGCTGGGCCCCACCTGAAATTTTGATGTAATCGAAACTTGGAATGACCCCTTAACTTAGTGGGACACACGTAATAGACGGGCTAGATCGTCTTGTTATGGGCCCTAAATATGAAATTCAAAAAAAAAAAAAAAAAAATTGCAACAGCAATGACGCTGTTGCTGCAGCAATCAGCGTCTCAGTTGACGCTGGAAAGAAGTGAGCCCCACCATAGGCCCCACCTTGATGTATGTTGAACATCAGCACCCTGCATTTGATGGGTCCCATTTAAAAATGGGTCACCCCCAAATTTCAGCCGTACACAGAACTCAGGCGGCCACACCATAATAATAATAATAATGATAATAATAATAATAGGAAGCTGGATAAATTAGCAATATTTGTGGGTCTGATCATGAGGTATGTGTTATATCCAAACCGTCCATCCATTTGGCAAGTTTGTCTTAAGGCTTGAGAAGAAAAAAATAAGATAGATCTAACTATCAAGTGGGCCACACTACAAAAGTGGTAGGGATTGAACGTAAACCATTGGAACCCTTTTCGGGTCAGAAATTTTGGAGCAGTATGAAATTTGTTTTTCCCCTTAATTCAAGTCTTTGTAACCTTATGAACAGATTGGATGGAAAATAAGCGGTATGGTGGGCCCTGTAAATTGTTTAATGGTGAAATCATTATCTCCACTACTGTTTGTGGTGAGGTCCAGATAATATTCGGATATGATTCATTTTTGGATGGGCTATAAAATGATCTCAAAAAAAAAAAAAAGAAATAAAAATAATAAAAAAATAAAAATAGAAGAACTGTGTATATGTAATAAATACCTCCCTGTAGCACACATGTAACTTTGATCTCCTTGAACCATTCGTACAACTCGAAGCTCGAGCATGTAAAATCATGTGTTAGGTCCACCTGAAATTTGGATGTATCTGAAACTTGGTCTGACCCCTCAACCAAGTGGGACACACATAATGGATGGGCTGGATTTATGAACCACATCTCTGTGGGCCCAACAAATAATTATGAATATTTAATGGAGGGTAACCCTCTCAACTTGTGTGTGGTATGACCCACTTTGATGTAGGTGTTATGCCACTTAATCCACCATGGTTATGGCATGATTTATGTTTAAGATCCTCATCGTTTATCTATTTTATCAACTCTTTTGAAGATATGTTACCAAGACTTAGGCCCATCCAATGATTAGATAGTCGTACGTTCTGAAATAATGCAAATTAAACTCTCATCATTGAAAATTCATTATGAGCCATCCTGACGATGTATTAGATATCGACCCATATACCAGGTTTCCTTTAAGCCATTATCCCACAGAACAGTCAATCCAACCTGAATTGGACCATACAATACAAGGCTGTGAGAATAAGGACTTAACTATTGAATCCAACCTAAGGCCACCATGGTGTATCTATTTAATCCATGCAGACCATCCACTTCCTCATATCATTTTAGGACTTGGACTAAAATAATCAAAGCAGACCTAAGTCGTAGGTGGGTCACACACAACTCAACCTCATGGGAAATCCCCATGGACTCTACTGCATAGGATCCATTATGAATTTCATTGATATGTGAGCCCAAGAATGTTAAGGCCCATTTTGAGTGAATGATCAGGGTCAAATATTGCATATCAGACCCCAGTAATTGCCTGATTTCACGTACATGATAAGGTTTAATGCCATATTTTAATCCTGTTTTTATTACAGGATGAAATCAGGAGTGTGTACTGAAAGATGATGTTAAGAACATGGATTTGGTGCTCCAAAATTACCAGAGCACGGGATGGACTCCAGAAAACCAATAGTGAAGATTTTACACGCCTGAGATCTGAGGAAAGCACGATAAAGAGGCCCGAAACGGGTCCAAAATGCAAGATCACATGGTTCTCACCATCCAATTGGCTCGAAACTCCATATATGGCCTGGACGCCATAAATAAACTGTACATAATAAATTTCAACCATTGGATATCTCGAGAAGTGGGCCAACGGACAGATCAGCCCATTAATCTTCAATTTTAGGCCCACCTACAATTTGGATATACTTCAAAATTGGCCCAGACGGTTTAAATAAGGTGAGGAATAGGATGGATGGATTGGATTTCTCGAAATCATCGTAGTGGACCCCGCATGGGTGGCGTGTGTATTAAAGACACGTGCGCCGGCTGCGCACCGCACCGCTGGGACGGTCAGCACCAGCGCTGACCCATCTCTCTCTCTCTCGCCGCTGCAGCGTCTCCGCAGGCCGACCGCTGTCGTCGGTTGTGGGGCCCATACATTGTCCAAACGGACAATCCAAGCCGTCCACCAGAATTCCAGTGTCCCTAGTACCATAGCCTAGGTGGAGGTATTTGAGAAGACAGTAAATATTGGTTTTTTTTACCCTTCAAACGCAGGTTGAACGGTGGAACAGAAACATTCTGTGTACCACACCAAAATGAAGAAAAACCGTGGGTTTTCGACCGAAATTCCGAGATGAATTCGGTGAACGGATTGGATCTTTCAATATAAAATCCAAATGGGCCTCACCGTTGTCACAGCGGAAGCAATCCGCTGCTCTGTTCGCGTCTGCGAAATCCGGGTTTTGCGGGAGTTTGTGAACCCCACCGGTAGCACGTACGGCCGATCTGATCCGTCCATCGTGTAGAGGGCTTCGAGAGCTTCAAAACCATGTTGACATTCTTCTCTCATGCGTGCACACGTGCGTGATACAGAGGCCACAAACAGGCCGTCTTGTGACGTTCAAAACTGATCTTTTTGTATTTTCTTCTCTGGGCCGCATTAATGGACCTTCAAAACCACCTATTCTTGACTGAAATTTCGTCCTGAATCCAATGGACGGGGTAGATTTTCCAGAAAATGCCTCTGTGGGGCCCACCGATCACGGCTGCGAAAAATTGTACTTCGAGTCCTTCTACGACTTTGCCACCGACCCCAGCCATCCAGCAGCTATAAAAGGGGAGTTTTGGACGTGGGAAAGGTATTCAGAACCAGAGGATTCCAGATCTGAAGCAAGGGAGAGAAGAAATAGAAGAAAGAGAAGAAAGAAAAGAGAGAGAGATTGTTTGGTTTGTCGTTTTTTTTATGAATTTTATTTAATATTTTTTTATGGATTTTATGGGTCACTAATCTCTCAGCTAGGGCTGAGATGAAGCCCCTAATTTGATTAGCTCTTGTATTGGTTGATTTACTTTGAATATTAATTAATTTGTCTCTTTCTCTAAGTGGGCTTTATGGGTTTAAATTCTATACTTCTCCATCTATGAACTTGACCAAAGTATATATATGGATGTTGTTTGGATGCTTATTATAGGTGCTTGTGTCTGAGCAAGAACCGGTTTCCTATAGAGGAAGAAACAGGGTGCTTTAATGAATGTACATTCCATGTACCCGACCAAGGACATGGGATATATCATTCATGGCATTGCTTAAAGGAATTAGACAGTCTGTATGCCCGATTAAGGACACAGATTGTGCTTTCTCTATTTAAGTGGTATCAATCTAGATCAAGGTGAATCAACAGACAAAACAAGGGTTAGGATAATTAGGGGTGGATTCGAAAGTCCTAGTGCCCTCTCTCTGATTGAATTTTCTTCCCTGTTCTTAATTAATTATTTTTCATAAAATTGTGCTTAGTAATTCATTCCATTATTTGTTGGATTAGTTAAAGGAGAATCATAGATTTGAATTGTGACGACCAGTCCTCGTGGGAACGATCTCGTAATACGTACCGTATCTACATCTGATTCGTATACTTGCGAGTTTAAAAATCATTTAAATCATGTTGGTTTAAATAAAACATCAAGTTTTTGGATGATTCTCCTTTAACTAATCCAACAAATAATGGAATGAATTACTAAGCACAATTTTATGAAAAATAATTAATTAAGAACAGGGAAGAAAATTCAATCAGAGAGAGGGCACTAGGACTTTCGAATCCACCCCTAATTATCCTAACCCTTGTTTTGTCTGTTGATTCACCTTGATCTAGATTGATACCACTTAAATAGAGAAAGCAGTGAACGCCATGTGGACCCATCAGTGATAGCCTTGTTTGGGCTAACCATTGGGCCTCTTCGATAAGAGTTTGTAATTTTCATGTGTGGAATGTATGATGAACTGGTATGGTAATTTTTGAAGTAATGATGATTAATCCTTTAAATGGGCTGATTGTGGACATCCCTTGATCACTTGGCACTTTTGTTAGAGTGCGGCCCCAAGTAATAAGATCATGATACTTGTGTTTAAACTCTTAAAAACATGTTTAATTATAACAAATATATAAACTCTAGTGGTGTGAGGGTGTGATATTACCTGTTTGGCCCCTTGATCATGTGGGTATTTGATGTATGTATAGTCACCTAATCATAGGCAATGGTGGAGTACATGTAGTATACGTAGTCATCTAATTGTATGAATGTGAAATAAGTACAAGGCCACCTAACCGTATGAAATCAAGTGGCATTGATGACCATTCAACAATGTAGATTTGTACTTATCGACATAGATACCACCACTTGAATCACACATGACCAAGTTGTACACTAAACCGAATATGATTTAGGGTTATATTACCCAAGCTAATGCTATCAAGATCCTGGATTTTTATACAATGTGATCTTTAAACTATAAATGGTATGATGAAATGTGGCTCTCGGCCCTTAACCAGGTGACACCGAATATGAATCATTATCTATGTGACGTGCGAAGTGGTTGTAGTATAGGACTTATCATAATTGGTGTAGCCATGTATTCGTGGCCTATGGGTAAGGCCCATTGAGATATATTTCCGGTCCATATGATGAAGCTCATTGTGATGTATTTTCGGCCCATGTGATGCGGCCCATAGTGATGTGTATTAGGCCCAGGTATGTTGTCTACCTGTGAAATAGATTTGAGGCCACTTGCAATGTATTCGAGGCCCATGAGCGAAGCCCAATGTGATGTAATTGAGACTCATGGGCGTGGCTAATTGAGATATATTTTAGGCCCATGGGTTGTGGCTCATTGTGATGTATTTGAGGCCCATGTGTAGGGCTCACCTCTTGAGTATTTGAAGCCCATGGGTCGTACAGCCTGATGTGGTGTATTCATGGCCCATGAGTGAGGCCCAATGCGATGAATGTGCGGCCCTTGTGTGAGACCCGAAGTGATGTATCTGAGGACCGATGTGGTGTGATTTCACCATGATGTATGTATTGATATTTATGTGGGTCATTCCTTGGGGACAATGTTGGTTAAATGTCCACATTGTCGAAGCCGATTGTTGAGGCCGGTTATTGATACTGATTATGAGTATGTGACAGCACAGCATTATCATACATGCCCATACGCATCATCTGCATGTTTGTTATGAGATGTGGTTGACCATTGCATATGTCGTTGGACAGATTGTTATGAGACTCCCTGATAGGTGGAGGTTATCTCACATGAGTGCACGGTATGCGCAGGATTGATGCATGACTGTATTGTATGACTCATGCATCTTGCATTGTGTGCCCTAGCAACATCAGGGCCGTAGCCTCCACAGGCATATCGTGGATGGCCAGATGGGACACCGAAAATATTTGGTTCTAGCATACGGGCGCCATAGATGTCCCTGGGTGAAAATCCCTAAACCTCCGAGGCCAGGAGACGCCCCAACGTCGAGACCGAGTGGATACATGAGCGCCCGAGTGCCGAATACCAGGAGACCACATCTCCCACTGTGTCGTGGTCGGTTGGGAGGGGGTGTGGCCTTACCCGCCCGAGGGTAGGGGGCATTACTAGGCTGAGTTTGACCAGCTCGTGAATGGGTCCGCTATCGACGTGCCGGATAGGTATTGGCAGACTATTGGCCAGGCGGATAGTGAGGTTTCTTACGCTCACTTGGACTGTGTGGCTGAGAGAGCGGCAATGCCATTTGGAGTGTACTAAACCCGGTGATGATCCCAGAGATGAACTGTACTGATACGTGGACTTATTGAGTAGGAGTTGCATACTCATTCATTTATTCATTTACTATCCACTCGGGCTGGTGGTGGGCAACTATTTGTTGTGTGTACCTTCGCAATGGCCAGGATTTCGGTTGGGGCGCGCGACTAACCTGAGATCAGGAGTTTACCACATTGAGATTGACTATCCAAATTAGGTATGGGACTAGTTTGGATAGAAGTCCTTTGTGATAGACCCCATAGTCTGCGATACTACGTACCACCATCCCGACTTCACTCCAGCATAGTCATTTCATTCGCACCACATATTGTGTTGTATCCTCGACATCTGATATTTGACTCTTTGTAACTCCTCATTTACATGCTGATTTATATTGCGTACTCTGATATTGTATGACTCATGGACTTGTCAGTATTTTCGATATTGTATAATTACGGCATGACAATATGATGATGATGACGTGATTACGGATGCATGTAATATGGTTATGGCTATGGTATGATTTCTTTGTAGTACATTTATCTTGCCTGCTTGTAGGACACACTGCACACACGTGTGTACTCACTAGGCTTTTTGGCCTAAGCCTCCTATTTCTCATTTTTTTCAGGGTTGGAGTAGCTTGGAAGACTTAGCTTTCTCGATGCATTGCATTTATTCTTCGATTTGGCAATGTTGACGTTGCGTATATTTTGTAAAGCATTATACTTATAACCATCGGGACTTATGATGAAGAGAGTTGCTTGGTAGTTTGATCATGGGTCTTCATGCTCAGGTATTACTATGTATAAAAAAAAAAATTCGGTCAAAAATCTTCCTTGTGGTGCGCCGAACTCGGGACTTGGTGTATGGAAGTCGAGTGCCGAATTCGGGGCATCACGGAAGCTGTCCGTCCCCGGGTTTGGGGCGTGACAGAAGATGGTATCAGAGCATAAGATTTGGGATCAATTACAAGCAAGGTCTACAAGTGAAAAACTTAGAGGAACTTAAACTAGGTCTCCTAGTGTCGTTGATCGAAAACCTAGATGCTGTTAGTACCCCTAATTTGTGTGAATCTAGAGACATGAATTTAAGATTCCCGGTTTGAGAACCTAGTTAAAACAGGATCCTCTATTTGAGAATGTAGAGGCTATACCTATCACCCAGGCATGAGGGAATAGCTGTGAGCAATACCTCTAGTGTTTGATGGATGATTGTTTGATAAATTTGGTGATGTATGTTTGGATTCTATGTTGTGAGTTTGATACTGTGCTTAGAACTAGAAATTTCGAGGACGAAATTTTTATTAGGGGGGTAGATTGTAACACCTGGTCTATTCGGTACTATTTTCCATGCTTATGATGATTGAAGCCCTTAAGCTAGACATGGATTGATCATTCATAAGTACGCACCTAACTGACCAGAACCCCAAGACCTTGAAACCTATCTCATATCGACCGCCCCATCGCCGCGATCGTGGAGGTACCACCCGTGCGTCGGTATGATACTCCGTTAGTGAGATACACCGTGAAGAATAATAAATGTATCATGTGCGCATGGCACCATGTATTTCATTCCACACATGTGCACAACACATGTCAAGCACACATGTACATGCCACACATGGGTGAGAGAATCTCTACCCATGTGTGTGATGTCACATACCCATACCTCCCATCTCTCATATGCTCCCCAAAGTCAACATCTCTCCATGCCACACCTCATGTATGACATCATCAAACCATGCCATCCCATGCTTCTTTAATCCACCATTAATTACAAATCATGAGTTAATTATCAAAATTATAGCCTAAGCTAATATTAATCACATTAGCCTAACTTAACCAAAAGTTTATCCATTTCTCTATAAATACACTTCCACCCCTTAGCCTTTCACCATTTTTCTACAATTAGAGAGAGAGAGAGAGGATTGATCTTGGTGGGCCATCAATCACATCCCTTCCATCCATCTCAACCATTAATTTCATCTCAACCATCCATCTAATTCATCAAGGTGAGTACACCCACCCTACTCATTCTTATTTTATTTTGTTGTGTTTATGTATGGTAGAGATGATGTTAATGATGATGTGATTAATGGTGTGGATGATGAAGATAGTATGATTGATGGTGAAGATAATTGCAATAATGATGATGATGCTATTAATGGTGGGGATGCATAGGAGAAAACATATAAAATTAATTTATTATAGAGTTCATGTGGGACCCATTGATAGTGAGCCCCACCAAAATGTTTGTATGGCATCCAAATCACCCATCCATTGGCCCATTGGGCTGGCCAAACTCACACACACTTACACGTATAAAAAAAAAAAGAAGAGAGAGACACTTCCAGCCATTTGATTTAAAGGGGCAGGGGTTGTGGGTCCCCAACGGGCCCCACACGTGATGTATGTATTTAATCCACGTTGTCCATTTAATTTCTTAGCTCATTTTAGCCATGGGGCTGAAAAATGAAGACAATCCAAATCTTAGGTGGCCCACACCATCTAAACTAATGTGTAGACATGGCTAAAGCATATAAAAGCACTTGCTGGGCCCCACCTGAAATTTGGATGCATTTGAAACTTGGATTGGACGCTCCACCATGTGGGACACACATAACAGATGGACTAGATCGTCTTGTTGTGGGCCCCATATATGAGAAACAAAAAAAAAAATTAAAAAAAAAAAACAAAACAAAACAACGTTGACGCTGCAGCATGCAGCGTCTCTTTTGACGTTGGAAAGAGGTGGCCCCACCACAGGCCTTAGCTTGATGTATGTCAAACATCAGCGCCGTGAATTTGATGGGTCCCCTCTTGAAAATGGGTCACGCCAAAAATTAACCATACAAAGAACCTAGGTGGCCCACACCATCTAAAATAATGTGTAATCATGGCTAAAACATATAAAAGCACTTGCTGGGCCCCACCTGAAATTTTGATGTAATTGAAACTTGGAATGACCCCTTAACTTAGTGGGACACACGTAATAGACGGGCTAGATCGTCTTGTTATGGGCCCTAAATATGAAATTCAAAAAAAAAAAAAAAAAAAAAATTGCAACAGCAATGACGCTGTTGCTGCCAGCGTTGCTGCAGCAATCAGCGTCTCAGTTGACGCTGGAAAGAAGTGAGCCCCACCATAGGCCCCACCTTGATGTATGTCGAACATCAGCACCCTGCATTTGATGGGTCCCATTTAAAAATGGGTCACCCCCAAATTTCAGCCGTACACAGAACTCAGGCGGCCCACACCATAAAAATATATATATATATATATAATAATACTTACAAAAAAAAGAGATTTGGATCAATCTGATCATGAGGTATGTGTTATATCCAAACCGTCCATCCATTTGGCAAGTTTGTCTTAAGGCTTGAGAAGAAAAAAATAAGATAGATCTAACTATCAAGTGGGCCACACTACAAAAGTGGTAGGGATTGAACGTAAACCATTGGAACCCTTTTCGGGTCAGAAATTTTGGAGCAGTATGAAATTTGTTTTTCCCCTTAATTCAGGTCTTTGTAACCTTATGAACAGATTGGATGGAAAATAAGCGGTATGGTGGGCCCTGTAAATTGTTTAATGGTGAAATCATTATCTCCACTACTGTTTGTGGTGAGGTCCAGATAATATTCGGATATGATTCATTTTTGGATGGGCTATAAAATGATCTCAAAAAAAAAAAAGAAATAAAAATAATAAAAAAATAAAAATAGATGAACTGTGTATATGTAATAAATACCTCCCTGTAGCACACATGTAACTTTGATCTCCTTGAACCATTCGTACAACTCGAAGCTCGAGCATGTAAAATCATGTGTTAGGTCCACCTGAAATTTGGATGTATCTGAAACTTGGTCTGACCCCTCAACCAAGTGGGACACACATAATGGATGGGCTGGATTTATGAACCACATCTCTGTGGGCCCAACAAATAATTATGAATATTTAATGGAGGGTAACCCTCTCAACTTGTGTGTGGTATGACCCACTTTGATGTAGGTGTTATGCCACTTAATCCACCATGGTTATGGCATGATTTATGTTTAAGATCCTCATCGTTTATCTATTTTATCAACTCTTTTGAAGATATGTTACCAAGACTTAGGCCCATCCAATGATTAGATAGTCGTACGTTCTGAAATAATGCAAATTAAACTCTCATCATTGAAAATTCATTATGAGCCATCCTGACGATGTATTAGATATCGACCCATATACCAGGTTTCCTTTAAGCCATTATCCCACAGAACAGTCAATCCAACCTGAATTGGACCATACAATACAAGGCTGTGAGAATAAGGACTTAACTATTGAATCCAACCTAAGGCCACCATGGTGTATCTATTTAATCCATGCAGACCATCCACTTCCTCATATCATTTTAGGACTTGGACTAAAATAATCAAAGCAGACCTAAGTCGTAGGTGGGTCACACACAACTCAACCTCATGGGAAATCCCCATGGACTCTACTGCATAGGATCCATTATGAATTTCATTGATATGTGAGCCCAAGAATGTTAAGGCCCATTTTGAGTGAACGCCATGTGGACCCATCAGTGATAGCCTTGTTTGGGCTAACCATTGGGCCTCTTCGATAAGAGTTTGTAATTTTCATGTGTGGAATGTATGATGAACTGGTATGGTAATTTTTGAAGTAATGATGATTAATCCTTTAAATGGGCTGATTGTGGACATCCCTTGATCACTTGGCACTTTTGTTAGAGTGCGGCCCCAAGTAATAAGATCATGATACTTGTGTTTAAACTCTTAAAAACATGTTTAATTATAACAAATATATAAACTCTAGTGGTGTGAGGGTGTGATATTACCTGTTTGGCCCATTGATCATGTGGGTATTTGATGTATGTATAGCCACCTAATCATAGGCAATGGTGGAGTACATGTAGTATACGTAGTCATCTAATTGTATGAATGTGAAATAAGTACAAGGCCACCTAACCGTATGAAATCAAGTGGCATTGATGACCATTCAACAATGTAGATTTGTACTTATCGACATAGATACCACCACTTGAATCACACATGACCAAGTTGTACATTAAACCGAATATGATTTAGGGTTATATTACCCAAGCTAATGCTATCAAGATCCTGAATTTTTATACAATGTGATCTTTAAACTATAAATGGTATGATGAAATGTGGCTCTCGGCCCTTAACCAGGTGACACCGAATATGAATCATTATCTATGTGACGTGCGAAGTGGTTGTAGTATAGGACTTATCATAATTGGTGTAGCCATGTATTCGTGGCCTATGGGTAAGGCCCATTGAGATATATTTCCGGTCCATATGATGAAGCTCATTGTGATGTATTTTCGGCCCATGTGATGCGGCCCATAGTGATGTGTATTAGGCCCAGGTATGTGGTCTACCTGTGAAATAGATTTGAGGCCACTTGCAATGTATTCGAGGCCCATGAGCGAAGCCCAATGTGATGTAATTGAGACTCATGGGCGTGGCTAATTGAGATATATTTTAGGCCCATGGGTTGTGGCTCATTGTGATGTATTTGAGGCCCATGTGTAGGGCTCACCTCTTGAGTATTTGAAGCCCATGGGTCGTACAGCCTGATGTGGTGTATTCATGGCCCATGAGTGAGGCCCAATGCGATGAATGTGCGGCCCTTGTGTGAGACCCGAAGTGATGTATCTGAGGACCGATGTGGTGTGATTTCACCATGATGTATGTATTGATATTTATGTGGGTCATTCCTTGGGGACAATGTTGGTTAAATGTCCACATTGTCGAAGCCGATTGTTGAGGCCGGTTATTGATACTGATTATGAGTATGTGACAGCACAGCATTATCATACATGCCCATACGCATCATCTGCATGTTTGTTATGAGATGTGGTTGACCATTGCATATGTCGTTGGACAGATTGTTATGAGACTCCCTGATAGGTGGAGGTTATCTCACATGAGTGCACGGTATGCGCAGGATTGATGCATGACTGTATTGTATGACTCATGCATCTTACATTGTGTGCCCTAGCAACATCAGGGCCGTAGCCTCCACAGGCATATCGTGGATGGCCAGATGGGACACCGAAAATATTTGGTTATAGCATACGGGCGCCATAGATGTCCCTGGGTGAAAATCCCTAAACCTCCGAGGCCAGGAGACGCCCCAACGTCGAGACCGAGTGGATACATGAGCGCCCGAGTGCCGAATACCAGGAGGCCGCGTCTCCCACTGTGTCGTGGTCGGTTGGGAGGGGGTGTGGCCTTACCCGCCCGAGGGTAGGGGGCATTACTAGGCTGAGTTTGACCAGCTCGTGAATGGGTCCGCTATCGACGTGCCGGATAGGTATTGGCAGACTATTGGCCAGGCGGATAGTGAGGTTTCTTACGCTCACTTGGACTGTGCTGCTAGGAGAGAGACAGTGTCATTTGGAGTGTACTAAACCCCGGTGATGATCCCAGAGATGAACTGTACTGATATGTGGACTTATTGAGCAGGAGTTGCATACTCATTCATTCATTCATTTACTATTCACTCGGGCTGGTGGTGCGCAACTATCTGTTGTGTGTACCTTCGCAATGGCCAGGATTTCGGTTGGGGCGCGCGACTAACCTGAGATCAGGAGTTTACCACATTGAGTCTGACTATCCAAATTAGGTATGGGACTATTTTGGATAGAAGTCCCTTGTGACAGACCCCATAGTCTGCGATACTACGTACCACCATCCCGACTTCACTCCAGCATAGTCATTTCATTCGCACCACATATTGTGTTGTATCCTCGACATCTGATATTTGACTCTTTGTAACTCCTCATTTACATGCTGATTTATATTGCGTACTCTGATATTGTATGACTCATGGACTTGTCAGTATTTTCGATATTGTATAATTACGGCATGACAATATGATGATGATGACGTGATTACGGATGCATGTAATATGGTTATGGCTATGGTATGATTTCTTTGTAGTACATTTATCTTGCCTGCTTGTAGGACACACTGCACACACGTGTGTACTCACTAGGCTTTTTGGCCTAAGCCTCCTATTTCTCATTTTTTTTCAGGGTTGGAGTAGCTTGGAAGACTTAGCTTTCTCGATGCATTGCATTTATTCTTCGATTTGGCAATGTTGACGTTGCGTATATTTTGTAAAGCATTATACTTATAACCATCGGGACTTATGATGAAGAGAGTTGCTTGGTAGTTTGATCATGGGTCTTCATGCTCAGGTATTACTATGTATAAAAAAAAAAAAAAAATTCGGTCAAAAATCTTCCTTGTGGTGCGCCGAACTCGGGACTTGGTGTATGGAAGTCGAGTGCCGAATTCGGGGCATCACGGAAGCTGTCCGTCCCCGGGTTTGGGGCGTGACAGTTGTGGCCTGTTAAAATTGTGGCACCAAAGTCACTATTGGGTCTATTCATTTTTTTAGCCCATATGATTCGTGTTTCACATGCTAACAAGGCCCAATTGTTAGTGGACCCTTGGAGAGGTATTTTTGATATTTCTCTCATAAAAAGGGTAGTTTTTAGGGTTAGTTATATTGGGGTTAAGAGTGAGTTACGATTTTTATTTTATTTTTTAAATGCTTAGAGCCTCTAAGAGAGAGAGAGAGAGAAAGTTTTTGTTGTATGTTATCTCTATCCCTGTAATCTCATTTGAATAGTAGATTGATGAGTTTGTGCCATGGTTTTTTTTCCGCAAGGGTTTTCGACGTAAAAATCATGTGTTCTCTGTATGTTTGCTTGGATTTTCATTTTCTCTTATTTGTTTCAATCCAAATTAAGGTGCTTCCATAGGGTCGGATCTCCAACAAGCAATATCAGAGAGAGGTTGGTTTGCTACTTTGGATTTGAGATATGACGTCAAGGGGATCAAATGTGAAGTTCGAGACAGAGAAATTCATTGGTAAAAATAACTTTAAACTATGAGATTAAAGATGAAAGCCCTTATAGTTTAGCAAGGGGTTGCAGTATGCACTCCTTGAAAAAGTGCATCATTTAGAATCTTTGAAGGAGAAGATTGAGATGAACTAGATCAAAGGAAAATTAGTACAATTTAATTGTGCTTGGTCAATGAAGTCCTTTACAATATCATAGATGAGATGATTACTGTAGGTTTATGGGCGAAGTTGGAGAGTGTTTACATAGCTAAATCTCTCACAAATTGTATATTTCTAAAGAGACAGTTTTATACTTTGAAAATGGAGGAAGGGTCGAATCTATCTAAACATATCAACATGCTCAACAAATTGGTTTACAAGCCGATGAGTGTTGAGGTGAATATCGAGGAGGAAGACATTGCCCTGATTTTGTTGAAATATGATCTCCTCGAGTTGTTCAAGTATCTGATTGGTACTCTTTGTCATAGTAGTAATACTTTAGACATCGAGACTGTTATCGTAGCCCTTTAATCGAAGCAGTTAAACATCAGAGCGACGATGATTATTCCTCTATGGATGCGTTGTTTGCTCAGGAAAGACAGTCTAAGCAAGAGAAGGAAAAAGCATGATCTAGATCCAAGTCAAGAGTAAAGAAAAGTTGATGTGTTAGAATTGTCAGAGGATGAGACATTTTAAAAAGGACTGTCAGTTTCCCAAAGCCCAAAAGGATGAGAAATTAGATGATTCGTCGAAGGAATCTAATTCAGTTGAATCTAGTGAAGGCATAGATGATTGTGATGTATTGTCGACAACCAAGGCTGAGAATTCCTATCATGAAAGGATCTTGGATACGAGGGCATCGTACCATATGTGTCCTCATCATAGTTGGTTGATCACATATAATGAGTATAATGGTGAGCTAGTTCTTATGGGCAATGATTATACCTGCAAGATGATTGAAATTGGTTCAGTTCGCATCAAGATATTTGATGAGGTGGAGCGTACTCTTATAGATGTGAGGCACATTCCAGACTTAAAGAAGAATCTGATCTCTTTGAAAGCTCTAGATGTAATTGGTTGCAAGTTCACCAGTTATGATGGTGCCTTGAAGGTTTCAAAATGTGCTTTTACAATAATGAAGGCAGAATGGAGCAGTTATTTTTATCATTTGATCGGAAATACTATATCCAGTGGAGCTGCAGTATCTATAGTGGATTCTAGATCAACACGTTTGTGGCATGCATGCTTAAGCTACATGACTAAGTGGGGTATGAAGGTACTTCTCAATCATATGTTAATTCTTAGTTTTAAATGCTTTGATTTGGATGTATGCAAGCATTGCATATATGGGAAACAATCGGGGCTACATTTTTAAAACAAAAAAAATATGTCAGTAAAGGGAAACTTGTTTATGAGTAGCATCATCCATTGTTTCTGGAGGAGAATCATCTTACTTTGTCACATCTATTGGTGACTCCTCTAGGAAAGTCTGGATTTATATTTTAAAACATAAATTGGATGTGTTTGCCACTTTCAAGATGTGAAAAGCAATGGTTGAAAAATAGATATGGCAGAAAGTGAAAGTTCTGAGAATAGATATTGGCGTAGAATTTTACTTCAAGAAAATTTGATCAGATCGTAAGAATGAGAAAATAGTCAAGCACAACATAGTGAGGCATATGCCAGAGCATAATGGTGTGGCAGAATGTATGAACTGGACTCTTTTATAAAGGGCTCGAAATATGTCGAGCAATTATGAGTTAGGCAAAGTGCATTAGGCTGAAGATGTTTTTACAACTTATTATCTAGTGAATTGGTCTACCTTTACAGTTATTGGTTACAAAATTTATAAGTATTGAGTGGTTAAGTAGTTGATTACTCGGATTTGAGGATTTTTTATTGTGATGCTTACTCTCATATATCGTTTATTGAGAGAGATAAGCTAGACTAAAGAGCAAAAAAGTATGCTTTTGTTGGTTATGGTGATGGAGTGAAATGTTATAAGTTATTAGACCGTACTTCATGAAAGATCATTATTAGCCGGGATGTTAAATTTAATAAGAGTTCCTTATTTCAGAAGGATGAGCAAAAGGAAACGGAAAAGTTAGTTGTTGATGTGAAATTAGACAAGAGTGAGATACTTAAGGAACTTGAGCCGCAGATTGAGGTATAGGAAGATGTGAAATTGCCACCTGTCAGGAGAAATTCACTAAGGGATCACCAATTACTGTTGAGATACATGAATGACTTTAATGTTGCATTTGCTCTCATTATAGATGAGGGGAATCCGGCCACTTTTCAGAAAGCTTTAGAAAATAAAGATACAGAAAAGTATATGATAGCTACGCATGAAGAGATAGATTCTCTATATTAAAATCAAACATTGTAGCTAATTGAGTTGCCCGTTGAGAGAAAAGCGATCGGGTGCAAGTGGATATTCCAAAAGAAATTGTTTAGGTACATTAATGACAGATTTGTAGTGAAGGGATATGCTTAGAAGGAATGTGTCGAAATCAATCAGATTTTTGTGCTAGTGGTAAAGTAAGTATCTATCAAATTTGTATTGGCTCTAGTTGTCTAATACCATATGGAATTGAAATAGTTGAATGTTAAAATTGTGTTTCTATATAGGAAATTTAAAGAGAAAATTTAAATGAAGCAACTAGAGTGGTTCAAGGTGTAGGTAAAGAATGATCTTGTTTGCAGGTTTAAGAGGTTGTTATACAACTTGAAACAGTCGCTTAGGCAGTGGTATAAGAAGTTTGATTCTTTCATGTTGAGCAAGAGTTTTGCTTTAAGTGAATTTGATCATCGTGTTTATTTTAGAGCACTAAATGGCAAGGAATTCATCATTTTAGTGATATATGTTGATGATATGCTTATTGCCAAGCATAACATGTCTGAAATCAATATGTTAAAGGCTCAGTTATCTAAGACGTTTGAAATGAAAGATATAGGGGTTATAACGAGGATTCTTAGCATTGATATACACAGGGATAGGGAGAGGAGCAGACTGGTTGTCTTCGAAGGAGTATCTTGAGAATGTTCTAGTCAGGTTCAGATTAGAAAATGCGAAACCAGTTAACACTCCCCATGCTGCTCACTTTCGTCTTTCTTCGGAATTATGCCCTACGTGAGATAAGAAAAATGATATATGTCTCATGTGCCCTATGAGAGCGCAATTGGCAGTCTTATGTATGGCATGATCTATATGAACTGGATATTTCATATACAGTTGATGTTGTGACCAGATACATGTCAAACCTTGACAAGTAACATTGGGAAGTGGTAAAATAGTTACTTCAGTATATACGAGGTATGATGAACTACGTTTTGTATTTCGGAGATTTAGAGGAGAGGCTAGTAGGCTATGTTGATTTGGATTATACAGGAAATATGAACAATAGAAGGCATAATTCTAGTTATTTGCTTATGCTAGTAGGTGAAGCTATCAGTTTAATGTTTAAGCTTTAGTCTGTGGTTGCACTTTCTAATATTGAAGTTGAATACATAGCAGTGATAGAGGCATTCAAGGAAAATGTTTAGTTGAAAGGGATGAAGAATGAGTTGGAGCTTCAACAGGAAGTTATGTTTATGCATTGTGACAGCAAAAACATGATTAATCTAGCAAAGAACTCGGCATATCACTCCCGAACTAAGCACATTGATGTTCATCATCGCTTTATCTGACAGATGTTAGAAGATGAAGATGCTACTCTTGAGAAGATTCACATCAATGAGAATCTAGCGGACATGCTTATGAAGATCGTTTCTTCAAAGAAGTTCAAGTTTTGCTCGACTTCTTTGGGCTTGACAAGAAATGAACAGAGGCAGAGTGTACACGAAGTGATGGTGGTGATTCTTAAAAGAAGTTTGTCAAGGCAAGGATGTGATTTTGCTATCAATGTGGAGGTTGTTAAAATTGTGACACCAAAATCATTATTGGGTCTATTCACATTTCTGAACCTATATGACTCATGTTTCACATGTTAACAAGGCCCAAGTGTTAATGGACCCTTGGAGGGGTAGTTTTGACATTTTCTTCATGAAAGGGAGGCTTTTAAGGTTAGTTATATTGGGGTTAAGAGTGAGTTGTAATTTTTTTTTAGCCTCCAAGAGAGAGAAAGAGCTAGGGTTTTAGCTATAAGTTTTCTTCATCCCTGTAATCGTTTCTAAATAGTAGATTGACTGTCGCTTTGTGCCATGATTTTTATCGCAAGGGTTTTTCACGTAAAAAACATGTATTTATTGTGTGTTTGCTTGGATTTTCATTTTCTCTTATTTGTTTCAATCCAATTTAAGGTTCTTTTACAGGGTTGGATCTCAAATATGTCATGCCTAATTTTTTATTAGGCTTAGTTTTGTATCTTCTTTTCATTTGATGAGGCACACTTAATGAAATGGTTTGATAAAAGATACACACCATGGTGGCCCTGTTGTTGTTGTGCCTTAAAAAACCAATATGGAATTTGTCCATAGACAACGTTGATGTTATATGGATGATCTTATCCATAAATCATGATGACCATGGATCCTAAATGAACATGCTAAGATAGCATAGTCAATGTGTACGTACAGCTTAAACATGTGTAAATATAGGGTTAAAGGAGAGGAATTCTTCTAGTTTTCATTGAGAACTTAGGAGTGGGCATAACGGTCATTAACCAAGCGAGAGTTGGGTTGTATTGATCTCATTATCTTGTTGTTCTAGGACCATATAGCAGGTTATATGACAAACTATAATTACTTTGATTATTCTTTTGTAGCCATCTTCTGTGATGGAATTGATGATGAGTTAGGATGGAATGTCGATCTCTACCATTAAGCATGATAACGAGTCAGTGTGCCTTTGTCCCACCCCACATAAGAGTGTGAGCATGCTATGGAAATAACTTCTTGGTGTTTGACCTATTAGGCATTTGTATTGATGAATTAAGTTCAAATCGTTAGACTGGGGAACCTATCATGCCTGGAGTATAATTGCTTTGAGGTTGTATTAGATCTAATTAATCCTTAGACCTGAGAATGTGTAAGGAGTTCAAGGTCTATTAAAAGTTATCATGCAACAGATAAAAGAGAGCATAGTGGGGTGTATCCACTAAGGTTAGATCAAGATTCATATGGTCCAATAAAAGATCCACTAGTTTCCTACAAACTATCTTATGGCTTAAATTTTAGTATAAGACATTCATCAAATGATTTTCTGAACTCGACATTTAAAAGATTTTATAAATATCTTCAATTGTTAAACTTTTATTTTAATCATTACAAATATTTTATTCGTACCTAATAACATTAATGATTTAGATATGAGGGTCATCCACTTAGTTTGAATATGTATCAGATCAATAGTATAGGAAGGACTAAATCAATTATGAGGTATATGGGAAAGCAAGATCACATGTTTCTTATATGATAGGGTATATAAAAGATTATAAGATAATAGAATACCACATGTTACTGTCTCTTTAAAATTCTAATATATATATATATATATCCCATCTTTTTATTAGAGTGATAGACAGAGAGAACCTTGGTGTATCCACCCATGGCGTCATCTACATGAAGAAAAAGAGACAAAAAGATAAGAGAGAGAAAGAAAGAAGAAACTCTCATTCCCACTACACTTTTCACAAGTGGGGTCCATCCGTGACGGCTCTATCTGTTTAGGGAAATTGATCGTACTCGCCTCGAAGTTTGGGCAAATTACCTAGAACGCTACAATACTCCATATATTCCCAAAAGGGCCTTCTAACATGCTTCCAAAAATTACTTGGACCAAAATGCCCTTGTCCTTGTTTCAGTAGTTATACGGTTTTCCAGGAAAGAAGAAGTTACATCGTATTTAATGCCAAAAAAGTGATGTGTACGAAACCCTTTTTTGTTTGCGGACAAGGACCAAGCTCGTGGGCTCCACATTGATGTATGTGTATAATCCATGCCGCCCATCCTTCTTGACGTGTCATTTTAGGGCTAGGGCCCAGATATCAGCCTGATCCAGAGCTTGTGTGGGTCACATAATAGAAAATAATGGTGACAATGTAACCCACTGTTGAAACTTTTCAGGCTCACTATGATGTTTGTTAGAAGTGGACACTGCCCAAGTCAGGACTTTAGTAGACCCAAGCGGAGCAGGCCGACAAGGTGGACGGAATGGATCACCCCATTGTGGGCCTTAAGTTATGGTACCAATGGTTTGGTAGAAAAGGACATGAACACGTTCAAAACCACGATCCATACAACATGACAACCACAACCCATATAACATGGCAACTATAACCCATGCAAACCACGACCGAAATGGGCCCACACTGATGTATATGTATAATCCATTCCTCCCATCCTTTTTGTCTTGTCATTTTAGGGCTATGGCCCAAATATCAGCCCTATTCAGTGCTTTTATGGCCCACAAAATAGAAAATAATAGTGACTGTTGAAAGTTTTCAGGCTCACTGTGACGTTTGTTAGAAGTGGACATTGCCCAAGTTAGGACTTTTTGGGCCCACACCGAGCTGGCCGATAAGGTGGATGGATCGGATCACCCCTTTGTGAGCCTTAAGCTATGGTACCAATGGTTTGGTAGAAAAGGAATTGAATACATTAAAAACCACGATCCATACAACATGACAACCATGACTCATATAACATGGCACTACGACCCAAATGGGCTGCAGTTGTATGGATCGTAGTTGTCATGTTATATGGGTCTTAGTTATCTTGTTATATGGGTCTCAATTGTATGGATCGCAGTTGTCCTGTTATATGAATCGTAGTTATCCTGTTATATGGGTCGCGGTCGCAGTTGTCCTGTTATATGGGTCTTAGTTTTCCTGTTATATGGGTTTCAATTGTATGGATCGCAGTTGTCCTGTTATATGAATCGTAGTTATCCTGTTATATGGGTTGCGGTCGTGATTGTCCTGTTATATGGGTCTTAGTTTTCCTATTATATGGGTCTCAGTTGTATAGATCGCAGTTGTCCTGTTATATGGGTCGCAGTTATTCTGTTATATAGGTCGCGGTCACAGTTGTCCTATTATATGGGTCTTAGTTTTCCAGTTATATAAGTCTCAGTTGTATGGATTGCAGTTGTCCTGTTATATGGGTCGCGGTCACAGTTGTCCTGTTATATGGGTCTTAGTTGTCCTGTTATATGGGTCTCAGTTGTATGGATCGCAATTGTCCTGTTATATGGGTCGTAGTTATCATGTTATATGGGTCACGGTCGCAGTTGTCCTGTTATCTGGGTCTTAGTTGTCCTATTATATGGGTCTCAGTTGCATAGATCGCAGTTGTCCTGTTATATGGGTCGTAGTTATCCCGTTATATGGGTCACGGTCGTAGTTGTCTTGTTATATGGGTCGCAGTTATCCTGTTATATGGGTCACGGTCGCAGTTGTCCTGTTATTTGGGTCTTAGTTGTCCTGTTATATAGGTCTCAGTTGCATGGATCGCAGTTGTCGCAGTTATCCTGTTATATGTGTCACGCCCCAAACTCGAAAACCGGGCTCACAAAATTTTCGATCGCCGAATCCGGTGCTGACAGCCTCCGTAGTACCCCATTCTCGGCTCCTAGCGTCCAATTCGCCAGATTCCGATCCTGGGGTCCTACAAGGAGGTTTTTTTTTTTTGTATATACATTTAACCTGTAATAAGCATAACCACAAGATTACCCAATTCACAAAGGCAACATCATCATCACATATCCACTAATATAATCATTTGGGTACAATGCTGAAAGGAAATACATAATTAAAAACCAAGCTCTGGAAGACAGCCGCACGCTCCAAGCTCAACATTTCTGCAACCTAACATCGCCTGTACGCATCTATCGTGCATAAACTTATAGAAAGCTTAGAGGGTGGTGTAAGTGCGTACAAGGTAAGTGCCAAGTATTCAACATAATGACATCATCATATAAGACCAGAAATACTGGTAATCCATAAATCATACAATATCGGAATAAGCAGAAATATTGATAAGATCATGAATTATCAGAGTAAGCAGGACTATTGACAAGATCATACGATAACAGAGTAAGCGAAAATACAGACAAGTCCATTAGTTAATCAATGTCAGAATATGCAATATAGAACTACTATGCAAATGAGGAATCATAGATAGCTAAATATCAGATGCAGATGATACAATACAATATACGTTCCTGATGAGTAACACAAATAGCATCAGCCGTACCTAAACCATATAAATGCAGAGACACAATAGCCCAAAATGTCATATGCCGTGAATGTTCTGCAATATGCGGTGCGAATGGAATGACCATACTGGAGTGTGAAGTCGGGATAATGGTACGTAGTATCGCAGGCTATGGGGTCCATCACAAGGGGACTTCTATCTAAACCAGTCCCATACCTAAATTTGGATAGTTAGACTCAATGTGGTAAACTCCTGATCTCAGGTTAGTCGCGCGCCCCAACCGAAATCCTGGCCATTGCGAAAGCACTCGTAACAAATAGTTGCGCACCACCAACCCGAGTGGATAGTGAATGAATGAATGCATGAATGAGTATGCAACTCCTACTCACTAAATACACAAATCAATACAGTTCATCTCTAGGATCATCACCGGGGTTTAGTACACTCCAAATGGCACTGCCGCTCTCCCAGCCGCACAGTCCAAGTGAGCATAAGAAACCTCACTATCCGCCTTGCCAATAGTCTGCCAATACCTATCCGGCACGTCGATAGCGGACCCATTCACGAGCTGGTCAAACTCAGCCTAGTAATGCCCCTACCCTCGGGCGAGTAAGGCCACACCCCTTTCCAACCAACCACGACACAGTGGGAGACGCGGCCTCCTGGTATTCGGCCCTCGTGCGCTCATATATCCACTCAGTCTCGAGGTTGGAGTCATCCTCTGGTACCATCGGGTTTAGGAATTTTCACCCAGGGACATCTATGGCGCCCGTATGCTAGAACCAAATATTTTCGGTGTCCTATTTGGCCATCCACGATATGCCTGTAGGGGCTACGGCCCTGATGTCGCTAGGGCATACAGTAATCATAATGCGAGATGCATGAGTCATACAATCTAGTCATGCATCAGTCCTGCACATACCGCGTGCTCATGTGAGATAACCTCCACCTATCAGGGAGTCTCATAACAACATGCTCAATGACATATGCAATGATCAACCACCTCTCATAACAAGCATGCAGATGATGCGCATGGGCATGTATCATGATGTTATGCTGTCACATACTCATAACCGGTATCCACAAACCTCGACCATGTGGACATTTAACCAACATTGCCCCCAAGGAATGGCCTACATAGAGTCAAACATATAATGGGCCCACGGCCTCACACAAGGGCCTAATATACAACACAATGGGTCTTACTCAAGGGCCACATATACACAACAGGTGGACCCTGCTCATGGATCTAATACATATCACAATGGGCCTTGCCCATGGGCCTCAAATACAGGACATGTGGACCCTACACATGGGTCTTGAATACATCAAATGAACCATGCATCATAGGCTTAATACATATCACAATGGCCCTCAACTACGGGTCACATATACATCATGTAGGTCTCGACAATCGGCCTTGGCAATCGAATTCGATACTCAGAATCGGCCTCGACAATCGGAACTGGCCAATACAATCGACCTCGACAAATCGACACCGATAATCTACATCGATAATTAGTACCGACAATCAGCATCGATAATCAACACCGACGACCGGTCACATAGACAAGACTGGGTCCATAGATGAACATCTGATCAATCATAATATAAAGATCAACCTCGGCCATGGTTATATCAAATCTGGTAGCATGGAGCCATCCGTCCATGGTAAATGGGGCCCACTTATTTGGGTTAACCCACTAAGAGAATGATGAGAATGGGCCTGATAAGGCCTAAGGAAGGGTCACAATGTGGACATCTAACCATCACTGCCCAGCAATGTGGACATTTAATCAACATTGCTCCCAAGGAGTGGTCCACATAGAGTCAAACATAAGGTGGACCCAAATATCCAACAAGTGGGCCTCAAACAGTCATCACAGGTGGGCCTTACACATACAGCACGTGGGCCTACACATCACGATGGGTCGATACATTGGGCCTTACCATTGGGCCTAATATACACATCATGGTGGGTCGCATCATTGAGCCGCACCAATGGGCCTCATGTAATTCAAGTCGGGCCTCAATAAATGGGTCGGAAACATATCACCATAGACCACGACATACGGCCAGAAATACGTCGCAATGGGCCGCACGAATACATCAAGGTGGGCCTCTTTATATGGGCCGCACCAAAAATCATTTCAATAGTTGTAGGTATAACATGTGTATCACTACACCCATGGCCCACGTATGATGATTAGCACTGGTACAAACATATCCATGTAAATCGGCGCCAACCAAACATTGTCCAGCACTATCCCAACATTATGGACGGGGTGGATACAAAATACGAACATCTAGGTGGGCCGCACAAGTGGACGGTGTGGGTGAAGTACACACAGCATGGTGGACCTATACAGTGTAGGCAGGCCCAACACATGTAGCAAGCGGGCCCTGCACCATCAAGACGGGTAGATGGTGTGGGTATACAATGCATTTATCATGGCGGAATCACACATTGAAAAGGGCCTTATATACATCATATTGGGCCTCGACCCATGAGCCCCAAATACATCTAATGGGCCGCATCACAGGGACCTCATATATAACAAGGTGGGCCTTAACAATGGGCCATAAATATGGTAAGTGGGCCACACCACATAGCCACATGTATATCAAACGAGCCACACTCAAATATAAATGGTGATAATGATTTCCACTACTAAAATTTCCAAGGCCCGCCATAACATTTATTTCTCATCCAATCTAATCATAAGATCTCAAAGATTTCAAAGATAGCCGTTCAATCCTCACCGTGCACTATGGTCTACTTGATAAATAAATCTGTCTTATTTTCGTCCCAAACCTAAAAATCATTTTCCAAAAATGGTTGGACGGTTGGATGAAACACATGCATCATGGTGGGTCCCATAGGGATGGAAGGTATAGATAAGTCACATATTCCGTAATGGAGGTCCACAATTGTGGACACAACACATTCATAAATGGGTCTTAAGTAAGACCCACCCAAAATGTTTACTTTCCACCCAACTCAGGGCCCAACATTCTGTCCATCCAAACTGGGGCCAACATGATGTTTATTTATTATTATTATTTTTTTTATCCAAACTGGTCATAGGGTCACATGGGCCTAGGGCCCACGGTAATATTTATTTGCATCCAACCTGTTGATAAGGTAATACAGACATGGGGCCCACTACAACATTTATTTTTCTCCCAACCTAATGATAGGGTCACATGATCATGGGACCCACTGCAATGTTTACTTGCATCCAATCTATTGATAAAGTCGCATGGGCCAGGGGCCCACTGCAATGTTTACTTACCATACAACCAGTTTATAAGGTCACGTGGGCCTTTGGCCCACTGTAATATTTATTTGTCCACCAAATTTTTGGTATGGTTATGTGGTCCTGGGGTCCATCGTGATGTAGTTCACAAATCCAACCCACTCATTGTGTGTGTCCCACCAATTTAAGGTTCCAAACTGAGTTTCAGGTGGATCCAAGCTGCATGTGGACCCCAGCAGTTGATTCCATGTGGCTTGGCACACCACTGCATGAAAGGTGATGGTGTGGGCCATCCAAGAACTTTTTATGACTAATTTTTGAAACCAACGCATCATAAAGGGGACCTATTAAATGAACGGCATGGATTTAGAACATACATCATGGTAGGGTCCACAATTGGGGCCAAGGGGGCCCTCCCTATTTCACGTTGGACGTCCAGACTCCTCTGGACGTCAAAGCATATACATGTATATTTATTGTTATTATTATTTTTTTTCTTTTTATACTAGGTGGGACCCACATTAACTAGATCTACTCCGTCCATTATAGGTGTCCCATAAAATTAGGGGTCCAAACCAAGTTTCAATCACATCCAAAACTCAGGAAGGCCCCACCAAATGATTTTATATGTTTAGGTATGTTTTCACATGATTTTAGATGTTATGGCCCACCTGAGTTCCGTATACGGCTGATTTTTGACAGGGGGGCCACTGCCCCAAGGGCCTACCCAATGCACGACGTTGATGTTCAAAACTCGTCACGGTGGGGCCCATAGCTGGGCCGTGAGGCCCAGTCCGTTTGTATGCCCGCCAGCGCAGGACGCTGGTGCTTGCGTCCTTAGGTGGTGTCAGCGGCGGCAGCAGCAACTGCTGCCTAATTTTTTTTTAAAAAATAAGGAATTTTATAGATTTTCTGGGGTAGGGCCCACTTTAGATCGATCCGACCCATCCATTGTATTCTACGGCCCATGATTGACCAAATGATACCAATATGCAATGTGTTTTTAGCGAATAGGAGGGTCAAAGTGAGTTTCAATGGTAATACCGCTATTTCCTATGATATGGCCCGCTTGATTGTCAAATCAGCCTCATCTTTTGGCTCAACGCCTAAAATGGGCTGAGAAGTGAAATGGGCGTCGTGGATTTTATACATACATCAAGGTGGGGCCTGCACGAGCAGCCCACCTTAAAACACTATTCTTCTTCCTCTCTTTTGCTTGTTAGTACACCACCATGTCAGTACACGCACACCACGTTAGCACTCCCTGTCCAGTGTCCCCTGGACGTTGGACAGTATGAATATAACACAATCATCATGGTGGGTCCCACGTGTAGGTGGCCCACGTGTCACTAGGGTGGGTCCCACATGAACTTGGCCCACCATATTTAAATCAACTTGATATTTATGTGTTTCCACCACTATAAGGTAGGGTCCACATGACTTATACGGTTTGGATAAAACATACCTCAAGGTGGGGTTCATCCAAGTGGGCCACACATCACAAAAAAAATGAGAAGGAGAAAGAAATGAGCACCCACCTTTGATCTTCTATTCCTTCTTCTACCTATGCAATCTAGAACTCCAAGGGAACAATTTCGACGGTTGAGATGATGATCCAAGGGTTGGATTAAGTGGTAGGAAGGGGGCCACACTAGTTTCTCTCCCATGGAATGCCATGAACGGTTCCATGCTTGGGAAAAATGAGAGAGAGAGAGAGGAGTGAGAAAGAGATGGGTGATGGGAGAGAGGGATGGTGCATGTTGACTTTTGGGTGAAAAAGGAATGGGTGCCATGCCTTGTTGGTGAAAAGGGGATGGCTAAGTAAGGTTGTGTACTTAGACTTGATTAATGATTGATGTGACATTTAGGCTAGAGATTCTCTTGAAAATTGCGACGCGCGGTGTTTTCTCGAACCGAACGCGGGCCCACATTTCTTGGCCTGAGTATCGCCTCGGCGAGCGAGACGCGGCGTCGGAATCGCAGCGACTGCGTGGTCGCAAGGGTATAGGTCTCGGGTCGAACTGACTTTAGAATACGGGATACCACTTGGGGTCACGCACAACCGCCAATAAAAGATTGCGGGTCACCGGAATTCTACCGGGAGGACCACAAAAGCCTACGGGACGGTACGGGCTAGAATACGGGTCTTACAATATGGGTCGCGGTCGCAGTTGTCCTGTTATTTGGGTCTTAGTTGTCATGTTATATGGGTCTCAGTTGTATGGATCCAGTTGTCTTGTTATATGGGTCGCAGTTATCATGTTATATGGGTCGCGGTTGCAGTTGTCCTGTTATTTAATTGGGTCACAGTTGTCCTGTTATATGGGTCACAGTTATCCTGTTATATGGGTCGCAGTCGCAGTTGTCCTATTATTCGGATCGCAGTTGTCCTATTATATGGGTCATGGTTATCATGTTATATATGGCCCACAATAGGGTGATCTGATCCATCCACCTTGTTGGTCAGCTTGCCGCGGGCTCAAAAAGTCCTGACTTAGCCCCACATTGATGTATGTGTATAATCCATGTTGCCCATCGTTCTTGCCATGTCATTTCAAGGCTAGGGGCCAAATATCAGCTTGATCCAATGCTCGTGTGACCCACGTAATAGAAAATAATGGTGACTATTAAAACATCAATGGATCAAATGTGGGCCCAAGTCAGGACTTTTTGAAAATAATGGTGACTGTTGAAAAATCAATAATGGTGACTTAGGCATTGTCCACTTCTAACAAGCATCAATGTGGGCCCAAGTCAAGACTTTTTGGGCCCACGGCAAGCTGGCCAACAAGGTGGATGGATCAGATCACGCCATTGTGGGCCATATATAACACGATAACCACAACCCATGACAACCATGACCCATATAACAGGACATCCGCGACCACAACCCATATAACAGGATAACTGCGACCCATATAACAGGACAACTACGACCGCGACTCATATAACAGGATAACTACGACCCATATAACAGAACAACTACGATCCATGCAACTGAGACCTATATAACAAGACAACTAAGACCCAAATAACAGGACAACTATGACCGCAACCCATATAATAGGATAACTGCGACCCATATAACAAGACAACTATGATCTATGCAACTGAGACCCATATAACAGGACAACTAAGATCCAAATAAAAGGGCAACTGCGACCACGACCATATAACATGATAACTACGACCCATATAACAAGATAACTGCGATCCATACAACTGAGACCCATATAACAGGACAATTGCGACCACGACCCATATAACAGGATAACTGCGACCCATATAACAGGACAACTGCGATCCATACAACTGAGACCTATATAATTAGAAAACTAAGACCCATAAAATAGGACAACTGGGACTGCGACCTATATAACAGGATAACTACGATCCATATAACAAGACAACTGCGATCCATACAACTGAGACTTATATAACTGGAAAACTAAGACCCATATAATAGGACAACTGCGACCGCGACCCATATAACAGGATAACTGCAACCCATATAACAGGACAACTGCGATCCATACAACTGAGACTCATATAACAGCACAACTAAGACCCATATAACAGGACAACTATGATCCATACAACTACGGCCCATTTGGGTCGTAGTTGCCATGTTATATGGGTCGTGGTTGCCATGTTGTATGGATCGTGGTTTTCAATGTGTTCAATTCCTTTTCTACCAAACCATTGGTACCATAGCTTAAGGCCCACAAAGGAGTGATCCGATCCATCCACCTTATCGGCCAGCTCGGCGTGGGCCCAAAAAGTCCTAACTTGTGCAATGTCTACTTCTAGCAAACATCACAGTGAGCCTGGAAATTTTCAACAGTCACCATTATTTTCTATTTTGTGGACCATAAATGTAACGCCTTGAAATTCGGGGGTCGAGCATAACTCAGCTCCCGAGTTCCAAAACATCACTTATGCAACATATGTAATGATGGATGTATGTTGACTATATTAGTGCATAAAACATGGAATAGATTAAGCCAAAGCACAGATATAATTCAGGGATAAGTGAAGAAAGCAAGCGGAAGACTTATAGAAATATATGTGTGCAAGTGCAAATCCCTGAAGTACATAAACATACCAGGTCGGAATGTAAGTGTTATTATCAAAATTACAAGTATCGAATTACATCATTTAAATCCCAAAAGAAGTCTCAGCATCCCGCGCATCAGAACAAGGCTCACTAAAACCTGTCTGAAAATTGCATAAAAGAGAAAGCGGCTTCATCATCATCTAACTCCCGCTCTGCCTCAGAAGACACATCAACATCTGCAACATCAGAACCTAAGACAGAGTCTGGTGGGTGTTTAACACCGCCCCAGAACATGGGAGTGAGTGATCAACTCAGTAGAACAATAAGGCAAAGGTTAACATGCTATCAGTTCAATCAAGCAGTAATGATAAAGCAGAACAATTAAACATGTCCTAAATACTCTTCTTAATGCAAGGATGTATGCAGAATGATGCGTGCCCTCGCTAGTACACCCTCAGCGTCTTCATCTTACGTAACGCATGACACCACCTCAAAGTGCGTCACGTCTACAAAGCCTATGCAAATGTGGTGCATGAACATGATTACCAAGTTGTTATTAGTCCTTTCCATACAGCAGGATTGGGAAGCTAAGATACCTTCCTCATATCACTATCCAAACAGTGATCCATTCTAGGGTCGTCAGTCCTAGATATCTCATACGATCATATAGTTGTAGGTCGTAGCAAAGGGCTCGTCACCAATTAATGCACGCCTATCATACCATCGTTACTACACTAAGGCTCGTCACCTCAATGCGGTATCCAGGTATGCTCGAGGTCACTACAAAGGGCTCGTCACCAATCAATGTAGGCCGACAGCACGAATATAGTGTTCCATACCACCATAATCGGCTCACGAGTTTAGTTGCTCACTGGTCACTACGGGGAGGCTCGTCACCCCAGCGTAGGCCGACAGCTCGACCACGGTGTCCCACACCACCATGTCTGGCTCATGAGTCTTAGCGGATCAAGGTACCATGGTTAATAGGATTTCATTGGTAAGTTCGGTACCCTAGATTCATACAGTAGCGTCCATACATGGTGAACATACATCGGACAATCGGGTTACTTGACGAACTCGACTAGCACGAGCGCACGTTGAATTGAACGACATAGAGTGCGCAAACATTCCGCGTGGCCAAACCACTACCGACAACTCTAAATGGCTCGAGTTCGTCTAATTACGTCCATTGTGGAGAAAGCAATCTCAGCCACAACCTTAAGGCAGATTACCGATTTCCTGGACTAATGCATAGTCCCATACACATTACACTACCACAGATATTCGTATTGAAAGTAGAACAGTAAAGGAACAACAACTCAAATCATATGGTACTTAAGCATTTGAAGAATATCAACTTAACATAAATGTAAGCATAAGTAATGCTTAAATTTAAACAACAAGAAATGTAACTTACATGAAAGAAATCATACACACTAGTGGGAGAGTTGGGAATCGCTTCTCAACGCCCACACTAGGTTGACACATCACACTTTAGATCATTTAGACATTTCTACAAACACTTAGGATACATAATACAATATACATGACGTATGTTGAAATACACACATTTGGACAATTCCTTTTACCAAAGGGTTGTCACACATACATCTAGCATACATACATGACAAATAATCATGGCAAACACATGTTCATATTTTATACGCATACGGTACTTTATACATATACATAGAATACACAATTCTCAATATAACACATGCATATCAGGAACGCAAAGTAAACATAACATTTGGCATGTGAAATCTCATCCATAATAAGAATAAATCATTAACTGGCATTGAAAGCCTTAAAAACCATAACATATACACTTAAAGTCCGCACCTTAAGCCAAAAAAGAACACCGAACTGATTTCAGACGAGTTGTCTTCGTCAACGGCGATAGAATACCCTAAAGCAAGAATAGAAATGAGATACAACAACACCAAGACTATTCTAAGCTCTAACACAGATTAGGGTTAGGTTAACTTACCTAAAGATGAACTCAGAGTCGTTAGAATAACGATTCAAAGTGAAGGTTCAAGGATGAAGAAGAACAAGAAAGAATCTAGGATGATTCACCAACTTCTCTCTCACTATCTCTTTCTTTTCCTTTCTCTTTCCAAGCTAGGGTTAGAGAAAATTCGTATGGAAAGGAGAGCTAGGGTTTGAAGGTCTATAAATAGGCCCAACATTGATGAAAATAACCCCAGGGCCAAGATATACTTAGGGTATAACCAAAACTGGCCTCTCGCGATCCAACGAAGCACTCCTGGTGAGCCTATTACCACGAAAGGTCGGACTTAAGCTCACTAACCATGGATCTAGGTCAAGCTGAGTTTTCATACCGACCGGATCTTCAGATCAGCCGTGGCGGACCACACTTAATTCAATGGTCACAGAATCTCGATCAGGTCCACAAGTACAAGGACATGCCTGGGCCACCTTCCCTGATCAGAGGGTGAAATTGGGTCAGAATCCAACGGTCAGATTGTTTAAAATCGTCGCGCAAGCGACACGACTCAGATTTCATAAAAGCTTATTAAATTTCCAACCGTTCTCACACTCTTCACTCCAGACTCAATCAAATCGATCCAGAACATCACATGGACTTGATTTTCGAGGTGATAGTCAAGCCCAACATTGTGACCGCAACAGCCTAAGATCATCGCTATCGGACTTTCGACGCGCGGTCCAGGTCCGATCCAGATCTTCCAAAAAATCCCAAGAGCAACTGGATTTAGCGATGGATCCCAGATTTCAGAGTAACATAGCGCTAACTAGTCTACAGGTTTGGAGTCATGCAGATACAATTTAAAGTGATTGATGCAAATTTCACAAGCAATCGAGTATAGCGCTAATTACCCCAAAACAACTACTAAGGAAAGATTAGCACAAAATTTTCGGGGTCATTACAATAAAAGCACTGGATTGGGCTGATAATTGGGCCCTAGCCCTAAAATGACACGACAAAAAGGATGGGCGGAATGGATTATACATATACATCAGTGTGGGCCCATTTGGGTCGTGGTTTACATGGGTCATAGTTGCCATGTTATATAGGTCGTGATTGTCATGTTGTATGGATCGTGGTTTTGAACATATTCACGTCCTTTTCTACCAGACCATTGGTACCATAGCTTAAGGCCCACAATGGGGTAATTCATTCCGTCCACCTTGTCGGCCTACTCCGCTTATGTCTAAAAAAGTCCTGACTTGGGCAATGTCCACTTCTAAAAAACATCACAATTAACTTGAAAAGTTTCAACAGTGGGTTCCATTATCACCATTAATTTCTATTATGTGACCCACACAAGCTCTGGATCAGGCTAATTTCTAGGCCCTGGCCCTAAAATGACACAGTAAAAAGGATGGGCGGTATGGATTATACACATACATCAATGTGGGCCCCACAAGCTTGATCCTTGCTCGCACACAAAAAAGGATTCCGTACACATTACTTTCTTGGCATTAAATACGACATAACTTCTTCTTCCTTGGAAAACCGTACAAGTCCTGAAACAAGGTCAGGGGCATTTTCGTCCTAAACAAACTCCAAAAGCTGTCAGAAGGCCTTTCTGGGAATATTTGAAGTGTTGTAGTGTTCTAAGTAATTTGCCCAAACTTCAAGGCAAGTACGGTCAATTTCCCATCCGTTTTTCTTGACCCTAAACAAAGGTTGGCATGTTGAAAGATAGGAATTGGCAATTCAATCGTTTTGTCAGCTGCTTGATCAAAATAATACGCGCCATTGGATTTGAATATTTTACTTTTATAGAAACTTAATAATATAAGAAAGGCTTCATCAAGATAACACGCGCCGCTTTTTAAAATATCTAATAGGCCCTGTATACAGACGTCTGGTTCCCATCCCATCCTCATTGTTCCTGTGGTGTGGACCACCTGAGTTGTAGATCTTGCTAATTTTTTAGGCCCATCTCCTAAAATCGAGAGGTTCACCTGATAGACGGACTGGATTTCACATATCCAAGATATTGGTACCCTTAGAGCTTAGATATTTTAAGGGATGAGTCAAGCTGACGTTGCGTAGGATTCTAGTTGGCCATTCTATACCAGAATAGTCCACTACAACTGTTTTGCCTAACCGTTCAACACCTAAACTCTGTGGAGCCCACCAAGTTGTATTTTTGAAATCCACTCCATCTAACTGGTAAGAAACCTTATTTTAACCATAAATACAAAATATCGATCTGATAAGAAACTCAAATGGGCCACATCACCAATAACTATGTAAAATTGTGCCTAACACATACAAGTTCATGCGGTGTGGCCCACTTGAGTTTTGAATCAGGATGAGTTTTATACTTTTTTCATCCATCCTGATGAGTCACATCTGTTTAATGAGTTTTGTGAAACGTACACACCACGGTGGTGGCCTCAGACACCTACCTATGGTTGGCATCCCATACCCATTGTTCCTTGTGGTGTGGTCCATTTGTAGATCTGTCTGATTATTTTCTCCAGGGCCAAGCATCAATACGTGCACCCGATTAACGGAGTGGATTTCTCAAAAGAAACATGATGGGACCCACAGAGTTTTGTCGTTGTACAGGCTGATTCCGGTTTCACTCTACCAATATCTATTGCCAGTCATAAAAGTTTTCTTTTCCACAAATATCAGGCAGGTACTTTCCTCAGGTGGGCCACTCTGTTTTGAATTAACGGTCTGAATCAATATAAATATATGTCGCCCACCTGATGAGTGAACCGGCCTAATTTTTCTGACAGGCTATCTTCATGGAGAGGATTAGTGTTTTCATTGTATGGGTTTCCTAACAGGTGAGGTTTGGTGGGTGAAATCTGGTCGCATGGACAAGCTTCTTACTTGGAGCTGTATCTGATCAGTGCTCTTTCAACCATTAGTTAATACGGACATCGGTATGCATGAAAATATAACTTATAAAATACTTCCTCTGCGTTGTTCCTACTCATCTCTGTATTTGCGCCAGAATTGAAATATTCAACGGTCTGGATCATCACGTGGTGGGTCAAAAGGGAGTGGATTATGTGTTACCCTTCTTGTGGGGCCACCTTGATGATGCGTTGCATATCTACACTGTCCATCTATTTTTTTCATCTCATTTTAGGACGTAATCCTGAACCTTAAAAGAAGATCCAAGTCTCAGGTGGACCAAACCACTAGAAACATTGATGCATAACTATTAAAAACTATTTCCAAGCCGTAGGTTTTGGATAAGCTCATCTTTGTATTTTACCCTCATCCATGTCTTCACATTATCAACGGATCATGAGATTCTATTTGCTTAATTTTTTCGAGCACATCTTAAAATTGACTGAAGAAATAGATGGTCTGCGTGTGTGTCCATATATATATATATATATGAGAGATGCTCACACACAAATAGTTGGACAGTGCATTTTGGTCCAACTAGCAGTGCATTTAATGAGAAAATTTTTCTCTTAAATACTATATAAAATAATTAATGCTAACTAATGTTGAGAGAGAGGAGTGTTTGCTTCACGTTAGCTTTTTAAGAGGTCTTTTGAAAATGATCACTGGCTTGAGTGGGCCCCATTGTGGTGTTAATGAAAAATCCATTTTGACCATCACTTGTGTCACCCCGTATTAGACTTAGAACCAAAAATCAACTCCATCCATGACTCAAGTGGACCGCACAATTGGAAATAGTGTTTAAAAATAATAATAATAATAATACTAATAAAACTCACTTTGTAAAATGATTTCTCTCATGAGGCACACTTAAATCAAGTATGGATCTGATTTTTGAGTTCTATACCTAACTTTTGATGTGGCATCTAATGGTTGGAATGGATTTCACTTACTCATGAACGTTGATCCTGTAAATTTCAAAGTTAGATGTCTCTCCTTCTAATGTCCTGTTGGTGTGTCCTACCTAAATCAAAAGTCAGCCTGATATTTTATCTCGAGATGTAGAATAATATCACACATCTGATGGTTGTAGTGGATCTCACATGCACATGAAGACATCATGGTGGGCCTAATAAAAATAAGGTCAGACGTTCCACTTCCACCGTTAAGCTTCTCCCGGCTTCGTTACAGGAAAAAAAAGAGCATGTTAGGAAAAATATAAAGAGTGGATTAAGTGCAATCCATTACCCATGCAACACAGTTCATCGCTGACCATGCAACCCACCTTCATGTATGTATTGTATATCCACACCGTTCATTGTTTTTTCTTTTAAGCTCATTTTAGAACACTGATCCAAAAATGAAGCAATTACAAATCTCAACTGGTCCACCCCAAATAGAAAATAGTGAAAATTGAACTTTTACCATTAAAATTTCCTAGGGCCCACCGTAATTTTTTTACTTGCCACCTAACTTATTTATAAGGTCACAAAGACCTTGATGAAGGAACATAAAAAATAAATAAATAAATTTCATCTTAATCCAAAACTTTTGGCCCATAAAAAGTTTTTAATGGCCAATCACTACTATTTCTGTGGTGCGGTCCACCTGAAATCTGTATCTATTTCATTTTTCGAATCCTGTCCTATCATAAGCTATAAAAAAATAAAAAAATAAAATAGATGTAGGGAATGAATATACAATACATTTATGAAGGTAAGCCTAGGATCAGGGATGTACGGTACTGCGTGAGTACAGGCTACACCCAATGCACTCCCACTTTTTTGGAGCACGCACATTTCCTCTCGGAATACGAAGAAGTTTACCAGGAGGAGAGAAAGCCTACCTTGATTTTTTATATGGCCCACCGTATCATGTATGCAAGATCCACTCCGACCATTAGATGTGCAATCTCATTGTAGGTCTAATTCAAAAATATAAGGCAGATCTGTAATTCAGGTGAGCCACGCCAATGGAATAGTTGATGGAGAGACATCCACCTTTGATTTTTGCAGGACCCCAATCATGAGCATGTGAACTCCAACCATTAGATGCGACAGTATAGGCTACGCGTGGGACTTAACAATCATATCCTTACGTGATTCAAGTGGGTCTCGTCAAACAAATCATTTTGCAGATTGACCTTTTTCAGCATACTATTTTCAATTGGGTGTTCCATCTGAACCACCAAGGGGGTTTATTTTCAGTTCATAAGTTTAACATGAGGTGACACACATGATGGTTGGGGTGAATTTTACATTAATAGCACAATAGGTCCAACTCAAGCTAATGATCATTTTGAAAGCTAATGTCAAACAAAGTCCGATTTCTCTTTCAACATTAATTAGCATTAATTAATTAGAAGTAGTTGGATGGTCCAACTAGTTGTGTGAGTATCTCTCTCTCTCTCTCTCTCTCTCTCTCTCTCTCTCTCTCTCTCTCTCTCTCTCTCTCTCTCTCTCTCTCTCTATATATATATATATATATATATATATATCGCTTGATTTGATTGTTGTAATAATAATAATTGAAAATAGAATATTTTGGGGAATGAATAAGCTCATTGTGTAGAAGCAGATTATGTGGTGTGCCACCAACTTCAATGGTGTGTTGGCATCACCAAGTTATGTAAGGTCATCATAAGGGGTGTATACGAGTCAAGCTTGGCACGGCTCGACTCGGATCGGCCACTAGCGGACCCCAACTTGAACTCGGCTCGGCTCGGTCTTCGAGCCAGACTAGCCAGCTTGGCTCAGTTTGGTCAACAGCTCGGGCCAGTTCAAGCCAAGATCCAGCCTCTGTGGCATTTTCACAAACACATGGAGTGCACTTTCAATTTCTCACTATATGTAAAACAACAACTGTTTACAGCTATTTCATCAAACACCTTGTTAACAACATCAAAATCAAGAAAAAATGGTATTTATTTCATTTATATACCTTCTTTGCCACTAGCCGACACTTCATTGAGTCATTTCATCAAACACTTGGTGGGCAGTATCAAAATCAACGTAACCAAGTCATTGAACTAGTTTGATCCAAGTTCAATTTGAGTTGGGGTTCGATCCGAGTGGAGTTGAGTTTGGCCAATCTTGAACTCAATTTGAAAATTTTTCGAGCTCAAAAAATCATCTCAACTTGACTCGAACTCAGCTTCGAATTGAGTAATATTGAGCTTTTTCAGGTCGAGTCGAGCGAGCTAACCGGGCTAACTCAGTTCGTGTACACCCCTAATCATAATGTATGTATTGCATTCACACCATTCATCCTTTTTAGATATCATTTCAGGACAAGGGTAAAAAAATGAGGTAGATCCAAAGCTCAAACAAACCCCGCCATAGAGAGAAGTGGGGACAATGATCCCCCCTTGAAACCTTTCTAGGACCCATATGATGTTTGTTTGCCATCCAACCTGTTCATAAGGTTGCAAAAAACTAGATGAAGGGAAAAAATAAATAACATTTTAATCTAAAACCGATGTAGCCCCAAAAAAGTTTTGAACTGCAGATGGTCAATCCCCACTACTCTATGTGGTGTGGTCCTCTTGAGCTTTGCAAAATGTATAGACTGTGTAGATATAACATATACATTATGGAGGCCCACAGTACTTGGTGACGTCAACACACCACCAGGGTTATTCATGTGTGGCACACCACACAATCCGATTTCATAGCTCATGTGGCAAGCCAAATGGGATTACTGATTGAGTTAATCATATGCTTTTATCATAATAAGTAAATTTTGTTGGGTACACTATAAATGTATGAGGTTTATTGTTGATGTCAATGCATTTTTTTAAAAAGATCATTTTAAGGGTTGAGCCCAAAATTAAAGAATATCCACAGCTCAAGTAAACCACACCCTATGACACAATGAGAATAAGAGATCATTAGCACCATGAATTTGGGGGGATTTGAGGGGATATTTCAAACCCCTTGGTTGTTTGGCACCGTAAAGTAACTGGCCGGGGGTTTCAAATCCAGGGGGATTTGAGGGGATATTTCAAACCCCCTAGTTGTTTGGCACCATAAAGTAACAGGGGTTTCAAATCCCCTCAAAGAGGGATTTAAAACCCACAGTGAGAAGTTGGATTATATCTAAAATCCTTACAAGAGTTGCATATGCAATACATGTGTCACTGAACTATTAAACTATTGGGCACATAACCCACTAATGATATCCCAAAACAACTACATTATTAAATACATCACTATAATTACTTTAATACGATGATTAGCACCATTCAAACATTGTCCATTTAAATCAATGGTTAAAAATCATTGGTTAGTCACTCAGACATGATCTTGTGCTTGTGGCCCATTTGAGACTGGGAATTTCATCATTTTCAATCCAAGTATATATTTCAGCGGGCTTATTACAACCAATGTGTCAAACATTACATACGTTCATTAATTAGTGGTATTAAGTTGATTTAGTAATTAAATTCAAACCTTGTAAATATACCATGCTTAACTACTTTTGGATTAAAGTTGATTCACTTTTGGATTAAACACTACGCCAAAACTGCGAAAAAAGGACGGTCCAAAACCGTCTCAAATGACCAAAAAGGACGGTCCTGGACCGTCGCAAGGGCCGTCAAATTTTGACGTGTCGTATTCACGAACCATCACATAGGCCATCAAATTTTGACGTGTCGTATTACTTAAAGGACTGTTTAAAACCGTCATTCTTATTGACAAAAAAAGGACAGTCATGGACCGTCTCTTATGAGCCTTTAAAGGACGGCCATGGATCGTCCTTTAAAAGGACGGTTATGGGCCATCCTTAAAAAAAGACTGCTATGAACCGTCTCTTATGAGCCTTAAAAGGATGATCATGGACCGTCCTTTAAAAGGACGGTTATGGACCGTCCTTAAAAAGGACTGTCATGGTCCGTCTCTTATGGGCCTTCAAAGGACGGCTACAGACCGTCCTTTAAAAGGACGGTCATGGACCGTCCTTAAAGAGGATGACCGTCCTTAAAGAGGACTGTCATGGTCCGTCTCTTATGGGCCTTCAAAGGACGGCCACAGACCATCCTTTAAAAGGACGGTCATGGACCGTCCTTAAAAAGGACTGTCATGGACCGCCCCTTATACAATATATTTGAGATGGTCAATATACACCTATTACAATATATTTCATCATATTTTTCCTGATATACACCTGTTATATAATATATTTCATCATATTCACATTCACATCCATCTAAACCTAAACTACGTAAATCCAGCATAAACTACATTCATCCAAACATAAACTACATCTATCTAAACCCAAACTACGTAAATCCAACATAAACTACATTCATCCAAACATAAACTATATCCATCCAAACACAAGCAATCTTATCCACATTACATTCATCCACACATAAATACATATAAGTTTAACATCATAAATTAAAAAAGAAAAAATCAGCAACAATTTTCTTTGTCTTTCACCTGAAAAAAAATAATTTAAACCAACAAAATTATAATTCAGAATCATGAAGAATTGCATAAACTCCTTCCAAAAAAATGAGCACTTATTAAAAATAAAACTGATCATTAAAATAGGTTTAGGTTTAGGTTTTAGGTTTTAGGTGTTAGGTTTTAGGTTTAAGTTTAGGTTTAGGTTTAGGATTAGGTTTTAGGTCATAGGTTATAAATTTAGGTTATAGGTTATAGGTTAAGGTTTAGGTTACAGGTTTTGGTTTAGGTTTAGGTTAAGGTTTAGGCTTAGATTATAGGTTTAGGTTAAGGTTTAGGTTTTAATTATAGGTTTTAGTATATAGGTTATAGCTTTAGGGAATTGAGAATAGGTTAAGGTTAAGGTTTAGGTTTAGGAAATCGGGTCCGAGTTCGGGATCGGGTTTAGGTTTGGGTTATCAAGTTTAGGTTTAAGTTTAGGTTAGGGAGTTGAGATTAGGATTAGGTGTAGGTTTAGGTTCAAGGATTTAAAAATACATTTTGATTTTAGGTTTAGGTTTAGGTTTTAGGCTTATGTTTAGGTTATAGGTTTAGGTTATAAGTGCAGTTAATAGGTTTAGATTTATGTTAGGCTATAGGTTAAGGTTTAGGTTTAGGAAATTGGGTTCGGGTTTGGGATCGGGTTGAGGTTTGGATTAGGGAGTTGAGATTAGGATTAGATGTAGGTTTAGGTTTAGGGATTTGAGAATACATTTAGGTTTAGGTTAAGGTTTAGGTTTAGGTTTAGGTTTAGCTTATAAGCAATAGGTTTTAGGTTTAGGTTTAAGTTATAGGTTATAGGTTTAGGTATAGCTTTAGGCTTAGGTTTAGGTTACAAGATAAAAGGTTTAGGGAATTATTGAGAATAGGTTAAGTTTTAGGTTTAGGAAATCGGGTTCGGGTTCGAGATCGGGTTTAGGTTTGGGTTTTCAAGTTTAAGTTTAGGTTTAGGTTAGGGAGTTGAGATTAGGATTAGGTGTAGGTTTAGGTTTAAGGATTCGAGAATACATTTAGGTTTTATGTTTAGGTTTAGGTTTAGGTTTAGGAAATTGAGAATAGGTTAAGGTTTAGGTTTAGGAAATCGGGTTCGGGTTCGGGATCGGGTTTAGGTTTTGGTTTTCAAGTTTAGGTTTAGGTTTAGGTGAGGGAGTTGAGATTAGGATTAGGTGTAGGTTTAAGTTTAGGGATTTGAGAATACATTAAGGTTTAGGTTTAGGAAATCGGGTTGGGGTTCGGGATCAGGTTTAGGTTTGAGTTTTTAAGTTTAGGTTTAGGTTTAGGTTAGGGAGTTGAGATTAGGATTAGGTATAGGTTTAGGTTTAGGGATTTGAGAATACATTTAGGTTTTAGGTTTATGTTTGGGTTATAGATTTAGGTTTAGGTATAGGTTTAGGTTTCGGTTTAGGTTATAAGCAATGGGTTTAGGGAATTGAGAATAGGTTAAGGTTTAGGTTTAGGAAATCGGGTTCGGGTTCGGGATCAGGTTTAGGTTTGAATTTTCAAGTTTAGGTTTAGGTTTAGGTTAGGGAGTTGAGATTAGGATTAGGTATAGGTTTAGGTCTAGGGATTTGAGAATACATTTAGGTTTTAGGTTTAGGTTTAGGTTATAGGTTACATGTTTAGGTTAAGGCTATAGGTTATAGGTTTAGGTTAAGGTTTAGGTTTAGGTTTAAGGATTTGAGAATACATTTAGGTTTTAGGTTTAGGTTTAGGTTATAGGTTACAGGTTTAGGTATAGGTTTAGATTTATGCTATAGGTTATAGGTTTAGGTTAAGGTTTAGGTTTAGGAAATCGGGTTCGGGTTCAGGATCGGGTTTAGGTTTTAGTTTTCAAGTTTAGGTTTAAGTTTAGGTTAGGGAGTTGAGATTAGGATTAGGTGTAGGTTTAAGTTTAGGGATTTGAGAATATATTTAGGTTTTAGGTTTATATTTAGGTTATAGGTTACAGGTTTAGGTTAAGGCTATAGGTTATAGGTTTAGGTTAAGGTTTATGTTTAGGTTTAAGTTTAGGTTATAAGCTATAGGTTTAGGGAATTGAGAATAGGTTAAGGTTTAGGTTTAGGAAATCAGGTTCGGGTTCGGGATCAGGTTTAGGTTTTGGTTTTCAAGTTTAGGTTTAGGTTTAGATTAGGGAGTTGAGATTAGGACTAGGTGTAGATTTAGGTTTAGGGATTTGAGAATACATTTAGATTTTAGATTTATATTTAGGTTATAGGTTACAGGTTTAGGTTAAGGCTATAGGTTATAGGTTAGGTTAAGGTTTAGATTTAGGTCTAAGGATTTGAGAATACATTTAGGTTTTGGGTTTTGGTTTAGGTTATAGGTTAAAGGTTTAGGTTTATGCTATAGGTTATAGGTTTAGGTTAAGGTTTAGGTTTAAGTTTAGGTTTTAAGCTATAGGTTTAGGGAATTGAGAATAGGTTAAGGTTTAGGTTTAGGAAATCGAGTTGGGGTTCGGGATCGGGTTTAGGTTTGAGTTTTCAAGATTAGGTTTAGGTTTAGGTTAGGGAGTTGAGATTAGGATTAGGTGTAGGTTTATGTTTAGGGATTTGAGAATACATTTAGGTTTTAGGTTTTTATTTAGGTTATAGGTTACAGGTTTAGGTTAAGGCTATAGGTTATAGGTTTAGGTTAAGGTTTAGGTTAAGGTTTAGATTTAGGTTTTGGGTTTAGGTTTAGGTTATAGGTTACAGGTTTAGGTTTAGGTGTATGTTTATGCTATAGGTTATAGGTTTAGGTTAAGGTTTAGGTTTAAGTTTAGGTTATAAGCTATAGGTTTAGGGAATTGAGAATAAGTTAAAGTTTAGGTCTAGGAAATCGAGTTTAGATTTGAGTTTTCAAGTTTAGGTTTAGGTTTAGGTTTAGGTTAGGGAGTTGAGATTAGGATTAGGTGTAGGTTTAGGTTTGGGGATTTGAGAATACATTTAGGTTTTAGGTTTATGTTTAGGTTATAGGTTATAGGTTAAGGTCAAGGCTATAGGTTATAGGTTTAGGTTAAGGTTTAGGTTAAGGTTTAGATTTAGGTTTAAGGATTTGAGAATACATTTAGGTTTTAGGCTTAGGTTTAGGTTATAGGTTACAGGTTTAGGTTTAGGTTTATATTTAGGTTATAGGTTATAGGTTCAGGTTAAGGTTTAAGTTAAGGTTTATGTTTAGGTTTAAGTTTAGGTTATAAGCTATAGGTTTAGGGAATTGAGAATAGGTTAAGGTTTATGTTTAGGAAATCAGGTTCGGTTTCGAGTTCGGGATCGGGTTTAGGTTTGAGTTTTCAAGTTTAGGTTTAGGTTTAGGTTAGGGAGTTGAGATTAGGATTCGGTATAGGTTTAGGTTTAGGGATTTGAGAATACATTTAGGTTTTAGGTTTAGGTTTAGGTTATAGGTTACATGTTTAGGTTAAGGCTATAGGTTATAGGTTTAGGTTAAGTTTTAGGTTAAGGTCTGGGTTTAGGTTTAAAGATTTGAGAATACATTTAGGTTTTAGGTTTAGGTTTAAGTTATAGGTTACGGGTTAGAGGTTTAGGTTTAGGTTTAGGTTTATGCTATAGGTTATAGGTTTAGGTTAAGGTTTAGGTTAAGTTTTAGGTTTAGGTTTAAGTTTAGGTTATAAGCTATAAGTTTAGAGAATTGAGAATAGGTTAAGGTTTAGGTTTTGGAAATCGGGTTCGGGTTCGGGATCGGTTTTAGGTTTGAGTTTTCAAGTTTAGGTTTAGGTTTAGGTTTAGGGATTTGAGAATACATTTAGGTTTTAGGTTTAGGTTTAGGTTATAGGTTACATGTTTAGGTTAAGGCTATAGGTTATAGGTTTAGGTTAAGGTTTGGGTTTAGGTTTAAGGATTTGAGAATACATTTAGGTTTTAGGTTTAGGTTTAGGTTATAGGTTACAGGTTAGAAGTTTAGGTTTAGGTTTAGATTTATGCTATAGGTTATAGCTTTAGGTTAAGGTTTAAGTTTTAGGTTTAGGTTTAAGCTATAGGTTTAGAGAATTGAAAATAGGTTAAGGTTTAGGTTTAGGAAATCGGGTTCGGGTTCGGGATCGGGTTTAGGTTTGAGTTTTCAAGTTTAGGTTTAGGTTTAGGTTAGGGAGTCGATATTAGGATTAGGTGTAGGTTTAGGTTTAGGGATTTGAGAATACATTTAGGTTTTAGGTTATGTTTAGGTTATAAGTTATAGGTTTAGGTTAAGGTATAAGTTTAGCTTTCGGTTTAGGTTATAAGCAATTGGTTTAGGGAATTGAGAATAGGTTAAGGTTTAGGTTTAGGAAATCGGGTTCGGGTTCGGGATCGGGTTTAGGTTAGGGAGTTGAGATTAGGATTAGGTGTAGGTTTAGTTTTAGGGATTTGAGAATACATCTAGGTTTTAGATTTATGTTTAGGTTATAGGTTATAGGTTTAGGTTTAGGTTTAGGTTTAGGTTAAGGTATAAGTTTTGGTTTCGGTTTAGGGAATTGAGAATAGGTTAAGGTTTAGGTTTAGGAAATCGGGTTTGGGTTCAGGATCGGGTTTAGGTTTGGGTTATCAAGTTTAGGTTTAGGTTTAGGTTAGGGAGTTTAGATTAGGATTAGGTGTAGGTTTAGGTTTGGGGATTTGGGAATACATTAGGTTTTAGGTTTAGGTTTAGGTTATAGGTTATAGGTTTAGGTTTAGGTTTGGTTTTGGTTTTGATTTAAGTTATAGGTTTTGGGTTTAGGTTTAGGTTTAGGGAAAGGTGGTTTTGATTTAGGTTATAGGTTATATGTTTAGGTTAAGGTATAAGTTTAGCTTTCGGTTTAGGTTATAAGCAATTGGTTTAGGGAATTGAGAATAGGCTAAGGTTTAGGTTTAGGAAATCGGGTTTGGGTTCGGGATCGGGTTTAGGTTTTGGTTTTCAAGTTTAGGTTTAGGTTTAGGTGAGGGAGTTGATATTAGGATTAGGTGTAGGTTTAGGTTTAGGGATTTGAGAATACTTTTAGGTTTTAGGTTTAGGTTAAGGCTATAGGTTACAAGTTTAGGTTAAGGCTATAGGTTATAGGTCTAGGTTAAGGTTTAGGTTCAGGTTCAGATTTAGGTTTAATGATTTGAGAATACATTTAGGTTTTAGGTTTATGTTTAGGCTATAGGTTATAGGTTTAGGTTTAGGTATAGGTTTTGGTTTCGGTTTAGGTTATAAGCAATAGGTTTAGGGAATTGAGAATAGGTTAAGATTTAGGTTTAGGAAATCGAGTTTGGGTTCAGGATCGGGTTTAGGTTTGGGTTATCAAGTTTAAGTTTAGGTTTAGGTTAGGGAGTTTAGATTAGGATTAGGTGTAGGTTTAGGTTTGGGGATTTGGGAATACATTTGGTTTTAGGTTTAAGTTTAGGTTATAGGTTATACGTTTAGGTTTAGGTTTAGGTTTGGTTTTGGTTTTGATTTAAGTTATAGGTTATAGGTTTAGGTTTAGGTTTAGGGAAACGTGGTTTTGATTTAGGTTATAGGTTATAGGTTTAGGTTAAGGTATAAGTTTAGCTTTCGGTTTAGGTTATAAGCAATTGGTTTAGGGAATTGAGAATAGGTTAAGGTTTAGGTTTAGGAAATCGGGTTCGGGTTTGGGATCGGGTTTAGGTTTTGGTTTTCAGGTTTAGGTTTAGGTTTAGGTGAGGGAGTTGAGATTAGGATTAGGTGTAGGTGTAGGTTTAGGGATTTGAGAATACATTTAGGTTTTAGGTTTAGGTTAAGGCTATAGGTTACAGGTTTAGGTTAAGGCTATAGGTTATAGGTCTAGGTTAAGGTTTAGGTTTAGGTTTAGGTTTAGGTTAAGGTTGAGGTTTAGGTTATAGGTTAAGGTTTTAGGTCATAGGTTTTGGTTTAGGTTAAGGGTATCGTCCCTGCAAATACAGATATAAACACGGCCATCCGACACAAATTGCCAGGCCCTTCCAATGCTGTCCATAAAAAATGGACAGCTTCATCATGGTCATAATAGCGGTTCCCTCTTTCCAGGGAACCCCGCTCTTCCGGATAGCTCCGACGCACATCCAGGTCTGCTCCATCAATTTCGAGTTAATACATAAACATGGCCTGTCCAAATGATCAGGCCACTCCAATGCTGTCCATAGGAAATGGACAGCTTCATCATGGTCATAACAGCGGTTCCCACCTTCCAGGGACCCCCGCTCAACATCCGGATAGCTCCGACGCACATCCGGGTCTGCTCGATCAATTTGTATTAAATACATAAACATGGCTGTCCAAATGGCCAAGCCACTCCAATCTTGTCCATAGGAAATGGACAACTTCATCATGGTCATAACGGTTCCCACCTTCTAGGGACCCCCGCTAAACATCCGGATAGCTCCGACGCACATCCGGGTCTACTCCATCAATTTCGAGCTAATACATTTAAAAACAACATAATTATATCTAAAAGCATCTGGATACCTGGAGAAGGCCTCCCATATTCGTATTGTTGGTTACTCATCCCTTTATCTATAAGCCACAATCGACCAACACTTTCTATTGCTACCTGTACTCTGAAACCAACACAAATATAACTGGGAAACAATATAAGGAATAAGAAAAAATCAAGAAAACATTTACTAAATAAAAATTTTCCAATTTATCAATAAGGTTCAATTTATTAGTCAGATACATCCAGCTAGACCAAATACTGCTTCTTTTTTTTCTAGATTGAAACAGGATAGATAGTTGATGATCTTTTCATATATAACCAATGTGACATATGGAGAGATGGACTCACAATTATGCCATATGCCTCACTCAGACATTTCCTAACAAATTTTCTTTCTAATACAACAAAAAACCTCATCACTTGTCCATCCTCTATTCATGAAACAAAATGAAGGTTCTTCTTGAAACAATGCTGGGTTTCAAAATCAATTTGGAAACACTATATATAAGCGTGTTTTGCATAAATGATAAAAGCCATATATATAAGATCTTGATGTCACCAAAGAATATATCAAAATCAATTTGAAGGCATTGTGGATAAGTGCATTTTGCAGATAAGTATGATAAAAGGGTGTGAAATACCTACAGAGAATGTCCAGACATCACACGAACATATCATACTGCTATCCATAACGAATATAACAAGATCTGGTTTCTACAACATCAAGGAACTTAAATGTGATATAGATAGCATGTTGGCAACCAACATAAATGAATAAGAGTGATAAACCTTTAGAATAAGAAAATGAATACCGTTGCTTCAAAAACTTGGTGCATTTCTTCAAACAGAGCCGCTTCCTGTTTGTGGTGTCCACTTGTGTCTACAATTATCAGATCACAATTTTCCTTCTTAAACCGTTCTACACCTTCTGCTGCAATTTTTACAGGGTCTGACTCCATGTAGCTGTGGATACAGCACAAATGATTTTTTATGTGAAAATGTTAGGGAAAGTACAAAATGAAACAAGCAGTGTTATGTAGACATAAACATATTTTATCTGACCAAAAGACGAGCAGCACTGGCAGCATTAACAAATTTGGAACTAATGTACATATTTGGAACTCGTTCAAATATTCCAGGACCTAAATCGGGTTTCACTGTGATGACCCATTCTCCATGGTTGCTTTTGAACTCATACCTATGATTCAAAATTTTTGAGGCATCAGCACCGGAAAAAAAAATCACATTCAATTTTTATAAGGGAGTCATGATAATAAATAATAATACCACACTGCCACTGCTGTGTATATTTCATGAAACAAAATAGATACACCTAGATAGGGGATGGCCCTAACTAACCCCTCAATACAAAGCTATATAATGAAAAAAAAACAGATCTCTATGCACAACCGCAACACTTGGATCCCTAAAAAATCAAACATCAAAGGATCAAGAGAATTGTAGCTTCACATGTACAACATGCAAGCACAGTAGCTCTCAAAGATCCCCATAACTTTCCAGCTATTTTTCTTGGGATCCAGGCCGGGTTAAACATTTCATTTAAAGCAAACAAGGGCCTTTTTTGTTCAGGTCCTAACAGTGTTCTAGACAGAATGTACAGTAAAGCTAAAGAACTTGAAAATAAAGACACTTGACCAAGATCTCCATGAACCAATCGGATTCAGATCAGTTTGATGAAGGAAGAAAAAGTCACACTGTGATGTCAAGAAAAATCCTGCAACTGCTGATTACATCACATTTGTATGTATCCAGAAAATAGCATCTTGAACAGGACAAACCATGCAATTTTTTTTCTTGTATTTACAGAGCACTTTGTAAGAATGCAGATAGCCATGCAATTTTTCTTATATTTATAGAGCTTTGCGAAGGCAACGCACAGTCACATGTCTAGGTCATCTGAGAAAACCATCAGGGGTGCCTGATGTTTGGTGATCAAGTGGGTCAAATCATCAGGTAGAGTGATAAAGCAATTGTTGGTGTCAAAAATTGCCCAGTCCACATTAAATGAACATGTACACTGATGAGTTTGGTGACTGTTTTATACCAAAATCTACCCAATGCCTCTGAAAAGCAAAGAGATCTCAGGTCCATTTAGACATTTGACTGAACATTTGATAATTCCAGGGGTCTGAGGAAATGAGATCCTCTTTCCCATTCTTTTCAGTATTGTGGTGGAAGGTTGTATTGTAAACAATGCTATGACTGGTCATGTTCGATCCATTTCTGCTGTCCTATCAGTTGCCTCAATGGATAGGTACCTCCTTTTTCTTTTTCTTTTTGAGAAATGAAATTTTCATTGCCGATTAGAAAAAAGAGAAGAAGAAGAAGAAGAGCTAACTCAAGATTCTACAGTTTGATTCAGCAGTTCTTCATGGGGACAAAAACAGCTCAAATCTCCTTGCTTGCAACAAAATCCAATCATTTCAGGGAAAACATGAATAACCAACAAGAAAAACAGCGTATTAAGAGAAGCACAGTTCATTTTTTAACCAAAATCAATCAAGATATTAACACAAGTGAAACCAATCAGCAAAATCTGTACTCATTTCCTTAACCAAGGCAATAGAATGAGCAAGGAACGAGTATACAACAACAGAAAATCAATATCATTTGCAAATCCTCATTTCCTTTGCACCCAATAAGATTTTATATGTATTTTTATTTCGTTCTTAAGGGATGAATAACAAAACAAACATTGTACAGTTCTCAAAATGTCTGATTGGTTAAGACCTAGTACACTAAATCTGTGTATGCTTCTTGTTACAGTGTTTTGCAGATTGCATTGAAACAATGTCGCAAAACTCACTGCCACTTCTGCTTCAATGAATTTCCAGCAAATAGTATACCCTGTTCGTCATGTATGATTTCAATGTATTGCTCCCAGCATTGCCAAGAACAGGTAGGAGGAATACAATCTTGGAACAGTCAGCTCAAAGATACTATGCATGAGCACATATCAGACAAATTTCTGCAGAAGTGCTTGTACAAGTTCTGCATCTCTATTAATGTCAGATCCGAAATGTGAATTACATAAACTAAATTTTAGAGTGTAATCCAAGTTCATGTAATTATAAGATATGAATTAGAGATCGACTAAAAAGATATGAATTCATTTTAAAGTGGAACCCAAACAGGTCCTTAGAATTTACATTCAAAAAATCCTCCAGTCTTTTTCCTATTGTGCAGGAGAACCATCTATGCACATAAAATTGCTGGCAACTAATTTTATTTTTTTTTTGGTGTATTAAAATCCTCTCATCCCAAACAGGTGACTTTCCTCCCCCAAACGCCAACTCAGATAAGATCCAGACATTGTACGTTCCATAAAAAGGAATCTTAGCTTTAGTTGCATTCTGCTTCAACTGATCAAAAGCACCGGCTCTAATTTTTGGGATAAAGCCCTAAAATGATCTGTAAAAATGGATGAATGGCATGGATACAATATATACATCATGGTGGGGCCATAGATCATGGTGGTGCTGCAGACGAAATCGGATTGCTGAGTTACTCAGTACGCTCTTATTGTACTGAGTAAACTCAGTAGGGCTCACCTTAATCCCAAAATCCCTAAATCCCCATATCCCAAAATCCCTAAGGGCCCGTTTGGCCGGTCGGATTGGAAGGGATTGGATGGTATTGGAAAGGATTAGAAGTTAAATCCTGGGATTGGCCTGGCGTGCCAAACAGAGTCATGATCTAATCCCAATCCCATGGGTCTTAAGACAATCCACTGACAAAATCATTATTACCTTTAAATCCCATCCAATCCACCCTAATCCGTTCAAATTTTCCAGGGACGTGTTTGGCTCCAGGGATTGGAAGGGATGGGAAGGTTTAATCCCGGGATTGGCCGGGCGTGCCAAACAGACTGGATATAGCAATCCAGTGATATAGCAATCCCATGGATCTCAAGACAATCCACTGACAACACCATCATCACCATGCCATCCACCCTAATACCATTCAATCCCTTCTAATCCACCCGGCCAAACGGGCCCTAAATCCCCAATCCCCAAATCCCTAAATCCCCAAATCCCTAAATCACCAAATAGTTTCAATCGGTCTTGAGATTGAGAGAGAGAGAGAGAGAGAGAGATACCTCATGTGGATGTACGAGAGAGAGAGCACCGAGAGAGACAGAAACAGAGAGAGGGCGCGGTGGAGAGCGGACCGAGAGAGAGAGAGGGCGCGGTGGAGAGCGGACCGAGAGAGAGAGAGGGCACGGTGGAGAGCGGACCGAGAGAGAGAGAGGATGCGCGTGAGTGAGAGAGGGCGGCGGGGAAGGGAGGGCGGCGAGGGAGAGAGAGAGAGAGAGAGAGAGAGAGCCCTCGCCGAGGGAGGGCAGGGGTGAGAGAGAGAGAGACAGAGAGAGAGAGAGAGATGAGGAAATGTGGGCGCGCGGCTCTTTTGAGCGTGCGCCCAAATTTGGGCGAGATTGGACGGTGCTCTGTGGGCCCCACCATGATGTATGATTTTCATCCATGCCGTCCATCCAATTTTACAAATCATATTAGGCTACTATGCCGAAAATTAAAGGGAAATAAATCTCAGGTGGTCCACACCACATGAGAACAATAGTAATTGGATATCCACCATTAAAATCCTCCTAAGGCCCACTGTACTGTTTATTTGACATCAAATCTGTTGATTTGGTCATCCAGGACCAGATGAAGGGAAAAAACAAAAATAAGCTTGATCCAAAACTTTTATGCCTATTGATCATATTTTTAATGGTCGACGCTCATTCAACACGTTTCCTATAATGTGGTCCACTTGAGATTTGCATATATCTCATTTTTGGTCTCATAATGTAAAATTATATGTAAAAATATATGGACAACATGGATGAAACACATACATCGTGGTGGGAGCCATAGAGCACTGAACACTAGTCATTGGTTAGTGTCAGGGGAGTAGTCAATCGTTCTCAAGCGTACAGAGTAAATCTTATTGGGGCCACCATAATTTATTTATTTTATCCACTCCATCTATCCATTTTAACATATAATTTTATTACATAAGTTCAAAAATGAAGCCTATAAAAATCTGAAGTGGACCACATCATAGGAAATAGTATAAACTGAACATCCACCATTAAAATAATTTGTAAGGCCACCGAAGTTTTGGATCAAGTTGATACTTTAGTTTTCCCTTCATCCATGTATTTGTGATCTATTGAACAGGTTGGATGACAAATAAAAATCATTGTAGGCCATAGGAAGATTTCAATGGTGGAAATCATTATTCCTAATGTGTTCCTGTGGTATGGTCCATTATGTCCACGTCATCCATCTGAGAGAGAGAGAGAGAGAGAGAGAGAGACTGTGTGAGAGGACAGAGAGTGAGTCTCTCTTACGAGCGGTCATGGATCACATGGTCTGTGCTCTGTGGGCCCCACCATGATGTATGTGCATGTTTCATCCTTGTCATCCATCTATTTTCATTTTATTTTATGATATGAGACAAAAAATGAGGTATATCCCAATCTCAACTCGACCACATTATAAGAAACAGTGTTGAATGAGCGTCGACCATTAAAAACCTTTTAGGGGCCATATAAAGTTATGGATCAATCTGATATTTTTTTTCCCCTTCATCTGGGCCTGTATGACCTAATCAACAGATAGGATGTCAAATAAAAGGTACAGTGGGCCTTAGGAGGGTTTTAATGGTGGATATCCAATCACTATTGTTTTCATGTGGTGTGGTCCACCTGAGATTTATATCCCTTTCATTTTTAGTATTTTGCCCTAATATGATTTGTAAAAATGGATGGACAGCATGGATGAAACACATACATCATGGTGGCACCCATAGAGCACCGACCAACATCCAAAAACGGTTACTCGCCTCGAACATATTTCGTATGAGAAAGATATTGGGCAAACAAGATTGATTAACAATTTGAGTGAATTTTGATTTAAACATCTGAAGTTATTTACTTTTCATGTTTGGACTGATTAGATTGTCCAAAAACAGTTAAAGGTTGTTCATAATATCAAAAATATATAAATGAATAGAAAACACAAACATCAGCTTGATCCAAAACTTCTATAGCCCCCAAGAAATTTTAAATGGTAGAGGTTCAATCACACTATTTCCTGTGGTGTGGTCCACTTGAGCTTTGGATATGCTTCCTGTTTGTTCTTTAGACCTCAAATTATCTGTTAACATAGATGAATGGAGTGGATAAAATAAATAAATAACGGTGAACCCCACAGAGTTTACTTTGATAAAGGTAACGAGTAATTCACTTAAGTGTAGTGGACAAAGGTTTCCTTAAAACATTCATAATCATATATTGGGCCTGCCTAAATGTGATTCACATATCCAACCCACTCATTATGTGTGTCCCACTTGGATGAGGGGTCAGACCAAGTTTCAACCGCATCCAAAACTCATGTGGGCCCCACCAAGTGCTTTTATATTTTTTAGGATGTCTTCACATAGTTTTAAATGGTATGGCCCACTCGAGTTTCGTTTACCGATGATTTTTGAGATATCTCATAACTATAAATGGGACACATCAAATCCACGATGTTGATGTTCGACACACATCATGACGAGGCCCACAAAACTTACTAACATCAATTCTTAGGTTCTCACAAGGTCAGTTATAAGTTGGGTCACAATTTTAACCAGAATATTTGGCCCATTTCACATGTCTAGTTCATTCACTCTATTTTACTAATTAATTCTCAATTTGACTAGTTACTCGCCTCAATCAGGCTAGATATATATGAGAAAGATATTGGGCATACAAGATTGACCAACAATTTCAGTGAAATTTGATTTAAACATCTGAAGTTATTTACTCTTCAATTTGAACTGATTAGATTGTCTAAAAACGATTAAAGGTTCAATTAGTGGATGTGCCTAATAATTTAGTAATTTTATTTTTCACAAATGAATTTAACATTTTTTTTTCAAAATGTATATATTTTTTCTCTTTTAACTAAATATCATTTTTATTATAAATAAATTTAACATTTTTTTTTTTTACAAAATTTAGTTTTCTTTTTTTTAAAATATATATTTTTTTACAATTTGTCAATTTTTTCACAAATTTGTTTAATTTTTTAAAATTTATTTTTCAAAATATCATTTTTTAAATCTCACTTTTGTTATAACTTTTTAATTTTTCTTGTCAAAATACAAAATCTGATTGGTGGACTTGGTATGATTTGATGGATGCCGGTCGTCTTTTTTTTTTCTTTTTCTTTTTAGATTCCATTTGGCTTAAACTATATTCCAATTCCTTTTTAATTAACAAGCAGCTTAAACTATATCTAAGCTGTGCAAGTTTACATCTCATTGCTTTGGAGACGAGTTAATATCCGAAAAATGATAACATGAGAATGGCCTATACTAATGTATGCATTTGGTACCAATTCTTAATGTTGGCAACACCTGACATACCTGTACCTCTCCAAAGGTCACACTGATTGAATGATCTTAACTGTCTGAAATTGCCGTTGGATTAATTTGGACCATTTTCTTTTTGACTATCCTGAAGAACATTGACTTGTACTGTTCTTTTTAAACATCTATATGCTTCAATCTCCTTTGGTCTGCACTTATGTTGAAGGGCACATCTATTATGTTGGGTAGAACACTTATTTTAATATCACAATGACTAGATAATCTCAACCATCTGATATTACCGTTGAATTTAGACCATTTTCTTTTTTACCAAGGTATTAAGGAACTTTGATTTGCACTCCTCTTTCTTAAACGTGTATATTTTTTTTTAACCTCGAGTTAACACTCTTCTTCTTCTTCTTTTTCTTTTTTCTTTTCACGTTTACATGTTTTTAATCCCACCTTGTTATTGTAGGCCACATCCATTTAATTTGGTATAGATCCTTTTTTTTATTCAATTTTTCTTGTCAAAATACAAAATCTAGTTTTCTTTTTTAAAATATATATTTTTTTACATTTTTTCAATTTTTTCACAATTTTGTTTAATTTCTTTCTTTTTTTTTCAAAATATCATTTTTTTAATCTTATTTTGTTATATAACTTTTTAATTTTTGTTGTCAAAATACAAAATCTAGTTTTCTTTTTTTAAAAAAAAAAAATATTTTTTTACAATTTGTTAATTTTTTCACAATTTCATTTAATTTTTTAAATTTTCTTTTTCAAAATATCATTTTTTTATCGAAATCTTGTTATATAACTTTTTAATTTTTCTTTTCAAAATATAAAATCTAGTTTTCTTTTTATATATATATATATATATATATATAATTTACAATTTGTCAATTTTTTCACAATTTTGTTTAATTTTTTAAATTTTCTTTTTCAAAATATAATTTTTTCAATATCACTTTTGTTATATAACTTTTTAATTTTTCTTGTCAAAATACAAAATCTAGTTTTCTTTTTTAAAATATATATTTTTTTTACAATTTGTCAATTTTTTCACAATTTTGTTTAATTTTTTAAATTTTCTTTTTCAAAATATCATTTTTGTTATATAACTTTTTAATTTTTCTTTTCAAAATACAAAATCTAGTTTTCTTTTTAAAAATATATTTTTTTTTTACAATTTGTCAATTTGTTCACAATTTTGTTTAATTTTTAAAATTTTCTTTTTCAGAATATCATTTTTTAAATATCACTTTTGTTATACAACTTTTTAAATTTTCTTTTCAAAATACAAAATCTAGTTTTCTTTTTTAAAAAATATATTTTTTTACAATTTGACAATTTTTTTACAATTTTGTTTATTTTTTAAAATTTTCTTTTTCAAAATATCATTTTCTTATCGAAATTTTTTTTTCAAAATTATCAACTTTATTAAAAGTTCTTAATTTTTATTTCAAAATCTAAATTTTTTTCTTAAACATTGTTAGTTATTTTTATAAGCTTTTTAACGTTTTTTTTTTTTCGAAATTCATAAATTTTTTTTTTGTTTTTAATGTTTGAGTTGAGCATTAGTCTAATGTAGACGGTCGTTGACAGTCTCAAATAACCACAATAAGACGGCTAAGGACCGTCTCTAATAGAGACGGTCATTGACAGTCTCAAATAGGGACTGTTAAGGACCGTCCCTAATGCAGGTTCTTTTTCCCTACCTTGCTAAAGCAGTAAAAGACGGCCGTTGACCGTCTATAATTGAGACGGTCCATGACAGTCTCAGATTACCAATACAAGACGGTCAATGACCGTCTCTAATAGAGACGGTCCTTGACAGTCTCAAACAGAGACAGCTAAGAACCGTCCCTAATCCAGACTCTTTTTAACAGTCCTAAATTACAGGAAAAGACGGCCAACGACCGTCTCTAATTGAGACGGTCCTTGACAGTCTCAAATTACCAGTAAGAGACGGCCAATGACCGTCTCAAATTCCAGCATATAAGACGGTCATGGACCGTCTCTTATTCTAGACGGTCAATGGCTGTCTTTTATCTGCAGTTAACGACGGTTTTCGACCGTCTCAAATGATTTGTGGACATTCAGATTTTCAAGACAATAATAAGGACAGTCAAGGGCCGTCTAAAAGTTTAGAGACGGTTTACGGCCGTCTCTAAAGTGTCTTTAAACCAAGCAATTTTAGAGACGGTCCAAAACCGTCTCTAAATCCGTCATTTTTTTCCATTTTTCACGTAGTGAAAGTTGAATCCCAGGGTGCCAAACACAATATAAGGATTTCAAATACAGGGGGTTTAGAATCCCGGGGATTCCAAATCCACACTCCCAAATGGCCTAATGATTTACAGTGTTGAAACTTTTGTAGGGCTTATAGTGTTGCTTATTTGTTATCCAACAATATATTCATAAGATAACATAGAAATAGAATAAGGAAAAACACAGGTATATCCAGGGGTTCAAAATCTAGGGGATTCCAAATCCATGCTCCCAGATGGCACCCTAATGATTTACAGTGTTGAAACTTTCATGGGGCCTACAGTGATGCTTGTATGTCATCCACCACTATATTCACAAGACATAGAATAAGAAAAAACGCAAATATTAGCTTGATCCAAAACTTCTATGGCCCTGATAAATTTTCCATTGTAGACGTTACATTCAAACTGTGTTTGTGTGGTGTAGTCCAGTTGAATATTTGATATGATTCATTTTTAGACTCAATTATTAAAATTTTCTGCTAAAATAGGTGCACAAATTGGATAAAATACATAAATAGCAGTGGACGCGGATTAGATACTGATCTGGTCAGTAGCCAAATCGCTACTGAAGTGATGTCACCAAGCTCTGTAGAGCCTACCATGATGCGTATGTTGTATCCATACCGTCCAACCATTTGGAGAGATCTTTTCATGGCATAAGAAAAAGAAGTAGATAGATTTAAAGTTAAAGTGGACCCACCACAGAAAACTGTGGGAGCAGTCACACTCACTGTTGAAACATTTATAACGTCGACCATAATGTATTTTTCAGATCCAATCTATTCATAAGTTAACATAGAGATAGATAAAGTGAAAACAAAAATATCAGCTTGATTGGAAACTTCTATGGCCGTAAGAATTTTTGAACGGTGGATGTCACTGTACCCACAGTTTTCTATGGTGGGGTCCACTTGAACTTTAGATCTATTTCATTCTTTTTCTTATGCCTTAAAAAGATCTCTCCAAATTAATGAACAGTATGGATACAACACATGCATCATGGTGGGGTCCTCACTTCAGTAGCGATTTGGCATCTAATACGGGTCCAATTAGAGAAATTTACGACTGTGGACCCCACCTTTTATCCAGCGGTTTTATGAAGCAATACAAATTTAGAATACGCACTTGGACCTCCTCGTACAGAGTCAGAATTTCAGGACGAAAATACCCCTCCTTTTGACAGAAATGGATTCGGTACTCCCCCTGCCACCAGCTAATGGTGGACGGTCGATGGTCTGTGGACCCCACCATGATGTATACTTTTCATCCATGCTGTCCATAGATTTTTCCAAATCATTTTATGGTATGAGACCAAAATTAGGTATATCCAAATCTCAACTATACCACATTACAGGAAACAATTTTGAATGAGCGTCAACCATTAGAAACTCAGGTGGAGCCCACTGTGATGTTTGTGAGAAATCCTCCCCGTCTAAGTTCATTCATAGGGTCACAAAGACCTGGATGAAGAGGAAAAACAAATTTCATAATGATCCAAAACTTGTGTAACCCCTAAAAGGGTTTCAATGGTAGACGTTCAATTCCCCATTGCCTTTTACAGTGTGGTCCACTTTATAGCTAGATCTGTCTTATTTTTCACCTCAAGCCTTAATTTGAGTTCGCCAAATAGATGGACGATTTGGATATAACACATACCTCATAATGGGACCCACAAAAATGGGTGGGGATTACAACAAGGAAAAAGAAGGGGAAAAAAAAAAGGGGAAGCCAGCGAGTTGGGGTTGACGGGGTTGGGACCTAGTTGACCGGGTCAGAGCTGCGTCTATCGCTACGGATTATAACCGTAGCCAAAACTGTAGTGCTATACACTTTTTTCTTTTTTTTATTTTTATTTTTTTTATTTTTATTTTTTACATGGAGAACGTTTTCCCCCTTACATTTTTCTATAATACATAATTATGTAAATATTTATATATAAGTATATAAAAATATTTTTCTATCTTTTAATTCATTTCTTTGTCTATTTATTTAACAAGCATATCTCTTAAACTAGAATGATTTACTTAACTTACCACATATGATTTTGGGGTAGGAGAAGCTAATTTAGCCAATTAACCTAGTTATTTTCCAAGATTCCATCTGGTCATTGGTCGAAAATCCATTTCATTCAGTTCGTGGTCAATTTGAATCACTTCGTGGTCAAACTAGAAATTCAGCGGTGCAAACATGAAATTGAGCAAGGCAAACATGAAATTGAGCAGGGAAAACTAGAAAGAACTTCATTTTTATTATATTTCAATACAAGACTTATTACATTAGTTTATTATATTTCAATTACGTGCTAATATTTTTGTTATTACATTAGTTTGTTATTTCAATTACGTGCCAATCCATTACATGCTAATATTTTTGTTATTACATTAGTTTATTGTATTTCAATATAGGACTTATTTTTGTTATCTATGATTTTATTAATTATATACGTGATTATTCATCATAAAGAACTTCATTTTTTTCTTTAAAAAACTAAGCTAAAATATAGGACTACTCATTTTAAAAAGTCATGTAGCATAGCACGCAGTCTATTTGGGAGAGAAATCCGGCATATCTTGTTAGCTTGAGTCCTTGGAAATGACGTGGACAAATAAGACCGACATTTGCCCCGCTGTTTTTCTTGTTTGCCCCGCTCATATTTCAGTTTGCCCCACTATTTTTCTAGTTTGCCCCGCTCATATTTCAATTTGCTCCGCTGTTTTTCTAGTTTGCCCCGCTCATATTTCAGTTTGCCCCACTGTTTATCTTGTTTGCCCCGCTTATGTTTCGGTTTGCCCCGCTGTTTTTCTAGTTTGCTCCGCTGTTTTTCTAGTTTTCCCCACTCATATTTCAATTTGCCCCGCTGTTTTTCTAGTTTGCCCCGCTCATATTTCAATTTGCCCCGCTGTTTTTCTAGTTTGCCCCGCTCATATTTCAATTTGCCCCGCTGTTTTTCTAGTTTGCCCCGCTCATATTTCAGTTTTCCCCGCTGTTTTTCTAGTTTGCTCCGCTCATAATTTAGTTTGCCCCACTATTTTTCTAGTTTGCCCCGCTCATATTTCAATTTGCCCTGCTATTTTTCTAGTTTGCCCCATTATTTTTCTAGTTTATCCCACTCATATTTCAATTTGCCCTGCTATTTTTCTAGTTTACCCCACTCATATTTTAGTTTCCCCTGTTGTTTTTCTAGTTTGCCCCGCTCATAATTCAGTTTGCCCCACTCATATTTTAGTTTGCCCCGCTGTTTTCATGGTTGCCTAACTCATTTTCATGTTTGTCCCGTTGAATTTCTAGTTTGCCTTGCTCAATTTCATGTACGGCTGAAAGTTGAGCGGGTTCAACCCGACTGACCCAATGTTGGGTTGGGCTCGGGCAGGATATATCAGGCCCGATCTCCAGCTTGGGCTATACAAACACCAACCCAATAAAACTTAGATTGGGTTGGGTTAGGCTTGAGTACCAAACCACCTGACTTCAGCCCTAATTTCATATTTTCCCTGCTCAATTTCATGTTTGCCCCGCTGAATTTCTAGTTTGCCCCACCGAATTTTTAGTTTGACCGTGAAGTGATTAATTGACCATGAACTGAATTAAATGGATTTTCGACCATCGACCCGATGGAATCTTGGAAAATAACTAGGTTGGTTGGCTAAATTTGCTTCTCCTACCCCAAAATCATATGTGGTAAGTTAAGTAAATCATTCTAGTTTAGGAGATATGCTTGTTAAATAAATAGACAAAGAAATGAATTAAAAGATAGAAAAATATTTTTATATACTTATATATACATATTTACATAATTATGTACTATAGAAAAATGTAAGGGGGAAAATGTTCTCCATGTAAAAAATAAAAAGAAAAAATAAAAAGAGAAAAAAGAAAAAAGTGCATAGCACTATAGTTATGGCTACGGTTATAATCCGTAGCGATAGGCCAAGCTCTGACCCGGTCAACCGAATCCCAACTAGCTAGTTTTGTTTTTAAGTAAGCCGGCCTATGGCTACGGATTTAGCGGCCTCTATGGCTACGGATTATAACCGTAGCCATAAGTACCGTGAATCCGTAGCCATTGGTACCTTGGTCCAGGGACCTGATAAACTGGGTCAATTAGTTGGGGTCGACCGGGTCGTTTGTCTTGCCCACTTGTTTTTTTAGATTTGTCTAATTTTTTGTCTTATATCATAATGAGAGTAATCAATTCATTTTTTTAGATTTATCTCATTTTTTGTCTTATATCATAACGAGAGTAGTTAAAATGAATTGACGTGAGACCCACATAGCTTTCAATAGTAAGGGATTCCTACCCTAAGTTGTCGTGGGCAATCTGCATCCCTTTAGATTATAGGAAATTCATCTAACCCTAGGTTACAGGTAAGTTGCATAACTTTTAGACAATTTAGTTTGCATATGGCTCAATTGAGTTTCAAAACTCAAGATAAACTCGACTCGACTCAAACCACTAGCTCGAGTCGAAAGCTTTGGCAAACAAGCCAAGCCTCAATGTTGAGCTCAAGGGCAAGCTCGAGCTCAAGCTCAAACTCGACTATAGCATGGATGAGTCAAGCCGAGCTTGGCCCACCTCGACTTGACTCGGCTTGATGTACAAACCTATTTACAGATAATGTGCAATAGTTAGGCCTCAAGTCCAGTTTAGGCATGGTTTTGCTGACATGTGAGTGGTGTAATCATGCATCAGTGAGCTATGCCCTATCCTCGGCAATAAATACTCGAACATGTCTTATTTCACTCGGTATTGGATAGTGGCATATTTGCATGCATGCTTAGTAAGCTCATCTAGCACTACAAGCTCCAGATGTCCTGCTTGTGTTATTCAGATAAGGTATGGATACGAGGAACAAGACATGTAAATTAGACATGACCCATTCATGATGGTTTCCTCCGTATCAATGACTTGGATAAATATACAACTGAGCTTGAATAGATGGTTCTTGTGAGCTATTTTGGATGCTTAGCTAAAAGCATAGACTTCTTTAACTTAGCCACAGAATGTTGTGGTTAGATTTCTTTCGTTCGTTGGAATTCCTGAAGAAGAGTTTTAATGGATAATTGAAGTTTAAACATTGTAAACCCCATAAAATCAGATTTTTCAAGAAATCATTTTTAAAAAATCTGTTTTATTAAAAGATCAAAACATCTCATTTCCCATTTCCCATTTCCCATGAAATATGAGCGAGGCAAACTAGAAAATCAGTGAGGGAAACTAGAAAATGAGCGGGGCAAATTAGAAGATCAACGGGGCAAGCATGAAAATGAGCAGGTCAATCATGAAAATGAGCGGGTCAAGCATGAAAATGAGCAGACTAAACTAGAAAATCAGCGGGGCAAGCATGAAAATGAGTGGGTCAATCATGAAAATGAGCGGGTCAAGCATGAAAATGACGGGGCAAAGTAGAAAATCAGCGGGGCAAACTAAAATATGAGCGGGACAAACTCAATTATGAGGGGGAAAAACTAGAAAAACAGCGGGGCAAACTAGAAAATCAGCGGGGCAAGCATGAAAATGAATGGGGTAAACTAAAAAATCAGCGGGGCAAATATGAAAATCAGCGGGGGAAACATGAAATTGAGCTGGGCAAGCATGAAATGCATGAAAATGACCATGAAGTGAAGCGAATTGACCATGAAATGCATGGAAATGTGGGTTAGCTTGCTAGTAAACACCCATGCCAGTACACACCCTCCATGTTAGCCACCCCCACTAGGGATTGATACCAAGGAAAACGTACCTAAATAAGACTTTAATTTCACTACTAAACTATGGAGGTGTCCCAAAAGAATACTTTATGGATCTTCTGAGGAATGCGAATCATGCTCGAAATGTTCATTTCAATAAGCACATTGCATCTGTCTGGCTTCAATAAATGCCCAATGTAATGAATGTTGCTCTGGTTGCTTTGGTAGTTCACATGGTTGGAGTTGGTTATAAAGAGTGCTCCATGTAGAAACCTCTGCCATGTACTTCCTAAAAACCAACCCAAATTCTTAGGAGAAGACTAAGATAATAATGGTGATGATGATGCATTTGTAAATTCATACACATATACAAACATACATACTTATAGAAATATATAGTATGCATATGCACATACAGATACAAATAGAGGCATGCGATTTTGATTGTATATGGTGATCACACAATGCAATTCTTGAGATTCCGGAGAAGTTCATCTTTTTCATAGCCAACAATCATGGCCACCTAAGACCTATTACTTGCAATGAAATAGAAAAGGTCCTCAATTTATTTTCAAAACTGCAACAAACTCAAAGACATCATTTCAGTAGCAATAGTGTCGGATACAATGTAAAGTAAAAACCCACTACACCTTGTGAATCAATATAATTTCAAAATGAAATTACGCATGCATATAGGACTGATTTAGATAGTGGACTCAATCCAATTCCAAACAACACATTCCATCCAATTTCATTGCAAAATTCTTTTAAAAAATTCTGAATCAAGTTGAGAAGTATTAATAATATCCACTAATCAATGCAAAAATGATACCTATCAAGTTGAGATGTGACATGCCAAAGTATGCATATTATGCCATAACTCTTTCAAGTTATTTTGAATTTTCAGTAACATTCCTCCATATTATCATGCAACAAGAAAGGCTTGTTATTTGATTAGTTGCTCTTGAATTTAACAGGGACTCAACATTTTAATCATTTTATGAACATGTTTGACCACAAACAAACATCACTGTTGGGCCTAATATGGTTTCAACGGTGGAAATCATTATGCCCACTATTTCCCGTGGTATGATCCACTTGATCTCTTGATATGCTTCAATTTGGGGCTTAACCCTTTAAATTAGATGGAATAACGGATAGACGACGTGGATATACTGCATACATTCAATGTGGGCCCAACTGAGTTTACTCAATACGATGGGAGCGTACTGACTAGCTCAGTACGCAATCCGATTACGCTTGCTATGCCCCACAATGGTGTTTTATTTGTAATACATCATGTTCATCGGATTATGTAATACCCCTCCGTTTTTATCGCAATATGTATACACCAAAACCCCATATGTGGAAGGGAACCTAGACATTGAGGGAGGGAACTTAGACATTCAGCGGGACAAACATGAAATTCAGCGGGGAAAACATGAAATTCAGCGGGGGAAACTAGAACATCAGCGGGGCAAACTAGGAAATCAACGGGGCAAACTAGGAAATCAGTGGGGAAAACTGGAAAATCAGCGGGGGAAACTGAAAAATCAACGGGGCAAACTAGAAAATCAGCGGGGCAAACTAAAAAATCAACGGAGGAAACTAGAAAATCAGCGGGGCAAACTGAAAAATCAGCAGGGCAAACTAGGATATCAGCGGGGCAAACATGAAAATGAGCGGGACAAACATGAAAATCATTCTGCCTACTGTTTCTCATAGTATGATCCACTTGATCTTTTGATATGCTTCAATTTGGGGCTCAACCCCTTAAAATAGATGGAAAAACGGATGGCTTAGATATCAAACTTATCTGCCACATAAGCTCTTGTGGGGGTGTGTTGATGGGTGGCCAAAGTACTCATGGACCTAGGAATTAATAATACAATTGCCTCTACATACTCGATGGTTACTATAGTGTGGTGGTTAGGATTTGATCCAGCATATAGTGTTACCTGGTTTCTACTCCCAGCAACCCCTATAACAGCAATACCGATAATTTGTATTAGTATATACTGCAAAACACTTATATATACAATATTCATATTAAACTAATCAGGTATCCAATGGGTAACCAATTAAGTACTGTACCTGACCAAATTTACAGTGTTTAAAAGTGATGGACCGAAATCTGACCAGATCTTTAAGTAGGTCTAGAAAGTGGATCTAGATCTGTTTAAATTGGGTTAGGTCCTTTAGGTACTCGAGTTCCAGGTACCTGCTGACAGCCGGGTTCTCTAGCACATCCTGGGCTCAAAGGGACAAATGCATGAAGGGGCAGTTTTTTGGATGATATCTTTCTGACTATGGCTCGAAGCAAAACAGATAAGGCTATCCCTATCTGAGTGGGAAGAAATTTCAGTGGGCTTCAAGGAGTATTTTGCACAAATTAAACACCCAGGACAAAGGAGGTCAGCTAGAAGACCCAAAAAGCTCAAAATTCCATCGCGTGGAGAGGAATCGAAAACAACAAAGCGTGGGCGATGCAAACAAACTGGGCATAATCGCCAGAAGTGCAAGTTTTTCATATCTGAAAAATAGCACGCTTTGTAATTTATTTAGTGTTTTAATGTATAACATACTTTGTAATCTTGGTGGACGATGAATGAATTTTTTACTTTGTAATCTCGTTCACAACCTCATAAATTTCATGATATTCTTCATCAAATTAGACCAATTAATCATGGAATATCATTAAATTTCATCCAAACAACAATTGCCTATAAAATTAGATTTCTATAACTAAGTTTTCAAATTGCTTTAAAAATCCAGGAGTGGCTACCATACAGGGTCTTATTCTTTTTTTATTTAATAGAAAAAGAAGCTTTGAACAAATCTTTCTCTGTGTTTTTGCAAGTTAAAAACAAGCCCATGTTTCACCAAACCAAAAAATTTTTTAAAAAATAAAGCTCTTGTTTTATCTTGACAAAGAAATGCATTCTGCCATAGCAACCTCAAATAGGCAATTACTAGTTTGCCTCGATCATATTTCAGTTTGCCCCGCTAATTTTCTAGTTTGCCCCGCTCATATTTCAGTTTATCCCGCTACTTTTCTAGTTTGCCCCGCTGTTTTTTTAATTTGCCCCACTCATATTTCAATTTGCCCCGCTGTTTTTCTAGTTTGTCCTGCTCATATTTCAATTTGCCCCGTTGCTTTTCTAGTTTGCCCCGCTCATATTTCCATGTATTTTACGGTCATTTCGCTTCACTTCAAGGTCAATTCAATGCATTTCACTGTCAATTCCCTTCACTTCACTTTCATGTACCCAATAATGATGTAGATCCAAAGCTCAATGGGCCACATGATAGAAAACAATGGAGAATGAATGCCCCATGCTCATGAAATTCAGTTTTGGTGGGCCCCAGACTCAATGTACATGGTTTTGGGTAATATGTGTCTTTTAGTATAGGTTTAGAAGATGAGTAAGGTTTGGAATAATACACTCTAAATGAATATGCATTCTTACGGCATCTTTTAACATAAACATCCTGATGAACATTAAGTTGTTTCTATGTTTCAATAGAACATCGTTCCACAAATGAGAATCAAAGGAGACCCATGAAATGTTGTTAGCAAAATCTCCTTCAAAGTAGTATCTTTGTGTCATAAGCTCGTATAAGTGGAGGCTATGGTCTTATGATCTAGAATGTTAGCCAGATGGGCTCCACTATGGATGATCCATGCCTGGAAAAATACAAATTGGATGATCACGAACCTTATGACGATTGTCGACCTGATGGAATCTTGAAAAATAACTAGGTTGGTTGGCTAAATTAGCTTCTCCTACCCCAAAATCATATGTGGTAAGTTAAGTAAATCATTCTAGTTTAGGAGATATGCTTGTTAAATAAATTGACAAAGAAATGAATTAAAAGATAGAAAAATATTTTTATATACTTATATATACATATTTACATAATTATGTATTATAGAAAAATGTAAGGGGGAAAATGTTCTCCATGTAAAAAATAAAAATAAAAAAATAAAAAGAAAAAAGAGAAAAAAGTGCATAGCACTACAGTTATGGCTACGGTTATAATCCGTAGCAATAGACCAACTCACTGGTTTTGTTTTTAAGTAAGGCAGCCTATGGCTACGGATCTAGCGGCCTCTATGGCTACGGATTATAACCGTAGCCATAGGTACCGTGAATCCGTAGCCATAGGTATCTTGGTCTAGGGACCTGATAAACTGGGTCAGCTAGTTGGGGTCGACCGGGTCAGTTGTCTTGCTCACTTGTTTTTTTAGATTTGTCTAATTTTTTGTCTTATCTCATAATGAGAGTAGTCAATTTATTTTTTTAAATTTGTCTCATTTTTTGTCTTATATCATAACGAGAGTAGTCAAAATGAATTGACATGAGACACACATAGCTTTTCCAGAGAGAAGGCAGCACTAAGGTTGAGGGATGAAAAGATAGTCAATCTGGAAGAACAGGTATGTTATACCCACTTTACTGAAGAAGAAGAAGGTATTTTTCTTTTTTCTTTTTCAATTGATGCTCACATGCTCTTCGCCCAACATTTATACCACCCTCTTCTTTTTTCTTTTTCACACATAACAAACATAGTAAGAAACTGTTTGAGGCGTTGGAAGACTTCTTATCTACAGTCATGTGCTAGATTAATTGTTTATCACCAGTTAAAAATCCAAAGTGTGGCAATGGCTTACTATGCGTGGAATGTATGATACCCAGATGGTTGAATGTGCTCAAGGGATCATGTCTGACATGGCAAGAATGTATGATACCCAGATGCTTGAATATGCCAGTTGTGCCAAAGAGATACAAGAACCTCCTCAGCTCAACATTGAGCCTGCTCTTCAACCACCCGTGCCAGCTGCAGACACCGGAGATTTGTTGGTGAGTTTCACTGGAAAAAAATATATGATGCTCTTGCTGTTTAACTGACCAATTTACGGAATGTTAACCATTTAGTAACCTTTTATAACTCCAAAAACACCCTGATGAATTAAATCTAGACCTGACTTTCTTTTCTTTAATAAAAGTTTCAGTTTCTCATTAAAATTTCAGTGTCAACTCTAGTGTTCCGGCTTTGTCTAAGTCAGTCACATATCGTCCTGCTTTTTGTACTAAGAATTCCATTCCCCTTCCTTAATTTAGTTGCACCATCACTATCAAATATGAAATGATACTGAATTCACTTTAGTTGCACCACCACTATCAAATATCAAATATCAACAGACATTCAAGACAGTTGCTCTATATGGATCGTGTGCGCCTTGGGTAAATAACTTGACATTTTACAGCGATTGATTTGTTTTCACATATGGTCATTAGTGGAGGAGTGGGGAAGTATATGTGTTGTCAAATGGGTCTTTTCCAAGGGTTGTGGTTGAAAGGCAAGATACCAGCGAATGGTTGGTTTTCTTGGGGGTGTTAATCCAGTAGTTGGAATCACTATGAATGAGAAACATGGATGAGATGTATGTGAAGGTTGGTGGAGAAGGGGGGCTCTATATGATCATGGGATATATGAATAGAGTAGTAGGGAGCTGTATGTTATACCATAGAGAAGAATGTTGATGTGGGGTGAGGGTATTTTGATGTAGTGCCCTATGCCGGCCACGGGGACAAGGAGGGCTAATGAAGATTCAAATAACCTGTTTCCAGTAGTAGGCGACTGAAACATGTCTCTTTTCTTTTCTTTAAATTTCTTTTTCTTTTATTTTAATGGCATTCATCAGGTATAATTAGAATTAGAGATTTCAGTCCAACAGTAGTGCCGTGCCAGTCTTTTTTTTTTTTTTTTTTTTAACACGAAGAACTTTATGTTTACCTACATCCATTTTTCTAATACATATTTATATAAATATGTATATATAAGCATATAAAAAAATAATAATTCTCTCTTTTTATAATTTCTTTCTTTATTCATTTAACAAGAATATGTTCTAAACCGAAATTATTTACTTGACGTATCATATATGATTTTGGGCTAGGGGAAGCTACTTTAGCCAATTAACCTGATTATTTTCCAAGATTTCATCAGGTCAATGGTCGAAAATCCATTTCATTCACTTCGCATTCAATTTTAATCAGTTTGCGGTCAATTTAAATCAAACTTGAAAATGAGCGAGGCAAACTTAAATATGCGTCTTGATTTCCAATTGAGATAGCCAAAGAAGCCGCAGCAGAGTGCAGCGACTGTCCTCTCTGATGAGCACATAATCTTCCATGGCCAACTCTTGTGATCCATCTTAGACTATATAGCCTGCAAAAAAATTAAACTTTATAGACTATATAGTCACGAATTGAGATGAGTTCCTACTTTTCTAAGTCACACTGAAAATAATATTAAGGAATATATCTATTTCTTGTATTAAAAACCTATTCATGCTTGAATGTAGATCTCATTCAGGAAAAAAATGGATAACAAAACCATTGGAATATGTGCTCAGAGGTATATCAATTACAGGGATGGCAGATAAAACCATTGGAATATGGTCCATTTTTTAAAAACTTTGCCACTAAAAGCCATTGGAATTAAGATGGGGATGAAAGAATATAATCAGGAACTAAGTTTTGAGCATCCATAGTAAGGCAGACCACAGAAACCTAGCCTAATACCAGTTAAGCCTTGAATTTTTGTCTGGTCTGATTGATCCAGTGGCAACCTCATGCGCATTCAGCGGGGCAAACGGAAAGTTGGACGGGGCAAGTATGAAATTGAGCGGTGCAAACATGAAATTGAGCGGGCGAAACATGAAATCCAGCAGGGCAAACTAGAAAATCAGCGGGGGTCAATCATATGCTATTGACAAGCAACATCTTTCCAAAATTCATCCCATCCCCTACATGTTGGCTTGGAGATTACGGCAGAATTTTCATCACCTGCAGAGATGGATTTAAAAACATATCAAACATAAAATTCACTAGATAAACATCGTCTAAAAAATCAAACATAATTAAAAACAAGCTTCATATGAACTAGAAATAGAAATTGAGCGAGGAAATACCGAAAATTGTGCGAGACAAACTATAATTTGATCAGGGCAAACTGCAAATCGAGCGAGGCAAACTGGATATTGAATAGGGCAAGCTGGACATTTATTGTAGCAAACTACTGAAAAATCTGCGGGGCAAACATGAAATTCAATGGGGGAAACATGAAATTCAGTGGGGAGACTAGGAATTCAGTGGGGCAAACTAAAAAATCAGCAGGGCAAACTACAAATTCAGCAGGGCAAACTAGAATATCAGTGGGAGCATGCTAGAAAGTCAGCAGGGCAAACTAGAAAATCAACCGGGTAAACTAAAAAATTAGCAGGGCAAAGTAGAAAATCAGCAGGGCAAACTAGAAAAACAGCGGGGCAAGCTAGAAAGTCAGCAGGGCAAACCAGAAAATCAGCTGGGCAAACTAGATAATCAGTGAGACAAACTAGAAATTCAGTGGGGCAAAATGGAAAATCAGCGGGGCAAACATGAAATTGAGCTTGGGAAACTAGAAAATCAGTAGGGCAAACTAGGAAATCAGCGGGGCAGACATGAAAATGAGCGGGGCAAACTTAACAAATAATTTCATGGCTTGAGCTGATAAATATAAACGTATCCAATGTTCAAATGGAACACACCAAATGAAATTTGGAATTGAACTTCTAATGTTGATCATTTCTTAGGGGCCACAGAAGTTTTAGATCAAGCTTGTAATTGTTTTTTCTATTGATCCATGTCTGTATGATCTTATGAATAGGTTTGATAACAAACAGACATCATTGTTCGGCCCACTGATTGCCCCGCTGATTTCATGTTTGCCTTGCTGATTCTCATCAAGATATACCAATTTCTACATCACAACATAGACATACCTTAGCACATGCCCTTAATTACATTCAAAAGAAAATACCTTTGATTCTAAGGTTAAGCTCAAGAAAGTTGTAATATGCATGATACACATGAGCCTAAGCTATTGAAGGATCAATTAGCTTTAACCGGCTACAATAAGCTCGCCGCTTAGGCAGCTAGCATTGAGCAATGCTCGCAAGGATCACTAAATGAGGTGTTCATGAGTCATATATGACTTTTCTTATTATTGACTAGTGTGAGGTAGCATATCATAAAATTAGCTTATGTGATGTTGGGAATGTAGCGCATCACGAGGTTGCGTAGCTTTGTCAGCACAAAAGATAGGGAGCACTTGCCTTTATTCGGCCAGCATAGACACATGGCCCTATGACAGGGAGTCAAGGCATGTATCTGTTTTGTAACTTTTACAATGTTGGACCCCACATCATGTTATATACAAGAAGACATAGAGATGAGTTTATAAAGATAAAATGGTCATTTTATGAGTCAACACTGACTTCCGAGGGGCCATATGCTACTTTTCAAGCGATGTGCATATTACGGTCAACTAGTAATGTAGTTGCATTTTCACACCGGGCTTGAGTGGGGTGGCCTGGGGGATGTAGGGGCACATTGGGTGGGCGGCCCGTGTGAGGCGAGCCCCACCCATATGAGGTGGGTGGCTTGTGTGAAGCAAAACCCATATGAAGTGGGGCCCACGAGGGGGATTCAGTCAAGGTCCTAACCCATGGGATGTGGGGCCTAGGCTATGAGATAAAGGAATTGATTCGCCATGCTTTATCAGTTTGAACTTTTTGAGCAAGTGATTATTTGTCCTACATCAGCTAGGACCACGTGAGCCTTTCATTTAACATGAGAGGCATACGAGGATCATATTACTATTCAATTTCGGAATGAGGAATGATGCATGCCATAATGATGGCACGAGAGTCCATTAAGTGTCAATCTTGATTAAATGATTGGGGTGCCACTCCGATCAGGAGGTGACTAGAACATCACAAGGTGCCAATTATTATTTGTCGTGTGGCTTGGACAATGGGACATTGCCCCCTAGCTAGTGTAAGGAACATGTTCCTCAAGGGGTGCCAACTATTACAAAATTATAGGCCAAGGAAAGGTGGGGCATTGGCCTCTTTGTCATCCGAGTCAAACCAGCATGGGGCAAACTAGAAAATCAGTGGGGCAAACTAGAAAATTAGCGGGGCAAACTAGATGGCAAACTAGAAATTTAGCGGGGCAAACTGGGAAATCAGCGGGGCAAACATGAAATTGAGTGGGGGAAACTAGAAAATGAGCGGGGTAAACTAGGAAATCAACGGGGCAAACATGACAATGAGCGGGGAAAACATGAAAATGAGCGGGGCAAACTAGACAATCAGCGGGGCAAACTTAACAAATAATTTCATGGCTTGAGCCGATAAATATAAACGTATCCAATGTTCAAATGGAGCACACCAAGTGAAATTTTGAATCGAACTTCTAATGTTGATCATTTCTTAAGGGCCACAGAAGTTTTGGATGAAGCTTATAATTGTTTTTTCTATTGATCCATGTCTGTATGATCTTATGAATAGGCTTGATAACAAACAAACATCACTGTTAGGCCCACTATGGTTTCAACAATGAAAATCATTATGCCCCGCTGTTTCCCGTGGTATGATCCAATTGATCTTTTGATATGCTTCAATTTGGGGCTAAACCGCTAAAATTAGATGGAAAAACGGATGGACGGCATGGATATACTACATACATTCAATGTGGGCCCAACTGAGTTTACTTAGTACAATGGGAGCGTACTAAAAAATCAGCGGGGTAAACTAAAAAATCAGCGGGGCAAACTAGACAATCAGCAGGACAAACATGAAATTGAGCGGGGGCAAGCTAGAAAGTCAGCAGGGCAAACTAGAAAATCAGTGAGGAAAGCATGAAATTTAGCGGGGCAAACTAGATAATCAATGGGGCAAACTAGAAATTCAGCGTGGCAAGCTGGAAAATCATTATGCCCACTGTTTTCCGTGGTATGATCCACTTGATCTTTTGATATGCTTCAATTAGGGGCTCAACCCCTTATACACACACACACACACACACACACACACACACACACACACACACACGCACGTGTGTGTGTGTGTGGGAAAAGTTTTATATGGTCGAGCTCATGTGAACTACCCATGAGGTCGAGCTCATCACACGCTATCATGAAGTATGTCAAACATCTACCCCATCAGTCAGATGCACCATTCCATGGTGGGCCTAGAGCTTAAAAATTAAGTTAATCCATGGCTTTTATAGGCCACACCATGTACAAACCTTGAGAGGGGTTACTTTCCATTAAAACATTCATAATTATTTTTTGGGCCCACCGAGATGTGTTTCACAAATCCAGTCCATCTATAATGTGTGCCCCACTTGGATGAGGGGTCAGACCAGGTTTCAGACACATCCAAATTTCAGGTGGGCCCCACCAAGTAATTTTATATGTTTTAGGCATGTCTTCACATGATTTTAGATAGTATGGCTCACCTGAGTTCCGTATACGTTTGATTTTTCTGCTATCACATAATTTAAAGGGGACCCATCAAATTCACGGTGTTGATGTTCGACATACATCATGGTGGGGCCCACACAGCTCGGCCTCATGGGGAGTTCCCATGAGCTCAACCGTATAGAACCTTATTCTCTATTAACCTTGGCTACAAAAAATAAAAATGGAATTACATACATTCAATGTGGGCCCAACTGAGTTTAAAATATGTCTGTGCTGACAAGATGCTGATAAGGGGGGCCCACAAAAAGGGTTATCTTTGGTCTTTCTACTGGAAACGCAGTGAGGAAAGGGGGTGATAGCAACAGCAGTGAAAGTAACGGTCGAAAGGGAGAAGAAAAGCAAGAAGTGGAAATGGAAACGCCACAGCCGTGAAAGGAGGGGTATTTTCGTCCTGAAATTCTGACTCCGTACGAGGACGTCTAAGTGGGTACTCTAAGTTTGTATTGCTTCCAAAAACCACTGGATAAAAGGTGGGGTCTACAGTCGTAAATTTCTCGTCCAATTACGGTGGCCTCACGTAATAATCAGTACGCAATCCGCGCCGGTAGCTAGCATCTACTCGCAGACGGGGGGTCGGACACCCGATATCCAGGCACTTCAAAATTGTACACGTGGAATATCGTTACTAAAATTAAACTGTAGAAATTGTGTTATGCATCATGGATGCATTATGAATTAAAAAAATAAGCTTATTTCCTTTTCAGAGAAACGGATTGATGGTCATTTATTGGACAGTTAATGATATAAATATAGAACGGTCCAATGGTGACAAACAAGTGTCCAAGAATCAGAGGCTAGGGTTATTCAAACAATATGATTTTGGGATTATGAGTTGAAAACAGTAGGATTTCAAATCTAGACGGTTTAGCTTGTGTTAATATATGCCACGTGTACAGTTTCTGAGTGCATTCCGGATCTTGGGATTATGACTTGGAAACGGTGCCTGCGTATCAAATGTCCTATTCATCCAGATGCTTGCCACGTGTACCTCAACACCAATTTAAGGACTTGGATTCGGTGGTGACTGACGCGGATTGGCTACTGACAGGTAGAGTAGCTACCTGAGAATGCTACTGAAGTGGCGTCATCAAGTTATGTGGGCCGTACCATGATGTATGTTTTGTATTCACGCGTCCACTTATCTATCTCGAGAAATCATTTTAGCGTGAGATCCAGGGACTTAGTCACATACAAAGCTCCAGTGTACCCCACCATAAAAAACAGTGGGGAGAGTGATGCCACCGTTAAAAACTTCTAAATGCCACAAAAGTTTTTGAACAGGTTGGATTTCGAAAAATATCACCGTGGGCCCAAGGAAAGTTTCAACGGTGGGCATCAATCTTCCTGCTATTTTCTGGTCCACTAAAGCTTTGGATCTACCTCATTCTTTGGTTCATACGTTAAAATATATCTTCAAATGTACGCAGTGGATACAACACATGCATCGTAGTGGGATCCATAGTGCTTGAGACATCACTTCAGTAGCGAGTCTCGCTACTGAACCTGTGAGTATCTAATCCGCGTCCGGTGATGACCTTCGTTAACCGGATTGTCGGACATCAATTCACAGGAAACGCTACATTGGGATGCTAGGTGGGGCCCACCGTGATATTTGTGAAAATTTCATCTGTTCATCTCTTTTGAGAGATTGGGACGCAGATTGCGTCCTACCCCCGCCCGTCTCCAGCTGGGAACGGGCGGGAGGTTTGAGTGGCCACCGACGATGTATAGATCTTATTTACACCATCCCTCCATTCTTTTCATATCATTCCAAGGCATGTTAGCCCGAAAATGAACCAGATTTAATGCTCAAGTAGACCACGCCACAGGAAGGGCAGTGATAATGATTCTCACCGTTGATACTTTTTTTAGGGCCCACAGTGATGTTTATTAGCCATTCAACCTATTCATAAAGTTACATATACAAATATCAGCTCCATCTAAAACTTCTGTGCCTCCAAAAATTTTTCAACGGTAAGAGTTTAATCTCCATTGTGTAGTCCACTTGAGCCTTGTATCAGACTCAGTTTTGGGCTTATGCCCTAAAATGATAGGGAAGAATGGATAGACAGTGTGGATAAGACCCATACATCATGGTGGCCGCTCAAAGTTCTTGCCCATCTATAGCTAGAAACGGGTGGGGGGTTGGACGCAATCCGCATCCCATTTTAGGACAAAAAGAACAAAAAATGAACTGCATCCAAAACTCAAGTGGGCCACGTGTGAGGAAAATTTGGGAAAAGAAATGCTACCCTTGAAACTTTCTAGGCTTCAACTTCATGTTTAAATGCCATCTAACGCTTTTACCAAACTACGGGTGGGTGTGTATCCACTGGAGAAGACACTATATCAAAGGTACCCTAAAATGTGGATGCGTTTTTGTCCTCAAACTTAGGTAGGGCCCAACATGATGTTTGTGAGAGATCCACCCTATCCATCTGTTTTTTAAGATCATTTTAGGACATGGGCCAAAAATTAGCCAGTTCCAAGACTTATGTGGGCTGAAAACATGAGGATTGAACGTCCTTGAAATATTTGCGGGCCACAAAAGTTTTGAATATGGCTAATATTTGTTTTTTCAGTTCATCCCAATAGAAATGATGTTATGAATGAAATGGATGGCATGTAAACATCACTGTAAACCCAGGGAGATTTAAATGGTAGGAATTTTCATACTCACCTTTTCTTTTAGTGTGGCCCACTTGAGTCGTAGATCCTGCTCACTATTGGTCTCAAGTCCTAAAATGAGCCCACACAATGGATGGACAGGATAAATTTCTCACAAACATCACGGTGGGCCCCGCCTAAGTTTCTCGCGCAGAAACTTAATGCAAAGGGCTTTATCAGGAAATCCGCATCCCCTTGTTTCCTTGTATACTATTTCATCTTATTTTGACTATGTTGACGTAGTAACCTTCTGTTGGCTCCACAAATGAAGTATGTTTTATATTCACACCGTTCATGTGCATTCATTTGTTTTAGATCATTTTAGAGCATGAGCCCAATTTAAGAAGATCAACTCGAAATGTATACATATTTCTTGTTTGGTCATTTACCTATATTGTTTTTTAGTCCCTAATATGCCGATGTGAAAAACTTCTGTCGGCTCCCATGAACTTTGTGTGTTATATCCACACCGTCCATTTTTTTGTCGGACCGTTTTAGGGCATGAACCCAGTTTAAGAAAATCAACCCGAAATGCATACATATTTTATGTTTGGTCATGTACGTATTTATTCTTTCCTGACTATGTTGACATGGCAAACATCTATGGGCTCGACCATGAAGTATGTGTGTTTCTTTTTAATTCCTCACTATGCTGATGTGGCAAACTTCTGTAAGCTCCCATGAAGTATGTGTTATATCTCTACCATCCATTCATTTTATTATCGTTTCGGGGCATATGGTGCCCAATTTAAGAAAATCAACTCGAAATGCATATATATTTCTTGTTTGCATACGTATTTAATCTCTCCTAACTATGTTGACATGGCAAACATCTGTGGTCTCAACCATGAAGTATGTATTATATCCACGCTATCCATTTATTTTTTCAGACCATTTTAGGACATGAGCTCATAAATGAGTCAAATCCAAGTCTCAACTAAACCACACTACAGAAAATAGTGGTGATTGAATGACCACTATTAAAAGTTTTATAGGGCCCACCATGCCATCTAACCTATTTATAAAGTCACACACACCTATATATATGGAAAATACAACATCTGTGGTCTCGACCATTAAGTATGTATTATATCCACGCTATCCTTTTTTTTTCAGACCATTTTAGGACATGAGCTCAAAAATGAGTCAAATCCAAGTCTCAACTAAACCACACTACAGAAAATAGTAGTGATTGAATGACCACTATTAAAAGCTTTATAGGGCCCACCATGCCATCTAACCTGTTTATAAAGTCACACAGACCTATCACACCTAGATCCATAGCTCAACTGGTAGACTGAGTGGAGATACCTCGTTTCAACACTTGAGGTCTTGGTATTGATCCCTAGTGGGGGTGGCTAACATGGAGTGTGTGTACTGACATGGGTGTGTATTAACAAGCGAACCAAAAATAAAAATAAAAATACAAATATTATATTGTAGACACCCTATCTAAAATAAGGATAAGCCATTCTTTGAGCTTCAACTTAACTTTAATAAATTATCTTACACTAATTTAGAAATTATTGAAAATCCAAACGGGTCGAACTGCGAGTATACTTGGCACGTCCCACAGACAACTAAAGAACCCAATTAGCTAGCTTAAAATCTAGTAACGATTCATTCACGGTCGTGCATCTGAACTCTAGAGCCTCAGAAACTCTTTGTGCATAACACTTGATGTACGAAAAATAATAAGATGAACTCTCTATCCAAGGATCACTCTCTGTACTACTTAATCTTCCCAAATAATGTTGTGTTAAGACATGAGAAGTCATATCTTTAAGATTGAGAAAAGTATAGTCATCCTTATACACAAAGTAGCCATGGTATTATTGAGAGAAAAATTTGACCAATCAAGATGATTCATGCTTCATTGGAAAAGTGTTCAAATGATTCTCCTAACGAACTTAAGTTTCCTCCAATCCAGGTTATTATTAGGAAGATCCAGCCCTTTTAGCAAGACCACGCATTGCTAAGCAGCCAAAATTGTAAAAACTATGGCTGTACTTTAGATTAATCAACCGTGATCTAATTGAAGTAATTTCAGTTCAATTGAAAAGCTCATCAAGTGACATTTCCAATGAGCCTAAGATCATCCAAAAAAGACAATTGGTCAAATTACAAGCAAGTGATTTTATATACTGAAGTCGTACTTTTGACAAGTCAAACGGGGTCTGATTGAAATGATTCTAGTCTTTTTAATAAGCTTATCTGGTTATCTTTCCAACAAGACTAAGATGACCGAAAATGAACGGACAACGAACAAGATACAACCATTTAAACAAGATCTAGAAAAAACAAAAACTAATCATTATGTTTCATATATATAATTTTACGATTTAAATGACGGGTGCCCGCAACAAAACTCAATGAGTTACGGCTACCAACGCTTATATTAGGAACCCGTTACCAAGGGAAGAGATGGAAGGAAAACGAGGCCAAGAAAGAAAAGTGAGATAGAGATGAAGAAAGGAAAGTGAGAAAGAAACAGAGAGTGAAATTAAAAAGGAGAGAGAGAGAGAGAGAGAGAGAGAGAGAGAGAGAGAGATAGGAAAATACAAAAAGGGTCTGAGGGTTGGAGTTTACCTGGAGGTCTTGCCGAAGGTACCTTAAAGATTTTCAACATGCAGATATGCTACCCGACATATGAGACAAAAAAGCCTATTAAAGAAGTTATTGTAGCTAAGAGTTTTTCTACCTCTATTTAACTCACATTTCATTTCACACATTCTAAGTGCATCAACTATATTCATATTTCTTTCTATTTTATTTTGCATTATTTTCCCTCTTCAATTTTCTCATACTTTATTTTCCTGCCCAGGATCTTAAATCCTATGAAGAAAGGCTAGTTGGCATTTCATTTTACTCATTGCATTTTTACTTTATTTGCCTACTTAGGTCACTTGGCTCTGTGATGTAAGGATAAATACTTTTTTCTTATTTTCGCTTACCCGACTTTATAAGTTATCCGAAGCACGACTAAATATAAAAATATCAAAATTCTGTTGAATCTCCTAAAACTACAAAATCTTGTGAAGTAGAGACCGTACATTGTGCGAGCAAAAAATGGTGCTCAATCCTTTCCTTTTCCGTCACTGAGGCGCTTACTCAGAATTTACGGTCGCAAACCAACCGTGGGAGTCACTTTGAGTTAGGAAATCTTAAGATTCCCAAACCCCTAAGCGATTTTACGGTTGTTAGCCGACCGTAGATTTTAAGCTTCATTTAATTAGTGGGGACTCTGAATCAAATGTATTTTTTTACACCCGAGTCAATAACATACTTTGGCTACACTAACAAATCAATACTAAGGCAAAGGAAGTAAGGGTACCGTCGTGCTTGTATGGGAGGAGACGTTCACAGAATGCTGACTCCGCTAGGGAACTACTAGTCACTAGTTTAGGCCACAGTTTACATCAATTGGCCAATACCTGTGGCAATACAATATTACCTAGCCTGGTAATGAGAACATCTTGTGCGACATGCTCACCATCTAAAGGGCACTTGGTGAGGGACCCATTTGTACGTTAACTGGTCAGGCTAATACCCTACCAAACCCAACAGCATGAACCTTTTATAATCCTGATATGCTCAACTACCCAAAGGGTACGGTAGAGGTTCGAAGAGGTACCGGTTAGGTTTTTGAGACTTTTCAACCCAAGGGTCTTGATTTCCCTACCTATTTATACTTTAGGAATTTTCAACCCAGAAGACTTAATCCCCCCACCTATTTTCTTGTGTTCCAAATACTATTTTGATGGTGTATAATTTTAATAATTTCATGGACCAAATATTTCAAAAAAAAATAAATAAATAACATTTCATGATTGTTATTCCTCGATTGAATCTATGATACATGGTGTACATAATTTATAAAATAAAATTTCTAATCAGTGTAAATCGTTCATACACAAATCAAAATCCCATAAAGAAAAATAAAATGCAACATAATCCATTAGATTGAAGAGTCTAAAAACAATTCTCTATGAATTTAAAATTTTCGTAATAGAAAAAAACTAAATACTATTTTTTTTTCTTTTTTTATTATCAATGCATGGTTAAGAATTATCCAAATTTAACGTTGAATTAAAGTATGTTACTTAAAATAAAGACAACTAAACAAATAATAAAATCCAAATGACATAATTAAAAATTTGGTATATAAACACAAATAGAAAAAATCAAACTGATAAATCATTATAACTAATATGACTAAATAAATAAATACGATATTGAATCATTCATATAAAAATAAAAGAAATTTTAAAGGCAATCAAATGAACTTAATTCTAAAAAATAAATAAACAAACAAATAAATAATTTAAATAAATAAATAAAATATAATTAAGAGAAAACTCATTTTATAAAAGAAAAACTCTTCTTCTTCTTTTTTCTTCTCTCATCCTTTTTCTCTTTCCTCTTATTTTTCTTTTCTTTTCTTCTTCTCTCTCTTTTATAAGCTACTTTCATATGTAGCACATGTGAAATAGGCACCTCTTATGATTCCTTTTTCATATGTTACATTTTTCATTCCATTTAGATCACATGCTCCACATGGCTTTGTTTTTCATGAACATGTTGTGCACTACACGTGTGCCATATGTGTGCCACGATGTGTAGACATGAGGTGTATGCATATGGTGCATGCATGCCACATGTGTGAAAGGTATGTGCATGTGATGGTTATACATGGTGTGTTAGCTATGATGCATGCATGGACGGATGGATGTACAAATAGATGGATGGATAAATATACAGTTAGATGGGCTCGTGTGTGATCAAGAGCTAGATTTTATGATATATATGTTGATTGGTGGTGAGATGGATGGGTAGTATGAGGATGGGTTAAACAAAAATGGTGATGAATGGTCATTTTTAAAAGAAGTGGTGTGCACATCTTTAGTATGGACCCCATGTTAGGTATGTGGTCAAATGAAGTGGTAGGATTATAGGTGGCCATACAACTTAGCAAGATGGAGTGTCAATTTGGTGGTGGGATGTATGGATGGGTGGATGTTCTAAGTAGAGGTGGGCATTAAACCGAGTCGAGTCGAGGTGGGGCTAAGCTCGGCTTGGCTTGTCCATGATGTACTCGAGTTTGAGCACGGCCTCGAGCTCAACATTGAAGCTTGGCTTGTTTGTCAAAGCTGTCGAGTCGAGTTCGATTTGAGCTAGTGGTTCGAGTCAAGTTGAGTTTACATCGAGTCAAGCTCGAGCTTGTTGGGTGAGAGAGTAATGGATTCTGTTCTTGATCCTCCTCCATTGATGAAAAATTCAAAAATCTTAAGAGAATCAAAGCAAAACCCGATTAAAAAAAAAAACAAACAAAGCTTCGATTCGAATGAGGAAACCTGTAAGAACCGATCTGTTCTTGATCTTCTTCCACTAGCAGAAATCCAAGTAGTAGAAAAGCAACAGAGCAGAACACAAATCAGAAATCTAAGTAAAGAGCTTTAGCCGATCAGATCATTGGATTTCCTTGAAGCTCTAAAAAATCTAAGAAGAACTCATCTCGGATTTTTTGGGTTTCTCGCCCAAGAAGTATATCTCAAGAGATTGAAATCATACTATTGTGGAGCTGAAATGAAAACCGGTGGTGGTGGTCCGGTGGGCGTGTGGCTAGCAGTGGGTAGAGAAAGAGAAGAAAGGGAAAAGGAAAGGGGGTGTGTGCGGTCGGGTAGAGACTCTAGGGTTTATTTTTTTTATTTTTATTTTTTTAAAAGTTTAAACTTAAAACTTATATATATATATATATATATATATATATATATATATATATATATATAGATATATATTAATATAATATATAATATTTAATATTTAATATATTTATTAATCAGGCTAAGTCGAGCTCGAGTTCGAGCTTTGAGTCCAGTCGAGTCAAGTTGAAATGCCCCCTGGTCAAACTTGGCTTGAACTCAACTCGAGCTTCAAATAATTAGCTTGGCTCGGCTTGAATTGGCCATTCAAGCTGAGTCAATCCAAGCTGACTCAAGCCGAGTCGAGCGAGTTTTTCGAGCTAGCTCGACTTGTGAACAACTAGCCCTAGTTCTAAGCATGTAGATGGTTAGATGGGTGTATCATTGGATGGATGGTCAGATGCATGGTTGAATTTATTAATTAATGGAAGGTTGGATTTGGATTTGTTTAAATCAACAGTTAAGATTGGATATGTTGATCATGTAAATCAATGGTCATATGGGATTAGTTTGGTCTGTCGATCAATGGTTAAAATTGGATGGTCAAAATTAATTTAGGTTATTATTTCCTAGTTCGTTTCCAACAGGATTTTCCTAAAAATTTAGGATCTATTTTCAAATTTCTTGTTTGACAAAAACAAAACAACAAAACAAATATATATATATATATATATATATATATATATAGAGAGAGAGAGAGAGAGAGAGAGAGAGAGAGAGAGAGAGAGAGAGAGAGAGAATCCACAAAACCCAAAATAGAATAAAACCTACCAAAACCAACAACATTAAAAATAAACATCAAAATCAAAATACCCAAAAATTAGAAAACTTTTCAAAAACCACATGAATAAAGTGCCAGACTCATATAAAGAGTTGCATGAAGCTGATATCGACATTTATGACTTTAATATAGAACTAGACTTCAAACTTATGCATTTGGAAGAAGTCCAGGATGAGGGAAATGATGACCCGACTCCCGAACTTGAGGATCTCCTCAATAAGTTCGATTCAAAAGTCAACGTTGCACTTGATGATTTTGAGGTGGGCAACCTTAGAACCACCAAGAATCCTAGGGAAGTACGCATTGGAAAATATTTGTCTCCAAGTGACAGGAAGAGGATAATCGAGTGTTCATTGATGTCACCAAGTTCTGTGGGTCCCATCATGAGGTATGAGTTATATCCAAACAGTCTGTCCACTTGGTGACCTTATAGTAAGGCTTGAGCCGTAAAGTAAGAATGATCCAAAAATCAAGTGGACCACACTGTATTTTACAGGGGAGGATTGAACGCCTGTCATTTAAACCCTTTTAGGGGTCACAAAAATTTTAGATCAATATAATATTTGTTTTTTCTCTTCATCCAAGTCCGTGTGACCTTATGAATAGATTGGATGGAAGTATGAGTTACGGTGGTCCTACGAATGTTTTACCGGTGAGAATAATTATCCTATTTGTGGTGTGATCCAATTGAACCTTGGAAATTACTCATTTTTTAGATAAAGATCTAAAATAATCTCATTGAATGGAAGAACAGTGTAGATATGATAAATACATCATTATGGGTCGACGTAACTTTGATCTCCTTTGAGTAGTCATTTGTACAACTCAGATCTCGAGGACCGTCATCGCTCCTCTTCGCACAACATGTACTCACACCGGCTAGTTTGTTGGTGTGTGTAGAGGTGTACACGAGTCGATCTTGGCACAGCTCAACTCGGCCCAACCATTAGTTGAACCCAGCTCGAACTCGGCTCGGTCGTCGAACTTGACTGGCCAGCTCGGCTGAATTTGGTCAGCAGCTGGGGCCAGTTCAAGCCTAGTTCGCCTATGTAGCATTTTCACAAATACATAGACTGCACCTTCAAATTCTCACTGCATGTAAAACTACAGCAACGGTTTCATAGGTTTTCAACAAATGGCTTGTAAGCAACATCAAAATCAAGAATAAAATATATTTGTTTCATATACATACCTTCGTTGCCACTAGCCGACACTTTGTTGAGTTATTTCATTAAACACTTGGTGAGCAACATCAATATTAAAGTAATCGAGTCACTGAACTAGTTCGATCCGAGTGGGTGTTCGAGTCAAGCTCGAGCAAGCTCGAACTCGGTTCGAAATTTTTTCGAGTTAAAAAAATCAACTTGACTCGACTCAAACTCAATTTTGAACTGAACTGAATTGAGCTTTTTCGAGTTAAGTCGAGCGAGCTAACCGAGCTAAGTCGGTTCGTGTACAGCCCTAGGTGCGTGGTACACCAGCCAATCCGCTTCCATATCATTGGTACGTGGCACGCCACTGTAACGAGGATTGGCTAGTGGAAAAGCTATGTGGGCTCCCACCGTTATTTTGGCAGCTTATTTTATAAGACGAGGATAAAAATGAGGCAGATAAAAGCTCATAGAGGCCACATTTATCGCTTAGACGATTGAAACTTATTGGAGCCCACGCAATGTATTTTTGCCATGCAATCTGTTCACAAATTCACCTGACCCTAGGCTAAATATAGGCTTATCCAGAACTTTCGTGCCCCATGTTAAGTTTTGAACCGTACTCATTCAATTCTCACTGTTTCCCGTGGTTTGGTGATGTGGTCTACCTTTACTTTGGATCTGCCTCACTTATCAGATCATGCACTGAAATGAACCGGTGAAACGTATGGACGCAACGGTATGGATAAAACACACATCATGGTGGGCCACGGAGCCTATCCAGCAACTAGTTGGCTGATGGAGGGGTCACCAGCAAATCCATGTCCGTACCATCGAGGGCGAACCATTTTCGAAATTTCTCGTCCAAAGGACCACCTAACCTTTCGTTTTATGGCCTACAAATAGACGGTTAGGAAGAGAGATACAGCAACCGTCAACGTTAAACTGAAAAGAATCCAAATATTTCAGTTGGATCATCTGTTCCAGGGTCATGGTCCATTGACGGTGGGGCCCAAGAGACCAATGCATCGGATTACCGATCTTCGGAAATTACTCCGATCGGCTAATTCTAGCCATTTGATCAGTGGCCTTCAAACTGAAGGTACCGGATAGAAACCAATAATATATGGTCAGATCCAACGGTTATTATCTCCGAACATGGACATCCACGGTTGTTCTCATCGGATGAACGTCCCTAATTCCATACATGTCGAGCCACGTGGATGGCAGTGGGAGGATCGTCTATCGTATCTTCTCTCAAGCCTAACAGTCACGTCATGCTTGGAGTATAGCCACGTTGCATGACACGTGTCACAATAGAGTGGATTTAAATACACCGCAACCTGACTACGCTACACGTGCACGTCTGCGCGACTGAGCAGCGCACTGCACGGCGGACGCGGATTTCCTGCGTAAGGATGCTGGGTGAGGCCACCACCATGTTCGTGGGAAATATACTCCGTTCAACCGTTTGGCGAGGATCCAAAACTAAAGTGGACCACACCAGACGGAAAATTGAGAAAAGAAATACCTACCATTGAAACCTTCTTGGCCTCCACCTTGACGTTTTTATGCCATCTAAACCGTTTATAAGTTCATGGGGATGAAGTGAAAATACAAAATAAAATAGCCTGAAACGAAGCTTTTATGTTCGTAAGAATGTTTCAACGGTTCTCACCGAATCTCCACTGTTTCCTCTCGTGTGGCCCACTTGAATCTTGTATCCACCTCATTTTTTTCTTTTGTACTAAAATGTGCTCACAAAACGGATAAACGGAGTATATTTCCCACAAACATGTGGTAGGCCCACCCAGCAACCTTGCGCAGGAACTTCCTTTCGCAGGAAATCCGTCCCCTGCACGGCCGTCTGCCTTCCAAAAACAGCTCTTCTACGTGACGTAAATATCAATATCGCGTGATACGAACGTACGTCGCGGAGGCACAGGGCCCGGTGACTTTGGTACGGCCGGTTCTTGACCCAAAACGGTGCACTTAGAACGACACCCACCATTGAAACTTTCTTAATACCCACCTTAATGTTTATTTGAGATCCGACCTGTTCGTAAGTTAACACTACCAGCTTGATTGAAAACTTTTAATGGTAGTCCTCACTCTCTCCACTGTTTTACCCTTGGGAAGTTTTTAATGGTAGGCCTTACTCTCTCCACTGTTTTCTATGGTGGGTTCATTAGAGTTTTGACTTATTCTCTGTATCATACTTTAAAATGGTCTGTCTAAATAAATGGGCGGTGTGATACGGAACATATATCGTGATGAGACTCCAAGAAAACGGTGACTTCACCTGAGTAGCGACTCTTGCTACTCACCTGTGAGTCGCTGATCGGCGTCAGAGCCCACACAAGGGACGTGGATTAGCTGCATGTGTTGTATCCATGTTGTCCATCCATTTTAAAATATTATTTTAGGGCATTATACAAATAATGAGGCAGGTAAAAATCTACGGTGGACTCCCACAAAAACAATGGTGGAGAGTGATTTCCACCGTTGAAACTATCCTAAGGTGAGCCATGACGTTTATTTGAAATCCAACCAATTCAAAAGAGAAAAAAGACGGGAGAAGGGAAAACACAAATATAAGCTTGACCTAAAACTTTTCTAGCTTTTAGAAGTTTTTAATAATCGCGTTACTGTCCTCACTGTTTTCTCTGCAGGAGCCTACTAGTCCACTGGGGCTTTGGACTTAACTCTTTCTTTGGATCTTGCTGGATCTCTCCGAATGTATGGACTGAGCATACCTCGTGATGGAGCCCACTTCAGTAGCGAGTCTCGCTACTCAACCTGTCAGTAGCTAATACGCGCCCCCTGACCTTGTCAGGCGTCTCTAGTTGGGTCTTGGCTATTGTTCGTTTTTAACCGTCCAATAAACGTCCAGCGATCTAAGATAATCAAATAAGCGTAGATTTCAGTTCATAATACATCTAAACCGGAGCCTATAATCTGGACGGTTCAGTTCGAACCATGCAATTTCAGTTTCTAACTGCCTGTGTATCATCCATCACAGTCCGCCTGAGTATCATAGTATTTCTCCAAATAATTACTCTTCTTTCTTCCCATCAGTGCAACTCTTCCCGCCCGAAACCCTTCGTCTTCTTCTTCAAACACCAGAAAATGTCCTCCAAACCGCCCGATATTACCGCCGATGTCCCTCCCTCCGTTCTGGATTTCCGAGAGTACGACAACGACGCATGGTACGGTGTCCGTCTCGTCCTGGAGGGCGAGACGCTGACGGTGAAGTTCTTAGACTTCGGAGACGAGTCCGACAAGCGATTGGGGCCGTCCGATTTCGAGGACCAGAAAGCGTTGGACGATTTCGCGGAACGGTTTCGGCCGACATCTGTACAGTTACAGGACGGGGAGTGCCGGAGAGTGATCGAAGGGAAGACCGTCTGCGCTTCGCACACGTTCGGAGATGACGACGTTAGGTTCTACGACGCCGTCGTTGAAACGGCGAGTTTTCCGTTTCTTCTTCTTCTTCTTTTTTTTTAATTTTTTTTTTAATTTTTGGAAATTTGAATTTCTGAAATGACAGCCGCTTTTTTCGGTCGCGGGTTCATGCGGCCCTAAGATCTGTGGGGCCACTGTGATGTATGTGTTATATCCACTCCGTCCATTTGTTTCATTAGCTCATTTCGCACGGGGCAGATTCAAAGCTCACGTGACTACATCACCGGAAAGAGGATGCGGATTTCATTCGCAAGGATGCTGGGTGGGGCCCACCGCCATGTTTGTGGGAAATCTACCCCGTTCATCCGTTTGGCGAGCTCATGTTAGGAAAAGCGAGTAAAAATGAGGTGGATCCAAAACTCGAGTGGGCTACACGAGAGGGAAAATTGGGGAAAGAAATAATTACCGTTGAAATCATCTTAGGCTCTACCTTGATGTTTATATGCCATCCAAACCGTTTATAAGGTCATTACCAAAGGACGAAGTGAAAATACATAAAAACACAGGGCTTTTATATGTTTCAACGGTTCTCACTGAATCCCCACTGTTTCCTCTCGTGTGGCCCACTTGAGTTTTGTATCCACCTCATTTTTGGTCGAATAGCCTAAAATGAACTCGCAAAGCGGATGAACGGAGTAGATTTCTCACAAACATGGCGGTGGGCCCCACCCAGCATCCCTGCCCAGGAACTTTATGCGAAAGCCTTCCGCGGAAATCCGCGTCCCAGGAAAGAGTCGGATATAAAGACGCCCACCGTTGAAACTGTCGTAAGGGCCCACCGTGATTTTTATATACAATCCAATTCATTGGTAAGATGATTCTGATCTGGATGAAGGGAAAACAACACATGTGTAAGCTCGATTCAAAACCTATGTGGCCTCAAAGAAGCTTTTAATGGTGGGCGTTCAATTCTCACTGTTGGTGGGGTCCACTTGAGCTTTGTATCTTCCCCATGGGCGCGGGATCACCAGCAACCTAGCTGGTGTCAAAGCTCTGTGGGCCACACCATGATGTATGTGTTTTATCCACGCCGTCCGTCCATTTTGCCCGCTCATTTTAGGGGAAACGGATTGACTACTCCCCCCTGACACCGGCTCCGGTGGCTGGTGGTCGGTGCTCTGTGGGCCCCACCATGATGTATGTGTTTCATCCATTCCGTTCATCCATTTGTATAGATCATTTTATTGCTTGATCCCAAAAATGAGAGGGATATAAATCTCAGGTGGACCACACCACATGAAAACAATAGTGATTGGACATCAACCATTAAAATCCTCCTAAGGCCCACTATACTGTTTATTTGACATCCAATCTGTTGATTAGGTCACACAGGCCCAGATGAAGAGAAAAAACAAATTTCAGCTTGATCCAAAACTTTTATGGCCCCTAAAATATTTTTAATGGTCCACCCTCACTCAACACTGCTTCCTGTAATGTGGTCCACTTGAGATTTGGATATATCTCATTTTTGGACTCATACCATAAAATGATCTGTAAAAACATATAAATGGCATGGACGAAACACATATATCATGGTGGGGCCCACATAGCACTAACCACTAGCCATTGGCTGGTGTCAGTGGGAGTAGCCAATCCGTCCCTAAAAATAGGGACGGATTGGCTACTCCCCCTGCCACCAGCCCCGTGGCTGGTGTCCGGTGATCTGTGGGCCCCATCGTGATGTATGTATTTCATCCATGCTGTTCATCCATTTTTACAGATCATTTTAAGGCTTGTTCAAAAATATTAAAAGGATAAAAATCTCAGGTGGACCACACCACAGGAAAACAATAATGATTAGATATCCTCCATTAAAATTCTCCTAAGGCCCACTATACTGTTTATTCAACATCCAATCTGTTGATTAGGTCATACAGACCCAGATGCAGGGAAAAAACAAAGATCAGTTTGATCCAAAACTTTTATGACCCCCAAAAAGTTTTTAATGGTCAATGTTCATTCAACACTGTTTCATATAATGTGATCCACTTGAGATTGGGATATATCTCATTTTTGGTCTCATATCATAAAATGATCTACAAAAATAGATGGACGGCATGGATGAAACACATACATCATGATGGAGCCCACACAGCACCGACCACCAGCCATTGGTTGGTGGCAGGGGGAGTAGCCGATCCGATTCCGCACAAAATTAGGTAGATTCAAAGCTCAAGTGGACCACACCATATGTTACAGTGGGACTGAACGCTTAGCATTGAAAACTTCTTGGGGCCACGAAATTTTTGGATCAAGCTTATATCTATGTTTTCCCCTCATCCTACCTAATCAACGCTTTGGATTAAACATTACAGTGGGCCCTAGGATGTTTTTAATGGTGGGAATTCAATCACCATTGTTTCATGGAATGTTGTTGTCACGCCCCAAAATTCGGGTACCCGAATAGGGTGTCTAGGATCCGAATTCGAGACCCGTGACATATATATTAAAAAATAAAAATAATAAAAATAAAAAGATAAAGTATGTCCATTTCATATGCATTTCATTTTTTTCCCACCATGGCCCAAAACTTTAAAATCCAAACACAAACTAAGATAACTAATTACATAATTTATTATTTCATCGATGCATACTTATTTAACTTAACTTGAAATAAGAAAATCAAATCAAACATTACTACATTTAGAGTTCTAAAATAAAATAAAATTTATCCTATGTAGAATGACATGTCATGTGCATCCAACCATGTTCCATGCTCCACTACTAATAGTAGTACCCTGCATCTTCGAAATATTCATAACCTGAAACGGTTAAAATATAATGAGTTGACAACTCCATAGGATCACATCAATCCCGAGTTGAAAATCTCACAAATATTACTAAATTTAATCTCGACATATTAATCAAAATAAGACGAACATTGGATGTAAAATCATAGTAAATAATTTAACATTCATGATTATGAAATGAATAAATTATTTAACATAACTTTTCTAAAAATACTAAGATTTGGAGTGGGCAAAACACTCATGTGTGTTGATCCTTTTAGGGGATGACCCACGGCAGAGCACCGGTGTTGATCCTTTCAGGGTATGACCCTCGGTAGAGCACCGGTATAACCTTTTAGGGACAAAAGCCCAGGGCAGTGCACCCGTGTGTACTAATCCTTTTAGGGAATCACCCAGGGCAGAGCACTCGTGCCGATCCTTTTGGGAATGACCCTGGGCAGAGCACCTGTGTCGTGCTGATCATTTCGGAAATGACCCTAGGCAGAGCACCCGTGCCGATCCTTTTGGGAATGACCCTGGGCAGAGCACCTGTGTCGTGCTGATCATTTCGGAAATGACCCTGGGCAGAGCACCCGTATGAATCATTGCATAAAACAAATAATTATTCACATAAGATGCATCTAACTTACAAGGAAACATTGTAACAAATAATATCAGAGCATCTGTAAGAATCATTGCATTAAAAAAATAATTGATCATATAAATATTCATCATCCCACTAGATAATATCAAATGCAAAGAAAATAATAATAATAATAATAATAATAATAATAATAATAATATTTGCATTGGTTCAGTAGTCACATAAAGAATATTCTTCAATAGGGAATTCCTTATGAATATTTCAATATCTAGATTATATAAGGCAATTTCTTATGAATTTTTCAAATAGGGAATGATCACCTACCTGTTATAGAAAAATTGCATGATGGGAGGAAAATAATCTGAAGCGATGCTGATTTCTATGTGTACTAGCTTGGATTGATCGACTCTAAACTCGATGTTGAACCCTCACGAATACTCTCTCTTCCCCTAATCTCTCTTTTTCTTATCGCAATCTTTCTTTTATGATTTTTTTTCTCTCGTTTCCTCTAGATAGCATGAGAAAATGAGATATAAAAAATAATGCCAGGTGAGTTAGTGGGTTGGGAGTTTAATGAACGGTTTAGATTTAGGACTGGTCTCACCATGATGATAGCAATCATGGTGGATGGGTTCCCATCTGCAACCATACCACGAAGTAGTGGGAAGAGAGGGAGTCGTGGAGGAGAGGGGTTGCTTTGTGGGTGACGTGCGTCAGCACGTCACTTTGCATCTTTTTTTTTTGTTTTTTTTGAAGAGTGGGCCCCACGGCTATGATGTGATAAATCCACACCGTTCATCAGTTTTGCCTGACAGGGTTAGGGCATGAGCCAAAAAATGAGGGTCATCCAAAGCTTATGTGGGCCACATCATATGTAACGGCGGTTTAATGGTGGAACCCACCGTTTAAAAGAAACAGGGTATTACATTCTACCCACCTTAACAAAATTTCGTCCTTGAAATTTATATACCTAAAAGAGGTTAGGATACTTTTCTCGAATTTCTTGTTCTCGCTCCCACGATGCTTCTTCCTCGCTGTGATGACTCCACTGTACCTTCACAAGTGGTATAATCTTCGTCCGAAGTACTTGCTCCTTACGATCGAGAATGCGCACAGGTTGCTCTTCATATGTGACATTTTCTTGAATCTCTAGCGGCTCCCATTCGATGACATGAGAATTGTCCGGCTTGTACTTTCGAAGCATGGAGACGTGAAATATATTGTGGATATTGGATAACTGAGGTGGTAGGGCTAGCTTGTATGCTACCATTCCTACTCTTTGTAGGATCTCAAAAGGTTCGATAAAACGTGGCGTGAGTTTCCCTTTCTTTCCAAAACGCATAACTCCTTTCATTGGGGAAACTTTTATGAACATATGATCTCCCACGCAAAACTCAAGTCTCTGCGTCGATTATCTGCATAGCTCTTTTGGCGACTCTGGGCGGCGCGCATACGTTCTCGAATGATGTCAATCTTCTTGGAGGTCTCTTGAATAAGTTCTGGTCCCAACAATGTCCTTTCTCCTACTTCGGTCCAACAGCTTGGTGATCTGCAGGGTCTTCCGTATAAAGCTTCAAATGGTGTCATACCAATGCTGGCTTGGTAGCTATTATTATATGCGAATTCCACCAGCGGCAGATGATCGTCCCAATTACCCTTGAAGTCGAGAATGCAGCTGCGTAACATATCTTCTAAAATCTGGTTCGTCCTTTCTGTTTGTCCATCAGTCTGCGGGTGAAATGTTATGCTGCAATCGAGAGTAGTTCCCAAAGCTTCCTATAAACTTGCCCAAAACCACGATTTAAACCTGGGATCTCAGTCAGAGACGATGGATACTGGAGTATCATGAAGTCGGACGATCTCTTTAATATAAATTGTACTCAACTCCACTGCAGATGTAGAAATCTTTATTGGGATGAAGTGTGCGGATTTGGTTAACCTGTCCACGATCACCCATACAGTGTCATGGTGTCGACCTGTCTTTGGAAATCCAACTACGAAATCCATGGATATATGCTCCCATTTCCACTTAGGGACCGATAACGGCTGCAAGAGTCCTGGTGGTCTTCGATGGTCTGCCTTCACTTGTTGACATGTCGCACATTTAGATACGTACTCAGCGATTTTCCGCTTCATGTTGTTCCACCAATATTGGCGCTTAACATCGTGGTACATTTTAGTCTCCCCTGGATGGATAGTGAATCTTGATCTATGAGCCTCGTCCAAAATCTCTTGCTTCAAGTCAGGTTTGTTTGGAACACATAGCCTTCCACGAAACCTAATTCCTTCATCAGTGCCAATTCGTCATTCTGCATTCTCCTTCCCTATTCCTTCTGCTCCTTTTTCTTGTAGCCAAACGTCTTCCTTCTGAGCTTCTAGAATACGCCGAATCTAAGAGAAAAGTTTATCATGATCGAATATCAATTATAAAGATTAATAAGTTAAACTTAACTATTAAACTTAAGAAAATAAAAATAAAATTACACACTAGGGCAGGCTGTGCTATTAAGTTACTTAGATGCGTCTGAGGTTCTTCAAGCTGGAGTTGCAGATCGAAATCCTTGATAACATTTAGCATCTCCCACTCTTTGATCATTAGGTTGGCCACAAGTCTTTGTGTCTTTCTGCTTAGGGCATTGGCCACAACGTTTGCTTTTCCTGGGTGATATGAAATATCGAAATGGTAGTCTTTCAAAAATTTCATCCATCTTCTCTAACACATATTCAATTCATTCTGATTAAAGAGATACTTTAAACTCTTATGGTCTGAATATAAGTCGAATTGTTCCCCATATAGGTAATGCCTCCAAATTTTTAAAGCAAAAACCAGTGCTGTTAATTCCAGATCATGCGTCGGGTAATTTCGTTTATGAGTCTTTAACTATCGTGAAGCGAATGCGATAGCTTTGCCTCCTTGCATAAGAACACATCCTAATCTCTGATATGACGCATCGGTATAAACAATAAATCTTTCTCCTTCGGTCGGTAAGGCCAGAACTGGGGCTGATGTCAACCGCTTCTTCAGTTCGGTAAATGCTTGCTCACAATCTTGATCCCACTTAAAGTTTGTATTCTTCTTAGTTAGATTAGTTAGAGGTCTTGATATATTAGAAAATCCTTCAATAAATCTTCGATAGTAACCAGCAAGGCCGAGAAAACTTCGCACTTCTGACACATTCGAGAGCTGCTCCCATTCTAATATTGCTTCAATTTTAGCTGGGTCCACAGATATCCCTTTCTCTGACACCACATGCCCCAAGAATTTTACTTCATGCTTCCAGAAGTCACATTTCGATGACTTGTCATATAATTGATTTTCCTTTAACGTTTGTAGAGCGGTCCTGAAATGTTCCTCATGCTCCTCATGAGTCTTGGAGTATATAAGAATATCATCGATGAATACAATAATGAATCGATCTAAATAAGGTTTGAATACCCGATTCATAAGATCCATAAATACTGCTGGAGCATTTGTCAATCCAAATGGCATTACCAAGAACTCATAGTGCCCGTAACGAGTCCTAAAAGCTGTTTTGGGCACGTCTTCATCCTTTATTCTCAATTGATGGTAACCTGACCTCAAATCTATTTTAGAAAAGAACCTTGCTCCCTTAAGCTGGTCAAATAAATCTTCAATCCTAGGAAGAGGATATTTGTTCTTGATTGTTACTTTATTCAACTGATGATAATCAATACATAATCTCATAGTTTCATCCTTCTTCCTTACAAATAAGACCGGTGCTCCCCAAGGCGACCTACTTGTTCTAATGAAACCCTGATCTAGCAACTGTTGGATTTAATCCTTTAATTCTTTTAATTCTACAGGAGCCATGCGATAAGGTGTTCTAGAGATGGGTGCAGTTCCTGGTATTAGATCGATACCGAAGTCCACATCTCTCTTTGGAGGTAACCTTGAAATGTCCTGAAAAACTTCTGGAAACTCCTTAACCACGGGTATCTGTTCAATCCCTTCTTCTGATTGCTCGATTCCCACAATAGCCAACAAACCAATTGGCGCTTTCCTTCTTCGTGTCCCATAAAATTTCAGTGGAGATCGTCCTTCTATATTCAACGCAATCGTCTTCCTGAAACAATCTATCTTGGCACGATACTGGGACAACCAATCCATTCCTAAGATGACATCGTATTCCCTCATAGGCATAATTATGAGATTTGCTAGTAGTATTTTATTTTCAATTATGATGAGGTATTCTTCACATATTTGCTCTAAATTCATGGACTTACCGAGAGGGGTTACTACGATAATTTTCTTATCTAATCGTACGGGTGATATACCAAGTGAGCATACGAAGAAATAAGATATAAATGAGTGTGTAGCTCCTGAATCGAATAATGCTCTGGCAAGAGATGTGTAAGCCAAGATAGTACCTTCCACCACATCATTAGTAGCTTCAGCACCATGTTGAGGAGTGATATCTGCAAGTTGTGATGGGTCCTCATAAGCAGAAGCAGTAGTCTCATACATTTGTGCAGCATCATCTTGAGGTGGCGTTGGATCATCATAGCTTCGATTTGGATCCTCATACTCCTGAAGTTGGGCTGGATCATTTGTGAATGAAGATAGAGCGTAAACACGTCCTTGAGCTTGAGGTTGGGGCGCCTGACTTTCTGGCCTCAGTTGTTGATATTGGGGAGGCTTGACATGTTGTTGCGATTGTTGAGGTGGTCTCGGATAAGCTTTAGGGGGTCCAGGCGGCTGGTATCGTGGATGTAGCTGTACAGGCCTCTGAGAGTAAGGTTGTGCCGGTCTCGCAGTTGACTGAATCATCTGAGGGGGTGGCGGAGGTCGTTGATACGATGTAGACGGTGCATAATGAAGAGGTGGCCTGTAAAACGATCGTGGCGGTCCTTGATTCCCTGGATATTGATGACGAGGTGGTAGAAGACAATGGCGGGCAGGATGACCCACCTTTCCACAGTTATGGCAAGTCCCAGTGAATTGCGTTGAAAGTTGCATAGTGGCATGACTGGGTATTGATGTTGGAATCATCTTCTGCCGCTTAGTTACTTCATGTTGTGTGAGATATGAATGGAGCGTGGTCCTGGCTCCACTCCTTATGTCCTTCCTCGGCTCGCGGTTCTTCCAATGCTCATCAAAGTCCTTTTCTATTGCGCTAGCGCGTTCCAGTGCTTCTGCATACGTTTTAATAAGAAATGGCGCCAGTCGAGTACGAATAGAAGGTTTCAGTCCCTCAACAAACTTCTGCCCTTTACGAAGCTCATCCGGTATGAGAAATGTCGCAAATCGTGCCAACTCTGTAAACTTTGCATCATATTGGCGCACCGTCATATTTTCTTGTTCTAATTTTATGAATTCTGTAACCTTTTGAGTACGCACATAAGCTGGAAAATATTTATTTTCAAATTTTGTGCAGAATTGGTCCCATGTCCACCTTTCTATTCTCGGGTTCTCCCTGGTCGTAGATTCCCACCAATGATCGGCTTCTCCTTCCAACATATATATTACTAATTCAGCCTTTTGTTGTTCGTTACATCTCATAGCTGAGAAAATTTTCTCCATATGCCTTTTCCAACCCTCAGCTTCACTTGGGTCAGGCCCACCTTTAAACGTAGACGGTCTCTGCCTTTTAAACTTTTCCAACAAGGATCCTATCCCTTCAGGGGCTACAAGTGTCGCTTGAGTCTGCTCCTAAGATTGAGTTATAAGCACTTGTGTTCCCATAATGAGGCAAATCCTTCCATTGCCTGGAGGATCTTGTCAATAATTGCTCCTTGCCTATCTACATCGGGTACTTGAGTCTCCGATACAGCCCCGAGGTTCATACTTTGATCCGTCATAGCCTATGATAAATAAAGGAAAATTATGAATTTTACTAAATAATTTTAAGATTATAAGAAATTAGATGATTCAATGTAGACATACATGAAGATCTAAGAGAAGTTGAACCAAGATGTAGTTTAGAACTATGTGCAGAAATTTCTAGTCATAAGGATGCTATTCTAATTGATATTTTTGATATTTTCAGATATTATTTTAACTTGAAAATTTTTATATAGATATATCTATAAGTCTACTATACCCTTGTAAAATTTTATAATAATTCGAAGCCTATAAAATTTTTTAAAATTCAAAGAATACACGCTGTCCAGATTTAAACGATTTCTGGACAGGTTTTTCTTAACCTCAATTACGTACATGAAGGGTCAGTATTTTTAATTTTTTAATTATTTTTCTATAAAATTATACATATTAAGCTTCAATTAAGTTTTGAATCACCTCAATTGGAGTTTTACTTAAATAGTTATGATTTTTCAAAGTCAGACATTTTATATTGATTATTGCTGCCCAATCTTAAGAAATAATTAGAAAATTTTCAGAAAATTCCTAACGTCCAGATTTGATTTTGTATGTTAATATACAGCCTAAATGGGATCTAAGTATTATATCACAATAGATTAAAATGTCCTACGTATGTATTCTAAATTTCTCATCTCATAGTTAAGGCTGTTTAGGAAAACTTATAGTTAAATATTTATTTTAGGTCCAACGTTTAAGATCAACCTGGCTCTGATACCAACTTTGTCATGCCTCAAAATTCGGGTACCCGAATAGAGTGTCCAGGACCCGAATTCAAGACCCGTGACATATATATAAAAAAATAAAAATAATAAAAATAAAAAGATAAAGTATGTCCATTTCATATGCATTTCATTTTTTTCTCACCATGGCCCAAAACTTTAAAATCCAAACACAAACTAAGATAACTAATTACATAATTTATTATTTCATCGATGCATACTTATTTAACTTAACTTGAAATAAGAAAATCAAATCAAACATTACTACATTTAGAGTTCTAAAATAAAATAAAATTTATCCTATGTAGAATGACATGTCATGTGCATCCAACCACGTTCCATGCTCCACTACTAATAGTAGTGCCCTGCATCTTCGAAATATTCATAACCTGAAACGGTTAAAATATAATGAGTTGACAACTCAATAAGATCACATCAATCCCGAGTTGAAAATCTTACAAATATTACCAAATTTAGTCTCGACATATTAATCAAAATAAGACGAACATTGGATGTAAAATCATAATAAATAATTTAACATTCATGATTATGAAATGAATAAATTATTTTACATAATTTTTCTAAAAATATTAAGATTTGGAGTGGGCAAAACACTCATATATGTTGATCCTTTTAGGGGATGACTCACAGCAGAGCACCGGTGTTGATCCTTTCAGGGTATGACCCTCGGTAGAGCACCGATATAACCTTTTAGGGACAAAAGCCCAAGGCAGTGCACCCGTGTGTACTGATCCTTTTAGGGAATCACCCAGGGCAGAGCACCTGTGCCGATCCTTTTGGGAATGACCCTGGGCAGAGCACCCGTGTCGTGCTGATCATTTTGGGAATGGCCCTGGGCAAAGCACCCGTATGAATCATTGCATAAAACAAATAATTATTCACATAAGATGCATCTAACTTACAAGGAAACATTGTAACAAATAATATCAGAGCATCTGTAAGAATCATTGCATAAAAAAAATAATTGATCATATAAATATTCATCCCACTAGATAATATCAAATGCAAAGAAAATACACTACGTGAAAAATGAAAAAAAAGAACGGATTTAGAGACGGTTCTGGACCGTCTCTAAAATTGCTTGGTTTAAAGACGCTTTAGAGATGGCTGTAAACCGTCTCTAAAATTTTAGACGACCCCTGACCGTCCCTAATTTTGTCCTAAAAACTTGAACGTCCACAAATCATTTGAGACAGTCGTTGACCGTCTTATATGGGCCATCTGAGACGGTCATTGGCCGTCCGCATTAGAGACGGTCCTTGACCGTCTTATATGCAGTCATACGAGACGGTCATTAGCCGTCTCCATTAGAGACGGTCATTAGCCGTCTTTTACTGCCAATCTAGGACTGTCAAAGACCGTCTCTATTAGAGACGGTCCTTAGCCGTCTTATAGCCGTGGCAAAGGCCATCTCTATTAGAGACTGTCAAGGACCGTCCCTAATACTCAATTATGCTACTTAATATAACCATGAATTTCGAAAAAAAAATAGTTAAGAAGCTTAGAAAAATAATTAACAATGTTTAAGAAAATTTTAAATTTTGAATAAAAAAAAAAAACCTGTTGATAATTTTGAAAAAAAAAAGATTTCGATAAAAAAAATGATATTTTAAAAAAGAAAATTTAAAAAATTAAACAAAATTGTGAAAATTTTAACAAATTGATAAAAAATATATTTTTTAAAAAAGAAAAATAAATTTTGTATTTTGACAAGAAAAATTGAAAAGTTATATAATAAAAGTGAGATTAAAAAAATGATATTTTAAAAAAGAAAATTTAAGAAATTAAACAAAATTGTGAAAAAATTGACAAATTGTAAAAAAAAATATATTTTTTTAAAAAAAGAAAACTAGATTTTGTATTTTGACAAGAAAAATTGAAAAGTTAGATAACAAAAGTGAGATTTCGATAAAAAAATGATATTTTGAAAAAGGAAATTTAAAAGCATAAACAAAATTGTGAAAAAATTGTCAAATTGTAAAAAAATATATTTTTAAAAAAAGAAAACTAGATTTTGTATTTTGACAAGAAAAATTGAAAAGTTATAAAACAAAAGTGAGATTTTGATGATGTGTTGTATGTCCTTGCCGCCCATACGTTTCTCCAACCCATTTTTTGGCCCGGTATAAAAAATTGTGTAGATTTAAATCTTAAGTGGACCACACCATTGGAAAGAATGATAATATAATACCTCGCCATTAAAAATTATAAAGAGCCCATTGTAAGGTTTTAGTAATGTTTATTTGCAATCCAACTTATTGATAATGTAAAGAAGATCTAAATGAAAGTAAACCACAAAGATTAAATTGATCCAAAATTTTTGTGGCCTTTAAAAGGTTTTTAATGGTTATTCATCATATTATTTTGAGTAGTATGGTCCACCTAAGATTATTTAGTTCTTATGATTTAAACTCACATCCTAAAATATGATGGAAAAATATATGGACGGTGTCGATATACAGAAAATATATCAAGGTGGGCCCTACACAGAGTAACACCCATGAAGGGGTTACCTAAAATAGTGAATTGGTACTATAAGGTCGCCTCATGGGGACTTCCCATGAGGTTAATCTGTGTGCGCCCCACCATGATGTGTGTAGAACATCAACACCATGCATTTGATATGTCCCCTTTAAGTCCAAAAATCAGTCATATACGAAACTCAGGTGGGCCATAGCATCTAAAATATGTGAAGACATCCCTAAAATATATATAAAGCATTTGGTGGGGCCCACATGAGTTTTGGATGTGTATGAAACTTGGTCTGACTCCTCATCAAGTGGGACACACATAATGAATGGGTTGGATCTGTGAACTACATCTAGGTGGGCCCAATAAATGATTATGAATGTTTTAAAGGGAGGGTAACCCTCTCAACTATATTATGTGGTGTGGCCCACCCAAGTCATGGATTGACTTTATTTTTAAGCTCGTGGCCTACCATGGAATGGTGCATCTGATTGACGGGATAGATCCAAAGTTCAAGTGGACTCACCATAGAAAAGAGTAGGATAGTGACACCCACTATTGAAACCTTCTTAGGGCCCGCCGCGATGTTTATTTGAGATCCAATCTGTTTATAAGTTAATACAAACATAGACGCGGTTGAAACTTGGTCTGATATCCCTCATCCAAGTGGGACACACATAATGAGTGGGTTGGATATGTGAATCACATTCAAGCAGGCCCAATATATGATTATAAATGTTTTAAGGAAACCCTTCTCTACTACATTTAGGTGAGTTACTTATTACTTTTACTAGAGTAAACTTTGTGGGGTCCACTGTTATTTATTTATTTTATCCACTCCATTCATCCATGTTAACAGATAATTTGAGGTCTAAAGAACAAAAAGGAAGCATATCCAAAACTCAAGTGGACCACACCACAGGAAATAGCTAGCTAGTGTGATTGAACCTCTACCATTTAAAATTTCTTGGAGGCCATAGAAGTTTTGGATCAAGCTGATGTTTGTGTTTTCTATTCATTCATATATTTATGATATTATGAACAAACTTTAACCATTTTTGGACAATCTGATCAGTTCAGATTGAAAAGTAAATAACTTCAGATGTTTAAATCAAAATTCACTCAAATTGTTGATCAATCTTGTTTGCCCAATATCTCTCTCATATGTAGCATGATCGGGGCAAGTAACTATTCAATTTGATGGTTATCAGTAAAATAGAGTGAATGGACCAGACATGTAAAATGGGTCAAATATTCTGGTCAAAATTGTGACCCAACTTATTGACCTCGTGAGAACCTGTTATTTATTTATTTTATCCACTCTGTTAATCTATGTTAACGGATAATTTTAGGGAGTGATCCGAAAAATGAAGAAAATTAAAATCTCAAGTGGACCACAACACAGGAAACAGTTTGATTGAACATCTACCATTGAAAATGTTTTGGAGGCCAAAGAAGTTTTGGATCAAGCTGATGTTTGTGCTTTCTCTTCATCCATGTCTTTGTGATCATATTAATTGGTTGGATGACAAATAAAAATTACTTTAGACCCTAGGAAGGTTTCAACAATGGAAATCAGTATTCCATATTGTTTCCTATGTAATGGTCCAATTGAGCTTTGGATCTACTTCAATTTTGGGATCAACCCTAAAATAAGCATTAAAAAGGTAATGTTTTATATATAATTAAAAGGTAATATTTAAATGATTTAAAATATTATATGAAAAAGAATATTGAAAAATTTAGAAATTTTTGTTTGAGAAAAATTTTTAGAACAAAATGATGCTTTCGAAGAAAAAAATCGAAATTTTGAAAATTTTGAGAAAAAATTAAAATATGAGAATTTTTTTGAGATTTTGAAAATAAAAATTCAAAATTTGTATTTTAAAATTTTTTTGAAATATTTTATAATAAAAATGATATTTTGTTAAAAGAGTAAAAAAATATACATTTTGAACTTTTTTTTATTTTTAAATGGAAATTAAAATTTATCCGTGAAAAATAAAATTACTAAATTATTAGGGACATCTACTAATTGAACTTTTAATCAACTCTTTTTGGACAATTTAATTAGTTCAGATTGAAGAGTAAATAACTTTAGATCCAATCCATTCATTATGTGTGTCCCACTTGTATGAGGGGTTAGACTAAGTTTCAGCCGCATCCAAAACTCATCTGGGCCCCACCAAATGTTTTTATATTTTTTAGAATATCTTCACATAGTTTTAGATGGTATGGCCCACATGATTTTCGTTTACGGATGATGGGGTCCACTCGAACTTTGAATCTACCTTATACTTTGGCTCAATCACAAGAAGTTTTTAATGTTGGATATTCAATCACTATTGTTCTCATGCAGTGTGGACCACCTGAGATTTATATCCCTTTAATTTTTGAAATGCTCCAAGCACTAGTGTTTTCTCATCATGTGATCCATCCAAGATGTATTTCAGGATTATTTTTTGGGATTGATGACAAAATGATGTATAGAAATGGATGGACGGTGTGGATGTATCAAATCGATCATGGTGGGGCCCATAAAGCTATACAAAGTCCAAAGCTGTATTTAATGTTTTTGGTTTCTGGTTTTCACTATGAGTTCTGTATTTAATGTAAAATAGTGGTGACCTGTTTAAAATAATATTGGCTAAGATATAGAGTTATCCAGACCATCTAAATAATCAGTCTAGTTGTATATGGTAAATATTTATACATTTTATTATATAATACAATTTAACCATCTAGAAACCGGTCCCATGCATGTACGACCGTTAATAGATTTTGTGATATTATTTAGTGGAAAACTCACACCATACAGATTTGAAAATATTATCTTATTTGAAAGAGGATTCCCAAATCCATCGGGCGCCTCTTTTACCTCTATTCCTCTTTTCCCTGGTTCATCTTCCATCGGCAAATCCTCCATTGAGCGTCATTCAAACGGCCCCTTAGATTTCCTCTCTCGAAATCAATCGGGCGCCTCTTTTCCCTCTATTTCTCTTTTCCCTACTTCATCTTCCATCAACAAATCCTCCATTGAGCGTCATTCAAATGGCCGCTTAGATTTCCTCTCTCTCTCTCTCTCTCTCTCTCTCTCTCTCTCTCTCTCTCTCTCTCCGGCATCACTGGGTCAATCATCCCTGGCTGCCCTCAGTCCTTCCAATCCTTCCACCAATCAGAGCAACGTGAAGGAGGGCCTGATCTTCGGGCTCTAGCACACGAATGGTCGGGCGCACCTGATGAATGGTCTGGCTTTACTCTTCCTACACAAAGAAGTGGTCTTTACTCTAATTATCTTTATTAATTTTTCCATTTTTCCTGTTATTCGTTAATTTCTTTTTATTTTTTAATTTTCTGATGATGATTTAGAACTACTGTTTGAACATTGATGATTTAGAACTACTGTCTGAGCTTCCATCTTCGTTTAGAGCGAAGTTGTGTTAATTTGTTGTTTTTAATGGAAATGGGTAATGCAAGCCACCAAGGTTAGATGTATGCAGGTATATGTATGCGGGTATTTGCCTCTTATCTTGCTGATAGCTGTATTCTCATCCTCAATCATCTATCTGTTGGCTACCAGTTGAAGGCTCAAGTTATCCTTATGTGGAGGATTTTTGGTTCATGGGCCACCATCCATATAGTGTTGTCGTTTGTATCATTGAACCAAGGGCCCAACTCAACAACCCAAAAAACTAAGAAAATTGTATTTCTCTTGGGATAAGGTGTGACTTGACCAAACTTGCCATGTGTCAGATTGGTTTTATGTTTGCATTGTGCTGCTCATTCATGTTGAGGTCTAATTCAGTACACGTGTGCAAGATCTTGACCATTTGTGGGGATATCCCCTCTGATCGTGTTTCATGGCCTGAAAATCAAGATGGTCCAATCTTTAGGTGAGCTGAAAAGGTGTGATTAATGCTCTTTTGACAATTATCAATTAGTCTTGCCAACATCTCCAAAGTAGCATACACAGAGATTCCTTGCCTAAACGCACCTTTACAGGCATATATTTGATTTTGCTTTGCTGGAATATTTGATCAGTGCATAACATGGAGAGAGGAAGCAGTTATGTTTGATTAATTGTTCAATTTTCCCTTTCCCAGGCTCTTGTAAAGTTAGGTTATTGCCTTGTTTTTGCATGCCATGTTATATACTTTATATTTTAACCATGATCTATATATCACGTTACTATTTTCTCAAGATTTTCCAAATCCCTTCTCCACCACATTACTCTGCTTGAAGATGTCTTCCTTGAAAAGCACGAGATTCCAAGTTCACAACAAGTTCTCAATAGATCAAAACATCTGATTTTTTTTTTCTATAAATGCAAATGAACTTTCCTGTACCAAATTATGCTTTCAGCTATGTTGGTTGGCTGGGTCCTTACTCATGCCTCAGTGGTAGACTCACAAGAGTCTCAACATGAGGTCGTGGGTTCGAGTACCCACTGTGGTGAAATCCCACTGTGGTGTAAGCACGTGGGTGTGTGTGGAGTGTGTGCATGTGTAAAAAAAAGGAAAAAAAAAAAGAAGAAGCTATTTTGGTTGGCTTTACCAAGCATCATTTAAACTATAAATTATCTGTTACCTACTCGATGCCATGCTTCAGTCTTTTGCTTACTGCATATGGATATTCTAGGCATGGATTCGGGTTTTGGCCCTTATTGCAAAGCTCTTCTCAATTTCTAGCTCTGTGGCATCAGCAATTTATCACTCTAATCTCCTTGGGTTGTTGGAAGCAGAATTTAACGACACAATGATATGCTTATGACTTTGAGTGCTTTAGAGCTCTTGTATGAGGTAATGAGTTAAAGATTCGGTTTGTTTACTTCTTTTTTTCCAGCACATACTATTGACATGATTGTCTACTAAACTCATTTTGTTACCATTACTGGTTATTATGGACAACAAATTGACAATACTATTATTGTCATTTATTATTAATATAGATATTGCAACTCATGCTATCTTTATTATTGAGCTAAGACGATGATTTACATGTCCTTTTTTTTTGTCTAGTTGTCAATGCTATGCAGCTTGATTGCTGATGATTTCAAAATCAGTAGAGATGTATCTTATGCTTTATATTTGACCAACTTCCCCTTAGGTTCAAATTCATGTGCATGATTGTAGTTATGGTCTTAGGTGTTGACCATTGACTTCGAAATTGTTTTATTTGCAGTCTTGAAAAAGTTCTGTTTCTGGAGTAGGTTTCTTTCTCAACATTTTAACTCATCTCCTCCAATTTGGGAGGACGTTCTGTTTCTGGTGTTGCTCTCTAGTTCACATGTATATTTCTTTGTGGAAAGGATGGAAGCGTCCTTATCCTGAAGAATTCTTGCTGTTTTGGTTGTTGTTGTCTCTTGTCATATTTCTAATATCTATAACTTAATAATCTTTGATTGTATAGTAGGACATCTTGTTGGTGGAGTGTTTTTATAATTGTGCTTGTTATTGATAGAGTTGAAAATGGTTCCTTTTATTGTCTGATTCTGTCGTTTTCATGATAATCATTTGTCTAGATATATGATCATTTATGTAGATATAAATTGATCGTTTGTGTTTGAAGTTCTTGACAAATGGTACCTGGTGACAGCCTTTGTTGATGGATGGCTGAAAATGTTCTTGTCCCTTGAGCTTGATCTTGACAGATTTGCATTCATTAAAAGGATTCGAGTTACGTAACTTGAATTTATTTCTAAGGATTCTCTTGGCTGCAGATGTTCCATTAAGTTGAAATAAGCAGATCTACTGTCTTAAGCTTTTCTTTTTAACGATCATGGTGTGACCCTCTGGTTTGCTTGTCTTTATTATTCATTTGAATGTAGATATGGTGTCATTCTAAAAAAACAGACAGGCATTCCTACTATATGTATGTTTCCTATCTCCATTTTCTAAAATTAGTCTCAAAAGGAATCGTACCAGACATGATTCCTACAACCTGTTATGGGATTCCTATTGTATGTATGATTCCTATAAGATGGAATGTTGCTTGTGTGAAATTTTTAAAAGAATCATAGTATATGTATGATTCATATGTTCTCTTTGCTAATGTAAACAGAGAATTGCAGTCCATGGCTATTGTGGAGACCTTAATTTTAATATATATATATATATATATATATATATATATATATATATATATATATATATATATATATATATATATATATATATATATATATATATATATATATAGGTCGAGTGGGGAATTACATGGAATGTCTTGCTTATTTTAAAAGAATCTAATTATATGTATGATTCTACATTTCGTAAAACTAGTCGTAAGATCGTTCTCTTTGCTATGTAAACAGAGGATTATAGAGATTGTTGGCATTGTTCTTTCATTTGACCTGAAGCCTATCCAGGTAAATTTATTTTTGGATGCCACCTATCTTCTTCCTTTTTTTTCATTGTTTTACAACATCTTGTGGTTCTCTTTGTATTTTGATTCCAATACTTTCTTATGGGTATTCCTTCCACTTCATTCAATCCAAGACATGTTCTAAATACCAATGTCTGGAAAACGCATATTCATTTTTCATTTTGCTTATTGTGATTTGTGCAGGGAGTTGCTAACCGTGGTGCTTCCATTCGAGTTGGTCGAGACACAGAAAAAGCTGGCAAAGGTGAGGGTTCTTTTAAGCTTTAATCATCATCTCCTTTGCTGTTTTCCAAATTCCGCAATTTGGGTATGTTTTCCAAATTCCGCCATTTTGGATGGTTGATTAGTTTCTCTTGAACTGTTTTTTCTATTTCTTAATTGGATAATCTTTACCATCCCATATCAGCTGTTGGATGGCTGATCAGTTTCTCTTGAACACTAAAAGTATGTGAGATATCAAAGCCTTTCTATAACTCAATACGATACACATTATCATCGACTTTTTTCAACACCCAACAAAGGCCAACTTTCTTTGGGTTCAACTTATTACAAGTGCCGGTTGAAAATCATTTTTCACGCAAGTCCACCATAACCAAATCGCTTTTAGCAAACACCGTGGAACACCTATGTATGTTGGCATCCTCTTTATATTTTTTATATCATTTTAGTACTCAGCTTGTTATAGAAATTGTTAATTTCTTCTTCCATTGCACCCGATTGGACATCAGATGAATGCTTCTAACCATGCATATTTGAGCATTTTACTACCATTGCAATAGCTCACATTGTAGAACTCGACATTTCAAATAGAAATAAGTCGGTACTTTATGACTTGTCATTACTCATCAAAGTTACCAGTTATACATTTTGTATCATAAACAAGTGCATCACATTACATCTTCATCTTATTTTCTGTAATATAGACTGAAAGATTTGTGTAAAGTTTTTCTAGCCAAGTAGCTGACTTATTTTATTCGAACCTGCAATATCTTCTCAAGGAGCCAAGTGTATGGACTGATGTGCTCCAAGAAGCTGAAAAGAATGTGCTCGAATTGACAAAAGCTATGGTATGGCTAGACGCTTGCTTTTATGGCTAATGAAGATAAATGGTGTAATTTATTTTATATTTTCAGTTTCTTTACTAATTCCATTCAATCATGACCCGGATGTGCGTCGGAGCTATCCGGATGTTGAGCGGGGGTCCGTGTAAGGTGGGAACCGCTGTTATGACCATGATGAAGCTTTCCATTTCCTATGGACAGCATTGGAGGGGCTTTTCGATCAAATACATGCCGTGTTTATGTATTTGATCGAAATTAATGGAGCAGACCCGGATGTGCGTCGGAGCTATTCGGAAGAGCGGGGTTCCCTGGAAAGAGGGAACCGCTATTATGACCATGATGAAGCTGTCGATTTTTTATGGACAGCATTGGAAGGGCTCGGATGGCCGTGTTTATATTTGTATTTGCAGGGACCATACCCTTAACCTAAACCAAAACCTATGACCTAAAACCTTAACCTATAACCTAAACCTCAACCTTAACCTAAACCTAAACCTAAAACCTAAAACCTAAACCTAAACCTAAACCTAAAACCTAAATGTATTCTCAAATCCTTAAACCTAAACCTACACTTAATCCTAATCTTAATTCCCTAACCTAAACTTGAAAACCCAAACATAAACCCAATCCCGAACCCGAACCTAAACCTTAACCTTAACTTATTCTCAATTCCCTAAACCTATATCTTATAACCTAAACCGAAACCTAAACCTAAACCTTAACCTATACCTATAACCTTAACCTTAACCTAAACCTTAACCTAAACCTATAACCTTAACCTAAAACCTAAACCTATAACCTAAACCTAAATCAAAACATATAACTAAAACCAAAACCTATATCTTAAACCCGAACGCATTCTCAAATCCTATAACCCATAATTTAAACCTAAACCTAAACCTAAACCTATAACCTATAACCTAAACCAAAACCTATAACCTAAACTAAAGCTAAAACCTATAGCCTAAACCCAAACCCATTCTCAAATCCAAAAACCTATAACCTAAACCGTTAACTTATAACCTAAATCAAAAGTTATAACCTAAACCTAGCCTTTCCCTAAACCTATAACCTAAACTCAATTCCCTAAACCTAAACCTAGACCTAAACCTATACCTATAGCCTAAACTCATATCCCTAAACCTTAACCTATAACCTAACCTAAACCTATACTTATAACCTAAAACTATTCCCAAATCCCAACACCTATAACCTAAACCTAAGCTTTCCCTAAACCTATAAGCTAAACTCAATTCCCTAAAGCTAAACCTACACCTAATCCTAATCTCAACTCCCTAACCTAAACCTAAATATAAACTTGAAAACTCAAACTTAAACCCAATCCCGAACCTGAACCCGATTTCCTAAACCTAAACCATAACCCATTCTCAAATCCAAAACCTATAACCTAAACCTAAACCAAAACCTAAACTTATAACCTAAACCCGAACCCATTCTCAAATCCCAAAACCTATAACCTAAACCCGAACCCATTCTCAAATCCCAAAACCTATAAACTAAACATAAACCTTAACCTAAACCTATAACCTATAACATAAATCAAAACCTAAACCTAAACCTAAAACTTAAACCTATAACCTATAACCTAAATCAAAACCTATTACCTTTCCCTAAACCTTAACCTAAACCTAAAACCTAATGTATTCTCAAATCCCTAAACCTAAACCTACACCTAATCCTAATCTAAACTCCCTAACCTAAACCTAAACCTAAACTTGATAACCCAAACCTAAACCCGATTCTGAACCTGAACCTGTAACCTATAGCCTTAACCTAAACCTAAAACCTAAATGTATTCTCAAATCCCTAAACCTAAACTTACACCTAATCCTAATCTCAACTCCCTAACCTAAACCTAAACCTAAACTTGAAAACCAAAACCTAAACCCGATCCCGAACCCGAACCCGATTTCCTGAACCTAAACCTTAACCTATTCTCAATTCCCTAAACCTATAGCTTATAACCTAAACTTAAACCTTAACCTAAACCTTAACCTAAACCTATAGCCTATAGCATAAACCTAAACCTAAACCTAAACCTGTAACCTATAACCTAAACCTAAACCTAAAACCTAAATGTATTCTCAAATCCTTAAACCTAAACCTAAACCTTAACCTAAACCTATAACCTATAGCCTTAACCTAAACATGTAACCTATAACCTAAACCTAAGCCTAAAACCTAAATGTATTCTCAAATCCCTAAACATAAACCTATACCTAATCCTAATATCAACTCCCTAACCTAAACCTAAACCTAAACTTGAAAATCCAAACCTAAACCCGATCCCGAACCCGAACCCGATTTCCTAAACCTAAACCTTAACCTATTCTCAATTCCCTAAACCTATTGCTTATAACCTAAACCGAAACCTAAACATATACCTAAACCTACACCTATAACCTATAACCTAAACATAAACCTAAAACCTAAATGTATTCTCAAATCCCTAAACCTAAACCTACACCTAATCCTAATCTAAACTTTCTAACCTAAACCTAAACCTAAACTTGATAACCCAAACCTAAACTCGATCCCGAACCCGAACCCGATTTTCTAAACCTAAACCTTAACCTATTATCAATTCCCTAAGCCTATTGCTTATAACCTAAACCGAAACCTAAACCTATACCTTAACCTAAACCTAAACCTATAACCTATAACCTAAACATAAACCTAAAACCTAAATGTATTCTCAAATACCTAAACCTAAACCTAAACCTACACCTAATCCTAATCTCAACTCCCTAACCTAAACTTGAAAACCAAAACCTAAACCCGATCCCGAACCCGAACCCGATTTCCTAAACCTAAACCTTAACCTATTCTCAATTCCTTAAACCTATTGCTTATAACCTAAACATATACCTTAACCTAAACCTATAACCTAAACATAAACCTAAAACCTAAATGTATTCTCAAATCCCTAAAACTAAACCTACACCTAATCCTAATCTCAACTCCCTAACCTAAACCTAAACCTAAACTTGAAAACTCGAACCTAAACTTGATCCTAAACTCGAACCCGATTTCCTCAACCTAAACCTTAACCTATTCTCAATTCCCTAAACCTATTGCTTATAACCTAAACTAAAACCTAAACCTATACCTTAACCTAAACCTATAACCTATAACCTAAACATAAACCTATAACCTAAATGTTTTTTCAAATCCCGAAACCTAAACCTACACCTAATCCTAATCTCAACTCTCTAACCTAAACCTAAACCTAAACTTGAAAACTCAAACCTAAACCCAAACCCGAACCCGAACCCGATTTCCTAAACCTAAACCTTAACCTATTCTCAATTCCCTAAACCTATAGCTTATAACCTAAACCTTAACCTAAACCTTAACCTAAACCTATAACCTATAACATAAACCTAAACCTAAACCTAAACCCGTAACCTATAACCTAAACCTAAACCCAAAACCTAAATATATTCTCAAATCCTTAAACCTAAATCTAAACCTTAACCTAAACCTATAACCTATAGCCTTAACCTAAACCTGTAACCTATAACTTAAATATAAACCTAAAACCTAAATGTATTCTCAAATCCCTAAACCTAAACTTACACCTAATCCTAATCTCAACTCCTTAACCTAAACCTAAACCTAAACTTGAAAACCAAAACCTAAACCCGATCTTGAATCCGAACCCAATTTCTTAAACCTAAACCTTAACCTATTCTCAATTCCCTAAACCTATAGCTTATAACCTATACTTAAACCTAAACCTAAACCTTAACCTAAACCTTAACCTAAACCTATAGCCTATAGTATAAACCTAAATCTAAACCTAAACTTAAACCTAAACCTAAACCTAAAACCTAAATGTATTCTCAAATCCTTAAACCTAAACCTAAACCTTAACCTAAACCTATAACCTATAGCCTTAACTTAAACATGTAACCTCTAACCTAAACCTAAGCCTAAAACCTAAATGTATTCTCAAATTCCTAAACATAAACCTATACCTAATCCTAATATCAACTCCCTAAACCTAAACCTAAACCTTAACCTACACCAATAACCTATAACCTAAACCAAAACCTTAAACCTAAATGTATTCTCGAATCCCTAAACCTAAACCTACACCTAATCCTAATCTAAACTTTCTAACCTAAACCTAAACCTAAACTTGATAACCCAAACCTAAACCCGATCCCGAACCCGAACCCGATTTCCTAAACCTAAACCGTAACCTATTCTCAATTCCCTAAACCTATTGCTTATAACCTAAACCAAAACCTAAACCTATACCTATACCTAAACCTAAACCTATAACCTATAACCTAAATATAAACCTAAAACCTAAATGCATTCTCAAATCCTTAAACCCAAACCTACACCTAATCCTAATCTCAACTCCCTAACCTAAACCTAAACCTAAACTTGAAAACTCAAACCTAAACCCGATCCCGAACCCAAACCCAATTTCCTAAACCTAAACATTAATGTATTCTCAAATCCCTAAACCTAAACCTACACCTAATCCTAATCTCAACTCCCTAACCTAAACCTAAACTTGAACTTCAAAATTCAAACCTAAACCCGATCCCGAACCCGAACCCGATTTCCTAAACCTAAACCTTAACCTATTCTCAATTCCCTAAACTTATTGCTTATAACCTAAACCGAAACCTAAACCTATACCTTAACCTAAACCTAAACTTATAACCTATAACCTATAACCTTAACCTAAACCTAAAACCTAAATGTATTCTCAAATCCCTAAACCTGAACCTAAACCTACACCTAAACCTACACCTAATCCTAATCTCAACTCCCTAGCCTAAATCTAAACCTAAACTTAAAAACTCAAACCTAAACCCGATCCCGAACCCGAACCCGATTTCCTAAACCTAAACCTTAACCTATTCTCAATTCCCTAAACCTGTAGCTTATAACTTAAACCGAAACCTAAACCTATACCTTAACTTAAACTTAAACCTATAACCTATAACCTAAACCTAAACCTAAACCTAAAACTTAAATGTATTCTCAAATCCCTAAACCTAAACCTAAACCTACACTTAATCCTAATCTCAACTCGCTAACCTAAATCTAAACCTAAACTTGAAAACCAAAACCTAAACCCGATCCCGAACCCGAACCCGAACCCGATTTCCTAAGCCTAAACCTTAACCTATTCTCAATTCCTTAAACCTATTGCTTATAACCTAAACCTATAACCTATAACCTAAACATAAACCTAAAACCTAAATGTATTCTCAAATCCCTAAACCTAAACCTACACCTAATCCTAATCTCAACTCCCTAACCTAAACCTAAACCTAAACTTGAAAACTCAAACCTAAACCCGATCCCGATCCCGAACCCGAACCCGATTTCCTAAACCTAAACCTTACCCTATTCTCAAATCCCTAAACCTAAACCTACTCCTAATCCTAATCTCAACTCCCTTACCTAAACCTAAACCTAAACTTGAAAACCAAAACCTAAACCCGATCCTGAACCCGAACCTGATTTCCTAAACCTAAACCTAAACCTATTCTCAATTTCCTAAACCTATAGCTTATAACCTAAACCTAAACCTAAACCTAAAACCTAAATGTATTCTCGAATCCCTAAACCTAAACCTACACCTAATCCTAATCTCAACTCCCTAACCTAAACCTAAACCTAAACTTGAAAACTCAAACCTAAACCCGATCTCGAACCCGAACCCGATTTTCTAAGCCTAAACCTTAACCTATTCTCATTTCCCTAAACCTTTATCTTGTAACCTAAACCTAAGCCTAACGCTATAGCTAAACCTGTAACCTATAACTTAAACCTAAACCTAAAACCTATTGCTTATAAGCTAAACCTAAACCTAAACCTAAACCTAAACCTAGACCTTAACCTAAACCTAAATGTATTCTCAAATCCCTAAACCTAAACCTACACTTAATCCTAATCTCAACTCCCCATTCCAAACCTAAACTCGATCCCGAACCCGAACCCGATTTCCTAAACCTAAACGTTAACCTATAACCTAACATAAACCTAAACCTATTACCTGCACTTATAACCTAAACCTAAACCTAAAATCGAAATGTATTTTCAAATCCTTGAACCTAAACCTACACCTAATCCTAATCTCAACTCCCTAACCTAAACTTGATAACCCAAACCTAAACCCGGTCCCGAACTCGGACCTGATTTCCTAAACCTAAACCTTAACCTTAACCTATTCTCAATTCCCTAAAGCTATAACCTATATACTATAACCTATAACTAAAACCTAAACCTTAACCTAAACCTATAACCTAAGCCTAAACCTTAACCTAAACCAAAACCAAAACTTATAACCTAAACCTTAACCTATAACCTATACCTATAACCTAAACTTATAACCTATAACCTAAAACCTAATCCTAAACCTAAACCTAAAACCTAACACCTAAAACCTAAAACCTAAACCTAAACCTATTTTAATGATCGGTTTTATTTTTAAAAAGTGCTCACTTTTTTGGAAGAAGTTTATGCAATTCTTCATAATTCTGAATTATAATGTTTTGTTGGTTTTTTTTTTTCAGGTGAAAGACAAAAAGAAAATTGTTGCTGATTTTTTTTCTTTTTTTTATTTATGATGTTAAACTTATATGTATTTATGTGTGGATGAATGTAATGTGGATAAGATTGCTTGTGTTTGGATGGATGTAATTTATGTTTGGATGAATGCAGTTTATGTTGGATTTACGTAGTTTGGGTTTAGATGGATGTAGTTTATATTGGATTTACGTAGTTCAGGTTTAGATGGATGTGAATGTGAATATGATGAAATATATTATATAACAGGTGTATATCAGGAAGAATATGATGATGTAACAGGTGTATAATGACCCTCTTATAAAGGACGGTTCATGACAGTCCTTTTTAAGGACGGTTCATGACCGTCCTTTAAGGACGGTCTGTGGCCGTCCTTTGAAGGCCCATAAGAGACGGACCATGACAGTCCTTTAAAGGCTCATCAGAGACGGTTTACGACAGGCCTATAAGAGACGGACCATGACAGTCCTTTTTAAGGACGGTCATGGACCGTCCTTAAAAAGGACAGTCTATGGCTGTCCTTTAAAGGCTCATAAGAGACTGTCTGAGACCGTCCTTTTTTAGAACGGTCCATGACCGTCCTTTTTTTCGTCAATAAAAGTGACGGTTTTCAACCGTCCTTTAAGTAATACGACACGCCAAAATTTGACGGCCCTTGCGACGGTCCATGACCGTCCTTTTTGGTCGTTTGAGACGGTTTTGGACCGTCCTTTTTTCGCAGTTTTGGCGTAGTGATAAGAAGAAGAAAAATAATAATAATAATAATATTTGCATTGGTTCAGTAGTCTCATAAAGAATATTCTTCAATAGGGAATTCCTTATGAATATTTCAATATCTAGATTATATAAGGCAATTTCTTATGAATTTTTCAAATAAGGAATGATCACCTACCTGTTATGAAAAAATTGCGTGATGGGAGGAAAATTATCTGAAGCGATGTTGATTTCTACGTGTACTAGCTTGGATTGATCGACTCTGAACTCGATGTTGAACCCTCACGAATACTCTCTCTTTCCCTGATCTCTCTTTTTCTTATCACAATCTTTCTTTTATGATTTTTTTTCTCTCGTTTCCTCTAAATAGCATGAGAAAATGAAATATAAAAAATAATGCCAGGTGAGTTAGTGGGTTGGGAGTTTAATGAACGGTTTAGATTGAGGACTGGGTCCCACCATGATGATAGCAATCATGGTGGATGGGTTCCCATCCGCAACCATACGGCGGAGTAGTGGGAAGAGAGAGAATCGTGGATGAGAGGGGTTGCTTTGTGGGTGACATGCGTCAGCACGTCACTTACTTTGCATCTTCTTTTTTTTGTTTTTTTTTTTGAAGAGTGGGCCCCACGGCCATGATGTGATAAATCCACACCGTTCATCAGTTTTGCCCGGCAGGGTTAGGGCATGTGCCAAAAAATGAGGGCCATCCAAAGCTTATGTGGGCCACATCATATGTAACGGCGGTTTAATGGTGGAACCCACCGTTTAAAAGAAACAGGGTATTACAGTCGTCTACCTGATATTGGCAAATATGCACAAGCTGGTTATATTTATCCACGCAGTGGATAAAACAAACTCATCAACTCATCATGGTGGGGCCCACAGCTTTGACACCAGCTAGCTGGCTGGTGTCGGGGTCACCAGCCAAACCGGCCTTCCCACGTGCAAAAAAAAATGAGCGGAGTGGATATAACACGTACATTGTGGTGGACCCCACGGAGCTTATGGCTGCAGATCCCGTGCAATCCGCGTCCCTCTTTTTTGGAAGTTTCAAAATTGATAATATGGTACCATACTCCGCGGATTAGGTTGGATGATATGCTTGTGCCGTCTAATGATGGGGTTTGGCATAACACTAGTAGATCCATACCGTCCAAATCAGGGTCCTGTTGTGGATGGCTCCAAAAGCACGATGATTGTTGCAATTGAATTCAACTAGTAGAAATTGGACCTTTAATAATTTTTTCCTATTTTGCCGTTTGATGGCCACGTAATGGACAAATATGCCTTTCTAGCAGTATGCCTCATCCACCATGGGTCCATCATATGGACGGTCTGGATTGATCCATTCGATCTAGATTGCGCTACTCGAGCGCATGCATTGATACCTCTTCTCACTTTGGTTGAGAAAGGAAGAACAAGAAAATGGTATTGTTTTGATTGGTGTCAGCATCTTATTTTCCTTATTTTTTACCCTGCCATATCTTTTTAGATACTTGTACTGTCAAATGGTCAACCTGAACCATCCATCAGGTTGGCCCCGTTTTTCATGGGGCACCCTAAAATGATTCTCGCTGATTAGAGGAATTTTTCCATCTGATCAGTGTCATATAAATATGGACAGTTTGATCAAAGTTCTGAAAATCATTATAAATAGTTCATTCGAAAGATTGCACTCTGAATAACCAAGGTACCATTTTGGTAGCATGACCATGACCATACCATATGTGTCTTGGAAACTAGTTGTTCCATAACGGTTGCGTGGCAGTTATTGCCTTTCAAAAAAATGGTTTCAGACCGTTACGGGACGGTATGGGCCATTTTTTCTATAACTGTATTTTGGCCCTGTAACTCGTAATGGTTTTGCCATTACCATTATGGCCGTTATGTAGCTGTTTGGCTTATCATGCTTGGAAAATCAACAATTATGAAAAATAAAATAAAAAAAGTTGTTTGGAAGGTAAGCATCCTCTAATCAACATGAGTTATTCGCGGCAGTCCATGAATGGTGTGGGAACTTATTAGATGGCCTAGATCGTTGATTGTGCTCTTGTTTAAAAGCACTTGGGTAGCACATGAGCTTTCTCCATCATATTTGAATATAGGGAATCTAAGGTGCGAATATGGAAAAGGTAATTATTATTTAATTATTACTGTTGTCAAAATTGTAGAAAAATGGATTCCATTTTATGGGTTCTGTTTATATAGCAAGTGGAAATCTCAGATTAATTACCTAACAATAAACACAATGTTGTCTGAGGTTTTCAATCTGTACATGAAATAGGGGTCTCGAGCGATCGACCAGGTTGATCGATCGAATGAGTGAGCCCCAGATTATATAGATTGGTTTCTGGACAATTTTGGACATGATCGATTGATCGATAGGTTAGGTTGATTGATCAAGGAAATTTGGAAAATACTTGTCAACTCTTTGGAATCGTTTAAGCATGTTTGAGAGTTTGAACATTTGGCCGTCGATCGATCGAGGGTTGCTTGATCGATGTCAGTCGATTGATGCTTAGATCGATAATGTGCGCGATTTTGCATAATCACGTGATTAATTTTTTATTCTGGGTGTTTTACTATAAATATGGGTGTAATACGAGGTTAGAGTAACGAGGGAATAGCTTAAACATTTCTAAAACGGTTTTGAAGGGAAACCAGGGTTTTTTGAAGGGTTTCATATCTGTAAGTAGATTTATCTCTTGTAATATCGTTTCATAGTGGATTTTGCTATCGCTTTGTACCATGGTTTTTTCCCTTGAGGGTTTTCCACGTAAAATTCGTGTGTTCCTGTGCATGCTTTGTTGTGTTTGTCTTTTGCGTCTTGGATTCAAATTCGGAGTTTGCTTTTGCGGTCCCCCAACACACAAGAATCATGATTCTGCATGAGGGTAATCATTACTTTGCTGATATATCTCTATTCGAATAGCCACTACCTAATTGTTAGGAGAATTCGGTTTATTGGATTAGAGATGATTTTTCTTTTTGGTAAAGATTGAAAATACTCTTGATAACCAACAATCATGATCTCTAATACATAGTTATGATTAACTAATAGGAGATGAACTCATTTTTAGGCATTTACCAATCAGGCCCTTAGAATATGCTTGGATGGATTTTTAACTTCATTTTACTCTATTTGATGTGCAAACTTAAAAGATTCCCTTTTGCAGTTTTGTTTGGAAATGCACAGCGCTCTCTCAGTTCCAAAGTACAGATTTGGGAATTTGCAAATTGTGGATTGCGCCGAAGCTAGTTTCAATCGTGGTTGGGTTTTGCTGCCATTTACTGAATGATTAGCATTGGCTGGTCAATGTGACTCCTGAGAGACATTGTGGGGCACACAAGATGAACAATTTAGATGGATGGTTAGACCTCTGCTGTTACAACTGATCTAGGATTGTCTGTTCAGTGGTCATAAACTGAGATTGGTAATTATTTGGGAGACATGGGCAATACAAAGCAGCGTATTTGGATGGCTACTCTCTTCACACATACCAATGTTTCATTTGAAAATTTGAAAATTTGTGCCAATCGATCCCTTGAACTTTGTTTGGTGGGATTAGCTGGTTACCAATTTTAAAAACTTATGATTGGCGAGCGCCGCATTGCATATGCCATTGCTCCAAATGGGTTGAGCCCGATCATCAGTTTCTACATTGTGAGGTTCTCTCGTGGCTGTATTTCTCTTTTTGCATAGCGGAGTAAGCGAGACATTGTGGCGGATTGTGTGAATCCGGGATTTCGAGTGTAGACAGTTGATACCCTATACATTTTTTATTTATTTGTTTGCATAGTCTATAGTTTCCTAGTTCATACAATTTAACTAAGTTTTTAACAAAGTGCTATATGTCAGCATGTATGGATGGTTCTATCTCTACTTGCTTTATGGTCATGTTGGTGCTTTTGTGTGTTGAGCATTTGCCCCTTAGACCATTGGATGCATTGACTGATACTATCCATTACAATGATGCAAAACCCAATATGTTCCTTTAATCCATATGAACCAACATGTTATGAAAATCTAAAAGGGTAGGATATTAAAACTTATTTAATCTTTTTATCTGTGGATAGATTGAGAAAGGAGGAAAGAGAAAACATAGAAGAGAAGAGAGAGAATGAGGATTAGGGTCACACGTCCTCACTTCTCTTGAGTCTTTTAACACAATTGTCAATATTTACAAGAACGCCATTAATAACAAAAGCAAAAATACCCATTACGTCGTTCTTGCTGCCAATTCAATCAAACAAGGCCACACGTGTGATTGAGGGCTTTTATTTGGAAGTCGTGTGTGGGTATGATTGCTTGGGTGTGCCAGAGCCTACTCGATTGAAGGGTTTGACCGAATTGCTGGTGTCCCCCGTGTCGAGACGGACAGATTGGAGACTGGACAGGATCCAGAGTCCTCTCGACCACCAGTATTGCTCCCCGTTCAAGCGATTTATGAAAGGATAGGGGTTAGCCCTACTGAATAAGTTCCTTTTGCCTTGTGACAATAGACGTGAGTCTACAACCTTAAGGACTTTTTCTTCCACCTATCTTTAGGTTTGTGTATATCTCAAATGAACAAGAGTGTACAGATAAATTGAAAGAAAGGCTAAAAATTGCCGACTATATTAATGTTTGAATGTATGGCCCATTACAATTGACAAAACAATTAATAACCAAAAAAATAACCAAAAACAGGAAAGATAAATACTTGATGCATATATTAGAACAGACGATCAAGGTGGGTGGTTAGCAGGATATGACCGGATTGGTATGATCAACTAAATCAGAACTTAGAAGATCATGATCCTACGACTTGAGGTTGATGATATTTGCTCTACTCCTATGGTACTGTAGCGGGAATCGCTATGCAGTAGTTATCTATGTTAGAACTAGGGTAGGCTAAACTAAGATAAAAGAAAGATAAAATGTAGATAGATGTGTTTGGCGTGGGGTCTCGATCTCATCTTTGTGTGCTCCTTTTATTGCTAGCTGAGGCGGTGAAAACCCCTCGCTAGGCTTCCTTGCTACTTCTAGGTCCTTCTCACTCACGTTGCATTTACGAATATGGGTATTTCCTTGATTGATCTAGAATTGCCAACTTACATTGGAAAGGAAGGACTCCAGTTAGATCCGGGCATGTTGGCTTCTCGGATCTTCTTCCATTAGCTAGTCCCACTATAGAGATGTTCGTGGCCCACTAAAGATCTGGCCTGGGGCCACCAAAGATTCCTATAATGAAGACAACTAGGCTAAGATCTGGGAACCTCAAGAGTTGTTCTAAGTCGATCATGGCCACTCAACGTCTCTTGACGGCCCACCTTGTTGACTTTAAGAGGTCCCGTTCCTTGATGGTTTGGAATGCTGGTGGGGATAGATGCACCGGATCACCAGATCCTGATCTCGCAATATCTTAATCCCGATCAAAGCTTGCCTTGGGATGTCTGGGTAATCCTTCTGTCTCTTCCGATCTCTGCGGCGTAGGATGGTTCGGATATGTCTGATACTGATTTGTTATCGGACGGACTTGCCTTCTCATCCAGCTCTCCCATTCTTTTAATTCTGATTCATGTACGGAAGGCTAGACCTGCTTGAGCCAATGTATTCATCCCTCCTGACTTGGGGTTTGAACCAAAGTCAGAGTGGGTTGAACATTGGTCCAATCTCCTGGTATTTGGAATATGCTCGAATACTGCTGGCTCTTTGAACGTCTTTGGGAAGATCTCCCATTTTGGAAGGATTGTGAAAATAGCTTGAGTCTCATATAGCCATACTGCATGCTAATTTTAGATCTACCCAGTGTTTTAAATAGCATGTAGCATATAGCGTGGCGTTTGGCCTTCTATAATGTGTAGTGTAAGCTAGCACAATCCTTAATATTTTTTTAATTAAAATAATAGCAATTATGATAAAATTTACAAAATGCATAATTTCTATGAGTTCTTGACTAAGAATCTGGATCATCAACCACTTTTTTCCATGCAAAATCTCTCTCTCTCTCTCTCTCTCTCTCTCTCTCTCTCTCTCTCTCTCTCCCCTATTAGATATCTCTAAGTGTGACCTCTTTTTTTTTTCTTTTTTTTTCCATTTATTGAAACATCACAAATTCATGATATAGTTCACAATTTGGATGGTTCGGATTGATCAAGTGACCACAATTTGGTTGGTCCAGATTAATTTAATGTGGTGCCACGTGTCATAGGTATAACTCATCACCATTCTAAAATAGGTGTTAAACTAACATAGAAAAAACACTTTAAAAAATGAGATTTCAGGTGGCTTACGCTATCTACGCTACACACTACACTACACCATGTAGCGTACGTTACATGTACTGTAGCTTACGCTACTAGGGAGTTACGCTACACCCTACGCTATATGCTATGCTACAACGCTATTGAAAACACTGGATCTAGAAACTCTCATATGCTCAGCATACCAGTGTCAATGCTATACAAGAGATGGAGGACCTTGGATCAGTCACACACACTACACTGTCTCTACCAGATATTGATCATAGAATTAAAGCTGGGTGGCTGAAGTGGAGATGTGCCTCTGGAGTTTTATGTAATCGCTACATACCAATAAAATTGAAGACAATTTTATAGGATGGCTATAATACCAGCTATGCTTTGTAGGACAAAATGTTGGGCAGCCAAAGAACAACATGTTCACAGTATGAGTGAAGCGGAAATAAGGATGCTGAGATGGATGATTGTAAGACAAAGACGGATAGAATTTGGAATGAATGCATTTGAGGGAACTTAGGAGTATCATAAATAGGTAATAAGATGAGGGAACATAGCTTTAGATGGTTTGTCCATATTCAATGGAGACCAAGAACTGCACCGGTTAGAAATAGTGAGTTGGCTCAAGCTTGGACGAGCCGTGTGGGGCCACCTCGAAGTGAGTTGGCTCAAGTTGAGGGTTCTAGAAGGGCAAAGGGAAGGCCCAAAAGGACGTGGGTGGAGGTATGTAAGAAAATACTCAAGGACTGATGGCTTAATTGAGGATATGGTCTGTGATGGAGTGGAATGGTGAAACAGGATTTGTGTAGCTGATCCCAATTAGTTGGGATGAGGCTGGATGATTATAAAAATATATCCTGCTAGAACGACCTGAAAAAACATTAATAAAACTAAAACATAATAATATTGACATATTATTTTGAGTAAAACCATTCAAGTTTAAAAGTCAACCTAAATAACATGTTACAAGCGGTACAAACAATCATATCTGCATATTTGACTTTGGTAAATGGGTAGTTCTATCCCCATTACCTGCATCACCTGTAACAGTTCCAATGTTTGGAATTGCAGCAATTAAGATTGTCTGGTGGAGAAAGATTTTTTTTTTTTTTTTTTCTTTATAACAACATTAATGGTCAACCTCCTTGTAAACATTAAAAAATGGTCACAAAAACTATTAACACATGCACATGCACTTCCAATTTTTTGAAAATGGCTGCCTTCTCCCTCTACAAACACATCCTTCATTCTGCTACATTGATAATTGGCTTGGCTTGGCAAAGTTGAGTGCTTTTCAATTTTCTTTGTCATCTTTCTGGACATTACTGGATGATTCTGATAGGCGTAGAAGTCTTTATTCAGAGAACCTTGCTAAGCCCACATGTGCCTCTATTTGTGGCTCTGGAATGTTTGGCAGACATACAATCTGTCGATCAGATGGGCTGAAATGTGTGGGTGACCTGGCGTGAAAAATAAGGCCAGTCAGCTCATCAGGTGAGCCTCATGTTTATGAAGACAAGGGACATATTTAGAGAAAAAAATGAGCCAACTCTCCACAGTCAATGTACAGATGTGGCCCACCAGATGAGTTGGCAGGTCTGATTTCTGGTCAAGGTCATCTATTTGGTTGGCCCGCCTGCTGAACACTCCCATGCCACATTTGCCTTGTTGACATGTGTGGGCATGTGTACTGGTGCATGTGGGCTTAGAAGAATTCTTCTGTATATGTTGGCCATATCTAGCTTCTCTGTGCTGGATATTCAACTGTTCTGATGGGTCTGTTATCTCAGGTATACTCTTCAGAACATACATTTGACAAAGGAGAAGAACAGTGTTTGTGCGAGTTTGTTCTTTTCTGGCAACATGGTCCAATTGCGGGGACAAAGACGTTAACGAGTATTGAACACATTTGCCTTATACAGCCTGGAAGTGCACAAAATGATCCAAATCTGGATTTCTTTTTCGAAATATCAAGAAAGAAACTTGAATTGGGTTCACATCGTCCTTCTTTCGTCACTGAACATGAAATTTCAGCAAATGCATGTGCTGCATGTTTTAATGAAACCTGTGGATCTGCTGTCAAATGTGAGCCCAACATGCGTTATAAACCTCAAACATTCAATTCTAAGGTAGGTTTCTCTAGAATTTCCACACAATCCTGGACTTATTCTTCTGCATTTTGCCAGAATAACGTAGATATATCTGGAAATAAGATGGGAATACTTGGTTTTGCACCATTTCAAAACTGGGGATGACTAACTAATCTAGAGATCCTCGCTATCCAATTACACACCTCAAATGAAGAGTAACAAGAGAATGGTCACTGTCCAAATAGTAAGACTGATACTAAAAAGTCAAGATACACAATAAGGTCCATGCACAGTGGGGCATATGATTTGGATGGTTGGTATTAACTTGCACATGCTCTGCATGTATGTTGGATGAGTCACTACCATTTAGAAAATGGCGGGAGATAACACATAGTTGTCTAGTCCTCTAGAATTAAATGGCACATCATATGGTTTTCTTTGTCTAGCAGCTTGAGTATTCAGTTTCTGGAGTTTCTTCATGCAATCAACTGATAATTGCCTCATGCGGTCTCTTATGTCTTTGTAGGAAAAGAAGAATCCTAGGCAGGGCCATGTACCGCAAACATTTAAAGGTTATCTTCTATTTGCAGTTAAATTTGTCTCAAGTACAAGAAGGCGAGATCTGTCCTAATGTGCACCCTTTTTTTTTTTCTTTTTTTTTTTTTCTGTTTAAATTTTCACAATGCAGGGTATAGGAATGTTAGGAAAAAGATTGGACAGGATATGGACTTGGGAGGTGGTGAATATTTTTTTACAAAGAGTCTCAAGGAAACCAGAAATTACCATTATATCATGATTGAGAACATGGAAACAGATTTACCATCGTCGGTCATTGTGGATTTCATATATCAACAAACTTCTGTTTCATCACACGCCTATGTAACCCCCAGCTTATTATCAGAATCATATACACGGGGAACTATCTTTTTGGATGGTCAAGAGAAGCTTGAGAAGTTATCTAGGTTTTTACACAATCCCGCTCATCTCATCATGTCCTCAAGAGGAAGGTATTATCTTGTTCTGCCTAAGGTTTCCTTTGCAGTATTAATAATGAGTTACTATATGATTGGGTTGAAGGAAACAGCAATTTTTATTTTTTTTTATTTTTTTGTAATGGTACAAGTGGGACTCACCTTGTGGGAGAATAAGTTGCTGATTTGGCCGGGCCCATGACCGAATGAAGCATACATATACCTGATCCTAGCCATCCAATGGAAATGGTCAATTGCTAGTAGTCTATAGAGATCATGGCATAGAGAAAGGGAAGAGAAAGGAAGAAAGTGAGACGAAAAGAATGGAAAGTGTGATTAGGTAGGTCACATGCTCCCACTCCCATGCTTTAGTAATAAAATACATAATGGCAGAACTTCCCCCATAATACAAAATGCTCGGGTAGACCATATGTTCCACATTGCTCGCCAAACTTGTCATATAGCTGTATGACCCATAATACATCAACTTTAACACTTACGCTAAAGCTGGTGTGTAGATATCATTGATGTCCTGCTTGTAGTAAACTTGATTAAATTGATTTGCATCCAAGTTCTTTGGTGAACATATCTACAAGTTGATCTTGAGATTTAAGATATGAGTCAAAATTTTGTTGTTGGAGACCTTATCGATGAAGTGAAAGTCAACCTCGTTGTGGTTGTTTCTTTCATGAAACACTTATACTGGAAATATTTGATGCCACATGATTCTCAACCACTCTAGCTCACAAATAGTGCCATGGCCTTGACGTCTTGTACTTTTCTTCTGCATAAGACCACTCCACAATACTTATCTTTTTTACTTTTCCATGTGGCTAATTCCACCCACAAATGTACCGCATTGAATTTTAGATCACATTTCAGATGGGGATCTAGCCCAATCTGCAGCCCAGTAACCTTTCAATATGGAGATGACTATTAGGCTTTTATAAGATTTTCTCTCAAGGGCTAATGCAATTAAATGCTCCAAGTTCGGTCATAAGTTTATAACATGCATGGGAGTGTACATAGGTATATGCGTTATGTGTGCGCCCATGAGTTTCTGTAGTCATGAGTGTTGTACTCTATATGTCTATAAAACTCATGCACAGACACACCTCTTTACATGATTTAACCCATGATATTATGACTACAGAGAATAGGGACACGCTTACTCTTTTAAAGAAGATAATTAGGGCAATTCTTATGGAACCAAAAGGAGATGGTATTTGTGAAAGAAAAAGAGAATGAGGGTTTTCTGGCTTTTTCTTTCTTAAAGAAGAAAAGAATTTGAGAGAGAAGAAAAGAGTACCTAGGGTTGGAGAATGAGGGTTTTTTGTCTTTTGTTTTCTTAAAAGTAGAAAAGAATTTGAGAGAGAAGAAAAGAGTACCTAGGGTTGGACGTCCATGGTACAATTACATCTATGCCCTTAAGATGAGAGATTAAAGAGAGACGAGAGGGCAAATAAGGAAATAAGAAATAAACTATTAAAGCCTAAAAGACAAGGACTTTAGCAGATAGCTCATAGGCTTAATAGGGCCCACACGCACACACACCTATGCTCCCCTCATGTTAAGGCATAGATATCGATCATGCCTAGCTTGCCAAGAACACTTGGTCTAACTTCAACAATAAGAGCCTTAGTGAAGATATCCACCATTTGTATAGAAAATGGAACAAAAGGAGTTGAAATAATGTCAACAACAACCTTCTTATGAATAAAGTGACAATTAGCGTCAATATGTTTTTTTCGCTCATAAAAAACTGGATTAAAAGTTATGTGAATGACATCTTAATTGTTGCAATATATTGGCCTATGTGTCTCCATAGGAAATCCTAATTCAATAACAAAGCTTTTTAACCACATAATTTCATGTAACATATTTGCTATAGCACGGTACTTCGCCTTAACATTGAATCAAACAACAACTATTTGCTTCTTAGCGTTCCAGGTAACTAAATTACCGAGGAAAAAAGTATAATAGCCTATTGTAGATCATCAATCGTCTTGTGAACTTGCCCAATCTGCATAAGAGTATCCTTCAATATCAAGGTTATTATGACAACTAAATAAGATGCCACGTGTCGGAGATGTTTTAATGAAGTGCATAATGCAACGAACTGCTTCAAGGTGACCATAACGGGGAGCTTGCATGAACTAACTAATCAAACTCACTACATGAGATAGATTTGAGCGAGTAATCGTCAAATATATCAATCTTCCAACCAATCGCTGGTACATGCGAGGATCATCAAGTTCCCATAATTTGTTCTGAGCTTCTTATTAACTTTCAATGGGGAATTAATAGGTTTGACACCAAGATTACCAGTTGAAGTTAACAAATCAATTGCATATTTTCATTAAAACAAAACTAATGCCCTTCTTAGAATGAAAGACTTCATTTCTAAGAAAAGATTTGAGTGGTTTTAAATCTTTGATGTCAAACACCTTGCTCAGATATAATTTTACCTTAGAAATACTATCAACATCATCTCCTATAACAAAGATATCATCTACACATGCCTCTTAAAAATGGTCCTTTGCACACACTTCAAAAAAAAATGATCGAAGTGAATACGAATGTATCCAACACGAATCAAGGCCCCATTAAACTTCATAAACTAAGTTCGAGGGGCTTGCTTCAATCCATTTATTACCTTTTAAAGATGACATACCGTCATTTACTTTTGCTTTCGAGCAAATCCAGGAGAAGGAAGCATATAGATTTCTTTAGTAAAATAACAATTTAAAATAACATTCTTAATATCTAACTGATATGGGGGCCAATGTAGATTGGTAGGAAGAGAAATGATCACACATGCAAAGTTCGTCTTAGCAACATGAGTAAATGTCTCAGAGTAATCCTCATCTAAAGTTGTAAAAATCCCTTAGCTACAATGCGGGCTTTATGTCGAGCTTTACTACCATTAGGATTTTACTATAGAGTATATACCCAACAACAAGTCACAAGATTCTTCCCAGCTGGTAACTCAGTTATCTCACATGCATGATTTTTATTCTTTTTCAAAACCTACCATATTTTCCTTCATAGCATGTTGCCATAGAGGAGAAATAAGAATTTCCTTAATATCTTTAGGAAGTGGAGAAAGAACACTCAAGAGTATAAACAAATGACCTGTGTTGAGGAGACAGTGATAGGAAAGAAAACATTGAATGTGATGAGAAAGTACACGGTCTTTTCAATTTTTTATCAGTAACAGGTATATCTAAGGAAGAGTCTAAATATGGATTAGTATAAGTAGGCAAACGAGTAAGAACATTATTAGTACCTGTTGCCTGTTGGCAAAGGAGTATTCTTCATGATGTCCAGAGAGATAGTATGAAAGTAGGAGATGATTTGATGACTAGGGTGTGGAGAAGAGTGAGAGAGAAGAAGAGAAGGGAGTTTTGGGAAAATGTTGTGCACATGCACTTACCATTAAATGAACCACTTAACACACACACACACACACACACACACACACACACTATACACTAACACTCTTTAGACTCCTCCTCAAGTTGGAACATAGATGTTGATCATGCCCAACTTGTCATGAACACGATGAAGAGCATCTCGACTTAAACACTTTGTAAGAACATCAACAAGTTGATCCCTGGATCCAACAAAAGGGGTGATGATTTCCTTAGAGGCAACTTTCTCCCGAATAAAGTGACAGTCAACCTCGATATGTTTGGTGTGCTCATGGAAAACAGGGTTATGAGTTCAAATGTCGCATGAGCCACATCACAATATTCTACTTCAACCGAGGACTGAGCAACAACCGGTTGCTTCTTGCTCTTCCATGTGACAAGATTGCCACCTAAGAAGGTGCATAAGCCGAACATAGAGCGATGATTATAGATACTACCTAAACAATCGGCATCGAAATAGCCAGAAAGATGAAGATGACCATGAGACTGAAAGCGGAGGCCAAGACCTGGGGCTGATTTAAGATACCAGAGTATATGGTAGAATAGTGATAAGTTGCGAAGAATGGGGAGCTTGCATGAATTGGCTAACAATGCCCACCATAAAAGAGAGATCAAATGAGCCGACCTACAAGGCGTCGATACATCCTAGGATCAGAAAGGAGAGTACCATCATCTGGCTGAAGCTTCTGTGAAGTATCCATAGGGGTGGTAGCAAGTTTACATCCTAACATGCTCATCTCCTTGAGAAGATCAAGAGCATATTTTTGTTATGACAAGACTACCTCAGATGTGAAGTGACCAACCTTAATTCCTAGGAAGTAGCGAAGAGGACTAAGATCCTTGATCTCAAACTTGGTCTTCAAAAATTCTTTAACATCCCCCATTCCAATCGAATCACTGCTGGACAGTAAAATATCATCCATATACACAATGAGAACCATGATGCCTGTCGATCAATGACATATAAAGAGGAATGGTCGTCATGACTATGAATAAAGCCAAGTTCTATAAGAGCTTGATTAAATTTTACAAACCATGCACGCAGGGATGGTTTGAGTCCATAAAGAGCATTCCTCAACTGACGTACAAGTGTAAGATTGTGAGAAGCAACAAAACCAGGGGGTTGATGCATGTAAACTTCCTCTGCGAGATCCTCATGAAGAAATGCATTCTTAACATCGAGTTGAAACAAGGGCCATGATCAATTGACGGTCAAGGAGATCATAACATGAATAGAGTTAAGCTTAGCCACCGGAGAGAATGTCTCGAAGTAATCCATGCCATGAGTCTGCGTGTAGCCCCTAGCAACAAGCCAGGCTTTATAACGATCAACGGAGCCATTTGGAAGGAACTTGATCTTGTAAGCCCATCGACATCCAACATGTTCGTGCCCCGGAGGAAGAGAAACTAGCTCCCAAGTATGAATCTTCTCAAGAGCAAACATTTTTTCCATCATCGCCTTTGTCCAGTCAGGACTTGGAAGAGCATGCGAGAAAGATTGAGGAATAGTCTGTGACGAAATGGAAGCTGCAAATGACTGAAAGGACGATGCAAAATGAACATATGAAACGAAATTGCTAATGGGGTGCCGAGTATAATATCCTGACCCTTTGAGCAAGGCAATGGGGAGATCCAGACTCAAGGTAGGGGAATCACTTGAGCCAACATCCAAAGTGAGTGGAAGGGTGGATGACTGAGTGTGCGAAGATTTATCTTAATGATGATGCACTTGCAGAGGCTTAGGGTCACTCAAATCACCTATAGGATGTGGAACGGTGGGGAGATGTCTCCCCATAATCACTAGTGGTAAGAGGAAGAGGATAACTGTTATGTTCCACCTGACTCGCAAGGGGATCACAGAGGGATCGACCTTGAGCTGAGAAAAATGAAACATCCTCAAAGAACATCAGCAGAGACATATTTCTTATGAGTCGAGGGGTCATAACACTTATATCCTTTCTAACAAAGAGTGTACCCTAAGAAGATAGATGTAGTTGCCCTAAGGCTAAGCTTATCATTACTACCATCCAAAATTTGAACGAAGCATATGTAACAAAAAACTTTAGGAGGTAGAGGAAATGGATTGTTATGAGAATACAACATAGTAAATGAAGATTTATAAGACAAGATACGTGAGGGTATACGATTAATAAGGAAAGTAGCAGTTAGAAGAGCATCACCCAAAAAATGTTTAGGTAGATGCATACTAAGGAGAAGAGTACGAGCAACTTCAAAAAGATGACAATTTTTTTGTTCTATGATATTATTTTGTTGAGGTGTGCGAACACACGATGTCTGAGAGAAAATATTATGCTCTTGCAAGAAGGACACAAAAGCAGTGGACATGTATCAGAATGGAGGGTTTTGATTGAGCTTTGAAATTGAATGCACACTTCATGATAAAACACATTAAACTCATCAGACACTTAACTCTTAGGTTTTAAAAGATAAACCCAAGTCATGCGTGAATAATCATCAATAAAGATGGCAAAATATTTAAATCCAAAAGTGGAAGTAATTAGGGCTGGTCCCTAGACATCCGAGTGTACCAGTTCAAAAGGGTGAGGTTTCCTCTCAGGAGAGCTATGAGAAAACGTAGTGCGATGATGTTTAGACAATTCATAAATATCACAACATAAAGGTTTAGTGACAAAGGAGGGAAATAAAAGTCTCAATCTAGCTAATGATGGATGGCTTAAGTGATAGTGCCATCGTGTTATGGACTCTCGATCTAGAGAAAGGGTAGTAGAAGTGATAACAGGTGTATCATTGAGAAGATAAACACCTCCTCACTCATGCCCCCACCAATCATTCTCTTCGTCTGTAGATCCTGAAAAAGACAATGAGAATGGAAGAAGGTAATGGAACAATTCAATGATTTACTAAGAGAGCTAACACACAATAAGTTTAATGGAAAATGAGGCACATGCAAGACTGGGGACAATGGTAAGGAAGGATAGAGAGATGGAACCAATTCCACAAATGGGAGTTTGGGTTTCATACTGAGAGTGGTGAGAAGGAGAATAAGAGGGAAAAAGTTGTGACTCACCAGTCATGTGGGAGTATGCTCCAGAGTTTATGGGCCCAAGAGGTAGGAGAGGAAGATGCAAGAAGAGTGGTACTTGACTGAGCTGAAGCTGCATGAGAAGGCTCAGCAACATCACGAACATGAAGTCGCATCAGTGCATCATATGTAGCTCGAGAAATGATAAGAAACTCCCCTGAGGAAGGCTACTCAAATGCAAGGGTGAAAGGTTGTCCCTCAGGAGCAGTTATGACAGTAACAGAAGTGGCGGTACACATTGGACGACCATGGAGCTACCAACAATAGTCAATAGTGTGATTGGTTCTACAGTGATCTCCCTCGCGGCCTCAACCACGACCACCATAACCAAAAGTGTGCTCTGAACTCAAAGATGGTGACCGAAGGCCAGGAAGAAGAGAAGATTGATCACCAACAAGGTGCATCGAACGCTCTGGTGGCACGAATGAATGTGAAGGAAGAGCGGAGATAGTAGCGCGCTAGCTCATGGCATAAACTATTGTCAACGGAAGAAGAGGATCCTTCACAACAACCGGACTTCGAACATTGAGGTAATCAGAGTTCAACCCGACTAGGAACTGCATGATGCGAGTGTCATCCCGCTACTTACGTGCATGTTCATGATCGCATTTACATTTGGAAGGAAGAGGTTGATACAGTTCCAGCTCATCCCACATGCCTCGAAGTGTCGAATAGTAATCTTCTAATGATTTTGAGTCTCGTTGGAATCGACCAATTTCTTGAATAAGTTGGAATACCTGTGAAAATTTTTGAGACTCGGAGAACATATCATAAAGTGTATCCCAAATGTCTTTAGCTGAGTATAAAAACTTCACTGAGTGACTAACTGAATAATCCATACTATTCAACAACCATGCAATAACTTTATTGTTCCCATTTGTCCAATACTTGTAGGCGGCATCTGTAGAGCTTGGAGGATCATCCAAAATATATGACAGTTTCTCACGGGCTCCCAAGAACACTTTTACAGATTGCGGCTATTGAAGATAGTTGTCACGATTCAACTTAATGGAAGTGATCTGCAGGGGGTTGGATTCAGGAGAGCCCATGCCAAGAGACGAGGGCTCATTGTCATCCATAGGAGGGCTCCAATTTAAAAAAAAAAAAAAAAAACTCTTTAACTAACTCCGTCTTACTCAATCCTTTAAGGAAATGGAAAACAAACCCCAAACAAAAAAAAATCCTCTAAACCAACACACAATGCAGTCAGATTTCACTCAAACAAGCCAAAAATGGCATGGCTGCATGTCTATTCGGGGGTAAAACCCACTTAAACATCAATCCTAACTAAAAACTCCTCCATGATTAGCTTGGGAGGAAGATTTCAATCCATCTTGAGAAAATAAACTGGAGAAAAACTTATCGATTTGAGATAAATCGAAGAAAATCTGATTGGGGGCTCGGTTTTCAAATCTCTTTATTTTGGCCAAAACACCATAAAAAAGGTCTCAAAATTTTCCAAAAAATAATGACTAATCCTCTAAAATCAAGATCTATCAAACCCCTAAACTTTCAACTCAAACGTGGTCCCACACCCTAGCTTACATGACTAGTATTTGCAATGGAAATGAAATATTAGTTTGATTAGTGGAAAATATTCCAACTACCATTGGTTCCCACGCTGCTAGCCTCCACCGTGGGTGAAATTTCAAGTATGTAATTTGGGTCAGTAGCAATTCATACCCATGAAACGCTAGAGCCCATCTCGGTCATTGATCTTTAGCAAGCAGTGTTGGTTAATTGACCCAAACACTTCTAACAACGAATGAGATTAGAAAATGATATGACTATTATATTTCTACATGGACAAAAGAAGAGCCTCAAAACAATGAAAATGGTGTCAGGAAATGTAAGCAAAATTGGGGCATTTGAAAACAAAACTTTCAATGAGAGAAAGGTTGTTGGAATTTGTAAACGAAGTGCAAAGTGTGCCAAAGGTTCCCGAACAGCACTATAACCCATTGAGAGTCCGAGACCTGAATGATCTTTGGCAGTAAAAAACCCTTTCCTAGCCACTATGCCAATTGGAAAGTTTTGGTCGGAAATGCTTTTTCAATTTATAAAAAGTAGTAGTTTGAAAACAACTTTGAAGGTAGGTCCATATTTTGATAGATAATCCCAAAACTGTGTTTGGTTTTGAAAATTCCCATCAATTTCCAAATGTACCTGTAACATTAAGTAGCATTTTGTATCTCATTTGCAATTTGGCAACTGCAAGTGCCTTAAAAAAATGTTTGCAAGTTTTTAATGTTCATATTTTGATTGTAAAAACAACTTTTCTTGTTTGTAGAGCATGGGTGATAGTTGAGAAGGAATGGAGACTAGGCACATTTGAAGGCTTGATGCACCAACCCAAGGTTAGTTTTCATGGCTGCATTTTGATATCGAACTATTTGTAGGTATATAAAACAAAACCGAAAGGGGAAAAAAAAAAAAAAAAAACTTTCTGCACCTCCCTGACCAAATCCACCCATATTGGGATTACACATTAATGGTTGATCAAGCTTGATAGATTCACCCTCTGAAACAATTAGTTCTGGTCCTGGAGGTATAATATCAACCACTTGGTGTCCATCCAATGCTTCAACTGTGGTTATTTCATGCCCCCCTTTTTCTTTACGTACTATTCATGCCCCCCTTCTTTGAGGTGAGTGGAGTTGGGGTTGGAGTTAAACATGCTTTTGATCCCTGCCTGGTGTCAGCATTCTTCTTCTTCTTCTTCTTCTTCTTTTTTAAGGTGAGTGGAGTTGGAGTTAGACATGCTTTTGATCCCTGCCTGGTGTCAGCATATGAGCTTTTATCTCAACCGTCCATCCTCTAATTGAAATTAAAGCACAATATTTTTGGTCTATACTTGGATTTGTAATGCGAAGCTAGATCAAATAATTTACTAATCAGGCCTACGAGTCAGATTTGGGCCATGCCCACTATTAACTGGACCTGAATTTAGGGCCTTGGCTGACCTAAATCTATCATGAGTAGGTGTGGGCCTGGACTAAAGTGGGCCTCAATTGAAAATGGTTTTCAAAATTTGGCCTGGACCGACGCATCTGCCAATTAGGCATGAAATTCAGGACTGGCCCCCACCCACGGCCCTAAAAATTAAGGCCTGAAGTCCGCTTATGATCAGTCAGACTTGGAACCTTTGACTGGTTAGCGTTAATGGTCTACTATTGATGAAATCATGACTAAATCTTGTGTGGTACATGCAGAAGAAACCACAGAACAAAAACGAAGACCATGTTGACAAAATAAAGGTTGTGCATAAGGGAACTATTGAGTATGAGAAGGGGAAGCAGGTAAGTGAATTGTTCATGGAGTTCTGTCAGCATCTACAGGGCCTCCACAAAAGACTCACACTGGAAGAGAGAAAGATCTTGCAATCAGCCTAGAGATCAATGGGAGTGGTGAAAGAAGTCCTGAGATCTTGTTTTTGTATGTGCAACCAATTCTGACTACAGGTATTTCTCAATCTTATTCATAGTATTTTTTGCATATAATTTTATTGTTACATTTGAATTGCCTGACCATCTTCATTCGAGAATTCACTTAAGGTTGCCTTTGGATGAACAAGTGAATTCAATTGCGATCGCTTGGTTTAGTAAGAGGTACTAACCAAAATTAGTGATATCCCCGAGTATTCATTACAAATTTATTAGTAGCTCTCAAATTGCAGTTAGGCTTGCAACTTGAGTTTGGGTCAACCTGAACCCGATGCAATTCGAGTTTGGCTCGGGTTGTGTTGTGTTGTCAAGGTTCTTGGTTGGGTTAGGGTTGGAAATCTCCAACCTGATTCAAATTCAGGTTGGGTTTGATTGAGCAAATTCGGTTCAGGTTTGGTCATTTGGGCCGGGTTGGTTTGAAACCGATTGGTTTGGGTCAGGTCTTAGTTGCATGATCCTTCTGATTAGGTGCCACTCACTCCCGCTTCAAATCCCCATTCTGGACTCTCGTTGTTGTTCCTGCTTTCCATCTATTTTATTTGTTTACATTTTGAAAGAGACGCTTCCCCACTCCTGCATTTGAATTCGTTGTTGCTTCGCCTCATGCTTTGTGCAGCTATAGGTCAAGTATGGAGGACTTTGGGTTGCGGATGCTCGGTTGGAATTTCGGTCGGGTTGGGTTACGGGTTCGGTCCTCTTGAGGTTGGGATGGGAGTGGCTTGGCTTGGATTCTAGGTCACCTAACCTGCTTGAGTTGCACCCCTAATTGTAGTAGCATTACTTTCGTCTCCAACTTGGAGCCTAGTTTTGTGTCTGAGAAGTCATTACTTTTCGGTAATTTCCACTTCATGAGAGCAGTTATTGCAATCCAATTCAATGGTGGATATCCACACACCTTACATGCTAATGTGACTCATGTGTGAGATTCAATCTGTCCATTCGATGGACCTCATTGTGTAGACAATGGGGACATCACGTGCACACGCACGCCCCCCCTACGCACGTATGCAAGGAGGAGGAGGGCCCCACCATCGATCTGGATCGATGACGACGTCCAGGGAGGCCCTCCAAGTTATAGGGCTGCGTTTTGGTTAATTAGAGTGAACCCGATAGTCATATGAATCCCACCATGGGTTCTCATGATCGTTGCCCACTATTCCAATTAATTTAGTACTTTGGGTTTTGCTTATTATTGTTATTAGGAGTATCATGGACGGTTTAAATTGCTTTGATTATTACTTCGTTGCCAAGTAATAGGTTGTGCACATGGGGCGAGTTTTGGGATATAGGGTTTTATTATAAATATGCACCCCTTGTAGTCTTTTTAAATCAATGAAGATTAATAAAATTGCTGCGTTTTTCTTCTCCTCTAAATTTATGAGTTCTGAAGATTCAATTGAGTGCGAAACGCTCCCTCCCTCGAAGGGCTGACTACCATGGTGCGAAGCCACACCTATCTCGATTCGCCCCACCTTCTTCCATCCATATTTCTCCTCCTACAAACATTCCATGTGCAAATCCATTAATATTTGTAGGTGTTTTTCTTTGTACAGTAGATTTCCAGAATTTGGCCCTGCAGGAGGGCTGAAATTTCGGTGGAGCACCACGCACAGTCGTGCATCGGATCGAGCTGAAATTTGTGGGTTGTGGAGTCCACCCTTGGCCGACCATGGGCAAGCTGGCCTTTTTCTAAATAGTGGGTCCCACACATGTGCGGCCGGGATCACACGCACGTGCGTCTGGGCCGTTGTTGTTGTTCACACGTGCGGTACTTCTTTGGTTTGTCTTTCTCCTCTCTTTAACTCCTCTTTTATCCAAAATCCATAAATCTAGATCTACACTACCAAAAAACAGGGCAACGCCGACGGCTAAAAGCTGTCGGCAATGACCTTCCCCGACGGCTTTTAGCCGTCGCATGGTCCGTCGGTAAAGCGTGCATCGGGAATGCTCGCCGACGGATAAAAACCGTCGGAGTTTTCGGCGGCTAAAATCCGTCGGCGTTATCGGCGGCGAACATCCGTCGGTGTTGACGGCGGCTAGAATCCGTCGGCGTTGTCGGCTGCTAGAATCCGTCAGCGTTGTCGGCAGCTAGAATCCGTCGGCATTATCGGTGGCTAAAATCCATCGGTGATTCTCATTAATTTAAAAAAAATAAAAATTTTGGATGATATATATGATTTTGATTTCTTCTTTTGTGTAGACTTTTCCTACTCAAATAAGTTAGTTCATTGCTTTGGAGAAATTGGCATATCTAGTTATGGATGTGAATTAATCAACACACACATCCAAAACTAAATATACCCACTTCTCCAAAGCTCTGAACGAACCAACCTATTGGAGAAGGCAAGTCTACACAATAATAGAAAAGGAAGAAATCAAAATCAAATATATCATCCAAATTTCAAATATTTGGATTGGATATATGCTTTAAAAAAAAGAAACCACATATCATTTAAGTCTTTGTTTTTTTTTTTGCTACCTGACCTGTGGGGGTTTTCTTGAAGTCTTTGGCTTTAAATCTAGAAATGCAGTCCACATTCAATTGATGGGCCCTAACATGGATGCCACAAAAAACTCACATACGCTTCAATTCTGATACAAAGAGTACAAGTGGGGGGCCCATAATTTTAGGGACGTGCAGTTGATCTGATGGATCCACCATGCATACTGCAAGAACCTTCCAGGCACTTCAACTCTAATGATCTATGCAAGTGGGACAGATGGTTAAGTGATCTGGAGCATTGATATGATGACCACATGGACATCACAAAAACCTCAGGGACAATTAGGCTGTGATGTGTCACAATACAAGCATTTTCATTTCTTAAATATTTCTACTAAACTTCGACAACCTCATGGACACTTTGATTCTAATAACCCACATATCTGTTTCTTTTCATATTTCTCATATTTCTATATTTCCACAAAATGTCTCCAGAATAATGCGTATATATTATAAAGCGTCAAAAGCTTATGGACACTTCATCCATTGAGATTTTTTATACCTGTGTCAATATGCATACTTTCTATTTTATCATTCCACTCATCGTGCAAATGACGTGTATGTTGTATCCATGTGGGATGTACCATGTTCTAAATTTGAGGGCAGTTTCCTCGCTGTGAGTACTAAATGAAATATTCACAATTCAATTTGCACGTGCATCGAAATGCAGGGTAAGCTAATAAATATAATGAGTATTGAAAGCTCGAGTAGGAATTAGTATCAACAAAAATTACCGTCATGTCCATTTGTGCTGATTACTTCTGGAATTCTTACATCACTTTGGCCTGCTTTGCTGGTGCCATTCGCTGAAAACACCAATGTATTTGGAAGGTCATAAGAGAATGTACAAGAAACATTCTACTACCCTAGGGGCCTGTTTGGCCGGCTGGATTACACGGGCTTAGGTGGGATGGAATTGCATCTGGTCACGTGCCAATTCCACTCTATGTTTGGGAAGAGTGGAATAGCTTGGAAGTAGGTTAGATGGAATCGTATTGGGTCCCGTGCCAATTTCACTCAATGTTAGCAAGTTGTGTAGGTCCCATCATGATGTGTGGGCTATCCACACCATCCACCCATTTTTCGAGATCATTTTAGAGCATGGGCCAAAAAATCAGGTAGATCTAAAGCTCAAGTGGACCCCACTATAGAAAGCAACGGGGATTGAATACTTACCATTGAAAACTTCTTTGGGGCCACATAAGTTTTGGATCTGCCTCATTTTTAAGCCCATGCCATATAATGAGGTTACAAAATAAATGAACGGTTTAGATATAACGCATGTGTGTTCTTCTCAATAGTTTCAAATGATGGTGGGTATATCCTTTCAATGTACCACCCTATTACAAACAAAGCAGGCAATTAAGCTTATCCAAAACTTGTGGCCCACAAGAATGTTTCAACGGTAGGAATTCGATCCCCACTGTTTCTGGGGTGTGGTCCGCTTGAGCTTTGGATCTGCCTCATTTTTCGATGCATGCCATAAAATGAGCTGGCAAAACGAATAATGGCATGAATAAAACACGGACATCAGTGGGTCCCACAGAGTCAGGTTGGGTCACTCAGCAATCCCGTCCCTACGAGAGGTGGGACCTGCTTCAATCGGACCTCCCAACCCACGCAGGAGAAGATTGTGGGACCTGGTTCAAGAGAACCTACACACAATCAGCTTCCATACACGATCCAAAGCTGGTGTTATTTGATATAATCACCAGCAGAATGCACTCCCAGCCGTTGTGCATTTACAAGTAATAAATCCAAACCGTTCAGTTGGTGGGACCCAGTATATGCAATTTTGTTCAGATCCTGAGCCCTGGTTGGTTGAAGCTGTTTGTACCATCTGACTGTTGACAGTTTTTCATTTCAACCATCATTACAGCATCCGTGGGGTCCATGACCACTATCAGAAAATTATCTAAAATGCTCCTCAGTCCCTTGAAAAGACAACTTAGAATATTTAAAGAACATGATAAGACATTTTAAAGGAAGTTGAGGTTTGCTCCTGTTGTTTAGATTTCACCTGTAAAAACCCTACAACGGCTTTAGATTTTCCTGCATCTTTTCCTCCTTTGATGTGAGTAGACAAGCCATGATCTTTGCTGCACTAAACCAAAATATAAGCACTTCTCTAATCAATGCTAAAGATCTACATTTTTCAATAACTGAGTTACTATACATATAAAAAAATAGTCTAGAGATGGCCAATATGAAAAAAAAAAAAAACAAAACAAAACAAAAGATATTAAGAATTTTGAAATTGATTCCATGCGTGCTCACATTTATGCTCCAGATAACCAAACTGCATCAAAATGTGATTAACCATTGCCTTGATAACCAAGTTGCATCAAAATGTGATCAACCAAAAAAGGAAGCTAATAATTAGAAAAGCTTGATTTTTTTAACTCAAAGTATCAAGATTCAAGAATCACATTTCATTGGTCATGGCTTTTAAAGGTATTGAATACAGTTTTTTTTTTTTTTTTTTCTTTTGAGGAGGGCTTTCATACATTTTCTTTTCTCATGAAAGGGATGACAATTCACAAAATGCAATATAAATGTCTTATCTGAATAGGCAAGGATTCTGCTCAAAGCCAACACTGATTTTGCCATTCCTTCATCCTATAGCCACTTATACATTAAATACCTATGTAACTCAATTGTCTTCGGTAAAATCAAATCACTGTCTTAAAAGAAATGCATATTTACATGAGTGATGACTCTTGTTTCAAACATGACTGCTTATCTTGGTTTCTACTTTTTAAGCTGAAGTGATTAAGTAATCTTAAACCAAACTCCCGAGAGACTACCTCGAGCAAGAGTAAGGATCCGTCGACAGTGATGTTTAAATGCCATACGTACAGTTCATAACCTCAATTCCATTGAGATGAAATGAGAACACAAATATTACCCTAATTCAAAACTTCTGCAGCCTCATGAATATTTCATCAGCAGACGTTCAATCCTCACATTTTTCAGCCCACTTGAATATTAGATTCTGCTCATTTTTTATCCCATGTCCTAAAATAAGCTAACAAAACAGATGGGCGCATCTCCAACTAGAACAGTAAGCAGCTTTGAGTGGCCACCATGATATATGTGTCCTATCCACACCGTCCATCCATTGTTTAGCATCATTTTAGGATATAAAAACAAAAATCAGCCAGATACAAGGATCAAGCAGACTACACAATGGGGACTAAACTCTCGCCGTTGAAAACTCTCAAGCAAACTACACTGGTCTTGTTTGAAGGAAAACATTCTGCTAACATCAATCTTACGATTAAAAAATTGTAGATTTTTGAGAAACTGGGTTGATTACCTTGAAATCTTCATATCCTACCTCCATTGCATCTTCAAGTGCAGAAAGACCAGGTTGCACCTGCAAAAAGGGAACCCAAATAGCATGACAAGGATTTCAATACTCAAAAAAGGGTAGAATTACTCTAGTGATGAAGAGAGACGGCAAAAAATAGATAGCTCAATGCAGGTTAATAACTAGTATTTCTGCTAACAAGGTGTTTCAAATCCCAAATGTGTGTACAACCCAAGCTCCTTCATGCAACCACATATGGCAAATTGACATGAGTTCAAGATACAGAGAACTGGATGGGCAGAAAAAAAAAAAAGTTGCTAAACTTCCCTATTTCAAATGTTATGGTCAACAAGAATAGAGCAGCATGAATGTTAGGATAGGACATTTGCAAGCTGGTACTCAATTGGTGGACAACTTGGATCTTGCACTTGTGTTCTACATACCAACCTTGTCTGAACTCTGAAGCAAATCTCAGGAAGGGGAGATCAACCAGCTCCCTCCCAGTGATAAGCTTAGGAAACTGCTCCATGCTACAGAAAATTCATGATGTGCCACTCCCCTCATCTGAGAATTGGATGGCATAGATAGACATTACCTGCCTTGGACAAAAGGTCACCGTAGTTCTAGGAACCTCATGCAACACATTCTGTAATAGCCCACTACCATTTGAATTGCACATGGTATAGATTGCAATCATCAAATGAGAGAGAAGCCCACAACAGTAGATCTGTGCTAAAAACAATAAGAAAGTAATCTGCTGGACACAAACACAGACACAAACACAATCTAAAAGTAATCTGCTGGACACAAACACATCTCATGGACACGCACGCCACGCATGTGAAATATCATTTTCAAACCAAACTACACTTGCTATTTTCAAATCTCACGCGGCTACTTCAATCCATCTTCCATTTTCTTCTTAACAAGAAAATCCATATTTACTAATTTTCCCAATTTTCTATTCTTCAAAAGAATGAGTTCAGACTCCGAAAGCGTCGGCTCCAACACTCGTACTTTCAGCCCAAACCCTAACCAAGAAGGACTCCAAAATTACCGAGTACTCATAAACATTCTTTGCAAGCATTTTCTGTCTATGTGCATGACGACCATACTGTTAAGATCAATCCTCTTATTTGCGCTCCCCTAGGTGTGGATTTTGATAAGGATTGCGTTCATATCTTACTTCATAGATCATATTTCGAGATAAAAGGTGTCAATTATATAAAAAATTATAATTCAAAAACAGACAATAAAGAGCAAAAATTCTGATTATAAAGGTGATATTTAGAGTTAAGTTTACCTTCATTGTCATGTTGAAACCGTTCCTTGAATACAGGGACGTCCCTTATTGATCTAAAACATTTAAAGAGAATTACAATTAAAAGAAAGAAAGAAAGAAGAAAAGAAAAAAGGCAAGCAGGTAATTAGACACTCAAATGCAACCAAAAAGAAAAATATAAACTTATCTGGTTAACTCCCCCTGAAGTGACACCTACACCAACCTGCAACAACGGAAACTAGATCAGTCCCTAATGTGTACTTAGCAATCGAGGCATCAAAAAAATGTAATAGTACCTTTGGGGTGAGAACCAGCTAGTGCAACTTCAGCAGATGATCCTGCAACACTCAAAACCAGATCCTGCAAATAAGAGTACTTCTAGCATCAGCATCTTGCTATTTAAATGATTTTAAGATAGCCAGAGTAAAACCATTTACCCTTGAAGTAACTTACAGCAGATGATACTCTGTTTGAGGTGTAATTTCTGTACACCTGCTGGTGGCGCATTCTCTGCAACAGCTGCCATGGATGATGAAAATTCCCTACAGTTCTCTCTCTCTCTCTCTCTCTCTCTCTCTCTCTCTCTCTCTCTCTCTCTCTCTCCCACAAGTGCAAATTACACTTAAAGAAGTGAAAATTATTACAAATCTTTCAATTCCTCAAATGGAGGCTGAAAATTGAAATGCCAACCAAATATATCAATGTATAAATGTGGGTGTTAAATCCATTCCATTCAATATATGTGGGTGTAATCTGAAGTGAGTGTTAAATTCATTCGATTCCATAATATGCATGCATCTGTCTATGTTACTGTATAGTTTAAAAACAAAAGTTAATTGTGTTAGTTATTGTAATGTCTAATATTCATAAACATCACGGATAGATGGTTAGAAATAGCTTGGGCCATACGACAAATCCTCCTACACCGACCTCTCCAAGCGTATCATGATAACCATCTTCCTTCCATAACTCTGATTGCGGAGCTATAATCTCCATCAGGACAACACTAAAATTTCCATCGTCCATTTCTGCTCCATGGACACAGGTTTTTGGATCCACTGCATGCACCTCACCACGAGCAATTACCCGTTTCTTCCAATCACAGAGATCGCATCTCTTGCCAAGATTTACCAAATCAGGCTACATGTACACATATAACATGTCGTTAGTATTTTTAAATGGAAGTGCATATAATCATAAGCTTAAATTAGTATTAGAGAAACACATACATACCGACGATGCATGACTAGATTTAAATGGAGGAATTGTCGGTGGAGCCACATCCCCTTGTTCCCCTTGCTTATCTACAAAGCATTGAAACTTCTGGTGGAGATCTCCTAGGCTTTTCTGCATTTCATCTAATTTATCTACCAAATTATCTCGTTCCCGCGACACCACACCGAGCTTATGTACAATAGGTATTGTCTTCTTCAATGTAATCTTGCCTACATTTCCACCTATCCCCTGCATGCGCCCTCTACTATCACTCCCAATTGACTGTAAACAGAATTGCAATTAGATTTATCAGAGAATGCATAAGTCTAAATAAACTCAAGTATTTGAAGGACATGCATATATACCTGTGTAAGGGCATCATCTACACTGGTCATCCGAGATGCGGGATTACTACTTTGAATTGATTTTATTTTTTCCTATGACAACATCTAAAAGAAAAATTATAGTGCGGGAAAGAAGCATTTAAAATTCACATGGATAATGAAAGGCTGTACGAGGGTTGCACTTACAAAGGTTTCTAGAAACTGCACTTTGTTATCCTTTGTTGTATGGGCTCGGATGTACACCTCAGCCCTACCAACCTCGGCATCAGTAGTAAGATTCCTCTCAATTGCCTTTTCCCCATAACATCCATGCCAAAACACATAAATAATGAAATTAAATGACTAATAAATTGAAATAATCATCATAAATAAAGTAGAACTTTGTTATTTTAGGACGTACCATCTCATGGCGTGTGGCAGCCATGCTACGCCGACCAAGTGTAGAAGTGCCAACTTGTTTGGCCCAATTGGATGCATTTCTTACACTTGATTCCTTGAATTTATTAGTATTGCAATAATCCACGAAGATCATCCAATCCTCAAGAGGGACACCAATAGGGGCAGGATACGATTTCACAACTGCAGGATCCTTGTCCTTAATATACTTTGCATGCAAAGTGTTCTTGAAATTTCTCCAAGCAGCCTTACAGCGATCACGAATGTATGGTGACCACGCTTCTTGGTTATCCTGAAATTCATAACTACATGCCAGGATATCACTGACCCTCTGAATGTATTGTGGAGGCACCAACCGAAAGTCTGTGTAGGTGATCGGAATGTGTGCACGGGTGAGAACACCAATGCTTGAATTGAATGCGATCTGATTTGCATCCCCTATATTCGGTTGCCCAAATTCATTAATCCCAATGACCCTTTTCACTGAAGTCCTCTCATGTAATTCTGAACCTCGGGTAGGACCTCTCTTCTTAGACGATGAAGATGACGACCTGCCTGCATAAAAAGAAAAATAGCTACACATGTTTCATCATCGCCAATATAAAAGATATTTTAAATCTAGACAATTAAGGAAAGCTATCTAATTACCTCTAGCATCTTTAGGGTCTGCATCTGCAGGGTCTGCATTCCCTAGCGGCTCTCAGCCGAATGCCTCTGCCTCTGAGTGAAAGATCATTTTAAAAGAAATGTTAAATCTAAACAGCTAACGAGAGCTATGTTATTACCCCTGGCATAAAAAGAAAAATAGCTACACATGTTTCATCATCACCAATATAAAAGATATTTTAAATCTAGACAATTAAGGAAAGCTATCTTATTACCTCTAGCATCTTCAGGGTCTGCATCTGCAGGGGCTGCATCCCCTAGCGGCTCTGCGCCGAATGACTCTGCCTCTGAGTGAAAGATCATTTTAAAAGAAATGTTAAATCTAAACAGCTAACGAGAGCTATGTTATTACCCCTGGCATAAAAAGAAAAATAGCTACACACATGTTTCATCATCGCCGATATAGAAGAAATTTTAAATCTAAACAATTACGAAAGGCTATCTTATTACCTCTAGCATCTTCAGGGGCTGCATCCCCTAGCGACTCTGCGCCCAATGACAGTGCCTCTAAGTGAAAGATCATTTTAAAAGAAATGTTAAATCTAAACGGATAACGAGAGCTATGTTATTACCCCTGGCATCTTTATAGGATGCATCCCTGAGCGGCTTTGCCTCTAGATCCATCTTCAAGATCTAATTTGTAACGTAATTACTATAAAATTTTCTATCCAAATAGCAAAGTACCAAGTATAATAAAGAGACGAGTAAATTAATTCATAAATTTTTTCTATCACATTAATATGATAATGGAAGAATCAAAAAGGGCATAAATCAAAATCGTTTCGTTACATGCATAATATAACCAACAAATCAGGATTTTTTCCCTGCTCTCTTTCTTTTCTTTTTCTTTTCAACAACCACACAAATATCTTCAATGTCATTAAATAACAACTCGCCACCCATGTCTACTTTGGTGAGATCAGGTCCTACTTCAGCCTCAGTTACAACCTATGTTTCTGATAAAATGCTTGTCTCATCTTCAACGAAAATCTTTCTTGGAACCTCCAAGACCACATGCCAATTAGGATTTTTTGGATCTCTAGAATAAAAAACTTGCACGGCATGCTCCGCAAGAATAAATGGCTCATCACCCACTTGGTCTGAACTGAGAAGATTAGACAAATTCACCAGTCTCAAATTCCCTACCGCATCGAAAGAAACACCTTGGTGCGTCACCTTCACCCAATTGCACTTTAGTAGAACTGGCTTGTACCCTTCTCGGTACTCCAGTTGGATGATTTTGTGGAGGACTCCGTAATAAGGTACAGATTCATCCACTGGATTCTTATCCTTAGCACTAGATTGGAAGGTGGTCATACTCTCTGTGCTAACACCACTATTCTGGTTCATTTTATTCTCTTCGTATTCCTTGGTGACGAAGAGGAAACCATTGATACAATATTTATTGTACTTCATCGCAAAAGCCTTTGGTCCCCTAACTATATCTCTGAAGACTTCATTACTTGATTCACTCAAGTCTAGCTGTTTCTTCAACCAAGGTATGAACTCATCATCACTCGCCACCTTAGTCCTAGTCCCAACAACTATATTGCGTTGCTTTAAGAAATTTGCATATCTCCTGCAAGTTAAGAAGGTTGTTACAAAATTGACAATTTTTTTCATAAATGTTGTTACAATGTTGTTGAATCAAATTTGAAATTTAAAAAAAAAGAAAAAGAAAAAAAAAAGACATACATACAAGCTAAGTCCAGTTCGTACCCTTGCCATGTCTCATAGTTAGGATGACTCTTCAGTACCCAGGTGCGAGCCTGTTCGTACTCAATACCTTCTAAAACGACACTTTGACCAGGGCCAACTGGGCCAACCACGTCAACATCGAAGTCGTCAACAATATCTTGTAACTTCGGCATGAATGAAATTGATCCGTCTAACCGCTTTTCCAATTTCTCCAAGAGGCTCGTGTTATTTTTCCCTCTATACTGGTTGCAGTATATAAGTGTCTCCTCTTGAATGTATCGTTCTGCTATACAACCTTCAGGTCGTGTCATATTGCGGACGTACGCCTTAAACATCTTCATGAACCTAAAGGAGTTAATAACACATTAGAAAATGTAATTGCATATGTTGGATTGGTTTATTCATATTAAAATCATATTATACCTTTCGAATGGATACATCCATCGATAGTAGACAGGACCACATACACGAGCCTCGTAAGCCAAGTGGATAGGCAGATGCATCATCACAACAAAAATTGAAGGAGGACATGTAATCTCGAGCTCACATAAAGTCCTAGCCATGCCCTTCTCGAGAGCCATTAACATTTCAATATCTATGGTTCGCGAGCATAGGGCATTGAAAAATGTACTGAAGCTTCTAATTATTGTGCGCATAGGCTTATTATCCTTGAATGCATGTTGGATCAAAATTGGGAGCAGATGTTGCATCAATACGTGGTAATCATGAGACTTCATTCCCTTTAAATCAACACTATCTTCCTTTACGATGTTCTTCCAATTCCCACTAAAACCAACCGGAACACGAAGCTCACGTAAAGTCTGGATGAAATGTTTTTTTCTTCTTTTCGAAGGAAGAAAGGACCTCATTTTTGAATCACTTTGCTATCAGTATTTTCTAACCATAAACGCTTCTTAATTCCTAGCCGCTTCAAGTCTCTGCGTGCGTTAGCGTCATCCTTGGTTTTGCCCGTTGTGTTCAACATTAGTGCAATAAGGATTTCACATACATTCTTCTCAATGTGCATAACATCAAGGTTATGGCGTACGGGAATATCCTTCCAGTACTCCAGATCGTATAATATGGATCGCTTCAAGAAGCATGTTGATTCTGCATCATCATTTTGTTCCCGTCCTGCTGTACCACTTTGTTTCCTCTTTCCGATCTTGCCCCACTGCACATTTAGTTTCGAAACGATGCTTTCCACCTCAATCCCAGTCAGACGAATCGGTTGTGGTCGCAACTCCCCCTTCTTATTGAAGGTTCCTGCACTTGTATCTTTTCTGGCCTTATCGTTTAGAGGCAACCACCGTCTGTGACCCATATAAACGTGTTTCTTTCCATGGTGTAATCGTAAGGAATCTGTGTGGGGACCACATGCAGGACAACCATACTTACCCTTAGTCCTACAACCAGAAACATTACCATATGCAGGAAAGTCATGAATTGTCCACAACAAGATGGCACGTATGTTGAACCTATTTCCATCGTATGCGTCGAATGTCGTGATCCCTTTCCGCCACAAGTCTTGTAACTCAGTAATCAATGACTCCAAATAAACAACGATATCCTTCCCGGGCTGTCATGGTCCCTCGATGAGCAAAGTGAGCATAGTAAACTGCGGTTTCATACATAACTTTGGTGGAAGGTTATACGTCACACACATAACAGGCTAGGAACTGTATGACGTGCTGAGAGTGCCAAAGGGGTTAAACCCATCTGTAGCTAGACCCAATCGAATATTACGAGACTCTGCTGAAAAATCCTTATACTTGTTGTCAAGAAACTTCCATGTGCTGGAGTCCATTGGATGCCCCATCTTTCCACTCTGCATTTTTCCGGTTGAGTGCCAGGTCATCTCCTTTGCCACCCATGGCACACTGTACATTCTTTGTAGCCTTGGTGTTAATGAAAAATACCTTAGCACCTTAGCAGGTACTTTAGCTCGTTTTAACTTAGAATTAACATGGGTCTTGTACTTAGAAGTACCACAGTTTGGACAACTAATCTTCGTCTCATGCTCTCTCCAGTATAACATGCAGTCATTTGGACATGCATGAATCTTCTGGTAATCAAGACCTAACTTTGTAATGATCTTCTTCGCTTGGTAGGTATTAGTTGGGGTCTTATTACCGGATGGCAAGACATTCTGGAGTAGTTGAAGAAGAGCCGTAAAGCTTTGTTCACTCCATCCATGGTTCACCTATAATTTAAAAAGTTGTACAATGAAAGTTAGCACAGTGAAATTGTGACAACCAGGATAGAGCTCAGTCATCGCATCTCGTACATTTGCTTCAAACTCATTGGTTGAAGCATCTCCGACAATGTCTTCAGCTTCGAGGGCTACATTGGGTTCATCTTGAATAACTTGGTCAAGGTTATTACAACCGAGGTCTTCAACAACCGCATTGACAATGTTATTTATGTCTGCCACACTATGATACTGGTGAGAAGTGCATTCGGTACACTTGGGTGATTCAGGCTCACCGTGCATGTTCCACACCCTATATGTTGGATTAAATCCATATTTAATCAGATCTATCACCACATCATCGATTGTGCAGGGTAAACGTAAACATCTGCATCTGGTACATGGACAATGAATTGTTTCTCTACCAGGAAGATGTTCTTTTACGAACTTCACAAAGCTCATCATACCATCTATAAATTGTGGGTCCGGGTAATGTAGAGTAATCCACTCCCTAGAGTCCATAGCAAGACTGTAGGTAGGCACACATTTATACACCTAATTCATCATCCAACTAACTATTGACAACATTTATAAAAATAAAAGATATTCAACCAACTTTATGTAACAACTTGCAACTTAACCTACTGGAAACCGTCATGCACCGTAATATCTTACGGCAGAGCGGGTTCTGAGGAGTTACAAGTTGAATTAATACAAAAGAATATAAATGAAGAAATATAAATATAAATTAAGCAAGACAGTAGGTAAGCACACATTTATACACCTAATTCATCATCCAACTAACTATTGACAACATTTATAAAAATAAAAGATATCCAACCAACTTTATGTAATAACTTACAACTTAACCTACTGGGAACCGTCATACACTGTAATATCTTACAGCAGAGCCGGTTCTGAGGAGTTACAAGTTGAATTAATACAAATTATACCTGATGAAGCAAGTTCTTATCTGCAGCAAGAGAAGTGAACGTCTAACAAATAAGATTATATTCCTGAAACAAAACAAGCACTATCTTTCAATTCAAGCTATATCAAAACATCACAGATATATGGTTGATTTGATTAAAAAGGCATTTAGCATTCTATAGAAGCATTTAATGCACCACAGAATCCATTACGTTGTCAAAATGCATCATTAATATTTGAAATAAGTTGACCACTACACTAAAAAGAAAAGAATTAGGGATGATTTCTTTTTTTTAAAGAAGTTAGCACCAAGACTCGAACCTTTGACACACAGGTTAGGAATTGGTGAGATCAACCAACCTGGTAAAGAAGAGAAATGGTAGGGATGGTTTCTTTTTGTAGCTAAAGGAAATACAATCATAGAATAAATACTAGTCATAAGGGCATTGAGTAAAAAAATATATATTTCTGTTATCTTCTCAAGTTAGAAAAGAAGTTTGCACTCTCCCTATCTTTTTGTGAATATCAATAAATTGCTTATCATACTCGCTTCTACCTATACGAGCTAATTGTCTCTATTTACAAGTGCTAATTGTCTCTATCCCATTTGGTAACATACCATCTACTGTCCTCATACAATTTACATGCGAGTCGAAATTTTGGCAGCACCTCCCCATATTCTCCAGATATATGTAAAATTCAATACTAACTAGTTGCCACCTGTAATCCATTACACATGGATAGAGAAAACTGATTAGTAAAGAACCACATATCCGGAGAAAATATAGGGAGACACTACCAAATTTCCAACTACATGTAAACTGAAAATGATGACAACCTAAGTACATGGTATGGTACCAAACTGTCCAAAATGGGACAATTTAGGAATCCATAAAAAAACAAGCATTTTCAGTCAAATGAATATACTGGTTCAATATAAATTCCTAAACGGGGGGGATACATTGTATACCACTAGGTGGCATAAATACTAATTGTAATTGTATCATGATGGAACATCTAAGAAGAAATGGGTTATAATGAAACACAATCAATTATTTCAACAGTTTTTGAAGCATAACTATAAATAAGTACAGAAAACATATTTATCTCAAAAACACCATACACAATCTAACATATTTGTACTTCATGTGTAAGAGCTTCACCTAAATGACCCAAGTCGTGCTATTGTGTATGTAGCTTGCCTAAGCAATCCAACCGACAACCCCTGTAAAAAATAAAAAATAAAAAATAAAAAAGAAAACCACTACATCTTAGACACCTTAAAACAAAAGGCCTCAAACAAAAATAGGATGTAATACTCTTGGAGGAAGGGTTCTCTCCCTTAGCATGAATTTCTTGAATGAACTTGTTTTTCGGCAATATAAATGTACATGTCATGATTGAAATAAGATTTGATGCCAAAAAGTCCCTCTATGATTTAAGAACCATGCATTTAAATGAGGTCCATTGATATTTTTCCCTTTTACCATCCTACCCAGTGAGAAAGTTTGGATGAATCCCTCTAGCAAAGCATTTCCCTTTTAGTTTCAACCAATGCACATGGACTTTAATGAAGGAAAATGGAAAGGGCAAACTAGCCTTTTCTAAGATCACATGTTGTTGGTACAATGATTTGAAAACCTCTACCGTGGAAAAGACCCCAAGGGACCCAAGTCAGCCTTCCAAAAGGAAGTAAAATTTTAAATACCAACTGGGGAAAACTGGTTTATCCAAACCTGTTTGGGTAGAGAGAATTCAAAATATGGATGTTGAAAACCCCTATGAAATCTTCAAGAAATAGAAAATTGCAAAATCTATCAATAATTTCATTGTTTGGTTGTTTTCTATGAAAGTGTCAAAAGGTCAACTCAAATTATATAACAAGTGAAAATTTACATTTAACAGTTTCCAATACTAATTCCATTGTTTGGTTGTTTTGTATGGAAATTTTAAAAGATCAACTCAAATTGTCCACTTAACAAATCATCCAAGTCTTATTATTGACGAATGTTAAATGGAAATAATCAAATACATGTGTACCATATACCAAAAAAAAGGAGAGCTATCTGTGTTAACATGTGAACAAATATTTGGAAAACCTTGTTACAATTTCCAAGTATCAAACAAAACCATGATGTCGAAGAATAATTATAACCCCTAAAGGTTTTTGGGTACCATATTTGCATTTTCCTTTCTTGATTTACCTTTTTTCCTTTTTGTAACTCAATATGGGTTCTTATTTGAACCCAAAGAAAAAAAAGCGGCTTGGTCGTCCAAGTTGCCCTTTCTTTAACATTGGAAAATTATATTTCTAGAAGTTTTGTTAGCAGAAATTTTTTTTGCCAAGAAAAGAGTCAAACTCTACTAATATGTTGAAGAGAAAGGATAATTTGTTAAACACATCAGGAGAATGATTGAGAACCATCAATTGATTGTAGAAGGTGATTCAAGGAGTGCAATTTCCTTGGCATGAAAGAAAAAAGAAGAACAGCCAAAGCAGATTAGAGAATTGTTAGCTTAGGTAAGCACCAAATTTAACCTCATTCCCTGGGAGGCTAATGATCAGGCAAATAGGGTAGCAAAATAAGGTGCATCTCAACTATGTTCATCTAGGCATTCTTCTCCATTTACTTGATGGATGTTGTATGATATTTTTCTTCTTTTTCTTTAAATAAAATTCATGCTAACCATAGAAAAGAATGGATCATGCATGTGTATAGATGTGTGTATGTGTGTATGCATGGATGAATGGATCATGCATGTGTATATATATGTATGTGTCATTGTATGTATGCATGCATGCATGAATGATTGTATGGATGGATGGATTGATCATGAATGTGTGTTTGTATCTATGCATGTGCATGCATCGTTGGATGTATGGATGGATCCACCAATTTTCCCATGTTTCCCCAATGTTTCCTCGAATCAAAGATGCATGCTTTTACTCCCCCCATTAAAGGGAAATTTATCATTTGATCCCTAAATATACAAATTTACTTATTTTTTGCTATTATTCGACTCTTAAATATGCAAATGTGTATGTTAGCATCTCCTAAACTATCATTGAAAAATTCCACCATTTTTTCCATGTTTCCTTGATGTTTCTCTAAGTCAATATGACATTTGAAAATCTACATTTAATGGTTTCTTTTTTTCTTTTTTCGCTTGTGTGTGGAAATGATTTTACTCATTTTTTTAAAAAAAGAAAATCTAGGAAACAAAATTGATTACCCCCTTTTTTGGTTTCCCAAACAGGGAAACTGTCATATCAGGGGAAATCATTTTCTTTTCCATGGTTGTCCACCTTCCTACACAAATGCCATGCTCTGGCTAATGGCTATGTTGTTGCCTACTCAAAAAAATAAAAATAAAAATAAATTTACACATATTCTAAAAAAGATGAACAGTCAAGATTCAGAATCTTTTATATGCCTACCATGTGTGTGGTGATTAAAGGTTGAATAACTAATTCCGTATTCGGCGTTTAACATCTAATACATCCTCATACTGTAGCAATCTAATCCCAAAGGAAAAGACACATGGTTGAAACAACATTAAGATTACAACATTTCTGAAGTGGCAGGCCGAGTGTTGCAAAACTGTTTCAAGTTTTCAGATTGTAGGAGTGCTAAAATGTGGTCCCTAGTTCATTGATCCCAATAGTCGAAATCAGGGGCTGCACTATGGATGCCCCATTCAGCAAATCTCCCAGATTGGAGAAATCCCAACCCTTGTAGTAGTTGCCAACAAATAAGCAGTCAAGAAAGAATTACTACTATCCTTCACATTCAACCACAAAAAGGGCCAAATAACATAGTTCTAGGATCTCCCAATCTGTACGGATTTTTATCCCATGGGCCATCCATGGTGAGGCCTGCATATTTTCCTCATTCAACAAACCTCACAGCTATATTTAGCTAATGATAGCAAACTTGGCTGCATACTAGTGAATTACAACATCGGTGCCAGAATCTATTCACAGAATGCAAATATACCAAATGCTAGACACAACAATAAGTGATGACAGAACGTAACCAGCTCAATGAAATGTCACGATCTTAAGCTCCTATGCTTGCCTGCTACTGAATTGATTCTCTGTGCAAATTCTTTGAGGGATCCAATGCCAACAAAATACTGACTTCACTAGTTGCAACCACATCTACAGAGAGACCCAATTTCCCAAAGATGGAAAAGCCCATGTTCCATCAAATCAAAAGTAAAGTAAACAATGGTGCAAAAAGGTGAGGTCACAGAGTTTTGGTTATTCACATAGAAGCTCTGGCCTCTGGGTAAACAAGTTGAGAGAGATTCTGAAGGTTTTAGCAATTTAAATTGCTTTGTACATGGCACCAAAAGGCTTGCAACACTATCCAGGAGCACAAGTGAAGTCACTTACTCTTTCAGATCCAAATCAAGCAACTCAGCAACTGGTTCTGACCGCGCCACAAGTTCAGGGTTCACCAGTTTAGCAGAAGGCAAGATTCACCTGCAAACCAAAATAAAATAACACCAACACATCAGTCAGGTTTCTCAAGTCAGGTCATTGAGGATAAATATTCCTAGCCGCAGATTGGCATATGCACAACTATCCCACCCATGCCTACAACAGCACCTACATGTAGTTCCACGCTATTCATCATGCCGGCCCCATGATGAATGTTTAGTAGCTCATATTTTTGCCTGCTGATCATCAAGCAGCATGTGTACAAGACAGTGGACGGTTAAAAGGGGCCAACCAACAGCCTGTTTTCGATGTATATGTGCACCACCCAATTTCAAGTCGACCATCAGGTGGATCCCACAAGATATGATGCCCTCACCCAAATTCAAGGCTACTAGATTGATCATGTGGGCCACAGTTTATGAAACAAATGGAAAGTCACAGGGAAAAAAAAACTTGGCAAGTTTTTCTACGCTGTCTGCTACTTTCTAACATTCTGGCCCACATGACAGTTTTTTTTTTTGAAAGGTGACGATTTTATTAGACAACAGCCAAAAGACAACAAAAAACAAAAAAGAAAAGCAACTGAAAAGAGAAAAGACTACACTAAGCTAGAAATACAGCCAACAAGCTCAAACACAAGCCCTCCATGTCAGGAAGCCCACTTCCTGATGAAATTAGAAACCTATCAAAGAAGTCCATGGGTGAAAAGCAAAAACCTACCGGGGAATCGCATCAGTCCGTGAATCTCCCGGCAACTCCCGCACGGATCCCAGTTTAGATCTTCAATATTTGATCTAACGCTTCCATTGCTGAGATTCGGATCACATTTGGAAGATAGAAACGCAAGCAGCTCTAAGAGGGACCCACTCGATGAAAATGGCAAAAAGAGAGCTCTAAGAGGGACCCACTCGATGAAAATGGCAAAAAGAGCAGATGAGCGCTCGATATTTCAGAATTCCTCTTCTAAATCGGATAAACAGTTCAAATCCGATATTCTGTGCGTCTACCATTGTTTATAACAAAATGCCTGTTAATAGTCGTACATGCAAGAGGGACCATTTTCTGGATGCCTAAAATTGTATTATATAACAACATTATAAATATTAATCACTTACAACCAAACGGATTATTTGAATGGTCTATATAACTCTATATAATTACCATTATTTTTATAAAGGAATCACCACTATTTTAAATTCTGCTTAAAACTCACAGTTTTTACAGAAAGCAAAAAACGGTAAACATACCTTTGGAAAGGGGAGGGATCTATGGGCCCCACCATGATGGATATATTTCATCCACGCCGTCCATACATTTCTCAACATCATTTTGGGATAGATCACCAAAAATGAGAATTAAATAAGTCTCGGGGCGACCACAAAATGGGAAAACAGTAGACGGTTGGACGTCCACCATCCAAAACTGAGGTTTCCCCGACGGATTATCGATTTTCGCTGACGGCTAAAAGCCGTCGGTGATACCGACGGATATTAGCCGTAGCCAAAACCCCCCAAAGTCCGTCGGCTTTGCCCCTTTTTTTGGTAGTGTTAATACATGAAAAGTAACAAAAGAATGTAAACATAAGCCGTAAGACCGCGCAGCTCCTCTTAGCAATACGGCCGTGCATCCCAGATTTCCCGGACGCGAAATAGGGTGCGTAACACACTTATGCTGTGCTGATGGTGGGGCCCACTTCACTGTTGTTTTGAGAAATCCACACCGTCCACTGCATTCGGCTCAAAAAATTAGTAAGAACTATCTGGTTTCAGATTAGACTCTGTGTGGCCCACAGGATATTGTATTCCGCCGTCCATCTTGAGTTTCAACGGTCGAAATCCGATACACGTTACTTCCTAGAAAAATTCCACCTAGGTCAAGGCTAGTGGACCTGTAGAATTCTAATAGACGGTCCGGATCGGACCTTCGACGCATGGTGGTGGCCCACAAGAGTCCAACCGAGGCTCTGTTTCACCCACAGGAAACGTGGTTTCCTATTTTGAGAAGGAGACTCGGTCAAACCGAGTTTTGACCAGATCCCCAGTATGGTGTACCTCTCATGCTCATGTACCCGTGTACATGCAATACACACGTGGGGTCCATAGTGATGTTCGAGAGAAATCTGCTCCGTCCATCTATTTTGCTACCTCATTTAAGGAGTTGAAACCAAAATTGACGCATTTCCAGATACCAGGCGGGCCCCAAATCACTGATTTATGGGCTGATCTGTCCGTTGGGCCACTTCTAGAAGGATCCAATGGCTGAAATTTGACATGTACGGTTAGTTTTTGGTCCTCGAGCCATGTATAAAGTTTTAAGCTGAACAGATGGTGGAAACCCAGTGATCTTGCATTCTGGCTGACTTTCAGGCCGCTTGAGCTTCAGTTTCCCGATTTTTCCAGGTCCCTGGTGTGTAATTCTGTTGATCTTGGTTCTCTGGAGTCCGTCCCATGCTCTGGTGTCATCAGAGCATTAAATTCATGCTTTAAGCACCCTTTTTTAGTCCATGCTCATAAATACACTCTGCATTACAAACACGATTAAATCGGGCCATTAAACGGTATCATGCTTGTAAATCCATGCAATAACTGGGTCTGATATGCAATATTTAACCCACAACACAACCCCCAACCAGCATCTTGCTAGTCCCGAGCAAGGTATGCGAAAAATAATTTCAGAAATAAAGGACAATTCCTATAAACCCAAGTGACTTGTGAACAAATAATCGAGATGCGAGAATTCTAAGATTCATGAATGGTGAGTGGAATTTTCTCTTGGAATCAAGCTTGCGGTAAACTTCATAATCAAGTTCAAATATTAATCCCACAATCAGAAAAATTCTAAACATTGAGTTCCATTGGTGTATCGTGTAATCTCGGCTTATCATTAAGGTTCACTTCTTAATTTCATGATATTATCGGTAAACAATAAGATAATTCATAATAACCAAAACTTTCCTCACGGATCATTTTTTCATTAATTGACTTTTGATATATATATATATATATATATATATATATATTCATTAAAATACCGCCAAGGGGAGGAATCAAATCTTCACCTATAGGGAGCAAACCTATGATGAAGACCATTGCCCACCCCTTTCCGACGGCTACTTTGGGAAATTGAACCTTCACCTATAGGGAGCAAACCTATGGTGAAGATTATTCACCCAATCCTTTCAATTTTCTCAGGCTGGTTCCTTTCATGCTTAGTGAGTACCAAGTAAATCCTTCAATATCAACCTGAAACCTTAATGTGAAAGTGAGATGTGACATGTGAGATCATAACTCAATCTATGTTTACAACTTCTAATTCTGGATTAACAATTCAAACTTAACTATGAAATCCAACAGATACTGAATCCAAGCATCTTAAATTACCAACATCACGTATCTTGAAATTCCAAGTGCCCTAGATGGCCGTCAAAATCCCTTCGAATTCATAAAAAAGTCCAGAAAAATTAAAATTTTTTTACAATTTTTGCTCAAGACCAAGAAAACGCTGATTAGGAAACCTAATCTCCCACCCCCAACCTAAAATCTACATTGTCCTCAATGTAAAAGAAATAAGCATGCAACGCACATTGGACAACGAAAAGATAAGAGTGATGGAAAGATAGTACCTGGACGAAAGAATCAAAAGGCTTTCCAAAAATATCTACATAAGAGCGGGTCAGCACAAGAGAGAAACAAACAAAAATAAAATCACAAAAAGAAGATCCTACCTACACCACTTTCGCAGGTACTCTCGATTGCATTTAGCGTATGCAACAAGCCTTTAAACCCCTAGGTTGCCCCTAGTGGACGAGTTGTAGTCTCGTGAGGGTTTGCAGCAATGTTACCCACAAACATTGAACTAACTAACTAGGAAAATGAAACAGAATGAAAAGCTGGGTTGGCTCCCAGGAGCATAAAGGAAACTATTCTAGTCCTATGAAAACAGGAAACCTACCTATACCTCCATCAGACTAGGAGATCAATCCTGGTAAACAGGATCAGTCAGAGGTATGGACATGTCCTCTGAATCAAATTTCTCGACAAATGGCTTTAAGCGATGTCCATTTACTTTAAACTCCTTGCCATTGTCAGGATCTCTTATCTCAACGGCCCCATGAGGATAAACATTAACAACAATGTATGGGCCGGTCCAACGAGATCGAAGCTTACCCTAAAGAGATGTAATCGAGAATTGTACAAAAGGACCTTCGGACCAGCGTGAATGATTTTTGCAAAATGTGTTGGTCATGAAATGCTTTCATCTTGTCCTTGTAAATTCTCGAATTATCGTACGCATCATTCCGAATTTCCTCAAATTCATTCAATTGAAGTTTGCGTAGCAAGCGTTGTCCAGATTGAAATTAAGATTTTTGATCGCCCAAGACGCTTTATGTTCCAGCTCCACAGTAAGTGACAAGCTTTCCCATAGATAAGTCTAAAGGGAGACATTTCAATAGGGGTTTTAAAGGCAAGACGGTATGCCTATAAGGCATCGGTCAATCGGATTGACCAATCCTTATGATCGTGGTTAACCGTTTTCTCTAAAATGTGTTTAATTTCCCTATTATAAATCTCAGCTTGCCCACTTGTCTCTGGGGGTATGCGGTGCTCACCTTATGAGAAATACCGTATTTCTTCATTAAGCTCTCAAATGGTTTATTACAAAAGTGTGAGCCCCCATCACTAATGATGGCTCGAGGCATTCCGAATCGAAAAATGATGTTTTCTTTTAGGAATTTAATGACCGTGCGATGGTCATTAGTTCGACACGGAATCGCTTCACCCATTTAGTGACATAATCCACTACGAGCAAAATATACGATTTCCAAACGATTGGGGGAATGGTCCCATGAAATCGATGCCCCAAAGAATCAAATGCTTCAATGATAAGGATGAGATTCAAAGGCATCATATTTCGACGGACAATACTCCAATTTTCGACAACGCTCACAAGCTTTACAAAACTCATGAGTGTCCCTAAACATAGTAGGCTAGTAAAAGCCACACCGCAGATCTTGGCCATGGTCTTTTTAGCGGAAAAGTGAACCACAGGCCCGTGAGTGACAAAAGGAGATGACGCTCCTGATGCTCATCGCCTGGTACACATCTCCTTAGGATTTGGTCCGGGCAATATTTAAATAAATAAGGATCAACCCAAAAAAGTTGCGCACCTCGGTGAAGAATTTCTTCTTATCTTCTGCATCCTCATGTCCTTCCTCGGCTCGCGGTTCTTCCAATGCTCATCAAAGTCCTTTTCTATTGCGCTAGCGCGTTCCAGTGCTTCTGCATACGTTTTAATAAGAAATGGCGCCAGTCGAGTATAGATAGAAGGTTTCAGTCCCTCAACAAACTTTTGCCCTTTACGAAGCTCATTCGGTATGAGAAATGTCGTAAATCATGCCAACTCTATAAACTTTGCATCATATTGACGCACTACCATATCTCCTTGTTTTAATTTCATGAATTCTATAACCTTTTGAGTATACACATAAGCTGGAAAGTATTTATTTTCAAATTTTGTGCAGAATTGGTCCCATGTCCACCTTTCTATTCTCGGGTTCTCCCTGGTCATAGATTCCCACCAATGATCGGCTTCTCCTTCCAACATATATATTGCTAATTCAACCTTTTGTTGTTCGTTACATCTTATAGCTGAGAAAATTTTCTCCATATGCCTTTTCCAACCCTCAGCTTCACTTGGGTCAGGCCCACCTTTAAACGTAGGCGGTCTTTACCTCTTAAACTTTTCCAACAAGGATCTCATCCCTTCAAGGGCTACAAGTGTCGCTTGAGTCTGCTCCTGAGATTGAGTTATAAGTACTTGTGTTCCCATAAATGAGGCAAATTCTTCCATCGCCTGGAGGATCTTGTCAATAATTGCTCCTTGCCTAGCTACATCGGGTACTTGAGTCTCCGATGTGGCCCCGAGGTTCATACTTTGATCCGTCATAGCCTATGATAAATAAAAAAAATTATGAATTTTACTAAATAATTTTAAGATTATAAGAAATTAGATGATTCAACGTAGACATACATGAAGATCTAAAAGAAGTTAAACTAAGATGTAGTTTAGAACTATGTGCAGAAATTTCTAGTCATAAGGATGCTATTCTAATTGATATTTTTGATATTTTTAGACATTATTTTAACTTGAAAATTTTTATATAGATATATCTATAAGTCTACTATACCCCTGTAAAATTTTATAATAATTCGAAGCCTATAAAATTTTTAAAAATTCAAAGAATACACGCTGTCCAGATTTAAATGATTTCTGGACAGGTTTTTCTTAACCTCAATTATGTATATGAAGGATCAGTATTTTTAATTTTTAATTATTTTTTTATAAAATTATACATATCAAGCTTCAATTAAGTTTTTGAATCACCTCAATCGGAGTTTTACTTAAATAGTTATGATTTTTCAAAGTCACATATTTTATATTGATTATTGCTGCCCAATTTAAGAAATAGTTAGAAAATTTTCAGAAAATTCCTAACGTCCAGATTTGATCTTGTATGTTAATATACAGCCTAAATGAGATCTAAGTATTATATCACAATAAATTAAAATGTCCTACGTATATATTCTAAATTTCTCATCTCCTAGTTAAGGTTGTTTAGGAAAACTTATAGTTAAATATTTATTTTAGGTCCAACGTTTAAGATCAACTTGGCTCTGATACCAACTTTGTCACGCCCCAAAATTCGGGTACCCGAATAGGGTGTCCAGGACCCGAATTCCAGACCCGTGACATATATATTAAAAAAATAAAAATAATAAAAATAAAAAGATAAAGTATGTCCATTTCATATGCATTTCATTTTTTTCCCACCATAGCCCAAAACTTTAAAATCCAAACACAAACTAAGATAACTAATTACATAATTTATTATTTCATCGATGCATACTTATTTAACTTAACTTGAAATAAGAAAATCAAATCAAACATTACTACATTCAGAGTTCTAAAATAAAATAAAATTTATCCTATGTAGAATGACATGTCATGTGCATCCAACCACGTTCCATGCTCCACTACTAATAGTAGTACCCTGCATCTTCGAAATATTCATAACCTGAAATGGTTAAAATATAATGAGTTGACAACTCAATAGGATCACATCAATCCCGAGTTGAAAATCTCACAAATATTACCAAATTTAATCTCGACATATTAATCAAAATAAGACGAACATTGGATGTAAAATCATAGTAAATAATTTAACATTCATGATTATGAAATGAATAAATTATTTAACATAACTTTTCTAAAAATACTAAGATTTGGAGTGGGCAAAACACTCATGTGTGTTGATCCTTTTAGGGGATGACCCACGGCAGAGCACCGGTGTTGATCCTTTCAGGGTATGACCCTCGGTAGAGCACCGGTATAACCTTTTAGGGACAAAAGCCCAGGGCAGTGCACCCGTGTGTACTGATCCTTTTAGGGAATCACCCAGGGCAGAGCACCCGTGCCGATCCTTTTGGGAATGACCCTGGGCAGAGCACCCGTGTCGTGCTGATCATTTCGGGAATGACCTTGGGCAGAGCACCCGTATGAATCATTGCATAAAACAAATAATTATTCCCATAAGATGCATCTAACTTACAAGGAAACATTGTAACAAATAATATCAGAGCACCCGTAAGAATCATTGCATTAAAAAAATAATTGATGACATAAATATTCATCATCCCACTAGATAATATCAAATGCAAAGAAAATAAAAAGAAGAAGAAGAAGAAGAAGAATAATAATGATAATAATAATAATATTTGCATTGGTTCAGTAGTCACATAAAGAACATTCTTCAATAGGGAATTCCTTATGAATATTTTAATATCTAGTTATGAATTTTTCAAATAGGGAATGATCACCGACCTGCTATGGAAAAATTGCGTGATTGGAGAAAAATAATCTGAAGCGATGTTGATTTCTACGTGTACTAGCCTGGATTGATCAACTTTGAACTCGATGTTGAACCCTCACGGATACTCTCCCTTCTCCTGATCTCTCTTTTTCTTTTCATAATCTTTCTTTCATGATTTTTTCTTTCATTTCCTCTAGATAGCATGAGAAAATGGGGTATAAAAAAAATAATATCAGGTGAGTTAGTGGGTTGGGAGTTTAATGAACCGTTTAAATTGAGGATTGGGTCCCACCATGATGATAGCAATCATGGTGGATGGGTTCCCATCCGCAACCATATCGTGGAGTAGTGGGAAGAGAGGGAGTCGTGGAGGAGAGGGGTTGCTTTGTGGGTGACGTGCGTCAGCACGTCACTTACTTTGCATCTTTTTATTTTATTTTTTGAAGAGTGGGCCCCACGGCTATGATGTGATAAATCCACACCGTTCATCAGTTTTGCCCGACAGGGTTAGGGCATGAGCCAAAAAAAATGAGGGCCATCCAAAGCTTATGTGGGCCACATCATATGTAACGGCGGTTTAATGGTGGAACCCACCGTTTAAAAGAAACAGGGTATTACAGTCGTCTACCTGATATTGGCAAATATGCACAAGCTGGTTATATTTATCCACGCAGTGGATAAAACAAACTCATCAACTCATCATGGTGGGGCCCACAGCTTTGACACCAGCTAGCTGGCTGGTGTCGGGGTCACCAGCCAAACCGGCCTTCCCACGTGCAAAAAAAAATGAGCGGAGTGGATATAACACGTACATTGTGGTGGACCCCACGGAGCTTATGGCTGCAGATCCCGTGCAATCCGCGTCCCTCTTTTTTGGAAGTTTCAAAATTGATAATATGGTACCATACTCCGCGGATTAGGTTGGATGATATGCTTGTGCCGTCTAATGATGGGGTTTGGCATAACACTAGTAGATCCATACCGTCCAAATCAGGGTCCTGTTGTGGATGGCTCCAAAAGCACGATGATTGTTGCAATTGAATTCAACTAGTAGAAATTGGACCTTTAATAATTTTTTCCTATTTTGCCGTTTGATGGCCACATAATGGACAGATATGCTTTTCTAGCAGTATGCCTCATCCACCATGGGTCCATCATATGGACGGTCTGGATTGATCCATTCGATCTAGAATGCACTACTGGAGCGCATGCATTGCTACCTCTTCTCACTTTGGTTGAGAAAGGAAGAACAAGAAAATGGCATTGTTATGATTGGTGCCAACACCTTAGTTTCCTTCTTTTTTACCCTGCCATATGTTTTTAGATACGTGGACCGTCAAGTAGTCAACCTGAACAATCCACCAGGTTGGCCCCACTTTTCATGGGGCACCCTAAAATGTTTCTCACCGATTAGAGGAATTTTTCCATCTGATCAGTGTCATATAAATATGGACGGTTGGATCAAAGTTCTGAAAATCATTATAAATAGTTCATTCGAGAGATTGCACTCTGAATAACCAAGGTACCATTTTGGTAGCATGACCATGACCATACCATTTGTGTCTTGGAAACTAGTTGTTCCATAACGGTTGCGTGGCAGTTATTGCCTTCCAAAAAAAATGGTTCCAGACCGTTACGGGACGGTATGGGCCATTTTTTCTATAACTGTATTTTGGCCCTGTAACTCGTAATGGTTTCGCCATTACCATTATGGCTGTTATGTAACTGTTTGGCTTATCATGCTTGGAAAATCAACAATTATGAAAAAAAAAAAAAAAAAAGTTGTTTGGAAGGTAAGCATCCTCTAATCAACATGAGTTATTCGTGGCAGTCCATGAATGGTGTGGGAACTTATCAGATGGCCTAGATCGTTGATTGTGCTCTTGTTTAAAAGCACTCAGGTAGCACATGAGCTTTCTCCATCATATTTGAATATAGGGAATCTAAGGTGCGGATATGGAAAAGGTAATTATTATTTAATTATTACTCTTGTCAAAATTGTAGAAAAATGGATTCCATTTTATGGGTTCTGTTTATATAGCAAGTGGAAATCTCAGATTAATTACCTAACAATAAACACAATGTTGTCTGATGTTTTCAATCCGTACATGAAATAGGGGTCTTGAGCGATCGACCAAGCTGATTGATCGAATGAGTGAGCCCCAGATTATATAGATTGGTCTCTGGACAATTTTGGACATGATCGATTGATCGACAGGTCGAGTTGATTGATCGAGGAAATTTGGAAAATACTTGTCAACTCTTTGGACACTTTTAAGCATGTTCAAGCGTTTGAACATTTGGCCATCGATCGATCGAGGGTTGCTTGATCGATGTCAATCGATAGATGCTTAGATCGATAATGTGCGCAATTTTGCATAATCACGTGATTAATTTTTTATTCTGGGTGTTTTACTATAAATATGGGTGTAATACGGGGTTAGAGTAACGAGGGAATAGCTTAAACATTTCTAAAACGGTTTTGAAGGGAATCTAGGGTTTTTTGAAGGGTTTCATATCTGTAAGTAGATTTATCTCTTGCAATATCGTACCATAGTGGATTTTGCTATCGCTTTGTACCATGGTTTTTTCCTTTGAGGGTTTTCCACGTAAAATTCGTGTGTTCCTCTACATGCTTTGTTGTGTTTGTCTTTTGCGTCTTGGATTCAAATTCGGAGTTTGCTTTTGCGGTCCCCCAACACACAAGAATCATGATTCTCCATAAGGGTAATCATTACTTTGCTGATATATCTCTATTCGAATAGCCACTACCTAATTGTTAGGAGAATTCGGTTTATTGGATTAGAGATGATTTTTCTTTTTGGTAAAGATTGAAAATACTCTTGATAACCAACAATCATGATCTCTAATACATAGTTATGATTAACTAATAGGAGATGAACTCATTTTTAGGCATTTACCAATCAGGCCCTTAGAATATGCTTGGATGGATTTTTAACTTCATTTTACTCTATTTGATGTGCAAACTTAAAAGATTCCCTTTTGCAGTTTTGTTTGGAAATGCACTCTCTCAGTTGCAAAGGACAGATTTGGGAATTTGCAAATTGTGGATTGCGCCGAAGCTAGTTTCAATCGTGGTTGGGTTTTGCTGCCATTTACTGAATGATTAGCATTGGCTGGTCAATGTGACTCCTGAGAGACATTGTGGGGCACACAAGATGAACAATTTAGATGGATGGTTAGACCTCTGCTGTTACAACTGATCTAGGATTGTCTGTTCAGTGGTCATAAACTGAGATTGGTAATTATTTGGGAGACATGGGCAATACAAAGCAACGTATTTGGATGGCTACTCTTCACACATACCAATGTTTCATTTGAAAATTTGAAAATTTGTGCCAATCGATCCCTTGAACTTTGTTTGGTGGGATTAGCTGGTTACCAATTTTAAAAACTTATGATTGGCGAGCGCCGCATTGCATATGCCATTGCTCCAAATGGGTTGAGCCCGATCATCAGTTTCTACATTGTGAGGTTCTCTCGTGGCTGTATTTCTCTTTTTGCATAGCGGAGTAAGCGAGACATTGTGGCGGATTGTGTGAATCCGGGATTTCGAGTGTAGACAGTTGATACCCTATACATTTTTTATTTATTTGTTTGCATAGTCTATAGTTTCCTAGTTCATACAATTTAACTAAGTTTTTAACAAAGTGCTATATGTCAGCATGTATGGATGGTTCTATCTCTACTTGCTTTATGGTCATGTTGGTGCTTTTGTGTGTTGAGCATTTGCCCCTTAGACCATTGGATGCATTGACTGATACTATCCATTACAATGATGCAAAACCCAATATGTTCCTTTAATCCATATGAACCAACATGTTATGAAAATCTAAAAGGGTAGGATATTAAAACTTATTTAATCTTTTTATCTGTGGATAGATTGAGAAAGGAGGAAAGAGAAAACATAGAAGAGAAGAGAGAGAATGAGGATTAGGGTCACACGTCCTCACTTCTCTTGAGTCTTTTAACACAATTGTCAATATTTACAAGAACGCCATTAATAACAAAAGCAAAAATACCCATTACGTCGTTCGTTGCTGCTAATTCAATCAATAAGGCCACACATGTGAGCGAGGGCTTGATTGGTTGTTTGGGTGAGGGTAAGATGCATGGGCATGCCAAAGTCTATTCGACACAGATTTGATTGAATTGCCGGTATCCCATATGTTGAGATGGACAGATTGGAGACTGGACAATCATCCAATTATCCTCTCAACCACTGGTTTGCACTCCGTTTAGGCGATTTGTGAAATGGTAGGAGTTAGCCATTCCGAATGAGTTCCTTTTGCCTTGTGATAATAGACTGAGTCTACGAACTTTAGGACTTTCTTTCACTAGTTTTTAAGTTTGTCTCTCAAATGAACAAAAATGTATAGATAAATTGAAAGAAAGGCTAAAAATTGCCGACTATATTAATGTTTGAATGTATGGCCCATTACAATTGACAAAACAATTAATAACCAAAAAAATAACCAAAAACAGGAAAGATAAATACTTGATGCATATATTAGAACAGACGATCAAGGTGGGTGGTTAGCAGGATATGACCGGATTGGTATGATCAACTAAATCAGAACTTAGAAGATCATGATCCTACGACTTGAGGTTGATGATATTTGCTCTACTCCTATGGTACTGTAGCGGGAATCGCTATGCAGTAGTTATCTATGTTAGAACTAGGGTAGGCTAAACTAAGATAAAAGAAAGATAAAATGTAGATAGATGTGTTTGGCGTGGGGTCTCGATCTCATCTTTGTGTGCTCCTTTTATTGCTAGCTGAGGCGGTGAAAACCCCTCGCTAGGCTTCCTTGCTACTTCTAGGTCCTTCTCACTCACGTTGCATTCATGAATATGGGTATTTCCTTGATTGATCTAGAATTGCCAACTTACATTGGAAAGGAAGGACTCCAGTTAGATCCGGGCATGTTGGCTTCTCGGATCTTCTTCCATTAGCTAGTCCCACTATAGAGATGTTCGTGGCCCACTAAAGATCTGGCCTGGGGCCACCAAAGATTCCTATAATGAAGACAACTAGGCTAAGATCTGGGAACCTCAAGAGTTGTTCTAAGTCGATCATGGCCACTCAACGTCTCTTGACGGCCCACCTTGTTGACTTTAAGAGGTCCCGTTCCTTGATGGTTTGGAATGCTGGTGGGGATAGATGCACCGGATCACCAGATCCTGATCTCGCAATATCTTAATCTTGATCAAAGCTTGCCTTGGGATGTCTGGGTAATCCTTCTGTCTCTTCCGATCTCTGCGGCGTAGGATGGTTCGGATATGTCTGATACTGATTTGTTATCGGACGGACTTGCCTTCTCATCCAGCTCTCCCATTCTTTTAATTCTGATTCATGTACGGAAGGCTAGACCTGCTTGAGCCAATGTATTCATCCCTCCTGACTTGGGGTTTGAACCAAAGTCAGATTGGGTTGAACATTGGTCCAATCTCCTGGTATTTGGAATATTCTCGAATACTGCTGGCTCTTTGAACGTCTTTGGGAAGATCTCCCATTTTGGAAGGATTGTAGGAGATGACCTCACTGAGAGAATCATAGCCATATATGTCATTAGATCTGTTTTCTTGGTGGGTCTTTTATAGACTAGTGTTTTAAATAACGTGTAGCATATAGCGTGGCGTTTGGCCCTCTATAGCATGTAGCGTAAGCTACACAATCCTTAATATTTTTAATTAAAATAATAGAAAATATGATAAATTTTACAAAATGCATAATTTCTATGAGTTATTGACTACGAATCTGGATCATCAACCACTTATTCCATGCAAAATCTCTCTCTCTCTCTCTCTCTCTCTCTCTCTCTCTCTCTCTCTCTCTCTCTCTCTGCCTTTAGACATTTCTAAGTGTGACTTCTTTTTATTTATTTATTGAAACACCACAAATTCATGATATAGACCACAATTTGGATGGTTCGGATTGATCCAAGTGCTCTATCTATGATATGGACCACAATTTGGATGGTCCAGATTAGTTTAATGTAGTGCCATGTGTCATAGGTATAAGTCATCACCATTTTAAAATATGTGTTAAACTAACATAGAAAAAACACTTTTAAAAAAAGAAGAGATTTTAGGTACCTTACGCTATACACGCTACACACTACACTACACCATGTAGCGTACGTTACATGTACTGTAGCTTACGCTACTAGGGAATTACGCTATTTGCGTACGTTATGTAGCATTTTCGCTATGGTACGCTAGTGCTACTGAAAACACTGGTCTAGAAACTCTCATATGCTCAGCATACCAGTGTCAATGCTATACAAGAGATGGAGGACCTTGGATCAGTCACACACACTACACTGTCTCTACCAGATATTGATCATAGAATTAAAGCTGGGTGGCTGAAGTGGAGATGTGCCTCTGGAGTTTTATGTAATCGCTACATACCAATAAAATTGAAGACAATTTTATAGGATGGCTATAATACCAGCTATGCTTTGTAGGACAAAATGTTGGGCAGCCAAAGAACAACATGTTCACAGTATGAGTGAAGCGGAAATAAGGATGCTGAGATGGATGATTGTAAGACAAAGACGGATAGAATTTGGAATGAATGCATTTGAGGGAACTTAGGAGTATCATAAATAGGTAATAAGATGAGGGAACATAGCTTTAGATGGTTTGTCCATATTCAATGGAGACCAAGAACTGCACCGGTTAGAAATAGTGAGTTGGCTCAAGCTTGGACGAGCCGTGTGGGGCCACCTCGAAGTGAGTTGGCTCAAGTTGAGGGTTCTAGAAGGGCAAAGGGAAGGCCCAAAAGGACGTGGGTGGAGGTATGTAAGAAAATACTCAAGGACTGATGGCTTAATTGAGGATATGGTCTGTGATGGAGTGGAATGGTGAAACAGGATTTGTGTAGCTGATCCCAATTAGTTGGGATGAGGCTGGATGATTATAAAAATATATCCTGCTAGAACGACCTGAAAAAACATTAATAAAACTAAAACATAATAATATTGACATATTATTTTGAGTAAAACCATTCAAGTTTAAAAGTCAACCTAAATAACATGTTACAAGCGGTACAAACAATCATATCTGCATATTTGACTTTGGTAAATGGGTAGTTCTATCCCCATTACCTGCATCACCTGTAACAGTTCCAATGTTTGGAATTGCAGCAATTAAGATTGTCTGGTGGAGAAAGATTTTTTTTTTTTTTTTTTTTCTTTATAACAACATTAATGGTCAACCTCCTTGTAAACATTAAAAAATGGTCACAAAAACTATTAACACATGCACATGCACTTCCAATTTTTTGAAAATGGCTGCCTTCTCCCTCTACAAACACATCCTTCATTCTGCTACATTGATAATTGGCTTGGCTTGGCAAAGTTGAGTGCTTTTCAATTTTCTTTGTCATCTTTCTGGACATTACTGGATGATTCTGATAGGCGTAGAAGTCTTTATTCAGAGAACCTTGCTAAGCCCACATGTGCCTCTATTTGTGGCTCTGGAATGTTTGGCAGACATACAATCTGTCGATCAGATGGGCTGAAATGTGTGGGTGACCTGGCGTGAAAAATAAGGCCAGTCAGCTCATCAGGTGAGCCTCATGTTTATGAAGACAAGGGACATATTTAGAGAAAAAAATGAGCCAACTCTCCACAGTCAATGTACAGATGTGGCCCACCAGATGAGTTGGCAGGTCTGATTTCTGGTCAAGGTCATCTATTTGGTTGGCCCGCCTGCTGAACACTCCCATGCCACATTTGCCTTGTTGACATGTGTGGGCATGTGTACTGGTGCATGTGGGCTTAGAAGAATTCTTCTGTATATGTTGGCCATATCTAGCTTCTCTGTGCTGGATATTCAACTGTTCTGATGGGTCTGTTATCTCAGGTATACTCTTCAGAACATACATTTGACAAAGGAGAAGAACAGTGTTTGTGCGAGTTTGTTCTTTTCTGGCAACATGGTCCAATTGCGGGGACAAAGACGTTAACGAGTATTGAACACATTTGCCTTATACAGCCTGGAAGTGCACAAAATGATCCAAATCTGGATTTCTTTTTCGAAATATCAAGAAAGAAACTTGAATTGGGTTCACATCGTCCTTCTTTCGTCACTGAACATGAAATTTCAGCAAATGCATGTGCTGCATGTTTTAATGAAACCTGTGGATCTGCTGTCAAATGTGAGCCCAACATGCGTTATAAACCTCAAACATTCAATTCTAAGGTAGGTTTCTCTAGAATTTCCACACAATCCTGGACTTATTCTTCTGCATTTTGCCAGAATAACGTAGATATATCTGGAAATAAGATGGGAATACTTGGTTTTGCACCATTTCTTAACTGGGGATGACTTCCTAATCGAGTGATCCTCGCTATCCAATTGGTGGCCTCAAATGAAGAGTTACAAGAGAATGGTCACTGTCCAAATTGTAAGCCTGATACTAAATTGTCAAGATACTGGATATGGTCCATGCACAGTGGGGCATATGATTTGGATGGTTGGTATTAACTTGCACATGCTCTGCATGTATGTTGGATGAGTCACTACCATTTAGAAAATGGCGGGAGATAACACATAGTTGTCTAGTCCTCTAGAATTAAATGGCACATCATATGGTTTTCTTTGTCTAGCAGCTTGAGTATTCAGTTTCTGGAGTTTCTTCATGCAATCAACTGATAATTGCCTCATGCGGTCTCTTATGTGTTTGTAGGAAAAGAAGAATCCTAGGCAGGGCCATGTACCGCAAACATTTAAAGGTTATCTTCTATTTGCAGTTAAATTTGTCTCAAGTACAAGAAGGCGAGATCTGTCCTAATGTGCACCCTTTTTTTTTTTCTTTTTTTTTTTTTCTGTTTAAATTTTCACAATGCAGGGTATAGGAATGTTAGGAAAAAGATTGGACAGGATATGGACTTGGGAGGTGGTGAATATTTTTTTACAAAGAGTCTCAAGGAAACCAGAAATTACCATTATATCATGATTGAGAACATGGAAACAGATTTACCATCGTCGGTCATTGTGGATTTCATATATCAACAAACTTCTGTTTCATCACACGCCTATGTAACCCCCAGCTTATTATCAGAATCATATACACGGGGAACTATCTTTTTGGATGGTCAAGAGAAGCTTGAGAAGTTATCTAGGTTTTTACACAATCCCGCTCATCTCATCATGTCCTCAAGAGGAAGGTATTATCTTGTTCTGCCTAAGGTTTCCTTTGCAGTATTAATAATGAGTTACTATATGATTGGGTTGAAGGAAACAGCAATTTTTATTTTTTTTTATTTTTTTGTAATGGTACAAGTGGGACTCACCTTGTGGGAGAATAAGTTGCTGATTTGGCCGGGCCCATGACCGAATGAAGCATACATATACCTGATCCTAGCCATCCAATGGAAATGGTCAATTGCTAGTAGTCTATAGAGATCATGGCATAGAGAAAGGGAAGAGAAAGGAAGAAAGTGAGACGAAAAGAATGGAAAGTGTGATTAGGTAGGTCACATGCTCCCACTCCCATGCTTTAGTAATAAAATACATAATGGCAGAACTTCCCCCATAATACAAAATGCTCGGGTAGACCATATGTTCCACATTGCTCGCCAAACTTGTCATATAGCTGTATGACCCATAATACATCAACTTTAACACTTACGCTAAAGCTGGTGTGTAGATATCATTGATGTCCTGCTTGTAGTAAACTTGATTAAATTGATTTGCATCCAAGTTCTTTGGTGAACATATCTACAAGTTGATCTTGAGATTTAAGATATGAGTCAAAATTTTGTTGTTGGAGACCTTATCGATGAAGTGAAAGTCAACCTCGTTGTGGTTGTTTCTTTCATGAAACACTTATACTGGAAATATTTGATGCCACATGATTCTCAACCACTCTAGCTCACAAATAGTGCCATGGCCTTGACGTCTTGTACTTTTCTTCTGCATAAGACCACTCCACAATACTTATCTTTTTTACTTTTCCATGTGGCTAATTCCACCCACAAATGTACCGCATTGAATTTTAGATCACATTTCAGATGGGGATCTAGCCCAATCTGCAGCCCAGTAACCTTTCAATATGGAGATGACTATTAGGCTTTTATAAGATTTTCTCTCAAGGGCTAATGCAATTAAATGCTCCAAGTTCGGTCATAAGTTTATAACATGCATGGGAGTGTACATAGGTATATGCGTTATGTGTGCGCCCATGAGTTTCTGTAGTCATGAGTGTTGTACTCTATATGTCTATAAAACTCATGCACAGACACACCTCTTTACATGATTTAACCCATGATATTATGACTACAGAGAATAGGGACACGCTTACTCTTTTAAAGAAGATAATTAGGGCAATTCTTATGGAACCAAAAGGAGATGGTATTTGTGAAAGAAAAAGAGAATGAGGGTTTTCTGGCTTTTTCTTTCTTAAAGAAGAAAAGAATTTGAGAGAGAAGAAAAGAGTACCTAGGGTTGGAGAATGAGGGTTTTTTGTCTTTTGTTTTCTTAAAAGTAGAAAAGAATTTGAGAGAGAAGAAAAGAGTACCTAGGGTTGGACGTCCATGGTACAATTACATCTATGCCCTTAAGATGAGAGATTAAAGAGAGACGAGAGGGCAAATAAGGAAATAAGAAATAAACTATTAAAGCCTAAAAGACAAGGACTTTAGCAGATAGCTCATAGGCTTAATAGGGCCCACACGCACACACACCTATGCTCCCCTCATGTTAAGGCATAGATATCGATCATGCCTAGCTTGCCAAGAACACTTGGTCTAACTTCAACAATAAGAGCCTTAGTGAAGATATCCACCATTTGTATAGAAAATGGAACAAAAGGAGTTGAAATAATGTCAACAACAACCTTCTTATGAATAAAGTGACAATTAGCGTCAATATGTTTTTTTCGCTCATAAAAAACTGGATTAAAAGTTATGTGAATGACATCTTAATTGTTGCAATATATTGGCCTATGTGTCTCCATAGGAAATCCTAATTCAATAACAAAGCTTTTTAACCACATAATTTCATGTAACATATTTGCTATAGCACGGTACTTTGCCTTAACACTAAATCAAACAACAACTATTTGCTTCTTAGTGTTCTAGGTAACTAAATTACCGAGGAAAAAAGTATAATAGCCTATTGTAGATCGTCAATTGTCTTGTGAACTTGCCCAATCTACATAAGAGTATCCTTCAATATCAAGATTATTATGACAACTAAATAAGATGCCACGTGTCGGAGATGTTTTAATGAAGTGCATAATGCAACGAACTGCTTCATGGTGACCATAACGGGGAGCTTGCATGAACTAACTAATCAAACTCACTACATGAGATAGATCTGAGCGAGTAATCGTCAAATATATCAATCTTCCAACCAACCGCTGGTACATGCGAGGATCATCAAGAAGTTCCCATAATTTGTTCTGAGCTTCTTATTAACTTTCAATGGGGAATTAATAGGTTTGACACCAAGATTACCAGTTGAAGTTAACAAATCAATTGCATATTTTCATTAAAACAAAACTAATGCCCTTCTTAGAATGAAAGACTTCATTTCTAAGAAAAGATTTGAGTGGTTTTAAATCTTTGATGTCAAACACCTTGCTCAGATATAATTTTACCTTAGAAATACTATCAACATATCCTATAACAAAGACATCATCTACACATGCCTCTTAAAAATGGTCCTTTGCACACACTTCAAAAAAAAATGATCGAAGTGAATACGAATGTATCCAACACGAATCAAGGCCCCATTAAACTTCATAAACTAAGTTCGAGGGGCTTGCTTCAATCCATTTATTACCTTTTAAAGATGACATACCGTCATTTACTTTTGCTTTCGAGCAAATCCAGGAGAAGGAAGCATATAGATCTCTTTAGTAAAATAACAATTTAAAATAACATTCTTAATATCTAATTGATATGGGGGCCAATGTAGATTGTTAGGAAGAGAAATGATCACACATGCAAAGTTCGTCTTAGCAACATGAGTAAATGTCTCAGAGTAATCCTCATCTAAAGTTGTAAAAATCCCTTAGCTACAATGCGGGCTTTATGTCGAGCTTTACTACCATTAGGATTTTACTATAGAGTATATACCCAACAACAAGTCACAAGATTCTTCCCAGCTGGTAACTCAGTTATCTCACATGCATGATTTTTATTCTTTTTCAAAACCTACCATATTTTCCTTCATAGCATGTTGCCATAGAGGAGAAATAAGAATTTCCTTAATATCTTTAGGAAGTGGAGAAAGAACACTCAAGAGTATAAACAAATGACCTGTGTTGAGGAGACAGAGTGATAGGAAAGAAAACATTGAATGTGATGAGAAAGTACACGGTCTTTTCAATTTTTTATCAGTAACAGGTATATCTAAGGAAGAGTCTAAATATGGATTAGTATAAGTAGGCAAACGAGTAAGAACATTATTAGTACCTGTTGCCTGTTGGCAAAGGAGTATTCTTCATGATGTCCAGAGAGATAGTATGAAAGTAGGAGATGATTTGATGACTAGGGTGTGGAGAAGAGTGAGAGAGAAGAAGAGAAGGGAGTTTTGGGAAAATGTTGTGCACATGCACTTACCATTAAATGAACCACTTAACACACACACACACACACACACACACACACACACTATACACTAACACTCTTTAGACTCCTCCTCAAGTTGGAACATAGATGTTGATCATGCCCAACTTGTCATGAACACGATGAAGAGCATCTCGACTTAAACACTTTGTAAGAACATCAACAAGTTGATCCCTGGATCCAACAAAAGGGGTGATGATTTCCTTAGAGGCAACTTTCTCCCGAATAAAGTGACAGTCAACCTCGATATGTTTGGTGTGCTCATGGAAAACAGGGTTATGAGTTCAAATGTCGCATGAGCCACATCACAATATTCTACTTCAACCGAGGACTGAGCAACAACCGGTTGCTTCTTGCTCTTCCATGTGACAAGATTGCCACCTAAGAAGGTGCATAAGCCGAACATAGAGCGATGATTATAGATACTACCTAAACAATCGGCATCGAAATAGCCAGAAAGATGAAGATGACCATGAGACTGAAAGCGGAGGCCAAGACCTGGGGCTGATTTAAGATACCAGAGTATATGGTAGAATAGTGATAAGTTGCGAAGAATGGGGAGCTTGCATGAATTGGCTAACAATGCCCACCATAAAAGAGAGATCAAATGAGCCGACCTACAAGGCGTCGATACATCCTAGGATCAGAAAGGAGAGTACCATCATCTGGCTGAAGCTTCTGTGAAGTATCCATAGGGGTGGTAGCAAGTTTACATCCTAACATGCTCATCTCCTTGAGAAGATCAAGAGCATATTTTTGTTATGACAAGACTACCTCAGATGTGAAGTGACCAACCTTAATTCCTAGGAAGTAGCGAAGAGGACTAAGATCCTTGATCTCAAACTTGGTCTTTAAAAATTCTTTGACATCCCCCATTCCAATCGAATCATTGCTGGACAGTAAAATATCATCCACATATACAATGAGAACCATGATGCCTGTCGATCGATGACATATAAAGAGGAATGGACGTCATGACTATAAATAAAGCCAAATTCTATTAGAGCCTGAATAAATTTTACAAACCATGCACGTGGGGACGGTTTGAGTCCATAAAGAGCATTCTTCAACCGACGTACAAGTGTAAGATTGTGAGAAGCAACAAAACCAGGGGGTTGATGCATGTTAACTTCCTCTGCGAGATCCCCATGAAGAAATGCATTATTAACATCGAGTTGAAACAAGGGCCATGATCAATTGACGGTCAAGGAGATCATAATATGAATAGAATTAAGCTTAGCTACCAGAGAAAATGTCTCGAAGTAATTCATGCCATGAGTCTGCGTGTAGCCCCTAGCAACAAGCCAGGCTTTATAACGATCAATGGAGCCATTTGGAAGGAACTTGATCGTGTAAGCCCATCGACATCCAACATGTTCGTGCCCCGGAGGAAGAGAAACTAGCTCCCAAGTATGAATCTTCTTAAGAGCAGACATTTTTTCCATCATCGCCTTTGTCCAGTCAAGACTTTGAAGAGCATGCGAGAAAGATTGAGGAATAGTCTGTGATGAAATGGAAGCTACAAATGACTGAAAGGACGATGAAAAATGAAGATATGAAACGAAATTGCTAATGGGGTGCCGAGTATAATATCGTAACCCTTTGCGCAAGACAATGGGGAGATCCAGACTCAAGGTAGGAGAATCATTTGAGCTAACATCCAAAGTGAGTGGAAGGGTGGACGACTGAGTGTGTGAAGATTTATCTTAACGATGATGCACTTGCAGAGGCTTAGGGTCACTCAAATCACCTATAGGATGTGGAACGGTAGGGAGATGTCTCTCCATAATCACTAGTGGTAAAAGGAAGAGGATAACTGTTATGTTCCACCTGACTTGCAAGGGGATCACAGAGGGATCGACCTTGAGCTGAGAAAAATGAAACATCCTCAAAGAAATCAGCAGAGACATATTTCTTATGAGTCGAGGGGTCATAACACTTATATCCTTTCTAACAAAGAGTGTACCCTAAGAAGATAGATGTAGTTGCCCTAAGGCTAAGCTTATCATTACTACCATCCAAAATTTGAACGAAGCATATGTAACAAAAAACTTTAGGAGGTAGAGGAAATGGATTGTTATGAGAATACAACATACTAAATGAAGATTTATAAGATAAGATATGTGAGGGTATACGATTAATAAGGAAAGTGGTAGTTAGAAGAGCATCACCCAAAAAATGTTTAGGTAAATGCATACCAAGGAGAAGAGTATAAGCAACTTCATGAAGATGACAATTCTTTCGTTCTGTGATACTATTTTGTTGAGGTATGTGAACACACGATGTCTGAGAGAAAATATCATGCTCCTGCAAGAAGGACACGTATCAGAATGGAGGGTTTTGATTGAGCATTGAAATTGAGTGCACACTTCATGATAAAACACATTAAACACATCAGACACTTAACTCTTAGGTTTTAAAAGATAAACCCAAGTCATGCGTGAATAATCATCAATAAAGATGGCAAAATATTTAAATCCAAAAGTGGAAGTAACTAGGGCTGGTCCCTAGACATCCGAGTGTACTAGTTCAAAAGGGTGAGGTTTCCTCTCAGGAGAGCTATGAGAAAACGTTGTGTGATGATGTTTAGACAATTCACAAATATCACAACATAAAGGTTTAGTGATAAAGGAGGGAAACAAAAGTCTCAATCTAGCTAATGATGGATGGCTTAAGTGATAGTGTCATCGTATTATGGGCTCTCGATCTAGAGAAAGGCTAGTAGAAGCGATAACAAGTGTATCATTGAGAAGATAAACGCCTCCTCACTCATACCCCCACCAATCATTCTCTTCGTTTGTAGATCCTGAAAAAGACAATGAGAATGGAAGAAGGTAATGGAACAATTCAATGATTTACTAAGAGAGCTAACATGCAATAAGTTTAATGGAAAATGAGACGCATGCAAGACTGGGGACAATGGCAAGGAAGGATAGAGAGATGGAACCAATTCCACAAATGGGAGTTTGGGTTTCATACTGAGAGTAGTGAGAAGGAGAATAAGAGGAAAAAATTTGTGACTCACCAGTCATGTGGGAGTATGCTCCAGAGTTTATGGCCCAAGAGGTAGGAGAGGAAGATGCAAGAAGAGCGATACTTGACTGAGTTGAAGCTGCATGAGAAGGCTCAGCAACATCACGAACATGAAGCCGCATCAGTGCATCATATGTAGCTCGAGAAATGATAAGAAACTCCCCTGAGGAAGGCTACTCAAATGCAAGGGTGGAAGGTTGTCCCTCAGGAGCAGTTATGACAGTAACAGAAGTGGCGGTACACATTGGACGACCATGGAGCTGCCAACAATAGTCAATAGTATGATTGGTTCTACAGTGATCTCCCTCGCGGCCTCAACCACGACCACCATAACCAAAAGTGTGCTCTGAACTCAAAGATGGTGACCGAAGGCCAGGAAGAAGAGAAGATTGATCACCAACAAGGTGCATCGAACGCTCTGGTGGCACGAATGAATGTGAAGGAAGAGCGGAGATAGTAGCGCGCTAGCTCATGGCATAAACTATTGTCAACGGAAGAAGAGGATCCTTCACAACAACCAGACTTCGAACACTGAGGTAATCAGAGTTCAACCCGACTAGGAACTGCATGATGCGAATGTCATCCCGCTGCTTACGTGCATGTTCATGACCGCATTTACATTTGGAAGGAAGAGGTTGATACAATTCTAGCTCATCCCATATGCCTCAAACTGTCGAATAGTAATCTTTTAATGATTTTGAGTCTCGTTGGAATCGACCAATTTCTTGAATAAGTTGGAATACCTGTGAAAATTTTTGAGACTCGGAGAACATATCATAAAGTGTATCCCAAATGTCTTTAGCTGAGTATAAAAACTTCACTGAGTGACTAACTGAATAATCCATACTATTCAACAACCATGCAATAACTTTATTGTTCCCATTTGTCCAATACTTGTAGGCGGCATCTGTAGAGCTTGGAGGATCATCCAAAATATATGACAGTTTCTCACGGGCTCCCAAGAACACTTTTACAGATTGCGGCTATTGAAGATAGTTGTCACGATTCAACTTAATGGAAGTGATCTGCAGGGGGTTGGATTCAGGAGAGCCCATGCCAAGAGACGAGGGCTCATTGTCATCCATAGGAGGGCTCCAATTTAAAAAAAAAAAAAAAAAACTCTTTAACTAACTCCGTCTTACTCAATCCTTTAAGGAAATGGAAAACAAACCCCAAACAAAAAAAAATCCTCTAAACCAACACACAATGCAGTCAGATTTCACTCAAACAAGCCAAAAATGGCATGGCTGCATGTCTATTCGGGGGTAAAACCCACTTAAACATCAATCCTAACTAAAAACTCCTCCATGATTAGCTTGGGAGGAAGATTTCAATCCATCTTGAGAAAATAAACTGGAGAAAAACTTATCGATTTGAGATAAATCGAAGAAAATCTGATTGGGGGCTCGGTTTTCAAATCTCTTTATTTTGGCCAAAACACCATAAAAAAGGTCTCAAAATTTTCCAAAAAATAATGACTAATCCTCTAAAATCAAGATCTATCAAACCCCTAAACTTTCAACTCAAACGTGGTCCCACACCCTAGCTTACATGACTAGTATTTGCAATGGAAATGAAATATTAGTTTGATTAGTGGAAAATATTCCCACTACCATTGGTTCCCACGCTGCTAGCCTCCACCGTGGGTGAAATTTCGAGTACGCAATTTGGGTCACTAGAAATTCATACCCATGAAACGCTAGAGCCCATCTCGATCATTGATCTTTAGCAAGCAATGTTGGTTAATTGACCCAAACACTTCTAACAACGAACGAGATTAGAAAATGATATGACTATTATATTTCTACATGGACAAAAGAAGAGCCTCAAAACAATGAAAATGGTGTCAGGAAATGTAAGCAAAATTGGGGCATTTGAAAACAAAACTTTCAATGAGAGAAAGGTTGTTGGAATTTGTAAACGAAGTGCAAAGTGTGCCAAAGGTTCCCGAACAGCACTATAACCCATTGAGAGTCCGAGACCTGAATGATCTTTGGCAGTAAAAAACCCTTTCCTAGCCACTATGCCAATTGGAAAGTTTTGGTCGGAAATGCTTTTTCAATTTATAAAAAGTAGTAGTTTGAAAACAACTTTGAAGGTAGGTCCATATTTTGATAGATAATCCCAAAATTGTGTTTGGTTTTGAAAATTCCCATCAATTTCCAAATGTACCTGTAACATTAAGTAGCATTTTGTATCTCATTTGCAATTTGGCAACTGCAAGTGCCTTAAAAAAATGTTTGCAAGTTTTTAATGTTCATATTTTGATTGTAAAAACAACTTTTCTTGTTTGTAGAGCATGGGTGATAGTTGAGAAGGAATGGAGACTAGGCACATTTGAAGGCTTGATGCACCAACCCAAGGTTAGTTTTCATGGCTGCATTTTGATATCGAACTATTTGTAGGTATATAAAACAAAACCGAAAGGGGAAAAAAAAAAAAAAAAAACTTTCTGCACCTCCCTGACCAAATCCACCCATATTGGGATTACACATTAATGGTTGATCAAGCTTGATAGATTCACCCTCTGAAACAATTAGTTCTGGTCCTGGAGGTATAATATCAACCACTTGGTGTCCATCCAATGCTTCAACTGTGGTTATTTCATGCCCCCCTTTTTCTTTACGTACTATTCATGCCCCCCTTCTTTGAGGTGAGTGGAGTTGGGGTTGGAGTTAAACATGCTTTTGATCCCTGCCTGGTGTCAGCATTCTTCTTCTTCTACTCTTTTGAGGTGAGTGGAGTTGGAGTTAGACATGCTTTTGATCCCTGCCTAGTGTCAGCATATGAGCTTTTATCTCAACCGTCCATCCTCTAATTGAAATTAAAGCATAATATTGTTGGTCTATCCTCGGATTTGTAATGCGAAGCTAGATCAAATAATTTACTAATCAGGCCTACGAGTCAGATTTGGGCCATGCCCACTATTAACTGGACCTGAATTTAGGGCCTTGGCTGACCTAAATCTATCATAAGTAGGCGTGGGCTTGGACTAGAGTGGGCGTCAATTGAAAATGGTTTTCAAAATTTGGCCTGGATCCACACATCTACCAATTAGGCATGAAATTCAGGACTAGCCCCCACCCACGGCCTTAAAAATTAAGGCCTGAAGTCCACTTATGATCAGTCAGACTTGGAACCTTTGACTGGTCAGCATTAATGGTCTACTATTAATGAAATCATGACTAAATCTCGTGTGGTACATGTAGAAGAAACCACAGAACAAAAATGAAGACCATGCTGACAAAATAAAGGTTGTGCATAAGGGAACTATTGAGTATGAGAAGGGGAAGCAGTTAAGTGAATTGTTCGTGGAGTTTTGTCAGCATCTACAGGGCCTCCACAAAAGACTCACACTGGAAGAGAGAAAGATCTTGCAATCATCCTAGAGATCAGTGGGAGTGGTGAAAGAAGTCCTGAGATCTTATTTTTGTATGTACAACCAATTCTGACTACAGGTATTTCTTGATTCTTATTCATAGTGTTTTTTGCATATGATTTTATTGCTACATTTGAATTGCCTGACCATCTTCATTCAAGAATTCACTTAAGGTTGCCTTTGGATGAACACGTGAATTCAATTGCGATCGCTTGGTTTAGTAAGAGGTAGTAACCAAAATTAGTGATATCCCCGAGTATTCATTACAAATTTATTAGTAGCTCTCAAATTGCAGTTAGGCTTGCAACTTGAGTTTGGGTCAACCTGAACCCGATGCAATTCGAGTTTGGCTCGGGTTGTGTTGTGTTGTCAAGGTTCTTGGTTGGGTTAGGGTTGGAAATCTCCAACCTGATTCAAATTCAGGTTGGGTTTGATTGAGCAAATTCGGTTCAGGTTTGGTCATTTGGGCCGGGTTGGTTTGAAACCGATTGGTTTGGGTCAGGTCTTAGTTGCATGATCCTTCTGATTAGGTGCCACTCACTCCCGCTTCAAATCCCCATTCTGGACTCTCGTTGTTGTTCCTGCTTTCCATCTATTTTATTTGTTTACATTTTGAAAGAGACGCTTCCCCACTCCTGCATTTGAATTCGTTGTTGCTTCGCCTCATGCTTTGTGCAGCTATAGGTCAAGTATGGAGGACTTTGGGTTGCGGATGCTCGGTTGGAATTTCGGTCGGGTTGGGTTACGGGTTCGGTCCTCTTGAGGTTGGGATGGGAGTGGCTTGGCTTGGATTCTAGGTCACCTAACCTGCTTGAGTTGCACCCCTAATTGTAGTAGCATTACTTTCGTCTCCAACTTGGAGCCTAGTTTTGTGTCTGAGAAGTCATTACTTTTCGGTAATTTCCACTTCATGAGAGCAGTTATTGCAATCCAATTCAATGGTGGATATCCACACACCTTACATGCTAATGTGACTCATGTGTGAGATTCAATCTGTCCATTCGATGGACCTCATTGTGTAGACAATGGGGACATCACGTGCACACGCACGCCCCCCCTACGCACGTATGCAAGGAGGAGGAGGGCCCCACCATCGATCTGGATCGATGACGACGTCCAGGGAGGCCCTCCAAGTTATAGGGCTGCGTTTTGGTTAATTAGAGTGAACCCGATAGTCATATGAATCCCACCATGGGTTCTCATGATCGTTGCCCACTATTCCAATTAATTTAGTACTTTGGGTTTTGCTTATTATTGTTATTAGGAGTATCATGGACGGTTTAAATTGCTTTGATTATTACTTCGTTGCCAAGTAATAGGTTGTGCACATGGGGCGAGTTTTGGGATATAGGGTTTTATTATAAATATGCACCCCTTGTAGTCTTTTTAAATCAATGAAGATTAATAAAATTGCTGCGTTTTTCTTCTCCTCTAAATTTATGAGTTCTGAAGATTCAATTGAGTGCGAAACGCTCCCTCCCTCGAAGGGCTGACTACCATGGTGCGAAGCCACACCTATCTCGATTCGCCCCACCTTCTTCCATCCATATTTCTCCTCCTACAAACATTCCATGTGCAAATCCATTAATATTTGTAGGTGTTTTTCTTTGTACAGTAGATTTCCAGAATTTGGCCCTGCAGGAGGGCTGAAACTTCGGCAGAGCACCACGCACAAACCATGTGTCGGATCGAGTTGAGATTTGGGAGTTTTGGAGTCCATCCCTGTACGACTAGGGCTAAGGTGGCCTTTTTCTAAATAGTGGGTCCCACACATGTGCGGTCGGGATCACACACACGTGCGTCTAGGCCGTTGCTGCTGTCCACGCGTGTGGTACTTCTCTGGTTCATCGTTCTCCTCTTTTTCGCTCATCTTTCTCCTAAAATCCCTAAACCTAACCCTAAATTACTCAAATCTCCAATTTTATACCATTTTTTCAACCTTAGGGTTCCCCAAATTGAAATTTCTGAATTCCTTGGATTGGGGGAATTATTTCTGTGCATGTGTGGATGAATTTACCTTCCTTTGATTCTCATTTGGTCTATAATTTTGATTGATCCGGCCCTAGCATGTGTAGGCTTGGATCCGTATAAGATTCCCCTTGTTTTTTGAGTGCTCAAACTTGTGTGGGATATGAAATTTTGATGTGATTGTTTCTAAATTAGTATGATCTAAAGCCTGAAATCTTGCATATCATATTTAATTTTCATGTCCTGCATCAGTACATGCTCTTGCCCCAGAGTTAGGCTGGTTTGCTCATGAAGTGCTACGCAAGTATGAGATCTCTAGATCCTTTTATAGAAGAGGATTTCTGCGATCCTAGTCTCTTCAAATGACAAATCTATCTTAAAAGTCATACATGAGCTATTATATAACGCTCGGCCAGTGAGTTTCTGTAGTATGCTCATGATTTAAGTTTGTACAAGTGGAAACCATGGTTCAGTGATCCATGCTGTTGATATGATGGTGCCAACATGGATGATCACCCAGACACTAAAATCATAAGGTCCTAGTGATTGCATCTTTGGCCTTTTCTTTTGTTTGTTTTGATCCATTGTTGTATTTTTTCACTAACTGATTTGTCGGCCACCTATTGAAGGGTTAGGATTATGGTAGTAAAAATTGGTTACATAACGGCCATTATGTAATGGGAATGGTGGGAGTCATTATGCGATATGGGGCTGTAATGGCCATTCTGAAGGCCCAATAACACCATTACAAGACCATGAAGGGCTCATATGGGGTCGATGCATTTTTTTTCTTTAAAAATGTTGACTGTTACAGGGCCATAATGGTCGTTACATTAGGTACCGTTACGACCATGTTATTGAATGCCTTGGTTAGGATTTTTCCATCAATGAGATTTCCATCCACTGTGGGACCAATTGCATCAAAGTCTTGGATTGCTGAAAACTCGTTGTAATGTTGACGCAGGGAGCATGATATATTGCCTCCTAAAATGTCTCATAATACATTCATACTTCACAAATGCATTGATCGTTAATGGTGTAGCTATGAGCGACATTATTGTAAAACTCGCTAAAGTTGACATGAAACTTGGCTGAGTCAACTCGAACTAGCGAGATTTTGAGTCAAATCATTGGGAAAGTTAGAATTATATTAGACTCAATCAGGACTCGAGAAGATTTGTTGAGTCGACTCAACCACTTCGTTAAATCAACATCACTCGTGGTGACTCAAATCGAGTCACTTAGTGAGTCTGTGTAATAAAATGTGAAGACGCAAGGGATGGAATCAAACCCTCAACCTTACGTAAAGGAAGAGACGCACTTAATTAGTGCATGTTCAAGCAAGCAATTTTTCTATTTTATATTATTAGTAGAAATTCTAATCTATGTTAAATATATGTTACTATTACTAATATTTGTAGATCATAATTATTAAATATTGAGTTGAGTCGAGTTTTTTGGGTTTTAAACTATGATGTAAAGAGCATACATTTCATGAAACTGTAAATGAGACAATTGAAGTGGATCAAACTCATACCGACATCATCATGTTGATGAACCAGAGTCTGATGCAAGGAAAATGTTTGTTGTGCCTTAAAAAGCCAATTTGATGATCTTATCCATTGAATTGATGATCTTGATCATAGATCATGGTGACCATGGTTCCTATGTGGACATGGTATTAATTTCATAGCTAATGTGTGGGTACATCTTAATCATGTGTATATGGATGGGTTAATCGAGCGGGTTTCTTCTATTATACTTTGCAACTTCAGTTTGGGCACGATGACCATTGGTCAAGGGAGAGATGTGTAACGTCTCGAAAAAATCCGTACAAAGACCCGAGTATCACCTCAGGCAGAAATCACACAGGACCAAATCCTTTAGAAATTAAACGAGAGTTAACCAAGTGTTAAACTAGATTACATATGAAATTAGCACTAATCACTTTAAATATGATCTGCAAGACCCAAAACGTGTAGAATCGTTAACGCTACATTAGTTTAAAACTTAAGATCCATCTCAAAACCCAGTTGCTCTTGGGAGCACTTTGAAACTCTGTATCGGACCTGGACCGCACGTCGAAAGTCCGATTACCGCGAAACTATACAGTTATGACCGCCTTGCTGGACTTGACAACTACCTCAGAAATCAAGTCCTAATTGTATCCAGAAATGCACAACTTGAGCCCGGAGCGAAGTATGTGAGAAACACGAAATCTTTAGGAAATAAACTGGGACTTAAGTGACTTGAGTCGTTTCACTTGCAGGACAAATCTAAAGATTCAGACCGTCGGAATCAGACCCAATTATACCCTCGGATCAGGAAAAATTTCCAACACATGTTAGTACACTTGTGGCCCTGATCGAGCACCGGTGACCGTTGAACTAAAACTGGTCTGCCACGGTCGATCTGTAAATCCGATCGGACTGAAAACTTAACTCGACCTAGATCCAATGTCAGGGAGCTTAAGTCCGACCGCACATAGAAAAGGGGCCTCCAAAAGTTCTCCGTTGGACTGAAACAACTATTATTTGGCTATAACCTAAGTATACCATGGCCCTGGGGCCATTCCCATCAGTTCTGGGCCTATATAAGTGCCTTAAACCCTCTCTCTGTCATTCCATACGAATTTGGAAAACCCTAAGAGAGAGGAGAGAAAAGAGAAGGAAAGAGAGAGAAAACGAGAGAGGGAGCCGACTTTTCTTCCTGGGATTCAATCCCATCACTCCACGTGCTTAACCACCACACCTGCATCGCTTTTTCGGAGATTCCAACTACGTACTTGGGTAAGAAAACCTAACCCTAATCTATTTTAGGGTTTCAAATAGTGTTAGTTATGAAATAGCTAACCTAATTCATGTTATAGGTTGCCAATTCGCTGTTGACAAAGACTTAGTGTCTAAACTGAATTCGTTATGCGTTTACTGGTGTAAGGTGTGGACTATATATGTTTAGGTTATGGTTTTCAAGGCTTTCAATGCCAATTAATGATTTATAACTGCCGTGGGTGCCATTTCACATGTCAAATGCGATGTCTGTTTCACTTTACGTATATATATGAACTATATTGAGTATAGTGTATTTCATGTGGATGTGGAGATATTTGTATTGTCAGGGAATTTAGATTTGTGCTTGCCATGATTATCTGTCGTGGTTATGTGCTTGTTGTATATGCGACAACTCCTTGGCGAAAGGATTTGCCCTAATACGTAATATCACCAACATACGTCAGATATGTTGGAATGTGTAGTCTAAGTGTTTGTAAAAATGTATGAATGAGTAAGTAGTTAATAAATTGTAATTTATATGGGTGTTGAGATATGCTTCCCAACTACCTTAACTATGTGTATGGTTTCCTCCATGTACCGTATATTATAGTGTCTGTTTTATTTATGGAATGCATACGTGTAAATTCATGTTTAAGTTGTATTCCATAATATGCTCCAATGACTATAGGATTTGAATTATTTATTCATTACTGCTTTGATTATCCCATGTGATTACTTCTTGTAATTGAACGTGGTTGGGACTCCAGGCAATTGGTAACAGGCCCTGATTTGGTGGCTGAGGTTGTTTTTGTCACACAGAAAGTGTTCGATGAACCCGAGCCGTACTTCGGTTGTCGACAGTGATTAGGTCACACGGAGTACTTACGCGCTCCATGTCGATCAATTCAACGTATGCTCATACCAGTCGAGCTTGTCAAGTAACCCGATTGGCCCAATGTATGTTCACCATGTATAGATGCTACTGCTTGAACATAAGGTACCAAACTCACTAGTGGAAACCCCATTAACCTTGGTACCTTTATCCGCTAAGACTCATGAGCCGGACATGGTGGTATGCGACACCGTGGTCGAGCTGTCGGTCTACTCTGGGGCGACGAGCCTCCCGGTAGTGACCAGTGAGCAACACCGTCTCGTGAGCTGAATACGGTTGTATGGGATACTGTATTCGAGCTGTTAACACTGATCAGGTGACGAGCCCTTTGTAGTGACATTAAGCGTACTCTGAGACTACGTTGAGGCGACAAGCCTTCCGTAGCAACTAGAGTATAAACTAGGCCTACACTGATCAGGTGACGAGCCCTTTGTAGCAACCTAGAACCGTAATATCGTATGTGATTAGCTAGGACTGACGACCCTTGAATGGATCATTGTTTGGGAATTGATATAAGGGAGGTACCTTAGTTTCCCAATTCTGCTATATGAATATGCTTAATAAAGAATTTGACTAATCACGCACATGCACCACATTACATGTGCCTTTGGCGTTGGAGTTGAGCACAACGTGAGTGTTGCATGACGCGATAGTGAGATGTTGTAGCAAGAGGGAGTGTAGGCGAGGGCATACATCATTATCGCATATCATCCTTGCATTAACCAGAGTACTTAGGAATGAGTGTTATACTGCTTTATCATTACTGCTTGATTGAATTGATAACATGTTAACCTTTGCTTTATAGCTCCACTGAGTTGATCACTCACTCCCACGTTCTGGGACGGTGCTTTAAACACCAACCAGACCCTGTTATAGTTGCAGATGATAGCAATGCTTACGAAGCGGAGCCGGACTTTGAGGATGATGAGGAGGCATTCTCATTCATGCAGTATTCAAGCGGGTCTACGTAGACCATGTTCTGATCGACGAGGTTACAGGGATGCTGAATAGACGTCATTACACTTGTCATTTTGCACTTTTGGAACACCCATGTATATTCATTTTGTTCAGTTTTTGAGTATACATGTATATATTTGACTTGGTGACATGTTCACACTCTGGAGACTTATAACAGTTTATATATCTTATATATCTATCACAGCCTTCCGCTTGCGTAATTTAATTATCTCTGGAGTATGATATGCCGATTTGGCATAATCCCATTCATGTTTAAGGCACTAATACAGACAACATTTAATCATCATTATCCATGTTACGTAAGTGATGTATTGAAACTCGGGAGTTGGGCTCCTTCTCGACCCCCGATTTTCAAGGCGTTACAAGATGTGTTCCGTAACTACCTAGCAGGTTTTAGGACGAACCTATGGTTGTTTTATGTGGTCATCCTGGGTGAGGCAACCAATGTCAATCGAGATGGAAGGTCTCTACCAATGGGTTTAACGACGAGTCGGTGCCTTTATCCTATCCCACTTGGGAGTGTTAGTATTCTTGGATATGGGATCTTGTTATTAGACCTGTTGGATAGTTGCATTGGAGGATCACTTCAAGTCTCTGGATTGGGAGACCCATTATACTTGGTCTAGATTGACTCATGTATGTACTAGCTTTGGCTAATCCTTAGACGTAAGGACGTATTTGGAGTTCAAGTTCCTGATGTAATATACTTTGGCCCACCTTGGGAAGTCAATTTTAGTGGCTCATATGTGGGTGTTGTTGGGTTTATGCATTAGGATACGGTTAATGACCATATTATCCAATAAGGGATCCATTGTACCTAGGAACATTCTTATGACTAAGATTTGGTAGATCGGACCATCCATGGAGTGGTTTTTCATTGGTGCCAACACTCAAAAAGGTTTTAAATGGTTTTTAAAATGTTTTTAACCATTGATATTTTGTTTTAACTACTAAAAAGTTTAATCGCACTTTATGGTAATTCCTACAGTTGAGATCTTATGGTCCACCACTTGGTTTGCATGGGTATTAGATCAAGGGTGGATGACAATGATAAGTGGAGGGATTGGGTTAATTTAGGTACATTGTTAGGCAAGATTATAAACTTTATATGCAATAGGGCACAGGGCATTCCAAAGTCTACATGGTGGTGGAGCACCGTACTGGTCTGTCACTGTAAGTCAAATTCCTTCTTATAAACAGATCCTATGCTAGAGGGGATTGGAGAGAGAGCTCTTGATGTTCCAACCTCATGGTATAGAGCATTGAGAGTGAAAAGCGAGAAAGAGAAAGTGAAGAGAGAGAATCAATGTTCTCTCTACTTTTGATTCCATCCACACATCCACGCGCAGGGTCCATTTTGGACGGCTCTCGCGTGCTGCCCTAGCCCTGCTCTAGGGAGTGGGGTGTTGGCTCTTCTTCTCTCTTATCTAGGATAGATCTGGGTGAAAGCCTTCTTGATTAAAGGATTGACTGCAACAATTTACATAAAAGTGACTGGCGGCAATCTACAACCAAATTGTAGCCTTTCTTTTGGTTTTTCTTCATAGAAACTAGATGATATCTACATGGGGATTCGTAGAATTAGGATTAATTAAAATCTGGAAAATTTCAAAATTATTTAGATTATGCTACGTTTCGAAAACTGTAACAGAAAACACTATTAACATTTTATATCAATGAGCTGGGGGCAGTTTGCAAAATTAAGGCTCTTGAGTCATGGATACTCTATAGCTTAACTGACTGAGATAGTTAACAGGAGTCTTGGATACGTTTTTTAGAGGGATTTATACTGTTGATGCATGAAAAAGTGAATAATTTCATGGTGCACTCGTTTTGTGCCAAGCAATTTTCATGGTTTAGCGATTCGGGCTGCAGGTCTTGTGGGACCTGCAGCAAATGGATGATGACCTCCAATCCTTGGCCATTTTCCTAGAACCTTTGATTAGGGAGATTTTTGTGGAATCTCATTTTGACACCATTCCCATTTAGATTCGCAAAGGATCCTATAATTCCTTTTCTTTATATCTACCATCCCAGTAAGACAGCATATTCTGTTTGTCCATCAGCATTGCATGTGAGTGAATGGTCCAATTATCCAATTTCCCATCTGGTGTGCCTCACTGTCAATTGGTCACATTGCAAAATTCATACTAGTTGAATGATCCTAACCTCGGTGGTATCATGCAACAAATAATTATAACCAACCAGGTCTCTTTTCTTTCAACCAGCATTTGTAGTGCAATGGGTCAGATTGAAAGGGTGATCCAATCAGTCAATCCACAATGGATTCTGTTCTCTCATGGATGCTGGAGATTGGGTGGACCCAGTTTTGGATGCATTGGTGGAACATCTACCTTTCTCCTGTAAGGCTAAAAGTGATACTCGCAGATAATGCTAAGCCCTACTACATGCATCTTCAACCCATGATCAATGTTTCAATGACATTGGCTGATATATCCACTGATGTTATCAATATCAGGTGTGATTCAAAACTCAGGTATATTCACAGAATTCCCCCAAGTTGGTCAATGTATTGCATGCATCACACGCTTTCTCACACATATTGCATGTAACATATTTACTGTTCATCTCACCTTTATAAAAGTCCAAACTGATACACACTTATATTGTGGGAAATTGAAGAAAAATGTCAGATTTTTTGGTGGAAATTGTTTCTGGGCATGTCATGAGAACTCCACTCAGGTTAGTTGTTTTTCATCATAACATGATTTTGGTGGAGAAATCATGATCCGAGAGCAGAATCTGGTCAGAACCCAATAGGTGATTTTTTATTTTATTTTAGTTGTTTAAATTCATTTTTTGAATATATATTAAGAAAAAAAGAAGTGTAAATCCATATATATGCATGAGTTTCATGCATTGACATGGATTTGAAGCAAGAAATTTCAATTTTGAATAAGGAAAATGGAGGAATTGGGGAAATCTGAATTTCCTCCCTTTTCATTCTTTAAATTATAATATTGGTGTAGAAAAGATATATGTTGCTAAGTCATACAGATTAATTACCAAGGTATTCCATAATGGTAATGGCGGCCGTAACGGCCACCACCATTACCTTTACAATACGGCCTGTAACGGGCCATTACAGTTTCTTTTTTTCTTTTTTTTCTTCTTCTTTTTTTTTTTTTTTTTAAAGAAAAAATCCAAAAAACCTATACCGGTTCCGTAATGGACCGTTATGGGGCCTTTATGGAGGGCGTAATAGGTTGTTACGGGTCCCTTTTTTTTTTTTTTCCGAAATGGTTGTTATGGCCATCAGAACCCCATAACATGTAACGGTTGCCGCTGTTGCCTTTATGTAATGGCCTTTACGACCTTTTAACAGCCGTTACAGCATATCATGTTCACTACTCTCTTTTTTGGAAAAAAAAAAAGCTATCTTTCAATTAAAATGTATTTAAAATATTTTTATACTTAAATAGATATATGAAGTGAATAAATTATTAAGAAAAGTCTAGGGGGAGGTAGTAAGAAAGGACTTGATGACTGACCAATGGTATTGCCAAGGACATGGTCCTTGATAGAGTGGAATGAACAAGTTTTTTGCAACCCCAATTAGTTGGGATAAGGCTTAAACGATGATGATGACAATGATGCAGTCATATCATTTTCTTAAATAATTGAATATTTTTATTTTTTTAAAAATAGTGCACATATTTATTAATTAAAAATATTTTTGAAAAAAATTGAGAATATTAATAATTCTCATTAATACGATAAATATGTAATGGGGAGACCATTACATATTTGTGTTATTAAAAATATTAATTATTTTGATGTAATTGCATCACTTATGGCAGATAATGCCGAGTTTTGTCCCCTAAAAAAATGGAAAACTACTAGACCTTAGTTTATTTTTCTTTATGTTTTAAGTGTGTAATCAATGTCTTTTAACATCTCTCAAGTTCCATTGAAAAATTCTGCAATTTTCTTAACATTTCCCCTATCCTTCCCTCTGACTACAGTTCGTTATGCGATACATGGTGCGATATTGATACATAGCACTTTGGCCCACAGATTGGTCTACCTGAACAAAACATGCGACTGCTGAGGATATTTTCATCAAGACGAGATTGAGCCATCGATCATGTGGACCAGACGATTCATCTGGTGTGCTGGTAGCTCTTTCCAACTGCCATGTCTGGGCTTTAGCTTCCCACATACCACGAGAATGACTTTGTTTACAGAGTTTTCACATGAGTGTTGGTTCTGGGAGACTGAAAAAAAATGCACCTAAATATCTTTAGACTACCACTAGAATGAATTCTCAGCTATTTTGGAGAAATGAATCTGAAGATATTATGTGCAAACCTGATGTAGATGGGCCAGAGCTTTATGGCTATCTTTGTTAATTACAAGGCTTTGGCATCAGGAGATGCATCTGTAATTATTGTCTGTACACATGAAGATATGGACTGTTTAAGACATTGAATTTCCATGCTCATGTATTTATTCTTTTAAATCTTCCATTCCTTTCAAGAAATCTGTTGTGGAGGAATGCAGAGGTTACTTGGGCTCACATGCCAGTGCAGTGGACACGTGCAAGATCTTAGCTGTTCATCAGGTGGTCCGTGATGTGTATATACCAGGCTAAAAAATGTTAGGCTGGCCCACTCATCATGCATTTCTCTCTGTTTTCTATCATAAGTACCTCTGTGATGGAAGCATAGGAGTGACTTGTGCATGTGAGCCTATTATAAGTGGGAAATTTCAAGATGATTGGTGCACAGGTGCCCATGGAGTACGTTTGAGATCCCAAATGATTGTGGACCCATCACAAATGGCCTGAAAATCAGGCTGCTTGAGTAATCAGGTCTGTTTTTAGTGTTGAACATGGACGGTGTGCCATTTTTCTGACGGCATCTCTCACACAGGCGCGTGCCCATTTGATGAGCTATCGGGCTGAATTTTGGGTTAGCCTGCTAGCCGAGCTGAGCCAAGCTGGGCCAAGCTCAATTCGGCTCATGTACAGCTCTAATTTTACCCTTGCAAATGGGATGTGTGCAGCTTTAATGGCATTTTTGTCAATTCAATCCATCCATATATCTTCTTATGTTTGTCTTTGTATATGGCTTCCATATTGGTTGTATATAGCCCTAGTTGGCGTTGCATTGTTAGAGCTAGCGTGGGAAAGGCTTTGTGGAGCTAAGCATGATGACTGCGTGAAATTTATTTTATATATGTAAGGGGGTGTTTGGATAGTAAGTTAAGCTACTTATGCTTGAAGTAACTTATTTTAGTTTTTACTTATTAAGTAAATAAGTATGTTTGGTAAATAATTTATTTATCAGTGTCTCCTTTTTCATCTTTCCTATGCCTCTTTTTAGCGTCTCATAAAAAGTAAAAAGGCTGTAATAATTAGCTGAAGTAATTAAGTAATTTTAAGTAAATAAGTTACTTATAACTAATCATAAACCAAACTTATCTACTATTGTAAGTAGAAAAAGTAACTTATTTGATGGTATCCAAACCAGCCTTTATCGTGACAACTCATGTTAGAACATCAAATGGGCAGATCTAAAATTATGGTTTGAGAATAGAAGTATTTAATTTATCATATTCATTGTCTTGTGAATATAATATATAATAATTTTTAAGATTCAATAAACAAATTCAATTTTTTAAATTAAAGATTTTAAAAATCCAAACTGCATATCATTATAGAAAATCTAGGAATCCATGCTCTCAAATAAGCCTTAAGGTTCTTGATCACCATTTTAAGAGACTTTTCCAAGTCAACCGCTCAATAGACTTCAATACCATGAGCTCTCTAGTCTACCTTGACTCGAGTGAGCCCAGGTTTGGTTTAGGGTTGAACGAGTCGATTCAAGTCGTGAGTCTTTTGACCATAGGGTTATGACTTGACGAGAAGCTCCTCATGTGAGTGGGTAGAAGACAAGTTAGAGATGTGGATGGGTGGTACATAGGGGTGTACATCAAGTCGTTCCGAGTCGATTTGGCCTCAGTTTGACTCGGCGTGGGTGGTTCATAGGGGTGTACATTGAGTCGTTCTGAGTCGATCTGGCCTCAACTTGACTCAGCTCGGCCACTAGCTGACCTCAGGTTGAACTTGGCTCGGTCCTCGAGCTTGACTGGCCAGCTCGACTTAGTTTGGTCAACAGTTTGGGCCAATTTGAGCTGAGTTCGAGCCAAGATTGAGCCGAGTTCGCCATTGCAACATTTTTACAAACACCTGGACTGCACCTTCAAAATTTTACTGTATTTGAGACAACAGCAATGGTTTTCCAAGTAATTTATCAAACACCTTCTAAGAAACATAAAAATCAAGAAAAAAAGGGTGTTGGTTTCATATATATACCTTTCTTGCAAATAACCACACTTCTTTGAGTCATTTCATCAAACACTTGGTGAGCAACATCAATATCAAAGTAACCGAGTCACCGAACTGGTTCAATCTGAGTTCGATTCGAGCTGCGCTCGATCCGAGTTAAGTCGAGCTGGAGCCAGCTCGAACTCATTTTCGAACTCAAAAAATCAGCTCGACTCGGCTCTAACTCAGTTTCGAACCTAGTCCAATCGAGCTTTTTTGAGTCGAGTCGAGGGAGCTAACCAAGCTAGCTCGGTTCGTGTACCCCTCTAGTGGTACATGGAGTTCCTGGCCATTCGTCAAGTTGGGGATAGTGAACATATACTAAAAAGTATGGTAGTACACTGATCAAGTGTGGCACGCGTGCATTGGACCATGCTTGCGGAGTGGATCAATGTAACACCCCGTACTTTCAGAACTCGGGTGCTACCGAGTAACCCTACATAGTGTAAGTACAAACCAAGCTCAAGTGAATGTTGACATGCATTCCAGTTAAAAAAATCCAACCGTTGAAAACGGTTCCCATCCATATATCATGCTATCCATCCACTATTCTTCGAGACGGACCATCACGTCGTCGAATAACCTATCCTTAGGATTCTAAATTCATTGATAAATAGATCTAACCACACATTGTAGATTTAAATCCAAGGACCACAAGATCCACCCTTTTGTCAAGCATGCAGCTTCCTGCGGGATGATTTGACGCTTACCTACACGGTATAACTACCCAACTCTAAAAGAGATGGTTAGGGTCCATCCATGATTGCATGAGGTCACTTAAAAGCATCAGTTAATAACATACTTCAAGCAATTTAACGACTTATATAAAATTTAAAGCATAGCACATGTATAACCAAACAAATAACATACATATAATATATATTAATCTTCATTTACTAATATTCATATAATTTATATATGTTAACGATGTGCGATAATATAAAGTATATATGACAGAATATATGAATGATAATAATAATAATAATAATAATAGAATTATTCTAATAATAGCATTTAGTGTTCTAAATTCATAGAACAGGTGTCCCAGCTATCTAAATGGATCCTTGGACCTTTTTAACCACTGGCGTTCAGTTTTGGAAACATCCGACCATCAGATTGATGAAAATCAGCAAATAGGACCCGAATCCATCTGTGGAGCCCACCTGAAAAGTTATATCTAGCTGAAAATTTTCCTAAGGATCCAAGTAAACTCCTAGGAACAAATGAACGGTGTGGATTGGTCGCAACCACCACGGTGGGACCCAAGTTGGTGTGCATGTACACCAGTGCGAGAGCACCAGCGGTGCACCGGACTCCACCTTCAGTCAAATCGGGCTTGACCCGATTGTTTCCAAAAATGGGAGGATCTCCCGCGAGCGTTCGTTTCAAATGAACCGACCCTGTTTTCTTGCATCAGTGGCCCACCAAACGACCTTGGAACATGATCTGATCCGCCCATCTTGTAGATGGGTCAATTCAGAATGAAACCCATGTATGTTACATGAAGAGGTGTAATCCTGAGGGCACAAATCCAACCGCACACGGACTGTAAAAAACCATGTTTCTAAAAAAAGAAATTGTCTCCGCGGCTGCCAGCTTGGCGATCCGCGTGACTTCCTCTCCTTCAATCCCAACCTTCCTTTCGGTGAGATCTCAGCCACCCCATTCGTGGTTTAGGGTTTTCTCCCACAACAAAACCAAACCGACCGTTCTCCCCTGTTTTTCGAGAAAACCAGCCGTTTCCTCTTTCCCTTGAACCCACCACCCAAACTCCATTGAAACTTCGTTCTCCAGCCTCCACGAGCTCCTGTGGACCAATGCCAAATGCCCAGTGAAAACGGAATGGAGAAAGATCCATTGATCGGCAATCTGCCATTGACGGCCAGACCGTCTTCTTCGCCGAGCTGCCCTGGTTCGGTCCGATTCCAAGTCGAGCCTGAGCCTTAGTAGATCTTCAGCAGGGGGAAGGAGAGAAAGAAAGAAGACGAAAGAAAAAGAAAAAAATAAATAAAGAGATGGTGCAGACAGCTACTGCCCGCTGCTGACGCACCACACCCGAACTCGGTCCGAGTTCGAGACGAGTTCAGTAAGGTTTGGGCCTGAGTTCGGACTTGCTGCTGCTGGCCAAAGGGAGAGAGTGAAGAAGAAGAAGGAAAGAGGGTGAATATGTGGTGAAATGAGAGAGAAAGAGGAAGGAAGGGGGGTTGCAGCTGTTACACCGCACCGAGTTGCTGCCTGTCGCACTGCACTGACCCGACCGAGTTCGGTTTGGGTTGGTGTTCTTGCTGACTAGAGTTGTAAGGAAAGAGGAAGAAACAAAAGAAAAAGAGAAGATAGAAGAGGAATGAGGATCACAGAGAGAATGAAAGAAAGAAAAAAAAAAAAAAAAAAGAAAACGAGAGGGAAGAAAGAGAAAGAGAGGTGAGTTGCGGGCCAGGCTGAGTCATGTGAGTCTGGGCCGCTGTCCCGCGAGTTGGGCTGGTTCATTCCAGCAACCCTGCTGGACGCGTGGGCTTGAGTGGGTAGAAAAGAAAAAGGAAGAAGAGAAGAAGGTGAGTTGCTGAGTTGACTCGGGTTGGGACCGAGTTAACTCGCTGTTGACTCATTTTACTTGAATGAGGGCAAGTTATTGGCTAAGCTATGGGCCTGGTAACCTCGCTGGTCATGCCGTAGAAAGATGAGGAAAAAGAGAGAAAATATAGAGAACCAAGAGAGAAGGTGAGGTGTTGGCAGTTGTGTTGAAACGAGCCAACTCGACTTGAAATGAGTCGACAAGGTAAGAATCTTCATTTCCTTTCACCAATCAATTCGTCATTAGTTACTTATTATTAATAATATCATTATTATTTTCTAGCTGTTGTAACAATTAATGTTATTTTGATGCTATTGACTAGAAATTATAATTAATATTACGATCTATTAATTAGTGTTATGGTAACTATTGTCATCAATTATAAGTCTATCATTAATTATCATTATCATTAGCGTTACTATAGTTATTGCAATTATTAAATATAGGTAACCATTAGTAGGTTAATTTTACTAGTATTAGTTATTATAGATACTTGATATTAACAATTATCATTATTAATGCTATTTTTATTTTGTCATTAGTAAGATATTGATTATAAGATTAGTGTTGTTAATAGACAATTATTAATTATTTTTACCTCATTCTAATATTATTATAAATTGAATTATATGAGTTAGGTTTCAAACCCTAAACTAAAGTCTAGGATTTGATTAATGGATAAAACCCTAAACTTAGGTAATCCAAATCTTAGGCTAAGACCTTGACCATGAATAACGTGTAAAGGTTAGATCTAACTGTATAACTTTAAAATGTATGGTAGAATTTGGTTCTAATGATACATGCGTTTCCTAGCGATACTAATGGGCGACTCGACACGTAAGGTGATGACTCACCCTTTAAGCTTCCCACTTAAATTCATTAACCAATGGATGATGCCTTAATCCTTTTCATTAAGTATCTCCTGAGTTACTTGATTTTATTACTTAACTTATCATGTAAACATGTGAATATGATAATGTGTTGTGCCTGATTCCTATGGTAGATAACAAACATATCTTTTTAATCATAGCATACATAAATGATTTGGTGATAACATGCTATCTTTAGTTGTACATTATACATTTGTGATCTACGATTGAATGATGTAATGAATGAAACCTATCATGAACTCACCATCTTGCGGTCCATGATTGACTTATGGGGATTAAATCTCACCTTGCCTTACGTGGCTCAGACCGCATATCTGCCCTATGTGGCTTGAATCGTATATTTGTTCTCATGGCTTTGATGGTCTATTGGTGTCCTTTTCTGGCTTGTTGGTTATGTTTGCATACCCTATTGTTTCCTAGCCATCTCACGGTGTTCAGTTGTACCATGATTTTCGGGTGGAGCTGAAGTTCGTTTATCGATTTTCTAGCCATCTTACGGTGTTCACGTACGATATGATTTTCGGGTGGTCTAGAGTTGTATACTTATTTTCTTAGCCATCTTGCGGTGTTCAGTCGTACCATGATTTTTGGGTGAAGCTGAAGTTCGCTTATCGATTTTCTAGCCATCTTGCGGTATTCACGTACGACATGATTTTCGGGTGGTATAGGGTTTGTATGTTATTTGTCTCTTCATCTGCGGTGTTCAGTCGTATCATGATTTCCGGGTGGAGCTGAAGTTAGCTTATCGATTTTCTAGCCATCTTGCGGAGTTCACGTACGACATGATCTCCGAATGAAGAAGAGGTTTGAAGGTTAATTTTCTATTTGCCTCATGGATTTCACTTGTACCATGATTTTTGAGTGGAGCTGAAGTTCGCTTATCGATTTTCTAGCCGTCTTGCGAAGTTCACGTACAATGTAATTTTCGGGTGTAATAGAAAGACGTATGGTTGATTATTTGCTTACATGAACATATTTCCTTATATTGCGATTGCTATTGTGTTTTGCTTATGATGAGATTCTGTTGACTGGCTTGATTTTTGAGTGTATGATCATGATTATGAAATGTCCTATTTAATATATCTATTTCCATGACTTGCGTGTTGTATTGGATTATGAATTATGAGTATGCAATCTTAGAGGGTGCTCCTCACTGCGATAGCCATTGACGCTATCAAATCGTAATAGTTGATGCAGTTTTAGAGCTAGCCGACGCTGTTCATAGGGTTGCTACAGATTTTATATCCCAAGATTGTTGAAATTTACTTTATTTCACATGTAATATTATTTCATTTTGTATTGTAAGAATGGAGACATTAGTTTGTATAAGTCAATATGGGCAGCTTCTTGTATATTTAAATGATAATACAACTTTCCTTTATGTCTGATTTGTCCACACTACGCTCATCTGCTTGCTCTAATGAAAGAAAAAAAAAATATATGTAGACTTTGGCTCTTTATAAGCTAACACTCGGGTTTTGGGAAATGGGCCATATAATCGGGTCCTGAAAACACGGGGCGTTACAGTTGGTATCAAAGTATAGTTTGGACAAACTTGGCCTTGAGAAATGAACTTATACAAACCTTAAATGTCTCAAGTTTGGATGCTTGAAATTAGAAACTCGAACTTAGGAGAATTTCCCTTGGACTTAGGAGAACGATTGAGCATATAGAGACCCAAACTTAGGTTCCCTTAGAAGTGACTTGGATGGTAACCCAAACTTGCATGGAGTTCCATTTGAGTTAAGGATGATTTGAGGATGTAGAAATTCAAAACCTAAGTCCCCTTAGAAATCATTAGAACAACTCTGTGAACTTATGAGAAATCCCTTTGTAGCTAGGGGGAGTTGAGAACATAGAAACTTGAGGTTCTAAGCTCCCTGTAGAATTGTTGGATAGTCGTAGGACCTAGAAATGAACTTAGGCCCCTTGAACATCTAAGATTAGTCATTTGAACTTAGAGATAAAAACTCTGGTTCCCCTATAAATAATAGGACCGTTATTTGAAACTTAGAAATACAACCTTAGTTCCCTTGTAAACTGCTAAATTAGTTGTGGAACTTAGGGATTAAATGTGTACCAAACACTCATTATGGTGTACATAAGACTACATAAGGACATTCCTTATACTTGACCTCCAAATGAACAATTTCTAAAAATCTCTTAGCTAGAAATAACATTACCACGATGATCAACAGATGGAACGAACTTAAACCTTTTAGGAACAACTTTACTCATCGTAAAGTACAGTAAACATTGGCACTCCATGAACTTGAGGAGTCGAACTCCCGAAAACGTCTCTTTAGTAAGAGACAATGAAATAAACTTAGATATTATAGGAAATCCTCTACTCTCCATATTGTATATTAAATTAAACCCCAAGTACTCACATAAGCTTAAGAAAAATTGTTAGGAGTGTAACTTGAACTCCCTAATACATTCCGTTAATTAGAAACAACAATTCTCAGAAATTCTTGTGCTTAGAATTAACTAGAGATAAAGTTAATACAAAATTTAGGTAAAATTTCAACCATAGGCTAAGCATGTCGAGGCTAGATTTCAAATCCTAGGTGAACTCGACAATTTCAAATTCAAATTTCCACGTAGGAATTCTAGTTATAAAACTTTTAAGTAGTGCATTAGGTGATCGGAGTGCACGTTGGAAGCGTGATGGGCATTTGCGTCTATTCACATAAATTTCGGGCACTCTCATTGTCAATTCAGAAGAACACATGTTATTTCCCTGAAGTCTAGAACAATCGGGATCATGGATTGATGGAATAATGTTTATGTACGCGGTTTGTCTCAAATTATAAGTCCTAGCAAGTCTCAATGATCTCAATGCCCTGATCAGACAGAAGATCGAGAATTTCCAGGATATGAATTAATGCCAGAATCCTTTACTATGCGTAGGCAAAGGATCGGTGTATCGGAATCAAACCTACTAAGACCATCTATTCGCGTTAGCTTGAACAATGAAAGAAAAAAAGAAAAGAAATTGGTAATATATCTTAGACAGTTCGGAAGTATCATTAATAGTCAATGAGATAGGATACACCATTAGGATAACCCTGCTACTTGTAACATTAACAATTGGAATGTGCATCATCAAATATTGGGAACGAAATTCTCTTTAAGGGGGGTAGATTGTAATGACCTCAGTTTTGGGCACCTAGTGGTATACGTTTGTACATATAGGAAAATAATGAAGTTTAAAACCACCACGAATATCATCGTCGTCCCAAATCATAATACGAGCACTGAATTTCGGGGACAAAATTCTCTTAAGGGGGTAGATTGTAACACCTCGTACTTTCGGAACTCGAGTGCTACCGAGTAACCCTACGTAGTGTAAGTACAAACCTAGCTCAAGTGAATATTGACATGCATTCTAGTCAAAAAAATCCAACCGTTGAAAACGGTTCCCATCCATATATCATGCTATCCATCCACTATTCTTCAAGACGGACCATCACGTCGTCGAATAACCTATCCTTAGGATTCTAAATTCATTGATAAACAGATCTAACCACACATTATAGATTTAAATCCAAGGACCACAAGATCCACCCTTTTGTTAAGCCCGCAGCTTCCTACGGGATGATTTGACGCTTACCTACACGGTATAACCACCCAACTCTAAAAGGGACGGTTAGGGTCCATCCATGATTGCATGGGGACACTTAAAAGCATTAATGAATAACATACTTCAAGCAATTTAACGACTTATATAAAATTTAAAGCATAACACATGTATAACCATACAAATAACATACATATAATATATATTAATCTTCATTTACTAATATTCATATAATTTATATATGTTAACGATTTGCAATAATATAAAGTATATATGACACAATATATGAATGATGATAATAATAATAATAATAATAATAGAATTATTCTAATAATAGCATTTAGTGTTCTAAATTCATGGAATAGGTGTCTCAGCCATCTAAATGGATCATTGGACCTTTTTAACCATTGGGGTAAAGTTTTGGAAACATCCGACCATCAGATTGATGGAAATCAGCAAATAGGACCCGAATCCATCTGTGGAGCCCACCTGAAACTTTAAATCTACTTGAAAATTTGCCTAAGGACCCAAGTAAACTCCTAGGAAAAAATGAACGGTGTGGATTGGTCTCAACCACCACGGTAGGCCCCATATTGGTGTGCATGTACACCAGTGCGAGAGCACCAGCGGTGCACCAGACTCCACATTCAGTCAAATCGGGCTTGACCCGATTGTTTCCAAGAATGGGAGGATCTCCCGCCAGCGTTCGTTTCAAATGAACCGACCCTGTTTTCTTGCATCAGAGGCCCACCAACCGACCTTGGAACTTGATCTGATCCGTCCATCTTGTAGATGGGTCAATTCAGAACGAAACACGGGTATGTCACATGAAGAGGTGTACTATTGAGGGCACAAATCCAACCGCACATGGACTGTGAAAAACCATGTTTCTAAAAAAAGAAACTGTCTCCGCGGCTGCCAGCTTGGCGATCCGCGTGAGGAATCGGATTGTGTACTGAGTTACTCAGTGCCTTAAGGGGTACTAAGTAAACGTGGAAAGAGGCTATTGGTTGTAAGATGTGGGGCCCCACCCCTCCTCCAAACGGCGACAGAAACGCCGTTACCCTCTTTCTCTCTTTTTCTCTCTCATCCGTAAAAGGAAACAGAGATGTAAATGCTCCTGGTGTAAAAAAAAAAAAAAACCACCGTTGATCCTCTCCGCCTCCTCTCGCTCGGCATCTCTCTCGCTAACTCTCTCCATTAGTGCGAAAAAAAAAAACGTGAGGGAGCTTGATACAGACTGGTTCCGTTGCGAATCTCGCTACTGAAGTGACGTCACCAGATTTTGTAAGCCCCACCATGATGTGTGCTGTATCAACACAGTCCATTCATTTGGAGAGATCATTTTAGAGCATGAGTTAAAAATCGAAGCAGATCCATATCTCAAGTCAACCACATCATAGAAAACAATGGAGATAGTGACACCCACCGTTGATTCATTCCTAGGCCCACCATGATGCTTATTTGATCTTAAACCTGTTTATGAGTTTAGGGTTTAGCGTTTAGGGCATGGATGAAGGGAAAACACAAATATCAGCTTAATCGAAAACTTGTGTGGCCCAAATAAGTTTTTAATGGTACGCCTTAAATCCCCACTGTTTTCTGTGGTGGATCCACTTGATATTTGGATCTGCCTCAATCTTTGGCTCATGCTCTAAAATGGTCTCTGGAAATGGATGGATAGTGTGGATATAACACATACATCATGGTGGGGCCTAATAAACCTAGTGACGTCACTTCAGTAGGGAGATTGCTACTCAACCAGTCAGTAGCTAATCCGCATGCGTGCTTCAACGCAACGATCCGTACTCATATGTACGCAGATTTCCTGCTAAAGCATATCGCACGAAGTTCGTACGCTGGATGTCATGTGAGCCTACGGTGATGTTCGCTAAAAATCCACCTGTTCATCCGTTTTGCGTGGTCATTTCAGGATATGCTATAAAAAATGAAATTTATCCAAAACTCAATTGGGCCACACCAGAGGGAAAACTGGGGAAAGTGTTTTTTACCATTGAAACTTTCCCGGGCTTCATCTTAATGTTTAGATGCCATCCAAACTGTTTATGAAGAAATTCCCATTGGGATGAAGTGAAAATACAAAAAAAAATTATTTTAATATGTAACTTTTGTGGCCATAAAAATATTTCAACAGTGGTCACGAAATCTCCACTGTTGCCTCTCGTGTGGCCCACTTGAGTTTTGGATTCACCTAGTTTGACTTCACAAATGGACGAGGTTAGATTTCTAACAAACATTACAGTGAGCCTCACTTGACATCTCATCACAGGAACTTACTGCATTTTCAGGAAATAAGGTTCGGACACGGACTTCCTATTAGGGCCCATTTGGTTTTCCTATAATGGGAAAGGGCTATAAATGGGTAATGATTACTTTTGTTCGGTCATTTACCTATATTGTTTTTTAGTCCCCAATATGCCGATGTGGAAAAGTTCTGTCAGCTCCCATGAACTTCATGTGTTATATCCACAACGTTCATTTATTTTTTGGACCGTTTTAGGGCATGAACCCAGTTTTAAAAAATCCACTCGAAATGCATGCATATTTTATGCTTGGTCATGTACGTATTTAATCTTTCCTGACTATGTTGACATGGCAAACATCTATGGGCTTGACCACGAAGTATGTATGTTTCCTTTTAATTCCTCACTATGCTGATGTGGCAAACTTCCGTGAACTCCCATGAAGTATGTGTTATATCTCTACTGTCTATTCATTTTGTTATCATTTCGGGGCATATGCCCAATTTAAGAAAATCAACTCGAAATGCATATATATTTTTTGTTTGCATATGTATTTAATATCTCCTAACTATGTTGACATGGCAAACATCTATGGTCTCGACCATGATGTATTATATCCACACTATCCATGTATTTTTTTAAGACCATTTTAGGACATGAGCTCAAAAATGAGCCAAATCCAAGTCTCAACTAAACCACACTACAGAAAATAGTAGTGATTGAATGACCACTATTAAAAGCTTTATAGGGCCTACCATGCCATCTAACCTGTTTATAAAGTCACACAGGCCTATATATACGGAAAATACAAATATCATATTGCAGACATTCTATCTAAAATAAGGATAAGCCACTCTTTAAGCTTCAGCTTGACTTCAATAAATTATCTTACACTAAATTAGAAATGATTGAAAATCCAAACGGCTCGAACTGGGAGTATACTCGGCACATCCCGCAAACAATTAATGAACCTTAGAAACTCTTTGTGCGTAGCAACTGATGTGCGAAAAATAATAAAATGAACTCTCTACCCAAGTATCACTCTTTGTACTATTTAATCTTCTCAAATAATGTTGTGTTGAGACATGAGAGGTCATATCTTTAAGATTGAGAAAAGTACAGTCATCCTTATACACAAAGTAGCTATGGTATTATTGAGAGAAAGATTTGACCAATCAAGATGATTTATAATTCATTGGAAAAGTGTTCAAATGATTCTCCTAACGAACTTAAGTTTCTTCCAATCCAAGTTATGATTAGGAAGATCTGGCCCGTTTAGCAAGACCATGCATTGCTACACGGCCAAAACTGTAAAAACTATGGCCACACTTTAGACTAATCAAGCGTGGTCTAATCGAAGTAATTTCAATTCAATTGAAAAGCTCATCAAGCGACATTTCCAATGAGCCTAAGATTATCAAAAAAAGACAATTGGTTAAATTACAGGCAACTGATTTTATATACTGAACATTCGTACTTTCGACAAGTCAAACGGGGTCCGATCGAAATGATTCTAGTCTTTTTAATAAGCTTATCTGATTACCTTTCCAACAAGACTAAAATTGTTAGACAGGCCACATTCCTTGTATAGAAGATTTCGTATTTATTACCTTACCTTGTATAGTCATTGTAAAACTCTATATATTCAACCCTTTAGGGTTGTCAAATACAGAAAAGAAAAGGAGAATCATTCTCCCTAAAGCCTTCATTGTTTTTGGTATTCATTGTTTTTGGTTTGTTTACATGGTATCAGATCAATATCGATCCTAATTCGACATCTCTTCATCACCAGCCCCATCGTTTGTCAGATCCGGCCCTCCTCTGTTCGATCTGGCTCCTCCCCTGTCAGATCCGGCCCTACCCTGTCAGATCCGACCTTCCCCACGCTCGTCCGATCTTCCCCAAGCCTGTCCGCACATCTCTGCTACACCTGCGCACGTCCCTGCGCATGTCCGATCCCTGCTACACCTGTGTCCGCACCTGCGCACGTCCCTGCGCACGTCTGATCTCTGCTGCTTCCGATCCCTACTGCATTCGATCACTGCTGCATCCGATCCTGCTGCATTATCTCCTGCTACAGCCAATCCCTACTGCATTATCTCCTGCTCCATCCGATCTCTACTGCAACATCTACTGCTACACCTACTGCTGCACGTCCTGCTCTGTTGATTTGTTGCTCTTTTGCTACATCTGATCCCTTTTGTTCTTTTGCTGCAAGGTACTTTCTTCTTCAACATCATTTTTTTATCACGTCCTATCTATGGATAAAGACTCCCGTACAGAGGCCCCACGATGTAGTTTCGATGGCACCAACTACAATCTCTGGGGCCATCCACTTTCAAAGTTTTCTCAAGAGTCATGGTTTGTGGGGACTGATTGATGGATCTGTTACTGTCCTCGCTTCTACCGATGCCAACAGAATGGTTGATTGGGAAATGAAAAATGGACGGATTATTATCTGAATTCTTGATTCCGTCGATCGATCAATAGTTATTGGCCTCACGCCACATCGCACTGCTAAGGCTATGTGGGAGCATCTCCAGACAATATATCAATAGAGTAATGCGGCTAGGTTATACCGTCTGGAATAAGATCTGGTTAACCTTACTCAGGGTGACAAAAGTATTCAATCTTTCTACTCTTCAATGGTTACAATTTGGACAGAGATCGCTATAATGGATCCCGACTTTCCAAATGACTTTAAAATATTCTACACAATGCGCGAGAGTGCGCAAGTTAGACAGTTTCTTATGAAACTGCGTCCGGAATTTAAGCATTGCAAGGCTGCTCTCCTGAACCGTAGCCCAACTCCTTCAATGAATTTGGTTATTAATGATTTATTAGCCAAGGAACAACAACTGCAGGTCCTCTCTCAGAGGACATCTCAAGGACTATCTGACTTGACACTTACTATATCCACCTTTGCACCAAACTGTGGTTCCACTCCTTTAACTTGTTGCAGCTGTAACAAAGTGGGAGATGTCGTCGCTCAGTGCAAAGATTGGTGCACATATTGTTAAATGACTGGTCATGGTCTTCAGGACTGTCGTTCACATGCCTACGCATCTTTATTCGGTTGTGAACGTGGTGGTTGAGGTCGTGGCCGTGGCCGTGGTCGTGGTCGTGATCTTTTTGTCACTTTTGTGACTACTTCTTCCGAACCTTCTGTTAGTGATACTGCATCCACTGGTTCTGTTGAAGGTCTTTCCTCACCTTTAACTCCTGCGATGCTCCAGCAGATCGTGCAGGGCGGCCGGTATGTCAGATATAACCGCATCTTCTCCATGGTTCTTCAATTCTAGTGCTTCAAATCATATGACTGGTGATGTATCCCATCTTCGCAATATTCGTCCCTACACTGGCAATCAAGTTATTTCTACTACAGATGGCACTAAACTACCAATTCAGTCTGTTGGTTCCTTAACTTTCTCTCCTTCTAACCATCGCCATTTTACCCTTCATGATGTGTTTCATGTCCCTAAACTCTCCTCAAATTTAATTTCTGTTGGTCAACTTACATCCAATAACTGCTTAGTCATATTTCTTCCAAATTATTATTTTGTACAGGATTTGATAACGGGAAAGGTACTTGGGACGGGTAGCCGGCATGTATATTTATACGTACTGGACTTTCACCCATCCGTTACTCCAGCTCGTTGTTTCTACTCTCCCTCTTCCTCGGATATTTGTTCGGTAAATAAAATGTGGAAACTCTGACACTTTCGCTTGGGTCATCCACATTCTGATCATTTGATTCAGCTCTTTTCTTCAGGCATGTTAGGGAATATTTCTCTTAATAAATGTGATTTAGATTATTCTTGTTCTTCTTGTTGCCTTTCAAAAAGTAAGTGTATTCATTTTCCTCTAAGTACTATAAAATCATCATTTATGTTTGAACTGGTGCATATGGATATCTGAGGCCCTTCCCCAATTATGGCTCTCTCTGGACTACGATATTATGTTATATTCATTGATGATTTCACCCGTTACACCTGGATTTACTTTCTGCACTCTAAGTCACAGGTGTTTAAAAAATTCAAAATATTTCATTTTATAGTGGACACACAATTTCAAGTAAAAATTCAAACTCTCCGCTCTGACTCAGGGGGAGAGTATCTCTCCACAACTTTTCGTATATATCTTCAGGGTCATGGGATTACTCATCAGGCTACCTGTTCTGATACTCCACAATAGAATGAGGTGGCTGAACGAAAAAATCGTCATATTGTTGAAATTATCAATACCTTAATGACAACTATGAGTGTTCCTCGTTCCTTTTCGGCGGAAGCTATGATGCATTCAGTTTGCTTGATTAATCGGTTGCCAACCACAGTTCTGAATAGTAAATCTCCGTACTTTGTTCTCACCGGTTCTCTTCCTACATAGTCTACATTTCGTGTTTTTGGTTGTGTATGTTATGTTCATCTGGCATCATGTGAACGTAACAAACTTTTCCCAGAATCAGTCAAATGTATGTACTTAGAATTTGGAGAAACTCAGAAGGGTTTTCGTTGCTATGATCCGGTCTCTCGTCATATACGGGTATCACGACATGTTGTTTTTCTTGAGCATATTGTCTTCCATTCATCTGTTCCTCCTTCGCCCACACCAGACTCTCCTGGTCTTACTATTTTTCCTGACATTCTAGTTGCCTCGAGTACCCCTCCTTGTCCATTGCAGGTTTATTCACGACGACCACGTACAGATCCATCACCTACTACTCTCCATACTGTACCTATAATCGATCCGGATCCTAGCTTGGTACGTTGTTCCACTCGTGTACATCGACAACCCGATCGCTTGATATACTCTATGTCTGCCATGAATACTACCCTGGATACTGTATCTATTCCTACTTCATACCATCAGGTAGCCAGTCATGATTGTTAGAAGAAGGCTATGACAGAAGAACTTGTAACATTGGATGATAATCATACGTGAGACATTGTTATTCGACCTACTGACCAACAATTAATTGGCAGTAAATGGATTTATTCTATGAAGCTCAAGTCTGACGGATCATTAAATTGATACAAAGCTCGGCTTGTCGCTCAGGGATACAAACAGGAACACAGAATTAATTATGATGAGACATTCGCTCCTATGACCAAGATGAAAACTGTTCGCACTCTTCTAACAGTATCATCAGTTCGCTCTTGGCCACTCACTCAGATAGATGTGAAAAATGCTTTTCTTCATGGAGACCTCCAAGAAAAGTCTATTTGAAACCTCCTCCTGTATCTTTAATCCCTGTCAATAAAGTCTGTCGCTTGAAGAAAGCTCTATGTGGTCTCAAACAAGCCCCTCAGGCATGGTTCTAACGTTTTCATGATATTTTTACAGGAGCTGGCTTTACTCAAAGTGGTCATGATCCATCATTATTCTTGCGCACCTCTAAGCATGGAATCGTCATTATTCTCGTATATGTTGATGACCTACTTCTGACTGGTAGCGATGATACTGACATCTCGGCTTTAAAGGAAGTTCCGAAGTCATCCTTCAAGATGAAGGACTTGGGTCATCTGACATACTTTCTTGGACTTGAAATTTCACGTTTTATACGTAGAATCCTGGTCAGCCAGTATAAATATACCAAGGATCTTCTCGCCTTGGCCTCCTTAACGGATTAGAAGACAGTTCAGACTCCATTGGAACTTAACGTTCAATATGGCTGTAACGATGGTGAACTCCTTATGGATCCCACCTTATACTGTCGTTTGGTTAGGAGTCTGGTTTACTTAACAATGACTCGTCCTGATATTGGCTACGTGGTCCAAGTTGTCAGCCAATTTGTTTATGCTCCTCGAACTCTTCATATGACTGCAGTATTGCACATCTTACGGTATCTACGCGGAACTCTGAATCGATCTCTGTTCTTCCCATCCACGGCCCATCTGGACCTTCGTGCTTATTCAGATGTTGACTAGGCCGGTTGTACTCTCACACGCAGATATATCACTGGCTACTGTGTTTTTCTCGGCACTTCTCTCATCTCTTAGAAGTGTAAGAAGTAGGCCACTGTTTTCAAATCAAGCACGGAAGCCGAGTATAGAGCAATATCAGCAACTTGTAGTGAGATAATATGGTTACATGGACTTCTTTCTGACTCAAGCGTTCATCTACAAGATCCTACTCCACTCCATGTAGATAATCTGAGTGTCATTCAGATTGCCTCAAATCCGATTTTTATGAACGGATAAAGCATATTGAAGTTGACTGTCACTTCATCCGCGAAAAGTTTCAGTTTCGGATCATTTCGCTACCACATGTCACATCCCATGATCAAATTGCCGACATTCTCACGAAGTCCCTCACTTTTGTACGACACTCATCTCTAGTTAGCAAACTATTACTTGTTGATGACAAACATTAGTTTGATGAGGGATGTTAGACAAGCCATATTCCCTGTATAGAAGATTTTATATTTATCATCTAACCTTATATAGTCGTTGTAAAACTCTATATATTCAACCCTCTAGGGTTGTCTCAAATACAGAAAAGAAAAGTAGAATCATTCTCCCCAAAGCCTTCATTGTTTTTGGTATTCAATGCTTTTGGTTTGTTTACAAAGATAACCGAAAATGAACGGACAACGAACAAGAGACAACCATTTAAATAATTTCTAGAATATATATATATATATATATATATATATATATATATATATATATATATATATATATATATATATATATATATATATGATTTAAAATAAATCAACAATGAAACAAAATGAGTTATGGCTACCAACGCTTATATAAGGAACCCATTACCAAGAGAAGAGATAAAAGGAAAACGAGACGAAGAAAGAAAAGTGAGATAGATATAAAGAAAGGAAAGTGAGAAAGAAACAGAGAGTGAAATAGAAAAGAAAAAAAAAGAAGAAGAAGAAAAGGAAGGAAAAAAAAGAAGAGAGAGAGCAAAAAGAGAGATAGGAAAATACATAAAGGGTCTGAGGGTTGGAGTTCACCCGGAGATGCTGCCGAAGGTACCTTAAAGATTTCCAACATGCAGATATGCTACCCGACATTTGAGACAAAAAAGCCCATTAAAGAAGTTATTACAGCTAAAAGTTTGTCTACCTTTATTTAATTCACATTTTATTCCACACATTCTAAGTGCATCAACTATATTCATAGTTCTTTCTATTTTATTCTGCATTATTTTCCCTCTTCAATTTTCTCATACTTTATTTTCCTACCTAGGATCTTAAATCCTATGAAGAAAGGCTAGTTGACATTTCATTTTACTCATCGCATTTTTACTTTATTTGCCTACTTAGGGCCACTTGGCTCTGTGATGTAAGGATAGATTCTTTTTTCTTATTTTTGCTTGCCCGACTCTTATGGGTTATGTTAAGTACGACCAAATATAAAAATGTCGAAATTCTATTGAATCTCCCAAAACTACAAAATCTTATGAAGTAGAGACCGCACATTGTGCGGGCAAAAAATGTTGCTTAATCCATTCCTTTTCCGTCACTGAGGTGCTTACTTAGAATTTACGGTCGCAAACCAACTGTGGGAGTCACTTTGAGTTAGGGAATCGTGAGATTCCCAAACCCCTAAGCGATTTTACGGTTGTTAGTCGGTCATATATTTTAAGCTTCATTTAGATAGTGGTAACTCTGAATCAAATATATTTTTTACACCCGAGTCAATAACATACTTTGGCTACACTAACAAATCAATAAGAAAGCGAAGGAAGTGAGGGCACCATCACGCTTGTATGGGAGGAAGCGTTCACAAAATGCTGATTCCACTAGGGAACTACTAGTCACTAGTTTAGGCCAGTTTACACCGGTTGGCTAATACCTGTGACAATACAATATTACCTAGCCTGTCAATGAGAATCTCTTGTATGACATGCTCACCATTTAAAAGGCACTTTGTGAGGACTCATTTGTATATTAACAGGTCAAGCTAATACTCTACCAAACCTGACAGCATGAACCTTTTGTAATCCTGACATGCTCTCCTACCCAAAGGGTACAATAGAGGTTCCAAGAGATACCGGTTAGATTTTTAGGACTTTCAACCCACGGGTCTTGATTTCTCTACCTATATATGCTTTAGGAATTTTTAACCCAGAAGACTTAGTCACCCCACCTATTTTCTTGTATTCTAAAAACTATTTTGATGATGTATAATTTTAATAATTTCATGGACCAAATATTTCAGAAAAATAAATAAATAACCTTTCATGATTGTTATTCCTCGATTGAATCTATGATACATGGTGTACATAATTTATAAAATAAAATTTCTAATCAATGTAAACCATTCATACATAATTAAAATCCCAGAAAGAAAAATAAAATGCAACATAATCCATTAGATTGAAGAGTCTGAAAACAATTCTATATTAATTCAAATTTTCTGCAATAGTAAAAAACTAAATACTAATTTCTTATTTTATCATATAAAAAAATAATATTTTTTTTATCAATGCATGGTTAAGAATAATCTAAATTTAATGTTGAATTAAAGCATGCTACTTAAAATAAAGACAACTAAACAAATAATAAAATCGAAATAACATAATTAAAATTTTAGTATATAAACATAAATAAAAAATTCAAACAGATAAAAAATTATAACTAAGATGAGTAAGTAAATAAATAAGATAGTGAATCATTCATATAAAAATAAAAGAAATTTTAAAGGGAATCAAATGAATTTAATTCTAAGAAATAAATAATTTAAATAAATAAATAAAATTTAATTGAGAGAAAACTCACTTTATAAAAGAAAAACTCTTTATTTTTCTCTCTTCCTGTTTCTCTTTCCTCTTATTTTTCTTCTTCTTTTCTTCTTCTCTCTTTCTTTTTCTCTCTCCTCCTTTTCATTCTCTCTCTCTCTCTCTCTCTCTCTCTCTCTCTCTCTCTCTCTCTCTCTCTCTCTCTCTCTCTCTCTCTCTCTCTCTCTCTCTCTCTCTTCCTCTCTTTCTCATGTGAGTAACCAGAATTTTTCTTTTTTTATTTCTCTCTCTTTTATAAGCTACTTTCATATGTAGCTAGAGCTGGGCAATAGTCCGGATCGGAACGGATTACGTCCAACCTGATCCTATCCGAAATCCTAAAGGCCTGACTCGAACCTGATCCGATCTGAGACTCAATCCGGGTCATCAGACTCGGACAGATCCGATACATGATTGGCCAGACCTGAACCGATTATGAATCGGTCAGGGAAACTGAGTCGGATCGGGTTGGGTACGATTCAAATAGTATGAACGTCAATTCAACTGTTTCATTTGGTGTGGTCCACTTCAATCTTTAATATACTAAATTTTTGTGCCCATTGTCTAAAATAATATTTTAAAATGGATAAACGGCTTAGATAAAATACATACATCAAGTTGGGCCTCACATAGCTCTGAAAGATTACAATCTACCGTATAGATACTTTTACTGAAATTTAACTTTTGGCGTGCAAGGTGCACTGCACGAGATGGCAGTAGCTTGCCTTTCACGCAAGCACAGCGTCCAGCGTAATCAATATTTTATTGACCTTTGTGAGTTCCGTGGGTCTGATCACAGGGTATATGTTATATCTAAACCGTTCATCCATTTGGCGAGCACTTGTTAAGACTTGAGACGAAAAATAAGACAGATCTACCTATCAAGTGGACCACATTAATGGTTTAACAGTGAAAATCATTCTTTGTTGTTATTTGTGGTGTGGTCCACATGATCTTTGGATATTGTTTATTTTTTGCATAATTTTCTACAATTTTCTTTAAAAACATATTAACGGTGCAGATATAATAAATACATTACAATGGGGCCATATCACTTTCATCTCCTTTGAACCGTTTGTACAACTCGGAGCTCGAGGTGCGCCAGACGCTGGTACCCTGTACCAGAAACGGACTAACTACTCCCCTTACCACCGGCCACTGGTGGTCGATGCTTGTGGGCCCCAGCATGATGTATGTGTTTCATCCATGCCCTCTATCTATTTTTATAGATCATTTTAGTTATGAGAAAAAAATGAGATATATCGAAATCTCAAGTGGACCACATTATAAGAAACAGTGTTGAATGAACGTTAACCATTAAAAACGTTTTGAAGGCCATAAAAGTTTTTGATCAAGCTGATATTTATTATTTCCCTTCATCTGGGTCCTTATGACCTAATCAACGGATTAGATTTCAAATAAACAGTACAATGGGCCTTAGGAGGATTATAATGGTGGATATCTAATTATTATTGTTTTCCTGTGGTGTGGTCCACCTGATATTTATATCCCTATCATTTTTTTGTATAAAGCCGTGGAATGATATGTAAAATGGATGAACAGAATGGATGAAACACATATGTCTCCAGATCGAGTCGAATCGAATCGGGTCGGATCCAATTGGGTCGGATTACGGATCGGGTCAGTTCGGAACGAGGACTATCCACATCCGACCCGAAAATATTTCGGATCTGACTTATGCTACCCGATCCTGATTGATCCTGACCATCGTTTCTGTTCGAATCGGGTCGGATCGGGTCTGATCGGGTCGGATCCACCGGTTCGGGTATGAAATGCCTAGCTCTATATGTAGCACGTGAAATAGGCACCTCTTATGTTTCCTTTTTCATATGTTACATTTTTCATTCCATTTAGATCACATGCTCCACATGGCTTTGTTTTTCATGAACATGTTGTGCACTACACGTGTGCCATATGTGTGCCACATGTGTGGACATGCGGTGTATGCATGTCACATATGTGAAAGTTGTGCATGTGCATGTGATGGTTATACATGGTGTGTTAGCTATGATGCATGCATGGACAGATGGATGTACAAATAGATGGATGGATAGATATACGGTTAAATGGGCTCGTGTGTGATCAAGGGCTAAATTTTATGATATACATGTTGATTGATGGTGAGCAGTACGGGTGGGTAGTATGAGGATGGGTTAAACAAAAATGGTGATGAATGGTCATTTTTAAAAGAAGTGGTGTGCACATCTTTAGTATGGACCCCACGTTAGGTATGTGGTCAAATAAAGGGGTAGGATTATAGGTGGCCGTACAACTTAGGAAGATGGATGGTCAATTTGGTGGTGGGGTGTATGGATGGGTGAATGTTTTAAGCATGTAGATGGTTAGATGGGTGTATCATTGGATGGATGGTCAGATGCATGGTTGGATTTATTAATTAATGGAAGGTTGGATTTGGATTTGTTCAAGTCAAAGGTTAATATTGGATAGGTTGATCATGTAAATCAATGGTCATATTGGATTAGTTTGGTATGTCGATCAATGGTTAAAATTGGATGGTCAAGATTAATTCGGGTTATTACAAAAAATCTAAAAAATCCTAAAAAACTAAAAACAATTGAAAACTATCAAACCCCCCAAAAAATAGAAAATTTTCAAAACTTAAAAACAATAGAAAATCCTCAAAACTAAAAAACAATAGAAAATCCACAAAACCCAAAATAAAATAAAACCTATAAAAACCAACAACATTAAAAAAAATAATAATTCAAAATACTCAAAAATCATAAAACTTTTCAAAAACCATATGCAATAAAGTGCCAGACTCATATAAAGAGTTGCATGAAGCCGAAATCGACATTTATAACTTTAATATAGAACTAGACTTCGAACTTATACATTTGGAAGAAGTCCAAGATGAGGGAAATGATGACCCGACTCCCGAACTTGAGGATCTCCTTAATAAGTTCGATTCAAAAGTCAACGTTGCACCTGATGATTTTGAGGTGGGCAACCTTGGAACCCCCAAGAATCCTCTAGAAGTACGCATTGGAAAATATTTGTCTCCAAGTGATAGGAAGAGGATGATCGAGTTTTCGTTGATATCACCAAGTTCCGTGGGTCCCATCATGAGGTATGAGTTATATCCAAACGGTCTGTCCACTTGGTGAGCTTGTAGTAAGGCTTAAGCCGAAAAGTAAGAATGATCCAAAAATCAAGTGGACCACACTGTATTTTACAGGGGAGGATTGAACGCCTGTCATTTAAACCCTTTCAGGGGTCACGAAAATTTTAAATCAATATGATATTTGTTTTTTCTCTTCCTCTAGGTCCGTGTGACCTGATGAACAGAATGGATGGAAAATACGAGTTACGATGGTCCTACGAATGTTTTACCGGTGAGAATAATTGTCCTATTGCTATTTGTACAGTGATCCAATTGAACCTTGGAAATTACTCCTTTTTTAAATAAAGATCTAAAATAATCTCGCCAAATGGAAGAACGGTGTAGATATGATAAATACATCATTATGGGTCAATGTAACTTTGATCTCCTTTGAGTCGTTGTTTGTAAAACTCAGATCTCGAGGACCGTCATCGCTCCTCTTCGCACGACATGTACTCACACTGGCTAGTTTGCTGGTGTGCGTAGAGGTGTACACGAGTCGAATCGAGTCGAGCATGGCACAGCTCAACTCGGCTCGACCACTAGCTGACCTCAGCTTGAACTTAGCTCGGTCCTCGAGCTTGACGGGCTAGCTCGGCTGAATTCGATCAACAGCTCAGGCCACTTCGAGCCGAGTTCGAGCCAAGATCGAGCTGAGTTTGCCTTTGTAGCATTTTCATAAACACATGAACTGCACATTCAAATTCTCATTGTAGGTAAAACTACAGCAACAGTTTTACAGGTTTTCATCAAATGCCTTGTAGGCAACATCAAAATCAAGAAAAATATATATTTGTTTCATATACATACCTTCCTTGCAACCAACCGACACTTTGTTGAGTCATCTCATCAAACACTTGGTGAGCAACATCAATATTAAAGTAACCAAAGTCACCGAACTAGTTCAATCTGAGTTGAGCTCGGGCAAGCTCGAACTCCGTTCGGAATTTTTTCAAGCTAAAAAAATCAGCTTAAGTCAACTCTAACACATTTCTAAACTGAGCCAAATTGAGCTTTTTCCAGTCAAGTCGAGTTGAGCGAACTAACCGAGCTAACTTGGTTCGTGCACAGCCCTAGGTGTGTGGTACACCAGCCAATCCGCTTCCATATCATTGGTATGTTGCACGCCACTGGAACGAGGTTTGGCTCGTGGAAAAGCTATGTGGGCTCCCACCGTTATTTTGGCAGCTTATTTTAGAACGAGGATAAAAATGAGGCAGATCAAAAGCTTAGGTGGGGCCTCGTTGAACGCTTATACGTTGAAACTTATTAGAGCCCACCAATGTTTATTTGCCATGCAATCGGTTCATAAAGTCACCTACCCCTAGGCCAAATATGGGCTTATCCAGAACTTTCGTGGCCCCATGATAAGTTTTCAACCGTGGTGTGGTCTACTTTTACTTTGGGTCTGCCTCACTAATCAGATCATGCGATGAAATGAACTGGTGAAATGGATGAACAAAACGGTATAGATAAAACACACATCATGGTGGGGCCACGGAGCTTATCCAGCAACTAGTTGGCTGATGCAGGGGTCACCAGCAAATCCATGTCTGCACCACCGAGGGCGAACCATTTTCGAAATTTCTCGTCCAAAGGACCATCTAACCTTTCGCTTTATGGCCTACAAATAAACGGTTAGGAAGAGAGATACAGCAACCGTCAACGTTAAACTGAAAAGAACCCAAATATTTCAGTTGGATCATCTGGTTCCAGGGACATGGTCTATTGACGGTGGAGCCCAAGAGACCAATGTGTCGGATTAGTGATCTTCGGAAATTACTCTGATCGACTAATTCTAGCCATTTGATCAGTGGCCTTCAAACTGAAGGTACCGGATAGAAACCAGTAGCATGTGGTCAGATCCAACGGTTATTATCTCCGAACATGGACCATCCACGGTTGTTCTCATCGGATGAACGTCCCTAATTCCATACGTATCGAGCCACGTGGATGGCAGTGGGAGGATCGTCTATCGTTTCGTCTCTCAAGCCTAGCAGTCACGTCATGCTTGGAGTATAACGACGTTGCATGACACGTGTCAAATTTTAGTCGATTTAGGTACACCACAGCCTGACTACGCTACACGTGGACGTCTGCGTGACTGAGCAGCGCACTGCACGGTCGTCTGCCTTTCAAAAAAGCTCTTCCATCTGACGAAAATATCAATTTCGCGTGATACGAACGTACGTCGCGAAGGCACTTGGCCGGGTGACATTGGTACGGCTCTTACGGTGCCGCCCACCGAATCTATTCTATATCTACGATGTTTATCCGTTTTTTCCAGGTCATTAACAAAGCAGATCCAAATGTGAGATGGAACGTGTTAAAGGAGACAATGGTGGTTGAACATTTCACCATTAAAAACTTCATAAGTTCTACTATAATATTTAAATATGACGGTCCTCACCGAGTCCTATAGGTCCCACCATGACATATTTGTTATATCTACAGTGTTTATACATTTGTTAAGATTATTTTAGTACATAATAAAAAAAAAGAGACAAATCTACAGTTATAATAAACTCTGTTACAAAAAAAGCTAGAGAGAATAACACCCACCGTTGAAACTTTCGTAAGGCCCGTCATGAAGTTTATTTGAGATTCAACTAGTTCATAAGTTAACAAATATCAGCTTGATCGAAAGCTTTTATAGCCCTTTGAAGTTTTTAATGGTAAGCCTCACTCTCTCCACTATTTTCGCCACTCAACCTGAGAGTCGCTGATCTGCATCGGACGGCACAGAGCACACACAAGCGACGTGGATTAACTAGTATGGGTTATATCCATACTGTTCATTCATTTTAAAATATTATTTTAGGTCATTATACAAATTTGTATCCATGCTGTTCATTCATTTTAAAATATTATTTTAGGTCATTATACAAATAATGAGGTAGATATAAATATGCAGTGGACTCCGACTGGGAGAGTGATTTCCACCGTTGAAACTATCCTACGGTGAGCCACGATGTTCATTTGAAATCCAACCTATCCAAAAGTTAAAAAAGACACGGGAGCACTGGCCTCACTGTTTTTTCTGCAGGAGTCTACTAGTCCACTGGAGCTTTGGATTTAACCCTTTCTTTGGATCTTGCTGGTGTTGCATTTTGTTTTAAAATAGCATTAAAATTTGAATTTTCAAATTTTCGGTAATTTCCCTCCAATTTTGAAAAGTTGTAGTATTTTTGTGTTGTGGGTTTTGTCCCACATCGGATTTGAAAAGGTAAACTATCTTGTATATAAGATAGTATTTTTGCTTAGGGCTTGAGCCCCTTTCAGGGGGCATGTGAATTTGGTCCTGTGGGGGGGCTATGCCAATAGCTCTAATCTATGCCATTGACCACACACGCGCGCGCGCGCCGAGCCGAGCCGAGTCCGTGTGCGCGTGCGCGACGGGACGGGACGGGCTGGGCTGGGCGCGGGTGCGGGTGCGGTGTGTGTATACTCGCGTGGGTGTGTGTATGGGTACTCGCAGGACTGTATGTGCGGGAGTGTACTCGCACTTGCGCCTTTTCGTTTTAAACCAGAGAGATGCATCCCTTCCGGTTGGTCGCCCCTGTTGGGTTTAAACCCAACGGACCTAACCTTTTGTAAAGGGTGCTTATGCACCACTTCAGAGTCTATATAAAGACTACCGATTCCAGTTTTAAATATACGAAATTATTATCTCTCTTATAAAACTCTCTCTGATATAATTTTAAGAATTTTACTGAGTTCATCGCTGAGTCAACTCAGCACTTTCGGATTAAACTGCAAGTGGTTCGAGCCCGTGTACAGGGACCGGGTCATAGTCGTTGTATCCTGGAGGTCGATTGCTCTGGAAACCTGTTGCACTTGGGACGCTGTCCAAGGGGAGCAAATTCGATTTCAAGCCGAGTGACTCAGTCACGCCTCGACTCATTCAATAAGTTCTTCTTTCTCAAAATTTATTTTCCTTTTTTGGTTCTCGATTTTTAATAGTCTATTTAATTCAACTAAATATTCCAACAGCTGGATCTCTCCGAATGTACGTGATGGGGCTCACTTCAGTAGGGAGACTCGCTGCTCTAACTTGTCAGTAGCTCATCCGCGTCCCCTCACAAGATCAGCCGCCTCTAGTTGGGTCTTGGTTATTGTTCATTTTTAACCGTCCAATAAACGTCCAGCGATCTAATAGTTGGATAATCAAATAAGCGTAGATTTCGGTTCATAACACATCTAAACCGGAGCCTATAATCTGGACGGTTCAGTTTGAACCATGCAATTTCAGTTTCTAACCGCCTGTGTATCATCCATCACAGTCTGCCAGAATATCATAGTATTTCTCCAGATAATTACTCTTCCTTCGTCGCTTCAATGCAACCCTTCCCGCCCGAAACTCCTCATCTTCTTCTTCGTACACCAGAAAATGTCCTCCAAACCGCCCGATATTACCGCCGATCTCCCTCCCTCCGTTCTGGATTTCCGAGAGTACGACGACGACGCATGGTACGGCGTCCGTCTCGTCCTGGAGGGCGAGACGTTGACGGTGAAGTTCTTAGACTTCGGAGACGAGTCCGACAAGCGATTGGGGCCGTCCGATTTCGAGGACCCGAAAGCGTTGGACGATTTCGCGGAACGGTTTCGGCCGACATCTGTACAGTTACAGGACGGGGAGTGCCGGAGAGTGATCGAAGGGAAGACCGTCTGCGCTTCGCACACGTTCGGAGATAACGACGTTAGGTTCTACGACGCCGTCGTTGAAACGGCGAGTTTTCCGTTTCTTCTTCTTCTTCTTCTTCTTTTTTTTTTTTAATTTTTGGAAATTTGAATTTCTGAAATGACAGCTGCTTTTTTCGGTCGCGGATTCATGCGGCCCTTAGATCTGTGGGGCCACTGTGATGTATGTGTTATATCCACTCCGTCCATCTGTTTCATTAGCTCATTTCGCACGGGGCAGATTCAAAGCTCACGTGACTACATCACCGGAAAGAGGATGCGGATTTCATTCGCAAGGATGCTGGGTGGGGCCCACCGCCATGTTTGTGGGAAATCTACCCCGTTCATCCGTTTGGCGAGCTCATTTTAGGAGAAGCGAGTAAAAATGAGGTGGATCCAAAACTCAAGTGGGCTACACGAGAGCGAAAATTGGGGAAAGAAATAATTACGGTTGAAATCTTCTTAGGCTCTACCTTGATGTTTATGTGCCATACAAACCGTTTACAAGGTCATTACCAAAGGACGAAGTGAAAATACGTAAAAACACAGAGCTTTTATATGTTTCAACAGTTCTCACTGAATCCCCACTGTTTCCTCTCGTGTGGCCCACTTGAGTTTTGTATCCACCTCATTTTTGGTCGAATAGCCTAAAATGAGCTCGCAAAGCGGATGAACGGGGTAGATTTCTCACAAACATGGCGGTGGGCCCCACCGTTGAAACTGTCGTAGGGCCCACCGTGGTTTTTATATACAATCCAACTCATTGGTAAGATGATTCTGATCTGGATGAAGGGAAAACACATGTGTAAGCTCGATTCAAAACCTATGTGGCCTCAAAGAAGCTTTTAATGGTGGGCGTTCAATTCTCACGGTTGGTGGGGTCCACTTGAGCTTTGTATCTTCCCCATGGGCGCGGGATCACCAGCAACCTAACTGGTGTCAAAGCTCTGTGGGCCACACCTTGATGTATGTGTTTTATCCATGCCGTCGGTCCATTTTGTCAGCTCATTTCAAGGCATAAGTACAAAATCAGTTAGATTCAAAGCTCATGTGGACCACACCATATGTTACAGTGGGATTGAACGCTTAGCATTGAAAACTTCTCAGGGCCACGGAAGTTTTGGATCAAGCTTATATTTGTGTTTTGTCCTCATCCCACCTAATCAACGCGCTGGATTAAACATTACAGTAGGCCCTAGGATGTTTTTAATGGTGGGAATTCAATCACCACTGTTTCATGGAATGTCGTCCACCTGATATTGGCAAATATGCACGAGCTGGTAATATGTATCCACGCAGTGGATAAAACAAACTCATCGTGGTGGGGCCCACAGCTTTGACACCAGCTAGCTGGCTGGTGTCGGGGTCACCAGCCAAACCGGCTTTCCCACGTGCAAAAAATGAGCGGAGGGGATATAACACGTACATTGCGGTGGACCCCACAGAGCTTATGGCTGCAGATCCCGTGCAATCCGCGTCCCTCTTTTTTGGAAGTTTCAAAATGGGATAATATGGTACCATACTCTGCGGATTAGGTTGGATGATATGCTTGTGCCGTCCAATGATGCGGTTTGGCATAACCTTACTAGATCCATACCGTCCAATTCAGGGTCCTATTCTGGATGGCCCCAAAAGCACAATGATTCTTGCAGTTGAATTCGACTGGTAGAAATTGTACCTTTAATAATTTTTTCCTATTTTGACGTTTGATGGCCACGTAATGGACAGATATGCTTTTCTAGCAGCATGCCTCATCCACCATGGGTCCATCATATGGACGGTCTGGATTGATTCATTCGATCTAGAATGCGCTACTGGAACGCATGCATTGATACCTCTTCTCACTTTGGTTGAGAAAGGAAGAACAAGAAAATGGCATTGTTATGATTGGTGTCAACATCTTATTTTCCTTCTTTTTTACCCTGCCATATGTTTTTAGATACGTGGACCGTCGAGTAGTCAACCTGAAGTCCTGAACAATCCACCAGGTTGGCCCCAATTAGAGGAATTTTTCCATCTGATCAGTGTCATATAAATATGGACGGTTGGATCATAGTTCTGAAAATCATTATAAATAGTTCATTCGAGAGATTGCACTCTGAATAACCAAGGTGCCATTTTGGTAGCATGACCATGACCATACCATTTGTGTCTTGGAAACTAGTTGTTCCATAACGGTTGTGTGGCAGTTATTGCCTTTCAAAAAAAATGGTTTCAGACTGTACGGGATGGTATGGGCCATTTTTTCTATAACTGTATTTTGGCCCTGTAGCTCGTAATGGTTTCACCATTACCATTATGGCCGTTATGTAACTGTTTGGCTTATCATGCTTGGAGAATCAACAATTATGAAAAAAAAAAGGAGTTGTTTGGAAGGTAAGCATCCTCTAATCAACATGAGTTATTCGCGGCAGTCCATGAATGGTGTGGGAACTTATTAGATGGCCTAGATTGTTGATTGTGCTCTTGTTTAAAAGCACTCGGGTAGGACATGAGCTTTCTCCATCATATTTGAATATAGGGAATCTAAGGTGCGGATATGGAAAAGGTAATTATTATTTAATTATTACTCTTGTCAAAATTGTAGAAAAATGGATTCCATTTTATGGGTTCTGTTTATATAGCAAGTGGAAATCTCAGATTAATTACCTAACAATAAACACAATGTTGTCTGATGTTTTCAATCTGTACATGAAATAGGGGTCTCGAGCGATCGACTAGGTTGATTGATCGAATGAGTGAGCCCCAGATTATATAGATTGGTCTCTGGACAATTTTGGACATGATCGATTGATCTACAGGTCGGGTTGATTGATCGAGGAAATTTGGAAAATACTTGTCAACTCTTTGGACACTTTTAAGCATGTTCGAGTGTTCGAACATTTGGCTGTTGATCGATCGAGGGTTGCTTGATCGATGTCAATCGATCGATGCTTAGATCGATAACGCACGCAATTTTGCATAATCACGTGATTAATTTTTTATTCTGGGTGTTTTACTATAAATATGGGTGTAATATGAGGTTAGAGTAACGAGGGAATAGCTTAAACATTTCTAAAACAGTTTTGAAGGGAAACTAGGGTTTTTTGAAGGGTTTCATATCTGTATGTAGATTTATCTCTTGTAGTATCGTTTCATAGTGGATTTTGCTATCGCTTTGTACCATGGTTTTTTCCCGTGAGGGTTTTCCACGTAAAATTCGTGTGTTCCTGTGCATGCTTTGTTGTGTTTGTCTTTTGCGTCTTGGATTCAAATTCGGAGTTTGCTTCTGTGGTCCCCCAACACACAAGAATCATGATTCTGCATAAGGGTAATCATTACTTTGCAGAATACATCTCTATTCGAATAGCCACTACCTAATTGTTAGGAGAATTCGGTATATTGGATTAGAGATGATTTTTCTTTTTGGTAAAGATTGAAAATACTCTTGATAACCAACAATCATGATCTCTAATACATAGTTATGATTAACTTATAGGAGATGAACTCATTTTTAGGCATTTACCAATCAGGCCCTTAGAATATGCTTGGATGGATTTTTAACTTCATTTTACTCTATTTGATGTGCAAACCTAAAAGATTCCCTTTTGCAGTTTTGTTTGGAAATGCACAGCGCTCTCTCAGTTGCAAAGTACAGATTTGGGGATTTGCAAATTGTGGATTGCGTCGAAGCTAGTTTCAATCATGGTTGGGTTTTGCTGCCATTTACTGAATGATTAGCATTGGCTGGTCAATGTGACTCCTGAGAGACATTGTGGGGCACACAAGATGAACAATTTAGATGGATGGTTAGACCTCTGCTGTTACAACTGATCTAGGATTGTCTGTTCAGTGGTCATAAACTGAGATTGGTAATTATTTGGGAGACATGGGCAATACAAAGCAGCGTATTTGGATGGCTACTCTCTTCACACATACCAATGTTTCATTTGAAATTTTGAAAATTTGTGCCAATCAATCCCTTGAGCTTTGTTTGGTGGGATTAGCTGGTTAACAATTTTAAAAACTTATGATTGGCAAGCTCCGCATTGCATATGCCATTGCTCCAAATGGGTTGACCCCAATCATCAGTTCCTACATTGTGAGGTTCTCTCGTGGCTGTATTTCTCTTTTTGCATAGCAGAGTAAGCCAGACATTGTGGCAGATTGTGTGAATCCAGGATTTGGAGTGTAGACAGTTGATACCCTACACATTATTTATTTATTTGTTTGCATAGTCTATAGTTTCCTAGTTCATACAATTTAACTAAGTTTTTACCAAAGTGCTATATGTCAGCATGTATGGATGGTTCTATCTCTACTTGCTTTAAGGTCATGTTGGTGCTTTTGTGTGTTGAGCATTTGCCCCTTAGACCATTGGATGCATTGATACTATCCATTACAATGATGCATAACCCGATATGTTCCTTTTAATCCATATGAACCAACATGTTATGAAACTCTAAAAGGGTAGGATACTGTGGATAGATTGAGAAAGGAGGAAAGAGAAGACATAGAAGAGAAGAGAGAGAATGAGGATTAGGGTCACACGTCCTCACTTCTTTTGAGTCTATTAACACAATTGTCAATATTTACAAGAACGCCATTAATAACAAAAGCAAAAATACCCATTACGTCGTTCTTGCTGCCAATTCAATCAAACAAGGCCACATGTGTGATTGAGGGCTTGTATTTGGAAGTCGTGTGTGGGTATGATTGCTTGGGTGTGCTAGAACCTACTCGATTCAAGGGTTTGACTGAATTGCTGGTGTCCCCTGTGCCGAGACGGACAAGTTGGAGATTGGACAGGATCTAGAGTCCTCTCGACCACTGGTATTGCTCCCCGTTCAAGCTATTTGTGAAAGGGTAGGGTTTAGCCCTACCGAATAAGTTCCTTTTGCCTTGTGACAATAGACGTGTGTTTACAACCTTAAGGACTTTTTCTTCCACCAATCTTTAGGTTTTTGTATATCTCAAATGAACAAGAGTGTACAGATAAATTGAAAGAAAGGCTAATAACTGCCGACTTTATTAATGTTTGAATGTATGGCCCATTACAATCGACGGAACAATTAATAACCAAAAAAATAACCAAAAACAGGAAAGATAAATACTTGATGCATATATCAGAACAGACGATCAAGGCAGGTGGTCAGCAGGATATGACCGGATTGGTATGATCAACTAAATCAGAACTTAGAAGATCATGATCCTACGACTTCAGGTTGATGATATTTACTCTACTTCTATGGTACTGTAGCGGGAGTCGCTATGCAGTAGCTATCTATGTTAGAACTAGGCTAGGCTAAACTAAGATAAAAGAAAGATAAAATGTAGATAGATGTGTTTGGCGTGGGGTCTCGATCTCATCTGTGTGCTCCTTTTATAGCTTGCTGAGGCGGTGAAAACCCCTCGCTAGGCTTCCTTGCTGCTTCTAGGTCCTTCTTACTCACTTTGCATTTACGAATATGGGTATTTCCTTGATTGATCTAGAACTGCCAACTTACATTGGAAAGGAAGGACTCCAGTTAGATCTGGGCTTGTTGGCTTCTCGGATCTTCTTCCATTAGCTAGTCCCACTATAGAGATGTTCGTGGCCCACTAAAGATCTAGCCTGGGACCACCAAAGATTCCTGTAATGAAGACAACTAGGCTAAAAATCTGGGAACCTCAAGGGTTGATCTAGGTCGATCATGGCCACTCAACGTCTCTTAACGACCCACCTTGTTGACTTTAAGAGGTCCCGTTCCTTGATGGTTTGGAATGCTAGTGGGGATAGATGCACCGGATCACCAGATCCTCATCTCGCAATATCTTAATCCCGATTAAAGCTTGCCTTGGGATGTCTGGGTAATCCTTCTGTCTTTTCTGATCTCTGCAGCGTAGGATGGTCCGAATATGTCCGATACTGATTTGTTATCGGACGGACGTGCCTTCTCATCCAGCTCTCCCATTCTTTTAATTCCGATTAATGTACGGAAGGCTAGACCTGCGTGAGCCAATGTGTTCGTCCCTCCTGACTTGGGGTTCGAACCAAAGTCGGATTGGGTTGAACATTGGTCCGATCTCCTGGTATTTGGAATCTTCTCGAATACTGCTGGTTCTTCGAACGTCTTTGGGAAGATCTCTCATTTTGGAAGGATTGTAGGAGATGACCTTACTGAGAGAATCATAGTCATATATATTATTAGATCTGTTTTCTCGGTGGGTCTTTTATAGACTAGTGTTTTAAATAGTGTGTAGCATATAGTGTGGCGTTTGGCCCTCCATAGCGTGTAGCGTGAGCTACACAATCCTTAATATTTTTAATTAAAATAATAGAAAATATGATAAATTTTACAAAATGCATAATTTCTATGAGTTCTTGACTACGAATCTGGATCATCAACCACTTATTCCATGCAAAATCTCTCTCTCTCTCTCTCTCTCTCTCTCTCCGCCTTTAGATATTTCTAAGTGTGACTTCTTTTTATTTATTTATTGAAACACCACAAATTCATGATATAGACCACAATTTGGATGGTCCGGATTGATCCAACTGCTCTATCTATGATATGGACCACAATTTGGATGGTCCGGATTAGTTTAATGTAGTGCCATGTGTCATAGGTATAAGTCATCACCATTTTAAAATACGTGTTAAACTAACATAGAAAAAACACTTAAAAAAAAGAAGAAGAGATTTTAGGTAGCTTACGCTATACACGCTACACACTACACTACACTGCACTACATGTAGCGTACGTTACATGCACTGTAGCTTACGCTACTAGGGAATTATGCTACTCGCGTACGTTATGTAGCATTTTCGCTATGCTATGCTAGCGCTACTGAAAACACTGGTCTAGACACTCTCATATGCTCAGCGTACCATTGTCAATGCTATACAGGAGATGGTGGACCTTGGATCAGTCACACACACTACACTGTCTCTACCAGATGTTGATCATAGAATTAAAGCTGGGTGGCTGAAGTGGAGATGTGCCTCTGGAGTTTTATGTAATCGCTGCAAACCAATAAAATTGAAGACAATTTTATAGGATGGCTATAATACCAGCTATGCTTTATAGGACAAAATGTTGGGCAGCCAAGGAACAACATGTTCACAGTATGAGTGAAGCGGAAATGAGTATGCTGAGATGGATGATTGGTAAGACAAAGACGGATAGAATTTGGAATGAATGCATTTGAGGGAACTTAGGAGTATCACAAATAGGTAATAAGATGAGGGAACATAACTTTAGATGGTTTGTCCATATTCAGAGGAGACCAAGAACTGCACCGGTTAGAAATAGTGAGTTGGCTCAAGCTTGGACGAGCCGCGTGGGGCCACCTCGAAGTGAGTTGGCTCAAGTTGAGGGCTCTAGAAGGGCAAAGGGAAGGCCCAAAAGGACTTGGGTGGAGGTATGTAAGAAAATACTCAAGGACTCATGGTTTAATTGAGGATATGGTCTGTGATAGAGTGGAATGGTGAAACAGGATTTGTGTAGCTGATCCCAATTAGTTGGGATGAGGCCTTGATGATTATAAAAATATATCCTGCTAGAACGACCTGAAAAAACATTAATAAAACTAAAACATAATAATATTGACATATTATTTTGAGTAAAATCATTCAAGTTTAAAAGTCAACCTAAATAACATGTTACAAGCGGTACAAACAATCATATCTGCATATTTGACTTTGGTAAATGGGTAGTTCTATCCCCATTACCTGCATCACCTGTAACAGTACCAGTGTTTGGAATTGCAGCAATTAAGATTGTCTGGTGGAGAAAGTTTTTTTTTTTTTTTTTTAATAATTTTTTATAACAACATTAATGGTCAAACTCCTTGTAAACATTAAAAAATGGTCACAAAAACTATTAACACATGCACATTCACTTCCAATTTTTTGAAAATGGCTGCCTTCTCCCTCTACAAACACATCATTCTGCTACATTGATAATTGGCTTGGCTTGTAAAAGTTGAGTGCTTTTCAATTTTCTTTGTCATCTTTCTGGACATTACTGGATGATTCTGATAGGCGTAAAAGTCTTTATTTAGAGAACCTTGCTAAGCCCACATGTGCCTCTATTTGTGGCTCTGGAATGTTTGGCAGACATACAATCTGTTGATCAGATGGGCTGAAATGTGTGGATGACCTGGCGTGAAAAATAAGGCCAGTCAGCTCATCAGGTGAGCCTCATGTTTATGAAGACAAGGGACATATTTAGAAAAAAAAAAAAGAGCCAACTCTCCACAGTCAATGTACAGATGTGGCCCACCAGATGAGTTGGCAGGTCTGATTTCTGGTCAAGGTCATCTATATGGTTGGCCCACCTCCTGAACACTCCCATGCCACATTTGCCTTGTTGACATGTGTGGGCATGTGTACTGGTGCATGTGGGCTTAGAAGAATTCTTCTGTATATGGTGGCCATATCTAGCTTCTCTGTGCTGGATATTCAACTGTTCTGATGGGTCTGTTATCTCAGGTATACTATTCAGAACATACATTTGACAAAGGAGAAGAACAGTGTTTGTGCGAGTTTGTTCTTTTCTGGCAACATGGTCCAATTGCGGGGACAAAGACGTTAACGAGTATTGAACACATTTGCCTAATACAGCCTGGAAGTGCACAAAATGATCCAAATCTGGGTTTCTTTTTGGAAATATCAAGAAAGAAACTTGAATTGGGTTCACATCGTGCTTCTTTCGTCACTGAACATGAAATTTCAGCAAATGCATGTGCTGCATGTTTTAATGAAACCTGTGGATCTGCTGTCAAATGTGAGCCCAACATGCCTTACAAACCTCAAACATTCAATTCTAAGGTAGGTTTCTCTAGAATTTCCACACAATCATGGACTTATTCTTCTGCATTTTTCCAGAATAACGTAGATATATCTGGAAATAAGATGGGAATACTTGGTTTTGCACCATTTCTTAACTGGGGACGACTTACTAATCGAGTGATCCTCACTATCCAATTGGTGGCCTCAAATGAAGAGTTACAAGAGAATGGTCACTGTCCAAATTGTAAGCCTGATACTAAATTGTCAAGATACTGGATATGGTCCATGCACAGTGGGGCATATGATTTGGATGGTTGGTATTGACTTGCACATGCACTGCATGTATGTTGGATGAGTCACCACCATTTAGAAAATGGCGGGAGATAACACATAGTTGTCTAGTCCTCTAGAATTAAATGGCACATCATATGGTTGTCTTTGTCTAGCAGCTTGAGAATTAAGTTTCTGGAGTTTCTTCATGTGATCAAGTGATAATTGCCTCATGCGGTCTCTTATGTCTTTGTAGGAAAAGAAAAATCCTAGGCAGGGCCATGTAACGCAAACATTTAAAGGTTATCTTCTATTTGCAGTTAAAATTGTCTCAAGTACAAGAAGGCGAGATCTGTCCTAACGCGCCCTTTTTTTTTTTCTGTTTAAATTTTCACGATGCAGGGTATAGGAATGTTCGGAAAAAGATTGGACAGGATATGGACTTGGGAGGTGGTGAATATTTTTTTACAAAGAGTCTCAAGGAAACCAGAAATTACCATTATATCTTGATTGAGAACATGGAAACAGATTTACCATCGTCGGTCATTGTGGATTTCATATATCAACAAACTTCTGTTTCATCACACGCCTATGTAACCCCCAGCTTATTATCAGAATCATATACACGGGGAACTATCTTTTTGGATGGTCAAGAGAAGCTTGAGAAGTTATCTAGGTTTTTACACAATCCGGCTCATCTCATCATGTCCTCAAGAGGAAGGTATTATCTTGTTCTGCCTAAGGTTTCCTTTGCAGTATTAATAATGAGTTACTATATGATTGGGTTGAAGGAAGCAGCAAAATTTTTTTATTTTTATTTTTTTTGTAATGGTACAAGTGGGACTCACCTTGTGGGGGAATAAGTTGCTGATTTGGCTGGGTCCATGACCGAATGAAGCATACTATATTCCTCCCTTATCAGATGATCCTAGCCATCCAATGGAAATGGTCAATTGCTAGTAGTCTATAGAGATCATGACATAGAGAAAGGGAAGAGAAAGGAAGAAAGTGAGACGAAAAGAAGGGAAAGTGTGATTAGTTAGGTCACATGGTCCCACTCCCATGCTTTATTAATAAAATACATAATGGCAAAACTTCCCCCATAATACAAAATGCTCAGCTATACATAGTGTGGACCATATGTTCCACATTGCTCACCAAACTTGTCATATAGCTGTATGACCCATAATACGTCAACTTTAACACTTACGCTAAAGCTGGTGTGTAGATATCATTGATGTCCTGCTTGTAGTAAACTTGATCAAATTGATTTGCATCCAAATTCTTTGGTGAACATATCTACAAGTTGATCTTGAGATTTAAGATATGAGTCGAAATTTTGTTGTTGGAGACCTTACTGATGAAGTGAAAGTCAACCTCGTTATGGTTGTTTCTTTCACTTAATACTGGAAATATTTGATGCCACATGATTCTCAACCACTCTAGCTCACAAATAGTGCCATGGCCTTGACGTCTTGTACTTTTCTTCTGCATAAGACCACTCCACAATACTTATCTTTTTTTACTTTTCCATGTGGCTAATTCCACCACAAATGTACCGCATTGAATTTTAGATCACATTTCAGATGGAGATCTAGCCCAATCTGCAGCCCAGTAACCTTTCAATATGGAGATGACTATTAGGCTTTTATAAGATTTTCTCTCAAGGGCTAATGCAATTAAATGCTCCAAGTTCGGTTATAACATGCATGGGAGTGTACATAGGTATATGCGTTATGTTTGCGCCCATGAGTTTCTGTAGTCATGAGTGTTGTACTCTATATGACTATAAAACTCATGCACAGACACACCTCTTTACATGATTTAACCCATGATATTATGACTACAGAGAATAGAGACACGCTTACTCTTTTAAAGAAGGTAATTAGGGCAATTCTTATGGAACCAAAAGGAGATGGTATTTGTGAAAGAAAAAGAGAATGAGGGTTTTCTGGCTTTTTCTTTCTTAAAGAAGAAAAGAATTTGAGAGAGAAGAAAAGAGTACCTAGGGTTGGACGTCCGTGGTACAATTACATCTATGCCCTTAAGACGAGAGGTTAAAGGGGGACGAGAGGGCAAATAAGGAAATAAGAAATAAACTATTAAAGCCTAAAAGACAAGGACTATAGCAGATAGCTCATAGGCTTAATAGGGCCCACATGCACACACACCTATACTCCCCTCATGCTAAGGCATAGATATCGATCATGCCTAGCTTGCCAAGAACACTTGGTCTAACTTCAACAATAAGAGCCTTAGTGAAGATATCCGCCATTTGTGTAGAGGATGGAACAAAAGGAGTTGAAATAATGTCAACAACAACCTTCTTATGAATAAAGTGACAATTAGCGTCAATATGTTTTTTTCGCTCATAAAAAACTGGATTAGAAGTTATGTGAATGACATCTTAATTGTTGCAATATATTGGCTTATGTGTCTCCATAGGAAATCCCAATTCAATAACAAAGCTTTTCAACCACATAATTTCATGTAACATATTTGCTATAGCACAGTACTTTGCCTTAACACTAAATCAAACAACAACTATTTGCTTCTTGGTGTTCCAGGTAACTAAATTACCGAGGAAAAAAGTATAATAGCCTATTGTAGATCGTCAATCGTCTTGTGAACTTGCCCAATCTACATAAGAGTATCCTTCAATATCAAGATTATTATGACAACTAAATAAGATGCCACGTGTCGGAGATGTTTTAGTGAAGTGCATAATGCAACGAACTGCTTCAAGGTGACCATAACAGGGAGCTTGCATGAACTAACTAATCAAACTCACTACATGAGATAGATCTGAGCGAGTAATCGTCAAATATATCAATCTTCCAACCAACCGCTGGTACATGCGAGGATCATCAAGAAGTTCCCATAATTTGTTCTGAGCTTCTTATTAACTTTCAATGGGGAATTAATAGGTTTGACACCAAGATTACCAGTTGAAGTTAACAAATCAATTGCATATTTTCATTAAAACCAAACTAATGCCCTTCTTAGAATGAAAGACTTCATTTCTAAGAAAAGATTTGAGTGGTTTCAAATCTTTGATGTCAAACACCTTGCTCAGATATAATTTTACCTTAGAAATACTATCAACATCTCCTATAACAAAGATATCATCTACACATGCCTCTTAAAAATGGTCCTTTGCACACACTTCAAAAAACAAAATGATCAGAGTGAATATGAATGTATCCAACACGAATCAAGGCCCCATTAAACTTCTCAAACTAAGTTTGAGGGGCCCGCTTCAATCCATATATTACCTTTTTAAGATGACATACCGTCATTTACTTTCGCTTTCGAGCAAATCCAAGAGAAGGAAGCATATAGATCTCTTTAGTAAAATAACAATTTAAAATAACATTCTTAATATCTAACTGATATGGGGGCCAATGTAGATTCTTAGGAAGAGAAATGATCACACATGCAAAGTTCATCTTAGCAACATGAGTAAATGTCTCAGAGTAATCCTCATCTAAAGTTGTATAAATCTCTTAGCTATAACGCAGGCTTTATGTCGAGCTTTACTGCCATTAGGATTTTACCTTAGAGTATATACCCAACGACAAGTCACAAGATTCTTCCCAACTGGTAACTCAGTTATCTCACATGCATGATTTTTATTCTTTTTCAAAACCTACCATATTTTCCTTCATAGCATGTTGCCATAGAGGAGAAATAAGACTTTCTTTAATATCTTTAGGAAGTGGAGGAAGAACACTCAAGAGTAGAAACAAATGACCTGTGTTGAGGAGACAGAGTGATAGGAAAGAAAACATTGAATGTGATGAGAAAGTACACAGTCTTTTCAATTTTTTATCAGTAACAGGTACATCTAAGGAAGAGTCTAAATATGGATTAGTATAAGTAGGCAAACGAGTAAGAACACTGTTAGTACCTGTTGCCTGTCGGCAAAGGAGCATTCTTCATGATGTCCAGAGAGAGAGAGTATGAAAGTAGGAGATGATTTGATGACTAGGGTGTGGAGAAGAGTGAGAGAGAAGAGAAGGGAGTTTTGGGAAAATGTTGTGCACATGCACTTACCATTAAATGAGCCACTTAACACACACACACACACACATTATACACTAATACTCTTTAGACTCCCCCTCAAGTTGGAACATAGATGTTGATCATGGCCAACTTGTCACGAACACGATGAAGAGCATCTCGACTTAAACACTTTGTAAGAACATCAACAAGTTGATCCCTGGATCGAACAAAAGGGGTGATATTTCCTTAGAAGCAACTTTCTCCCAAATAAAGTGACAGTCAACCTCTATGTTTGGTGTGCTCATGGAAAACAGGGTTATGAGCTCACACGTCGCATGAGCCATATCACAATATTCTGCTTCAATCGAGGACCGAGCAACAACCGGTTGCTTTTTACTCTTCCATGTGACAAGATTGCCACCTAAGAAGGTACATAAGCCGAACATAGAGCGATGATTATAGATACTACCTGAACAATCGGCATCGAAATAGCCAAAAAGATGAAGATGACCATGTGACTGAAAGCGAAGGCCAAGACCTGGGGTTGATTTAAGATTCCAGAGTATGCGGTAGAATAGTCATGAGTTGCGAAGAACGGGCAGCTTGCATGAATTGGCTAACAACGCCCACCGCAAAGGAGAGATCTGGTTGAGTAATAGTCAAGTAAATGAGCCGACCTACAAGGCGTCGATACATCCCAGGATCAGAAAAGAGAGTACCATCATCTAGCTGAAGCTTCTGTGAAGTATCCATATGGGTGTTAGCAAGTTTGCATCCTAACATGCTCATCTCCTTGAGAAGATTAAAAGCATATTTTCGTTATGACAAGACTACCCTAGATGTGGAGCGACCAACCTTAATTCCTAGGAAGTAGTGAAGAGGACCCTCAAACTTGGTCTTTAAAAATTCTTTGACATCCCCCATTCCAATCGAATCACTGTTGGATAGTAAAATATCATCCACATACACAACGAGAACCATGATGCCTGTCGATCGATGACATATAAAGAGGAATGGTCGTCATGACTATAAATAAAGCCAAATTCTATTAGAGCCTGATTAAATTTTACAAACCATGCACGCGGGGACGGTTTGAGTCTATAAAGAGCATTCTTCAACCGATGTACAAGTGTAAGATTGTGAGAAGCAACAAAACCAGGGGGTTGATGCATGTACACTTCCTCTGCGAGATCCCCATGAAGAAATGTATTCTTAACATCGAGTTGAAACAAGGGCCATGATCAATTGACGGTCAAGGAGATCATAACATGAATAGAATTAAGCTTAGCCATCGGAGAGAATGTCTCGAAGTAATCCATGCCATGAGTCTGCGTGTAGCCCCTAGCAACAAGCCAGGCTTTATAACGATCAATGGAGCCCATTTGGAAGGAACTTGATCGTGTAAGCCCGTCAACATCCAACATGTTTGTGCCTCGGAGGAAGAGAAACTAACTCCCAAGTATGAATCTTCTCAAGAGCAGACATTTTTTCCATCATCGCCTTTGTCTAGTCAGGACTTGGAAGAGCATGCGAGAAAGATTGAGGAATAGTCTGTGACGAAATGGAAGCTGCAAATGACTGAAAGGACGATGAAAAATTAACATATGAAACGAAATTGCTAATGGGGTGCCGAGTATAATATCGTGACCCTTTGCGCAAGGCAATGGGGAGATCCAGACTCAAGGTAGGAGAATCACTTGAGCCAACATCCAAAGTGAGTGGAAGGGTGGACGACTAAGTGTGTGCAGATTTATCTTAACGATGATGCACTTGCAGAGGCTTAAGGTCACTCAAATCACCTATAGGATGTGGAACGGTGGGGAGATGTCTCCCCATAATCACTAGTGGTAAGAGGAAGAGGATAACTGTTATGTTCCACCTGACTCGCAAGGGTATCACAGAGGGATCAACCTTGAGTTGAGAAAAATGAAACATCCTCAAAGAATATTAGCAGAGACATATTTCTTATGAGTCGAGGGGTCATAACACTTATATCCTTTTTGACAAAGAGTGTACCCTAAGAAGATACATGTAGTTGCCCTAAGGCTAAGCTTATCATTACTACCATCCAAAATTTGAACGAAGCATATGTAACAAAAAACTTTTAAGAGGTGGAGGAAATGGATTGTTATGAGAATACAACATAGTAAATGAAGATTTATAAGACAAGATACTTGAGGGTATACGATTAATAAGGAAAGTGGCAGTTAGAAGAGCATCACCCAAAAAATGTTTATGTAGATGCATACCAAGGAGAAGAGTACGAGCAACTTCAAGAAGATGACAATTCTTTCGTTCTGTGATATTATTTTGTTGAGGTGTGCGAACACACGATGTCTAAGAGAAAATACCATGCTCTTGCAAGAAGGACACAAAAGCAGTGGACATGTATCAGAATGAAGGGTTTTGATTGAGCTTTGAAATTGAGTTCACACTTCATGTCACATTAAACTCATCAGACACTTAACTCTTAGGTTTTAAAAGATAAACCCAAGTCATGCGTGAATAATCATCAATAAAGATGACAAAATATTTAAATCCAAAAGTGGAAGTAACTAGGGCTGGTCCCTAAACATCCGAGTGTACCAGTTCAAAAGGGTGAGGTTTCCTCTCAGGAGAGCTATGAGAAAACGTAGTGCGATGATGTTTAGACAATTCACAAATATCACAACATAAAGGTTTAGTGACAAAGGAGGGAAATAAAAGTCTCAATCTAGCTAATGATGGATGGCTTAAGTGATAGTGCCATTGTGTTATGGACTCTCGATCTAGAAAAAGGGTAGTAGAAGCGATAACAGGTGTATCATTGAGAAGATAAATGCCTCCTCACTCATGCCCCCACCAATCATTCTCTTCGTCTGTAGATCCTGAAAAAAGACAATGAGAATGGAAGAAGGTAATGGAACAATTAAATGATTTACTAAGGGCCTGTTTGTTTTTTCAATGCGCTGGTAAATGCATTTTCCTTGAGCATTTATTACTTGCTTAGGTAAATGCAGTGAAGTGGCGGAAGCCATCATTTGGATTTCACGTATTTGAAAATTTTCTAAAAAGGAGAGAAATGGCAATTCCCGCGTTTGCTGAGGCAAGGAAAATGAGTGGGAACGGATTGGCTACTCCACCCTGACACCAGCCATTTTGCGGCTGGTCGGTTCTCTGTGGGGCCCACCATGATGTATGTGTGTCATCCATGCCGTCCATCTATTTATATATATTATTATATGATATGAGAAAAAAATGCAATCATATCTCAATCTCAAGTGGACCACATTACAGGAAACGTGTGCTTGTGTAGATGGGCAGGGTTCTCGCGTCCTAGCAACCGTCCTTTCAGTAATCCAGATCGTTCATCTATCTAGCCCACTGCGGTGTACCGTCCTACTAATCTCATAGTTTCATTGTCATCGATTAGACTGCAAGGGATTGATGGACTAGGGATCTGTTCCATCCACATTGTGGCTCATGATTTAGACCATTTGAATTGTTACGCAAGGATGTCACGTGTCAATTTGAAACACGTGTGAGATCTGACCTTTCCATTAGGTAGGGCACACTGTTTGGAAATTTTCAGAAATTTCAGCCATCAATTTGAACATACATTTCAAACTGATTGTTAATAATTTTCAGTATGTATCCATTTATTTTGAATAGTGTGGCCCACCTAAGGTGTGAAATGGCCTGATTTTTGAAGCAAAAGATCTAAGCATTATGTCCAACCATTTGGAAAGCTCGGATCTTGTACACGTGTTTCTTGTTGGCAATTCGACTGCTGTGTGGAATGTGGATGGTAACTATACCGTGGATGCTTTGGAAAATGAACAGTCATGAAAGTAAACTAATTCAATGGATGGATGGATGCATTGTGGTCAATATCACTGTCACCATAGAACATAGCCGTATATCCGCATGGACTGCATCAGACATGGTGGTGTGATATAGGTATGTCATAACAGATGTACGCCAGTCGAAAATGTCCAAATATATGAAAACATGAGAAGCAAAAGACAATGTCTATCATAAGTTGTGCGAGATCAGATGGAATAGAAAAGAAACAAGTGGCGGATAAAGATATACAATCATCCTATAATTTAAAAATAACAAGGCAAGAAAAAGGACACCGACGCCAACTACAAGGGCACAGAATATCTCTCTGTCTGTTGGGTGAAGATCATCAGTCGACATGTCCCTGGAAACCATGGCCGGGGTCGCCGGTGTTGTCTGTATCGTCTATCGGATGGACGACGACGTACAATGACGGATGTCCAGGTCATCAGAAAATGCAGCATACTGAACTGTATGAGAATCCGTGCAAGGTCTCGACGGTGCACATGCCTTACTGAAGTGACCGTCCCAGTATGCAACTGCCTCCTTCCAGTTCTTGAATGCGCGGTGTCTTGCTCCATAAAATCCCTCCACCTCCAACCTCGCGTCGTCCCAAGACATATTCCAGGCCTACGTCCCACCAGCACGACGTAATACTTCTCCTTGCCCATCTGCATTGACATATCATTAATTGGCACAAGTCATTAATGATCTTTATAGTATTCATAATTATAACCAATTACCTACTGGGTAATATGTCAGTGATGCAAGTGTCACCATAACTTGCGCGAAACAAAAGCCTGCATATAGTTCAATTTAATAACAATAATCTCTATCAATGCACGTGTTGTGTTCAAGTATTAATAACAAGTGATGTGTTATCCAAAAGTGCAACAAGAAACAAGTAGAAATATCCAAAATTAAGTTTTACAAGTCCAAAAAATAATATAGTTAATGACTTGTCTTAAAGGCAAAGCCTACGAATGATTGCTTCCAGCCAGTCAAACTAGGGAAAATGTTCTCTCATACGTGCGGTCCACCCTCATTCAGCAACATTCTTATGAATGAAATTCTCTTCTCTTTGGCAAAGTTAAGGAAGGAGGCCCCATACGCTTCTTCTTTTGATAGCAACTTCGTTGCCCATAAGACCTCATCAGCCGTCAGTCCCTCCAACTCTTCCAAAGCCAGTATAATTTGTGCCATCCGACCAAAGTTCGGACCCCTGTCGATGGAAATGGCAATTGACTTCATGGCACCCTCAATATCGACCATCCCGGTGCCAATCTGATGTTCAGGTCGCTCCACCCTCGGTCTCTTTTTAGAGTTAACCATGGAATTCGTGTTGCGGGAGGCATTCCCATGCTGTGTCGGACTCGGACGAGGAATGTTGTCGCCTCCAGGGCTGTCGTCAGACCAATGGATATGCGGTGCATCATCGCCACGTTCTTCAGAAGATATTATGTTAATATCATCCTTCAGATCAACAGTGTGGTTAGTCGACACATCTGTATCTCTCCATCGAGGAGTGGTTGCACAGGGAGGGAAGTTACCAGTGGCAGATGCTTTACCAGTAGCCCTGTCGTTTCCGAAAATGAACTCAAGATCATCATATCTGGGCATGGGTTTGCCGCGAAACTGGGCAGCATCTGGATAAGACTAGACATAACACAAAAAAAAGAACCAGTCATTAACATTGCACTTTGTATGATGAGATATGATGTAACTGTTAAAGAAACTACACCTTAACGTAGTCCATCCACACTTCATCTGATGCGACGACAATTTGTAGGTCTGGGTCCCATCTAAAACCAGACACACTCCGTAGATCTTTGACAGTGAAGAAGTTTTTTTTCACTGTGCGGATGCGATTTTTTACGTTCGCATTAGTGATCTTGAGGCGTAACTTCAACATCATATTTTCAACGATTCCTGTAAATGGTTCTATTTTAAATCCAGCACCACTTCATCTTCCAGCAATGACTAACTCCATTAATTCGTCAATTAGGATGTCGTCCATGTCGTCCGTCTAATGAAGGACACCTCCATAGGACTGGTCCTCAGTTCCATTGTTCAGTGTATGTTTCCTGGGCGATCTCCATGGGGTACTAGTAGGTGATCCCACGTGATATTTCGTCGGAGTAGATAGTACAGAGTCTCTATTCGATGACATGGAGCCACTTTGGTCTACCTCAATCTATGAGAAGATAAATGATGCGACAACAAGTTAAAAAAATTATTCTACCGCATGAGTAAATAATATGAAGTCCAAAAAAGCTTGCATATTAAATAAAACAAAATGTCAAACAGAAAATAGTGATCTAATTTGACAGTCTTGAATGATACTAAGTTAAACCATCTTTGATGTACGTCTCATTACAATGCATTTAATTTGTTTGACTCACTAGATGAGCTTGGTTCCACATTCTGGAAGCTATTTCATCGTGTTTTCTGGCCCACTCCTCTCTTTCATGTGGAGTGACATTCAACAGCACACGACCTTCATCGAGGACGGATACTTCTGTAGGTGATGGGATCACACCATCGGCACCACAACTTGACAACTCCTCAACCTCAAACATGTCATCGTCTCTAGATATTCTTATGAAGTTGTGTAACACACAACAAGCTAGCATTATCTTTACTTGAGTTTGTATCGGATATTGTGGAGCAGTCTTCAGAATTGGGAACCTGGCTTTCAAAACTCCAAAACATCTTTCTATTATATTCCTCAGTTGTGCATGGCGATAATTGAATAACTCCCGAGCATTGGATGGTTTCCGACCGGTACGATACTCATTGAGATGGTAACGTACACCGCGATATGGGGCCATGAAACCAGGTGAGTGCGCATATCCTGCATCAACTACGTAGTATTTACTTACATTTTAAAAATAATTTTTGATCAATATCAATTCTTATTCGTTTGATGTTATAAAGCCATCAGAGTATTTGATGTCCATGGGTTTTACCACTGGGTATAACGAAAGGATCGCTTGAGTGAGTCAAGGCACTTTGCAAAACACTAATAATAATTTGAAGAGATGGAGAAAAGAAAAAGAAAAGGCAATCAGAAGCAAAAAGTTGTGGTAATCCCAAATTTTCAAAACACCCACCTGAAAAAGAAAAAGAAAAACCTGAATAGCACGACAAAACCCAACAGCAATCAGAAGCAAAAAGTTGTAGTAATCCACCAATACAAGAACCCAAATTACTCAAATAAAAAAAAAAAAAAAAAAATAGGAACCTGATACAATGCATGGATTTTGTAGTTGCCAACATCCACTAAATTAGCAAATAACTGGGTCAAGATAGGAACCTGATACAATGCATGGATTTTGTAGAATGGGCCAGAACAAACTGGCAACTGACCTTTCCATTGACTAATGATCTGCTCCATTACTGAACTCTGCCCACTTCTCCATGGATAATGACTAGGCCATATATGGCATCTTCTACCCTTTTGAATATGATGTTTAGGTAGGGACAACACAACAACATAGTTTAAAAACTGGACTTGATATCCAGTTAGGTTGGGTGAACTCAAAGACTCAATTTTACTAAACCACAGATATTTAATAACTAAACCACAGATAAGATTTTTCTAAACCACAGATAAGATTTTACTAATAATAAGCACTTGGAAAAGCAATGAGTATAAAAAGAAAACCCCACATCAGAAATGCTCCAAATACCCCAGAAAATTCTAGAATGCAGAAAATAAATTAAATAAATAAATAAGAGTAACAGAATCTGAAAAACAAAATAACCAGACCAATGCACCATTTTCCATAACACAGCCCATCTCAGAAAAGAAAATAAAACAGAAAACTGAAAACCGACATCTATAAAACCACAATTTCCATGCAATCCTTCTCTTCAAAACAAAACAAAACAAAAAGAAAAAGAAAAAAAAACCATCTAGAATCTCAATTCAAAATTCATAGCAACAAAACCAAAATGAATAGAAATGGAGAGAGAGAGATGCAAAGCAACAACTAAAAACGAGCATAATTTCCATACTCTCCCACCCACCATAGAGGAGAAAACAAATAAAAAATTAGAAATAGAAAAAAACGAAGTTTCAAAAACCAACCTGCTGTTTTTGAAGCTTTGATTTCCCAATGAGAATAGGAATCTTCAAGAGATTTTCTCCTCACCTCTGCTCTGCTCTGTGGGATTCTGCTATCACATTCTCTCTCCCTCAATTCTAAGCACACAGTGTTGCGACCGGCCTTGTTCCCGCCCAAGCACGGCAACCTGTCTAGAGGAAGACGATAGGTCAGGCTGGATTGCAAATGCGAAGTCGGAGCGGAGCGGGAGTACATGCGAGATGAGGTTTCTAGGAAGACGTACCTGTGAGGGAGGGTTGCGAGAGATGGATATGCGGTTTGGGCGGGGACACTGATATATAGATGGAGATGAGCCCGAGGTGTTACGTGCTCTCGCGGACCACCCTCCCTTCCGTCCAATCTTGTAGTCTTGAAACAAATATCGCCCGAATCGCTGAGATTTCCTAGCGAATCCCTCGTCTTGGAAACGTGAAATCACCCCTGCTATCTGCACGCCGCCCGTCTATCAATCAAACGCGCGAAATGATCATAAATACCCATTTCGCGGTGATTTCACCCTACCCGCAAAAACAAATAGGCCCTAAGAGAGCTAACATACAATAAGTTTAATGGAAAATGAGGCACATGCAAGACTGGGGACAATGGTAAGGAAGGATAGAGAGATGGAACCAATTCCACAAATGGGAGTTTGGGTTTCATCTGCAATAATGACATACTGAGAGTGGTGAGAAGGAGAATAAGAGGAAAAAAGTTGTGACTCACCAGTCATGTGGGAGTATGCTCCAGAGTTTATGGCCCAAGAGGTAGGAGAGGAAGATGCAAGAAGAGTGGTACTTAACTGAGCTGAAGCTGCATGAGAAGGCTCAGCAACATCACGAACATGAAGCCGCATCAGTGCATCATATGTAGCTCGAGAAATGATAAGAAACTCCCCTAAGGAAGGCTACTCAAATGCAAGGGTGGAAGGTTGTCCCTCAGGAGCAGTTATGACAGTAACAGAAGTGGCGGTACACATTGGACGACCATGGAGCTGCCAACAATAGTCAATAGTGTGATTGGTTCCACTGTAATGTGAATAAATGCAGGAATCATCACCTCCTCATTCATGTCCATCACGACCATGAAGATTACGACCGCCTCTACTGTGATCTCCCTCGCGGCCTCAACCACGACCACCATAACCAAAAGCGTGCTCCGAACTCAAAGATGGTGACCGAAGGCCAGGAAGAAGAGAAGATTGATCACCAACAAGGTGCACCGAACGCTCTGGTGGCATAAATGAATGTGAAGGAAGAGCGGAGATAGTAGCGCGCTGACACATGGCATAGACTGTCGTCAACGGGAGAAGAGGATCCTTCACAACAACCAGACTTCGAACACTGAGGTAATCAGAGTTCAACCCGACTAGGAACTGCATGATGCGAGTGTCATCCCGCTGCTTACGTGCATGTTCATGACCGCATTTACATTTGGAAGGAAGAGGTTGATACAGTTCCAGCTCATCCCACATGCCTCGAAGTGTCGAATAGTAATCTTTAAATGATTTTGAGTCTCGTTGGAATCGACCAATTTCTTGAATAAGTTGGAATACCTGTGAAAATTTTTGAGACTCGGAGAACATATCATGAAGTGTATCGCAAATGTCTTTAGTTGAGTATAAAAACTTCACTGAGTGACTAACTGAAGAATCCATACTATTCAACAACCATGCAATAACTTTATTGTTCTCATTTGTCCAATACTTGTAGGTGGCATCTGTAGAGCTTGGAGGATCATCCAAAATATACGACAGTTTCTTATGGGCTCCCAAGAACACTTTTACAGATTGCGGCCATTGAAGATAGTTGTCACCATTCAACTTAATGGAAGTGATCTGCAGGGGGTTGGATTTCGGAGAGCCCATGCCAAAAGACGAGGGCTCATTGTCATCCATAGAAGGGCTCCAAATTTTTTTATTTTTTTAAAACTCTTTAACTAACTTCGTCTCACTCAATCCTTTAAGGAAATGGAACACAAACCCCAAACAAAAAACAATCCTCTAAACCAACACACAATGCAGTCAGATTTGACTCAAACAAGCCAAAAACGACATGGTCGCATGTCTATTTGGGGGTAAAACCCACTCAAACATCAATCCTAACTAAAACCTCCTCCATGATTAGCCTGGGAGGAAGATTTCAATCCATCTTGAGAAAATAAACTGGAGAAACACTAACCGATTTGACATAAATCGAAGAAAATCTGATTGGGGCTCGGTTTTCGAATCTCTCAATTTTGGCCAAAACACCATAAAAAAGGTCTTAAAAATTTTCAAAAAATAATGACAAATCGTCTAAAATCAAGATCTATCAAACCCCTAAACTTTCAGCTCAAATGTGGTCCCACACTCTAGCTTACACGACTAGTATTTGCAATGGAAATGAAATATTCGTTTGATTAGTGGAAAATATTCCCACTACCATTGGTTCCCACGTTGCTAGCCTCCACTGTGGGTGAAATTTCGAGTACGCAATTTGGGTCACTAGAAATTCATACCCATGAAACGCGAGAGCCCATCTCGGTCATTGATCTTTAGCAAGCAGTGTTGGTTAATTGACCCAAACACTTCTAACAATGGACGAGATTAGAAAATGATATGACTATTATATTTCTACATGGACAAAAGAAGAGCCTCAAAACAATGAAAATGGCATCAGGAAATGTGAGCAAAATCGGGGCATTTGAAAACAAAACTTTCAATGAGAGAAAGGTTGTTGGAATTTGTAAACCAAGTGCAAAGTGCGCCAAAGGTTCCCGAGCAGCACCATAACCCATTGAGAGTCTAAGACCTAAATGATCTTTGGCAGTAAAAACCCCTTTCCTAGCCACTATGCCAATCGTAAAGTTTTGGTCAGAAATGCTTTTTCAATTTATAAAAAGTAGTAGTTTGAAAACAACTTTGAAGGCAGGTCCATATTTTGATAGATAATCCCAAAACTGTGTTTGGTTTTGAAAATTCCTATGAATTTCCAAATGTACCTGTAACATTAAGTAGCATTTTGTATCTCATTTGCAATTTGGCAACTACAAGTGCCTTAAAAAAATGTTTACAAGGTTTTAATGTTCATATTTTGATTGTAAAAACAACTTGTTTTCATTGTTTGTAGACCATGGGTGATAGTTGAGAAGGAATGGAGACTAGGCAAATTTGAAGGCTTGATGCACCAACCCAAGGTTAGTTTTCATGGTTGCATTCTGATATCGAACTATTTGTAGGTATAAAAAACAAAACCAAAAGGAAAAAAAAAAAAAAACTTTCTGCATCTCCCTGACCAAATCCACCTACATTGGGATTACACATTAATGGTTGATCAAGCTTGATAGATTCACCCTCTGAAACAATTAGTTCTGGTCCTGGAGGTATAATATCAACTACTTGGTGTCCATCCAATGCTTCAACTGTGGTTAGTTCATGCCCCCCTTTTTCTTTATGTACCATTCATGCACCCCTTCTTCTTTGAGGTGAGTGAAGTTGGAGTTGGAGTTAGACATGCTTTTGATCCCTGCCTGGTGTCAGCATTCTTCTTCTTCTTCTACTCTTTTGAGGTGAGTGGAGTTGGAGTTAGACATGCTTTTGATCCTTGCCTGGTGTCAGCATATGAGCTTTTATCTCAACCGTCCATCCTCTAATTTAAATTAAAGCACAATATTGTTGGTCTATCCTCGGATTTGTAATGCGAAGCTAGATCAAATAATTTACTAATCAGGCCTAAGAGTCAGGTTTGGGCCATGCCCACTATTAACTGGACCTGAATTTAGGGCCTTGGTTGACCTAAATCTATCATAAGTAGGCATGGGCCTGGACTAGAGTGGGCGTCAATTGAAAATGGTTTTCAAAATTTGGCTTGGATCCACACATTTGCCAATTAGGCATGAAATTCAGGACTAGCCCCCACCCACGGCCCTAAAAATTAAGGCCTGAAGTCCACTTATGATCAGTCAGACTTGGAACCTTTGACTGGTTAGCATTAATGGTCTACTATTGATGAAATCATGACTAAATCTTGTGTGGTACATGCAGAAGAAACCACAGAACAAAAATGAAGACCATGTTGACAAAATAAAGGTTGTGCATAAGGGAACTATTGAGTATGAGAAGGGGAAGCAGTTAAGTGAATTGTTCATGGAGTTCTGTCAGCATCTACAGGGCCTCCACAAAAGACTCACACTGGAAGAGAGAAAGATCTTGCAATCAGCCTAGAGATCAATGGGAGTGGTGAAAGAAGTCCTGAGATCTTACTTTTGTATGTGCAACCAATTCTGACTACACGTATTTCTTGATTCTTATTCATAGTGTTTTTTGCATATGATTTTATTGTTACATTTGAATTGCCTGACCATCTTCATTCGAGAATTCACTTAAGGTTGCCTTTGGATGAACAAGTGAATTCAATTGCGATCGCTTGGTTTAGTAAGAGGTAGTAACCAAAATTAGTGATATCCCCGAGTATTCATTACAAATTTATTAGTAGCTCTCAAATTGCAGTTAGGCCTGCAACTTGAGTTTGGGTCAACCTGAACATGATTGATGCAATTCGAGTTTGGGTCGGGTCGTGTTGTGTTGTTAAGGTTCTTGGTTGGGTTAGGGTTGGAAATCTCCAACCTGATTCAAATTCAGGTTGGGTTCGATTAAGCAAATTCGGTTCAGGTTTGGTCATTTTGGTCAGGTTGGTTTGAAACCGATTGGTTTGGGTCAGGTCTTAGTTGCATGATCCTTCTGATTAGGTGCCACTCACTCCCGCTTCAAATCCCCATTTTGGACTCTCGTTGTTGTTCCTGCTTTCCACCTATTTTATTTGTTTACATTTTGAAAGAGACGCTTCCCCACTCCTGCATTTGAATTCGTTGTTGCTTTGCCTCACGCTTCGTGCAACTATAGATCAAGTATGGAGGACTTTGGGTTGCGGATGCTCGGTTGGAATTTCGGTCGGGTTGTGTTGCGGGTTTGGTCCTCTTGAGGTTGGGCTTGTCTTGGCTTCTAGGTCAGCTAACCTGCCTGAGTTGCACCCCTAATTGTAGTAGCATTACTTTCGTCTCCAACTTGGAGCCTAGTTCTATGTGTGAGAACTCATTACTTTTCGGTAATTTCCACTTCATGAGAGCAGTTATTGCAATCCAATTCAATGGTGGATATCCACACACCTTATGTGCTAATGTGACTCATGCGTGAGATTCAATCTGTCTATACGATGGAACTCATTGTGTAGATGATGGGGACATCACGTGCACACGCATGCCCCCCTATGCACGTATGCAAGGAGGAGGAGGGCCCCACCATCGATCTGGATCAATGACGACGTCCAGGGAGGGCCTCCTAGTTAGAGGGCTGCGTTTTGGTTAATTGGAGTGGACCCGATAGTCATATGAATCCCACCATGGGTTCTCATGATCATTGCCCACTATTCCAATTAATTTAGTACTTTGTGTTTTGCTTATTATTGTTATTAGGAGTATCATGGACGGTTTAGATTGCTTTGATTATTACTTCGTCGCCAAGTAATAGGTTACGCACTGGGATATAGGGTTTTATTATAAATAGGCACCCCTTGTAGTCTTTTTAAATCAATGAAGATTAATAAAATTGCTGCATTTTTCTTCTCCTTTAAATTTCTGAGTTCTGGAGATTCAATTTGGTGCGAAACCCTCCCTTCCTCGAAGGGCCGACTACCGTGGTGCGAAGCCACACCTATCCCGACTCGCCCTCATCTTCTTTCATCCATATTTCTCCTCTTAAAAGCATTCGATGTGCAAATCCATCAATATTTGCCGGCGTTTTTCTTTCTACAGCAGATTTCCAAAATCTGGCCTTGCAGGAGGGCTGAAACTTCGGCGGAGCACCACGCACAAACCATGCGTCGGATCGAGTTGAGATTCGGGAGTTTTGGAGTCCATCCCTGTACGACTGGGGCCAAAGTGACCTTTTTCTAAATAGTGGGCCCCACACATGTGCGGCCGGGATCACACGCACGTGCGTCTGGGCCGTTGCTGCTGTCCACACGTGCAGTACTTCTCTGGTTCGTCTTTCTCCTCTCTTTCACTCCTCTTTCACCCAAAATCCCTAAACCTAACCCTAAATTACTCAAATCCCCAATTTTATGCCATTTCTTCAACCTTAGGGTTCCCCGAATTGAAATTTCTGAATCCCTTGGATTGGGGGAATTATTTCTGCGCATGTGTGGATGAATTTACCTTTCTTTGATTCTCATTTGGTCTATAATTTTGATTGATCCGGCCCTAGCATGTGTAGGCCTGGATCCGCATAAGATTCCCCTTGTTTTTTGAGTGCTGGAACTTTTGTGTGGGATGTGAAATTTTTATGTGATTGTTTCTAAATTAGTATGATCTAAAGCCTGAAATCTTACATATCATATTTAATTTTCATGTCCTGTATCAGTAGATGCTCTTGCCCCAGAGTTAGGCTGATCTGCTCATGAAGTGCTACACAAGTATGAGATCTCTAGATCTTTTTATAGAAGAGGATTTCTACGGTTCTAGTCTCTTCAAATGACAAATCTATCTTAAAAGTCATACACGAGCTATTATATAACGCTCGGCTTGTGAGTTTCTATAGTATGCTCATGATTTAAGTTTGTACAAGTGGAAACCATGGTTCAATGATCCATGCTGTTGATATGATGGTGCCAACATGGATGATCACCCAGACACTAAAATCATAAGTTCCTAGTGATTGAATCTTTGGCCTTTTCTTTTGTTTGTTTTGAACTGTTGTTGTATTTTTTCACTAATCGATTTGTCGGCCACCTATTGAAGGGTTAGGATTATGGTAGTAAAAGGCCATTATGTAATGGGAATGGTGGGAGCCATTATGCGATATGGGGCTGTAATGGCCATTCTGAATGCCCAATAACACCATTACAAGACCATGAAGGGCTCATATGGGGTCAATGCATTTTCTTTCTTTAAAAATGTTGACTGTTACAGGGCCATAATGGCCTCTACGTTAGGTACCGTTACGACCATAAGGCTGGCTGTTATGTCCTCCATTACTGTTATTGAATGCCTTGGTTAGGATTTTTCCATCAATGAGATTTCCATCCACTGTGGGGCCAATTACATCAAAGTCTTGGATTGCTGAAAACTCGCTGTAATGTTGACGCAGGGAGCATGATATATTGCCTCCTAAAATAATGTCTCATAATACATTCATACTTCACAAATGCATTGATCGTTAATGGTGTAGCTATGACTGACATTATTGTAGAACTCGCTAAGTTGACATGAAACTTGGCTGAGTCAACTCGAACTAGCGAGATTTTGAGTCAGATCATTGGGAAAATTAGAATTATATTGGACTCAATCGGGACTCGAGAAGATTTGTTGAGTCGACTCAACCACTTTGTTAAATCAACATCACTCGTGGTGACTCAAATCGAGTTACTTAGTGAGTCTGTGTAATAAAATGTGAAGACGTGAGGGATGGAATCAAACCCTCAACCGTACGTAAAGGAAGAGATGCACTTAATCAGTGCATCTTCAAGCAAGCAATTTTTCTATTTTATATTATAAGTAGAAATTCTAATCTATGTTAAATATTTGTTACTATTACTAATATTTGTAGATCATAATTATTAAATATTGAGTCGAGTCGAGTTTTTTGGGTTTTGAACTATGATGTAAAGAGCATACATTTCATGAAACTGTAAATGAGACAATTGAAGTGGATCAAACTCATACCGACATCATCATGTTGATGAACCAGAGTCGGATGCAAGGAAAATGTTTGTTGTGCCTTGAAAAGCCAATTTGATGATCTTATCCATTGAATTGATGATCTTGATCATAGATCATGGTGACCATGGTTCCTATGTGGACATGGTATTAATTTCATAGCTAATGTGTGGGTACATCCTAATCATGTGTATATGGATGGGTTAATGGAGGGTTTCTTCTATTATACTTTGCAACTTCAGTTTGGGCACGACAACCATTGGTCAAGGGAGAGATGTGTTCCGTAACTACCTAGCACGTTTTAGGACGAACCTATGGTTGTTTTATGCAGTCATCCTGTGTGAGGTAACCAATGTCAATCGGGATGGAAGGTCTCTACCATCGGGTTTAACGATGAGTCGGTGCCTTTGTCCTATCCCACTTGGGAGTGTTAGTATTCTTGGATATGGGATCTTGTTATTAGACTTGTTGGATAGTTGCATTAGAGGATCACTTCAAGTCTCTGGATTGTGAGACCCATTATGCTTGGTCTAGATTGACTCATGTATGTACTAGCTTTGGCTAATCCTTAGACATAAGGACGTATTTGGAGTTCAAGTTCCTGATGTAATGTACTTTGGCCCACCTTAGGGAGTCAATTGTAGTGGCTCATTTGTGGGTGTTGTCAGGTTCATGCATTAGGATACAGTTAATGACCATATTATCCAATAAGGGATCCATTGTACCTAGGAACATTCTTATGACTAAGATTTGGTAGATCAGACCATCCATGGAGTGGTTTTTCATTGGTGCCAGCACCCAAAAAGGTTTTAAATGGTTTTTAAAATCTTTTTAACCATTGATATTTTGTTTTAACTACTAAAAAGTTTAATCGCACTTTATGGTAATTCCTACAGTTGAGATCTTATGGTCCACCACTTGGTTTGCATGGGTATTAGATCAAGGGTGGATGACGATGATAAGTGGAGGGATTGGGTCAATTTAGGTACATTGTTAGGCAAAATTATAAACTTTATATGCAATAGGGCAGAGGGCATTCCAAAGTCTACATGGTGGTGGAGCACTGTACTGGTGTCTCTCCTTGTAAGTCAAATTCCTTCTTATAAACAGATCCTATGCTAGAGGGGATTGGAGAGAGAGCTCTTGATGTTCCAACCTCATTGTATAGAGCATTGAGAGTGAAAAGCGAGAAAGAGAGAGTGAATAGAGAGAATCAATGTTCTCTCTACTTTGATTCCATCCACACATCCACGCACAGGGTCCATTTTGGACGGCTCTCGCGTGCTGCCCTAGCCTTGCTCTAGGGAGTGGGGTGTTGGCTCTTCTTCTCTCTTATCTAGGATAGGTCTGGGTGAAAGCCTTCTTGATTAAAGGATCGACTGCAACAATTTACACAAAAGTGACTGGCGGCAATCTACAACCAAATTGTAGCCTTTATTTTGGTTTTTTCTTTATAGAAACTAGATGATATCTAGATGGGGATTCTTAGAATTAGGATTAATTAAAATCTGGAAAATTTGAAAATTATTTAAATTATGCTACATTTCAAAAACTGTAACAGAAAACACTATTAACATTTTATATCAATGAGCTGGGGGCAGTTTGCAAAATTAAGGCTCTTGAGTCATGGATAGTCTACAGCTTAACTGACTGAGATAGTTAACAGGAGTCTTGGATACGTTTTTCAGAGGAATTTTATACTGTTGATGCATGAAAAAGTGAATAATTTCATGGTGCACTCATTTTGTGCCAAGCAATTTTCATGGTTTAGCGATTCGGGCTGCAGGTCTTGTGGTACCTGCAGCAAATGGATGATGACCTCCAATCCTTGGCCATTTTCCTAGAACCTTTGATTAGGGAGATTTTTGGGGAATCTCATTTTGACACCATTCCCATTTAGATTCGCAAGGATCCTATAATTCCTCTTCTTTATATCTACCATCCCAGTAAGACAGCATATTCTGTTTGTCCATCAGCATTGCATGTGGGTGAATGGTCCAATTATCTAATTTCCCATCTGGTGTGCCTCACTGTCAATTGGTCACATTGCAAAATTCATACTAGTTGAATGATCCTAACCTCAGTGGTATCATGCAATGAACCAGGTCTCTTTTCTTTCAACCATCATTTGTAGTGCAATGGGTCAGATTGAAAGCGTGATCCAATCAGTCAATCCACAATGGATTCTGTTCTCTCATGGATGCTGGAGATTGGGTGGACCCACTTTTGGATGCCTTGGTGGAACATCTACCTTTCTCCTGTAAGGCTAAAAGTGACACTCGCAGAGAATGCTAAGCCCTACTACATGCATGGTCAACCCATGATCAATGTTTCAATGACATTGGCTGATATATCCACTGATGTTATCAATATCAGGTGTGATTCAAAACTCAGGTATATTCACAGAAGTCCCCCAAGTTGGTCAATGTATTGCATGCATCACACGCTTTCTCACACATATTGCATGTAACATATGTATTGTTCATCTCACCTTTATAAAAGTCCAAACTGATACACACTTATATTGTGGGAAATTGAAGAAAAATGTCAGATTTTTTGGTGGAAATTGTTTCTGGGCATGTCTTGAGAACTCCACTCAGGTGAGTTGTTTTTCATCATAACATGATTTTGGTGGAGAAATCATGATCCGAGAGCAGAATCTGGTCAGAACCCAATAGGTGATTTTTTATTTTATTTTAGTTGTTTAAATTCATTTTTTGAATATATATTAAGAAAAAAAGAAGTGTAAATCCATATATATGCATGAGTTTCATGCATTGACATGGATTTGAAGCAAGAAATTTCAATTTTGAATAAGGAAAATGGAGGAATTGGGGAAATCTGAATTTCCTCCCTTTTCATTCTTTAAATTATAATATTGGTGTAGAAAAGATATATGTTGATGAGTCATACAGATTCATTACCAAGGTATTCCATAATGGTAATGGCGGCCGTAATGGCCACCACCATTACCTTTACGATACGGCTTGTAATGGGCCATTACAGTTTTTCTTTTTTTTTTTTTAAAGAAAAAATCCAAAAAACCTATACCGGTTCCGTAATGGACCGTTATGGGGCCGTTACGGCCTTTATGGAGGGCGTAACAGGTTGTTACGGGTCCCCCTTTTTTTTTTTCTCCAAAATGATTGTTATGGCCATTACAACCCCATAGCATGTAACGGTTGCCGTTGTTGCCTTTACGTAATGGCCTTTACGACCTCGTAACGGGGCATATCATGTTCACTACTCTCTTTTTTGGAAAAAAATATATATATATATCTTTCAATTAAAATGTATTTAAAATATTTTTATACGTAAATAGATATATGAAGTGAATAAATTATTAAGAAAAGTCTAGGGGGAGGTAGTAAGAAAAGACTTGATGACTGACCAATGGTTTTACCAAGGACATGGTCCTTGATAGAGTGGAATGAACAAGTTTTTTGCAACCCCAATTAGTTGGGATAAGGCTTTAGACGATGATGATGACAATGATGCAGTCATATCATTTTCTTAAATAATTGAATATTTTTATTTTAAAAAAAAATAGTGCACATATTTATTAATTAAAAATATTTTTGAAAAAAATTGAGAATATTAATAATTCTCATTAATACGATAAATATGTAAAAGGGGAGACCATTACATATTTGTGTTATTAAAAATATTAATTATTTTGATGTAATTGCATCACTTATGGCAGATAACGCCGAGTTCTGTCCCTTTAAAAAATGGAAAACTACTACACCTTAGTTTATTTTTCTTTATGTTTTAAGTGTGTAATCAATGTCTTTTAACGTCTCTCAAGTTGCATTGAAAAATTCCACAATTTTCTTAACATTTCCCCTATCCTTCCCTCTGACTACAGTTCGTTATGCGATACATGGTGCGATATTGATACATAGCACTTTGGCCCACAGATTGGTCTACCTGAACAAAACATGCGACTGCTGAGGATATTTTCATCAAGACGATATTGAGCCATCGATCATGTGGACCAGACGATTCATCTGGTGCGCTGGTAGCTCTTTCCAACTGCCCATGTCTGGGCTTTAGCTTCCCACATACCACGAGAATGACTTTGTTTACAGAGTTTTCACATGAGTGTTGGTTCTGGGAGACTGAAAAAAAAATGCACCTAAAATATCTTTAGACTACCACTAGAATGAATTCTCAGCTATTTTGGAGAAGTGAAACTGAAGATGTTATGTGCAAACCTGATGTAGATGGGCCAGAGCTATATGGCTATTTTTGTTAATTACAAGGCTTTGGCATCAGGAGATGCAGCTGTAATTATTGTCTGTACACATGAAGATATGGACTGTTTAAGACATTGAATTTCCATGCTCATGTATTTATTCTTTTAAATCTTCCATTCCTTTCAAGAAATCTGTTGTGGTGGAATGCAGAGGTTACTTGGGGTCACATGCCAGTGCAGTGCACATGTGCAAGATCTTAGCTGTTCATCAGGTGGTCCGTGATGTGTATATACCAGGCTAAAAAATGTTAGGCTGGCCCACTCGTCATGCATTTCTCTGTTTTCTATCATAAGTATCTCTGTGATGGAAGCATAGGAGTGACTTGTGGATGTGAGCCTATTATAAGTGGGAAATTTCAACATGATTGGTGCACAGGTGCCCATGGAGTACGTTTGAGATCCCAAATGATTGTGGACCCATCACAAATGGCCTGAAAATCAGGCTGCTTCAGTAATCAGGTCTGTTTTTAGTGTTGAACATGGATGGTGTGCCATTTTTCTAGCGGCATTTCTCACACAGGCGCATGCCCATTTGATGAGCAACCGGCCTGAATTTTGGGTTAGCCTGCTAGCCGAGCTGGGCCAAGCTCAATTCGGCTCATGTACGGCTCTAATTCTACCCTTGCAAATGGGATGTGTGCAGCCTTTAATGGCATTTTTGTCATTTCAATATTAAAATATATTCTTTGAGTCTAGTCGAGTTGAGTTGAAATGCGCCATGGTTGAACTCAGCTCGAACTCAACTCGAGTTTTAGAAAATAAGCTCGACTTGCCCAGAGTCAACCTTTCAAGCTGAGTCAATCCGAGCTGACTCGTGTTGAGTTGATCGAGCTTTTCGAGCTAGCTCGACTCATGAACTGCCCTAGTTAGAGATCCAGGCCATTCGTCAGGTTGGGGATAGTGAACATATACTAAAAAGCATGGTAGTACAATGATCAAGTGTGGCACACGTGCATTGTCCCATGCATGCAGTGTATCATACTTGAAGAATGGCTTGGATCGAAGCGCGTGCTCTGTGGGGCCCACCATGATGTATGTGTTTTAAGTATTCCGTCCATCCATATTCCAGATCATTTTAGGGAATGGGCCCAAAAATGAGGCAGATCCAAATCCATGTGGACCACACAATAGGAAACAGTGGTGATTGAATGCCCACCATTAAAAACTTCTTGGGGGCTACAAAAGTTTTTATTAACATGTATTTTCCCTTCCTCCAGGTCTGTGTGAACTGATCAACAGGTTGGATTGGAAAAAATATGGGCTATAGGAAGTCTTTAATGGTTGACATTCAATCACCACTGTTTTCCTGTGGTGTGGTCTGCCCGAGATTTGGATCTGACTCAATTTTGGGTTCATGTTCTAAAATTATCTAGAAAAAAAGATGAACCGCATGGATAAAACACATACACGTGCATTTCTCACAAACACCATTGTTAGCCCCATGTGTTTACCCCATCGGATCAACACAATAGTAGTAATGGGTGAATTTGTCTCAAAATTAAAAAAAACAAGTGTGCTTACTGCAGGTAGTGCAACTGGAAAACGAATACACCGCATATCGAAAAGTGGACAGAGCACTGTTTTGTAGATGATTCTACTTTCTGAAAAGATAGGGGGAAAATAACAACGATTTTCATTTTTGCTTTGTTATAATGCTATGGCGTTCTGACAAGAACGTACGTGGTATATTAGTTTTCTTGTTTGGGATTTCCATTATTTGTCTGATCACAACCGCAACATAAGGCTCCTGTAAACTCTAGAAATCTTGACAGTGATAGGATACAAAAACATGGGATGATAGTGTTGACGTAAAAATCTGGCTAGCATTCTTTGGACCTTCGCGTGGCTGAACGAGAGACGGACAAAGGATACCCTTGCTAGTGCAAGAGACCTTCAATGCGTAAGTCAGATAAGGAATCTGGGTCTGGTTGAGTAAAGAGTTTTGGATTAGAAATGGTATGTACTTTTCATCATTAGAGATGCTCCTATTTATAGTTGAGGAGAGGCGGTGATGTGGAGGAGATCTCCTTATTTAGTAGGGACGTACTGTAGAGGGATTCGAATCCCGAGTACGTCGTAGATATTCTCCAAGATCTCGGAGAGATCCGTGTTGCGGTAGTCTCCTGAGATCTTCGGTTAGGATGTCAGGTAAGTCCAGTTGGAGTAAGGTTGAAACCTTTGAGGACGATGTTGTGCCGACCTGGTTGCTTTGCGAAGGGCGGGCGATGCTTAGTCGACCTTAGGCTCCCCGACTCACCCTTGATGGTGGTTGTGGAGCCAAGTTCGAGCTGGTTCTTCAGTCGGAAGTGATCTTAAACCGAGTCAACTGTTTGATTGGACTTGCTTAACTCCTCCGACCTGACCTTTTATTGGTTAACCCATTTTTCCTATAACTGGTGGTAAGCATCACCTCATTCTTTTAAAAAAAATAAATAAATAATAGAGAAGTAGATAAAGAAGAGAGATTGAGAGGGAAAATGAGTTTTCATTGCAAACATTTAACTAATATATTTTCTTACAAGAACATAAAGAAAATAAAATTAAAAACCACACAAAACCTAGAGTTTTCATTCCCCACCTCACTCCCTCTCTCTCTACTCTACTCGCCTTTTTCTTTTGAGCTACAGCATGGTGGTGTTCTCGGACCAAGCGATGGTCTCGGACTAGGCGGCGGACGGAATGGCGCACGGGGTGTTTGTGCTTGGGCGGCTGGTCGCCCAAGCAGTAGGAGCATCATCAGGACAAATTTCATCAAAGCAAGCAGGGTCGATGCTTTAGTCATTTTTCTTGAGATAGATGAGTGACCAAGTTACAATGTAAGCGCTTGTCATTTATAGACGTAGGCGTATGATCTTAACCGTCCACGTCAAGATAGACGCCTTGTCACTGATCCTTGCATTTAATATTAACGGTCAGGATCTTTTACACAGAAAGGATGTATTGGAACACCCTATCGGTCTAATTTTTGGCTGATAACCCCCATGGAAGTGTCCCGCACTTAATGGACAGTCCAGATGGATGATTGGACACTGAAAATCGTGGTGGTTTCCTTGACAGCTTTTAGCAGTCGGAAAAGTCGTCGGTGACAAAACCATATATTACCCTTACCTTAGGGTCCACCTTGATGATTTGATGTATATTCATGCTGTCCATTATTTTTCCGGCCTATTTTAGAATATGGTCTTAAAAATTAGGTAGATTCAAACCTTAGGTGAACCACACCATAGGAAACCATCAGGATTGAACGCTTACAGTTAAAATCTTCACAAGGCCAACGGTTTTTTTTTTTTGTTATCTTGTTAGTACACTCCACTGTCAGTTCACAGTTAGCCACCCCCACTAGGGAATCATTACCAAGACCTCATTGTTGAAACGAGGTATCCTTCACTCAATCTTCATAAGGCCCACAGTAACGCAGACAGTAATATTTATTTGCCATCCAACCTGTTGATAAGGTCCACCAGACTGTAATGCCAACAATAATATTAATTTTCCATCCATACCCTGCGTAGATTTCTTTTAGGCCCAAATGGTTTTTAATGGTTATTCACCATTGTTTTCAGTGGTGGGTTCACTTGAGATTTGGATTTTCTTAAGTTATGCCGGCAGGTCCTATAATGAGCTGAAAAATGAATGGACGGCATGGATATAAGAAAAAATGATCATGGTATGCCCCCGACACAGTAAGAGTAACACCCGCTAAAACGTTAGTTGGTTAACACATGCCCATTGCCATCGTATTCCCATAAGCAGATTGTGTCATCACCCGCATCCACGCTAATCCATCCGGGCATGGCTCTGCATGGCCCATCATGATGTTTGGCTTTCATCCATGCCGTCCACCCATTGTTTTAGATCATTTTAGGATATGAAACCAAAAATGAGGTTAGATCCAAGGCTCATGTGGACCAAAGTGTGGAGATTGAAGGGTCACAGTTAAAAAATTCTTAGGAGCCACGGAAGTTTGGATCAAGCTGATATTTATGATTTCCCTTCATCCAGGTCTATGTTACCTTTTTAACAGGTTGGATGATAAATAAAAAGCACAGCGGGCCCTAAGAAGGTTTCAATGGTAAGCCTCTTTGTCACCTCTACTTCTTATGTTATGGTACAATTGAGCCTTTTATCTACCTCATTTTTGGGTTTATACCTTAAAATGATATTACAGAATGGATGGACGGCGTGGATGAAAGCCAGACATCATGGTGGGTCTCGCAGAACGCTGCCTGGCGGGGGCAGGACGCAATTGGCTTCCATTTTTTCCGTATAGAGAGAGAGAGGGAAACGAAAACCCTCTTCTCTCTTTCCGATTGATTTTTGGTTATTTTCCTTATTAGATCGGATCTATTTCTTCTTCTCTTATATCGATCAAGTTACAACATGTGCATTTGATTTAGGCCTTTTGCATTTGAGGGTTTTCAAATCCAATTTTTTTTCGGGTCGGGTCCGGATAAACCTCTGTCCGGACCATCTTGACCCGGATACCCGAACCGATGGGACTCGAACTGCACCAAACAGACCCGAACCGATAGGCGAGTGGGTAGTGTAAAGTATATTTTTTATTTTTTACCCTAATTTTCCTAAAAATGGATGGACGATGTGGATAAAACATATAGATTGCATAAATTATGTTGATCAAGTCATGAGGACCCAGATGAAGGGAAAAAATAAATATCAGCTTGATCGAAAAGTTTTATGGCTTACATAACGTTTTTAATGGTCAAAATTCATTCAACACTGTTTTTTATAATGTGGTCCACTTGAGATTTCAATATACTGAGTTTTTTTTTCTAATGACTTAAAAAGATCTATAAAAATAGATGGAGGGCATGGATGAAACACATACATCATGGTGGGGCCCATAGAGCACGGATGTCCGGTGTCCAGGGGAGTAGCCAGTCCGTTTCCAGCTGTAATACGTCTGGCCGCCTCGAGCTGCAGGCGCTCCTCGAGCTCCGTGCTGTACGGACAGTTCAAAGGAGATCAAAGTTATGGGCCCCACAGTGATGTATTTATCATATCTGCACCGTTCATATACTTTTAGAGATAATTATAGAGTTTTATGCAAAAAAATAAATAATATCCAAAGATCACGTGGCCCACACCACAAATAGTAGCAGAGAATGATTTTCACTGTTAAACTATTCGTGTGGTCCACTCGATAGTTAGATTTGTCTTATTTTTCATCTTAAGCCTTAAGACAAGCTTGGAAAATGGATGAACGGTTTTGATATAACACATACCCTATGATTAGATCTACAGACCTTACTCACTTGGATTAAAAAATCACCCTGTTCAGCTCTGCTTGCGTGAAAGGCAAGTAGTTTGATTTTCGTGCACTGCACGTCAAAGATTCAATAAAAACGCTGTATACGTTAGATTGGAAGTTCTTTCATACCCATGTGGGGCCCACCTTGATGTGTATGTTTTATCTAAGCCATTCATCAATTTTTACATATTATTTTAATCATTGAGTACAAAAAGTAAGTATATTAAAGGTTAAAGTAGATCATACCACATGAAACAATTTAATTAAATTTATATATCCGAATTCTACCTAACCCGATCTGACTTGGTTTTCCTAACCGAGTCGGACACTGTTCGAGTCACGAAAACCATGCATCGGATCTGTCCGAATCATGTGACCCAGATCCGGGCACGGATCGGATCGAAAACCCTCTTCTCTCTTTCCGATTGATTTTTGGTTATTTTCCTTATTAGATCGGATCTATTTCTTCTTCTCTTATATCGATCAAGTTACAACATGTGCATTTGATTTAGGCCTTTTGCATTTGAGGGTTTTAGTAATTTGATTTGAGGATTTTGAGTGTGAAAGTTCTTCTACTGTGACAATTCCATGGCATTTGAAGTAGCATTGGATGACAGTGCATTGCTTGAAACTATTGATTATTGATGAATATTGATCCTGTTTAATTGCTTGATTAATTCATTCTCTTAATGTTTTTCCAAATCATTTGTGTTATGGATAAAAAGCGATCGACTGGGGTGACTTGTGTGAGATGAACTACAATGCCCTTAGAGGAAGAGTTCAGCTCCGACCGCTAGACCCAAGCCCTAATACTTCGATTATCGGTGAAGAAATCTGAGCTCCTACCAAGCTCGGACTAGCCGATGAACTAATACATTGGTTGGTTGGTACGCATTGAGGCTGATCTCAATTATGATCCAACATCTATCTTAGGACGGCCTCAGACTTTCAACCTTAAGGTTGGTATTGTCTAGTCGACTTCGACTATCTAGTGTAATCCCCTTTGGGCTCCGACCTGTTGGTCTTATCGCTAAGGTTGTCCCAAGATCCATGCCGAGGATCTCGGAGGACAGCTACTTGTCAAGTAAGGGAGCCTTCCATCTAAGGAGGGTGTCCCATGACTATAAATAGAGGTCCACTCTATAGAGAAAGGTACGCTCTTAAACCCTAACACACATATAGACCCATATTCCCTATCTAACTTAGCCATTGGAGGGTCCTTTGTCTTAGCCAGGGTCTCCATTGGAGTTCTACTTGTGCAATCCTTAAAGGCATGGCCAGGACAATCATATTTCAACATCAACAGTTGGTGCTGTTTGTGGGAAACGATAGCAAAGCCGTTCTCATCACCAGTTCACTTACAATGGAAAAAGGAAAGAAGAAGGTCTTGGCCGCTACTGCAGTACCTGCATAGGCTTCAGTCGACATTCGAAATGCACCATCTCAACATTAGGCAGGATCTGCCCCCATAGCACCTACTCCGAAGTCCCGTAGCCAGAGTGGTCAACTCATCTCTCTGGAGAACTAGGTCTAGTCCTTAAATGGCAACATGAACCGATTAATGCAAATTCTGGAAAGGGAAGATCTTCCTCCTGGCCATGGGGCAAAGGTCAGCGCTACTACCGTGCAGTCCCGGCCACTTCGAGTTCCCCAGAACCCTTGTGGATCTAGGACACAAATAGGGCACAACCAAGCGTTAGCCAGGACCGCGAAGACTATCAGGCTCGACGACTCTGATATACGCCATATGTTGAAAAATTAGAGATGAGGGAAGGCCCACGAGATACTCTCCAAGACAGGAGAGAATGAGATCCCCTGGGAGGCTAAGCTCAAGGAAATTGTTCACAACCCCAAGTGTAGGATTACGATGTAGTAATAACTTATGAGAATGAAGTCGAATCCACATGGACTAAACTTGTATGTATTCTGAAAAGAACTAGAACTAGACGAGGATCTAAAACTGAATTTTGGAATAAAAGAAAGTAATTATGAATAATGTTTAAACTATCAATTAAATGTGAGAACTAGGGTGCCAAAGATCCACTTGTAGCTATTAAGATGCTGCCTTGCTATATTCAATAAACACAAATCAAATTGGAGTCTTATCATATCCAATTGGAAGATAAAGCAATTTAAATCAAATTTGAACTTTTCATTGACCTAATTCTCAATAGAGGAGAATTGTGAAGATTGGAAGGGATTCCATCACCCTACCATGCCCAGGAGATGATGGTGAACAAAATTATTTATCAATCTCACAATTTTAAAATGGAAAAGAAGATACTCAAACTGTCACAATATTTATTATAATTTAAGTCACAATAAATCATAAAAAATTGAAAATATTTCTTAAATTCAAACTATAAGTCAATGAAATTTAACATAAACAAGAATCAGAGTAAAATAAACATCCAAACACGTTCCAAGCTTCACCTCTTAGCCCTAGCTAAGAGATTTAGCAACCAAAGACATGATTGAACTAAAAACTCTTAAACAAAGCATAAAAACTAACTAGAAGAAGAAGATTGAGGAAAAATGAATGACTCCTTGAAGTTCTCCAACACTTTGCTCCACTCTTCCAACCCTAATTCGTGCTTAGAAATAATTAAGAGACCCATATTTATAGTATTTACTTGGACCGACTTTGAAACCGTTTCAAATTTATGAAAAAAGTTACGACCGAAATTGGGTTCGGTCGGACCGAAATAAAGTTAAAAATTACACTTTCTTGCTGAACATATTTGCGCGATTTCGGTTGGACTGAATTAAGGCTAAAAATTCTATTTCTCGCTGGACTGTTTTGTCCGATTTCGGTTGGATCGAAATTACACTTCGGTCAAACCAAAAGTCTGTTTCAAGAAAATTCTACTTTAGACTCAGAATTCTAGAATATATTTTTTCTGGACATTTTTCAGTAATTTTCTTTTTCCAGGACAATTTTCAGGATTCCTTTTCTTCACTTCAAATCTTCGATTCTCTTCATCCCTCACTTGGTTTCCTTCAATCTTTGGTATGTGAATTCTTCATTAATGACTTTCAAATATCTAAATATTCATTTAGTAATCTTTTGAGTATAAATCTTTCTTTTGGCATCACTTTTACCTTAAACTCTTGAAATCACCTCATAAATGAAATATGCATAATTAGATTGATTAAGTACTATCATGTTTATAAAACCAAGGTATAAATAGGGGGAAAGATGTAATATTTCACACTCAACTGAAATACAAGGTCAAATCGGTGACATCCGCTAGGCCTACTGCGTAGAAGTCTTGACCTCCATCAAAGCCATGCTGGAAGAGACCAAGCCTCCGTTCACTGATGATATCATGGGAGCCAACTCTCGCCTAGATTCTGGAATTCATAGATCACCTCCTACTCTGGGACTGGCAATCCTGCCGGGTACTTCGAATCATTTAGGGTTTGAATGGAGCTCTATTTTGCTTCGAGCTCGGTTATGTGCCGATTTTTCTCCCTAACCTTGTTAGGAGCAGTGCGAAGGTGGTATCGACAACTGAAACCGAAGTCTATAAGCTCGTCCGTAATTCTCAGTAAAACCTTCATCATGCAGTTTATTGGTGGGAAGGACATGCGAAAACGAACGACTCATCTCCTCACTATTACCCAAAGGGAGAACGAACTGTTGAAAGACTACATTGCACAGTTCAACCCGGAAGCGATGCAAGTAAAAGGTTACTTAGACTAGATAGCTCTGGCCGCAATGATAGCCGGTTTTTGAGAAGGAAGGGTTTTCTTCTCGATCGACAAAAACCGTTCAACGACCTTAGCCGACCTCCTCAACCGGGCCCAGAACTACTCTAACGCTGAGGAGCTTTTCAGCTCGCAAAAGGCTGCCCAGAGTGCCTGGAGTTCGGCTAAGGATAAGAAACGTAAAGAGGTGCAGCTGCAGGCTGTCAACAACAAGAGAAGAAGGGATGAGGACTCGAGCAAGAGCCAATGCCTGAACTAAAGCAAGTCTTACACTCCTTTAAACGCCACCACGGAGCAGGTCCTTATGGAAGTTCGTGGCAAAAGGATCCTGAGGTGGCCGAACAGGATGAAGACCGATGCTGAGAAGTGAGATAAGAGGAAGTATTGTTACTTCCATTGCGACTATGGCCATGCCACCAGCGATTGCTTCGACCTCAAGAAAGAAATTGAAGCTCTAATCCATAATGGACATTTGTGGGAATACGTCCATAGGAGGAGGGAAGAGCGACCAGATCAAAGGGCTGAGCAGAAAAGTCATCGGAACGATAATGAACCGACAGGGGAGATCCACACCATATTTGGTAGACTCGCAAGTGGAGGGGATTCTAACAGAGCACATCAAGCTCATGCTAGGAGCATAAGAGGCAACAACTCAGAACATCATATTAACATGGTGGCACCCACAAAGCACCATCTAATAACCACTTAAATGAGGTAGTACTTAACAAATATATCTTATAGTGAAGCTTTCAAAATGAAAAAAAAAAAAAAAAAAAACAATTGGATATTACTTCATGGTGGGCCTTCTCCCCCATTGTTTCCATTGTTGTGGCCCATCTAACTTCAATTCTTTATGGTTTTACCAAATACGCATTCTTTTCAAATTCATGAATTTGGAGGATTCTTGTATTTGCATTGGATCGAGATTAGCAAATTTAAAAGTCTATTATTTGGGATCAAACTGCACATACATAGATTTTGAGTGCATTAATTTGTGTATGATAGAGAGTTTAACATCACACACACACACACACACACACACACATATATATAATATTACACTCACAGCTGAGATTCAATAGCATTGAGAATGACTCTTGAAAAATAATAACTTGAGGAGAGACTCCAGCATGCTCACGGGGATTGCACGATGCCGGTAACTAGGTAGCTATTGGACAGTGCTTTGTGCATCGATCATGATGTATGTGTTTTATCCATGCTGTTCATCTAATTTTTCATATCATTTTCGAACATGAACCCAAAAACAAGGTAGATCTAAATCTCAAATGGACTACATCACAGGAAAACAATGGTGATTGAACACCCATAGTTAAAAACTTCATAAGGCCCACTATAATGTTCATTTGCCATCCAACCTGTTTGTTAGGTCACACAGACTTGGATGATAAGAAAATAAAAATACCCAATTTATCCAAAACTTGTGGAGCTCAAGAAGTTTTTAATGGTGGGCATTGAATCACCGATTTTTCCTGTGGTGTGGTCCATTTGAGATTTAGTTCTACACCTCATTTTTAGCTCATCCTTTAAAATAATCATTCAAAATGGATGGACAGTGTGGATTAAACACATACATTATGGTGGGGCCCATAGTATTCTTTGCGGTAGCCACCTGGTGACTAGCAGCATCACGAGGCAATCCGTGTCCCTTGGATGCATGGGTACCACCCGGATGTGGATTTCTAGCGAAAGCCTTTCCTAGGAAGTCCCTGCGCTAGGATGCTACATGGGGCCACCATGATGTTTATGAAATATCTACCTGTTCATCCATTTTTCATGTCATTTTAGGAGATGATACCAAAAATTAGGTGGATCCAAAATTAAAGGCTTACATTACTGGGCTCCACCTTGATGTTTACATGCCATCCAAACTGTTCTTGAGTTCATTGCCAGTGGGATGAAGTGAAAACGCAAAACCATTAGCCTTTTCCTAAACTTTTGTAGCCATACAAATGTTTAAATAGTGGTCATGGAATCTCCATTGTTTCTTCTCCTGCGACCCACTTGAGGTTTGGATCCACCTAATTTTTGTTCTAATGTCCTAAAATGATTTGAAATAACGGATGTATGGTGTAGATTTCTCATAAACATCGTGGCCCCACGTAGCATCCCAACACAGGAAGTTCCTGCGAAAGGCTTTCTTAGGGAATCCGCGTCCGGTACCACCCCCATCAGGATGGGCGGATTGGTTGGTGTACCACACACCACCAATCCAGCTGGTGTGGGTACGCCGAGTTGCATGAACGGTTCAAGGAGATCAAAGTTACATTTCCCCACAATGATGTATTTATCATATCTCACCGTTCATCACCCATTTGGTGGGATCATTTTAGATCCTTCTCCCAAAAATGAGTAATTTCCAAGGCTCAAGTGGACCACACTACAAATAGCAGTGGGGCCAATGATTCTCACCGTTAAAACATTCGTAGGGCCCATTATAGTGTTTACTTTCCATCCAATCTTTTCATCAGGTCACACAGACATGGATGAAGAGAAAATATATATATATATATATATATATCATTTTAATCCAAAATTTCTGTTAACCCCCAAAAGGTTTTCAATGGCAGGCGTTCAATCCCCCACTGCCTTTTACAATGTGGTCCACTTAATTTTCGGATATGTCTTATTTTCAGTTCAAGCCCCATGACGAGTTTACCAAGTGGATGGATGGTTTGGATATAATTCATACCTCATGATGGGACCCACAGAACTGGGTAACGTCAACACACTAGCCACATCGTTGGTGTGTGGAACACAAGCCAATCTGCTTCCCATGAGGACTGTAAGCGTATTGAGCAGCTAAGTATGCTTACGGTACTGAGTAAACTCTGTGGGGCTCACCATGATTTACCTATTTTATCCACTCCGCCATCCATTTTACTAAATAACATTACACAAACATGGATGAATGGAAAACACAAATATTAGCTTGTGCCAAAATTTCTATGGCCCAAAGAAATTTTCAGAGGTGGACATTCAATTCACACTTTTTCCTGTGGTGTGCTCCACTTAAGCTTGGATATGCTTCAATTTTGGGGTCAACCTATAAAATGAGTTGGAAAAATGGATGGATGGCGTGGATAAACCACATACATTCATTTCGGGCCAAAGACACATGTGTGGAGACTTTTTAAATCGAGAGTCTCAGAGGAAGACTCGCTTTTCCTTAAGTTCTCAGTTGTGGGCTGCATTTGGACCATCCAAAGGATCCAAAGACAATGCAACTCGGTGCGCTCGGAATTGTAGGTAAGGGACCATGGTTATAAAGGGAGAAGGTGATGGGCACTCTCTTTGTCCTACAAGCGTAAGGTTTCTACTTCATAGGATATGACAAAATATCAGGGATTGAATCAGTTCTTCTGAACAAATGATGCCAATGTGTGTGGAATGTAGTGTGGTGATGCAATGCTACTGTAAGCAATGGATTGGCTTAGACAAGTCTACCCGGACTCACTTACTTGGAAAGAGGTCGAAACTTAGTCGATGTAAAGTTTTGATAAGCAAGATTTGGTATATTGGTGAGCCACAGAGCATACACTTGGGCCGACTAGATGAGCAGGTGGGTTGAGAGTAGAGATAATGATCCACAGTGCGAATGCAAGTATGGATAAAGTTGATTACAGTTGGGCGAGTGGGTGAATGCGTTTGTTGCAAGGATTGACTTGGGCAGACTAGATCAGCTTTTTGATGGCTCAAGTGGTGAAGGTTAGGGGTTTGACTAAGTTGACCTAATGTTAGAAGGGCTTCCTCTCTTGTAGTCTTATTGTCTTTCATGGATGGATGAGGTAGATTTCACTCTTCTTCTCTCACTCTTCTCTCCCTTAAGCTTTCTTAGTGAATGGTGAATGATAAGAGATGGTTAAACATAAAATGGGAAGGGATATTTATAGGGTTTTGGAGTAACTTTATAGTTATTTCTATAAAGTTTAGGGGTAAAATAGCTCTAAGGGTTGGAATTGGTTACTAAAATGTGAGCACCATGAGACATAATGTGGATGGATGGATGGGACAGTGGCAAATAGTATAATTTAGGCAAAAGTGAGGGCATAGGAGTTTTTCGAGCTTCGGGGAGATGCTCAACGCATGCTTGCTTTGTCAAAAGCCGAGTTGAGTTCGAGTTAAGCTCGAGCATGTTGGGTGATAGAGTAACGGATTCTGTTCTTGATCCTCCTCCATTGATGAAAAATTCAAAAAACTTAAGAGAATCAAAGCAAAACCCAATGAAAAAAAATCAAACAAAGCTTTGAATCAGATGAGAAAACCTGTAAGAACCGATCTGTTCTTGATCTTCTTCCGCTAGCAGAAATCCAAGTGCTAAAAAAGAAATAGAGCATAACACAGATTAGAAATCCAAGTAAAGAGCTCTAGCCAATCAGATCATTGGATTTCCTTAAAGCTTTAACAAATCTGAGAAGAACTCATCTCAGATTTCTTGGATTTCTAGCCCAAGAAGTATATCTTAAGATATTGAAATCATACTATTGTGGAGCTGAAATGAAAACTGGTGGTGGTGGTCGGGGCGGGCGTGTGGTTGGCAGTGGGAGAGAAAGAGAAGAAAGGGAAAGGGAAGGGGGTGCGTGCAGTCGGATAGAGACTCTAAGGTTTGTTTTTTATTTTTTTATTTTTAAGTTTAAACTTAAAACTTTTATATATATATATATATATATATATATATATATATATATATATATATATATATATATATATATATATATATATATATATATATATAAAATTTATTAATCGAGCCAAGTTGAGTCGAGTCGAGTTAAAATGCCCCTGGTCGAATAGTTATTTCTATAAAGTTTAGGGGTAAAATAGCTCTAAGGGTTGGAATTGGTTACTAAAATGTGAGCACCATGAGACATAATGTGGATGGATGGATGGGACAGTGGCAAATAGTATAATTTAGGCAAAAGTGAGGGCATAGGAGTTTTTCGAGCTTCGGGGAGATGCTCAACGCATGCTTGCTTTGTCATACCCCATCTAATCCCATAATCAAATATTGTAGGATTCTACGAGGTGGGTGGCGCATCATGCCACATGGTGGGTCCTATTTTCTATGAGAACCCCCTATTGGGTGATAATTTTCTCTTATCTACTCAAATTTGTCTTATCATAGTCCTAAAGATTAATGGCTTAGGCTTGGGCTTGAAATGAGCTTACACTTGGGCTTGAACTTTGGATGCATTTTGGTTGGGTTTTAGGGTTTATAGCATGCTCTTATCAACTTGTGAAACCAAGATACAGTGTTTAAACCTTTCAAACCCAATTATCAAGCATGCCCTATCAAGACTAAAGAATGCCGGAAATATAAGGTTGATGCAAGGCTCGATGGTTCAGACCACTTGAATTTTGGATGTTTAATGGTATTTTTTACACCGTTTCCATTGTGTAGTCCATCACAGTTTTAAATCAGCTTGTTTTTTTGTGATAATTGTATCTCTACGGTCAGTATAAACACGTGCATCAATATGAGCCCACAAACATGGTGTATATTTAGGTCCTCATGTTTCGGTGCTTTAACAAAGCATGACATTTGATACACAAGCATTAAAAAATTGTACACGTGGAATATCTCAAATCAAACCAACTAATTTGTGGAACCCACCTTTGCTGAGTAACAGTCCAAAATCAGATTCACTAAAGAATCCTAACATCTGATTCATAGATATTAGTTCATTTAATTAGGACCGTCAAACCATGGTGATAATTCATCCTTCTCATCGATGGCACATCTAAACCGTCTAAATAGTGGGACACATGATGGATAATATAGATTACTTTACACTTTTCAAACCCAATTATCAGGCATGCCCTATCATGACTAAGGAATGCCAGAAATATAAGGCTGATGCAAGGCTCGGTGGTTTAGATCACTTGAATTTTGGATGTTTATTGGGAGTTTTTACACCGTTTCCATTGTGTGGTCCATCGCAGTTTTAGATCAGCTTGTTTTCTGTGATAATTGTATATCTACGGTCGGCATAAACACATGCATCAATATGAGCCCACAAACATGGTGTATATTTAGGCCCTCACGTTTCATTACTTTAACACAGCATGGCATTTGATACACCAGCATTCAAAAATTGTACACGGGGAATATCTCAAATCAAACCAGCTAATTTGTGGAACCCACCTTTGCTGAGTAACAATCCAAAATCAGATTTACTGAAGAATCCTAACATCTGATTCATAGATACTAGTTCGTTTAATTAGGACCATCAAACCATGGTGATGATTCATCCTTCTCATCGATGACACATCCAAACCATCTAAATAGTGGGACTCGTGGTGGATAATATAGATTACTTTATACCTTTCAAACCCAATTATCAGGCATGCCCTATCAAGACTAAGGAATGCTGGAAATATAAGGCTGATGCAAGGCTCGGTGGTTCAAACGACTTGAATTTTGGATGTTTGATGAGAGTTTTTACACCGTTCCTGTTGCATGGTCCACGGCAATTTTAGATTAACTTATTTTTTGTGATAATTGTATATCTAAGGTCGGCATAAACACGTGCATCAATATGAGCCCACAAACATGGTGTATATTTAGGTCCTCATGTTTCATTACTTAAACACAGCATGACATTTGATACACAGGCATTAAAAAATTGTACACGTGGAATATCTCAAATCAAATCAACTAATCTGTGGAACCCACCTTTGCTGAGTAACAGTCCAAAATCAGATTTACTGAAAAATCCTAACATCTGATTCATAGATACTAGTTAGTTTAATTAGGACCATCAAACCTTGGTAATGATTTATCCTTCTCATCGATGGCACATCCAAACCGTCTAAATAGTGGGACACAGTGGTGGATAATATAGATTACACCTTACAAACCTAATTATCAGGCATGCCTTATCAAGACTAAGAAATGCCGGAAATATAAGGCTGATGCAAGGCTCGGTGGTTCAGACCACTTGAATTTTGGATGTTTAACGGGAGTTTTTGCACCATTTCCATTGTGTGGTCCATTGCAGTTCTAGATAGCTTGTTTTTTGTGATAATTGTATATCTATAGTGGTATAAACACGTGCATCAATATGAGCCCACAAACATAGCGAAATATTTAGGCCCTCATGTTTCGGTGCTTTAACACAGCATGACATTTGATACAAAGGCATTCAAAAATTGTGGACGTAGATTGTCCCAAATCAAACCAACTAATATGTGGAAACCACCTTTGCTGATTACCAGTCCAAAATCAGATTCACTGAAGAATCCTAAAATCTGATTCATAGATATTAGTTTGTTTAATCAGGACCGTCAAACCATGTTGATGATTCATCCTTCTCATCAATGGCACATCCAAACTGTCTAAATAGTGGGACAAGTGGTGGATGATATAGGTTACAGTTATAAAAAATAATAGCCATCTGATTTGGATGGAATAAAGTACAGTGGCTCATATTCCACCGATTTTGCCTGGTTTGGGCAGTGATCGATACGGCAACAGTTTTTAAAACCTGGGTCAGACCATACTCACGGGCCTTACTGGTGCGGACAGGAACATCACGACACACTTCATGAAAGCGGATTGGGTGGTGACTCAGCTAGGTGGTGTTGAGTGCTGTGGGCCCACCATGATGTATGTCTTTTATCCACACCATCCATCCTTTTTTCATCATTTAGGGCATGAACCCAAAAATAAGCAGATCAAAAGCTCAAGTAAACCACACTACATGAAACAGTGGAGATTGAACACCCACCATTAAAAACTTCTTGAGGGCCACAATTTTGAATCGAGTTGATATTTGTGCATTCCCTTCATCCATTATGTGATCTTATCAATGGGTTCGATGAAAAAAAAACAAAAAAAAAAAACAAAAAAAAAACAAAAAAAAAACAAAAACCATTATGGGGGGCCTTGAGAATGTTTCAACAGTGGGTGTCATCCTCCCCACTGTTTCCCACAGTATGGTCCACTTGAGTGTCAGATCTACTTTCTGTTTGGACTCCTTCTGTAAAATGAGCAGACAAGACTGATGGACAGTGCGGATATAAAACATACACTACAAAAAAGAGGGTTTTTACCCACGAAACTTTTAGCGATGAAATTTTTTTCATCACTAAAATTGACTTTTAGCGATGAAAATTTTCATTGCTAAAGGGTGTTTTGAATTTTTGAAAAAAATAAAAAGTCGAGAAGTTTCCTTTTAGCATAGCTAAAGGTGGCTTTTAGTGACGAAAATATTCGTCGCTAAAGGGTGTTTTGAATTTTTGAAAAGATGAAAAAGTCGAGAAGCTTCCTTTTAGTGACGAAATTAATTTCGTAGCTAAAAACCACCTTTAGCAATGAAAATTTTCATCGCTAAAGGGTGTTTTGAATTTTTGAAAAAAAAAACAAAAAGTCGAGAAGTTTCCTTTTAGCGACGAAATTATTTTCGTAGCTAAAGGTGGCTTTTAGTGACGAAAATTTTCTTCGCTAAAGGGTGTTTTGAATTTTTGAAAAAATAAAAAAGTCGAGATATTTCCTTTTAGCGACGAAATTAATTTTGTACCCAAAAGCCACATTTAGCGACGAAAATTATCGTCGTTAAAGGGTGTTTTGAATTTTTGAAAAAAACAAAAAAGTCGAGAAGTTTCCTTTTAGCGACGAAATAAATTTCGTAGCTAAAAGACACCTTTAGCGACAAACATTTTCGTCGCTAAAGGGTGTTTTGAATTTTTGAAAAGATAAAAAAAGTCGAGAAGTTTCCTTTTAGCGACGAAATTAATTTCGTGGCTAAAAGCCACCTTTAGCGACGAAAATTTTCGTCGCTAAAAGGTGTTTTGAATTTTTCAAAAAAACAAATAAGTTAAGAAGTTTCCTTTTAGCGAAGAAATAAATTTCGTAGCTAAAAACCACCTTTAGCGATGAAATTTTTCGTCGCTAAAGGGTGTTTTGAATTTTTAATAAGATAAAAAAGTCGAGAAGTTTCCTTTCAGCGACGAAATTAATTTCGTAGCTAAAGGTGCTTTTAGTGACGAAAATATTCGTCTCTAAAGAGTGTTTTGAATTTTTGAAAAGACAAAAGTTGAGAATTTTAATTTTACCGACGAAATTAATTTCGTAGCTAAAAGCCACCTTTAGCGACGAAAATGTTCACTAAAGGGTGTTTTGAATTTTCACAAAAAAAATTTCGTGCTGTCTTGGAAATGTTTGTGGTAAGACTTTTACCGATGGAAATGTTCGTTGGGAAATGTTTTTCCTAAATCTTTTTCCCGACGGCTGAAAACTGTCGATAATAATGTAAAAATGTTTTAATTTTTGAAAATTTTTGTATATATATATAATTAAAATGTAATATTTAACTGATTTGTAATATCACATGAAAAAAAATATTGAGAAGTTTAGAAATTTTAACAATGTTTGAGAAAAATTTTGAGAACAAAATGATGCTTTCGAAGAAAAAAATCGGCAATTTGAAATTTTTGATAAAAAATTAAAATATGAGAAAATTTTTGAGATTTTGAAAAAAAAATTCAGAATTTGCATTTTAAATATTTTTTGAAATATTTGTTAATAAAAATGATATTTTGTTAAAAGAGAAAAAATATACATTTTGAAAAGAAAAATTGTTATTTTTAAAAGGAAATTGAAATTTATCTGTGAAAAATAAAATTACTAAATTATTATGCACATCTACTAATTGAACCTTTAATTGTTTTTGGACAATCTGATCAGTCTAGATTGAAGAGTAAATAACTTCAGATGTTTAAATCAAAATTCACTCAAATTGTTGATCAATTTTGTTTGCCCAATATCTTTCTCATATGTAGCATGATCGGGGTGAGTAACTAGTCAAATTGAGGGTAGTGATCAGTAAAATAGAGTGAATGGACCAGACATGTAAAATGGGTCAAATATTCTGGTCAAAATTGTGACCCAACTTATTGACCTCGTGAGAACCTAAGAATTGATGTTAGTAAGTTTTGTGGGCCTCATCATGATGTGTGTCAAACATCAACACCGTGGATTTGATGTGTCCCCTTTAGGTTATGAGATATCTCAAAAATCATTGGTAAATGAAACTCAAGTGGGCCATACCATCTAAAACTAATTGAAGACATCCTAAAAAAATATAAAAGCACTTGGTGGGGCCGACATGAGTTTTGGATGCGGTTGAAACTTGGTCTAACGCCTCAACCAAGTGGGACACACATAATGAGTGGGTTGGATATATGAATCGCATTTAGGCAGGCCCAATATATGATTATGAATGTTTTAAGGAAACCCCTCTCCATTATATTATGTGGTGTGGCCCACATTTAGGTTGATGTTTGTGTTTTCCTTTCATTCATATCTTTTTGATATTATGAACATGTTGGATGACAAATAAACATTACTGTGGGCCCAAGGAAGGTACATATCAACGGTGGAAATCATTATTCCACACTGTTTTGTGTAGCATGCTCCACTTGAGTTTGGGATTTACCGAAAATTTAGGATAAACCCACATCGTTCATCCATTTTTCGTGATCATTTTATAGAATTATCCAAAAAATGAATCATATCCAAAGATTATAAATGGACCACACCACAAATAAGGGGAACAGATCAACTCCTCCCCCTACACCATCTAATGGCTGGTGGTTGGTGCTGTATGGGCCCCACCATGATGTATGTGTTTAATCCATGCTGTCCATCTATTTTTAAAGATTAGCTTATGGCATGAGACAAAAAATAAAATTACTAAATTATTAGGCACATCCACTAATGGAACCTTTAATTGTTTTTAGACAATCTAATCAGTTCAGATTGAAGAGTAAATAACTTAGATGTTTAAATCAAATTTCATTGAAATTGTTGATCAATCTTGTTTGCCCAATATCTTTCTCATATGTAGAGAGAGAGAGAGAGGGGAATAGAGAGAGTGAGAGAGAAAGAGAGATCGGGCGATCGACAGTGAGGGAGTGGGAGACAGATGGGTAGAGGGATCGAGAGGATTGAGAGGGTTTTCATCCTTCTTGACCTTGGCCTTGTAGATGTATGACATCCTCATGCCGCAATACCAGGCCACCTCCTCCATTGTATTCACACCCTCGATCTGAACCAGAGATGTCAATGGGTACTTGTTCCTCTCACGTACAACCTAACATGCTCGCCCTTGTGCCCTTTCACCATTTTCGCTATAGAGGGTTTTACCAAGAGAGAAACAGGTGGAAAAAAAATCCTAGAAGACGCAGACCAAGAATTACCTGGTTGTGCTCGTTGAGGCTCTCTTCGTCGAGCTCCGAGTTGGAGAGGGAGAGGGAGAGAGGGAGACTGATCGAGATCGAGAGGGAGATCAAGAGGGAGAGAGAGAGAGAGAGAGAGAGAGAGAGAGAGAGAGGTTGAAATAGGCACTGGTTAGGGTCGGCGCCCTAACCAGTCCTCAAAACACTTGAGAGAGGGACGCGGATTAGCTACTGACAGGTTGAGTAGTCAGGCTCGTTACTGAAGTGACGATGCCACATGAAATTGTGTGGAATAATGATTTCCACCGTTGATACCTTCCTTAGGCCCATAGTAATGTTTATTTGTCATCCAACCTATTCATAATATCAAAAAGATATGGATGAAAAGAAAACACAAACATCAGCTTGATCCAAAACTTCTGTGGCCTCCAAGAAATTTTCAATGGTAGAGGTTCAATCACACTATTTCTTGTGGTGTGGTCCACTTGAGCTTTCGATATGCTTCCTTTTTGTTATCTAGACCTAAAATTATCTGTTAACATGGATGAACGGAGTGGATAAATTAAATAATGGTGGACCCCATAGAGTTTACTCAGTATGCTGAGGGTACTGAGTAACACACCTAACTGTATTAGAGAGGGGTTTCCTTAAAACATTCATAATCATATATTGGGCCCACCTAAATGTGATTCACATATCCAGCCCACGCATTATGTGTGTCCCACTTGGATGAGGGGCCTTACAAGGATTTAAATGATGGATATCCAATCACTATTGTTTTCATGTGGTGTGGTCCACCTGATATTTATATACCTCTCATTTTTGGGCCCCACCATGATGTATGTTTTATATCCACACCTTCCATCCATTTAGAGAGATCATTTTAGGGCAATATCCAAAGAACGAGTTAAATCCAAAGCTCCAGTGGACCCTAGCACAAAAAACAGTGGGACAGTGATGTGCCCACCATTAAAAACTTCTAAAGGCAATAAAAGTTTTATATCAAGATGATATTTGAATGGTGGACGTCCAACCGTCCAACATATTCTCCTTTTGTGGTCCACCTGAGACTTAATTAAGGCTTAATTTCGGGAATCTATCCTAAAATGATGTAGAGAAATGGATGGACGACATGGATGAAACATATCCATCATGGTGGGGCTCATAAAGCCCTCCCATTTCCAAAGCTATTTTTACCATTTTTTCTCCTTTAAAAAAACTGCGAGTTTTGTACAGAATATAAAATGGTGGTGACTTGTTTATGAAATTAGTGGAAATCATATAGAGTTATCCAGACCATTCAAATAATTCGTCTAGTTATAAATGTTTAATATTTATAATTTTATTATTAATACATCTTAACTATCCAGAAAATGGTCCTTCTTGCATGTACGGTTGTTATCAAGTTGTTTGTTATAAACAATGGTAAACTAACACTTGTTCAGATTTGAAACGTTTACGTGATTTAGAAGAGGAATGCCAAAATGTTGAGCGTCGTTTCCTATTTTCCCATTTTCATCGAGCGGGAGTTCAACCTTACATCGAGCGCGTCTTCAACCTTCAATTGGCAGTGGCCTCTTCCATCGAGCAGCGTCTTCAACCTTCCATTGAGCAAGTCATCTTCCATTGGCAGCGTCTTCAGCCTTCCATCGAGCAACGTAAGCTTCTCTTTTCCCATTCCCTCTCAATCCTGCTTTTGTATGTTGAAGATGAAGAAGAACTATTTTTCTTGTTGGGTTTGTTCTGTTTGCTTTCTTGTTATTTCTGTTGTTGGGTTTTTTTCTTCTTCTTAGTTCTCTCTTTATTTTTGGGATTTTTGAGATTATACAAGCTGATGCTGTTGGGTTTCGATGGGTGTTTGACTAATGCGGGATAATCTTTCCGAGCATCTTCTGCTATGGCAGTGCTTCTAATGGGTAGAAATGCAGAATGTCATTTTCTATATATGTTGGATTGTGATTTGTAGTTGTCTGTTTATTATGCTATTTTGTGAAATATGATTATCGGTTTCAGACTGGAAATTGGTAATTTTGTGTTGGATGGATTGGGACTTTTAACTGGCACGTCCTACTCGCAGCTGCACTCACGGGGCACCTGCCAATGTGTCACATGTGTACGGAATCTGAACTGTTCATCAGTGGGCCACAACGTGCAGATGCTCTGGTCTAAAAATAGCATGGGCCATTCTTCCTTCATTGGGTGTCCATGCGCGTGTGATGGCAATGGATTGTTAGAAATGATTGCTGATGACCCATTTCCAACTTATGGGTGTGGATGGTTCTTGGGGTGGGTCCTGCCTGATGAATGGATTGGATCTTACATAGGTGAGCCATGTTGTCATATGAGCCATCCAGAGCACCTGCAAGTCTAGATATATTCCTTTCTGTAGTACAGAAGAAATATGAGCAACCAGTATTGATGGTGTTTGAGGTCCCTTATGGATGACTCTGTTGATATCAGAATCAAGTTAATCAGGCTCATTTGAGTTCTTCTCAATATGCCTCTACTTCACTAATCTACCATCATCAATTTTGATTTTCTTGTTCTTGATTGTGCCTTGTAATCTTTTTTTTTTTTTTTTCAATTAGCTATGATGATTGTGTGTGGGCGTGCATTCTTTAATCAACTATGCTCTTGGTGTCATCTGATCCTCAACACCTTATCCTTTACATGCGCGTTTTTTAATGAGCAATGTCCTTGGTGTCGTGTATGTGTGCTTGCATGTGTGTGAGAGATGTGGCTTGTAAGCATTCTTGATGACTTGGACAAAGAAATGTTTATGAGTACTTAAAAGGAATGGTGAATTGTCATAGGATGCATCTTTTTGATGTTGTTAATCAATATAGAGCCATATTCTCCGTGATACATCTGGAAGTGAAGAGAACTATGATGGTGGCCTTCTTTTTAGTTAGGCTATGCATCAAATTACTTCTCACCTGAACACTTTGAAGACCATGCTCCCCAAGATTACTGAAGGTGGATCACTTTCAAATATCCTTGATCAGTGCATGGTGAGAAGTTCTCCTTGTTGTTTTTAGTCTACATGGTTTTTATGTTTTCATGCACCTTGAAGTACTCTTTATCAGTTCTCCTTGTTGTTTTTATGTTTCTAAACCTGGCATTGCCACTAAAGTGGGCCCCACACGACCAACATGATATTTCTTTCTTTCTTTACTTTACTTTTCTTTCTTTCTATCTTTTCTTTTATAATTACAAAGTAGTCAAGATAAGTTGAGGGGAAAAATCATCAAAAGACAAGATAATGTTTTCTAAGGTATATTGTCAACTCCAACATGCTTTGAAGAGGTGAACCTGTAGTGCGATTCTCCTTCCCCCTGAGAACCATGTGGTGGTGGTGGTGGAGTTGGTGTTAGAGATGGATTGTGAGAATACCATCTAGACCAAAACAGATAGTTGAAGAAATTCAGGAACCTGATTTTCCTAAACCTAAACCTTAACCTATTCTCAATTCCCTAAAACTTAACCTATAACCTAACCTAAACCTAAACCTATAACCTAAACCTAAAGCTAAAACCTAAATGTATTTTCAATTCCCTTAAACCTAAACCTACACATAATCCTAATTTCAACTCCTTAACCTAAACCTAAACTTGAAAACCCAAACCCAAACCCGAACCCGAACCCGAACCTAATTTCCTAAACCTAAAACTCAACCTATTCTCAATTCCCTAAACCTTAACCTATAAGCTAACCTAAACATAAACATATAACCTACACTTATAACCTAAACCTAAACCTATAACCTAAACCTGTAATCTTAACCTAAACGTAAAACCTAAACCTAAACCTAAAATCTAAATGTATTCTCAAATCCTTAAACCTAAACCTAAATCTAAACCTATAAACTAAACCTATAACCTACAACATTAACATAAACTTATAACCTAAACCTATAAACTACAACATTAACCTAAATCTATCCTCAAATCCCAAAACCTATAACCTAAACCTAAACCTTAACCTAAACCTATAACCTATAACCTAAACCTTAACCTATAACCTATAACCTATAACATATAACCTAAACTCAATTCCCTAAACCTTAACCTATAACCTAACCTAAACCTAAACCTATAACCTAAACTTTACATTTAATGTATGAGTTTGTGCCATTTCTGAAGGTCCATGGAAGAAAAAGAACCTGCCAAAATTGGGTATTGTCATTCAATGCATTGCACCTCAAAGAGTCAATGACCAATGCCTGACAAATGTTCTTTTGAAGATAAATGCCAAGGTGAACTGTCACTGAAATATCATGTCCCTTCCCTATGGACTTTCAGGTGTGATCTCTCTGTCTAGCTGACGACCTCATTTCCTTTCTTTTCAACAGCTTGGTGGAATGAATTCTTTACTTGTAGTTGAACGCTCACTTTCCATTCCCTCGATTTTTGGAGTTCCCACAATCATCCTGGGGATGGATGTATCATGGTTCCCCAGGCTAGTCTGACGTGCCGTCAATTGCGACGGTAAGATAAGATGCATGATTTTCCTTTTCAACCGTTAGTCATAAAGTGACAATACTTGTTTCAATTTTCTTCGATGGATGATGAATGTATTTGCGAATGTAAATGAAAATAAAGAACTTATAATATATATATATATATATATATATATATATATATGTTATCAATGTAGGATATCTTGTTTAGGGGGACATGAAATTCTTGATGCTTATGGTATGGTGCCCCAATATTGGTTGTATGTTACTAGTATGTAGTAGATAATACTAGGTTCAATAATAGATAATACTAGAGAATACCTAAACCCGATCCGAAACTGAACCTGATTCCCTAAACCTAAACTTAAACCTATAACTTAAACCTAAACCTAAACCTATAAACTAAACCTAAACCTATGACCTAAACTTATAACCTAAACATAAACCTATGACCTAAACCTAAACCTATAACCTAAACTTAAACCTTAACCTATAACCTAAACCTTAACCTATAACCTATAACCTATAACCTAAACTCAATTCCCTAAACCTTAACCTATAACGTAACCTAAACCTAAACCTAATACCTACACTTATAACCTAAACCTAAACCTAAACCTAAACCTGTAACCTTAACCTAAACGTAAAACCTAAACCTCAACCTCAAAAGTAAATGTATTCTCAAATCCTTAAACCTAAACCTAAACCTAAACCTATAACCTACAACATTAACATAAACTTATAACCTAAACCTATAACCTACAACATTAACCTAAATTTAAACCTATAACCTTAACCTAAACCAAAACCTATAACCTAAACCTTAACCTATAACCTATAACTTATAACCAAAACTTATAACCTATAAGCTAACCTTAACCTAAACCTAAAACCTAAACCTAAACCTAAAACCTAAATGTATTCTCAAATCCTTAAACCTAAACATACACCTAATCCTAATCTCAACTCCTTAACCTAAACGTAAACTTGAAAACCCAAACCTAAACCCGAACCCGAACCCGATTTCCTAAACCTAAACTTAAAACCTTAACCTAAACATATTCTCAATTTCCTAAACCTTAACCCAGACCTAATCCTAATCTCAACTCCCTAACCTAAACCTAAACCTAAACTTGAAAACCCAAACCTAAACCCGATCCCGAACCCGAACTCAATTTCCTAAACCTAAACTTATAACCTTCACCTAAACCTATTCTCAAATCACAAAACCTATAACCTAAACTTAAACCTAAACCTTAACCTATAACCTAAACCTAAAACCTAAACTCAATTCCCTAAACCTTAACCTATAATCTAACCTAAACCTAAACCTATAACCTACACTTATAACTTAAACCTAAACATATAACTTAAACCTATAACCTTAACATAAACATAAAACCTAAACCTAAACCTATTCTTATAACCTAAACCTATTCTCAAATCCCAAAACTTATAACCTAAACCTAAACCTAAACCTCTAACCGAATGCTATAACCTATAACCTAAACCTAAAACCTAAACATAAACCTACACTTATAACCTATAACCTAAACCTAAACCTAAAACCCAAACGTAAACCCGATCTCGAACCCGAACCCGATTTCCTAAACCTTAACGTATTCTCAAATCCCTAAACCTAAACCTACACCTAATCGTAATCTCAACTCCATAACCTAAACCTAAACCTAAACTTGAAAACCCAAACCTAAACCCGAACCCAAACCCGATTTCCTAAACCTAAACTTATAACCTTAATCTAAACCTATTCTCAATTCCCTAAACCTTAACCTACACTTAATCCTAATCTCAACTCCTTAACCTAAACTTACACCTTGTCACGCCCCAAACTCGAAAACCGGGCTCACAAAATTCTCGATCGTCGAATCCAGCGTCGACAGCCTCCATAGTACCCCATTCTCGGCTCCTGGCACCCATACACCAGGTTCCGATCCTGGGATCCTATAAGGAGGATTTCAAACATGATTTTGATTCTGTACAAGCATAACCATAAGCATAACCCACGAACAATAACCACAAGAACACCATCACAAAATCTACTATGATAAAAAACTTTTGAGTACAATGCGTACGAAAGGGAAATGCAAGATGATGATAATAACAGAAACTCCAAAAGCTCGACTGTATGCTCCAACTCTGACGAGGCTATGGCTGCGTCCTAGCGTCACTTGCACGCATCGATCATGCATAAGCTTATAGAAAGCTTAGAGGGTGGTGTAAGTGTGTGCGCAATATAAGCGTGCTCAGAATGCAAGGTCAGAGTAATGCGGAATCATGGTGATGAGTACATGAATGCAATCAGCCGTACCAAGGTATGTGGTGTAAGGTATGAATGCTATTGGCCATAACACGGCCATGCGATGTGAGATGCAACTCAAGCATGCCAATCCTCATCATATATCAGTACAGTTCTCATTTTGAATAATCACCGGGGTTTAATACACTCCAAATGGCACGGCCGCTCTCCTAGCCGCACATTCCAAGTGAGCGTAAAAAACCTCACTATCCGCCTGGCTAATAGTCTGCCAATACCTATCCGGCAAGTCGATAATGGACCTATTCACGAGCTGGTCAAACTCAGCCTAGTATTGCCCCCTACTCTCAGGCGAGTAAGGCCACACTCCTTTCTAATCGACCACGACACAGTGGGAGACACGGCCTCCAAGTATTCGGCTCTCGTGCGCTCATATCTCCACTCGGTCTCGACATTGGAGTCATCCTCTAGTACCATCGGGTTTAGAGATTTTCACCCAGGGACATCTATGGCGCCCCGATGCTTAGTAACAATATTTTCGGTATCCAATCCAGCCACCCACGATGTGTCTATGGAGACTATGACCCTGATGTTGCTAGGCCATATAATAATCACAATCACATAAATGCAAGTGTATGAATCATACTATCAGACATGTAACAATCCTGCGCGTACCGAACGCTCATGCGAGGCAACTCCGCCTATCAGGGAGCCCATAAACAATCTGCCCAAGGGCATATGCTATGCTCAGTCACTCCTCATATCAAGCATACATATGATGTGTATGAACCTGAATCAGGGATCTATACTAAACATGTTATATGGTGATGGGCTCTGTTCATAACGAAGATGGGCCTAGACGGCCTACACACTACAAGTATGGGCCTATCAATGGGCCCTAGGGCGAGTGACAATGCGGACATTTAACCAACATCATCCTTACAATGTGGGCATCAAACCATCATTGCTCCCAAGGCATGATCTATCATGAACATTATTACATAACCCATGGTGAAATCATACATTGCAATGGGCCTTATGTACATCTCGTTGGGCCTCGACCCAAGGGCTCCAAATACATCAAATGGGCTGCATCACATAGGCCTCATGTATATCCATGTGGGCCTCAACGTCAGGCCTCGTATATCACATTGGGTCTAGTCAAATGGGCCGAAACAATGGGCCAAGTCGAATGGGCCGAGTTCAAATAGGTCGAACCCAACTCATCTATTTTTAGAAATCAATATATATATATATATATATATATAATGAATCATATCAAAAGATCAACTGGACTATACAATAACTAGCAGTAGTGTGAGACCTGACCCGAGTTCGCATGTGTGCATGTGTGCGTGTATATATGCACTTTATCCATTTTGGTCCCGCAGTCCTACCGGTCAAATTTTGGTGACCCGCGACCCTCGGATAGTATTTGTGGTCATCCTTGAGTTCGGTCACATAGACCCGACTCAGATTGACCCGAGACTTATGCCATTGCGACCGCATCATCGCCGCGGTTCCAACACTGCATTTCGTGCATAAATTCGATATGTAGATCAAAAGTTGTGTACATTTCATTATATGACCATTGATCATGTGGTCCACCTAGGTGAAATGCATGTGGACCACATCACCCATGGCACAAGTCCCCATGCACACTACACACACACACACACCACACAAATGCTATGGAAACACCACCCATCTCAACAAACACTATTTAAGCCTAGTCTAAAGGCCTAAACATTGTAATCTCCTCCTTATGCTATGATGACTTCTCTTACAAAATAATGATGGCATTTTTCTCTCTCTTTATTCTCTCCCTCCCTCTCATTTCCCTCCATTGCTAGAATTTCCAGCAACTTTTCTTCCATATTCCTCTCTTCTCCAGCCCCTTCTCCCTCAAATCCTCTCCCATATAGCCTTCAATAATCCATCTCACCCATTGAAACTTGTCCCTTGGAGCATGAAGAGTAGATTGATGTAACTTTAGAGTAGGATCCATTTAGGTGTGTGCTCTCCTTAGATCCTTCTCTCTTTCTTCTTTTTTCTTTCTTTTCCTTGCATGCATGGAAGCATGTAAGACCCACCAATCCATGGTGGAGGTCCTACATGGTTCCTAGGATGAAGGCCAAGGGCCTAGATCCTTCACAACCCATTCCTATGATGATTTCCTCTTAATCCTTGCATCACATGGGCCACATAGGCCTTTGCATGCATGTAGGGAAGGGATCCTTACCATCCAGCAACTTATTTTGATGTATCTTGGCTTGCATGTAAGTATATGATGTAGTGATGGTGTGGATTTGTGTGTGTGTGGCCCACTAGTGGCGGGACCTCCCACCTATGGCCGATCTTGCTCCTTCTCTCTCTCATTTCCCTTATCTACTTCTATATATTATCTAATGATGTGTGGCCCACCAACGTAGGTCAACAACATCCTAGGCCCCCAGCAAGATGGGACGTCCAAGCCCACCTTGATTAGACGTCTAGGCCCAATCATGCATGCATGGTTTGGATGACCTCTAAAATGGATTTTTATGGAGGCTTGAGAGCTCTAATGGGTCTGAAATTTTGTAAACCTATTAGGGTGTACCCTACATGAGGAATCAGGGCTATGGACCCCTTGATTTATTTGCATGGGTTGAAATATGGACAGCCTATGTTGCTGTCCAGATTTCAGGCCCAGTTGGAGCATGTATTTTGAGTTACTATTTAGGCGTATTTGCAGGCCTTTTTATCTCAAATTTCTTTAGGATTTTTGTAGTGTGTGGACCCCACTTTTATGTGGTATGGGGTCCACACCCTACCTCCCAAGTTTGAGGCCCATGGGTTGGGCCAAAGATGGCTAACTGTCCAGAAATTTCTAGACAGTTCAGCAATACAGTATGGAGGAAAACACTATATTCACCTGACTTTTTGGAAGAAGTGGGCCACTCCAGTAGACCCCACTTATTGTCCAGATGTAGGTACACCTTTTCTCCTAATTTTTCAAGGGTTTGGGTAGGTCCAGGCCCACCCTATGTGGTCCCAAACATAGGGACAGATACAATTCCAACAATCCACCCTGGACAGGTTGGAATTCTGAAATTTATTAAAATACTTTTAGGTGTCTAAAAATTATAAAAATATACAGAGAAGTGACCCACTCATTTTAGGACCCACCTACAAAATTTTTGGGCCAATGGATTTCTGTACATACCATGGTGGTGGCTGGACCGGGCCATTATAATATGGTGTCCAGATCAGTCCAATTTTCAGGACAGATTGATTTCTTTAAATGAATTAAAATATTTCTAAATGTTTAAAAATTCTGAAATATTTTAAAAGTGTGGTCCACTCATGATAGGACTCACCAAACAAATTTCAGGGTTAATGGACCCCTGTGCACACCGTGACGAGGGTCGGACTGGCCCACCACGTTGGGACGTCCAGGTTAGTCCGATTTTCTGGACAGTCTGTATCATTTAAATTAATTGAAATATTTATAAGTGTTCAAAAATCCTGAAAGTTTATGAAGGTGTGTCCCACATATGAAAGTGTCACCTTAAAATATTTTAAACCCAACGGACATTTGAGCTGGCCGTGGTGTGGCCGGGAGTAGCCCGCTAGGCAGGGACACCTAGGCTGGGGCGTCCAGCCTACTTCGTGGGCCCACCTTGATGTGTTGTATATCCCACCACCTATCCATGTGAGGTCCTTAGGAGATTGATCATCCTCCTTTTTTTGGTATTCAATTGGGGTCCATTAGTTGAATTTTTGAGCTAAATACCTCGGGCCCATAGGGTTGCCTACACATGGGACATCCCTGCCTTAGGCTACTGCCGAGACTGCATTCCAACGGCCTGACCCACTTGATATATGTGTTATATATCTTTTCTCATCTGGTAGGGACCACAATGATGTGTGTGGTCCATCAGGGATTAAATATACTAAGAAATACTTCTATTGTTGGACTCCAACCAACCCAGAAATTTGGGTGGGCTGGAATTTAGCATTGAGCCCAATAATTGTTGCCTATAGATGTTGTTTTGGGGCAATATGACCCATTAGATCTGAGGAGGACTAAGATAGTTATCTTACCATCTTAATTTTAAATTTTTGGGTTTAATTAATGCATGATTCAAGGCCCATTCCAATTAGATTCTTCTTGGGCTAGTCTCCTAGTTAAGTATGGGCCTTATAGCCTTGGTTGGGCTGAAACTTTTGATAGGCCCGTTGAACCCTTGGGTCATATATTTACCATGTCATTGTGATGGGTCTTATGGGCCAAATACTCAAGTAGTTGGGCCCTTGTTGGCCCACTATAGTAAATCCATACTTAGGCCGAGATGTGAGGCCCAACTTACTTGTGTTAAAAATAAGGATTTCCATATGTTTGGGATAATGAGCTTCCCATAAGGCCCACCACAATGAGTGAACCCATGACCCTTATGGTTGGACCCTAACCTTGCTTAAGGGCCCACCAGGTTGCTTATGTATGGGGCTTAGTGTATTGCCCACTAGGCCATGGATTGATTGTGCCTTGGACCTTTCTTTGTATACGTAACAGGCTACCTTTTGGGACCTAGTTGAGGTTGAATGTCCTCCTGAGTGATCCTAAGGTAGGCCCATGGGTTTCTCTATGGATGGTTAAAGGCCCACCATAGACCCTGGATCGTTTATTTGAGGCTAAATCTGGATGTATGTGGAGCCTACCTCAACGTTCGTTGGTCCAGGCCATTTAAGCCTTGGATCGCCCGATCATGGAAGCACTCTCTGCCTTGGGCTGCTACTGGACTCACAAACCATTAGCTGGCCCACTTGATCTTTTCATGATATATACACACTCTCCATCTGGTGGGGTCCCCCAGTGAGTATAGTTGGCCTTCATGAGATTATTTTCACAGACTTAACTAATTTCTGGACCTTAGCAGGTCTACGAGGTCAAACGGGTCAAAAGTTTATCAAAGGTCCTTAAATATACAATTGTATGGTTAAAACTTTATTTGGCTGTGGAGCCCACCATATTGAGAACTTGTGTACGTGTTGCATGCTTATGTTCTATTACAATCTTTGGGCTTAATCAATGCATTCTTTTGGGTCACCTTTAGTGATCACATGAGGACCCCATCTTAGATCAGGTTTTTGGGGCGTCCCATGGGTCTAGAGTGGGTTGGAACGTCCCAGCTTGGCCCAACCATATATTGGGCCGACTTCCACCATTTTGATGGACTTGTGGGCTGAGATAAGGATAATATTGGGCCCTTAGTTGCCCACTTAAATTGCTAGTTATTGGGCTGATGTAGTGGGGCCCATTTCATCCAAACTTAAACTTATTTTTCTGGCCGTATATTGTGTACGCGGGCTACCCACAAAGTCCAACTTAATGCATGGATTCTATGGCCATTGGGAATTGAGCCTTGGGCCTTAATTCTCCTCTTAAGCCCATGTTATTATAAGTGGTACAATATCTTTTTATGGCCTATTATGAGGAATATATGTATGTGGATACCTTTATTTTTATCTTAAATGTAGGCCTGGGGCCTTTTATCCATATAGTTCATGGTTGATAAGCCTTTTTGGGGAATGGTGGTTAAATGTCCCCATTATGGACCCCTCTAGACCCAGTTGTATTAAAGAGTGATTGGATATCATCTTAGACTCTTGCTAAGCTCATTGTTATATTACTTAGACCCGTAGCTTGTATACTTAGCCTCATGCGCTACCCCAGGTAAATGGGCCCCCACTAGAAGTTGGATTAATTCCTTAAGGATATTGTCTAAGTACCTAGTCTTGGTTCCTTCTTGGATAGGAGGAATGCAATATACATTGTATATCACCATATAGTGTGATTAAATTCATCCTCATGACCCATGTACATCATTGTATGCTTGGTTGACACTAAACCATTATGCGTGTATGGTCATATTGTGTCATTGGGCATTGTATGTTACCTTCTCCGACGGACGTAGTATTTCCTCTTGAGCACGTTGGTGCTTGAAATTGATGCATGATTGATTGCGTGATTCATGCATTTGGCATTGAATAACATATGAGCATTATTGCCCTTGCTTCATTAGGGCTGTAGCCTCCACAAATACATCGTGGATGACCATATTTGGATACCAAAAATGTTACTTGAGCATACCGGGTGCATAGGATGCCCATGGGTGAAATTTCCAAAACTTCCATGGTACCAAGGATCTGCTCCAACGCCGTGACCGGGTGGAATATATGAGCGCATGTGGGCCTTATACTGTTAGGCCGCGACTCTCATTGTCGTGTAGTCGGTTGGATAGGGTGTGGCCTTACTCGCCTGATGGAAGGAGGCATTGCTAGGCTGAGTCTGACCAGCTCATGAATGGGTCTGCTACCGACAGGCCTTGCTAGTGATTGGCTGTCCACAGGCGGGTAGTGAGGTCTCTTACGCTCGTTTGACTATGCGGGGTCTGTAGAGCGGCAGTCATCTAGCAGTGTAATGGACCCCAGTGATTTCCCTATGATGGAAATGTACTTGATATGTGGATTGGATATAAGCACTGGTATTACTTCGTATTGCATATTGCATAGTATTCATGTTAAGCCTTAGCATGACACCTAGTATTCATTGCATTACAGTACTCATTGCATTATATAGCCTTGGTATGACTTCCTGCATTATTGTACTACTTTGGTATAGCTTCTTGCGTTCATAACAGCCCTGCTAAGACTGGTGGTGTTGGCTTTGATCATATTTTCTTCCTATATCCCCTATTATTCTTCTGTGCACTATTATCACACACCTTCACCACCCTCTAAGCTTAAGCTTATGCACAATTGATGTGTGCAGGAAGCTCTAGGCAGGCGACGTAGCAGTAGAGCGTGGAGTAGAGTTGAGCTTGAGGACTCCAGTGTTGTTGACCCTTTTCTCTCTTTTCCCATTATCTTATGTATGTCCTTTCAGACCTAATATAAGCTTGCAAAAGTTCAAATTCTTAGTGGATTTTGTGATGTGTGCTCTTCATTATTCTCAGATATACTTGCTGTGATCTTGGGTATGCTCGTATTGGAATGATTATACTATTATGGAAATCCTCCTTGTAAGATCCTAGGATCGGAACCTACCTCAGGAACCGAGAATGGGGTACTATGGAGGCTGTTGCGGACAGAACCAGCCATCGGGTTCCTTGTGAATCTGGTCACCGAGTTTGGGGTGCGACAAGTAGAGATAATGATTTTTCCACGGTTAAATTGTAGTGGGCCCCATCATAGGGTTTATTTCCCATCCAGCCTATTCATGGTCACAAAGGCCTGGATCTAGAGGGAAAACAAATATCATTTAGGTCCAAACCCGGTAGCTCGAGGGTTTAAATGGTGGACGTTCAAACCCACTGTTTCTACAGTATGGTCCACGTGATCCTTGACCTGTCTTATTTTTAGTCCTAAGCCTTAAGACGGGCTTGCCAATGGGATGGATGGTTAGGATACAACACATACATCAAGAGGGTCCCACACATTGGGTGCACATGTCACCAAGGTGGGCTCCACATGACCTGCCACGTCAACAGCTATAGGGTTGATGTGTGGTACACTAACCAAACCAACCCCATCACGGGTGGGTCCCACCGAGGGCCCACCACAACTTTTATTTGCCATCCATCTGTAGATACGGTCACACAGACATAAAAGTATAAATTTTATATTTCTCCAAGACGTCTGGAACAGAGTTCCTATGGCAGACGTTCAATTCATCACTGTTTTTTGCCGTGCGAGCCACCTGAGCTCCCAAGTACGGCTGATTTTTGGGATGCCCCACGGCAAGGAGGGGCCATCAAATGCACGGCCTTAATGTTCACACACATCATGGTGGGGCCCACGGCTGGGACTCGTCCCTGCCCTTTCTCCTGTCCATGCGCAACCGCAGGATGCTGCTGCGTCCGCTTGTGTGTTGCTGCCTAATAAACAATATATTTGTTTTTTGGAAAAAAGGGGATTTTTCACAGTTTTTCCTATGTGGGGCCCTTATCAGGGGAATCCGACCCAGCCGTTGGTTCCCATGTCTTAATATAAACCCATCAAGCTCAATATTTGATGGGTTTTGGTGTATAGAAATATCGGGGTGTAATTCAACAGTGAAAGTACTATTCTCAATGCTATGGCCTACCAGAAAGTCGGTTTAGCTTCATTTCTCGGCTCAACGCCTAAAATGAGCTGGGGAACGGGATAGACGGTGTGGATTATATACATAAATCAAGGTGGGGCCTGTATGAGCAACCCCTAAAAAAACTTAAATATATTTATTTATTTATTTATTTGCTATGCGTCCAGCGTCCAGACAGACGGTTGGACAAAAATTCATACACCAAAGGCCTCTGGTGGGCCGCAGCCTCACACTTGTCGCATGTGTGGGGTGGGTCCCATGTAAATAGGTGGACGGTGGGACGGAATACATGCTGATTGATGGGGCCCAGCTCTCTGACGATGCCATTACAACAGTTATATAGCTGTTGTAGTCTCACTGGCCAAATCCGGTTTAGCATTGAGTAGGCCTGACCGTCCAGCAAGCTGGACGGGGCAATCCAGCCCATAAATCATTGCGGTCCTCGTACAGGACAGCATGGATACTCCATGCATCAGGGTGGGGTCCACACAGCGTGGCCCACCAGCTAGGATCAAACTGATATTTGTATGTCCCCTTCATCATGTCTGTCTTAAAAATGGGCAGCAACATGGTGGGCCTCATGATCAGATGGTGAGGATGATACATTAAGGTGGGCCATATAAACAGGAAGAGAGAGAGAGTGAGAGAGAGAGAGAGAGAGAGAGAGAGAGAGAGAGACGTGAGAAAGGGAGGGACCTCGCCACTATGGGCCCTCCTTAAACAATGCATACATCAAGTGGGTCCCACAACAAGTAGACCCTTAAAATTGAAATTAACGGTGGATCACCCACCTCTAGGCCTCGTCCTTGCTCTTTTAGGCTCTTATGCTCCTTAGCTTGCCTTTGATGGAGGTTGATGGGAGTTTTGATGGTGGTAGATGATGATTGAAAGGTTGAGATGGAAGATGAGAAGGTGGGAAGAGTGGGCCACACTTGGAGTTGGGAGTGAGGAGCTTGGACGTATGGAGTTTGGGTTGCTTGGGAGATTTGAGAAATGAGATAGAGAGTGAGGTGATGGAAATGATAAGAGGTGATGGAGTGATGGGTTTGTTTGAAAATTTTGTAAAAGAGGCATGGCTATGTTTGAATTTTGGAAAAAGAGGAATGGGTAGGGAGAGAGAGGGTTGACTTGTGAAAAAAGAGGGATGGGTTGTTGTACTTGAGATATGGTTGTACTTGACATTGATTGATTGATTGATTAATAGGACATGTTGTAGAGATTCCCTCGAAGTTCGCAACGCGGGGCGTTTTTCTCGAAATGAACGTGGGCCCACATCTTCTGACCTGGGTATCGGTTCGGTGCGTGATCGCGGCGTTGGAACCGCGGTGACGGCGCGGTCTCTAAGATACAAGTTTCGGTTCGAGCCGACTTCAGCATGTAGGACTCGGCTTAGGATCGCGGGCAAACATCGGATACGGGTCGAGGATTGTCAAAATTCGATAGGAAGGACCGCGGAAGCTAGTGGAACGGTACGGACTAGGATACGGGCCTTACACACCTAATCCTAATCTGAACTTCTTAACCTAAACTTAAACTTGAAAACCTAAACTCAAACCCAAACCCGAACCCAATTTCCTAAACCTAAACTTATAACCTTCACCTAAACCTATTCTCAAATCCCAAAACCAACCTAAACTTAAACCTACACCTTAACCTAAACCTAAACCTTAACCTATAGCCTAAACCTTAACCTATAACCTTAACCTATAACCTAAACCTATAACCTAAACTCAATTCCCTAAACCTTAACCTATAACCTAACCTAAACATAAACCTATAACCTACACATATAACCTAAACCTAAACCTATAACCTACACATATAACCTAAACCTAAACCTAAACGTAAAACCTAAACCTAAACTTAAAACGTAAATGTACTCTCAAATCCCTAAACCTAAACCTATAACCTACAACATTAGCATAAACTTATAACCTACAACATTAACCTAAACCTATACTTATAACCTAAACCTATTCTCAAATCTCAAAACCTATAACCTAAACCTAAACCTTAACCTAAACCTATAACCTACAACATTAACATAAACTTATAACCTACAATATTAACCTAAACCTATACTTATAACCTAAACCTATTCTCAAATCCCAAAACCTATAACCTAAACCTCAACCTAAACCTTAACCTATGACCTAAACCTTAACCTATAACATATAACCTATAACTTAAACCTCTAACCTATAACCTAAACTCAATTCCCTAAACCTTGACCTATAACCTAACCTAAACCTAAACCTATAACCTACACTTATAACCTAAACCTAAACCTATAACTTAAACCTAAACCTAAACCTAATCCTAAAACCTAAATGTATTCTCAAATCCCTAAATCTAAACGTACACCTAATCCTAATCTCAACTCCCTAACCTAAACTTGAACCTAAACTTGAAAACCCAAACCTAAACCCGATCCCGAACCCGAACCCGATTTTCTAAACCTAAACCTTAACATATTCTCAATTCCCTAAAGCTATAACCTATGACCTTAACCTTAACCTAAACCAAAACCTATAACCTAAACCTTAACCTATAACCTATAACGTATAACCTAACCTTAACCTAAACCTAAACCTATAACCTAAACCTATAACCTAAAACCTAAACCTAAACCTAAAACCTAAATGTATTCTCAAATCCTTAAACCTAAACCTACACCTAATCCCAATCCCAACTCCCTAACCTAAACCTAAACCTGAACTTGAAAACCCAAACCTAAACTCCAACCCGATTTCCTAAACCTAAACCTTAACCTATTCTCAATTTCCTAAACCTTAACTTATATAACCTAATGATGTTTTATTTAAACCAATCTGATTTAAATGATTTTAAATTCGCAAGTATACGAATCAGATGTAGATATGGTACGTATTATGAGATCGTTCCCACGAGGATTGGTTGTCACAATTCGAAATTTACGACTCTTCTTAACTAATCCAACAAAGAGTTTAGCGAACTATTAAGTAAACTATCACAAATCTATGAAAAATAACCGAAAGCAATAAGGAAAATTCAATCAAGGAGAAGACTAGGACTTTCGAATCCACCCCTAATTATCTTGACCCTTATTTTACTTGTTGATTCACCCTAATTCAGATTGATATATATTTATAAATAAAGCACACTCTATGTCCTTGGTCTGGCACACTTAAAACATAAGGATCACATCTTTCCATCCATGGTCAGGCATGGAGAGATGTAATTCCTATTTATTTCTTTATAGGAAACATGTTCATGGTCAGACACAAGCACCTAGAATAAGATTCCAAACAATATCTACATCTAGACTTTGGTTAAGCTCATAGAATGGAGAAGTACAGAAATTTCAGTTAAGCACACTAGAGAAAGAAATAAATCAATCAAATTAGATCAATTCAACACATATAAGAGTTATTCAAATTAGGGGCTTCATCTCAACCCTAGGCAAGAAATTAGTAATCCATAAAATCAATTATAATGAAGGAAAAATAAAATTTAAACAATAAGAACATCCTTCCCTTCTTTCTTCCTCTCTCTCTCTCTCTCTCTCTCTCTCTCTCTCTCTCTCTCTCTCTTTCTTCTCTTTCTTCTCTCCCCAGCTCTAGATCTCGTTCTCCCTTCTGCTGCTCTCCCTTGCTCTGGACGTCTCAAGCCCTTTTATATATGCCAGGGGCGGTGGCGAGGCTTGAGTCGACTGAAGTCGGTTCCGCAGCAGAATTCGCATAAGCCTTTTCGCAGCCACCTTCGGGGCTTCATAAGTCCCTTGTTCTTTACACTTTATTCGTAAAATCATCGTCTTCTGGAACGTTTATTAGCTGGAATATACGATGGACGGATCAGATCAACCATCTGATCACGGCCATGATCATACACTTCTGCAAACATCGGTCGGCGTCCGGACGTCTTCTTTCACACGTAACAGCGCTGCGAGGCTCAGTGGGGCCCACGTTGATGTCAAAAGTAAAATCCAATCCGTTCATTGGATTCCTCTCGAAAAACCGGTCGGACATGATCAATTTTGGTTGTCCGTTGATGCGGCCAAAAGAAGCAATCATGCTAAAATCGTTTTGAACGTCGCAGGGCAGTTCGCTTGTGACCTTTGTAGAGAGCATGTGCGTGTGTTCATTGGCGCCAAATATCAGCTTGGGTTCAATTCTTTCAAGGCCCTTTACAAGATGGACGGCTTGGATCATTCGTACGGGCCCTGATGGTGGCCCACTAACTTTCGCAAAATGGACAGTGTCCGTTCGTTACATAGGAAGCTAAAAATGGAAATAGCCGTTTTTAGAAGATTCGGGTCAGCGATGCTTGGACCGACTTAGCCTGCCCGGTGCGCGGCGCTACTACATGTGCATGGTGCACACCCACCTCAGTGTGGAATCCACTATAATGTTTATGGGAAATCTGTACCGTCCATCTATTGTATCACCTCCTAAAATGAGTTGAAAATAACTTTGAAGCATATCCAGATTGTAGGTGAGCCCCACTTAAGGAATTAAGGGTATGATCTGTCAGTTGGGACACTTCCCGAGATATCCAATGGCTAAAATTTTATGTGTACGGTTAATTTATGACCCTCATCCCATATATGAAGTTTTAAGTTAATCGAATGGCGGGAACCCTGTGATCTTACATTTTAGACCAATTTCGGGCCTCTTTAACGTGAACGGCTTGATTTTCTCGGATCTCTGGCATGTAAATTCATCAATGTTGGTCCTTTGGAGTCCGTCCCTTGCTTTGGTGACTTCGCAGCATTAATTCCATGCTTGTAGTGCTCTTTTTCAGTCCCCGCTCCTAATTACATTCTGCAACAAAAACACAATTAGAATATGACATTAAGCATTATCATTTATATAAAATTAGGTAATAATCGGGTCTAATATGCAATATTCAACCCTCTTTACAACTCCCAACCAGCATTTTGCTAGTCCTGAGCAAAACATACGAAAAATAATTTCAGAAATACACGACAATTCCTGTAAACCTGAGTGACTTGTGAACAAATAGTCGAGATGTGAGAATTTTAAGATTCATGAATGGTGAGTGGAATTTTCTCCTGGAAACAAGGTCATGGTAAACTTCATAATCAAGTTCAAAATATTAATCCATTAATTAGAACAATTCTAAACATTGAGTTCCATGAGTATATAGTGTAATCTCGGCTTACAATCATTAAGAGATCTAATTGTCAATTTCATATTATCATTGGTAATTAACAACAGAATTCATGACAACCAAACCTGAAACCAACACTTGCCTTATAGATTAACTTTTCATTCTATCAGCCTTTGATTTTCTTTATGAATAGTAATGCCAAGGAGGGGAATCAAATCCTCACCTATAGGGAGCAAACCGATGGTGAAAACTTGTCGCCTAACTTTTTCTAAATGTCAATCATGGGGGATCGAATCTACACCTATAGGGAACAAACCTATGATGAAGATTATGTGACTTACCCTTTCAATTCTTCTTACTGCCATTTTTTTTTTCGGGCTAATTCTTTTCATGCTTAGTGATTACCAAGTTAATCATTCAATGTGTAAGCAAGATGCGTCCTGTGAAATCATGACTCAATCAATGTTTAAAGCTTCTAATCATGGGTTAACAACTCAAACTTAACTGTGAAATCTAACATATACTGAATCCCAGAGTCATAAATTACCAACATTCTGTATCTTGTAATGTTAAAATCACAACTATCCTTCAACATCACTTTGACTTCACAAGAAATTCCAATTAAAAAATTTTCACAATTGTTTGCTCAAGACCAAGAAAATACTGATTAGGTAACCTAATCTCCCACCCCTAACCTAAAATCTACATTGTCCTCAATGTAAAAGAAATAAGCATGCAATGCACATGGGACAACAAAAATAAAAGAGGAGTGATGGAAAGATAATACCTGGACGGAGAATCAAGAAGCTTTTCCAAAAATATCAACATAAAAGCGAGTCAACACAAAAGAGAAATCAACAAAGTAAAATGACAAAAATACAATCACAAAAAGAAGATCCTACCTATACCACTTTCGCAGGTTCTCTCGATTGCATTTAGCGTATGCAACAAGCCTTTAAACCCCTAGGTTGCCCCTAGTGGACGAGTTGTAGTCTCGTGAGGGTTTGCAGCAATGTTACCCACAAACATTGAACTAACTAACTAAGAAAATGTAATGGAATGAAAAGCTAGGTTGCCTCCCAGGAGCGCTAAGTTTAACGTCTTCAGCCAAACAAGCGATGCAAGCAACCGTGGACCATGAATTAATCAATCTTACTAACATGGGTCCTCCAGATAAATTTCCACAACATCTTTATTAACCAAATCTCTAAAATATGGTTTCAACGTTGACCATTTACTTTGAAAATACCCGCGAGAGCAATGAGAATCTGATTATACCCGGAATAACCATTCAGGAAACAACAGTAGCTATGCCCTGCTAATCTCTCACGTATCTGGTCTATGAAAGGAAGAGGAAAGTGATCCTTCCTTATGACCAGGTTCAGTTTACGATAATTAATACAAACTCGCCAACCCATAGTCATGTGGGTTGGAAGTAATTCATTATCATCAATTTTTTTCACCGTAATCCCAGACTTTTTGGGAACAACTTGAATTGGGCTGACCCATGTGCTATCTGAAATGGGGTAAATGATACCAACATCTAACAATTTAAGCACCTCTGCTCAAACGACCTCTTTCATGTTAGGGTTAAGCTTCCTTTGCATTTCATACGACGTTTTTGCATTTTCTTTAAGATGAATATGATGCATACACACAATAGGGCTTATTCCCTTTATGTCCGCTATTGTCTACCCAATGGCTGCCTTATATTCTCTAAGAACATTAAGTGACTTACCCTCTTGTTCCTTATCAAGGTTAGAAGTTACGATGACAAGCAGGGTTTCAGAAGGACCTAAGAATGCATACTTGAGAGTTTCAGGTAATTGTTTAAGGTCAAGTTCGGGTGGTTTCTCAATAGATGGGACCATTTTAGACTCAGGTGGTGGAAGAAGTTCCACTCTAGCTTTCTATTTTGTAGTATCCATTTCAGGATTAAAGTCAAGTAATGCATTGACTTCTTGGATAGAACTTTCTATGTCAAAATCTACGCCAAAATGTGCTAAACAAGTCTCAAGAGCATCTTCAGAAGATTTAAGGAAAGAGTCATACACTAGACTTTCAATCATGTTCACTTCAAATATATCATCCGAGTCTGACGGTTGTTGTCCAGCATTGAAAACATTGAGTTTAATCTTCATGTTACCAAAAGACAACTTCATAACTCCATTCCTGCAATTTATGATAGCATTGGATGTGGCTAAGAATGAACGTCCCAGGATAACCGGGATTTGACTAGTAGGATTCTGGACAGGCTGAGTATCTAGAACGATGAAATCCACTAGAAAATAAAACTTATCAACCTGGATTAGCACATCCTCAATAACACCACGAGGCACCTTGACAGATCTATCAGCTAGTTGGAGTGTTATTTTAGTTGATTTCAGCTCACCAAGTCCTAGCTGCTCATACATAGAATATGGCAACAAATTAACGCTCACCCCTAAATCAAGCAATGTCTTCTCAATATTATGATCTCCTATGACACAAGAAATGGAAGGAGCTCCTGGATCCCTAAATTTAGGAGGGGTTTGTTTTGAATCATGGAGCTGAGTTGCTCTGCAAGGAAGACCTTCTTATGAACATTCATCTTAATCTTTGAGTGCATAAATCTTTAAGAAACTGAGCATAAGCAGGGGCTTGCTTGATAGCATCAAGCAATGGAATGTTAATTTTCACTTGCTTAAACATGTCCAATATCTCATTAAAGTTGTTTCCTTTCTTAACTGGTGCCAGACGTTGAGGAAAAGGTGCTTTAGGTACATAGGATGGCACATGAGTGGTACCTGGAGAGTCAGAGTGCTTTTGGGCTTTCGATGCATTAGTATGTGTCTCTGCTTCATTTTGATCTTCTGATTTGGAATTTGATTCTTCCCTAGGCATCTCTACTTTGTTCTCGATCTGTTTACCGGACTTGAGGGTAATGATTGATTTGGCTTGCTCATGATATTGTTATTGGTTTGAATTAGAGTCAATCTCATACTGTCCTTTTGGATTTGCCATAGGTTGGCTAGGAAACTTGCCTTTCTCTATCTCACTCAATGTGGCAGCAAGTTGACTCAACTGTAATTCCAGCTTGGCAATAGATTGCGCATTTGCATGTAAGCTTTGCTGGTTAGCTTGTAAAGTTTGTTGGGTATCTTTTTGAAATTGAAGAGAACTCTGCATAAACAGATTGAGTGTATCTTCAAGAGATGGTTTCCTTGATTGTGAAGGAACTTGTTGATATTGTGGAAACTGTTGAAGCTGTTGACTGCCAACTTGAGGGTAAGGTTGCATTGGAGGATTTTCAGATGGTCCTTCTTGTTGTGGTTCTTTTGCCTAAGAAAAATTTAGATGTCTAGCCCACCCTAGGTTGTAGGTATCTGAGTAAGGATCATTCCCAGGTCTCCGAAAAGTGTTCATAGCATGCACTTGTTTAGAGAGAAATTCTAAAAATGCTGTACTAGATGGACAAGACTGTGTAGGATGGGTGGGACTGGAACATATGGCACATGACTTGGCTTGAGTTGGTTGTGGAGGTCCATTATTTAACATCAAAACATCCACTTTCTTTGTCAGGTTATCAATCTTGGCATAAAGATCTGGCGTGACTCCTACCTCCTATATACCACCTTTCTTCTATGGTTGAGGACTTCTTTCACCTCTATTTGAATAATCTCATTACTGGGAGTTTTCACATAAGGTTTCAAAGAAATTTCAAGCTTCAACATCGCTTTTGGTCATGAATGACCCTCCACTGGTGGCATCAACCATGCGACGGTTTTGGGGTGTCAAACCGTCATAGAAGTATTGAACCTGTTGCCACTTTTCAAAACCATGGTGTGGACATTTTTGAAGTAAGTCCTTCCATCTTTCCCAACATTCATGAAAGTGCTCACCTCTTTTTGTGTGAAATTAGTAATTTCTCTACGAAGAGCATTAGTTTTGTGAACAGGGAAGAACTTGTTTAAGAACTTCTTAGTCAGATGGTCCCAAGTAGTGATAGACCTAACTCTTAGAGAATTCAACCATGCTTTCGCCTTATCCTTCAAAGAAAAAGGAAAAAGACGCAAACAGATCGAATCATTTGAAAAGTTTTGGAACCTAAAGGTAGAGCAAATGTTTAAGAATTCTTTCACATGATGATATGGATCCTCCTTATCCTCCTTATCTAAACCATAAAAGGAGGGCAACAATTGTATGACCCCAGGTTTAAGTTCAAAGTATGCTGCCGGGGTGGCTGGCAACACCATGCATGAAGATGCATTAAATTGGACAGGAGCTGAATAATCTCTAAGAGCTTTAATTCCATTCTCGTTCGCCATTTCAAATAGGATGTTTCTAAATCTTCTACGAAATGTTCTATTTATTTCAGGATCAAAAGGTGCTAGTTCAATGTTCAGAGATCTACGTCCCAGCAAAAACTGAATTACTGCAATTTAAGAAAGAAAACTAAACTAAGATGCAACCTAAGAGAAATAAAACTAAAAATTATGAATTTCCTAAAAAAAATATAAAACTATGTAAACAAGAATTGGAAGAAAGAACCCGGGAAAGGAGATGACTGATGTCTGAAGATTTGGGAGCTCCTCCTTTTGAAGACAATTTTATTTTGCAGCTTCCTTCCTCAATTCCTGTAAACAAAAATAAAAATAAAAACAAATTAAGTTTCCTAAAATAATGCGAGAAAAATCCTAAGGCTATGAATTATGATAAGAAAGAATCCTAAATCCAATTTGGATCAAAACAGTCCCCGGCAACGGCGCCAAAAACTTGATGTTTTATTTAAACCAATCTGATTTAAATGATTTTAAACTCTTAAGTATACGAATCAGATGTAGATATGGTACGTATTACGAGATCGTTCCCACGAGGACTGGTTGTCACAATTTGAAATTTACGACTCTTCTTAACTAATCCAACAAAGGGTTTAGTGAACTATTAAGTAAACTATCACAAATTTATGAAAAATAACCGAGAGCAGTAAGGAAAATTCAATCAAGGAGAAGACTAGAACTTTCGAATCCACCCCTAATTATCCTGACCCTTATTTTACTTGTTGATTCACCCTAATTCAGATTGATATATATTTATAAATAAAACACACTCTATGTCCTTGGTCGGGCACACAGAATGTATAATCTCTTAAAGCATAAGGATCACATCTTTCCATCCATGGTCAGGCGTGAAGAGATGTAATTCCTATTTATTTCTCTATAGGAAACCTATTCATGGTCAGACATAAGCACCTAGAATAAGATTCCAAACAATATCCACATCTAGACTTTGGTTAAGCTCATAGAATGGAGAAGTACAGAAATTTAGTTAAGCACACTAGGGAAAGAAACAAACAATCAAATTAGATGAATTCAACACATACAAGAGTTATTCAAATTAGGGGCTACATCTCAGCCCTAGGCAAGAAATTAGCAATCCATAAAATCAATTATAATGAAGGAAAAATAAAATTTAAACAATAAGAACATCCTTCCCTTCTTTCTTCCTCTCTCTCTCTCTCTCTCTCTCTCTCTCTCTCTCTCTCTCTCTTTCTTCTCTCCCCAGCTCTAGATCTTGTTCTCCCTTCTGCTGCTTTCCCTTGCTTTGGATGTCTCAAGCCCTTTTATAGATGCCAGGGGCGGTGGCGAGGCTTGAGTCGGCTGAAGTCAGTTCCGCAGCAGAATTCGCATAAGCCTTTTCGCAGCCACCTTCGGGGCTTCATAAGTCCCTTATTCTTTGCACTTTATCCATAAAATCAACATCTCCTGGGACGTTTATTGGCTGGCCTATACGATGGACGGATCAGATCAGCCATCTGATCATGGCCATGATCGTGCAACTTCCGCAAACATTGGTCGGCGTCCAGACTTCTTCTTTCTCACGTAACAGCGTTGCAATGCTTAGTGGGGCCCACATTGATGTTAGAAGTAAAATCCAATCCGTTTATTGGATTCCTCTCGAAAAACCGGTCGGACCTGATCAATTTTGGTTGTCCGTTGATGCGGCCAAAAGAAGTAATCACGCTAAAATTGTTTTGAACGTCGCAGGGTAGTCCGCTTGTAACCTTTGTAGAGAGCACGTGCGTGTGTGCATTGGCACCAAATATCAGCTTGGGTTTGATTCTTTCAAGGCCCTTTACAAGATAGATGGCTTGGATCAACCGTACGGGCCCTGATGGTTGCCCACTAACTTTCGCAAAATGGACAGCGTCTGTTTGTTACATAGGAAGCAGTAAATGGAAATAGCCATTTTTAGAAGATTTGGGTCAGCGATGCTTGGACCGACTTAGCCTGTCCGGTGAGCGGCGCTACTACATGTGCATGGTGTACACCCACCATGGTGTGGGATCCACTATAATGTTTATGGGAAATCTGCACTGTCCATCTGCTGTATCACCTCCTAAAATGAGTTGAAAATAACTTTGAAGCATATCCAGATTGTAGGTGAGCCCCACTTAAGGAATTAAGGGGCTGATCTGTCCGTTAGGCCACTTCCTGAGATATCCAATGGCTGATATTTTACGTGTAACGGTTAATTTATGGCCCCCATCCCATATATAAAGTTTTAAGTCAATCAAATGGTGGAAACTCTGTGATCTTACATTTTGGACTAATTTCGGGCCTCTTTAACGTGAACGACTTGATTTCCTCGGATCCCTAGTGTGTAAATTCATCAATGTTGATCCTTTGGAGTCCGTCCCTTGCTTTGGTGACTTCGTAGCATTAATTTCGTGCTTATAGTGCTCTTTTTTAGTCCACACTCCTAATTACATCCTGCAACAAAAACACAATTAAAATATGACATTAAGCATTATCATGTATGTAAAATCAGGTAATAACGGGTCTAATATGTAATATTCAACCCTCATCATCTAACCTAAACCTAAACCTATAACCTACACTTATAACCTAAACCTAAACCTATAACCTAAACTTGTAATCTTAACCTAAACGTAAAACCTAAACCTAAACCTAAAACCTAAATGTATTCTCAAATCCCTAAAACTAAACCTATAACCTACAACATTAACATAAACTTATAACCTAAACCTATAACCTACAACATTAACCTAAACCTATACTTATAACCTAAACCTATTCTCAAATCCCAAAACCTATAACCTAAACCTAAACCTTAACCTAAACTCAATTCCCTAAACCTCAACCTATAACCTAACCTAAACCTAAACCTATAACCTACACTTATAACCTAAACCTAAACCTGTAACCTAAACCTAAACATAAAACTTAAACCTAAAACTAAAACGTAAATGTATTCTCAAATCCCTAAACCTAAACTTATAACCTACAACATTAACATAAACTTATAACCTACAACATTAACCTAAACTTATACTTATAACATAAACCTATTCTCAAATTCCAAAACCTATAACCTAAACCTAAACCTATAACCTATAACCTAAACCTTAACCTATAACCTAAACCTAAACCTATAACCTATAACCTAAACCTAAACCTAAACCTAAAACCTAAACCTAAACCTAAATTTATTCTCAAATCCCTAAACCTAAACCTACACATAATCCTAATCTCAACTCCCTAACCTAAATTTGAAAACCCAAACCTAAACCCAATCCCGAACCCAAACCCAATTTCCTAAACCTAAACCTTAACCTATTCTCAATTCCCTAAAGCTATAACCTATAACCTATAACCTATAATCTAAACTTTAACCTTAACCTAAACCAAAACCTATAACCTATAACCTATAACTTATAACCTATAACTTATAACCTAAACTTATAACCTATAACCTAACCTTAACCTAAACTTAAAACATAAACCTAAACCTATAACCTAAAACCTAAACCGAAACCTAAAACCTAAATGTATTCTTGAATCCCTAAACTTAAACCTACACCTAATCCTAATCTCAACTCCTTAACCTAAACCTAAACCTAAACTTGAAAACCCAAACCTAAACCCGATCCCGAACCCGAACCCGATTTCCTAAACCTAAACTTTAACCTATTCTCAATTCCCTAAACCTAAACATATCACCTAAACCTATAACCTATCCTAATTTTAAACATATTTTCGTAAACTGACTCTAGTCTTTTCATTGTAACGATTCACTTACCGCACGAGGCGAACCTTGTAGGCCCAGTACAATATCGTTGGATGTATCCAATTGTAGAACCTACGCCAGCACCGTCGACGGTGCCAGCACCAGCGCAGCAGCTGCCGCCACCATCATCAACGAAGGTGATCCGATTCTCGGCTCGGCCCGGGTTCGAAACTCTCGGCTCAAAGTGCGTGGTTCGTGTGAACCATCTCCTTGCCAATATAACTGAGGATAAGGACCTATGCCACTATGATGTAAGATTTCCCTCCGTTTAAAGTATTTCATCTTATTTTCGCTTCGGATCTGGTTTTTCTTACCTGATATATGTCTGATATTTCTATCGATCCTTTGTTTTTGTGTTTTGATCTGTTGTTTTTTGCATGGCTTGTTTGATGCTATCTATGGCTTGAAAATGGCCTTGATCTTAATGCATTTCTCCTAAATGCTTCTTTGTGTTCTTAGTTTGAGATCTTATATATGTCTACCTCATTTCTTAAATCCCTCAACATTTTTTTGATGATTTCGTTCATATCTATTTTTCTGTGTTTTTATTTCTCTTTGTTAAGATCCCAATGTACTTTGTCTTATTCGATTTTCTCCCTTTTCGATTGTTCTTGTGCTTGATCTTCTCCAATTTTTCTTATATCTCATTGTTCACGGTGCAAACTCTGGATGTGTATCATGATCATCTCTGTTTATATATATATATATATATATATATATATATATATATATATATATATATATATATATATATATATATATATATATATATATATATATATATATATATATCTTCATTCGTTTTGATTTTCCGTTTTGGATCGTTTTAGAAAATTTTCCTTGCAATCTTAGTTCTTGTTTCGGTGATTTGGATGAATGTAGTTTATGTTAGGATGGATTTATGTAGTTTGGGTTTAGATGGATGTGAATGTGAATATGATGAAATATATTATATAACAGATGTATATCAGGAAGAATATGATGAAATATATTATAACTAGTGTATATCAAGAATTTTTTGTTAGAATATAAAAAAAAAAAAAAAAAGAAAAAAGAAAAGGAGAGACACATTTACCTATGAAAAATTATTCGTCGCTAAAAGTTTTGTAATTATTTTTAGCGATGAAAACTATCGTCGCCACAAGTTTAACATTTATTTTTTACCGATGAAAATATTCGTCGCTAAAATTTTGTAATTATTTTTAGCGACGAAAACTATCGTCGCTAAAAGTTTTTTTAGCGACAAAAAAATTTGTTGGTAAAAGGTTTTTTAGCGACAAAAAAATTCGTCACTAAAAAGGTTGCCTTTGACGACGATTCAAAATTTTCGTCGATAAAAACCTTTTGCGTCGGACTTTTAGCGACGAAAATTTTTGTCACTAAAACTTTCTAGTTACGAAAATGTGGCTTTTAGCTACGAAAATTTTCAGCACTAAAGGTGGGATTTGTTGTAGTGATATACATCACGAAGGGCCCTACAGCACCAAACACTACCTAGCTGGGTGGTGTTTGCATCAGCACCCAATCTTGTCCATTTCATGCTCAAAACGTTGTGGATGGGGTTCCTATTTTTCCAAAAAGCATTGTGGATTGAATCATGGACAGGTCTTGTCACCGAATCCTATCGAAGATTCAAAACGATGGCTATTATCCTGTATAAAGGGTTGAGGAAATATCTGATACTCTGGTATCTAGGCTGGTATGGATAATATGCAGGCACTGAGAAGTTGTACACGTGGCATACAACTAATTCAAATTGAACTATTAAAATTATAGGTCCCAGTTTCAATATATGACGGATCAAAAATCACACCCATTTGATTATAGGTGTAAACTTATTAAAGGAATGGAATTAAAAATATTCAATTGTCCTTTTTACTGAAGCAAGTTGGCTAAACGTGATAAAGACATGGTAAAGGGTCTTTATCATGAGTCAGTGATATTTTACCTGCCATGCACAGACATGCGGAAATCCGGGAAGTTAGGTCGGGCCCAGCGTGATGTTTGAGAAATTCACTCCGCCCATCCATTTTTACCTGATCGAGTTAGGACATGGGCCGAAAAATGATGCAAATCCAAAATCAACTGGGTGGCATGATAGAGGATTGAACATCCACTGTTGAAACATTAGTGGGGAAAAGAAGTTTTGGATCAGGCAATTTTTTGTGTTTTTAGTTCATCCAAGTAGAAATGACCTTATGAACGGGGATGGCATATAAATATCACGGAAGATCCAGGGAGGTTTGGAAGGTAGACATTTACCTACTTGCATTTTCTTGCTGTGCAGCTCACTTTAGTTTTGTATTTGTATTATTTTTAGGCTCACGTCTTATCATGGTTTAGGAAAATGGATGGACTAGGTGAATTTCCCCAGTGGGCATGCGCGGGTTCTCCTCGTCACAAGAAGTTCTGCAAAAGGCTTTTGCAGGAAATTGATATCCAGAGCAGATGGGCATAACCCAATCCTTTCACATGACTTATATGACCTTTTTTAAATCATAATTTTTCTAAAATAATAAATTTTTTAAAATAGTAGGTTTATAAAATAATAAAAGTTTAATAAAGAGTAAATTAATTTTTTTCCATGATTTAAATAAGGATTTTAAATTGTTTAAGAATTCTCCAAACTAAATTACTCTAAAATAGTAAAGCTTGTAAATTATTAAAAATAAATTTTATCTCAAAACTCAAAACTAATCCCTAAAACCTAGTTTTTGAAAATTGTTTAAGAGATAATAGACTTAAGCATTGTCAAATGTATACCAGCTTGCCAATAGTTTTTCAATCGCAGAAAACGAATAACAGATCACAAAGTTACACACATTACAAGTTATAATGGTGTCGGAACCTTGATCGGACTCTCTTGCCTAATTTATTTTGAGTATAATCATCCATGTGATTGTCCTTGCCTTTGTCATACATAAAAATCAATTCAATTGATTTTTAGTAAGTGGCTTTTCAACCCCTATTTGGACGGGTGAGAAATCAGGCGGGTTTATGCAAATCCATTTAAATGCACAATACGAATCGAAGTTTATCTCAAATTATGTTAAGGATCTAACTCTCCTTCTGACGGTGTGTCCAAATGGAGCCTAAAGAGTTGATTTCCCTTTCTCTCCCACCACAAGATGATCCCTACCATTTATCTACAAAGTCCCATTACAGATTGCCGACATGGCACAAATCTCACTAATAAAAATTATCATGAAAAACTTCTAAACTTACATGATAGGGACATGAAAAAAAAAAAATCATGAAATAATCAGACAACTACAGGAATTTTATCAATCAAAATGGTTTTCACTGGGGGAAGTGCTATAGGTTATAGTGCTTCCCATTGCATCGTGGCAATTGGACAGTCCAATCCATTAATCTTGACTGTTCATCAGGTCCAACAGACATTTCATAGGCAACCATAAAAGCACTGCGCCAATTTGACAAATATTAACTGTTCGATCAATGGTCTTTAATATAGACAGTCAAGATGATTTACGCAAAAAAGATCCAAACAATAATTTGAACCATTTATTTGTTAACTACCATCATATATTGCTTATAATTCTAAAGCATCACTTTCGTTAGGCAATCATAGAAAAAGATGGCTACTGAAAATAAGGTCAAATCAAGGATGGGTTGAGTTGTCGAATTAGTGGAATTTTTGCATGGTAGATTAAAAACTGTATACTGGAATTAAAGGACAGTTCAAATCAACCAAATCATCGAATTAAATTGATGCAACCAGGAGCACTATAACTTATACCGTGAAAGAAGCAGTGCTTTTTCTCTTTATTGGAAATGGTTGGGTTAACCATGACCGTCCAACCAGGCTTTGGGTTAGGCTTATACCTACTTGCTTGGCAAATGGACTAAGCTTGGGACTCACATGCATGGCCCGGTCAATTTTTAGGTTGGCCTTGGACTCTAAGGTATTTTAGCTTGACTCAGTCCAGCCTAATCCGTCTTTATATATACATGCGTAAATTTCTACAAATATGTTATTATACTTCTCTAACAATTATCTATTTTGAATGCAAATTTATTTATTTATTATTATTATTATTTTTTTATGCATATGTAGTCCACTTCATAAATTTATAAATTTATTGATTAAGAAAATTTAATAGGTTAATGAATTTTACCAATTTTTGGGCCTGATGAGCCTAGGTTCAACCAAAATTTCTGGGTTGGGCTATATATTAAGTATTGGACTGGGCCAGACCATTTGCAGCCCTACAATAAACAAGGGGTCGGTCTTGTTTATAAAGCCTCACAAAAGGTGTTATTTTTTTGTTTTCAATTCATCCTAGTAGAAATGGCTTTATGAACGATATGGATGGCATATAAACATCATGGTCAACTCAGGGAGGTTTCGAAGGTGGCATTTACCTGCTTGCATTTTCTTATCGTGCGGCTCATTTGAGTTTTGGATTTGCATCAATTTTAGTCAGTTTTGGATTTGCATCAATTTTAGTCTAACGTCTTAACATGGTTTGGAGAAATGGATGGACCAAGTGGATTTCCCACAAACATTGGGGTCACCCACCTGGGTTCTCGTCCCAAGTTGTGCCAGAGGCTCTTGTGTGGAATTCATATCCTAAGCTGATGGTCATAACCCAATCCTTTCAAATGGCTTATATGACCTTAAATTATAAATTCATAATTTTATAATAATTTTCTTAAAATAGTAGGTTTATAAAATAGTAAAAGTTTATTAGAAAAAGTAAATAATTTTTAAATTAAGTTAAATTTTTTATTTTTTTTCATAACTTAAGTAAGGCTTTGAAACTGTTCAAGAACTCTCCAAACTAAATTATCCTAAAAATAGTAAAACCCGTAAGTTATTAAAATTATTTTTTAATCTCAAAACTCAAAATTAATCTCTAAAACCTATTTTTTGAAACTGGTTTAAGAGCTAATAGCCTTAAGCATTGCCAAATGCATACCTGCTCATCAATAGTTTTTCAATAGATGGACAACCGATCACAAAGTTCGTACGTTACAACCCTTGATCCAACTCTCTTGCCTAATTTCTTTTGATTATATCATTCATGTGATTGTTCTTGACTTTGTCATACATAAAAATCAATCTAATTGATTTTTAGCTAGTGACTTTTTAGCTCTTATTTAGAAGGGCAAGATATCATGCAGCTTTGTGAAATTCCATTTAAATGGACAATACAAATGGAGGTTTATCTCAAATTGTGTTTAGGATCAAACTCTCCTTTTGAGGGTGCGTCCAATTGGCCCCTAAAGAGTTGGTTTTCCTTTCTTTTCCACCACAAGATGATCCCCACCATTTATCTAGAATGTCCCATTACAGATGGCCGACATGACACAAACCTCACTAATAAAAATTATCATGAAAACTTTTCAACTTACATGAGAGGGACATGAAAAGAAAAATTCATGAAATAATTAGATAGCTACGGGAATTTTATCAATCAAAATGGTTTTCACTGGGGAAGTGCTCCTACAACACTATATGTTATGGTGCTTCCAGTTGCATTGTGAAAATTGGACAGTTCAATCCATTAATCTAGACTATTCATCAGGTCCAAGAGAAATTTCATGAGCAACCATAAAAGCATTGCACCAATTTGACAAATATGAACTGTTCAATCAATGGTCTTTAATATTGACAGTCAAAATGATTTACACAAAAATTGTCCAATCTGTAATTTGACCCATTTATTTGTTAACCACAATCATAAATTGATTATAATTCTAAAGAATCACTTTTGTTAGGCGATCGTAGCCATCCCATCCATAGTTTGGAAAAAGATGACTACGGAGATTAAGGTCAAATCAAGGATGGATTGAATTGCCAGGTTAAGAATTTTTGCATAGTAGGTTAAAAAAGGTGCCATGGATTTGAAGGATAGTTCAAATCAATCAAATTATCTAATTGAATTGATGCAACCAGAAGCACTGTAACTTGTAAGTGCTGTTAAAAAATTAGAGCATTTTTCTCTTTATTGGAAATGGTCCGGTTGGCCATCTCCGTCCAACCCAGCTTTGGGCCAAGCTTAGACCTATGTGCTTGGCCAATGGACCAAGGTTCAGCTTCACATGCATGGCTAGATCAATTTTTGGGTTGGCTTTGAACTCAAGTTACTTTAGCTTGACTCAGTCCATCTCACCTATCTTTACATGTACATGTGTAAATTTTTATAAATATGTTATTCTAATTCTTTAATAATAATTTATTTTGAACGTGAAATTCATTTTTTTTTAAAAAAAAAAATAATTTTTTATGTATATGTGGTCCATTCATAGATTAAGAAAATTTAAGAGGGCAATGCATTTTACCAATTTTTGGGCCCGATGAGCCTAGTTTCAACCAAAATTTCTGGGTTGCGCTAGAGCCCTGGGTCGTAAGTGTTGGGCTGGACCATACCATTGGCAACCCTACAATAAACAAGGGGTCGATCTTGTTTATAAGGCCTCACAAAGGGTGCTAATTTTTTCCACCACACCTCATTTCATCTCGTATTTACACTTTTTTATTTTTTTTACACACGCAAACACACCCCCACACACTCACTCCCCTTGACCAGGTGTTGAAACTCCTGAGAGTCTACCACACTGGAGCATAAATGATGGTCGGTGGAACATCAGAGCCGCATAAATGATGATCCTTATCATAAAGATCACATGCAAGTCAATCTGGTCCACTGATCAGATAGACCACACATCTACGTTGATTGTGGGTCATTGCCAAGTTTCTTTAAACCGTCCATTATTTTTCATATAGGCTTCCATTCTTGATGAGCGAACCAGCATAACTTTTGTGTAGTCAAGATTCCATACACTTCCTAGGCTATCACGAATGATGGGCTTTGGCAACAATGGTTCAGATCAGCTGATCAGTGTGTGGGTCACCCAACCGGACCTGCTTTTGAGCTAGGTTAGGGCTATGGGAAGCCTAGCGGGTAGGGTCCGGATAGAAAATGAGGTCCAATGAAGTAAACGGATCAGATTCAGTTTAAGGACCGGGCCCACTCATATAGTCTATTAAAGGCTGGGCGAACAACAACCCCACCTAAACTGGGCTGGAGTAATTTCACTACAAGAAAAGGGGGCTTTAGCCTCGGTTCAAAACTGTGGCTAAAAAGGTTAAAAACTGAGGCTAGAGCTTTTAGCCTCAGTTTTGCCTCAGTTATCCAAACCGAGGTTGAAACCCCGGTTGCTAAAGGCTTTAGCCTCTGATTTAGCAACCCAAGCTAAAATGACTTTTATAGCCTCAGTTCTTCAAGTGAGGCTAAAAGAACCTTTTTAGCTTCAGTTTTCTCGAAATGAGGCTAAATCAAAATTTTAGCCTCCATTGTTTCCAACCGAGACTAAATCCAAAATTTTAGCCTCAATTGCCTCCAACCGAAGCTAAATCTATTTTTAACCTTGATTCTCAACAACCGAGGCTAAAGCCTTTAGACACGGGAATTTCAGCCTTGGTTCTCAACAACAGAGGCTAAAGCCAAGCCTCGGTTACAAATTGAGGCTAAAAATGTTTGATTTTTTTAAATATTTATTTAAACTACTAATCCATTCATTCAATCCACTCATGGAACAATCAATCATGAAAGTCACAATACCAACAAAACGGTTAACAACAGTCTATTTAAAGTTTTCAAAACAAACTCAATCAAACTATTACACAATCTTAGGTTCTATAAATAATACAAAGTCACAACGCAAGATTTGGGTATGACTTTTGCTTGGCTGATGCGCAACTACAGCTTTCGGTTGTCTGAAAGCATCTGCAAAGAAGAACTCGCCATTAGCAATAATTTATAGTGGAGTCCATCATATCGACAGTTTAAATTGCTCCACTGGCTCCTTATTTTACTTTTAACAGCTTTAGAGGTTTCTTTCTCAGCATTTAAATGTCAAAAAAACAAAGTTACCATATGAAGTCTAAAATAGACTTATTTGAAACATGTACAAGCATATGGATATCCAAGCAAAAACATATGAGAGTAAAAGAAATGAAAGAAACCTTCATTGCTACTTTGCAATAAGACAGAAACATCAATATCATTGTGATATCTATCAAAAATGGTACAGATCTTCAATGGGGGAAAATGTTATTCAATCCAATAGTCAGTTTGTGGATGATAGCAGAATATATCAACCTCTATGCATGCACACAAACATTGTACATGTGGCACAAGCATGCATCGATTGAATGCTAGAAAGAGTGCTAGTATCAATAGACAAAAATCTCACCAAGAATAAACAAATATACTAAAGAGGTATAAAATAGCAAGTTGGTTCAGGTCAGGTACTTAATAGGGTAGACATTTTGTGTGTGCGACTGTCCATGTGTCAAATGAACAAAACTCCCCGTGTTGTCTTCCCTATTACAACCTGAGAAAGTGACTGAACCTAAAAACAAAAACAGAAATAACTTTGCTTTTAACCTTTTGGAACATCAGGTCAATGGAATCTTGGCAATGGTTAAGTGAGATGTGTGCAGGACCTTCTTGAACACATCTCACTCAAGTTTATTCAATGCACACACCATGGTTCTTCGCAAACTGTTTGATTAGGGACCTAATAGCTGACACTTCAAATGTGCTAGGAAAGTAAAATTTTTTTTTCAGTCCATGTATGGTGGAGCATACCAGTTCAATTGTGCTTGTAACCATCCAAATCTCAGAGGACATGTAATTTTATGGATACTTACAGTAGGAGAAATTTTTTAAAAATAATTAAAAAAAAAAAAAAAAAACTATAACAACAGTAGATGATTAGAACTCACTATGGAAGGGATTCCTAGATGGGTGAGAACATAAGCATATCCTTGCATGACTTTATCCGAAGGGAATGACCATAATTGTTGTGTGGATCCTGTATCATGATTGTTGATGAATGTGACACTCTTTTTTGGCCACAATCCAATCATTCCGGGCGGCCTCCCATCCATGTCCTTCATCCGCCACAATTCCCCTTGCACTGCAGCTTGGAGAACCCCTTTAGTTGTAAAATCAAAGGCTGTCGCAATCCACCAGCTGTTTGAACCCAATCCATCGGCTCCTTTAACAATTTCAATAGTAAACCAAGCGATTGTGGGTACTCTTTGTATGGAGCAATCACATAACTGCCAAACGAAAGAAATCAATCCGACATTAATCAAAACTATTATCCCTATGAGTTATAGAAACTTATTTAAAGGGAAACTCAAAATGCATCCCCAGTTCAGTTAATATAAATGCTCACGGATCAAGAAGCAGAACAGCAGAGAGTTAACCTGGGCTCAGCTTTTGTAGACACAATCATGGGGAGTTCTCATTAAAAGAAATTAGAGAGAACCAGTTTGGACCAATACTTGCAAGGAAAAATAAAATTCACAAAGGTAGAAGCCCCTTGGAGATCATTTTTTGGGAATTGAAAATCTTTTCTTTTGTTCCTCTTATCGAAAGCATATCATTTTATTTATTTAATGTCAATCAAATGGAACTTAAGAAAAATTTGGAATTGTATTGGTGACTGAAAGAAGAAAGAAGATGTGTCCTGAGAACTGGTCATCGAGACTCTTAGAAAGCATGCCATATGGGGCAAGCTATTACCAATCATAGCTAAGACTGGTCAATGACCATGCAATGTCAGGTGATGTAATATTAAATTGAGAACAGCAAATTAGAGGACATAGCATACCCAGTGCTCTGTACAACTTGACCAAGAGTTGAGACAGCCACTTCACACTTTATAACAGCAGCTCCATCCAAGAGGGCTTCAACAATTACTGGCATTAGTTCACCAAGATATTGCTTCATTCCAAAACCTCCCTATAACAAGGACCACAACAAACGAATTAAGATCACACCATAGTTAATAGAGAAAAAACATTCATGTGGAAACATGACTGGTGAGTGATTATCCTCACATCATGTGGTCCCCAAAGTGTAATGCAGCAAGCAAGTATGCTAGCCTCTATGAAAGGAGGTAGAGAGAGATGGTGGTGGAATCTCAGGTGAGTTGTAGAAAGAGATGAATGTGGATCTGTAACGGTTGCGCACCATGCTTTGGATGAAAAATCCAGAGATGGTCATGGTTCTTTTGCAATGTTGGCGTATGAAATATGGCATGTGAGCGATGCTTTGCCAGGACTTGCTTACGCATCCGCAACTAAATAAAAATATGAATGGGACCCGTGTCAGAATATCAAAGATTAGATCAGATGGTACAGATTTCGCCATTTTTTCTGGTTCATGTTGAACTGCATCCTCTCCCTTAGTAATATCCAGACCTGTCAAAAAGAGAAAGAAAATAGAGCATGAGATTGGATGATCACTGTTTTGGTATCTCTGTTTTGTTGCTGCCTTTGTTTCCTTTTTGTTTCTTAATAAAATCATTGTCAAAAATAAAAAAAATAAAAAAAATTCATAGTTCGCAGCACAGTTAGTTGGTGTAGGCTTATTTAGTTCGTTTTCTAATTTCCCCAATTTGTAGTTTGAGTTCACCTAATTCAGTAGATTAGAAAATAGTTCAATCTGCTGTTCACATATAGTCCAAGCGTAACAAACATGCACATTAACCGGAATTAATTTCTGAATGTTAGGTGACTTTTATGTTTATATAATTTCTGAATTAATGACTAGTAATGAAACTAACATTTTTTCCTTAAGTATAAAAAACTTTCATGTTGTAGCAAAAGTTACTTGGGATTCAATTTCTCATTCCAAATCTGTCTCATATTGCATGCATTGGCAAAAAAGAAATTTATGATCCTTCCAAATTCTATGTTCTTGTGCAACCACTTGGTACCACCTACATGAACCATTGCATTGAATATCAAAATGATCAAGCTTTATAACTAGAAAAACTCGACTCAAAAGTGTGGCCGGTCAATTAAAGATCAAGCTTTTTGACTCTTGAATAACAAAACATGGTAATATTTATGACTTAAAAGTTATAAATATGGTAAATCTAGGCAATTTGTTTTTTGAGTTTTGTTGAGTCGAATCGACTTGACCAAGTTACCTGTCTAGACAGAGTCACATCTTTTTTTCTTTTTTCTTTTTTTACTTTCCTGAGTCTTGATGAACTGATCGAATCGACTAGAGATTTTTCAAGTTTCCAAATAGAGGTGCAAAAAGACAATGATTAGTCAACCAAAGTTTTTTTTTTTTTAAAAAATGGCTGCTAAAATCAGAGCAAAAAGGAGATCACCTGTAGTTGGATAGGGCATGCAATCTATCTCATCCTTGACAGCAATTGGCCTTTTTACAGGAACTGAATGGTGAATCATGAGTAATCCAGAAGTGAGAATACCCAACTCCATGGAAATTATATTAAGGAATTAAAAGTAGAGTGGTCTATTTCACAGGTTGAAGCCAAAAGACATTTACAAGCCTAGGAACCATGCTGATCACAAATAACCAATATGGGGACAGGGAAACGATCTGTTATGATAATTTGAGCATCATCATGAGGAGCTTGCAATAGTTGAGCAAAGGCTTGTAAAATAATCAATATAAGAGATTTTTTTAAAGGGTAGTAAAAGTCCTCTTTCTCCTGATAATCATTGAAAGCTTACATTGCAATCTACAGAGTATCAAGATTTATTATGCACCCTAACTCAACAGGGATCCACCCTTTGAAATTGTTCGATGAGAAGTTTCTGCAGTTTAAAAGAAAATATAGATTGGTAAAAATATAAATATACTAATGAAAGCATGTGCACTTAATAACTGCAAGCCTCTGTGCAAAGACGTCATTGTAAATTAGAATATGTTCACAAATGACTGGCCCATCTCTAATATCTTTTCGTTAAGACTTACAGATATGTTACTCTCCAGCTTCAGGAATTCAGATGGAATGGAACCATTCGATCTTTGACATGCCCAATTCAAACAACTCCAGCTGTCCAAGCTCGGCCGGAATGCTACCAACCAGTTCATTGTTGTTCAATTGCCTGTAGAAGGAAACTATCAGAAATAATTTACACACAAATATCCTCGAAATGGAAATTTTATTTTAAAGTAAGAACCCTCACAGATAGCTTAGCTTGGACATGTTCCCCAATTCAGGTGGAATTGGCCCAGTGAGCTTGAACTGTGTAGGTACCTGGGAAGAATAAACAGGAAACACCATGACCAATGATGAAGAAAATCCCTGTTGCATGAATACTGAAGCTATGAAATAAATATCAAGAAATCTAACAATTATTGCTGACATTTTTCTGAAAACATAGAAAATAGAAAAAATAATAATAAATAAATAAATAAATAAAAAAGGGTTTTAGATCGCATGACCAAAAACCAAAAAACCACATTTTCCTTACTGGTATGGAAAGAAAATGCAGTAAAATGAAATGAAACTAAATCTCAGAAAAGAACATCAAAGCATCTGATTTATTAGACAAATGCTTGTTGAATTTCCACTTCTCCGAAAATTCACCAGATGCAGCATTGCTTAAAAAAAAGGCCAAAACCCTAATTTCCAAACAAATCACATCAGAGTCGAAGAGCGATCTCCGAAAGGGGCCAATCTCAGAAACTCCAAAGCAAATTCCTACAAATCAAACCACAACTCATACACAATACGCAAAAAATAAAACCTTTGGGATTTCTCCCACATCTACCGCATCCAAAACCTAACTCTCCCCAACAAAATCAAAAGCAATTTCTAGAAACTCAGCAATTCCGGCAAAAACACACAAAATGCAGGAAAAAAAAAAGAGGCACAAGATTGAATTTTTTGAATCTTTTTCCACCAAACGCATCAAAACCCAACCATTCCTACCAAAAAAAAAAAATCCTAGCGATTCCCACCACAATTTCGGGAGGAACCGACACTCCAAGAGCCACGAAACCCTAGCGATTCCCTTCTTCAATCAGCGACGAATGGTCGAAGAAATGGAAAGAAATGCCAGATTGCACGGTGAATAACCCAGATCGAAGGGAGATTCGTATGTACCTGGCGATGTCGAGATCGATTGAAGATCAGATCTTCGATTTTTACATTTTTTTCATCTTCCTACCCTTTTCTTGCTACGATCTCTCCCTCCCTCTCTCTCTCCTCTTTCTTTTGTTCTTTTCATTTTTGTGGTTTCGTTCAGGTAAAAACCTACCGATGGCGAGTCTCTCGTACTTTTAGCCTCGGCTCTAGGCAATTGAGGGTAAAAAGTAGGGCGTGGATTAGGTACTACCCCCTCTTGTTCCGAGCTCGGTACAGGCGGAGGCCCCACGGGCCACTAAGGGGACGTATTACTTTTATCCACACCGTCCATCCATTTTTCTATATCATTTTAAAATACTAGATAAAAAATAAGGCAGATGAAAGGCTTAAGTGCACCACACCATAAGAAGAAGCGGTGCTAAGGACGCCACCATTGAAACCTTCTTAGGGCTCACCGTGCCATTTATTTTCCATCCAACCTGTTGATACGGTTATATATACCTGGATGAAGTGAAAAAATAAATATCATACTGTTCTATAACTTATGTGGCCCTGAGAATTTTTTAATGGTAGGAATTTAATCCTCACTGTGTGGTCCATTTAAGACTTGAATCTGTCTTATTTTTTGTCCAGTATTCTAAAATGATATGACAAAAATGGATGAACGGTGTGGGTAGAAGTCATACATCACGATGGCCGCTCGGTGGCCTGTGGGGCCATTGCATGTCTCAATAAGTACACTTTTGGCATCAATCCTATGCAAATGAGGTGAAATAGTAGACTTTTGGCCTCGGTTCCTATGCAACTGAGGCTAAAAGGTAGACTTTTCACCTCGGTTCCTATGCAACCGAGGCTAAAAGGTAGACTTTTGGCCTCAGTTCCCATGCAACTGAGGCTAAAAAGTAGACTTTTCACCTCGGTTCCTATGCAAGTGAGACTAAAAGGTAGACTTTTCACCTCGGTTCCTATGCAACTGAGGCTAAAAGGTAGACTTTTCGCCTCGGTTCCTATGCAACTGAGGCTAAAAGATAAACTTTTGGCCTCGATTTCTATGCAACTGAAGCTAAAAATGAACTTTTAGCATCGGTTCCTTAGCAACTAAGGTTAAAAAACACATTTAGCCTCCGTTTTTTCAATTGAGGCTAAAATATTGAGGCTAAAGGCCTATTTTCTTGTAGTGTTTACAACCACTGATTTATGCCGCGCGGACAACACCAAGCTCTTTGGGCCCACCATGTTGTATGTGGGACTCCACTCCTGCAATAAGGTGATAACCCTTATATTTGTTTGTCTCACATTCGGTCATCTGTACGTGCGGTGCATGTCAGAGTCAAATGTGGTTTGAATTGAAGTAATGAATACCTTGTGACCTTAGGTGGTGAGATAGATTGATTAAGATTGAATTCATGAAAATGCGCCGTTTATCTGATCATCGATCATGAAGAATCAGGCTGTTGATGAAAGGGAAGGCTTATCCTTGTAATGAGTTCTTTATGCCTTTGAAGAAAGAAGTTTCAATTAAGTAGGTGATAGCTTATGCTGTTAACAATAACACAATATTTATTAAAAACAAAATGAGGCCAAAATCAATAATATTAATATGTCTAACTAAAATCGAATGGAAAAAGAGAATAAAAAGGATAATTAACAATAATTTGTTAATCATTTGATAAAATACCGTGTTTCGTAGACAAGAAGGTCGTTGGGCATGAAAGGTGGATTGCATTCTTGGCTGGCTTTATGATAAGACGGTCGTTAGATATAATAGTCCATTTATCATGCGGCTAGACTCGTTATGTGAGACAATAGTGGTTCGCAGGTGGAATAGACGTCAGATTGTCTCTGGACTGACTTCATAGAAAGGCAATCATTGAAATGACTACTCTTTTTTTCTTTTTTTTTTCCGCAGGTCTAGGTTTTGTGTTAAGATAACCAATGGTGGGGTGAATCTTTTACAGTTCATTTGTAACACTGGTAGGCTTTGTGGTGAGACGGCGTTGAAAACGACAGTTAGTTTGTTGCCCTATGCAACTAAGCTAGTAGTGAGTTAGTCATGGTTAGATGATTGATTGTTCATCACTTTGCTGTGTACTTCATGATGGGAAGGTTGGTTGGGTGACAACCTGTTTACCGAGCTTCTGGTCTTCACTTCATCGTGAGAATGTGTACTTCATGGTGGGAAGGTTGGTTGGGTGACAACCTGTTTATCGAGCTTTTGGTCCTCATTTTGTCATGAGACAGTCGTGAGAACGGCTACTTTTGTTACTTGGAACCTCACTCTATAGGTAAGATTGTCATGGAATGACCACTTGTTGCCTGCTTAAATTTCATGGTGAGGCAACCATAATTAAATTTGATCAAACTTCATGGTGAGCTGGTTGAGTGGGATCTCTAGGCTGGTGACAAGATGGCTCCTTTGGCCATATCTTCAAGACCTAGAGACCTTCTCAACTCTAATGATGAAATCATGGACATAAGATGGCAAGCTAACTAATTCTAATTTAATTGATCTGGGCTGATTTACAACATGGCGCTCGTTAATAAAGGAGTTAGATTAAATAATAATAATGATGATGATGATAAGTAGTCATGGCGGATAAAGGATAGGTAGTACAATGTTGAAAGAGTAGTGGTGTTGTATTGGAGTGACGTGGACCTTCAGCTCATCATTTTTTTTATTGAATTTCTAGAAGTGTAAGGTGATTTATTGGTGACTTGTATTAGAATATACATATGTAATTTTTTATGAATTAACTGGCCAACTAGTAGATGTGGCCAATTATAATTCTAAGCCATGACAAGTCATTGAGATTTTTTATTTTTTATTTTTTCCTAATCAGCTAATTGTTTGGCAAGCACTTGAGAGGTGTTTTTATGATATTTGCATGACCAACTTGCTTGTGGAGGTCTATGGCCAATTATGTTTTGCCATGTGCTGCAGTAATTTTGCGTTTTAAAGCTTTTCACTTATAGGTCGTCTTATGTACAGCCACTTGTATGCTGTCATGCGTCACAAGAAAAGCCATTGCCAATTAAAACAGTGGTCCTGAACATCCTTTTAGGTTATTATGGAACCTATGGCCTCTCTTATTTTGCAACGTGTCTTTATAACAAATTTTTACAGGTGTGTTGACATGTGTCTTGTACCGACAACTTTTCTTACACTTCACGATCTCCTCCTGAAGATCGCATCTGCTGCGGAGATCTCATCTTGATCTTGCTTACAGTGGTACCACCACGTGTTGATCTACTAGCCATCAGATGTAGTGCAGTCAGATTAGGGGTAACCATGGTTATGAAAAGATAAGCCTGAAAAAAAAATTAGATGGGGCACATCAATGGGAATAACGTAAACTTATGCCTAAAATATGCGAGTTCACATGTTGTGGCCTGTTAAAATTGTGGCACCAAAGTCACTATTGGGTCTATTCTTTTTTTCTTTTCTTTTTTTTTTTCTTTTTTTTTGAGCCCATATGACCTGTGTTTCTCGTTAACAAGGCTCAATTGTTAATGGACCCTCTTAGAGAGAAATTTTTGATATTTCTCTAATGAAAGAGTGGTTTTTATGGTTAGTTATATTGCGGTTAAGAGTGATGTACGATTTTTATTTTTTAAAATGCTTTTTAGAGCCTCTGAGAGAGAGAGAGAGAGAGCGAGAGAGAGAGAGAAGGTTTTTGCTGTATGTTCTCTCTATCCCTGTAATCTTATTTGTATAGTAGATTGATGAGTTTGTGCCGTGGTTTTTTTTTTGTTTTGTTTTTTTTTTTTGTTTTTTTACAACGGTTTTCGATGTAAAAATCGTGCATTTTCTATCCGTTTGATTGGATTTTCGTTTTCTCTTGTTTGTTTCAATCCAAATTAAGGTGCTTCCGCAGGGCCGGATCTCCAGCAGGTAGTATTAGAGAGAGGTTGGTTTGTTACTTTAGATTTGAGATATGACGTCAAGGGGGTCAAATGTGAAGTTCGAGACAGATAAATTCATAGGTAAAAAAAACTTTGAACTATAAGATTGAAGATGAAAGCCCTCATAGTTTAACAAGGGTTACAGTATGCACTCCTTGAAAAAGCGCATCATTCAGAATCTTTGAAGGAGAAGATTGAGATGAACTTGAACAAAGGAAAATTAATACAATTTAATTATGCTTGGTCAATGAAGTCCTTTACAATATCATAGATGAAACGATTACTGCTGGTTTATGGGCGAAATTGGAGAGTATTTACATGATGAAATCTCTCACAAATTGTATATTTTTAAAGATATGGTTTTATACTCTGAAAATGAAGGAAGGGTCAGATCTATCTGAACATATCAACACGCTCAACAAATTAGTTTGCAAGTTGGTGAGTGTTGAGGTGAAGATCGAGGAGGAAGAGAAAGCCCTAATTTTGTTGAAATCTCTCCCTGAGTCGTTCAAGTATCTAGTTGGTACTCTTTGCCATAGTAGTGATACTTTAGACATCGAGACTATTATCGTAACCCTTCAATCGAAGCAGTTGCGACATTAGAGCGACGATTAATGTAGCTCTACTGATGCATTATTTACTCGAAAAAGACTGTCTAAGTGAGAGAAGGGAAAACCGCAATCTAGATCCAAGTCAAGAGTAAAGAAAAGTTGATGTGTTAGAATTGTTAGAGGATGAGACATTTAGAAAAGGATTGTCAGTTTTACAAAGCCCTAAAGGATGAGAAGTCAGATGATTCGCCGAAGAAATCTAATTCAGTTGAATCTGGTGAAGGCACAGATGGTTGTGATGTATTGTCGACAACCAAGGCTGAGAATTCCTATCAAGAAAAGATCTTGGATACAAGGGCATTGTACCATATGTATCCTCATCATAGTTGGTTTATTACATATAATGAGTATAATGGTGGGCTGGTTCTTATGGAAAATGATGATGCCCGCAAGATTATTGAAATTGGTTCAGTTCGCATCAGGATATTTGATGGGGTGGAGCATACTCTTATATATGTGAGGCACATTCCAGACTTAAAGAAGAATCTGATCTCTTTAAGAGTTGTAGATGCAATTGGTTGCAAGTTCACCGGTTATGATGGTGCCCTGAAGGTTTCAAAATGGGCTCTTACAATAATGAAGGCAGAACAAAGAAATAATTTTTATTGGTTGATTGGAAATACTATATCTGATGGAACTGCAATATCTTTAACAGATTCTAGATCAACATGTTTGTGGCATGCATACTTAGGCCACATGACTAAGTGGGGGTATGAAGGTACTTCTCGATGTAAGTTAATTCTTTGTTTTAAAAGCTTTGATTTGGATGTATATACACATTGTATATATGGAAATAGTCGGGGTTGCATTTTAAAACAAAAAAAATATGTCTGTAAAGGGAAACTTGTTTACGGGTAGCATCGTCCATTGTTTCTAGAGGAGAATCATCTTACTTTGTCACATCTATAGGTGACTCCTCTAAGAAAGTCTGGATTTATATATTGAAACATAAATCGAATGTGTTTGCCACTTTCAAGATGTGAAAAACAATAGTTGAAAAATAGACATGGCAAAAGTGAAAGTTATGAGAACAGATAATGGTATGGAATTTACTTCAAAAGAATTTAATTAGTATCATAAGAATGAGGAAATAGTCAGGCACAACACAGTGAGGCATATGCCGGAGCATAATGGTGTGACAGAACGTATGAACCAGACTCTTTTATAAAGGACTCGAAGTATATCGAGCAATTCTAAATTAGGCAAAGTGCTTTAGGCTGAAGATGTACGTTTTTATAACTTATTATCTGGTGAATAGGTCTACCTTTATAGTTATTGGTTGTGAAATTCATAAGTATGGAGTGGTCAGGCAGTTGATTATTCGGGTTTGAGAATTTTTTGTTGTGATGCTTACTCTCATATATCATTTGTTTAGAGAGATAAGCTAAACTAAAGAGCAAAAAAGTATACTTTTGTTAGTTATGGTGATAGGGTTGAAATGTTACAAGTTGTTAAACTGTACTTCATGGAAGATCATTATCAGCTGAGATGTCGAATCTAATAAGGGTTCATTGTTTCAGAAGGATGAGAAAAAGAAAACAAAAAAGTTAGTTATTAATGTGAAATTAGACAAGACTGAGATACTTGAGGAACCTAAGCTGCATATTAAGGTATAAGAAGAGGTAAAATTGCCACCTGTCAGGAGAAATTCCCTAAGGGATCACCGATTACTGTTGAGATACATGAATGACTTTAATATTGCATTTGCTCTCATTATAGATGAGGAGAATCCATGTACTTTTTAGAAATCTTTAGAAGATAAAGATATAGAAAAGTGGAAGATAGTATGCATGAAGATATAGATTCTCTATATTAAAATCAAATGTTGGAGCTAGTTGAACTGTCTGTTGGGAGGAAGGCGATCAGGTGTAAGTGGATTATAACGTCTTGAATTTTCACTGTTTTGGATTTCAACAAATCCTTGAACATTTTATGTTATAATTAGCTCACGTTGTTACTAGCTGACCCCTAATACTCGAGGTGAGCCTATACACTGGTGGTACTGGTAAGGAACTGCACAAATCCAATTTAATAAACCATAGGAAGCCAACGAATTCGCCCGATTACTTAAACATTGGGCTTAGCCTCGTGATTTATTCACATAAGGCCCAAATTTAGTTGACTTATCACTGACTAATCAAAACAACTGCAAGTAAATAAAGACCTACCTAAGGTCGAGACAATTATGGGTCTGATCTTAATTAACAAACCAAACTAACCCAGTATCCTTTTAGCCTAAGAACCGACGGTTTAAAGCGATTATGTTTGAATCATTATTTTCACTAGTTGCGAATAGGCCACACTATGAACTTAGCTAATCCAAACACTAATCATTGTATACAAGAAATCTCGATACCCAATTCATTCCGAAAATACCTTGATTATCCAAACAAGCACTAGACTACTCATTAGTGGGCCACTAAACCCGAGGTTATGGAAATACATTTGTCTTAGTGGGCTTGACGTCCATCGTGAGACATTAAGCTGTGATTGTGCCTCGAATCGCTCAACTTGGACTTGCAAGGTTGGTACATGAGTTATGCGAATATTCCTGAAATTAACTAAGAACTTAAGTCAATTATCTGTATTCGGTCTTTACCGAAGTTGTAACTTTCGGATCGTTAGATCATGACCAAATTTAGGGCAACAATATAAGTTAATATCTTACACATATCCGTATAGCTATGGCTCCGATCGACCATCGATGACCGTCGAACAGACTTCTGATCATACTTGTCGATCGACGTGTCCAAACGGCAGGTTGATTGCATTTATGTGTAGATCATCACTAGGGACAATTATCCAACGGTGGTTGTCGACTCCCAAGTCCTGTAGTGGCCCCCAAAGGGTAGAAACATACTCCCCTAGGGCTAGTATAGTAAAAACCTAGCCCTTAGGACCATTTTCACCAATTCTGGCTCTATATAAGGCCCTTGTTTGGGCACCTCCTCCCATACAAATTTCATGCCTATAACAAGAGAAAAAGGGAGAAAGAAAGAAGAGAAAGAGAAGAAAGGAGAAGAGAGAGAGAGAGAGAGAGAGAGAGAGAGAGAGAGAGAGAGCATGGGGTGTGAATGTTGGTGCACCTCCACCCTTTCATCCCCTCTCTACTCATCTCGTTGTAACCGGAGCCATCGTCGAAGCTTTCCCGACAACGATTGGAGGTAAGTGTAAGTGCTATAGTTTTTATCCCTGTCTGTTGTCAAATTTGTGATGACAAAATCACTGTTATGTTATATATAACTTGCTTAAGTGAAGCTCTTTCAAAGATCAACATTCATGAACAAGCTAAGCTCACAACAAGCAAAGCTCACAAGTACAAGGATCAATCTTGAATGAAAGAACTGCTCACAAGACAAGACTCAAGCTGCATGACTTCAAGAAGAGTTCAAGGCAGTTTGTACACTTTCAAGATTGAGCTACATCAAGGTTTGATCTACATCAAGACTTCAAGGCTCATACTTCAAGGTCTCTTGTTCCTAATGTTTCAATGTCCATACTTCATGGTTGAGGTTTGATTGACCATAGGTTGACCTTAGAAGTAGGTCATTTCGGATACATAAACCGAATGTTTATTTTACATGTGATTGGTCTGTTCTTCGACTAGTCCTAGGTCTTCTTCGACTAGTCCTAGACTTGCTTCGACCAGTCTAAGATATTCCTCGACCAGTCGTGAGTTTGTTACAAATTCCGAATAAAATCATTAGCCTTGACTAGTCCAGAACTGCATTCGACCGATCGTAGGCAGTGTCGGCCCGATCTTCGACGATCGTACAATCTTCGACTCGAAGTCCGGCGAAGATTTGCAGGACCTACAACCAATCGAAGGAAACCTACGACCGGTCGTAGGTGACCTACGACGATCGTAGAATGGTCAAAGCATATCCCGCTGGATTTTTCAAATATCTGTTAGTGCTTCGACTAGTCGAAGAGCACTCTAGACCAGTCGAAGACCCGATCTTCTCACTTATAAATAGTGCACGAATCTCAGAAGAAATCATCGATTTAATTAATCTATTCAAGCCAATCTTCGTCGAACTTCTGAGAGATAATTCTGTGCTCCATCTAAGCTAAGTGTGCTTATTTAATATTCTCTTTCCTTAGCTTTATTTTAATTGATTTTGTTTCTTATATTCCAATCTGATTTGATAAAGAGGAATTATTATTCCCTTTCTTTGGAATCAAAATCAATTAAGGCAAGCCCTATTTGGTTTAATTTAAAATCAATTAGAATTAGAACCATTGTAATCGAGTACTGGACATTGAACTTGGACATTCAATCATCTACTTTGATTTGGTTCTACCGGGCTGCTACAATGAAGGAGATATTCAAGTATTTTACATATTGTAAATTCCTTTCTATTATTTTGGTTTCTTTCAAGATTTGCCAGAAAAATCTTGTTATATTGGTTATCTGAGGAAAGCCAGGAAAACTCAGAAGTGGGGTTTTTTTAATTGTGTAAGCCCACATACAAAGACACAATTGTAAGGGTTTTGGGTGAACCTGGGAAAACCTATTTTTAGTGAACGCTAATATCCCCTGTGTGAGGATATTAGGAGTGGAGTAGCTTTTTGTGTGGCTGTTGTTTAACAGTTGGTGAACACACAGGCGAACCACTATAAACCCTTGTGTTTGATTGTTTTATTCTTCTAATTTTTAATTATTCTTTTGTGGGATGTATGTTTGGTGGTGAATGTTGTAATTATTTAATTCAAGCATTGTGGGAATGTTGTAATAGTTTAGAATTTATTTTTTGCTATTCCTTTATCGCTTGATTTGCAATTTCATTTGAAAGTTGTTCCAGCAAGGTTGCCCTGCCATTTTTATGGTGTATGGCTGTCCCTAGAACAATACATTTTTTATTCAAGTTATTTCAATTCAGTTTATATTTATTATTGTATTCCTCTTCGGTTTGAGACTTGATACAAAGATCTTTCTAGAAATAAGGTTGTCCTACCATAAACTCTGTTTTTGGTGTAAGGTTGTCCTTAGAACAACGTTTGTATCAACCTCTCAAGATCTGAATTTTGAGGTTATTTTAATTTACTGCATTGTGATTTACTTTGGCTATCATATTCATTTTAATTCCGCTGTTATAAGTTTTAATTTGGCACTGTCCTATTCACCCCCCCTCTAGGACATATAGCTTGGCCTTTTCAAGTGGTATCAGAGCCTAATAGCTCTTTTTTTATTCTTGGATTTAATTCCTGAGCTAACGATTTAAGCTATTTAAGATGTCAAATTTTGATAGCCTTTCAGTCACTAGGCCTCCACCCTTTGATGGCTCCAATTATGCCTATTGGAAAGCCAGAATGAGGATCTTCCTCAAATCAATGGATGAAAATGTGTGGCAAGCCATAGTGACTGAATGGAATCCTCCTATCATGGAAGTTACTGGGGTTGATGGTTCAAAATCAATGAAAGTCACACCATATTACCAATGGACCACTCTTCAGAAAAGTGAGAGTAGTGCAAATGCTAAAGCACTAAATGCAATTATTTGCGCACTATCACCGGATGAGTTCAAAAGAATCATTTCCTGTGATACTGCAAAGCAAGCTTGGGATATATTAGAAATGACACACGAGGGTACTACAATTGTCAAAAAATCTAAAGTCCAACTCCTCACAACCAGATTTGAAGAAATTCATATGGAGGAAAATGAAATGTTTATGGACTTTTACACTAGATTGAATGACATTGTAAACTCAATGTGGGGTCTTAGCGACAAAATCCCAGAAGTAAAGTGTGTGCAAAAATATTACGCTCACTTCCTGAACGGTTCAATTCTAAAGTAACTGCGATCCAAGAACTTCGTGATACGGATAATATGAGGGTAGAAGAACTAGTTGGTTCACTACAAACCTACGAGTTAAACTTTAAAGCTCCTAAAGGAAAATCTATCGCACTAAAATCTTCTAAATGTAATTCAGAAGAAAATTCTGATTCAGAAGATGATATGGCTCTTTTAGCTAAAAAATTTTACAAGATTTTCAAAAGCAAGAAAAGGGTTGATTTTCAAAAATCAAATGATAAAAAGAAGTTTAGACCCAAATTTCAAAAATCTTTGAAAGATAGTCAATGTTACAACTGTCTAGAATATGGGCACTTAGCAAATAGATGTCCTAAAAGGGACAAACCCAAGAAGAAGGGTATGTTGGCTACATGGGATGAATCATCTGATTCTGAAGGTTCTTCTGAATCAGAAGATTCTGAAACTGAGTCGGGCAATGAGGTTAAAGCTCTTATGACTCTAGCCAAATTCACATTTTCAGATAATGACTCTACAAGTGAAGAAAATCTGAATAGTGAATGTGAAAATGAAGATGATCTTCAAGACGCTTACAATGCCCTATATAAGGAAAGTTGTAAAATTGCTGTCAAACTTAAAATTCAAAAAGAAAAGTTTTCTAAACTCAAAAATTGTTTTGAATCACTTGTCTTAGAAAAATCTCAAATTTCAGATTGTTTTGAAAAATAAAAATGCGATTTGGAGTTCAAAACTTACTAATTGTTGATTTAAAATCTGAAATTGAGAATCTTAAAACTGAAGTATCTTCTCTTCTGAGTCTAAAGGACACATGGAAATATGCCCAAGGTGATCCAAAGTTAGAGAAACTTTTATCCGGATCAAGAAAATGTGGCGATCGATCCGGGTTGGGCTATGATAAAAATTTTCCTCCTAAACAAAAGTATACTCTTCCTATGTTTGTTAAAGGAGAGTCCTCAAACTCAAAAGGGAAAAGTACTTATCAAGATTTTTCTAAAAATTCAAAAACTTTTCAAAAACCTAGAAATAGCCATGTCAACTTTAATCAGAAACGAAATCCACTAGCTGAAAAGATAGTTGATTTACTCAAGGAGCTCTTAAAATCTAACTCTATAGGTCATTCCTACAAATGTACACAAAAGAAGACCAATTATGTTCCTAAACCCAAAACAGTTATGAAATGGGTTCCTAAAGTCACCTGCTTGGTTGCTCACACTGCTTTCAAACCAACAAGTCATTCAAAGTGGTACCTAGACAGTGGATGCTCCAGACATATGACAGGTGACAAAGCTTTATTCACCGATCTGAAAGATATGACTGATGGTTCAGTCACATTTGGTGATGGTAGCAACTGCAAGATTATAGGCCAAGGTACAGTTCAACTTTTTAATCTTCCTGTGTTTAAAAATGTTTTATACATTGAAGGCCTAAAGCACAACTTGCTTAGTATATCACAAATATGTGATAATAACCATAATGTTCGGTTTTCTAATCAAAGCTGTGAAATACTAAACAATAAGGGTTCTGTAATATTAACTGGACGTAGAACGTCTGAAAATTGCTATATTATTAGTGAATCCAGCTCATCTAATCAAACATGTTACATGGTCCATACGGAGACCGATTTATGGCACAAACGTCTTGGACATGTACATTATCGAAATTTATATCGATTGAGCAAACGAGAACTTGTAAGAGGTTTACCCAAACTTCAGAAATTAGATAAAATATGTGGTGAGTGCCAGATAGGCAAACAAACAAAGAACTCACACAAAAAGGTGAATTCAAATACCACATCAAGACCACTCGAACTTCTCCACATGGATCTGATAGGACCTACCAGAACGGAAAGTCGTGGTGGTAAAAAGTATATCCTGGTAATAGTTGATGACTTTACCAGATTCACTTGGGTAGTCTTCTTAAGGGATAAATCTGAAACTCTTGAAGAAGTAAGAAAAGTTCTCAAAAGGATTCAAACTGAAAAATCTTCTCAAATCAGTAAAATTCGTAGTGATCATGGATCTGAATTTGAGAATAGCAATTTTGAGAAGTTCTGTTCTGACCAAGGAATATTACATGAATTCTCTGCTCCCAAAACTCCACAACAAAATGGAGTCGTTGAAAGAAAGAATAGGGTGCTTCAAGAAATGACTAATGTCATGTTGAATAGCATGAAGCTCTCTAAAAATCTTTGGGCTGAAGCAGTCAACACAGCTTGCTATATTATTAACCGAGTCTACACTAGAAAAGATAATAATAAAACGGCTTACGAATTGTGGTTCAATAAAAAGCCTACTGTTAAATACTTTCGAGTTTTTGGCAGCAAGTGCTATATTTTACGTGATCGTGAAAATTTGGGAAAGTTCGATACGAAGAGTAATGAAGGTATTTTTCTAGGATATTCTTTAAACAGTCGAGCTTATAGGGTCCTAAACAAAAGGACTGGTGTGATTCAAGAATCCATTAATGTTGTCATTGATGATCACTTAAACACACCAATTTCTAATTCAGATAATGATGAAGTACTAATCATTGATAAACCCGATACTTCATCGAATCAGACTGATTCTGAGTTGAGGACTGTTAAAGATCATCCAACCACACAAATTCTTGGAAACCCTCTCACCGGTGTTCGCACCCGTAGACAACTTGAGGATATATGTAATTATGTATGTTTTACATCCCAAATTGAACCATCTAACGTAAAAGAAGCTCCTGCTGATGAACCGGATTGTTGCGATGCAAGATGAACTCAACCAATTCGTAAGAAATGATGTTTGGTATCTCGTACCAAGACCTAAAGATAAACACATCATTGGAACAAAATGGATTTTCAAAAATAAGTCTGACGAATGTGGAAATATAATTAGAAACAAGGCTAGACTGGTGGTACAAGGTTATACTCAAATTGAAGGGATTGATTTCGATGAAACCTTTGCACCAGTAGCACGTCTTGAATCTATCAGACTATTTATATCCATTGCATGTTTTAGAAAGATAAAGATCTATCAGATGGATGTGAAAAGTGCTTTTCTAAATGGCGATTTACATGAAGAAGTCTATGTTGAACAGCCAATGGATTTGAAGATTCCAAAAATACTGATCATGTGCCTTTATGGATTAAAACAAGCACCTAGGGCATGGTATGAGAAACTAACGAAATTTCTTTTAAGTCATAATTTTCAAATGGGATCTGTTGATAAAACTCTGTTTGTTAAGAAACATAATGATCATATCTTAATGGTGCAGATTTATGTTGATGATATCATTTATGGATCAACTTGTACTGACTTGACTACTGAGTTTGCAGATTTGATGAAATCACAGTTCGAAATGAGCATGGTTGGGGAATTGACTTATTTCCTTGGATTGCAAGTAAAGCAACAACCTGAAGGAATATTCATTTCTCAATCTAAGTATGCCTTGAATCTAATCAAAAGATTTGGATTTGAGAATGGGAAGAATTTCGATACTCCTATGAGTACTACCCTGAAACTATCAAAAGACTCTAATGGTAAAAATGTTGACTCAAAACTTTATCGGAGTATGATTGGTAGTTTGTTATATTTAATTGCTAGTAGACCTGATATTTCACTAAGTGTTGGTATTTGCGCAAGATATCAATCTGATCCAAAAGAATCTCACTTGATTGCTGTCAAGCGAATTATTAGATATGTCGCAAGTACTGTAAATCTCGGTCTCTGGTATCCTCATGAAACCAATGTCCAATTAGCTGGGTACTCGGATGCTGACTGGGCTGGTAATCTAGATGATAGAAAATCAACCAGTGGTGGTTGTTTTTTTATTGGAAATTGTCTAGTTTCCTGGTTTAGTAAGAAACAAAATTCTATATCTGTCACACCTCAAACTCGGAAACCGGGCTCACAAAATTTCCAATCACCGAATCCGGTGTCGACAGCCTCCGTAGAACCCCATTCTTGGCTCCCAGTGCCCATTTGCCAGGTTCCGATTCTGGGATACTACAAGGAGGATTTTCAATATCAGTTTGATTCGTAATAAGCATAACCAAAGGCATAACCCACAACAACAACCAAAAACTCCATCACATTTTCACTATGATCAAAAACTTTACAAGTACAATGAGCATAAAGGGAAATACAAGGATGATGAACAAAAACTCCAAAATGATCTGCCACGCGTCCAAGCCTCAGCGCTGCTGCGATCCAACGTCACCTGCACGCAACGGTCGTGCATAAGCTTATAGAAAGCTTAGAGGGTGGTGAAAGTGTATGCTTAAGGTGGTAATGTAGTTATGCAGTATCAGAGTAATGCGGAACATGCTGATGAATGCTAAGAATCCCATTAGCTGTACCAAGGCCATGCGGTGTAAAGAATGATGTCGGCCATATCGAGGCCATGCAATGCGAAATGCAGCTCAAGCATACAAATCCTCATCTAAATCTACATATCGATACAGCTCAAAATCTGAAATATCACCGGGGTCTAGTACACTCCAAGCCAGATTGCCGCCCCATCGCGCGTAATAAGGTGAGTGGAAAAGACCTCACTATCCGCCTACCAATATCGGGCTCGGCTCGTCAATAGCGGACCCATTCCTCGAGCTGGTCAGACTCAGCCTAGCATTGCCCCCTACTCTCGGGCGGGTAAGGCCGCACCCCCTTCCAACCGACCACGACACAGTGGAAAGCGCAACCGTCTGGTAATCGGCACTCAGCGCTCATGCACCCACTCGGTCTAGACGTTGGAGCAACCTCCTGGTACCATAAGGGTTTAGGGACTTTCACCCAGGGATATCTATCGCACCCCATGTAGAACAAGATTTCGGTATCCAATCCAGCCAACCACGATATGCCTGTGGCGGCTACCACTGATGTCGCTAGGGCGTGCAATAACCATATCACACAATGCGAATGCATGAATCACACTATTCGGTCATGCGGCAATCCTGCGCAGATCGTGCGCTCATGTAGGGCAACACCCCCTGTACGGGAGCCCCTAAACAATCTGCCCGAAGGCATATGCTATGATCAGTCATTTCTCATATCAAGCATACGTATGATGCATATGATCATGAATCATGGAACTAAACATGTTATATAGGATGGATGATGTGCATAACGAAGATGGGCCTAGACGGCCTACACATAACACGTACGAGCCTAACAATGGGCCCTAAGGAAAGTCATAATGCGGACATTTAACCAACACTATACTTGCAATGGGGACGTCAAACCGCCATTGCTCCCAAGGTACAGCCCGACGTAAACATCATTACATAACCCATGTTGGGATCGTACATTGCAATGGACCTTAGGTACATCCCATTGGGCCTTAAATACGTCAAATGGGCCATATCATATGGGCCTTATATTCATCAAGTGGGCCACATCATTGGGCCGCACCAATGGGCCTTATGTGCATTGCAATGGACCGTGACCCATGGGCCTTAGAGTGCATCAAATGGGCCTACTCACATGGGCCTTAAGTGTATCAAATGGGCCTCGCCAATTGGGCCCCATATGCACATCAAATGGGCCTTAACTCGTAGGTCCTAATACATCTTAACGGGCCTTAACCCATGGGCCCCTAACACATTAAATGGGACTCGACCCATGGGCCCATAACACATCAAAGTGGGCCTCAATCACGGGCCAACAATAACTGAGATGGGCCTCCCACCATCATTACATTATATATGATATAATATATAATATATATATACAGTAAATATAATATTATATATAATATAATATTATATATATATGTATATATATATATATAAATGTACACACGCACACACCACGCACGCACGCACCACACAGGCACGCACTCACAGGCCAACCGTCCCTGGACGCAGAGAATACATGCATCACTGTGGGCTCCATGTGGGGCCCACCATAATGTTTATATTCCATCCACCCGTTGATAAGGTTGCTTGGACCTAGGTGAAGGGCAAAAAAATAAATTTCATGTTGATCCTAAACTTCTGTGGGCCCAAAATGGAATTTCAATGATAGAGGTTCAATCCCACTGTTCCTTACGGTGTGGGCCACCTGAGTCTTGGATCAGGCTGATTTTTGGGGTGGGCCCACGTCAGGTAGTGGCCCACCCTATGAACGGATTAGATGGCATGTAATCATCAAGGTGGGGCCCATGGCTACAGCCGTGAGAGGGCAGCGCCTGCTGCATCGCCTGACACAGCAGCTACTGCTGCTGTGATCTATTTATTATTTTTTTTTTTTGGATTTCACTATAGCTGAGGTTTTCACAGGTGGGGTCCACATCCAAACAATCCACTCCGTCCAGTGGCCCTCCATGGCTCTAGACAAGCACAACAAGCCCAATATTGGGCATATTTCGGCGTATAGGCAGTCAGGGAAGATTTCAATGGTGAAAACCGCCATTTGGTATGGTATGGCCCGCCAAGACCTCGGGTTGACACCATCTTTTGGTTCAACGCCTAAAAGAAGGTTGGGAACGGAATGGACGGCGTGGATTGAAGACATACATCAAGGTGGGGCCTACATGAGTGGACCACCCCAAAGCTTTAGAAAAAGCTGATATTTGAGTTTCTTTCCAGCAACGTCCAACGTCCCTGGACGCTGGACTTTCAATATTGGTTGGAGGTGGGCCCTGCTTAGGTGGGCCACCAAGTGATGGATGGCATGGGTACAATACAGGCAAAGTGGGCCCCACTTGTAGGTGATTTGGATGGGATACATACCTTGTGGTGGGGTCCATTCAAGTGGGCCACACAACCTCATCTTCATCACAAAAAAAATAAACTAACATAAAATAAAATAAAAGAGAGAGGGATAGAGAGTGAGACCCGCGTGATGGAGGGACCCCGGCACTATGGGCCCTCCCTTGCACTAAATCACACATCAAGTGAGTCCCATTACATGTGGGTCCATTAAAATTAAATCCAACGGTGGAGATCCCTTCTCCACTAAATTAGACGGTCTAGATGACCCTAGATATGCAAGAAGATAAACATCATGATGGGGTCCATGGAGAATGGCCCCATCATGGAACGATCATGATGATCCAAGTGGGCCATTGGCCACATCTTAGGGTCCAAAGTGAGATCCAAACCATTGATCGGTTGGCCTCACTTGGCCCATCTTAAAAACACCAAAATCTATCCTATCAAAACACCCACCACTTGATCTTCTTGCTCCCTTGGCTTCCTTAGCTCCTTGTGCTTCTCTTTAATGGAGGAAGATGAGAAATGGATGGTTGAGATGAGAGATGAAGGGGTAGGAAAGGTGGGCCTCACAAATGCAATTTTCTCACCATGGGAGGACTCATACGTATGGATTTTTGCTTGGGAAAGTTTGAAATGAGAGAGAGACTTATAAGGGAGAGAGAGAGAGGGAGTGATGGGTGATGGAGTGATGGATGGGAGAGAGGGATGGGTGTAAGAAGCCTTTTTTGACTTTTTTGGCAAAAGGTGTAAGAGGAGTTATGGGTTGTAAGAAACTTTTTGACTTTTGGAGCTTGCTTGGGAAAGGGTGAAATGTGATGTGTACTTGACATGATGGGATTGATTGATTGATGTGACACCTTGTAGAGATTCCTCAGAACGCGGCGTTTTCTCGCACCGAACGCCGGCCCACAACTCCCAACCAGGGTCTCTCGGGGCGCAAGTCGCGGCATCGGAACCGCGGCGGCGACGCGGTCGCTAAGGTATAAGTCCCGGGTTGAGTCGATTCGGGTTAACGGCACGAGAATCGTGTCGCGCGCAAATAGGATGAGGGTCGAAGATTAGGAATTCGGACCGGAAAGACCGCGGAAGCCTATGGCAGTACGGGTCAGGATACGGGTCTTACAGCTCTCCAATACTAATAGAAATTTCGTCCTAAAAATTTACACAATCATCGCAACTAAGCAGAACTCAAGAGGGAGAAGAAACATAACATCATCATATAAAATCAGAGACAACATATAAGATAAAACATATAGTAAATCATAAAAAAGATGGGGATATCGCTCTCGAACCTCGGCCTCACGCTCGCAAGACGCCTCATCAACAGAATGGTGACCTCAATGCAACTTTACCGAGGGACCTTGGTCCGGAAGACCTGCTCCTTTCGATCAAGATACGAACTAGCTACTTATTATAAGAAGCGTCCTCACGAACCTCCAGCGGCTGCCAATCAATAACAAGAACTATGTCTGATCCACACTTCCTCAGCATAGAGATATGAAAAACATTGTGGACGCCAGACAACTGAGATGGCAAGACAAGCCGATAGGCCACAACGCCAACGCGCCCAGTAATCTTAAAAGGTCTTATGAATCTCGGGGTAAGCTTGCCCTTCGCTTCAAATCGAATTACGCCCTTCATGGCCGAGACCTTGAGATACACATGATCCCCCACATCAAACTCCAAGAGACGACGCAGACAATCAGCAAAACTCTTCTGCTAGCTCTGAGTTGTGCGCATCCTCTGCCTGATAATATCAATAGCCTCTGACGTCTCCTGCATAAGCTTGGGACCTAGGAGACGACGCTTTCCAACCTCGGTCCAACAACTCGGTGATCTACACGGTCTGCCGTATAATACCTCAAATGGAATAATGCTGATGGTCACCTGATAGCTGTTATTGTATGCGAACTCAGTCAATCGCAGATTCTCATCCCAGCTACCCCCGAAATCAATCACACAAGCCTAAAGCATATCCTCAAGGATCTGGTTGACCCTCTCGGTCTGGCCATCGGTCTACGGATGGTACGCGGTGCTGAGCTGCAAATCAGAACCCATCGCTCTCTAGAAGCTCCTCCAAAACTGAGACGTGAACCTCGGGTCTCGGTCAGAAACGATCGAGACTGGAACGCCATGCAGTCTCACAATATCCTCGATGAATAATCTCGCAAGCCGGTCTAAAGGCCAAGTCGCACGTATCGCAATAAAATGTGCCGACTTCGTCAGTCGATCAACAACAACCCAGATGGCGTCATGACCGCGCTGAGTCCTCGGTAAGCCCATAATGAAATCTGTCGACACGTGCTCCCACTTCCACATCGGGACACTCAACGGCTGCAATAGACCAGGGGGTCTCTGATGATCGGCCTTGACACGCTGGCACGTGTCACACTCGGCCACAAAGCTGGCGATCTGGCGCTTCATCCCCGCCCAAAAATACTGTCGCCTCATGTCATGGTACATCTTCGTCGAGCCAGGGTGGATAGAAAACCACGATCGATGTGCCTCGGTCATAAGATCTCTACGTAGCTCAGGAATATCCGGGACACATAATCGGCCTCTGAAGCGAAGTCCACCAATCGTATCAATCGCCAATCCGCCGACCCTCGGATGCGCTCGCTCGGTAATCCTGTAACGACTGGTCTTGCCGAGCCTCGATCACCCTTGCGACAAGAGAGGGTTGAATCGACGAGCTCGATAACTGCACGATAGAAGACTGCAAGCCAAACTCAAAGTCATACTGCTATATCCTCGAGCATCCGCCACTCCGAATCATCATATGTGCCACCGGGCCTCGGGCTGACGGGTGAGGGCATCCGCCACCACGTTCGCCTTACCCGGGTGGTGCGGAGATCGAAATCATAGTCCTTCAGAGCTCCATCCATCATCGCCTCATGTTCAACTCAGATTGTGAGAAGAGGTACTTCAAGCTCTTGTGGTTAGAAAAGAGCTCGAACCTAACCCCATAGAAATAGTGTCTCCACACCTTCGGTGCGAAGACAACTGCAGCCAACTCTAAATCATGCGTGGGGTAGTTCGGCTCATGGATCTTGAGTGACGAGACGCGAAGGCTACAGCCCTGCCAGGACGACACCCAAACCAATATGCGAGGCATCGGTAAATACAATAAATCCGTCACTCCCAGAGGGAAGAGTGAGGACAGGGCGACGTCGACGGTCCTTTAACTCCATAAATGTTCGCTCGTAGGCGTCACTCCAAATAAACTCGCACCCTTCCGAGTCAATCTGATCAATGGGGTTGCGATGCGAGAGAAGCCCCCAATGAAACGCCGATAATAGCTCACTAAACCCAGAAAACTATGGATCTCGGACACAGTCATGGGCTGGCCCCACTGATGAACTGCATCAACCTTCGAGGGGTCCACTACGACACCCTCCCTCATCACCACGTGACCGAGGAACTTCACCTCCTCCTGCCAAAACTCGCACTTCTCCAGCTTCGCATATAGCCGGTGGGCACGGAGGGTCCGCAACGTAACCTCCAAATGCCGCTCATGCTCCTCACGAGTCCTCGAATAAATCGAATGTCGTCGATGAAGACTACAACAAACCGATCGAGATACGGACGGAAGACCTCGTTCATCAATTGCATGAACATTGCTGGCGCATTGGTCAGTCAGAAGGACATGACCTGAAACTTGAAATGACCATAACGCGTCCTGAATGTCTTCTGAATGTCCTCCTCTCGGACCGAATCTGATGATAACCGTAACGCAAGTCAATCTTCGAAAAGAACTGTACCTCCCAGCCGATCAAACAAATCATCAATCCTCGGGAGCGGGTACTTGTTCTTGATCGTGACCTTGTTGAGCTCGCGATAATCTATGCAGAGCCTCAACGAGCCATCCTTCTTCTTCACGAAGAGTACCGGCGCTCCCACGGTGAACCGCTCGGACGGATAAAGCCTAACTCGCGCAACTCGTCCAATTGCTTCCGCATCGCAACTCCAACGGTGCCATACGATACGGGGTCTTCGAAATAGGCGCGGGCATGAGATCAATCGAAACTCGGTGAGTCGACGAGGCGGTAATCCAGGAATCTTCTGAAACACATCGAGAAAATCGCAAACCACAGGCATGGTCAACGCTCACCGCTAAGGGCTCTCTATGGCACACGACATCAAACAAGACAACGGCTCTCCTTTGGGCTCAACAATGAATCGAAATATCGAAGTCGTGTATACAAAACGTGACTGTCCTCGCGGAACAATCCAATATGGCGTGGTACTCAGCAAGCCAATCCATGCCCAGGATGACGTCGAATTCGGATATAGGCAATGCAAACAGGTCGGCAGGCAAAAACATATCCCCAACCAAAACGGGGCAAGACGAGCAAAATCGGCCCAACACTGCAGTCTTCCCCAAGGGAGTTGATACAGTCAACCCCTCACAGGTAGACTCCAATGGCAAACCAGTCGATCGGCAAAAACTCTCGGCCACAAAAGAATGCGATGCACCAGAATCAAACAACACACGTGCAATGCATGCAGATACTGGAAGTATACCCTCAACGACCCCTCCAGATGACTGAGGATCCTGCTGGGCCGCGTAGAATCAAGCCTGAGCCGGCTGGGGAGGTGCCTGTCGCTGAGGTGGTCGAAACTACTGCCTTTGCTGCTGCGGCCTCGGAGGCTAATGCTGAAGTTGCTGCTGAGGTAGTCTCGGTGGTGGGGGCTACTATCGCGGCTGTTGTGGGGGCCTCTGCTGCTGCTGCGGTGGTGGGGGCTGCTGTGGACCTCTCTACTGCTGCTGCTGGGGGAGAGGACACTCCCACATATGGTGTCCTGCCGCACCGCACTTAAAACAAGTGCCGGTGAACTGCCTCAGGACGTGGGCCACTTTGGTGCTGGGGTGGCGCTCGGAAGGTGGCGACTGTGCGCCTCTGCCGAGGTCGACCTGCTGCGTATCACCGGAAGGAGCCCGCCTCTTCCGGTCTCTCCTCCGATCGCGATCGCACTGCCACTCAGCCTCAAAAATCTGGGCCTTCCGCACCACTTCCTCGAAGGTAGGAGCTCATGCCCAATAACACATGCCTCGAAGACCGTAACGCAAGCCGCCTCAAATCGACGGGCTCTCTGCTCCTCATCATCCACTAAATAAGGTGCAAATCGGGACAGTGCTACAAAACAGCGGCATACCGAGCCACTGTCATATCGCCCCGCACCAAGGCCTCAAACTCCAACGCTCGCCGGATGTGATCAAGAAAATACGTCGGTCAAACCGATCCACAAAATCCTCCCAAGTCTATACAAAATCAGCGCTCGCTGCTCGGAGACTGATGTCCACCGGTGCTCGGCCTCACCATGAAGGAGAAATACGGCTAATCGGACTCGCCGCTCAGGTCGCGCATCCCATCGTCTCAAATATCTTCTCTACATCGGCGCGCCATCTCTCACCACGGTGTCCGGCTCACCCTGGAAATGCGAGGGATCAAGCCGTCGAACTCTCGAAGGAGGGCACTTGAGCGCTCCGCTCTCGCCGGTGAAATGACTGGGGTCTGCCGCCTCAAGTGCGGCCGTCATAGCTGCAGATCTCAGAATCGGGAAGCACTCACAGATACGGTCGGCTCCGCACTCTCTGGTGGAGGACCTGCACCCATAGGTGGGCAACATAAATCCCTGGTAGAGGAGAGGCATCCTCAGGCTGGTAAGGATCTCGGGTGGTGGAGCAGAATCGTAGGTGGTAGCGCGGAAGGCAGGTGGTGGAGCCGAGTCTCAGGTGGAGGAGTCGAGTCGATCGGGTCACTCTCCTGCGAGCCATGTCCTACAGGAAAGAGCGAAGGTGCCTAATCAACTTTGAAAAATCTCGGAGGCACACTCGTTAAAGGTCGGTAATAAAAGATCGCTAGGCTATCCGAACTTAGGACTTAAATCATTCATAGCAGATATGTAATGTTGTTCTTGGTTATTCCCGAGTTATGCTCTGATACCAACTTCTGTCACACCCCAAACTCGAAAACCGGGCTCACAAAATTTTCAATCGCCGAATCCGGTGCCGACAGCCTCCGTAGAACCCCATTCTTGGCTCCCAGCGCCCATTCGCCAGGTTCCGATCCTGGGATGCTACAAGGAGGATTTTCAATATCAGTTTGATTCGTAATAAGCATAACCAAAGGATAACCCACAACAACAACCAAAAACTCCATCACATTTCCACTATGATCAAAAACTTTACAAGTACAATGAGCATAAAGGGAAATACAAGGATGATGAACAAAAACTCCAAAATGATCTGCCACGCGTCCAAGCCTCAGCGCTGCTGCGATCCAACGTCACCTGCACGCAACGGTCGTGCATAAGCTTATAGAAAGCTTAGAGGGTGGTGAAAGTGTATGCTTAAGGTGGTAATGTAGTTATGCAGTATCAGAGTAATGCGAAACATGCTGATGAATGCTAAGAATCCCATTAGCTGTACCAAGGCCATGCGGTGTAAAGAATGATGTCGGCCATACCAAGGCCATGCGGTGCAAAGAATGATGTCGGCCATATCGAGGCCATGCAATGCGAAATGCAGCTCAAGCATACAAATCCTCATCTAAATCCACATATCGATACAGCTCAAAATCTGGAATATCACCGGGGTCTAGTACACTCCAAGCCAGATTGCCGCCCCATCACGCGCAATAAGGTGAGTGGAAAAGACCTCACTATCCGCCTGCCAATATCGGGCTCGGCTCGTCAATAGCGGACCCACTCCTCAAGCTGGTTAGACTCAGTCTAGCATTGCCCCCTACTCTAGGGCGGGTAAGGCCGCACTCCCTTCCAACAGACCATGACACAGTGGAAAGAGCAACCGTCTGGTAATCGGCACTCAGCGCTCATGCACCCACTCGGTCTAGACGTTGGAGCAAGCTCCTGATACCATAAGGGTTTAGGGACTTTCACCCAGGGATATCTATCGCACCCCATGTAGAACAGTATTTTTGGCATCCAATCCTGCCAACCACGATACGTCTGTGGAGGCTACGGCCCTGATGTCGCTAGGGCGTACAATAACCATATCACACAATGCGAATGCATGAATCACACTATTCAGTCATGCAGCAATCCTGCGCGTATCGTGCGCTCATGTAGGGCAACACCCCCTGTACGGGAGCCCCTAAACAATCTGCCCGAAGGCATATGCTATGATCAGTCATTTCTCATATCAAGCATACGTATGATGCATATGATCATGAATCATGGAACTAAACATGTTATATAGGATGGATGATGTGCATAACGAAGATGGGCCTAGACGGCCTACACATAACACGTACGAGCCTAACAATGGGCCCTAAGGAAAGTCATAATGCGGACATTTAACCAACACTATACTTGCAATGGGGACGTCAAACCGCCATTGCTCCCAAGGTACAGCCCGACGTAAACATCATTACATAACCCATGTTGGGATCGTACATTGCAATGGACCTTAGGTACATCCCATTGGGCCTTAAATACGTCAAATGGGCCATATCATATGGGCCTTATATTCATCAAGTGGGCCACATCATTGGGCCGCACCAATGGGCCTTATGTGCATTGCAATGGACCGTGACCTGTGGGCCTTAGAGTGCATCAAATGGGCCTACTCACATGGGCCTTATGTGTATCAAATGGGCCTCGCCAATTGGGCCTCATATGCACATCAAATGGGCCTTAACTCGTAGGTCCTAATACATCTTAACGGGCCTTAACCCATGGGCCCCTAACACATTAAATGGGCCTCGACCCATGGGCCCTTAACACATCAAAGTGGGCCTCAATCACGGGCTAACAATAACTGAGATGGGCCTCCCACCATCATTACATTATATATGATATAATATATAATATATATACAGTAAATATAATATTATATATAATATAATATTATATATATGTATATATATATACACACACGCACACACCACGCACTCACAGGCCAACCGTCCCTGGACGGTGGGGATAAAACACTTACATCATTGCTGGCCCCACCGTCCGCCTGGACGGTGGCCAGAGAATACATGCATCACTGTGGGCTCCATGTGGGGCCCACCATAATGTTTATATTCCATCCCACCCGTTGATAAGGTCGCTTGGACCTAGGTGAAGGGCAAAAAACAAATTTCATGCTGATCCTAAACTTCTGTGGGCCCAAAATGGAATTTCAATGATAGAGGTTCAATCCCACTGTTCCTTACGGTGTGGGCCACCTGAGTCTTGGATCAGGCTGATTTTTGGGGTGGGCCCACGTCAGGTAGTGGCCCACCCTATGAACGGATTAGATGGCATGTAATCATCAAGGTGGGGCCCACGGCTACAGCCGTGAGAGGCTGTACGCTCGCCCGAGCGCAGGTGCGCAGGCAGCGCCTGCTGCATCGCCTGACACAGCAGCAGTAGCTGCTGTGATCTATTTATTTTTTTTGTTGATTTCAATATATCTGAGGTTTTCACAGGTGGGGTCCACATCCAAACAATCCACTCCGTCCAGTGGCCCTCCATGGCTCTAGACAAGCACAACAAGCCCAATATTGGGCATATTTCGGCGTATAGGCAGTCAGGGAAGATTTCAATGGTGAAAACTGCCATTTGGTATGGTATGGCCCGCCAAGACCTCGGGTTGACACCATCTTTTGGTTCAACGCCTAAAAGAAGGTTGGGAACGGAATGGACGGCGTGGATTGAAGACATACATCAAGGTGGGGCCTACATGAGTGGACCACCCCAAAGCTTTAGAAAAAGCTGATATTTGAGTTTCTTTCCAGCAACGTCCAGCGTCCCTGGACGCTGGACTTGCAATATTGGTTGGAGGTGGGCCCTGCTTAGGTGGCCACCACGTGATGGATGGCATGGGTACAATACAGTCAAAGTGGGCTCCACTTGTAGGTGATTTGGATGGGATACATACCTTGTGGTGGGGTCCATTCAAGTGGGCCACACAACCTCATCTTCATCACAAAAAAAAAATAAACTAACATAAAATAAAATAAAAGAGAGAGGGATAGAGAGTGAGACCGGCGTGATGGAGGGACCCCTGCACTATGGGCCCTCCCTTGCACTAAATCACACATCAAGTGAGTCCCATTACATGTGGGTCCATTAAAATTAAATCCAACGGTGGAGATCCCTTCTCCACTAAATTAGACGGTCTAGATGACCCTAGCAATGAAATAAACATCATGATGGGGTCCATGGAGAATGGCCCCATCATGGAACGATCATGATGATCCAAGTGGGCCATTGGCCACATCTTAGGGTCCAAAGTGAGATCCAAACCATTGATCGGTTGGCCTCACTTGGCCCATCTTAAAAACATCAAAATCTACCATATCAAAACACCCACCACTTGATCTTCTTGCTCCCTTGGCTTCCTTAGCTCCTTGTGCTTCTCTTTGATGGAGGAGGATGAGAAATGGATGGTTGAGATGAGAGATGAAGGGGTAGGAAAGGTGGGCCTCACAAATGCAATTTTCTCACCATGGGAGGACTCATACGTATGGATTTTTGCTTGGGAAAGTTTGAAATGAGAGAGAGACTTGTAAGGGAGAGAGAGAGAGAGGGAGTGATGGGTGATGGAGTGATGGATGGGAGAGAGGGATGGGTGTAAGAAGCCTTTTTTGACTTTTTTGGCAAAAGGTGTAAGAGGAGTTATGGGTTGTAAGAAACTTTTTAACTTTTGGGGCTTGCTTGGGAAAGGGTGAAAGGTGATGTGTACTTGACATGATGGGATTGATTGATTGATGTGACACCTTGTAGAGATTCTCTCGGAATTCGCACGCGCGACGTTTCCTCGCACCGAACGCTGGCCCACAACTCCCAACCAGGGTATCGCCTCGGCGCGCAAGTCGCGGCATCGAAACCGCGGCGATGATGCGGTCGCTAAGGTATAAGTCCTGGGTTGAGTCGACTCGGGTTAACGGCACGAGAATTCAGGTCGAGTGCAAATACTGGATGAGGGTCGAAGGTTACCGGAATTCGACCGGAAAGACCGCGGAAGCTTATGGAACGGTACGGTCTAGGATACAGGGCTTACAATATCACTTTCAACAGCTGAAGCTGAGTATATCGCAGCTGGTAATGCATGTACACAGCTTGTTTGGATGCAACGAATGTAAGTGATTATGGAATTAAACAGGATTCTATGTTATTACATTGTGATAATTCCAGTGCGATAAATATTTCAAAAAATCCTATTCAGCATTCTCGTACTAAGCATATTGACATTAGATTTCATTATATAAGGGAATTAGTAGAAGAAAAAGTTATATCTCTAGAATATATTCCTACTAAAGATCAACGTGCTGATATTTTCACAAAACCTCTTGATAAAAGCAGGTTCAAAAAGATGAAATTTGATCTTGGCATGTGCATTTTAAATTGATAATTTATGCCTACTTGTATTATATTGTATATATTTGCTAGATTAAATTCCATTTTTTGTTTAAATTGCAAGAAAATTTGAATTTTTGGGGTTTATTCGACCAGTCGTGAGTATACACGACCAGTCGTGGAACACGGGTTTCACTTCAAATTGGAGATTTTTCACTTTCTTCCTCATTTCTTCTTTCTTCTCCTTGGAGCCGAACTTCGACTCGTCGAACCCATCGTTCAAGTCCTTTAAGGTTAGTGTTCCAAATCCTGTTTTTCTTGCTGATTTGTGTCAAGATTGTTTCCTTTTCTCTCTTGAAGCTTTCTATTTTGAAAATCATTGAGATTTGGGGTTTAGATTTTGAAAAATCTGTTTTGAGCAAACCCACTTCTCAATCCTTTGCAACTTCCTATTTTCTTGAAATCCTTGTTGCAAATGGCTTCTAGAGGTAGAAAAACTACTTCACGTGGTCCTTCTTCTTCCTCCAGATCGACCGCTATCTCTAAGCGTCATCTTCTTGTTCCTAATGATGATCCATCATATGTTAGGGATATTAGATCTCGTAATGTTATCGTTGAACATCCTGTTGATGTCAATCATATTGCACCTTTTGACATCCTTCCTATGCTTGAAGCTGTAGGTTGGGTTAACTTATTGCATTGGGGTGGGCCTGCATACCGGTCCATTGCCCAATCCATGTTTACATGTATTAGTGCATTTTCACAGGATAATTTAACTTTTCAAATTTCTACTAGAGAAGGGCCATTTAACGTTGATCGTCATTTAATTTCAGCCCTTATGGAAATTCTTGTGAATGATGAGGGTATTCCAATTCATAATTTAACTGATAAACCCTCAATGGCTAAAAAATGCATGCTCACTAGAGACTTGTGCAATATGGATGTTCAATGGACTCAAAAAGGGAATGCGCTCCCCGCAAGGTATTTGTTACCCAAATACAGAATTCTCCACAGAATCTTTGTGTCTAATCTGTATCCTCGTTCGGGTAATAAATTTGACTTGACTTCATTTATGGTTCGTGTTATCCATGCTATCTCAAATGGTACTCAGATTTGTTTGCCATCCTTAATCTGTCATTTCATTATTCAGTTTCGACTCCATCCTGGTCATAGTGACATTCCTTTTGCTTATTTTATGACTGTATTGGCTACTCATATGTTAGTCGATATGCCTGTTGATGAAGCACTTATCCATCATCTGATCTTCAACAATACAAATATTAATAAGATGAAGTTGGATCTGCTTCCTGAACAAGGTGGTGGTGGTGATGGTGGTCATGAAGAAGCTGGTGTTGATATTAATATGGATGACATTTTTGAGGAACTGGATTCTGACTCAGCTAATGATCCATTTTGAGCCTTCTTCATTTGATGCACGTCGAGTGCATTAGAGGGAAAAGTTGAGGATATTAATGTTAAGTTGAAAAACATGTTCGTTGCTCATGATTTGCAATTCAAGTACATGCACAAATATCTAAGGCACTTGAACAAAGGCATGCACCAACTTGATCCTCTATTCTGCTCCGTCATCAAGTTCTAGTTCGACTAGTTTTTATGAGACTTGTCTCCGTAATAACTTTATTACTTAGCACTTGTTTGCTTGAGTTTGAGTTGGATTTTATGCTGGATATTTGTTCTTGATGTAATATTTATTCTGGATATATGTGATGCTATCTTGAGTATCTCTCTGACTCTTTTGCTATACTCTCTTACTTCCTCATGTTTCCTCTCATGACTTCCTTTATTTAGTTCTCCTTTGTCATATTGTGACAAAAAGGGGGAGAATGGTTTGATCTTAATGTGATTATGAGAGGAGTAGCATTGGTTATGTTACTCAGGGGGAGTGGGGAGTCAAGGGGAGTATATGTTTGATCTGGAATATATGTTTGATCTTGTTGAATGAAACTGGTTGAATGTTGAATATTGAATATTGATTTGCAGGTATTAACCAGTTGTTTTACTTTTGTTTGGTTATGTGTTTTGTCACTAATTTGACAAAGGGGGAGATTGTAAGTGCTATAGTTTTTATCCCTGTCTGTTGTCAAATTTGTGATGACAAAAGCAATGTTATGTTATATATAACTTGCTTAAGTGAAGCTCTTTCAAAGATCAACATTCATGAACAAGCTAAGCTCACAACAAGCAAAGCTCACAAGTACAAGGATCAATCTTGAATGAAAGAACTGCTCACAAGACAAGACTCAAGCTGCAAGACTTCAAGAAGAGTTCAAGGCAGTTTGTACACTTTCAAGATTGAGCTACATCAAGGTTTGATCTACATCAAGACTTCAAGGCTCATACTTTAAGGTCTCTTGTTCCTAATGTTTCAATGTCCATACTTCATGGTTGAGGTTTGATTGACCATAGGTTGACCTTAGAAGTAGGTCATTTCGGATACATAAACCGAATGTTTATTTTACATGTGATTGGTCTGTTCTTCGACTAGTCCTAGGTCTTCTTCGACTAGTCCTAGACTTGCTTCGACCAGTCTAAGATATTCCTCGACCAGTCGTGAGTTTGTTACAAATTTCGGATAAAATCTGTTAGCCTTCGACTAGTCCAGGAATCTGTTCGACCAGTCGTAGGAACAGTGTCGACTGATCTTCGACCAGTCGTACAATCTTCGACTCGAAGTCCAGCGAAGATTTGCAGGACCTACGACCAGTCGAAGGAAACCTACGACCAGTCGTAGGTGACCTACGACCAGTCGTAGAACGGTCAAAGCATATCCCGCCGGATTTTTTAAATATCTGTTAGTGCTTCGACTAGTCGAAGAGCACTCTAGACCAGTCGAAGACCCGATCTTCTCACTTATAAATAGTGCACGAATCTCAGAAGAAATCATCGATTTAATTAATCTATTCAAGCCAATCTTCGTCGAACTTCTGAGAGATAATTCTGTGCTCCATCTAAGCTAAGTGTGCTTATTTAATATTCTCTTTCCTTAGCTTTATTTTAATTGATTTTGTTTCTGCTATTCCAATCTAATTTGATAAAGAGGAATTATTATTCCCTTTCTTTGGAATCAAAATCAATTAAGGCAAGCCCTGTTTGGTTTAATTTAAAATCAATTAGAATTAGAACCATTGTAATCGAGTACTGGACATTGAACTTGGACATTCAATCATCTACTTTGATTTGGTTCTACCGGGTTGCTACAACGAAGGAGATATTCAGGTATTTTACATATTGTAAATTCCTTTCTATTATTTTGGTTTCTTTCAAGATTTGCCAGAAAAACCTTGTTATATTGGCTATCTGAGGAAAGCCAAGAAAACTCAGAAGTGGTGCTAGAGTATCGTTCGAACGATCTGGGTATGAATGAAATTGGGTGACAAGCCCTTTCCTTGTAGTGATTTAGTTTTATGTGACAAGCCTGCACCTCGGAACCGATTGATCATGCTTGGTGTTTGGGTGATGACTCATACCAAGTTAATCCTTATACATTTAGGTATCATATCGTACCTTTAGAATTGTTGATTTATGAGATAAATATGTGACACCTAAATTTGGATCAATAGACACTGGTGAGGAGCTGATACATGCCGCAACGAGCTACATGATTTAGATAAGGACTAGTGATATGACATTGATATCCTAGCTTCGCCAATATGCTAGATGAATGGAACTTAATAATTATACTCGGTTAAGATACACATCAACCGCATTATATTAGATATGATGTGGCGATTTAGTGTTAGAGTAGCATGATGAGGGAGTGTTGATATTTGTGAAATAGGCGTTGAAGTCGCTTGTTCGGGAGTGTTGGATTATGAGGTGTATGCATCGTTTCATATTCTTCATCATGCATTTAACAAGAGTATTTAGTATGTGCTTGATTTCTTATTTTATCATTAACTGCACTGATTGAGTCGATAACATGTGTGACTTAGAACTCATGAAACCACTGAGTTAGTTACTTACTCCCACCTGGGACGATGTTTTAAAATACCAACTAGGTATATCATTGATGTAGGTACTAGTGAGACCTTAGACGGGTAGGCTTATATCGTCTCGTGCCACCGTCTGTATGTTTTGGAGTATTCGTCATAAACTGAAAACTCTACACTTTAACCGTCTTGGGTATTTATATTGTGGCTTGTATAATCCTCATTTGAGTGACACTACTTTTAATTGTACTTTGACTATTTGTCCTATATTTGTTAATTTTCATTATCTCTATCTCGCTTTGGTTCTACTAAATTGAATTACACAACTCTGGTTATTCATGTGTTGAATAAATGTGAATATGAATGAAGATACATCTGCATTTTATTAAGTTGACACCTGAAAACTCAGGACCGAAGTCTATGTACTTGGGTACCAATTTTCGGGGCATTACATGGATATTCCGGAAGAAACTAGTTAGGTACAAGGGCAGATTGGTAGCGAAGGGATAAGATTAGAAGGAATGTGTCGATTTCAATGAGATTTTTGCACTAGTAGTAAAGTAGGTATCTATCATATTTGTATTGGCTCTGGTTGCCCAATACAATATGGAATTGAAATAGTTAAATGTTAAAATTGTGTTTCTATATGGGGAATTAGAATAGAAGATTTACATGAAGCAACTAGAAGGGTTCAATGTGTGGTATATAAAGTTTAATTCTTTCATGTTGAGCAAGAGTTTTACTAGAAGTGAATTTGATCATTGTGTTTATTTTAGAGCACTAAATGGCAGAGAATTCATTATTCTAGTGATATATGTTGATGATATGTTTATTGCTGATCATAACATGTCTGAAATCAATATGTTAAAAACTCAATTATCTAGGACATTTAAAATGAAAGATCTAGGGGTTGTAACGTGAATTCTCGGCATTGATATACACATGGATAGGGAGAGGAGCAGGCTGTGGTCCTCTTAAGAGGAGTATCATAAGAAGGTTCTAGTCAAGTTCAGATTAGAAAAAGTGAAATTCCAGTTAGCACTCCCTGCGTTGCTCGCTTTCGGCTTTCTTCGAAATTATGCCCTATGTGAGATAAGAAAAGCGGCATATGTCTCATGTGCCCTATGCAAGTACAGTTGGAAATCTTATGTATGTCATGGTCTATATGAACTGGATATTTCACCTGCAGTTGATGTTGTGACCACATACATGTCAAACCTCGGTAAGCAATATTGGGAAGTGGTGAAATGGTTACTTCGGTATATACGAGGTATGACGAACTCCGTCTTGTATTTCAGAGATTTAGAGGAGAGACTAGCAGGCTATGTTGATTCGGATTATGCAGGGGATATGAACAATAGAAGGTCTACCTCCAATTATTTTCTTATGCCAGCAGGCGAAGCTATCATTTAGATGTTTAAGCTTCAGTCTGTGTTGCACTTTCCAATATTTAAGTTGAATACATGGCAGTGACGGAGGCATTCAAGGAAATTGTTTGGTTGAAAGGGATGAAGAATGAGTTGGAGCTTCAACAGGAAGTTATGCTTGTGCATTGTGACTATGAAAACATGATTAATTTGGCAAAGAACTCAGCATATCGCTCCCGGACTAAGCACATTAATGTTCGTCATCGCTTCATTCGACATATGCTAGAAGACGAAGATGCTACTCTTGAGAGATTCACATCGGTGAGAATCTAGCGGACATGCTTATTGTAAGACCCTAGCCTGAGTATCCATTTTATTCTATTAGGTCCTGTGGTCCTACCAACCAAATCCTGGTGACCTGTAACCTGTAGATTTCATTTACGGTCATCCTTAAATCCCGTCATGTAGACCCGACCCGGATCGACTCGATATGTATGTCATTGCGACCGCATCGACGCCATGGTTCCAACGTCGCGTCTCATGCATGAATTCGATATGTACATCTTGAGATATTGGTCACACCATTCTTGGCCCTTGATCATGCATGTGGGACCCACCTAGACCCATGGGTACATTTTCCCATGTGGGCCCACCTCGTGCTCACTCTTTTCCATGATATCTACTCATTGCTAGCTACCTATAGCCTAACTATGATTGCTTATCTTTTCTAGAGAGTAATCATGAGATCTTGGTTGCTTCTCCCATGTGCCATGATGAATTCCTCTTCCCTGGCTAGCTCCTTCTCCCAAATTCATCATTACATTGCTACTACCTCTCATCTCTCTCTCATCTCTCTCATTTCTCTCCTTCTCCCTCTCTTGCATGGTGGAACGTCCACCTCCCTCCCAAATTTCCAGCAACCTTTCTCCTTTCTCTCTCCTATCCCACCATCTAAACTCCATCTCCTCCATTAGAACACCATCCTTGGAGCTTTGGAGTTAGTACCTTGAAGGAGAGGGTGGATCTTGAAGGTGGGTGTTACCTATTGAAGCTTCTCTCTTCTTTTCTTTTACATCTCTTTTCTATCATACTTGGGAGTATATAGGACTCACTAATCAATGGTGGAGGTCCTACATAGCTCCAAGATGAGAAGCCAAGGGCCCATTTCATGCATGCACGTTTCCATGGTGGGCCACTCTCCATGGACCCACCATGATGGATTTCCTTGGATCTAGGATCTTGTTTGGTCATCTAGACCATAGCATGCATGATAGGGATGACATCCCTACCTCAGCAAGTTTCTTGGATTGTATAGATCCATGCATGCACGATGTAAGATATGGAGTGGTGGAGGATTCGTAGTACTGAAATCCTCCCCTATGGCCATTGATCTCTCTCTCTCCCTCTCTCTCTCTCTCTTTCTCTCCATTTTTTTCTCCTGATGTTGGTGGCTCGCTGATGAGACCAAAAACGTCCCAGACCCTCAGATTTTTGGGATGTCCAGGTCCACTAGGCTGGACGTCCTTATACATGTTGAATGCATGAGTTGGATGGCCACAAATGCTTGATTTTTCTTGAAGATCGTTGATAGGGAATGGATCTGAAATTTTTATGGTCCCTTAAGGTGGACCCCACTTAATGTATTTGGGTATAAATCCCTTTGGATATTTTCTAAGGACTGAAATATGGACAGCATATGTTGCTGTCCAAATTTCAGGCCCATTTGCTGCATTGTTTTTTGGCATTGTTTCAGGCCCATTTGTGAGGCTTTTTATCCCTGATTTCTTTGAGGGTTTTTTGAGGTATGGACCCCACCTTAATGTATGATAGGGCCCACATCATTTACCTTTGATTGAGGCCTATGGGATGGGCCAAAGGAGGCTGGACGTCCAGAAATTTCTGGACAGTCCAGTAGGGTTGCATGTTGGAAATGGACTTTTTACACTTTGATTTTGGGGAAAGTGAGCCACTCCAGTGGACCCCACTTGCTGTCCATACATGGAAGTATCAAATCTACCTATTTTTCCCTTGGTTTAGCAGGCCTAGGCCCACCCCATGAGGTGCCAAAGATGGGGACAACAACAATTTCAGCAACAGATTTTTCAGAAACACCTTGCTGTCCATAAACTGTAAAAAATATTTGGCATGTCTAATGACATCAAAATTTCCCCTCCACTATGGTCCACCTTGCTGGGACCCATCATATATGATTGGGGGCCATTTGGACTACCAGAATTTAGGGGACATGGCTGACCAGTAGCCATGCTGGACGTCCCATGGTGGTTGACGTCCAGCATGGGCTGGCCGTCCCACCTTCATTTGGCCCACCATGATGTAATGTTTTATCCACCCATCTGGTGTGGCCCACTTGGATGTGGCCCACCCTTGGAGGGGCGTCCATGGTGAGGCCCACCTTGAGTTTATTTTGGGCAGCCGTTCAGACCATTGGACCGCCCACTTAGTTGGGACGCCCACTGCTATGGGCTGACTGCTGGACTTCCAGTCCAACAGTAAGGCCCATTTGACTTATGTGTAGAATAGCCACTCTCTATGTGGTGGGACCCCCTGTGTATGTTGCAGGTCACCCCGAGAATTTTATTCACTTGATTTTACATATTTATAGACCTCAGCAGGCCTAGAAAGATAAGTGGGTTGAAAATCCAGCTTATTGCCTTAAAAGAATGCATTGTTTGTGGCTGGAATTTTAAGGGTGTGGGGCCGACCATATTGAGAGGACTTGTGGGAATGTTTCATGCTTTGATTCCTCAGAATTTTTGGGCTTGATTAATGCATCTTGGATGCCCACTTTAGTTGGGTTATAAGAACCTATGTTTAACCAAATTTTTAGGACTTCTAGTAGGCCCAGATAGGCAGGAACATCCTAGCTAGGCCCAGTGAATTTATGGACTATGTCCACCATTATGTTGCGCTGGTTGGGTTGAAATGTATGTGTGGTTGGGCCCTTGATTGCCCACCTAATTAATCAGTTTTTGGGCTGATGTTATAAGACTCATTTAGGCCCAACTTGGATGTGATTCATTCCCATGTATTTGAGATAATGGGCTGCCCACTAGGCCCACCATAATATATGGATTTGGTAACATTATTCTTAGGCCATAACCTTTCCTATGGGTCCATGTTATTGTATGTGGATTGGGTCATGTTTTGCTCTTTTGGACCCATGTAATGTATGTAGGCCTTGGGCCACTTTATTAAGGCCCAACATGTGATGTGAGTAGTATATATATATAGCTGTCCATTTCTTGTTTATGATTGTGCTCGGGCTACGGGCCTTGATTCTTGGTAGATTGTTATTGGGCTGCCTCTTTGGGACAATGGTAGTTAAATATCCCCATTGTGGACCCCTCTAGGCCCATTGGTGGTTGAATGTCCACCTTAATTAGGCCTATTTATTAGATCCATTCTCATCCTTGGTGCTTGGAGGTTCACCTTAGACTTTGTTTAGGCCCATTCATAACCTTTAGGCCCGTAGTATTGTTTACTTGGACCTTGTGTGCTGATTGTAAGCCCAATATAATGCATGAATGGGATGTTCTCTTTGGCCACGATGTTTTAGGGCCATGGGTTGCCCCTCATGTAGCCCATCTTGATGTATTTAGGCTTTGGGCCGTTACTTGAGGCCCAACATGTTGTGCAGAATGTTGCGAACGCTACCCATTATTTTCTAGCTATTATGTGGGCCATGGACTGTTTTCATGAGACCCTTGTATGTGGCCTAATGTGATGTATGTGGGGCTCATATGATGAGGCCATTGTGATATATGTAAGGACCATGTGATAAGGCCCATATGATGAGGCCATTGTGATGTATGTAAGGACCATGTGATAAGGCCCATATGATGAGACCCATTGTGATGTAGATAAGGCTCATGAGATGAGGCCCAATATGGAGTATGTGTGGCCCTTGTATGAGGCCCAATATGGGGTATGTGAGGCCCTTGTGTGAGGCTTATTGTGACGTATGGCCCATTTCATTGTACCTATATGGCCCAATCGTGCTATGTGAGTCCATCATGGTGTATGTGATGATGACTATGATGCCCATCCATCTTCCTAGTTAATACAAGATCATGGACCCCATTATAGGATAGGTTCTAAATGGGTCATGTCTTAGGAACAATGATGATTAAATATCTACATTGTAATCCCCCCTATGATCCGTCGAATCCTCATCTCCTCTTAGTGAGCTAACCCAAGCAGTTAGGCCCTCACCGTTATTAGAATGATTCATCTCACCTTCATGGGCTATCCCAAATCATTGGGCCCCCATAATTATTAGGCTCATGCCCAACTAGCTTTAGTAGGTTAACCCAAACTGTTGGGCCCCCATTCTGGATTGAGCTTCCACCATACCTTGAAGAGCCTACCTTGTGCTTATTAGGCCCTTAGGATGCCCGGTTTACTATGTGAAGGAGCGGGCGAGGAAGCCCACCCCTTGTCCTTAGACCCATTCTTGGTATGAGCAAGCCACCTAGGCCCATTCTTGATATGATTAGGCCATATAGGCCCATCCTGGTTATGAGGAGAGTACAACATCACTGCTTCCTGTAGATGCAAGGATCTGTGATATCAGGTTTGGAATATCCACTGTTGAGGACCGATCCTCATGTTATGGATTAGATCTGCTGTCCTTCTATGGACCCCGCCATATATAAGCCGATTATTGACTACGACTAAGTTAGTATACGCACTATGTATGAGTTAGTATAGCGTTATGATTATATGCGGCCCATTGTAATTATATGAGGCCCATTACGACTATATAGGGCTCACTGTAATTATATGAGGCCCATTGTGACCATGTAAGGTCCATTGTGATTACCTGGGGCCCATTGTAATTATATGAGGCCCATTGTGATTATATGCGACCTATCGTGATTATATGAGGGCCATTGTGTATGGGGCCCATTATGATTGTATAAGGCCCATGGTGATTATATGTGGCGTATCGTGATTGTATGAGGGCCATTGTGTATGGGGCCCATTATGATTATATGAGGCCCATTGTGATTATATGCAACCTATTGTGATTGTATGAGGGTCATTGTGTGTGGGGCCCATTATGATTGTATGAGGCTCATTGTGGGATTGTATGAGACTCATTATGATTGTAGGAGGCCTATCGTGATTGTATGAGGCCCATTGGGAATGTATGAGGCCCATTGTGATTATATGCGGCCCATCTTGGTTGTATGAGACCCATGTGATTAGGTCCCTTGTGATGTATGAGACCCTTGTGTGAGATTTATTATATGTGTGAGGCCCATTGTATGGGTGAGGCCCAATTGTGATGCGTGAGGCCCACCATATGTGTGTGATTATGTGCACACCACCCATTCATTATTATGGGCCATGGACTTCATGATCCATGCCCATACGCATCATCCGCATGGTTGTTATGAGGAGTGATTGAGTATAGCATGTGCCACTGGGCTGATTGTTTATGGGACTCCCTGATAGGCGGGAATGTCCCACATGAGCGCGTTGTATGCGTAGGATTGGATGCATGGTTGATTAGTGTGATTCATGCATCTGGCATTGCATAGCACGTTGATATTTGCCCTCGCTTCATCAGGGTCGTAACCTCAACAGGTATATCATGGATGGTTAGATTTGGATACCAGAAATGTTTCTTGAGCATTTAGGGTATTTAGGATGTCCTTGGGCGAAAGCCCCTAAACCTTCACGGTACCAGGAGACCTCAACGCCGAAACCGAGTGGAAAACATGAGTGCCCTAGTGCCTTATACCATTTGGTTGCGACTCCCACTATAGTGTAGTCGGTTGAGATGAGGTGTGGCCTTACCCGCCCGGGTGAAGGGGTCCGCTACCGTCGAGCCTTGTTGGTGATTGGCTGTCCACAAGCGGGTAGTGAGATCTCTTACGCTTACTGGGCTGCGTGGCCTGGAAGGCGGCAGTCAGCATGTAGTGTATTTGACCCCAGTGATTTTTCAGAGAGTAACTGTACTGATGTGTGGACTTAATACAAGGACTGGCATGATCGCATTGCATATTGCATATGGCATTTGGCTATATAGGTCTTGCATCGCATCATAGCCTTGGTATGACCGATAACACTCATGTCTTGCGTCACATGGCCTTTGTATGACTGACAGCATTGTACTAAATCCTAATGATGATTTCAGAGATGTTCGGTACTAGTATTATGATACCCCGTCATTGTTATACATGTGGGCGGACGCTGATGTGGGCGGGGTCTAAGGACTTGGGCGAGCTACTAATGGTTGGTAGGTTACTGTGTTGCAGGCTACTGCTCAGGGGTTTGCATACTCAGTATTTGACTCATTCATTCATCCATTCATTATCCACTCGGGTTGGTAGTGCGCAACCAAATCATTATGCGTACCTTCATAATGGTCAGGATTTCGGTTGGGGCGCGTGACCAACCTGAGATCAGGAGTTTACCACATTAAGTCTGGCTATCCAAATTTAGGTATAGGACTGGTTTGGATAGAAGTCCCTTGTGATGAACCCCACAGCTTACGATACCACATACTATCATCTCGACTATACACTCCAGCATCGTTATCCCTTTGCATTGCATATTACATTGCACCCTTGGTATATGACATTTAAGTTGTTATGATCTTACATTACATGGTGCTTATGGACTTACTAGTATGATTCCGTATTGCTTGATATTGCACCCTGATCATGCTTATATTACGCACACACTTACACCACCCTCTAAGCTTTCTATGAGCTTATGCATGATAGATGCATGGAGGTGTCGATAGGATGCAGTCGAGCTGAGCAGGAGCGTGCAGTGGAGCTTTCTTTTAGACTTCTGATTATTAGTTATTGTATCTTTCATATACGCCTTGTATTGTAAAAAGTTTTTATTTTTAGTGGATTTTGTAATGATATTCCTGTAGTTATTTTCTGTGGTCGTGATCTTGGTTATGATGATTATGAAACAGACTTATGATTTAGAAATCCTCCTTGTAGGATACTGGGATCGGAACTTGGTGAATCGGCACCAAGAGCCGAGAATGGGGTACTACGGAGGCTGTCGGTGCCAGATACGATGATAGGAATTTTGTGAGCCCGGTTTCCGAGTTTGGGGCGTGACACTTACGAAGATCGTTCATTCAAAGAAATTCAAGTTTTGCTCGATTTCTTTGGGCTTGACAAGAAATGAATAGAGACAGAGTGTACACGAAGTGATGGTGGTGATGCTTAGAAGAAGTTTATCAAGGTAAGGAAGTGATTTTGCTATCCACGTGGAGGTTGTTAAAATTGTGACACCAAAATCATTATTGGGTCCATTCACTTTTCTGAACCTATATAACTCATGTTTCACATGTTAACAAGGCCCAAGTGTTAGTGGACCCTTGGAGGGGTAGTTTTGACATTTTCTTCATGAAATGGTGGCTTTTAAGGTTAGTTATATTGGGGTTAAGAGTGAGTTGCAATTTTTTTAGAGCCTCCAAGAAAGAGAAAGAGCTAGGGTTTTGGCCGTAAGTTTTTTCCATCCCTGTAATCTTCTCTGAATAGTCGATTGATTGTCGCTTTGTGCCATGATTTTTTTTTTTTTGCAAGGGTTTTTCACATAAAAATCATGTGTTTCCTGTGTGTTTGCTTGGATTTTCTTTTTCTCTTATTTGTTTCAATCCAGATTAAGGTTCTTTTACAGGGTCAGATCTCAAATATGGCATGCCCAATTTTTTATTAGGCTTAGTTTTGTATCTTCTTTTCATTTGATGAGGCACACTTAATGAAATGGTTTGATAAAAGATACACACCATGGTAGCCCTATTGTTGTTATGCCTTAAAAAACCAATATGGAATTTGTCTATAGACGACGTTGATGTAATATTGATGATCTTATCCATAAATCATGATGACCATGGATCCTAAATGAACATGCTTAGATAGCATAGTCAATGTGTAGGTATACCTTAAACATGTGTAAACATAGGGTTAAAGGAGAGGAGTTCTTCTAGCTTTCATTGAGAACTTAGGAGTGGGCATAACGATCATTAACCAAGGGAGAGTTGGGTTGTATTGATCTCATTACCTTGTTGTTCTAGGACCATATAGCAGGTTATATGATAAATTGTAATTACTTTGATTATTTTTTTGTAGCCATCTTCTGTGATGGAATTGATGACGAGTTAGGATGGAAAGTCTCCACCATTGAGCATTATAACGAGCTAGTGTGCCTTTGCACCACCCCACATAAGAGTGTGAGCATGCTATGGAAATAACTTCTTGGGGTTTGACCTATTAGGCATTTGTATCGATGAATTAAGTTCAAGTCGTTAGACTGAGGAACCTATCATGCCTAGAGTATAATTGCTTTGAGGTTGTATTAGATCTAATTAATCTTTAGACTTGAGAATGTGTAAGGAGTTCAAGGTTTATTAAAAGTCATCATGCAGCGGATAAAAAAGAGTATAGTGAGGTGCGCCCACCAAGGTTAGATCAAGATTCATATGGTCCAATAAAAGATCCACTAGTTTCCTATGGCTTAAATCTTGGTATCATACATTCATCAAATGATTTTCTGAGCTCAACATTTAAAAGATTTTATAAATGTTTTCAATTGTTAAACTTTTATTTTAATAATTACAAATATTTTATTCGTACCTAATAAGATTAATGATTTAGGTATGAGGGTCATTCACTTAGTTTGAATAAGTATAAGATCAATAGTATGGGAAGGACTAAATCAATTATGAGGTATATGGGAAAGCAGGATCACATGTTTCTCATATGATATGGTTATATAATTAAAGATTATAAGATAATAGAATACCACATGTTACTGTCTCTTGAAAATTCCAATATATATATATATCCCATCTTTTTCTTAGAGTGATAGACAGAGAGAGCCTTGTGTATCCACCCATGGCGTCATCTGCACGAAGAAAAAGAGACCGATCGCAAAAGATAAGAGAGAGAAATAAAGAATCATTTCTCATTCCTACTATCACAATTTTCACAAGTGGGGCCCATCCGTGGCGGCTCTATCCGTTTATCTTGAACCTATTCCAACGTTGACATGCTAGCTCTCTACCTCTCCATCTAATATAAGATACTCATTTTAGTTGAAATATTGGAATTGGCAATTCAATAGCTTTGTCAGCTGCTTGATCAATATAATACGCACCAATATTGGATTTGAATATTTTACTTTTATAGAAACTTAATAATATAAGAAAGGCCTCATCAAGATAATACACGCAGTTTTTTAAAACTCGTAATTGGCCCTGTACACAGACATCTAGTTCCCATCCCATCCTCAATTGTTCCTGTGATGTGGCCCACCTGATTTGTAGATCTTGCTAATTTTTTAGGCCCATCATCTAAGAATCAAGAAGCTCACCTGATAGACAGTCTCGATTTCACATACGCAAGGTATTGGGACCCATAGAGCTTAGATAATTTAAGGGATGTGTCAGGCTGACATTGCATAGGATTCTAGTTGGCCATTCTTGACCAGAATAGTCCACTGCAACTGTTTTAAGTAACCGTTCAACACCCATACTCTGTGGAGCTCACCAGGTTGTATTTGTGAAATCCACTCCATCCAACTGGTAAGAAACCTTATTTTCACCGTAAATCCAAAATATCTGTCCGATACATTATTCAAATGGGCCACATCACTGAGAATAATGTAAAATTATCCCTAAAACATACAAGTTCATGCGGTGTGGCCCACCTGAGTTTTGAATCAGGATGAGTTTTATATTTTCCATCCATCCTTATGAGTCACAGTGTTTAATGAGTTTTATGAAACGTACACACCATGGTGGTGGCCGCAGACACCTACCTATGGCTGGCATCCCATACCCATTGTTCCTTGTGGCGTGGTCCATTTGTGGATCCGTCTGATTATCGTCTCCAGGGCCAAGCATCAAGGGGTGCACCCGATCAACGGAGTGGATTTCTCAAAAGATACATGGTGGGACCCACAGATCCTTGTCGTTGTACTGGCTGATTCCGGTCTCACTCTACCCTATTGCCGGTCAAAAAAAGTTTTCTTTTCAAGAATTGGTCAGGTACGGGTGGGAAGTAGGGAACTTTGACATCCAACCGCGCTACAGGAAACAGGGCTGAAAGTGGGGCCGGTTCAACCTGACCGACCCAGCATTGGGTTGGGTTCCGGTAGGATGTATCGGTTTAGTCTCCGGCTTGGCTATACAAACACCAACCTAATAGAACTTGGGTCAGGGTCAGGCTTGGGGGTTGCTCGACCCAACCTCTGTATCAGATCTATATATAAGTTAGAAATGATAATGAAGTGTGGATCGTCTGTGTCAAAGGCACTGCAAATTTCAGTTCCGTCGGGTCTAGTCCACGTCATTTCTGACGACTCAAGCTAACAAGATACGCTGGATTTCTCTCTCCTAAATAGATTGCATGCGGTGTAACATAACTTTTAAAAGAATAGTGGTAGTATATTTTAACATGTTTATTAAAAAAAAAAATTTGAAGTTCTTTACTTATATATATATATAGGTACTGTGCGCTTGGCCTCACTATAAGTAAGTGTCCTATTTGGCTTCACTAAATCGTTCTCCTAATTATTCTAACCTCTTTTCACATTGGGCGCAACTCCTAAAGCTCGACGGATGAAGAGTTATAATCAAACTAAAACTTACTATTTATAGTAAAAACGAAATTAAAACAGGGAAACGACCGTCGATCCAGGTGTTTTTTGCAATTCCGGGCTGCGCAACCCGGCATAATAGGGTTGGTTGGCTTCAATAGCTTGTTCTACCCCAAAATCATATATTTTACGTCAGATAACTCATTCCGGATTGCAAGATACGCCCGATTTAAGGTTCGATGGTCTGGATCACTTCTGTCGTCGACCGGGCCTTTTCTGATCCATCTTGGCCATGTAACTGTCTGCGACCCGCTCTACATCAGTCTCCTCCACTTCAAAAGAACTCGTCCTCGAGTTCTCGTCATGCTCTGGTTCATGATACTCGGTCAGGTCCGCAACATTGAAAGTCTGTGAGATTGCCATGTCATCTGGAAGATCAACAATATAAGCGTTGTCATTGATCTTTCGGATGATTGGTACCGGTCCAATCTTCTTATTTTTCAACTTGTTGTACGTCCCGGTCGGAAATCTCTCTTTGCGCAGATGGACCATAACGCGGTCGCCCACCTCGAACACTTTTTGTCGCCGATGCTTGTCCGCTTGTTCCTTGTACTTCTCGTTCGAGGCATGTAGCTTGGTCTGCACTTCTGCATGGATGCCCATGATCTTGTCTACCATATGTTCTGCTGCAATGCTCGTGCCTGGGTGCTTGGGCAGAGGGACCAAGTCAAGTGTGTGGCGAGGCACTCGTCCATAGATAATCTGGAACGGTGATCTCCCTGTCGAGCGGTTCACCATGTTGTTGAATGCAAACTCTGCTTGAGACAAGGCCAAATCCCACTGCTTCGGTTTTTCTCCTGAAATACAGCGAAGGAGGTTTCCCAACGTGCGATTCACAACTTCGGTCTGCCCATCAGTCTGTGCGTTGTAAGCACTGCTGAATTGAAGTCGTGTATCGAATCGATTCCATAAAGTCCGCCAAAAGTGGCTAATGAACTTCGTGTCACGATCGGAAGTAATGGTCTTGGGGACCCCGTGTAGCCGTACGACCTCCCTGAAAAATAAATTCGCCACGTGTGTTGCATCGAGGGTCTTCTTGCATGGGATAAAGTGCGTCATCTTGGAGAAACGATCTACCACCACGAACACCGAATCCATGCCGCGTTGTGTTCGTGGGAGACCAAGCACGAAGTCCATTGATAAATCCTCCCAAGGACCGTTAGGCACAGGTAACGGGGTGTAGAGGCCCGTATTCTGAGATTGCCCCTTGGAGGTCTGATAAATATAATAACGTTGCACGACTTTTCCCACATCACGTATCAATTGCGGCCAGTAATACTGCTCTTCCACAAGAGCCTGCGTCTTGTCTCGCCCAAGGTATCCACCGAGGCCACCTCCATGTAGCTCCTAAATAATCTGCTCTCTCAGATAACTTTGGGGGATGCACGATCGATTCCCTTTGAAGAGGAAATCGTCTCGCATATGTAGGTCACCGGGTGACCTTCTTGACACTTCATCTAAGAATCTTTGAAGTCCTCATCCTCGGCATACAGCTCATTGAGACAGTCAAAGCCGACTACCTCGTTGCTCATTGTAACTAGTAGTGATGCACGACGGCTAAGTGCATCAGCCACCTTGTTCTACTGCCCTGACTTGTGCTTCAGAACGAACGTGAATTCCTGTAAAAACTAAACCCATCTAGTATGCACACGATTCGCGTTAGTCGACTATTAATAAATTTTAATGCTTGATGGTCGTGTACAAAACAAACTCTCTTTGAATCGAGATAATGCCGCCAATGTCGCAGCTCCTGAATGCGTACAACTCAAGCTCATAAGTCGACCACTTCTTTCGGGCTTCGCTGAGCTTCTCGCTGTAGAAGGCTACCGGCCTGCCTTCTTGTGATAATACTCCTCCAATTCCGACGTATGAAGCATCACACTCAACCTCAAACAATTTGTCAAAATTAGGAAGCACTAAGACCGGTGTTGTAAACAAACGATGCTTGATCTCATGAAAGCTTTTATCAGCTTTATCGGTCCACTGGAACGGTCCTTTCTTCATGCAATCTGTTATAGGCGCGACTATGGTGCTAAAATCTCGCACAAATCGACGATAGAAAGTCGCCAACCCGTGAAAACTCCTCACCTCATGAATGTTTGTCGGGATTGGCCATTCCCTAATAGCTCGCACCTTTTCATCGTCCACACGAATGCCTGTGGACGTTACAACAAATCCTAAAAACAATAGGCTGTCAGTTAAAAAACTACACTTCTTCAAGTTGAGGTACAACTTGTTAAGTTGTAGGACCTGTAGCACCTGCCTGAGATGTTTCCTGTGCTCCGCCTCATCCTGGCTATATATCAATATGTCATCAAAATATACTACCACAAATCGGCCAGTGAACGGTTTTAGAACTTGATTCATTAAACGCATAAAAGTACTTGGTGCGTTCGATAGGCCGAAGGGCATGACCAGCCACTCATACAACCCTTCCTTGGTCTTGAATGCCGTTTTCCACTCATCACCGGGTCGAATACGAATCTGATGGTACCCGCTCCTTAGATCTAGTTTAGAGAACACCTTGGCCCCTTCTAACATATCGAGCATGTCGTCCAACCGTGGTATTGGAAACCGATATTTGATGGTAATTTTGTTGATTGCTCGGCTGTCGACACACATGCGCCAGCTTCTATCTTTTTTGGTGTTAATAATGCTGGTACGACACATGGGCTCATGCTCTCTCTCAAGAGACCCTTACTTATCTATTCCTCCACTTGCCCCTCAAAATCTCGCACTCTTTCGGACTCATCCGATAATGAGGGCGATTGCCAAGCTAGCCCAGGGACGAGGTCTATGTGATGTTGGATGTCCCTCATGGTGGGCAATCCATCGGGTAAACCTCAGGCCGGACTTCTTTGAATTCGTTTAGCAATCTTAAACTTGGAGGGATGTTTGAGGGTTCCTCTTCCTCGTCCTTCACTATTACGGCGTATACCTCGCCGATTTTCTTGGATTCCTCCATGAAATCCCGAATGGTCAAGAAAGAACTCTCCTCCACTTTAGAGGCTTGTGGTGGTTCTCTGGTGCCTTAGGGGCAATGATTATTTTTTGACTATCTTTGACGAATACATATACATTATCTCATCCCCGATGGGTCACATCATGGTCCGACTGCCAGGGTTGACCGAGTAACATATGACAAGCTTCCATATCAACCACGTCACAAAGTATTTGATCTGTATAATTTTTGTCAATTGAAAACCTTAGTCTCATTCACCTTTTTTATCCAACCAATTGAGTATGGGGAAGGATTTTTCATCGTTGGTAGCCGCAATTTGTTCACCATTACTCTCGAGACAATGTTGTCGCTACTACCACTGTCTATGATCACATCACAGATCTTTCCGTTGACGGTGCACCAAGTACGAAATATATTGTGTCGTTGTGGATGTAATTCCTTTCGTGGGGCATACAGTAATTGCCTCACAACTAGAAATTCGCCATGATCCTTGCCCGTCACTTCATCGTCACCTGCTATTTCTTCAGCGGTTTGTTCATGTTCATCAAAGTGATGGTCTTCTTCTGCGGCCTCATCTTCGATGCCCCCTTCGTTTATAGTCAAGTGCGCTACGGGACGTTGAGGACAAGTGTTTGATAAGTGGCCTGGTTGGCCACAGCGGTAACAATTGTTCGACCTTGGCCGAGTATAAGGATTTGGAATCCTACTCGGACCTGCTGTTGTGGGTGCTGCACGTTGAGGTCTGGATGAGCCACTCCCCGTATCACGGTTTGCGGTTGTAGGAAGTTGAGGTACTGGATCTTTTCCTCGTGGCAGCACTGGATCCTGGGTGGGACCGTCATGGGGGGTCGATTTGAAGGATATGGACGAGCAGAAGCTCTTGCAAGTTGTGTTTCTGCCCTACCCGCTAATTGAACTGCTTCATCCACGGTCCCGACTGGGTACATCTGAACTCGATCCTGAATTATCGGTCGCAACCCACCTATAAATCGTGCCACCTTCTGTGACTCAGATTCTGACAGATCGTTTCGTGTAGCCAACCGTTGAAATTCTTCAGTGTAATCTGTGACAGTTCGATTTCCTTGTCTGCAATTTTGATATTGCTGGAATAATATCTGCTCATAATCACTGGGGAGAAATCGTGATCGAAGAAGACGTCTCATCCGTGGCCATGATGAGATGGGCACCTTGTTCTGGCGGGCTCGTGAGAGTTGTAATTGTTCCCACCATGCAGAAGTACCAGATTTTAATTTAAACGCTACCAATTGTATCTTTTTATGATCTGACACGTCCATGTAATCAAAATATCTCTCTACTTCGGCTAGCCAATCGAGAAAATCTTTTATACGTAATAAACCGTTAAAACTAGGAAGTTCAGCCTTACCTCGATAGTCTCTTTCAGCACGATCTAGATGATCACCTCTATGGATTGGTCGTCGAGCAAAACCCTCATTAAGGTCCTCGTCGCTAGAACTTGAATCATCTGGTGTAGCCCTACGGTTTGCCACTGGTAGTGCTCTACGAAAATCGAGGTTACGTCGTACAGCAACCATGAGTGGTGGAGCACCGCCTAGGGCTCGGCGAGGAAGTAGCGCATCCGCAAGACGGTCGAGAGTTGCTGCACCCTTGCATGGTCAATCGACTCTCCGGTGGAAAGCTTCCATTATTTCCATAAGATAACGAATCCTTATATCACCATCTATAGGATTTTAGCTTATACCTTCGTTGTTTGCCATCGGCCCGAGGGGAATCCTCACTCTGATACCAATTGACGCAGGGATGAACGTGATGAGGATAACTACTCCGAATCCACTGAGCTTCTCTGGACTCCTCACAGAGACTTCTCGAATCCACGAGGAAAGAAAGCAGAAAATAGAAATAAATTCTAATAAATTCGAAATTGATTAATTGATGAATAAAAACGAGTTTACAACCCTTTAAATAGGGGTACCAAGCAATGAGAAAGAAATTAGAATCAAACTACAACTCAAACTCTTAGAATCCGCGACTTACTATAAATAGTAAACTTACTATTTATAGACGGTCGTGATGTCTACGTGTCCTATTTGGCTTCACCAAACCGTTCTCCTAATTATTCTAAGCTCTTTTCACGTTGGGCGCAACTCCTAAAGCCCGACGGATGAAGAGTTATAATCAAACTAAAACTTACTATTTATAGTAAAAACGAAATTAAAACAGGGAAACGACCATCGATCCAGGGGTTTTTCGCAATTCCGGGCTGCGTAACCCGGCATAGCGGGGTTGGTTGGCTTCAGTAGCTCGTTCTACCCCAAAATCATATATTTTACGTCAGATAACTCATTCCGGATTGCAAGATACGCCCGATTTAAGGTTCGATGGTCTGGATCACTTCTGTCGACCGGGCCTTTTTCGATCCATCATTGGTATTAAGTTAATTTAGTAATTAAATTCAAACCTTGTAAATATACAATATATATGCGCAGCTACTTTTGGATTCAAGTTGATTCCCAATCTGAAGATGCCAAACACAAAAGGAGAATTTCAAATCCATGAGTTTTATATCTAAAGGTTCGGAGTCCAGGGATTCCAAATCCACTCTCCCAAACCGGCCTAATGATTTACAGTGTTGAAACTTTCCCAGGGCTTACAGTGATGTTTATTTATCATCCACCAGTGTACTCATAAGCTAACATAGAAATAAGCAAAGGAAGAACACAAATATCAGCTTCATCCAAAACTTCTATGGCCCTGATAAATTTTCCACGGCAGACGTTGCATTCACCGTTTTTCCTGTGGTGTGGCCCAATTGAGTTTTTGATATAATTCATTTTAAGACTCAATTATTAAAATTATCGGCTAAAATCACGGTGGCCCACATAGTAATCAGTACGCAATCCGCACCGGTAGGTAGCATCCACTCCCAGACGGGGGCTCTGACACCCTCGATAGGTGTATGGATGATATCCAGGCACTTTATAATTGTACACGTGGTGTATCGTTACTAAATTAAACGGTCGAAATTGTGTTACGCATCATGGATGCATTATAAACTAAAAAATTAAGCTTATTTCTTTTTCAGAGTGCCGGATTGATGGTCATTTATTGGACAGTTAATAATATAAATATAGAACGGTCCAATGGTCACAATCAAGTGTCTAAGAATCAGAGGCTAGGGTTATTCAAACAATCTGATTTTGGGATTATGACTTGAAAACAATAGGATCTCAAATCTAGACGGTTAAACTTGAGTTAATATATGCCACGTGTACAGTTTCTAAGTGCATTCCGGATCTTGGGAACATGACTTGGAAACAGTGCCGGCGTATCAAATGTCATATGGGAAACGGATTGGCTAACCCCTGCCATCAGCCCCGTGGCTGGTGGTCGGTGATCTGTGGGCCCCACCATGATGTATGTGTTTCATCCATTTCGTTCATCCATTTTTAAAGATCACTTTAGAGCTATGTCCGAAAAATGAGAGGATGTAAATCTCAGGTGGACCACACCACAGGAAAACAATAGTGATTGAATATCCACCATTAAAATCATCCTAAGTCTCACTGTACTGTTTATTTGACATCCAATCTGTTGATTAGGTCATACATGCCCAGATGAAGGGAAAAAAAATAAATATCAGCCTGATCCAAAACTTTTATGGCCCCCAAAAAAGTTTTAATGGTCAACGCTCATTCAACACTGTTTCCTGTAATGTAGTCCACTTGAGATTGGGATATACCTCATTTTTGGTCTCATACCATAAAATGATCTTGAAAAATAAATGGACGGAATGGATGAAACACATACATCATGGTAGGGCCCATAGAGTAATGACCATCAGCCAGTGGCTGGTGGCAGGGGGAGTAGCCAATCCGTTTCCTGTCATTTGCATCCAGATGATTGCCACGTGTACCCCAACTCCAATCCAAGGATTTGGATCGGTAGTGACCCTAGCTCCTGTGCAGAGATCTCAGAACTGGTCGGAAGTGACCTGGATTGTCGGTTCACAGGAAGTTCTACATTGGGATGCTAGGTGGGGACCACCGTGATATTTGTGAAAATCTCATCCCGTTCATCTGTTTTGAGAGATCATCTCAGGGGACCCATCTCCAGCTGGGAACGGGCAGGAGCTTTGAGTGGCCACCGTGGTGTATGGGTCTTATTTACACCATCCCTCTGTTTTTACATATCATTTTAGGGCTCATATGCAAGGCTCAAGTGGACCACACCACAGGAAGCGCAGTGATAATGATTCTCACCGTTGAAACTTTTCTAGGGCGTACCGTGATGTTTATTTGCTATCCAACCTATTCTTAAAGTTACATATACAAATATCAGCTCCTTCCAAAACTTCTGTGGTCCCTAAGAAGTTTTCAACCGTAAGAGTTTAATCTCCATTGTGTAGTCGACTCGAGCTTTGGATGATAGGGAAAGATGGATGGACGGTGTGGATACGACCCATACATCATGGTGGCCACTCAAAGCTCTTGCTCGTCCATAGCTAGAGACAGGTGGGGGTAGGACGCAATCCGCATCCCATTTTAGGACAAAAATAAAAAATAAAATGAAGTGGATCCAAAACTCAAGTGAGCCACTTGTGAGGAAATTTGGGAAAAGAAATGCTACCGTTGAAACTTTACTAGGCTTCATCTTCATGTTTAAATGCCATCAAACGCTTTCACCGAACTATGAGTGGGTGCCTATCTACTTGAGAAGACGTTATATCAGAGCACGGATACTCTAAAAACAATCGAAGCCCATATCGACCCACATTGAACCTCTAAAATAGTATAGATCCACTTTGACTTACACTGCAACCCATTTGAGCGCCCATCAAATGCTTGAACCGAAGTATGAGTAGGTGCATATCCACTTGAGAATACGCTACATCAAGGTACAAATACTCCGGAAACAATCGAAGCTTACACCAATGCACACTGACCCACACCGAATCCATAAAATAGTATCAATCTACTCTAACTTGGATTGCAACCCCTTCAAGCGCACGTCGAATGCTTTCACCGAACTACAGGTGGGTGCGTATCCACTAGAGAAGAAACTGCATTATGGTGCGGACACTTTGAAAACACTCGATGCTCACACCAACGAACACCAACTCACATCAAACTCTTAAAATAACACTGATCCACTCTGACTTATACTACAACTCCTTCGAGTGAACGTCGAACGCTTTGATCAAATTACGAGTGGTTGCATATCCACTTAAGAAGACATTGCATCAGGGTATGAACACTTCGAAAACACTCGATTTCCACACCGACGCACACCACCTCATACCAAATCCTTAAAATAACATCGATCCACTTCGACTTGTACTGCAACCCTTTCAAGCGCACATCAAACGCTTTGACCAAACTACGAATGGGTGCCTATCCACTTGACTAGACGCTACATTAGGGTACAAACATTGCAGAAACAATCGAAGCCTACACTAACACACACCGAGCCCCTAAAATAACATTGATTTACTCCAAATTGCACCACAACCCATTTGAGCACATGTCGAACACTTTCGCCAAGCTATAAGTGGGTGCGTATCCACTTGAGAAAACACTGCATTAGGGTACAGATACTCCGGAAATACTTGAAGCCCACACTGACGCACGCTGACCCACATTAAACCTCTAAAATAGTACTGGTCCACTCCAACTTGCACTCTAACTCCTTTGAGTGCACGTCGAACACATTCATTGAACTATGAGTGGGTGCATATCAACTTGAGAAGACGTTGCATCAAGGTACGGACACTCTTGAGACACTCGAAGCCCACACCAACGCATACCAACATTAGACCTCTAAAATAACATTGATTTACTCCAACTCGCACTACAACCCCTTCGAGCGCAGGTCAAATGTTTTCACCGAACTACGAGTGTATGTATATGCACTTGAGAATACGTTACATCTGGGTACGAACACTTTGGAGAGACTCTAAGCTCACACTGACCCACACCGAACCCCTTAAATAGCACTGATTTACTTCGACTTGCACAACAGCCCCTTCGAGCATATTTCAAATGCTTTTACTGAACTATGAGTGGGTGCGTATCCACTTAAGAAGACACTGCTTTAGGGTATGAACACTCCGAAAATACTTAAAGTCCACACCGACGCACATTAAACCATACCGAGCTCTTAAATTAACACTGACCCACTCCGACTTGTACTGTAGCCCCTTCGAGCGCATATTGAATGCTTTCACTGAACTATGAGTGGGTGCATATCCACATAAGAAGACACTGCATTAGGGTACGGACAGTCCGAAAGCACTCAAAGCCCACACCGAATCCCTAAAATAACACCATTCCACTCTGACTTGCACTTAACCCCTTTGAGTGCATGTCGAACGCTTTCACTAAACTATGAGTGGGTATGTATCCACTTGAGAAGACGCTGCATCAGAGTATAGACACTTCAGAGATACTCAAAGCTCACACGGACGTATATTGACCCACACTGAATCCCTAAAATAACACTAATTTACTCTGACTTACACTAAAACCCCTTTGAGCGTACGTCAAATGCTTTCACTGAATTATGAGTGGATGCATATCCACTTAAAAAGATACTACTTTAGGGTACGTACACTTTGGAAACACTCGAAGCCCACATCGACGCACAATGACCCACATTGAACTCCTAAAATAATATTAATCCACTTCGACTTGCACTGTAGCCCTGCGAACGCACATCGAACACTTTCACTGATCTACGAGTGGGTGTGTATCCACTTGAGAAGATGCTACATTAGGGTATGGACAGTTCAGAAACACTCGAAGCCCGCACCAACACACATCGACGTACACCGAACCTTAAAATAACACCATTCCACTCCAACTTGCATAGCAGCGCATTTGAGCACATGTCGAATATTTTCACTAAACTACAAGTAGGTGTGTATCCACTTAAGAAGACGCTGCATTAGGGTATGGATTCTTCGAAAATACTTGAAGCCTATATCGATGAACATCGACTAACCTAATCTGATAACACCTATCTACTCCGACTTCTATTGCACCCTATTTGAAAACACGTTGAATCCCTTTCGCCAAATTAAACATGGGTGCATATCCAATTAAGAAGATGTTACATTAGGGTGCAAAGACTTTGGATATACTTGAACCCTACACCAGTGCACACAAAACCCTTAAAATAGTGTTAATCCACTCTAACTTGCACTACAGTCCATTCGAATGCATGTCGAACGCTTTCACCAAATTACGAGTGGAGAGTATCCACTTTATAAGATGCTATATCAGGGTACGGAGACTCCAAAAACATCAAAGTCCACATCGACGAACACTGACCCACACCGAACGCCTAAAATAACACCGATCCACTCCGACTTGCACTGCAGTCCCTTCAAGTGCATGTCAAACACTTTCATTGAACTACAAGTGGGTACATATCCACTTGATAAGATGTCACATCAGGATATGGACACTCCAAAAACACTTGAAGTCCACACCGACCCCTTAAAATAGTACCAATTTACTCCAACTTGCACTGCATCCCCTTTGAACACACGTCAAACGCTTTCATTGAAATAGGAGTTGGTGCGTATCCACTTGGGTTGACATCAGATCAGGGTATAACACTCTGGAAATAATGAAAACCTACACTGACATTCACTAGAACATACCGAACCCCTAAAATAACACCAATCCACTTAAACTTGCACTGCAATCCCTTCAAACAAAAATCAAATGCTTTCACCAGATTATGAGAGGGTGCATATTCACTTGAGAAGATGTTGTATTATGGACACTCTGCAAACAATTAAACCTCATACCGACGTACATCGACCGACACTAACTTACACTGTAACTCCTTTGAACATATGTTGAAGTCCATCCCCGGCGAACAGTGAATGCATGTGGTTTATCCATGCTATCCATCAAATTTTTTTAGTGTCTTTTATGAGTGTAAAAAACAAAACACATGGAAAGAAACAATTAGAATAATAATTTTAGCAGTAGACTTCATTGAACACTTTCTTATGATGTGGTTCACTAGAGTTTCAGATATGCTCTATTTTTAGCTGAAGCACTAAAATTATATTCTAAAATGGATGGATGGAGGGGATAAAATATATAAATCAAGGTGGGCCACACATAGTTTACTCGGTACATTGAGTTACTAGTATGCTTCCATGGGCTCACGAAAGACATTGCAACCCTAAACTCAACAATGATAGTACACCTCTTAACATGGGCCGCACTTAGATGTATTCATTATGTATCAACATCATCCATGCATTTTTCTAAGTCATTTTAGGGTGTTATTCAAAAAATTCAAGAGATCTGATTATAAGGCGGGTCATGCCGTAGGAAACAATGGTGATTGATCATTAATGTGGCACAAAAGTTCTAAACGAAGCTCGTATTTATTTTTCCCCTTCATCCATGCTTACGTGACCTTATCAACCATGCTTATGTGACCTTATTTATCAACATATTGGATGGGACATTTGCAATAAAGGCATTTACGTGCACACTAAGAAGTTTTTTTAATGGTGGTATGTTCAATAACTAATGTTTGGTATGGTCCATTTTCTAAAAAAGTATGGATGTCGCGATATAGAATACATACAAAAAGGTGGGCCCCATAGAAAGGGTTGCACCATCTTGCATAAGACTGAAGTTTCACTCAACTATTTCATCTCAATGGCAATTACTGATCAAACGCCAAGGTGAGCCCGCACAGTGAGCCGGCCACAAATTTTTTATTTTATTTTATTGATGATCGACACCGTTAGTTCAAATGTACAAATTATTATATGAGGAGCCTATAAAATGAAGCATATCAAATAATTAAGTGGTCCAAATTATCTAGATTCCATTTAATGGTTCATATTTTACTCACTACTGAGACTTTTTACGAACCACCTACCACTCGAATTCACTATCTTTTTTTAGTCCAATGATATAAAAGGAGATGAAAAAACTGATGGACAGAATCGATCGATGAAGTTAATGCAAGTGAGCCCATTTCAACTTTCTAAAGGCTTCTTCAATTTTTAAATTGAGGTTGTAATAAAAGTATTGTACAAGGATAGCATAGTCAATTTAGAGGCTGAATTACACTAAAATAAGGCACGATGCAGAGTAGGTTTTATCTTTTATTTTTTATTTTTTATTTTTGTCTGGTTGTGGCTCCATGCATTACATCCGGCCTCCAGCCCAAAAAAGAAAATTTTAGTTGTGCTGGCACTCTAACGTCATATACATGTCATATACTAACCCAAATTAAAAAAGAGAAAAAGTGTGCAGACCACTGACCCTCACGTAAGGTAGCATAATTTGACCGGTTTAATTTGACTTTTGTATGCTATTTATGCACTTAGATTCGAAGTGCCTGCGTATCATCCATCGCACTCTGCCAGAGTATCAAAAATTTTCTCAATCCAAAAGCTTCCTGAGAGAGAGGGAGAGAGATGGGAAGTGAAAGGAGAGGAGATGGGTATCTGCCTCTCTTTGAAACGAGAGAAGCAACGGGTAGGATTGCATATAGGTTGTATGTTATCTGTATGTTTTTGGGCATTTGTATGATATGGGCGTATAGAGCAACTCATATTCCAAGGAAAGGAGAAGGAAGATGGGTTTGGATTGGTGTGTTTGCTGCAGAGGTTTGGTTCGGTTTCTATTGGATTATTACTCAATCCGTCCGTTGGAATCGCGTCGACCGTTCCACCTTCAAGGAAAGACTCTCCCAAAGGTACGAATAATCTGAAAAAGAAACTGATCGTTGCCTGCACCACTCCGCAAGGCGATCTCAGCCGTTGGATGTATTAAATATTTATTTTTAATCGCCCCACTTAATTCATCTAACGGCTCAAAACGCCTTGCACAACAGAGAGTGGTGCAGTTCTCTCTCTCATTCTTGCGATGAGACGCGGATTGCGTGGTGAACCCCAAGCGCCACGTGGCTACATGCTGTAAGGACTCTTTGGGGCCACCACGATGTATGTGTTTAATCCAAGCCGTTCATCCGTTTTTGTAGTTCATTTTAGGGCATGAGCTCAAAATTGATCCACATCCAATACTCAAGTGGACCACACAAGAGGAAGACGTGGGGATTGAATGCCTATTGTCCAAAACTCCATGGAGGCCGCAGAAGTTTTGGATCAAGCTGGTATTTGTATTTTCCCTTCATCGGGTCTGTGTGACCTCATGAACACGGTGGAAGACAAATGCAAATTACCGTATGCGTTAGGAAAGTTTTGACGGTGGATGTTTTTATCCCACTGTTTCCCGTGGTTTGGTCGACCCGAGCTCTAATTTCTCAAAATGACGCGACTATTCGACTCGGTAAACTTAACTTGTCCAACTCGATCTAAACTGAGTGGGTGACTTGGTCCAAATCGAGTTGGCTTTAATCAGTCCGGATTCAAAGTCGAGTCGGAGTCATGACTCAATCTAAAACTCGACTGGTACATATGTATCTTTTGAAAAAAAAAAAAAAAAAAAAAGAATAACCGTTTCAAATATAAGATGAGTGTAGTTGATATAGAAGCTGCAATTCTAACAAGTGAATATAGGTTTTGAGTTGTGATTTCAGCTCGTGTATACTTATTACATCCAACTTGATTTGGTGCCGGCTCAACCTGACTCAATATTTATGTCTGGGTCAAACTTGGTCTGAATTAGTTCAACTAGTCTTGGACTCTAGATCTAGTTAGGCATGCTGGACTCGATATTGAATCGGGCTCAATTCGAGCTAGGCGTATTTCAAAACCGAATCGGGTCGGGTGAGCCATAACTCTGTCAGACTCCACTGGATGCCTAGCTCTAGCACTTAAACACATACAGTAAATTGGGCCCTACACAGTTTTTACACCAGGTAGCTATCTGTTGGGTTCAACACGCACTCCACGTCTCTTTGGATGTTGCTGTGGATGGACAGTAGTAAAATGCCACGTTTACTGATTATGGGGAATCGTAACATATGTTCCTACGATTGTTACTACACATAAGTAAGGCCCACCATGACGTGTATATGCTATCTAAACCGTTCAAATGGACCATTGAACTTTGAAACTTGAGTCTAGCAATGGTCCACACTCAAGTGAATATAGTCGTGGATTCCGATCGTTGAGAAATTTCAGAACATGGCCTTTGATTAGAGGTGGGCATTGAGTCCAGTCGGACCAAGTTAGGTCGAACTCAACTCCATCCAATACTATTAAAACCTTGATCGGAACTCGATCTAACTCAGGATTGAGTCCAACGGGTCTGACACGATCCAAGCTGAATCTTGGTTGGATTGAACCGAACCAAGACCGACTCAGTCAGAGTCGGATCGAGTCTGCCTCTGTTCCAGTCAAACTTGTGTACCTAGGGTCGTCCAGAGACACCGTCAAGGCTTCGAGTTGTAAGAACGGGCCAAAGGAGAACAAAGTTACGTAGCCCCAGAGTGATGTATTTATTATATTTATACTGATCATCCATTTTTCGAGATGATTTTAGAGTATTAGAGAAAAAATAAATCATATCCAAAGCTTAAATGTACCACACCATGGATAATGATTTTTACTGTTAAAAAATTCATAGGGCCCACCAGAACATTTATTCTCCGTCCAATCTGTTAATAGATGAAGAGGAAAACCAAATTTCATATTGATCCGAAACTTCCATGACTCCCCACTACATTTTTGCATTGCAGTCCGCTTGATCTTTAGATCTGTCTTATTTTCCTGTTTAAGCACCGAGACGAGCCCGCCAAATGGATGGACGGTTTGTATATAACACATCCCTCATGACCACAGAACTTGTTAAAGTCAGCAGTGCAAGGTACACGTACGTGCTACCTACCTGCTACCCATCAGTCAAGAGTATCGGTGTGAAAGGTAGCTTACTGCGTACTAAGTAACTCAGTGCCCTAAGCGTACTGAGTATACTCTGTGAGTCTCACCTTCATTAATGCATTTTATCTAACCCGTTCATCCATTTTTCCAAATAATTTTAGAGCTTTAGTTAAAAATATGAAGCTATAAAAGTATCAACTGGACCACACCAATATAAACCGTGTGATTTAAACTTCTAAATTTGAAAAGTTCCTGTAGCCGCAGAAGTTTTAGATCAAGATAGAATTTGTTTTTTTCCCTTCATCCATTTCTGTTAAATCTTTTGAACAGGTTGGATGAAAATTAAACATCACTGTGTGCCTTAGAAAGGTTTCAACAGTGGAAATCAATACTTCTACTGTTTCATATGGTATGGTCCAGTTGAGGTGTGTGGATATACTTCAAATTTGGTTTCAACGACTAAAATGATCTTTAAAAGCGGATGGACGGTGTGGATAAACCACATATATTCAAGGTGGGCCCAATAGAGTTTACTCAGTATGATAAGAGCTATTGTACCGAGTAACTCAGCACGCAATCCCATTTTCAATTTTGAGCGTGACAAGTGTCAGACTCGGTGCTCCAGGCCTCAGTTGAGAGGATACCACTCTCCTGCCACGTGGTGGTCCGTGCTCCGTAGGCTGAGTCGTGCCATTCATTTTTTATATTATTTTATGGTTTCAAATTAAAAATGAAATATATCTCAATCTTAATTGGACAACATTATATGAAACCGTGTTGAACGTACGTTATAGGGATTGGAGAATGTCGTGGGGATTGGATCGGTCCGGATTGACCATTAATTCAAAGTCCACTCAATGTATGGGCAAATCTGAGTGTGCTTATTCAGTTCGACCTAGTTATGGCTTTCGGTTCGGATTGAATCAGGTCGGATCGAATCGGATTATGCCCGGCTCTGCCTTTAATTGATAGTGCTCGCGAGGTGAGCCCCCCTTGATGCATGTTCATGTTCTATACATCATTTTTTCAGACACAATTCCAGAAATGAAACAAATTATTTATTTATTATTATTATTTTTCCATCCAATTTTGTTTCAACTTAACAACGGTTTGGATGGTAAATAAACATCACTGAAACATTACAGTAGGCCCTAGTAAGTATTTAACGGTGGAGCATTCAATCACCACTGTTTTCTAGTGTATGGTCTACCTGACAATTCAATCTTCTTCATTTTTCGGCTAGTGCCTTAAAGTAACCTGGAAAAATGGATTGACGGTGTAGATTTAGCATACATACATCGAGGTAGGCCCCACATTAAGGGCCTCGGCCTTATTTAATCATCTCCCACTTTAATCATGAAATAAGATTGCGTATTAGATGACCCAGTACGTTTTACCTACTGGTTAAACTCTGTGGGACCCAGCGTGAATGTATGTGGCTATCTTGAGCCCCAAATTGGAGCTTATCCAAAGCTGGCTCACAGGAAATCAGTCGATAATGATATTGACGGTCGAAACCTTCCTATAGCCAACAGTGATGTTTATCCAAAACTTTTATGGCCCTGTTAAGATTTCAACGGTTGGTGTTCAACGGTCTCATGTTGTGTGGTCTGCTTGAGTTTTGGATATGATTCTAGTTTGGGTGGTTAAAATGGATGGACAGGTTGGATAAGATTCTTAACTCATGGTGTACCCAACAGAGTTTTGGAAACTTCTCCAGCTCTCCAGAAGTTTTTAATGGTGTACGTTTAATCCCCACTTTATAATCCATTTAAGCATTGGGCCTGCTCATTTTTTGGTTCGTGTCTTAAAAGCGTGGATAAAACACTTCCATCACAGTGGGCCCCTATTGTCCAGCACCATCCAAACATTGTCCATATTAATCAACGGTTAAAAATCATTGGTTAGTCACTCGGACATGATCTTGTGCTTGCGGTCCATCTGAGACTTGGAATTTCATCATTTTTAGGCAAAGCATATATTTTAGCGGGCTTATCACAACCATAGTGTTAAAAATTATATATCTCACTAATTGGGAATATTAAAGTTGATTTAGTAATTAAATTCAAACCCCCGTAAATATACCATGTATAGGTATTTTTGAATTAAAGTTGATTCACACTCCAGGGTGCCAAACACACCGAGAGGATTGCCAATCCAGGGGGTTTCCAATCCTGGGGGTTGCGAATCCAGGGGGTTCCAAATCCACGCTCCCAAACAGGCCCTTAAGGTAATGATGGTGGTGGCAGTGGAGTGGTTTAAGATGCATGGGATTGCTATATCCCGAGACAAGTTTATACAGTCTGTTTGGCTTCTAATCCATCCAACCAAGGGATGGGATTAATTTTACAGTAACGATGGTGATGTCAATGGATTGTTTTAAGATCCATGGGATTGCTTATATCCCGGGACAAGTTTTCCAGGTCTATTTGGCTCATCATGCATATCCTGAGATATCGTGATCCCATCCCTCCTAATACCGTGGGATCGGTCCGCCAAACAGGCCCTAAGTGTATCACACCAGAGAGCAGTGGTTACAATGATTCTCACTGTTAAAATATTCGTAGGACCCATTGCAACGTTTATTTTCCATCCAATCTGTTCATAAGGTCATACATACCTGGATTAATAGGAAAAAAAAAATCATATTGATCCAAAGCTTCTGTGACCCATAAAAGATTTTCAATGGTAGACGTTCAATGCCCCACTGCTTTTTGCAGTGTGGTCCACTTCATCATTGGATACATCTTATTGTCTTGGCTCCAGCCTTACGACGAGCTCGCCGATTGGAAATACAGTTGGGATATAATACATACCTCATAATGGGACCCACATAACTTAGTGACGTCAACACATCAGCCAGTTGGGTGGTGTGTGGTACACCAGCCAATCCGCTTCAGAAGCTTGCATCCAAAAAAGGCAAAGAAAAAAAAGGCGGATTCGATTACGAAAGTTTTGTCGCTTGTACCGAACAAAAAAAGTATTGCCAAAATAGTCACACTCATTGTACGTGAGAGGCATCTTTCGACAGCATACACGGGCATCCAATTACGAAGGGTGGGTCCCATGGTTTGGAAATCCAGCCTGTTAATCTGTTATTTACAACTCTAGATAGAATATGACACAAGACTTTCTTTGACAAGACAATCTTAACCTTTAATTTTGTGGCCCATGGATAGACGGAAGAAGAGAATATCAAGGTCCTAATATTGGTCTCTGGATCTCAGGACTTAGGAAATATTTTGGCATCCTCCATTCATGTTGGGAATGAACAGATCAACGGTCTGGATTATTGAATCAAGGACCCATTAGTTAGACTTGAAAGACTATTACTTTCCAAAGATGGTGGAGAAGTTTGCTAATTCAAGCGCGAAAATAAGTGCAAATATGAAACACGTGTGTAAGATCTGAGCTTTCCATAAGATTGGAAATGATGCTAGTGTCTTTATTCTATAAGATCAAAAAATTTCACTCTTCATTTGGGCCACAACGTACAAAGTAAATAGGTTGCGAAATGTTTTTTTCTAGCCATTCATTGGTTTTGATATATGTGGCCCAACTGAGGAGGCGAAGTTCGGTTATTTTTATGTCAGAAGTTCTAAATAGCGTATCACACCCGATAGAAAGCTCCGATGCCATACACGTGTCATAATGTAACACATGACCTTGCGTCTGGGTGTGTACGGATTCACACGCGCGTAGAGATTGAAAATCTCTTGTTGTTGATTGGATGATAGCGTTGCGTCGCGTACCGACTCCCACCTTTGATGATCTGACCAGTTATAGCTTAAAACATGCTAGAGCCTTTAGTTTGGACGAGAGAGGACCATAGCCCGATCATCCAGACCGTTGATCTTTTGTGACTCATAATGGATAATGGATAATGGATTTGGATTCCCCGATCCTACATGTACATAAAAAATTTACCAAGATTGGATGGCTGTGATCTTCCAATCTTGTACATTTTTGGTTAGTGCCATTCAAAAGTCGCGGCCCATCAGATGAGCTATTGTTCCTTGTGAAAACTATTCACACTCAAGATCCAACGGTGGATGATGGCTTAAACAAAATCTGTTGAATATTGACCACACATTTAGCTGTTCTAGCCATCTGAATCATTGGACATTGTCCTCTTTGAACGTGGACCGTTGACTGAACACTTGTATTATTTGTGAACTAGATACGAAGACGAATTACCAGGAGTGGATGTCTTTGTATGCACGGCAGATCCTTCCATCGAGCCGCCCATCCTAGTAATCAACACCGTTCTTTCGGTCATGGCCTACAATTACCCTCCAGAGAAGCTGAGCGTCTATCTATCCGATGATGGAGGGTCGGATCTGACGTTCTATGCTCTCTTAGAAGCATCTCGATTTACCAAGCATTGGATTCCCTTCTGCAAGAAATTCAACGTGGAGCCCAGGTGCCCCGCAGCCTATTTTTCCACCATGTCTGGCCCACCTTATATTAGAGAGGCCGAGGAATGGTGGGCCATGAAGGTAAGATGCCCATCGAATCCTATCATCATATGATCCTTCTGTTTTTTGTTTTTTTTCAGAAGCGTGTGCATGGCCCAAAAGTCACACAGATGTACCAATCTTAACCATGTAATGGCTGGCTATCAGATGGACGGTTAGGAATAAGGTGGTCAACGGTCCAAATTCCATGAGTGTTACCACATGTTTAAGATTGTTCGATCAGTGTGAATTTCATGCTATGCTCCATCCATAATTGAACGGTCCGGATTTCGTGCATGTGTGCTTCGTGTATGGTCGCCCACTGGCTTATCAACAATGCACAGTTTTAGTGTATCCGTATGGACAGCCCACACGAGTGTAGAGCGCTTCCTATCCGCATGCAGCAACACATGTCAATGGAGAGCATGTGGGGGAGGGGGGGAGATCAACCCTTTCCACCGGGTGGGCCACACCCTTTATCTGTGCCATGAAATCCGGTAATTCCAGTCTTCGGAAACGGATGGACGGCTACAATTTTGTTCTTGTCATCTATTTCTTTTCTAAATGGATCTTGCACCCATGGCCTATATTGGGATGTGTGCGGATTGGGCTGTTCTCCACACGCCCGTGGGCTTAGATTTGAAATATTTCAAGTGTACTCGCCTTGCATGTGGAAATGAAGCACACGTGTGTGAGATCGGAGCCTCTCATCGAATGAATCGCCACCTTGTACAGATTGGGATTCGGTAGTGACCGCTCCAGTACCGACATCAGTGCTGGAATAGCTCTGTACGCCCCACCATGATATATATGTTTTATCCCAGCTGTCCATCCATTTTTCCAGCTCATTGTAGGCATGATTGCAAAAATGAGGCAGATCCAAATATCAGGTGGACCACACCATATGAAACGCTAGTGATTGAATGCCCACCATTACAAAATTCTTCGGGGCCACAAGTTTTCGATCAAGCTAATATCTGTGTTTCGCTTCATCCATCTCTGTATGACCTTGTCAACAGGTTGGATGGGAAATAAGCATTACGGTGGGCCTTAGGAAAGTTTCAATCGGTGGGTTTGATTATCCTCACTATTTCCTGTGGTGTGGTCCATCTAAAACTTGGGTCTGTCTCGGTTTCGGCATCAAATTCTAAAATGAGCTGGAAAAATGGATGGACGGTGTGGATAGATCACATCCATCATGGTGGGGCCTACATAGCTTTTCCAGCACCGACACTGGTACTGGAGGGGTCATTATCGAATCCTGAGTCCATTCCACATGCCTTGTCTCAAATGTCAGATCAATCTGACCTTCATGTCGACATGTGTGATTGGAATCTGGACAGTGGTCGATTTCTACTACCCTTTCATCTTCTTCGTCGGCATCTAGCCCACCTGAATCTTGAATTTTCTAATCAAGGCATCTACGTACCTTCGGGGTTAGCATGATAAGAGACTCGGATCTCTCACGTGTGATTTGTTGAGCATGATGATCCCACGCATGCTGTCCAATTATCAGGCCCCACAGACTAAGCAAGTAGTTGATTTGAACTGGCACTGTAAACATCAACTGGATGGTTAAGATCTAAATCAATCAACGGTGAAAAATTAACCAACAAACACAGATCCATTGATTAGTGACCATGATCATTTAATCAATTTTTATTTTTTTTGGAGATACATAGAGGGGCTATTTTATTTTATTTTATATGTTTTAATCTGAGTATGTTTTGGTTCGGGGGGGCATCGAAAGTGGGTTCCATCGTATCAACGGCTTGGAATCCTATGTTTTATTTGCACCATTAAAAGGAGGGTGGTGACTCTTCAGTTGCACACCCGGCATGGTTGAATGGTGATTCAGACCGTCCAATTCTCTGGACCAACTGTAGATTGCTTCTAACCAAAAAAATTGCACTGATCAGCTAATACTAGCCATCTAATACTCCCCTTTGAATCTGGACCACTTTCTATTTTACTCTGAACCATCCATTTGATAGCCATTTATCATACGGTTACTATTGTTTGGACTGCATAATTTTAGAGATACGTTCAATCCAGAATGGGACCCACAAAATTCAGGATTGCAAGATCCTAAATTTCCATCTCACTCTCAAAATCAGTAACAAAATTAGTATGGCCCACTCATAGTGAGGGACACATCCTTATCAAATTAAGGCCGTTGGTTATCATTTTTTTTTGTTTTCCATCAGTTTAATTGTACACATGTGGCCCACATGACAACTACACGGCCCAGATCATGATCTCTTTATTTTTCTTGTAGAAAATGTATGAAGAAATGGAGAATCGCATCGATACAGCAGGTAAGTTGGGTAGAATTCCAGAAGAAGTGCGCCAAAAGCACAAAGGATTTTCTGAATGGAATTCAGGAATCACTTCGCGCGATCACCAGCCCATTCTTCAGGTATATATACTATAACTTCTATGTTAGTCCCACAGTCACAACACGTGTGGCAAACAAAGTATGTGTGATCTAAACCCTTTATCTGGTGGCCCACCAGAAGGATGGGCTATAAGCCAAATATTGATATGGTTGGACATTTCTGACTGTCCAAAAGATACAGAATTTTGTATGGTTGGTCCCCGTTGTGGATGAATTCCGGCTTACAATCACATTGATTGGACCATCTTGACCATCTGATTTTGTGTTGGTTTTAGAAAAATGTCCATTTTGATTTTCAATCCTTGGTTATGGCTACTAGTTGGATGGTTATGATCACGGGTTTGAATGTCAGGACGAAAGCCAGTTGACTCATCCGAGTCAACTCAGTTTCAGGCCTCAACAAGCTCAGTCAGTCTCAACCATACCCTATTTGTTCCAGTATTTTTTTATTCTTCTTTTTAATACCATTTAGGCATTGTCTCGTCCAATGTGTACCAAGTTCCAATATGCATGAAAGGCATAACGATATGGACACTATCTTGGAGAGAGGCTCGGTGAAATAGACATGTTTGTGAAGATGTCAATTGCTTGTACCTAGACTAAAAGACTATGAAATTTTACTATTCATCCTAAGATAGTAAAATTTCTTGTTGGATAAGTTCTAACCCGCATGAAAGGTATAATGACCTGGGTGCTGTCTTAGAGATAGGGTCGGTGAAATAGATATGTATGTGAAGGTAAAGATTTTTATTTGTCTTTTACTGGCTTATTTGTACCTAGTTATATGATGTAACTCCTCTCGTCCAATCATCACTTATCAGCGTAATCCTTACAATGACCTGGGTGCTGTCTTAGAGATAGGGTCGGTGAAATAGATATGTATGTGAAGGTAAAGATTTTTATTTGTCTTTTACTGGCTTATTATAATGTAACTCCACTCGTCCAATCATCATTTATAAGCGTAATCCTTAGAAAAAATATTTAGCCCAACTCCTATCTCTTAATTGATTTGATTAGACAGTTGCTTTTTTCTGGTCAAATAAGTACCTAGCATGGCCAAGTCATATAGAAATTCGGTTGAATAATTTCTTCCACAAATTGGGATTGAGACACATGATTACGGTTGTCCAATCAATGTGATTTTGGCTACATGCCATCCACAACAAAGAATATACATATAAGTCATTTGTATGGTTGATGAGTCACCCTGGTGTAATACATGGTTCTAAATTCTGGTGATTTATTAAAAACTCAGCTGAGTCAACTCAAAGATGTTTCAAGATAAGTCATTATTATTTATATCATTGATGCATAGATCGGTTCTTTGCTCTGCAACTTAGTCTAATATATATATGCATGCCGTTTGCTGATCAGAGTAAATTTCTTTTTATTAATGGTTTTTTAATATATTAACATTTACAGATATTAATTGATGGAAGAGGAGACCCAAATGCTGTAGATAATGAAGGAGTGACATTGCCAACTCTGGTATACTTAGCACGTGAGAAGAGACCACAACACCATCACAACTTCAAAGCTGGAGCTATGAATGCTTTGGTAATCTAGCATGCATTGACATTCATGCTCCCCCATACGTACATTTGCATCCAGCATGATCACTGGAGGGGACCCACTTGTAGCCATGGACAGCTTATCAGAACCGTCCATCTTCCAGGCTGATCCGAAAGCATCGATTTGTACTGTTGACCGTGGAACATGGATAAACTTTATGACAATCTCCTTAAATGCAAACCAATTGATATTCAGGATCATCTGCTTAATTAGTGCAATTTTGGACAGCAGCCAATCCATGATGGTACCCAAAAAGATGGACGGTTCCAGTGACACAACCAAAGCTGCATGTGGGCCCCATTAGAAACGCATGCTAGATGTATGCTTGTGTCCAACTACTTATACATGAGTATACTATCATAATAAGAACATATATGTATAAATACCTGTGTTCATCATCATTTCCATCATGGCCATGTTCATTATGGTTATTCTATGCAGATAAGGGTGTCGTCGGAGATAAGCAACGGGTCGATCATCTTGAATGTAGATTGTGATATGTACGCGAACAATTCGGAATCGGTGAGAGACGCACTGTGTTTTTTCATGGATGAAGAAAATGGCCACGAGATTGCTTACGTGCAATTCCCACAGAATTACAATAACATGACGAAGAACGATCTTTATGGAACTTCCATGAAGATAATTTCTGAGGTGGGTACAATCAAAATGCAATTTGTTCTCTAATTACATTGATTTTATTATCGGCATACTAATATTTTAGTTACCAATACTCAATTTCTGTTCAATTGGTCACATAATCCTGGCCTCTGATAAGATGACTTTTGATGATTGTAATTGGGTGGTTATGAGAAAGTTCAATCAACTGTCAACATTCAATTAGCAGAAGTCTTCTAATTGGCCGCTTGGATCATCTAAACATTTAACTTTTGGTCATTATGGAGTTGATTCAGGCTCTTCTTCTTTTTCTCCAATTTGAATTTTTGGGTGTTTCTTCTCTAATTTGGATTTTTGAGCTCGGAATGGATTTATATGTCCATAATCATGATCATCATCATCTTAGTCTTCCTCTTCTTTTTCTAAAATTAGAAATAAAAAATAAAAAATAAAAAATAAATCCAATTCAACTCAACTGAATCACGAGTCAACCGAGAAACTAGGTTCGAGTCAAAAGCTTCTTAGATTTCCAACCCAATGATTAAGCCTAGATTGTTAGTGCTTGTATAACTATGGTATTTGTATTTGTCATGGGATCCTTTTACTTCATTTTATGTTAATTTCTTTTACTTTTTTGTTTCTCATGTAGGTAGATTTTCCTGGATTGGATGGCTATGGAGGGCCTTTGTATGTGGGCACTGGATGTTTTCACAGGAGAGAGAGTCTAAGTGGGAGGAAGTATAATAAACAAAATAAGGAGAAATGGGAATCAATCTCCATTGGGAGGAAGGTGGATGAAAGCTCACATGACTCGGAAGAGAGAATAAAGGGTCTTGCAACTTGTACATATGAGGAGAATACTCAGTGGGGAAATGAGGTCTCTCTCTCTCTCTCTCTCTCTCTCTCTCTCTCTCTCTCTCTCTCTCTCCATACACTAAAACTAATACCATCTATTTGTTACTTACTGCAATGCCCAACTGGCCGATGGAGTGGCCATGTGATCACGTTCCCTGTATACAGAGGAAATGCGATAACAGGCCAAATCTTTGGCTTGGCAGGTGCATTGTGAAAGGGACATAAAGAGATCATCGTCTTCATCGTCTATGATAGGTGTCAAATCTACAGAGAACTTCAAACCCACAAGATAAAGAAAAAATCTAACTTCTCTAAAGATTCTAAGAAAAGATGTCTAATCTTATCAAACCTCTCGTAGAGACTATAAGAAAAAAATTAAAAGTCACTATAATACTCTTAAAACTCTAAAACAACTAAAAATAATAACAAGATTACTAAAGTAATGAAATTTTGACTCTCTCTCTCTCTCTCTCTCTCTCTCTCTCTCATTTTTTCCAAAGTAGTAAATTTTAATTCAAAACACAGATTTAACTCCTAATGCGATTGAAGTTCATGTAATGGTTTAGGGGCAAATGACCTTTGATATTTGCCAAGTAGAACTCATATATGGCTTTTTAATGACATATTATATCCGGTGATCACAAAGTTATGGCCTTCAAAAGCTATAGTCTGTGCTAATCCTTAGATTGAAATTTCCATCCCACTTTATGGTGTGGCCAACATATTTTTAGCTCAGTAACATCGCCCATTTTTATCTCAACCTTCTATTCCATGGGTTATTGATTGGATGGCTAAAATGGTGAGAGCAGGGTAACCCATGAAATGGATTGTGTTAGAATAGTCTGGATTCATCCATGGACTATCCATGTGTTTTAATGGAATCTTGATACAATCACTTTCAATATATCGTACTGATCTCTTAGGTCCAACATATATATAGTCAAATCATCATCTTGAAATAGCATTGAATTATATATTAACTAACTTGATGCATGTTGATTTGCATGTAGATGGGACTGAAATACGGATGTCCTGTGGAGGATGTGATTACAGGCTTGTCAATCCAATGCAGGGGATGGAAATCTGTATATTTTAACCCAGTGAGGAAGGGTTTCTTAGGGCTTGCACCCACCTCATTAGCACAATCTTTGGTGCAACATAAGAGATGGTCTGAGGGTGACTTTCAGATACTTACATCCAAATACTGTCCCTTTATATATGGGCATGGCAAGATAAAGCTGGCACTTCAAATGGGATATGGCATCTACTGTTTTTGGGCTCCGAATTCCTTTCCAACACTATTCTATGTCATCTTCCCTTCCCTTTGCCTCTATAAAGGGATTTCCTTATTTCCGTCGGTAACTCTCTCTCTCTCTCTCTCTCTCTCTCTCTCTCTCTCTCTCTCTCTCTCTCAGGCAAGCGAATAGGAAAGTAGCCTTTATCCGCGGCAACCATATTACCGAACAGCCCGAGTAGGCTTCCGATGCGGAGACTATTCACACTGAGGAGTCTAAAGCCGAACAATGGCTCTACGGAACATTCTCCCGATGAAAGCTTAACAAGTGGGCGGCCGGAAATGATTCTATGGCAACATTTTCACCAAATACTGGGTGAAATTGTTCTTTTGTGTGGGGCCTATTGGTGATGTGCTGATAACATCCAACCATCCATCAGATGTGCCCTGGCTTGATTTAGTCATGCATAGGCAGGAACTCTAGTGAAAAATTTAGGTGGGCCACATGACAGGAAACAGTTCATAGGATCATCCACGATTGGTGAAAAGGCCCCCACCATTTTGCGTATATGCCGTCCAATCCATATGGTCGGCTCTGCATGCAATCAACGGTGTACATTCCACCTCAATTGTTTTCTGTTGTGTGGCTCATGTGAGTCATGGATGGGCTTGATTTTTGGTTCGACACCCAAACGATTAGGGAGGGCATTATGATGGTTAGAGTAGATTTCATACATCACGTTGAAAATATTACAATGCACACAGAAATTTGTTGCATGGTTAGGATAGTGGATGAATACACCTCTACTTACAGCTCAACGTAAATTACATTTACCATATGCATGGTTGAACAAGCTCCAAAACATAAAATGGCGTTTTGCATGGTTTCAGATCTACAGCCCATGGTTCCTACCGTCATTGCCGAGTACGCATATAACATCCTCGAGTGCCTTTGGCATGGTATGACACTCAAGGGCTGGTGGAATGAACAAAGGATGTGGCTACTGAAAAGGACGACTTCCTACCTCTTCGCGTTCGTGGACACCCTCCTCCTCCTATCAGGTATTGCCAAGTCAGCATTCATCATCACAGCCAAGGTGTCCGACGATGACGTGTCCCAGAGGTACGAGCAAGAGATCATGGAGTTTGGATCCAGTTCACCCATGTTTACCATCTTAGCTTCTCTTGCAATGCTCAATTTGTTTTGCTTGATTGGTGGGGCCACGCGAGTCATGATGGACGGTGGGATTAGTGTTCTTGAGACGTTGATGTTGCAGTTTCTTTTATGTGGGTCATTGGTTTTGATTAATGTACCTCTCTATCAAGGGCTCTTCTTTCGCAAAGACAAGGGTCGCTTGCCAACTTCCCTTGCTATTACATCCGTAGTTGTAGCTGTGTTGGCTTGTTTAATTCCAATATATTAGAAGATGTGGGGATATGGTTGGTTTATACAAGCCATTGATCCAATGTCCCTGTCATGAATGAATAATGAATAAAAATTCCTATCAAGGAGGTTTTGAGTATTTGTCAATCAATATTGTGGGACAAAACAAATGAATGGTCTGAAATCTGAATTGTTGGATCGTTTGTCAGAATTGAAAATTAGCGCATACTGTCTGAGATGAAGGGAGCGTATGTTGTATAATTCCTTCTGCGTAAAATGGTATGAAATTGTGTCCGCACGTCACCCCTCGATTTGATTGTTGCTATTCAATCAAACACGAGGCCACGTGTTAATTAACAAACACGATTTGTATTCAGTCAAACATGTGCGATGAGGATAGTGTGAGCATGTCAGAATTGTGCTTGACTTGAGTTCGATTGAATGCTTATGACCCCAGGTGCCAAATTAGCTGTAGGATTAGATGTGTGAAGATTGATCTGATTGTCTAGCCACCAATGTTGTAGTAATCAGGCACTTTGGAAGGAGAGGGTTAATCCTTTTGAATGGATTCCTTTGTCTTGAGCTAAGAACTTTTCTTTCAACGATGATTGTGGACCGTAGGTTTCTTAGTAATGCAGTAATGGATGAAAATAGTTAAAAAAACAACAAACCGAATTGCCATTTTATTGATTTATGATAAAGTTTCAGTACGTTCAGTGAAAAAATAAAATAAGTAGAGAAAAATGAAAAATAAATACCCATGATCGCCTGTATGGACAAACAATCGAGGCAGATGGCCATTAAGATATATGACTAGGGTGTAATCTTCCAAGTAAGGACTCAGCTGATCAGGGATCCAATAATGGTATGTCATGGATATTTACACTACTCCTAGGTGTATTACAGTGATGACGCTAGATAGTAGTGATCTAAGCTATGCTAAACTCCTACGTTTTGCAGCGGGGATAGACAAAAGTGAAAGAACTAAGGCTAAAATTAAGAGAAAACAGTATTCAGTGTGAGAGGTATGTGATGACTTGATTGGTGCCTCGAGCTCTCAATCTAGTGCTTATTTTATAGATTTAGAGAGGTGGTTGTTGTATTGTAATTTGCATATAATTAATGAGACATTTGGATGATTCATCGTGCAGATCTCCTTGATTTTCCATGTAGGTGTAGTTAATTATATCAGGTCACGTGTACAAGAAGGATCCTGTAAGCCTTTAGCTATTTTGATTGTGCAACATCTGTAAGAAGCTTTATTAGAATATTCACATGATTGGATTCTTTCCTTTTAAAGTGTTGCCTTGTTTTTGTAAGATTCTTACTTTACAGATAGTCACTTTCTTGGTGTGGATGCTTGATTGCACTCACGAATGCCTTTTTCAGGCTTTCGCAGTGTATTTGAGGCGAGTGGGTATTATATTTGATTGTAGTCGCCATTAACCAATTACTCCGATTTCCACAGTCACTTAGACCCTGTAAAAACCTTAGGAGAAGGAATCATTATATTTCCTATCCTAAAATGACTCCCGATTTGCAGCCGAAAATTCTAGGTAAGGGACCAGAGCTACAAAGAGGGAAGGTTTTATTCATCATCTCTACCCGTATAAGCATATGATCTCTACTTCACAAGAATAAATAAAATATCAAGGATCGGATTAGTTCTTACATATTGATGATGTAAAGGTGTGTGCAATGTAGTGTGGTGATGCAATGCCTGTAACAAAAAATGGCTCAGGTCAAAAAAATCTACCCTAACGCACCTACTTGAAGAAGCAGTTGAATCCTAGTTAATCCAAGTTTTTGATGAGTATGATCCGATAACCCGACAAGATGCAAAGCATATGCTTGGGCCGACCAGACCAACAAGTCGATTGGAGTGGAGAGAATGATGCATGATGCTAATGCAAATATAAATGAAATTGATCAAAACTGGACATGTGAATAGGTTTGTCTTAAGGGTTAACTTGAGTAGCTTGGATAGGGGTTTCTGGTTGCTCAACTAGCTAAGGGGTAGGCTTGGATGGATTGACTTGGGCTAGAACTCTTTTCCTCCTACTCTTTTTTCTCATTGGTGGATGGGTGGAAAATCTACGAGATATGAGATTTTAAGATCGATTGGGAGTGAGATGGGAATGGGTATTTATAAGTTATTTGGGTAGCACTTTGTAAATTAATGGGAAGTCCAGGAGTAAAAGAGGCTCCAAGGGTTGGGATTGGCTACTACCATGTGGTGTAATCTGAGTGGTTGGATCGAGGGGCGAAGGTCATAATTTTGGCCAAAGGTAAAGGTAGAAGGGTCATTTCCTCTTCTAAAGTGTTTGCTAAGAAAACTTGGTGATGTCATCATCCCACCTAACCTCTTTACAAAAGATGGAGGTTGTCCACGTGGTGGGCATCACATTGTGCGTCGCCCACAACAATGATGGCTCCCATTTTTTTGTAGGGGGCATTTGGGGTGGTGTATTCCCCCCGTTCATCTAGTTTTGCTTTATTGTGGTCCTAAGTACTAATGAACCTATATATAAGCTTGAACTGGGCTTGGTTTTGATCGATTGAGTTTGACTTGATTTGACTAGACTGGGTTTGACTAGGTTTGACCGAGTTAGCTGGGCTCTGGTTAGCTAGTTAACACTAGGTGGGTTGTCTACACCTGGACTCTAGTCTAATCTTCCTAACACAAATGCACCTTTTGACTTTTAAGGTTTATCCTCATCACATGTGACATGGCTGCCATGTTGTAGCTTCTGGACCATTTGATCTGGCTGTATCAGTCAAGTGTAAACACTGATCATGGATTGGTATTATCGAAGAACAAGATGTATGCCATCACTTTTCCTTTGACATATCAATGCACTAGAATCAAATAAACACTCTAAAACTAATTACATGATGTTATATTTTATTATATGAGCAATAGTGCATCCCCAAAAGTTGAGCCCGACAATGGGTGGGACCAAGGCCAACCTAAACAAATTGCATTTTTCAAATTACCAAGTGACTATGGTGAAAAACCTTAAGGACATATCATCCACTTCGTAATTTCTTCTCATTGATTTCTCATCTCAGCCAAAAGATGTGTATGAAGCATGATTAATATTTGATCAGTATAGAGTGTAGATCTCTAGTGGATGGACATGATAATGGGATGTATGGATGTGGCTGATGGATACACTTCTCTCACGATTGGTTAAAAAATTGCGTGTAGGGTAGTGAAGTACTATATTGGGAATTCCTTGAAACCCTAACTTCTTCCTTTACATATAGATCCTATCCTAAAGCAGAACATTAGAGCAACCTTGGATGTTCCACCCCCTTAGAGAGAGAGAGAGAGCACCTTCATCTTCCTCTCCCTTCTTCCCACTTCTTTATCTCCTATGTGGGCCACTTTTGTAGATGGCTTTGAGCTCTCCTTAGTACCTACTAAAGGAGTTGCTTTGGGTTGCCTAATCTCTCCAGTATTAGGATAGATTAGGGATAATCCTCCTAGGTTGGAGGGTTGATATTAGAATAAGAGTATTCTACATCACTGAATCACATTTACTAATATGTTAAGATCTTTTACATTTAGATTCCTTTAGAAATTTGATGTATATATCATTGGGAGGTCTTGGTAGATAGGATTGTGCATTTTTTGTTCTCATAAAAATTAAATTCTCCTACATTATGTATAAAATCCTATCAAAATCAATTGTATATGGTGATGACAATAGAAGATTAAATTATATATGAGGTATATGGGAAGGCAAAATTATATTTTTAAGGTGGTGTGCATATGAAAGACTATAAAATAGCAGAATATCATAATTGGTGTCTTCTTGAAACCATGACTCCTTATGTATAGGTCCTACCCCATGAGTGTCACTTAGGGTGGAAGACAATGGTTTGCATGGGTATTAGATCAATGATGGATGATGATGCTAGTAGAATGATTGGATTAAATATGAGGTTATAGGAAGATTATAGGGTAGTAGAGTACCACAATTGGTATCTTCTTGAAACTATAACTCCTTATGCATAAATTGTAAGTCCCGTATCCTAAACCGTACTGTTCTGGAGGCTTCCGCTGTCCTCCTAGTTGAATTCTGGTGACCTGCGATCTGTTACCGGAATTTGCACACGATCCTGAGCCGTGTCCCATATATCAGAGTCGGCGTGACCCGAGACTTGTACCCTTCCGACCGTGATTCCGACGCCTCGTCTCGCGCTGTCGCCCTGGTTCCGACGCCGCGTCTTGCGCGCTGAGGCGATACCCAGGCCAGGAGATGTGGGCCTGCGTTTAGTTCGAGAAAATACCGCGCGTTGCAAAATCCAAGAGAACATCACATCAAATCCCATCAATCAAGTACACATCACCTCATATGTCAAGTACAACCCCATCCCCATGCAAACCCAAAGTCAACTCTCTCCCTTACACCCAAGTACACCCATCACTCACCCATCCCTCACCCATCTCTCTCTCTCTCTCTCTCTCTCTCTCTCTCTCTCTCTCTCTCTCTCTCTCTCTCTCATTTCCCCCCAAGCAGTCCATGTCCATGAGAGCTCCATGAGAGAGCTTTGTGTGGCCCACCACTTCCTACCTCCCATCTCCACCATCTAAAGAACATCTCAATCATTGAAATCGTCCCCTTGGAGCTCTACATCGTACTGGCGGAAGAAGGAAGAAGAGATCAAAGGTGGGTGATCTTGAACCCACATTTTCTCTTTTAAGGGCCCACATATGGTGGGACCCACCTTGATGTTTGTGTTGTAACAAGAGGGGCCCATAGTGGCAGGGTCCCTCTAAAATACCAATCTCTCTCTCTCTCTTCCTTTTTTTTGTGATGTCTTGTGGCCACCACGATTCAAAGGTGATCCTGACTGTCCGATCATGAGGCCCACCTTGCTGGACTGTCCAGCAGACGTGATTGCTACCCGTCCGTCTGGACAGGCCCGAATGAAGGGAAATATAAGTATCAGCTTGATGTAAGACCCACCTTTGTATTTGAGTGGCTGTGGGCCGTCCATTTGCTGGACAGCCAGCAGCTCTGGCTGCTATATTGATGTCATCAGTGTGGTGGACCCCATCATGCGGTGTGTGGTATCCCGTTCGTTCATTGATGTGGACCCCTCCATCTGCATGTGTTGAATGCACACCGTCTAGTAGTTGTTGCTGCTGGACATTGGAAAAAAATTATATATATAAATATCGGCTTTCTCTAAGGCTTGTTGGTTCACACGTGTGGATCCCACATAGGGTACGTGCCTTATCTAAGCCATCCATCTGTCCTAACGGTGGGGCCCACCTTGATACACGTGCTATGTATCCACACCGTCCAGGACGGTGCAGTGGGCTCCAACGTGATGTATGTGCCTCAAATCCACACCGTCCAGACCTCTGGACGGTGGGCTGATCACGAGGCCTGCGTTATATCTAAACCGTCCATCCATCTTTACTGGTGGGCCACGTGGACACCCACTTGCTGAGCGCACCGTCCGTGTATGGGACGTGGGACCCACCGATATTGATGTTTCAAACAGGCCGTCCAGGGCCTGGACGTTATTGTTTATTATAATATAATATAATATAATATAATATATATATATATATATATATCGGGTATATAATATAATATAATATCATATATATGTAATGAATACAGATATATTTGGTGGGCCCCACGTGGGACCCACCCTGATGCATTTATTCTATATCCTCATCGTCCATATGCCAGGACAGTGGGACCCTAGGGTATATGTGTTATATACATACCACCCGCTCACTCTCTTTGGATGTCGGGCCCACCTCACACACGTGGCACATGTGAGGGTGGGGCCACCTTATGCATATATTCTGCATCCGCACTATCCAGTACTCTGGACAGTGTGACGCTTCCAACCTTGATGTATGTATATGCATACCATCCAGCCATTCTTCATGTGGTGTGGGACCCGCCCACACGTGTGACACGTGTGGGGTGGGACCCCTTGTTGAATGCATATCTACACCGTTCGTCTTGGACGGTAGGTCAGTATTGAAGCGGTAGCAAGTTATGTGGGTCTGACCGTGGAACTTGCATTGAATCTACACCGCCATTCCGTGTGGGACCCACACGTGTTGTATGTGTCTTATATCTACACCGTCCGATGATCTGGACAGTAGGGACCACCTGGACGTATGGATCCACGTCATCCACTTGTTCTGCACTCATGCAGTCCATCTGTTTTACATCCAGCCATCCAATCAGGTGGGACGCTGCTGGTTGAGTTTCATCTTTACCGTCCACACCTAGAAAACAATGGGACCCACGCAGTTGGCAGCTGCTGCGATGTCAGCAAGTTCTGTGGGTCCCATGCATGATGTATGTGTTGTTGATCTACACTGTCCACATGCGTGGACCCCACCATGAGGTATGAGTTTTATCCAAGCCGTCCCACTGTAGGACCCCAACTTTATGCATGTATCGCATTCACACCGTCCATCACACCGTCCATCTGTGCTGGGCGCACAATGTACATGCTCCATCCACCACCATCCACAGGGATGGTGGGGCCCTGACTTGATGTATGTATTATATTTACTCTGTCCATCTGTGCTAAGCAGTTTGGATGGTGCCGTGTTGCCTCACCGTGATGCAGTTGTTCATCCACACCGTTCAGATGATCTGGACGGTGCTGGACGTGTTTGGACGGTGATGAGGACTCCACCATGATGTTTGTATTTTATGTCCACGCCGTCTTTCTGCCGGTCCCACCTTGATGGATGTGATTCATCCACACCGCCTGGCTATGTGATAGGGCCCACCTATGATGTATATCTGAGGCTTATATATGAGGTCTAATGTGGTGTACAAGTGATGGGGCCCGTTATTATGTATAAGGCCCATGTGCAGGGCCCACCTGTTGTATATTTATGGCCCATTGATGTAGCCCACTTGATGTGTATGAGGCCCATTAGTGTGGCCTATTGATGTAGCCCACTTGATGTGTATGAGGCCCATTAGTGCGGCCCATTGATGTAGCCGACTTGATGTACATTAAGCCATGTGATGAGGCCCATTGTGATGTATTTTCGGCCCATGAATGCGACCCATTGTGACGTGTATTAGGCCCTTGTGTGAGGCTATGGGCCCACTATATGTTTGGCCCTATGTGGACCACTCCTTGGGAGCAATGTTAGTTAAATATCCACATTGATGGGCAGTGATGGTTAAAAGTCCACATTGTGACCTTTCCTTAGGCCTGTTTAGACTCATTCTCATCATTCTCTAGTGGGTTAACCCAAATTATTGGGCCCCATTGATATTGCTTGATTTATCATTGGCTGTCCATTTATGGACCTTGCCTTGCGTCGAGGCCGATTTCGATTGTCGAGGCCGATTGTATAGGACCTTCCCTTAGGCCTTGTTAGGCCGATTATCGTGATCGATTGTCGATTTCGATTGTCATGGCCGATTGCAGATTCCGATTGTCAAGGCCGAGTATCGAGGCTGATTCCGATTTGTCGAGGCTGATTGTATAGGCCGATTCCGATTTGTCGAGGCCGATTCCGATTATCGAGGCCAAATATCGAGGTCGAGTATCGAGGCCAATTCCGGTTTGTCAAGGCCAATTGTATAGACCGATTCCGATTGTCAAGGCCGAGTATCAAGGCCGATTCCGATTGTCGAGGCCGAGTATCGAGGCCAATTCCGATTTGTTAATGCCAATTGTATAGGTTAATTCCGATTGTCGAGGCCGAGTATCGAGGCCGATTCTGATTTGTTAAGGCCGATTGTATAAGCCAGTTCCGATTGTCGAGGCCGATTTCGATTTGTCGAAGTCGATTGTATAAGCCGATTCCGATTGTCGATGCTGAGTATCGAGGCCGATTCCGATTGTCGAGGCCGATTGTATAGGCCCATTCCGATTGTCGAGACCGATTCCAAGTGTCAATTCCGATTGTTGAGGCGGATTTCGATTGTCGAGACCTATATGATGTATATGCGACTTGTGTTTAAGGCCCAATGTGATGTATATGTAGCCCGTATTTGGAACCCATCGTGATGTGTAGTAGGCTCTTATGTGAGGCTATGGGTCCACTATATGTTAGGCTCTATGTGGGCCACTCCTTGGGGGCAATGTTGTTTAATTGTCCACATTGTCGAGGCCGATTGTCGAGACCGGTTATTGATACCGATTATGAGTATGTGACAGCATAGCATCACGATACATGCCCATACGCATCATCTGTATGTTTATTATGAGATGTGGTTAACAATTGCATATGTCATTGGACATGTTGTTATGAGACTCTTTGATAGGTGGAGATTGTCTCACATGAGTACACGGTATGCGCAGGATTGATGCATGACTGGATTGTATGACTCATGCATCTTGCATTGTGTGTTGTGATTATTATACACCCTATCAACATCAGGGTCGTAGCCTCTACAGGTATTTCATGGATGGCCAGATGGGACACCGAAAATCTGTTTTACATAGGGTGTTATAGATATCCCTGGGTGAAAGTCCCTAAACCATTTTGATTCCAGAGGTTGCTCCAACGTCTAGACTGAGTGGATACATGAGCGCATGAGAGCTGTATACCATTAAGCCGCATCTCCCACTGTGTCGTGGTCGGTTGGAAGGGGGTACGACCTTACCTGCCCGAGAGGAGGGGGTAATGCTAGGCTGAGTCTGACTAGCTCGAGGAATGCGTCCGCTATTAACGAGTCAGGCCCGATATTGGCAAGCGGATAGTGAGGTCTCTTCCACTCACCTTGTTGCGTGTAATAGGGCGGCAATCTGGTTTAGAGTGTAATAGACCTCGGTGATTTTTTAGAAAGGAACCGTACTGATATGTGGACTTATTGAGTAGGAATTGCATACTCATTCATTCATTAATTCATTATCCACTTGGGCTGATGGTGCATAACCAGTTGTTACGTGTACCTTCGCATGGCTAGGATTTCGGTTGGGCGGGCGACTAACTTGAGATAAGGGGTTTACCACATTGAGTCTGACTATCCAAATTTAGGTATGGGACTGGTTTGGATAGAAGTCCCTTATGATGGACCTTGTAGCCTACCATACTACGTACTATCATCCCAACCTCACACTCCAGCTTGGTCATTTCATTCGCATCGCATATTGTATCCGCAGGCATATGACATTTTAGGTTGATGTATTTTTTGTACTTATATGGCCTAGATGGACTTAGTAGGATTTAAATATTGCATTGTACCCTCGGCATCTGATATTTTTCTCTCTATGACTCCTTATTTACATAGTTGATTTGTATTGCGTACTCTGATATTGTATGACTCATGGACTTATCAGTATTTCTGCTTACTCTGATTATTTTGATATTGCTTACTTGACACTTATCTTGCACACACACTTTCACCACCCATTAAGCTTTCTATAAGCTTATGCATGATAGATGCGTGCAGGTGGCATTAGGTTGCAGCAGCGCTGAGCTTGGAGCATGCAGCGGACCTCTGGAGTTTTGATTTTCGATATATGTATTTTCCTTTCAGCATTGTATTCAAATATTTATATTAGTGGATATGTGATGATGATGTTGTCTTTGTGATTTAGGTAAACTTGTGGTTATGCTTCTTATGAGATAAATGTACATTGGAAAATCCTCTTTGTAGGATCCCAAGATCAGAATCTGGTGCTTGCGCGCTGGGAGCCGAGAATGGGGTACTACGGAGGCTGTCGGCACCGGATTTGGCGATCGAAAATTTTGTGAGCCCGGTTTTCAAGTTTGGGGCGTGACATAAATATTATCCTAGAGTAAGATGGTGGGTAGCGAGAGCCCTGGCTTGGTCACCCCTTGGGCGTCACCTAGAGAGAGAGAGAGAGAGAGAGAGAGAGAGAGAGGTGGGGTCCATCCATAGATGGCTCACTACGTCTTCCCTGGCCTTAGTCTAAGGTTGACATGTTGTCTCTCAACCTCTCCTTCATCTAAGATAATTTGGGAGAGACTTTGAAGGGTTGGAATTGATAATCCAATAGTTTTCTCAATGACTTGATTAAAGTAGATAATATGAGTTATTTTTATTTTAATAGAAACTCGAAATTTTGAAATCTAGAATCTTAAAAACTTATGTCTTATGTTGTGTTTTAAAAAATCGTAAGAGGCCCTGTAAATAAATAATTGGCTCTACCCCATCCTCATTGTTCTGTGGTGTGGCCCACCTGAGTTGTGGATTTTGCTAAGTTTTGTTTGCCCCATCACCCGAAATCAAGAAGCTCACTTGATGGGCAAAGTGGATTAATTTACATATGCAACATATTGCACCCATAAAGCTTAGGTGTTCAGGAAGACGCAATATGGCTGGTGATCCCAACACCAACCAGCTAGTTGGTGTCAAAACTTTGTGGGCCCCACCATGATGTAGATGTTTATTCTCGCCCTCCATCCATTTTTCTAGCTTATTTTAGGGCATGAGCCAAAATGAGGCCAATCCAATGCTAAAGTGAACCACACCATATGAAACAATGGGAGAATGATGTCCACCGTTGAAATCTTTATAGGGCCTATAGTGATGTTTATTTGTCATTCAATAAGTTCATAAGGTCACACGGAGCTGGATGAAAGGAAAACACAAATACCAACTCGATCTAAAAAACTTGTCACTCCTGGGAAGTTTTCAACAGTAAGCGTTCAATCCCTACTATTTCTTGTGTGGTCCACTTGAACTTTAGATCTACCTATTTTTGGGCTCATGCCTAAAATGCGCTTGGAAAATTGGATGGAGATCATGAATAAAACAATACATCATGATGGGGCCCATAGGGTTTTGACACTAGCTAGATGGATGGTGCTGGATCACTAGCCAAACCTATGCACTAGGCTGATGTTGCATAGGATTCTGGTATGCCATTCTAAAGTAGATATTATGTGAAAAAGGCCCGCCATTGAATTTGTAGAAATTCGATAGATATGGGCATCGAGAAGGGCCGTCGAAAATTTTGAGTTTGAAAACAAAATTCGACAGCTCAAAACCACCTTATTGTTTTTGTCAGTTCGGACAATCCGTCAAATAAAAGTCTCGACAAAGAAATAATTCAGCGGTTAAGAAACGTTGGTAAGCCGCCAATTATTTTTCCGCAGCTTAGAGTCATTGGATGTGTTGGTGGGGACTAAATTTGACGATCTGAAGTCGTCATTCATGGCTCATTACTCGACGACTAGGAGCTGTCGTTCTGGGCTGATTTTTTATTTATTTTTTATTTTTTATAGTCAACGGCTCTAGGTCGTCGAATCTTTTTTAGATATTAAAAAAAAATGATGAAAATTTGCTGAAGTTTAAGCACCGATATGGCCATATACCTAATAAACAACTTTTCTTTATATAAAATTACTATAATCCACTATATACTTGATAAACACATTTTATACAATCTAAAATAATTATATTACATTGCTTTTTCATTATCAAATCAAACAAAATATAGTGCAATTAAAGTATATCCAAATTTTGAAAGTTTCTTTTTCTTACACAGACATTCAGAAATGACACAAACTCATACATTAAGGACTTGTTTAATTTTTCAATTTTCGGTAAAATGTAAGGTAAATGAGAAATTATTACCATTTTATAGGCATTTTTTAATAAAGAATTATGACCCATGGATCAAGTGTCAAATACACTTATAAACGGAGGTAAAGTAAAATGTAATTATTACATTTTTTTTACCTTACAAAACCACCATTTTTAGGGTAATTTTAAAGTAAAACAAATAATGTAACAAAATCATCATTATAGTCAAATGCATATGATGTGACAATCAAATAACAAAAGTAAATAATCATGAGCCATTTACAATTACGGTTGTAAGTGGAAAACCAAACATCCCCTAAATGTTAAGTAAAGGGTCCAATAATGAGAATGCTTAAGTATTTACAATTTGGTCATTTTCACAAATTAATTAATACAATTCAATCTAAACAGTGCACCCAAATGCAACAAAAAAGACATGCAATTTTAGTGCAACTAGTTCATAGTGAGGGTTTAAGTTTTAATTTTTTATTTTGACTAGACTCTCTATAACCAACGAAAGTTGCCTATATACTTATCATTGTGATAAGATCAAATCACTGTAGTTCATCTTTCTTTTTTTCAGACATGCCTTCGTATTTCTTGACTATCGATTCAAAGCCGGTTACCATTGATGGCGATGACGGATCTGCAGTGGAAGATGCCGACCATGTTTCAGTGAAGGAACGAATGATAAGAACTATTATTATCCATTTCGTTAGTGGAAGATGATCCATGCCATTAATCACACATTTTTCATAAACCATACACTCACTACCAAAATAAATTGTACTCAGCTTTGAAATGACAATAAAGAACTAGAAGGCACGTCCGGAAAAAGAGAAATTAGAAATCCAAAATATCTAATCACAAATCCATAAATACATAATCCACTATACACTTGTTAAATGCATTTTATATAATCTAAAATCACAATAATCCACTATTTTTTCTTTTTCAAATCAAATAAAATACAATGCAATTAAAGTATATTGAAATTCTAAAAGATTATTTTTCTTTCACGGACTTACAAGGAGTACATGTGCATGGTGTTAGTATCTTTCATGGAGTTACAAGTAGTACCATGCAATCCTTCAATGACTACTTGAGCCAAACTAGTACTGAATTCTATACTTATTTTTTGATCATCCCAACCTTGACTATGAACAACTATATTATTTTATTAGTATCTTAGATTATCATAACATGAAACAAAAATCTACAAAAATTTCTGTAAAAAAGATTTAATAAAGTACAATTAAATATACTTTCCAAGACTGTTGTGGTAACAGAAGTGAACATAAGATGAGAAAATTGACTTCTTCGAGCTTTTCCTACATTATCCATTCCAAATGATTGCCTGAAATAAAAAAGGTAAATTGTTAGCATCATTTTTTTAAAACAATAAGAACTAGTAGATATTACATGTATTCATTACAATAATACCTGGATTAATCTAATCATTCAAGTGGTAATGGTTTGTCTCTTTTTTTTTTTTCCTAAACTCCGTAAACAATGAGAGAACTGCCTACATACTTATCATGGATCATGATAAAATTAGGTCATTGTAGTTCATTTCCATTTTCACATCTCTCTTTTGAGTAAATTCAGTTACATGTTTGATGTAATACAATAAATTTCATCGTTGTCTTTTGTGACATATTCTCGTAGTGCTTATATTAAAGGATTTGCATTCATCATTACCATAAAAAGCTAACCGATCTTCATAAACATAGATATCCCGGAGACAATATGCCAAGAATCCATAGGTCTACTACAATCCTTGCAATAGAAGACCTAATTTTCTTGTGATGCAAGAATAAAAGGCTTGTCATCTTCTTTAGTATTTTGCATTAATCTCTCTAGGTTTAACTTATATCAAATTCGTCTCTAGATCAACTAAATATCCATTTAAGTCATCTATACGTACCCAATACAATACATGATCGTCTCCTTAAAGTCAATGTAGTCTAATTCAAGTATTGGTTTGATAATGTCGTAATAAGTGACTTCTTCATCCATCAAATTGGTATCCTTAACACTTTCTTGAAACTAGTTACAACCTTTATAAAAATCTTAGAGTTTTGTGTCGACGAGCTCATTTCATTTTCCGATATATAGAAAACATATCAATTAATCGTGTAAGCATTGTATGAAATGATATTAACATTGGGCCATCGACAAGCCACTTTGTGATCGAAGTACTTGATCCATCTTCTAATTGTTGTCTAACCCATGGAAATTAATTTATTGGTTTCTCCAATTGTGAGTGACCTTCCAATTATAAACCCTTAATGAGTATCTTTGAAGCACAAGACTTTGAACATATTCTTGATACTTTTCGTAAATCATAATGTGAGTGTGCTTTTGAGACATAAGCATACACATGTGCACGTGTAAATTCAATATAAATGAAAAATATTAGATGAAAACATACTTCTCTTACTCAGTGTTTGAAGCAGATTGCCTGAAAATCCATTTGCGCACTTGCTGGCATTGCACTGGAGTTAGAACGTATGGCTTTCAATTTTTATCATCATGGTATGCAAGTTCACCATCATCATCCATGAATGTTCCATGTCTTCGCCGGTGACTTCCTAATTTATATAAACCATCTATCATATAATGCATGGAATACATCATTACTTCTTTCATGAGATATCATTCTATTATAGAACCCTTTGGAAATGTTTGATTCTCTACGTATTGTTTATAACTCTTCATCATCCTGATTAAAGTCATAACAATCATATTATATTTAAAATTATTCATGAAACATTGATACATTTTTTAATTACCTCTTGAAAGGATACATCTAATGTTCACAAAGTTTTAATTACCTTAGAAGGGACCTCATATGAGCGCCTCCTTCACAAAATTCACAAGGAGGTGTGTCATGAAAATAAAAAAAAAATGTAAGAAGCAAATACTTTTTAAAGATACAAATAGTTTTTGCAATTTGGTCTTTCATTTTTTGTTGCTCCTTATGGTGAATAACGTTCGAGTATAAGATATTGAAAAATATCAAAAGTGGCCAATAATGGTTTATGCTTTTGTAACTTCAAAGCATACATTAACAATACTAGTGGTAATTGTTGTATCAAGATGTGATAATCATGTGACTTTAAGTTTTGCAGTTGAAGTATTTGTAAGCTCATATTATGTTTTCAATTCAAACTAGCCCCAATAGGAACATTCAAATTATACAAGGTTTTGTAAATTAATTTTTTCTCTGACTAAGACAATTCATAAGGAACTTTAGGTAAAACCTTGGTATCGTTAACAGTCACCAATCACAATTGTCTCTTTGTCTTTATTTCTTTTAGATTTAAGCGGGCTTTACGACCATCCTTAGTCTTATCCTTTGTGTTCATGACTGTTGCAATGAGGTTTTCTGCCATATTATTTTTCAATGTACATCATATTTAGATTGTGGCAAATAGACATATCATATAAGATTGATATGATATATAGGTCTTAGAGAATTATTAAAAACCAAAAAACAAACAGGTAATAAATAAGATCATGTATAACAAATAGAATATTAACTTATGCACCTTCTAGTATAACAAGTCAAAGATTGATTTCTTTTATCATAGAGTTTCATCATATATGCCAAACTTTTCCTCTTTTTGCCTGCTACATTTCCAAAATCAGTCTCAATAATTTCTAGTTTGTATAATAATTCAACACCACTCAAACGATGACTCGGTTTCCTCTGTTCTTCCTCCTCATTAAATTGTGATTTTTACATTCTAAAAGGACACTTTGGATCCATTAGGTTTTTTTTTTTAAATTTTTTTCTTGTGTCCTATGTATACAAACTTCCCTCCATGATTTAGTCACATTGACTGTGTCATTTCTCTATATACAGGACTACCATACTTTCCTTCAGTCCTACAACTCAACAAATGTTTGTACTGTGACTAATCATGAATAGCCCATAAAAGGATCGCTTTCATAGTAAACATACTCTTATTTAGAGTCATATGTTTCATTTTCAAAGTACCACAAATCATTCGATTCTGTAATCAGCGACACGCCAATGTCATGTCCTTGACCATTTTTTCTGAGAATCAATAGTATCAATATCGTAAACTCATTTTGCATACATAAAGATGGAGGTAGATTGTACAGAACAATCATAACAGGCCAACAACTTTGTGCATCGTTCTTGTTACCAAAATGATTGAATCCATTTGTTGCATATCCCAATCAAACATTGCATGCCTCCATAGCAAAGTCTGAGAGTCTACGATCTACTCCTCAACAAGTAGAATCCATTAGATGATACAATTATCAAATGACATAAACCATAGAAGGGTTGGCTAAAATTGAATATAACCGACTCCTCAAAGAGGAAACTCGAATGGGGAGGGGGGAGATAATGCCTTTCGCATGATCCTTGCATTCTATAATTGTTATGGTCGGGTTCATAATATAATTGTTGAAATACAGGTGTTGATAGATGGCTTAAATTTTTTGTAAATACATATAGGTCTGTCCAATATCATTGTGGAGATCGACTCTCATGTAATAACGGAAGCGACCTCAAACCCTTTAGCCTCAAGCCCTTGGAACATCTAGTACCGTTTGCGGAACATCCAGAGAAAGCGATGTCCCCTCAACCTTAAGTTTTCTCTCACCCTTCGTGAAGGTAATTTGTTCGCGAGTGGTCTAGCTCAGTTGGCCAGTAATGGGTGCCCTGCGGACCTCCCTAAGGTGGTTGGTTATACTATTATAAACAAGACATGATTACAAACGCATGATACATACAATAATCAAACTTGATTGTCGATCAACATGCTTACACGATTCAAATACATGGAAATAACAAGTTTTAGCTTGGTCCATGTTGTCCATAGGAGCTTGACTTTCACTTAGTGGCTAAGTTTAAACTTGCGCTAAAAGGTCAGGCCTATGGTCTCATCACCATACAATTTGAATGTGAAATTAATCATTTTTCAATCTCTTTTAATTGTGCATTACTTTCTCACATGCATGCTCAACTTAAGGAGCCACAACACAACGCAGCCTGTTGTTTAGTACATTTCACCTGTTGTGCTTGGTGCAATCTTTTTACTCCTAGGCAAAAGTAGCGACTAGAAGTGCCATGAGATTCTCAAGATTCATTGATGCAGGACATGAAAATTAAATATGATATGCAAGATCTCAAGCTTTACATCATACTAATTCAGAAACAATCACATAATAATTCCACATCCCACACAAAAGCTCAAACATTCAAACAAGGAGAATCTGCACGAGTCCAGGCCTACATAGGAAAGGGTTGGATTAGTAAAAATTATAAACCAAACGATACTCAAAGGTGAGTAATAATCATCCAGACATGCACAACAATCAGTCCCTAATCCAAGGGATTCACCAATTTCAATTCAGGGAACCCTAGGGTAAGAAAAGGGGTAAACAAATTAAAGATAATGCAATATAGGATTATGGTTATGAAAAATAGGTATGTGAGGGAAAAATAAGAAGAAAACCTGAACCGAAAAACAGTCCCCGCGTGCGGACAGTGGGCCGGGCTTGACACACATGTGCAGGGGCCTGGCCGCACGTGCGAGGGGGTCGTACACTTGGAAACGGAAGCCTTGAGTCTTGTCAACCAGGAGTGGGCTCTAAAACCCCTAAGTTTCAGGTAGATCTGAGCTACGGGCTGTGCGTGGTGCTCCGCCGAAGTTTTAGCCCTCCTGTAGGGTGAGAATCTAGAATTCTGCTATAAAGAGGAAAACTGTTGCAATAAAGGACAAATTTGAAGCACGGATGGTGGTAAGAGATGAGAAGTAGAGATGTTAGAGGATAGGGGCGAATCGGGATAGATGTGGCTTCACACCACGGTAATTAGCCCTTCGATGAAGGGAGGGCTTCGCACCTAATTGGATTTCGGCAACTCAAGAACTCAGCGGAGTATGAAAATGCAGAAATTTTATTAAACTTTAATAATCTAAAAAAATACAAGGGGTGCCTATTTATAAGAAAACCCTATACCCCAAAACTCGTGCCATGTGCGCAACCTGTTACTTGACGATGAAGTAAACCAAAATAAAATCAATCAAAGAAATCTAAAGCGTACATGATATTCTAAATAACATTAATAACCAAAAACTAAAATATGAGATTAATCAGACTAGTGGGCCACGATTATGAGATCCCATGATGAGTTTTACTTGACTATCGGGCCCACTTCAACGAACCAAAGCTCCGTCTTCTAGCTAGGATGCCATCCTTGGACGTCGTCATCAATCCAGATTGATGGTGGGTTCCTCCTTCTCCTTGCATACGTGAGTAAGGGGGGTGGCATGCGTGTGTGTGTGCGCGTGATGTCCCCATCATTCATGATAGAAGTTAGAGTTGGGCATATCTAACTCGATCCAGTGGATTCGACCCGATCAGACCCAATTCGACCCGTTCCGAATCGAACCGACGGCCTGGATCGGTGCGGATCGAGTAAGGCCGTTCAAATCTGATAGTTTTTCAATCGAGATCGGATTGTGGTCAATCCGGACCGATCAGATCCAAAAACCCAATCCGAATGAATCTGGACTGACCCGATCCAAACCGATCTGGAGTGAGGGGATGATAACTAAATCAAATAAAAGTAGGTATACAGTCAGGTTTCCATACACTTACTGTATCATTTCTCTGAAACTATATAACCATGTATTCTCAACCATGGTTTATTTTGAAAAGGTGAGGTTTTTTTAAAATGAATGAAAACGCCCATTGAAGGAAGCTTCCTGGAAGCAAACCATGTCATATCATTAAAAAAAAGATGAATCGTATACATCAGCGCATGCAGGTGGGCCACACACAAGTCAGCCAGGTGGACTTAGATTCAGCCATGTAGGCCGATTGGTGAATGTGTCCTTGCTTAATAAATCAGGCTGGTGCAACTCATCAGGGGGTGACAAATGTCATTCTTGAATATTGACTATTAGTTTTCTTTTCTGACTATTTTCTTCACATGTATTTGTGTCATATTCCTATATGTTCAGTTTCCATCCCTTGTTTGTTGGGATAATATTATTTGTTGTTGGATCTAATTAATGAACGGTATGGATCTTTCACATGCATGGCACATAGGCACTTTTGAAGTGATTGTGTTTAGAATGCACGTGTCTGGATACAAACAACACTCTCCAAAGCTAGATATTTCAAACCTTTTAGCCTATAGCTGCCTGACGATGTAGCCCGTAGCTTGTAGGTACATGTCGTGCGAAGGCGAGCACCGATGTTGTAGCCTCTAACCTGCAATAGTGACGTCACTAAGCTTTGTGGACCCACGATGATGCATGTGTTGTATCCATACCATCCATCCATTTGGAGAGATTGTTTTATGGCATGAGAAAAATAATGAGATAGATCTAAATTTCAAGTGGACCCCACCATAGAAGATAGTGGGGACAGTGACATCCATCGTTCAAAACTTCTTAGGTGCCATAGAAGTTTCCAATCAAGCTTATATTTTTGTTTTCACTTCATCTATCTCTATGTTAAATTATGAATAGGTTGGATCTAAAAAAAATACATGATGGTGGAACCTATAAATGTTTCAACGGTGGGTGTGACTGATCTCACGGTTTTCTGTGGTGGGTCCACTTGAACTTTAGATCTATCTCATTCTTTTTCTCATGCCATAAAACCATCTCTACAAATGGTTGGATGGTATGGATACAACATACGCATCATGGTGGGGTCCATAAAGCTCAGTGGCGTCACTTCGTAGCAATTTGGTGTTGACCTTGTCAATATCTAATCCGCGCCTACACGCAAGTGACAGTTTCGTGTTGTGCATGTCAACACAGTAACATGTAGATAGACGCGCCGCGAGCTTCGGGTTATACGAACGCCTCAAATGAGATCAATTACATGGGCCCCACAATGATGTATTTATTATATCCATACCATTTATCCATTTTTCATGATCATTTTAGAGCATTTGAAAAAAAAAATCATATCTAAAGCTCAAATGGACCACACCGAAAATAGCAGCGAGGATAATGATTTTTACCGAAAATGAATCCGAACCTTGACTAGTCCGATCCAACTCGGTTTTCCTGACCGAGTCGGACTCGGATCAGATCAGGCCAGCAGTAGTTCGGATCGGTTAGAGTTAGATGACCCGGACTCGGTCCCGGATCAGATCGAGTTCGAGTCAAGCCACGTAAATTTCAGTTCGAGTCAAGTCGGACCCAATCCGATCCAACTTGGTCCGATGCCCACCTCTAACAGAAGTTAAGGAGGTTTATGCAATCCTCATTTATCCTAAGTTTGGATCGAAAATAAGAGTATGAAACACCTAGCAACACAGAAAAAGTGGGGCTTGTGGTATGATGGATGGATATCGGGTACCTTTTCATGCTCCTTACCTAAATAGATTTTATACAACCTTATGACTAACCTTTTTCCTTACAAGAGAGCAAAATAGTAACTAAAAGAGTCCATATTGGAGGGTAGCGCTTATGGGGTGATTGATTAATTCCTAAATAAATAACTTTTCACGCTACCATGACCCACTTCTCCCTCATAGAGAGGTAAATTAACGACTTGAAAAGTTAATAATGAAGGAGAAGACTTGAAAAGCCACTAATAAAGGTGGAGATGATAAGGGCTATGGGTCACATATTAGATCATTCACATCTTGCTACACATTTAAGCCTGATTTGGTAAATGAAGTGTCGGTCGCCTCAACTTTCATCTTTGTTACACTGATCTGAGCCACTCATTAGACAATCTTGATGGCGTTGATGAGTTTCCTACAAGAATCAGAGCCAATCGATATTCAAATAGGTAAGCATGCACATACACTATGCTAAAAAATCAAGTAATTAATTTCATGAGGTGAGTTACAAGTGGATGACATGCTGTGGATCATATCTGATTGCATTAGTGCATTTCAGCGAGTCAACACGTTAAGGAAAGTACCCGCGCCCTTCACTTGGGCACTCATCTTACACATGAATAATAGGTAGATGTGAGATTGGAGTTGCTTATTGGTAATCCTGATGGTGTAGATTCCTTGCCTTAAGAAATCAGGCCCATCTAATAACAAGATGAGCACACTTGCATAAAGAATGTGGAGACCATCTGTCAATATATCAGTAATTCATTTCTGTATGGATTTGGCTAGCCTGACATGTGAGGCAAGGCATCTATAAAATCGAAGGGAATTTTTGGATATCCCTGTAGGCACTAGTGGATAGAGTTGGGCATCGAGTTTTTTTTTTTTTTTTTTTAAAGGATGATCTTCATATATAACGATCAGATGATCAAACTTTACAATTTTTTGGGTTGCCCAGAATGAAAAGAATCTGGGGCAACCTATCATGAAGGGAAAAACAAAAAAGGGGACGGTGTCATACCCCAGGGGCAGGGCCGCAAAACAAAGGGAAATGAACTACATGCTTCTAATTGATCCTAGGCGCACCTTGTCCAAGAAGATGAGGCCTCTGATGTGAGTAGGAGCATCCGCTATGCTGCTAGAGAAGAAGGAAATTTGGGTCCCACTGCCCATCCTTGCCATGGAGTCCGTAAGGGCATTTCCTTCCCTCAGAGTGTGGGAGAAGATCATCTAATCAGAAGAAAGCATGCCGCGAATTCTTGAGAGCCAGGAGTTCCATTTCTAGCTAGGGGAAGCTGTTCCAGTGAGGAAGTCAACGACCAACTCAGAGTCAGATTCAACAATAATCTGTTTTAGACCCATGCTCAGTCCTAAATGTAATCTGTCATGGATGGCCCTGAGTTTTGTGTGAATGTTGGATCACACTCCATAGCCGTCAGCAAAAGCAAACAGAAAATCTCCTGAGTCTCCTTTGCATATTCCCCCACCACCTGACAATCCTGGGTTCCCAAGGGACGACTCGTCCACGTTGATCTTGACCCATCCATTGGGAGGCCGCTTCCATTTCACAATCGAGATTGGGGGACAGGAACGAGCAGGGGATGCGGATTGAGCTAGACCTTGCAACTGTGCATCTCTCTGATGGAATGGCCCCCTAGCTAAATAGAGATGGGGGGGAAGGGTCACTGATGTAGCCCGTGCATCAATTCTGTCCCTGATGAAACGGATCCACCAGCCTATACATGTTATCAGCCTGTGTTTGGAGGGCTTGATCTCGGAGAACATCGTTGCATTCCTTGCATTCTATACCTCTCAAAGAAGGACGCAAGGGGCCAGCTTGTGCGCCCCAAAGTTGGGCTTGACTACAGCCAACACTGACCACCATTGGGATAGACGTTGGCCCACCGAAGTGGCTCCCTAGATGGAGATTATGAAACTAGTCCCGATGAACTCCCATGCCGCTCTTGCCGGGCTACCATCGAGGAATAGGTGGGGGATGAACTTGCTGTCTAGGTCAGCTCGGCCTTGCGGCGAATTGCAATCACAACAAATACATCTGAGGGCCATCTGGATGCCTTTAACTTAAATCTCAACCTCGACCAAAATCGCCTTCATTAAGAGTTTCCAAACCAGAATGGAGATTTTTGGGGGAAGGGATGAGTGCCAGACCCACCTGGCCCACTACTTGCGCGACTGGCCCGCTCTACAAAGATCCCAAGCCAAATGAACTGAGAACTCCCTAGAGGGAGTGAATGGCCAAAATGGATGGTCAGGGTCAGAAGTTAGGTAAAAACCTGCTTGAAAAATGAAGTCAATCACTTCTTGGGGGAGGATTTTAAGAACTGTCGATGGAGGCAGAGGGCCGATCTTGCTTTGGAACCGGTTGATTTTTAGCCTACGCAGGTCAGGAGGGATTTGAATGCCTTTTATCTGGAGAAGGGGACCCAGCCCTATCCAATTTGAGCTCCATAAATTGCTCTCACCAAAGCCTATTTGCTGTTGTGTGGACGCTTCCAATAAAGGGACAAGTTGCTAGATTTTTTTTCCAGATAGGAGAGGCGAAGGCTAACGTATGTAGCTGGCCACAAGAATTGTGGTTGTGGTCGTATTTAGCCACAATGAAAGTACTCCACAGGCTGTGACTGTTTTTGATCTTGATGGCCCAGGCCATCTTGAGCCTAAAAGCCTTCATTATATCTATTAGCTTCCTAACTCCCAGGCTACCTTCCTCTTTGGGATGTGATATCATCCTCCAACTCCGCCAATGGAGTTTGTGTCTGTCGTCAGACCATCCCTATAGAAAATTCACCAATCACTTTTCCAGGGAGGATAACACCTGCAAAGGGAGATACGTTGCTGTAAGAGAGTGGACTAGAATACTGCCTAAGACATTTTGAATCAGCACCGTTCTACCAGCTTGAGAGAGAAACCTGGCCTGCCATCCCGAAATTCTGTCATCGACTTTATCAATGAGAGGCTGAAAGGCTGAGGCTTTTAGCCTACCGATCGTAGGGGGACTCTGAGATAAGTGAATGTGGGGGGGGGAGGGGATGATTTAGAGATTCCACTGGCTCTTTCAATAGTTCTGTTCTAGCTGGTGAGAGTGAGTTTGCACAGACAAAGGAGCTTTTGTTAAAGTTGATGGTTTGACTGGAGGCTACCTGGTAGTCGTTTAGGAAAGCCTTCATGGCCCTAATCGATGCTAAGCTGCCATTGAGGAAAAGCAGCATATCATCTGCATAGAGAAGATGAGTGATAATTGGGCATCCTCTTCTCAACTTGAAAGGAAGGATAATCTCTTGGGCGATCAACGCTTTCAGCCCGCGGCTCAGGACTTTAGCAGCTAAAATGAAGAGGGCAAGGGTGAGCGGGTCTCCTTGCCGAAGGCCCCTGGAAGACTTGAAGAATCCAGTCACCTCTCCATTAATTAGGACCGACAACTAAACACTGGCCCAACAGTTTTCTACCATCGAACTAAAGCAACACATTCTTGAGGAATCCCCAATCCACCTTGTCATATGCTTTTACCATATCCACTTTCATCACTAGATTTCCTCCCCGGGTCTTCCTATTAATGTCTCTGAATAGCTCCTGGGCTAGCGCAATATGCTCTGCTATGGGACGGCCTTGGATGAAGGCCCCTTGTTCTGGGGAAATCAGGAAAGGTAGAATAGTGCTTAACCTGATTGCTATGATCTTGGCGATGATCTTATAGAGACAGTTGCACAGACTAATCGGTCTGAAGTCTGAGAAACTTCTAGGCGTAACAGACTTGGGAATGAGGCAAATGAGAGATGCATTTATTGAGCGCAGAATTGCCCCACCTTGGAAGACATAAATTGCTACTTGGAGGATGTCTTGGGCGATGATATTCCAACACCCCGAGTAGAAAGTGCTGGAGAAACCGTTTGGCCTTGCTGCCCCATCCACGGGGATGGAAAGCACAACTTGGTGAACTTCCTGCATGGTAGGAACGACCATTAACTCGGCATTTTGCTACTTAGAAATCAAATGCAGTATGACCTCCATCAGCAAGGGCTGATCAATGTAGGAAACTGCTGAAAACTACTGAGCAAAATGCTCCACTGCAGCACGTTTGATGTTCTTTAGATCGGTTATAAGGTCCCCTGATTGCAGCCTAATACTTCTAATTTCAGCCCTTCTCTGCTTCTCTGTAGCGACAACATGAAAGAAGTGCGTGTTCCTGTCTCCCACATCCAACCAATTGACCCTGGATTTTGGCTTCCAGAAAGTCTCTTCCATGATCTCTAATCGGTTAAGCTTGGAAGAGATAGTCCTGAAATTCGACTGCAATTCACTCTGCATCGTAGCATCATCTTGCTTGCCCAGCATTCTGTTTTCTATCTCTGCCAGCTCCATTTCAACCTGGGCTACCTGCAAGGTGATACTGCCAAACACCACCTTGTTCCACTTTTTCAGGGCCTCCTTAACTCTCTTAAGTTTGAGAAGAACATTAAATAACGGGTGGGCTGAGGTCTCTACTTTCCAGGCATCCTAAACCACCTGTTGGAATGAGCCATGTAGCAGCCACATACATTGAAAGCGGAATGGATTTGGACCACTAGGCAGTGTGGAAGGGAAATCCAGCAGGAGGGGCACGTGGTCCGAGTTCACATGGGGAAGGTGGCTTACGTGGAAACTAGGAAATGCAAAAGACCAGTCCGCATTGTTAAGCACCCTGTTAAGCCTAGCCCATAATGGGCCTGCCCTCCTTAGTTGTTGTACCATGTGAAACGATTCCTTGAAAAACTTGCATCAATCAGATCGGCAACATTTATAGCATCCGAGAATTCTCTCATGCTAGCCCTGTCTGCCATTCTGCAGCTTCTTCTTTCCTCAGCAGTTGTCATCGCATTGAAGTCACCACAAGCTACCCAGGGACCTTGAATTGAAGCAGAGATGTTGGCCAAAGAGTTCCATAGAGATCTCCTTTGGATCCTATCGCAGCTAGAGTACACCACTGTCAGATAAATCATCTGCTGAAAGTTTGGGATAGTAGCTGCAAAAGAGATTAATTGGTTAGTTGAAATAGAAACTGAGAGGGAAAGAAGGTCCTTGAAAGACCCAAAATTTCCCTCCATTTGCGCCATTGGAGAAGGAGCAGTGGAAGCCAAGAGAGAGGCCAGTTCCCACTCTCTTATCTTCTCCTATCATCGGTTCTAGGATGGCAATGATAAGGGGGTTGTACTTCTTTATCAGTCTCTTTGTGGTTCTGATAATGCAAGCATTGCCTATCCCTCGAGCATTCCACACTAGTATTTTATCCATCAGTCCCACATCTTGTGTTAACGGCCCTTCTGTTTAATCTCCTTAATCTACATTTCCATGAACCTTTTGAATATTGGATCTTTAGTCTTCTTCTGTGCGTACGATCGGGTTCCTTTGGCAAGGTGGACTGCTCCTGGGATACTGTTGTCATAGAGATAGGTAAAACATGGCCCTGAATCGACTTGAGTTATCCACCCATTCCTAGGGTGATGTTAGATTTTGTTGCTAGCCTTGCCATAGTGTGTTCATCTAAGCTTTCATCCTGATCACTGGGAGGTCTTATTACCAGGGAGAAGTAGGGTGAGAGGTCCACTTCTAAGCATCATCCGCCTTGGTCAGGGGTGAGGATAGCTAAATCTGTTGGAGCAGGGGATGTTGGTGGACTATTGTCAGCTACAAGCAGGTGGGGGATTGAGGAGTGAGTCGGATCAAGTTAGGGCTAACTCGACTTGATCTAGTTTTGAAATAGGCCTAACCCGAACTCAACTCGACTTAGTACTGAGTCCAACATGCGTGAACCGATCCGAGTCCGGGTCTGGCCTGGACTTGAGGGACCAAGTCCAACCTAGTCAAAAGTGTTACGCCCCAAACCCGGAAATCAGATTCACAGGAATCCCAATTGCCGAATCCGATGCTGACAGCCTCCGTAGTACCCCATTCTTGGCTCCTAGTGTCCATACGCCAGATTCTGATCCTAGGGTCCTACAAGGAGGGGTTTTTTTTTTGTACATTTAACTCATAATAAGCATAACCACAAGATTACCCAATTCAAAAAGGCAACATCATCATCACATATCCATTAATATAATCATTTGAGTACAATGCTGAAAGGGAAATAAATAAATCGAAAATCAAGCACCAGAAGACCGCTACACGCTCCAAGCTCAACACTACTGCAACCTAACATCATCTGCACGCATCTATCGTGCATAAGCTTATAGAAAGCTTAGAGGGTGGTGTAAGTGTGTGCACAAGGTAAGTGTCGAGTATTCAATATCAGAGTAATCAGATTAAGCGGAAGTACTGACAAGAGCATGAATTATCATAGTAAACAGAATATTAACAAGATCATAAATCATACGATAACAGAGTAAGCGAAAATATGGACAAGTCCATAAGTCAATTAATGTTAGAATATGTAATGTAGAACAACTATGCAAATGGGGAATCATAGATAGCCAAATATCAGATGCAATACAACATACATTTCTGATGAGTAACACAAATAGCGTCAGCCGTACCTAGGCCATATAAATGCAGAGACACAACAACCTAAAATGCTGTATGCTGCGGATGTTATGCAATATGCGGTGTGAATGGAATGACCATACTGGAGTGTAAAGTCGGGATGATAGTACGTAGTATCGCAGGCTATGGGGTCCATCACAAGGGACTTCTATCCAAACCAGTCCCATACCTAAATTTGGATATGCAGATTCAATGTGGTAAACTCCTGATCTCAAGTTAGTCGTGCGCCCCAACCGAAATCCTGGTCATTGCGAAGGCACATGTAATAAATAGTTGCACACCACTAACCCGAGTGGATAGTGAATGAATGAATGCATGAGTGAGTATGCAACTCCTGCTCACTAAATCCACATATCAGTACAGTTCATCTCTGGGATCATCACCGGGGTTTAGTACACTCCAAATGGCACTGTCGCTCTCCCAGCCGCACAATCCAAGTGAGCGTAAGAAACCTCACTATCCGCCTGACTAATAGTCTATCAATACCTATCCACACGTCAATAGCGGACCCATTCACGAGTTGGTCAAACTCAGCCTAGTATTGCCCCCTATCCTCGGGCGGGTAAGGCCACACCCCCTCCCAATCGACCACGACACAGTGGGAGACATAACCTCGTGGTATTCGGCACTCGGGCGCTCATGTATCCACTCGGTCTCGACGTTGGGGTGTCTCCTGACCACGGAGGTTTAGGAATTTTCACCTAGGGACATATATGGTGCCCGTATGCTAGAACTAAATGTTTCCGGTGTCCCATTTGGCCATCCATGATATGCATGTGGAGGCTACGACCCTGGTGTCGCTAGGGTGTACAGTAATCATAATGCGAGATGTATGAGTCATACGATCTAGTCATGCATCAATCCTACGCATACCGCGTGCTCATGTGAGATAACCTCCGCCTATTAGGGAGTCTCATAATAACATGCTCAATGAGATATGCAATGATCAACCACATCTCATAACAAACATGCGTATGGGCATGTATCATGATGCTAAGCTGTCACATACTCATAATCGGTATTAACAACCGGTATCGACAATCGATCTCGACAATGTGGACATTTAACCAACATTACCCCCAAGGAATGGCCCACATAGAGTCAAACATATAATGATCTCATGGCCTCACACAAAGGCCTGATATACAACACAGTGGGTCTTACTCAAGGGCCACATATACACAACAGGCGGGCCCTGCTCATGGGCCTCAAATACACGACATGTGGGCCCTACAAATGGGTCTCGAATACATCAAATAGGCCATGCATCATGGGCCATGAATACATCACAATGGGCCTTTCTCATGGGCCTAACATACATCATAATGGGCTCTATCGCCTAGCCTTCAAATGCATCACAATGGGCCTCATCACATAAGCCTTATATACATCACATTGGGCCTTAAACATGGGCTGAATACACATCACAACGATCTCAAATACGGGCCATATATACATCACATTGGGCCTCAAACATGGACCAAATGCACATCACAATGGACCTGAAATACGGGCCACATATACCCCACATTGGGCCTCGTCAATCGGCCTCGACAATCGGAATCGGCCTTGACAATTGGAATCGGTCTCAACAATCGGCCTTAATAATCGGAATCAGCTACGACAATCAGAATCGGTAATCGACCACGAAAATTGAAATCAGCAATCGGCCACGAAAATCTAAATCGGTAATCGGCCATGAAAATCGGAATCGGCAATTGGCCACGACAATCGGGATCGATCGATAATCAGAATCGACAAATTGATTACGTCAATCAGAATCGGCAATCGGTCACGACAATCGAAATCGATCGATAATCAAAATCGACAAATCAGTCACGTCAATCGGTATTGACAATCGGAATCAATCGATAATCAGAATCGGCAAATCGGTCACGTCAATTGGTACAGGCAATCGGTCGTGACAGTTGGAATTGATCGATAATCAGAAACGGCAAATCGATCACGACAATCAAAATCAGCAATCGGTCATGGTAAACGGCCTCGATCGTTAATCAGTAATCGGTCAAGTCAATCGGAATCGACAATCGGTCACGACAAATGGCCTCGATCGCTAATCGACAATCGGCCACGATAATCGGAATCAACCGATAATCAGAATCAGCAAATCAGTCACGTTAATCGGTATCGACAATCGGTCGTGACAGTTGGAATCGATCAATAATGAGAAACGGCAAATCGATCACGACAATCAAAATTGACAATCGGTCATGGTAAACGGCCTCGATCGCTAATCAACAATCTGTCAAGTCAATCGGAATCGGCAATCGGTCACGACAAACGGCCTCGATCGCTAATCGACAATCGGCCACGACAATCGGAATCGATCGATAATCAGAATCGGCAAATCGGTCACGTCAATCGGTATTAGCAATCGAGTCGATAATCGGCGTCAGCCTTGATAATCGACACTGATAATCAGTAGATTAACAAAGTGGGGTCCATAGATGATCAGCCAATCAACCATAGTATAAATATCGGCACTCAACCGTGGTTATATCAAACTTGATAGCACGGAGTCATTCGTCTACGGTAAATGGGGTCCACTTATTTGGGTTAACACACGAAGATAATGGGTCTAACAAAGCCTAAGGGAAGGTCACAATGAGGACGTTTAACCATCATTGCCCCTCAATGTAGACATCTAACCAACATGGCTCCCGAGGAGTGGCCCACATAAGGGATTTATACGCAACGTAGCGGCCACACATACATCGCATTGGGCCTTAATCATAGGCCTCACATACATCACATTGGGCTTCATACAAGGGCCTCAAGTGTATCATAATGGGCTACGCCCATAGGCCTTGAATACTTCACAATGGACCATGTCACATGGGCCGGAAATACATCACATCGGGCCTTGCCCATGGGCCTTGAACACATCACAATAGGCCTCGCCCATGGGCCTCAAATATACCACAATGGGCCTAATACACATCACAGGTGTGCCCTGCACATGGACCTCATATACATAACATGTGTTTTCCATCTTGTCTGTTCATAAGTCATAAGGACTTGAACCAACCTGATGAACAAATATCATATTGGTCTAAAACTCTTGTGACCCAAAAGGGTTTCAATGGTAGACGTCCAATCTCCACTGTTTTTGGCAGTGTGGTCCACTTGATAACTAGATCTGTCTTATTTTGGTCTCAAGCCTTAGACTGAGCTCACCCTATGGATAGACGGTTTGGATGTAACACATACATTAAGCATGGGCCCACCATCCAGCCATCTGGACGGTGTGATACAAAGCATACATCATGGTGGGGTCCCAAACCCCCCTGCTGACGTCCCTGGTAGTGGAACACACAGAACTTGCAGTCGACAGATGGTAGTGGGTCCCATCATAAAAAACAGATGGACGGCATGTGTAAAACACATACATCATGGCTGGGATCCACTGTCCATGGGCTGGACGGTGGATGCAGCGCCTCATCCAGGTGGTCCCACCGTCATGATGGATGGACGGTTAGATGTAATACATACCTGGTGACCAGCCCACCGTCCAGAGGTCTGGACGGTGTGGATTTGAGGCACATGCATCTTGCTGGAGCCCACTGCACCGTCCAGACATTCTGGACGGTGGTGATGGACGATACACGAGTTGAAGTGGGTCCCACCGTCTGGACAGATGTACGGTGGATAAGACCCATACATATGCGGTGGGTCCACAGAAACTGGTGACGTACTCACCAGCCACACCATTTTTCTCACGCAGGTGGGTCCCACGTGGGGCCCACCAGATATATATATATATATATATATATATATATATATATATATATATATATATATATAAAAGTTATTTTATTATTAGTATTATTATTATAATTGTTATTTATTTTTTTAAACTACCCAGCGTCCAGGCAGATGGACGCTGGATGAAATACATTCATCAATGTGGCCCACCGTCCGAGCCATGGACGGTGAGGATCCACACGTGCAGCCATGGGAAGGCCCACTGTATTATGAACGGTGTGGATGCAAACCACACCCCATGGCCAGGGCTCACCTGGCCTGCTGACGCTGCAGCTGCCAGCTGCATGCTGGCTACCGTCCATCAGACGGTCTGTCTGTATGAAAACAGATGGACGGTGTGGGTGAAATCCATACAAGTGGGTCCACAGAACCTGGTGACTCCAGTAGGGATGTACACCAGCCAATCCGATTCCCATGGTAGGTCCCATCTCCAACGTGTCCAGCCCACCATCCAGCAAGCTGGACGGTGCTGGATGGCACTCAAACTTCACGGTGGTCCCACGTATTGGGCCATCATATATGGATCAAGGTGATATGTATTTTCCCATTCATGCGGGTTGTGTGATGACCCGGTCATGCGGACCCCGAATCGGGATCAAGTGGCCCACTAGTTGGTCGGCATGGGTAAAATACACCCATCATAAGTGGGCCATTCATCATAGAGAAAGAGAGAAAGAGAGAGAGAAAGAGAGGAGAGAGACATCAGCGAGGATAGAGGGGCCCCGCTACTATGGGCCCTCTTTGATACAAAGCCTACATCAAGGTGGGTCCCACCATAAGTGGTCCTTTACATCACAAAAGGATAAAGAAATGAAGATCCAAGAACACCTACCTTTGATCTCTTCTTCCTTCTTCCGCCAACACGATATAGAGCTTCAGGGAGACGATTTCAACGGTCAAGATGTTCTTTGGATGGTGGAGATGGGAGGTAGGAAGTGGGCCACACAAGCTCTCTCCCATGGAAGTTTGGACGTGGGTTGCTTGGAGAACGAGGGAGAGAGAGATGAGAGAGAGTGGTTGTAAGAGAGAGAGGGATGGATGAGTGATGGGGTGATGGGTGAAGTGAGTGATGGGTGTACTTTATGTAAGAGAGTGTTGACTTTGAGGGTTGCTTGGGGATGGGGTGATGTGTACTTGACATAAGGTGTGATTGGTGGGATTGATGGGACATGATTTGAAATCTTTCTTGGGTTTACAAATGCGCGGTGTTTTTCCTCGAACTGAACGCGGCCCCCCATCTCCTTTCCCGGGAATTGCTTCGGCGTGCGAAATGCGGCATTGGAACCGCGGCAATGGTGCGGTTGCTAGGGTACAGGTCTCGGATCAAGCCAAATCAGATCCACGGGATACGACTCAGGGTCGTGCGCAACTGCTGATAATAGATCGCGGGTCGCCGGAATTCGACCGGAGGACTGCGGAGACCTACAGAATGGTATGGTTTAGGATACGGGTCTTACAAAAAGTACCGAGTCGATTCGAGTTGCCATCGATTTGGATTAAGAGATAAGGGAGGGAGGGAGTGGAGAGGAGAGAAAGAGGAGGAGGAGGGTGGTGATGGTGGCGGGTGGCTATGTTCACATGCCAAGTATAAGGTTGTGATGTAGTAATAAACTCGGTAAGACCAAGGTCGAATCCACAGAGACTGAATCTTGTACGTAACATGAAAATAACTTAAATTAGAACTAGGGTAAGATGAAATCTAAATCAGGTAAAAGGAATGATATAATTGTGAATTTATTTAACTAAGACTCGTGAAATTCAAAGGTAGGAAACTATGGTGCCAAGGATCCACTTGTAGCAATTATGAAATTATCTTGCATTGATTCAAGAACACAACTGGAATCAGAGTCCTATTCTATCCAATTGGTAGGAAGAGATTTGTCAGATCTCTGAACTTCTCATGGGTTTAATCATCAATAGATAAGAATGACAAAGATTTGGAAGTGATTCCGTCACCTAACCATGCCCAGGAGACTATGGCAAACAACAACAATTTACCAATCTCACAACCAATCATGAGAGAATTGTGAAAGTTAGGAAAGGCTCCATCACCCAACCATGCCCATGAGACGATGGTGAACACTAGGGTTTCCAAGTTCACAATCTTAATACATGAAAAGAGAATATCTCAAGCTATTGCAGATCTATTGTAATTTGAGTCAAAACAAACCGTTAAAACTAAAAACATTTCTTCTAATCAAACTAGAATCCATGAGAGTTCAATAACCATAAATCAAAGCAAAGCCACCTTCCTAATCACGCTTCAAGCTTCACCTCTTAGCCCTAGCTAAGAGGCTTAGCTTATCACAGACATAATTAAGCTAAAAACAAACAAATAAGGAAAAGGAAGAAGGAGAAAACTCTGAAATCAGGCCACGCTCCACATTGTGATCTCTCTCCCTCTCTCTGCCTGCTCCCATTCTTGCCTCCACGGCTGCCCATCCTCGTCTACGTTCAGATGCCTCTCTCTCTCTCTCTCTCTCTCTCTCTCTCTCTCTCTTTCCCACGTCCTTTTATAGGCAGCAATAGGTCGTCTGGGCTGGAGTTCTACGCAGCGTAGAGAAATCGCGAAACCGCAGCTCTGTTTCTTGTTGTGAAACTGCAAAGACAGTCATGCGTGTGGTGAATAGTTTGGAAATCTGTGATCAGATCTACTTGATCTGACTTCTTGGGGACGATTAGGACTCCTTTTCCATTTGGACGGTCAAGATCGTAGATCCGATCCTAACCATGATTGTAGAACGGCCTGGAACAGCCGGGTTTTACGGACGCACTTTCCTGCGTAATAGAGTGCGCTGATGTGTCCAGTGGGCCCCACAGTGATGTTTCTGGAAGAATCCACCCAGTCCATTGAATTCGTGGCGAAAACATAGCCGGGAAGGGGTGGTTTTGGTCGAGTTTTGGTGCGGTTCACTGATACTTTTCTTCCGCCGTCCATCCTGCGTTTCCCAACGATCTACATGCGTATACGTGTATGGGCCAAAAAGGAAAGCTAGGTGATGGTCACGTCTCCACTCTGTACATAATGGACGTTCCAGATTGCTGAAATGTGAGATGGGTGGGCCCCACTACACAAAAACGGTCGGCGTATGCAAAGACGCTATTGTGTCTTGAAGTTTTTTTTTAGAAATAGTCAGTCAGCCATCAGTTTGACCAGATCCCATGTCCGGTGTGGCTCGCGTGCGCATGTGCTATGTACACGCACGTGAGCATTTGGGGTCCATCGTGATGTGTATGTAAAATCCACTTCTTCCATCCATTTTTCCACCATATTTAAGGGGTTGAGACCAAAATTTAAATATATCCAGATTTCAAGTGGGCTCCAGATCAGAGTTTTATGGGATGATATATCCGTTGAGCCACTTTCACAAGGATCCAATTGCTAAAATTTTGTGTGTACGGTTAATTTGGGGTCCTCAGGCCAGATATAAATTTTCGAGCCGAGAATATGGTGGAAACCCTGTGATCTTGCATTCTGGGCGATTTTCGGGCCCGTTTAAACCCAATCACTTGATCTTGTCGAATTTTTGGCATGTAAATTCCTCGATCTTGGTCCCCGGGGTCAGTCCCTTGCCTTGGTGATTTTAGAGCATTAAATTCATACTTTTAATACCCTTTTCAGTCCAAGCTCTTTAAATTCACCTTGTAACAAAAATACGATTAAAATAGGACATTAAGCATTATTATGTTCATAAAATCAGGTAATAATTGGGGTCTAATGTACAATATTTAACCCTCAATATGCTACTAGGTTTGAAAAGGAGGGAGGTAGTGGAGAGGAGAGAGAGGAGAAGGGTGGTGATGGTCGTGGGTGACTACTGGGTTTGGAAGAGGATGGAGGGAGGGAGTGGAGAGGAGAGAGAGGAGGAGGGTGGTGATGATCGTGGGTGACTGCCGGGTTTGGAAGAGGAGAGAGAGGGGGGGGGGGGGGGGGGGGAGAGGAGGGTGGTGAGGGTGGGGGGGGGTGGGGAAGCTTGGAAGAGGAGGATGTAGGAGGGAGAGAGAGAGAGAGAGTTTGGGATTAGTTCGGGGTTGGAGTTAGGTGTAACATATAGGATTTTATATATATATATATATATATATATATATATATATATATATATATATATATATATATATATATGTATATATATATATATCTGAATCTGAGTCAAGTCGGTTTCGGATCGAGTCAAGTCTGACCGGATCGAGTTTCGGGTCGAGTCGGGTCAAGTTACTGGGTAACTCGAACTCAACTCGGTTTGAATTCAGATTGCACGAAGCCTACTCAGTTCGGGCCAACTCACCCATTCGGTTAAAGTCGAGTCAAGTCTGAACAAGTTGAACGAGTCGAGTCATCTCGTGCCCAGCTCTAATGGTGGACTCATTGTGATGTATGTCTTTTACATCCATACCATCCAACAATTTTTTTAGCTCGTTTTAAGGCATAAGTCCAGAAAATGAAGAATATATAATACTCAAGGGGACTACACCGCAACAAATAGTGAGAATTGGAGGCCTATAGTACGATTACTTCTTGAGCCACAGAATTTTGTAATGAAGCTGAAATTTGTGTTTTCCCTGCACACAGGTCTGTGTAACTTTACGAACAGGTTATTTAAAAATGAAGCAAATCTAATGCCTAAGTCGACCACACCACAGGGAATAGTGGAAATTAGAGGCTTATAGTACGATTTCTTCTTGGGGCCACCGAATTTTTTAATGAAGACGATATTTGTATTTTCCCGGTAAATATAGGTCTGTGTGACTTTATAAACAGGTTAGATGGCATGGTGGGCCCTATAAAGCTTTTACTAGTGACCATTCAATCACCACTATTTTTTGTAGTGTGGTCTAGTTGAGGCTTGTATTTGACTCATTTTTGAGCTCATGTCCTAAAATGATCTGGAAAAATAAATGGAGAGTGTAGAGATAATACATACTTTCTGATTTTTATTATTTTTTTATTTTTAATTGGGCTTATGCCCTGAAATGATCTAAAAACTTATGGAAGCCCACAGAAGTTTGCCACATTAGAATAGTCGGGACTTAAAAAGAAACACACATACTTCATGGTCAGGCTCGTAGATTTTTGCCATATTGACATAGTCTAGAAAGATTAAATACGTAGGTGATGAAACACAAAATATGTATGCATTTGGAGTTGATTTTCTTAAATTGGGCTCATGCCGTAAAACAATCCAAAAAAAAAATAAAAATGAATGAACGGTGTGGATATAACACATGAAGTTCATGGGAGCTCACAAAAGTTTGCCATGTCAGCATATTCGAGACTAAAAAGGAAACACGTAGGTAAATGACGAAACATGAAATATGTATCCATTTTGAGTTGATTTTCTTAAATTGGGCTCTTGCCGTAAAATGATTTGAAAAAATGAATGTACATGAAGGGCGTGAATATAAAACATATTTCATGGTAGAGTCCGTGGAAGTTTACCACATCAACATAGTCAAAGTAAGAAGAATAGTGTATGACGAAACAAGGGACACGGATTTCCTAGGAAAGCCTTTCTGCACATGAACCTTGTGGCGAAAGGCTTTTGCAGGAACTTCCTTGGAAAGGCTACCGAGGGAATCGGCTTCCATATGAGGATGGATTGTTGCGTTGAAGGCACCTGGAAAATTCAGAGTCATTGCTTGTCATTGGTCCACGTCATTGCCAAATAGAGTGCATGCTACACGACATGACTTTAACGTGTGGAACTTTTTTGGGCCCTACAATTATTTAGGTTTAAGATCCACCCTACCCATCAATTTTTACAGATCATTTTAGAGCATGAACCCAAAATGAGAAATCTAAATCTCAAGTAGACCACATCACAGGAAGTAGCGGTGTTGAATGACTACCAAATTAATAAACCTCCCTAGGGTCCACTGTGAGATTTATTTGCCATCTAACTTATTGGTATGGTCACATAATCTTGGATGAAGGGAAAACACAAATATAAGCTTGATCAAAGCCTTCCGTGGCCTCAAGAAGTTTTCAATAGTTGACTTCGAATTTCCACTGTTTCTGTTGTGAGGCCCACTTGAGCCTTGGGTCTTTCTTGTTTTTTGTCTTTCCCTAACATAGTATGAAAAAAATAGATTGATGATGTGGATCTAATACATACGTTATGATGGTGCCTATAAATGCTCCACATGCCATCACTTCCTTTCTTTTTTCATGCTATCACTTCCTTTCTTTTTTCTTCTCTTTTCTTGGCTCCCAGTGTGCTGCACCACAGAGGCGGATTAGGTGAGACCCGGCCTCACCCAAGACAGTGCCGCACTTACCATGGTAAGTACTCCATTTTTACGTTTTCCCTGTTAATTTAGGGCATTATTCAAAAAATGAAGCAAATCCAATTAATACGTGGACCATACCATAAGAAACAATGATGATTGGCTAATGGGCCACAAAAGATTTAGATCAAGCTGACATTTCTTTTTTTTTTTTTCCATTCATTTGGGCTTATGTGAACTTATCAAGAGATTGGATGGAAAATAAAAACTATGAAAACATAAAGGTGCATGCGAAGAAGTTTAATTTTAATGGTAGTGGAGTATGGTCTACTTGATAATTGGATCTTCTTAATTTTTAGGGTGGATAAAGAATACACACATCAAAGTAGGCTCCATGGCAAGGGCTGCACCGTCTGGGGTCTCACATAAACTGCTCCCCCGCACCACATAGCAAGCAACCAAATTTCTTGATGTGTGAAATTTACGTAGTGCCCTCAATGGTGTATTTCTTAGATCCACGCCAATTATCTGTTTTTTCCAATTATTTTAGAATATGCCCATAAAAAAAAAAAAAAAAAAAAAAACCTTTAAACTAAAGTGGACCACACCACTGCAAACAGTAAAAATTGATACTAATGTTGAAAGCTTCTCTAATCAAGCTGATATTTGTATTTTAACTTCATCCAGGTATGTGTGATCTTATTAAGTAGTCAGATAGAAAATAAGCATTACGGTTGGCCCTAGGAAAGTTTAATCAGTAGTTTGTTCAATCGCCACTGCTTTTTGTGACATGATCTACTTTGTGCTTTGCATGTACCTGTTTTCTGGGCTCATGCTTTAGAATTATTGGGAAAAATTGATGACAGTGTAGATCTAAAACAAAAGTCACGGTAGGATTTAGAAAAGTTCCACCCATAAAAAGTTGTGTAGCAAGCAAGCTATTTGTCAGAGAAAAATCCCGCTTATTTTATTAACTGGAGTCATTCGGAAATGATGTGGACCACTGAGAAGCGATGGCACTGGAATCTCCTGTGCCTTTAACGATCAAAAAAATCATGTCAACTCATCCTCTGACATGTGTCACTGTACAGCAACTAAGATGGTCCAAATTGTGGGCCCTGTTGTGTATGAAGCATATCTCTACAAACAAGCTATAGCTATAGATAAATTATAAAATTTATCATATCTTCCGGGAAGCGAGCTCTTCTCCAGACAATTTGGCCAGATTAGGTAGCTCGGTGGAAGAAACGTCTTATTTAGAAGCAAGGCTGACCTTGTAAGAGAGACTATGAGGTATCTTGGTTACGGAGAATGCAGTCGTAGCCAGTATTCATAACAGGTTCATTTGAGCAGCTTCTTGGGCAAGGGTATCAGCTTAGAAGAGGTGGAGTCTGTCATATATAGCCCTGTTTCTCAGTATGTAATTAGCGTCGTGGTTGTCTTCATCTTGTTTATTTTATATAATTTTATTTTTAATTTCTTGGAATTTTTCCATATGGGTGTTATCTTTTCCCTGTGGACCAAAAACCTCCCGCTATTAAACTATTTCTCAGAACCCGAGCATAGTTTTCACCGCTAGATATTAAGCCACTCTTAGTTACCTATACGAATGGAATACCGTATTTTGATATTGAAGAAACAATCCTCAATTTACCGCACCTACAATCTCCCTCGTTACGGCAGATTCACAGGCGCCACTCCGTGACCTTACATGGGGCCTACCTTGTTGTTTCTAAGAAATCCAAGCCATTCATCTGTTTTTCCAGCTCACTTCAGTTATGAGTAAAAAAAAAGAACCAGATTCAAATCATAAAGTGGGCCCACGATGGTCACATGAATTTACAACGGTGGTGTTCATTCACCACTTTCCAAACAATTAGCTCACTAGAGCTTGGTATTTGCTCTCATTTTTGGCCCGGTCCTTAAAATGATATGGAAAAACAGATGGACATGGTGGATTTCTCACAAACGTCTTATGACCCCACGAATATTTCAACATGATGCATTCAATTTCAGATGTTTTATGTTCGTTTGCCCGCTTATGCTCTCACGATTAGCCTCATTTTTTGTCCCGCGTTTTGAAATGAAGTGGCAAAACAGATGGACGGAGTGGATTTGTCACAAATATAATTATAACTCACCAATGATTGAGCAACTCTCACCCCATGGACCTACTGTTCACCAAACTTCTGGCTCTCACACACTGATTACCGTTGATTCCTGTGTAAACCTAACCTTAACCGTACGTGGGCCCACTTTTATGTTGTTAGAAATCTACCTTGTACATCTATTTTCTCAACTCGTTTTAGGGAATGGGTCAAAAAATAAGGCAGATCAATAGGTAAGAGTGGTGCCAGGATGGCCAGAAGATGTTTCAACGGTGGCATTTAATTCATACTTTACCATGTTCGTTCGGCCCACTTGAGATTTAGATCAGCAAAATTTTTAGGCCCATTCTGTAAAATGAGGTGGTAAAATAGACGGACAGAGTGGATTTGTAAAAAATATCATGGTGGGCTCTACCTAAGGTAAAGAACCTTTTGCCCTTTGGACTTAAATGTCCACATTGATTGACGTTGATTGTGGTGCCAACCCAACTCAACGGTGCTCTGTGGGCCCATCATGATGTACGTATCCTATCCACACATTTCATCCATTTTTCCAGAAAATTTGATGGCATTAGATAAAAAAATAAGGTAGATCTAAATCTTGTATGGACCTCTTTCTTGGTTGAACACTCACCATTAAAAACATCTTAGGGGCTAAAAAAGTTTTGGATTAGGCTGATATTTGCGTTTTCTCTTCATCCATGTATGCGTGACCTTATCAACAGGTTGGATGACAAACATTAAAGTGAGCGTTAGGAAGTTTTTAATGGGGGGCCTTCAATCATCGTTGTTTTCTTGTCGTGTGGTCCACTGGAGATTTGGATTTCCCTTTTCGGGCTCCTGCTCTATAATGATCTGAAAAAATAGATGGACGACTTCTATAAAAATGGATGGCCAACAGAGTACTATCAGTAGCCACTTGGCTATTCTTGCTGTCAGTACGCAATCCGCGTCACCCAACTCAGACCGTTCGTCGGGCCACGATTGATGGCTTTTGGAAATCCACCCGTTCCATCTGTTTTTTCAGCTCATTTTAGGGCAGGAACTCAAAAATGAGAAAGATGAAGCTGAAAATGAGCCTCGCGATGTCCCCAAGATGTGTCAACAACAGCCCCTGAATCTCACTTTTTCTATCGCGTGGCTTACTTGAAATTCAAGTCTGACTCATTTGTGGGCTTGTTCTCTAAAATTAGCTATATAAACAAATGGACGGAGTGGATTTGTCATAAGCTTATAGTGCCCCCCCTTACAGTAAAACCCACTACCTTAAAAAAATGATCAATGCTGACGGCCCTTAGTATTTTTCCGACGGCTAAAGGCCGTCGGCCAATTAGAAAATCCTCAGTATTTTTTAGTAGCGAACATTCAGTCACTACTTATTTACCTTTGATGTGGTCCACCTTAGATTTAGATATTTCTCTTTTTTTGCATCAAGCTCTAAAAGTATCTTGATAAATGGATGGATGGCATGGATGAAGCACAAACATCATAGTAGGGTCCACAGAGCACTTGCCACTACCCACCTAACTGGCTGCAGCGTCACGAGCCAAACCGCGTACGAAAGTGGATTGCGTCCTACCCCGCCCAAACGATGATTAGTCCGGGTAGGGCTCTGTGGGGCCCACCTTGATGTAAGAGTTTAATCCACGCCTTCCACCCATATTTAGAGATCATTTTAGTGTCTGACGCATAAAATTGTCCAGAACTCATGTTTAAGTCGACCACAAAGTGGAGATTGAATGCCTACCAGTGAAAACTTCTTGGTAGCTGCAAAAGTTTTGGATCAAGCTGATATTTGTGCTTTTACTTCATCCAGGTCTACATGACCTCATGAATAGGTTGGATCGTAAAAAATCATCATGGTGGCCCTTAAAAAAGGTTTCAACGGTGGATGTCATTATCAATGCTTCTTCCTTTGGTGTGGTCCACTGGAGCTTTGAACCTGCCTCATTTTTTTTTATTTTTCTAAAATGATCTAAGAAAATGGATAAATGGCACGGATAAAGTCTTTAGATCATGATGGGCGCCACAAGCCCTGCCCAAATGTATCATTGTCCGGCGGGGGTAAGACGCAATCCGCTTCCCTCTTTTTAAGTAACTACTCCCCCCCTCCCCCGCAAAAAAACAAAAAAAATTCCCAAAACCGTGCGCTCTCTACCCCCAAGATCCAGATCTCTCTCGCTCCCACTCTCTCAGGCAATCAAATGATCACTGCCAAAAGCAGAGATCGCCCTATTTTGACAGCCGCAATGGTACGGCTGTTGACGCACAGTGGTCAACAGAGACGGAGAAAAAGGGGCCGGAGACGGAAGATTTGTTTTTGGGGAGGGGTTGTAATGGAGATTGCCGGTTTTGAGATGAATGAGTAGAGAGATTTGGGCCTCCGGTAGCGGAATGGCTTGCTGTTGGGCGGATTTCAGTTATCTAAAGAAGGTGTTTTTGCAACATAGATGTAGAGATGGGTTGATGGTGATGCAACGATGTAGAGATGGGCTTAGATGCCAAACCAGATCTGTTGAACCGGGTGGTTGGTGGCGGTTGCATAATATATTCTTCATGTTCGTAACCTGATTCCTTTTTTTGTTTTGTTTTTTCTTGTGGACCTTTGCTATAAACTTTTCTTGACTTTCCAAAGTGGGTGAGTATTGGGATTAACGAACATCAAATTGGTGCTATTGTTTGGGCTATGGGTAATCCAAGAGGTGGTCCACTAATTGGACGGTTTGGATCCATAACAAAATACGCCAATAAAGGTTAATACCAGTTACTAAATGGTACTCAACGCTCCTAAACCTTATCTTAAGAAAACTAATCAGTAATGAAGAGTACACTTACTACACTGATGAGCATTTCAAGTTTCTACAGGAGCTGTGTCTGAGTTTTTTTTTTTTCTCCTACTGTTTGTCAGACCTGTTGCAAGTCCATCAGATACCCACGGTTTTGTTTTGAATTACCATTTGCAATCTTGAAATGAAACGAATTTCCTGCCATCGGGTCATAAATACAGTGATGAAAGAGCAACACCAGAATTTCACATAGTAAAGCTGAATAGCTGCTACTGTAGTTGAAAATCGACTCCATGGATTGAAAGCCTCCATTATGATTAGATAGATGGTGTGATGTGGTCCCTGTTCTCTAACGTTGATTTTCACATGGCTATTCTTATTTTTCCTTCATTTTGTGGAGCTAAACTAGTTATATGATTGAATCTTGTTATCTATCGCAGTTCTTTCAGTCCTTCTATGGCATTTAACCAAATTCTCCATTTTTGTTATATAGTTATTTAAAAAATAAAAATAAAAATCTGTTGAGCACAGCTGGAAAATGTTTTATTCAGTGCATTGGGTTGATATTGAAAATATGGCATAACAGTCCATGATCTAGACTGTCATACTCTGGGTCACATTGTGGATCGGCGACAAACAGAGAAATGTCATTGATTGGATGATCCTAACCATGTAATCGCTAACCATTCTTTTATAAGACAACAGGTCCTAGGAACATATTCTGCAGCCAAATGAGTAGCATGGATTCTATGCCTGGGTCCTCAGTTTGTGCAAGTGAGCCCCACAGTTCAGTCCAGACCATTGATCTGATAGGCATCACTATGAATGGTCCATGCCTCAAAATTTCAATGATGGGGCAATCCTAAACCTTCTTCTGGTGCCCTGCAAATAGAAGGTTCAGAAAAAAAAAAAGGCAGCAAAAGATTCATTTTCAGTGGAGAATTGTCCAGAGAATGGATGGCTAGGATCTTCTGATTTGTTGGTTATTTGGGATATTGCTCATCCGTTCATTTTTTTAACGGAAGATTATTTTTTTCTTCTATTGTAAACATGTATTGTTGCCTTAGATGCATCAACATCACCAGCTTCAAGAGAACTTACCTCAGAGTTTGGTTCCTGTATTAATCCAGGTCTCACATTCGCATTTCGGTCATGCAGCTCAGCCCGCTCATTACTACCACAAGTAGGCCTTCAAGATGAGAGGCTGATGTTATTGCAAGTCAAGGATAATAGAATCAAGGTAACAAACAGTATTTACGTTTGTACAAGTCCCACCGTGGGAGTGATTCTGACCCTTTCTCATTGAGAACTAATCACCTACTGGCAATGTACCACAACCAGTGGTGTCATGTTGATAATTTTGCGGGCATATACCACTTGTGTAAAACATCAGTGCCATGAAAACATTAGGTGGCAAAATCATGTTATTCCACTCATCACGCATGCCACGTGTGTTGAATGTGGACCCTTGGCAATTTTCATCATTTCATGAATGTGGACCCTTAACATGTTCATGGCGTCCTCGCTCTTGAATATTTGCAAGAGATGCAGAGCTTTCAAGCCGTTCCTTTGTTGAATGTTCAACTGCAACTTTGGCCCTTTCCTTGTTGCATTCTTGCAAAAAAAATTTTAAGCTTTAGTTTTTCTTCTTTACAACAGTTAAAACTTAGCATACAACATTCTGATTAAGCCTTCAGTCTTATATAAGCCTTGACTTTTTGTTGCTTGTGAGAGAGTACTGTCTGTAGCTCAATCTCCAGTTCCAAGATTTTCATAGAAAGCTCTTCATCTCTTTTCATGTCACTGGCCTCACTTCTCTTTAGATTCTCAATATGATCAAGTGCATCTTGCAATTTCAATAGTTCATTTTGCAGCTTAGTTTCACACTGTTCTCAAATAAAAGTAACCTGCATAGCAATGGCTGATTCTTCAGTTTCTCTTTTCTCACAGGCTTGGATACTCTCAGCATCTGCTTTGTCTTTGTGTTCTTTTAAATGGGTCTTCTCTAACTCTTCCGTTTTCAATATCTACTCAGAAAGCCTGTAGGTAAGCACACTATGCTCATGCCACAACTTCATCAGCTCATCCTCATATTCCTGCAGCAATGATAACTGGGCAACTTGTTCATCCAACTTGGATCTAAGGACTATAACTGTGATTTCCAGCTCATCCCTACAAGACTGTAGATTATCCATCTCTTCTTCAGAACTTACCAGCATGCTTTTCAATTGTTCAATCTGCCTATGCTTCTCTCGACTAGCTTCAGCTTCCACCACGACTGCCATAGTCTTACAATTCTCGAGTTCAACCCGCATAGCACTTCTTTTATCCACGTAATCAAAAGCTCTCTCCTCTCACTGACATTAGTTTCCAACTCAGATTTCAAGGACTGGAGAGCCATAATCAATTTTGCATTTTCTTCAATGCATTGTGCTTCGCCAACCATGTGACCATTCAGCTTGGTCACTACATCCAGGTGCTTCAAAAGAAGATCCTCATTGCACCTCTCTGAAGAGCTTAGTCTTTCAAGAACCTCCTGCATCCTCTTCCAGAACTGATTTTCTACGTAAACAACTTCAACTTCAGAAACTAACAGGTATGCATGCATGGTTTCCAAATAAGTTTCCAGATCCAGAACTTTGAGACAAAGGGACAAATCATCTTCATTCACCTTTCTTTGGCATTCCTCGCTATGCAACAAGAGATTCCTCACTCTTGACTTTCTCCACTTCCAGATCCAATAAATGTTGCCTGAGATGGACCAAGGAAGCATTCTGATCATCAAAAGATAGCATCTGCTCATGTTTCACATTCAATCGGGAGGTAAGATCTCTAACTGCAGCCTCCAATTCATCTCTCAAGCCTCTATCAGACTGCAATTCATCATGCGCACATCACAAACTTTCTTTTAAGCCACTAATCAGAGCTTAAGAAGGTCATTATCATCATTGTGCCCTCTCTCATTTTTATTTTTCTTTTTTTCCCCCTGGTTTTTAGTGAAAAATCATTAAATGTGGAAAGGAACTAGTCTTTAAACCTAAAGATATTTTGGAATGTACAGGTCCAAAAGGAATGGATGGATACTTTAACATGGTAGTTTCCTTCTATTACATGTTCTAACTGTATTTACTCACTCAAAAACAAAAATACTATAAAAGAAGGAGAAGAAGAAGAAGAAGAAACTTAGCTTATTTTGTTTACATTTTTTGGAGATGATGTAGAGATGACAATGTAGAGATAGATGCTACTAACAGTTGTGGTCTTGGATATGGTGACTTGGTGTTTTTTTTTTTTTTTTGCATTCAAATATTTTTTTTCGAGAGTTTGTTTATGGTTATTATTCTTTGATCCTATTTGTGTAACCACATGGATCGTTGCTTTGGATTCTATTTGTATTTGCATCCCACATGATGTGTTGCTACTGTAACCACCCTTTCCTCATTATGAGGTGAGAAATTTTTGGGTTCTTTTCCATTCAATCTGTTTTGTGATTATTCGCAATGGATTCTTGCTTGGGGAAATGAGCTTGCTGTCTGGAATTTTATGACTAAAAGCAGGATTCTGCAACTATTTTAATGAGTAATATCATGTCTGAACGCTTCATGGACTGCACTCCAATACATATTATGGTAGAGGTTGAATGTGTGCATGGCGATCAGGACTATTGGTTTGTTGAGCTGACAAAATGCAAGGAGATTGATTGTGGTGGCCATCCATTAGGGGCCTGAATAATTGTGGGTTAAACCAAAATTGAGCAATGGCCTACATTCCACTTCAAACACTCAAAAAGGCAGTCAAAGTTGTCTAATGGTTAAAATTTCTCTTATAGGTCATACATCAGGGAGCCCACCATATCAATGGTCTGAATCACTGTAAATGTTTGTCACATGTATTATGGGGTTTTGTACTTCACACGTAGCTTATTTTACACGTGGATCATAATTGCAATGCTGCCATGTTTACAACATTTTCCATTTCTTGCTGTTCAAATTCTATTTCCTGATCTTACATATGAGAGGGCCTTCCAAATGCCACATGCACTGATTCAACATTCAGCGCGCAAGCCAAACCAAATCAATTCAAATCATGGGCTCTCACGTAGATGCATCTTAAACCAAAATATGCACTGATTCAGCTTTCCAACTAGAAGATTTGGGTCAGTGTTTTAAATAGCGGTAGCGTGATGCGTAGCGCTCAGCCCTCTATAGTGTAAATACGTAGCGTGTAGCGTAAGCTACACGATACTTCTATTTTTTAATTTAAAAATAGAACAAATATAATAAATAGTGAAATATATATATATATATATATATATATATATATATATATATATATATATATATATATATATATGCCTAAAAGATGATTCATTTTATCAATTATAAGCATGTTAAAAAAAAAAAAGTTATTAGTTATCATTTATTAAAAGCTAATCCACATATATAAGTCAAATCAAATAGTTATCACATCAACAACTTTCTAAGCAAACCACAAGTAACAATTATGAAAAGAAATAAAAATCTCATAGGTTAAAAGTATCAAGTACAATACAAGTGTCACATTCCTCAACATTAGAAATAAAGAAAACGTGAAAAAAATAATAAAAAAAAAATAGTAAAAAAAATACATTGTAGCTTACGCCGCGGACGCTACGTAGCGTACTATACGCTACAGGGGATTTACGCTATTTGGGATGCTGCGTAGAGCTACGGCCATGCTACGCTACGTAGCGTACTCTACCGCTATACTACGGGTGCTATTTGAAACACTGATTTGGGTACCTTTAATGGATGGTTGAAATGAGAACTAATTAAAGTTTCTCATTGATTAACTGATCTGATCAACTAATCAAAGTTTCTCATTGATTAACCAATTTGATTTTTCTATATGACCTATATCCTGGCTGTGTCAACTATTTGGATGGTTATATTTGTCTCAATGTATGTCCCATTCACAATATCTATTAATGCATGAGTGTCGACCATCACACTCTAGCAGAGTATCAAACTTGCCATCCCACGACCAGATCTGATCTCATGCACATGTGCCACATCAAGCACCTTTCATTTATATGTTTAGTTAAATGAGTTGAGTGAAGACTCAATCAATTCCTAACTGGACACCAAGTTGAGTTAAGAGTTTTTGGATTACTGAACTATGGTTTCCATACACTGGCTCTCAACACTAATGATTTCTCTCTCTTCATTATTGTTTTCTTTAAAAAAAAAATAATAATAATAAATAAATAAATAAATAATTTCAGGAACACATCATGCCTTTAACCAGACAATGTAGCCTGTTTTTGTATATGTACGTTGTTGAATTGTTGAGTAAGATACAAATGTTAGTGATTTCATGCTTCCAATAGCATTTGGTCAATGGTCGAAAAATAACAATGGTTAGACATTTCTGATTTGTGAACATGGAAATGAGAATGTGAACTTTAATAAATGAATGGACTTTTCAAAGTCATTGAATTGCATTTGAGACTGGTTGTGCATTCTCCTTCCCCTTATAACCCTCACAGCAGTAAGTCAATTGGTCTGAGTGAAAGTAATGCCAATCCATCAGATGGGCCACACCATAGGGAACAATTGAAAGGACATGCCCTCCCCTCCCAACTGCTCGTGCCTTCCCTTGAGTTACGTATTGGCCTGATTTTTAGGCACATGACCAAACGAGGTATGGTGTGCATGATGGCCGGAGTGGATGTAAAAAACACATCAAGGTGGGCTGCACACCAATTGTTATCACTGGATCATGACCCATCGTGCATAGCCTCCTGTCAAGGATCGTCAAATCCCTCTTTCTTGTTTTATTCTCCTTCCAATCTATTTACATTTTGGGCATGCCCGAAAACCATCATGCTGGTTTGGTCCATGTTCTGGATTTTTTAAAAAATATTTTTAATAATTAGTTTGGTGTCCCTTTCTGCTTTGCATTTGCAGTATCAACTTGAACAGGAGGAGAAGCTCGCCAAGCAACAGATGGAGGTATTGAAATTGTTGAAATTCACGTTTTGAGATTTTGAGATGGGTGTCTCAGCTTACTCTAGAGCTTTAAAACTTTCTAGCTGCGTTTGTCTCCTGAAAACTGCAGGTTATCAATTCGACTATGTATTTGACTGGACTATATTGAAGTACCCTCAGATTGGTGCCACTTCAAGAGCACGGGTAAGAATTTTAAGTTACCTCTATGGTGTGGACTTCATTACTGCATGTGTTTTAGTTATTTTAAAGTATGTAACTTGACACAAATGTGTATGAAGTCCTGGACAAAAACATGGGTTTTAGACATGCATTCTGGAAGGGTTTTTGATAGAAAAATAGAAAAGTGACTTCCCATGTGGCATATCTTCTTCTTCTTTCTTTTTTATTTTTTTATTTTTTTATTTTTATTTTTATTTTTATTTTTTTAGATGTACCCTTAAGCTGCAGCAACATTCTTGCACCCTAACAAATGATGTTAACTTTTAGACATCGGCGGTCATAAAGACTTTGCGTTGTAGAAACTCCGGAGGTGTTTGTTTTGAACAAGCAGAACAGTCAATTTATTAAAAATCTTTTAATATTCTTTTAATTTAAGTGATTGGGTATTTGAGAAATCAGTACTCTATTATGAATAGATAAGTGATGCCTGTAAAATGGAGAAAGAAACTTTGGTATTCTCGTACCAAAATGTGTTTTCCTTGTAACACTTCCATCTTTATCTCGAAACTAATGGTGTTTTATGGAAATAATACAAATTTTATGTTTGGAATTTGGATGATATATCTGATTTTGATTTCTTCTCAAATAGGTTTGTTGGTTTAGGGCTTCGGAGAACTGAGTATATCTAGTTTTGGATGTGCGTTGATTAGGCAATTAATTTTCATTAAAAAAAAATTTTAATTAATGAGAAATGCCGACGGTTTAAATCCGTTGGCGAGCAACACTGATGCCTGCTTTCCCGATGGTCTGTCGGCATTGCCCTGTTTTTTTGGTAATCGAGCCTCACGATGACCCCAAGATGTCTCAACAATAGCCCTTGAATCTCACTTTTTCTATCATGTGGCTTACTTGAAATTCAAGTCTGACTCATTTGTGGGCCCGTTCTCTAAAATGAGCTATAAAAACAAATGAACGGAGTGGATTTGTCATAAACTTACAGTGGCCCCCATGTACAGTCAGACTTGCATTCCGGCAAAATCTCATGTACATCAGTGCATGAAATGATTGATAGAGAAATGGGGAGAGCGGATTAGGTGCGGCTCGTCCCCCGGCCCCACCCAAGATGGTGTGACCCTTACCCTGGGGTGCATCTTGATGCATATATTCTATATCAACACTGTCCATCCATTTTGCCATGTCATTTGAGAGCATGATATAAAAAATGAAGTGGATCCAATTCTCAGTTGTACCCTACCATAGGAAACAATGTTGATTGAACACCTTATCATTAAAAACTTCCTAAGACCCATTGTAATATTTTCAATAAACAATTCCATCCAACCTGTTGATCGGGTCACATAAAGATGGATGAATTAGCACTGTTCCAATGGGCCGTACCTATCATCATGCAAAGACGTTCATGTGTACCCCACCTATCCCCATGTCTTACATTCATACAATCGATGAAGCAGCTGAAACATTGGTGGAGGGCAGTAATGACATTTGGAAAAGGTAAGGGTTAAACAACAATATCTACAGCCAGCTAGGGGTAAAATGGACTTTTTGGTAGTTAACAACTCAATCCACATTTTAGTAGTTAACAACTCAATCCATCAAGTATCCATTGTTGTAAGCGACTGTAAGATGTATGTGAAATAGGTTGGCTGGTTCTGAGAAATAGATTAAAAGTAGGTGGTTTACTGTACATAGCTAAAAAGGTAGGCATCCCATTGGAAAAATATCTTCTTCTTCTTCTTCTTCTTCTTCTTTTCACGGTTTAAAGGATAACCTATTCTTTTTGTAGCAGTTGCTCAAAATGAGTGCACATACATCTCGTCTTTCTAACAAAATTATAGGTGGAGTGTTCCCAATTTTCTTTCAAAAATAAAATTAAATAAAGAAGCTATACTCGGGAGTAGTTCATTTTGGAGTTGGTGGGGAAAAATCAGATGGTTAATGTTATAGGTAAAATCGGACTGACTAAACACCTGCAATAAAATGGGAAGATTAGGGGAAATAGGTGTCGATCACGACTTCCTTGACCAACCCAAGTAGCAGCCATGAATACCGACCTTAGCCACTGAGCTAAGACTTCATAGTCTTGACCAACAACCTTGGCGGTCGGCTTCCTATCCCGACCTCGAGGGATGGCCTCGACTGTCAACCTCGAGGACCAGATTCTACCAAGGACCCCGAACTCAGAGGTCGGCCTCGACCATCGACCTCGGCCCTGGGGACTGACCGCTACCTCAGAATAGAAGGGAGGATCCTCTCCGTATACATGTGGGATTACCTTTCGATATCTTAGCTGACAATCACGTCGAGAAAGGTGTGATATATTCGGGAACAGATTCATTCTATGGTACGCATCTATCTAGCATATTCATTGCCACACGCGTAAGTGGTCTCAAGGGGTTATAAATAGTGACCCCCTGTTAAAGAGAAAGGTATGCACAACTACCCTAACTCATCTACACCCATTGTGTGCCTACCCTGACTTAGGCATCCGAGGGTCCCCGACTACAACTGGTACCCCTAGTATCTCTCTATTTTGCAAGTGTGCAACAGGCTAGCAGGAGGACAAGTAAGACCAGCCAGATTATTGCATCAACAATTTAGTGTCGTCTATGGGAAGTGACAATAAAGCCATTTAGAAATCACCTATCGACACTAAAGGAAGAAAGAAGGCTTTGGCCACCATCACTACATCAATCCCTGTACTAGACAAACAACTTGAAGATCCGCCTTCAGAACATCATACTAACCCTCTTCCGGTGGTGGCTGCATAAAGGCCCCACAATATAGGGGGTCGACTCACCTCCTTGGAAAAGTAGGTTGAGGCCCTAGTCGGCAATGTTGACCAGATAATGCAGATACTAGAGAGACAACAACCACCCCCCGATCTTGGTGCAGAAGCTGGTGCAACGACCAAACTATCCCGGCCTCCCCATTTACCTCACGGCTCATTCATGGCGAAACAGTGACCACCAGGGCAACATGGTCAAGCTCCCACACTACCGCAGGTACAACCATACTCACAGAATCTGGCGTACGCCACACCTTAGAAAAAAGGAGGCGTGGGAAGGCCCTCGAAGTCATCGTAGAAAGTGAGGTCCCGTGGGAAGCTAAGCTCAAAGAGATCCGAGGATAGCTCGGTGACATCCAACAGGCGTGTCGGGCTCGTATCCCAACCTCTGTTGAAGCCATGTTGGAAGAAATAGAACATCCATTTGCCGATGACATCATGAAGTCTCAACTCCCGTCAAGGTTCCGTATGCCTCGGATCACCCCTTACTCTGGATTTAGAGACTCAGTCGATCATCTTGAGTCCTTCAGAGCTTGGATGGAGCTTCATGGCACTTCGAGCTCAATGATGTGCCAAGCATTCTCCCTGACTTTGTCGGGAGCGACGCGAAAATGGTACAAGCAGTTGAAATTTTCTTGGGGGCCACTGAAGGCTCTGATCAAGCTAATATGTGTTTTCCCTTCATCCATGTCTTTGTGACCTTATGAAGGGGTTATATGGCAAATAAACCTCACAGTGGACCCTAGGGACGTTTCAACGTTAGTCGTTCAATCCCCGTTGATTTATGTGGTGTGGTCCACGTGAGCTTTGGATATGCCTGATTTTTGGGCTCATACTCTAGAATGATCTATAAAAATTGATGGACGGTGTGGATCTAAAACATAAATCATTGTGGGGCCAGAGAAGTTTTACACATTAAAAGTCATGTTGTGTAGGATCTCATCCATCCACTCTCTTAATGGCTGATGACACCATTAGTTTTCTTAATGGCAGGATCTCATCCATCCGCTCTCTCCAGGCTTTCATCAAGGCTTACGAGAGAATCTCTGGCCAACGAGTTAATGCCTCCAAAAGCTCTTTCATTCTCCCTCAAAGAGCCCTAATGCCCAGTGCTAGAAAAATCAGCCTTATTACAGGCTTCCAGCAAGCGAAGCTCCCTTTCACCTACCTAGGCGTCCGATCGTCAAGGGAAGAATCTGATACCCTCAGCTGCTCCCCCTAATTTTCAAAATAGAATCTAAGGTTGCCGGCTGGAAGGCGAGGCTTCTTAACCAGGGGGCAAAGTTAGTGCTCATCAATCACATCCTCTCCAGCTTCCCACTGCATCTGTTATCAGCCCTCAACATCCCTAAAAAGGCCATCCATCAGATTGAGAGCTCTCTAGCTAATTTCTTCTGGGGAAGTAATGACTCAGGTAACAAATGCCATTGGGTCAAATGGGCCGAAACCTGCTACCCTGTCTTCGAGGGTGTTTTTGGCACTAGACGACTACCCCAAGTCATGCAAGCCTTCCGTTGCAGGATGGCCTGGAGGCTCCTCATCGGCAAATCTCAATGGGCCAAACTTCTCACAGCTAAATACATGAAGAAATTCATCTATCAGAACAGTCCAGCTCACTCCAGAACCCCCAACCTTTGGAAAGACACGTCTGCCAATCTACTTTTCGTCATCCATAATTCGAGATAGATGGTGGGCGAAGGCAACATCAACTTCTGGAACCACAACTGGATGGGTGGAGGTCTACTGATAGGCGTGTCCACTTCTCCTCCCCTTGTTGAGTTAAAAGACGCCATGGTCAAAGACTTTTGGAGCTCCTCAGGCTCTTGGAACTCTTCTGTTGAAGGCCTCATCCCAGAAGCAGTGATTAGATCCATCATTAGCAACAACATCTCCATTTCTGATAGAAGGGACCACCTCATCTAGAAGTTGAATCCCTCCGGAAGCTTCTCTATCAAATCAGCCTGGAATGCTCTTCGATCTCGTCGTCCTAAACATCTGTGGACCTCGTAGGCATGGAACATGTTGGTCCCTCCGAAGATAGCAATTTTCCTCTGGAAAGTCATGCATCGAGCAGTGCCAATGGACACAACTGTCTAAAGAATCGACATCTCCATTGCCTCCAAATGTGAATGTTGTAAGCCGTCCCACCCCCCCTTGTGCCTATCCACTCCCCCCGCTCCTTCAAACTCTCCCACCCAAGTAGGCTCTCCTGCTGCCCATGCTACTGAATTCAGTCACTACTCGCCCTCCCCCCCAGCCTATGAGCCCACCCCACTTAGATTCCTTCACCATAATCCCCCTCTCCCTTCTTTCAACGTTGGAGAGTCCAGCCTCCTGCATCCTTCCCATTCTTCCCTGGCCCATTCTGGACTCAATACCAACCCGCCCCTGCTGCGTTACTGACCGCAGCCTACCCTACTAGCCCCCCTTCTCTCCCCCTCCCGCCAACAACCGATCTTCCTAACCAGTTCCCTTCCATCCATTCCCCTGAGGTGGAAGATCTAGACCACCTCCTTTGCCATGGCCTCATCGCCTCCAAGGTATGGACCCACTTCTCTCAGTTTTTACGTGTACCGCTACCCCACGATCCACCTATTTCTCACTGCTTCATTCAATGGAGTGCTCTTGCGAAGCGATCCTCTTCCTGGCAGAACCTCCGTGGTCTAACTCCGCCCTTCATCATTTGGGAACTTTGGTGTGGTAGAAATGCCTCCAGATTCGACAACCACAAGTTTGCTGCTCCTCACATTATTTGCAGACTCCATAACTGGCTGAAAGAGTTGGGATTTCAGCTCCCAATTCCAGTCCTTCACCTGAGACGGATCTTCCCCTCACCTTCCAACGACTTCTTTTCTCCTATCATCAACTCAGAGGACGCTCCTTGCATCATCAAATGGAAGAGACTTCCTCCGGGATGGTTCAAACTCAATGTAGACGGATCGGCCAGAGGCAACCCTGAAGAGGGAGGAGGTGGTGGGGTTTGCAGGGATCACTTAGGCAACTTGTTTTGTGCCTTTCACAACTACTACAGGCAGATCTCAAACTCCGTCGCTGAGGCGCGCGCCCTTCTAGATGGCCTGAATCTCTGCTCCGATCTGGGCTTGTGCAACATTGTAGTAGAAACCTATTCTCGTTTTATTTTCGAAGCTGCCTCTCACTCCCTACAATGTTCCTGCTGGAATATCTGGTACCATATGGGAGCTATTCAGAATCCAAGTAAGTCCCCTGAACATCCAATTCATTCACACCTAGCGTGAGGGCAACACGATGGTGGATGGCCTTGCCAAGTTAGCTAGTGTTGGTTGCCCCGACTCATTCTTTCGAGAGATAACTCGTCTCCCGCCGTTGATTAGAGGCTCTCTCGTCATGGACAAGGCGGGTGTTGGCAACACTAGAAGATCCTTCTCCAAGAAGGGAATTGGATGATTTTCCCCTCCCGGCCCTTTTTCTAGCTCCTCCTGTGGCTGATTCCTCTGCCCACCCACTGCGTTCATCCTGCTTGTTGCCTTCCCATGCCGGTCTCCTTTTTCTGCATTGTCTGGGCCTGCTCCTCGCCTCAGCCTTTGTTGGAATATCCAAATTTGTTTGGACATTTTTTTTGGCCCTTCAGAAGCTTATCAACATCTCTCTTGCATAGTTTTTTCCTTTTCTTTTTTCTTGTGCATGCCTATATGATAGGTGTGACCTGTTGTGTTTTGTATTGGGCCCGCTCGAATCATGAGTAATTCTCTCCTTTTACAATATACATCCAGGTGGAAGTTCCCACCTTTTTTCAAAAGAAAAAGAAAAAAAAGTTGGACACATTTTGTTTGAGAGAGAAAACCGGCTTATCTTGTTAGCTGGAGTCATCGGCGATGATCTGTACCAATGAGGAGCGATGGCATTGAATATCTTATGCCTTCACCACAAACCATCCGCACTCTAAAAAAAATCATTGTGACTCATCCTCTCACGTGTCACTAGATAGCTACTCAGATTGTCCAAATTGTGGGCCGTGTCGTGGATGAAGCATATGTCTACAAACAAGCTATAGCTATACATAAATTATAAAATTTATCATATCTTCTGGGGTGCGAATTCTTCTGCAGACAATTTGGCCATATTAGGTAGCTTGGTGGAGGCAATGTCTTATTTAGAAGCAAGGCTGACCTTCCAAGAGAGACGAGATGTAATGTGTTTCTGAATACATGATGATAATGTGTTCAATTTGCAAGAAACCAATGTATCTCACATTAGTAAGACGTGAGAGTGATTTCTTGGAGTTCATGGTTGTGTTGTGATTTTTTATGCTCTTTGGTGCTCGTTTATATTAGAACATTTCCAGCTTCTTTCACTGTTGAGGAATGTAATTTTGTAGGTGCACTACACCAAAATTGTTATTTTGTCTTTGGGTTCAGGAACGGCTTTCGGCTGTTACCGATTTGGAGCGGTCTTCCTCCATTTCAATGTTTCGAAAAAAAAAAAAAAAAACCATCAGATTCTCTCTCCCACTCTCTTTTCCTCTCTCAAGATCTCAGCTCCTCTCCCTCACCCTTGCTTCCCACGCTCTCTTCCTCCCTCCCTCCCTCCCTCTCTCTCTATCCCTCTCATTCCTACAGCCCACGCATCCTCTCTCTGTGGCCGTGCAACCATCTTCCCTGTGGTTGTACAACCATCACCCGTCTGGTGAAAATCCACTAGTGAAACAGCGGGTTTTTTCCCCAAATCACAGAGGATTTCTTCTCGAAATCTAGGTCTACTGCTCAATGACAGATCCTTGCATGTCTTGTACCATGGAGGTGATATTTCTTTCTTGATTCTTATGAAGAGAATAAGAAAGGGCAACTATCAACCTTAGCAGGCATAAAAAAAAAGAAGCACGGCCACGGTCATCTGAATCTGATCCCGATGTGATGGACGACAAAGAGTAAGTGAGAAGAAAAGGTTCTATAAAACCCATTGAATGGGTCATCAACCATGGTCGCAGCTACTCACAGCGGCGAAAGAACGACAAGAGTTTCAACAGGGGACACCATCCAGAGGCTGCTGGCGCTGGTACTGAAGACCAGCAGTGGTCGACTACTTTTTTTTTTTTTGAGGTTTTATGCCAACATTAATGGCAGCCCATGCCGCAGCTGGGATGATGACCAGTATCAAAGAAGAAGAGAGGAGAGGATGCTGGCACTGTTTAATGTAGTATTCCATGTCACTCATCTATAGGAAGCTTTTACTTCACAATGTCTTCTTTATCTCCTGAAGTTCTTATTCTGAAAGTGTACATATGCATTCATCATGCCTTGACTGATGCCATTAAATCTAATAATTCAAACTGTATCTTATTGTGGTGTTCTTTCAGCTATTGGACTGATCCGGATGAGATCAACAGTGTAGACCATATTAGGGTGTTGGAAGAATCTCTCCAGGAATCACTCAGTCGAATCCAGACACATAAGGTATGCCTTTACTATTGGGTTATATGTTTTGCACAATGTGTTATGCTTACAAGCTTGATGTACATATTTGATTCCTATTTAAGAGTTTGATTTGCATCTATGGAATGGCTTATGGCGTATATGCATTGAATTTCTTTTGGTTATTTCGATAAGATGGGTTGGCACCAATACTTTAGGATTTTAAGATGACCTGCCACCATTAATTAGGGCAACATAGCTTTGAGGAGATCTCTGTAATTAGATGATCTTGGTGATTCCACTATACACATGGCCCAAACTCATTAATCTTGGTCCACTATGGTAGGTTTTCACCACTGGTTGGACGATCCCAGCAGTGTGATTTTTTTACCTGAAATGTAAGGTTAAAAATGAAATGAGCACTGCCCCACAGTCCAGGGTAAAAATCCATTAGTCAGACTGAGGATTATGTAATCTGCGTAATTTCAGTTTCTGGCTGATCGAATAGTGCCCATTCTTTGGACAATACTGAATAGAACGCTCTTTGGCCTGTTGTATTTTTTAATGGTCTTAATTATTCTCATTTATTATTATTAATTTTTCATCCTAGTAAGGAGTTGTTGTTTATCTCTCTCTCAAAAAGAAAAAAGAAAAAAGAAGGGAGTTGTTCTTCTAGATTGCAGCTCTATACTGCATATTGAATCCATTCGTAATGCTTGACAGGAAAATTTTGGGAAATAACTGCTTATGTCACTAGAATGTTTTGCTTAGGTTAGAAACTGGATAAAATCTAGTCCCAATTGATCATGGGCATGGATAATACAAATGTCTTATATTTCTAAAAAAATAGTGATTGATATTATCATGATTTTGTAGTTTCGGAATGTGATGCATGTACCGTTAATAATGGGTGGTGAACAACAAGCGCAGCCACTATCATGGTTTCACAATAATGATGGTCAGCATATGATGATGTCAGATGACCCAAATCTGCTGCCTCAAAGGTTAGTGTTCTATTTAAAAGCCTTATGATGGTACAAGTGATGCAGGACATGAATTTAAATATGATATGCAAGATTTCAGGCTTAGATCACACCATTTTAGAAACAATCACACAAATTCCACATCCCACATGAAAATCCAAACATTCAATTAAAGGGGAATCTATGTGGATCCAGGCCTACACACGTTAGGGCTGGATCAATGAAAATTATGAACCAAACAATACTCAAAGGAAAATAGAAATCACCCACACATGCATAAGAATCAGTCCCTAATCCAAAGGATTCCCTAATCTCAATTAAAGGAACCCTAGTATGAGAAAATGGGCAAATCAATTAGGAATAATCTAATCTAGGGTCAGGATTTATGAAATCATGTATAAAAGAGAGGAAAATAGGAAGAAACCTAAACCCGAGACAGTCCTTGCGTGTGGGCAGCGAGCCAGGTGCGGGCGCACGTGTGGTGGGGGACGGAATCCAGAAATGGATTCCTAGGCCTTGGTCGGCTAGGCTTAGGCTGCAAAACCCCCAAATCTCAGCTCGATCCGATGTACGGTTTGTGCATGGTGCTCCGCCGAAGTTTCAGCTCGCCTACGGGCCGAAATCTGGAAACCTGCTGTAATGAAGAAATCTGATGCAACAAAAGGACGAATTCGAAGTATGGATGGTGGGAGAAGATGAAAAAAAAAGATGATGGAGGATGGGGATGAATCGGGATCGATGTGGCTTCGCACCACGGTAGTTAGCCCTTCAAAAAGGAAGGGCTTTGCACCCACTTTTGAATTCTTCCACAACTCACAAAGAGAGCAGAAAAATAAAGTAGAAATTTTTTTTATTAACTTCAATGAATCAAAAGAACTACAAGGGGTGCCTATTTATAAGGAAAATCCTATACCTCAAAACTCACACCATATATGCAACCTATTACTTGGCGATGAAGTAAACTAAAAAACCAAACAGAGAAATCTAAAGCGTTCACAATGTTCTAAATAATAACAATAAACAAAACTTAGAATATGAAATCAATCCGACGAGTGGGCCACAATCATGAGATCCCATGATAGGCTTTTCTTGATTATCGGGCTCAATCTTTTGAACCAAACTTTGTCTTCTAGGTAGGAGGCCCTCCCTAGACGTCGTCATCGAGACAGATCGATGGTGGGGCCCTCCTACTCTGTGCTTACGTGCGTAGGTGAGGCGGCGTGCGTGTGCGTATGCGCGAGATGTCCCCATCAACAAGTGCGCCCACCTTTTTTTTTCTCTTTTCCGTCTTGTGCTTTTGTCACTGATGCACCCCCCGTGGCAATGATTTAATTGGAAAGTCCAAACAATTTCAACTAAACATATCCGGTAATTTAGATAACAGCCATTTATTTGGGGTTTCCATTTTGATTGTGGCCAAAATCAGTCTTCTTTGTAATTTAAGTTCAAGGCTCAGAAACCTACCAGTCAATTTGGAATTTCATATAGTTGACCCAATTTATCCAGCCTTCAGTATGGAAATCCAAATGCTGATTTAAAAAAGACAGGACGGTCAGTCGAATTAGGGGACTGAAATGGGACTGAAATACCAAGTTTATATCATATTCCATGTTTTTTAAAATATGAATTGATCCATAAAATGTACGAGATTTCTTAAAACTATTGATCACTATGTATCTTTTTGCAGCCTTTTATGCTATTTCAGGAATCTTGATGTAAGCCTTTGTTTATTGAAGCAAATGAAGCATTGCAGCTCATCTAAATGATTTTGTAAGAATTTTCTACCTGCACCTGCTTAGATCTCATGGTTCTTTGCAGTGTCAGGTCCTAAGATTGCTTCTTTTCTCCTACTCTTTTGCTACTTCAGGTGACTAAGTTGTCTGAGATCTATCATTAATCTGATGGGCATAACTGTGTCCTGTTTTAGGTATATAGACTGTTACATAGGCACCTCTGATCCCAATTATTTGGGTTACTTTAGCATGGGAAAGCAAACGACAATTGATAGTTGTACTTTTATTGGAGTTTGATGTGCATCTCTGCCGTGCATGTGAAACATGGTTACAATTATTTGGACCTTTGATTCAATTATCAAGCAGATGGATGATCAGCTATAGCATAAAAGCTATGGTGGTAGAATTATCTTAGTTATTATATTACTGTGTCGCAAATGGATGACTGAGTAATGATTGATTTGGTGTACAAAAATACCCCCATTGGATGCTTAGGATCACTTGATCTTCTTTTGTATAGGGGCACATTGGCAAGGGTGTTCATGGAATTTATGATTGTCTTATGATAGAAATGGATTAGGTGCATCACATGGTGATTATCAACACAAGATTTTGATGGAGTATTATTGAACATCTGTCCTTCGTATTATAAATTTAAGCATACGTTTTCGCTGTTGGTGTTTATTGCAAATGATATTATTATGTCATACTTTGTTTCTTTCTATACGTCTTGCAGGGTGAGTTTCAGACTGAAAACTGATACAAATCTCTTTGAGATTGCAAAGTGCAAGACATCTGTGTCTGCAATTGAGGTATATCGTGTACAAATTTCTTGAATCTCACTCTTTTGTTTTATATAGGAATTTAAATTCACTTCTTCTCGTATCCAGTTCTTCTTCTGCGTATTTAATCTGGCTTTAAGTCTGAATAAAAAAAGAAAAGAAAAAAAAGGAGAGAACAAAATGGAGAAGTGTGCCCCAATAAGTTTGTTATTTTGGATCAAGCGGCATTGATGAACTTTTTCTATAGTGTTAGTTTTCTGATGATCTTTAGTTGTTGGATTCCCAGGTAAGACTGTTTTCCTTTTTCACTTCGGGATAAAAAAAAAGGATTCTTTGGAGAATTCACTTCAATTAAATTGGATGACATATCATATAAGAGGATACCTTTGCTAGAATCAATTCTCATGGTGATTATTAAGATAAGAAAATAAAATCTTTTGCAGCTCTTGTTCAGTACCTGGATTGAAAATACTTGTTTGAATTATTAAGATGATGATGATGAGAAAATATAAAATTTTCCGTGAAAAAGATTACATGCTGCAGATCTCCAATTGTTACTTCTATATTTATTTTTTTTCCTTTTTTTTTCCCTCCCATTTACTAAGATCTCTTGTTCAAATGCATATGGATTTCATTCAGGTTTCAGCTAGCAAACATAAGCCATTTAAAAAATTGACAACACCAAGGACAAACTATTCTTGAATAATTTGCACAAGACCTTTTTCATTCTTAATCATTATTCTCTTTCTTGAATTATCAGTCCATCTGTTTTTAGAAGGCTACAGTTAATTGGTTTTCTATGTTAGGTTACTTCCTACTTTTAAATCTAGTCCTAGATGAAGATCATATATTATCTCAGTGCACCTGAATTCCAAGTTTTATATATAAGCCGACTCCTATAAATTTTAGCTTTTGGGTTTTGGCTACAGGTTTCTAAATTGTCGTATGTGATGCATTTATGTTAGTTTGTATGATTCTGTTTTTTTAAAAAAAGGCAGCACGTTGTCGTGTTGTTCTGCAGAATGCATAATTTTCTTTCTTTTCGCTTGCTTTCATGCCAAATACCATATCAATGGAAAAAGAATAGTAAAATATGATGGATTTGATGCAAAGGTGGCACCTATTTTACTATTCATTTTTTATCCTCACCACTTCGTAAAATGTCTACCATGTTTTTCTGCTACGCTCAAGATGGGGCTGATGTTTCAGGTGTCTTGACAGTAATGACTCTAGGGATGTAAGTTAAAACTGGTCATGTGTAAGTTCCAACATTTACTGGATGTACACAATGTCACGATCATACACTTTATGGACAGGTTTTATGCAGCAGTCGCTAAAACAACTTTCAAGGGTGACAGCCAATCAAGTTTGCATCATTTCTGGTATGTATGTTACATTCTCACTATGGTTGAGCTATCTTAAAAAGGTAGCTTGTTTGTCCATGTTCAGGTGAGGTAGAAGATGTTTTTCTTGAAATATAATATTCTTTTCAGATTTGGGTAATCAGAGTTTTTCCTCCTGATTCAAATTGTGCTACTTCAGTTATTACCTGAATACTTGAGAATTTCTAGGTCCCTTTATTTAATCTTTTGCTTGTTACGCTGTTTGTCGGAGATCCTAAAATTTAATATGGGTTACAGGTATTTGGCTGAGCTGGACATAAAGGGGAATGGGAGTGATGATCTTGGGGCCAGCTTGCTAAGTTGCTTCCCTGAAAGCTTCACATCCATGGGAACACTGAATTTTGCTAATTTATTCATGTGCATGCTCATGCTCACGCCATAAATGTAAATTAACTGTCATGTTCATTTTATCTTTCTTTCTGAAGGTCTCATTTGAAGTGAATTTTCCCACACTAGACATGCATCTTTGTCAACCTTCGCTTGTCATTCAGTTTTAAGCATAAAAATTCCATTTTGTTATTGATGCTGTGTTTATACATTGAGCTTCTATCTAAATGCAGGCCAGCCAAAAGATAGCTGATGCAAATTGCAAAAGATTTCCAAGCAGTTAAGTTTCAGAAAGCTCAGCGGCTTGCTGCTGAGAGGGAGACAACATATGCTCCTTTTGTTCCTCAAGCAGTTCTTCCTTCCAGGTAAAGCGGATTGGATAAAGCATTTTACCATTTAGTTTCAGGAATTTCTTCTTTGCATTTGTTGTCTTCCAGGTGAAGGGACCAACCACTCAACATTCAGCATAAGGTCTGGCAGTTTTGTGAAATATCCATAAGCAATTCTTAGCTGTAGGTCTGATACATTTGCGATGCTGGTTAGATTCAAATGAACAACCCAAGTATCACTTGTTCTCTAGACATTTCAAATGCCCTTCAATTTTCCCCAGGTTTTTCCAGTGTTCTTGAATTTGCAGAAGTTGCCTGTATGATGCATACATTTAGAACCATTTAGGTATTTTTACACACTATGAATCTCTCCTACACCAATGGAAAAAAAAAAAAAAAAAGTGTTGCTTTCTCCTGTATGGAGATTCCCAAATTAATGACCACGATACTGCTGGGTTAACTCTTTACCTATTTCTAGGTTTTTTTCATTTTCTTTTTATTTATTTATTTTTACTTTTTTGTTTCTGTGCAGTAAAGGTTAAACAGACTTTTTTTTTTTTTGATTGATTCAATGTTTTGTTTGTTCTTCATCAATTTTTATTGGTGGGTTTATTGTCATGCACGCTCATATGATGGGGAATCATATATTATTTTGTTTTTCATGCACAACAAGCTTCTATGGTCAAGTAATGTTTGATCTCACCATAAAATGGGAGATATCCTTGTTATTTCATCATGAATAATATGTCCCTAATGTTGTGGCGCTGCTCATCTTTATACAGTTATACTGTGAGTGTGATAGACATACATTCAGAAAAAACTACCAAAGAGGGTGCCCTTCTTGTAGAATCTAGAAGGTGATAGACATACATTCAGAAAAAACTACCAAAGAGGGTGCCCTTCTTGTAGAATCTAGAAGGTGAGTTCTGCTTTTCTACATTTTCTTTTGTTAATATCTTTGTTGTTGGTTTTATGGGTGTCAATTGAGTTGCTTGCATTCAATTTAATCAAGAGCAATTGACAAAAGTTAGCGAAGTAACTGGTGCTTTTCAACGAGGAAGTGGCCATCGAATTGCTGTTACTTTTCTTTCATGTCTTAAATGGAATGTAACATAACTGCAGTTTGGAGCCAAGACTCTCAAAATGAATGCTGAAAGTATGGTTTTCCCCCTTTATTAGACTTTAGCATAATAAAATTTCAAGCACCCAACATGTGACATGTGTCAATGTGCACATATGCTATTGCATACTCTATTTTCCATATAGGCATAGTACTTAAGTTTTCGCAGCACTTGCTACTTGCTGTATGAGATGGTCATCTTCCAGATTTTAAATTTGTTGGTAGGTACCAAGGGTGGTGAAATTTTCATGTTGCCTAAGCCAAAAAATAAGTTTTTGATCATCATGAGCCGCAATAATGCAGGGGCATTTTCACACTAGGCTCGAGTGGGGTCGCTTGTTAGGTGTAGGGGGACACTCGGGGTGGGTGACCCATGCGATTTGGGGCCCATACGGGAGGTCTCGTGTTCGAGACTCCTTACCAGGGTTGATTAATGCGCATTTCACACCGGGCTCAAGTGGGGTAGCCCGTGGGATGTAGGGACACACTCGGGGTGGGCAGCCCATGTAATTTGGGGCTCACGAAGGGGGTTCGGCCGAGGTCCTAACCCATGAGATGTGGGGGCCTGGGCTATGAGATAAAGGGATTAATTCACCATACTCTAACAGTTCGAGCTTTTAGAGCAAGTGGTTAATTGTCCTGCATCAAATTGGTATCAAATCAAGATGTCTCGTGTTCGAGACTTTTCATTGGGGGTGATTAATGCAGGGGCATTTTCACACTGGGCTCGAGTGGGGTTGCCTGTTAGATGCAAGGGCACACTTGGCGTGGGTGACCCATGCGATTTGGGGCCCACGGGGGAGGTCTCGTGTTCGAGACTCCTTACCAGGGGGTGATTAATGTGCATTTCACACCAGGCTCAAGTGGGGTAGCCCGTGGGATGCGGGGACACACTTGGGGTGAGCGGCCCATGTGATTTAGGGCTCACGAAGGGAGTTCGGCCGATGTCCTAACCCATGAGATGTGGGGCCTGGGCTATGAGATAAAGGGATTAGTTCGTCATACTCTAACAATTCGAGCTTTTAGATCAAGTGGTTAATTGTCCTGCATCACGCAGGTTTGCGAAAAGCTCAATTTTCACTTGAAAACTTCAGAGGGCCAGATTTGGAATGTGCACCAAAGACATGCAGTCTTGGATGCCAACGGTACGTTTGGACCACTTACAATATAAACATCAATTTTGGGAGGAGAACCGTTAAATACTATAGTCTCTAGAGTTTTCAAGCTACAAATAAGTTTTATTTATTACTGATACACATATATATGCTCTTTTAGAAGTTAATGACATTCTTTATCAAACACATACTATCCAAATTTTGTAAGTCATGGTTTTTTGGACCCTTCTTTTCTCTACTCATTTGTCAGTTATCTTTATTTCATCTAATGCAGCATGTAACTGAAGGTCTGACCTTGGGTCAAATGTGCAGATGATGTAATGAGCCAAAAGGTTTGTTTTCCATTATGCTTTATACAATTTTCAGTTCACCGAAATGGGTCATCTTTATTCATTTACTCTTTATTGAACTGAACTTTTCAATCCATTTCCGTTGGACATCCAAATGAGCCATAGTATTTGAAATGCATTTCTCATTAGGCAATAGACAAAATATGAACATTGATGATTTGATTCTGTAGCCAGACGTTAAGTTGGTTAGTAGATGGATAGAAGATCTTATACACAGGGAGTACTTAGGGAGGGAGAAAGATAATCCTAGTGGAATTAGATACATCGCTTGAATTGTTATCCAAAATGGGCTCCACATAAGTGTACATAGTGATTTTATCAAGTGTTTTCATCTCAAGATTTAGGATTTTGTGGAGAGCTCCAGGATTTCCATTGTAGCAGCTGCGGCATTTCTTACTAAATTATACAAAGACTCTTGGTATTATTAGGAGTTATGGAGGGAGTCATGGTTCTCAATCATTTTCCATGAAGTGTTGTTTGTTGATAATGTGGGTTTGAAGCTCATCATGTTGTTTGCATGATACCCAATCTGTCCATCACATTCGCCACTACATTTTCTTCTTATATCCCAAAACCAAGACCCATTCAAGACTTAGAATTCAACTACATTAATCATTTTGGTGATTTAATCCAAACTGTTCAAAATTTATTTCTTGATCCAACTTTGCTTTACACTTGAGTTTGGATGTAATCATTATCTTAACTAAGAAAATTGCAAACGATTTTCAAATGAAAAAAAAAAATATATATATATATATATATAAATTTCTAGTGTACTATCGAAATTGAAAATTTGCGACGGTTTTAAACCGTCCCTCACTTTTTGTGACGCCCTATTTTAGAAACAGTTTAAAACCGTTCCGAAATTGAGAATTTGCACCACTTCAACCGTGCCTAATTTTTGCAATGCCCTCTAACCAGTTGAAAACCGTTCCTAAAACATTTAGGAACGATTTTCAACTGTTCCTAAATAGAGATTTTGGTGTAGTGGTGGGCACCAATGCAAGCAGCCCAGATGAATCAATGTGGCACACGTGTGTGAGATCTAGCCTGTTCATCAAATGCAGTCCACGGTGAACATTCCTTGGTGCAAAAATCCAGCTGACACACCCGTCAGGTGTGTTAGAAGTGGAGGGGAAAAAAAGGATGGCTACATAGTGAGTAGAAGTATTAACCAACTGTCTGCAACTAATTACATCCCTGTCTCGCCCAGTTAATGAGTGGACTTAATTCCAGGTTAGAAAGCATCCATTGCATTTGCCTGATGAACATCCCAGATTTTGTACGCACTTGCCATGACGCATGTGTGGGGCTTATATACGGAGCATTCATTTGTATGCTTCAAATAGCATTTCCCTGTATTCATTGAGAAGCACTTGCTAACTTTATGCACCGAAAACCTAGCAATGGTGATGCAATATAATCTCCAATATGTGTATTTTGCGAATGGTCCATGAAACATGATTGCATCTATGGTGCTTATAAAAGTGGCTTGTGCTTTTACATCGTTATCTCACATATGAGGAAATTCTCTCAATAGCTATAATGCAAGTCCAAGAATATGTAGTTGGCTTTGACTTATTTTTTTGAAGCTGGTACAAGTAGGGTAGATGTTTTAGAGCTCCTAAATTATTGGACTTATTCCATTTCCCTTGCTTACAGGATTATGTTGCAACAAGATGGAATAGCCATCTTGCTCTTAAATTGTGTGGATCCTTTTTTCCTCTAAGGTCCATGAATTTTAGTTGGCCAAATATATGGAATCAGTTTGATAATGCACTAACCTTTGCTTGTATCCTTGCCGAAGTTATGTTGGCCAATTGGAGGTGTGAGTATCCAATTCAAGCCAGCGACTTGGAGGATTGCTTGTATCCTTTCCAAAGTTATGGTGGCCACTGGTCAAATGTTGGGTTTTTGTGCTGAATTGGCTTTTAGCTGGTGTTGTGCTGATATTTTATTTTAAGCCTTGTGTAGTGAGACTGGAGGGTGTGTTGTTGTATGGTTTTCTCTTATGATGTTTGGGGAGCTGATGCTTCTGTACCTTATTGCAGAGATGTTGGGAGTTGGTGCCTTGGTTGCTTGCATTGTATTTACCTTTAGAAGTTTATGTCAGGTTTAACAAAAGAAGAAGGCTGATTGCTTCCTTCTCCTTCATGTAAGAATAGAGTGATCAGGTTTGGGATTGGGAATTTGGAAATTTTTGTTTGGCGAGCAGCTCTCTCAACAGCCTTGCTTCTGATCAGCACATGGTAGCTCTGCCCAGCTCCATTGGGGGGACATTTGGATCGTAAGTTACTTAGGCTACTTATGCCTCAAGTAGCTTATCTTGATTTCTACTTGTTTTGGAGATACTAGTCACTTTTGTTTGACAATGGATACTTTGGACCTTAATACAATTGAAACACATTATTCATAGTTGGTTGTTGTTTTTGTAATGTTTAAGTGTTAAATAATCTCTTTTAACTTTTCTAAGTTCCACTAGAAAATTCCACTATTTTCTTAATCTTTTCATAATATTTCTCTTGCCAATAAAGTTTTATCTATATTAGCTTAGATGAGTTTCTATCAAGGTATGTACTAGCAATTGTAAAAGACACCATTATTATAAATTATTATTTTTAAAAGACAATGGCTACAAATATTAGCCGTAGACCTAATTCTGGAAACTGTTGCTATTGCTAACTTCAACCATTGCTGTGGATCTTATTCTACTTTTCACTACAAAGATTATCCGTAGTTGTATGTACATTTACCTACAGAGAGTATAGATACGGATTAGATCTGTTGCCACTAATTTTATAGCTATGCATTAAATCCGTAGCCATCTCCTCAAAAGTAATAGCTATGAATGGCTATGGTCGTGCTACGGACTAGAACCGTAGCCATAAGTCTTTAGCAACGGCTTTTATCCATAGCCTTTGACCCTTTTTCGTAGTGCACTGTCTTTTTTAAAAGCATGGCTAACCTTCCAAGAGAGATGAGATGTATCTTGGCTATGGAGAATGCAACCATAGCCAATATTCATAACAGGTTTGTTTGAGCAGCTTCTTGGATATAAGGTATCAGCTTACAAGAGGCAGAGTCTATCATGGCCCTGTTTCTGTCTTTAATTAGCATTTGCCGTTGTTTATTTTATTTTTATTTTTTATTTAGCTTAGACTTAGCAAGAACTCTTAAAATTACTCCAAATGGCAGACAATCTCAATTGTTTTAGGTTCGACAGAGAAAAACAATTCATGATATCGATGTTTGAAACAAGTAAAGAATTAGTCAACTGGAAAGCCAAAAATATTTAAATCCATCCTTTGGGGGGTGAGAGGGAAGGAAAACAGAATTCCAATTCCAATGCCTCCACCTAGTAAAAGAATCCTGGAACTTTACCACCCACGTTCTTCCTTCTAGCCTCTTCATGATCCATGATGCCCATAGACGTTGTCAACACAATATAGCCAAATTGTCTGAAGGGGAGGAGCCTTGCAGTCCAAGGCTCAATTTTTTTGACACCGACATGAAAGCAAGGACTGATGACCCCACATTTGTTCAATCTTGCATTCAATTCCACAACTATCTTACTAGACCCGTTGTCATTGACATACTCAGATTCTCTAATAATTTGTCGTGGTTGTCTTCATCTTGTTTATTTTATATAAAGTTTTTTCAAAGTTTTCACGATAGCCTATTCTTTGTGGCGCATACTTGAATGTGTGCACATGCATCTAGTCTTTTTAACAAAATTATAGGTGGAGTGTTCCCACTTTTCTTTTTTTTAAATAATAATGATAATAACAAGAAGCCATACTCAATCATGACTAGTTCATTTTGGAGCTGGTGGGAAAAATCAGATGGTTAATATTAAAACTTTCAAGGGATTTGGACCGTGTTGGTATCGTTGCATGGTCAATTTCTCAAAAGAGAATCGACCTTCCAAATATTCCGAAAGTAGCTATCTAACAAGCTTCCGAAATTTTTTCAGACCAATTTGCCCTTGCACACAAAATTAAGTAGTGATGATGCAGAGAGGACGACGGCCGAAAGTCTTGTGTTGGATGGTAGTCTCCTAGTTGTAGGCCCATTGTGATGTTAAGTTTTCAATCTACACGGTCCATTAGTTGTGCAAGTTCATCATAATATATATCCCAAAATCTAAAGGTTACTTACAGATGAAGTGGACCACACCATAATAGGTAGTATGGGTTGCGCACAACCATTGAAAACTACCAGGTGGGCCATACACCTTACTAATAAGTATGATATTTCTGCCATCTCTTTATAGATGTATATGTGATATAATGTATAGTAAAAGAAAAGGAAAAGAGAATTCCAATTCCAATGCCTCCACCTAGTAAAGGAATCCTGGAACTTTACCACCCACGTTCTTCCTTCTGGCCTCTTCATGATCCATGATGCTTGCAGACGTTGTCAACACAATATAGCCAAACTGTCCGGAGGGGAGGAGCCTTGTAGTCCAAGGCTCAATTTCTTTGACATCGACACGAAGCGAGGACGGATGACGCCACATTTGTTCAATCTTCCATTCACTTCCACGACTATCTTACCAGACCTGTTGCCATCGACGTACTCAGATTCTCCAATAATTTGTCATGGTTGTCTTCATCCTGTTTATTTTATATAAAGTTTTTTCACGGTTTTCACGATAGCCTATTCTTTTTGTGGCGCCTACTCGAATGTGTGCACATGCATCTAGTCTTTTTAACAAATTTATAAGTGGAGTGTTCCCACTTTTGTTTTCTTTTTTTAAATAATAATAATAATAACAAGAAGCTATACTCAATCGTGACTGGTTCATTTTGGAGTTGGTGGGAAAAATCAGATGGTTATTATTAAAATTTCTAGGGGATTTGGACCGTGTTGGTATCATTGCATGGTCAATTTCTCGAAAGAGAATTGACCTTCCAAATATTCCGAAAGTAGCCATCCAACAAGCTTCAGAAAGTTTTTCGGACCATTTGCTTCCACACAAAATTAAGTAACGATGATGCAGAGAGGACGACGGCCGAAAGTCTTGTGTTGGATGGTATTCTCCTAGTTGTGGGCCCATTGTGATGTAAGTTTTCAATCTACACGGTCCATTAGTTGTGCAAGTTCATCGTAATATATATCCCAAAATCTAAAGGTTACTTACAGATGAAGTGGACCACACCATAATAAGTAGTATGGGTTGCGCACAACCATTGAAAACTACCAGGTGGGCCATACACCTTACTAATAAGTATGATATTTCTGCCATCTCTTTATAGATGTATATGTGATATAATGTATAGTAAAAGAAAAGGAAAAGAGAATTCCAATTCCAATGCCTCCACCTAGTAAAGGAATCCTGGAACTTTACCACCCACGTTCTTCCTTCTGGCCTCTTCATGATCCATGATGCCTGCAGACGTTGTCAACACAATATAGCCAAACTGTCCGGAGGGGAGGAGCCTTGTAGTCCAAGGCTCAATTTCTTTGACATCGACACGAAGCGAGGACGGATGATGCCACATTTGTTCAATCTTCCATTCACTTCCACGACTATCTTACCAGACCTGTTGCCATCGACGTACTCAGATTCTCCAATAATTTGTCATGGTTGTCTTCATCCAGTTTACTTTGTATAAAGTTTTTTCACGGTTTTCACGATAGCCTATTCTTTTTGTGGCGCCTACTCGAATGTGTGCACATGCATCTAGTCTTTTTAACAAATTTATAAGTGGAGTGTTCCCACTTTTGTTTTCTTTTTTTAAATAATAATAATAATAACAAGAAGCTATACTCAATCGTGACTGGTTCATTTTGGAGTTGGTGGGAAAAATCAGATGGTTATTATTAAAATTTCTAGGGGATTTGGACCGTGTTGGTATCATTGCATGGTCAATTTCTCGAAAGAGAATTGACCTTCCAAATATTCCGAAAGTAGCCATCTAACAAGCTTCAGAAAGTTTTTCGGACCATTTGCTTGCACACAAAATTAAGTAACGATGATGCAGAGAGGACGATGGCCGAAAGTCTTGTGTTGGATGGTATTCTCCTAGTTGTGGGCCCATTGTGATGTAAGTTTTCAATCTACATGGTCCATTAGTTGTGCAAGTTCATCGTAATATATATCCCAAAATCTAAAGGTTACTTACAGATGAAGTGGACCACACCATAATAAGTAGTGTGGGTTGCGCACAACCATTGAAAACTACCAGGTGGGCCATACACCTTACTAATAAGTATGATATTTCTGCCATCTCTTTATAGATGTATATGTGATATAATGTATAGTAAAAGAAAAGGAAAAGAGAATTCCAATTCCAATGCCTCCACCTGGTAAAGGAATCCTGGAACTTTACCACCCACGTTCTTCCTTCTGGCCTCTTCATGATCCATGATGCCTGTAGACGTTGTCAACACAATATAGCCAAATTGTCCGGAGGGGAGGAGCCTTGTAGTCCAAGGCTCAATTTCTTTGACATCGACATGAAGCGAGGACGGATGACGCCACATTTGTTCAATCTTCCATTCACTTCCACGACTATCTTACCAGACCTGTTGCCATCGACGTACTCAGATTCTCCAATAATTTGTCATGGTTGTCTTCATCCTGTTTACTTTATATAAAGTTTTTTCACGGTTTTCACGATAGCCTATTCTTTTTGTGGCGCCTACTTGAATGTGTGCACATGCATCTAGTCTTTTTAACAAATTTATAAGTGGAGTGTTCCCACTTTTGTTTTCTTTTTTTAAATAATAATAATAATAACAAGAAGCTATACTCAATCGTGACTGGTTCATTTTGGAGTTGGTGGGAAAAATCAGATGGTTATTATTAAAATTTCTAGGGGATTTGGACCGTGTTGGTATCATTGCATGGTCAATTTCTCGAAAGAGAATTGACCTTCCAAATATTCCGAAAGTAGCCATCTAACAAGCTTCAGAAAGTTTTTCGGACCATTTGCTTGCACACAAAATTAAGTAATGATGGTGCAGAGAGGACGACGGCCGAAAGTCTTGTGTTGGATGGTATTCTCCTAGTTGTGGGCCCATTGTGATGTAAGTTTTCAATCTACATGGTCCATTAGTTGTGCAAGTTCATTGTAATATATATCCCAAAATCTAAAGGTTACTTACAGATGAAGTGGACCACACCATAATAAGTAGTATGGGTTGCGCACAACCATTGAAAACTACCAGGTGGGCCATACACCTTACTAATAAGTATGATATTTCTGCCATCTCTTTATAGATGTATATGTGATATAATGTATAATAAAAGAAAAGGAAAAGAGAATTCCAATTCCAATGCCTCCACCTAGTAAACGAATCCTGGAACTTTACCACCCACGTTCTTCCTTCTGGCCTCTTCATGATCCATGATGCCTGCAGACGTTGTCAACACAATATAGCCAAACTATCCGGAGGGGAGGAGCCTTGTAGTCCAAGGCTCAATTTCTTTGACATCGACACGAAGCGAGGACGGATAACGCCACATTTGTTCAATCTTCCATTCACTTCCACGACTATCTTACCAGACCTGTAGCCATCGACGTACTCAGATTCTCCAATAATTTGTCATGGTTGTCTTCATCCTGTTTACTTTGTATAAAGTTTTTTCACGGTTTTCACGATAGCCTATTCTTTTTGTGGCGCCTACTCGAATGTGTGCACATGCATCTAGTCTTTTTAACAAATTTATAAGTGGAGTGTTCCCACTTTTGTTTTCTTTTTTTAAATAATAATAATAATAACAAGAAGCTATACTCAATCGTGACTGGTTCATTTTGGAGTTGGTGGGAAAAATCAGATGGTTATTATTAAAATTTCTAGGGGATTTGGACCGTGTTGGTATCATTGCATGGTCAATTTCTCGAAAGAGAATTGACCTTCCAAATATTCCGAAAGTAGCCATCTAACAAGCTTCAGAAAGTTTTTCGGACCATTTGCTTGCACACAAAATTAAGTAACGATGATGCAGAGAGGACGACGGCCGAAAGTCTTGTGTTGGATGGTATTCTCCTAGTTGTGGGCCCATTGTGATGTAAGTTTTCAATCTACACGGTCCATTAGTTGTGCAAGTTCATCGTAATATATATCCCAAAATCTAAAGGTTACTTACAGATGAAGTGGACCACACCATAATAAGTAGTATGGGTTGCGCACAACCATTGAAAACTACCAGGTGGGCCATACACCTTACTAATAAGTATGATATTTCTGCCATCTCTTTATAGATGTATATGTGATATAATGTATAGTAAAAGAAAAGGAAAAGAGAATTCCAATTCCAATGCCTCCACCTAGTAAAGGAATCCTGGAACTTTACCACCCTGGTTCTTTCTTCTGGCCTCTTCATGATCCATGATGCCTGCAGACGTTGTCAACACAATATAGCCAAACTGTCCGGAGGGGAGTAACCTTGTAGTCCAAGGCTCAATTTCTTTGACATCGACACGAAGCGAGGACGGATGACGCCACATTTGTTCAATCTTCCATTCACTTCCATGACTATCTTACCAGACCTGTTGCCATCGACGTACTCAGATTCTCCAATAATTTGTCATGGTTGTCTTCATCCTGTTTACTTTATATAAAGTTTTTTCACGGTTTTCACGATAGCCTATTCTTTTTGTGGCGCCTACTTGAATGTGTGCACATGCATCTAGTCTTTTTAACAAATTTATAAGTGGAGTGTTCCCACTTTTGTTTTCTTTTTTTAAATAATAATAATAATAACAAGAAGCTATACTCAATCGTGACTGGTTCATTTTGGAGTTGGTGGGAAAAATCAGATGGTTATTATTAAAATTTCTAGGGGATTTGGACCGTGTTGGTATCATTGCATGGTCAATTTCTCGAAAGAGAATTGACCTTCCAAATATTCCGAAAGTAGCCATCTAACAAGCTTCAGAAAGTTTTTCGGACCATTTGCTTGCACACAAAATTAAGTAACGATGATGCAAAGAGGACGACGGCTGGAAGTCTTGTGTTGGATGGTATTCTCCTAGTTGTGGGCCCATTGTGATGTAAGTTTTCAATCTACACGTCCATTAGTTGTGCAAGTTCATCCTAATATATATCCCAAAATCTAAAGGTTAGTTACAAATGAGGTGGACCACACCATAATAAATAGTATGGGTTGCGCACAACAACCATTGAAAACTACCAGGTGGGCCATACACCTTGCTAATAAGTATGATATTTCTGCCATCTCTTTATAGATGTATATGTGATATAATGAATAGGTTAGATGACATATAAACATCACTGTGGGCCCCACAAAACTGGCTTTGTACCGTTTTGGTTAAGCACATGTAGGTACAGTAAAAGAAGGTGGGTGAGAAGCCGGAGTGATTCACAATTCTGGATGCCCAAATCCAAGGGTCGATCCTACCATTTTAATCACGGGGTCATTAAAATTAATATAGATCTAATCTGTTAATAATATTCAAGGCTCACGATTTCCTTAAAAATATGTAATCTTCATGTCGTATTGAGCTATCTGTGGCCCATAGTGAGGAAAAAGGACCAATGGTTTGCTTGTACAATACCTACTATCTAGTTTTGTTGTGGGCCTTCAGATACGAAGATTTGATTATTCTCTTGACATTTTCCTTCTTTCAAATTATGAAGAGATTGGACGGATCGGATTTGATCAAAATCCCAAACTGAAACTTAGAGACGTTGCATAGAAAATATTTCATATAGAGCAGACACCGTTACAGATTATCAGGTTTTGTGGGCCATGGAGAGATGGTGTCAGCAAGACGCTAACATATTCGTATAAAAATAAAGGGCTTCAAACAAAATGAACGGATTTGATATACATTTCACTGGGCACAATGAAAACTTCTATCCAATTCACTTTCCAGGGATTGAAATAACACAGTGACTTCTTCTGCCTTCCTAATGGTACAACTTGATTCAAGGACAAGGGCAAATTGGTCCAAAAAACTTTCAGGAGCTTGCCAGATGGCTACCCTCATGATATTTGGCAGGTAGAATCTCTTCAAGGAATTGACCATACAAGGATTCCAGTACCGTCAAAACCCCAATTTTCAGCCATGCTCCGTCCATATTTAGGTCATCAATTTAAAACGTATGGACTACCATAAAATTAATTCACGTGCAGTGTAAGGAGCCACTTCCATTTTTAAAATGGTTAAACAGTACTAAAACACGAGTATAGGCTCTTCAGGGCTTCCATGCAGTTGGCGTTTAAAAAGAGAGGAAGGAGTTGAAAGAAAAACAACACCAGAGAGAGAGAGAGAGAGAGAGAGAGAGAGAGAGAGGGGAGAGATGGACATAAACCTGTGGATAATAGTTTCCATGGTGGTGGGAATGATCTTCATCGTGTTGGAAAGACGACGAAGGCCAAAATCAACAATGAAATTGCTGCCGGGACCGCCTAAATTGCCGATAATTGGGAACTTGCACCAGAACCTGCGCCAGATCGGTGGTGGTGATGAGTTGATCCACATCACCTTATTCAAAATGTCACAGAAGTATGGTGGGATTATGACAGCGTGGTTAGGCATGAAACCGACGATTATCGTAAGCGACCATGAAGGAGCTTGGGAGGTTCTTGTAAACAAATCCACCGATTATGCGTCGCGAATGATCCCTTACATCACTAAATATATATCTGCTAACTGTACAACTCTTTCCACCTCCGATCATGGCCCATATTGGCAATCCCTTCGAAAAGGTGTCCAGGGCTATGCTATGAATCCATCAGCCATCTCTACTCAAACACTATCTCAAGAAAACGAAGCGATTGCCATGACACAAACAATTCAAGAACAAGCTATGGTCAATGGTGGAATTATCCGCCCCTTGGTCTACATTCGACACAACACAATACGGGTAGTTGGGCGCCTTTGTTTTGGCCCTGACTTCAACAATGAGGGATTTGTTATTGGCATAGACCCTCTTATCGACGATGTCATCAACCTATCCGGTCTTGCCCGTTTTTCCGATGCTTTCCCTTTCATTCGCTACATCCCGGGCTTGTGGGGTCCATTTAGACAAGCATTTGAAATTCGCTGTCGTATAGTGTCGATGGTACAGTCAGAAATCACTCACTACCAATCATCAAAATCGCCATGCACCACTTGCTACTTGCACTTCCTCCTCTCGCATGGCTACCCGATGGAAACCATTATCTTTATCTTATTCGAGATGTTCGTGCTCTCCGTTGATAGCACATCGTCTACTATTGCTTGGGCTCTAGCATTCCTTATACGAAACCCCGAAATCCAACAGAAGCTATTTAAAGAAGTAAGCGGAGGAGATGAGAAGACAGAGAGGGTGACTGTATATCAAATGAATAAGATGTCATATCTTCAAGCTGTAGTGAATGAAGTGTTTCGTATGAAGCCGATTGCACCTCTCGCCATCCCCCACAAGACAGTGAAAGATACTACATTGAAGGGTTGGAAGATCGACAAGGGCACTGCTGTTATGGTAAATATCTATGCTGTCCATCACGATCCGAAGGTCTGGGATCATCCAGAGCAGTTCATGCCAGAGCGGTTCCTGAATGAAAATGCACGTAATGTCAGCGTGGCCATGGAACAGTCTTTTCTTCCGTTTGGAGCGGGTATGCGAATTTGTGCAGGAATGGATCTGGGCAAGCTTCAGGTGGGCCTCACCCTGGCTAATCTGATTAACAAGTTTGAATGGGTTGCCGCTGATGGGGATGGCCCCGACATGACTGATGATTATACTGTTATTCTTAGGATGAAAGAGCCCCTCGTGGCAGGTATCAAGCTTCGTGCTAACCTTGGAATCACCCTCTCTTGAAGGTTTTGTGACCATGGATGCTGACGGCCCGTAGGGATACCACCCAATAAGAAACTTTTTATGTTTTAATAAGTTGATTTTTCAACTTTAAGTTTGGTCAGCACGTTATAAAATTTACTCATGTGATGAAAGTTATTTATACAGGTAAGTTTTTTTTTTTTTTTTTCCTACTTCTCTCCCTCCCCCATGTGATGGATGGTCCATATCAAAGGAGGCTCCACATGATGGGCAGTCCACATAAGAGGTGGGACGCACACGATGGACAGTTGATATCAAATGTGGGGCCCACATTATGGATGACCCACATCAAGTTGAACCCACGTAATGGATTATCCACATCAAAGGTACGCCCTTGTGATAAATGGCCCACATCTAAAGCAGGATCCACGTGATGGATAGCCCATATTGAAAGGTGGGACCCACACGATGGATGGACATGAGGAGTTGTGGGTGTGGGTATTGAAGGTGGTCCCATGTGACAGACAATAACATTTAAGGCAGGACCTACATGATGGATGACCCACATCAAGGTGTTCCCCACATAATGGACAGTCCACATCAAAGGTCGACCCCCTAAGGATAAATGGCCCATGTCTAAGGACGGCTCCACAAGTTGGGCAACTCACATCGATGGTGGGGCCCACACAATGGATGGTCCACATCAAAGGTGAGCTCCACATGATGTGCGGTGGATATTGAAGGTGAGCCACACATAATCGGTAACTTATTTGATGGTGGACCCCAGGTAATTTTTGGCCCATGTCCTAAAATGATCTTAAAAAACAGATGGACAGGGCGGATCTCTCACAAACATCAAGTTGGGCCCCACCTTAGTTTGGAGGGCAAGAACTTCCTAGGAAAGGCTTTAGCAGGAAATCCGTGTCCAAAACAAGGGGCATAGATTTCCTGCAAAATCCTTCTGCAGGAAGTTCCTGCAATGGGATGCCAAGTGAGGTCCACTGTGATATTTGTTAGAAAGCCAACCCCATCCATCCGTTTTGTGAGGTTATTTTAGGACATGTGACTGAAAATGAGGTGAATCCACGCGAGAGGCAACAGTGGAAATTCTGTGACCACCGTTGAAACATTTTTATGGCCACAAAAGTTACCTATCAAGATACACACTTCATCCCAGTAGGAATTACCTCATGAATGGTTTGGATGGCATATAAACATTAAGATGGAGCCCGGGAAGTTTTCAAAGGTAGGAAACACTTTCCCCAGTTTTCCCTCTCCTATGGCCCACTAGAGTTTTGGATACATACACTTTATTTATTTTTATTGCATATCATAAAATGACCCCGCAAACCCGGATGGACAGGTGGATTTTTAGCAAACATCACGGTAGACCCCACGTGACATCCAGTGCAGGAACTTTGAGCCATAGGCTTTCGCAGGAAATCCGCGTACATATGAGTACGGATCACATCATTGCCAATGACTCTAGCTAACAAGATACGCCCGATTTCTCTCCCAAATAGACTGCGTGCTACGCATGACTCTTCACGTGTGGAACTTTTTTGACCCCAAAATGATTTATGTTTAAAATCCACACCATCCATCAAATTTGAAAGATAATTCTAGAGTTTGATGTCAAAAATAAGACACATCAAAATCTCAAGTAGACCACACAAAGTAGAGGTATTGAACGAATACAATTGAAACCTCCCTAGGATCCACTGCAAGGTTTATTTGCCATCTAACTTCTTCATAAGGTCACACAAACCTGGATGAAGGGAAAACACAAATATCAGCTTGATCAGATCCTTTTGTGGCCCTAAGAAGTTTTCAATAATTGGCGTCCAATTTCCTCCGTGAAGCCCACTTGAGCCTGGGTCTTTCTTAGTTGTTGTCTCATTCCCTAAAGTAAAATGGAAAAATAGATGGATGGTGTTGATCTGATACATACATTATAATGGTGCCCATGAAAGCTCTACATGTCATCACTATTGGATTTTTCCTCTCCCTCCCAATGTGCTCCACCATGGAGCAGATTAGGCAAGACCTGGTACCGTGGTAACCACTCCGTTTATCCGTTTTTCTCTAGGGCATTATTCAATAAATGAAGCAGATCCAATTAGTAAGTGGACCATACCATAGGAAACAATGGTGATTGGCCAATTAATAGGCCACAAAAGTTTTAGATCAAGCTGATAGTTCTTTTTTCCATTCATCGGGGCCTAGGTTAACTTATCAAGAGATTGGATGGCAAATAAAAACTATGAAACATTAAGGTGCTTGGTAAGAAGTTTTTAACAGTAGTGGAATATGGTTTACCTAATAATTGGATCTTCTTAATTTTTGAGACCAGGCTCTAAAATAATATGAAATAATGGAGGAATAAGGCGGATATATAATACACACGTCAAAGTGGGCCCTATGGCAAGGGCTGCATAGTCTTGGGTGAGGCCAGGGTCTCACCTAATCTGCTCCCCCGCACCACATGGCAAGCAACAAAATTTCTTGAGGCGTGAAATTTACATAGCCATTTCTGACTTCATCAACGCTTTTGCTGGCCGTTGGTATTTCTAACAGAAGTGCCAGCAAAAGTCTGTCCAAGCACCGACAAAAGTATGGTTTCTGGACACTTTTACTCATGGAAATGCGCCGACAAAGGTCTATACAAGCGCCAGTAAAAGTCTTTATATAGATTTGAGAGGCCCCAACGCAGGCCTATATATATATATATATATATATATATATATATATATATATATATATATATATATATATATATATATATAATTCAATTGAAACTGGTCTTGAATTAAAAAAAATTAAAAAATTAAAAAATTTAGAAAAAACAAAAAAAAAAAATTTTAAAAAACAAATCCTCTATGTGGTCTATTCAAACTAAATTTAAGCACAATTGATTAAATTCCTATATACAAGGAAAAAGAAAAAAGGAAAAAGTCAAAAAGTAGCATTTAACAAATTGATGCATGGAAAACAATAAATCCTTTGATCCTCTATCTTTAAAAAGTCAAAAACTATCAAGGCAACAAATGTTGTAACTTGAATTCCATTACATCTATTGGCCCCACATTGATGCATGTGTTTTATACACGCCTGTCCATCCATATGCACCCTTCACACGTGACATTCAAGTGTACAAGTGACACATATCAATTGTAAATCTGGTTCATTAATTACAATTTTATGATCTACCAAATACCAGTTTTACATAATTCAATATTTTTTCATAGGAAGAATATGATCTACATAAAGATTGGATGGTCAAAATACCATAATATTTCCAGACTTGCAATTATTTTGCGATAAGAAAAGAAAGAAAGAAAGAAATTAAGAAAAGAGGTGCGTGGTTGTTATATTCATGCCCATTGCTATAAAGGACACGTATTTTCAAATGAAATAAGCTGTGTAAGCTGTCTTTTGTTGGAATGTGTTGATGTAGGACCTGCTAAAGAAGATCTGCTTTTTGTTAGAATGTGTTGATGTAGGCACTACTAGAGGAAGCTTACTTTTGGTGCAGGTGAAAGCTTCCAATCAAATAACTTTTCATAAATTTCAATGGTGTCCTGTTCGAGAAAGGTTGGACATGCTCTCAACAGAGGCATGTCAAGCAAATAACATGTGGTGGGCCCTCCCCAAGAGGAGTTAAATGTAATAACATGTGGTGCAATGGGCCATATATCAGATATTAGAGCTGATAAGAATAAAAATTGCAATCTGCCATAGTGAGCAGAGACTGGTCTGATTTTTGGGCCATATCAGCTTTGTGCATGAAGACTTTAGTATACATATAATTATGATCTATAAATCATGTTGAAAGCATAAAGAAGAGCACTTCAGTAAGATGCTATAGCATCACCATTTTTCACACTTTCAAGGACAAGTACACCATCTGGAAACAACTTAAGATTCCCTTATGAGGGGTTTAATGAAACAAGAGACTGTGATATGGTGAGATGACTTTCATTTTATGCACATTAATGAGGAAACTTTTATGCAAAATGAGCTTAAACTTATCACATAGGATCCTACAATCAGTGCGACAAATATCTCTGAGATTTTGTACATCTTGCAATATCATCTCAAAATTTTGCTCAAACAATATTATCGAATAGCATCAGGAGTTTCAAAATCTCACCACTTTTTGAAAGCTAAAATAAATCATTTTAGACCTATATTTTCTAATCCTTAAAATCATTTTATTAATTTATAATGAACAGTTAATCCTGGAAGAACTGTTGTGTGTATTGATCATCCAAGAATCCCTTCCAAACAGGAGGGAAAAAAAAAAACCAAAACCAACTTCAGAAAATGAAAAGAAGAAAAAGTTGTGGGTCTTTTTACTCATATAGACAGATTCTGGTCCAAAATATGGGGTTCACAAACAACTTTGGCATCCTCAATGCTGCAGCCTCTTCTATCTTCCTGGCCAAAGGTTCTCCAATGTTAGTAATTTAAATGCAGGAATTCTTTTTATATGAATGTACGCCAGGAATTATTTGAACTTTGCCTGAGGCAGATTCCTTTTTATTTAGTTATTTATTTATTTAATATAAAAGAAAAGAAGACAGAGAAGAAGAAAATGGATGAGAGAATAAACTAATAAACTAAATTCCATAAGACTATTACATTAGAAAGATGTTAAAGAATTGCAATATAAGAAAATAACATAAACAGTTTGGTGTTAAACTAATATATAATTAAACAAGTGGCACGACTGAGATTAAATTCTGATGAGGAACCTTTATCTTTCATATGATAACGATTTTCTGGGAGATTCTGGTTGAAACTATGCATGAAAATAAGTTTTGTCAATATGTGGCTGGAAAAAAAAATAAAAGAAAAGGAAAGAAAAAAACTTTAAGACCCTCTGGAACCTAGACACACACATACACTTGCACATGTATATATAGATATATCCCATGTGTATCAGGTTTTGCTGGACTCTTCTTTCCTCATAGCAAGCATCCACAGTACAACCTGGCAACATAACATAATATAAGTCAACCTTGCACTGAACCATACCAGAACTTGATATGAGACTGTGAAATCAAATCCTAGGCCCTGTTTGGTTGCCACTTAAAATGACTCAAACTACTTTATTTAGAGATTTTGGTAATGATTAAAAGTAATCTTGATAACCCATAATTAAGTTTCTAGAACAAGCATGATCATACAGAAATCCAGAACCTAGGCCAAAGTATCTTATTCAAAAGAAAATGAGAGGTTATGGTTCCTTAAGAACACAACATCAAATAAATGAAATAATGACCATGCTTAATGCTTCTTACCTCAATAGCGTGTGATTCTGCAAGCCAGTCCAGCCTAAGGCCCTGAGTAGTCTGGTCAAGAAATTGCGTCCAAATTTTCCATTCAGAAAACGAGCAATCAGTTGCTAAATAGCTCACCTGAAACACAGCAGTTCACTTGATCATTTGCAAGATTATGCTGTCAACCCAGCACTAATGTCAGAGATGAAGGAACCCATGAGAAATACCCATGTCGTGAAACCCTCATTAAGCCACAAATGTATCCACCATTCCATTCAAGATTTCCAAACCATTGATGTGCAAGTTCATGTGCTACAACAATTGCAACCTGCAGAGAAAGATAGCCATGATGAAATAGTTTGTGTAAACTTCGAGTCAAACTACCGGTGCAAATCAAATTGTGGCTGTGTTTTAAATAGTGAATAGCATGTAGCGTAGTGTTCGTCCCAATGACGCGTGACGTGTAAGCTACATGCCACTTTTAGATATTTTATTAAGGTTGCCCTTGGTTGAACCAAATATCATGAAGTTTCATTGCACCAAACTGGATTGATTATTAATGCAATTTAATGAAATGTGATATTTGATGTAACCAAACACAACATTAAACAATAGGAAAAATATTTGATGTAACCAAAGAAGTAAAGCAAAAAAGATCGTTTGGATCCAGATTAGGCATAAAAGAAGACGTGGCTTCCCCATGAAAACGCCAATGAGTATAACTCGTATTAAATCCGTCACACACAATATAATCGTATGCTTCTTGTCGAGATACCCGGAAGTTGTTATTGTAGTTCTTACATGGACGTAGGATCCTCCCTCTATCACTTGTATTTGTAAATGCAAAGTCTAGAAATTCCGTAGCTCCACTTAAGTATGCATTACTTACCCTAAATCATTCAATGCAATTGGAGGACATATCAAACAATGCATCTTAACCATTGGGCCATAACAACTGGAAGGAGAAGTTACTGAGATGCCTTAACAAATGAATCCAATTCTTATCCATCACTATGTTCCTTAGCTAATTCGACAAGTTAGTTGAAATACAACGTGGGCCCGACTAAGCTTCTTAGGAGAGATAAACTAGAATGGGTATAAGAGAAATTCAAGGAAGAGTATTAAAGAGACAAATTACAATGAAACAAACACCATCATTACTCACCCCACAAGCAATGACGATTTAGGGATTCCTATAGAATCCCTAATGATATCTTTAATTGACTGGCTAAATTAGTCATCCATCTAAGACTGGATAGATTGCAATGCTTTTACGTTCTCATTTAAATGTCCACACCAAAATTCCGGCAGCATCTCCCCACGTCTCTCTAGATACGTTGATCTTGCATTTGATTTCCACATCAAGTATCTATATAATGTGAGGATATTTGACATTAGAAATAAATATAAGAAATATAACCAGAGAGAAAAGGACAGATACAATGCAGAACTAGCATGTGCATTTAAATCAGGGAACCAAAAGCATTCTAATCTATCCAGCCTTGAATTGTCCAAACGTGGGACAATTTGAGAATTTTTATGCCTCTAAAAGCACACTATATCTATACTTGGCCACATAAAAATTTTCAAATGGGCAACTGATTGTCTTATACTTAAACAATTACATAACCGCAATTGACATTCATCATCTAGCTAACTAATAATAGAATGTATTTTAAACTAAAGGAACAAATTTTGTTTTGATAAATTAACCTAGTAATATCTACTACATACTAGTAACATATAAACAATATTAGAGCACCATACCATAGGCTGCAAGAATATCATGTCCCCTTAAAAAATAAATCCTTATATATATAAGTTGTTTATTGTCATTCTCAATCACAAGTATTATTCATTATGCATTATGGTTAAGAATACAGAGGTCAAGTAATGCATTATGCAACATATCCAATTGCAACATCCCATTATTTATTTGTCAATACAAGAAAAATTAGTAGTCAGTCCAATAAACTATAAAAGCCAAGTTAAAATTACCACACTGCAAGTCTTCTAAAATTATATCATGATTTTAGAAAGAAAAAAATTGGTACTTCTTTTTGTACAGCTTGGAGATGAGAAACTTTTACATCCTCAACTGAATGAACAGACTGGTGAAACACAAGAATCTAGTGAGGCTCAAGTGTTTGATAAATTTTGGTAATAAACTTTAAAGTACAGATAATAAGTTGCTGGAAGAAGAGAATAAGATGCTAAAAGACATTACAAATCAAAAAAAAAAAAAAAAAAAAAAACACACAAAATCATGAGAAGAGGAATTCTCATGATTGTAGTACAACTGGCTGCAGGTTAACTTAACCTTCAACCCATTTAAAAACCATTTTCCCCTTGAAAAATAGAAGAGGAATTCTCACCTTTAACTGGTTGTAGGTTAGCATAACGCAAAAACTGTAAAATGTGCCAACCTAGCACAGGTTTGTATCAATGGTATGGTCTTCCAACCATACAGCCATATGGGACAATTCATCGATAGAGAAAGAATGGGCGTACAAGTGACATCCACACAAAACATTCTCTTTTTGAGGTAATTCATCCAACAATTGGTATGCATGATGTACAACGCATGATGTACAACAGGTATTAGGCAATGTTTTGTACGAAGGATTACAGAGTAATATTTCAATTTTCAGTTTTTACAAGCAGGCTTATTGTTCAGTAACCCAAAATGCTGGCATTGTGGTCCCACTATGAATGGAGCACCAAAAAGATGAAAAGGTGGCCAGACTTGCACAAACTGAAAATAAAGGGCAATAACATAGAGGAAACTAAAAAAAAACAAGTTAAAGGGGCTATATTATAGTTGACAGTATCAAGCGAGAGAGAGAGAGAGAGAGAGAGAGAGAGAGAGAGAGAGAGAGAGAGAGAGAGAGAGAGAGAGAGAGATTTGACTGTCTAAAAGCCCCTTGATACTGTCCAAAAGCCCCAACATCAAGGAAGGAAAAATCCAATCTTGTTCCATTTGGCTGAGTAGATTATCATTGCTGCAACCAAATAATGCAAATTATTCATGGAAACTGAGCATAAATAGCACATGGAACTAGAATCGCATTTGAACCGGCATGTTAACATTCTTCTTTTAAAATTTACTGCCTTGCATATACAGTTTGTCTAATGAGAACTAACCTGTAAATGACGTGTTGCTTAATCCTGCAAAAATAGCAGAAAAAGAATTCAAATGAGCAGATGTTCACTAGATTGGACCACAATTAAAAACAGAATGCAAATATGTCAACAAAACTTGATGGAATACTGCATATGCACTACTCCAAGTAATTCACAGCACGAGTATACCAGATAAAAGACGATCAACAGCAAAAACATCTTCCCTAGCAGATGCTCCCATATGGTTTACACATACCATTTATAACAGGCTCTTTGGAGCCAACAACTTATATGTGTGAAATCCACTTCATTCATCAAGTGAGGAACCTCTCATGTTAACCATGCATATATAAGAGATCAGCCTAGTAGAAAATTCAGATGGGTGAATTTTCTTCTAATTTTGTTTTTATGTTGCGGGTGATTTTCCCCACTTCATCAACATCTTTCTCCGTCCAACGCATGATTGCTGAAAGCAAACTAACAATACTTTCAGCAACAATAGTTCTGAATGGGCTATTGCAGGAAGCATGAAACATGCAAAGAACAAAGACAATTACACCTTTCATTGCAGAAGCTTTTGTAACAGACTTAGATTCCTTATTGGCATCCTGCAAAAAAAAAAAAAACTGAGTTGTGGCTTTTGGGTTTCAATTACATCAGATCTTTTATTCAAGTCATGATACAAAATAAAATTCAAATCTTTTAAGACCTGATTGAATTTCATCGACTTAATGCAAAGATAATCTACAAGCTCGAAACAGAGCTAATCACAGGTTCACCAGGCTAGAAATAATCCATTGATCTAAATGCATCTTTTACGCTGCATTTTGAAACACACCTGAGTTAGATTTCAATTGTTCAGTTCAATTAGGTGGCAATGATCAAATTGTATCGACGGTTAGTGTTATTCATAATGGAGTACAAATTGCAATTAAATTCCTTTATAGTTGAACTTGGAATAATGATCACCTAGGAGAATCTCCATTTCCAGGAGCCAAAGCCACCTCCGGAATCTCCATGCCAAGCACAAAACAGAGGATCCATTGAACTAAAAAACAATGAGAAACAGGTGTTGCTTTGAACTGTAAATCAGAATCTGGTCAGTCTTCCACATTCACATCCCAATTACAGAAGGCAAATGGTGGGCTGGGCTGGCCCATCAGGTTTTAGATCAGGCTTGATATTAATTGTCCTCAGCCCTGTAATAAATGCCCTGGATCTAGTATGAACTTGAGCTTGAAGCTCGATCTTAGGTTCTTCAAAATTTCATATCTAGCGGAGCCAAGCTATAAAAAAAAAAAAAAAAGCATCCCCGTTTAGTTGAATCAGGGGTGGGCCAACGCACGAATCTCTCAGCCTGGTCTGCTGACAAGGTCCATTCATCAAGTGGGCCATGACTGTACATGGTGACATGATAGCAGATGCGTGCCAGATGCTGAAGGGCCTCTTCACCCTTTTGGAATCGCCTGGTCTGTTGACAAGAAGAACCCCTACTAGGCCATTTGGAATCGCCTCTATGAACTCATTAGGGTTTCAACATTGTAAATCCCTAATTAGGGTTTCAACATTATAAATCCCTAATTAGGGTTTCAACATTGAAGACACTCGATCTCAAGAGAGAGATTGAGCTCGAGATTGACACGTAAAGAGAGAGAGAGAGAGAGAGAGAGAGAGAGAGAGAGAGAGTTAGCGTTCGTCGAGGAATTGCAGAGAGAGATCAGAGAAAGAGAGAGAGAGTCGGCGTCCGTCGTGGAGTTGTAGAGAGTCGGCGTCCGTCGAGGAGTTGCAGAGAGAGATCAGAGAGAGAGAGAGAGTTGGCGTCCGTCATAGAGTTGTAGAGAGAGATCAGAGAGAGAGAGAGAGTCAGCGTTCGTTGAGGAGTTGCAGAGAGAGAGGGGGGGCGGGGAGAAGGAGAGTGATCTGCAGGGGCTAGGGTTGTTGGGTTTTTGTGGTTTTGTATTTATACTAATCTTGTGCCAGCGCTCGGTTTTACCAAGCGCCGATAAAGGATCCCGCCAAAGGGTCGCGTATAACCTTTAATCTTGTAGTGTATCCAAGACAGCTATCCAGAATCCCCCGTGCCTTCGACAATAAATAAATAAAATCAGGGTTACTCATCCTCTGACAAGTGTCACTGTACAGCTACTCAGATGGTCCAAATGAGGCTCCACATGACGGGTGGTCCACATAAGAGGTGGCCCACATGATGGATGGTCGATATCAAAGTTGGGCTCCACATTATGGATGACCCACGTCTAGGTAAGCTCACGTAATGGATTATCCACATTAAAGGTAGGCCCTTAAACATGAATGGCTTAAATATCTAAAGCAACCCCAAATGATGGACAACCCATATTAAAGGCAGGGCCTATTGGCTCTACGAACCCCAAATGGTGACAAGTGCACCTCCACTTGCAAGGGAGAGAGAAAATATATTAAAATTTACTTTTTCAAAACCAAGCTATTGTTGTAAAGAACTTGCTGCTTTTCCTAATGCAACTACCTGTTTTCAACATTCCTATTTATAAGTTTAGGAAGAGATTACAAAAGACACTAATGCCCCTGTATGATACATTCACCAGGAGTAAATACACTACAAATTTCTGAAAATAATAAATAGCATTAGGCAGCCAAACATTTTTCTAGATGAATCTGTATTAAATAGGAAGGATAAATTTGTGGGATGAATCTGAAATTCTAGGGAGAATGCATCTGCTGGAAGAATCTAAAATTCCAGGGAGAATGGATCTGGATAAACCTGGAAAATGCTAGGGGAGGATGTATCTGGTTGAATCTAGAAAATAGCAAGAAGCATGTATATGGATGAATCTGAACAGATTGGTTTGGACGTCCACCACTCCCCTTCAAACCATAACTGGCTTCATTCCGAGCATCGACCTTAGTCGTTTGAATGCATTTGTCGATAGTGCCTTGGTGAAAATATTTGCCACTTATTCGATAGTATGGTAGTACTCCAATTTCACTGTTTTCTGCTTGACTTGATCTCTTAGAAAGTGATACCTAGTATCAATGTGCTTGCTCTTTCCATGTTGCATTGAATTTTTGGCAAGTTCAATTGTCGACTTGTTATCCATGTATATAACTGTGGATTCCTCTTGTGGATGTTTCTGCTCCTTTAGCAGGTTCTTCAACCATATTGCTTTACAGACTGTGGACAATCCTGCCATATACTCTGATTCACGTGTGGACAAAGTGACTAGACTTTGCTTCTTTGAGTTCCATGTGAAGGCAATTGACCCAAGATAGAATACATATCCTGTGATATTTTTTCTTTCATCTTGATCACCTCTCCAATCACTGTATGAGTATAGATATAATATTGCTTCATCATTGTATGGATAGAAGAGACCGAATTCCATAGTTTCTTTAACATACCTGAGGATTCTTTTTTCCGCAAGCTAGTGTGATTCTTTTGGTGCTTCCATATACCTACTTAAAAGCCCAACACTATAGACGATATCTAGCCTAGTGATTGCAAGGTATCTGAGACTTCCAATCAGACTCTTAAATAGAGTCGAGTCCATGCTTCTTCCTTCTCCTTCTTTTGTCATCTTCAGGTGTAATGTAAGATCCGTATCCTAGCCCGTACTGTTCCGTAGGCTTCCGCGGTCATCGCAGTCGAATTCCGGCAACCCGCGATCGGTTATCGGCGTATGCATGCAACCCTGAGATGTTCCCGTATATCTGAGTCTGCTCGACCCGAGACTTGTACCAGTACGACCGCGCTGTCACGGTAGTTCCGACGCCGCGTATTACGTGCCGAGCCGTTACCTAGGCCAAGAGATGTGGGCCCGCGTTCAGTTCGAGGAAAAACGCCGTGCGTTGCAATCCCTAGAAAATCCATTACATCAATCACTTCACTTGTCAAAGTACACATATTAATCTATCTCATCCTCAAGTACAAAAGCAACCCCTAAAAGTCAACTCTATCCCTTACCCAAGTTCACCCATCCATCCTTCTCTCCCATCACTCCTCTCCCATCACTTCTCTCCCTCTCATTCTCTCTCTCCAGTTTCAAACAACACCCCATGCGAGCACCCAACGTCTATGGCTCCATGAGAGGAGCTAGTGTGGCCCACCTTTCTATCTCTCATCTCCACCCTCTGAAACCAATCTCAACCATTGAAATTCTTTCCTTGGAGCTCTAAGACTTATTGGAGGAAGTAGGAGTTCAAGATTTAGAGGTGGGTGCTTCTCTCTCTCTCTCTCTCTCTCTCTCTCTCTCTCTCTCTCTCTCTCTCATTTGTTTTGTGTGTGAAGATGTGATTGTGTGACCCACTTAATGAGTTGTGAGATGTCCAAACCGTTCATCAAATGGACCTCACCTTGATGTGTCTTATGCACACCATCCAAACATTTGGTGGCCCACCCTAGTAGCACGTCTATGGGTGAGGCCCACCTTAAATGTGTTATATGCAGCTGTCCAGTGTCCCTGGATGCTGGATGGGCTTCACAGTAAAGTGTGAGTTGACAGTGGATGCACTAAAGCCAATAAGGAAAAAAACACCGGCCCCACAATGCCGGTGGGGGCCACCTTGATATATGTGTTTACGTCCAAGCCGTCCATCCAGGCCTGGATTTGGATGTCTAGACGTTATTCTATGCATTTGGTGGGCCCCTTTAAGCATGGGCCCTCTCCCAAAATCAGTCATACCTGGAGTTCAGGTGGCCCACATCACAGGGAAAAGTGGAATTGAACACCTGCCATTGAAACCTTATTTGGGTCACAAAAGTTTTGGATCTATATGGAATTTGTTTTTCATCTTAATCGAGGCCATCCACCCATGTGAGACCCACACGTGAGGTATATCCATGCCGTCCATGGCCTGGACGGTGGGGGCCACCTTGATATATGTGTTTACGTCCAAGCCGTCCATCCAGGCCTGGATTTGGATGTCTAGACGTTATTCTTTTCAAAAAGAAAGAAAGGTAATATTATATATTATATAATATAATATTCATATTAGGTATATATGGGATGGTGGCCCCACGTGGAAACCACCTTGCTGTTATATATATATATATATATATATACACACACACACACACACACACACACACACACACACACACACACACACACACACACACACACACACACACACACACACACACGATATATATTATTATATAATATAATATTTTAATATTAAATAAATATCATGGTGGGTTTGGCATTTTAGGTACGCCCCACCATGGTGCGTGTGTTGTATCCCTACTGTCCATCTGTGTGTGGACGTGGGGCTACTGTGATGTTTGGGTTTTTGCCACACCCGCCCCACCGTCAGATGGATGTGTTGCATCCAGCCGTCCATCCATTTGGCTAGCTTGTCTCAAGATTGAGACTGGAGATGAGACAGATCCAGTTATCAAGTGGACCACACTACAGACAATAGTGGTGTTGAACGTCTGCCATTGGGACCCCATTTTGGGTTACAGAAGTTTTGGACTAATATGATATTTGTTTCTTGCTCTTGTCTAGGTCTTTGTGACCTTATAAGTTGACCGGATGGAAAATAAACGCCATGGTGGTCCCCCCCGCAAAATTTTAACAATGGAAATCATTATCACCATTATTAATTGTGTTATGGTCAAGGTGATCTTTTGATCTGATTCATCGTTTGGATAATGCTATACAATGATCTCTACAGATTGGATGAATGGTGCTACCCAAGCAGTTAGGCCTATTTGTTGTATTTGAGAGGCCTAATATGATGTATTTAGAGCCCATGGGTTGAGGCCCATTGTGATGTATTTGAGGCTCATGGGATAGGGCCCATTATAATGGAATTGCGGCCCAAATAGAGAGACCCATTGTGATGTATATTGGGCCTATGAGTGAGGCCTGATATAAGCCCCGTATCCTAGACCGTACCGTTCCATAAGCTTCCGCGGTCTTTCCGGTCGAATTCCGGCAACCTTCGACCCTTAACCGGTATTTGCGTGCGACTTTAATTCTCATGCTGTCAACCCGAATCGACTCAACCTAGGACTTGTACCTTAGCAACCGCGTCATCGCCGCGGTTCCGATGCCATGACTCGCGTGCCGAGGCGATACCCTGGTCGGGAGATGTGGGCTAGTGTTCGGTGCGAGAAAAATGCCGCGCATTGCAAATTCTGAGAGAATCTCTACAAGATGTCATTTCAATCAATCAATCCATCCCATCATGTCAAGTACACATCACCTTTCACCCATTCCCAAGTAAGCCCCAAAAGTCAAAAAAAAAAATCTTACAAACCCATGCTTTTCTTACAACTTTTGCCACAAAAGTCAAAAGAAGCCTTTCACACCCATCCCTCTCTCTCCCATCCATCACCCATCATCAACACATCACCCATCCCTCTCCCTTTTCAAGTCTCTCTCTCTCATTCATTTTCAAACTCATTCCCAAGCAACCCAAGAGCACCATCCGTCCAAGCTCTTCCTCTCCAAGAGAGCTTCAAGTGTGGCCCATTTCCATCCCTAGATCTCCCATCCTAGCCATCCATTTCTCATCTTTCTCTATCAAAGAGAAGCACAAGGAGCTAAGGAAGCCTAGGGAGCAAGAAGATCAAGCGGTGGGTGCTTTGATAGGATAGTTTTTAATGTTTTTAAGATGGGCCAAGTGAGGCCAACCGATCAATGGTTTAGATCTCACTTTGGAACCTAAGATGTAGCCGATGGCCCACTTGGATCATCATGATCATTCCATGATGGGGCCATTCTCCATGGACCCCATCATGATGTTTATTTTCCTTGCATACTTAGTGTCATCTAGACCGTCTATTTTAGTAGAGAAGAGATCTCCGCCGTTGGATTTTTTTTATTTAATGGGCCTATGTGTAATAGGACCCACTTGATGTATGATTTAGTGCAAGGGAGAGCCCATAGTGCCGGGGTCCCTCCATCACGCGTATCCCACTCTCTATCTCTCTCTCTCTCCCTCTTTATTTCTTTTTTTATGTGTGATGCTAATGAGGTTGTGTGGCCCACTTGAATGGACCCCACCATGAATCATGTATTTGATCCAAGCCATTTGTAGGTGGGGGCCCTTTTTTCATATATGTTGTGACCACACCATCCATCATTTGGTGGCCCACCTAAATAGGGCCCACCTTAAAGTGCTATGCAACACTATCCAGCGTCCAGGGACACTAGACGTGTAAGGGAAACAAAAATATTAGCTTGCTTCACAAGCTTTTTGGGTGGACCACTTGTTCAGGCCCCACCTTGATGCATGTGTTCAATCCAAGTCGTCCAACCTTTTCTTCAGACTATTTTAGGCGTTGAGCCGAGAAATGAGGTTGATCCGAGTATCTGGTAGGCCATAGCATTAAAAACGGTGATTTTCACCTTTCAAATGTACTTAAAATTTCTTACGCGCCAGGATATGTCTAATATTGGGCTCGATGGACTTGTCATAGTCTGCAGAGACCAATGGCTGGGATGGATTTACATGATGGGGCCGCACACCTGAAAAACCACAAGAAATGCGTTTTTTAAAAAAAAAAGAAACATGCATGAGCAGCAGCCGCTGCTGTGTTAGAAGAGCAGCAGCCGCTGCCTGCGCACCAGCGCCCGGGCAGACTAGGCGGACGGACAGCCACCACAGTTGTAGCTGTGGGCCCCACCTTGATGTTTATTTGTCATCCAACCCATTCATATGGTGGGCCTTAAGGGCAGTGGACCACCCTCCAAATTTCAGGTCCATCCAAGACTCAGGTGGCCCACATCATAGGAAACAGTGTGAATTAAACTTTACCCTTGAAACCTTTTTTTGGGTCCACAGAAGTTTTGGATCAGGGTGAAATTTGTTTTCACCCTTCATCTAGGTCTACTTGACCTTATCAATGGGTTGGATGGAGTGTAAACATTATGGTGGGCCCCACATGGAGCCCACAGTGATATATGTGCTTTACTCCCACCGTCCAGGCGGACGGTGGAGCCCACTACTGCAATTTATGTGTGGGGGTGTGCCTGTACGTGTGCGTGTGTGTGTGGCCGTATGTGTGTGTGTGTGTGTGTGTGTGTGTGTGTGTGTGTGTGTGTGTGTGTGTGTGTGTGTATGTAGAAAATATTATATTATATATACTATATATAAAATATATATTATATTATATATAATATACTGGGTGGTGGGCCTTCATGTGGACCCCCATGAAGCAGGTGTTGCATCCAATCTGTCCATCCATTTTTTGAAAAAAAGGTTATTTTATGACATGGGCTTAGAGAATGGGCCAGATCCATAGTCCAAGTGGACCCCACCTTGGCATGCATATAAGGCCCATTAAAATGTATTGAGGCCTAAGGGTTGAGGCCCATTTGATGTACATGTGGGGCCCAATTGGTGAGGCCCATTTGATACACATAAGGCCCATGTGATTAAGCCCATGTGATGTATTTTAAGGCCCATGGGCTATGGCCCATTGCAATGTACATAAGGCCCGTTGGTGGGATTCATTAATGCGGCCCATTTAATGAATGTAAGGCCCATGTGATACGGCCCATTTGATGTATTGAAGGCCCAATGGGATATATCTAAGGTCCATTGCAATGTGCAATCCCAACATAGTTTATGTAATGATGTTTATGACAGTTGTACCTTGGGAGCAATGTTGGTTTGACGTCCACATAGCACGTTTAAATATTGGTTAAACGTCCACATTACGACTCTCCCTAGGGCCATTGATAGGCCTGTACTCGTTGTGTGTAGGCCGTCTAGGCCATCTGCATTGTAAGAATAATGCATTACTTTATAACATGTGTAGTATAGCTCCATAACTCATGATCATACGCATCATATGTATGCTTGATATGAGAAGTGACTGATCATAGCATATGCCTTCGGGCAGATTGTTTAGGGGCTCCCGATTAGGGGGTGTTGCCCTACATGAGCGCATGATACACGCAGGATTGTGGTATGACTGGACAGTATGATTCATGCATTCGCATTGTGTGATATAATTACTATATGCCCTAGCGACATCAGGGTCGTAGCCTCCACTGACGTATCGTGGTTAACAGGATTGGATACCGAAAATATTGTTCTACATGGGATGCTATAGATATCCCTGGGTGAAAGTCCCTAAACCCTTATGGTACCAACAGGTTGCTCCAATGTCTAGACCGAGTGGGTGCATGAGCACCGAGTGCTGATTACCAGACGGTTGCGCTTTCCACTATATCGTGGTTGGTTGGAAGGGGGTGCGGCCTTACCTGCCCAAGAGTAGGGGGCAATGCTAGGATGAGTCTGACCAGCTCGAGGAATGGGTCCGCTATTGACGAGCCGCGCCCAATATTGGCAGGCGGATAGTGAGGTCTTTTCCACTCACCTTATTGCGCGTGATGGGGCGGCAATCTGGCTTGGAGTGTACTAGACCTCGATGATATTCCGGATTTTAAGTTGTATCGATATGTGGACTTAGATGAGGATTTGTATGCTTGGGTTGCATTTCGCATTGCATGGCCTTGGTACGGCTAATGGTATTCTTGGCATTCATCAGTATGTTCCGCATTACTCTGATACTGCATAACTGCATTACCACCTTGAGCACACACTTTCACCACCCTCTAAGCTTTCTATAAGCTTATGCACGACCGTTACGTGCAGGTGACGTTGGTTCGCAGCAGCGCTGAGGCTCGGGCGCGTGGCAGATCATTTTTGGAGTTTTTGTTCATCATCATTGTATTTCTCTTTATGCTCATTGTACTTGTAAAGTTTTTTATCATAGTGGAAATATGATGGAGTTTTTGGTTGTTGTTTGTGGGTTATGCCTTTGGTTATGCTTATTACGAATCAAACTGATGTAAAAAAAAAATCCTCCTCGTAGCATCCCAGGATCGGAACCTGGCGATTGGGCGCTAGGAGCCGAGAATGGGGTTCTACGGAGGCTGTCGGGCTGGATTCGGCGATCGGAAATTTTGTGAGCCCGGTTTCCGAGTTTGGGGCGTGACACCCGATGTGATGTATACAAGGCCCATAGATGGGGCCCACCTTGAATCTGAGGCCCATGGGCAAGGCCCATTTTGATGTATTCGTGGCCTATGGGCAAGGCCCATTTTGATGTATTCGTGGCCTATGGGCAAGGCCCATTGTGATATGTATTAAGCCCATTAGTGCTGCCCATTAATGCAGCCCAGTTGATATATATGAAGCCCATTGGAGCGGCCCGTGGACACGGTCTACTTGATGAGTATAAGGCCCATTGGTGTGGCCCATGAACGCAGTTCACTTGATGAATATGAGGCCCACTGGTGTGGCCCATGTGATATGACCCACTTGATATATATAAGGCCCATATGACGCGGCCCATTCATTATATATGAGGCCTATATGATGTATTCAAGGCCCATGGGCAAGGCCCATTGTGATGTTTTCGAGGCCCATGGGCGTGGCCCAATGTGATGCATAAGTGGGGCCCATGGCGATGTATATTAGGCCCTTGTGTGGGGCCATGGGCCCACTATACGTATGACTCTATGTAGACCACTCCATGGGAGCGATGTTGGTTAAATGTCCACATTGATGGGCAATGATGGTTGAATGTCCACATTATGGCCCATTCTCATCATGCTCTTAGTAGGTCAACCCAAATAAGTGGGCCCCATTCACCATAGATGGATGACTCTGTGTTATCGGATTTGATATAACCACGGCCGATGGCCAATTTTTATGGTTTGATCGATCGTTCATATATGGATCCCGCCGTGTATATAAGTCGGTTGCCGAGGTTAAGTATTGAGGCCAATTTCCAATTTGTTGAGGCCGATTGTATAAGCCAATTTTGATTGTCGAGGTCAAGTATCGAGATCGATTTCCGATTTGTCAAGGCCGATTGTATAGGCTGATTTCGATTATCATGGCTGATTGCCGATTCTGATTGACATGACCGATTTTTCGATTCTTATTATCGATCAATCCCGATTGTCATGGCCGATTGCCATTCCAATTGACGAGACTGATTTGCCGATTCTGATTATCGATCGATTTCGATTATCGTGACCGATTGCCGATTGACGTAATCGATTTGTCGATTCTGACTATCGATCGATCCTGATTATCGTGACCGATTGCTGATTTTAATTGACATGATTGATTTGGTGATTCTGATTGTCGATCGATTTTGATTGTCGTGACCGATTGCCAATTGACATGACCGATTTGCTCATTCCAATTATCGATCGATTCTGATTTATCGACGCAAAGTATCGAGGCCGATTCCAAATTTGTCGAGGCCAATTGTATAGATCAATTCCAATTGTCGAGGCCAATTGTATAGGTCGATTCCGATTTATCGAGGCCAAATATATAGGCCGATTCCGATTGTATAGGCCGATTTCGATTGTCGAGGTCGAGTATCAAGGTCTATGTGATGAGGCCCATTGTGATGCACTTAAGGGTCAGGCGATGGAGCCCATTGTGATGTATGTTAGGCTCATGTGAAAGGCCCATCATGATGTGTATTAAACTCTTGAGTAAGGCCCATGGTGTTGTATATTCGGCCCTTGTGTGAGGCCATGGGTCCATTATATGTTAGGCTCTATGTGAGTCATTCCTTGAAGGCAATGTTGGTTAAATGTCCACATTATCGAGGTCGATTGTCGATGCTAGTTATTGATATCGATTATGAGTATGTAATAGTATAGCATCATGATACATGCCCATACGCATCATTTGCGTGCTTGTTATGAGATGTGGTTGATTATTGCATATGTCATTGAGCATGTTGTTATGAGACTCCTTGATAGGCGGAGGTTATCTCATATGAGCGCACGGTATACGCAGGATTGATGCATGGCTGGTTTGTATGACTCATGCATCTTACATTATGATTATTGTAGGCCCTAGTGACATCAAGGCCGTAGCCTCCACAGGCATATCGTGGTTGGCTAGACGAGACACCAGAAATTTGTTCTAGTATCGGGCTGCCATAAATGGCCCTGGGTAAAATTTCTTAAACCCTCTTGGTATCAAAGGACGCCTCAACGTTGAGACCAAGTGGATACATGAGTGCCTGAGTGCTAAATACCAGGAGGTCATGTCTCCCACTGTGTCATGGTCGATTGGTAGAGGGTGTGGCCTTACCCGCCCGAGCGTAGGGGGCATTACTAGGCTTAGTTTGAGTAGCTCGTGAATGGGTCCACTATCGATATGCCGAACAGGTATTGGTAGACTATTGGACAAGCGGATAGTGAGGTTTCTTACGCTCACTTGGACTGTGTGGCTGAGAGAGCGGCAATACCATTTGGAGTGTACTAAACCCCGGTGATGATCCCAGAGATGAACTGTATTGATATATGGACTTATTGAGCAGTAGTTGCATACTCATTCATTCATGCATTCACTATCCACTCAGGTTGGTGGTGCGCAACTATTTGTTATGTGTACCTTCGTATTGGCCAGGATTTCGGTTGAGGCGCGCGACTAACCTGAGATTAGGAGTTTACCACATTGAGTTTGACTATTCAAATTAGGTATGGGACTAGTTTGAATAGAAGTCCATTATGATGGACTCCATAGCCTGCGATACTACGTACTACTATCCCGACTTCACACTCTGGCATGGTCATTCCATTCGCACTACATGTTACATTACATCTACGGCATATGACAATTTGGGTTATTGTGCTTCTGTATTTATATGGTCTAGGTATGGCTGACGCTATTTGTGTTACTCATCAGGACTGTATATTGCATTGCATCCTCTGCATCTGATATTTGGCTCTCTATAACTCCTTATTTGCATAGTTGATTTGTATTGCGTATTCTAATATTGTATGGCTAATGGTCTTGTCAGTATTTTTGTTTACTCCGTTATCGTATGATTTATGATCTTGTTAGTAGTTCTGTTTACTCTGATAATTCTTGATCTTGTCAGTATTTCTGTTTGCTCTGATAATTCATCATCTTGTTAGTATTTCTACTTATTCCGACATTGTATGATTCATGGATTATCAATATTTTTGGTATTGTATGATTATGACATTGTACTGAATACTTGACACTTACCTTGTGCACACACTTACACCACCCTCTAAGCTTTGTATAAGCTTATGCACGATAGATGCGTGCAGGTGATGTTAGGTTGCAGCAGTGTTAGGCTTGGAGCGTGCAGCGATCTTCTAGAGCTTGATTTTCGATTTATGTATTTTTCCTTTTAGCATTGTACTCAAATGATTATATTAGTGGATATGTGATGATGATGTTGCCTTTGCGAATTGGGTAATCTGGTGGTTATACTTATTATGAGTTAAATGTACATTTTAAAAAAAAATCCTCCTTATAGGATCCTGGGATCGGAATCTGGCGTATGGAAGCTAGGAACCGAGAATGGGGTACTATGAAGGCTGTCGGCACCGGATTCGACGATTGAGATTCTTGTGAATCCGATTTTCAGGTTTGGGGCGTGACATGTAATGTCACGGATTTTTTCCCAACTTGGTGATGGACGTCCTTAGGCACTGGGTCGATCATAACACTTTATTAACTTCTCAGAACTCAATCCCAAAATCTAAAATCTTTTTAAAAAAAAAAAAAAAAACCATTTCCTTCAAAATCTCACCTTTCACCACCTTATTCTTCAAATATTATATACAAATCTTAAAGTTTAAGTGATGAAGAACAATACTTAAACTAAAATTTACTATAAATAGTAAGTAAATAAATAAAATGGGTTTTTGACCATTAACTTTTGGGAATCTCATGAAATAAACAGGTTATTTGGATAGAGGAATTTCTCCTACCCCAAAATCATATATTGCACGTCATGTAACTCATCCCAAATTGAAAGATACACCCGTTTCAAATATCGAGTGGCGAAACCACCACCAAACAGGACAGCGAGTCAGTGATGGCATCGCCGCAACGGCGAGGCCTCGCCGCCCAGCGGGCCGGGCGGCCTATTTTCTGCCGTTTTCTGCAGTTTTTAAGCCCAACTTTAAAAAATCATATCTCCCTCAATATAAATCCGATTTAAGTGATTCAAAAGCCAGATTGAAACTTGATAAGTCTAGTTTCATATAAAAATAAGTAAAAAATATGATAAAAATTTTAATATAATTAAACATAGGTCATTGTGACAACTGTCTGAAAATCATTAGTTTGGATAGCTGCTGCTTCTAGAATTTTTAGAATTTTTTTACTACATGAAATCTAATGAAATTTGGTGAAGACGAAGTGAACTTGATAAAAAAAACTACTAAAAAAATAATTAAAATAATATACTAATTACAGGTGCTAAAAAGGAACGTAGAACTTCCCTAGGACCTTATTCTGTCGTAATTAGGTCATAATTTAGTTAAGTACTAAACTGAATAATAAGTAGAATTAGCTTAAACCACTTTAAATACAAACTGCAAGACCCAAAACGAGTAGAACCATTAATGCTACATTACCTAGAAACCTAGGATTAATCTCTAAACGCAGTTGCTCACGAGAGCACTTTGAAACTCCGTATCAGACATAGGCCGTGCGTTAAAAGTCCGATTATCGCGAAACTATACGGTTATAACCGCCTTGTTGGACGTGACCACTATCTCGAAAATCAAGTCCTAATACTACCCAAAAATGGTTAACTTGAGCCCGGAGCAAAGTGTGTGAGAAACGCAAATACCTTTAGGAAATAAATTGAAACTTAAGTGAATTGAGTCGTTTGCTTGCAGGCTAAATCTAAGGTTTCAGATCGTCAGATTCTGACCTAATTACACCCTCGGATCAAGAAAAATTTCCAACACATGTCAGTGCGCTTGTGGCCCTGATCAAGTACCAGTGACCGTTGAACTGAAACTGGTCCGCCACGGTCGATTTATAAATCCGATCGAACCAAAAACTTAGCCTAGCATAGATCCATCGTCAGGGGACTTATTTCAGACCGTATGTAGAAAGGGGGCCTCCAGATGTGCTCCGTTGGACCAAAACGGCCGCTATTTGGCTATAACCTAAGTATACCATGGCCTTGGGGCCATTTTCATCAATTTTGGGCCTATATAAGGGCCTTAAACCCTCTCTCTCCCATTCCATACGAATTTGCAAAACCCTAAGAGAGAGGAGAAAGAAAAGAGAAGAAGAAAGTGAGGAGAAGAGAGAGAGAGTTGGCGATTGTTGCTGGGATTCGATCCCACCACTCCACGTGCTTAACCACCGTTTCCGTATCACCATACCAGCGATTCTGATCCTGTTCTTAGGTAAGAAATCCTAACCCTAACTTGTTTTAGGGATTCAAATAAAGCAGATGGTGGAATAGCTAACATATTTCACACTATAGGTTGTTGTACCGTAGATAAAGACTTAGCGTTTAAACTGAGTTCATTATGAGCCTACCGGCGAAAGGTGCAGACTATAAACGTTTAGGTAATGGTTTTCAAAGCTTTCAATGTCAGTAATGATTTATGTCTGACTTGATTGCTACCATATGACCCTAGTTACGATGTATTCAATGAAATATGTGTGTGGACAACCTTTGCTGACTAAGAAAACACTGATTAGGAAACGTAATCTCCGACCCCCAACCTAAAATCTACATTGTCCTCAATGTAAAAGATCTAAGCATGCAATGCATATGGGACAACGAAAGTAAATGAGAAGTGATGGGAAGATAGTACCTGGATAACAAATCAAGAGAGACTTTCCACAATGAACTCAACATGAAAGCAGGTCAGCAAGAGAGTGAAAACAACTAAATCAAACTATCCTAAAACAATGCAGGAAGTAAACTAACCAAATGGCATAAAACCGTCTATCCTAGAACAACATAAAGCAAACTACCATAGTCCTATGAAAGCAGGGAAAAACTACTTGATCATGCCGCAAAGTTCCTCTTCCGGCCAATATCTTGATAAGTTTCTCAGTAAGTTCCTCAACAGGATCATCCAAAAGCCCCTTTTACAATAGGCTTGGACGCCTTGGAGCATGACTTTTCAGAGAAACTTATGTACCTCATAAGAAATTTTTCGTTGAATTGCTTGAGGTATCTAGAGTATATACGATTCACCTGTCACAGAAGAAGTTTCAACGTTAGTATCCCATGGTGAATCAGAGATTACAAGTAGATAAAGTTTAGAATACTTCGCAAGAAGTGATGTAGTCTTAACACATTCTGAAGTGTCAGACTTCAGTTCAATTTTCAGCTTCTCCTCCCTTAATGGTAAACAATGAGGATTTGGGGAGGGAGGGGCTTCAAAGTAAGAGTTCTCTCAGTCAGTGATGACTACCGAGATGTTGTCTTGCAAGACATTCACTATGTCTCTTTTCATGGGATCATTTAAATCTGTAAAGTGTGCTAAGCAATCATCCAAAGCATCGGGGAATTCATCTGAGAGTGATTCATTCTTCACATTAAAGTTTGTGATGCGCTACCCAAGGAATCCATCGTCTTTAAAGGTAAACGGAGGTATGCTCTCTTGCTCCAGCCCTGCACAGATAGATTGAGGGTCAATATATAAAGCATTGATGTGCGGACTCTGTTCATTGATACTACTCAGAAGAGGTACTAAATCGTCAACATTCAACAGTTCAGATGGTGGCCTTAACTGGGTGGTTTCAAATTTCAGAGTCATATCGAGTAATTCGTCCATCTCTCGAATCATATCATCATTCAATTCAAGGGAGTGGTTCAAACATATCTTACAAGATATAGAAGGGTCGGTTGTAAGGAGCTTATTCACTTTTATATCAGACATGTCAGGTGAGTGGAGTAGCTCATTATGATCATTCACTTCGTGTACTTCTCGATCATTGACCTGGACCAAACTCGAGATTAATTTTAGAGAAACTGGGGCTGTACATTCATGATTGTCATCTTAATCCTCATCATATTCTATTTCAGTGCACTGCACACTTGGGATGGGATCACTTTCCTCACTTTCTAAACCTAGAATGGGTTGAGGTTGGCAAAAACTAACCTCTTCTTCATCATTGAAATCTGGTGTATCATGTGAATGAAGTGTGTCATCATGATTATATTTGAAAGACACCCACGTATCTTGACCATTCTTTTGAACAACCATCGAGATCGACTCATCGGGAAATTGAACCGTGTGCTCATTAATGGAATCCAACTCATCATTCCAAATTCCAGAGTTCTTCACAACTGCTTCATGTGAACTCCCTTGTTGAATATATTTTATAAGTTCTTGTAATCTTTGGAATGTATTTTGTTGGCTGAGCTCTAGAGTTTGGAAGGAATTTTGAATTGAATTCTCTTGGATTATTTCTGGTTGAATTTTAAAGGTAGAAGACCTAAGAGAATTATCACTTGAAGTAAATGCTTCCAAAGTTTTTATACTTGCTGCAAAACAGGCTATGCTACGCTGAAATGAATCCTTTTAGATCGTTTCTGGTTGGATCTCAATGGTAGGGTATCCGAGAGGATAATCATTATAACATATTATTGGATCATCTTCTAAATTTTGATGTTTTCACTGGTTATAATCATACTGATCATACATGGGAGAATATTATGATTGATAATAATCCTCATTCCCATAATTACGATCGTATACAGCCCTATTAACCTGGAACATAACGTTTTAGTCAGTTCTCAATTTCAGTTCTCAATGGAGAAAAATCTTGAGGTATACATTAAATTCCACATCCCTCAGGCATTCCCCAATATCTCTTATCCATCTCAACATATACACATACCTATGCTTCCATGGTAGAACCCTAACTCTGAGTCTAATCCTAGAATAAAAGAAAAATCCTACGGTAATATGGAAGGTAAGCAGAGGAGAAGTGAGAAGGATGTTACTAAATTAGAAGTTCCTATGTTAAGACCCTATAAAACAAAACAAACCAAGTTAGTATCTAGGAGATAAGACCTAATCTAAAAAATAGAGAAAGTAAAGAAATTAGGACGAAGTTACCAAGTTAGAAAATCTATCAACGACCCTACAAAATAGGAAAGTTAGTTCTAAAAATCAAATAGAAAAAAAAAAAGTCTAAAACTGAAGTTAGTAAAATCCTAATATTAAACTGATTCTAAAACCAATTAATTTAAGAGAATCGTAGCTGTCAATCCCCAGCAACGGCGCTAAAACTTGTTCACTCCCCAAGTATAGGGTTGTGATGTAGTAATAAACTCGGTGAGATCGAGGTCGAATCCTAAAGGACTGATACCTATACGTTATATAAAACTAAGTAGAACTAGAACTAGACTAAGACGAAATCTAATAAAATAAATTTAAGGAGTAATGGTGAAATATTTGTCTAAAATTTAGAGAATTCAAAGGAAGAAAACTAGGGATTCAGAGGATCCACTTGTAGAGATCAAGGAGATATTATACCTGCTTCAAGAACGCAACTAAACGTAGAGTCCCATCTTCATCCAATTGAAGGGTGTAATCATGAAAATCAAGACTAAACTTTCTTTGATATAGTTTTCAATAGATGAAAGGTATATGAATTAGAATGGATTCCATCACCAAACCATGCCCAAGAGAAAAAGCAAACAACAGAATTAAACTAATTAACAACCAATCATAAGATGTAATAAGTTTAGGAAGGGTACCATCATCCGACCATGCCTAGGAGACGATGGTGAACAACAGGGCTTCTTGACGTCATAAACATAAAAAGGAAAGGAACATGCTCAAAGCTATTGTAGACCCATTGTAATTTTAGTCACAACAAACCATTAAAAACTAAAAACATTCCCTTAATTAAACCAAAATCAACATCAGTTCAGTCTAAACAAAAGGAACAAGCAAAAGGATTCCCATCACGCTACAAGCTTCACCTCTTAGCCCTAGCTAAGAGGTTTAGCATAGAATAGACATGATTAGGCTAAAAATAAATTAAAAAAATTAAATATTACTCTCTATCTCTCACTACAAGAAAGAGGGTTTTTAGCGACGAAACTTTTAGTGACGAAACTGAAAATTCGTAGCTAAAAGTGACTTTTAACGATGAAAATTTTTGTCGCTAGAGGCTGTAAATAATTTTTGAAAATATATCGAAAGGTTTACTTATAGCTATGAAAACTTTCGTAGCTAAAAACGTGGTTGAGACTTTTAGCGACAAAAATTTTCATCGCTAAAGGCTGTAAACAATTTTTGAAAAAAAATCGAAAGGTTTACTTTTAGCTACGAACATTTTCATAGCTAAAAAACATGGATGAAGCTTTTAGCAATGAAAATTTTCATCGGTAAAGGTTGTTTTCAATTTTTCAAAAAAATTTCGCCCTGACTTTTAGTGACGAACCAAAACCGTCGCCAATAACAATTCAGCAATGAAAATGTTCATCGCCAAGTGCTGTAAATCGCCCTGACATTTAGTGACGAACCAAAACCGTCGCCAAAACATCCTTTAGTGACAATTGTTCATCGCCCAAAGTGTTGTAAATTTGAACTTCGAAGTTTTTTACTGCAATTTAGCGATGAACCAAAACCACCACCAAAACATCCTTTAGCGACGAAAATGTTCGTCGCCAAAAGTGTTGTAAATTTGACCTTGAAATTTTTGCCCTGCCATTTAGTGACGAACCAGAACCGTCGCCAAAACATCCTTCTGTAACGAAAATTGTCGTCGCCAAAAGTGTTGTAAATTTTAATTTGAAAATTTTCGCCCTGACATTTAGCGATGAACGAAAACCGTCTCCAAAACATCCTTTAGCGATGAAAATCTTCGTCGCCAAAAGTGTTGAAAATTTGGCCTTGGATAACCAGAACCGTCGCCAAAACATCCTCTAGCGATGAAAATTTTCGCCTAGTATTGTCATTTTAAATTTCGAAATTTTCGCCGTCATTTAGTAACGAACCAAAACCGTCGCCAATAAAATTTGTGGCAACGAAAATATTCGTCGCCAAAAGTGTTGTAAATTTGAAATGCAAAAATTTCGTCTCGACTTTTAGCGACGAACCAAAACCGTCGCCAATAAAAATTTTAGCAACGTAATTGTTTGGCGCCAAGTGTTGTAAATCAACTTGGAACTTTTCGCATTGACATTTAGCGACGAACAAAAACCGTCGCCAAAACATCCTTTAGTGACAAAAATGTTCATCGCCCAAAGTGATGTAAATTTGAACTCGGAAATTTTCGCCTACCATTTAGCGACGAACCAGAACCGTCGCCAAAACATCCTTTAGCGACAAATTGTCGTCGCCAAAAGCGATGTAAATTTTAATATGGAAATTTTCACCGTGACATTTAGCGACGAACCAAAACTGTTGCTACTAATATTTTTAGCGATGAAAATATTAGTCGCTTAAAGTGTTATAAATTTTAACTACGAAAATTTCGTCAAGAAGGTTACTTTTAGCGAGGAAATTAATTTCGTAGCTAAAAGCATCCTTTAATTTTCGTCGCTAAAAGGTGTTTTGAATTTTAACAAAAAAATTTCGCGTTGTCTTGGAAATGTTCGCAGTAAGACTTTTACCGACAAAAATGTTCGTCAGTAAAAGTGTCTTCCTAAATCTTTTTCCCGACGGCTAAAAACCATCAGTAATAATGTAAAAATGTTTTAATTTATATATATATATATATATATATATATATATATATATATATATATATATATATATATATATATATATTTTTATTTTTTTTAAAAATTTTATATATATATATATATATATATATATATATATATATAATTAAAAGGTAATATTTAAATGATTTGTAATATCACATGAAAAAGAATATTGAAAAGTTTAGAAATCCTACCTATGTTTAAGACATTTTGAGAACAAAATAATGCTATTGAAGAAAAAAATTGGCATTTTGAAATTTTTGAGAAAAAAATTAAAATATGAGAATTTTTGAGATTTTGAAAATAAAAATTCCAAATTTGTATTTTAAATATTTTTGAAATATTTTATAATAAAAATGATATTTAGTTAAAAGAGAAAAAAAATACACATTTTGAAAAAAAAGGTTATTTTTAACAGGAAATTGAAATTTATTTGTGAAAAATAAAATTACTAAATTATTAGGCACATCCACTAATTGAACCTTTAATCGTTTTTGGACAATCTAATCAGTTTAAATTGAAGAGTAAATAACTTCAGATGTTTAAATCAAATTTCACTGAAATTGTTGATCAATCTTGTATGCCCAATATATTTCTCATATGTAGCCTGATTGAGGCAAAAAACTAGTTAAATTGAGAGTATTGATCAATAAAATAGAGTGAATGGACCAGACATGTAAAATGGGTCAAATGTTCTGAAATAGCCTAGCTATACGTCCTAGAGGTTAGGGGGGGGGGGGGGGGTGGGGGGAGGTGAATAGGATGATGCCAAAATAAAACTTAAACAGCGGAATAAAGAAAGATAGCCAAATAAACTAAATCAAATCACAGTGCTGAAACAGAAGCAACCTCACTAAGCACGAATTGAGAGGTTGATACGAATTCAGTTCTAAGGACAATCTTACACCATAAAAACCAAGGGTTTATAGTAGGACAACCTTATTTCTAGAACGTCCTTTGTATCAAAAACTCAAACCGGAGAGGATTAAATAAATTGCAGGAATTTAAATCTAAATTATTACAACATTCCCACTGAGCTTGAAATGTAAATTTTACAACATTCACATCCACACATACATTCCACAAATCTGAATGAAAAGAAATATAAAACTTAAGCAAGCATTCAAACCACAAAACACAAGGGATTATAGTGGTTCGCCTGTGTGTACACCAACTGTTCAACAACAGCCACACAGTGCTACTCCACTCTTAACATCCACACACAGGGGATATCAGCGTTCATTAACAAAATAGGTTTTTCAGGTTCACCCAAAACATTCACAATTGTGTTTTTCTCTGTGGGCTTACACAATTAAAAAACCCCTCTTCTGAGTTTTCCTGGCTCTCCTCAGATAACCAATACAATGAGATTTTTCTGGCAAATCACAAAAGAAAACCAAATGAAAGTAAATTACATAAACGTAAAATACTTGAATTTCTCCTTCGTAGCAGCCCAGAAGAACCAAATCGGAGTAGAGAGTTGAATGTCAAAGTTCAATGTCCAATACTCACTTTACAATAGTTCTGGGTTCTAATAGATTTTAAATTAAATCAAATTGGGTGTAACTCTATTTGATTTTGATTCCAAGAAGACGGAATACAGCAATTCCTCTTTTCAAATAAGATTAGAATATAGGAACAAAATCAAATAAGAAAAGCTAAAGAAAGAGAATATAAAAATATGCACACGTAGCTTAAAATGGAGCAAAGACTTATCTTTCAGAAGGCCGATTTAAATTAGCTTGAATTTCATATATCATTCTGAGATTCGTTCTCTATTTATAGGTGAGCAAATCACGTCTTCGACTGGTCTAAAGAACACTACAACTGGTCGTAGAACCAACAGATATTTGAAAATTCGGGCGCGATAAGATCTGGCGATTTCACGACTGGTCGTAGGTGGTCTACGACTGGTCATAGGTCACCTTCGACTGGTCGTAGGTTGCACACGACTAGTCGAAGTTAGCCAAATTTCAACACTTTACTTCGAGTCGTAAGTCTACGACAGGTCGAAGAACTAGTCGACACTGTTCATACAACTAGTCGAACAGACCCTAAGACTAGTCGAAGCCTAACAGAAAATATCCGAATTTTACAACAAACTTACAACTAATCCAGAAAATTCTTAGACAGGTCGAAGCAGTACTAGGACTAGTTGAACAGAGTCCAGGACTAGTCTTAGAACAGACGAAACTCACTTATATAAAACATATAAATTATGTATCCAGAATGGACTACTTTAAAGGTCAACCTAAGGTTAGCCATACCTTAATAGTGAAGTACGGACATTGAAACTAGGAGACGAGTGACTTTTGAGAGTAATGAAGCTTGAAGTCTTGATGTAGCTCAAACTTGAAAGCTTCTTGAGATCTTGACTTGTGAACAGTGCTTGTCAATCAAAGCTGATCTTGAATAGAGCTTTGTTCTTCACATATGCAAGCTTCATAACAGTGTCTTTGGCACCACAAATTTGACAACAAAAAGGGGCTATAAACTATAGCACTTACAATATCCCCCTTTGTCAAATTAGTGACAAAACACACTTCCAAGATATGTTACATAACACAGAAAAACTAATTAAAGAATCATGCACCAGTTGTTATATCATGTACTAGTTTTCATCAACTGGCATACTAACATGATCCTGCAAACCTATAAATCAATATTCAACATAACATACAGTCCACTTCTGCACATACTCTCCCTGAGTAACATACATAAAAAAAAAAAAAAAAAAAAAAAAAAACGCAATGCCTACTCCCTCCTCATAACATAATCATTAGACACATCCATATCTATTCATTCTCCCCCTTTTTGTCACAATAGGACAAAGGAAGCATAGAACAGATGGCTGAGGAGAAATAAGTAAAGAGAAATATGAGAGAAAACAAGACAAGATATGATTAACTAAAATAAACAACTCACATAATTCATAAACTGAATTAAGTCAAAGATAGATACAATCTCAAAAACCAATTAAGCTAGTGCAAAAGTAGTAAAATTATAACAGACCAGAAAAATTAAAAGAACTAATCTCAACCAGATGAAGGAGTAGGGATGGAAGGATCAAGTTAATGCATGCCCTTGCTCAAGTGCCTAAGATATTTGCGCATATACTTGAATTGTAAATCATGGGCAACAGACATGTTTTCCATCTTAACATTCAAATTCTCAACCTTGTCTTCCAAAGCACGCAGACGTGCATCAAACTCAGAAGGCTCATAATCTGGATCATTTCCAGAATTAGATTTAAGTTCTTCAAAAATATCATCCATGTTAATGTCATGAGGAAGATCACCAACATCCTCCTCATTTCCAGCTTCAGTACCACTAACACCAGCACCTTAACCAGGAAGGAAATCCAGCTTCATCTTATTGATATTAGAATTGTTAAATATCATATTATGGATAGGGGCCTCTCCAACCGGCATATCGACTAACATATGTGTAGCGAACACAATCATCAAATAACCAAAATGAATGTCATTGTGACCTGGATGGAGTCGAAACTGAATAATGGAGTGACAAATCAAGGATGGTAGACAAACATGCGCACCGCTAGCAACAATATGAAGAACACGAACCATGAAGGAAGTTAATTCAGATTTATTACCCGATCAAGGATACAAGTTAGACACAAAAATTTTGTGAAGCACTCTGTATTTGGGTAACAGATACTTTGAGGGAAGCGCATTTCCTTTATGTGTCCATTGAACATTCAAATTGCATAAATCTTTAGTGAGCATACATTTTTCAGATACAGAGGATTTTTCAGATAAGTTATGGATAGGAATGCCCTCATCATTCACAGGAATTTTCATAAGAGCTGAAATCAAATGACGATCAATGTCAAATGGTCCTTCTCTTGTGGCTATCTTAAAAGATAAATTTTCCAAAGAAAAATCACTTATGCATGGAAACATGGACTGGGCAATGGACCGGTATGCTGACCCACCCCAATGTAATAAGTTATCTCAACCTATAGCTTGGAGCATAGGAAGGATATCAAAAGGAGCAACATGAGTAACATCAACAGGATGTTCAACAATAACATTACACAATCTGATGTCCCGAACATAAGATGGATTGTCCTCGGGAGCACGAAGATGACGCTTAGTAATAGGGGCTGATCTGGAGGAAGAAGAAGGACCACAGGATGTTGTCTTTCTCTCTCTAGATGCCATTTGCAATAAGGATTTCAAGGAAATAGAGAGTTGTAAAGGATTAAGAAGTGGGTTTTCTCAAATCAGATTTTACCCAAGAAAAACTCCAAATCTCAATGAAATTTGAAATAGATAACTTCAAGAGAAATAGAAGAAATCTAGACACAAATCTATAAGAAAAATGCAAAAGGAGCACTAACCTTAAAGATTTTAAGGGATGAGATCGACTAGTCGTGCATCGGTTCAATGGAGAGTGAAGAGGAAATGAAGAAGATGAAGCATTTCCCCAAATATGAAGTGATTCACGCAAATCACGATTGGTCATGGATGTACACGACCGATCGTAGCACGACTGGTCGTGTATACTCACAACTGGTTGAGTATCGGCCAAAAAATCTGATTTCCAGCATAATATACAAAAATTGAAATTTAATCAAGCAATTATATGCAATATGATACAAATAGGCATAAATACTCATTTTAAAATGCACATGCCAAGATCAAATTTCATTTTGTTAAACCTAATTTTGTCGAGCGGTTTAGTGAAAATGTCAGCACGTTGATTCTCGGTAGGAATATAATCTAAAAATATAACCTTTTCTTCTACTAATTCTCGAATATAATGAAACTAATGTCAATGCGCTTAGTATAAGAATGTTGAATTGGATTTTTCGAAATATTTATGGCACTGGAATTATCACATTATAATAATATAGAATCCTATTTAATTCCATAATCACTTAGTATACATTTCATCCGAACAAGCTGTGTACACGCATTACCAGCTGCGATATATTCAGCTTCAGCTGTTGAAAGTGATATAGAACTTTGTTTCTTGCTAAACCAAGAAACTAAACAGTTTCCAATATAGAAGCAACCACCATTGGTTTATTTTCTATCATCAAGATTACCAGCCTAGTCAGCATCTGAGTACCCAGCTAATTGAACACTAGTCTCATGTGGATACCAGAGACCGAGATTAACAGTACTTGCGACCTATCGCATAATCCGCTTGACAGCAGTTAAGTGCGATTCTTTAGGATCAGACTGATATCTAGCGCAAATACCAACACTTAGAGCAACATCAGGTCTACTAGCAGTTAAATACAGTAAGCTACTAATCATACTCCAATATAATTTCGGATCCACATTTTTACCTGAAGAATCTTTTGAGAGTTTTAAAGTTGTATTCATAGGAGTATCAAAGTTCTTACCATTCTCAAATCCAAATCTCTTAATCAAATTCATAGCATATTTAGATTGAGAAATGAATATTCCATTAGGTTTTTGATTTACTTGCAACCCAAGGAAATAATTCAATTCCCCAACCATACTCATTTCAAACTGAGATTTCATCAAATCTGCAAACTCAATAGTCATGTCAGTACAGGTAGATCCATAAATGATATCATCAACATAAATCTGTACTATTAAAATGTGATCATCATGTTTTTTGATAAACAGAGTCTTATCAACTTCAATTTGAGTGTAACCTTGTACCACTAGCCTAGCCTTGTTTCTAATAATATTGCCAAGCTTGTCGGACTTATTTTTGAAAATCCATTTGGTTCCAATGATGTGTTTATCTTTAGGTCTAGGTATGAGATACCAAATATCATTTCTCACAAATTGGTTAAGTTCTTCTTGCATCGCAACAATCCAGTTTTCATCAGCAAGAGCTTCTTTTACGTTAGATGGTTCTATCTGGGATGTAAAACATACGTAATTACATATATCCTCAAGTTGTCTATGGGTACGAACACCAGTGAGAGGGTTTCTAAGAATCTGTGTGGTTGGATGATCTTTAACAGTCCTCAGTTCAGAATCAGTCTGATTAGACGAAGTATCAGATTTATCAATTACTAGAACTTCATCATTATCTGAACTTGAGACTGGTGTGTTTAAGTGATCATTAATGACTACATTGATAGACTCTTGAATCACACCGGTCCTTTTGTTCAGAACCCTATAAGCTCGACTATTTAAAGAGTATCCTTAAAAGATCTCTTCATCACTCTTTGTATCAAACTTTCCCAGATATTCGCGATCTCGTAAAATATAGCACTTGCTGCCAAAAACTCGAAAGTATTTAACAGTAGGCTTTTTATTGAACCATAATTCATAAGCCGTTTTATGATAACCTTTACTAGTGTAAACCCGATTAATAATATAGCAAGCTGTATTGACTGCTTCAGCCCAAAGATTGTTATAGAGCTTCATACTGTTCAACATGACATTAGCCATTTCTTGAAGCACTCTATTTTTCCTCTCAAATATTTCATTTTGCTGTGGAGTTTTGGGCACTGAGAATTCATGTAATATTCCCTGGTCGCTACAGAACTTCTCAAAATCGCTATTCTCAAATTCAGATCCATGAACACTACGAATCTTACTGACTTGAGAACCTTTTTCACTTCATCAAGGGTTTTTAATTTATCCCTTAAGAAGATAACCCAAGTATATCTAGTAAAGTCATCTACTATTACCAAGATATATCTTTTGCCACCTCGACTTTCCGTCCTGGTAGGTCATATAAAATTCATATGGAGAAGCTCAAGTGGTCTTAATGTGGTATTGGAATTCACCTTTTTGTGTGAGTTCCTCGTTTGTTTGCTAATCTAGCATTCACCACATATTTTATTTAACTTTTGTAGTTTGGGTAGACCTCTTATAAATTCTCGTTTGCTCAATCTATATAGATTTCGGTAGTGTACATGTCTAAGATGTTTGTGCCACAAATCAGTCTCGTCTGTATGGACCATGTAACACAATTGATTAGAGGAGCTGGATTGCTAATAATGTGGCAGTTTTCAGATCTTTTACGTCCAGTTAGTATTACTGAACCCTTGTTGTTTAGAATCTCACAGCTTTGATTAGAAAACCGTACACTATGGTTATTATCACAAATTTTTGATATGCTAAGAAGATTATGCTTCAGACCTTCAACATACAAAACATTTTTAAAAAAAGGAAGGTTATAGAGTTGAACCATACGTTGGCCCATAATCTTGCAATTGCTTCCATCACCAAAAGTAACTGACCCATCAGTCATATCTTTAAGGTCGGTGAATAAAGCCTTGTCGCCTATCATATGCCTGGAGCATCCACTATCTAAGTACCACTTTGAATGGCTTATTGCTTTGAAAGTGGTGTGGGCAACTAAGCAGGCAACCTTAGGAACCCATTTCAGAACAGTTTTGGGTTTAAGAGTTTAGTTGGTCTTCTTCTGACTGTTGTTATAAGAACAACCTACTGAGTTAGATTTTAAGAGCTCCTTGAGTAAATTAGCTATCTTTTCAGCTAGTGGGTTTCTGTTCTGATTTTTGAAGTTGACATAGCTGCTTTTAGTTTTTTGAAAAGCTTTTGTATTTTTAGAAAAACCTTGATTAGTATTTTTTTCCTTTTGAGTTAGAGGACTCTCCTTTCACAAACTTAGGAGTATTCTTTTATTTAGGAGGAACATTTTTATCGTAGCCCAACCCGAATCTGTCGCCATATTTTCTAGACCCGGATAAAAGTTTTTCTAACTTTGGATCTCCTTAGGCATACCTCCATGCATCCTTTAAACTTAGAAGAGAAGATACTTCATTTTTAAGTCTCTTATTTTCAGATTTTAAATTTTCAATCAGGGAGGTTTTGAATTATAAATCACTTTTTGATTTTTCAAAACAATCTGAAATTTGGGATTTTTTTAAAACAAGAGATTCAAAACATTATTTGAGTTTAAAAAACTTTTATTTTTGAAGCTTAAGTTTGACAGCAATTTTACAACTTTCCTTATATAGGGCATTGTGAGCATCTTGAAGATCATCTTCATTTTCATAATCACTATTCAGATTTTCTTCGCTAGTTGAATCATCATGATCTAAAAAAGTGAATTTGGCTAGAGTCATAAAGGCTTTAACTTCACTGTCTGACTCGGTTTCAGAATCTTCTGATTCAGAAGAAGCTTCAGAATCAGATGATTCATCCCAAGTAGCCAACATACCCTTCTTTTTGGGTTTGTCCTTTTTAGGACACTTATTTGCCAAATGTCCATATTCTTGGCAGTTGTAACATTGACTATCTTTCAAAGACTTCCAAGATTTAGATTTAGGTTTAGATCTAATTTTCTCATTTGATTTTTGAAAATCAACCCTCTTTTTACTCTTGAAAATCTTGTAAAACTTTTTCGCTAAAAGAGCCATATCATCTTCAGAATCAGAGTTTTCTTGGGAAATACATTTAGAAGATTTAAGAGCGATAGATTTACTTTTAGGATCTTTAAAGTTTAACTCATAGGTTTGTAAAGAACTAACTAGTTCTTCTACCCTCATATTACGAAGTTCCTGGATCGCGGTTACCTTAGAGTTGAACTGTTCAGGAAGTGAGCATAGTATCTTTGCACACACTTTACTTTCTGGGATTTTATCGCCAAGACCCCACATTGAGTTTACAATGTCATTTAATCTTATGTAAAAGTCCATAAACATTTCATTTTCCTTCATATGAATTTCTTCAAATTTGATTGTGAGGAGTTGGACTTTAGGTTTTTTGACAATTGTAGTACCCTCGTGTGTCATTTCTAATATATCTCAGGCTTGCTTTGCAGTATCACAGGATATGATTCTTTTGAACTCATCCAGTGATAGTGCGCAAGTAATTGCATGTAGTGCTTTTGCATTGGCACTACTCTCATTTTTCTGAAGAGTGGTCCAAGAGAAATAAGGAGTTACTCTCATTGATTATAAACCATCGATACTAGTTACTTCAGTGATAGGTGCGTTCCATTCAGTCATTGTGGCTTGCCACACACTCTCATCCATTGATTTGAGGAAGATCCTCATCCTAGCTTTCCAATAGGCATAGTTGGAACCATCAAAGGGTGAAGGCCTAGTGGCTGATAGGCTATCAAAATTTAACATCTTTTTAAATATCTTAGATCGTTAGCTTAGGAAATAAATCCAAATAAAAAGCAATAAGAACGAGCTATTAAGCTCTGATACCACTTGAAATGGCCAAGCTTGAATAGGATGATGCCAAAATAAAACTTAAACAGCGGAATAAAGAAAGATATATAGCTAAATAAACTAAATCAAATCACAATGCTGAAACAGAAGCAACCTCACTAAACACGAATTGAGAGGTTGATACGAATTCAGTTCTAAGGACAACCTTACACCATAAAAACCAAGGGTTTATGGCAGGACAACCTTATTTCTAGAACGTCCTTTGTATCAAAAACTCAAACCGGAGAGGAATAAATAAATTGTAGGAATTTAAATCTAAATTTTTACAACATTCCCACTGAGCTTGAAATGTAAATTTTACAACATTCACATCCACACATACATTCCACAAATCTGAATGAAAAGAGATATAAAACTTAAGCAAGCATTCAAACCACAAAACACAAGGGATTATAGTGGTTCACCTGTGTGTACACCAACTGTTCAACAATAGCCACACAGCACTACTCCACTCCTAATATCCTTACACAGGGGATATCAGCATTCACTAACAAAATAGGTTTTCCAAGTTCACCCAAAACCTTCACAATTGTGTTTTTCTCTATGGGCTTACACAATTAAAAAACCCCTCTTTTGAGTTTTCCTGGCTCTCCTCAGATAACCAATACAATGAGATTTTTCTGACAAATCACAAAAGAAAACCAAATGAAAGTAAATTACATAAACATAAAATACCTGAATTTCTCCTTCGTAACAGCCCAGAAGAACCAAGTCGGAGTAGAGATTTGAATGTCAAAGTTCAATGTCCAAACTCACTTTACAATGGTTCTAGGTTCTAATAGATTTTAAATTAAACCAAATTGAGCATAGCTCTATTTGATTTTGATTCCAAGAAGACAGAATACAGCAATTCCTCTTTTCAAATAAGATTGGAATATAGGAATAAAATCAAATAAGAAAAGCTAAAGAAAGATAATATAAAAATATGCACACTTAGCTTAAAATGGAGCATAGACTTATCTCTCAGAAGGCCGAATTAAATTAGCTTGAATTTCATATATCATTCTGAGATTCGTAGTCTATTTATAGGTGAGCAAATCACGTCTTCGATTGGTCTAAAGAACACTACGACTGGTCGTAGAACCAACAGATATTTGAAAATTCGGGCGCGATAAGATCTGACGATTTCACGACTGGTCGTAGGTGGCCTACGACTGGTCATAGGTCACCTTCGACTGGTCATAGGTTACACACGACTAGTCGAAGCTAGCCAAATTTCAACACTGTACTTCGAGTCGTAGGTCTACGACAGGTCGAAGAACCAGTCGACACTGTTCATACGACTAGTCGAACAAACCCTAAGACTAGTCAAAGCCTAATAGAAAATATCCAAATTTTGCAACAAACTTACGACTGATCTAGGAAATTCTTAAACAAGTTGAAGCAGTGCTAGAACTAGTCAAACAGAGTCCATGACTAGTCTTAGAACAGACCAAACTCACTTATATAAAACATACTAAAGGTCAACCTAAGGTCAGTCATACCTCAATAGTGAAGTACGAACATTGAAACTAGGAGACGAGTGACCTTTGAGAGTAATGAAGCTTGAAGTCTTGATGTAGCTCAAACTTGAAAGCTTCTTGAGATCTTGAGGTTGAACTTGAAAGCTTCTTGAGATCTTGACTTGTGAATAGTGCTTGTCAATCAAAGCTGATCTTGAATAGAGCTTTGTTCTTCACATATGCAAGCTTCATAACAGTGTCTTTGACACCACAAATTTGACAACAAAAAGGGCTATAAACTATAGCACTTACATGTTCTGGTTAAAATTATGACCCAACTTATTGACCTCGTAAGAACCTAAGAATTGATGTTAGTGAGTTTTGTGGGCCCCATCATGATATGTGTCGAACATCAACACCGTAGATTTGATGTGTCCCCTTTAGGTTATGAGATATCTCAAAAATCATCTGTATACGAAACTCAAGTAGGCCAACCATCTAAAACTATGTGAAGACATCCTAAAAAATATAAAAGCACTTGGTGGGGCCCACATGAGTTATGGATGCGATTGAAACTTGCTCTGACCCCTCATCCAAGTGGGACACTCATAATGAGTGGGTTGGATATGTGAATCACATTTAGGTAGGCCGAATATATGATTATGAATGTTTTAAGGAAACCCTTCTACCCTTCTCCACTACATTTAGTTGAGTTACTCGTTATCCTTACCAAAGTAAACTCTGTGGAGTCCACTGTTATTTATTTATTTTATCCACTCCATTCATCCATGTTAACAAATAATTTGAGGACTAAAGAACAAAAAGGAAGCATATCCAAAGCTCAAGTGGACCACACAACAGGAAATAGTCTGATTGAACCTCTACCATTTAAAATTTCTTAGAGCCCATAGAAGTTTTGGATCAAGCTGATATTTGTGTTTTCTATTCATTCATATATTTTTGATATTATGAACAACCTTTAACCATTTTTGGATAATTTGATCAATCCAGATTGAAGAGTAAATAACTTCAGATGTTTAAATCAAAATTCACTCAAATTGTTGATCAATCTTGTTTGCCTAATATCTTTCTCATATGTAGCATGATCGGGGCGAGTGACTAGTCAAATTGAGGATAATGATCAGTAAAATAGAGTGAATGGACCAGACATGTAAAATGGGTTAAATATTTTGGTCAAAATTGTGACCCAACTTATTGATACCCTGAGAACTTAAGAATTAATGTTAGTAAGTTTTGTGGGGCCCATCATGATGTGTGTCGAACATCAACACTGTGCATTTGATGTGTCCCCTTTAGCTTATGAGATATCTCAAAAATCATCCATATACGAAACTCAGGTGGGCCATACTATCTAAAACTATGTGAAGACATCTAAAAAAATATAAAAGCACTTGGTGGGGCCCACATGAGTTTTGAATGCGGCTAAAACTGGGTCTAACCCCTCATCCAAGTGGGACACACATAATGAGTGGGTTAGATATGTGAATCACATTTAGGCAGGCCCAATATATGATTATGAAAGTTTTAAGGAAACCAATCTCCACTATATTATGTGGTGTGACCCACCCAAGTCACGAATTGACATTCTTTATACCATTCAACACTTTTCTTAGATCATTATAAGATATTAAATAAAAAATGGGGCGGGTCCAAGGCTTAAGTGGACTACAAAGTGGGGATTGAACATCCACCATTAAAAATAACATTCACAGAAGTTTTGGATCAAGTTGATGTTCGTGTTTTTCCTTCACTCATATCTTTTTGATATTATAAATATGTTGGATGATAAATAAACATTACTGAGGGCCCAACGAAGATATCAACAGTGGAAATCATTATTCGAGCTCATTTTACCGAATATTTGGGATCAATCCACACCGTTCATCCATTTTTCGAGCTCATTTTATAGAATTATTCAAAAAATGAATCTTATCCAAAGATTAAATGGACCACAACACAAATAAGGGGACGGATTGGCGACTCTTCCTACACCATCAATTGGTTGGTGGTTGGTGCCATGTGGGCCTCACCATGATGTGTGTGTTTAATCCATGCCGTCCCATCTATTTTTAAAGATCATCTTATGGCATGAGACCAAAAATGAGGCATATCATAATATGAAATGGACCCTATTACAGGAAATAGTGTTGAATGAGCATAAACCATTTAAAACATTATGGGGACCTGTATGAAGGGAAAAAAAATATCAGATTAATCCAAAACTTTATATGGCCCCAAAAGGTTTTTAATGGTTGACGTTCATTCAACACTATTTCCTATAACGTGGTCCACTTGAGGTTGGGATGTACCTCATTTTTTGTCTCATACCATAAAATGATATGGAAAAATAGATGGACGGCAGGGATGAAACACATACATCATGGTGGGGCCCACAGAGCACGGACCAACAGCCCTTGGCGCTGGTGTCAGTGCAAGTAGCCATTCGGAGCTGAGAGAGACTAAGTCTCCCTCCCTCTCTGTCCTCCGTCACTCTCTCACTCTCGCGCACCCTCTCTCTCTCGCAGGCGTCTCTCACTTTCGCGCACCCTCTCTCTCTCTCTCTCGGTCCTCTCTCTCTCCTCAGAGCTCGGGAACCCTATTTTCGTCGTGGACTCAAGAGCGGGGCTCCAACTCAAACAGGTATCTCCCTCTCTCTCCCTCTCTCAATCTCTCTCAATCTCAATACCGAGTGAAATGATTTGGGGATTTAGGGATTTGGGGATTTAGGGATTTAGCGATTTGGGGCTGCTGCAGCTGCATATGAGGAGGATGTTGGAGGTGGGGCTGAGGGTGAACATGTGGATGCAGTTGGGGTTCCTGCTGCGGTGGGTGCTAGAGATGTGGCTGGAGATGAGGCATTTGGGAATGAGGTTGAGGATGTTGTGGCATCTGGGAATGTTGTTGTGCATGCGACTGTGGATGAGATAGGGGCAGGTGTGGGTGTTGCTCCTTTCTAGCAGGAAGATATTTTTCGGTTGGTTGGCATCCCATTGGTAAAGAACTCCTTGGCTGGTTTTAACACTTCCATATTGTCATATGGATAGGTATGAATTGATAATGTGCATGCCTGCAAATGACATGGGTTTTAAAGTTTGGTGGATGGATGGTCTTCACCCAAGTACTTATGCCCATTTCATGTTATGCAGGAAAATCACATTGATCCGAACCAGCTATTGCTATGTCCGGTACTATGATTTGTGCCCTTTGGCACTTAGCAAACTAGATTTCTGAGATGTCCTCTTTTATAAACAAATACTAGCCTGGTTCAAAATTTATATGTCCTCATGAATGTTTCAATGGTGGGTGTTCATTCTCCATTTTTGTTTTTTCCTGTTATGTGGCTTACTTGCATTTTGTATCTGCTCCATCAGCTAGACATCATCATGATTAGGAACTCAAATGGACCTTCATCAATATGATGTAAGTATCCGTTCTTCCATTGTTTCTATTATTGTTTTTTAGTCTAGTATATTAATCAATAATAATTTTTCGGATTACTCTTGTTGATGGGGATGATGGTCAAGGTGGTCCTAGGTCCTTAATTTTACAAACATTTCCATATATACATTATATAATTTGGCATATCTATGCATCAATCTCTCTTTCATAACAATGTTCACTGACATGTGCTGCAGAAGATGTTCTCACTTTATGGGACCTAGACACAAATGTTCTTGTAGCTGTAATTGGAGATACGTACTCTTACAGTGATTGTCTGAATATCATTATATAATTGTGTTGTGTGTGTAAAGAAGACATTTGACATGGATCATTGCTGAAAAATGATTGATGGTTGTCATACATATTAATTTGACGTGGAAGCTTACCGAAAGAGATGAGGCCTTGGTGCAAAGCAAGAGTGTCATAGAAAAAGGTTTAATTTTTAGTGTTTTTTCTTTCTTTTTTTTTCATGCAGAATTCTCTGTTTTCATTGACGATTTCATTGAATTGAAGTTGGGTTTCTTTGGAAATTGGTTGGGATCTGTTTGATAGTATTTTTATGTTTGTTGAGTTGAATTCTTGAAGAAACGATGTCCAAGAAAAGGAGGCGGTTGATTGATAAACAGCCCGATGGCAGTAGTGGAGGTTATTCAGGTGGGATCCATGATCTTGAAACACAACTCAAGCTTTATGGTACGGATTCCAAAGAACTCAAGTGGATTTTTCATTTCTTTTCCTTTTTTCCTTTCTTTCTGGAAGATGACTTTGAAATGGTATTTGGTTGTTTTGTTTCTTTGAATTTGGCTCTCCAATGCTAGAAAATGGTAACTTTCATTTTGGGTTTTTAAATTCCTAGGTCCTCAACTGCAGAAATTCAAAACCCAAATCCAATTTTTGATTTTTGGATTCAAAATTGTTTGGCATTTAGAGAGCCAAAGTTTCTATGGCCTAAACATAGATGACTTGACCTTTTGTTGTGCAGATGTAGAAAGAAATAAAGGAGCTAATTCAACATTGACATCTTGCTCAATCTCCTCTCAAGGGCTCGTCTCTTTTCTCAACACTTTTCAGGTATATTGGAACAAATGGTGAGATTGATGAATGAATGGTGGCCCACTTCATGTTAACTTTATATCGAAATTCTCACTAGTTGTGGCAGAGGATGATGATCCAGCCAAGTTTTCAATGGTGACTTTAATATGGTCTATCAAGGCCAGATTGTGATCACTGGGTTTGTCATGTTCGCTTCTGACTCACTACATCATGCTGGAGCCCAATTATGATTAAATTATCACAATATTCATGTGCCTAGAAAATTCCTGATGTTGGTTTTTTTTTTTTGGGTACCTAATATCTTACAATTTATGAAATATGGAATGATAAATCTGTGGAATGAATATTCCTGCTTGTTACATTAGTTGTGTTGGTAGTTCTAGTGCTTGTTTTCTGTTGATTTTAGGGTGACACTGCATGATTTTTTATTTTTTATTTTTGGCCATGAGAGATGATGCAAAGATGCTTGTGAAACAGTTGCATGAGGATGCCAAGTGAACTCCTGCCCTTTGGAGAATATTGTGCGTATCTTTGGCCCTCTGGGTCCTCTAAAAGTATTGCATGATGATTGACCAATAGAATTAGAAAGGGCAAAGTTTTGGTGGGCCTAGGGATGGACACAAGGGATGTCCTTATTGTAAATCCTACCAATTCCAATCAAGTGGATCCTGATTACTCAGAATCTCAAAAGAGACTTGACAAGTGGATCCTGATTACTCAGATCGTCTGGTCAGTGTGATTTCAAGCTATGATCCATCCACAATGGGGACCTTCATTTGTCATTTTACAGAATTCACAACAGCATGGCTTCTCAACTGCCATTTTCATTTCCTCAGGCGCATGCTTCATGAGGATATATAGCTGTTGCAATTGCTTGCCACTACCATGGTGAACAGGCCAGAAATACAAGCACATACAGAGATGTATGCATGTAATCATTTGCAAGTATCATGTGTTAGTTGAATAAGGAGATTTTCTTTTCATGCAGTCACAATCTTTAAAAAAAAAAATCAGTACTATGTGGTGTTACTTATTTTCATGCTTCCATTTAAAGCAGCTGGAAATAAAAATACAGTTATTTAGCAAGTATCATGTCTTAATAAAATAGTCAGTTTCAGTTGTTGATTGTTTCTGGAATTTGAATGCAGGCTCTTGTATCTTCTTGGAAGAATGGTGATACAATGCCTTACATATTTGATACAGTAATACTGTGGCCTTTTGTTTTCTAGCGGATCATTTGTGCTTCCTTTTATTTTTTATTTTTATAAATCAAGTTACATTCAATTTTAGCCTTGAACAATTCTTCCATGGGATTTTCAATGAATAGGATTATAAAATATAGAGGCAGGAATGGAATCAAGTTACATTTGAAGCAATGAAGAGAACATTGGGCTGGAATGGGATCTTCCCCTGCTTCTGTTTCCACCATTGCTTCTTGAAAATCTGCTCAAGGGGTGAGAATGAGGAACTGTTCGGTTTTTGTCTATTTGATTTGGGCTAGATGAGTTCTTTTGTATCTACTCATGTCTTTTGGTAATTGATCGCAATGTTACAAAATTTCACAGTTTCACAAATTCAAATTTCACAGTTTCACATTGGGCTAAAAGCCACCTTCTTGGCAGGCTACATACATTCAGTAATTGGTATGCAATCTGAACAAGTAATTCCTTGTTGTTGTTGTGGCTATCGGTATGTTGTTTATGTAATTCCTTTCCTAATGTCATTTGCATATCCAAGACTAGAATTATATCATTTCCTTTCCTCTTGTAATAAGTTAAATGCATATGGGGAAATGAATCAAAACATGTATATGATGAGTTAGTAAGGAGAAAAAATTGCGGAATCTTCTTTCAAAGGAACCTTTTAGAGCTTATCTTAGGAAGGTGATTCACCGGCTGGTTTTAGCCAAAGCAAAGCTAATGAATAGGCAGCTAAAGCAGTATGATAAAGAATCCATGAAGATAGCAATCCTAAAGGATGGAGAAACTTGCAAAGAGCAGGTAGGCTGATTGTCACTCTCACATATATTTCTTTTGTTTTCTTTTAAAATCCTATGTTTCTGTGTGTCCTGTGGGAGCATCTTATTCTGTTTAATGCTTGTTTCCAATTCTTTTTAGTCATGTTAAACTTCAATTCTGTTTCAGGTTTCTTTCTTGCTTGGAAATTAAATAGTTCTATTTGTTTCTTATGGTAGATTTAACCCTTTCATTAAAAAAAATTTACTGTGCAACTCGAAGAGGCTTCTACCCACTTTCTGATTTTCATTGTATTTTAAATGAGTCTAGTTATATCTTGTGTATTATTCTCCTCTTCGGTACTTCAGGAAAATCACTTTATTATTGTAGAGGAATTTTCAAAAATAGTAACAATCAATCTGGTTTCTTTGCCTGTGTTATTGATGCTGCTTTCATATGGCTCATTTGAGTGTGTGTGTGGTCTCTAGTGTTCAGACAATTGATAATCCAAAATAGAAAAAAAAAAGAAAAGAAAAGAAAAGAAAAAAGAATCTAGTCATGTATCGATGCATTAAAGCAACTCACAAGACTAACTTAAAACCTTTTGCAGTCATCAGGATGGACTTGTACACTGCTACAGATTTCATCGGCTCAACATGTGTTTCCTTCATATGACACATGTATCTCTTGGGTTCTAGAGTTGCTAATGGGCTAAGAAGCCCTTTAAAATTAGTGATCTAGCTGAAAAGTTACACATTTTTCTTAGTCACTGTCATATTTTAAAGAGATCCATGGTTCTGAATTCTATAGCTTCAAAAAGTTGGGCTGATTGGAATTTTCTTTTCACTTTCAGATTAAAAGATGCTTCGATGTTGTTAGTTGCTGGTGAACAGAGAAGTCATAGGGAAGACCTAATAGAGCCCTGACAAGCCAAAGTCATATCTACATTGTTAGATTCTAGCATCATCCTGTTAAATGAAATATTTAACCTGGATAAAAATAAACTGGTATCATTTATAATGCCATGCAAAGACCAAGCTAGAGGTTCTTCTTCATCTCTGTCCATCTAACATTGGAGGCATGGCTCTTGAGTCTTGACCACTATCGGCCACTCTTTAAAAACATCAACCAAAGACCACCCACTGAAATTTGGCTGATAACACTTACCTACTCAAATATCGATTTCTTAACCTTATCAATGGCATCGGCTTGGGGCCCATGCAGGAAGGTCATATGGAGAATGATTTCTACCATTTTTATCTTATATTTTATTGTTATTATGTAGTTTAACTATAACTTGCATAAGTAGTGAACCCGTGGAACAATCTGTGATTTGTAATAATGGCCCTTACAGTGGGAATGAACCATCTATGCACCTTATTTCTTTTCCATCTCAGGTTGGCATGACCAAGACAGACGCTGCTATTCAGACCCTTTCAGAAATTAATCCTGATGTTGTGCTTGAGGTAAGAATTCAACTAGGAATCTATTTCTGTGGAAATTATTCGTTTAAGGTCCTTACCTTTTTCTTGACTTGATTGTTTCAGATCTTTGCGTATTGCTTGATGGTCATGTGTTGTTTATGCAATCACAGGTCCCATGATCATGCTAGGATGTGTTCTTATGTTATTAATTGGGAAGCAATCTTTAAGTGCTTACATTTAACAAAATGCACATTTAAGTTATTGATTATTGTGCTTACTGAAACACTACAGATTTAAACTGAAGATACAATGGTAGTTCAACACCATTTATATATCAAATTGGCATTTAACAAATAAAATGGTTAGAGGCCCAAATTCAATGAGCAATATCAAATTGTTAAGATCGCAGAATCAAGTGTGGATTTGGGCTACATTCAACAATGGGGCCTCAATTTGTTATTTTGTATGATCTTTGTTTTTTAGGGTAATTTGTATCGTCTGGGGTGCCAACTTGCCATGCATTTATGCTATATGGTGGATGAGAACCAGACATTAAGAATTGTGTACTATTTGAATTCTAGCTCATGTTTTAATGGTAGCTACATTTTAGACAACAAATGCTACAAATGTCACACATTTGCTGGCTAAATGGGACTCAACAAATTTTATTTATTTTTATTTTTATCTGTTAATTATTCATTTACAAAAGCAAAGGGTGAACTTGTGAACACATGGTAGTGATGTCCATACATCTCTCCTTCATGTTCTGTGAGTATGCATCATCATCATCTTTTTAATTTCTGCAACATGAACTATTAGTATAACTTCAGGTAAACCATGAGGAAGGCTAGTATTGTACTCAGTGTGAATTGTCTCTAGCTTTTAAGAACATTGAAAAGTGGAATTTCATTAGAAGCAGGTAAGGCGTATATCCGATTCCTATATCATGCTATTGTGGATGAGAAAACTCATTTTTGTCGTCATAAGAGGATTGATTGTAACAGTATGGTCGTCATGCACATAGACAGAAAATGCTTGCAATGAATGTTTATGAGTACTTGGTAATTTTGGAGTCCTTGGTTAGGGTTTGGGCTGAAAGTATTGAGTGCTGGAGCCGACGCTTTCGGAGTCTGAACTCATTCTTTTGAAAAATAGAAAAATGAGAATATTAGTAAATATGGATTTTCTTGTTAAGAAGAAAATGGAAGATGGATTGTAAAAACATAAAAGAGATTTTTTTCTTCTTCTTCTTTTTTACTTCAAGAGAGAGAGACGGAGTGGTGAGAGTGGGGAAATCGAGGGAGAGAGTGGGGGAATGAAGTGGCCGCGTGAGATTTGTAAATAGCGAGTGTTGTTTGGTTTGAAAATGACGTTTCGCATGCGTGGCGTCACGACAGTAGCGAGTTTGCAATAGATTTTTGTCTGATGAGTTCATCATTTGGGGTAAATTCAAGTCAAAGATAGCTTCTAAGTTTTGCTGGGTTTGCAAGTTACCTTGTTGATAAGTTTTTCTTTTTTTTTTTTTCTTTTTTTTCTTTTTTAAACAGCCAATCTAAGTTGATTTCTTTCCAATTTTAGATTGTGTTAATTTTTGTATAAAGATGATCTCTGAATTATTATTATTTTTATCTTCTTACCTTACCAATGGTTTGGATGGAAACTAAACATTACGGTGGGCCTTAGAAAGTTTTTAATTGTGGGCATTCAATGAACGCTGTTTCCTGTTGTATGGTCCACCTGAGATTTGGATATAACTAATTTTTGAGTCCAGATCGTAAAATTAAAAAAAAAAAAAAAAAAGAAAAAGAAAAAAAGAACTGATTCTTGAATGAGGGTACCATCATATATATGCTCTATTAAACATGGTGTCTACGCTACTAAGACCTTGATTGTTGACTCCTTTAACCATGACTTAGAAAAACTATCAAATCATGCAAACAGTGAGGCCCATCCAATGGAATGCTTGAATCTTGCACACGTATGGCATGCGGATGGTCAGGGCTTCACATGCACTTTGGCTTACTAAATTCTGTGCATAGTGTGCTTGGTTATTCAATTTGTAAAAGTGGAGCCAATGGTTATGTGATCCATTGCGGTGATCTGATGAGCTCCATTGTTCAGATGTTCAGTCTAGAAAGGTGATCTGGATGTTCAGTCTCCCATACGTACAAAGTTACTAAGCTGTAATAACTCCAAGACTTGGGGTGCTCAGATCATCCGTCAAGTAAGTCCTTTGAGCATATTAATGGCATTTCTCTACTCGGATGTACAATCCATGCTGCATGTATGGTGGCAACCTTGTTTTGACAGACATACCATCTTTGCACTGCATTGTAGGATTGGGCTGAAGAAGCAAGAGCAGGTTTCAAGCAGCCCAAACTAGCAAATCAATGTAATTATCGGTGAGTCGCTTTGCTAAGTTGTTATAATATATGTTAGAGAGTATGAGAAATGCATTTTCTGCACATGTTACTTCTCTGTGTTGACACTTGATTCATAATTCATCTCTATTTTGACTGACATACCATCTCTGCATTGCATTTTCTGCACATGTTACTTCTTTGTGTTGACCACATGGGTGAGAATGTGCATCAGATCCACTCCGTCTGCCAGGTGCACCACCACATTTTCACTGTGGATCCTTAAAATAAGTCCAATACAAGACTTAGGTTGGGCAAGTCATAGGGGATGGTGTAAAATCATCCCTAAAAACTCTAAATTCATTTGGTGTGGCCCACATGAGTGTTGGAATGTCCTGAATTTTAACAGTGGGACCTCCCATCTTCACTGTTCCCCATGGTGTAGCCCACCTGAGTTTTGAATCAACCTGATATTTGGGCCCTGGTGAAAACATGGTGGCGAACCTGATAGGGTGAGAAGGAAACTTGTTGGTCTTTTCTGCTATGCATCATCTCAAACAAAATTGCATTTACTTGATACATTAGTCTGGGTATCAACCTTGCCACTGCAGATGTTGTTATTCTCTATGAAAGTGATTGGTACATTTTCCATTCTGCTTTGCTAGTAGCATTTTAATGGGAAAAAGATTACGAAATGATATCAGTTTTTTTTTTTTCAAATCAATGGTTATTTTCCTTTTGTGCACTCATTTGTAAACTGATAGCCATCGATGCAGACCTATCACCACATGTAGGAGTAGTGATTGGGCTTCATGCCCTCATTTGTAGCCTGGTTCATCAACTCATTTGTGTAACTGATTGACTTTTCCTTATTGCAACAGATCGTAGACTTTTGTAACTAATGCACATGCTTGTGAAGTGATGCAGATCGATGGATGGTTGTGAAGTGATTCATTGACTTATTCTGTGATTGCAGTGATGGGTTGCAGGTTTTTGTGAAGTGATGCACATTAATGGTTTTTTTTTTTTTTTCTTCCAAATCAATGGTTACTTTTCTTTCTTGCACTCATGTGAACTGGATTGTATCATGTGATTTGTTTTTACAGGAACTATGCAAGTTTAGAACTGCTCCTAGATTAATCCTAATAAAGGATAGTTAGCTTCTATAGTCTTTGTACTTAGATGGATGTGAATGTGAATATGATGAAATATATTATATAACAGGTGTATATTAGGAAGAATATCTGTGAAATTTATTGTAAAAAGTGTATATCAGGAATTTGTGCTAGAATTTTTTTTTTTTAAAAAAAGAGACTTTTCGTAGGTAAAAGTTTCTAACGTATTTTTTAGTGACGAAAAATTTCGTCACTAAAAGTTTTATAATTATTTTTAGCGACAAAAAATATCATCGTTAAAAGTCTAACATTTATTTTTTAGCAACGAAGATTTTTGTCGCTAAAAGTTTTTGTAATTATTTTTTGCTACGAAAAATATCGTCGTTAAAAGTCTAACTTTTATTTTTTGGCAACGAAAAATTTGTCACTAAAAGTTTTGTAATTATTTTTGGTGACGAAAAATATCATCGCTAAAAGTGTAACATTTATTTTTTAGCGACGAAAAATTTCGTCTCTAAAACTGGAACGAATATTTTGAGCAGCGAAAATTTTCACTGCTAAAAGTCTTGTAAAGTTTTTTTAGCGACGAAAATTTTCTTCGCAAAAAGTGGAACGAATAGTTTTAGCAGCGAAACTTTTCGCTGCTAAGAGTCTTGTAAAGTTTTTTTAACGACGAAAATTTTCATCGCTAAAAAGCTTGCCTTTAGTGACGATTCGAATTTTTCGCCAATAAAACCCTTCTACTTCAGTCTTTTAGCCATGAAAATTTTCGTCAACTAAAAGTGGGATTTCTTGTAGTGTCTCTCTCTCTGCTCCACATCCCTTGCCTCTAATGATTGAATGCCCCCACTCTCTCTATCCTTTCATTTTATAGCAGCAGCAGGAGTCTGTGGCTAAGTCATTCACCGACCTTGTTTACGCAGAGCAATTTGCAAAAGAAAACACCGAACTGCGTATCTCTGTTCTACGCAGCAAAAACGCATAACCATATTGCGTTTGATCTAAATCTGAGACAAAGGATTGTCCAGATTTTCATATTCGCCTTCTTAGACAGAATTAGGACCTACATTGCAAAAGTTTGGACAGTTCGGATCACGTATCAGAATGTGATCTTGATCACGTTACGACCGGAGAAACCGGGCAGCGTCCGGAAACTCGTGATTACGCACGCCTAGCTGTGGTGAAGCTTGATGGGCCCACTTTGGCTAACGTTTTAAGATATCCACACCGTCCATTAGTCTCTTCTCCAAAAACCTTTCCAAGATGGCTGGTTTTGGAGCGCTGATAACGTGGCCCACTTGATGTATCTTGCGGCATGGTTCTGCCATTCAACGCATTTTGCATCCTCTTGTTGGCATTCCTCAGACCAAGAACCACTAGATCTTGGTTAGCACCGTCATATGTATCGAATGGACGTCTCAGATTATCAATTTTCACGATGATGGTGGGCCATTGATGGATCAACGGACGGCCCTGCGTAACGAGAAAACAGAGGCCCTGTGTAACGAGAAAACAGAGACTATTTCTCTGTTTAAAGAAGTTGGTCAAACCGACTCTGACCAAACAAAGTGGTCCAGTGCACGTGGAGTGCACTGTGCACTGTGCACTGGTGTTGCCAATGGGGTCCCGTTCCAATGTTTCTGAGAAATCTGTGCCGTCCATCTGCTGTATCGTCAAATTTAAAGGGTTGAGACCAAAGTTGAAGCATATCCAATGATCAGGCGGGCCCCAAATTAGGAATTTGGTGGCTAATCTGTCTGTTGGGGTACTTCCACCAAGATCCAATGGCTGATTTTTGAGGTGTACGGTTAATTTATAGTTCTCAAGCCATATATGAAGTTTCGAGCCGAACGGATAGTTGGAACCCTGTGATCTTGCATTCTGGACTAATTTCGGGTCACTTGAGCTTCAGTTTCTCAATTTTTTCAGATCTCTGGCATGTAAATCCGTCAATATTGGTCTCCTGGGGTCCATCCCATGCTTTGGTAAATTTTGAACATTAAATCTCAGCTTTTAGCACCCTGTTTCAGTCCAAGCTCGCAAATGTACCTTGCATCACAAACACAATTAAATCGGACCGTTAAAACAGTACCATGTTCGTAAATCTAGGTAATAACTAGGGTCTAATATGTAATATTTGACCCTTAACAACGGCATACTCATATGGACATTTGATGAAATCATTCTCTTGACGATAGCAGTCTATCCGTGCATTCCAAGCACGAGGGGCTTGCGTCAACCCATACAGGGCTTTTTTCAATGATACACCTTGTGTTCCTCCCCTTGCATGACAAAGCTTTCGGGCTGGTCAACGTAGACTTCTTCTTTGAGTACTCCATTTAAGAATGCAGATTTCATATCCAGTTGGTAGATCATCCAACTGTGATGAGTTGCAAGGGAGATAATCATCCTCACAGTGTCAAGGCAAGCAACTGGGGTGAAAACTTCTTCATAGTCTATCCCGTATTTCTGTTTGTAGCCCTTTACTACAAGCCTTGCCTTATATCGTTCGATCTTACCATTAACATTCTGCTTGATTTTATACACCCATTTGAGACCAATGGTCCTCTGGCCTTTACGGAGTGAGATCAGCTCCCATATGTGATTCTTCTCGATACCATGGATCTCTTTTTCAATTGCCTTTCTCCAACATTCTTCATTTACGGCCTCCTCGAATGTGAGAGGCTCATGGTCCGCAATAGGCAGAGCAAATTCACTTCTTCAGTTTCTACATAGATGTCATTGAGGCTTTTCATTTTGATGGGAGCTAAGGGTGAAGGAGAATTGGATGAAAATGTGCTAACTGAATTTTGATTTGATGAAGTACTTCCAGGGGAGATGGAACGTACTCCTGGACTTCTACGATCCGAAGTGGGCGTTGTGGGTGTTTGTTCTTGATTCACATGCCTCTCTTCTTCATATTCTTCGGCCTCGACCTAATTTTCTTTGGCCGAATCTTTCCGGTTCCACTTCTAGGCTTCTTTCTTAAAGAACACCACATTTCTACTTACCACTACCTTATTAGTTAGTGGATTGTAGAGCTTGTATGTCTTTGACTCTTCGATGTAGCCGATGAAGATACACTTCTCGCCACAATCATCAAGTTTTTTCTTCTTGCTTCTATAACTTGAGTGTAGGAAATACACCCAAAGATTTTAAGGTGCGCGATGCTCAGCTTGTAGCTATTTCATGCCTCCTGTGGTGTCATGAACCTAACGCTCTTGGTGGGACACTGATTGAGCAGATATGCAGTACATGCAACTGCCTCTCCCTAAAAGCTCTTCGGTAGGCCTTTCTCCTTCAATATGGTCCTTGTCATGTCAAGGATGGTGAGGTTCTTTCGTTCCGCAATTCCATTCTATTGTGGCATGTAAGTTGCAGTGTGTTGCTGCTTAATACCATATTCCCTACAATATTCTCGAAAAACATTTGAGGTGTACTCCTCACCTTTGTCAAATCTGAGGACCTTGATTTTTTAGCCATTTTCATTTTCAACTCGGGCTTTAAAAACTTTAAAGATAGAAAAGGCTAAAGATTTTTCTTTAATGCAGAATAACCATAGTTTTCTACTGTAATCATCAATGAAGGTAATGAGATATTTGTTACCTCAGAGATGGTGTCTCCATGGGTCCACAAATATCAGTGTGAATCAATTGTAATGACTCCTTTGCTCTTCGGGATATTCCAACTGGGAAGGAGTTCCTATGCTACTTGCCAAGTGTGCATGCCTCACACATGTTCTAGAGCTTCAATAGCAGGCAATCTATGCACCATGCTTGATGAGGATAGGAGGTTAAGGCCATTAAAGTTTAGATGGCCAAAGCGAAGATGTCACTTCCATGATTCATTGTTGGCATGTTCATAAAGACACTTCTTGAGCCTTGTATTTATATAAAGTGGGAACATTCAATTTTTCTTCATTTGGACCCGTGCCACATGTCTACCACATGTATCTTTTAATGACATAACTGAGTTCTCCATGTGTACCACATACCCCTTTTCAAGCAATTGGCTGATGCTGAGGATGTTACTTTTCATGTTGGGTACGTAATATATATTATAGATAAATTGTGGCTCACCATTTTTCTGGTAAATTTTGATTTCACATTTTCCTTCCTCCGGAATTTTTTATAAGTCTCCAAATGTCACATCACCATGAACTCCTTTTGTGAGTTCCATAAATAGCCTTTTGTCACTGCACATGTGATCGCTTGCACCCGTGTCAAGATACCACACATCTGACTGATCACGGCCTCTCTTGTGCAAGGAAGAGTGTGGTTTTTTCCTCTTCATGATTTTGATGCTTCGGCATAGTTGGATCGTTCATTTTGATTCACTGGTTTGCTCCAACAATCTGATGCATAATGGCCGAACTTGTTGCAATTTCGGCATTGAATATTTTTTATATTTTCACAACCTCATGTGGATCGACCTCTACCATTTTCTCTACCACGAAAATTAGTAAATTTTTATTGATTTTGTGGATTACTTGAATTATATCAACGCCCTCTTCCTCTTGCGATATTGGTGCGACCACCTCAAAAATGGGAGCTTCCATGACCATGACTGGTCTTTTGTTCATTTAGAGTCAATCTTGACTCCAATACTTGTTCTAGGATCATATAGATCCGGCATTTTTTTGCATTCGTTGCTCATGAACTTGCAACGATCCCATCAACTTTTCAATGGAGAGATTTTCTAAATCTTTTGATTCTTCAATGGCCACAACCACGTGTCCAAACTTAGTTGTGAAGGATCGAAGCACCTTTTCAACCACACAAATGTCTTTGATCTTTTCACCATTTCTTTTCAAGTTATTAACAATAACGAGTAGTCATGAAAAATAATATAAGATACTCTCACTTTCCTTCATGCGAGCGGCCTCGAACTCGGCTCTAAGTGTCTGTAGCCGGATTCTCCTTACACGATCCACACCCTTAAAGATGGTACTTAGTGTCTCCTATGCTTGCTTGCTTGATGTCGCTTCGACGATTCTTTCAAAGGTGGATTCATCCAACCCTTAAGAGACAAGAAACAATGCCTTCATGTCCTTCTTTCTTTGATATTTGAGGGCAATCTTTTGTTCGTGGAGTAGGCAGCTTTTTGCTCCATTGTGGGCTCTATATATCCGTCAATGACGATCTCCCATAGATCTTGTGACCCGAACAGATCCTTCATCTGGATGCACCAATTTTCATAGTTGTCCTTAAACAACTTTGGAATTTGTGGATGGATTGTGGTAGCCATCTTTACACGAACAAGTTCTTAACAGATAAAACAAATTTGCTTTGCTGAGCCTCGAGACGACCCAAAATAATCTGTTTTTTAGAGAAGGAAAAATAGAATTATGTTTTAAAAAAAAAAAAAAAAAAAAAACTTCTTCAACAGATTTTTCAAAAAATAAAAAATAAAAAATTGTTGGCTGAAAACTGTTGTCAACTTCAACCAGAAACCCAACGCTCTGATACCAGTTTGTTGGCTTTATGAACCCTAAATGGTGACAAGTGCACCTCCACTTGAAGGGAGAGAATATATTAAAATTTACTTTTTCAAAACCAAACTACCACTGTAAAAAGAACTTGCTGCTTTTCCTGATGCAACTACCTGTTTTCAACATTCCTATTTATAAGTTTAGCGAGAGATTACAAAAGACACTACTACCCCTATATGATACATTCACCAGGAGTAAATACACAATAAATTTCTGAAAATAATAAATAGCATTAGGCAGCCAAACAATTTTCTGGATGAATCTGTATTAAACAGGGAGGATGAATTTGCTGGATGAATATGAAATTCTATGGAGAATGCATCTACTGGATGAATCGAAAATTCCAGGGAGAATGGATTTGGATGAACCTGGAAAATGCTAGGGGAGGATGTACCTGGTTGAATCTAGAAAATAGCAAGAAGCATGTATCTGGATGAATCTGAACATATTGGTTTGGACGTTCCAACAGGGCCTACATGATGGACAGTCAATATCAAAGGTGGGCTCCACATGAGGGGCAGTGGATATGGAAGGTGGCCCCACCTGATGAACATTAACATTTAAGGCAGGTGATGGATGACTCACATTAAACTGTTCCCCAAATAATGGACAGCCCACATCAAAGGTTAACCCCTGATAATGAATAACCTAGATCCAAGGAGGGCTCCACATGATCAACATCCCACATCAAAGGTGGAGCCCATATAGCATGACAACCACAATCCATATAACATGATAACCACGACCCATATAGCATGACAACCACGGCTCATATAGCAGGACAACCTTGACCCATGAGAACCACGATCCATATAACATGACAACCACGACCCCATGTAACATGGCAAGGGTCGTGGTTGTAATGTGTTATAAATCATGGTTGTAGTGTAGTAAGGGTCGTGGTTGTTAGGTTGTCCACTTCTAACAAACATTGCAGTGAGCCTAGAAAGTATCAACCGTGGGCGACACTATCACCATTTTTTTCTATTATATGGATCCCTCTATCTCTGCATCAGGCTGATAATTGGGCCTTAGCCCTAAGATGACACGGTAGGTGGATGAGCAGCATGGATTATACACATGCATTGGTGTGGGCCCCACGAGTTGGGCCTTGCCCAAGCTCAAAAAGGCTTTCGTCCACGTCACATTCTGAGGATTGAAATAACACGTAACTTCTTCCACACTCTAAAACCGTATAATTACTGATCCAAGAACAGGGGCATTTTCATCCGAAGCAACTGATAAAAGTTATCAGAAGGCCACCCTCGGAATATTTGGAAGGTAGTGCCTCTTTAGGGAATTTAACCATACATTAAGGCCAGTACGGTCATTCCCCCCCCCCCCCCCCCCCTCAAAAAAAAAAAAAAGAGAGAGAATGATGGAAAATGAGTTTGCTAATAAGAACCGTTTAACTATGCCAAAATTTCCAGATCAACTAGGTACTCTAGAGCTTACAGTTATTATCTCATGTAACATGAGTACATGCTACAATTCAAGTTGTATCTCAAGCTTCTCAATCATACTTAAATGATCTAGCCCAGATCATACTAAGAAAAGAGACAAAATCGACCACAAAAAAAATAATAATAATAAGTAAATTAGCCAATTCGAATTAAAAAAAGGCCTACCAGACTTTCCCAATTGTCCTCCATGAAACGTATACCACGTTCATTCACATTAATACTTGCTAGGCATGTTAGCTTCAGATACTCAAGTCCAGAAGGTATGTAAAATAAAAAATATTGATATGTATTGGATAACAGATTATACAGAGACCACAGATCCTAAAATCAAATCATATCTAATTAAATGAGCATTCGTTCAGTAAAAAGCATATATCAAATAATGACTGGCTTGGAATTCCATATATTCAAGGTGAACTTTTTTTCTTTTTTCTTTTTGATTTTTTTATTTTTTAGAATCACTGATTTCATCTTTACTGCTGATTAATGAATATTATCAATAGAAGAAAAAGAAAAAAAATTAAAAAAAAAATCAAATCCTATTCATATAACTACAAGATGATTTGTAGGAGATGTGATCTAAGGCTTTCTACAATGGTCACTGGTTATTAATTCTGACAAGTGAGACCCATGCTTACGTAATCCAAATCATTTTTGTGTGTGATGGTGTGGATGGACAGATAGCCACCAAGAATAAACTTTTTTTCAGTTGAACATGGACCATTGGATATTTCTCTTCTTACCAGGCTATTTGTAGCAACAACAAAAAAAAAAAACTTACAACGTGATATTGAAGAGATTTTTCTTTATCATGGTTCGTCAATGGTGGGACACAACAGAGCAGCAATCTGGATAACTAGAACAATGCTGAGGTCTGCGATGCTGATGAGAGACTTCCAAGAACACAACAGAGCACCAAGAACATGCAAGACGATCGATATAACATTGAAACAAAGATGGATGAAAATAATCCCTCAATGTCAAATAATGATAGGTAGTAAAAAAGACAAAATCAGACAACAAATTAATATGAATTTTGTTAGTGTTACATGCCCACATGCTGCCGATGCAGACAAACACTGCCTTGAAAGATGGCTTAAAGAAGGCTATAGTGCTCTTTGCTACACTATCAATATCGCACGTGGCTGATACAATATACAGAGGGGTTATGTGATTGCTTCTCATCTAGCCTGGTAAATAAACATCCAAAAGAGAGAGAGATCCCACAGTTTCAAGATCCCAGCCCAACCACAGACAACAACCTGGCCTTTCATCTAGAATCCGAGTCATTCATCATGTGCCCAATCACATATATGACATCACCCAAAGATCTGGCAGGTCCACTCACAAGGTAGGCCAGTGTACGAAAGAATGGACGAATAGAAAGTTTTGGCTAATGGCCTCATCTAACATACATGTGTGGCCCACCTGATGAATGCCTGATTTTTGAGTCTACATGCATATAGAATAATAAAACCTTGCCAAAGGCATTACCTTTCTGTTTCTTTTGGAACGATAAGAATGAGAAGCTTTGGTTTGGACTTGAGAGCTTTGCCTATGAACTTGTTTGCAAGGACTTCTTTGACTCCGAAAGGAGGGTTCAGACCCATTATCTACTCACATAATCAGCAAGAACAGAAACATGATCACAATCCAGATATGTTGCTCACAATCCAAAGCTTGATACTCTGGCAAGAACATGGTGGATGATGCACAGGCACCTAGAAATTGCATTGGTGGCATATAACCAAGTCAGATAAATGATTAGGAAATACATAAAACAGATGATTTTGGAGTCTCTGCATTTTAATAGATAGATGATAGAGGTACAATCATCTTTTAATTGGAGAAAACCTTTGAAAATTCAGGTTCAAAGACATTTCATTGGTGAAAGGGAAAGCCAACTCCCCATTAACTGCTTCCAGGGAACCACTATATGATCCGCCTAACCAATTTGCTTGAACAAGTTTGATAAGAGAAACTATGAAATATGAATGCCATATTAAAGATTTCACAATAGTTGCCCATCTAGTGAAATCATATAAAGCTCATCTTCATCTGCAACAAGCTCAAAGGTTAACAAGCCATTAACAAAATAGTTATAGCCAAAAGAGAGAAGGGTAGAGAGTTCATGGAGACAGATTTTTTCACGGTTCAAATACACGAAATTTCAATTGGGATTAAGTTAGGAAAATAAAATGTTGCTAAAGGTATGGCCCTGGATAGAGTGGAATGGCGGAATAGGATTCTTGTAACTGACCCCAATTTATTAGGATAAGGCTTACATGATGATGATGAACATGATGAATTGTGATAATGTTGATCCCAATGGTTGAACATCTACCTAACTTCAGAAGTAGAAGGAAACGGAGTTGATTTTTTTCCCCTAATATTTTGTTGTTGAATGTAGTATTTCCAAATGGAAGTTTCAATAAGATAAAATTGTTGGAGGGTCATGGTTAAAAAAATCACTAATGAAAGATGTCAAATATGCATGTTCATGCTAGACAAAAAAATGGAATGAATTGGGTAGGGAGATTTCTTGTGTGCAATGATTAGGGTCTAGATTAACTATGTTCATAGTATGGCCTATTCAAAATTATAGAAAATGGCGATTTGGTTATGATTACTCTAAACCGTTGGTTCTTAGGCTAAATAAGTAACTAGGTTGACTTGGTTTGTTAATTAAGATCCGACACATAGTTGTCTCGAGTTTAGGTAGGTTTTTATTTAACTACGGTCACTACCAGAAAATTGTAAAAAGCTACGGATACCGTAGCCATTGGTATCGTAGCCATATGTCTTAAAGCTTAAAGTTATGGCTACGAATTTAATCCGTAGCCATATAAACAATAGGTACGGATTATATTCGTAGCCATTGCTTCCGTATCTCTTAATATATACAGCTATGGATTATATTTGTCGCTAAAAGTAGAGAGAAAACCATAGCAATAGGCTAAAATATGGTTTCTAGATCAACAGCTACGGTTAATAGCCGTAGGTACTGCTTATTTTAAAAAAAAAAAATTTAAGGAAAATATAATAATGGCATCTCTTACCATTGTAGTACATGCCCTGATAGATCAACTCATGAGTTTCTTCATCGGGTGTTTTCTTCCATAAACGGTTAGAAATAAGAATGTAATAATCCACTTCCTCCCAGGGAATAGAATTCTCAACCATAACACCTCATCTGCTATATATCCTGAGATAATCACCATCACCCAATTCCAGAAGGCTCTCACATTCATTTATTCCAACAAAGCCTAAAAAAAAAAAAAAAACCCACATTTCCCACCAACTCGAACCCAATTCTTAAATTCCTTAAACAGGATCTGCCATTGGTAAACACATTCAAAAACTCCATAGGCTTCTATATCAACATGAAAAATTAAAAAAATTAAAAAAAAACCAAAGTAAAAATAAATCACAAAGCTCAATCCAAATCTGCTTTCACCCAATTCCACAGATCCATGCATGAACAAACCTCATTTCACAACATCCATTAAAAGACACGTATATATTCCACTATCTGCACAAGAATCCCAACTAAGTCATGAGATGGAAGGAGTTTGATTTGAATCAAACAAAAATTTCCAGCAACAAATTCCACATTTCCATTGTTAAAATGGGGGAACATGTTATATACATGGCTAGTATCATGATGTGCACGGGTTGTCAATTACAGGATGCCCCATCCACAATGACCGTGCCTGCTTACCTCCAAAAATCTCGACATGATTTGCAAATGCATTTCTTTTTACAATGCAACAAAAAGGAGAGGGAGTTACCATTATTGATCGAACTTCATATACAACAAACCCACAACCTGCCAAGAAAAAACCACAACCAGTTAAACTAGCAATCAAGTAAGCAACTAAAAGAATTCTTTAATCATATACAACAAACCTAAATTACTCTTAGGCAAGATTGCAAACAAAATCATTATCAAGTAGTTGCATACAGTGGATTGTCTTGATGCAACATCGGACATTGCAGGAATTTTTTAGTGTAGTATTTCCGGGTTGCTCAGAAAGCAATAGGAGGGAGGGAGGGACGGTGACACTGCTAAAAAATCTTACAATTTTTTCCTTGCTCATGTGAATTTGTTTGAACAAAGGGTGATGTGAATATGATTGAACACAACTATCATTGTTGGCTTTTGGAAACATGGAGCCTCTACTGCAAATTGAATTATTCTTCTGCCAATCCTAGTTGTTCGCCTGCATTATAATTGCATTTATGGAATCATTTCTGCTATATAGCTGAAACCTCTATAAATGTAAGTGAAACAGCTCCGCATTCATATATGCATTTGCAGTAATTCTGTTGATTGATAACATTGTTCTGGCCAGTCGGGGTATGAATCTCCCTTGCTTCCTGAAGTTTCATTTGCTTCTTTTTCCAGCTGGAGGAATTCTGCAAGAAGGGCGAACTAAAAAGGCTGCATCCACTAGCCAATTGTAGTCAGCTGATGTTAGCCAAAATGAGAAATTGCCACAAGAAAGTGAAAATTTGAAACTTGAGAATTCAGATGGAGCTACATCTAAGAGAGACGGTGTTGCTGCCGGCCAACCTTCTTACCCTGTCATGATCCAAGACACTAAAGCAAATAATTCATCCCTGAGCGCCGAGCTAGATTCTTTAAATACGACAAACGCCATATCTCCAGCGTTGCCTAATGACAACAGTCCATTTTACAAGGATCAAGTGGAGAGACCTGCAAGCTATCATGAGTCGAAATGGCGTGATGGTTTAGGATTCTCAGGACAAGAGCACCTTAGGAGAGTTGATGATTGACTGTTGGGGTGGTGGATTGAAGTCTATAGAAGGGTTTCAGGATCCCCATTACGAGGAATAACAGAAAATACAACAAAATCTCTCCCAATGTGATCACTAGTCTCACGACATTCCCCTTGTCATTTTGGCAATGTTTGACAGTACTGATGTCCGTATAAAATTTCAACAATTCAGTCATATAATCTGAAAGTTTCAGATTTTAACATGGGTAACATACATACGAAAATGATAAATAGCAATGCAATGTAACAAAAATACTACGTTGAAGAGTTGAGGACTGACAAAACAATTAAAACCACCTGTTTCTAGATTTAAGACCTGTGCAGTAACCAGTGGGTCCCATCATTTAAGGACCGGGTCCCATATCTTCAGCCAATAAGAGTTCATGAGATCTCCATTCTCTTCACAAAGTGGGTATATATACATAATTTTCATGAGACATAATTTTCTTGACCTTTTCTTCTTAAAACAAAAAACTTATCTCAACTGCATGTAATCTAAGTAGCCATAACCAATTTTTTCATGACCTTTTCTTCTTTTTTTTTTTAAAAAAACAAACTTACCCCAAAAAAAGGATGTTGGTAGGCAGTGGTTGCATCAATAGAAGCATATGCAGACCCAACCTTTCTGCTGGCCCATTGGTAAACGGTCTGATTTCCTATAAATCAGGGTGATACTCCCTTAGCTCCCAAAAGCAGCAGGAAGGAGGATAGCTGGAGAGGACAACTTAAATAGAGTATACCATCTTGTCTGTTTATCAATCTCGCCACATGATGAATATATGGTGGCCAGAAAATCAGACTGGTCTACTCATCAGTTGGTAATGGGTGGTTAAAATTTAAAGCTACTGATTGAAAATGATGTGAAAATGCTACTGATTGCATGATCTGGTGGATCACACCATTTCCTATAAATGGGTGGTTAAAGTTTAAAGCTACATAAGCTAACTCTTCACAATCTATACTGAAGACAGTACTCAAATAGAAAGGAGGTGTCCATCAGGGTCTCCCATGACCCAATTCGTGGAGGCTTCACATTTTACTGCAAATATCGATATCTCTGGTCAGTTCTTATGCAGCCCAGGTGAACTGACCATTTGGGCAAGTAATAAACTGACATGAAGTCCATTTTCAACTAGCCCTTTCTCATATTAAACAGCCACAATTATATGGAAATGGCAGAAAGAATAATGAAAGAAATGGTGATGATCATCATCATTGCCTTGTCCCAGCTATTTGGGAATGAAAGGAATTGATAACCTTACGTCATTATTAATCTACAACAAGTATTTTCATGTATGAAATACGTACAGCTAGTCTCATGAGAAAAATAAGAAAACATTGACAGGTTGCATGCAGTCAATGTTTTTGCAACATAAATTGATATTGCTAGCAGAATTCCTTGATGGGTTTGAATTTGAATACATATATAGAAGTTACCTCAAGGAAGATTTGTGCTTCAGAGGGAGTTTTTACAGCAGCAAATACTGACTTCGGACTTCCTTGGAATGCTGCAACGATATTCTCTGCAAGTATCACCTAAAAGTAAAGACACGCAATCAGAAGGAAGAAGATAAATGTGAGTAAATTGGAGATAAAAGACGTCTTTATTTTCTGATGTCCATTTCCAATTAGTTTGATCTTCTATTAGCTCATTAAGTCGAATGTCAGACCCCACATCAACGTTCCCTTAATAGGGAAATTGTAGGATCCTCAACCTGAGGCTTTGCAAAGTAAACATGTTTCAGTTCTGGTAAGTTCGGTACATGGTTCAGCAATTCAGACCATTAGTTAGCCAGGATAACCCAAACATAGATGGATGAGCCCTGAAAATCTTGTGGATGTGACAAACCTAACCTTTGAATCTGGGTCCAAATAAATGGTTGAGAGAAGAAACACATAAACTGTCTCATGTTCAATTCAAGAGGGGCCCAAGATTGGTGGCGATCTTCAAACCTGGGAGCATGGGCAAATGACCAGTGGTATGGATTATTGAAGCACAGGTACAACGTAAGAATATAACCAGCATACCCAAAATACTCCAAAAGAAATGATGAAGGTAAGAGAAAGCCAGTGCCCACAAAATCCATGGGCAAGAAAGTAGGCGATCACTGACTGTATATTCAGCACGAGAGTCCAAAGCTCGAGCCCCAAGAAACCAATACTACTTCAGCCTTTCTATTTCCTATTTCTATTTAATTATAGTTTTCAAGTGAATTAAATGTTATCCTAACCATTTGATCAGGAATTGCGATTCTCATTGGCCAACAATTATAGTTTTACATGATGCAGGGTAGATGACATGAGCAAGCCACAATAGAAAAAGCATGCAACATATAATAGATGCTTCCTGCTGGCAATCAACTTGTTGAGAATTTTGAGATACTTTTGGTGAGAAAGAAACTTAAAAATAAAATGTCAAAGTACCAATAGTAACGTTAATGAGCATAAATGACAGAACAATATCCTAATTCGTACAGTTAACTTGGACCCACATTTTCAATCAGATAAAGCAATCAACCATAATTTTACACGAATTTAAGTGAAGATGAGAGAAACAAAACTTCATGAATAATCTGAACTCTCATGCAAAAATAAAACTAAAGCAGAAATATATGATTGTCAATCAGTGATATGCATGGTATCCTCAAATATCCATTTTGTACCAGTGGAGCCCATTGTTCAGCAATCCAGACCATTAATCTGATGGGCTCCTACGTGAATGGACCATGCCCCAAAAACATCCCAGATTCGAAGATTGTACCCATCCAAGCCTCAACCTTTTTCAGCTGAGCATGAGCAAATGCAGTTTCCTTCTTAAACATCTATTGGCAGCCACCAATTCAAAGTCTAAGATTGTTCAAATCAATAAATTACATAACAAGGTTTATTATCTGATCAAGCTCAGTAACTTCAAGTGTCGATAACAAAATATGAGCAGAGGATGAGCATTTGAAGCAAGAGTATGCTACTCAAATTTCAACTAGTGAGACAAAGAACAACAAAGCATGGCATTAGAATTGACAATCTTAAAACTATTTAAACATGAATACCAAAGATCCTCCAAAACAAAATAAAACCAGCAATATATGTAAGTTGAGGAAGCATTATTAGGAATCTCTATAGTGCTCCAAGAAAACTACATATCCTCTTTAGACTAGTAGAGGCCCACAATCTGACATAAATCATACCACTATGGTTCAGAACTAGCAACAGAGAAATCCTTCCTAAAATATTAGCACAGCACGATTCTTAGCACGTTCCATCTTCATGGGCTTCAATGGAATTTTTATTTGGGTGCTACACACTATAGTTGGATGGACGGCATTAATGTAAGCTATATCAATCAGGGGATCCATGGAAGCCACACCCCTTTTTCTAGCCCTAAAGAGGATTTTATTTTTTAATGGTGGGCATTCAGTTACCACTCTTTCCTGTCGTGTGGTCCACACATGATTTGGATCATATTTCCATTTTGGGTTCATACCCCATATTCATATGAAAAAAAAAAATGGATGAACGTTGTAGATATAACATGAACATAATGGGGAAAGTGAGTATGTGATTGCAAATAGAAATCAGCAAGGAAACACCTCAGTAGGCATTGCCCTTAACTTCACATTCCTGCTTCAGGTATTGTACACAAGTCCAGGGAAGAGAACTAATCAAAATCAATTTATGAAGAATTACTACTGAGTTAAGAAGAATGTTCTTCTCAATATTACCTATAATCGGATTCCTTATACACATGAGGATCATTACTCTGCCTCATCAACATCCATGTCATTCAAATCCTTGAGTAGATTGTTATTTTGGCATATTAAAACATCTTTTTTTTTCTCTCAATAGAGATGGCCTTTCCAAAAAGATGGACACACGAGGTCTCTTGAGTCTTTTCTCAATGGAAAAATAAAAATAAATGCATTGCAACCCTAAAAACTATTTTTCTTACCAAATCCAAAACTGCTACTTTGACTCTCTTTCTAATACCTCTCTCTCTCTCTCTCTCTCTCTCTCTCTCTCAAGCAGCCTCAGATTTCTTCTAGACCAACTTCCCTATCATGTCGGCAGCTTCTTGGACGGTGGTGATATTCTGAGAACTCTCTTCTTCCACATAGATTCTGAACTCTTCTTCTAGTCCCATCACTATCTCCACCGTGTCAAGGGAGTCTACACCAAGAGCAGAGAACTCGGACTCTGGAGTGAGTACAGATTCGGCAGGCAAGCACAGTTGCTTCCTCACAATCTCGTAGACTTTGTCGACTGTCTCCTACCTCTTACGGTGAGTCGACTGAATACGATCACCATCAGTCGCAACAAATCCTTCCTCTCTCCCAATCTTTCCCGAAGGAGATGATCCACGGAATCAGCACCTCCGAGTTAGACCAAGGATCTTACTGCTCCGACAATCCGCCATCTCAGCTATCGATTCGATCCTCTCCTCCATCGTCAGTCCGTGACCGGTCAGAACATGATATTCTCGAGCTGTTCCAAGAGCACCCAAATTTAGAGGTCATTGAAGCAGAACCCCTACGGTCTTGCATGGGAGTTGATCTGATTACATTTGAAGATGTTTCTTAGCAGATGATAGGTTCGGAAAGAATAAATCTGATAGATAAAATCCATAATAAGAAATGGATAAGAGACGCTTTGGGATGTGTTGGCAGATCTCTCGGGCTATCTTTTGGAGACTGTCAAGAGGATTTCATAGCATTATTTCACTGCGTAGAGTCTAGTGGAAGACTCCTTGCAGAACAGAAATCGCCCAAAGGACGCAGATTAACTCCACACACCAATAGGGAATTGCAAAGTCTTCTATCAGGGAAAAGATATTCAGAAAATCCATCAAAAAGGGTCTCCATCCAGGGCATTCGGGGAAGCTCTGTTTCTAAATGAAGCTGATTTCATGGAATGTGAGGGGAGTGGGTCCAAACAGAAAAAAAGGATTATTAATGACACCTGTGTCAGATACAAACCAGATACTCTGTCTTTAGGAAACTAAGTGCAGCAATTTCGATGATAGATTGATGGGCACCCTCTGGAGGGCTGCAAATGTGAAATGGGTGGCGAAGAATTCAATCAGCAATGCAGGTGGTATTCTTATAGCTTGGAAGTCATCTATTTGGTAGGCCCTTAACAGTTGGATTAGCAATTTCTCGGTTTCAGTAATCGTTCAACACACTTCTTTAGGTTTCATCTATCTTTTCTCCTCAATTTATGGGCCTACTCAGGATGGGGACAGGGGATTATTCTGGAAAGAACTTTCAGCCTCCAAGCAGAACTTCTCAGGAGCGTGCTGTATAGCAGGGGACTTCAATATCATCAGGAATGTGTATGAAAAATCCTACGGCAGAACAGTGTCCCCAGCTATGAATTCCTTTTCTTCTTGGATTAAAGAAGAGGAGTTGGTGGATCTTCCACTCCTAGGGACAAGATTTACTTCGTCGAACGGGAGAATGGTCCCTACGATGAGTAGGTTGGATAGGTTCCTAGTCTCTACTGATTGGATAGATCAATACCCCCTAACTTCTCAAATATTCTCCCCAGGGTCACGTCTGACCATTGCCCCATATCCCTTGCTGTGGAAGAGCAAAATTGGGGTCCAAAGCCTTTTCGTTTCGATTTATCGTGCCTTAAAATTTTGGGGTTCTTAAAAAAGGTTGCCGATTGATGGACAGGTTTCAAGGTAGAAGGCTTCACAGATTTCAGGTTGTCTTCTAAATGGAAGATGCTAAAGAAAGAGATAAAACAATGGCATCGAAGCGAGATTCAAAACAAGGAACAGGAAGTAGAAATGCTGGTAGCTGAACTGTCAGCCATAGATGCGCAGGCTGAAACAGACTTTTTGTCTCCCAACATGTAGGCCAAAAGAGTACAGGTGATTCAAGACATTGCTAACAGTATCCTTCAAAAAGAAATATCTTGGAAACAAAAGGCTCGTCTGAATTGGTTGAAGGAAGGTGACAGGAATACATGATTTTTCCACACTATGGCAAGCATGCACGCGTCAAACAATAGAATCTCCAGTATCTTGGTGGACGAAGTTCGCAAAGATGAGATCGCAGAGGAGATGATTGCTTATTACAGGTCCTTTCTCAAGGGAGAAGAGTAGTGCAGACCCAAGCTAGATGGTATTCAGTTCAATTCAATCTTAAAGGAGGAAGTTGTATCTCTAGAAGCTCCCTTCTCTGGAGAGGAGATCAAACGGGCCATTGACTCGTTAGGGGCTGATAAAGCTCCGGGCCCGGATGGCTTTCCAATCTCCTTCTTTTCCCATTTTTGGGAGGTGATCCAACCGGATGTCATGGAATGTTTCAAGGACTTCCACAATAGGAGCAAGATCTCTACCAACTTAGGGGCTACCTTCATAGCCTTGATTCTAAAAATGACAAGTGTCGCGTCTCCTAAAGACTTCATGCCATTAGTTTATTGGGGGGGCCTTATAAGATTTTGGATAAGGTTTGCCAATGCATCTAACAAAGGTTATTGGGAAGCTTATTTTAGAAAATCAGAGTGCAGGCAGGCAGATTGTAGACGCAACTCTCAGCGCAAATGAAGTTTTGGATGCTAGTGTAAGATTGGGTCAGAAGCATATTGTTTGTAAACTAGACATCGAAAAAGCCTACGATCATGTAGATTAGGATTTCTTGCAGTACATGCCCCAACGTATGGGGTTTGGGGATAAATGGAGAGATTGGATGAGAGAGTGCACTGGATCACCCCATTTTTTCCATCCTATTAAATGGTTCTCCGAAAGGATTCTTCAAAAGTACAAGAGGATTGAGACAGGGAGATCCTCTCTCTCCATTCTTATTTCTAATTGTGGGGGAGGCTTTGTCTAAAATGCTTCTTAGAGGGCAAGAGGAGGGCATTCTAGGTGGTATCCAAATCGAAGGTATGCCAAGGCCATCACACACATTTAATACGCAGACGATTCCTTAATTTTCTCTGAAGCCTCGACTGAGAAGGTGGTCAATCTCCAAACTAATATCCGTTGCTTTTAAGCAATTTCCGGCTTAAAGGTAAACTTGGTCAAATCCAAAATTTTTGGGATTAACATGGAAAGAGCGGAGGTAGAAAGTCTCGGCCAAATTTTTTGCTGCACCGCTGACTCGCTACCATCTTTGTGGGCCTGCCGCTTTGTGTTGCCCCCCCCCCCCCCCCCAAAAAAAGCCCTATGGGATAAAGTCATCTTCAAATTCTAGTTGTATCTCTCGAGATGGAAGAGTTGATATCTCTTGTTAGGTGGTCGTCTCACGTTAATCAAAGCCGCTCTCTCCAATCTTCCGATATATTTCATATCTCTCCTCAAATGCTCAGCCCCATCAAAGAGTCTTTCAATAAAGCGAGGCAGGATTTTCTATGGCAAGGTAAGAAAGTAAGGAAGAAGTTTCATCTTCTGAAGTGGTCCAAGGTCTGTCTTCACTGGTCGGACGGGAGAGTGGGGGTCAAAGATCTTAAAGTTATGAATAAAGCTCTCCTTGGAAAGTGGATTTGGCGGCTTGGGGCTAAAGAAGGAAGTCTCTGGAGTTCATCATCAAGGGCAAGTATGGTAGGTCTCTAGGAGGCTGGTGGGTTAAAGATTTGCCAACTCATAAAGTTTCTCATATCTGGAAAGAAATCCTGAAAATGACACGGAAGTCCTCCCTAATGTTGGATTTGTGCTTGGCAATGACGCCAAAATTCGGTTATGGGACGATATATAGATTGGAGATCAAATATTTAAAAATAGATTCCCCTATTAGACAGACTGAAATATACCTTGTATAGCTAGCATAGCTTGTATAGTTGGTTTCCATAGGTAGAGGATTCTGATTTTATTACTTTCCTTATATAGATGTTGTAATCTGTATATATTCAACCCCTTTGGGTTGTCTTAAATACACAAAAGCTTTCAGCTCCTCTCGGTTTTCATGGTATCAGAGCTTCACTGATCCAAATCCGGCACCACCTATCAGTTCCGACTACCCCTGCGTCGTCCGGCCACCCCTGTTACATTGTCCGACCATCCCTCTGCACGTCCAGCGCCCCCTGTTACAGATCCAACCACCCCCTGCTCGTCCGACCGCCCCCTGTTGCAGATCCGACCACCCCCTGCTCGTCCAACTACCCCTTCTTATTCGATTGCCCCTTTGCTCGTCCAGCGTCACCCCTCTGCTCGTCCAGCGTCGCCCGGTCACCTCTATTGCTCAATCTGTTTGAGTTCCAGCAACCCCTGTTCCTGTTGCTGTTGCGTCGCCAAATCTCGATTATCCCGATCCAGCGCCAGATCTCGCTTATCCAGATCTAGATCCACTATTGCTGTTACTATTCCGCCAGATCCAGATCTGCATTTTCCAGATCAAGAACTCCTGTTGCTGTTCCTATTTCGCCAGATCCAGATACTGCTACCCCTTGGGTATCTCCTACTATACGATACACCTAAAACATTCTTCTACTGTAATTCTTTGCGTGCTTTACATTAATTCCGATCAATGGACAAGAACTCATCACGTACAGAGGCCCCACGGTGTAGTTTTGATGGTACAAACTATTCGCTATGGGCTATCCATTTTCAGAACTTCCTCAAGGGTCGTGATTTGTGGGGACTAATTGATGGATCTGTTACTATTCTTACTTCCACAGATGCCGATAAATTGGCTAATTGAGAAATGAACAATGGACAGATTATTACCTGGATTCTTGATTCGGTTGATTGGTCCATTGCTGTTGGCCTCACACCTTATCGCACGGCTAAGGCAATGTGGGAGCTTCTTCAGACAATTTATCAACAAAGTAATGTGGCCCGGTCATATTATCTGGAACAGGATCTCGTTAACCTTACTCAGGGTGACGACAGTATTCAATCATTTTACTCTAAAATTGTCACAATTTGGACTGAGATGGCCTTGATGGATCTAATATTTTCTCATGACTTTAGGATTTTCCAAACTATGCGCGAGAGTGCGCAAGTTCACCAATTTCTTATGAAGTTGCGTCCGGAATTCGAGCATTGTTGGGTTGCTCTCTTGAACTGTAGCCCTACTCCTTCATTGAATTCGATTATTAATGAGCTATTGGCTGAGAAACAACAACTGAAAGTTCTCTCTTCCTTCCTCAACTCCGGGATCATCTGATATGGTGCTTGCTGTGTCCACCGCTACACCAACACATGGCTCCTCTCATTTGACTTGTTGTGGCTACAACAAGGTGGGTTATGTTGTTGCTCAATCCAAAGAATGATGCACTTATTTCGACGAACTGGTCATGGTATTCAGGACTACCGTACACGTGCATATGCATCTTCTTCTACCCGTAGACGTGGTGGTCGTGGTCGTGGCCGTGGTAGTGGTCGTGCTTTTTCTGCTACTACTGCCACTATTTCTTCCGAGCCGTTTGTTAGTGATTCTACATCTTCTATTGAAGGTCTTTCATCACCTTTGACTCCTGCAATGCTCCAGCAAATTGTTCACGCCCTCTCTGCGGCCGGTATGTCAGGTATATCCCCATCTTCTCCATGGTTCTTCGATTCGGGTGCTTCTAATCATATGACTGGTGCTGTATCCTATCTTCATGACATTTATCCCTACACCGGCAATCAGGCTATTTCTACTGCAGATGGCACTAGACTACCTATTCAATCCATTAGATCATTGACTTTCTCTCCTTCTGCTCATTGTTAGTTCACCCATTGTGATGTGTTTCATGTCCCTAACCTCTCCTCCAATTTAATTTCAGTTGGTCAACTCACATTCAATGACTGCTTAGTCATATTTCTTCCCAACTGTTGTTTTGTGCAGGATCTGGCAATGGGGAAGGTACTTGGGAGGGGTAGGCGGCATAGTCATTTGTACGTATTGGATTTTGATCCATCTGTTACTACGGCTTGTTGTTTTTTTCCTCCATCTTCATCAGATATTTGTTCGGCAAATAAATTGTGGAAACTGTGGTACTTTCGCCTGGGTCATCCATATTCCGATCGTTTATTTCAGTTAATTTTGTCTGGCATGTTAGGGAATATTTCTCTTAATAAAAAGGATTTTGATTATTCTTGTTCTTCCTGTTGTCTTTCAAAAAGTAAGTGTATTCCTTTTTTCTCTAATTACTACAAAATCAACTTCTATGTTTGAACTTGTGCATACGAATGTCTGGGGTCCTTCACCAATTATGTCTCTCTCTGGGTTACGATAATATGTTATATTCATTGATGATTTCACATGTTACACTTGGATTTACTTTCTGCAATCGAAGTCACAGGTTTGTGAAAAATTCAAGATATTTCACGCTATGGTGGAGACTCAATTTCGGGTTCTAGTTTAAACTCTTCGCTCCTACTCAGGGGGGGAATATTTCTCAACTGATTTTCGTACATTTCTTCAAGGGCATGTGATTATTCATCAAACCACCTGCTCTGATACTTCACAACAGAACGGGGTGGCTGAAAGAAAAAATTATCATATTATTGAAACTGTTAACACCCTGATGACAGCTATGAGTGTTCCTCATTCTTTCTGGGCGGAAGAAATGTTACGTTCCGTCTACTTGATTAACTGGATGCCAACCAAAGTTCTGAACAGTAAATCTCCTTACTTTGTTCTCATCGGCTTACCTCCTGCACATTCCACATTTCGTGTTTTTGGTTGTATCTGTTATGTTCACCTGACTTCACGTGAATGTAACAAACTATCTCCAAAATCAGTCAAATGTATGTACTTGGGATTTGGGGAAACTCATAAGGGTTTTCAATGCTATGATTCGGTTTCTCGTCATGTTCGGGTTTCACGACATGTTATTTTTCTTGAACACATTGCCTTTCATTCATCTCTTCCTCCTTCGTACACTCCAAACTCTCCTGGTCTAACTGCCTTTCCAGAAATTTCGTTTGCCTTAAGTACTCTCCCTCGTCTATTGCAGGTTTACTCACGTCGACCACGTACAGATCCACCACCTATTACTCAACCCGAACCTATTGTACCTATTACAGATCCCGAACCTACCTCGATAAGTCGTTCCGCTCGTGAACATCGAGCGCCTGATCGGTTGATATGCTCTATGTCTGCAATGAATGCTACTTTTGATATTGTTTCTATTCCTACTTCGTACTCTCAGGCAGTCATTCATGATTGTTGGAAGAAGGCTATGGCAGAAGAACTTGCAGCATTGGATGATAATCATATGTGGGACATTGTCACTCGACTTGCTGACCAACAGCTAATTGGAAGCAAATGGATTTATTCTGTCAAGCTCAAGTCTGATGGATCATTAGATCGATACAAGGCTCGACTTGACGCTCAGGGATACAAACAGGAATACGGAATTGATTATGATGAGACTTTTGCTCCCGTGGCCAAGATGAAAACTGTTCGTACTCTTCTGGCTATATCTTCTGTTCGCTCATAACCACTCGCTCAGATGGATGTAAAAAATGCCTTTCTTCATGGAGATCTCCAAGAAACCGTATATTTGAAACCTCCTCCTGGCTCTTTAATCCCTAACAATAAGGTATGTCGCCTAAAGAAAGTTTGTACGACCTCAAACAGGCACCTCGGGCATAGTTCCAACGCTTTCACGATGTTGTTACAGATGCTGGTTTTATTCAAATTGGTCATGACCCATCCTTATTTTTGCGCACCACTGCTCACGGAATTGTCATTGTTCTGGTCTATATTGACGACCTCCTCCTGACTGGTAGCGATGCTACTGACATCTAGGTTTTAAAGGAAGTTCTGCAATCCTCCTTCAAGATGAAAGACCTCGGCCATCTCACATACTTTCTTAGGCTTGAAATTTCATGTTTTAAACATGGGATCCTGGTCAGCCAGCGTAAATATGCCAAGGATCCTCTCGCTTTAACATCATTGATAGATCAGAAAACAGTTCAAACTCCCTTAGAACTTAACATTCATTATGGCCGCAACAATGGTGATCTACTTGCACAGCCCGACTTATACCGCCGTTTGGTTGGGAGTTTGGTTTACTTGACTATGACTCGCCCTGATATTGCCTCGATGTCCAAGTCATCAGTCAGTTTGTTTCTGCTCCTTGGACTCTTCATATGACTGCGGTATTACGCATCATACGGTAATTATGTCGAACTCTAGATCGATCACTGTTCTTCTCCTCCACGGTGACTCTGGACCTTCGTGCTTATTTGGATGCTGATTGGGCTGGTTGCACTCTCACACAAAGATCTACCACTGGCTACTGTGTTTATCTCGACACTTCTCTCATCTCTTGGAAGTGTAAGAAGCAGGCCACTGTTTCCAAATCAAGCACAGAAGCCGAGTATCAGGTGATGTCCGCTGCGTGTAGTGAGCTTGTTTGGTTATTTGGACTTCTTTTCGACTTGGGCGTTCCTGTGCAGAATCCTACTCCACTCCATGTTGATAATCTCAGTGTCATTCAGATTGCCTCTAACCCGGGTTTTCATGAACGGACGAAGCATATTGAAGTTGACTGTCACTTTATCTGCGAGAAATTTCAGTTTAAGCTCATTTCTCTACCATATGTTGCATCCCATGATCAGATTGCAGACATTTTCACCAAGTCCCTAACTTCTGCGCGTAACTCATTTCTCGTTGGCAAACTATTACTTGTCGATGACCCGCATTAGTTTGAGAGGGGATGTTAGACAGACTAAAATATATCTTGTATAGCTAGCATACCTTGTATAATTGGTTTCCATAGGTAGAGGATTCTGATTTTATTACTTTCCTTGTATAGATGCTGTAATCTCTATATATTCAACCCCTTTGGGTTGTCTCAAATACACGAAAGCTTTCATCTCCTCTCGGTTTTCATCCCCATCTCCTATTGTATGGCTACCTCCAAAAATTCGTATGTTGCTGACCATTTCACTGAAGTCGGAGGAAAAATTGTCCGGAACGTGATTTGCAAAAGAAGTCTCCAAGATTGGGAAATCCCAGATTTTATAGGCCTCCTCGAATGTCTCTACACAGTAGCCCCTTCTCTCTCATCAGAAGATAACATTTTCTGGAAACCAGATAAATCGTCTCTCTTTTTAGTTCGATCCCTCTATAACTAGATGCACATGCAGCAGGCAGATCCCAAGCTAAATCTCTCCTTTCTATGGAAATATGCTGCTCCCCCGAAAATCTTAGCGTTTGGATGGTTGGTAGGGAAAAAGAAAATCCTAATGGTAGATAATTTGAGGAAGAAAGGGATGGTCCTCCCCAATACCTGTCTATGCGGTATGCATGCAGAAGAGACTGTCGACCATCTCCTGCTTCATTGCCGGTTTGCCCAATCCATTTGGGCAGAGATCATGCTCAATTTTAACCTTTCTTGGTGCTTCCCAAGCGAAGTGAAACAGTTCCTTCACACATGGCACAGAGTACAACTTGGAAAGGTGAAGACAATCATCTAGAGGATGTCAATTCTTACATTCTGGTGGTCGGTTTGGGGAGAAAGGAATAGCAGATGCTTTAGGAATTCTTCTAATATGGTTGGGATAGTAGTAACTAGGGCCAAGCGCTTTATGATTGAGTGGTACTCCAATGTCAAGGACCTTTATGGTCACGACCTTTTCTTTTTAGGAGTGTAATTGTGGTATGCTTTCTCAGCAGCCCTTCTTTTGTCTTTTTTCTTTTTCTTTAATAAAATCCTTCATCTTTCACAAAAAAAAAAAAAAAAAAAAAAAAACATGGTTCTGACTTCATGCATGTATGAATGCTCAGTCTTGATAGAGGGAAATATGCAATGTTCAATCGATTTGTTCACACATGCATTTGCTACCCACCTTTTGGTGAATTGAACCATTGCAATGATGGTCCCCATCATGAACATACAATCATAACCGTCCAAATTTAAACATTAAAACTGAAACCCTGGCTATAATTGCCCATCTGCAAGCCACCAATGAGACTGCAAGGATACAAAGTCCGTTCCTAGCTAAGGACAGGTGGGGGTAGCACCCACCCAATCTGTGTCTCCTTTCATGTGTCAATATATGAAAAAGCCACACTACAACAAAGTTGGTTTTATCGGTGGTCAGGCAAGTGTCGATAAAGGCTGTCTCATTAAAGGTTTTACTGGCGGCCAGCAGCCTTTGCCGGCACTTTTTGCGGGACACCCCTAAATAAGATTTTACTGCACTACCAGAAAAATGGTCAAAGGCTACGGATAAAATTCGTAGCTAAAGATATATGGCTACGGTTATAGTCCATAGTACTACTGTAGCCATTGGCCATAGTAACCTGTAACGACCTTAGATTTTCTTGTGCTAATCTTTCCTGAAGTAGTTGTTTTGGGGTAATTAGCGCTTTACTCGATTGCTTGTGAAATTCGCATCAATCACTTTAAACTGTATTTGCATGGCTCTAAACGTGTAGATTAGTGAGCGCTACGTTACTCTGAAACCTGGGATCCATCGCTAAATCCAGTTGTTCTAGGGATTTTTTGGAAGATCTGGATCGGACCTGGACCGCGCGTCGAAAGTCCGATGGCGATGATCTTAGGCTGTTGCGGTCACTGAGTTGGGCTTGACCTTCTCCTCGAAAATCAAGTCCATGTGATGTTCTGGGTCGATTTGGTTGAGCTCGGAGTGAAGAGTGTGAGAACGGTTGGAATTTATTAAGCTTTTATTGAAATCTGAGTCGTGTCGCTTGCGCGACGATTTTAAGCTATCTGACCGTTGGATTCTGACCCAATTTCACCCTCTGATCAGGATGGTTGGCCCAGGCATATCCTAGTGCTTGTAGACCTGATCGAGATTCCGTGACCGTTGAATTGAGTGTGGTCCGCCACGGCTGATCTGAAGAGCCGGTCGGTACGAAAACTCAGCCTGGCCTAGATCCATGGTCAGTGAGCTTAAGTCCGACCTTTCGTGGTTATAGGCCCACCAGAAGTGCTTCGTTGGATCGAGGAAGGCTTACTTTGGTTATAACCTAAGTATACCTTGTCCCTGGGGTTATTTTCGTCAAGTTTAGGCCTATTTATAGTCCTTAAACCCTAGCCCTCTTTTCCATACGATTTTCTCTAACCCTAGCTTGGAAAGAGAGTGGAAAAGAGAGAGAAAGTGAGAGAGATTAGTTAGTGATTCATCTTGATTCTTCCTTGTTCTTCTTCACCTTCGAACCTTTACTTTGAATCGTTCTTCTGACGGTTCTGAGATCTTTTGGGGTAAGTTAACCTAACCCTAACCTGTGTTAGAGCTTAGATTAGACTTGAGACTACTCGTCTAAATCAGTTCGGCGGTTCCTTCTTCGCTTAAGGTGAGGACTTTAAGTGTATAGGTTATGGTTTTCAGGGCTTTCAACGCCAGTTAGTGATTTATTCTTGTTATGGATGAGTTTTCACATGCCAAATGTTGTGTTTACGTTGCTTTCCTAAAATGCATGTGATATATTGAGATTTGTGTATTCTATGTGTATCTATAAAGTACCGTATACGTATAAAATATGCACTTGTGTTTGCCATGATTATTTGTCATGTATGTATGCTTGATGCATGTATGACAACTCCTTGGTAAAAGGAATTGTCTAAGCGCATGTATTTCAACATACGTCATGTATGTTGTTCATGTATGCTAAGTGTTTGTAGAAATGCATGAATGATCTAAAGTGTAACTGTTTACACTAATTGTGGGCGTTGAGAAGTAATTCTCAACACTCCTATGGATGCGCATGATTTCCTTTATGCAGTTACATTCCAAGTTATTTAAATTCAAGCATCACCTATACTTACATTTATGTTAAGTTGATATTCTTCAAGTGCTGGTGTACTACGATTTGAGTGGTTGTGCCATTACTGTTTTACATTCCATATGAATATCTGTAGTAGTGTAAGGTGTTTGGGACTATGCCTTAGTCCAGGAAATCGGTAATTGACCCTACATTCGTGGTTGAGACTGCTTTCGCCACGTAGGACGTGTTAGACGAACCCGAGTCGTATTAGAGTTATCGGCAGTGGTTTGGCCACGCGGAGTGTTTGCGCACTCCATGTCGTTCAATTCAACGTGCGATCGTGCTAGTCGAGTTAGTCAAATAACCCGATTGTCCGATGTATGTTAACCATGTATGGACGCTACTGCTTGAATCTAGGGTACCGAACTTACCAGTGAAATCCTAATAACCGTTGTACCTGATCCGCTAAGACTCATGAGCCGGACATGGTGGTATGGGACACCGTGGTCGAGCTGTCGGCTTACGCTGGGGTGACGAGCCTCCCCGTAGTGACCAGTGAGCAACTGAACTCGTGAGCCGATTATGGTGGTATGGGACACTATATTCGTGCTGTCGGCCTACATTGACTGGTGACGAGCCCTTTGTAGTGACCTCGAGCATACCTGGATACCGCAAGGAGGTGACGAGCCGATCTGTGGTAGTAAGGGCATGAAAGGCGTGCATTGATTGATGACGAGCCCTTTGCTACGACCTCAAATATATGATCGTATGAGATGTCTAGGATTGACGACCCTAGTATGGATCACTGTTTGGGTGGTAATATAAGGAAGGTATCTTAGCTTCCCAATCCTGTTGTGTGAAATGGACTAATAACAACTTGGTAATCATATCCATGCACCGCATTTGCATGTGCTTTGTAGATGTGGCGCACTTTGAGGCGATGTCATGCATAACGTAAGATGAAGACGCTGAAGGTGTACGCGTGAGGGCATGCATCATATTGTATTCATACCTGCATTAACAAGAGTACCTAGGATTTATTTAATTGTCATGCTTTATCATTACTGATTGATTGAACTGATAGCATGTTAATCAGTGCCTTATTGTTCCACTGAGTTGATCACTCACTCCCACGTTTCTGGGGCGGTGTTAAACACCCACCAGACTCTGTCTTAGGCTCTGATGTTGCAGATGTGGATGCGACATCTGAGGCAGAGCGGGAGCTGGATGACGACGAGGCTGCCTTCTCCTATATGCAGTTTTCAGACGGGTTCTAGCGAGTCTCGGTCTGTTGCGCGGGATCTCTGGGATTATACTTTGGGAACTGAAATGATGTAATTGATACTTATAATTTTGTTAAATAACACTTTTACACGATCTGGCTTGTATATGTAATTCAAGGATTTACACCTGTACACATACTTTACTATAAGTCTTCCGCTTGCTTTATTCACTTATCCCTGAATCATATCTGTGTTTTGGCTTAATTTATTCCATGTTTTATGCACTAATACAGTCAACATACATCATTCATTAAATATGTTGCATAAGTGATGTTTTGGAACTCGGGAGCTGAGTTATGCTCGACCCCCGAATTTCAGGGCGTTACATAACCATAGCCATTTCTTCTGTAGTGAAAGGTACATACATCAGCTTACCTTGAAAGTAACCATCCAGCAAATTTAGGTTTTGATTACAATCAAGAAGCAACCTATGAAAGAAACCATATGCAAAACATATTAAAGAACAGGACCTTATGCCTTTAGAAATTAGTTAAATTACATGATTGTGACATAATTTGCGCTGCCAAAATCTTTTTGTCCATATGTAAAATGGATAAACATTTAATTAGAACACAAGGAAAGGGAACAAACTAAGTTTTGTTGCACTTAGTCACACATCACTCCTTAGGCTTCATGATGGGGACATCCCGCGCACGTCATCCACACGTGCATGCACACCCCCCCCCCCCCCCCCCCACGCTCGTACGCCAGAAGGAGGGCCCCATCGTCAATCTGAATGGATAACGATGTCCAGGGAGGGCCTCCTAGGTAGAAGAGGAAGTTTTGATTCAAAAGATTAGGCCCATTAGTCAAGAAAAGCCCATCATGGAATCTCATAATCGTGGCCCACTAGTCAGATTGATTTTATATTTTAGGTTTTGCTTCTTATTATTATTTAGAACATCATGAACACTTGAATTTCTTTGTTTGATTTTTATTTTAGTTTATTTCATCGTCAAGTAATAGGTTGCACACATGACACGAATTTAGGGGTATAAGATTTTCCCTATAAATAGGCACCCCTTGTAGTTCTTTTGATTCATTCAACCTTAATAAAAAAAAAATTTTGCTTTATTTTTTTGCTCTTTTCGTGAATTGTGGAAGAATTCAAAAGTGGGTGCGAAGCCCTTTCTTTTCGAAGGGCTAACTACATGGTGTGAATCCACATCTATCCCACTACAAGAAACAACGCTTTTATCGACGAAATTTTTTTTCGTCGGTAAAACTTCACTTTTACCGACGAAATTTTTTTTCATCAGTAATAATATTTTTAACGATGAAAATTTTCGTCGGTAAAAGTATTTTAATTTTTAAGATAGAAAATTTTCGCACTATTTTGGAAATTTCATGGTAAGAGTTTTACCAACGAATATTTTCGTTGGTAAAAAGCAAAAAACCACTTTTACCGACGAAAATTTTCAGACTTTTACCTACGAAAATATTCGTAGTTAAAAAACATGGATGAGACTTTTACCCACAAAAAGTTTCATCGGTAAAAGAGTTGTATTTTTCACTTCGAAAATTTTGACTTTTACCAACAAAAATATTGTAGGTACAAAATGTGGATGGGACATGTTATATTTTTCACTTACAAAATAGTGGCAAAAATGTAAAGGAGACTTCTATTGACAAAATTTTTCATCCGTAAAAGTGTTATATTTTTCACTTACAAAATATTGGCAGAAAGCGTAGAGGAGACTTTTACCAACGAAAATTTTCATAGGTAAAAATATTGGCAAAAAATGTGAATGGGACTTTTACCGATGAAATATTTCATAGGTAAAAGTCTTTTTTTTTTAACCCGCACAAAATTCCTAATATACACCTGTTACATTATATTCTTCCTAATATACACCTGTTATATAATATATTTCATCATATTCACATTCACATTCATCTAAACCCAAACTACGTAAATCCATCCAAACATAAACTACACTCATCCAAACATAAACTACATCCATCCAAACACAAACAATCTTATCCACATCACATTCATCCATGCACAAATACATATAAGTTTAACATCATAAATAAAATACAAAAAATTATTCATAGCCTATTTCCTGGTGAGGCTCACAAAATTCAGTGTGGTGAACACATCGCCGACTGTGCACACACACCTAAGTCCTTACTCATGCTTTCATGGTAGATTCAAAATAGTTTCAATACAAGGTCACGAGTTCAAGTACCTATTGTGGCCGTAAGCGACTCTGATGTATGAGTGTGTGTTAAAAGAAAAAGAAAGAAAGAAAATGCTGATTTATCCTTTTGGGTTGAGCCTAATGGTACGTGGTGATTTCTCATTAGGTAGAAATTATTATTAGTTGTTTTTAGAAAGGTAAGATTAGGCCACTTATAATTATATTAACATGATAAAATGTTGTACATATATTTGAGTAGACACCACAAAATAAACAATCCTATGAAAAAAAACAAATGAAAAGAGATAAATCCAACTCTCAAATAATCTATGCTATAAGAGATATATAGTGGAGATGGAAATAGATGCATTGTGATGCTTAAGTTTGAGTATGCTTGCCAACAAAGCAAGATTTTCTAGTTTGTTGCCATGTGATTGGGCTACATTATTACATCAATTAGGTTCGGGTTTAGGATCGGGTTTAGGTTTTGGTTTTCAAGTTTAGGTTTAGGTTTAGGTTAAGGAGTTGATATTAGGATTAGGTGTAGGTTTAGGTTTAGGGATTTGAGAATACATTTAAGTTTTAGATTTAATTTTAGGTTTTAGGTTTAGGTTTTAGGTTTAGGTTAAGGTTAGGTTATAGGTTATAAGTTTAGGTTATAGGTTATAGGTTAAGGTTTAGGTTATAGGTTTTGGTTTAGGTTAAGGTTAGGTTATAGGTTATAGGTTAAGGTTTAGGTTATAGGTTAAGGTTATAGGTTTAGGTTTAGGTTTAGGTTTAGGTTATAGGTTATAGGTTATAGGTTATAGCTTTAAGGAATTGAGAATAAGTTAAAGTTTAGGTTTAGGAAATCGGGTTCGGGTTCGGGATCGGGTTTAGGCTTGGGTTTTCAAGTTTAGGTTTAGGCTTAGGTTAGGGAGTTGAGATTAGGATTAGGTGTAGGTTTAGGTTTAGGGATTTGAGAATACATTTAGGTTTTAGGTTATAGGTTAAGGTTTAGGTTAAGATTAAGATTAGGTTATAGGTTATAAGTTTAGGTTATAGGTTAAGGTTTAGGTCATAGGTTTTGGTTTAGGTTAAGGTTATAGGTTAAGGTTTAGGTTTAGGTTATAAGTTATAGCTTTAGGGAATTGAAAATAGGTTAAGGTTTAGGTTTAGGAAATTGGGTTCGGGTTCAGGTTCGGGTTTATGCTTGGGTTTTCAAGTTTAGGTTTTTGTTTAGGTTAGGGAGTTGAGATTAAGATTAAATGTATGTTTAAGTTTAGGGATTTGAGAATACATTTAGGTTTTAGGTTTAGGTTATATGCTATAGGTTATAGGTTATAGGTTATAGCTTTAGAGAATTGAAAATAAGTTAAGGTTTAGGTTTAGGAAATCGGGTTCGTGTTCGGGATCAGGTTTAAGTTTGGGTTTTCAAGTTTAGGTTTAGGTTTAGGTTAGGGAGTTGAGATTAGGATTAGGTGTAGGTTTAGGTTTTTGGATTTGAGAATACATTTAGGTTTTAAGTTTAGGTTAAGGTTAAGGTTAGGTTATAGGTTATAAGTTTAGGTTATAAGTTATAGGTTATTGGTTTAGGTTTAGGTTAAGATTTAGGTTTGTGTTATAGGTTTAGTTTAGGTTAAGGTTTAGGTTATAGGTTATAGGTTATATCTTTAGAGAATTGAGAATAGGTTAAGGTTTAGGTTTAGGAAATCGAGTTTGGGTTCGGGATCGGGTTTAGGTTTGGGTTTTCAAGTTTAAGCTTAGGTTTAAGTTAAGGAATTGAGATTAGGATTAGGTGTAGGTTTAGGTTTAGGGATTTGAGAATACATTTAAGTTTTAGGTTTAGGTTATAGGTTATAGGTTTAGGTTTAGGTTTTGAGATTTGAGAATAGGTTTAGGTTTTGGGGTAGTTCCAAAGCTCAAGTGGACCTCGAAACGAATTGGGGCCATAAAAGTTTTCAATCAAGCTGATATTTGTGTTTTTCCTTCTTTAAGTCTAGGTTTGTGTGAACTTACCAACAGGTTGGATCTCAAATGACCACCATGGTGGGTCCCAGGAAGGAACCAACAGTCGGGGGCACTGTCCCCCACCATGATGTTTAGTTTTAGATATTAGTTTTAGATGTAGGTTTATGTTTAGGGTTATACTAGGATCTGCTCCAACAATTTCAAGCAAATACATAAACACGGCCTTTCCAAATGGCCAGGCTACTCCAATGTTGTTCATAGGAAATGGACAGCTTCATCATGGTTATAACAGCGGTTCCCATCTTCCAGGGATCCCCGCTCAACATCCAGATAACTCTGACATACATTCGGGTCTGCTCTATCAATTTTAAGTAAATACATAAACACGGCCTGTCCAAATGGTCAGACCACTCCAATGCTATTCATAAGAAATAGACATCTTCATCATGGTCATAACAGCGGTTCTCACCTTTCAGAGACCCCCGCTCAACATCTGGATAGCTCCGACGGACATACGTATCTTGATATAGAGAGATGTACATGATCTATAACCACAGAAAATAAAACAAAACAAACCCATAGCAAAATTGTCAAACGCTGGCCCGCAACACACTACCCAATCCCAACCAACAGTTTCTCCAGTAAAAATCCTACTTGGGGAATGAACCCTCAAAACTCGAACATCCAGACAAAGATTGAAAGTGACCATAGTAATGTATTGATTGAAAATCAAGCACGGCAATTGCTAGTTGATGGATAAAGAAATTTATAATTATTGTGTTTTTCAATTGATTGTGTTTTTTTTAAGTGCCATTGTTACAATTTTAACACCGATGAAAACAGAACAATGTTAACCCAAATGCAAATGTTTTCAGAAGATAAATAATACACCATTACCAAAAAAAGGGTAAAGGATACAAACCACGTTAGTTTTTTGCTACAAATATAAACTGTAGCTATAGTTACTATGGATTTAATCCGTAGCTAAAAAGTTGACACACCATTAACAATTAATGATGTTGTACGGGGTTCCATGAGACCTAAAAAATATATATGTTCTATTTAAACTATCTATCTATTTGAAAATATTAATTTAGAGCATGAAATAAAAAATTAGCCGAAGGCTCAAGTGGACAACACGGTAGGAAGCATGGAGATTAAATCACATTTGCTTCATATGGTGTGGTTCACTTGGGACTTCAATCTATCTGAAATTTGGAATCATAAACTAAAATAATTTAATAAAATTAATAGTTGGAATGGATAAACCAAATACATCATGGTGGGCCCCACGGAGCCCCTATCAAGACCGTCCACAGTCTGTCTCACCAAACGATGCCCAAATTTGGGCGCGTGCTCGAAACAGAGCCGCGCCCAAAAAGGGCGTTATCTCTCTCTCTCTCTCTCTCCGTTCCCTAATCCCCCCTCTCCCTCCCGATCTCTGCTCCATCTCTCTCATTCTCCTCTCTCTCTCTATCTCTCTCCTATGCATCTCTGCCGTCTCTTCTATCTCTCTCCATTACAGTAGCCATGAAGCTCCTACCCGAGGAAACACACGCCGTGAAGCTCCTCTCCATATGTTTGATATTTGATACGTGCTAACTGTTTGATGAAATGGCCTGCTATCTGTTTGGTGAAATGGCTGGATGAAATGGCATGCTATCTGTTTGATGAAATGGCTAGATTTCATGCATGTTATCTGTTCGATAAAATTCCTCTGTTTAATATATTAGTCTTTTAGAAGATCATTTCTTAAACTGCACTTTTTCAGTAGAGAATGGATCACCTTCAAGATAAATCATTGCCCTTGTGGCACCATACCATCTTTCCTGTCAACATGAAAATGGTAGGCCCCGTCATGAAGTTCATTTGGCACAAAAATCAGGACAGTCTGCTCATCAGTGCGCCAAACTGTTGGAATCAATGGACAGACGATGATCTGATTTGACATATTGGTGTGGCCCATCTAGAGCGCAGATCAGCAAGTAGGGTGGGGCATACCATGTTCACGGTTTGGATGTTCTACACGAGTGGCAGGTTTGAGAGAGATCATATCAGTTCTCTTTTTCAAATTCATGTCAGTACCCAGATTAAGAAAAATTCCAACTTCCAATCACTGTTTACATGATACAACAACATGGGTGTGGAAACCATGGGCCCACCTGATGAACAGGGCTCCAAGCTCACATGTGTGTGCCATGTTTGTGCTTGCGGCACTTGTTTGGTGTTTGTAGATAGGTGTCTGCAGTTAGCATTCCTGCATGCATTGGGCTGGCCCAAGGTCTGTCAACATGTGTGGTGGCTAGCCATTCTAAAATGAGAGTTATGCTGTCTAGCTGCCTTCTGGGCATCAATGAACTGGTCTATCAGGCGTAAGAATCTGTAGCCTGCTTTTCTTTCGTACAGTCTGTTTTGGCCTGCCTTGTGGGTAACGCCATTGCAGTTTTGGTTTTTATTTGTAGCGAGCATCAGAGAATGCATATTTTGTCAGTTCCGTTAGTGGATGAGCACTGATGTTTTAGAGTTGTATGCATTACTGTAAAACATAAATACCAAGTTCTGAGTTCTGCCAAGGACTAGTTAGAATAAAATTAAGAATTACCAGCCCACATAACAACTCCTCCAGCATTCTCAATTCTCTTACGCTCATCACTTCTATTGGGTTTATGATCTTCAGAAAGAGCTATGGCTGTCCAGCAGGAAGAACATGAAAACTGAAGTTAAAACTTTGAGTTGCAACTAATTGCCTCCAGTATTCATATCTAGAGAGATAAATCCCACACACTGGGCATAAGACATAAGTACTGAACAATCATTTAAAAAGCATGCTCGAAATCTTGAGTAATAGTTATTTAAAAAAAAAAGGAAATTGAATATGTCAAAGTCCAAAAGAAAATATGCATGTTAAGGAACAAGAAATACTTATCAATATGCAGGCTAAAAGCAGTCCAAAAAGGAAAATTGCTTCAGGAGGTGGAAAAAGAATGGGATTCAGAACTGCTGAGCATGCTTCACCTTAATCTCGCATCTCAATTATGACACCAACAGAGTTTTCTTTTTAACACTGAATAAAGTATGGTATTCGTTTGTGTCGGGTAGGTTATCTCCTAGCAAAACCATCCTTCTGTTCTCTCCCACCAAGGCTTAAGTTTGGGGTTGGTTGTTACTCTCATTTGAGTTTCATAATCACTAACTCACTTTCAGTTCTACTTATAATAAGAATCCCATGTAAGAAAAAAGGAGAGAGAAATAGGATGGGCAATGTGGAACAGAAAGAGTCCATGGACAATGTGGAACAGAAAAGAGTCTTGGCCGCTCCATTGTCTAGGGAATTTTCCAGATCTGTTCCGTACATGATTTACACATTCTCAAGCTGACCACCAAGTGCAAAAGAACAAAATATACTCCAATTGGTGACTTGAACCCAAAGCCATGTTGTAAAAATAAAACAATCTTGTAACCACTGGATGGACCAATAACAAGGATACTCATCCTTTTTAAAGTTTGCAATATCAGAAATGTATCAGATGCATATCTGCCACACATGCACATGTATATGAACTCCTGGTTTTCCAAAAATGCTATCTACCAGCCTATCCCAGTTCCTCACCCTTAACCACTAAGAAGCTAGTTCTCTTTTGAAACCAACCACTAAGTAGCTAGTTTCTGTTCTGAAACTAGAGGTTCAAAGATGTGCACTCTTTGAATGCCTTAACAATTGGGCTCGAACAAAAAACATCACGACCACAATCCCACAAGTCTCAGAAAGTTGTGAACAGGTTTGGAACCCAAAACGATAGATACAGCACCCGATACTCATAGACAAGCATGGAGGACTGGTGACGCAATTTTTTGCTTCCAATCTATAGAGTTTTTGCATATGCATAGACAAGCATGGAGGACTGGTTGTCTTCCTTTCAAGTCTTAGTAGAAAGTAACATAATTGCAATTTCGAGCCTATTTCATTCATATGAATAGTAAGGGCAGTAGTTGCAATATTGATTGTTTCTGTATTTTTTATATGATCATCGATAACTTATGCATCCAAATGCAGCAATAGTTAATTGTAAAGGTAAAAGATTGTTGGCCACATTAAAAAAATCTTAAAATAATGCATATAATTGATAAAATTTGATGACTGTGCTTTATCTTATTCTTAAATAGGTGTATGCTTGGTTCATCCACTCTGTACAGCATGTAGATTATATAACAGTTCTTGCTTCCCTTTTCATTGTTTATTTCTCAGGGGCTACATTGAAGCAATTAGGGAGATAGAGTAGCAACTTCAGAATGGGTTTGGCGAAAGTTGATTTGATGACATTGTTGTAGCTTGTGGCAGGTCATACTCTTCTCTAGCAAACCACAGCTAACACACAGCAGTCCTCTTAACTCATATACTAATACAACTATGTTATGTATTATTCAGCTGGACCTTCAAAGGTATAGTTATATTGTATATGAATTACCTTTTTTTTTTTTCAATAATTAAAGCGTTATGTAGTATATGAATCATGTATCAGTATGGCTACAACACTTCTGTTTTCTGTAATGGGCAATCTCTTGTGATAGTAATAGACACAAGGAACCACACATGCTTCCAAAATTTCAGGTTTTTACAAAATTGTATAGCTCTAAGCCTGTAACAATTCCAAACCACATACCTTTGTTTCTCAGTAACATAGCATTGCAAGTAATTGCTGTAACTTGGGAAGTGTCTCATGTTTCGGTGTAAGAATTGTGAAGTTTAGTAAAGTTAAAATATTGTCACGTCCTTATGAAATATTAAAATGATCTCATTATATAATATAATGTGTGTGATCCTGATATGATGACATATTTATGTTGAGAGTGCTGAGTGTTGGTTCATAATTGGAAACCAAAGCATTTCTCTTAGCTTCACTATTCACTTTCTGAAATCAATTCTCCTCTCATGCATTTTGCTTATTCATGATTTACACGGGTGGCTAATATTTTTCAGTTTTATTAGTTTTTGGAAGCTTCAATTTTCTAAGGATATATTAGAAATTCCCAGTTCCTGAGTGAGATATCTTCTGGACCTTCCAGTGGATATCTTGTAATTTGGAGGGGAAAATGTGGAAGAATGGAAACCCATTACTGTGAGTATTGTTTTCCACATACTCCAAATGCATGCCAGACCATGTTGGCTCCAACCAGAAGCTGGTCATCATCATCTAAGCCTTATACCAACTAATTGGGGTTGGCTACATACATCTTTTTCCGCCATCCCACTCTATCAAGGGCCATAACTGCAGTCATACACTTACTATCCTTTCTTTGAATGCTTGAAGATGTAATGAGACTTGAAAATCTCAAGCGTTTACAATCCAACAACCACTTTACATGCCATCACATGTGCCTAGATAGAAAACAACTGCAAGATCCAAGCTGTCCATCAGTTGGGCCCTGTTCCTAGTCAAATTAGCAGTCGATCCATCAGATGACCAAAGTCTAGAAAACAAATGGACAGCTAAAACATGCTTGGACAGCCATCAATTTGTCCCATATGTAGTGGCCTACACAATCATACAGATGGGCCATAGCCCAAAAATCAGGGGAATCGACTATGTTAGTCATCTGATCAATTGTTCAAATGGACTTAATGCAAAATTGAGTGCACTTACAGAGCTTCTGTTGTGTCACTTCAGTGTCATTTCTCAAAGAAGGAAAAAACGTTCTTACTTGATAGATAGATTGAAATCTGTTAATTTGCAAATCTAAGTGCCAATCTAATTACAATTGGGACTGGATTTCAATCCAAGGACTGGATTTTTCTTTTTTCTTTTTTATGTTTTTGTTTAAAGGGACTGGATTTCAATCCAAGGGCTCTTATCTGTTTGGCCACTTCAGCATGAGAATAAAGATGGTCTTGGGAGATTCAGATCCTGAGAGAAACTACCATTGTTTTTACCTTCTTTGTTCAACACCACCTGAGGTAGTTATTCTCCTTTCACCTTACTTCCTTATTTGTCTGAGATAAACAGCTGCCGTCTCATTTACTTTCTTTGCGTCATAAGACTATATGCCATTTTTTTATACTTAAAGAGCCATGGTTTTGAAATTGTTAACTCAACCTTGCAGGATATTGAGAAGTACAAATTGGGGAACCCTGAATCATTCCATTACCTCAACCAATCTAATTGTTATGATCTAGACGGAGTAAATGATGCTCATGAATATCTTGCAACCAGGAGGGCTATGGATATAGTTGGAATCAGCGAGCAAGAACAGGTCAGCCTTCCCCTGTCAATCTGATGCAATGTTGGGTCCACCTCTGGGTAGAAATTATTTCTTAGATTTGGTTGCTCAATCAGATTTCTGATAGTTACTGTTCTCTTCAGGCGGCTATTTTCAGGGTTGTAGCTGCTATTCTTCATATTGGTAATATTGATTTTGCAAAGGGAAAGGAGATAGACTCATTTGTCGTTAAGGATGAAAAGTCTAGATTCCATCTTAAAATGACAGCTGAACTTCTCATGTATATCCCTAGAACTATGTTCCCTTTTGTTCTATGTAATGGAATGTAGCTTGCTATCTATCACGATTGTTTGTTAATATCAGTTTATCTGGACTAAATCTTGTGTGGTAGGTGTGACGCCCAGAATTTGGAAGATGCTCTGATTAAACGTGTGATGGTGACACCTGAAGAAGTCATTACGAGAATGCTAGATCCTGTTAATGCAATCGTTATCCAGGATGGTTTAGCAAAAACAGTATACTTCCGCCTATTTGATTGGTAAAAGAGCTTGTATATGGTGTTGTTTCTGGAATTTTATACATTTAGTTGGAAAGGGCTGTTTTCATGGTGTATTAATTTTGCTATCAAAGTAATTTGTTTTATTCTTTTTCTATCTTACAGGCTTGTGGATAAAATCAATGTTTCAATTGGGCAGGACCCGAACTTGAAATCATTAATTGGAGTTCTTGATATATATGGTTTTGAAAGTTTTAAGTGTAATAGGTAAGCCATTAATTGACTGAAGCACCTGCAACTTTGTTGTTGCATAACATGATTGATCAATCTCGATTTCCTTGTTGATATTTCCTTATATTTCATGGTAAACAGTTTTGAGCAGTTCTACATTAATTTCACAAATGAGAAGCTGCAACAGCATTTTAACCAGGTTAGCTTACTCCATGACAAGTTGTTGCCTCTATCTTGTTAGCTTACTCCATGACAAGTTGTTGCCTCTATCTTGGAAACCTCTAATATCTTGATTTTTTCTTGGGTTGTGTACTGGCAGCATGTCTTCAAAATGGAACAGGAAGAGTACACAAAAGAGGAAATCAATTGGAGCTACATAGAGTTTGTTGATAACCAAGATCTGTTGGATCTGATTGAGAAGGTTTTTTGTCTGCTGCCTGATGCAATCCTTCATATTCATTCATGAAAACTGGTGCTTATTTTGGTTGCCTCATGATCAATTCTGTTGACAATGCACATAAATGATCATAAATATTGCAAAATAGTTAATTACTATTAGTTTGAGAGTTGTATAAATGACTAAAGTCTGCTAAATTATTTGGAAATGTTTTAATATAAAAACTGATCAGAAACTTGCAACAAACATGCACTCATAAAACTCATATGTAGATACTTGTACACAAATCTATAAATTGGCATGCAAATGGGAGATTTTATTTCCTAACAGTAAAAGTATTTATGAATCACTTGATTAATGAGGCAGCTTTGGTCATAGCATCAAACTGCAGTTGGCAGGATTTTCTAGCCAACCATGCATGAACATGAATTGCGGGGTAATGCATAACATTGAACCGACATCAAGCAGGCTTCTGTTTCTCCTGCTCTGCAGTTGGCAGGATTTTCTAGCCAACCATGCATGAACCTGAATTGCAGGGTGATGCATAACATTGAACCGACATCAAGCAGGCTTCTATTTCTCCTGCTTTTTCTTCCCCAAATGGAAATGGGATACATACAGGAAGGTCATGGAACTATTGCTTCCTGATGCTACTCAATTGTTGACCTTAAGAATGAGGCACTTCCAAACACATCCTTATTTCTTACAATTAACCAACTTGATGGTTTGATATTGCTGATGCCCAAGGATTCTGATCTGATGGTTGACAGAACTACTGGAACGAAGCAAGTTTTATTGCCCTGATGTGATTTTCATTAAGTTCAACTGTTCAAGAGAACCACTTCAAAGTCTATTTAAAATATTTGTGGACTGACCTCTCAAACATGGACTTTTCAACGTTATGATTTCGAATCATTATGCAGAAATCCAAGGGCGAGGAAGTACATTCTTGATGAGCTCAATAATGCTGGTCGTAAACACAATGTATGTCCTTGCTTTTGTTATTCTCTTGTCAATTAATTCTATGCATTTTATATTCTTGATTGACCTGAAAGGCATTATCACAGCTTAGAGGGTTTGAGTTGTTAAAATCAGTTCAACTCCTTTCGACATTGAGAGGGACTTGATTACTACAACTTTCAAATTGAAAAGGCCACAATTACTCAAATACTACAAAGTATGTCTATTGAGACTCTCTATTGCTACATGCTTTTACTTTTTTCGCTTTCTATGAGCATTCTCATATGCATAAAATCGATGCTAGTCTACACTGTATATATCTGTTAAGGATAGCAATGCTAGTATCACACCAAAATATCTGTGCCCATATGCATTGTCGATACTTGGAAGTCAATATAATCATTTACTCTGTTTTACAATATTTAAAATCTTTATTTATAAATCTGTGCCCATATGCATTGTCGGAGAAACTAAAAAACTTACTCATTCTCAGATTGCATTGTGGAATATGCATCCATTATTCAAAGAAAGGGCGACATTCCAAGCACTCTCACTCTCTCCTTGCTAGCTAAATTGGTGAGTCTTCTTTCCTTCATACTATATGATTCATTGAAGAAAAAATGGTCAGGCCCATGTTTATATATTATCTCGAAATTGATGAAATAGATCCGGATGTGCGTCTGAGCTATCCGGATGTTGAGCAGGGGTCCCTAGAAAGTGGGAACTACTGTTATGACCATGATGAAGCTGTCCATTTCCTATGAACAACAATATGGGTGGCCTGGCCATTTGAACAGGCCTATGTTTATATATTATCTCGAAATTGATGAAGTAGATCCGGATAGTAGATCCGGATGTGCGTCGGAGCTATCCGGATATTGAGCAAGGGTTCTGGAAGGTGGGAACCGCTGTTATGACTATGATGAAGCTGTCCATTTGGACAGACTATTTTTATATTTGTATTTGCAGGGACCATATCTTTAACTTAAACCACACCCTTAACTTATAACCTAAACCTAAACCTTAACCTATAACCTAAACCTAAACCTTAACCTATAACCTAAACTTTAACCTATAACCTATAACCTATAAACTAAACATAAAGCTTAACCTATAACCTATAACATAAACCTAAACCTATAACTTATAACCTAAACCTGTAACCTAAACCTGTAACCTATAACCTAAACCCGATCCTAAACACGATCCCAAACCCGATCCGGATTTCCTAAACCTATAACCTATTCTCAATTCCCTAAAGCTATAACCTATGACCTAAACTTAAAACCTAAACCTAAACCAAAACTAAAACCTATAACCTTAACCTAAAATAAAACCTATAACCTAAAGCTTAACCTATAACCTATAACCTAAACTTATAACCTATAACGTAACCATAACCTAAACCTACACTTATAACCTAAACCTATAAACTAAAACCTAAACCTAAACCTAAAACCTAAATGTATTCTCAAATCCCTAAACCTAAACCTACACCTAATCCTAATCTCAACTCCCTAACCTAAATCTAAACCTAAACCCAAACTTGAAAACCCAAACTTAAACCTGATCCCGAACCCGAATTCGATTTCCTAAACCTAAACTTTAACCTATTCTCAATTCCTTAAAGCTATAACCTATAACCTATAACATATAACCTAAACCTTAACCTTAACCTTAACTTATAACCTAAACCTCAACCTAAACTTATAACCTTAACCTAAACCTATAACCTTAACCGAAACCTATAACCTTAACCTAAACCAAAACCTATAAACTAATCCTTAACCTATAACTTATAACCTATAACCTAAACTTATAACCGATAACCTAACCTTAACCTAAACCTAAAACCTAAACCTAAACCTACACCAATAACCTAAAACCTAAACGTAAACCTAAAACCTAAATGTATTCTCAAATCCCTAAACCTAAACCTACACCTAATCCTAATCTCAACTCCCTAACCTAAACCTAAACCAAAACTTGAAAACCCAAACCTAAACTCGAGCCCAAACCCGTACCTGATTTCCTAAACCTAAACCTTAACCTATTCTCAATTCCCTAAAACTATAACCTATAACCTACACTTAAACCTAACCTAAATCTAAAACCTAAACCTAAACCTAAAACCTAAATGTATTCTCAAATCCTTAAATCTAAACCTACATCTAATCTTAATCTCAACTCCTTAACCTAAACCTAAACTTGAAAACCCAAAATAAACCCGATCTCAAACCCGAATCCGATTTCCTAAACCTAAACCTTAACCTATTCTCAATTCCCTAAACCTATAACATATAACCTAAACCTAAGCCTTAACCTAAACCTATAACCTAAACCTAAACCTTAACCTAAACCTAAACCTATAACCTTAACCTAAACCAAAACCTAAACCTTAACCTATAACCTATAACCTATAATCTAACCTTAACCTAAACCTAAAACCTGAACCTAAACCTATTACCTAAACCTACCTAAAACCTAAACCTAAACCTAAAACCTAAATGTATTCTTAGATCCCTAAACCTAAACCTACACCTAATCCTAATCTCAACTCCCTAACCTAAACCTAAACCTAAACCTAAACTTGAAAACTCAAACTTAAACCCGAACCCGTACCTGATTTCCTAAACCTAAACCTTAACCTATTCTCAATTCCCTAAAGCTATAACCTATAACCTATAACCTACACCTAAACCTAACCTAAACCTATAACCTTAACCTAAACCTATAACCTAAATGTATTAAAAAAATCTTTAAACCTAAACCTATACCTAATCCTAATATCAATTCCTTAACTTAAACCTAAACTTGAAAACCCAAACTAAACCCGATCTCAAACCTAAACCCGATTTCCTAAACCTAAACCTTAACCTATTCTCAATTCCCTGAACCTATAACCTAAACCTAAGCCTTAACCTAAACCTTTACCTAAACTTAAACCAAAACCTATAACCTAAACCTTAACCTATAACCTATAACCTAAACTTATAACCTATAAGCTAAACCTTAACCTATAACCTGTAACCTATAACCTAAACTTATAACCTATAACCTAACCTTAACCTAAACCTAAAACCTGAACCTGAACCTATTACCTAAACCTACCTAAAACCTAAACCTAAACCTGAAACATAAATGTATTCTCAGATCCCTAAACCTAAACCTACACCTAATCCTAATCTCAACTCCCTAACTTAAACCTAAACCTAAACTTGAAAACTCAAATTTAAACCCGATCCCGAACCCGTACCTGATTTCCTAAACCTAAACCTTAACCTATTCTCAATTCCCTAAAGCTATAACCTATAACCTATAACCTATACTTAAACCTAACCTAAACCTATAACCTTAACCTAAACCTAAAACTTAAATGTATTAAAAAATCCTTAAACCTAAACCTACACCTAAGCCTAATATCAATTCTTTAACCTAAACCTAAACTTGAAAACCCAAACTAAACCCGATCTCAAACCCAAACCCGATTTCCTAAACCTAAACCTTAACCTATTCTCAATTCCCTGAACCTATAACCTATAACCTATAAACTAAACCTAAGCCTTAACCTAAACCTTTACCTAAACTTAAATCAAAACCTATAACCTATAACCTATAACCTAAACTTATAACCTATAACCTAAGCCTAAAACCTAAACCTGAACCTATTACCTAAACTTACCTAAAACCTAAACCTAAACCTAAAACCTAAATGTATTCTCAAATCCCTAAACCTAAACCTACACCTAATCCTAATCTCAACTCTCTAACCTAAATCTAAACCTACACCTAATCCTAATCTCAACTCTCTAACCTAAATCTAAACCTAAACTTGAAAACTCAAACCTAAACCCGATCCCGAACCCGAACCTAATTTCCTAAACCTAAACCTTAACCTATTCTCAATTCCCTAAAGCTATAACCTATAAGCTACACCTAAACCTAACCTAAACCTAACCTAAACCTATAACCTTAACCTAAACTTAAAACCTAAACTCAAATCTAAACTTAAAACCTAAATGTATTCTCAAATCCTTAAACCTAAACCTACACCTAATCCTAATCTTAACTCTTTAACCTAAACATAAACTTGAAAACCTAAATTAAACCCGATCTCAAACCTAAACCTGATTTCCTAAACCTAGACCTTAACCTATTCTCAATTCCCCAAAGCTTTAACCTATAACCTATAACCTAAATCTAAACCTTAACCTAAACCTATAATCTAAACCTATACCTTAACCTATACCTAAACCTATAACCTTAACCTAAACCAAAACTTATAACCTAAACCTTAACCTATAACTTATAACCTAAACCTAAAACCTAAAACCTAAACCTGTAATCTAAACTTGTAACCTATAACCTAAACCTAAACCTAAAACCTAAATGTATTCTCAAATTCATAAACCTAAACCTACAACTAATCATAATCTCAACTCCTTAACCTAAACCTAAACCTAAACTTGAAAACCCAAACCTAAACCCGATCCCGAACCCGAATCCGATTTCCTAAACCTAAACCTTAACCTATTCTTAATTCTCTAAAGTTATAACCTATAACTCAAACCTAATTTAAATCTATAACCTTAACCAAAACCTAAAACCTAAACCTATAACCTTAACCTAAACTTAGGTTTTGTGTTTAAAAGTCCATCCTAGGTTTGAACACATTACTCATGTTGGAATTTGCCATAGTTTAGAAGATTTGTAGGTACATTTTTTATTTCTTCATGTATAAGTTTTTTTTTTTTTTTGAGATGTGTACACAGGCATGCTTGTTTGATTGTGTATACAAATGCTGTTTTTTACAGGCTGACAAGCTAAAGAAGTCAGTGGAGGAAGAAATTAATTTTCTTAAGGGAAGGGTTTCAAAACTTGAAAGTGATCTTGCGTTGAAGTCCACAGAAATTACATCTGCAGTTTCAAGGAAAGAAGAAGCTCTATCTTTTGCATTTGCTGAAATTGACCGTATGAAGGAAGAAAATTCTGTAAAAACGTGAGCATTATTGAATGCATATGGAGAGTGTTTACTGTGTTGGAGTGTATTTGTTTCTTGCACATGAGGGCACGCTTTAGTTGTAATTCTTATGATAGGTTGAGCAAAGTGAAATATTGTTTATTTAGAAATGTGAATGTAGGATGCATTGTATGATTTGATTGCTATTTGTAATAAATGCATCATTTTTTTTTTCTAATTGCATTTTATGTACTATTTCTATCAGCATTAAGCTTAGATGAGTTATCAATCACAACAGGTTCTTCAATGGAAACAGGTTGTATCATTACAAAATTTTTAAAAAATAGCAATAAATATAATTCGTAATTATAGCTACGGCTTTTGTCCGTAGCTATTGGTATTTATTGCTACGGATATTATTGGTGCTATTGGTATCTATTGCTACATTATTGGTGCTATTGGTATCTATTGCTACCCTTTTGCTACGGATGTGATCCGTAGCACGTCCGCCGCTATTGGTGGGGTAGCTAAAGGTATTGCTACGGATATAATTCGTAGTTATTGGTATCTATTGCTGCGGATATAATTCATAGCTATTGGTGTCTATGGCTACAGATATAATCCATAGCTATACATTTAGCTACCCCACCACAATGACAGACGTGCTACGGATTATATCCGTAACAAAAAGGCTTTTGCTACAGTTTTTGGTTGTAGCCTTTGCCCGTTTTTCTTGTAGTGCACACATACACACACACATATATAACTTTTTATTACATTATTATGATATATTATGATAATCCTCAGGTCTAAACAAACTCTAAGGGCCCTTTCGTGCACTCTTAAAACCCATGTTTGGAGAAGAAAACCTCATTTTGATGGGAAACAATGGTTAATTGGCAGTCATAGGACAACCCACTTGAAAACATAGTTTTCAAGATCAGTTTTCAAGATCAACTGATGAAATAGGAATTAAAATGCTACCCATTCGAAAATCAATCAGATTGGTTTTCACCTACTAAATGAAAACACTGATTTTGCTTTTGCAAGTTGCATCCAAACAGCACTAAGGAAGATTAAAAATCATATGATCATTTACCATAGGATGATGGGACATAGATAGTATACTCAGATTTTCAGTTTGTACAAGTGGGGCTAAGGTCTTGTGATCCAGACCGTTGAAATGGTAGCACCAAAAGCCTCCCAATTGAGAATCTAGCCAATTCAATCTTTGGCCCTTTTATCAGTTGAAAGCGGACCATTGCTCAAACTTCTTTGTTAACGGCCTATTTACAATCTACCCACAGATGGTTATGATTGTCAAATGAAGAAGAATTACAGTGCATGGCCCATCAAAAGGTAGCGCCAATAGAGAAGTGCTCTGGAAGCACTGAAACATGGGCACCCACTTGCACAAAGATGTTCATATCTCAGGTCGAGGATCACACTGTCTAAGACCTCCAAAGCTATACGCTTCATTCATCATTTCAGGTCTGAATAAGCGGACCAACAGAGATGACATGCAATAGAAATCAAGAAACACACTCATATTCAAAAGTCCTCAATCAACATTCTAAAATCGGGATGAGATTTGTCAGCGGACTGATTCAAACAAATGTATAAATCAGAATACTCGACAGCAATGATAAACAGTCACTATCCCACAATGCAGTATGAATCACACTTTTTGTTGTCAAAAAAGGCTGCACGCACCAAACCCATTGAACTACCAATATGGCTGGATCCATTATAGCATGTGATTAGAAATGTGATTAGGGTACCATAATCCCCAATTTTAAAACCCCCATATTCGAAAATCCCCAATTTCAAAACACCTAAATTCAAAATGTGATTAAGGTACCGTAATCCCCAAATTCGAAGTGGGAGTTGGGTACCCAAATCCCTAATTTCAAAACCACTAAATTCAATTTGGGATTACCAAAATTCTTAAATTCAAAATGGGATTAAGGCCCACCTTCATTTTGTCGGTGTGTGCTTAGGTCATGGGTTAGGGTTTTTACCTTTTGAGGTGAGAGGAAGAGAACGAGAGGAGGGTTTGAGTTGGAGCCCCAATCTAGTTTTCGAGCTTTAAGGAGACAGATTGAGAGAGTTGAGCTGAGACATCTCCAATCGGGTTTCCGAGCTCTGAGGAGAGAGAGAGAGAGAGAGAGAGAGAGAGAGAGAGAGAGAGAGAGAGGACAAGGTGGAGAGATCAGAGAGAGAGGAAGAGAGAGATAAAGAGTGAGAGGAGGGAGAGGGTATGAGACAGAGAGAGAGAGAGAGACTGCCGCAATCTCATGGGTGCGGCTTAGATACAGGTTAAGTAGTGAGTTGGCTACTGAAGTGACGTCACCAAGTTCTATGGGCCCCACTATGATGTATGTGTTGTATCCACACTGTCCATCCATTTTGAGATATTATTTTAGGGCATGAGCCAAAGAATGAGGCAGATAAAAAGATGTAGTGGACCTCACCACAAAAAATAGTGAGGAGAGTGATTCCCACCGTTGAAACTGTAAGACTTGTATCTTAGACTGTACTGTTCCGTAGGCTTCCGTGGTCCTCCCAGTCGAATTTCGGTGACTCGCGATTTGTTATCGACGTTTGCACGTGATCCTGAGTCATGTCCCACATATCAGAGTCGGCTCGACCCGAAACTTATACCTTAGCGACCGCGCCATCGCCGCGATTCTAACGCTGTGACTCGCATACCGATCCGATACCCAGGCCAGGAGATGTGGGCCCGCGTTCAGTTCGAGAAAAACTTCGCGCATTGCGAATTCCGAGAGAATCTCTACAACATGTCCCATCCATCACATCAATCATAAAGCAAGTACATCCCATCATAAGCCATCACTCACCCATACTTCTCTCTTCACTAAGTCAACAACACCCATACGTAACCATTCCCTTCTTACCAAAAGTCAAAAGAAACAATACCCTCCATCCCATCTCCCTTACAACAACCCATCATCTCTTTCATTTCTCACTCCATCCCCAAGCACCAAAGGAGAGCCAAAGTCCAAGCCACCTATGAGAGAGTCAAGTGTGGCCCACTCCTTATCACCTTTCTACCTCCCATTCCCACCATCCAAAGTTTATCTCAACCGTTGGAATCGTTCCATTGGAGCTCTAGAGGCTATATGCGGAAGAGGGAAGAGGAGATCAAAGGTGGGTGTTTCTACAATAGATCTTGGCCTTTGGATCCTAGTGGGACCCGTTTTGATGAATGTGTTGTAGATCTAAGAGGGGCCCATAGTGTTGGGGGTCCCTCCATTACGCCATTTTTCTGTCTCTTTCTCTCCCTCTTTTTCATTCCTTTTGAATATGAGGTGGCCGTGTGGCCAACATGGATGGATCCCACATGATGTACGGAATTCACCCATGCCGTCCGTCCATCTAGATGGGACCCACCATGCTGTATGTGTGAGATCCACACCTATCAGGTCATGAGGCCGCATGAGGTAAGTGTTTTACCTACGCTGGTCATCAGCCATGGGGTCTGCCTAGATAGCATGTGGTGTCCATGCATGTGGACCCACCTAATTTGCACCGTTAATCCGTTGGGCTGCTCGGTAACAGCTCAACAGCGCATAGCTGTTGTATATAACGTCAGTAAGCTCTGTGGGCTAATTGATGTATGTATTCTATACACACCGCCCACCTATGTTATGTGGACCCCACCACCACAGCATTTATTTCACGTGTGGGGTGGCCACGTGCACATGGACCCCACCTGAAGCATGCGTCCATCCATGCTGGAGCCCAGATGATGCATGAGTTTTATATTCCCACTGTCCATCGTGCACCCCTGGGCGGTGGAACCTACCGTGATGTAAGTATGTATTCACATTGTCCATCTGCTTCGCTAGATATGGCCCCCACTCTGACATATGTTATATCTCCTCTGTCCATCCAATTTCTCAGCTCAATTTAGGCGTTGAGCCGAAAGGTGAAACCAAACCGAGTCTCTGGCGGGCCACACTGTAGAAAACAGTAGTTTTGGGGATTTCAACTGTTATGGCCTGCTGTGATGTCTTTATGCACCGAAATTATCGAATATTGGGCTCATTATATCTGTCACGATCCTAGGAGTCCAGTAGACGGAGTGGATCATCAAGATGTGGGCCCCACCTATGAAAACCAAGGAAAAACAAATTAAAAAATAAAAATAAAAAATAACGTGCAAGAAGCTGCTGCTGTCAGCGTCCAGAGAACGCTGCAGCAAGCAGCGTCCTGCTGCTCGGTATGGCTGGGTCCATGGGACCCAACAGTAGGCCCACCATGATGCATTTATTCTACATCCATCCCGTCCTTACGTCCAGGACCGTGGACCCCACCGTGATCCATGTGTTTCACGCATACCGTCCATCTATTTTCAGCTCGTGTGGGGCCATCCCACACCTGCTGCACGTGTGCAATGGATCCCATGTATGGTATATCCACCGCCCATCCATTTTGACGTGGCCCACCTTAATGTGTTTTTACATCTTCACCGTCCAATCATTTGACGAGCCTGCCTTCAGGCTTAAGACAAGAATGAGGGAGATCGGTATGTCAGGTGGACCACACAGTAGAAACAGTGGAGATTGAACGTCCACCACTGAAACCCTCTTTTTATTTGGGTCACAAGAATTTTGGATCAGTATGACATTTGTTTTTCCATTCAACTCAGGACTTTGTGACCATATGATCTGGTTGGACGGAAAATAAAATGGTGGGCCCCACGAATTTAAACGGTGAAAATCATTATCTCCACTGTTATTGTGGTATGTCCCAGGTGATCCTTTTATGAGATTTATTTTTGGCAATGCTATAAAATGACCTCTAATTGATATGTGGGCCCCACCTTGATGTGATGTACATTGGGCCCATTTGAGAGTCCCCTTATGATGTATTTGAGGCCCACGGGATAGGGCCCATTATGATGGAATTGCGGCCTAGATAGAGAGGCCCATTGTGATGTATATTGAGTCCGTGAGTGAGGCCCAATGTGATGTATACAAGGGCCATATGATGGGGTCCACCTGCTCGAATTTGAGGCCCATGGGCAAGGCCCATTATGATGTATTCGTGGCATATGGGCCAAGACCTGTAGTGATATGTATTAGGCCTATTAGTGCGGCCCATTGATGCAGCGCAGTTGATATATATGAGGCCCTTTGGTGTGGCCCATGGACGCGGTCCACTTGATGTATATGAGGCCCCTTGGTGTGGCCCATAGATGCGATCCACTTGATGTATATGTGGCCCTTGTATAAGGCCCATGTAATGTATATTAGGCCATGTGTGAGGCCATGGGTCCACTTTATGTTTGTCTCTATGCGGGCCACTCCCTGGGAGCAATGATGGTTAAATGTCCACATTAATGGGTAGTGATAGTTTAATGTCCACATTGTGACATTCCCTTAAGCCTTGATCAATCGATCCATATTGTCGTGACTGATTGCCAATTCTGATTGACATGACTGATTTACCGATTCTGACTATCGATCGATCCCGATTGTCGTGACCGATTGCCTACTGACGTGACCGATTTACCGATTCTGACTATCAATCGATCCCGATTGTTGTGACCGATTGCCAACTCTGATTGACATGACCGATTTGCCGATTCTGATTATCGATCAATTTCGATTGTCGTAACCGATTGCCGACTGACGTGATCGATTTACCAATTCTGACTATCGATCGATCCTGATTGTCGTAACCGATTGCCGACACTGGTTGACATGACCGATTTGCCGATTCTAATTATTGATCGATTTCCATTGTTGTGACCGATTGCCGACTGACGTGACTGATTTACCGATTCTGACTATCGATCGATCCCGATTGTCGTGACCGATTGCCGCCTCTAATTGACATGACCGATTTGCCAATTCTGATTATCGATCGATTTCGATTATCGTGACTGATTGCCGATTCTGACTATCGATCGATTCGGATTGTCGTGACCGATTGCCGACTCTGATTGGCATGACTGATTTGTAGATTCTGATTATTGATCGATTTCGATTGTTGTGACTGATAGCCGATTGACGTGACCGATTTACCGATCCCGATTATCGATCGATTCCGATTGTTGAGGCCAAGTATCGAGGCCGATTCTGATTGTTGAGGCCGAGTATCGAGGCTGATTCCGAGTGTCAATTCCGATTGTTAAGACCGATTTCGAATGTTGAGGCTGATTGTCGAGACCTATATAATATATACGCGACCCATAGTTGAGGCCTATTATGATGTGTATTCAACCGTGTTTAAGGCTTAATATGAATAGGAGGTCTATGTAATAAGGGCCATTGTGATGTATTTAAGGCCCATGGGAAAGGCCCATTGTGATGTATTCGTGGCTCATGGGCAAGGCCCATTGCGATGTGTATTAGGCTCATGATGCATGGCCTATTTGATGTATTCGAGACTCATGTGCAGGGCCCATATGTCATGTATTTGAGGCCCATGAGCAGGGCCCACATATTCTGTATATGTTACCCTTGAGTAATGCTCATTGTGTTGTATATTAGGTATTTGTGTGAGGCTGTGGGCCCATTATATGTTTGGCTTTATGTGGGTCATTCCTTGGGGGCAATGTTAGTTAAATGTCCACATTGTCAAGGTCGATTGTCGATGCTGGTTATTGATACCGATTATGAGCATGTGACAGCATAGCATCATGATACATGCCCATACGTATCATCTGCATGTTTGTTATAAGATGTGGTTGATCATTGCATATGTCATTGAGCATGTTGTTATGAGACTCCCTGATAGGCGGAGGTTATCTTACATGAGCACGCGGTATGCAAAGGATAGATGCATGACTGGATTGTATGACTCATGCATCTCGCATTATGATTACTGTACGCCCTAGCGACATCAGGGCTGTAGCCTTCACAAGCATATTGTGGATGGCCAAATGGGACACCGGAGATGTTTGGTTCTAGCATACGGGCACCATAGATGTCCCTAGGTGAAAATCCATAAACCTCCGTGGCCAGGAGACGCCCCAATGTCGAGATCGAGTGGATAAATGAGCGCCTGAGTGCCGAATACCAGGAGGCCACGTCTCCCATTGTGTCGTGGTTGGTTGGGAGGGGGTGTGGCCTTACCTACCCGAGGGTAGGGGGCATTACTAGGTTGAGTTTGACCAGCTCGTGAATGGGTCCGCTATCGACGTGTCAAATATGTATTGACAGACTATTGGCCAGGCGGATAGTGAGGTTTCTTACGCTTACTTGGACTGTGCTACTGGGAGAGGGGCAGTGCCATTTGGAGTGTACTAAACCCCGGTGATGATCCTAGAGATGAACTGTATTGATATGTGGATTTAGTGAGTAGGAGTTGCATACTCATTCATGCATTCATTCATTCACTATCCACTCGGGTTGGTGGTACGTAACTATTTGTTACGTGTGCCTTCGTAATGACCAGGATTTCGGTTGGGGCACGCGACTAACCTGAGATTAGGAGTTTACCACATTGAGTCTGACTATCCAAATTTAGGTACGGGACTGGTTTGGATAGAAGTCCCTTGTAATGGACCCCATAGCCTGCGATACTATGTACTATCATCCCAATTTCACATTCCAGTATGGTCATTCCATTCGCACCGCATATTGCATGACATTCGTAGCATACGATATTTTAGGTTACTGCGTTTTTGCATTTATATGGTCTAGATACGGCTGACGCTATTCGTGAACTCATCAGGAATTGTATATTGCATCGCATCCTCGACATCTGATATTTGGATTTTTATGACTCTTTATTTATGTAGCTGTTCTATATTGCTTACTTTGATATCTTATGATTTATGATCTTGTCAGTATTTCTGCTTACTCTGATAATTCATGATCTTGTCAGTCTTTTTGCTTATTCCGACAATGTACGATTTATCGATTACCAGTATTTCTGGTATTGTATGATGATGGCATTGTATGGAATACTTGGCACTTACCTTGTACACACACTTACACCACCCTCTAAGCTTTCTATAAGCTTATGCACGATAGATGCGTGCAGGTGATGTTAGGTTGCAGCAGTGTTGAGCTTAGAGCGTGCAGCGGTCTTCTGGAACTTAATTTTCGATTTATGTATTTCCCTTTCAGCATTGTACTCAAATGATTATATCAGTGGATATGTGATGATGATGTTGCCTTATGATTTGGGTAAACTTGTGGTTATGCTTATTACCAGTTAAATGTACATTGGAAAAAAAAAATCCTCCTCGTATGATCCCAGGATCGGAATTTAGCGTATGAACGCTATGAGCAGAGAATTGGGTACTACGGAGGCTGTTGGCACCAGATTTGGCGATCGGGATTCCTGTGAATCCGATTTCTGGGTTTGGGGCGTGACAAAAACTATCCTAAGGCTCACCATAATATTTATTTGAAATCCAACTTGTTCAAAAGTTAAAAAAGACATGAAATAAGGTAAAACACAAATATCAGCTTGATCTAAAACTTTCGTGGCCTTTAAAAGTTTTTAATGGTGGGTGTCATTGTCCCCCACTGTTTTCTGTGTTGGGGGTCCACTGGAGCTTTGGATTTATCTTTGGATATTGCCCTAAAATGATCTCTCCAAATGGATGGAAGGTGTGGATATTGAACATACATTATGGTGGGGCCCAAAAATGAGAGGTATATAAATATTAGGTGGACCACACCACATGAAAACAATAGTGTTGGATATCCATCATTAAAATCCTCGTAAGGCCCACTGTACTGTTTATTTGGCATCCAATATGTTTATTATGTCATACAGGCCTAGACAAAGGGGAAAAACAAAAATCATCTCGATCCAAAACTTGTATGACCCGCAGAATGTTTTAAATAGTTGACGCTCATTCAACACTATTTCCTGTCATGTGGTCTATTTAAGATTATGATATGCCTCATTTTTACCCAATATCTTTCTCATATGTAGCATGATCGGGGCGAATAACTAGTCAAATTGAGGGTAATGATCCATAAAATAGAGTGAATGGACCAGACATATGTAAAATGGGCTAAGTATTCTGGTCAAAATTGTGACCCAACTTACTGACCTCGTGAGAACCTAAGAATTGATGTTAGTAAGTTTTGTGGGCCCCATCATGATGTGTGTCGAACATCAACCCCATGGATTTGATGTGTCCCCTTTAGGTTATGAGATATCTCAAAAATCATCTGTATACGAAACTTAAGTGAGCCATACCATCTAAAACTAATTGAAGACATCCTAAAAAAATATAAAAGCACTTGGTGGGGCCCACATGAGTTTTGGATGCAATTGAAAATTGGTCTGACCCCTCATCCAAGTGGGACACATATAATGAGTGGGTTAGATATGTGAATTATATTTAGGTAGGCCCAATATATGATTATGAAAGTTTTAAGGAAACCCCTCTCCATTATATTATGTGGTGTGGCCCACCCAAGTCATGGATTGACATTCTTCATACCATACAACACTTTTCTCGGATCATTTTAAGATATTAACTAAAAATTGGGGCGGGTCCAAGGCTTAAGTGGACTACAAAGTGGGGATTGAACATCCACCATTAAAAATAACATTCATAGAAGTTTTGGATCAAGCTGATGTTTGTGTTTTCCGTTCATTCATATCTTTTTGATATTATGAACATGCTAGATGACAAATAAACATTACTGTGGGCCCAAGGAAGGTATCAACGGTGGAAATCATTATTCTACACTATTTTGTGTGGCATGGTCCACTTGAGTTTTGGATTTACCGAAAATTTGGGATCAACCCACACCGTTCATCCATTTTTCGAGATCATTTTATAGAATTATCCAAAATGGTGATTTCAGTAATTTCATCATTTGGAGGGTGGGGGACGGGGGACAGTGCTCGAGGAAGAAATAAAGGGTCCTGATCATTTGCAGCATGTACAAATGGTACAGAATCCATATGACCATTGTTCAATATTAAAAACCATTGATGGTATGGGCTCCACATTAACTGTCCATTTGTGGACCATTGGTTGAAGGGCTAGAATCCTTCCAATTTGGAAGATTTTCAAGGCAACCCCTGCAGACACTGGGACCAATCAGATCAACTCCTCAATCAGAGAACCTGGTCCCAAGGACACTGCCAAAGGATGATCCGTCCCGAGAAAGATAAGTAGTCACTACGGTTTTAATCTGTGGCTAAAGAGTTGCCACACCATTAATAATTGACAGTGGTGTAAGGGGCTCCATAGGACCTACAAAAATATATATATTCTATTTAAGCCGTCCATCTATTTTGAAATATTATTTTAGGATATGAAACCAAAAATCAGCTAGATTGAAGGCTCAAGTGAACCACATGGTAGGAAACATGAAGGTTAAATCACATGTGCTTCCTATGTTGTGGTCCACTTGGGCCTTCAATCTATTTTAATTTTGGGATAAAGAACTAGAAATATTTATGAAAATTAATGGATGGAATGGATAAACCAAATACATTATGGTGGGCCCCACGGAGCCCATGACAAGACCATCCATGGTTCGTCTTAAGTGGACTACAAAGTAGGGTCCACCATTAAAAATAACATACATAAAATTTTGGATCAAGTTGATGTTTGTGTTTTCTCTTCATTTATATCTTTTTGATATTATGAACATGTTGGATGTCAAATAAACATTATTGTGGGCCTAAAGAAGGTATCAATGGTGGAAATCATTATTCCACACTGTTTCGCGTGGCATGGTACACTTGAGTTTTGGATTTATCGAAAATTTGGGATCAACCCACATCGTTCATCCATTTTTCGAGATAATTTTAGAGAATTATCAAAAAAATGAATCATATCCAAAGATTAAATGGACCACACCACAAATAAGGGGAACGGATTGGCTACTCCCCCTGACACCATCCAATGGCTGGTGGTTGGTGTTTGTGAACCCTACCATGATGTATGTGTTTAATCCATGTCATCTATCCATTTTTAAAGATCATCTTACTGTATGAGACTAAAAATGAAATATATCCAAATCTTAAGTGGACCACATTCCAGGAAACAGTGTTGAATGAGCATTAACCATTAAAAAACATTCTGAGGCCATAAAAGTTTTGGATCAAACTGATTTTTGTTTTTCCCCTTCATTTGGCCCCGTATGACCTAATCAACATATTAGATGTCAAATAAACAGTACAGTGGGCCTTAGGAGGATTTTAATGATGGATATATAAATGATACCACTTTTGCCAGGATCTTCTTGCCAGTAGTATTACATACAGCAGTGTCACACAAAAACGAAATAAAGAGAAAACCAGAGAAAATAGGAAATTAAGAAGGCTCACAGTTGCTTGCTAGTCAAGCACTCTCTTGGACTAAACATTGAATTCGCTATTCGAATTCCTGTTTTTTAAACGAAAACTACACTCCTTATATAGAGTTTGGAATAGAACTATTACAAAGCGGATTTACAAAACAGGGGGAAAGAAACTGTGGGCGCATAGTAACTGGTTTTGGCACTGTATGGTTTTACTATTCTGTAAAGTGAATAGTAAAAGTGCTACAGTGGAATGCGTGCTGCTACAGTAGATTCGCTGCAGTAGCTATTTTGGAGTTTTCCGATGTCATGTCTTTTAGCAGGTAGCGGAGACAGCTTGGCTTCGGCTTTGATTGTCGGTGCTTCTTTAACTGTCGGTTCTTGTATTTGGCTTCAATTTAGCTTCAATTTGGCTTCGTGCTTGCATTTGGCTTTAATTTGGCTTCGTGCTTGCATTTTGAATTTTTCAAAATTTTATAAGAATACATTTTGATCATCAGGATGAAGATCAAAGTCAGGAGCAGCTGTTGAAGATTCTTCAGATTCTACATAAGTTGATCCTTGACGGCTAGATACTTGATCTTGGAAAGCAATGAATGCAGCTTTGAGTGCACTCAGTTCTTTCTTTAATTTGGCTGTTTCATCTGGGGGAGATGATGCTACAATAGCCTCTTTGAATGACTTTGGCAATTTTTTGGAGGAAGACTGCTTCTTTGTTGCTTCGAGAACAATGGAGCAATCAAATTTATTCCACCACTTGATGTATGTGGACTGGAATAAAACTTTGACATTTTGATATTCAAAGGGTAAAACCTCATATTTCCATTGAAGAATCCATGGGATTCCGTATTTAGCATAGTATTGCATCAGAAAAGATCCTGGGAATTCAGGATTTTGAGTTTTCTCAAGATTTGAAAAATGAGAAAGTAAAGTTTCTGGCAAAATGTTTGAATGACCACCAAATAAAATCCACCATTGAGTATAAAACCATGATGGAATAGATTTGGTATATGGTCTTGAAAAGTTTAAAAACCATGAATGGCTGTTTTCAGAATTTTGGAATAAGAGAGCATTTTTCCATGCAACCATATAATCCCAATAGGAAAAGGGGTGAGATTTTCCATCAGGACTCTGGATATGTTGGACTTGGGAAAGAGAATTTCCCTATTCTTTTTGGAGAATGATGTTGATGATTTTCATTTTAGAAAATGAAATTTCTTTTTGGTTTTAGTTAGTGCGATGCTCAAAAATTGCACTTTTGGTTTGGATCAGAATAGCTTCATAGAAGTTTCTAGAGAAATTTGGCTGTCTTGGATTAAAATGATTATTTGGAAGAAATAGTTTTGGGATGAGAATTTCTTCTGGAAGTTTGGAGAATTCTGAATCTAGGGTTAATACCCTATGTTTTCCTTTTGGTTTGTATTCTTCTGGATTTTTGGTATTTGGTATGAATGCTGTTTTTGGAGGATTTTGGATTGTTTGAAATGGGTCTTTTGGGACAATTTGGATTGAAGGGTTTTTCTGTTCTCTGATCTGGAGAGGAGTCTGGAGAAGAGGAAAGAAGGAATTCTTGATTTCTAATTCCATTAGTTCTTTTCCCTTGTTTTTGACTTTTTGTGGCATTTTGGAGGTTTTAGGGTAGATCTCGATTCAGTTTTCCCTGTAAAAATTCGCGAGATAAAAAATCAGGCAAAGAATTTTTTTTCCCCGGGATAAACTCGATATCGAAATCAAAAATTGATAAAATAGCTTGCCATCTTGCAAATATTTATTTGGAAGCTAAGTTTTTCATATCTTTTTTCAAAACTTTTTTAGCAGCTTGGCAATCGACACGAAGAATGAATTTTTGGTTTAAAATGTCGCTTTGGAATTTTTGGATACAAGAAACCATTAACAATTTAATAGTAGAATAATTTTGTTGAGTTGGGTTCCAAGTACCAGAAGTAAAACAAACAAGTTGCTCTTTGTCTTTGGGATCTTTCTGTAAAAGAATATCACCATAACCGATATCTGAAGCATCAGTCTGGATGATTTTTGGAAAATCGGGGTTTGAAAGATTGAGACAAGGAAGATGTCGAACTTTCAATTTGATATTTTTGAGGGCATTTGTATGGTCATCTGACCAAATAGTTTTTGGTTTTTTAGTTAAAAGATTTTGTAAAAGAGCTCTGTCTTTGGCTAAATCTTTATAAAATTCAGATATATAATTTAAACATCCAAGAAATCGTTGGAGTTGTTTTTTATCAGTAGTTTTGTCAGGAAATTTATCTGCAAAATCAATAACTCTTTAAATTGGCCTGATTGTATTTTTTGAGATTTTGAATCTTAGAAATTGAATTTCTAGTTAAAAGAGCTTGATCTTTCTTAAAGAAAGAACAAGACCATTTCTTTCAATAACAGATTTAAAAATTTCTAAATGTTTCCAATGTTGATTTATATTTTGGGAATAGATGAGTAAGTCATTTATATATGAGAGAATGAAATCTTTATAAGGATTAAAGATATCATTCATAATGTTTTGGAATTCAGAAGGAGCATCTTTTAGACCAAAAGGCATTACAGTCCATTCGAAATGTCCGAAGGGAACAGTAAATGCTGTTTTGTATCTATCTTTAGGATGAATTTGGATTTGCCAAAATCCTGACTTGAGATCGAATTTTGAAAATAGATTGGCTTTATGCAATCTATTTAATAAATCTTTTTTATTTAGAATCGGATATCTGATTGTTTTTAGAACCTGATTCAAAGGTTTGTAATTTATAACAAGCCAAGGAGCACCTCTTTCAATTTCAGGAGCTTTTTTCACATAAAAAGCAGCACAACTCCATTGGAATTTTGATGGAGTTATAAGACCTTTTTGGAGAAGAGAATTGATTTCTTCATCACATAGCTTAAGAAGCCTGGCATCCATTTCGGAAGGGCGAGCTTTAGTAGGAATGTGATTTTCATTAAAGTTCTCTATATATGGTAGAGTAACTAAGTGAGTTTTTCGATGCCAAAAGGCATTTGGAACCTCAGAACAAAGACGTTCTAAAGTTTTTTGGAATTTTGATAATTGCTTTTGGAAATTTGGATGTAGAAGTTGTTTTTGGATTTGAAGATGGGAAATTTCATTTCTTAAGAAATGAATTTGGGTCTCCTTATTGGAAACACAATTAACAACTTCAGATATTAAACCATGTTGAGGTGGTTTAATGAATTCAAAGAATAAATCTATTGAATTTATTTTTGTTTGGATTCCTTTACTGGTGGTAGTAAAGGGTTGGATTTTCAGGATGAAAGGAGTGCCAAGAATGACATCTTGTTGGAGATTTTTAACAATAATGAAAGTGAGCGGAATACACACTCCATTTTTGCAAATATGAACATTTGGTAATTTGTATTCAATATGAGATTCTTGGCTATTAGCAGTATAAATTGTATAATTTGTCTTCTCACAATATTGAGTAGGAATTAATCCTTCTCTAAGACAATTTACATCTGCCCCTGTATCTATTAAGGCAATCACATCTTTTTTAAAATTTTGATTCGTGATGGTAATAGGAGTATACCATTTTTGGAATTGGTAGATAGTCAAAGAATTGACAACATTTGGATTAATATAGTTTTCAATTTGATCATTTAATTCTTCATCAGGAGAAATAGATTGCAAGATTTCTACTTGCTTTTTGAGAGTAGAAATTTCCTTTTAAAGGATATTTACTTCCTTATAAAGGTCTTGCAAATTAATCTGGGTTAAGGAAATGTTACAATGGTTTTGAAGACGTTGATACACATCAAGCATGGACGTATTAGCAACAATTTTTTGGAAAGGCATTCAGTTGTTTCTGGAATTTTCTTTATGGACTTCTGCTGTTAAAGCCTGATCAAGGGCCTGTTTAAGATATTTCGTTTTTTCCTCAGGGTCATGGACTTGATTAATAAGTTCAAGAATCAATTGATCTTTGGCAGTGATTACCATGACGTTTGGTTTGGAAGAAGTAGAAGAAGAATGATGTGAGTCGTCTTCAGAGAATTTACATTTACATGGCTGATTCTCCTCCTTATCAGAAGAATCAAAGGGAAGTTCAGCAGCAATTTCTCTGACTCGGCGTTTTGGAGTATTTTTAACGCATTTATTGGCATAATGACCAGGAAGGCCACATTTATAACATTTAGAAGAAGAATTTCTTCTTTGTTTTGAATACTTGGGTTTGGGTTTTGGTTTTGAGAAGGTTTTTGGAAGATTATCCCGGTTTCTTCTTTTAATGTATTTTGGAGGATAGTAAGCTTTGGATTTAGAGTGTTTTCGAGTAGAAGGAGAAACGATGGGGTCATATCCAAATTGGTAACAAAATGTTCCTAATTCTTTTCGGCCATTAGATTGTTCTCTCTTTAATTGCTTTTGGAGTTTCATTTCGGTACAAATTCCTAAACCGACTTGGCAAATTGTTTGAATGAGTTCACCAAACGTGTACCGGTTATAATTTAGTATACCGAAATTTAAATCTTTGAGTTTTGCTTTGACCTTTTCTGAGAACAAAGGAGGAAGACCCAGGATAAATTTTTCTTTCCATATAACATCATTATAGGAAATAATTTTGTATAATTTAGAGAGAAAAACATCTTTATACCAGCGGAAATCAGTTAGGGTTTTACACCTAAGATTCATTAATTGTTCTTTGTTCTTCTCAGAAACATCATCTGTAGATCCTATAAAATGTTGGATTATATTAATAAGAAGACTAATAACTTGGTCATCAATTGGATTTCCTTTATCATCAAGGATAGGATTTCCTTGGGCATCCATTTTAACAGCAGAAAGAATCTCATCTCTTTGATTTTTAGAAAGAAAGGAATTCCACCATCCATATAACTGGCCAGTAAAGCCTTGCGTAATAGCACTAGCAATATTGGCAATTGTATGATGGTAAATTAAACATGCGTTTTGGTAAATTAACATTTGGTTACATAACTGAAGAATTTGGTATTCAGTCATACCATCTAGATTCCATTCATAAAGATGGTTTCCATCGAAATGGAGTCTAGAGAATGTTTGTTGTTCTTCTATCTGAAGATCAACAGGAGTAGGTCTTTGGTAATATTGTTTAGTAGGTTTAACAATGCTTTGAATTTGGGGAAGATTTCTTGCTTCGATAAATTGATTTTTTATTCGCTCAATGTCTGGATCGGTACCAGAATCAGATTCTGAATCGCTTTGTTCATTGTCAGATTCAGAGGTAGAATCTAGACGAATTTGTTGGAGTTGATTATTTATTTCAAAGGATTCTTGAAATTCTTGGGAAAGAACATTAACAGAAGGATTTTTTGCTTTTTCCAGTTCTTTGGCTAATTCAGATATAAAATCTGATCGTGAATTTGGATTTGGAAATGCTGGCTTGGCAGCTTCTTTGGGTAAGAAGAAAGCAGAGGTTTTTCTTTGCTCGATCGGAGATGAAGAAGATGCTGGAGAGAATGGTATTTTATTCAAATTCATTTGTTCTCCAAGAGTATGGAGAAATGTGTTCGTATAGTTGTTTTGTTCAACTATAGGACCTAAATCTTTTGGAGTAACTGGTCAATCTGTAGGAAACTTTTCTCCTATTTTTATGGGAGATGCTATAGTACCAGATATTTTGATTGATTGGAATGGAGGAAAAGTTTGGTTTAATTGATTTCCTGCTTGAGATTCCCCTTTTCTTGTGAGATTTTGGAGCATAAGAATTTCCTTTGAAGGATTTAGAATTTGTTCAGTATTTAATTTAAACCATGTAAAGAAAGGAATAGTTTCTCTCACTGTTTCCATGTGAAGATACCATTTTTCTTTAAGATCCTTTTTAACTATTTCAGGTATATTTTTAAAGTACCATTTAGTTAAAGGATGTCTTTGGAAATTTTGCTTTAGATATTCAGTATCTATAGCAAATGAATTTGGAATGTCGTTTTCAGAGGAAATGACATTTACTCTAGGTGAAAAATCACTTTCTGTAGGGTTATATTCATCCTCTTGATATCTAGGACTAAAAACATGAGTAGGGATGGTTTTTGGAATAGAATTTGGCTGTGGAAAAGAAGGACTTGGTTCTTTAGAATATTTGGAAAATAAAATATCAACAGAACCATCATTATTTTCTTGTATAATATCTGGTTCAGTTATTTCTTTTGGAAGTTTTTCATGGGCATCTTCAATATGCCATTTAGCAATATTGATTTCATCCCATTTAATTCTTTTGGGAACCACTATATTGTGGTTTAGGTTGGCCATAAAAAGAGTGGTTAAACCTTTAATCCTGTCTTCATAGGCTGTCCCCGGAGCATTTATTTTCATTAATTTGTAATATATATGATATGTTGTCGTAATATTTTCGCTTCCTGGTAACATATTGAATCCCTGGGTATAGATTCCCAATCTTAGAAATCTTGATAAATGCTTATCTGTCAAAGATACAACATAGTTTGGGATACATATAAAATATGCAGGTCCATCTGTAAGGGTTGCTTCAACCATTCCAATTAAGGAATCATTAAAGGCAATGTGTCTTTTATCTCTTAAAGTCACCAAGCAAGAAGTCTGTAAAACCAACCGAGTTAATGGTTTTACAGCAACTTGAACAAACCCTAGATGAAGATAATTATATTTGGAAGAGTTTTGGATTATTTCTCGAACAGAGAGTAAAGATAAATCTTCATTTTGATGAGATATAGGAATTGTTTGTTCTACGGTTTTGATGATGAAGTCAGATTCAAGTGATTCATCATTTTGGAAAGATCCTTCAATGTATATCTCATTTGTAGGAACTTGTGGTAGGTTCCAATTTTGGAGTGATTGTTCGATATCTGAGTATCGAATTTCTTCTAAATTTTTAATAGACATCGTCTCAGCAAAGGCTATCTTGCCAATGCTAGTAGATTCTATTGTATTGCTTGTTTTTGCAGATTCTGAGTCAAAATTACTTTGGGTAGAAAACCATCTGGTTATTTTGGATTTTAAACTTTTGGAATGGGTAATTGTATTTTGGCTAACAGAAGCAGAGCTATTAGATCTATCTAATTTTGAATATTTTGCAGACCTTTCAAAAAGAGATTTTCTACCTGGTTCCATATCCTAACTTTTAATTAAAAGAGTGGCTTGTCAATAATAGAATTCCCAGAAACAGTCTTACGCACAACTGGCTAATGACTATAGGGTATTACGACAAGGAAGCCTCGAACCTCTTTTAACTTAAAGCTGAGTACAGAATAAGGAATTGATCTAATTCGAAAAGGTTTGAAAAATGCAACACAAATACAACTTTAAACAACACAAACAACACAAATATTTGTAAATACAAAATACAACGTTAAATACAACTGCTTACAAGATTGGCTTTGATACCACTTTCGCCAGGATCTTCTTGCCAGCAGTATTACACACAGCAGTGTCACACAAAAACGAAAGAAAGAGAAATATTATATATATATATATATATATATATATATATATATTTATGTGTGTGTGTGTATGGTAAAAGGTTCCATACAGTCGAGCTCATGGGAACTTCTCATACGGTCGGGTTGTGTGGGCCCCACTGTGATGGGTGTTGAACAACTACCCCATCAGTCAGATGCACCATTCCATGGTGGGCTTGGGGCTTAAAAATCAAGTCAATCCGTGACTTTTTTGGGCCACACCACATACAAAATTTGAGAGGGGTTACCCTCCATTAAAATAATCATAATCATTTGTTGGGCCTACCGAGATGTGGTTCACAAATCCAGACCATCCATTATGTGTGTCCCACTTGGATGAGGAGTCAAACCTAGTTTCATATGCATAAAAATTTCAGGTGGGCCCCACCAAGTGCTTTTATATGTTTTAGGCATTTCTTCACATGATTTTAGATGGTATGGCCCACCTAAGTTCTGTATATGACTGATTTTTGGGATATCCCATAATTTAAAGGGGGACCATCAAATGCACGGTGTTGATGGTCGACACGCATCACAGTGGGGCCCATTTAACTTTGATATCCTTTAAACCGTTCATATAACTCGGAGCTCGAGGAGTGTCAGTGCTCTCTCGACCCTCTCTCTCTCTCTAATCCTCTCCATCCCCCCCTCGATCTCTCTCTCTCTCTCTCTCTCTCTCTCTCTCTCTCTCTCTCTCTCTCTCTCTGTAATCCTCTCCATCCCCTCTCGCGTGTCCGTCAGGCACCCCTCCTAAAACGAAACGCGCCTTCCCAAATCGAAATCAGTCTGCCCTTTTCTCCCGCGCGCAGCAAACCTCCCAAAACCCATCTCTCAATCTCTCTCTCTCCATCTCTCTCTTGCACTCAGCCTCTCCATCTCCCTCGCCCTCTCTCTATCTCCCGCTCTCCCTCACGCGCTCAGCCTCTCCATCTCAGTTCGCCATTTTCTCCTGCACGCAACAGACCTCCCAAAACCCATCTCTCAATCTTCAAAACCCCCTGTCACCGCAAGAAGAAGAATATCTTTGTATAGGTAGAGCCATTTCTCACGGCCGCGGCAATCATCGGACACGATGGAAGCATATGGGCTCAGAGTGAGACTTTCCCCTAGGTTTGCTTTCCTTGTTTCTGTTTGTATTCTTTAACTGAAATCTGAGATGGGTTTTCTTTTGATTACTTATGTGGATTGTATAAGATGTTACCAGTCCAATCGGGTCTGGTTCCAATGCTTTGATGGAGATTTTCGATTGGGTGTTTGCTTGTTTGTTTAAATAGCTCATGAGATTTGGTGATTGATTGGATCTCTTGTTTGATCTGTAGGAAAACTCAACCAGGTGTTGCTGATTTTGTTAGATTTTGTGTGGAATTGTTCTATTTTGATCTGCGGATTCGATGTGGGTTTTTGGTTTTTTATCATGTTGGATGATTTTTGGAATTGGTTTGAGGGGGGAACATTCTTACATTTGATTTAGGTTTGCCATTTTAATCTGAGTTTGAGAAGATATCGGATGTGGGTTTTGTTTATTTTCAGGATTGGATTTGAGGTTGTAGAGATGATGTGTTTGTATCTTTCGTTTTTCTATATTGATTAATGGATTTGCATTTTAGGGATAGTGACTTATTAGAGTATGATTTGTTTGGATAATATTGGGATTTTATGGGAATTCACTAGCTAACTTGTGTAGGCACACCGAAAAAGTTGCTTGCGCTGCCGGAGAGCTGTGTAGGAAAAAACAAATCATTAGATCCACCCTGCCCATTAGGTGCAGTCACATTTTCACCAAGGATCCTAAGAATCCGTCAAATCCAAGAGTTAGGCATGCTGCACCATAGGGACTGGTGGAAGCATCCTGTACTTGGCCAACATGTTCTTGATGTTGCAAAGGTATTAAAAATGGGACTTTGAAATGATGAATATGCTATGCCATGCTCCAGCCTTTTAATGAACTTAAATTTCCTGATTGATCTCTCACATTCTCATTGATCCACATGTTTTGTATAGTATGTGGCAAACCTTTATGAGATCTGAACTCTCATTAGGTGGGCTGGCCCTACCTTAGATGGTTCATATCCCAAAATTCAGACTGATTGGACAATTCCAACCCTTGGCTTGGAAAAATTGAAATGGTCAAATTAACTTTGTTTGACACTTCTTATAACCATATAATTTCTTTCCATAGAAGTTCTATAATAGAATGGTTAGGATTGTTAAATCGGTGAGATATATATTTGGGTTATGGCCCATTCAACCTATATATAGGCTACCGTATGATTGGTTTGGATCTCATAAAGATGGTGAGAAACACCACAGTATAGCATATTTTACATGTAATCACAACAGAAAACCTAGTTAAGGGTGTCATAAAGTCAGATGCATGCACCCACAAGCTAATCATCCTGACTGCTTCTAAGTGGGGTGTGGGCCACACTATTTACAACAAATCAGGTTCAAAAATCAATCTGAACTGCCTATAAAGTCTAGATGACATTTTTATGGGCTCAAAAATCACATTGATCAGATGATCCAACCTATTCGTGATTTGTCCCTATGCTTGTAGCCATCCTTTCCCTGAGCAATGGATGGATAGTTATGATTGTCCAACAAAAGTGACTTTTTCAAATCATAAGCAATCTATGATGAGTTTTGACATATCTCATTTCAATCTTTTTGCTAGTGGTATTCGGTAGCAGCTACAAAGAAGGGATACGGAAATTCCAACTGCAAACAGAACAAGCCGAGCTTCTCATCCAGTCCATTCATATACAATACATCCTAGCTATAGGTGCATTTTTCGTTCATCTTCTCAATGCATGTGTTAAAAACCTATAAAAAAAACATACCAGTAGAGCAATTGCATTAGAGAGCAATCAACATAGTACAATTTCTGCTCTGGTACTTTTGATATGTATATCCAGCAGATTCTGTACTGCCGATCTTAGGCCATGTTTGGATGTGTTAAATTGCAAGAATGATCAATTTCCCCAATACAAGAAACAATGTGAGCACTGTCTCACAAAGGGGGCGTTTGGATGGTAAGTTAAGATAAGCTACTTTATAGAATCTGTATTCCCTCATTTGATACCATATCTTAACTGTTGTCTCTTTATCTCTTAATTACTTATACTCATTCATTCTAGATTCTTAGGTTGGTGGGCAGTCTTACATCTTTGTAATGTGCTTTTTAGGTATATGTAAAATCCATTGTTTCATGTGCAACTAGTTTAGATGCTACAAGTTTTAGAAGGCTGGTTTAGATACTATTGGATGGCTGTCATGTTTTTTGAATTGATGGATGCCAAGAAAAAATGAAATATTGTGCAGTTTTGATTTGCTGGAATCTTTTGATAGGATAATCCTTAGATGTGTTTTTTTACTGAAAATTTTGGATGGTATAGTCTGTGTTAAATTTTTTTGTTTTTTTTTTTTGTTTTTTAAAACACATCTTAGTTGTTATCCATATTAGTTGCTTTTAAAATTGAGTTTTGCTGTCATGGAGTCTTCATTGTTGTTATCTACTTTATGCGCCTCATGTCACTTTATGCAACCAATGGTGGTTTCCAATAGTTGAAAGCCTTTATTTAGGGTTTAGCTAGAAGCCATTCATCAGCTGGGTTACCGTGGATGGCCATGGTCCAAAACCACACTTATGATTCTGGTATACCTATTATGTTGTAAGCCTTACCACCCTCATTAGTCCTGGTGCTGTGATGTGATTAGTCGTCCATGCCATATGTAGTAGGTCGAAAACCTTTTAAATAAAGGTACCCACCCATCTCTGACAATATAGCCCTCCATCAATCACATCTCCACCACACTCCATTGAAGGTAGTGCCGGCCTAACTACCTAATCCGCACCAGTTATATGTGAAGGATTTCTTTGGCTTAAGTTAAAGGCTTTAATGAAAATCCAAAGGATATGGGTGGAGGTCTAATGAAAATCTGCACCAGTTATATGTGAAGGATTTTCAGTGTTTTATTAGAAAAGGATGAGCTCCTTTGTACTAACATGAGTATTGTTTCATCATTTCTGAAAACTCTTCAAAAAGTAGAGCCAAACTCATCCTCATAAAACTAGGTTTAATGCAACCGAATCTGTAGGGATCGTTTTAGTATCTATTGGAGAAGTTCCAGCCATATGGAGAATGAAGAAGCTCTAGCCATATGGAACCATTAATCATGCAAACAGTATCATAATTAGTTGTGTTTTCCCTTCATTCATGTCTGTGTGAGCTTATGAACAAGTTAGATATGAGATGACATTAACACATAATATTCTTCTTCATGCATTATGATACATTTCAAGTGATTTCTTCTTCTTTAAATTTTGTATTCTAAGTTGTAATTTTTTATTTTATAGATGTTGAATTCCTGTAGAATGGGGATTGTTTCTTGTGTGGATGGCCTGATGAATAGTCTGGAAGAATGGATTTCATTTGTTGGTCAATAGCTGTATAGATGGAATATTCTATTGTAGGGACTGCCTAATGAATAGTCTAGAAGATTGGTTCTCATCCACACAAAAAATAGATGCCTAGCTTGTTTTTAAATGTATTAGCTCGAAATTGATGGAGCAGACCCACATGTGCATCGGAGCTATCTGGATGTTGAGCGGGGGTCCATGGAAGGTGGGAACCGCTGTTATGACCATGATGAAGCTGTCCATTTTCTATGGACAACATTGGAGTGGCCTGGCCATTTGGACAGGTCGTGTTTATGTATTTACTCGAAATTGATGGAGCAGACCCGGATGTACGTCGGAGCTATCCGGATGTTGAGCGAGGGTCCCTGGAAGGTGGGAACCCCTGTTATAACCATGATGAAGCTGTCCATTTTCTGTGGACAAAATTGGAGTGGCCTGGCCATTTGGACAGGCCGTGTTTATGTATTAGCTCGAAATTGTTGGAGCAGACCCTAGTATAACCCTAAACCTAAACCTACACTTAAAACTAATACCTAAAACTAAACATCATGGTGGGGACAATGCCCCTGACCATTGATTCCTTCCTGGGACCCACCATGGTGGTTATTTGAGATCCAACATGTTGGTAAGTTCACACAGACCTAAACCTATAACCTTAACCTAAACCAAAACCTATAACCTAAACCTTAACCTATAACCTATAACCTATAACCTAAACTTATAACCTATAACCTTAACCTAAACTAAAACCTATAACCTAAACCTTAACCTACAACCTATAACCTATAACCTAACCTTAACCTAAACCTAAAACCTAAAACCTAAACTTACAATCTATAACCTATAACATAACCTTAACCTAAACCTAAACCTATAACTTAAAACCTAAACCTAAACCTAAAACCTAAATGTATTCTCAAATCCCTAAACCTAAACCTACACCTAATCCTAATCTCAACTCCCTAACCTAAACCTAAACCTAAACTTGAAAACCCAAACCTAAACCCGATCCCGAACCCGAACCCGATTTTCTAAACCTAAACCTTAACCTATTCTCAATTCCCTAAAGCTATAACCTATAACCTATAACCTATAACCTAAACCTAAACCTAACCTAAACCTAAACATATAACCTACACTGATAACCTAAACCTAAACCTGTAACCTTAACCTAAACGTAAAACCTAGCTAAACCTAAACCTAAAACGTAAATGTATTCTCAAATCCCTAAACCTAAACCTAAACCTAAACCTATAACCTAAACCTATAACCTACAACATTAACATAAACTTATAACCTACAACATTAACCTAAACCTATACTTATAACCTAAACCTATTCTCAAATCCCAAAACCTATAACCTAAACCTAAACCTATAACCTAAACCTAAACCTTAACCTATAACATATAACCTATAACCTAAAACTATAACCTATAACCTAAACTCAATCCCTAAACCTTAACCTATAACCTAACCTAAACCTAAACCTATAACCTACACTTATAACCTAAACCTAAACCTATAACCTAAACCTAAACCTAAAACCTAAATGTATTTTCAAATCCCTAAACCTAAACCTACACCTAATCCTAATCTCAACTCCCTAACCTAAACTTAAACCTAAACTCGAAAACCCAAACCTAAACCCGATCCCGAACCCGATTTCCTAAACCTAAACCTTAACCTATTCTCAATTCCCTAAAGCAATAACCTATAACCTATAACCTAAACCTAAACCTAAACCTTAACCTAAACCTATAACCTAAACCTTAACCTTAACCTTAACCTAAACCTAAACCTATAACCTTAACCTAAACCAAAACCTATAACCTATAACCTAAACTTATAACCTATAACCTAACCTTAACCTAAACCTAAACCTATAACTTTAACCTATAACCTAAAACCTAAACCTAAACCTAAAACCTAAATGTATTCTCAAATCCCTAAACCTAAACCTACACCTAATCCTAATCTCAACTCCCTAACCTAAACCTATAACCTATAACCTCAACCTAAACCTAAAACCTAAAAGTATTCTCAAAGCCCTAAACCTAAACCTACACCTAATCCTAATCTCAACTCCCTAACCTAAACCTAAACATAAACTTGAAAACCCAAACGTAAACCCGATCCCGAACCTGAATCCGATTTCCTAAACCTAAACCTTAACCTATTCTCAATTCCCTAAACCTAACATATAACCTAAACCTATAACCTAGCCTAATCCTAAACCTATAACCTAGCCACTATGATGTGAGATTTACCTCCGTTTAAAGTATTTCATCTAATTTTTGCTTCGGATCTGGTTTTTCTTACCTGATATGTCTAATATTTCCATCGATCCTTTGTTTTTGTGTTTTGATCTGTTGTTTTTTGCATCGCTTGTTTGATGCTATTTATGGCTTGAAAATGGCTTTGATCTTAATGCATTTCTCCTAAATGCTTCTAATCGTGTTCTTAGTCTAAGATCTTATATATGTCTACCTCGTTTCTTAAATCCGTCAGCGCTTTTTTTTTTTTTTTGATGATTTCGTTTGTATCTATTTTTCTATGTTTTTATTTCTCTTTGTTAAGATCCCAATGTATTTTGTCTTATTCAATTTTCTCCCTTTTCAATTGTTCTAGCGCTTGATCTTCTCCGATTTTTCTTGTATCTCTTTGTTTTTTTTTCCCCTTTTCAGATCATTTTGATATTTCCTTTGCATCTTTGTTTTTTATATCTTCTTTCGTTTTGATTTTCCATTTTGAATCGATCTAGAAAATTTCCCTTGCGATCTTGGTTCTTGTTTTGGTGATTTGCAAGCTCGCTGTAATTTGCTTTGCATTCATTCCTAGTATGTTATCTTCTCCCATGCAAGCTTTTTACTCCCATTGCAGCTGTTCCTGCTATAGATCCTTGCCTTTTTCTTGAGTGAGATGATAAAGCTTGGAATAATCGGTTGCATATTAGTATTTTCTTAATGCATTTTCTCTATTATTTCTGCAAATACCACTTGAGAATGTTCTTTATGTTTGTCTGTTCTTTTTTTTTTTTTTTTGTTTATTTTTTTACTTGAGATTATTTTGATGGATTTATATATGCATTTTTTTCTGTATTGGTTTAGTTGTTTAGTGCTCTGTTTTTATTGTCTATCCCTCAATGCATACTCTTTTGTTTTTTCCCTAACATTTCCCCCTTTCACTTCGATCATCATCTTATTTAGTTATCCAGAGCTAATATCACATGTGGACTCCTTTCAATTAAAGGTTGAGCCCTTGTGTGGATGGATGGATGTAATTTATGTTTGGATGAATTTACGTCGTTTGTGTTTAGATGGATGTGAATGTGAATATGATGAAATATATTATATAACAGGTGTATATTAGGAAGAATATGATGAAATATATTGTAACAGGTGTATCAGGAATTTATGAAAAAAAAATTATATTGGATGGATTTCGTAGGTAAAAGTCTCATTTAACACATAAAAGTTTTCCGCAAAACTCTTGGTAAATATCGTAGGTAAAAGTGAAGTTGCATAGTTTTTACCACAAATTTCGTAGGCAAAAGTGTTTACCTACGCATGATTTTGTAGGTAAAAGTGAAGTTGCACAGTTTTTACTTACGAATAATTTCGTAGGTACAAATATCGTGAAATATTTGTATTTTTTTACCAATGAAAAAATTCGTCAGTAAAAGTTTTTTTATACCGACGAAAAAACTCTTGGTAAAAGTTTTTTTTTAACCGATGAAAAAATTCGTCGGTAAAAGTCTTACCTTTGCCTAAAAGCCTTTTACGTCGGTCCTTTACCAACGAATTTACCGACGAAAATTTTCATCGGTAAAATGTTTTACCTACGAAAATTTTGGATTTAGTGATGAAAATTTTCGTCGGTAAAAGTGAGTTTTCTTGTAGTATCCCCATCCGTCCCTACCCTTTCCCATCCATATATTTTATCTTCTATCATCATTATTGCTTTGAATTTCTCAGCTTTTCAGCTATTCATTCCCCTACAGCCAGTTTCCAGAATCTGAACCTTTAGGAGGGCTGAAACTTCGGCGGAGCACTGCGCCTCGATCTTATGTCGGATCATCGTCAAACGATTGGAGGTCTCTCCTAGCCGACCAAGGCCTGAGTGTCACTTTGGGGAGGCGAGCTTCCATCACATGTGCGACCATCCCACGCGTGCACATATGTCAACCCCGGGTCACCATCTGCGCTCAAGAGCTTTCTCCGAGTCAAGTTTTCCTCTTTTCATTCCTATTTCTTAAACTCTATTCTTAGTTTGCATTAGCCCTAATTTATTTGCCCTTTTTTTCACCTTAGGATTCCTTGAATTGAGATTGGGGAATCCCTTGGATTAGGGATTGTTTGCTATGTATGAGTGGTTGATTTCTATTTTCCTTTGAGATCGTTTGACTTATAATTTTTATTGGTCCAGTCCTAGCCTGTGTAGGCCTAGACCCGCATAGATTCCCCTTTAATGAATGTTTAGATTTTTCATGTGGGATGTGAAATTTGTGTAATTGTTTCTGAATTGGTATGATGTAAGCCTGAAATCTTGCATATCATATTTACATCTCATGTCTTGCATCAAATTTGGTATTAGAGCTTAGGGTTCTTATAGGGGAATACATTACTTATTTAGGGTTAGTTTGTTTGAGTCCTTCGTACATCCAGTCCATCACATGTGGCTTTTAGGAGTCCATAGTCCCTGATATCAGTTGTTGAAATTTTTATTAGCAGGAAGTTAGCAATTTACATTGCTGTAACTTTCTGTTATTCCTTTAATTTGACAACTATATTGTTGGATTTTAGCTATTAGCACTGTGTAGTTTCCCTCATATAGAGTCTCATAGGATTTTTTAGTCCCATATAGTCATCATAGAAAGTCCTTATGTGGAGTTAGCAAGTTGTATGCCCACACGTACGGGTCATAGTTTTGGTTAACACCCTACACTAAACATGGAACAACTGCTAGAGTCACTAAACAAGTTATCCCAGCAGATCGAGTTTTGGGCTTGGAACAAAGCATAAATCAACGCCTTAACCAAATAGAGGCCTCCCTCAAGACAAACCTTACCATTAGGGAAGATGGTCAATCTCAAGCAGGTGGCCAGGAGGATAGATCAATGAATGAAGGTGGCCAAGGAATCAGTCATGGGCGTGCACCCGTACCCCCACCCTATGAGGGGCATCAAGACCATTATTTTGAGGGGTACAACATGTGCGGCCTCATGGCTAGAGAGAGTACCAGAGACTAGTGTAAAGTTACCCACTGAGACCATTCCGGTAGTGGATGAGTTTCGTGATGTCGTTCCTGATGATCTACCGGATGAGTCTCCCCCTAGGAGGGATATAGAGCACACCAGAACATGGGACACCGTAATACCTATAGCCGAGTTTGCATTTAATAGTTCTGTCGATAAGTCCACAGGTCTCAGTCCTTATGAAGTCATTACTGGTTATAAACCTGGGAAACCTATTGATCTTATCACTATGTCACTATCTCATAGGCCGTCAGAGTCTGCAGAGTCTTCTGTGCATCACATTCATTCATGGCATTAAGAAATCATGCAAAAGATCATGACTAGTAATAAACATTACTCACTTTCTGCAGACCAATATAAATGTTTCAAGAAATTTAATGTAAGGGACTCTGTGATGATCTGCATTAGGCCATAGCAGTACCCTCAGGGAGCCGTTCAAAAATTACACGCGTATAGCGCTGAACCATTCAAAATTATAAAACGAACCGGTCTCAATGCGTATGTGACAAATCTTCCACCTTCCATGGGAATTAGTTCCACATTCAATATAGAGGATCTAGTTGCATTTCAAGGGGCCATTGATGCATTGTCTAGCCTTTCGCCTAACCATCCTAATTCCCTAGATCTTTCCCTTGATCCATGACCCCCTCCAGACCCATTTTTCTAGCCTCTACGTCCCATTCATATCCATCTCAACCTATTTTTTCAGCCTCTACCTCCCATACCTACCTGTCTCCACCCATTTTCCTAGCCTCTACCTCCCATACCTACCTGTCCCGACCCATTTTTCTAGCCTCTACCTCCCATACATACTTGTCCCGACTATTCTTCCCAGCCTCTACCTACCATACCTAACCTTTACACACCCAGAGAAGAAATAGAGGATATTATGGACCATCAGATAGTTTCAACATCGGACGGCAAGTTTCAGAAGTTCTTAGTCAAGTGGAAGTCACGTCCAGCTTCAACCAATACATGGCTCGCTGAGTAGGACCTTCAGAGACTTGATCCTTACATCTCGGAGTGATTCAGGAGTTTTATTTCGTCAGTGGCGAAATCTTCGCAGCCGAGGAGAATTTATGAGAACATCCTGCGCACGTCGTCCAACGTGCATGCACACCACCCCTTACGCTCGTACACTAGAAGGAGGGCCCCACCGTCGATCTGGATCGATGATGACGTCCAGGGAAGGCCTCCTAACTAGAAGATGAAGTTTTGATTCAAAAGAGTAGGCCCGTTAGTCAAGAAAAGCACATCATGGAATCCCATAATTATGGCCCACTAGTCGGATTGATTTCATATTTTAGGTTTTGTTTATTGTTATTATTTAGAACATTATGAACGCTTTGAATTTCTTTGTTTGGTTTTTATTTTAGTTTACTTCATCGCCAAGTAATAGGTTGCGCACATGTCACGAGTTTAGGGGTATAGGATTTTTCCTATAAATAGGCACCCCATGTAGTTCTTTTGATTCATTCAAGCTTAATAAAAAAATCTTTGCTTTATTTTTCTACTCTGTTCATAAGTTGTGGAAGAATTTAAAAGTAGGTGTGAAGCCCTCCCTTTTCGAATGGCTAACTACGTGGTGTAAAGCCACATCTATCCCCATCTGTCCCTACCCTCTCCCATCCATATATCTCATCTTCTATCATCATTATTGCTTTGAATTTCTCAGCTTTTGCAGCTATTCATTCCCCTACAGCCAGTTTCCAGAATCTGAACTTATACGAGAGCTGAAACTTCAACGGAGCATTGCGCCTCGACCTTATGTTGAATCATCGTCAAACTTAGAGAGATTGGAGGTCTCCCCTAGCCGACCAAGGCCTAGGTGTCACTTTGGGGAAGCGGGCTTCCATCACACGTGCGGCCAGCCCACCCACACACGTGCGTCAGCCCCGGGTCACCATCTGCGCGTAGGAGCTTTCTCTGGGTTAGGTTTTCCTCAGGTTTTCTTCTTTTCATTCCTATTTCCTAAACCCTAGTCTTAGTTTGCATTGGTCCTAATTTATTTGCCCCTTTTTCACCCTAGGGTTCCTTGAATTGAGATTGGGAAATCCCTTGGATTAGGGACTGTTTGCTATGCATGAGTGGTTGATTTCTATTTCCCTTTGAGATCGTTTGGCTTATAATTTTTATTGGTCTAGTCCTAGCTTGTGTAGGCCTGGACCCGCATAGATTTTCCTTTAATTGAATGTTTGGATTTTTCATGTGGGATGTAGAATTTGTGTAATTGTTTCTGAATTGGTATGATCTAAGCCTGAAATCTTGCATATCATATGTAAATCTCATGTCCTGCATCAATTCATATACACAAACATTCCAATGAATCAAGTATTCATTCCAATCATAATTCAAATCGTTCAAAGGAATAATGCATATTTATGGGTATAGACCATTCAAATGAATCAATTCATATTCCATAACCTTGCAAAAATTATAGGAAATTGAAGTAAAAGCTAAGGCAGTGAAGCAGGTTATGCACCAAGCCATCTATTATTCACAATACCAATCAAAGCATGCATCCATCAAACCGTTCTATGTAATAACTGTACAATACTAATAGAAGAAGAAATTAAAGGCCAGTTTGGGATCTTGGAAAATAAAGGAGAGAGTGACATTTTCTACTATCCAAGAAAGTATTTGAAGAGGGAAACAAAAAAAAGACAAGGGGAGGTTTGGAAAATTTTTATGAAAAGACTTCCTCGAAAAATGTTTCTCTACAAACGGTTCTCTTTCAGACAAACTCACCTCAATGTCTTTCGTCTTTCCAAGCTCAGATGCGCCCATTTCAATGGCCAAACTTGTATTAGAATTAGCCTGATTCAGCGGCTCTTTGACAGAATTGAGCTTCAGTAAGAGTTCCCTGACATCCATGGTTATGGAGCATAATTTTCAATCTAGTAATGCACTACTCCCCTCTAAACTAAATCAAACCCAACATCCAAAACAAACACCCAAGTTCCAATATCATTCTCATTACGAGGTGCATCCAAACAGGCCTCAAACAAGAGAAAATAAAATTGCAGTTGATTACTATAAAGCCTTGAAATTCCATCCAAATAAATCAAATAAAAAACAGAATTCAAAAATAAAATCACCAGCATTTCTAATAATTTTCTTCTGCAATCAAAGAAAACGTGAAGGGATGGTGGAGAACTTATTAAATTGAATTGTAAAGATGTGAAGGTATGTAGGAAACTCTAAGAGTACATTTGGAGCACTTATTAATGAACTGAAATTAACTCATTGGCATTCATATCAGGGATTTCTCGTTTCTGAACTGTAATTCTGTCCATTTCTCATTGGTTAACCATATATTTTGTTTTCTTGCATGGCTGTTTTCTTTCTTCTCCAATAGAAGGGAAAGAAAAGCATGATTTCGATGTATCGAGTACAATAAAGTTGCAACAAATACTAAACCTGATCAGTGCCTCTCCAGCTAAAAGAACTAGATCCAGGTTGTTAAGATAAATGAGCTTGGAAAGTACTCTCATCAGTGTTGTTTGTTATCCTGAAATGTAACATTTAATTATGCAACTGAGTACACAAATGCACACCAGTGAAGAAATGCAAGACTCAGTACTCCAACTACCAAAAGAGCAAAAGAGAAGAAAAATTAACAATAAAGATGTCCTACATAACAGTTACCTACATCCACCTAGCTATATCTACAAAAACAACATCCAATTTATTGCGAGTAGCCTTTTGGATAGCTTCATGTGCTACAATTGCCAGATCTTTTTCGTTACTTTTCTCAAATATAGGAATCTGAAAGGCAATTTCAGCAACAGTTGATCAGCTCAGAGAAATATTATCTTAGAAAAATGAGACTGAGACTCTCTCTCTCCTATTTTACAGAAATGAGACGAAGAGTTAAAAAAAATAAAAATGAAAAAACCTACCACATGCCTGTGAATAGCACACCAACAACTGCAAGCAGACCATAAAATCCATTTTAAATTCTATATAATTGAATAAAAAGGACTTTGGGGCCCGCTTAATCATGTAAAACATATTGTAGTTCTTCAGAAACTGCTTATGTTCCTTTCAGCTGAACATGCTTAATGTTCCTGTCTTGTTACCACACAACACATACATGCCCACCATTTTCTCAATAGTTGTCATACTTTATGTTGTTGCACCCTGCATAATGAGAGGATACAAATCATTTTCATACCTTGGAATTTTGTATTTCTGTAGTTGAAGCAGTGCTATTAATATCCACTAACGAACATTTTGAGATAAGGGTTGTGATCCAATAGCCATTGTAACCGAGACAACAGTTGGCAGCAGATGTCATATTGGTTTTAAAGTCTAAGGCTACATTTGGAGCACACGTGGATTTGAGTTGCAAACATTTAGTGGAAATGGCCACCCATGCAAAAGTTGGGCCACACGATGAACATCACCTTTCTCGAGAATTAGGTTGATCCGCTCATCAGTTGGGCCACCCCTGTAAATCGATCCAGGCCCTGGGCTATCCATTTATATCGATTGTGGGGCCCATCTCATGAGTGAATCTAGCTGATTGTGGAGCCCACCATTTGCATGGCTCAAAGGTCACACCAAATATTGATTACGAAAAATATTAAGGGTGTGTCTGGTCACACCAAATATCATGATATTATTTCTAGTTGTAGAGCTTCCAAGATCCTATAGTATGAGCATGGCTCAAATATATGACATGTGACTTACAGTTAGGAAGATATATGGGCAGCCTGACTGTAGGAACAACAAACCTTCATGCCTTCAATGTTGTTGATACCAGTGTTCGAAATATCGGTATCGCGCAATGTATCGCACCCTTGGGATACAGATACGTATTGTTTATCGCACGGGATATATCGTTTGTATCACGTAATTTATCGCACTTTTTGGGAAACATGGGGAAACATCGAGAAAATGGTTGAATTTTTCAATAAAACTTCAGGGATTATTAAAAAAGACCTTAGTACACACTTTTAAATCATAGAATCTCAAGAAAGAAGTGCATAGAATAGGTTTCCTTTGTATAGGGTCATAAACTATGCGTTGTCTGATTGAACTAAGACCACTATATTCAAATATGATGTAAAACATTTATAAATGTATTAAGACATGTATGAAAATACAACCAATTGATAAGGTCATATAAATTTGGATGAAAGACAAACAAATATCACCTTGATGTAAAACTTTTGTGGCCCACAAAAGGTTTTCAATGGTCATTAACTACTCTTTCATGTAGTGCGGTCCACCTGAAAATTTTATCTTATTCATTTTTAGACCACGGTCTAAAATAAGTTGAAAAGCATATGTATAGCATAAATATACAATTCATACATCAAGGTGGCCCACTCAGTCAAGGGTCCCACCCACTGTAACGCCCTGAAAATTGGGGGTCAATTAGAAGTCCAACTCCCGAGTTCCAACGCATCACTTATGCAACATATTTAATGATGATTAAATGTTGTCTGTATTAGTGCCTAAAACATGGATAAGATTAAGCTAAATCAGCAAAACATAATCCAAGAACAGTTATAATACACAAGTGGAAGACTGAAATGGATATGTATAACTTTACAAATCAGTATAGGTCCCCAAAGTATGTATGCATTGCCAGGTCAATAATTACATGTATTATTTCAAAATACAGAATGTCAGAAATGTAACAGTCCACTACAAGTATAACCCTGAAGCCTCGTCGATTTAGAATGGTCTACGAGAACCCGCCTGAATACTGCATATATGAGAATGCCTCCTCATCATCCTTAAAGTCCGGCTCTGCCTCGTAGGCTATGCCATCATCTGAACCTACAATAGAGTATGGTTGGTGTTTAAAACACCGCCCCGTAACGTGGGAGTGAGTGATCAACTTAGTGGAACAATAAAGCAAAGGTTAACATGTATCAATTCAGTCAAGCAGTAATGATAAAGCAATACAATCGAACATCCCTATGTACTTTGATTAATGCAGGAATGGTATGTATAAATGATGCATGCCCTCGCCTGCACTCCCTCAGCGATCTTCATCTAACGGTCGCGCATGTCAGTCACTTCCTTGTGCTCTCTACACATCGTCAAACGACACATGCAATGTGGTGCATGAATATGATTACCAAGTTCTTATTAGTCATTTTCATACAGCAGGATTGGGAAGCTGAGGTACCTCCCTTATATCAATTTCTAAACGATGATCCATTCTAGGGTCGTCAGTCCTAGTAAATCTCATACGATGTTATGCTTCTAGGTCATTACAAAGGGCTTGTCACCTTATCAGTGTAGGCCTAGTTTGTATTCTAGTTGCTACGGAAAGACTCGTCGCCTCAACGTAGTCTCAGAGTACACTCGAGGTCACTACCACCCACACCCTACCAACTGGCAGTCTATTTTCAAAGGCTTGTCACCAACCCGACTGGGGACCACAACCAGGTTATGCAAGGGTAGGCCGACAACTCGAATATCAGTATCCCATACCACCGTATTTGGCTCACGAGTCTGGGTTGCTCACTGGTCACTACGGGGAGGCTCGTTACCCTAGCGTAGGCCGACAGCTCGACCACGGTATCCCATACCACCATGCCCGGCTCATAAACCCAGCTCATGAGTCTTAGCGGATCGAGGTACCAAGGTTAAAGGAATTTTCACTGGTGAGTTTGGTACCTTAGATTCAAGCAGTAGCGTCCATACATGGTGAACATACATCGGGTCAATCGAGTTACTTGACGAGCTCGACTAGTATGAGTGCACCTCGAGTTGATCGACATGAAGTGCGTAAGCACTCCGTGTGGCCTAACTACTGCCGATAATCAAAGTACGACTCGGGTTCATCGAACGCGTCTTGTGTGGTGGAAAAACCCTAGTCACCTATTCAGTGCCTGTTACCGATTGCCTAGACTATACTGTAGTCCCAAACACAATCAATGATAACAAGTATTCGTATGAAATAGTCAAAGTAGTAATAAACATATAATTCCAATCCTATAATCATTTGAGCATGTTATGAAATAAAACATACACAGGAATTCACACATGCGCATTTCATAAGTAAAACAGGCAGTATAATATAACTCGCATGGAGGAAATCATACACCTAGCCAAGGTAGTTGAGAATCTTATCTCAATACTCATATAAAGTACCTGATGCCAAGTAGTTGCTCATTCAGACATTTCTACAAACACTTAGACTAGATATTCTAACATACATGATGTATGTTAGTGAGATCACGTATTAGGGCAAATCCTTTCACCAAGGAGTTGTTACATATACAACTAGTATAAACACACGACAATTAATCATGGCAAACACACTTTTAAAATCCATACGTATATGATCTTTTCTACAAATACATGGTATACACTAAACTCCATATAGTTCATATATATTTGAAACGCGTAACAAATATCGCATTTGGCATGTGAAATAGCACCCACATCAGTAATAAACCATTAACCGACATTGAAAGCCTTGAAAACTATAACCTATATGTTTATAGTCCGCACCTTACGCCAGTAAACGCGTAACGGATTCATTTTAGACACTCAGTCTTTGTCAACGACGGATTGACAACCTATAACATAAAGTAGGTTAGCTATTTCATAACTTACACTATCTGAAACCCTAAAACAGACTACGGTTAGGTTTCCTTACCTAAGTACGGAGTCGGAATCGCCTGTATAGCGATACAAGAATGGTGGTTGAGTGTATGGAATAGCAGAATCGAATTCCAGGAAGAATCTCCAACTCTCACTCTCACTTTCTCTCTTTTCCCTTCTCTTTTCTCTCCTCTCTCCCTTAGGGTTTCTCAAATTCGTATGGGGTGAGAGAGAGAGGGTTTAAAGTCCTTGTATAGGCCTAGGATTGATGGAAATAGCCCCAGGGCCAAAGTATACTTAGGTTATATCCAAATACGGACTGTTTCGGTCCAACGGAGCACTTCTGGAGGCCTCTTTGCTGAATGCAGTCGGACTTAAGCTCCCTGACCATGGATCTAGGTCAGGCTAAGTTTTTGTTCCGATCGGGTTTACAGATCAGCCGTGGCGGACCAGTTTTAGTTCAACGGTCACGGGCACTCGATTAGGGCCACAAGTACACCGACATGTGTGGGACATTTTTCCTGATCCGAGGGTATATTTGGGTCAGATTTTGACGGTCTGAATCCTTATATTTGGCCCACAGGCGACATGACTCAGATTTCTTACATTCGTATTTCATTTCTAAATATTTTCACATTTCTCACGCACCTTGCTCCAAGCTCAAGTTATGCATTTCTAGACATAATTAGGACTTGATTTCTAAGGGAGTTGTCAAGTCCAGTAATGCGGTCGTAACTATATAGCTTCACGGTCATCGGACTTTCGACGTGCGGTCCAGGTCCGATACGGAGTTTCAGTGTGCTCCCGAGAGCAACCGGGTTTAGGGATGGATTCTAGATTTCAGGGTAATGTAGCGTCAATGATTCTGCACGCTTTTGGTCTTGCAAATCATATTTAAAGCGATCAGTGCTAAATTTATAAGCACTCTAGTTTAGCACTTGCTAACATTAACCTAATTTTTAAAGGTTTTGGTCCTTCGTGATTTCTACCTAAGGTGGTACTTGGGTCTTTGTATGGATTTTTCTGGGACGTTACAATCTACCCCCCTTAAAGAACAATTTCGTCCCCGAAATTGCCTAAGGGTAATACGTAAAGGTTTTATTATTTCATTTTGCTTAGTTTTGTTGGTTTCAGGTTTATACACGTGTTAGGGTATATAATAACTACATCAGCCTAACTCATATTAATCTACCCCCCTTAAAAGTTTCTACCTTTAAGGTTTGGAAATAAATGTCCAAATCATTATTATTATGCTGAGTGTTTGATGATAAAGTTTACCTAAGGGTGGTATAATCTACTCTTTATGGTTGGTATAATACGGAAAGACAGTTGTGGTAGGTTCAAACCCGATACGTCGATTGCCCGACTGACCAGGGCAGACAACTCGTTGTATCCCTTTCTAATCCTGATGGATCCTGGTCTTCTGCTCGGTCAAAGTAGTGAGTCATTTGGTAATCACCCTGGATTGAGAATTGAGTTAAGCCGCGAATGCCTACTTATCTTCTAACCTAACCGTACTTACAAAAAGATAAGCCTGAAAAAAATTAGATGGGCCACATCAATCGGAATAATGTAAACTTATGCCTAAAATATGCAAGTTCACGTGTTGTTGTTACACCTGGTCTATTCGGTACTATTTTCCATGCTTATGATGATTGAAGCCCTTAAGCTAGACATGGATTGATCATTCATAAGTACACACCTAACTGACCAGAACCCCAAGACCTTGAAATCTATCTCATATCGACCGCCCCATCGCCACGATCGTGGAGGTACCACCCGTGCGTCGGTATGATACTCCGTTAGTGAGATACGCCCTGAAGAATAATAACTGTATCATGTGCGCATGGCACCATGTATTTCATTCCACACATGTGCACAACACATGTCAAGCACACATGTACATGCCACACATGGGTGAGAGAATCTCTACCCATGTGTGTGATGTCACATACCCATACCTCCCATCTCTCATATGCTCCCCAAAGTCAACATCTCTCCATGCCACACCTCATGTATGACATCATCAAACCATGCCATCCCATGCTTCTTTAATCCACCATTAATTACAAATCATGAGTTAATTATCAAAATTATAGCCTAAACTAATATTAATCACATTAGCCTAACTTAACTAAAAGTTTATCCATTTCTCTATAAATACACTTCCACCCCTTAGCCTTTCACCATTTTTCTACAATTAGAGAGAGAGAGAGAGAGGATTGATCTTGGTGGGCCATCAATCACATCCCTTCCATCCATCTCAACCATTAATTTCATCTCAACCATCCATCTAATTCATCAAGGTGAGTACACCCACCCTACTCATTCTTATTTTATTTTGTTGTGTTTATGTATGGTAGAGATGATGTTAATGATGATGTGATTAATGGTGTGGATGATAAAGATAGTATGATTGATGGTGAAGATAATTGCAATAATGATGATGATGCTATTAATGGTGGGGATGCATAGGAGAAAACATATAAAATTAATTTATTATAGAGTTCATGTGGGACCCATTGATAGTGAGCCCCACCAAAATGTTTGTATGGCATCCAAATCACCCATCCATTGGCCCATTGGGCTGGCCAAACTCACACACACTTACACGTATAAAAAAAAAGAAGAGAGAGACACTTCCAGCCATTTGATTTAAAGGGGCAGGGGTTGTGGGTCCCCAACGGGCCCCACACGTGATGTATGTATTTAATCCACGTTGTCCATTTAATTTCTCAGCTCATTTTAGCCATGGAGTTGAAAAATGAAGACAATCCAAATCTTAGGTGGCCCACACCATCTAAACTAATGTGTAGACATGGCTAAAGCATATAAAAGCACTTGCTGGGCCCCACCTGAAATTTGGATGCATTTGAAACTTGGATTGGACGCTCCACCATGTGGGACACACACAACAGATGGACTAGATCGTCCTGTTGTGGGCCCCATATATGAGAAACAAAAAAAAAAAAACAAAACAAAACAACGTTGACGCTGCAGCATGCAGCGTCTCTTTTGACGTTGGAAAGAGGTGGCCCCACCACAGGCCTTAGCTTGATGTATGTCAAACATCAGCGCCGTGAATTTGATGGGTCCCCTCTTGAAAATGGGTCACGCCAAAAATTAACCATACAAAGAACCTAGGTGGCCCACACCATCTAAAATAATGTGTAATCATGGCTAAAACATATAAAAGCACTTGCTGGGCCCCACCTGAAATTTTGATGTATTCGAAACTTGGAATGACCCCTTAACTTAGTGGGACACACGTAATAGACGGGCTAGATCTCTTGTTATGGGCCCTAAATATGAAATTAAAAAAAAAAAAAAAAAATTGCAACAGCAATGACGCTGTTGCTGCAGCAAGCAGCGTCTCAGTTGACGCTGGAAAGAAGTGAGCCCCACCATAGGCCCCACCTTGATGTATGTCGAACATCAGCACCCTGCATTTGATGGGTCCCATTTAAAAATGGGTCACCCCCAAATTTCAGCCATACACAGAACTCAGGCGGCCCACACCATAAAAAAATATATATATATATAATAATACTTACAAAAAAAAAGAGATTTGGATCAATCTGATCATGAGGTATGTGTTATATCCAAACCGTCCATCCATTTGGCAAGTTTGTCTTAAGGCTTGAGAAGAAAAAAATAAGATAGATCTAACTATCAAGTGGGCCACACTACAAAAGTGGTAGGGATTGAACGTAAACCATTGGAACCCTTTTTGGGTCAGAAATTTTGGAGCAGTATGAAATTTGTTTTTCCCCTTAATTCAGGTCTTTGTAACCTTATGAACAGATTGGATGGAAAATAAGCGGTATGGTGGGCCCTGTAAATTGTTTAATGGTGAAATCATTATCTCCACTACTGTTTGTGGTGAGGTCCAGATAATATTCGGATATGATTCATTTTTGGATGGGCTATAAAATGATCTCAAAAAAAAAAAAGAAATAAAAATAAAAAAATAAAATAAAATATAGATGAACTGTGTATATGTAATAAATACCTCCCTGTAGCACACATGTAACTTTGATCTCCTTGAACCATTCGTACAACTCGAAGCTCGAGCATGTAAAATCATGTGTTAGGTCCACCTGAAATTTGGATGTATCTGAATCTTGGTCTGACCCCTCAACCAAGTGGGACACACATAATGGATGGGCTGGATTTATGAACCACATCTCTGTGGGCCCAACAAATAATTATGAATATTTAATGGAGGGTAACCCTCGCAACTTGTGTGTGGTATGACCCACTTTGATGTAGGTGTTATGCCACTTAATCCACCATGGTTATGGCATGATTTATGTTTAAGATCCTCATCGTTTATCTATTTTATCAACTCTTTTGAAGATATGTTACCAAGACTTAGGCCCATCCAATGATTAGATAGTCGTACGTACGTTCTGAAATAATGCAAATTAAACTCTCATCATTGAAAATTCATTATGAGCCATCCTGACGATGTATTAGATATCGACCCATATACCGGGTTTCCTTTAAGCCATTATCCCACAGAACAGTCAATCCAACCTGAATTGGACCATACAACACAAGGCTGTGAGAATAAGGACTTAACTATTGAATCCAACCTAAGGCCACCATGGTGTATCTATTTAATCCATGCAGACCATCCACTTCCTCATATCATTTTAGGACTTGGACTAAAATAATCAAAGCAGACCTAAGTCGTAGGTGGGTCACACACAACTCAACTTCATGGGAAATCCCCATGGACTCTACTGCATAGGACCCATTATGAATTTCATTGATATGTGAGCCCAAGAATGTTAAGGCCCATTTTGAGTGAACGCCATGTGGACCCATCAGTGATAGCCTTGTTTGGGCTAACCATTGGGCCTCTTCGATAAGAGTTTGTAACTTTCATGTGTGGAATGTATGATGAACTGGTATGGTAATTTTTGAAGTAATGATGATTAATCCTTTAAATGGGCTGATTGTGGACATCCCTTGATCACTTGGCACTTTTGTTAGAGTGCGGCCCCAAGTAATAAGATCATGATACTTGTGTTTAAACTCTTAAAAACATGTTTAATTATAACAAATATATAAACTCTAGTGGTGTGAGGGTGTGATATTACCTGTTTGGCCCATTGATCATGTGGGTATTTGATGTATGTATAGCCACCTAATCATAGGCAATGGTGGAGTACATGTAGTATACATAGTCATCTAATTGTATGAATGTGAAATAAGTACAAGGCCACCTAACCGTATGAAATCAAGTGGCATTATGACCATTCAACAATGTAGATTTGTACTTATCGACATAGATACCACCACTTGAATCACACATGACCAAGTTGTACACTAAACCGAATATGATTTAGGGTTATATTACCCAAGCTAATGCTATCAAGATCCTGGATTTTTATACAATGTAATCTTTAAACTATAAATGGTATGATGAAATGTGGCTCTCGGCCCTTAACCAGGTGACACCGAATATGAATCATTATCTATGTGACGTGCGAAGTGGTTGTAGTATAGGACTTATCATAATTGGTGTAGCCATGTATTCGTGGCCTATGGGTAAGGCCCATTGAGATATATTTCCGGTCCATATGATGAAGCTCATTGTGATGTATTTTCGGCCCATGTGATGCGGCCCATAGTGATGTGTATTAGGCCCAGGTATGTGGTCTACCTGTGAAATAGATTTGAGGCCACTTGCAATGTATTCGAGGCCCATGAGCGAAGCCCAATGTGATGTAATTGAGACTCATGGGCGTGGCTAATTGAGATATATTTTAGGCCCATGGGTTGTGGCTCATTGTGATGTATTTGAGGCCCATGTGTAGGGCTCACCTCTTGAGTATTTGAAGCCCATGGGTCGTACAGCCTGATGTGGTGTATTCATGGCCCATGAGTGAGGCCCAATGGGATGAATGTGCGGCCCTTGTGTGAGACCTGAAGTGATGTATCTGAGGACCGATGTGGTGTGATTTCACCATGATGTATGTATTGATATTTATGTGGGTCATTCCTTGGGGACAATGTTGGTTAAATGTCCACATTGTCGAAGCCGATTGTTGAGGCCGGTTATTGATACTGATTATGAGTATGTGACAGCACAGCATTATCATACATGCCCATACGCATCATCTGCATGTTTGTTATGAGATGTGGTTGACCATTGCATATGTCGTTGGACAGATTGTTATGAGACTCCCTGATAGGTGGAGGTTATCTCACATGAGTGCACGGTATGCGCAGGATTGATGCATGACTGTATTGTATGACTCATGCATCTTGCATTGTGTGCCCTAGCAACATCAGGGCCGTAGCCTCCACAGGCATATCGTGGATGGCCAGATGGGACACCGAAAATGTTTGGTTCTAGCATATGGGCATCATAGATGTCCGTGGGTGAAAGTCCCTAAACCTCTGAAGCCAAAAGATGACCTAACGTCGAGACCGAGTGGATACATGAGCGCCTGAGTGCCGAATACCAGGAGGCCACGTATCCCACTGTGTCGTGGTCGGTTGGGAGAGGGTGTGGCCTTACCCACCCGATGGTAGAGGGCATTACTAGGCTGAGTTTGACCAGCTCGTGAACGGGTCCGCTATCGTCGTGCCGGATAGGTATTGGCAGACTATTGGCCAGGCAGAGAGTGAGGTTTCTTACGCTCACTTGGACTGTGCTGCTGGGAGAGAGACAGTGCCATTTGGAGTGTACTAAACCCCGATGATGATCCCAGAGATGAACTCGATATGTGGACTTATTGAGCAGAGTTGCATACTCATTCATTCATTCATTTACTATTCACTCGGGGTGGCAACTAAATCATTGTGTGTACCTTCGCAATGGCCAGGATTTCGGTTGGGGCGCGCGACTAACCCGAGATCGGGAGTTTACCACATTGAGTCCGACTATCCAAATTAGGTATGGGACTATTTTGGATAGAAGTCCTTGTGATGACCCCATAGTCTGCGATACTACGTACCACCATCCCGACTTCACTCCAGCATAGTCATTTCATTCGCACCACATATTGTGTTGCATCCTCGACATCCGATATTTGACTCTTTATAACTCCTCATTTACATGCTGATTTATATTGCGTACTCTGATATTGTATGACTCATGGACTTGTCAGTATTTTCGATATTGTATAATTACGGCATGACAATATGATGATGATGACGTGATTACGGATGCATGTAATATGGTTATGGCTATGGTATGATTTCCTTGTAGTACATTTATCTTGCCTGCTTGTAGGACACACTGCACACACGTGTGTACTCACTAGGCTTTTTAGCCTAAGCCTCCTATTTCCCATTTTTTTTTCAGGGTTGGAGTAGCTTGGAAGACTTAGCTTTCTCGATGCATTGCATTTATTCTTCGATTTGGCAATGTTGACGTTGTGTATATTTTGTAAAGCATTATACTTATAACCATCGGGACTTATGATGAAGAGAGTTGCTTGGTAGTTTGATCATGGGTCTTCATGCTCAGGTATTACTATGTATAAAAAAAAAAAAAAAAAATTTTGGTCAAAAATCTTCCTTGTGGTGCGCCGAACTCGGGACTTGGTGTATGGAAGTCGAGTGCCGAATTCGGGGCATCACGGAAGCTGTCCGTCCCCGGGTTTGGGGCGTGACAGAAGATGGTATCAGAGCATAAGATTTGGGATCAATTACAAGCAAGGTCTGCAAGTGAAAAACTTAGAGGAACTTAAACTAGGTCTCCTAGTGTCGTTGATCGAAAACCTAGATTCTGTTAGTACCCCTAATTTGTGTGAATCTAGAGACATGAATTTAAGATTCCCGGTTTGAGAACCTAGTTAAAACAGGATCCTCTATTTGAGAATGTAGAGGCTATACCTATCACCCAGGCATGAGGGAATAGTTGTGAGCAATACCTCTAGTGTTTGATGGATGATTGTTTGATAAATTTGGTGATATATGTTTGGATTCTATGTTGTGAGTTTGATACTGTGCTTAGAACTAGAAATTTCGAGGACGAAATTTTTATTAGGGGGGTAGATTGTAACACCTGGTCTATTCGGTACTATTTTCCATGCTTATGATGATTGAAGCCCTTAAGCTAGACATGGATTGATCATTCATAAGTACACACCTAACTGACCAGAACCCCAAGACCTTGAAATCTATCTCATATCGACCGCCCCATCGCCGCGATCGTGGAGGTACCACCCGTGCGTCGGTATGATACTCCGTTAGTGAGATACGCCCTGAAGAATAATAACTGTATCATGTGCGCATGGCACCATGTATTTCATTCCACACATGTGCACAACTGTAAGTGCTATAGTTTATATCCCTGTTTGTTGTCAAATTTGTAGTGCCAAAATCACTATTATACTCTGTTATATATAACTTGCATAAGTGAAGCTCTCTCAAGGATCAACATACATGTACAAGCTAAGCTCACATCAAGCAACGCTCTCAAGTACAAGACTCAAGATCTTGAATGAAAGAACTGATCACAAGACAAGACTCTTGAATGCAAGAATTGCTCACAAGACTCAAGCTGAAAAGAAAAAGAAAGTACAAGGCAAGACTCAAGCTGAACTCAAGACTCAAGCTGAAACTCAAGCCACTTTCATGATTGAGCTACTTCAAGGTTTAGTCTACATCAAGACTTCAAGGCTCATTCTTCATGGTCTCTTGTTTCAATGTCCATACTTCATGATTGAGGTTTGTTTGACCATAGGATGACCTTAGAAGTAGGTCATTTCGGATACATAAGCCGAATGTTATTTTTCATATGATTGGTCTGTTCTTCGACTGTCCTAAGTCGTCTTCGACTAGTCCTAGACTTGCTTCGACGAGTCTAAGAAATTCCTCGAATGTAAGTTTGTTACAAATTTAGGATAAAATCTGTTAGCCTTCGACTAGTCCAGGAATCTCGACCGATCGTAGGAACAGTGTCGACGCACTTCGACCGGTCGTAGAATCTACGACTCGAAGTCCAGCGAAGATATTCAGGACCTACGACCAGTCGAAGGAAACCTACGACCAGTCGTAAGTGACCTACGACCAGTCGTAGAACTGTCTGCGCTTATCCCGCCTAATCTTTCAAATATCTGTTATGGCTTCGACTAGTCGAAGATCACTCTAGACCAGTCGAAGACCTGATCTTCTCACCTATAAATAGTGCACGAATCTCAGAAGAAATCATCGATTTAATTATAGTATTCAAGCCAATCTTCGTCGAACTTCTGAGAGATAATTTTGTGCTCCATCTAAGCTAAGTGTGCTTATTTAATATCTTCTTTCCTTAGCTTTATTTTAATTGATTTTGTTTCTTATCCAATTTGATTTGAAAAGAGGAATTGTTATTCCCTTTCTTTGGAATCAAAATCAATTAAGGCAAGCCCTGTTTGGTTTAATTTAAAATCAATTAGATCTAGAACCATTGTAATCGAGTACTGGACATTGAACTTGGACATTCAATCATCTACTTTGATTTGGTTCTACCGGGCTGCTACAACGAAGAAGATATTCAGGTATTTTACATATTGTAAATTCCTTTCTATTATTTTGGTTTCTTTCAAGATTTGCCGAAAAAATCTTGTTATTTTGGTTATCTGAGGAAAGCCAGGAAAACTCAGAAGTGGGGGAATTTAAATTGAGTAAGCCCACATACAAAGACACAATTGTAAGGGTTTTGGGTGAACCTGGGAAAACCTATCTTTAGTGAACGCTAATATCCTGTGTGAGGATATTAGGAGTGGAGTAGCTTTTTGTGTGGTTGTTGGATAACAGTTGGTGACACACAGGCTAACCACTATAAATCCTTTGAGTTGTGGTTGATTGATTTATTCTTTTAATTGTTTTTATTCTTTTTGTGGGATGTATGTATGGTGGTGAATGTTGTAATTATTTCAAGCTTTGTGAGAATGTTGTAATAGCTTAGAATTTACTTTTTGCTATTCCTTTATAAGCTTGTTTTTCAATTTCATTTTGAAAGTTGTTCCAGCAAGGTTGCCCTGCCATTTTTATGGTGTATGGCTGTCCCTAGAACAATACATCTTTAATTACAAGTTATTTCAATTCAGTTCATATTTGTTTTTGTATTCCTCTTCGATTTGAGACTTGATACAAAGACCTTTCTAGAAATAAGGTTGTCCTACCATAAACTCGTTTTGGTGTAAGGTTGTCCTTAGAATAACGTTTGTATCAACCTCTCAAGATCTGAATTTTGAGGTTGTTTTTCTTTCTTGCATTATTATTTAATTTGGCATCATTTTCTTTATTATTCCGCTGTTATAAGTTTTTATTTGGCATTGTCCTATTCACCCCCTCTAGGACATATAGCTTGGCCTTTTCAAGTGGTATCAAAGCCTAATAGCTCCTTTTAATTCTTGGATTTAATTCTTCGATGATTATTAAAATCTAACTCTATAGGTCATTCCTACAAGTATACACAAAAGAAGACCAACTATGTTCCTAAACCCAAAACAATTATGAAATGGGTTCCACAAATCAATGGATGAAAATGTGTGGCAAGCCACAGTGACTGAATGGAATCCTCCTATCATGGAAGTTACTGGGGTTGATGGTTCAAAGTCTATGAAAACCACACCATATTACCAATGGACCACCCTTCAGAAAAGTGAGAGTAGTGCAAATGCTAAAGCACTAAATGCAATTACTTGCGCACTATCACCGGATGAGTTCAAAAGAATCATTTCTGTGATACCGCAAAGCAAGCTTGGGATATATTAGAAATGACACACGAGGGTACTACAATTGTCAAAAAATCTAAAGTCCAACTCCTCACAACCAGATTTGAAGAAATTCATATGGAGGAAAATGAAATGTTTATGGACTTTTACACTAGATTGAATGACATTGTAAACTCAATGTGGGGTCTTGGCGATAAAATCCCAGAAAGTAAAGTATGTGCAAAAATATTACGCTCACTTCCTGAACGGTTCAATTCTAAAGTAACCGCGATTCAGGAACTTCGTGATACAGATAATATGAGTGTTGAAGAACTAGTTGGTTCTCTACAAACCTACGAGTTAAACTTTAAAGCTCCTAAAGGTAAATCTATCGCGCTAAAATCTTCTAAATGTAATTCAAAAGAAAAAATTCAGAAGATGATATGGCTCTTTTAGCTAAAAAATTTTACAAAATTTTCAAAAGCAAGAAAAGAGTTGATTTTCAAAAATCAAATGACAAAAAGAAGTTTAGACCCAAATCTCTAAAAATCTTTGAAAGATACAATGTTACAACTGTCCAGAATATGGGCACTTAGCAAATAGATGTCCTAAAAGGGACAAACCCAAGAAGAAGGGTATGTTGGCTACATGGGATGAATCATCGGATTCTGAAGGTTCTTCTACGCACTATCAAATCGAGTCAGGCAATGAGGTCAAAGCTCTTATGACTCTAGCTAAATTCACATTTTCAGATAATGACTCTACAAGTGAAGAAAATCTGAATAGTGAATGTGAAAATGAAGATGATCTTCAAGATGCTTACAATGCCCTATATAAGGAAAGTTGTAAAATTGCTGTCAAACTTAAACTTCAAAAAGAAAAGTTTTCTAAACTCAAAAATTGTTTTGAATCACTTGTCTTAGAAAAATCACAAATTTCAGATAGTTTTGAAAAATCAAAATGTGATTTGGAATTCAAAAACTCACTAATTGTTGATTTAAAATCTGAAATTGAGAATCTTAAAACTGAAGTATCTTCTCTTCTGAGTTTAAAGGACACATGGAAATATGCCCAAGGTGATCCAAAGTTAGAAAAATTGTTATCTGGATCAAGAAAATGTGGCGATCGATCCGGGTTGGGCTATGATAAAAATCAACCTCCTAAACAAAAGTATACTCCTCCTATGTTTGTTAAAGGAGAGTCCTCAAACTCAAAAGGGAAAAGTACTTATCAAGATTTTTCTAAAAATTCAAAAACTTTTCAAAACTTAGAAACAGCCATGTCAACTTTAATCAGAATCGAAATCCACTAGCTGAAAAGATAGTTGATTTACTCAAGGAGCTATTAAAATCTAACTCTATAGGTCATTCCTACAAGTATACACAAAAGAAGACCAACTATGTTCCTAAACCCAAAACAATTATGAAATGGGTTCCTAAAGTCACCTGCTTGGTTGCTCACACCGCTTTCAAAGAAACAAGTCATTCAAAGTGGTACGTAGACAGTGGATGCTCCAGCATATGACAGTGACAAAGCTTTATTCACCGATTCTGAAAGATATGACTGATGGTTCACCACATTTGGTGATGGTAGCAATCGCAAGATAATAGGCCAAGGTACGGTTCAACTTTTTAATCTTCCAGTGTTTAAAAATGTTTTATATGTTGAAGGCCTAAAGCACAACTTGCTTAGTATATCACAAATATGTGATAATAACCATAATGTTCGGTTTTCTAATCAAAGCTGTGAAATACTAAATAATAAGGGTTCTGTAATATTAACTGGACGTAGAACGTCTAAAAATTGCTATATTATTAGCGAATCCAGCTCATCTAATCAAATATGTTACATGGTCCATACAGACGAGACTGATTTATGGCACAAACGTCTTGGACATGTACATTATCGAAATTTATATACATTGAGCAAACGAAAACTTGTAAGAGGTTTACCCAAACTTCATAAATTAGATAAAATATGTGGTGAGTGCCAGATAGGCAAACAAACAAAGAACTCACACAAAAAGGTAAATTCAAATACCACATCTAGACCACTCGAACTTCTCCACATGGACTTGATAGGACCTACCAGAACGGAAAGTCGTGGTGGTAAAAAGTATATCTTGGTAATAGTTGATGACTTTACCAGATTCACTTGGGTAGTCTTCTTAAGGGATAAATCTGAAACCCTTGAAGAAGTAAGAAAAGTTCTCAAAAGGATTCAAACTGAAAAATCTTCTCAAATCAGTAAAATTCGTAGTGATCATGGATCTGAATTTGAGAATAGCAATTTTGAGAAGTTCTGTACCGACCAAGGAATATTACATGAATTCTCTGCTCCCAAAACTCCACAACAAAATGGAATTGTAGAAAGAAAGAATAGGGTGCTTCAAGAAATGGCTAATGTCATGTTGAATAGCATGAAGCTCTCTAAAAATCTTTGGGCTGAAGCAGTCAACACAGCTTGCTATATTATTAACCGAGTATACACTAGCAAAGATAATAATAAAACGGCTTACGAATTGTGGTTCAATAAAAAGCCTACTGTTAAATACTTTCGAGTTTTTGGCAGCAAGTGCTATATTTTACATGATCGTGAAAATTTCGGAAAGTTCGATACGAAGAGTGATGAAGGTATTTTTCTAGGATATTCTTTAAACAGTCGAGCTTATAGGGTTCTGAACAAAAGGACTGGTGTGATTCAAGAATCCATTAATGTTGTCATTGATGATCATTTAAACACACCAATTTCTAATTCAGATAATGATGAAGTACTAATCATTGATAAACCCGATACTTCATCAAATCAAACTGATTCTGAGTTGAGGACTGTTAAAGATAATCCAACACACAAATTCTTGGAAACCCTCTCACTGGTGTTCGCACCCGTAGATAACTTGAGAATATATGTAATTACGTATGTTTTACATCCCAAATTGAACCATCTAACGTAAAAGAAGCTCTTGCTGATGAAAACTGGATTGTTGCGATGCAAGATGAACTCAACCAATTCGTAAGAAATGATGTTTGGTATTTCGTACCAAGACCTAAAGATAAACACATCATTGGAACAAAATGGATTTTCAAAAATAAGTCCGATGAACTGTGGAAATATAATTAGAAACAAGGCTAGACTAGTGGTACAAGGTTATACTCAAATTGAAGGGATTGATTTCGATGAAACCTTTGCACCAAGTAGCACGTCTTGAATCTATCGGACTATTTATATCCATTGCATGTTTTAAAAAGATAAAGATCTATCGATGGATGTGAAAAGTGCTTTTCTAAATGGCGATTTACATGAAGAAGTCTATGTTGAATAGTCAATGGGTTTTGAAGATTCCAAAAATACTGATCATGTATATCGGCTTAAAAGGCACTTTATGGATTAAAACAAGCACCTAGGGCATGGTATGAGAAACTAACGAAATTTCTTTTAACTCATAATTTTCAAATGGGATCTTGATAAAACTCTGTTTGTTAAAAAACATAATGATCATATCTTAATGGTACAGATTTATGTTGATGATATCATTTATGGATCAACTTGTACTGACTTGACTACTGAGTTTGCAGATTTGATGAAATCACAGTTTGAAATGAGCATGGTTGGGGAATTGACTTATTTCCTTGGATTGCAAGTAAAGCAACAATCTGAAGGAATATTCATTTCTCAATCTAAGTATGCCTTGAATCTAATCAAGAGATTTGGATTTGAGAATGGTAAGAATTTCGATACTCCTATGAGTACTACCCTGAAACTATCAAAAGACTCTAATGGTAAAAATGTTGACTCAAAACTTTATCGGAGTATGATTGGTAGTTTGTTATATTTAACTGCTAGTAGACCTGATATTTCTCTAAGTGTTGGTATTTGCGCAAGATATCAATCGATCCAAAAGAATCTCACTTGATTCTTTGTCAAGCGAATTATTAGATATGTCGCAAGTCGTAAATCTCGGTCTCTGGTATCCTCATGAAACCAATGTTCAATTAGTTGGGTACTGGGCGGGTAATCTAGATGATAGAAAATCAACCGGTGGTGGTTGTTTTTATTGGAAATTGTCTAGTTTCTGGTTTAGTAAGAAACAAAATTCTATATCACTTTCAACAACTGAAGCTTATAGCTGGTAATGCATGTACACAGCTTGTTTGGATGCAACGAATGCTAAGTGATTATGGAATTAAACAGGATTCTATGTTATTACATTGTGATAATTCCAGTGCGATAAATATTTCAAAAAATCCTATTCAGCATTCTCGTACTAAGCACATTGACATTAGATTTCATTATATAAGGGAATTAGTAGAAGAAAAGTTATATCTCTAGAATATATTCCTACTGAAGATCAACGTGCTGATATTTTCACAAAACCTCTTGATAAAAGCAGGTTCAAAAAGATGAAATTTGATCTTGGCATGTGCATTTTAAATTGATAATTTATGCCTTCTTGTATAATATTGTATATATTTGCTAGATTGAATTCCTATTTTTGGGTAAATTGCAAGATATTGAATTTTTGGGGTTTGTACGACCAGTCGTGAGTATACACGACCAGTCGTACTACGACCGGTCGTAGATACCCACGACCAGTCGTGGAGCACGGATTTCACTTCATATTGGGGATTTTTCACTTTCTTCCTCATTTCTTCTTTCTTCTCCTTGGAGCCGAACTTCGACTCGTCGAACCCATCCTTCAAGTTCTTCAAGGTTAGTGTTCCAAATCCGTTTTTCTTGCATATTTGTGTCAAGATTGCTTCCTTTTCTCTCTTGAAGCTTTCTATCTTGAAAATCATTGAGATTTGGGGTTGAGATTTTGAAAAATCTGTTTTGAGCAAACCCTCTTCTCAATCCTTTGCAACTTCTTTATTCCTTTAAATCCTTGTTGCAAATGGCTTCTAGAGGTAAGAAAACTACTTCACGTGGTCCTTCTTCTTCCTCCAGATCTACCCCTTTATCTAAACGTCATCTTCTTGTTCCCAATGATGATCCATCATTTGTTAGGGACATTAGATCTCGTAAGGTTATCGTTGAACATGCTGTTGATGTCAATCACATTGCTCCATTTGACATCCTTCCTATGCTTGAAGCTGTAGGTTGGACTAACTTATTGCATTGGGGTGGGCCTGCATACCGGTCCATTGCCCAATCCATGTTTTCATGTATTAGTGCATTTTCACAGGATAATTTAACTTTTCAAATTTCTACTAGAGAAGGGCCATTTGACGTTGATCGTCATTTAATTTCAGCCCTTATGGAAATTCCTGTGAATGATGAGGGTATTCCAATTCATAACTTAACTGATAAACCCTCAATGGCTGAAAAACGCATGCTCACTAGAGACTTGTGTAATATGGATGTTCAATGGACTCAAAAAGGGAATGCGCTCCCCGCAAGGTATTTGTTACCCAAATACAGAATTCTTCACAGAATCTTTGTGTCTAATCTGTATCCTCGATCGGGTAATAAATCTGATTTAACTTCATTTATGGTTCGTGTTATCCATGCTATCTCAAATGGTACTCAGATTTGTTTGCCTTCCTTAATCTGTCATTTCATTCTTCAGTTTCGACTCCATCCTGGTCATAGTGACATTCCATTTGCATACTTTATGACTGTATTGGCTACTCATATGTTAGTCGATATGCCTGTTGATGAAGCACCAATCCATCATCTGATCTTCAACAATACAAATATTAATAAGATGAAGTTGGATCTGCTTCCTGAACAAGGTGGTGGTGTTGGTGGTGGTCCTGAAGAAGCTGGTGTTGATATTAATATGGATGATATTTTTGAGGAACTGGATTCTGACTCTGCTAATGATCCAGATTTTGTACCATCTGATGTTGATGCACGTCTGAGTGCATTAGAAGATAAAGTTGAGAATATTAATGTTAAGTTGGAGAACATGTCTGTTGCTCATGATTTGCAATTCAAATACATGCGCAAATACCTAAGGCGCTTGAACAAAGGCATGCACCAACTTGATCCTTCTATTCCTGCTCCATCTTCAAGTTCTAATTCTGACTAGTTTCTATGAGACTTTTGGTATGTAATAACTTTATTACTTAGCACTTGTTTGCTTGGGTATGAGTTGGATTCTATTTATGTATTATGCTGAATATTTGTTCTTGATGTAATGCTGGATATATGTGATGCTATCTTGAGTATCTCTATGACTCTTGTGCTATACTCTATTTCCTCCTCATGTTTACTCTCATTCTTTTATTTAGTTCTCCTTTGTCATCTTGTGACAAAAAGGGGGAGAATGGTTTATTGTTAATGTGATTGTGAGAGGAGTAGCATTGGTTATGTTACTCAGGGGGAGTGGGGTGTCAAGAAGAATATATGTTTGATCTTGTTGAATGTTGAAACTGGTTGAATGTTTAATGTTGCTTATTGATTTGCATGTATTAACCAGTTGTTTTACTTTTGTTTGGTTATGTGTTTTGTCACTAATTTGACAAAGGGGGAGATTGTAAGTGCTATAGTTTATATCCCTGTTTGTTGTCAAATTTGTAGTGCCAAAATCACTATTATACTCTGTTATATATAACTTGCATAAGTGAAGCTCTCTCAAGGATCAACATACATGAACAAGCTAAGCTCACATCAAGCAACGCTCTCAAGTACAAGACTCAAGATCTTGAATGAAAGAACTGATCACAAGACAAGACTCTTGAATGCAAGAACTGCTCACAAGACTCAAGCTGAAAAGAAAAAGAAAGTACAAGGCAAGACTCAAGCTGAACTCAAGACTCAAGCTGAAACTCAAGCCACTTTCATGATTGAGCTACTTCAAGGTTTAGTCTACATCAAGACTTCAAGGCTCATTCTTCATGGTCTCTTGTTTCAATGTCCATACTTCATGATTGAGGTTTGTTTGACCATAGGATGACCTTAGAAGTAGGTCATTTCAGATACATAAGTCGAATGTTATTTTTCATGTGATTGGTCTGTTCTTCGACTAGTCCTAGTCCTTCTTCGACTAGTCCTAGACTTGCTTCAACCAAAATCCTCGATCACTCGTAAGTTTGTTACAAATTCGGATAAAATCATTAGCCTTCGACTAGTCCTGAACTGCTCGACCACCGTAGGAACAAGTGTTTCGCATCTTCGACTAGAATCTACGACTCAAGTCCAAATAAGATATTCAGGACCTACGACTCGAAGGAAACCTACGACTCCGTAGGTGACCTACGACCGCCGTAGAACCGTCGCGCTTATCCCGCCTAATCTTTCAAATATTCGTTATGGCTTCGACTAGTCGAAGATCACTCTAGACCAGAAGACCCGATCTTCTCACCTATAAATAGTGCACGAATCTCAAAAGAAATCATCGATTTAATTATAGTATTCAAGCCAATCTTCGTCGAACTTCTGAGAGATAATTTTGTGCTCCATCTAAGCTAAGTGTGCTTATTTAATATCTTCTTTCCTTAGCTTTATTTTAATTGATTTTGTTTCTGCTATTCCAATCTGATTTGAAAAGAGGAATTGTTATTCCCTTTCTTTGGAATCAAAATCAATTAAGGCAAGCCCTATTTGGTTTAATTTAAAATCAATTAGATCTAGAACCATTGTAATCGAGTACTGGACATTGAACTTGGACATTCAATCATCTACTTTGATTTGGTTCTACCGGGCTGCTACAACGAAGGAGATATTCAGGTATTTTACATATTGTAAATTCCTTTCTATTATTTTGGTTTCTTTCAAGATTTGCCAGAAAAATCTTGTTATATTGGTTATCTGAGGAAAGCCAGGAAAACTCAGAAGTGGGGTTTTTTAATTGTGTAAGCCCACATACAAAGACACAATTGTAAGGGTTTTGGGTGAACCTGGGAAAACCTATCTTTAGTGAACGCTAATATCCCCTGTGTGAGGATATTAGGAGTGGAGTAGCTTTTTGTGTGGCTATTGGATAACAGTTGGTGAACACACAGGCGAACCACTATAAATCCTTTGAGTTGTGGTTGATTGATTTATTCTTTTAATTGTTTTTATTCTTTTGTGGGATGTATGTATGGTGGTGAATGTTGTAATTATTTCAAGCTTTGTGAGAATGTTGTAATAGCTTAGAATTTACTTTCTGCTATTCCTTTATAAGCTTGTTTTTCAATTTCATTTTGAAAGTTGTTCCAGCAAGGTTGCCCTGCCATTTTTATGGTGTATGGCTGTCCCTAGAACAATACATCTTTAATTACAAGTTATTTCAATTCAGTTCATATTTGTTTTTGTATTCCTCTTCGATTTGAGACTTGATACAAAGACCTTTCTAGAAATAAGGTTGTCCTACCATAAACTCTGTTTTTGGTGTAAGGTTGTCCTTAGAATAACGTTTGTATCAACCTCTCAAGATCTGAATTTTGAGGTTGTTTTTCTTTCCTGCATTATTATTTAATTTGGCTATCATTTTCTTTATTATTCCGCTGTTATAAGTTTTTATTTGGCATTGTCCTATTCACCCCCCCTCTAGGACATATAGCTTGGCCTTTTCAACAACACATGTCAAGCACACATGTACATGCCACACATGGGTGAGAGAATCTCTACCCATGTGTGTGATGTCACATACCCATACCTCCCATCTCTCATATGCTCCCCAAAGTCAACATCTCTCCATGCCACACCTCATGTATGACATCATCAAACCATGCCATCTCATGCTTCTTTAATCCACCATTAATTACAAATCATGAGTTAATTATCAAAATTATAGCCTAAGCTAATATTAATCACATTAGCCTAACTTAACTAAAAGTTTATCTATTTCTCTATAAATACACTTCCACCCCTTAGCCTTTCACCATTTTTCTACAATTAGAGAGAGAGAGAGAGAGGATTGATCTTGGTGGGCCATCAATCACATCCCTTCCATCCATCTCAACCATTAATTTCATCTCAACCATCCATCTAATTCATCAAGGTGAGTACACCCACCCTACTCATTCTTATTTTATTTTGTTGTGTTTATGTATGGTAGAGATGATGTTAATGATGATGTGATTAATGGTGTGGATGATGAAGATAGTATGATTGATGGTGAAGATAATTGCAATAATGATGATGATGCTATTAATGGTGGGGATGCATAGGAGAAAACATATAAAATTAATTTATTATAGAGTTCATGTGGGACCCATTGATAGTGAGCCCCACCAAAATGTTTGTATGGCATCCAAATCACCCATCCATTGGCCCATTGGGCTGGCCAAACTCACACACACTTACACGTATAAAAAAAAAGAAGAGAGAAACACTTCCAGCCATTTGATTTAAAGGGGCAGGGGTTGTGGGTCCCCAACGGGCCCCACACGTGATGTATGTATTTAATCCACGTTGTCCATTTAATTTCTCAGCTCATTTTAGCCATGGAGTTGAAAAATGAATACAATCCAAATCTTAGGTGGCCCACACCATCTAAACTAATGTGTAGACATGGCTAAAGCATATAAAAGCACTTGCTGGGCCCCACCTGAAATTTGGATGCATTTGAAACTTGGATTGGACGCTCCACCATGTGGGACACACACAACAGATGGACTAGATTGTCCTGTTGTGGGCCCCATATATGAGAAAAAAAAAAACACACAAAAAAAAAAAAACAACACAGCGTCTCTGTTGACGCTGCAGCATGCAGCGTCTCTTTTAACGCTAGAAAGAGGTGGCCCCACCACAGGCCTTAGCTTGATGTATGTCGAACATCAGCACCGTGAATTTGATGGGTCCCCTCTTGAAAATGGGTCACGCCAAAAATTAACCATACAAAGAACCTAGGTGGCCCACACCATCTAAAATAATGTGTAATCATGGCTAAAACATATAAAAGCACTTGCTGGGCCCCACCTGAAATTTTGATGTATTCGAAACTTGGAATGACCCCTTAACTTAGTGGGACACACGTAATAGACGGGCTAGATCTCTTGTTATGGGCCCTAAATATGAAATTAAAAAAAAAAAATAAAAATAAAAATTGCAACAGCAAGCAATCAGCGTCGCAGTTGAGGCTGGAAATTAGTGCGCCCCACCATTGGCCCCAGCTTGATGTATGTCGATCATCAGAACCCTGCATTTGATGGGTCCCATTTAAATATGGGTCACCCCCAAATTTCAGCCGTACACTCAGGCGGCCCACACCATAAATATATATATATATATATATATATATATATATATATATATATAATAATACTTACAAAAAAAAGAGATTTGGATCAATCTGATCATGAGGTATGTGTTATATCCAAACCGTCCATCCATTTGGCAAGTTTGTCTTAAGGCTTGAGAAGAAAAAAATAAGATAGATCTAACTATCAAGTGGGCCACACTACAAAAGTGGTAGGGATTGAACGTAAACCATTGGAACCCTTTTTGGGTCAGAAATTTTGGAGCAGTATGAAATTTGTTTTTCCCCTTAATTCAGGTCTTTGTAACCTTATGAACAGATTGGATGGAAAATAAGCGGTATGGTGGGCCCTGTAAATTGTTTAATGGTGAAATCATTATCTCCACTACTGTTTGTGGTGAGGTCCAGATAATATTCGGATATGATTCATTTTTGGATGGGCTATAAAATGATCTCAAAAAAAAAAATATATATATATATATATATATATATATATATATATATATATATATATATATATATATATATATAGATGAACTGTGTATATGTAATAAATACCTCCCTGTAGCACACATGTAACTTTGATCTCCTTGAACCATTCGTACAACTCGAAGCTCGAGCATGTAAAATCATGTGTTAGGTCCACCTGAAATTTGGATGTATCTGAATCTTGGTCTGACCCCTCAACCAAGTGGGACACACATAATGGATGGGCTGGATTTATGAACCACATCTCTGTGGGCCCAACAAATAATTATGAATATTTAATGGAGGGTAACCCTCTCAACTTGTGTGTGGTATGACCCACTTTGATGTAGGTGTTATGCCACTTAATCCACCATAGTTATGGCATGATTTATGTTTAAGATCCTCATCGTTTATCTATTTTATCAACTCTTTTGAAGATATGTTACCAAGACTTAGGCCCATCCAATGATTAGATAGTCGTACGTTCTGAAATAATGCAAATTAAACTCTCATCATTGAAAATTCATTATGAGCCATCCTGACGATGTATTAGATATCGACCCATATACCGGGTTTCCTTTAAGCCATTATCCCACAGAACAGTCAATCCAACCTGAATTGGACCATACAATACAAGGTGTGAGAATAAGGACTTAACTATTGAATCCAACCTAAGGCCACCATGGTGTATCTATTTAATCCATGCAGACCATCCACTTCCTCATATCATTTTAGGACTTGGACTAAAATAATCAAAGCAGACCTAAGTCGTAGGTGGGTCACACACAACTCAACTTCATGGGAAATCCCCATGGACTCTACTGCATAGGACCCATTATGAATTTCATTGATATGTGAGCCCAAGAATGTTAAGGCCCATTTTGAGTGAACGCCATGTGGACCCATCAGTGATAGCCTTGTTTGGGCTAACCATTGGGCCTCTTCGATAAGAGTTTGTAACTTTCATGTGTGGAATGTATGATGAACTGGTATGGTAATTTTTGAAGTAATGATGATTAATCCTTTAAATGGGCTGATTGTGGACATCCCTTGATCACTTGGCACTTTTGTTAGAGTGCGGCCCCAAGTAATAAGATCATGATACTTGTGTTTAAACTCTTAAAAACATGTTTAATTATAACAAATATATAAACTCTAGTGGTGTGAGGGTGTGATATTACCTGTTTGGCCCATTGATCATGTGGGTATTTGATGTATGTATAGCCACCTAATCATAGGCAATGGTGGAGTACATGTAGTATACATAGTCATCTAATTGTATGAATGTGAAATAAGTACAAGGCCACCTAACCGTATGAAATCAAGTGGCATTATGACCATTCAACAATGTAGATTTGTACTTATCGACATAGATACCACCACTTGAATCACACATGACCAAGTTGTACACTAAACCGAATATGATTTAGGGTTATATTACCCAAGCTAATGCTATCAAGATCCTGGATTTTTATACAATGTAATCTTTAAACTATAAATGGTATGATGAAATGTGGCTCTCGGCCCTTAACCAGGTGACACCGAATATGAATCATTATCTATGTGACGTGCGAAGTGGTTGTAGTATAGGACTTATCATAATTGGTGTAGCCATGTATTCGTGGCCTATGGGTAAGGCCCATTGAGATATATTTCCGGTCCATATGATGAAGCTCATTGTGATGTATTTTCGGCCCATGTGATGCGGCCCATAGTGATGTGTATTAGGCCCAGGTATGTGGTCTACCTGTGAAATAGATTTGAGGCCACTTGCAATGTATTCGAGGCCCATGAGCGAAGCCCAATGTGATGTAATTGAGACTCATGGGCGTGGCTAATTGAGATATATTTTAGGCCCATGGTTTGTGGCTCATTGTGATGTATTTGAGGCCCATGTGTAGGGCTCACCTCTTGAGTATTTGAAGCCCATGGGTCGTACAGCCTGATGTGGTGTATTCATGGCCCATGAGTGAGGCCCAATGGGATGAATGTGCAGCCCTTGTGTGAGACCCGAAGTGATGTATCTGAGGACCGATGTGGTGTGATTTCACCATGATGTATGTATTGATATTTATGTGGGTCATTCCTTGGGGACAATGTTGGTTAAATGTCCACATTGTCGAAGCCGATTGTTGAGGCCGGTTATTGATACTGATTATGAGTATGTGACAGCACAGCATTATCATACATGCCCATACGCAACATCTGTGTCACGCCCCAAACCCGGAAATCGGATTCATAGAAATCCCGATTGCCGAATCTGGTGCTGACAGCCTCCGTAGTACCCCATTCTCGGATCCTAGCGTTCACACGCCAGATTCCGATCCTGGGATCCTACAAGGAGGATTTTTTTTTGCCAATGTACATTTATCTCGTAATAAGCATAACCACAAGTATACCCAAATCATAAAGGCAACATCATCATCACTTATCCACTAATATAATCATTTGAATACAATGCTGAAAGGGAAATACATAAATCGAAATCAAAGCTCCAGAATATAACTGCACGCTCCAAGCTCAACGCTGCTGCAACCTAAAAACACCTGCACGCATCTATCGTGCATAAGTTATAGAAAGCTTAGAGGGTGGTGTAAGTGTGTGCACAAGGTAAGTGCCAAGTATTCGATACAATGCCATTATCATACAAACTGGAAGTACTGGTAATCCATAAACCGTACAATATCGGAATAAGCAAAGATACTAGCAAGATCATGAATTATCTGAGTAAACAGAAATACTCACAAGATCATAGATCATACGATAACAGAGTAAGCGAAAATATGAACAAGTCCATGAGCCAATCGATATATACGCAATATATAACAGCTACGCAAACGAGGAGTCATAAAGAGCCAAATATCAAATGTAGAGGATGCAATACAATATACATTTCTGATGAGTAACACAAATAGCATCAGTCGTACCTAGACCATATAACCATATAAATGCAATTGGGTATATAATTCCTTATGTGTTCACAAACACGTCAGCCATATCTAAACCATATAAATGTAGAAACACAGTAACCCAAGATGTCGTATGCCGCGGATGTAATGCAATATGCGGTGCGGATGGAATGACCATACTGGAGTGTGAAGTCGAGATGATAGTATGTAGTATCGTAGGCTACGGGGTCCATCATAAGAGACTTCTATCCAAACCAGTCCCATACCTAAATTTGGATAGTCAGACTCAATGTGGTAGACTCCTGATCTCAGGTTAGTCGCGCGCCCCAACCGAAATCCTGGCCATTGCGAAGGCACACGTATCAACTAGTTGCTTACCACCAACCCGAGTAGATAGTGAATGAATGAATGCATGAATGAGTATGCAACTCCCTGCTCACTAAATCCACATATCAGTACGGTTCATCTCTGGGATCATCACCGGGGTTTAGTACACTCCAAATGGCACTGCCGCTCTCCCAGCCGCACAGTCCAAGTGAGCATAAGAAACCTCACTATCCGCCTTGCCAATAGTCTGCCAATACCTATCCGGCACGTCGATAGCGGACCCATTCACGAGCTGGTCAAACTCAGCCTAGCAATGCCCCCTACGCTCGGGCGAGTAAGGCCACACCCCCTCCCAACCGATCACGACACGGTGGGAGACACGGCCTCGGTATTTGGCACTCGGGCGCTCATGTATCCACTCGGTCCTCGGCGTTGGGGCGTCTCCCGGCCACGGAGGTTTAGGGATTTTCACCCGGGGACATCTATGGCGCCCGTATGCTAGAACCAAACATTTCGGTGTCCTATTTGGCCATCCACGATATGCTGTGGAGGCTACGTCCACGATGTCGCTAGGGCATATAATAATCATAATGCAAGATGCATGAGTCATACAATCCAGTCATGCATCAATCCTGCACATACCGTGTGCTCATGTGAGATAACCTCCACCTATCAGGGAGTCTCATAACAACATGCTCAATGACATATGCAATGATCAACCACCTCTCATAACAAACATGCAGATGATGCGTATGGGCATGTATCATGATGCTATGTTGTCACATACTCAAAACTGGTATCCACAACCAACATCGATAATCGACCTCGACCATGTGGACACTTAACCAACATTGCCCCCAAGGAATGGCCTACATAGAGTCAAACATATAATGGGCCCACGGCCTCACACAAGGGCCTAATATACAACACAATGGGTCTTACTCAAAGGCCACATATACACAACAGGTGGACCCTGCTCATGGGTCTAATACATATCACAATGGGCCTTGCCCATGGGCCATGAATACATCACAATGGGCCTTGCCCATAGGCCTCAAACACAGGACATGTGGGCCCTACACATGGGTCTTGAATTCATTAAATGGACCATGCATCATAGGCTTAATACATATCACAATGGCCCTCAACTACGGGTCACATATACATCATGCAGCCTCGACAATCGGCCATGGCAATCGAATTCGATACTCGAATCGGCCTCGACAATCGGGAATCGGCCAATACAATCTACCTCGACAAATCGACACCGATAATCTACATCGATAATTAGCATCGACAATCACTTCGATAATCAACACCGACGACCGGTCACATAGACAAGATCGGGTCCATAGATGAACATCTCGATCAATCATAATATAAAGATCACCCTCGACCATGGTTATATCAAATCTGGTAGCATGGAGCCATCCGTCCATGGTAAATGGGGCCCACTTATTTGGGTTAACCCACTAAGAGAATGATGAGAATGGGCCTGATAAGGCCTAAGGAAGGGTCACAATGTGGACATCCAACCATCACTGCCCAGCAATGTGGACATTTAACCAACATTGCTCCCAAGGAGTGGTCCACATAGAGTCAAACATAAGATGGGCCCAAATATCCAACAAGTGGGCCTCAAATAGTCATCACAGGTGGGCCTTACACATACAGCACGTGGACCTACACATCACGGTGGGTCGATACATTGGGCCGCACGCCACACCAATGGGCCTCAATTCAACAAGTGGGCCGCATCAATGAGCCAAAAATACATCTCAATGGGCCTCATCACAAGAGTAGGAATATTTCACAATGGCCTCACTAAATGGGTCGGAAACACATCTCAATGGGCCACGACGTATGGGCCGAGTATATATCACAATGGGCCACGACCCATGGGCCGCAACCCGTGGGCCTCAAATACAAGTGGGCAACATTAATGGGGCCCATATATAAACCTCAGGTGGGCTCTGCTCATGGGCTTCAAATACATAATATGTGGGCCCTACCCATGGGTCTTATACACATCAAATGGGTCACGCGTCATGGGCCTAATACATGTCACAATAGGCCTTGCATCAATGGGCCGCCCTAATGGGCCTCGTACACATCAAGTGGGTTGTATCAAATAGGCAGCACTAATGGGCCTCGACCCATGGGCCCTGATATATATATCATAATGGGGTGCCTGCCCTGGATGGCATGGATAAAGATACATCAAAGTGGGCCTGACAAATGGGCCACAACATACATCAAAGTAGGCCTCATAACATGGTCATACATACATCAAATTGGCCACATCAACGGGCCCCATGTATGTTAAATGGGCCACACTCAATATAAGTGGTGATAATGATTTCCACTACTAAAATTTTCAAGGTCCGCCATAACATTTATTTCCCATCTAATCTAATCATAGGGTCTCAAGATTTCAAAGATAGCCGTTCAATCCTCACCGTGCACTATGGTCCACTTGATAAGTAAATCTGACTTATTTTCGTCCCAAACCTAAAAAAAAAAGGATCATTTTCCAAAAATGGTTGGACGGTTGGATGAAACACATGCATCATAGTGGGTCCCATAGGGATGGAAGGAATAGATAAGTCACATGTTCCATGATGGAGGTCCACAGTTGTGGACACAACACATACATAAATAAGTCTTAAGTAAGACCCACCAAAATGTTTATTTTCCACCCAACCTAGGGCCCAACATACTGTCCATCCAAAATGAGGCCAACATGATGTTTATCTTCCATCCAAACTAGTCATAGGGTCACATGGGCCTAGGGCCCACTGTAATATTTATTTATCATCCAACTTGGGCCACTATAACATCTATTTGCATCCAACTTGTTGATAAGGTCTTATAGACCTGGGGCCCACCAAAATGTTTATTTCCATTCAAACCTGTTGATAAGGTCATACAGACCTGGGGCCCACTACAGTATTTATTTATTTATTTATTTTTATTTTTATTATTATTATTATTATTATTTTCAACCTTGTGATAGGGTCACATGATCATGGGACCCACTGAAATGTTTACTTGCATCCAATCTGTTGATAAAGTCGCATGGGCCAGGGGCCCACTACAATGTTTACTTACCATACAACCAGTTCATAAGGTCACGTGGGCCTTTGGCCCACTGTAATATTTATTTGTCCACCAAAATTTTGGTATGGTTATGTGGTCCTGGGGTCCACCATGATGTAGTTCACAAATCCAACCCATTCATTATGTGTGTCCCACCAATTTAAGGGTCCAAACCGAGTTTCAGGTGGATCCCTGCATGTGGAACCCAGCAGTTGATTCCATGTGGCTTGGCATACCACCGCATGAAAGGTGATGGTGTGGGCCATTCGAGAACTTTTTGTGACTGATTTTTGGAACCAACGCATCATAAAAGGGGACCTATTAAATGAACGGCATGGATGTAGAACATACATCATGGTAGTGTCCACAACTGGGGCCAAGGGGGGCCTCCCTGTTTAACGTTAGACGTCCAGACTCCTCTGGACGTCAAGTAGCAAATGCATGCCACATACATATATTTATTTATTTATCCTAGGTGGGACCCACATTAATCAGATCTACTCCGTCCATTGTATGTGTCACACAAAATTAGGGGTCCAAAACAAGTTTCATCTGCATCCAAATTTCAGGTAGGCCCCACCAAGTGATTTTATATGTTTTAGGCATATCTTCACATGATTTTATATGGTGTGGCCCACCTGAGTTCCGTATACGGCTGATTTTTGGGGAGACCACCTGGTCCGAGGGGACCCATCAAATGCATGGCGTTGATGTTCGAAAAGCATCACAGTGGGGCCCACAACTAAGGCCGTGAGGCCAGCCCGTTTGTCCACCAGCAGCACCCACGCACGCTGCTGCTGACAGCAGCGTGTCCTTGTGGTTTTTTTTTTTTTAAAATTTTTTTTTTTTTGTTCTCGAGGTTTTTCATATGTGGGGCCCGTGTCTTGAGAATCCACTCCGTCCATTAGATTCCATGGCCTAAGACGGATCAAATGAGTCCGCTATGCAGTATGTTTTTGGCGGGTAGGGACATCAAGGTGGGTCCTAATGGATCTTAAAGGTAAAAAAAGTTGTTTCCCCCGCCGGGGCCCGCCAAAAAATCGGATTGGATTCATTCTTTGGCTCAACGCCTAAAATTGGCTTGGAAATGAAATGGATGGTGTGGATTCGATTTTTACATCAAGGTGGGGCCTACATAAGTAGCCTGCCCCAAAAGTTCTCCCCCCTCTCCTTTTTTTTTTTTTTTTTTGGCAGACAGTGCATTGCTCCTACTTGTGAAAAACGTCCAGCGTCCAAGGACGCTGGACTGACCGTGTGCACGTATTGTTGAAGGTGGGTCCCACGTGTGGGGTCCACATGGACATGGCCCACTTGATTTGGGTCAATCTTATATTTATGTTTTCCAATTGCCGTTAAGTGGGGCCCACATGGCTTGGACGGCCGTAGGGTCCATTTGGTGGACGGCTTGGACATCACATACATCAAGGTGGGGTACATCCAGATGGGCCACACGGCCACATTATCATACCAAATTAATGAGAGAAAAAGAGAGAGAAAGAAGCACCCACCTCGAGATCTCTTCTTCCTTCTTCCGCCAATGCATAATAGAGCCCCAAAGAAACAATTTCAATGGTGGAGATGATCATTGGATGGTGGAGATGGGAGATAGGGAGGTGGGCCACACTAGCTCTCTCATGGGAGCCATGGACGTGGGTTGCTCCATGGAGGGATTGCTTGGAATGGAGAGAAGTGAAAGAGAGAAATGATGTAAGGGAGTGATGGGAGAGAGGGATGGTGAGGTAATGAGAATTAATGAGTTTGACTTATGGGGAAAAGGGAAGGTAAGGTGGTATGGTAGGGTGATGTCACCCCTAGGGTGACATCATAGTAATTAATGTTTCTAGGGAAGTACAACAATAGGAATAGGTGGGTCCCACAATCAAGCGATCAACGGCCTAGATAATGCACGGGCCGGATCTTATAATCTGAGCATCGTATTGACGCACAAGACGCATCGTCGGAACCGCGGCGACGGCACGGTCAAAATGACATAGGTCTCATTTTGAGTCGGCTCGGGTTTACAGGATGTGACTCAAGAGCATGCGCCAATGCTATCTACTCGTCCCGGGTCGTCGAAACTCGACTAGAGGGAACCGTAGAAGTTTATGGAATGGTACAGGCTAGGTTATGGGTCTTACAATCTGCATGTTTGTTATGAGATGTGGTTGACCATTGCATATGTCGTTGGACAGATTGTTATGAGACTCCCTGATAGGTGGAGGTTATCTCACATGAGTGCACGGTATGCGCAGGATTGATGCATGACTGTATTGTATGACTCATGCATCTTGCATTGTGTGCCCTAGCAACATCAGGGCCGTAGCCTCCACAGGCATATCGTGGATGGCCAGATGGGACACCGGAAATATTTGGTTCTAGCATACGGGCGCCATAGATGTCCCTGGGTGAAAATCCCTAAACCTCCGAGGCCAGGAGACGCCCCAACGTCGAGACCGAGTGGATACATGAGCGCCCGAGTGCCGAATACCAGGAGGCCGCGTCTCCCACTATGTCGTGGTCGGTTGGGAGGGGGTGTGGCCTTACCCGCCCGAGGGTAGAGGGCATTACTAGGCTGAGTTTGACCAGCTCATGAATGGGTCCGCTATCGACGTACCGGATAGGTATTGGCAGACTATTGGCCAGGCGAATAGTGAGGTTTCTTACGCTCACTTGGACTGTGCTGCTAGGAGAGAGACAGTGTCATTTGGAGTGTACTAAACCCCGGTGATGATCCCAGAGATGAATATCGATATGTGGACTTATTGAGCAGGAGTTGCATACTCATTCATTCATTCATTTACTATTCACTCGGGCTGGTGTGCGCAATTATATCATTGTGTGTACCTTCGCAATGGCCGAGGATTTCGGTTGGGGCGCGCGACTAACCGAGATCGGGAGTTTACCACATTGAGTCTGACTATCCAAATTAGGTATGGGACTATTTTGGATAGAAGTCCCTTGTGACAGACCCCATAGTCTGCGATACTACGTACCACCATCCCGACTTCACTCCAGCATAGTCATTTCATTCACACCACATATTGTGTTGCATCCTCGACATCCGATATTTGACTCTTTATAACTCCTCATTTACATGCTGATTTATATTGCGTACTCTGATATTGTATGACTCATGGACTTGTCAGTATTTTTGATATTGTATAATTACGGCATGACAATATGATGATGATGACGTGATTACGGATGCATGTAATATGGTTATGGCTATGGTATGATTTCCTTGTAGTACATTTATCTTGCCTGCTTGTAGGACACACTGCACACACGTGTGTACTCACTAGGCTTTTTGGCCTAAGCCTCCTATTTCCCATTTTTTTCAGGGTTGGAGTAGCTTGGAAGACTTAGCTTTCTCGATGCATTGCATTTATTCTTCGATTTGGCAATGTTGACGTTGCGTATATTTTGTAAAGCATTATACTTATAACCATCGGGACTTATGATGAAGAGAGTTGCTTGGTAGTTTGATCATGGGTCTTCATGCTCAGGTATTACTATGTATTAAAAAGAAAAAAAAAATTTGGTCAAAAATCTTCCTTGTGGTGCGCCGAACTCGGGACTTGGTGTATGGAAGTCGAGTGCCGAATTCGGGGCATCACGGAAGCTGTCCGTCCCCGGGTTTGGGGCGTGACACTTGTTCAACGAGAGCTCTTGTTTAATCAATGTTTAACTTGGTGGATAATAAGTTCTTCCATGGGGCTCATAGTCAAAAGACTATACTAGAAGGGTTTTCAATCTCCTAAAACTATATGTGTAGGTCACCATTTCGATCATACGGTTAAGGGGTTATGGGCAGATTGCACTTCGGTTTCATTAACTTCGGAAGGGAAGGAAGAGTCGAGAGATCTAAAATATTTTAGAAGTTTAGAATGTTAGCGACATAAGGCCGCGGAAAGGAAAGAAGAGGGACATCCCCTCGACGCGGTGTGAACCTTGAGTTCTCAAGGGAATAAGAAACTTATAGTATTTTACTGTAGTCCGCCACAAACATGAGCCTACGGAGTATTATACTATAAAACTCAACCCTACTCAAGGGTCATAATTTAATTGCACAAAAATAATTAAATACACACACACACATATATATATATATATAATTTGAATTTAATCACAGAATGATTCCTAGTATGATTACAAATAATTTCTAAATAGACACCCTTTAATATGAAAAGATATGACCGTCTATTGGTAACTCGAAGTTGTAAAAATTTTTCGTTTCAACCCTTCTATTATTTATAACATATTTGTCACCTTTAGTTACTATATTATTTTTATAATGTGTATAGTACTCCATTGTTAGGCATATTCTTTCATATGATTTGGTTTAATAGACCCAGTGTCTACCAATAGGAATACAGGTGTACCTTGAATGTGGGCAGTGACTTCAAAGGCCAAAGGCGTTGCAGTTGCTGACTTAGGTGTTTCAGCTGCAAGTGCATGCACAGGAGCTTGTTGAGGATGATTTGGTTGCGCTGCCATAGGTCGTTGAGGTGGCCTATTCTGAGGTACAGGTGGTCGGTAATAGGGCTGCGCTAGTAGTGCAGATCGTAGGGGTGGAGTCGTTATACCACGTGATGGCTGACGGTCGATCTTCTGAGATGGCGTGACACCATTATCTTTCATTTTGGTGAAACAGAAGGGGTCAGTGTGCCCGCCTTTGCCACAATATGAACACCAACGTTTCGCTCACCTTTGCTTGGTCTGCGGAGCCACGAGCTTAGGGGGTAAGTCTACATGTGGCCTCTTACCTAGGACTGGCCGGCGTTGTGATTCGGGTTGAGGCCTCGGGCCCATTGGTATGGGTGTCTAAGAAACTCTGTCTCCATCTTGTTCGGCTCGTAGAGACAAGTTGACGAGCTTGACGTAATTGGGAATGCTAGCACAACACGTCTTAGCGCGGATATCGGGCCATAACCCATCTGAAAAACACCGCATTTTCATCGGTTCATCTGTTAGTATCAAAGGAGCATATCTGGCTAGCTCTATGAATTTGTTCTCATATTCTGAGACGGTCATCCCTCCCTGTTAGAGGCGAAGGAACTCACTTTCCTTCTCATGGCGATAGGTGACGGGATAGTATTTCTCGTGGAAGCGGGTCTCGAAATCTGCCCACTCCATATGTGTCCGACCGCAATAGTACGGAGGACACTATCGCACCATAAGCTGGCCTCCTTATCGAACATGAAGGTGACCAACTCCACTTGCTCGGGCTCTGTACAGTGCAACGGCTTTAGCATCTTATAGATGCAGTCAAGCCAATACTCGGCCTCCTCGAGTCTGTGAGTACCCGCAAAGGTAGGGAGCCGTAAGCGCTGGAATCACTCAAGGTGGCCGTTGGCACCTGCATTCGCAGTAGGGGACCGAAATGGAGCAGGCGAAGCTACACCCATGCTCTGGGCAAAAATGCCCGCCATGGTGGTCAAAAACTGCTACTGCTGCTGTGCCTGTTGTTGCTGCTGCTGTACCTGCTACTGCTACATCAACAACATCATCTGCTCCATCCTATCAGTAAGGGGAGCCGACTGAGATACAGGTGGCATCGAGGAGGACGCACGGTTCTGCTCTGGAACCAGTGGTACAACAGGTGTAGGCCCATTGGTGGGGCCAGTGGCTGGCTGAGAGTCCGGCATGGTGTCAGAGGGAGACGGGCCCGAACTAGGGTCCGTATGGCTATTGCTTAGGGGAGGTGCCCCGTCAAATGAATCGTCAAGAGTGAGACGTGCTGTACTCCGTGTGGCTTTAGGTGACATTCCCTAGTCAGATTCAGCATGCCCACAAACTCAACCATACAACATTTACAAACAGCTTAAAGAAACTTTATGCATTTCATTTACCAAAATTGTCACAATTACATGAGATACGTCATAACATGAATTATGACCGGAAACGCATATGAGTTATTACAAGTAAAGCTGCAAACATTAAAACAAGTTAACCAGCACAACATACTTTCCACCTACACTACTACTAAGCTTGTCAACATTAAAACACACACATTCTAAGACGGCAACAAAATAAACTACAGGGCGACGACATGGATGACTAGACATCCGAGTCTGGCGACGAAGAAGGGGCGCCCTTATCTTACAGGCAACACATGATAGCTTTCAAGGTGCGAGTCACCTTCTTAAACTTGTGCTTCACGAGGGCCCGGACATCGATGATCTCCTGTCGCAGGGTAGCTTGACCCTCCTCAAGTCGAGCTAAACGGGCTTCCCTAGCAGCCCGATCAGCGTCATACCCCGGTGCTGTAAGAGGGGAGCTTTCCTCCGTGTCCTGATCCTCCTCTTCTTCTTCCTGTTCCTCCTCTATCTCTTTACCACTTCCTCCCTCGCTTTCTTCCTCTAGACCAATACTTTCCTCCCCCTCACTATCGGACTCCTCCCCATACTTGTCGAGTCGGGCTTGACGTTGTCGAGGGCCAATCCCCATGTTGTTAAGCGTAGCGTCGTTTATGTACCGAATCGGCGCAATAGCATCCATGTTGAGTCTATAGCCGACCTCTCGAGCAATCTTACATACCAGTCGGCCGAACGGGAGTGAGACGTCGTTCCTGACAGAGCGTACGGTCTGAATTATCTGAAGTAGGGCGAACGTGGGCAGGCACAACTTGTCCCCATGTCCAACCCTGTACAAGAAGTCTATCATCAAACGAGTGCATTCAGTGCGGTTGCCCCACCGTGGATACACATTGTACGTGAAAATTTGGTGAAGCAAACGGAAGTCATCTGTCAATCTCGTTGATGGAAGGCAATTTCCTTGCGTCCAGGGAGCCAGTCGGCCACAGAGGTACCGCGTCCGGCGATCTCTTTCTTGCGCACTCTTAAAAAAATTCTCATTGGCGTGCACCTCACCATGTGGAATCCCCATAATCTGGGCTACCAGATCCACATTGATTGTGTGCTCCCACCTCCCTACCTGAACAGTGAACTGGAGAGGCTCCAGTGATGGGTCTCGGATATGGGCGTAGAAAGCACGAACCGTATTCTCACATGCGGGAGACTTACCTTCAAACATGGGACCCCACTCGACGTCCACCAAGCGGTCCATAATCGGGTGTAGCCCAAAAAACCTCTCATCTACATGAGCTTCAAGTACAACCCTATGGCCACCAAACCGACCGTATTCGAAGCCTATCGGTAGCGCTCTCTTGATCGGGGTTTGGGGATCTAGGTCCCGCTTCGACCTGTGCTCACGGGCGGCGCTTGTGCTTGCCTCTACGCTCGCCCTCCTCCTTAGACGGGTTGGGCGACTAGGTCCGGCTTCATCCGTAGGAGCCCGCTTCCTCCCCATGAGAGAAAGGAAGGTGGAAATGGAGAAGATGGCCGTAACAAGCTCAAATAGAGCCATTGGAGTGGAATGATAGGTGGAAAAAGGATGGGTTGTTGAACTTGAAGGTATGTGAGACACAAATGAGGGATTTGTGCACTCAAATCGAAGGAAAAGAGAGAGATAAGAGTGGGTTTTAATGGGAAACGGTGGAGGGGTGTATGTGTTGAAGGAAAATGATGAAATGAGTGGATGGAGGGAAGATTTGAGAGAGAAACAATGACTTTTGAAGGAAATGGAGAGCTTGGAAGGGTGTAGGGAAAGAAAAGAGGAAAAAGGGAAAGAAATAGGGGTCCCCACGTGATTTGGTGGGCCCCACATGAGTTTAGGGGTCGGCCCGATAGGCCCGGCCGAACCCGACCCAGGTCCGCCGCGGTCCTCTGGACCCGGCCCGGTGCCGCCCTGGTGGGGCGGTGGCCACCCCCCTCTTGGGGTGCCGATGATGTACAAGGTCCACTGTGGGTCCCCCGAATTGCACTGATTTGGCCCCGACTCTGTTTTGAGTCGTTTCGGGTCATTTCGAGTGCTTTTTGATATAATTTCGTATTTTCTCGATTGGTGAAGGCTGGGATTGGGTAAATCATGGTCTAAACCCGTCGATTGACGTTCTAGAAGTGGTATGGGGTCGACTCAAGCGATCACGGATGAGTACAGACCCGATCTCAACGATCGTTTTCGGTAAATTCCACCAATTGGCGAAACTGGACAACCTAAGCTTGTTTCTACATTTTTCTCGCACCCACCTAGGTCTAAATGCGTCAGCGTACGTCATGTGACTATAACCCAGGTCCGGTTTAATCTAAATCATGCTCTGATACCAACTTGTAACACCTTGAAAATCGGGGGTCGAGTAGAAGTCCAACTCCTGAGTTCCAACGCATCACTTATGCAACATATTTAATGATGATTAAATGTTGTCTGTATTAGTGCCTAAAACATGAATAAGATTAAGCCAAATCAGCAAAATATAATCCAGGGACAGTTATAATACTCAAGCAGAAGACTGAAACGGATATGTATAACTTTACAAATCAGTATAGGTCCTCAAAGTATGTATGCATTGCGAGGTCAATAATTACATATATTGTTTCAAAATACAGAATGTCAGAAATGTAATAGTCCACTACAAGTATAACCCTGAAGCCCCGTTGATTCAGAACGGTCTACGAGAACCCGCCTGAATACTGCATATATGAGAATGTCTCCTCATCATCCTCAAAGTCCTGCTCCGCTTTGTAGGCTACACCATCATCTGAACCTACAACAGGGTCTGGTTGGTGTTTAAAACACCGTCCCATAACGTGGGAGTGAGTGATCAACTCAGTGGAACAATAAAGCAAAGGTTAACATGTTATCAATTCAGTCAAGCAGTAATAATAAAGCAATACAATCGAACATCCATGTACTCTGATTAATGCAGGAATGGTATGTATAAATGATGCATGCCCTCGCCTGCACTCCCTCAGCGATCTTCATCTAATGGTCGCGCATGTCAGTCACTTCCTCGTGCTCTCTACACATCACCAAACGGCACATGCAATGTGGTGTATGAATATGATTACCAAGTTCTTATTAGTCCTTTTCATACAGCAGGATTGGGAAGCTAAGGTACCTCCCTTATATCAATTCTCAAACGATGATCCATTCTAGGGTCGTCAGTCCTAGTAAATCTCATACGATGTTATGGTTCTAGGTCGCTACAAAGGGCTTGTCACCTTATCAGTGTAGGCCTAGTTTGTACTCTAGTTGTTACGAAAAGACTCGTTGCCTCAATGCAGTCTCAGAGTATACTCGAGGTCACTACCACCCACACCCTACCAATTGACAGTCTATTTTCGAAGGCTCGTCACCAACCCGACTGGGGACCATAGCCAGGCCGTGCAAGGGTAGGCCGACAGCTAGAATACAGTGTCTCATACCACCGTATTCAGCTCACGAGTCTAGGTTGCTCACTGGTCACTACGGGGAGGCTCATCACCCCAGCGTAGGCCGACAGCTCGACCACGGTGTCCCATACCACCATGTCCGGCTCATGAATTTTAGCGGATCGAGGTACCAAGGTTAAAGGGATTTTCACTGGTGAGTTTGGTACCTTAGATTCAAGCAGTAGCGTCCATACATGGTGAACATACATCAGGTCAATCGAGTTACTTGACGAGCTCGACTAGTATGAGTGCACCTCGAGTTGATCGACATGAAGTGCGTAAGCACTCCGTGTGGCCTAACCACTGCCGATAATCAAAGTACGACTCGAGTTCATCGAACGCGTCTTGTGTGGTGGAAAAACCCTAGCCACCTATTCAGTGCCTGTTACCAATTGCCTGGACTATACCGTAGTCCCAAACACAATCAATGATAACAAGTATTCATATGAAATAGTCAAAGCAGTAATAAACATATAATTCCAATCCTACAATCATTTAAGCATGTTATGAAATAAAACATACACAGGAATTCACACATGTGCATTTAATAAGTAAAATAGGCAATATAATATAAGTCACATGGAGGAAATCATACACCTACCTAAGGTAGTTGAGAATCTTATCTCAACACTTATATAAAGTACCTGATGCCTAGTACTTGCTCATTCAGACATTTCTACAAACACTTAGACTACATATTTCAACATACATGACGTATGTTGGTGATAGCACGTATTAGGCAAATCCTTTCACCAAGGAGTTGTTACACATATAACTAGTATAAACACACAACAATTAATCATGGCAAACATACTTTCAAAATCTATACGTATACGATCTTTTCTATAAATACATGGTATACACTAAACTCTATATAGTTCATATATATCTGAAACGCGAAACAAACATCGCAATTGGCATGTGAAATAGCACCCACATCAGTAATAAACCATTAACCGACATTGAAAGCCTTGAAAACCATAACCTATACGTTTATAGTCCGCACCTTACGCTGGTAAACGCGTAACGGATTCATTTTAGATACTCAGTCTTTGTCAATGGCGGATTGGCAACCTATAGCATAAAGTATGTTAGCTATTTCATAACTTACACTATCTGAAACCCTAAAACAGATTAGGGTTAAGTTTCTTTACCTAAGTACGGAGTCGGAATTGCCTGTATAGCGATACAGGAATGGTGGTTGAGTGCATGGAATAGCAGAATCGAATTCCAGGAAGAATCTCCAACTCTCACTTTCTCTTATCCCTTCTCTTTTCTCTCCTCTCTCCCCTAGGGTTTCTCAAATTCGTATGGGGTGAGAGAGAGAGGGTTTAAGGTTCTTATATAGGCCCAGGATTGATGGAAATGGCCCCGGGGCCAAGGTATACTTAGGTTATATCCAAATATGGACTGTTTCGGTCCAACGAAGCACTTCTGGAGGCCCCTTTGCTAAATGCGGTCGGACTTAAGCTCCCTGACCATGGATCTAGGTCAAGTTGAGTTTTCATTCCGATCGAGTTTGCAGATCAGCCATGGCGGATTAGTTTCAGTTTAATGGTCACAGGCACTTGATCATGGCCACAAGTACACCGACATGTGTGGGACATTTCTCCTGATCTAAGGGTGTATTTGGGTCAGATTCTAAAGGTCTGAATCCTTATATTTGGCCCGCAAGCGACATGACTCAGATTTCTTAAATTCGTATTTCATTTCTAAATATTTTCACATTTCTCACACACCTTGCTCCAAGCTCAAGTTGTGCATTTCTAGACATAATTAAGACTTGATTTCTGAGGGGGTTGTCAAGTCCAGTAATGCGGTCGTAACTATATAGTTTCGTGGTCATCGGACTTTCGACGTGCGGTCCAGGTCCGATACGGAGTTTCGGTGTGCTCCCGAGAGCAACCGAGTTTAGGGATGGATTCTAGATTTCAGGGTAATGTAGCGTCAATGATTCTGCACGCTTTTGGTCTTGCAGATCATATTTAAAGCGATCAGTGCTAAATTCATAAGCACTCTAGTTTTGCACTTGCTAACATTAACCTAATTTTTAAAGGTTTTGATCCTTCGTGATTTTTGCCTAAGGTGGTACTTGGGTCTTTGTACGGATTTTTCTGGAATGTTACACCCACATTGCTGGTTCAAAGGTCTCACCCAAGTTGGGCTTTATTGCGCAAGAGATAGACAGACCTAACTTATCAGAGATTGTATGGGGCCCACTATATTGTATATGTTTTATCTACGTCATCCATACATTTTGACAGGTCATTTTAAGGCATGATCCTAAAATAGAGGTAGATTTAAGGCTTAAGTGGACCACACCACATTAAATAGTGGTGATTGAGTTATTTGCCATCCAATCTGTTCGAAACGTTGTAGGGCACATCTTGATGTTTATTTGGCTATCCAACCTGTTCATAAGGTCATATAGACCTAAATGAAGGTAAAAAATAAATATCAGCTTGATCCAAAACTTGCCCCTACCGAAAAGTTATCAATTGTAAGCGTTCAATCTCCACTGCTTCCTATGGTGTGGTCCACTTGAGCTTTAAAAAGGTCCCATTTTTTATGATTGATGCCTTAAAATGATCTTCTAGATTGAATGGATAGATTGGATAAAACATATACATCAAGTGGATCCCACAGCCCGCAAGGGAGTTTGTTTTTAGCTAACGCCATTGTAAAGGGGAGAAGCAGATTGGCGGGTATCGCTGACACCATTGACTTGCTTGATGTGTTAACGTCACCAAGTTCTGTGGGTCCCATCATGATGTATGTGTTATATCCAAACCATCTGTCCATTAGGTGAGCTTGTCATAAAGCGGAGGGGAGGATGTGAAGTCTACCATTGATACCCTTTTAGGGGTGAGAAAAGGTTTGGATCAATATGATATTTGTCTTTCCTATTCATCCAGGTCTGTGTAACCTTATTAACAGATTGGATGGAAAATAAACGTTATGATAGGCCTTGCAAATGTTTTAACATTGAGAATAATTGTCCCCACTTCTGTTTGTGGTGTGGTCCACTTGAGCTTTGGGTATGACTCATTTTTGGGCTGATGCTCTAAAACGATCTTGGAGAATGGATGAACGGTGTGGATATAATAAATACATCATTTTGGGCCACGTTATATTGATCTCCTTTGGAACATACAACTTGGGATTAGGAGCGTCAGCGCGCAAGATACGTACGACGCCAGTTGAGTAGCCATTGGCTACTAAATTATGTCACCAAGTTCTGTGGGTCCACCATAATGTATGTGTTATATCCACACCGTCCATCATTTTGGAGGGATCATTTTAGGCATTATTTAAAGAATGAGGCAGATCCAAAGCTTGAGTGGACCCACCACAGAAAACAATGTGGATTGAACGCCCACCATTAAAAAACTTCTTGAGGGCCACAGAAGTTTCCGATCAAGCTGATATTTATGTTTTCCCTTCGTTCATGTCCGTGTTAACTTATTAATAGGTTGGATCACAAAAAAATTGCATAATGGCCCTAGGAAGGTTTCAATAGTGGACATCACTGTCTCTACTGTTTTATGTGGTGGGGTCCACTCGAGATTTGTTATTACCTCATTCTTTGTCTCATTCCCTAAAATGATCTCTCCAAAATGATGGACGGTGTGGATACAACACATACATCATGGGGGGGCCCACAAAACTTGACGATGTCACTTTATTTGCGCCACTCTACCTGTCAGTAGCTATCCACGCCTGTTTTAGAAACATGAAGTCCGGAACCCTGTAATCTCTCAAAAATCCACAAATTCCCTCGTTCAAACCCAAATCTATAGGTTTTTTTGACAGATTTCTCGCCGAAACCTCGTGCGCAATTTGAATCTTTCTTCTATTCGAAGCAAAAAGGTAAGAAATCGAGATTGTTGAATTCAAAGCTCTTTCCTGTTTCTTCTTCCTTTTTTTTTTCCTTTTTTTTCTTTTTGGTAATTATGCAAGCCAAAAGGAATAAATTCACAGATAATATCTTCAATATAGCAAAAAATGGTGCGATACGTGCAATATATCGCACGATATATATATATATATATATATATATATATATATATATATATATATATATATATATATATATAGTCCCAGTCTCCTGTGCACCGTGCCACACGGAGCTTAAATACGAGCTCTCCTAAGAGCCGTTAGATCCCCTTCATCGGCTGGGATTCAGCATTCCTGCACAGGGGAGAGTCTCCGTAGAGATGACTCGCGCGCCAGTATTTTTGGACGCACGAGAGCTCCTCCTGAAGTGACGTCTCCAAGTTCTGTGGGCCACACCGTGATGTGTGTTTTGTATCTACACCGTCCATCCATTTGGAGAGGCCATATTAGGGCATGATCCAAAAAATGAATCAGATCCAAAGCTCGAGAGGACCCCACCACAAAAAACAGAGGGGAGAGTGACACCCACCGTTAAAAAGTTCTGAGGGCCACGACAGTTTTCATTCAGGCAAATATTTGTGATTTAAGTTTATCTTAGTACGAATGACATTATGAACGGTATGGATGGGATATAAACATTATGGTGGACCCAGGGAAGTTTCAATGGTAAGAATTTACCTACACACATTTTACCAACATACGGCATACTTAAGCTCTGGATTTATATCATTTTTTGGCCCATCGTCTAAAATGATCTTTCAAAACTGATGAACGTGGTGGATCTTCCCTAAACATCACGGTGGACCCCACCTAACTTACCATGTCAGGAAGTTCCTTTGGAATCCCTGTTGGCGAGGTCATCTCCTATTATTGGTAACGTGGCCAGACTGTCACCTAACAGAGGAACTTCCAAACTTAATTTTCTTGAACTCTATGAAGTGAGTTGGGGCCCCATCCTGCCCTGTTTTTCAGTCTTTGCATCGTTGCCGTCTAGCCTTCTCATCTCCTCCTCATGATGGTGCTGGCCCGAATGAAACATGTGGCCCGTTTTGCTTGGTGTATTTGTAGTAGTCCCTGAAGTCTATTTCCAAGTCCAGGTTCAGAGCAGATTTGGGTGGGAAGCCTATGTTTCCTGAGCAGTATTTGGAGAACTAGGTAGGGATGCTTGCTGGTCCTTGTAGTCCTGCTTGATGTTTTAGGTGGGCCAGTTCGAGTCGGTCTTTGTGCAGCTATGGAAGCAGTTGTCAGGTCCCCGTTATGTGCCAATTGCCAGAAATTCTTGTCATGGCTCTATTTTCTTGTTGTTCTTTTAATCTTTCATCTTTAAAAATTAAAATTATAATAATAATAATAATAATAATCTTTTTTGGTTGTATGGTGGTTCTATACAATAGGCGAGAACCGATTCTTTTTTGTAGTGCCTGCCCCAATAACTGTATTGCAGAATCGACAAAGTTACAAGTGGTGTGGTCCCACCTTTCTGAAAAAAGAAAAAAGAAAAAAAAGAAAAAAGAAACTAAAAGTATGACTAACTGCAATTCTGAATTTGACATTAGTCTACAGAAACCTTTGGTCGGTACTTGAGACTGGCATTGTGTTTTATCTTCTCCAACCTAGGACAAAGAAGTTCGAACGAAAGCTGTTGCGCACGAAATGATTTTTGTTTGGGCCAGTCATGATTTAGGACCACAAGTCACTTCTCTTTATCATGGATTTGTCCATGCATCAGGGAATGAGCAGATCATAAACAAAATTACCATTGACAGTGAGAAAAGGTTTTCCTGCATGCCAAGAATGATTATGCTTTTTCTAAGGCACACACCCACTTATTGCATATTGGTTGTGTTATTTACTTTACGTTGATGTTTCCTTGTAGTGATGGCTTGAATGGTTTTCTTATGAGATGCGACGAGCAATTGTGCATAGATGATGATAGCAGCTCTCTTTTGAAGGGGATGGAGAAGAATGATGTCGTGTAAGTTTCCTCCTGTTAGCTTGAGTGTGCATAATAAGTTGGTCAACACCATTCCCATCATCCAAGGGGATATATACTGGAAGCCAAACAGATTTGAAATCCATGCATTTGGAAATACATCACAACTCTCTGCGTGCATTGACATTGAGTTGCCTTGTGCAGGAAAGAACTTGGAGACGTCACTTCAGGAGGAGCTCGCGTGCGTCCGAAAATACTGGGGCGCGAGTCATCTCTATGGAGACTCTCCTGTGCAGGAATGCTGAATCCCAGCCGATGAAGGGGATCTAACGGCTCTTAGGAGAGCTCGTATTTAAGCTCCATGCGGCACAGTGCGCAGGAGACTGGGACTCTCTCTCTCTCTCTCTCTCTCTCTCTCTCTCTCTATATATATATATATATATATAAATAAATTTCTAAGGGATTTCCAGCTGATATCGTGTCGCTGGCCAGCAATAACGATAATATCGGCTGATAGTATCGATATTGCGAACACTGGTTGATACCAACACCAATACCAGCCTCTTGAATCATGCCAATATCATTTGCAATAAGATTGCAATAAAGTGCACCATCACCATCCATGTTTTTTTCTTCTTTTTCTTCTTCTTTTTTTCCCAATTCATGAAAAACAAGTCTATGATTGACAAAATAGTCACATTAGTGGCAAGCTGCGTTTCATGATGAATCATAACCCATGCCCTTTTCTATGACGCACTTTTGCATATTGTACATAGAAACACAGAGTAATAAAAATAAAATAAAAACAATGACTAACAGCAATGCTCAACAAGAGAGGGACCTAATTTCAGAAAATATCACTTACTAATTTTCCGTAACTTGAAAAAAAAAAAAAAAAAAATTGCAGTTATCAAAAGGCAACTAATGTTTTGTAACAATAACATAATAAAGTAAAGACCCAAAGTAGCCTCCTTGTTTTTTAGCATGGGTTTCGTTTTTCTTGCTATTGAAGGCCATCACTATCTCCGCGTAGCCTCCTTGTTTTTTAGCTTTTTTTTTTTTTTTGTTGCTTCTTTGTCTTTGCTCGTTTCTTTTTTTCTTTTAGCTGTATTTTCGTTTCCCCCTTTTCAATATAATATCATCAATTCTCCAAAAAAAAAAGAAGATAAAGACCCAAAGTAAGAACATGGAAAATGAGAAAAACTTTGATACTCTGGCAGTGTGATGGATGAAATACAGGCTCTTAGAAATTACCTAGATATTGCACATGTGGCATACAAGTAGTTAAATTAAACAACACAACTTATAGTATCTAGTGTAGATGTGTCATGAACCAAAAAATAAGCTTGATCGATTATCTAGCTAGTGGATTGGTGGCCATTTTTTGGACAATTAAAAATGGAAATAATAAAATATCCAATGGTACTATTTCCACAAACGCATGATCTAATCATTGGAGGTTTAAGGGGAAAAAGAAGAAGAAGAAGAAGAAGAAGAAGCTTTAGTTAGAATTGAATTCAGATAATCTGCTCAATAAAAAGACACATGGAAGAACAATTCAGGACCGTAACTCAATGTTTTGTAGATGGTGTTTTCAACATTGATCATGGTTTGCTCAGCCTACCTCTCAAGAAAAAGAAAGAAACAAATGAAGAAAGAAGCATGTAGAATTCTCCTTTATAGTCAAAAGACCAACTCACCTGAAGCTTTGAAGCATCATACATTATTATGGTGAAAATCATGCTTACAGGTCCAGCTTACTTTGTGATGTTTCCCGATACAAAAAGATTCAAAGAATTAGGCCAATGTTTACACTGAATAGAAAAATAAACAACATGTGTCATAGAAGCTTGCAGCTCATACATTTTCTTGCAAACTCATAGGTTGGAATCTCAGTCATACCATGTGATTCTTGTGAGTTTTTCACGTAGAGTATGTTCAGATCCACCAAAAATCTGAAATACTTCACATCTGCTAAATCATTAGTATCATGAAACAATAAATCTCTTTAGAAATGATAAAATCAAATATCCAATATACATAACTTGAATTTCTGCAATAGATTAACCACTGGACCACAAGAAAATGAATATCTTGAGTATGGAGATAAGTCAGAACTGTCAAGATGGACAGATTCATGAAAATTACAATCATGTAGCATAGCAGACCGTACTCTAGTTGAGACGACACTCTGTTTCAACACTAAGACTAGGGATTGAGTGCCCATGTGGTGTGGGTGGCTGTGTGTGTGTGTGTGTAAAAAAAAAGAAAAAAAAAAAAAGAAAAAGAAAAAAGAACAAACCTACTCTGGTTGAACTATGATAATCTAGGCCCCAGAAAATGACCTCAACAATTACAAATCGACCAAAACTGACACAGAAAACTATGGATAATTCAAATTTAAGTTAGCACAATCAAATGAAATAACCACAAGGAATACTTCCTAGTTTCTAACACAAATTATCAGATCAATAAACAGTGTCAAGGAATATTCATTCATATAAACACAAACATCATATAAACAGCTAGGAAGTCATAAACTTAAAAATAAAATATAAAAAAATCACGTCCACACATATATCAACAAAGAAAATCAAATAAAAAACCACATATCAATAGTTTCAAACCTAAGAAACTCATGCCACAATCCAAGGCATGAAAATATCATGCTTACAAACAATCCGTTCTCTATCGTGCTCTCCCACTTCTTCTAGAAGCCTCAATTTTAATTGTTGAGGCATGTCCTGCAGCATCAAGTTTCAATGTAGGTCATCCGACCATACAATCATGCGGGCTGACTCATGGGTAAAGGAAAAAAAAAATGGGACTCAAGTTTCAATGTAGCCGAAATTTTTAGGGTTGAGGTCTTCCATGATCAAAAAGGGGTATTCTTCTGCTTGTTCTTTCAACTTCAATAGCTTGTTCGTTGAAGCACTCACCATGGCTGCATATGGAAGAAGAGAAGAAAAATCCTCACCTCTTGCACTTCCTCTCTTGTTATTTTCCTATTTGCATTGCTATACACCCTACGAAAACACCACCAAACCTCAATAAACAAAGAGCGAGAGAAAGAGGGTTGGTTGGTTTTTGCAGGGAGGAGAGAAGGGTTTTGGGAGATGAGGGTTTGAGAGCGTTGAGCATTGGGAGAGTAGGGATTTGGTAGAAGGGGTTTGGGAAAGGGGGGATTTGGGAGGAGTTTGGAGAGGAGGGTTTGGGAGAAGGGAGAGGAGGTTATTGGTAGCGTCGAACAATTTGGGAGAATATCATGAGAAAAAGTATTTTCTCAATGTTATATTCACCGTCAGTATGTTGTATATATCTCTGGCCGCCACACAAAAATGCCGTTGATTCATGTGCACATCCTGGGTTTGTGTTGGCTGCCGGTAAAAATGTGTCGGCCATTCTCATCTTTCTTGTAGTGGCTATCGTTGTCAGCAACAAACACATCAACAAGAAATGACATCTCATTGATTCGAAGAACAAAAGGCTTCAAATCAAATTATAGTGGAGAACATCATGAAAGCATATGTGATCTCAATCAGGACTTGTTTTTAGTTGCTTGGGCAGATGGTTTGCTCTTCACTCCAATAATAATAAATAAATAAATAAATAAATAAAAACCTCAACTGGTTGGCTGGATATACATATTCCAACAATTTTATGATTTCAACTTCAAATTTCCTTTTGTGCATGGTATAATAATTGGAAAAGAATCCCTGTAAATACATGCCACTTATTTGTTTGAAAAAAAGACTTGGCATAGGACAAATATGATTGTATTTTTCACTTTGTTAGTATGGTCACAATTATCGTGCTTCAAATGAAAAATGCTCTTGCCTATAATCCCTCAAATAGTCTCAATCAATCTCCAATTTTAATATAATTACATTCATTTAATTCTCTGAGGTTTTCATAAGGTATAAGAGGAAATAGATACTCGCCTGAACAAGTAAGTTTCTCCACGTGATATTTGTAAAGAGAGCTTTCCTGAGAAAACAGATAACAAACTGTCATTCAACAAAATTATAAAGAGCAAAGGCTTCCCTGAATTAGAATCCCATTAAAAAAATAGAATTGATAAATATTGTCTAAATCCAGCGAAAGAACCACAAGGAAGAGAATTTACCATACATCAAATGAAAAAAGAACGATAATTGAAACCCAAAAATGTACCTAAGCCAAATTGCTGAGCAATGCCATCATCTAAGCCTTATCCATGATCTCAATGAGCAACTATACTTGGGAGATCATGGATATTGAGAATACCCACAAAACAAGCACAAAAGTGACAAACCAAGAGAACAATTTGCATTCAGTCAATGAGCCCAATGACCAAAAACCATGATGTTGGCATGAGTTTAAATGCAGCCATGCAAAAAGGTTGACCAAAGACCATATAAGACAACGAGTTGTCCTCTTCCTCTTTGTGTAGATGGTTTCAGAATTTAAATTATTGAGAGTATTACATCTAGCAAGTGATGGAAGTCCTTGGTTTGGTATCCTGGGATAGTTTTTGGTTTTTCAGGTTGAGGGGTGGTCTATGTTTGTTTTGTTTGTTTGCATGTTTGCAGCTTGGGGATCTTCTCGGGCAAGGTGATAAAGTGGTTTTGAGTGATCTTCTTGGAGGCCTATGCTCAGATTCTTGGTCGTGGGCCAGAGTTTTTGGTCTTTTACATCTGCAGCCCCAATTCCAGGTGGATTTCAGTTAGAAGATGGCAAGCCAATGTTTCGAAGGGACTGGATGATGAAGTTTTTTAGTCGCTGAATTAGAGTTAGGCTGTGCTCAGAGTGGCCAGGTCGAAGTAGGGCTGATTTTGGATATTCTCAAAGCTGTGTTCCGGCCAACCTGCAGGCAGTTTTGGATGCTGCTGGGTCGGATCCTGTAATTGCTCTGTTTTGATCAAGTCCTCTGCTCCAGTTATGCTGTCATACTTTGCAGCTGTTTCCTTCAGGCTTCTGCTGGATCTGATTGAATGGGGGCTAGTTATTTGCTGAACCAAAAAAAAAAAAAAACTGTACGGATATCTTTCAGGAAAAAGAAGGTCAGGTTGCTTCAGAGTTATATCATTATAGCCTGCTGGGGTACCCAAAAATCTATGGTGGAGTAATTTCCAATCATGGTGGCAGTGTCTAGTTGTGGGTATGAATGTATGCAGATTAGCGGTGGAGCAGGTATTTATCTCTTTGCTGGTAGGAGAGTTAAGTCTGAAACATTGTTTCTTCAGGGTGGCTATAGCCTTTTATTTCCATTGTTTGTTTGCTGTTTAGGTGATATGATAGGTGAGGCCCGGTGTTTTTTGTGGAGCCCACCTGAAAGTCTGTTTTGTACATCCTCTGTTCATATCAACAAAGATATAGGGGTGTGATCCTCCTTTTGAAAATAATAATAATAATAATAAAGTGATGGTAGTCCTTTGTTAATCAGTGTTAACTCTCTGCTCTGTGGCTGAATGTGCGTAAGATTTAGAATTTGTAAAACCATTGGCCAAGGAGGATAGGCAACCGACTAGCCACTGACAATTAGAGTTGTTCATAACAAGAAAACCACAAAGGCAATTGCAACATTACCCGCTATGGCGCACCTTTGTTAAGGATGCATTTTCCCTTGACTATCAAAATAAGTAAGAGTCATTCGCTTATCAATTGGATTAAATGGAAGGAAATGAACCCCTTAAATGTCAGCTCATGCCTTCATGTATGTCTAGATGGAAACAAAGGCCAAAATGGAAGAATCAGTGATACACACATTATATATCTTTGTATAAATAAGATAGAATAACCATTGCATTCCAAAATCCCAAAACAGAAAAAATGAATGCAGTAAAACATTTAAAAAAATGATTCCAAAACACATTTTCACTCATGGCAGCCATGGATTTATCAGATGTGAGTCATGTCAATGCTTTAAATTTCATGGATTGAATTGCTCACCTTCTAGTATTCTTTCAGAATCCATTCTCTGCGTTGATTCTGTCAGTTTTTAATCTTCATACTTCAAAGTTTTCCTGCAAATCTCCTATTTAGAATTTTCTGCTCTCTAGTCTCATCAACCAAGAACATGTGAGTTGCTAGAAAAAATGCAAAATAGATAATGAACCTTATCATGCAGTTAATTCATCTACAAGAAAGTGAAGAAAGGTAAGGGCTCAATTCCAACAAATCACATTCAAGACTCAGCTTCAATTAGGAAATAATAATAATTTTTACTGATAAAAGATTTACTCCCTCCCAGGGGAAGCATATATAATTTAGATTCATTCCTAATACCTACCCTATCAGATGGGAAAAACTTTTTTAGGGGGCATCTCCCATGAGGTTTAAGCAGATTCTTACACAAAAAATGAGAGAAATGGTTTGGATAAGGCCAACATTCCACCAATAACCAGTGTTGTTGTGTACCCAAATGTGGTTTGATTTTTTTATTTTTTATTTTACCAAGGAATGAGTTGGCCTCAACCTTGTCAGAATCTGCTGCGACAATGACCAAAGAAAGCATGTCAATCTAACTACTGCTTGATGACGTCGATACAACATGGAGTTATGGCATATCCATGTTGCCTCTAGGGTTGTTAATGGGGCTGGATTAAGCAGGGTTTCATGCTACCCAAGCCCATCTCAAAAGCTTTTAGGCTAGACAAAGGTCAATCATGTCCAAAAAAGTTCCTAAGCACTACCTAGACGCAACCCAAATGGCAATTTAAATGGCCATGATGGGCCTGAACTATCCCATTCCCACTTGCATTAGATTAGTTTATATATGCCAAATGTGTTGGAATGAGATGAAGGGTTGGCCACCTAACCCTTAGTTGCCTAAACATATTTTTCCAAAGAAAGAGTTTGTATTAAATTATAAATATTGGAGAAAGAAACAAAAGCTTGTTTGGTTGTGGCATTTTGTCGAACATGTCACGGGTAACTGCTCTAAGAGTCGTACTTATCTGAAAATTGCCATGGGTTACTGCTTTAAGAATCACCAGATTGTATCACGTGTGCTTGTGATATATCTGAAAATTGTCTAATGCTGGTAATCAATGGATGATACATCACCTATGATTTTGTTTCACTGATTGTTCCAACAGATCAACATCTGAATTTTAAACTTGGAAGCCTTTATGGCCTTATTTTGCAATTAATCCAATGCATATATACTAAAAAAAAGTCAATCCCATTTTATAAAATTGATGTAAACCTCTGGGTTAGTAGAAAGGTGATCTTGCCTACAACAAAACTAGAGAAGAAGTTCCCATGCAAAAGACCTTGATTATAACACAAGGCGTGGTACAACATACTTGCCTGAGGTCGCTGCCCATGAAGGTATTCTCTGTTTCTGGCCAGGAGTTCTTACAATCAGATCTTCTGGCTGGAAGGAAAAAAAAAACATAAACCACATCTACAATCAACAATCAAAACGTTAACATTTCAACCAGATCAGAGCTATGACGGTAGAAGAACACGCGAATTAAACCAGATCTACTTCATTTTACTGGAAAAACAAAACCCAGCAAAAGAAAAACCCTTAAAAAAGGCCTTATTAAGGTATATACATCCCAAGATTTGAGACAAGGTTAGGGAAAAAACACCCCTACTAAGTTGATGCATCTCCAATTCGAGGCAGTTTCATCAGACCTCCAATGATCGTCTCGTTCCACTCCTCTTCCTTTCTACTACTCATTTTTTTAAAACTAGAGAATCGAGAGGTCGCTAGGGTTTTGGGAGATTTGTGAGAGAGAGAGAGAGAGAGTCGGAGTGGGGATAGAAGGATAGAGTTAGGGCGGTGAGAGAATGGTCGAGGGTGTCTTTTTCTATTTACATGGATCGTTTGCTGGCACCTTTTTTTACGTAGTGCTGGGAAAGGATCCACCTATTGTCGGCTATTCCACCTTTTCTTGTAGTGCTAACTCTAAAGAAAACATTATATCCAACTCTAAACCATTTAATACAAGTCTCTTTTACTACTAAGCCAATGTTAGATTATTCAATATGCTCAAAATTCCAGATGATAACAGAAATCCCACACACGCTTCAATGCAAGAAGACTATTTTTCTTTAATTTTAAAACAGGACAATATCCTGTTTTTATTCTTTTAGGAAGTTGAGGAATGCAGCTTCCTACTATTTGACCATCTTCAGAAACAATACAACACAATAGTTTTTTTTTTTTTTTAGAACCGTGATGATTTTATTGAAAGGAGGCCAAAGCCTAAAGAATTACAAAGAATAAAACCAAAGGAAAATACAATGTACACATCTATATAACAATCAGGAAAATGAGCTAAAGCATATAGCTTTTGATGCAATTGCCCATCCCCAAAGGTACACTTCAAGCCAAATTGAAAACCTCCAATGTTTCTTCTTTCCGATTCCTGAAGCAGCGATTCTATCTTTCCAACCATAGAAACCAGATTCCGGCTGGTAAACAAAGACAACAAGCTTTCTTCCCTATCTTTCCTTTGCCTCCACCTTGTCAAGACAAGAATAGAGACTCAATGGAGCACGGCAAAACCCATTCAATACCAAAAAGATAAGGAAACCCTCCTCTTTTCTTGCAAATGAACAATCGATGAAGAGATGCTCAGTCGAGTCCTCATTCTAATAGCACTTTGGTGCTCAAGCTCATTATATCCTGTTGCTTGACATGGAAGCTACACTGTTGAGCGATTGGGATGGTTCTTAGCATAAACTTCAGCCCAAGCCTTATTAAGATCCGAATGACATTTTAACAATTCCTCTTGTTTCTGCTTCAAGCGAGCTAATATAACGGGCGATGCAGCACTTGCATTATTCTGTAGTAAGTTCAACATATCCAGCCCAGAATCATAATATAATTTTTCAATGCACCTTAGACTTGGACCTACAAGAAAGAAGCAAAAGATAGGGGGTAAAGAGGTCATAAGCTAGAGAGATACATAAGCTCCAAATTATTATTATTATTATTATTTTAAAAGGAGTCCAATAAAACTGTCTTGATGTCAAAGAATAAAATCAATTTATATTACACACCAGTGAAGTGGTCCTCGACATGGATTGGGCTGCTTGGCTTGATTGTATTATCATTCATCTTTTCTATCAATTGTTCAACGCACCTGACAGCTTCATTAGCCGACTTTAACAACGTGTCGAGCTTGAACCTGACATCATGTTATACACAGAAATATAGGAAGTCAATATTTCTAACAAAAGAAGCGAGTGAAAGAATGGCATCAGATAAAGAGAAAGTCTTTTTCATTTGACAGAGAAGAAAGTAGCACAGCCGACATTACTTTTCAATTTTATTTTATTATTATTATTATTATTTTTTGTCTTTTCTAGTTAATTTGAGTTATTATCATAATCATCATCTATGCATTAGCCCAACTAATTGGGGTTGGCTCTACGTGAAACCTGATTGGCAATTCAGTAATTAGGGCTGGCTACACAAACATGAACAAGTATCATTTTGAAAATTAACCATAAGGAAAACTAATATTGCTGAGAACTTCAACAAGCAAGTCTCTCACCTAACATCTTCACATTTAAATCGATTTTCTTCATATTGGTTTTTGTGGTTGGATTCAGAAGGGTAGGATCCCACTGATACCCAATCATCATTCAGTACAGATGCGTCAAGTTCTGTTCCCTCGCTTGCTTGAGACATTTGATACTGTCAAGTAACATACAGAACATGAAAGATTGGTTAGGAAACTGCCAATTTCATTCAAAAGTAGAGCTGTACACGAACTGAGTTAGCTCGGTTAACTTGTCGACTCGACTCCGAAAGCTCTACTCAACTCGGCTTGAAACTGGGTACGAGCTGAGTCGAGCTGATTTTTTTAGCTCAAAAAAATTTCAAACCAAGTCCGAGCTAGTCTGAACTCAACTCAACTCGGCTCAAAACTTGACTCAGTTCGAATCGATTCAACTCGGATCGGGTTCACTTAGTATAAATATTTTGTATATATTTATATATTTAAATAAATTTTATATTGTATATTATTTTTATATGAAAAATTATAAAACCTAAACTTGTAGGCTCGAACTCAGCTCGAGCTGCTGACTGAGCCGAGCCAAGCTGCCCAGCCAGGCTTGAGGACTGAGCTGAGCTGAGTTCGAGCTGGGGCAGCCTGCTAGCCAATCTGAGCCGAGCTGGGTGATGGCCCCCCCCCCCCCCCCCCCGTACGCAAGGAGGAGGAGGGCCCCACCGTCGATCTGGATCGATGAAGACATTCAGGAAGGGCCTCCTAGTTAGAATATTGAGTTTTGGTTTGTTGGAGTGGGCCCGGTAGTCAAGTAAAGCCCATCATGGGATCTCATGATCATGGCCCACTAGTCTGATTAGTTTCATATTTTAGGTTTTGCTTATTAATGTTATTTAGAATATCATAGACGGTTTATATTACTTTGATTAATTATTATTTGTGTTTACATTATCGCCAAATAATAGATTGTGCACATAGCGCGAGTTTTAGGGGTATAGGGTTTTCTTATAAATAAGCACCCCTTGTAGGCTTTTTTTTTTCTAAATGAAGATTAATAAAAATTATTGCTTTTTCGTGGTGCGAAGCCACATTTATCCCGATTTGCTCCCATCTTCTACCATCCACCCTTCTCATCTCTTACAATCATCTGCACTACAAATTTGTCCTTTATTGCAGCAACTTTCCTCTCTTTAGCAGAATTCCAGAATCTGGCCCTGCAAGAGGGCTGAAACTTTGGCAAAGCACCACGTCCAGACCATACATCGGATCGACTTGAAACTTGGAGGTTTTGAAGCTCAACCCTGGTTGATCAGACCCAAGAGGGCGTTTTTTGGGTTCGTGGGCCTCACACATGTGCGGCCAACCATCAGCACACGTGCGTCAGGCCCAACCTGCTGTTTACATGCACGGGTTGGTTACAGGTTCTCTCTCCCCTCTCTTTCACTCCTCTCTCACTTGATTTCCCTAACCGTAACCCTAGATTGTCCTAAATTCTCAATTTCTATCCCTTTTCTTTAACCTTAGGGTTCCCCGAATTGAACTTGTGAATCCCTTAGATTGGAAAAATATTTATGTGCATGTGTAGATGAATTTACTCTCCTTTAAGTATCGTTTGGTCTATAATTTTATTTGATCCAGCCCTAGCATGTGTAGGCCTAGACCATGCCTGGACCCACACAGATTCCCCTTGTTGAGTGCTTGACGTTATGTGAGATGTGAAATTTTGTGTGATTGTCTTTGAACTAGTGTGATCTAAAGCCTGAAAATCTTGCACATCATATTTGAATTTCATGTCCTGCATCACTAGGCCAAGCTCGACTTGGTTTAACTCGTATACAACTCTATTCAAAAGTAAGAACTTACTAGACAAACAGAAGAGGCTATAGTTCAGAATCTGAATTACTTTCTCTGGATGATAACAATAACTAGGGTTACGGCTTTGACAGTTCGAGAGGTTAGGCTCCAAGATTGGTTTGGCCATACGTCTTCATTAAGGAGCACGGGAACATTGGGAAGTGCAACATCATTAGCACCATTTTTGTCAAACTGCTTCCCCTCTTTCTCTCTCTTCAGTACAGATGCCTCGAGTTCTGTCCATTGGCTTGCAGGGGGTATTCGACACTATCAAGCAAAAGACAAAACGTGAGAGACTGGTTAGGAAACAGCAAAATTCATTCAAAAGTATAAAAATAAAAAATAAGAAAAAAATTTCTAGATAAACAGAAAAAAAGAAGCTCAAGTATTGGATTTACATTCTTCAAAAGGTCGAGCCCCAAGATAGGTGCGGTCACATCTTTTTCTCTATTTGGGAGCACAGGAACCTTGGGAGGTGCAACATCTTTAGGACCATTTTTATCAAACCACTCTTGGTTTTTCTCTCCCTTTCATGGCCTCTATCCTTCTCCCTATTATCTCTTTCATGTTCCTTTTCTTTATCCCTTTTGTCAACCTTCATTTGTCTAGCCAGATGTCCTTCCTTCGAACGTAATTCTGCACATGCCAAAAGGCTCAGATAATTTTATACAAATGAAATAAATTTTAAATACAAAAATAAGAATCAACCAAATGATATAATATTATGTACTGTTTTAAAACTTGGACTGGACGATGACCCATTTATCTTGCAGTTCAGTCGAAACAGTCAAGACTTGCTATGGCCTTCTTTTTGCCAAGAAATGTGCTTCATTGAAAATGATAAAAGACAGAAACTAACAATTAGTCTGCAGTTCGACTAGTGGTTAGAGTGAGATTTTCAACAACATGAAAATATGTATAGTATCATGTAACCACAACATGTAACCCACAAACATAAGATCCAAACTACCAACACACACACATGTATAGCATCATGTCACATAACTAAGAATTCACTATTCAAAACATTTTTTTTATTAATTTTTTATTTTTATTTTTTTCATGGATGATCTACTTCTCAAGACATTTTATCATCGTAGGAATTACCTAAAATAGGATGCAGTCCAAAGTATTTAGCTCCTTCCCCAACTTGGTGCAACTGCTCAGCATCGTGGTCAAAGGCATGACCCCTCTGAGTCTGAGCATATTTTTGTTTGTGAGAGAAGCAATGCCCATTATTTGACTCCCTGTTGCTGTCATGCTCCAAATCTTTATCATCCCGCTTGCGTTTTCTCTGCTTCTTATCAACTTTCGTCGTTCCTTTATCATCTGATTCAGGACGGGCAATGCTGAGAGCAACCGGTATGGCGAATCACAGATCTCTCATTCTAACAGTGGCACATAACAGACGATCAGCAACTGGATTCAATAATATTTCCAAAGAAATTCACGCAAAAAAAAAAAGAAAAAAGAAGCAAGCAAATACCTTCTCTCCATGCACTTGCGGCACCATGGGCATTACCAAGCTCCTCTCATCTGCAGATCGCAAGAAATTTCCAGATGAGTTTCTTGTGGGCAGAGCATGTGGCAAATGAGCCATTCCAGTGGCATCAGGTAGGAAATGTGTGAATTCCTCGAGCAAATCATGGTGTTCCCGAAAAAGCAAGGCTACCTACAAAGTAAAGTTGAAGCATACAAAACTCAATCTTGGATAACAAGAAAATAAAACATGAACGAGTCCGGATCCTCTGTTGTCTGGCCAACAGGGATTTCCTGTTACCCTAATGGTTTGGCGTCCGAAGCTTTATTTTGTTTATTTATTATTATTTTTTTTAAAGTGAGTGATGACGTGGACCAATGAGGATTAGGGCAACAGGAAATCCCCGTTGACCAAAGGATCCCGACTCTGCATGCAAAGCCCATGACTAAAAAAACATGAAGCAGGAAAGATAAGATCATTGTTGCACGCATATACCTCTTGATAGACCTCATTAATGGTCTTGACCACCTTTCTATACATAACTAGTGTCACGACCCTAAATCTAGTATTGGTAATTCATGATTACTATACACCAAATTTTGGTTAACAACCTCCATAGAACTCCGATTTTGGAACTTCCAACTATCACATACTAAGTCCCATAACTGGGGCTACACAAGGAGGATTTCTGAAAATAAAGACGACAAACACGTATCATTTCTCAAAATTTCATCATATTCAACATATGTTACTATGTACAACTGAGCATATCAAGGCAAAGTCAAAACATAAACCATATCATATTTACTATACCTGATGTACATATTTAGGGTATTATAAAAAATATATATATTGATATGTACAAAACAAAAAGGACAACTGGAGTCTGAACCCTCTACTCCTTTAGTTCCCTACTCTCACCTGTAAAAAAATATATAAAGGAATGCTTGAGCTACTAAGCCCAGTGAGTGCGTGTGTGTAGTGAAAATGCATGTTTCATGTCATACTTATATAATGCACATGCTTTTTAGATTGATAACAATAAAATAAAGATACAATGCATTATGTCACTTTTTATGTTCCAAATCATTTTTATATACAGAGGTGAGACTTCTACCCACTTGTAACATACATACTCTTTCAACGTTTTGTAAGTGCTATGGTTTCTTGATCTTTGATTGTCAAATTTTGTAGTGCTAAAACCACAATCCGTGTCTTGTGTAGCACATTGATATATCTGTTCAAGGCAATGTATCACATGTACAAGGACAATGCTCCAAATCAAGAATCAATATCTACTTCAAGAAATGCAAGATCAAGTACATTGTTCACTCCTTTAAGCTTCAAAGTTCAATGTTTTAAAGCGACATTGAAAGACAAGTGAACTGCTCATAATCAAGACTCAAGGTGAAGTATAACTCATGTACTACAAATTCAAGCTTCAAAAGATCTCAAGTACAAGCTTCATCATGTGTTGAGATCTCAAGCTTCATGAACTTTAAAGATCATCTATTATCTGAAGAAAAGAATATTCAATGTTCATATGTTATGGTTAAGGTATGAAAGACCTTAGATTGACCTTAGGCTAGGTCATTTTTGAATACATAATTCAATTACTCTTTTTATAAGTGAAAAGTTTATTCTTCGACTAGTCCTGGACTCTGTTCGACTAGTCCTACAACTGGCTCGACCAGTCTAAGGAATTCTAATACCAGTCCTAGGTTTGTTGTAAATTTTCAGAATTTTTTGTTAAGTCACGACCAGTCCTGGAGACTGCTCGACCGATCGTGTGAATAGTGCACGACTCGTTCACAACCAGTCCTGCAACTATGACTCAAACTCTAGCAATTATTTCTAGTTCCACACGACCAGTTGTGGAGGTCCCACGACCAGTCGTGGATGGCCTACGACCAATTGTGGAACGACTTTATCCAATCGCGCTTAAAATTTAAAAAATCCGTTAGTCCTACGACCAGTCGTGGTGTCCACAGGACCACCTATAAATAGAAAATGATTTTCAGAGTATTTCATTCAATTCAAGTATAATCAAGACATCACTCTGAGAGGTAAGTTAGTGTTCTTTTTAAGCTATATTGTGCTCATTTAATATTCTCTTTCAGTAACTTTCTTTGCATTTGATTTTGAATTTCCGCATTCTAATTATATTTAAAAGAGGAATTGAGGTATTCCCATTTCTTGGAATCAAAATCAAATCAAGCTAGCCAAAGGTGCCTTAACTCTAAAATCAATTTAGAACCTAGAACTATTTCATAAGTGAGTTTGGACATTGAACTTCTATGTTGAAAATCCACTCCGATTTGGTTCTTCCGGGCTGTAACAAAAGGAGAAATCCAGGTATTTTACATTATTGTAATTTCCTTTGTTTTGGTTTCTTCCGAGATTGAGCCAGAAAAATCTCATTCTATTAGTTATCTGAGGAGATCCAGAAAACTCAAAGTGTGGGATTTTTTTAATTGTGTAAGCCCACTTGAAAGACACAATTGTGAGGGTTTTAGGCGAACCTGGAGAAACCTATTTTCATAGTGAACACTACTATCCACTGTGTGAGGATATTAGGAGTGGAGTAGCTGTGTGGCTGTTGTTTAACAATTGGTGTACACACAGGCAAACTACTATAATTCTTTGTGTTTTATGGATGTGTGGTTTATTTTTTATATCTTTTATCATTCAAGATTATGGGATGTATTTGTGGATGTAAATGTTGTAATCTTTACATTTCAGCATTGTGGGGAATGTTGTAATAGCTTAGATTTCCTTTCTTGTTATTTCCTTTTATTCCTCTATATCAAGTTTGAGTTTTTGATACACAGACCTTTTTAGGAATTAGGTTGTCCTACTATAAACCTTTGGTTTTTGGTATAAGGTTGTCCTTATAATAACATCTGTATCAATCTCTCAATACTCGTACATTTTGAGGTTGCCTTTCATTTTCGTATTGTGGATTGTTTATAGTGTTATCTTTCCTTTAATTGTTTTATTCCACTATTATTTTTTTAATTTGACATAGTTCTATTCACCTCCCCCCCCCCCCCCCCCCCCAAGGACATGTAGCTCGGCCTTTTCATGTTTCCACAACTTTTCACATTTCCCAATTAGATCACTAAGGTCTAAAACAGAGGTGGGACTTGCATATGATTGCTACTCACTTGTATAGACTTTTTCCACCGTAGTCAACTACAAAGGTGAGACTACATAGTTCACGGGCCGAACTAATCTAACCCACTTGTGTTGAACTTCACAATTTGCCTAACAACGAGAAATCATAAGTCGCCTGACAAAACAATAGCGGACAATTTACGAGCTCGTCACATATAACCTATCTTTACTTGCCCATAAGCAGGTCAGGTCAAACCTCTCAACCAATCAACACGCGTCGGTGGGAATCACTGTCTCCTTTAGTATTTCGGCATTCTAGCACTTTGTCTTCCACCCGGTTTAGGCATTGGTTGCACCCAATGGTACCAATCGGGGTTTAGGGACTTTCACCCACAGACCCTCTAATCATATCCTGTTGAATTACACATTTTCGGTGTGGTGTCCAACTCAAGTCGTAACAAAGTATGTTTCATTGCTTTTATAATCGCTGTATGTATGAGTTCACACACAATCACAATATAGCATGTTTTTCAAGACAAGCATAGGATGACCTTCCTTATGTGGTCTCCTCATGAATTTTAAGTTTCTCATAGGGGTCTCATGTAATGCATCCTTTATCTAGACGATTCACATACTAATCATAGACACATCGTCTGTCGCAACACAACCCACTATAAGATTTCATGCCACAAGCATGCTTTTTCTCAAGATATCAAAAGGAGGAAGGATAATTCTTTTAAATGTTTTGTCAAACAAGTAGTGGGCGGACTTTGTAAGGGACGGAGAGAAACCGATGGTAATACGTATGAATTTAAACAAAACTAAATCATCTCTATCATCCAACCTTCCACTAATAATCTCACTAACTAAATCAGAAAAATCCAGCAAGAATCTTCAGAAAATCCAGCAATAACCTAACCGTAGATTAGAAAAATTCATCAATCACCTAACCCTAAATCAGAAAATCTAGTAATAACCTAACCTTAAAACAGAAAATCTAGCAATAACCTAACCCTAAATTAGAAAATTCAGTAATCACCTAACCCTAAATGAAAATCCAGCAATAACCTAACCTTAAAGCAGAAAATTCAGCAATTACCTAACCCTAAATGAAATCCAGCAATAACGTAACCCTAAAGCAGAAAATTCAGCAATCACCTAACCCTAAATAAAAATCCAGTAATCACCTAACCCTAACTCAGAAAATTCAGTAATAGGGTTTTCAAGGAAATCCCAACGCACATATATGCGTGCTCCTAATTTATGTACTCACTTATAACTGTCAAAAGATTGGCTCTCAACCTCAACTTATATTTCCTTTTCTTCTTCTTCTTCTTCTTAACTTCACACTCAACAAGAAAGAGAGTGCTGGAAATGAGATGTTGAAAGAGGGTTTTTATGTTTATGGACTTAAAACTGGTTTTAAAATTAGTTTTTTATCTAAAAAGAAAGTTTGGGAGGTGTTTTGTGATGTTTTTGAGAAGTGTAAACTTATAGTAACAATATAACAACGTTAGTTAAGTAATTTGAACAAATGTATTCCAAGAATTTTTAAAACATCGAGGTCATTGGAGTTATTTTATCAAAATATACATGTGCATATCTATTCATAACTTACAATCCGAGTGTCCTATTGACATGCTGTTTTCGCCAGTAACTCCGTAACTCAACTACGGTCACAACGGTTAGGCTCTCGGACCTAACTAATTTTGAAAACTCGATGGTGGAGCTCCGCTAGATAAAATAAGGATATAATTGTCATTTCTGAGATTATTTAATTTTAAAGCCATATCTTAAAATTCGGACATCGGATTGAAATATGGCTTGTGGCTCGATAACAAAACAACATTATGATCAAGTCAAAACATTCTCAGGGCTAATAGACAAATACCCTAGGCAAAAACTAATGTCACTGAAATTAATAGACCTTTTGAATATCAATAGTGTTTAGTTCCAACTAAGACATGGTTGTTGGCGAGGTTTCCCAAGCACATTCAGACTTGATGTTTGGGGTGGTGTGGAAATCTGAATACGCATTACACAGGCTTCTGTTTTCCTATTTCTCCTGCCCAGATTGCAATTCAAATATGAATGGGAATGTCCCATTCTCCCTCAACCATGCTTTGACAATGGCTCATTTTGTCCGCCTTGGGAACTAGGGAATTCACAAATGCACCCTAAGCAATGCAGCTGAGATGAAATTCTCACCTTTATTTTATCTACAAAATTTATTGCGATCTTGTCCTCTGGAGGCTCGTCATTAAAGGTGATATTGTATTCTTCGTGCCAGAACTTAATGAAACCCAAGAAGAGTTCTGGGTGCCCCTCCATCAATTCTTTATATGTAACCGGTGATGTTAATTCTGAAACCAAACAGAACCAGGGAAAAAATTAGATGAATCAATTGAAGATGGTGATGGAAAAAGGTAATGCAAAGGCCAAAGAATATAAACAATCAAATGATATGAAACCTTTGGGCGTAGAAATCCTTGGTGATTTCGAGTATATTTTTCTCTTCGATCCTGAAAGATCTGCTTCACCGTCTTGAGTTTTTCTCTTCGATCCTGAAAGATCTGCTTCACCGTCTTGAGATAGGCTAGAGAATCCTTTATTGTTAGTTTCGGAGCACAAGAAGGTTGCCCCAACCTTTACCTAGGCTTTGTTTCAGGTTTTTTTTTTTTCCTTCTTTTTAAGACCATTTAGCAGTACTGTCGCATACAATGTATAAAGTTTTGAACCACACGAAAGGCATAATGATCTGGGCAGTCTCAGAGAGAGGATCGTAAAATAGACATGTTTGTGAAGATGCTAACTATATGCACTTGAATAGAAAGACCCTATAAAGTTATATTGTTCGTCCTTAAGTACCGAAATATCTTATTAGATGAGCTCCGACCTTCTGTGTACTTATTTTTTATTGGCTTATTTGTACCTAACTAAATGATGAAACTTGTCTCAGCTAATTGTCACTTGCCATCATAATCCTTTCTTAGAAAAAAGATGTTTGGCCAAACCCTTATCTCCTAATTGATTTGATCAGACACTTGCTTTTTCCCAGCCAAGTACCCAATACAACTGCCAAACTATTGCCGAGTCATAAAGAAATTCAGTTGAATAATTTCTTCCAAATTTTGGGATTAGGACCCATGGTTATGGTTGTCCAATCAATGTGATTTTGGCCACATATATGCCATCCACAGCAAGGGAATATACATGTAAGTCGTTTGTATGATTGACGAGTCACCCTAGTTTAATACATGGTTCTAAATCTCGGTCAGCCAGCCAAGTCAACCCGATGAGATTTCAAGCAAAGTCATTATCATTTATATCATTGATGTATAAATCGGTTCTTTATTCTGCAACTTATTCTAATATATATGCCTTGTGCTGATCAGAGTAAATTCCTTGTTATAAATGGTTATTATTATTATTATTATTATTATTATTTTAACATTTACAGATATTAATTGATGGAAGAGGAGACCCAAATGCTGTAGATACCGAAGGAGTGACATTGCCAACTCTGGTATACCTAGCACGTCAGAAGAGACCACAACACCATCACAACTTCAAAGCTGGAGCTATGAATGCTTTGATAATCTAACATGCATTGACATTCATGCTTCCCATAAGTACATTTGCATCCAGCATGATCACTGGAGGGGACCCACTTGTAGCCATGGACAATTTATCAGAACCGTCCATCTTCCAGGCTGATCCGAAAGCATCGATTTGTACTGTTGACTGTGGAACATGGATAAACTTTATGACAATCCCCTTAAATGCAAACCAATTGATATTCAGGATCATCTGCTTAATTAGTGCAATTTTGGACAGCACCCCATCCATGATGGTATCCAAAAAGATAGGCGGTTCCAATGATACAACCAAAGCTGCATGTGGGCTCCATTAGAAACGCATATGCTAGATGTATGCTTGTGTCCAACTACTTATACATGAATATACTATCATAATAAGAACATACATGTATAAATACCTGTGTTCATCATCATTTCCATCATGGCCACGTTCATTATGGCTATTCTATGCAGATAAGGGTGTCGTCGGAGATAAGCAATGGGTCGATCATCTTGAATGTAGATTGTGATATGTATGCGAACAATTCGGAATTGGTGAGAGACGCAGTGTGTTTTTTCATGGATGAAGAAAATGGCCACGAGATTGCTTATGTGCAATTCCCACAGAATTACAATAACATGACGAAGAACAATCTTTATGGAACTTCCATGAAGATAATTCCTGAGATGGCTACAATCAAAATGCAATTTGGTCTCTAATTACATTGATTTTATTATCGGCGTACTGATATTTTAGTTACCAATACTCAATTTCTGTTCAATTGGTCACATAATCCTGGCCTCCGATTGGATGACTTTTGATGATTGTAATTGGGTGGTTATGAGAAAGTTCAACCAACTGTCAACATTCAATTAGCAGAAGTCTTCTAATTGGCCGTTGGATCATCTAAACATTTAACTTTTGGTCATTATGGAGTTGATTCAGGCTCTTCTTCTTCTTCTCCAATTTGAATTTTTGGGTGTTTCTTCTCTAATTTGGATTTTTGAGCTTGGAATGGATTTATATGTCCATAATCATGATCATCATCATTATCATCTTCTTCTTATTTTTTCCTCTTCTTTTTTCTAAAATTAGGAAAAAAAAAAAAAAACCATTTTCCAATTCAACTCAACTGAATCATGAGTCAACCGAGAAACTAGGTTCGAGTCAAAAGCTTCTTAGATTTCCAACCCAATGATTAAGCCTAGATTGTTAGTGCTTGTATAACTATGGTATTTGTATTTGTCATGGGATCCTTTTCCTTCATTTTATGCTAATTTCTTTTACTTTTTTGTTTCTCATGCAGGTGGATTTTCCTGGATTGGATGGCTATGGAGGACCTTTGTACGTGGGCACTGGATGTTTTCACAGGAGAGAGTCTGAGTGGGAAGAAGTATAATAAACAAAATAAGGAGAAATGGGAATCAATCCCCATTGGGAGGAAGGTGGATGAAAGCTCACATGACTCGGAAGAGAGAATAAAGGGTCTTGCAACTTGTACATATGAGGAGAATACTCAGTGGGGAAATGAGGTCTCTCTCTCTCTCTCTCTCTCTCTCTCTCTCTCTCTCTCTCTCTCTCTCTCTCTCTCTCTCCATACACTAAAACTAATACCATCTATTTGTTACTTACTGCAATGCCCAACTGGCCGATGGAGTGGCCATGTGATCACGTTCCCTGTATACAGAGGAAATGCGATAACAGGCCAAATCTTTGGCTTGGCAGGTGCATTGTGAAAGGGACATAAAGAGATCATCGTCTTCATCATCTATGATAGGTGTCAAATCTACAGAGAACTTCAAACCCACAAGATAAAGAAAAAATCTAACTTCTCTAAAGATTCTAAGAAAAGATGTCTAATCTTATCAAACCTCTCGTAGAGACTATAAGAAAAAAATTAAAAGTCACTATAATACTCTTAAAACTCTAAAACAACTAAAAATAATAACAAGATTACTAAAGTAATGAAATTTTGACTCTCTCTCTCTCTCTCTCTCTCTCTCTCTCTCTCTCTCTCTCTCTCTCTCTCTCTCATTTTTTCCAAAGTAGTAAATTTTAATTCAAAACACAGATTTAACTCCTAATGCGATTGAAGTTCATGTAATGGTTTAGGGGCAAATGACCTTTGATATTTGCCAAGTAGAACTCATATATGGCTTTTTAATGACATATTATATCCGGTGATCACAAAGTTATGGCCTTCAAAAGCTATAGTCTGTGCTAATCCTTAGATTGAAATTTCCATCCCACTTTATGGTGTGGCCAACATATTTTTAGCTCAGTAACATCGCCCATTTTTATCTCAACCTTCTATTCCATGGGTTATTGATTGGATGGCTAAAATGGTGAGAGCAGGGTAACCCATGAAGTGGATTGTGTTAGAATAGTCTGGATTCATCCATGGACTATCCATGTGTTTTAATGGAATCTTGATACAATCACTTTCAATATATCGTACTGATCTCTTAGGTCCAACATATATATAGTCAAATCATCATCTTGAAATAGCATTGAATTATATATTAACTAACTTGATGCATGTTGATTTGCATGTAGATGGGACTGAAATACGGATGTCCTGTGGAGGATGTGATTACAGGCTTGTCAATCCAATGCAGGGGATGGAAATCTGTATATTTTAACCCAGTGAGGAAGGGTTTCTTAGGGCTTGCACCCACCTCATTAGCACAATCTTTGGTGCAACACAAGAGATGGTCTGAGGGTGACTTTCAGATACTTACATCCAAATTCTGTCCCTTTATATATGGGCATGGCAAGATAAAGCTGGCACTTCAAATGGGATATGGCATCTACTGTTTTTGGGCTCTGAATTCCTTTCCAACACTATTCTATGTCATCTTCCCTTCCCTTTGCCTTTATAAAGGGATTTCCTTATTTCCATCGGTAAAACACACACACACACACACTCTCTCTCTCTCTCTCTCTCTCTCTCTCTCTCTCTCTCTCTCTCTCTCTCTCTCTCAGGCAAGCGTATAGGAAAGTAGTCTTTATCCGCGGCGACCATATAAATTACCGAACAGCCTGATCCATGAATAGACCGAACAGCCCAAGGAGTAGGCTTCCGATGCGGAGACTATTCACACTGAGGAGTCTAAAGCCGAACAATGGCTCTACGGAACATTCTCCCGACGAAAGCGTAACAAGTGGGCGGCCGGAAATGATTCTATGGCAACATTTTCACCAAACACTGGGTGAAATTGTTCTTTTGTGTGGGGCCTATTGGTGATGTGCTGATAACATCCAACCATCCATCAGATGTGCCCTGGGTTGATTTAGTCATGCATTGGCAGGAACTCTAGTGAAAAATTTAGGTGGGCCACATGACAGGAAACAGTTCATAGGATCATCCACGATTGGTGAAAAGGCCCCCACCATTTTGCGTATATGCCGTCCAATCCATATGGTCGGCTCTGCATGCAATCAACGGTGTACATTCCACCTCAATTGTTTTCTGTTGTGTGGCTCATGTGAGTCATGGATGGGCTTGATTTTTGGTTCGACACCCAAACGATTAGGGAGGGCATTATGATGGTTAGAGTAGATTTCATACATCACGTTGAAAATATTACAATGCACACAGAAATTTGTTGCATGGTTAGGATAGTGGATGAATACACCTCTACTTACAGCTCAACGTAAATTACATTTACCATATGCATGGTTGAACAAGCTCCAAAACATAAAATGGCGTTTTGCATGGTTTCAGATCTACAGCCCATGGTTCCTACCGTTCATGTACGTGATCATTGCCGAGTACGCATATAACATCCTCGAGTCCCTTTGGCATGGTATGACACTCAAGGGCTGGTGGAATGAACAAAGGATGTGGCTACTGAAAAGGACGACTTCCTACCTCTTCGCGTTCGTGGACACCCTCCTCCTCCTATCAGGTATTGCCAAGTCAGCATTCATCATCACAGCCAAGGTGTCCGACGATGACGTGTCCCAGAGGTACGAGCAAGAGATCATGGAGTTTGGATCCAGTTCACCCATGTTTACCATCTTAGCTTCTCTTGCAATGCTCAATTTGTTTTGCTTGATTGGTGGGGCCACGCGAGTCATGATGGACGGTGGGATTAGTGTTCTTGAGACGTTGATGTTGCAGTTTCTTTTATGTGGGTCATTGGTTTTGATTAATGTACCTTTCTATCAAGGGCTCTTTTTTCGCAAAGACAAGGGTCGCTTGCCAACTTCCCTTGCTATTACATCCGTAGTTGTAGCTGTGTTGGCTTGTTTAATTTCAATATATTAGAAGATGTGGGGATATGGTTGGTTTTATCCAAGCCATTGATCCAATGTCCCTGTCATGAATGAATAATGAATAAAAATTCCTATCAAGGAGGTTTTGAGTATTTGTCAATCAATATTGTGGGACAAAACAAATGAATGGTCTGAAATCTGAATTGTTGGATCGTTTGTCAGAATTGAAAATTAGTGCATACTGTCTAGAGATGAAGGGAGCGTATGTTGTACAATTCCTTCTGCGTAAAATGGTATGAAATTGTGTCTGCACGTCACCCCTCGATTTGATTGTTGCTATTCAATCAAACACGAGGCCACATGTGTTAATTAACAAACACGATTTGTATTCAGTCAAACATGTGCGATTAGGATAGTGTGAGCATGTCATAATTGTGCTTGACTTGAGTTCGATTGAATGCTTATGACCCTAGGTGCCAAATTAGTTGTAGGATTAGATGTGTGAAGATTGATCTGATTGTCTAGCCACCAATGTTGTAGTAATCAGGCACTTTGGAAGGAGAGGGTTAATCCTTTTGAATGGATTCTTTTGTCTTGAGCTAAGAACTTTTCTTTCAAGGATGATTGTGGACCGTAGGTTTCTTAGTAATGCAGTAATGGATGAAAATAGTTAAAAAAACAACAAACTGAATTGCCGATTTTATTGATTTATAATAAAGTTTCAGTACGTTCAGTGAAAAAATAAAATAAGTAGAGAAAAATGAAAAATAAATATCCATGATCGCCTGTATGGACAAACAATCGAAGCAGATGGCCATCAGGATATATGACTAGGGTGTAATCTTCCAAGTAAGGACTCAGCTGATCAGAGATCCAATAATGGTATGTCATGGATATTTACACTACTCCTAGGTGTATTACAGTGATGACGCTAGACCGTAGTGATCTAAGCTATGCTAAACTCCTACGTTTTGCAGCGGGGATAGACAAAAGTGAAAGAACTAAGGCTAAAATTAAGAGAAAACAACATTCAATGTGAGAGGTATGTGATGACTTGATTGGTGCCTCGAGCTCTCAATCTAGTGCTTATTTTATAGATTTAGACAGGTGGTTGTTGTATTGTAATTTGCATATAATTAATGAGACATTTGGATGATTCATCGTACAGATCTCCTTGATTTTCCATGTAGGTGTAGTTAATTATATCAGGCCATGTGTACAAGAAGGATCCTGTAAGCCTTTAGCTATTTTGATTGTGCAACATCTGTAAGAAGCTTTATTAGAATATTCACATGATTGGATTCTTTCCTTTTAAAGAGTTGCCTTGTTTTTGTAAGATTCTTGCTTTACAGATAGTCACTTTCTTGGTGTGGATGCTTGATTGCACTCACGGATGCCTTTTTCAGTCTTTCGCAGTGTATTTGAGGCGAGTGGGTATTATATTTGATTGTAGTCGCCATTAACCAATTACTCCGATTTCCACAATCACTTAGACCCTGTAAAAACCTTAAGAGAAGGAATCATTATATTTCCTATCCTAAAATGACTCTCGATTTGCAGCCGAAAATTCTAGGTAAGGGACCAGAGATACAAAGAGGGAAGGTTTTATTCATCATCTCTACCCGTACAAGCATATGATCTCTACTTCACAAGAATAAATAAAATATCAAGGATCGGATTGGTTCTTACATATTGATGATGTAAAGGTGTGTGCAATGTAGTGTGGTGATGCAATGCCTATAACAAACAATGGCTCAGGTCAAAAAAAATCTACCCTGACGCACCTACTTGAAGAAGCAGTTGAATCCTAGTTAATCCAAGTTTTTGATGGGTATGATCCGATAACTCGACAAGATGCAAAGCATACACTTGGGCCGACCAGACCAACAAGTCGATTGGAGTGGAGAGAATGATGCATGATGCTAATGCAAATATAAATGAAATTGTTCAAAACTGGACATGTGAATAGGTTTGTCTTAAGGGTTAACTTGAGTGGCTTGGATAAGGGTTTCTGGTTGCTCAACTAGCTAAGGGGTAGGCTTGGATGGATTGACTCGGGCTAGAACTCTTTTCCTCCTACTCTTTTTTCTCATTGGTGGATGGGTGGAAAATCTAAGAGATATGAGATTTTAAGATCGATTGGGAGTGAGATGGGAATGGGTATTTATAAGTTATTTGGGTAGCACTTTGTAAATTAATGGGAAGTCCAGGAGTAAAAGAGGCTCCAAGGGTTGGGATTGGCTACTACCATGTGGTGTAATTTGAGTGGTTGGATCGAGGGGCGAAGGTCATAATTTTGGCCAAAGGTAAAGGTAGAAGGGTCATTTCCTCTTCTAAAGTATTTGCTATGAAAACTTGGTGATGTCATCATCCCACCTAACCTCTCTACAAAAGATGGAGGTTGCCCACGTGGTGGGCATCACATTGTGCATCGCCCACAACACTGATGGCTCCCATTTTTTTGTAAGGGGCATTTGGGGTGGTGTATTCCCCCCGTTCATCTAGTTTTGCTTTATTGTGGTCCTAAGTACTAATGAACCTATATATAAGCTTGAACTGGGCTTGGTTTTGATCGATTGGGTTTGACTAGACTGGGTTTGACTAGGTTTGACCGAGTTAGCTGGGCTCTGGTTAGCTGGTTAACACTAGGTGGGTTGTCTACACCTGGACTCTAGTCTAATCTTCCTAACACAAATGCACCTTTTGACTTTTAAGGTTTATCCTCATCACATGTGACATGGCTGCCATGTTGTAGCTTCTGGACCATTTGATCTGGCTGTATCAATCAAGTGTAAACACTGATCATGGATTGGTATTATGGAATAACAAGATGTATGCCATCACTTTTCCTTTGACATATCAATGCACTAGAATCAAATAAACACTCTAAAACTAATTACATGATGTTATATTTTATTATATGAGCAATAGTGCATCCCCAAAAGTTGAGCCTGACAATGGGTGGGACCAAGGCCAACCTAAACAAATTGCATTTTTCAAATTACCAAGTGACTATGGTGAAAAACCTTAAGGACATATCATCCACTTCATAATTTCTTCTCATTGATTTCTCATCTCAGCCAAAAGATGTGTATGAAGCATGATTAATATTTGATCAGTATAGAGTGTAGATCTCTAGTGGATGGACATGATAATGGGATGTATGGATGTGGCTGATGGATACACTTCTCTCACGATAGGTTAAAAAATTGTGTGTAGGGTAGTGAAGTACTATATTGGGAATTCCTTGAAACCCTAACTTCTTCCTTTACATATAGATCCTATCCTAAAGCAAAACATTAGAGCAACCTTGGATGTTCCACCCCCTTAGAGAGAGAGAGAGAGAGAGAGAGAGAGAGAGAGAGAGAGAGAGCACCTTCATCTTCCTCTCCCTTCTTCCCACTTCTTTATCTCCTATGTGGGCCACTTTTGTAGATGGCTGTGAGCTCTCCTTAGTACCTACTAAAGGAGTTGCTTTGGGTTGCCTAATCTCTCCAGTACTAGGATAGATTAGGGATAATCCTCCTAGGTTGGAGGGTTGATATTAGAATAAGAGTATTCTACATCATTGAATCACATTTACTAATATGTTAAGATCTTTTACGTTTAGATTCCTTTAGAAATTTGATGTATATATCATTGGGAGGTCCTGGTAGATAGGATTGTGCATTTTTTGTTCCCATAAAAATTTAATTCTCCTACATTCTGTATAAAATCCTATCAAAATCAATTGTATATGGTGATGACAATAGAAGATTAAATTATATATGAGGTATATGGGAAGGCAAAATTATATTTTTAAGGTAGTGTGCATATGAAAGACTATAAAATAGCAGAATATCATAATTGGTGTCTTCTTGAAACCACGACTCCTTATGTATAGGTCCTACCCCATGAGTGTCACTTAGGGTGGAAGACAATGGTTTGCATGGGTATTGGATCAATGATGGATGGTGATGTTAGTAGAATGATTGGATTAAATATGAGGTTATAGGAAGATTATAGGGTAGTAGAGTACCACAATTGGTATCTTCTTGAAACTATAACTCCTTATGCATAAATTGTAAGTCCCATATCCTAGACCGTACCGTTCTGTAGGCTTCCGCTATCCTCCTAGTTGAATTCTGGTGACTTGTGATCCGTTACCGCTATTTGTGCACGATCCTGAGCCGTGTCTCATATATCAGAGTCGGGCGACCCGAGACTTGTGCCCTTCCGACCGTGGTTCCGACGCCGCGTCTCGCACCGTCGCCCTGGTTCCGACGCCGCGTCTCGCGCGCTGAGGCGATACCCAGGCCAGGAGATGTGGACCTACGTTTAGTTCGAGAAAATACCGCGCGTTGCAAAATCCAAGAGAACATCACATCAAATCCCATCAATCCCATCAATCAAGTACACATCACCTCATATGTCAAGTACAACCCATCCCCATGCAAACCCAAAGTCAACTCTCTCCCTTACACCCAAGTACACCCATCACTCACCCATCACTCACCCATCTCTCTCTCTCTCTCTCTCTCTCTCTCTCTCTCTCTCTCTCTCTCTCATTTCCCCCCAAGCAGTCCATGTCCATGAGAGCTCCATGAGAGAGCTTTGTGTGGCCCACCACTTCCTACCTCCCATCTCCACCATCTAAAGAACATCTCAACCATTGAAATCGTCCCCTTGGAGCTCTACATCGTGCTGGCGGAAAAAGGAAGAAGAGATCAAAGGTGGGTGATCTTAAACCCACATTTTCTCTTTTAAGGGCCCACATATGGTGGGACCCACCTTGATGTTTGTGTTGTAACAAGAGGGGCCCATAGTGGCAGGGTCCCTCTAAAATACCAATCTCTCTCTCTCTCTTCCTTTTTTTTGTGATGTCTTGTGGCCACCACGATTCAAAGGTGATCCTGACTGTCCGATCATGAGGCCCACCTTGCTGGACTGTCCAGCAGACGTGATTGCTACCCGTCCGTCTGGACAGGCCCGAATGAAGGGAAATATAAGTATCAGCTTGATGTAAGACCCACCTTTGTATTTGAGTGGCTGTGGGCCGTCCATTTGCTGGACAGCCAGCAGCTCTGGCTGCTATATTGATGTCATCAGTGTGGTGGGCCCCATCATGCGGTGTGTGGTATCCCGTTCGTTCATTGATGTGGACCCCTCCATCTGCATGTGTTGAATGCACACCGTCCAGTAGTTGTTGCTGCTGGACATTGGAAAAAAATTATATATATAAATATCGGCTTTCTCTAAGGCTTGTTGGTTCACACGTGTGGATCCCACGTAGGGTATGTGCCTTATCTAAGCCATCCATTTATCCTAACGGTGGGGCCCACCTTGATACACATGCTATGTATCCCCACCGTCCAGGACGGTGCAGTGGGCTCCAACGTGATGTATGTGCCTCAAATCCACACCGTCCAGACCTCTGGACGGTGGGCTGATCACGAGGCCTGCGTTATATCTAAACCATCCATCCATCTTTACTGGTGGGCCACGTGGACACCCACCTGCTGAGCTCACCGTCCGTGTATGGGACGTGGGACCCACCGATATTGATGTTTCAAACAGGCCGTCCAGGGCCTGGACGTTATTGTTTATTATAATATAATATAATATAATATAATATATATATATATATACATCTATATATATATATATATATATCGGGTATATACTATAATATAATATAATATATATGTAATGAATACAGATATATTTGGTGGGCCCCACGTGGGACCCACCCTGATGCATTTATTATATATCCTCATCGTCCATATGCCAGGACAGTGGGACCCCAGGGTATATGTGTTATATACATACCACCCGCCCACTCTCTTTGGATGTCAGGCCCACCTCACACACGTGGCACATGTGAGGGTGGGGCCACCTTATGCATATATTCTGCATCCGCACTATCCAGTACTCTGGACAGTGGGACGCTTCCAGCCTTGATGTATGTATATGCATACCATCCAGCCATTCTTCATGTGGTGTGGGACCCGCCCACACGTGTGACACGTGTGGGGTGGGACCCTTTGTTGAATGCATATCTACACCGTCCGTCTTGGACGGTGGGTCAGTATTGAAGCGGTAGCAAGTTATGTGGGTCTGACCGTGGAGCTTGCATTGAATCCACACAGCCATTCCGTGTGGGACCCACACGTGTTGTATGTGTCTTATATCTACACCGTCCGATGATCTGGACAGTAGGGACCACCTGGACGTATGGATCCACGTCGTCCACTTGTTCTGCACTCATGCAGTCCATCTATTTTACATCCAGCCATCCAATCAGGTGGGACGCTGCTGGTTGAGTTTCATCTTTACCGTCCACACCACGAAACAATGGGACCCACGCAGTTGGCAGCTGCTGTGATGTCAGTAAGTTCTGTGGGTCCCATGCATGATGTATGTGTTGTTGATCTACACTATCCACATGCGTGGACCCCACCATGAGGTATGGGTTTTATCCAAGCCGTCCCACTGTAGGACCCCAACTTTATGCATGTATCGCATTCACACCGTCCATCACACCGTCCATCTGTGCTGGGCGCACAATGTACATGCTCCATCCACCACCATCCACAAGGATGGTGGGGCCCTGACTTGATGTATGTATTATATTTACTCTGTCCATCTGTGCTAAGCAGTTTGGATGGTGCCGTGTTGCCTCACCGTGATGCAGTTGTTCATCCACACCGTTCAGATGATCTGGACGGTGCTGGACGTGTTTGGACGGTGATGAGGACTCCACCATGATGTTTGTATTTTATGTCCACGCCGTCTTTCTACCGATCCCACCTTGATGGATGTGATTCATCCACACCGCCTGGCTATGTGATAGGGCCCACCTATGATGTATATTTGAGGCTTATATATGAGGTCTAATGTGGTGTACAAGTGATGGGGCCCATTATTATGTATAAGGCCCATGTGCAGGGCCCACCTGTTGTATATTTATGGCCCATTGATGTAGCCCACTTGATGTGTATGAGGCCCATTAGTGTGGCCTATTGATGTAGCCCACTTGATGTGTATGAGGCCCATTAGTGCGGCCCATTGATGTAGCCGACTTGATGTATATTAAGCCATGTGATGAGGCCCATTGTGATGTATTTTCGGCTCATGAATGCGACCCATTGTGACGTGTATTAGGCCCTTGTGTGAGGCTATGGGCCCACTATATGTTTGGCCCTATGTGGACCACTCCTTGGGAGCAATGTTAGTTAAATATCCACATTGATGGGCAGTGATGGTTAAAAGTCCACATTGTGACCTTTCCTTAGGCCTGTTTAGACTCATTCTCATCATTCTCTAGTGGGTTAACCCAAATTATTGGGCCCCATTGATATTGTTTGATCTATCATTGGCCGTCCATTTATGGACCTTGCCTTGCGTCGAGGCCGATTTCGATTGTCGAGGCCGATTGTATAGGCCGATTCCGATTGTCAAGGCTGAGTATCGAGGCTGATTCTGATTTGTTGAGGCCGAGTATCGAGGCTGATTTCGATTTGTATAGGCCGATTCCGATTGTCAAGGCTGAGTATCGAGGCTGATTCCGATTTGTCGAGGCTGATTGTATAGGCCGATTCCGATTTGTCGAGGCCGATTCCGATTATCGAGGCCAAATATCGAGGTCGAGTATCGAGGCCAATTCCGGTTTGTCAAGGCCAATTGTATAGACCGATTCCGATTGTCAAGGCCGAGTATCAAGGCCGATTCCGATTGTCGAGGCCGAGTATCGAGGCCAATTCCGATTTGTCGAGGCCAATTGTATAGGCTAATTCCGATTGTCGAGGCCGAGTATCGAGGCCGATTCTGATTTGTTAAGGCCGATTGTATAAGCCAGTTCCGATTGTCGAGGCCGATTTCGATTTGTCGAAATCGATTGTATAAGCCGATTCCGATTGTCAATGCTGAGTATCGAGGCCGATTCCGATTGTCGAGGCCGATTGTATAGGCCCATTCCGATTGTCGAGACCGATTCCAAGTGTCAATTCCGATTGTTGAGGCGGATTTCGATTGTCGAGACCTATATGATGTATATGCGACTTGTGTTTAAGGCCCAATGTGATGTATATGTAGCCCGTATTTGGAACCCATCGTGATGTGTAGTAGGCTCTTATGTGAGGCTATGGGTCCACTATATGTTAGGCTCTATGTGGGCCACTCCTTGGGAGCAATGTTGTTTAATTGTCCACATTGTCGAGGCCGATTGTCGAGACCGGTTATTGATACCGATTATGAGTATGTGACAGCATAGCATCACGATACATGCCCATACGCATCATCTGTATGTTTATTATGAGATGTGGTTAACAATTGCATATGTCATTGGACATGTTGTTATGAGACTCTTTGATAGGTGGAGATTGTCTCACATGAGTACACGGTATGCGCAGGATTGATGCATGACTGGATTGTATGACTCATGCATCTTGCATTGTGTGTTGTGATTATTATACACCCTAGCAACATCAGGGTCGTGGCCTCTACAGGTATTTCATGGATGGCCAGATGGGACACCGAAAATCTGTTTTACATGGGGTGTTATAGATATCCCTGGGTGAAAGTCCCTAAACCCTTTTGATTCCAGAGGTTGCTCCAACGTCTAGACTGAGTGGATACATGAGCGCATGAGAGCTGTATACCATTAAGCCTCATCTTCCACTGTGTCGTGGTCGGTTGGAAGGGGGTACGACCTTACCTGCCCGAGAGAAGGGGGTAATGCTAGGCTGAGTCTGACTAGCTCGAGGAATAGGTCCGTTATTAACGAGTCAGGCCCGATATTGGCAAGCGGATAGTGAGGTCTCTTCCACTCACCTTGTTGCGTGTAATAGGGCGGCAATCTGGTTTGGAGTGTAATAGAACCCGGTGATTTTTTAGAAAGGAACCGTACTGATATGTGGACTTATTGAGTAGGAATTGCATACTCATTCATTCATTAATTCATTATCCACTTGGGCTGATGGTGCGTAACCAGTTGTTACGTGTACCTTCGCATGGCTAGGATTTCGGTTGGGCGGGCGACAAACTTGAGATAAGGGGTTTACCACATTGAGTCTGACTATCCAAATTTAGATATGGGACTGGTTTGGATAGAAGTCCCTTATGATGGACCTTGTAGCCTACGATACTACGTACTATCATCCCAACCTCACACTCCAGCTTGGTCATTTCATTCGCATCGCATATTGTATCCGCAGGCATATGACATTTTAGGTTGATGTATTTTTTGTACTTATATGGCCTAGATGGACTTAGTAGGATTTAAATATTCCATTGTACCCTCGGCATCTGATATTTTTCTCTCTATGACTCCTTATTTACATAGTTGATTTGTATTGCGTACTCTGATATTGTATGACTCATGGACTTATCAGTATTTCTGCTTACTCTGATTATTTTGATATTGCTTACTTGACACTTATCTTGCACACACACTTTCACCACCCATTAAGCTTTCTATAAGCTTATGCATGATAGATGCGTGTAGGTGGCATTAGGTTGCAGCAGCGCTGAGCATGGGGCTCACAGCGGTCTTTGATTTTCGATATATGTATTTTCCTTTCAGCATTGTATTCAAATATTTATATTAATGGATATGTGATGATGATGTTGCCTTTATGATTTAGGTAAACTTGTGGTTATGCTTCTTATGAGATAAATGTACATTGGAAAATCCTCTTTGTAGGATCCCAAGATCAGAATCTGGTGCTTGCGCGCTGGGAGCCGAGAATGGGGTACTACGGAGGCTGTCGACACCGGATTTGGCGATCGAAAATTTTGTGAGCCCGGTTTTCAAGTTTGGGGCGTGACATAAATATTATCCTAGAGTAAGATGGTGGGTAGCGAGAGCCCTGGCTTGGTCACCCCTTGGGCGTCACCTAGAGAGAGAGAGAGAGGTGGGGTCCATCCATAGATGGCTCACTACGTCTTCCCTGGCCTTAGTCTAAGGTTGACATGTTGTCTCTCAACCTCTCCTTCATCTAAGATAATTTGGGAGAGACTTTGAAGGGTTGGAATTGATAATCCAATAGTTTTCTCAATGACTTGATTAAAGTAGATAATATGAGTTATTTTTATTTTAATAGAAACTCGAAATTTTGAAATCTAGAATCTTAAAAACTTATGTCTTATGTTGTGTTTTAAAAAATCGTAAGAGGCCCTGTAAATAAATAATTGGCTCTACCCCATCCTCATTGTTCTGTGGTGTGGCCCACCTGAGTTGTGGATTTTGCTAAGTTTTGTTTGCCCCATCACCCGAAATCAAGAAGCTCACTTGATGGGCAAAGTGGATTAATTTACATATGCAACATATTGCACCCATAAAGCTTAGGTGTTCAGGAAGACGCAATATGGCTGGTGATCCCAACACCAACCAGCTAGTTGGTGTCAAAACTTTGTGGGCCCCACCATGATGTAGATGTTTATTCTCGCCCTCCATCCATTTTTCTAGCTTATTTTAGGGCATGAGCCAAAATGAGGCCAATCCAATGCTAAAGTGAACCACACCATATGAAACAATGGGAGAATGATGTCCACCGTTGAAATCTTTATAGGGCCTATAGTGATGTTTATTTGTCATTCAATAAGTTCATAAGGTCACACGGAGCTGGATGAAAGGAAAACACAAATACCAACTCGATCTAAAAAACTTGTCACTCCTGGGAAGTTTTCAACAGTAAGCGTTCAATCCCTACTATTTCTTGTGTGGTCCACTTGAACTTTAGATCTACCTATTTTTGGGCTCATGCCTAAAATGCGCTTGGAAAATTGGATGGAGATCATGAATAAAACAATACATCATGATGGGGCCCATAGGGTTTTGACACTAGCTAGATGGATGGTGCTGGATCACTAGCCAAACCTATGCACTAGGCTGATGTTGCATAGGATTCTGGTATGCCATTCTAAAGTAGATATTATGTGAAAAAGGCCCGCCATTGAATTTGTAGAAATTCGATAGATATGGGCATCGAGAAGGGCCGTCGAAAATTTTGAGTTTGAAAACAAAATTCGACAGCTCAAAACCACCTTATTGTTTTTGTCAGTTCGGACAATCCGTCAAATAAAAGTCTCGACAAAGAAATAATTCAGCGGTTAAGAAACGTTGGTAAGCCGCCAATTATTTTTCCGCAGCTTAGAGTCATTGGATGTGTTGGTGGGGACTAAATTTGACGATCTGAAGTCGTCATTCATGGCTCATTACTCGACGACTAGGAGCTGTCGTTCTGGGCTGATTTTTTATTTATTTTTTATTTTTTATAGTCAACGGCTCTAGGTCGTCGAATCTTTTTTAGATATTAAAAAAAAATGATGAAAATTTGCTGAAGTTTAAGCACCGATATGGCCATATACCTAATAAACAACTTTTCTTTATATAAAATTACTATAATCCACTATATACTTGATAAACACATTTTATACAATCTAAAATAATTATATTACATTGCTTTTTCATTATCAAATCAAACAAAATATAGTGCAATTAAAGTATATCCAAATTTTGAAAGTTTCTTTTTCTTACACAGACATTCAGAAATGACACAAACTCATACATTAAGGACTTGTTTAATTTTTCAATTTTCGGTAAAATGTAAGGTAAATGAGAAATTATTACCATTTTATAGGCATTTTTTAATAAAGAATTATGACCCATGGATCAAGTGTCAAATACACTTATAAACGGAGGTAAAGTAAAATGTAATTATTACATTTTTTTTACCTTACAAAACCACCATTTTTAGGGTAATTTTAAAGTAAAACAAATAATGTAACAAAATCATCATTATAGTCAAATGCATATGATGTGACAATCAAATAACAAAAGTAAATAATCATGAGCCATTTACAATTACGGTTGTAAGTGGAAAACCAAACATCCCCTAAATGTTAAGTAAAGGGTCCAATAATGAGAATGCTTAAGTATTTACAATTTGGTCATTTTCACAAATTAATTAATACAATTCAATCTAAACAGTGCACCCAAATGCAACAAAAAAGACATGCAATTTTAGTGCAACTAGTTCATAGTGAGGGTTTAAGTTTTAATTTTTTATTTTGACTAGACTCTCTATAACCAACGAAAGTTGCCTATATACTTATCATTGTGATAAGATCAAATCACTGTAGTTCATCTTTCTTTTTTTCAGACATGCCTTCGTATTTCTTGACTATCGATTCAAAGCCGGTTACCATTGATGGCGATGACGGATCTGCAGTGGAAGATGCCGACCATGTTTCAGTGAAGGAACGAATGATAAGAACTATTATTATCCATTTCGTTAGTGGAAGATGATCCATGCCATTAATCACACATTTTTCATAAACCATACACTCACTACCAAAATAAATTGTACTCAGCTTTGAAATGACAATAAAGAACTAGAAGGCACGTCCGGAAAAAGAGAAATTAGAAATCCAAAATATCTAATCACAAATCCATAAATACATAATCCACTATACACTTGTTAAATGCATTTTATATAATCTAAAATCACAATAATCCACTATTTTTTCTTTTTCAAATCAAATAAAATACAATGCAATTAAAGTATATTGAAATTCTAAAAGATTATTTTTCTTTCACGGACTTACAAGGAGTACATGTGCATGGTGTTAGTATCTTTCATGGAGTTACAAGTAGTACCATGCAATCCTTCAATGACTACTTGAGCCAAACTAGTACTGAATTCTATACTTATTTTTTGATCATCCCAACCTTGACTATGAACAACTATATTATTTTATTAGTATCTTAGATTATCATAACATGAAACAAAAATCTACAAAAATTTCTGTAAAAAAGATTTAATAAAGTACAATTAAATATACTTTCCAAGACTGTTGTGGTAATAGAAGTGAACATAAGATGAGAAAATTGACTTCTTCGAGCTTTTCCTACATTATCCATTCCAAATGATTGCCTGAAATGAAAAAGGTAAATTGTTAGCATCATTTTTTAAAAACAATAAGAACTAGTAGATATTACATGTATTCATTACAATAATACCTGGATTAATCCAATCATTCAAGTGGTAATGGTTTGTCTCTTCTTTTTTTTTCCTAAACTCCGTAAACAATGAGAGAACTGCCTACATACTTATCATGGATCATGATAAAATTAGGTCATTGTAGTTCATTTCCATTTCCACATCTCTCTTTTGAGTAAATTCAGTTACATGTTTGATGTAATACAATAAATTTCATCGTTGTCTTTTGTGACATATTCTCGTAGTGCTTATATTAAAGGATTCGCATTCATCATTACCATAAAAAGCTAACCGATCTTCATAAACATAGATATCCCGGAGACAATATGCCAAGAATCCATAGGTCTACTACAATCCTTGCAATAGAAGACCTAATTTTCTTGTGATGCAAGAATAAAAGGCTTGTCATCTTCTTTAGTATTTTGCATTAATCTCTCTAGGTTTAACTTATATCAAATTCGTCTCTAGATCAACTAAATATCCATTTAAGTCATCTATACGTACCCAATACAATACATGATCGTCTCCTTGAAGTCAATGTAGTCTAATTCAAGTATTGGTTTGATAATGTTGTAATAAGTGACTTCTTCATCCATCAAATTGGTATCCTTAACACTTTACTTGAAACTAGTTACAACCTTTATAAAAATCTTAGAGTTTTGTGTCGACGAGCTCATTTCATATTCCGATATATAGAAAACATATCAATTAATCGTGTAAGCATTGTATGAAATGATATTAACATTGGGCCATCGACAAGCCACTTTGTGATCGAAGTACTTGATTCATCTTCTAATTATTGTCTAACCCATGGAAAATAATTTATTGGCTTCTCCAATTGTGAGTGACCTTTCAATTATAAACCCTTAATGAGTATCTTTGAAGCACAAGACTTTGAACATATTCTTGATACTTTTCGTAAATCATAATGTGAGTGTGCTTTTGAGATGTAAGCATACATATGTGCACGTGTAAATTCAATATAAATGAAAAATATTAGATGAAAACATACTTCTCTTACTCAGTGTTTGAAGCAGATTGCCTGAAAATCCATTTGCGCACTTGCTGGCATTGCACTGGAGTTAGAACGTATGGCTTTCAATTTTTATCATCATGGTATGCAAGTTCACCATCATCATCCATGAATGTTCCATGTCCTCGCCGGTGACTTCCTAATTTACATAAACCATCTATCATATAATGCATGGAATACATCATTACTTCTTTCATGAGATATCATTCTATTATAGAACCCTTTGGAAATGTTTGATTCTCTACGTATTGTTTATAACTCTTCATCATCCTGATTAAAGTCATAACAATCATATTATATTTAAAATTATTCATGAAACATTGATACATTTTTTAATTACCTCTTGAAAGGATACATCTAATGTTCACAAAGTTTTAATTACCTTAGAAGGGACCTCATATGAGCGCCTCCTTCACAAAGTTCACAAGGAGGTGTGTCATGAAATAAAAAAAAAAATGTAAGAAGCAAATACTTTTTAAAGATACAAATAGTTTTTGCAATTTGATCTTTCATTTTTTGTTGCTCCTTATGGTGAATAACGTTCGAGTATAAGATATTGAAAAATATCAAAAGTGGCCAATAATGGTTTATGCTTTTGTAACTTCAAAGCATACATTAACAATACTAGTGGTAATTGTTGTATCAAGATGTGATAATCATGTGACTTTAAGTTTTGCAGTTGAAGTATTTGTAAGCTCATATTATGTTTTCAATTCAAACTAGACCCAATAGGAACATTCAAATTATACAAGGTTTTGTAAATTAATTTTTTCTCTGACTAAGACAATTCATAAGGAACTTTAGGTAAAACCTTAGTATCGTTAACAGTCACCAATCACAATTGTCTCTTTGTCTTTATTTCTTTTAGATTTAAGCAGGCTTTACGACCATCCTTAGTCTTATCCTTTGTGTTCATGACTGTTGCAATGAGGTTTTCTGCCATATTATTTTTCAATGTACATCATATTTAGATTGTGGCGAATAGACATATCATATAAGATTGATATGATATATAGGTCTTAGAGAATTATTAAAAACCAAAAAACAAACAGGTAATAAATAAGATCATGTATAACAAATAGAATATTGACTTATGCACCTTCTAGTATAACAAGTCAAAGATTGATTTCTTTTATCATAGAGTTTCATCATATATGCCAAACTTTTCCTCTTTTTGCCTGCTACATTTTCAAAATCAGTCTCAATAATTTCTAGTTTGTATAATAATTCAACACCACTCAAACGATGACTCGGTTTCCTCTGTTCTTCCTCCTCATTAAATTGTGATTTTTACATTCTAAAAGGACACTTTGGTTCCATTAGGTTTTTTTTTTTAAATATTTTTTTTGTGTCCTATGTATACAAACTTCCCTCCATGATTTAGTCACATTGACTGTGTCATTTCTCTATATACAGGACTACCATACTTTCCTTCAGTCCTACAACTCAACAAATGTCTGTACTGTGACTAATCATGAATAGCCTATAAAAGGATCGCTTTCATAGTAAACATACTCTTATTTAGAGTCATATGTTTCATTTTCAAAGTACCACAAATCATTCGATTCTGTAATCAGCGACACGCCAATGTCATGTCCTTGACCATTTTTTCTGAGAATCAATAGTATCAATATCGTAAACTCATTTTGCATACATAAAGATGGAGGTAGATTGTACAGAACAATCATAACAGGCCAACAACTTTGTGCATCGTTCTTGTTACCAAAATGATTGAATCCATTTGTTGCATATCCCAATCAAACATTGCATTCCTCCATAGTAAAGTCTGAGAGTCTACGATCTACTCCTCAACAAGTAGAATCCATTAGATGATACAATTATCAAATGACATAAACCATAGAAGGGTTGGCTAAAATTGAATATAACCGACTCCTCAAAGAGGAAACTCGAATGGGGAGGGGGGAGATAATGCCTTTCGCATGATCCTTGCATTCTATAATTGTTATGGTCGGGTTCATAATATAATTGTTGAAATACAGGTGTTGATAGATGGCTTAAATTTTTTGTAAATACATATAGGTCTGTCCAATATCATTGTGGAGATCGACTCTCATGTAATAACGGAAGCGACCTCAAACCCTTTAGCCTCAAGCCCTTGGAACATCTAGTACCGTTTGCGGAACATCCAGAGAAAGCGATGTCCCCTCAACCTTAAGTTTTCTCTCACCCTTCGTGAAGGTAATTTGTTCGCGAGTGGTCTAGCTCAGTTGGCCAGTAATGGGTGCCCTGCGGACCTCCCTAAGGTGGTTGGTTATACTATTATAAACAAGACATGATTACAAACGCATGATACATACAATAATCAAACTTGATTGTCGATCAACATGCTTACACGATTCAAATACATGGAAATAACAAGTTTTAGCTTGGTCCATGTTGTCCATAGGAGCTTGACTTTCACTTAGTGGCTAAGTTTAAACTTGCGCTAAAAGGTCAGGCCTATGGTCTCATCACCATACAATTTGAATGTGAAATTAATCATTTTTCAATCTCTTTTAATTGTGCATTACTTTCTCACATGCATGCTCAACTTAAGGAGCCACAACACAACGCAGCCTGTTGTTTAGTACATTTCACCTGTTGTGCTTGGTGCAATCTTTTTTCTCCTAGGCAAAAGTAGTGACTAGAAGTGCCATGAGATTCTCAAGATTCATTGATGCAGGACATGAAAATTAAATATGATATGCAAGATCTCAGGCTTTACATCATACTAATTTAGAAACAATCACATAATAATTCCACATCCCACACAAAAGCTCAAACATTCAAATAAGGGGAATCTGCACGAATCCAGGCCTACATAGGAAAGGGTTGGATTAGTAAAAATTATAAACCAAACGATACTCAAAGGTGAGTAATAATCATCCAGACATGCACAACAATCAGTCCCTAATCCAAGGGATTCACCAATTTCAATTCAGGGAACCCTAGGGTAAGAAAAGGGGTAAACAAATTAAAGATAATGCAATATAGGATTATGGTTATGAAAAATAGGTATGTGAGGGAAAAATAAGAAGAAAACCTGAACCGGAAAACAGTCCCCGCGTGCGGACAGTGGGCCGGGCCTGACACACGTGTGCAGGGGCCTGGCCGCACGTGCGAGGGGGTCGTACACTTGGAAACCGAAGCCTTGAGTCTTGTCAACCAGGAGTGGGCTCTAAAACCCCTAAGTTTCAGGTCGATCTAAGCTACGGGCTGTGCGTGGTGCTCCGCCGAAGTTTTAGCCCTCCTGTAGGGTGAGAATCTAGAATTCTGCTGTAAAGAGAAAAACTGTTGCAATAAAGGACAAATTTAAAGCACGGATGGTGGTAAGAGATGAGAAGTAGAGATGGTAGAGGATAGGGGCGAATTGGGATAGATGTGGCTTCACACCACGGTAATTAGCCCTTCGATGAAGGGAGGGCTTCGCACCTAATTGGATTTCGGCAACTCAAGAACTCAGAGGAGTATGAAAATGCAGAAATTTTATTAAACTTTAATAATCTAAAAAAATACAAGGGGTGCCTATTTATAAGAAAACCCTATACCCCAAAACTCGTGCCATGTGCGCAACCTGTTACTTGACGATGAAGTAAACCAAAATAAAATCAATCAAAGAAATCTAAAGCGTACATGATATTCTAAATAACATTAATAACCAAAAACTAAAATATGAGATTAATCAGACTAGTGGGCCACGATTATGAGATCCCATGATGAGTTTTACTTGACTATCGGGCCCACTTCAACGAACCAAAGCTCCGTCTTCTAGCTAGGATGCCATCCCTGGACGTCGTCATCAATCCAGATTGATGGTGGGTTCCTCCTTCTCCTTGCATACGTGAGTAAGGGGGGCGGCATGCGTGTGTGTGTGTACGTGATGTCCCCATCATTCATGATAGAAGTTAGAGTTGGGCATATCTGACTCGATCCGGTGGATTCGACCCGATCAGACCCAATTCGACCCGTTCCGAATCGAACCGACGGCCTGGATCGGTGCGGATCGAGTAAGGCCGTTCAGATCTGATAGTTTTTCAGATCGAGATCGGGTTGTGGTCAATCCGGACCGATCAGATCCAAAAACCCAATCCAAATGAATCTGGACTGACCCGATCCAAACCGATCTGGAGTGAGGGGATGATAACTAAATCAAATAAAAGTAGGTATATAGTCAGGTTTCCATACACTTACTGTATCATTTCTCTGAAACTATATAACCATGTATTCTCAACCATGGTTTATTTTGAAAAGGTGAGGTTTTTTTAAAATGAATGACAGCGCCCATTGAAGGAAGCTTCTTGGAAGCAAACCATGTCATATCATTAAAAAAAAAGATGAATCGTATACATCAGCGCATGCAGGTGGGCCACACACAAGTCAGCCAGGTGGACTTAGATTCAGCCATGTAGGCCGATTGGTGAATGTGTCCTTGCTTAATAAATCAGGCTGGTGCAACTCACCAGGGGGTTGACAAATGTCCTTCTTGAATATTGACTATTAGTTTTCTTTTCTGACTATTTTCTTCACATGTATTTGTGTCATATTCCTATATGTTCAATTTCCATCCCTTGTTTGTTGGGATAATATTATTTGTTGTTGGATCTAATTAATGAACGGTATGGATCTTTCACATGCATGGCACATAGGCACTTTTGAAGTGATTGTGTTTAGAATGCACGTGTCTAGATACAAACAACACTCTCCAAAGCTAGATATTTCAAACCTTTTAGCCTATAGCTGCCTGACGATGTAGCCCGTAGCTTGTAGGTACGTGTCGTGCGAAGGCGAGCACCGATGTTGTAGCCTCTAACCTGCAATAGTGACGTCACCAAGCTTTGTGGACCCACGATGATGCATGTGTTGTATCCATACCATCCATCCATTTGGAGAGATTGTTTTATGGCATGAGAAAAATAATGAGATAGATCTAAATTTCAAGTGGACCCCACCATAGAAAATAGTGGGGACAGTGACATCCATCGTTCAAAACTTCTTAGGTGCCATAGAAGTTTCCAATCAAGCTTATATTTTTGTTTTCACTTCATCTATCTCTATGTTAAATTATGAATAGGTTGGATCTAAAAAAAATACATGATGGTGGAACCTATAAATGTTTCAACGGTGGGTGTGACTGATCTCACGGTTTTCTGTGGTGGGTCCACTTGAACTTTAGATCTATCTCATTCTTTTTCTCATGCCATAAAACCATCTCTACAAATGGTTGGATGGTATGGATACAACATACGCATCATGGTGGGGTCCATAGAGCTTCGTGGCGTCACTTCGTAGCAATTTGGTGTTGACCTTGTCAGTATCTAATCCGCGCCTACACGCAAGTGACAGTTTCGTGTTGTGCATGTCAACACAGTAACATGTAGATAGACGCGCCGCGAGCTTCGGGTAATACGAACGCCTCAAATGAGATCAATTACATGGGCCCCACAATGATGTATTTATTATATCCACACCATTTATCCATTTTTCGTGATCATTTTAGAGCATTTGAAAAAAAAATCATATCTAAAGCTCAAATGGACCACACCGAAAATAGCAGCGAGGATAATGATTTTTACCGAAAATGAATCCGAACCTTTACTAGTCCGATCCAACTCGGTTTTCCTGACCGAGTCGGACTCGGATCAGATCAGGCCAGCAGTAGTTCAGATCGGTTCGAGTTAGATGACCCGGACTCGGTCCCGGATCAGATCGAGTTCGAGTCAAGCCACGTAAATTTCAGTCCGAGTCAAGTCGGACCCAATCCGATCCAACTTGGTCCGATGCCCACCTCTAATAGAAGTTAAGGAGGTTTATGCGATCCTCATTTATCCTGAGTTTGGATCGAAAATAAGAGTATGAAACACCTAGCAACACAGAAAAAGTGGGGCTTGTGGTATGATGGATGGATATCGGGTACCTTTTCATGCTCCTTACCTAAATAGATTTTATACAACCTTATGACTAACCTTTTTCCTTACAAGAGAGCAAAATAGTAACTAAAAGAGTCCATATTGGAGGGTAGCGCTTATGGGGTGATTGATTAATTCCTAAATAAATAACTTTTCACGCTACCATGACCCACTTCTCCCTCATAGAGAGGTAAATTAACGACTTGAAAAGTTAATAATGAAGGAGAAGACTTGAAAAGCTACTAATAAAGGTGGAGATGATAAGGGCTATGGGTGACATATTAGATCATTCACATCTTGCTACACATTTAAGCCTGATTTGGTAAACAAAGTGCCGATTGCCTTAACTTTCATCTTTGTTACACTAATCTGAGCCGTTCATTAGACAATCTTGATGCTGTTGATGAGTTTCCTACAAAAATCAGAGCCAACCGATATTCAAATAGGTAAGCATGCACATATACTATGCTAAAAAATTGGGTAATTAATTTCATGAGGTGAGTTACAAGTGGATGACTTGTTGTGGATCATATCTGATTGCATTAGTGCATTTCAACGAGTCAACACGTTAAGGAAAGTACCCATGCCCTTCACTTGGGCACTCATCTTACACATGAATAATAGGTAGATGTGGGATTAGAGTTGCTTGTTGGTAATCCTGATGGTGTAGATTCCTTGCCTTAAGAAATCAAGCCCATCTAATAACGAGATGAGCACACTTGCATAAAGAATGTGGAGACCATCCGTCAATATATCAGTAATTCATTCTTGTATGGATTTGGCTGGCCTGACATGTGAGGCAAGGCATCTATAAAATCGAAGGGGATTTTTGGATATCCGTGCAAGCACTAGTGGATAGAGCTGGGCATCGAGTTTTTTTTTTTTCAAAACGAACGATCTTCATATATAACGATCAGATGATCAAACTTTATAATTTTTCGGGTTGCCTAGAATGAAAAGAATTTGGGGCAACCTATCATGAAGGAAAAAACAAAAAAGGGGACGGTGTCATACCCCAGGGGGCAGGGCCGCAAAACAAAGGGAAAGGAACTACATGCTTTTAATCGATCCTAGACCGACCTTGTCCAAGAAGATGAGGCCTCTGATGTGAGTAGGAGCATCCGCTATGCTGCTAGAGAAGAAGGAAATTTGGGTCCCACTGCCCATCCTTGCCATGGAGTCCGTAAGGGCATTTCCTTCCCTCAGAGTGTGGGAGAAGATCATCTAATCAGAAGAAAGCATGCCGCGAATTCTTGAGAGCCAGGAGTTCCATTTCTAGCTAGGGGAAGCTGTTCCAGTGAGGAAGTCAACGACCAACTCAGAGTTAGATTCAACAATAATCTGTTTTAGACCCATGCTCAGTCCTAAATGTAATCTGTCATGGATGGCCCTGAGTTTTGTGTGAATGTTGGATCACACTCCATAGCCGTCAGCAAAAGCAAACAGAAAATCTCTTGAGTCTCCTTTGCATATTCCCCCACCACTTGACAATCCTGGGTTCCCAAGGGACGACTCGTCCACGTTGATCTTGACCCATCCATTGGGAGGCCGCTTCCATTTCACAATCGAGATTGGGGGACAGGAACGAGCAGGGGATGCGGATTGAGCTAGACCTTGCAACTGTGCATCTCTCTGATGGAATGGCCCCCTAGCTAAATAGAGATGGGGGGGAAGGGTCACTGATGTAGCGCGTGCATCAATTCTGTCCCTGATGAAACGGATCCACTAGCCTATACATGTTATCAGCCTGTGTTTGGAGGGCTTGATCTCGGAGAACATCGTTGCATTCCTTGCATTCTATACCTCTCAAAGAAGGACGCAAGGGGCTAGCTTGTGCGCCCCAAAGTTGGGCCTGACTACAGCCAACACTGACCACCATTGGGATAGCCGTTGGCCCACCGAAGTGGCTCCCTAGATGGAGATTATGAAACTAGTCCTGATGAATTCCCATGCCGCTCTTGCCAGGCTAACATCGAGGAATAGGTGGGGGATGAACTTGCTGTCTAAGTCAGCTCGGCCTTGCGGCGAATTGCAATCACAACAAATACATCTGAGGGCCATCTGGATGCCTTTAACTTAAATCTCAACCTCGACCAAAATCGCCTTCATTAAGAGTTTCCAAACCAGAATGGAGATTTTTGGGGGAAGGGATGAGTGCCAGACCCACCTGGCCCACTACTTGCGCGACTGGTCCGCTCTACAAAGATCCCAAGCCAAATGAACTGAGAACTCCCTAGAGGGAGTGAATGGCCAAAATGGATGGTCAGGGTCAGAAGTTAGGTAAAAACCTGCTTGAAAAATGAAGTCAATCACTTCTTGGGGGAGGATTTTGAGAACTGTCGATGGAGGCAGAAGGCCGATCTTGCTTTGGAACCGGTTGATTTTTAGCCTACGCAGGTCAGGAGGGATTTGAATGCCTTTTATCTGGAGAAGGGGACCGAGCCCTATCCAATTTGAGCTCCATAAATTGCTCTCACCAAAGCCTATTTGCTGTTGTGTGGACGCTTCCAACAAAGGGACAAGTTGCTAGATTTTTTTTCCAGATAGGAGAGGCGAAGGCTAACGTATGTAGCTGGCCACAAGAATTGTGGTTGTGGTCGTATTTAGCCACAATGAAAGTACTCCACAGGCTGTGACTGTTTTTGATCTTGATGGCCCAGGCCATCTTGAGCCTAAAAGCCTTCATTATATCTATTAGCTTCCTAACTCCCAGGCTACCTTCCTCTTTGGGATGTGATATCATCTTCCAACTCCGCCAATGGAGTTTGTGTCTGTCGTCAGACCATCCCCATAGAAAATTCACCAATCACTTTTCCAGGGAGGATAACACCTGCAAAGGGAGATACGTTGCTGTAAGAGAGTGGACTAGAATACTGCCTAGGACATTTTGAATCAGCACCGTTCTACCAGCTTGAGAGAGAAACCTGGCCTGCCATCCCGAAATTCTGTCATCGACTTTATCAATGAGAGGCTGAAAGGCTGAGGCTTTTAGCCTACCGATCGCAAGGAGAACTCCGAGATAAGTGAATGGGGGGGATTCAGCTGGCTCTTTTAGCGATTCCGTTGGCTCTTTCGATAGTTCTAATTCTAGCTGGTGAGAGTGAGTTTACATAGACAAAGGAGCTTTTTTTAAAGTTGATGGTTTAACCGGAGGCCACCTGGTAGTCGTCTAGGAAAGCCTTCATGGCCCTAATCGATGCTAAGCTGCCATTGAGGAAAAGCAGCGTGTCATTTGCGTAGAGAAGATGAGTGATAATTGGTCATCCTCTTCTCAACTTGAAAGGAAGGACAATCACTTGGGCGATCAACGCTTTTAGCTCGCGGCTCAGGACTTTAGCAGCTAAATGAAGAGGGCAAGGGAGAGCGGGTCTCCTTGCCAAAGGCCCCTGGAAGACTTAAAGAATCCAGTCACCTCTCCATTAATCAGGACCGAGAACTAGATGCTGGCCCAGCAGTTTTCCACCAAGCCTACCCACTCTTAACTGAAACCGAACCGAAGCAACACATTTTAAGAAATCCCCAATCCACCTTGTCGTATGTTTTTTCCATATCTACTTTCATCACTAGATTTCCTCTTCGGATCTTTCGATTAATGTCACTGAATAGCTCCTGGGCTAGCGCAATATGCTCTGCTATGGGACGGCCTTGGATGAAGGCCCCTTGTTCTAGGAAAATCAGGGAAGGTAGAATAGTGCTCAACCTGATTGTTATGATCTTAGCGATGATCTTATAGAGACAGTTGCACAGACTAATCGGTCTAAAGTCTGAGAAACTTTTAAGCGTAGCAGACTTGAGAATGAGGCAAATGAGAGATGCATTTATTACACGCGGAATTGCCCCACCTTGGAAGACATAGATTACTGCTTGGAGGATGTCTTAGGCGATGATATTCCAGCACCCCGAGTAAAAAGCGCTGGAGAAACCGTCTAGCCCTGCTGCCCCATCTATGGGGATGGAAAGCACAACTTGGTGAACTTCCTGCATGGTAGGAACGACCAACAACTTGGCATTTTGCTGCTGAGAAATCAAATGCGGTATGACCTCCATCAGCAAGGGCTGATCACCACAGGAAACCACTGAAAACTGCTCAACAAAATGCTCCACTGCAAAACATTTGATGTTCTTTGGATTGGTTATAGGGTCCCCTGATTGTAGCCTATTACTTCTGATTTCAGCCCTTCTCTGCTTCTCCGTAGCGACAGCATGAAAAAAGCGCATGTTCCTGTCTCCCACATCCAACCAACTGACCCTGGATTTTTGCTTCCAGAAAGTCTCTTCCATGATCTCTAATTGGCTAAGCTTGGAAGAGATAGTCCTGAGATTCGATTGCAATTCACTCTGCATCGCAGCGTCATCTTGCTGGCCCTACATTCTGTTTTCTATCTCTGCCAGCTCCCTTTCAGCCCGAGCTACCTGCAAGGTGCAATCGCCAAACACCTCCTTGTTCCACTTTTTCAGGGCCTCCTTAACTCTCTTAAGTTTGAGGAGAACATTAAATAACGGGTGGGCTGAGGTCTTTGCTTTCCAGGCATCCTGAACCACCTGTTGGAACGAGCCATGTAGCAGCCACATACATTGAAAGTGGAATGGCTTTAGACCACTACGCAGCGTGGAAGGGAAATCCAGCAGGAGGGGCACGTGGTTCGAGTTCACATGGGGAAGGTGGCTTACGTGGAAACTAGGAAATGCAAAAGACCAGTCCGCATTGTTAAGCACCCTGTTAAGCCTAGCCCATAATGGGCCTGCCCTCCTTAGTTGTTGTACCATATGAAACGATTCCTTGAAAAACTTGCATCAATTAGACCGACAACATTTATAGCATCCGAGAATTCTCTCATGCTAGCCCTGTCTGCCATTCTGCAGCTTCTTCTTTCCTCAGCAGTTGTCATCGCATTGAAGTCACCACAAGCTACCCAGGGACCTTGAATTGAAGCAGAGATGTTGGCCAAAGAGTTCCATAGAGATCTCCTTTGGATCCTATCGCAGCTAGAGTACACCACTGTCAGATAAATCATCTGCTGAAAGTTTGGGATAGTAGCTGCAAAAGAGATTAATTGGTTAGTTGAAATAGAAACTGAGAGGGAAAGAAGGTCCTTGAAAGACCCAAAATTTCCCTCCATTTGCGCCATTGGAGAAGGAGCAGTGGAAGCCAAGAGAGAGGCCAGTTCCCACTCTCTTATCTTCTCCTATCATCGGTTCTAAGATGGCAATGATAAGGGGGTTGTACTTCTTTATCAGTCTCTTTGTGGTTCTGATAATGCAAGCATTGCCTATCCCTCGAGCATTCCACACTAGTATTTTATCCATCAGTCCCACATCTTGTGTTAACGGCCCTTCTGTTTAATCTCCTTAATCTACATTTCCATGAACCTTTTGAATATTGGATCTTTAGTCTTCTTCTGTGCGTACGATCGGGTTCCTTTGGCAAGGTGGACTACTCCTGGGATACTGTTGTCATAGAGATAGGTAAAACATGGCCCTGAATCGACTTGAGTTATCCACCCATTCCTAGGGTGATGTTAGATTTTGTTGCTAGCCTTGCCATAGTGTGTTCATCTAAGCTTTCATCCTGATCACTGGGAGGTCTTATTACCAGGGAGAAGTAGGGTGAGAGGTCCACTTCTAAGCATCATCCGCCTTGGTCAGGGGTGAGGATAGCTAAATCTGTTGGAGCAGGGGATGTTGGTGGACTATTGTCAGCTACAAGCAGGTGGGGGATTGAGGAGTGAGTCGGATCAACTTAGGGCTAACTCGACTTGATCTAGTTTTGAAATAGGCCTAACCCGAACTCAACTCGACTTAGTACTGAGTCCAACATGCGTGAACCGATCCGAGTCCGGGTCTGGCCTGGACTTGAGGGACCAAGTCCAACCTAGTCAAAAGTGTTACGCCCCAAACCCGGAAATCAGATTCACAGGAATCCCAATTGCCGAATCCGATGCTGACAGCCTCCGTTGTACCCCATTCTTGGCTCCTAGTGTCCATACGCCAGATTCTGATCCTAGGGTCCTACAAGGAGGGGTTTTTTTTTTGTACATTTAACTCATAATAAGCATAACCACAAAATTACCCAATTCACAAAGGCAACATCATCATCACATATCCATTAATATAATCATTTGAGTACAATGCTGAAAGGGAAATAAATAAATCGAAAATCAAGCACCAGAAGACCGCTGCACGCTCCAAGCTCAATGCTGTCATGACTTAACGCCACTCGCACGCATCTATCGTGCATAAGCTTATAGAAAGCTTAGAGGGTGGTGTAAGTGTGTGTACAAGGTAAGTGTCGAGTATTCAATATCAGAGTAATCAGATTAAGCGGAAGTACTGACAAGAGCATGAATTATCATAGTAAACAGAATATTAATAAGATCATAAATCATACGATAACAGAGTAAGCGAAAATATGGACAAGTCCATGAGTCAATTAATGTTAGAATATGTAATGTAGAACAACTATGCAAATGGAGAATCATAGATAGCCAAATATCAGATGCAATACAACATACATTCCTGATGAGTAACACAAATAGCGTCAGCCGTACCTAGGCCATATAAATGCAGAGACACAATAACCCAAAATGCTGTATGCTGCGGATGTTATGCAATATGCGGTGCGAATGGAATGACCATACTGGAGTGTGAAGTCGGGATGATAGTACGTAGTATCGCAGGCTATGGGGTCCATCACAAGGGACTTCTATCCAAACCAGTCCCATACCTAAATTTGGATAGGCAGATTCAATGTGGTAAACTCCTGATCTCAAGTTAGTCGTGCGCCCCAACCGAAATCCTGGTCATTGCGAAGGCACATGTAATAAATAGTTGCACACCACCAACCCGAGTGGATAGTGAATGAATGAATGCATGAGTGAGTATGTAACTCCTGCTCACTAAATCCACATATCAGTACAGTTCATCTCTGGGATCATTACCGGGGTTTAGTACACTCCAAATGGCACTGTCGCTCTCACAGCCGCACAATCCAAGTGAGCGTAAGAAACCTCACTATCCACCTGACTAATAGTCTGTCAATACCTATCCGGCACGTCGATAGCGGACCCATTCACGAGCTGGTCAAACTCAGCCTAGTATTGCCCCCTATCCTCGGGCGGGTAAGGCCACACCCCCTCCCAATCGACCACGACACAGTGGGAGACATAACCTCGTGGTATTCGGCACTCGGGCGCTCATGTATCTACTCGGTCTCGACGTTGGGGCGTCTCCTGACCACGGAGGTTTAGGAATTTTCACCCAGGGACATATATGGTGCCCGTATGCTAGAACTAAATATTTCCGGTGTCCCATTTGGCCATCCATGATATGCATGTGGAGGCTACGACCTTGGTGTCGCTAGGGTGTACAGTAATCATAATGCGAGATGTATGAGTCATACGATCCAGTCATGCATCAATCCTATGCATACCGCGTGCTCATGTGAGATAACCTCCGCCTATCAGGGAGTCTCATAATAACATGCTCAATGACATATGCAATGATCAACCACATCTCATGACAAACATGCGTATGGGCATGTATCACGATGCTAAGTTATCACATACTCATAATCGGTATTAACAACCGGCATCGACAATCGATCTCGACAATGTGGACATTTAACCAACATTACCCCCAAGGAATGGCCCACATAGAGTCAAACATATAATGATCCCATGGCCTCACACAAAGGCCTGATATACAACACAGTGGGTCTTACTCAAGGGCCACATATACACAACAGGCGGGCCCTGCTCATGGGCCTCAAATACACGACATGTGGGCCCTACACATGGGTCTCAAATACATCAAATAGGCCATGCATCATGGGCCATGAATACATCACAATGGGCCTTTCTCATGGGCCTAACATACATCATAATGGGCTCTATCGCCTAGCCTTCAAATGCATCACAATGGGCCTCATCACATAAGCCTTATATACATCACATTGGGCCTTAAACATGGGCTGAATACACATCACAACGATCTCAAATACGGGCCATATATACATCACATTGGGCCTCAAACACGGGCCGAATGCACATCACAATGGGCCTCAAATACAGGTCGTATATGCATCTCATTGGGCCTCGACAATCGGAATCGGCCTCAACAATTGGCCTCGATGATCGATTGATAATCAGAATCGGCAAATCGATCACGTCAATCGGAATTAGCAATCGGTCACGACAATCAGAATTGATCGATAATCAGAATCGACAAATCGGTCACGTCAATCGAAATCGGCAATCGGCCAGGATGATCGGGATCGATCGATAATTAGAATCGGTAAATCGATCACGTCAATCGGAATCGGCCACGACGATCGGGATCGATCGATAATCAGAATCGACAAATTGATTACGTCAATCAGAATCGGCAATCGGTCACGACAATCGAAATCGATCGATAATCAAAATCGACAAATCAGTCACGTCAATCGGTATTGACAATCGGAATCAATCGATAATCAGAATCGGCAAATCGGTCACGTCAATTGGTATAGGCAATCGGTCGTGACAGTTGGAATTGATCGATAATCAGAAACGGCAAATCGATCACGACAATCAAAATCGGCAATCGGTCATGGTAAACGGCCTCGATCGTTAATCAGCAATCGGTCAAGTCAATCGGAATCGGCAATCGGTCACGACAAACGGCCTCGATCGCTAATCGACAATCGGCCACGATAATCGGAATCAACAGATAATCAGAATCAGCAAATCGGTCACGTTAATCGGTATCGACAATCGGTCGTGACAGTTGGAATCGATCAATAATGAGAAACGGCAAATCGATCACGATAATCAAAATCGACAATCGGTCATGGTAAACGGCCTCGATCGCTAATCAACAATCGGTCAAGTCAATCGGAATCGGCAATCGGTCACGACAAACGGCCTCGATCGCTAATCGACAATCGGCCACGACAATCGGAATCGATCGATAATCAGAATCGGCAAATCGGTCACGTCAATTGGTATTAGCAATCGAGTCGATAATCGGCGTCAGCCTCGATAATCGACACTGATAATCAGTAGATAAACAAAGTGGGGTCCATAGATGATCAGCCAATCAACCATAGTATAAATATCGGCACTCAACCGTGGTTATATCAAACTTGATAGCACGGAGTCATTCGTCTACGGTAAATGGGGTCCACTTATTTGGGTTAACCCACGAAGATAATAGGTCTAACAAAGCCTAAGGGAAGGTCACAATGAGGACGTCTAACCATCATTGCCCCTCAATGTAGACATCTAACCAACATGGCTCCCGAGGAGTGGCCCACATAAGGGATTTATATGTAACGTAGCGGCCACACATACATCGCATTGGGCCTTAATCATAGGCCTCACATACATCGCATTGGGCTTCATACAAGGGCCTCAAGTGTATCATAATAGGCTACGCCCATAGGCCTTGAATACTTCACAATGGACCATGTCACATGGGCCGAAAATACATCACATCGGGCCTTGCCCATGGGCCTTGAACACATCACAATAGGCCTCGCCCATAGGCCTCAAATATACCACAATGGGCCTAATACACATCACAGGTGTGCCCTGCACATGGACCTCATATACATAACACGTGTTTTCCCTCCAGTCTATTCATAAGTCATAAGGACTTGAACCAACCTGATGAACAAATATCATATTGGTCTAAAAATCTTGTGACCCAAAAGGGTTTCAATGGTAGACGTCCAATCTCCACTATTTTTGGCAGTGTGGTCCACTCGATAACTAGATCTGTCTTATTTTGGTCTCAAGCCTTAGACTGAGCTCACCCTATGGATAGACGGTTTGGATGTAACACATACATTAAGCACGGGCCCATCGTCCAGCCATCTGGATGGTGTGATACAAAGCATACATCATGGTGGGGTCCCAAACCCCCTTGCTTACGTCCCTGGTAGTGGAACCCACAGAACTTGCAGTCGACAGATGGTAGTGGGTCCCACCATCAAAAACAGATGGACGGCATGTGTAAAACACATACATCATGGCTGGGATCCACTGTCCATGGGCTGGACGGTGGATGCAGCGCCTCATCCAGGTGGTCCCACCGTCATGATGGATGGACAGTTAGATATAATACATACCTGGTGACCAGCCCACCGTCCAGAGGTCTGGACGGTGTGGATTTGAGGCACATGCATCTTGCTGGAGCCCACTGCACCGTCCAGACATTCTGGACGGTGGTGATGGAGGATACACGAGTTGAAGTGGGTCCCACCGTCTGGACAGATGTACGGTGGATAAGACCCATACATATGCGGTGGGTCCACAGAAACTGGTGACGTACTCACCAGCCACACCATTTTTCTCACGCAGGTGGGTCCCACGTGGGGCCCACCATATATATATATATATATATAAAAGTTATTTTATTATTAGTATTATTATTATAATTGTTATTTATTTTTTTAAACTACCCAGCGTCCAGGCAGATGGACGCTGGATGAAATACATTCATCAATGTGGCCCACCGTCCGAGCCATGGACGGTGAGGATCCACACGTGCAGCCATGGGAAGGCCCACTGTATTATGAACGGTGTGGATGCAAACCACACCCCATGGCCAGGGCTCACCTGGCCTGCTGACGCTGCAGCTGCCAGCTGCATGCTGGCTACCGTCCATCAGACGGTCTGTCTGTATGAAAACAGATGGACGGTGTGGGTGAAATCCATACAAGTGGGTCCACAGAACCTGGTGACTCCAGTAGGGATGTACACCAGCCAATCCGATTCCCATGGTAGGTCCCATCTCCAACGTGTCCAGCCCACCATCCAGCAAGCTGGACGGTGCTGGATGGCACTCAAACTTCACGGTGGTCCCACGTATTGGGCCATCATATATGGATCAAGGTGATATGTATTTTCCCATTCATGCGGGTTGTGTGATGACCCGGTCATGCGGACCCCGAATCGGGATCAAGTGGCCCACTAGTTGGTCGGCATGGGTAAAATACACCCATCATAAGTGGGCCATTCATCATAGAGAAAGAGAGAAAGAGAGAGAGAGAGAGGAGAGAGACATCGGCGAGGACAGAGGGGCCCCGCCACTATGGGCCCTCTTTGATACAAAGCCTACATCAAGGTGGGTCCCACCATAAGTGGTCCTTTACATCACAAAATGATAAAGAAATGAAGATCCAAGAATACCCACATTTGATCTCTTCTTCCTTCTTCCGCCAACACGATATAGAGCTTCAGGGAGATGATTTCAACGGTCAAGATGTTCTTTGGATGGTGGAGATGGGAGGTAGGAAGTGGGCCACACAAGCTCTCTCCCATGGAAGTTTGGACGTGGGTTGCTTGGAGAACGAGGGAGAGAGAGATGAGAGAGAGTGGTTGTAAGAGAGAGAGGGATGGGTGAGTGATGGGGTGATGGGTGAAGTGAGTGATGGGTGTACTTTATGTAAGAGAATGTTGACTTTGAGGGTTACTTGGGGATTGGGTGATGTGTACTTGACATAAGGTGTGATTGGTAGGATTGATGGGACATGATTTGAAATCTTTCTCGGGTTTGCAAATGCGCGGTATTTTTCCTCGAACTGAACGCGGCCCCCCATCTCCTTTCCCAGGAATTGCTTCGGCGTGCGAGATGCGGCATTGAAACCGCGGCAATGGTGCGGTCGCTAGGGTACAGGTCTCGGATCAAGCCAAATCAGATCCACGGAATACGACTCAGGGTCGTGCGCAACTGCTGATAATAGATCGCGGGTCGCCGGAATTCGACCGGGAGGACCGCGGAGACCTACAGAACGGTATGGTTTAGGATACGGGTCTTACAAAAAGTACGGAGTCGGTTCGAGTTGTCATCGATTCGGATCAAGAGATAAGGGAGGGAGGGAGTGGAGAGGAGAGAGAGAGGAGGAGGAGGGTGGTGATGGTGGTAGGTGGCTATGTTCACACGCCAAGTATAAGGTTGTGATGTAGTAATAAACTCGGTAAGACCAAGGTCGAATCCACAGAGACTGAATCTTGTACGTAACATGAAAATAACTTAAATTAGAACTAGGGTAAGATGAAATCTAAATCAGGTAAAAGGAAGGATATAATTGTGAATTTATTTAACTAAGACTAGTGAAATTCAAAGGTAGGAAACTATGGTGCCAAGGATCCACTTGTAGCAATTATGAAATTATCTTGCATTGATTCAAGAACACAACTGGAATCAGAGTCCTATTCTATCCAATTGGTAGGAAGAGATTTGTCAGATCTCTGAACTTCTCATGGGTTTAATCATCAATAGATAAGAATGACAAAGATTTGGAAGTGATTCCGTCACCTAACCATGCCCAGGAGACTATGGCAAACAACAACAATTTACCAATCTCACAACCAATCATGAGAGAATTGTGAAAGTTAGGAAAGGCTCCATCACCCAACCATGCCCATGAGACGATGGTGAACAATAGGGTTTCCAAGTTCACAATCTCAATACATGAAAAGAGAATATCTCAAGCTATTGCAGATCTATTGTAATTTGAGTCAAAACAAACCGTTAAAACTAAAAACATTCCTTCTAATCAAACTAGAATCCATGAGAGTTCAATAACCATAAATCAAAGCAAAGCCACCTTCCTAATCACGCTTCAAGCTTCACCTCTTAGCCCTAGCTAAGAGGCTTAGCTTATCACAGACATAATTAAGCTAAAAACAAACAAATAAGAAAAAGGAAGAAGGAGAAAACTCTGAAATCAGGCCACGCTCCACATTGTGATCTCTCTCCCTCTCTCTGCCTACCCCACGCCTCCACGGCTGCCCGTTCCACATGCAAAGGATGCCTCTCTCTCTCTCTCTCTCTCTCTCTCTCTCTCTCTCTCTCTCTCTCTCTCTTTCCCACGTCCTTTTATAGGCAACAATAGGTCGTCTGGGCTGGAGTTCTACGCAGCGTAGAGAAATCGCGAAACCGCAGCTCTGTTTCTTGTTGTGAAACTGCAAAGACAGTCATGCGTGCGGTGAATAGTTTGGAAATCTGTGATCAGATCTACTTGATCTGACTTCTTGGGGACGATTAGGACTCCTTTTCCATTTGGACGGTCAAGATCGTAGATCCGATCCTAACCATGATTGTAGAACGGCCTGGAACAGCCGGGTTTTACGGACGCACGTTCCTGCGTAATAGAGTGCGCTGATGTGTCCAGTGGGCCCCACAGTGATGTTTCTGGAAGAATCCACCCAGTCCATTGAATTCGTGGCGAAAACACAGCCGGGAAGGGGTGGTTTTGGTCGAGTTTTGGTGCGGTTCACTGATACTTTTCTTCCGCCGTCCATCCTGCGTTTCCCAACGATCTACATGCGTATACGTGTATGGGCCAAAAAGGAAAGCTAGGTGATGGTCACGTCTCCACTCTGTACATAATGGACGTTCCAGATTGCTGAAATGTGAGATGGGTGGGCCCCACTACACAAAAACGGTCGGCGTATGCAAAGACGTTGTTGTGTCTTGAAGTTTTTTTAGAAATAGTCAGTCAGCCATCAGTTTGACCAGATCCCATGTCCGGTGTGGCTCGCGTGCGCATGTGCTATGTACACGCACGTGAGCATTTGGGGTCCATCGTGATGTGTATGTAAAATCCACTTCTTCCATCCATTTTTCCACCATATTTAAGGGGTTGAGACCAAAATTTAAATATATCCAGATTTCAAGTGGGCTCCAGATCAGAGTTTTATGGGATGATATATCCGTTGAGCCACTTTCACAAGGATCCAATTGCTAAAATTTTGTGTGTACGGTTAATTTGGGGTCCTCAGGCCAGATATAAATTTTCGAGCCGAGAATATGGTGGAAACCCTGTGATCTTGCATTCTGGGCGATTTTCGGGCCCGTTTAAACCCAATCACTTGATCTTGTTGAATTTTTGGCATGTAAATTCCTCGATCTTGGTCCCCGGGGTCAGTCCCTTGCCTTGGTGATTTTAGAGCATTAAATTCATACTTTTAATACCCTTTTCAGTCCAAGCTCTTTAAATTCACCTTGTAACAAAAATACGATTAAAATAGGACATTAAGCATTATTATGTTCATAAAATCAGGTAATAATTGGGGTCTAATGTACAATATTTAACCCTCAATATGCTACTAGGTTTGAAAAGGAGGGAGGTAGTGGAGAGGAGAGAGAGGAGAAGGGTGGTGATGGTCGTGGGTGACTACTGGGTTTGGAAGAGGATGGAGGGAGGGAGTGGAGAGGAGACAGGAGGAGGGTGGTGATGATCGTGGGTGGGCGGGAGTGGAGAGGAGAGAGAGGGGGAGGAGGAAGAGGAGGGTGGTGATGGTGGTGGGTGGTTGTCAAGCTTGGAAGAGGAGGATGTAGGAGGGAGAGAGAGAGAGAGAGTTTGGGATTAGTTCGGGGTTGGAGTTAGGTGTAACATATAGGATTTTATATATATATATATATATATATATATATATATATATATATATATATATATATATATATATATATATATATATATATATATATATATATATATATATATATATATATATATCCGAATCTGAGTCAAGTCGGTTTCGGATCGAGTCAAGTCTGACCGGATCGAGTTTCGGGTCGAGTCGGGTCAAGTTACTGGGTAACTCGAACTCAACTCGGTTTGAATTCAGATTGCACGAAGCCTACTCAGTTCGGGCCAACTCACCCATTCGGTTAAAGTCGAGTCAAGTCTGAACAAGTTGAACGAGTCGAGTCATCTCGTGCCCAGCTCTAATGGTGGACTCATTGTGATGTATGTCTTTTACATCCATACCATCCAACAATTTTTTTAGCTCGTTTTAAGGCATAAGTCCAGAAAATGAAGAATATATAATACTCAAGGGGACTACACCGCAACAAATAGTGAGAATTGGAGGCCTATAGTACGATTACTTCTTGAGCCACAGAATTTTGTAATGAAGCTGAAATTTGTGTTTTCCCTGCACACAGGTCTGTGTAACTTTACGAACAGGTTATTTAAAAATGAAGCAAATCTAATGCCTAAGTCGACCACACCACAGGGAATAGTGGAAATTAGAGGCTTATAGTACGATTTCTTCTTGGGGCCACCAAATTTTTTAATGAAGACGATATTTGTATTTTCCCGGTAAATATAGGTCTGTGTGACTTTATAAACAGGTTAGATGGCATGGTGGGCCCTATAAAGCTTTTACTAGTGACCATTCAATCACCACTATTTTTTGTAGTGTGGTCTAGTTGAGGCTTGTATTTGACTCATTTTTGAGCTCATGTCCTAAAATGATCCGAAAAAATAAATGGAGAGTGTAGAGATAATAAATACTTTCTGATTTTTTTAAATTGGGCTTATGCCCTGCAATGATCGAAAAAATTATGGAAGCCCACAGAAGTTTGCCACATTAGAATAGTCGGGACTTAAAAAGAAACACACATACTTCATGGTCAAGCTCGTAGATTTTTGCCATATTGACATAGTCTAGAAAGATTAAATACGTAGGTGATGAAACACAAAATATGTATGCATTTGGAGTTGATTTTCTTAAATTGGGCTCATGCCGTAAAACAATCCAAAAAAAAAATAAAAATGAATGAACGGTGTGGATATAACACATGAAGTTCATGGGAGCTCACAAAAGTTTGCCATGTCAGCATATTCGAGACTAAAAAGGAAACACGTAGGTAAATGACGAAACATGAAATATGTATCCATTTTGAGTTGATTTTCTTAAATTGGGCTCTTGCCGTAAAATGATTTGAAAAAATGAATGTACATGAAGGGCGTGAATATAAAACATATTTCATGGTAGAGTCCGTGGAAGTTTACCACATCAACATAGTCAAAGTAAGAAGAATAGTGTATGACAAAACAAGGGACACGGATTTCCTAGGAAAGCCTTTCTGCACATGAACCTTGTGGCGAAAGGCTTTTGCAGGAACTTCCTTGGAAAGGCTACCGAGGGAATCGGCTTCCATATGAGGATGGATTGTTGCGTTGAAGGCACCTGGAAAATTCAGAGTCATTGCTTGTCATTGGTCCACGTCATTGCCAAATAGAGTGCATGCTACACGACATGACTTTAACGTGTGGAACTTTTTTGGGCCCTACAATTATTTAGGTTTAAGATCCACCCTACCCATCAATTTTTACAGATCATTTTAGAGCATGAACCCAAAATGAGAAATCTAAATCTCAAGTAGACCACATCACAGGAAGCAGCGGTGTTGAATGACTACCAAATTAATAAACCTCCCTAGGGTCCACTGTGAGATTTATTTGCCATCTAACTTATTGGTATGGTCACAAAATCTTGGATGAAGGGAAAACACAAATATAAGCTTGATCAAAGCCTTCTGTGGCCTCAAGAAGTTTTCAATAGTTGACTTCGAATTTCCACTGTTTCTGTTGTGAGGCACTTGAGCCTTGGGTCTTTCTTGTTTTTTGTCTTTCCCTAACATAGTATGAAAAAAATAGATTGATGATGTGGATCTAATACATACGTTATGATGGTGCCTATAAATGCTCCACATGCCATCACTTCCTTTCTTTTTTCATGCTATCACTTCCTTTCTTTTTTCTTCTCTTTTCTCGGCTCCCAGTGTGCTGCACCACAGAGGCGGATTAGGTGAGACCCGGCCTCACCCAAGACAGTGCCGCACTTACCATGGTAAGTACTCCATTTTTACGTTTTCCCTGTTAATTTAGGGCATTATTCAAAAAATGAAGCAAATCCAATTAATACGTGGACCATACCATAAGAAACAATGATGATTGGCTAATGGGCCACAAAAGATTTAGATCAAGCTGACATTTTTTTTTTTTTTTTTTCCATTCATTTGGGCTTATGTGAACTTATCAAGAGATTGGATGGAAAATAAAAACTATGAAAACATTAAGGTGCATGCGAAGAAGTTTAATTTTAATGGTAGTGGAGTATGGTCTACTTGATAATTGGATCTTCTTAATTTTTAGGGTGGATAAAGAATACACACATCAAAGTAGGCTCCATGGCAAGGGCTGCACCGTCTGGGGTCTCACATAAACTGCTCCCCCGCACCACATAGCAAGCAACCAAATTTCTTGATGTGTGAAATTTACGTAGTGCCCTCAATGGTGTATTTCTTAGATCCACGCCAATTATCTGTTTTTTCCAATTATTTTAGAATATGCCCATAAAAAAAAAAAAAAAAAAAAAAAAAAAAACCTTTAAACTAAAGTGGACCACACCACTGCAAACAGTAAAAATTGATACTAATGTTGAAAGCTTCTCTAATCAAGCTGATATTTGTATTTTAACTTCATCCAGATATGTGTGATCTTATTAAGTAGTCAGATAGAAAATAAGCATTACAGTTGGCCCTAGGAAAGTTCAATCAGTAGTTTGTTCAATCGCCACTGCTTTTTGTGACATGATCTACTTTGTGCTTTGCATGTACCTGTTTTCTGGGCTCATGCTTTAGAATTATTGGGAAAAATTGATGACAGTGTAGATCTAAAACAAAAGTCACGGTAGGATTTAGAAAAGTTCCACCCATAAAAAGTTGTGTAGCAAGCAAGCTATTTGTCAGAGAAAAATCCCGCTTATTTTATTAACTGGAGTCATTCGGAAATGATGTGGACCACTGAGAAGCGATGGCACTGGAATCTCCTGTGCCTTTAACGATCAAAAAAATCATGTCAACTCATCCTCTGACATGTGTCACTGTACAGCAACTAAGATGGTCCAAATTGTGGGCCCTGTTGTGTATGAAGCATATCTCTACAAACAAGCTATAGCTATAGATAAATTATAAAATTTATCATATCTTCCGGGAAGCGAACTCTTCTCCAGACAATTTGGCCAGATTAGGTAGCTTGGTGGAAGAAACGTCTTATTTAGAAGCAAGGCTGACCTTGTAAGAGAGACTATGAGGTATCTTGGTTACGGAGAATGCAGTCGTAGCCAGTATTCATAACAGGTTCATTTGAGCAGCTTCTTGGGCATAGGGTTTCAGCTTAGAAGAGGCGGAGTCTGTCATATATAGCCCTGTTTCTCAGTATGTAATTAGCGTCGTGGTTGTCTTCATCTTGTTTATTTTATATAATTTTATTTTTAATTTTTTGGAAATTTTCCATATGGGTGTTATCTTTTCCCTGTGGACCAAAAACCTCCCGCTATTAAACTATTTCTCAGAACCCGGGCATAGTTTTCACCGCTAGATATTAAACCACTCTTAGTTACGTATACGAATGGAATACCGTATTTTGATATTGAAGAAACTATCCTCAATTTACCGCACCTACAATCTCCCTCGTTACGGCAGATTCACAGGCGCCACTCCGTGACCTTACATGGGGCCTACCTTGTTGTTTCTAAGAAATCCAAGCCATTCATCTGTTTTTCCAGCTCACTTCAGTTATGAGTAAAAAAAAAATAGAACCAGATTCAAATCACAAAGTGGACCCACGATAGTCACATGAATTTACAACGGTGGTGTTCATTCACCACTTTCCAAACAATTAGCTCACTAGAGCTTGGTATTGGTCTCATTTTTGGCCCGGTCCTTAAAATGATATGGAAAAACAGATGGACATGGTGGATTTCTCACAAACGTCTTATGACCCCACGAATATTTCAACACGATGCATTCAATTTCAGATGTTTTATGTTCGTTTGCCCGCTTATGCTCTCACGATTAGCCTCATTTTTTGTCCCACGTCTTAAATGAAGTGGCAAAACAGATGGACGGAGTGGATTTGTCACAAATATAATTATAACTCACCAATGATTGAGCAACTCTCACCCCATGGACCTACTGTTCACCAAACTTCTGGCTCTCACACACTGATTACCGTTGATTCCTGTGTAAACCTAACCTTAACCGTACGTGGGCCCACTTTTATGTTGTTAGAAATCTACCTTGTACATCTATTTTCTCAACTCGTTTTAGGGAATGGGTCAAAAAATAAGGCAGATCAATAGGTAAGAGTGGTGCCAGGATGGCCAGAAGATGTTTCAACGGTGGCATTTAATTCATACTTTACCATGTTCGTTCGGCCCACTTGAGATTTAGATCAGCAAAATTTTTAGGCCCATTCTGTAAAATGAGGTGGTAAAATAGACGGACAGAGTGGATTTGTAAAAAATATCATGGTGGGCTCTACCTAAGGTAAAGAACCTTTTGCCCTTTGGACTTAAATGTCCACATTGATTGACGTTGATTGTGGTGCCAACCCAACTCAACGGTGCTCTGTGGGCCCATCATGATGTACGTATCCTATCCACACATTTCATCCATTTTTCCAGAAAATTTGATGGCATTAGATAAAAAAATAAGGTAGATCTAAATCTTGTATGGACCTCTTTCTTGGTTGAACACTCACCATTAAAAACATCTTAGGGGCTAAAAAAGTTTTGGATTAGGCTGATATTTGCGTTTTCTCTTCATCCATGTATGCGTGACCTTATCAACAGGTTGGATGACAAACATTAAAGTGAGCGTTAGGAAGTTTTTAATGGGGGGCCTTCAATCATCGTTGTTTTCTTGTCGTGTGGTCCACTGGAGATTTGGATTTCCCTTTTCGGGCTCCTGCTCTATAATGATCTGAAAAAATAGATGGACGACTTCTATAAAAATGGATGGCCAACAGAGTACTATCAGTAGCCACTTGGCTATTCTTGCTGTCAGTACGCAATCCGCGTCACCCAACTCAGACCGTTCGTCGGGCCACGATTGATGGCTTTTGGAAATCCACCCGTTCCATCTGTTTTTTCAGCTCATTTTAGGGCAGGAACTCAAAAATGAGAAAGATGAAGCTGAAAATGAGCCTCGCGATGTCCCCAAGATGTGTCAACAACAGCCCCTGAATCTCACTTTTTCTATCGCGTGGCTTACTTGAAATTCAAGTCTGACTCATTTGTGGGCTTGTTCTCTAAAATTAGCTATATAAACAAATGGACGGAGTGGATTTGTCATAAGCTTATAGTGCCCCCCCTTACAGTCAAACCCACTACCTTAAAAAAATGATCAATGCTGACGGCCCTTAGTATTTTTCCGACGGCTAAAGGCCGTCGGCCAATTAGAAAATCCTCAGCATTTTTTAGTAGCGAACATTCAGTCACTACTTATTTACCTTTGATGTGGTCCACCTTAGATTTAGATATTTCTCTTTTTTTGCATCAAGCTCTAAAAGTATCTTGATAAATGGATGGATGGCATGGATGAAGCACAAACATCATAGTAGGGTCCACAGAGCACTTGCCACTACCCACCTAACTGGCTGCAGCGTCACGAGCCAAACCGCGTACGAAAGTGGATTGCGTCCTACCCCGTCCAAACGATGATTAGTCCGGGTAGGGCTCTGTGGGGCCCACCTTGATGTAAGAGTTTAATCCACGCCTTCCACCCATATTTAGAGATCATTTTAGTGTCTGACGCATAAAATTGTCCAGAACTCATGTTTAAGTCGACCACAAAGTGGAGATTGAATGCCTACCAGTGAAAACTTCTTGGTAGCTGCAAAAGTTTTGGATCAAGCTGATATTTGTGCTTTTACTTCATCCAGGTCTACATGACCTTATGAATAGGTTGGATCGTAAAAAATCATCATGGTGGCCCTTAAAAAAGGTTTCAACGGTGGATGTCATTATCAATGCTTCTTCCTTTGGTGTGGTCCACTGGAGCTTTGAACCTGCCTCATTTTTTTTCGTTTTTCTAAAATGATCTAAGAAAATGGATAAATGGCACGGATAAAGTCTTTAGATCATGATGGGCCCCACAAGCCCTGCCCAAATGTATCATTGTCCGGCGGGGGTAAGACGCAATCCGCTTCCCTCTTTTTAAGTAACTACTCCCCCCCTCCCCCGCAAAAAAACAAAAAAAATTCCCAAAACCGTGCGCTCTCTACCCCCAAGATCCAGATCTCTCTCGCTCCCACTCTCTCAGGCAATCAAATGATCACTGCCAAAAGCAGAGATCGCCCTATTTTGACAGCCGCAATGGTACGGCTGTTGACGCACAGTGGTCAACAGAGACGGAGAAAAAGGGGCCGGAGACGGAAGATTTGTTTTTGGGGAGGGGTTGTAATGGAGATTGCCGGTTTTGAGATGAATGAGTAGAGAGATTTGGGCCTCCGGTAGCGGAATGGCTTGCTGTTGGGCGGATTTCAGTTATCTAAAGAAGGTGTTTTTGCAACATAGATGTAGAGATGGGTTGATGGTGATGCAACGATGTAGAGATGGGCTTAGATGCCAAAACAGATCTGTTGAACCGGGTGGTTGGTGGCGGTTGCATAATATATTCTTCATGTTCGTAACCTGATTCCTTTTTTTGTTTTGTTTTTTCTTGTGAACCTTTGCTATAAACTTTTCTTGACTTTCCAAAGTGGGTGAGTATTGGGAGTAACGAACATCAAATTGGTGCTATTGTTTGGGCTATGGGTAATCCAAGAGGTGGTCCACTAATTGGACGGTTTGGATCCATAACAAAATACGCCAATAAAGGTTAATACCAGTTACTAAATGGTACTCAACGCTCCTAAACCTTATCTTAAGAAAACTAATCAGTAATGAAGAGTACACTTACTACACTGATGAGCATTTCAAGTTTCTACAGGAGCTGTGTCTGAGTTTTTTTTTTTTCTCCTACTGTTTGTCAGACCTGTTGCAAGTCCATCAGATACCCACGGTTTTGTTTTGAATTACCATTTGCAATCTTGAAATGAAACGAATTTCCTGCCATCGGGTCATAAATACAGTGATGAAAGAGCAACACCGGAATTTCACATTGTAAGGCTGAATAGCTGCTACTGTAGTTGAAAATCGACTCCATGGATTGAAAGCCTCCATTATGATTAGATAGATGGTGTGATGTGGTCCCTGTTCTCTAACGTTGATTTTCACATGGCTATTCTTATTTTTCCTTCATTTTGTGGAGCTAAACTAGTTATATGATTGAATCTTGTTATCTATCGCAGTTCTTTCAGTCCTTCTATGGCATTTAACCAAATTCTCCATTTTTGTTATATAGTTATTTAAAAAATAAAAATAAAAATCTGTTGAGCACAGCTGGAAAATGTTTTATTCAGTGCACTGGGTTGATATTGAAAATGTGGCATAAGAGTCCATGATCTAGACTGTCATACTCTGGGTCACATTGTGGATCGGCGACAAACAGAGAAATGTCATTGATTGGATGATCCTAACCATGTAATCGCTAACCATTCTTTTATAAGACAACAGGTCCTAGGAACATATTCTGCAGCCAAATGAGTAGCATGGATTCTATGCCTGGGTCCTCAGTTTGTGCAAGTGAGCCCCACAGTTCAGTCCAGACCATTGATCTGATAGGCATCACCATGAATGGTCCATGCCTCAAAATTTCAATGATGGGGCAATCCTAAACCTCCTTCTGGTGCCCTGCAAATAGAAGGTTCAGAAAAAAAAAAGGCAGCAAAAGATTCATTTTCAGTGGAGAATTGTCCAGAGAATGGATGGCTAGGATCTTCTGATTTGTTGGTTATTTGGGATATTGCTCATCCGTTCATTTTTTTAACGGAAGATTATTTTTTTCTTCTATTGTAAACATGTATTGTTGCCTTAGATGCATCAACATCACCAGCTTCAAGAGAACTTACCTCAGAGTTTGGTTCCTGTATTAATCCAGGTCTCACATTCGCATTTCGGTCATGCAGCTCAGCCCGCTCATTACTACCACAAGTAGGCCTTCAAGATGAGAGGCTGATGTTATTGCAAGTCAAGGATAATAGAATCAAGGTAACAAACAGTATTTACGTTTGTACAAGTCCCACCGTGGGAGTGATTCTGACCCTTTCTCATTGAGAACTAATCACCTACTGGCAATGTACCACAACCAGTGGTGTCATGTTGATAATTTTGCGGGCATATACCACTTGTGTAAAACATCAGTGCCATGAAAACATTAGGTGGCAAAATCATGTTATTCCACTCATCACGCATGCCACGTGTGTTGAATGTGGACCCTTGGCAATTTTCATCATTTCATGAATGTGGACCCTTAACATGTTCATGGCGTCCTCGCTCTTGAATATTTGCAAGAGATGCAGAGCTTTCAAGCCGTTCCTTTGTTGAATGTTCAACTGCAACTTTGGCCCTTTCCTTGTTGCATTCTTGCAAAAAAAATTTTAAGCTTTAGTTTTTCTTCTTTACAACAGTTAAAACTTAGCATACAACATTCTGATTAAGCCTTCAGTCTTATATAAGCCTTGACTTTTTGTTGCTTGTGAGAGAGTACTGTCTGTAGCTCAATCTCCAGTTCCAAGATTTTCATAGAAAGCTCTTCATCTCTTTTCATGTCACTGGCCTCACTTCTCTTTAGATTCTCAATATGATCAAGTGCATCTTGCAATTTCAATAGTTCATTTTGCAGCTTAGTTTCACACTGTTCTCAAATAAAAGTAACCTGCATAGCAATGGCTGATTCTTCAGTTTCTCTTTTCTCACAGGCTTGGATACTCTCAGCATCTGCTTTGTCTTTGTGTTCTTTTAAATGGGTCTTCTCTAACTCTTCCGTTTTCAATATCTACTCAGAAAGCCTGTAGGTAAGCACACTATGCTCATGCCACAACTTCATCAGCTCATCCTCATATTCCTGCAGCAATGATAACTGGGCAACTTGTTCATCCAACTTGGATCTAAGGACTATAACTGTGATTTCCAGCTCATCCCTACAAGACTGTAGATTATCCATCTCTTCTTCAGAACTTACCAGCATGCTTTTCAATTGTTCAATCTGCCTATGCTTCTCTCGACTAGCTTCAGCTTCCACCACGACTGCCATAGTCTTACAATTCTCGAGTTCAACCCGCATAGCACTTCTTTTATCCACGAAATCAAAAGCTCTCTCCTCTCACTGACATTAGTTTCCAACTCAGATTTCAAGGACTGGAGAGCCATAATCAATTTTGCATTTTCTTCAATGCATTGTGCTTCGCCAACCATGTGACCATTCAGCTTGGTCACTACATCCAGGTGCTTCAAAAGAAGATCCTCATTGCACCTCTCTGAAGAGCTTAGTCTTTCAAGAACCTCCTGCAACCTCTTCCAGAACTGATTTTCTACGTAAACAACTTCAACTTCAGAAACTAACAGGTATGCATGCATGGTTTCCAAATAAGTTTCCAGATCCATAACTTTGAGACAAAGGGACGAATCATCTTCATTCACCTTTCTTTGGCATTCCTCGCTGTGCAACAAGAGATTCCTCACTCTTGACTTCTCCAATTCCAGATCCAATAACTGTTGCCTAAGATGGACCAAGGACGCTTTCTGATCATCAGGAGATAGCATCTTCTCATGTTTCGCATTCAATTGGGTGGTAAGATCTCTAACTGCAGCCTCTAATTCATCTCTCAAGCCTCTATCAGACTGCAATTCATCATGCATGCGCACATCTCAAACTTTCTTTTAAGCCACTAACCAGAGTTTGAGAAGGTCATTATCATCATTGTGCCCTCTCTCATTTTTTTTCCCCTGGTTTTTAGTGAAAATTCATTAAATGTGGAATGGAACTAGTCTTTAAACCTATAGATATTTGGAATGTACAGGTGCAAAAAGAATGGATGGATACTTTAACATGGTAGTTTCCTTAATTACATGTTCTAACTGTATTTACTCACTCAAAAACAAAAATACTAAAAGAAGAAGAAGAAGAAGAAACTTAGCTTATTTTGTTTACATTTTTTGAGATAATGTAGGGAATGGACAATGTAGAGACAGATGCTTCTAACAGTGTGGTCTTGGATATGGTGACTAGTGTTTTTTTTTTTTTTTCGGGAGTTAGTTTAGGGTTATTATTCTTTGATCCTGTTTGTGTAACCACATGGATCGTTGCTTTGGATTCTATTTGTGTTTGCAGCCCACATGATGTGTTGCTATATATGCTTGTAACCACCCTTTCCTCATTATGAGGTGAGAAATTTTTGAGTTCTTTTCCATTCAATCTGTTTTGTGATTATTCGCAATGGATTCTTGCTCGAGGAAAGGAGCTTAATGTCTGGAATTTTAGGACTAAAAGCAGGATTCTGCAACTATTTTAATGAGTAATATCGTGTCTGAACGCTTCATGCACTGCACGCCAATACGTCTTATGGTAGAGGTTGAATGCGTGCATGGTGATCAGGACTATTGGTTTGATGAGCTGACAAAATGCAACGAGATTGATTGTGGTGGCCATCCATTAGGGGCCTGAATAATTGTGGGTTAAACCAAAATTGAGCAATGGCCTACATTCCACTTCAAACACCAAAAAGGCAGTCAAAGTTGTCTAATGGTTAAAATTTCTCTTATAGGTCATACATGAGGCAGCCCACCATATCAATGGTTTGAATCACTGTAAATGTTTGTCGCATGTATGATGGGGGTTTGTACTTCACATGTAGCTTATTTTTCATGTGGATCATAATTGCAATGCTGTCATGTTTACAACATTTTCCATTTCTTTCTATTCAAATTATATTTCCTGATCTTACGTATGAGAGGGTCTTCCAAATGCAACATGCACTGATTCAACATTCAGCATGCAAGTCAAACCAAATCAATCCAAATCATGGGCTCTCACGTAAATGCATCTTAAACCAAAATCTGCACTGATTCAGCTTTCCAACTAGAAGATTTGGGTCAGTGTTTTAAATAGCGGTAGCGTGATGCGTAGCGCTCAGCCCTTTATAGCATGTAGTGTAAATATGTAGCGTAAGCTACACGATACTTCTATTTTTTAATTTAAAAATAGAACAAATATAATAAATAGTGAAAAAAATAAAAATAAAAAAATGCCTAAAAGATGATTCATTTTATCAATTATAAGCATGTTAAAAAAAGTTATTAGTTATCATTTATCAAAAGCCAATCCACATATATAAGCCAAATCAAATAGTTATCACATCAACAACTTTCTAAGCAAACCACAAGTAACAATTATGAAAAGAAATAAAAATCCCATAGGTTAAAAGTATCGAGTACAATACAAGTGTCACTTCCTCAACATTAGAAACAAAGAAAACGTGAAAAAAATAATAAAAAATAAAATAGTAAAAAAATACATTGTAGCTTACGCTACAGACGCTACGACCCCTGTAGCGTACGCTCTAGGGGATTTACGCTATTTGGGACGCTATGTAGAGCTACGGCCACGCTACGCTACGTAGCGTACTCTACCGCTACGCTACGGGCGCTATTTGGAACACTGATTTGGGTACATTTAATGGATGGTTGAAATGAGAACTAATTAAAGTTTCTCATTGATTAACCGATCTGATGAACTAATCAAAGTTTCTCATCGATTAACCAATTTGATTTTTCTGTATGACCTATATCCTAGCTGTGTCAACTATTTGGATGGTTATATTTGTCTTAATGTATGTCCCATTCACAATATCTATTAATGCATGAGTGTCGACCATCACACTCTAGCAGAGTATCAAACTTGCCATCCCATGACCAGATCTGATCTCATGCACATGTGCCACATCATGCACCTTTCATTTATTTGTTTAGTTAAATGAGTTGAGTGAAGACTCAATCGATTCCTAACTGGACACCAAGTTGAGTTGAGAGTTTTTGGATTACCGAACTATGGTTTCTATACATTGGCTCTCAACACTAATGATTTCTCTCTCTTCATTATTGTTTTCTTTAAAAAATAAAAAAAATAAAAAAATTCAGGAACACATCATGCCTTTAACCAGACTATGTACCCTGTTTTTGTATATGTACGTTGTTGAATTGTTGAGTAAGATACAAATGTTAGTGATTTCATGCTTCCAATAGCATTTGGTCAATGGTTGAAAAATAACAATGTTTAGACATTTCTGATTTGCGAACATGGAAATGAGAATGTGAACTTTAATAAATGAATGGACTTTTCAAAGTCATTGAATTGCATTTGAGACTGGTTGTGCATTCTCCTTCCCCTTATAACCCTCACAGCAATAAGTCAATTGGTCTGAGTGAAAGTAATGCCAATCCATCAGATGGGCCACACCATAGGGAACAATTGAAAGGACATGCCCTCCCCTCCCAACTGCTCGTGCCCTCCCTTGAGTTATGAATTGGCCTGATTTTTAGGCACATGACCAAACGAGGTATGGTGTGCATGATGGCCGGAGTGGATGTCAAAAACACATCAAGGTGGGCTGCACACCAGTCATTTTTACTGGATCATGACCCATCATGCATAGCCTCCTGTCAAGGATCGTATAATCCCTCTTTCTTGTTTTATTCTCCTTCCAATCTATTTACATTTTGGGCATGCCCGAAAACCATCATGCTGGTTTGGTCCATGTTTTGGATTTTTAAAAAAATATTTTTTAATAATTGGTTTGGTGTCCTTTTCTGCTTTGCATTTGCAATATCAACTTGAATGGGAGGAGAAGCTCGCCAAGCAACAGATGGAGGTATTGAAATTGTTGAAATTCACGTTTTGAGATTTTGAGATGGGTGTCTCAGCTTACTCTAGAGCTTTAAAACTTTCTAGCTGCGTGTCCCCTGAAAACTGCAGGTTATGAATTCGCCTATGTATTTAACTTAAAATTCGCCTATGTATTTGACTGGTGCCAATTCAAGAGCACGGGTAAGAATTTACATTCTTCTATGGGGTGTGGACTTCATTACCGTATGTGTTTTACTTATTTTGAAGTATGTAACTTGACACAAAATGTGTATAGTCCTTTAACAAAACATGGGTTTTGTGGGACATGCATTCTGGAAGGGCTTTTGATAGAAAAATAGAAAAGCATGACTCTTATTGTGGCATATCTTCTTGTTCTTTTATTTTTATTTTATTTTTATTTTTATTTTTCAGATGTACCCTTAAGCTGCAGCAACATTCTTGCACCCTAACAAATGATGTTAACTTTAGACATCAGTTGTCATAAAGGATTTCATGGTTGTAGAAACTCCGGAGGTGCTTGTTTTGGAACAAGGCATACTTCATAATTTATTAAAAATCTTTTTAATATTCTTTACTTTAAGTAATTGGGTATTTGAGAAATCAGTACTCTATTATGAATAGATAAGGATGCCTGTAAATGGAGAAAGAAATCCTCTGGTATTCTCATACCAAAATGTGTTTTCCTTGTAACACTTCCATCTTTATCTCGAAACTAATGGTGTTTTATGGAAATAATACAAATTTTATGTTTGGAATTTGGATGATATATCTGATTTTGATTTTCCTCAAAAATATCAATTGATCCATAAAATGTATGAGATTTCTTAAAACTATTGATTACTCTGTATCTTTTTGCAGCCTTTTATGCTATTTCAGGAATCTTGAAGTAAGCCTTTGTTTATTGAAGCAAATGAAGCATTGCAGCTCATCTAAATGATTTTGTAGGAATTTTCTACCTGCCCCTGCTTAGATCTCATGGTTCTTTGCAGCGTCAGGTCCTAAGATTGCTTCTCTTCTCCTACTCTTTTGCTACTTCAGGTGACTAAGTTGTCTGAGATCTATCATTAATCTGATGGGCATAACTGTGTCCTGTTTTAGGGATATAGACTGCTACATAGGCACCTCTGATCCCAATTATTTGGGTTACTTTAGCACAGGAAAGCAAACGACAATTGATAGTTGTACTTTTATTGGAGTTTGATGAGCATCTCTGCCGTGCATGTGAAACATGGTTACAATTATTTGGACCTTTGATTCAATTATCAAGCAGATGGATGATTAGCCATGGCATAAAAGCTATGGTGGTAGAATTATCTTAGTTATTATATTAGTGTGTCGCAAATGGATGACTGAGTAATGATTGATTTGGTGGACAAAAATACCTCCATTGGATGCTTAGGATCACTTGATCTTCTTTTGTATAGGGGCACATTGGCAAGGGTGTTCATGGAATTTATGATTGTCTTATGATAGAAATGGATTAGGTGCATCACATGGTGATTATCAACACAAGTCATTGATGGAGTATTATTGAACATCTGTCCTTCGTATTATAAATTTAAGCATACGTTTTCGCTGTTGGTGTTTATTGCAAATGATGTTATTATTTCATACTTTGTTTCTTTCTATACGTCTTGCAGGGTGAGTTTCAGACTGAAAACTGATACAAATCTCTTTGAGATTGCAAAGTGCAAGACATCTGTGTCTGTAATTGAGGTATATCATGTACAAATTTCTTGAATCTTACTCTTTTGTTTTATATAGGAATTTAAATTCACTTCTTCTCGTATCCAGTTCTTCTTCTGCTTATTTAATCTGGTTTTAAGTCTGAATAAAAAAAGAAAAAAGAAAAAAAAGGAGAGAACAAAATGGAGAAGTGTGCCCTAATAAGTTTGTCATTTTGGATCAAGCGGCATTGATGAACTTTTTCTATAGTGTTAGTTTTCTGATGATCTTTAGTTGTTGGATTCCCAGGTAAGACTGTTTTCCTTTTTCACTTGGGGGATAAAAAAGGATTCTTTGAAGAATTCACTTCAATTAAATTGGATGACATATCATATAAGAGGATACCTTTGCTAGAATCAATTCTCATGGTCATTATTAAGATAACAAAATAAAATCTTTTGCAGCTCTTGTTCAGTACCTGGATTGAAAATACTAGTTTGAATTATTAAGATGATGATGATGAGAAAATATAAAATTTTCCATGAAAAAGATTACATGCTGCAGATCTCCAATTATTTACTTATATTTTTTCTTTTTTTTTTCTTCCCTCCCATTTACTAAGATCTCTTATTCAAATGCATATGGATTTCATTCAGGTTTCAGCTAGCAAACATAAGCCATTTAAAGAATTGACAACCCTGAGGACAAACTATTCTTGAATAATTTGCACAAGACCTTTTTCATTCTTAATCATTATTCTCTTTCTTGAATTATCAGTCCATCTGTTTTTACTAGGCTACAGTTAATTGGTTTTCTATGTTAGGTTACTTCCTACTTTTGAATCTAGTCCTAGATGAAGATCATATATTTTCTTAGTGCACCTGAATTCCAAGTTTTATATAGAAGCCAACTCCTATAAATTTTAGCTTTTGGGTTTTGGCTACAGGTTTCTAAATTGTCTTATGTGATGCATTTATGTTAGTTCGTATGATTCCGCTTTTTTTTTAAAAAGGCCGCACGTTGTTGTGTTGTTCCGCAGAATGCATAATTTTCTTTCTTTTCGCTTGCTTTCATGCCAAATACCATATCGATGGAAAAAGAATAGTAAAATATGATGGATTTGATGCAAAGGTGGCACCTATTTTACTATTCATTTTTTATCCTCACCACTTCGTAAAATGTCTACCATGTTTTTCTGCTAGGCTCAAGATGGGGCTGATGTTTCAGGTGTCTTGAAAGTAATGACTCTAGGGATGTAAGTTAAAACTGGTCATGTGTAATTTCCAACATTTACCGGATGTACACAACTTCGCGATAATACACTTTATGGACAGGTTTTATGCAGCAGTCGCTAAAACAACTTTCAAGGGTGACAGCCAATCAAGTTTGCATCATTTCTGGTATGTATGTTACATTCTCACTATGGTTGAGCTATCTTAAAAAGGTAGCTTGTTTGTCCATGTTCAGGTGAGGTAGAAGATGTTTTTCTTGAAATATAATATTCTTTTCAGATTTGGGTAATCAGAGTTTTTCCTCCTGATTCAAATTGTGCTACTTCAGTTATTACCTGAATACTTGAGAATTTCTAGGTCCTTTTATTTAATCTTTTGCTAGTTACGCTGTTTGTCGAAGATCCTAAAATTTGATATGGGTTACAGGTATTTGGCTGAGCTGGACATAAAGGGGAATGGGATTGATGATCTTGGGGGCAGCTTGCTAAGTTGCTTCCCTGAAAGCTTCACATCCATGGAAACATTGAATTTTGCTAATTTATTCATGTGCATGCTCATGCTCACGCTCATATATGTAAATTAACGGTCATGTTCATTTTATCTTTCATTCTGAAGGTCTCATTTGAGGTGAATTTTCCCACACTAGACATGCATCTTTGTCAACCTTCCCTTGTCATTCAGTTTTAAGCATAAAAATTCCATTTTGTTATTGATGCTCTGTTTATACATTGAGCTTCTATCTAAATGCAGGCCAGCGAAAAGATAGCTGATGCAAAGCTTGCAAAAGATTTCCAAGCAGTTCTGAAAGAGTTTCAGAAAGCTCAGCGGCTTGCTGCTGAGAGGGAGAGAACATATGCTCCTTTTGTTCCTCAAGCAGTTCTTCCTTCCAGGTAAAGTGGATTGGATAAAGCATTTTACCATTTAGTTTTAGGAATTTCTTCTTTGCATTTATTGTCTTCCAGGTAAAGGGACCAACCACTCAACATTCAGCATAAGGTCTGGCAGTTTTGTGAAATATCCATAAGCAATTCTTAGCTGTAGGTCTGATACATTTGCGATGCTGGTTAGATTCAAATGAACAACCCAAGTATCACTTGTTCTCTAGACATTTCAAATGCCCCTCTATTTTCCCCAGGTTTTTCCAGTGTTCTTGAATTTGCAGAAGTTGCCTGTATGATGCATACATTTAGAACCAATTTGGGTATTTTTACGCACTATGAATCTCTCCTAGACCAATGGAAAACAAAAAAAAAAAAAAAAGAAGAAAAAAAGTGTTGCTTTCTCCTGTATGGAGATTCCCAAATTAATGACCACGATATTGCTGGGTTAACTCTTTACCTATTTCTAGTTGTTTTTTCATTTTCTTTTTATTTATTTATTTCTTTTTCTTTTTTTTTCTTTTTTTTTGTCTCCGTGTAGTAAAGGTTAAACAGACTTTTTTTTTTATTATTATTATCTATTTATTTATTTATAAATTTGATTGATTCAATGTTTTGTTTGTTCTTCATCAATTTTTATTGGTGGGTTTATTGTCATGCACGTTCATATGATGGGGAATCATATATTATTTTTATTTTTCATGCACAACAAGCTTCTATGGTTAAGTAATGTTTTATCTCGCCATAAAATGGGAGATATCCTTGTTATTTCATCATGAATAATATGTCCCTAATGTTGTGGCGCTGCTCATCTTTATACAGTTATACTGTGAGTGAGAATGTGAGATAGACATACGTTCAGAAAAAAACTACTGAAGAGGGTGCCCTTGACGCAGGACGTGAATTTAAATATGATATGCAAGATTTCAGGCTTAGATCACACCAATTCAGAAACAATCACACAAATTCCACATCCCACATGAAAACCCAAACATTCAATTAAAGGGGAATCTATGCGGGTCCAAGCCGACATAGGCTAGGACTGGACCAATAAAATTATAAGCCAAACGATGTCAAAGGGAAATAAAATTAACTACTCATGCATAAAAATCAGTCCTTAATCCAAGGGATTCTCTAATTTCAATTCAAGGAACCCGAAGGTGATAAAAAAGGGCAAATCAATTAGGGATCATGTAATATAGGGTTATGATTCATGAAAAACGGCTATGAGAGGATAAAAGAGGATAAAAACCTGAGCCAAAAGATGATCCCGTGTGTGGACAACAACAATGGCCCAGACGGACGTGCGTGTGATCCCAGCCGCACGTGTGTGTGATCCCAGCCGCACGTGTGTGGGGCCCACTATTCAGAAAAAGGCCACCTTGGCCCTGGTCAGCCAGGGATGGACTCCAAAACTCCTAAATATCAACTCGATCCGATATACGGTTTGTGCGTGGTGCTTCGCTGAAGTTTCAGCTCGCCTGCGGGCCGAAATCTGGAAACCTGCTGTAATGAAGAAATCTGATGCAACAAAAGGACAAATTCGAAGTACGGATGGTGGAGGAAGATGGAAAAAAAGATGATGGAAGATGGGGGTGAATTGGGATCGATGTGGCTTCGCACCACGGTAGTTAGCCATTCGAAAAGGGAGGGCTTCGCACCCACTTTTGAATTTTTCCACAACTCACGAAGAAAGCAGAAAAATAAAACAGAAATTTTTTTATTAACTTCAATGAATGAAAAGAACTACAAGGGGTACCTATTTATAGGGAGAACCCTATACCCAAAAACTCGCACCATGTGCGACACCTATTACTTGGCGATGAAATAAACTAAAATAAAAATCAAACAAGGAAATCTAAAGCGTTCACGATGTTCTAAATAATAACAATAAGCAAAATATAAAATATAAAACCAATCCGACGAGTGGGCCACGATCATGAGATCCCATGGTGGGGCTGTTCTTAACTATCGGGCCACTTTTCTAAACAAAAACTTGACTTCTAGCTAGGATGCCTTCCCTGGATGTCGTCATTGAGCCAGATCGATGGTGGGGTCTTCCTTCTATGTACGTATGTGCGTAGGGGGGGCGGCGTGAGTGCACGTGATGTCCCCATCAGCCCTTCTTGTAGAATCTAGAAGGTGAGTTCTGCTTTTCTACATTTTCTTTTGTTAATATCTTTGTTGTTGGTTTTATGGGTGTCAATTGAGTTGCTTGCATTTAGTTTAATCAAGAGCAATTAACTAAAGTTAGTGAAGTTCCTGATGCTTTTAACGAGGAAGTGGCCATCGAATTGCTGTTACTTTTCTTTCATGTCTTCAATGGAATGTAACATAACTACAGTTTGGAGCCAAGACTCTCAAAATGAATGCTGAAAGTATGGTTTCCCCCTTTATTAGACTTCAAATGCAACTTGATACTTCAAACGAGTAGCACGATAAATTTTCTTTTTTTCTTTTTTCTTTTTTTGAAAGAGTAGCATAATAAAATTTCAAGCACCCAACATGTGACATGTGTCAATCTGCACATATGCTATTGCATACTCTATTTGCTGTGTAGACATAGTACTCAAGTTTCGACAGAACTTGCTACTTGCTGTATGAGATGGTCGTCTTCCGGATTTTAAATTTGTTGGTAGGTACCAAGGATGGTGAAAATTTCATGTTGCCTAAGCCACAAAATAGGTTTTTGAAAATCATGAGCGACAGGTTTGAGAAGAGTTCAGTTTTCACTTGAAAACTTCTTCAGAGGGCTAGATTTGGAATGGGCACCAAAGACATGCATTCTTGGATGCTAGCTGTAGGTTTGGACCACTGACAATAGAAACATCAATTTTGGGAAGAGAACTGTTATATACTATAGTCTCTAGAGTTTTCAAGTTACTGATTAGTTTTATTTATTACTGGTACACATATATATATGCTCTTCTATAAGTTAAGGACATTCTTTATCAAACACATACTATCCAAATTTTGCAAAGTCATGGTTTTTTGGACCCTTCTTTTCTCTACTCATTTGTCAGTTATCTTTGTTTCTTCTAATGCAGCATGTAACTGAAAGGTCTGGCCTTGGGTCAAATGTGCAGATGATGTAATGAGCCAAAAGGTTTGTTTTCCATTATGCTTTATACAATTTTCAGTTCACCGAAATGGGTCATCTTTATTCATTTACTCTTTATTGAACTGAACTTTTCAATCCATTTCCGTTGGACATCCAAATGAGCCTTAGTATTTGAAATGCATTTCTCATTAGGCAATAGACAAAATATGAACATTGATGATTTGATTTTGCAGCTAGACGTTAAGTTGGTTAATAGACGAATCGAAGATCTTATACACAGGGAGTACTTAGAGAGGGAGAAAGATAATACTAGTGGAATTAGATACATCACTTGAATTGTTATCCAAAATGGGCTCCACATAAGTGTACATAGTGATTTTATCAAGTGTTTTCATCTCAAGATTTAGGATTTTGTGGAGAGCTCCAGGATTTCCATTGTAGCAGCTGCGGTGTTTCTTAGTAAATTATACAAAAACTATCTTGGTATTATTAGGAGTTACGGAGGGAGTCTTGGTTCTCAATCATCTTCCATAAAGTGTCGTTTGTTGATAATGTGGGTTTGAAGCTCATCATATTGTGTGCATGATACCCAATCTGTCCATCACATTCGCCACCACATTTTCTTCTTCTATCCCAAAACTCAGGCCCATTCAAGACTTGGAATTCAACTACATTAATCATTTCGGTGGTTTAATCCAAACTGTCCAAAATTTATTTCTTGATCCAACTTTGCTTTACACTCCAGTTTGGATGTAATCATTATCTTAACTAAGAAAATTGTGAACGATTTTCAAATGGAAAAAAAAAATAAAAAATTCTAAAAAGTAGCGTCGAAATTGAAAAATTGCGACGGTTTTAAACCGTCCCTCACCTTTCGTGACACCCTATTTTAGGAACAGTTTAAAACCGTTCCGAAATTGAAAATTTGCAACGGTTTTCAACCGTCCCTAATTTTTTTGCGGTGCCCTCCACTATTGAAAACTATTTCTATAACATTTAGGAATGATTTTCAACTGTTCCTAAATAGGGATTTTGGTGTAGTGGTGGGCACCAATGCAAGTAGCCCAGATGAATCAATGTGGCACACGTGTGTGAGATCTAGGCTATTCATCAACTGCAGTCCACGGTGAACATTCCTTAGTGTAAAAATCCAGCTGGCACACCTGTTAGGTGGGTTAGAAGTGGAGGGGAAAAAGAGGATGGCTACATAGTGAGTAGAAGTGTTAACCAACTGTCTGCAACTAATTACATCCCCGTCTCGCCCAGTTGATGAGTGGACTTAATTCCAGGTTAGAAAGCATCCACTGCATTTGCCTAATGAACATCCTAGATTTTGTACGCGTGTGCCATGACGCATGTGTGGGGCTTGTATTCGAAGCATTCATTTGTGTGCTTCAAATAGCATTTCCCTGTCTTCATTGAGAAGCACTTGCTAACTTTATGCACTGAAAGCCTAGCAATGGTGATGCAATATAATCTCCAATATGTGTATTTTGGGAATGGTCCATGAAACATGATTGCATCTATGGTGCTTATAAAAGTGGCTTGTGCTTTTACATCGTTATCTCACATCTCACTGAGGAAATTCTCTCAATAGCTATAATGCAAGTCCAAGAATATGTAGTTGGCTTTGACTTATTTTTTTTGAAGCTAGTACAAGTAGGGTAGATTTTTTAGAGCTCCTAATTTATTAGATTTATTCCATTTCCCTTGCTTATAGGATTATGTTGCAACAAGATGGTATAGCCATCTTGCTCTTGAATTGTGTGGATCCTTTTTTTCTCTAAGGTCCATGAATTTTAGTTGGCCAAATATATGGAATCAGTTTGATACTGCACTAACCTTTGCTTGTATCCTTGCCGAAGTTATGTTGGCCAATTGGAGGTGTAAGTATCCAATTCAAGCTAGTGACTTGGAGGATTGCTTGTATCCTTTCCAAAGTTATGTTGGCTGCTGGTCAAATGTTGGGGTTTTGTGTTGAATTGGCTTTTAGTTGGTGTTGCACTGATATTTTATTTGAAGCCTTGTGTAGTGAGACTGGAGGGTGTGGTGTTGCATGGTTTTCTCTTATGATGTTTGGGGAGGTGATGGTTCTGTACCTTATTGTAGAGATGTTGGGGGTTGGTGCCTTGGCTGCTTGCATTGTGTTTACCTTTAGAAGTTTATGTCGGGTTTAACAAAAGAAGAAGGCTGATTGCTTCCTTCTCCTTCATGTAAGAGTAGAGTGATCAGGTTTGGGATTGGAAATTTGGAAATTTTTGTTTGGCAAGCAGCTCTCTCGACAGCCTTGCTCCTGATCAGCACATGGTAGCTCTACCCAGCTCCATTGGGGGACATTTGGATCGTAAGTTACTGAGGCTATTTATGCCTCAAGTAGCTTATCTTGATTTCTACTTAACTCGTTTTGGAGATACTAGTCACTTTTGTTTGACAATGGATACTTTGGACCTTAATACAATTGAAACACATTATTCATAGTTGGTTGTTGTTTTTGTAATGTTTAAGTGTTAAATAATCTCTTTTAACTTTTATTAAAGTTCCACTAGAAAATTCCACTATTTTCTTAATCTTTCCATAATATTTCTCTTGCCAATGAAGTCTTTATCTATATTAGCTTAGATGAGTTTCTATCAAGGTATGTACTAGCAATTGTAAGAGACACCATTATTATAATTTTTTTTTTAAAAAAGACAATGGCTACAAATATTAGCCGTAGCCCTAATTCTGGAAACCGTAGCTATTGCTAACTTCAACCATTGCTGTAGATCTTATTCTACTTTTCACTACAAAGATTATCCGTAGTTGTATGTACATTTACCTACAGAGAGTATAGATACGGATTAGATCTGTTGCCACTAATTTTATAGCTATGGATTAAATCTGTAGCCATCTCCTCAAAAGCAATAGCTAGGGTACCAATGGCTATGGTCGTGCTATGGACTAGAACCGTAGCCATAAGTTTTTAGCTACGGCTTTTATCCATAGCCTTTGGCCCTTTTTCTTTTTTTTTCGTAGTGCAATGTCTATTTTAAAAGCATGGCTGACCTTCCAAGAGAGACGAGATGTGTCTTGGCTATGGAGAATGCAACCATAGCCAATATTCATAACAGGTTCGTTTGAACAGCTTCTTAGATATAAGGTATCAGCTTACAAGAGGCAGAGTCTATCATGGCCCTGTTTGTCTTTAATTAACATTTGCCGTTGTTTATTTTATTTTATTTTTTATAGCTTAGACTTAGCAAGAACTCTTAAAATTACTCCAAAATGGCAGACAATCTCAATTGTTTTAGGTTCAATAGAGAAAACAAATCCATGATATATATCGATGTTTGAAACAAGTAAAAAATTAGTCAACTGGAAAGCCAGAAATATTTGAATCCATCCTTGGGGGGGGGGGGGGGAAGGAAAAGAGAATTCCAATTCCAATGCCTCCACCTAGTAAAAGAATCCTAGAACTTTACCACCCACGTTCTTCCTTCTGGCCATCTAACAAGCTTCTGAAATTTTTCAAAAGAGAAAGTAGCCATCTTACAAATTGGTATCGTTGCATGGTCAATTTCTCAAAAGAGAATCGACCTTCCAAATATATCCTGAAAGTAGCCATCTAACAAGCTTCTGAAATTTTTTCGGACCAATTTGCCCTTGCACACAAAATTAAGTAATGATGACGCAGAGAGGATGACGGCCGGAAGTCTTGTGTTGGATGGTATTCTCCTAGTTGTGGGCCCATTGTGATGTAAGTTTTCAATCTACACGGTCCATTAGTTGTGCAAGTTCATCATAATATATATCCCAAAATCTAAAGGTTACTTGCAGATGAAGTGGACCACATACACCATAATGAATAGTATGGGTTGCGCACAACCATTGAAAACTACCAGGTGGGCCATACACCTTACTAATAAGTATGATATTTCTACCATCTCTTTATAGATGTATATGTGATATAATGAATAGTAAAAGAAAAGGAAAAGAGAATTCCAATTCCAATGCCTCCACCAAGTAAAAGAATCCTGGAACTTTAGCACCCACGTTCTTCCTTCGAGCCTCTTCATGATCCATGATGCCCACAGAAGTTGTCAACACAATATAGCCAAACTGTCTAGAGGGGAGGAGACTTGTAGTCCAAGGCTCAATTTCTTTGACACCGACATCGAAGCAAGGACTGATGACGCCACATTTGTTCAATCTTCCATTCAATTCCACGACTATCTTACCAGACCTGTTGTCATCGACGTACTCAGATTCTCCAATAATCTGTTGTGGTTGTCTTCATCTTGTTTATTTTCTATAAAGTTTTTTTCATGGTTTTCACGATAGCCTATTCTTTCTGTGGTGCCTACTCGAATGTGTGCACATGCATCTAGTCTTTTTAACAAATTTATAGATGGAGTGTTCTTACTTTTCTTTTTTAAAATAATAATAATAATAACAAGAAGCTATACTCAATCGTGGCTGGTTCATTTTGGAGTTGGTGGGGAAATCAGATGGTTAATATTAAAATTTTCAGGGGATTTGGACCGTGTTAGTATCGTTGCATGGTCAATTTCTCGAAAGAGAATCGACCTCCAAATATTCCGAAAGTAGCCATCTAACAAGCTTCCTAAATTTTTTCGGACCAATTTGCCCTTGCACACAAAATTAAGTAATGATGACGCAGAGAGGACGATGGCTGGAAGTCTTGTGTTGGATGTTATTCTCCTAGTTGTGGGCCCATTGTGATGTAAGTTTTCAATCTACACAGTCCATTAGTTGTGCAAGTTCATCGTAATATATATCCCAAAATCTAAAGGTTACTTACAGATGAAGTGGACCACACCATAATAAATAGTATGGGTTGCACACAACCATTGAAAACTACCAAGTGGGCCATACACCTTACTAATAAGTATGATATTTCTGTCATCTCTTTATAGATGTATATGTGATATAATGAATAGTAAAAGAAAAGGAAAAGAGAATTTCAATTCCAATGCCTCCACCTAGTAAAAGAATCTTGGAACTTTACAACCGACGTTCTTCCTTCGAGCCTCTTCATGATCCATGATGCCCGCAGACGTTGTCAACACAATATAGCTAAACTGTTTGGAGGGGAGGAGCCTTGCAGTCCAAGGCTCAATTTCTTTGACACCGACATCGAAGCGAGGACTGATGACCCCACATTTGTTCAATCTTCCATTCAATTCCACGATTATCTTACCAGCCCGACCTATTGTCATCGACGTACTCAGATTCTCCAATAATCTGTCATGGTTATCTTCATCTTGTTTATTTTATATAAAGTTTTTTCACGGTTTTCACGATAGCCTATTCTTTTTGTGGCGCGTACTCCAATGTGTGCACATGCATCTAGTCTTTTTAACAAAATTACCAGTGGAGTGTTCCCACTTTTCTTTTTTTAAATAATAATAATAATAACAAGAAGCTATACTCAATCGTGACTAGTTCATTTTGGAGTTGGTGGGAAAAATCAGATGGTTAATATTAAAATTTTCAAGGGATTTGGACCATGCTGGCATTGTTGTGTGGTCAATTTCTTGAAAGAGAATCGACCTTCCAAATATTACGAGAAAGTACCCATCTAACAAGCTTCCGAAAGTTTTTCAGACCAATTTGTTTGCACACAAAATTAAGTAATGATGACGCGGAGAGGACGATGGCTGGAAGTCTTGTGTTGGATGGTATTCTCCTAGTTGTGGGCCCATTGTGATGTAAGTTTTCAATCTACACGGTCCATTAGTTATGCAAGTTCATCGTATTATATATCCCAAAATCTAAAGGTTACTTACAGATAAAGTGGACCACACCATAATAAATAGTATAGGTTGCGCACAACCATTGAAAACTACCAGGTGGGCCATACACCTTACTAATTAGTATGATATTTCTGCCATCTCTTTATAGATGATGTATGTGTGATATAATGAATAGGTTAGATGACATATAAACATCATTGTGGGCCCCACAAAACTGGCTTTGTAAGCGCATGTAGGTATAGTAAAAGAAGGCGGGTGAGAAGCCGGAGTGATTCACAATTCTCGATGCCCAAATCTAAGGGTCGATCCTATCATTTTAATCACGGGGTCCATTAAAATATAGATTTAATCCGTTAATAATATTCAAGGCTTACAATTTCCTTAAAAATATGTAATCGTCATGTCGTATCGAGCTATCTATGGCCCATAGTGAGGAAAAAGACCAATGGTTTGCTTGTACAATACCTACTATCTAGTTTTGTTGTGGGCCTTCAGATTCAAAGATTTTCATTATTCTCCTGACATTTTCCTTCTTTCAAATTATGAAGAGAATGGACGGATCAGATTTGATCAAAATCCCAAAATGAAACCTAGAGACGTTGCATAGAAAATATTTCATATAGAACAGACACCGTTACGGATTATTAGGTTTTGTGGGCCACAGAGAGATGGTGTCAGCAAGACGCTAACATATTCGTATAAAAGTAAAGGGCTTCGAACAAAATGAACGGATTAGATATATACATTACACTGGGCACAATGAAAACTTCCATCCAATTCATTTTTTAGGATTGAAATAACACGTGACTTCTTCTACCCTCATAACGGTACAACTACTGATCCAAGGACAAGGGCAAATTGATCTCAAAAACTTTCAGAAGCTTGCCAGATGGCTATCCTCATAATATTTGGCAGGTAGAATCTCTTTTGAGGAATTGACCACACAACCATTCCAGTACCATCAAAATCCCAATTTTCAGCCATGCTCCGTCCATAGTTAGGTCATCAATTTAAAATGTATGGACTACCATACACTACAAGAAAGTAGGCCTTTAGCCTCAATTTTTTAGCCTCGATTGAAAAAATGGAGGCTAAATGTGTTTTTTAGCCTCAGTTGCTAAGGAATTGAGGCTAAAAGTTCATTTTCCGCCTCAGTTGCTTTGGAACTGAGGCTAAAAGTCTACTTTTTAGCCTCAGTTGCATAGTAATCGACGCGAAAGGTTTACTTTTTAGCCTCAATTGTATAGGAACCGAGGCGAAAGGTCTACTTTTTAGCCTCAGTTACATAGGAACCGAGGCGAAAGGTCTACTTTTTAACCTCAGTTGCATAGGAACCGAGGCGAAAGGTCTAATTTTTAGCCTCAGTTGCATAGGAACGGAGGCAAAAAGTCTACTTTTTAGCCTCAGTTGCATAGGAACGGAGGCGAAAGGTCTAATTTGTAGCCTCAGTTGCATAGGAACCGAGGTGAAAAATCTACTTTTTAGCCTCAGTTGCATAGGAACCGAGGCGAAAAGTCTACCTTTTAGCCTCAGTTGCATAGGAACTGAGGCGAAAGGTCTACTTTTTAGCCTCAGTTGCATAGGAACCGAAGCGAAAGGTCTACTTTTTAACCTCAGTTGCATAGGAACTGATGCGAAAGGTCTAATTTTTAGCCTTAGTTGCATAGGAACCGAGGCCAGAAGTCTACATTTTAACCTCAGTTGCATAAGAACCGAGGCGAAAAGTCTACTTTTTAGCCTCAATTGCATAGGAACCGAGGCGAAAAGTCTACCTTTTAGCCTCAGTTGGATAAGAACCGAGGCGAAAAGTCTACATTTTAGCCTCAGTTTCATAGGAACCGAGGTGAAAATTCTACTTTTTACCCTCAGTTACATGGGAACCGAGGCCAAAAGTCTACTTTTTAGCCTTCGTTGCATAAGAACTGAGGCCAAAAGTCTACATTTAAGAATATTAAAAAAATTTGAGAATATTGAAAGAATTAATAATTTTTAAAATTTTTGACAATTGTGAAAAAATTGAGGATTTTGGAAAAAAATGGAGACAATTGGGGAAAAAATTGAGAATTTTGAAAAAAATTTTTGAGAGTTTTGAAAAAGATTTGAATTTTGAATTTTTTAAGAACTAAGAATTTTTTAAAATTTTGAGAACTTTTTAAAAATTAAGAATAAAAAAATGATAATTATGAAAAAGTATGATTTTTTTTTTTTAAATTGAGAATTTTAAGAAAAATTAAGAATTTTGAAAATTTTTGAAATTTTTGAAAAAAATAAGAATTTTGAATTTGAGAATCTTGAAAAAAATTGGATTTTTTTTTTTTAAATTTGAGAAATTTCAAATAATTAAAAATTTTGAAAAAATAAATTAAGAAATTTCAATTGAAATCGGACTTTTTAGCCTCGGTTGCAGAGGAACCGAGGCCAAACGTCTACTTTTTAGCCTCGGTTGCATAGGAACCGAGGCTAAAAGTCTAATTCTGAAATATAAATTCGACAGGCGCACATAAATGCTTTTTCCCTGTCTCCTTTTCTCACTCGCTGTGCGAGCGAGCGAGAGAGATCTTCGTTCTCTTTCTAGGGTTTCTGCTCTCGATTCGTAGATTTTACTCCTTTTTTTTTTCTCGTCTTCTTAGCTTCAATCTCTGTAAAAGAGTTGGAATCCTTCTTCGCCGCTCCTTTCTAGGGTTCCTGCCTAAGATTTGCTGTTTTGTTCGTTGGGTTCCTGGACAATACATTCAAGAAGGTTGAGAGAATGCAGCAGAGATTGAAGCAGCAGTAATAGCAACAAGCCCTGATGCAACAAGCGTTGCTACAGAAGTAGCAACTCTACCATCCCGGCATCCTCACGGCTGCCATGTCACAGGTACCATTCTAGTATCAGATTTCCCCCCAAATTTCTCACTTTTCGTGCCTAATGCATATCTGTGTCATGATTTGCTCAAAAATGCATTTTCTAAAAATCTCGTTTTGTACGTTTTGATTCTCATAATAAATTCCATTATTTCGCTTTGATATTCCTTTTTGGGAAGAAATTCCCAAATTTGACCCGAAAATTGTGTTGAATGCTGTTTTTTTTTTTTATAATAAAAATCTTAGTGTATGATATCTGTTGGCGATAACATCATTTAATATTTTTTCCAACCAGTTTTGTAACTCGCCTTTTCATCATTAGATGTGAATAATTAAAAGGTTTGAAGTTGATTCTGTTTTTGCGTATCACAGTCTATTAGTATAGTTTGTTGGGGTTTTAATCCATTAAAAATATGCTTCTATTATTCATGATGGATGAATGTATCTACCCGTTTTGGTTATTTGTTCAATAGCTATTATTGCTACATTTGCTCTTAAAAAAGTTATTATTGCTACATTTCATTTGTTTCCTGTGGCGGAGTTCTATCTTTTCTCATCCTTTCGGTAACGGTAACTGTTCACCTCTAAAACTCTCTCTTCCAAAGGATGCTATGTCATGATTTTCCAATTAATCATATCTAAGGCCATTTCCTAATTTGAATTATGATTGGAATGAATACTAGATTCATTGGAATGTTTGTGTGGATATGAATCCTAAGGAGTGATGTCTGACTAAGTGTAACAGAACTTTAAAGTTTGTTCCCTTGTGTTCAAGTAAATTGTAATCACTTTCCTTAACATTCAAAAATTGAGGGACTAGGCTCAAAAATGCAATAATGGTACTTTCGAGTTGGACTTGGAAGATATAATTGAGAAGACTCAATATATAGATAATAAGTAGGGTGTCTAACTTTACCCAACTTTTTTTAAAAAATAAAAATAAATAAAGATTTCCAGGCTCCAATACCACAAACAAAAGGTATCATCAGGCAGGGTGCAACTTGCTAGATCAGAACAACTCATCCTTACTTACTGTGGCATAAATACATGCCTGTCTTGATCATCCAAATCATGTTGGTGAAAACTAAGAGGAGCTGAAAGCTTTTCTGTATTTGAGGCAACCCAATGAGGTTGAATATATAGAGATTACAACCATGTATACAAGGAAAACAATAAACTCAGAATCCTCTACCTATGGAAATAAACTATACAAGGTATACAAGTTATATAAGGTATGTGAGCTGTCTAACATCCCCCCTCAAACTAATGCTGGTCATCGGCAAGTAATAGTTTGCCAACTAGAAAAGAGTGACGTGTAGAAGTGAGGGACTTGGTGAGAATGTCGGCAATCTGATCATGGGATGCAACATGTGGAAGAGAAATGAGACCAGACTGAAATTTTTCACGGATAAAGTGACAGTCAACTTCAATATACTTCATCCGTTCATGAAAAACCGGGTTAGAGGCAATCTAAATGGCACTGAGATTATCAACATGGAGTGGAGTAGGATTCTATAGAGGAATGCCCAAGTCTGAAAGAAGTCCATGTAACCAGACGAGCTCACTACACGCAGCAGACATCGCCCGAAACTCGGCTTCTGTGCTTGATTTGGAAACAGTGACCTGCTTCTTACACTTCCAAGAGATGAGAGAAGTGCCGAGAAAGACACAGTAGCCAGTGGTAGATCTTCGTGTGAGAGCGCAACTAGCCCAATCAGCATCCGAATAAGCATGAAGGTCCAGAGTCGCCGTGGAGGAGAAGAACAAGGATCGATCTAGAGTTCCACGAAGATACCGTAGGATGCGCAACACCAAAGTCATATCAATAGTCCGAGGAGCAGAAAAAAACTGACTGATGACTTGGACAGCATAGGCAATATTAGGGCGAGTCATAGTAAAGTAAACCAGACTCCCAACTAAACGGTGGTATAAGTCGGGTTGTGCAAGTAGATCACCATCGTCACGGCCATAGTAAACGTTAAGTTTTAAGGGAGTCTGAAATATCTTCTGATCCGTCAATGATGTCAAGGCGAGAAGATCCTTTTTATATTTACGCTGGCTGACCAGGATCTCACAGTTGGAACGTGAAAATTCAAGTCCAAGAAAGTATGTTAGATGGCCGAGATCTTTCAACTTGAAGGATGATTACAGAACTTCCTTTAAAGCCAAAATGCCAGTAGCATCGCTACCAGTCAGGAGAAGGTCGTCACCATAGACCAGAATAATGACAATTCCATGAGCAGTGGTGCGCAAAAATTAGGATGGGTCATGACCACTTTGAGTAAAGCCAACACCCGTAACAACATCGTGAAAGCATTGGAACCATGCTCGAGGTGCCTGTTTGAGGTTGTACAGGGCTTTCTTTAGGTGACATACCTTATTGTCAGGGATTAAAGAGCCACGGGGATGTTTTAAATATACGGTTTCTTGGAGGTCTTCATGAAGAAATGCATTTTTCATATCCATCTGAGCGAGTGGCCATGAGCGAATAGAAGATATAGCCAAAAGAGTACGAACAGTTTTTATATTGGCCACGGGAGTGAAAGTCTCATCATAATCAATTCCGTATTCCTGTTTGTATCCCTGAGCGACAAGTCGAGCTTTATATCGATCCAATAATCCATCAAACTTGAGCTTGACAGAATAAATCCATTTGCTACCAATTAGCGATTGGTCAGTAGGTCGAGTAACAATGTCCCACGTATAATTATCATCCAATGCTGCAAGTTCTTCTTCCATAGTCTTCTTCCAACAATCATGAGTGACTGCCTGAGAGTATGAAGTAGGAATAGAAATAGTATCCAGAGTAGCATTCATGGTAGACATAGAGCATATCAAACGATCAGGCGCTCGATGTTCACGAGTGGAACGACGTATCGAGGTAGGTTCGGGATCTGCAACATGTATAGTAGGTTCGGGTTAGGTAATAGGTAGTGGATTTGTATGTGGTCGACGTGAATAAACATACAACGGATGAGGGAGAGTACTTGAGACAGACAGATTTCAGGAAAGGCAGTTAGACCAGGAGAGTTTGGAGTGTGCGGAGGAGGAAGAGATGAATGAAAGGCAATGTGTTCAAGAAAAACAACATATCGTGAAACCCAAACACGACGAGAAACTGGATCATAACATCGAAAACCCTTCTCAGTTTTCCCAAATCCTAAGTATATACATTTGACTGATTTTGGAGATAGTTTGTTACATTCACGTGAAGCCAGGTAAACATAACAGATACAATAAAAAACACGAAATGTGGAATATGCAGGAGGTAATCCGGTGAGAACAGAGTAAGGAGATTTATTGTTTAGAACTTTGGTTAACATCCGATTAATTAAGTAGATGGAATGTAACATTGCTTCCACCCAGAAAGAATGAGGAACACTCATAGTTGTCATCAGGGTGTTGGCAGTTTCAACAATATGACGATTTTTTCGTTCAGCCACCCCATTCTGTTATGGAGTATCAGAACAGGTAGTCTGATGAATAATTCCATGACCCTGAAGAAATGTATAAAAATCGGTTGAGAGATATTCCCCTCCTAAGTCAGAGCAGAGAGTTTGAACTGGAACCCGAAATTGAGTCTCCACTATAGAGTGAAATAAGTTAAATTTTTCAAAAACTTGTGACTTCAATTGCAGAAAGTAAATCCAAGTGTAACGTATGAAATCATCAATGGATATAACATAGTATCATAACAGAGAGAGACATAATTGGTGAAGGACCCCAGACATCCGTATGCACAAGTTCAAACATAGAAGATGATTTTGTAGTACTTAGAGAAAAGGGAATATACTTACTTTTTAAAAAGACAACAGGAACAAGAATAATTCAAATCATTTTTATTAAGAGAAATATTCCCTAACATGCCAGACGAAATTAAATGAAGTAACCGATTGAAATGTGGATGACCCAGGTGAAAGTGCCACAGTTTTCACAATTTATTTACCAAACAAATATCTGATGAAGATTGAGAAAAGAAACAATGATCCAGAGTGACAGATGGATCAAAGTCTAGCACGTACAGACGACCATGCCACCTACCCATCCCAAGTACCTTCCCCGTTGCCATATCTTATACAAAACAACAGTTTAGAAGAAATATGACTAAGCAGTTATTAGATGTGAGTTGAACAACTGAAATTAAATTGGAGGAGAGGTTAGGGACATGAAACACATCACAAAGGGTGAACTAGCGATGAGCAGAAGGAGAGAAAGTCAATGATCCAACGGAGTGAATAAGTAGTTTAGTGTCATTCGCAGTAGAAATAGCCTGATTGCCGGTGTAGAGACGAATGTCACGAAGATAGGATACATCACCGATCATATGATTGGAAGCACCCGAATCGAAGAACCATGTAGAAGATGGGGATATACCTGACATATCGGCCGCAGAAAGGGCCTGAACGATTTGTTGGAGCATCGCAGGAGTCAATGGAGATGAAAGACCTTCAGCAGAAATACTAGATGTAGAATCACTAATAGACGGCTCAGAAGAAATAGTGGCAGCAGTAGCAGAAAGAGCAAAACCACGACTACCACGTCCATGGCCGAAAAAAGATGTATAGGCACGTGTATGGCAGTCCTTAATACCATGACCAGTTCGTCGACAATAAGCACACTATTCCTTGCATTGAGTGACAACATGACCCACCTTTTTACACCCGCAACAAGTCAAAGGAGAGGAACCAGAACCATGTATTAGTGGAGTGGTGGACACAGCAAGCACCATATCAGATGAGCCCAGAGTTGAGGAAGGAAGAGAGAGAACTTTCAGTTGTTGTTCCTCAGCTAATAAATCATTAATAACCGAATTCAATGAAGGAGTAGGGCTACGGTTCAAGAGAGCAACCCGATAATGCTCAAATTCCGGACGTAGCTTCATAAGGAATTGATGAACTTGCGTACTCTTGCACATAGTTTGGAATATTTTAAAGTCATGAGGAAATGTTGGATCCATCATAGCCATCTCTGTCCAAATTGTGACAATTTTGGAGTAAAATGATTGAATACTGTCGTCACCCTGAGTAAGGTTGACAAGATCCTATTCTAGGCAATATAACCAGACCGCATTACCCTGTTGATAAATCGTCTGGAGATGTTCCCACATCGCCTTGGTAGTGCGATGAGGTGTGAGGCTAACAGTAATGGAGCGATCGACCGAATCGAGAATCCAAGTAATAATCCGTCCATTGTTCATTTCCCAATCAGCTAATTTGTCGGCCTCTGTGGAAGTGGGGATAGTAACAGATCCATCCAGTAGTCCCTACAAACCACGACCCTTGAGGAAATTCTTAAAATGGATGGCCCATATAGAATAGTTGGTACCATCAAAACTATAACGTGGGGCCTCTGTACGAGATTTGTCCATTGATCTGAAGTAATGGAAAGCACAGAAAAGGGTCTTAGATGTACCATACAGCAGGAGATACCCAAGGGATTGTAGTTTCTGAATCTGGCGGAGTAGCAACAACAATAAGGGCTCTGGATTGGGAAAAGATAGATCGGAACAGAGAGGCGTTGGATGTGGAACAGAGAGTATTGAATCTGGATCTGGAACAGAGGAGCACCGGATCTAGATCAAAACAGAGGAGCACTGGATCTGGAACAAAGGGGCGCTGGATCTAGATGAGCAGAAGAGCAGAAGGGCAAGAGCACTGGATCGGACGAGCAAAGAGGTCGGACGATCGCAGGTGCGCCGGATCGGACGAGCAGAGGGGCCGGTGTGCTGGATCGGACGAGCAGAGGTGCCGGACGAGCTCAGGTGCACCGGATCTGTACGAGCAGAGGGTCAGGAGTGCTGGATCTAGACGAGCAGGGGCTGGAAACACAGGGGGTGGCCGGATTTGGCAGGAGGTAGTACCGGTGACGAGGGGGTGGCCGGATTTAGATCAGTAGGGCTCTGATACTATGAAAATAGTGAAACCAAAAGGTTTTTTTATATTTGAGACAACCCAATGGGGTTGAATATATAGAGATTACAACCATCTATACAAGAAAAATAATAAACTCAGAATCCTCTACCTATGGAAATAAACTATACAAGGTATACTAGTTATATAAGGTATGCGAGCTGTCTAACAGCTAGATGTGGAGAGTGGCATGAAATACTCTGAGCAGATGAGCCTTACCCTCAAATTGGTGGCTATTAAACAGATGGGTTCAATGAAAATGTTCAGATCCAAATTGCAATGGAAAATTTCAGCAGTCTTGATTGTGTATTTATTGTGTATTTCATGATCCCATCTCATTTAATTAGCATTTGAAGCTGACTTTTATTTACCATTTGTTATTTGAACTTTGTCTAGTGATCTTGTTATTCTTATCTTAGCTGTCAAAAAGGTTTTTAAAGGCATGAGGCCTAGTTGAGGTAGCCCGTCCCTTTGGGGTGGGGCTTATGCCTTGATGTGTGCTGAGGTGCTACATGGGCTACTTACTTCTTATTCAGTTCATTGGAAAAGATAACAAATCAATAGCCTGAAATTAGTAGCAATACCAAGTATCTAGATTATAGTGTTTGTCGCTTCTTTTTGTTCAACTTATCAGTGATTTGACTTTTGTAAGTGCGGTGTATGAGATTGAATCCAATCATCAAGTAGGCTATACCTTGTATGGACCATACTCAAAATAAAAGAAAAAACCTTGACAATCCTAACCATTCTATTGGAGGCGCTTGTATGTGTACCACTTGTACAAAAAGTGAATCACAATAAGTTAAGTGATAGAAACTGACCAACAGTCTAGCTTTTCTTGTTCCAAGCACAGTTCATCAGTCCTTGTGCATCTAGCATAGAATTTTTTGCAATCTAAACATGCTATCCTAACATTTATTGATATGATTTTGCTTGATTTTTGCAGCTCCCAACACAATATTACATGGCAATGGTAAGACATCGTATAAACAATTTTTTTTTGTTTTGACATTTGACAATCTGTGAATCCTTATTGTGAGGAAAACATGAATGTTCTGCGCTCTGTACCTATTGCGTACAAATGAGGCAGTAGGTTTGGTTATTAATGCTCTGTACCTGTTTGATCTCTTCCTCTCTCTATCTCTTTCTGTCGCTCTTTCAAATTTCATGCATGCTAGTAACTGTTTCTTTCTTGATCTACCGATTTCAATTTGTTGTTTTCTTAGCTTCCGTTGCCATATATGATTGCTGAATCTAGTGAATTATGGAATATTTTAGTTAAATTTTCAGATTTGTCTGTCTTCTTTTACTGTCGAGTTCATTCAAGAGGATGAAATTGCAGTTTTCAGCTACACCCTTTCTTTTTCTTTATTTTTTGCAGTACATTCTTCTTTTTGGTAGCAAAGTAGCACCAATGTGTACTTTTGTATTACTAAAAGTTGAGAAAGGGTGTAGCTATCAACCAGGAGGGCATAAATACTGGCCACATAGAAATTTTGTATTGTAAACATTTCAACTGAGATGGTGATAAAGAGGTCAGATCCTCATGCAAACGTTGTAGACAGAGCTCTCTCTACAACTCTCTGTTCACATGCGTGTTAAGGTTATTAAAGTTAGTAAAATGTCATTAACATACCTAGAGCTTATTCACCAAGGTATAAACTTTATTCAACTAGTATGTGGGTCCACCATATTGTATATATGCCATCCAAATCCCAATCTAATGAACTGTACCATGATGATGTGATGCCCCAAAAGTAAGGTCTATGCAACCATTAGATAGGCCATGCGCAGAAAGCAATGGACATCCACCCAAAAACTTTGAAATTCTCATGGTAGGGCATGCGATTGTTGAAGCGGCCTTATTTTTTGTACATCTCACTTTCTTGGTGAAAAGACATATGGACAAGTGGGATTCCATACACAAACAACAGTGGGCCCCTCGGGCAAAGTTGTAGAGAGAGCTATGCCTTCAAACATTACAGAGGACCTGACCTTGTACAAACATTGGCCACATTATACACATGCGTCTTCTTTGTGACAGTTACGACCACGGTCAATAAATCCTTACTGTTAGATTATGCTCAAAAGTCTCTTTGTCAAGTCTTAGTGCATGTTTGGATGGTGAGAAAAGGAAAACAAAAAATATCATGATTATTCAGTGATGATTTCTTAAGACTTTCAGTAAGAATAAATTCTTATGAATTATAACATTTTTAGTTGAAAATAAAATTCTTGTGAATGGATTTTGTGATCCTATTAACTATTGTAAGCCTTTTCAAGACTATTTGTTGTGTACTCTCCTTTAATTAACACATTTTTCCCTTTTACTATTGCAAGTTTCCAGTGGGACTAGTTTTTAAGATACATATGCCCTTCTGAACTTGTCATACTCATGTGATTAGGTGATTACTCATCTCTCTCTTCTCCTTGAATGTGGTAGCTAGAGCCGTAGAGCATAAATCCTGAAGTTTTATATAAAATTAATTCACGTGCAGTGTAAGGAGCCAGTTCCAAAAATGTAGGCTTGTAGCCCAAATAACATACTCGTTCATGATTCACATGGGTCACACTAATGGAAATAGTTTTGAGGGCGAGCATTGCCCTATACACTGTTTCCACTCACGTGGTCCACCTAAGTCACAAATGGATCTAACTTTTGAGGCTTTGGTGTAACATGGGGTGACACACCTATTGGTCATGGTGGATTCCACATAAACATCATGATGGTGGCCCCCGAACAATAGACCCATTTGCTTGTATACACAGTGCAATGACAACTATGTTGATTAATGAGTAGCTTTTTGAAAACTTTTTTGAAAAAGGTTATTGAAATGTAAATTTATATCAATTAGGCAGTTTTTTTCTCTTTCTAAAAGCTACTATGGCCTCATACCTTGATATTGTCAAAATGTGGCATTTTAATCTTTTACTATAAAAATTACACGCCTTTAGTGAGAAAACTATTTAAAACTAAAATGATTCAATTAAGTTATTTAGAAGTAATTCAATTCATCCATTTTACATTCAAAAGAATTCAAAAGAAAAAATCTATTTAATATGAAATTCATGTTCCGCTAATTCTTTAAAAAATATTGAATCATTAATTAATATAATTATCATTCCACAACTTTCTATCCAATTTCTTTAACGATCAAGTGAGTGGGTGTGCGAGCAAATGTGTCAGCTGCTTAGGTGGGCCCCACTATAAACATCACGTAAACTCCAGGGTTTTTCTCCTACCCACTTTAATTAGGAATTGCCTTGTAAAAATCAATAGTGGATGTCGTTAGCTTAATTTCTGAGTATGAGACTAAATTGGAATTACATGATTTAGCATATACATGGAGCAGCCAAAAATCAAGTCCCAACGTCCCTGACATTTGCAAGGGCCCACATGTTTACTAAGATCCATTAGCATCATTATATGTTTATTAACATATTGGACTTAGATACATAATATAGGCTAACTTGAGATTTTGTAGACGGCATCAAATCAATGGAACAGTTGTGAGATTTATCCAACCTTGAATTTTTAGGACCCACCGTGATAATTATATAAAATACACCCTAACAATTATATTTTAAAGAAAAATTAATCACATGAATAAAGTACCATACTCGTATTTGATTGAGTGGGCGACATTAATGAAAATAGATTGGAGGGTGAGCATTTGCCTGTACACTTGTTTCCAATCCTGTAGTAAATTTTGCGAAAAAAGAGTAAATTTGGAACGAGAATTTTAACGATAAAAGCATAGAATCTGAAAATCTCATTATAAATTCTCGGGCCGAGAAATTTACGAGAAATAGATTGGGGTAGAGCCGTAGAGCATAAATCATGAAGTTTTATATAAAATTAATTCACGTGCAGTGTAAGGAGCCACTTCCATTTTTAAAATGGTTAAACAGTACTAAAACACGAGTATAGGCTCTTCAGGGCTTCCATGCAGTTGGCGTTTAAAAAGAGAGGAAGGAGTTGAAAGAAAAACAACACCAGAGAGAGAGAGAGAGAGAGAGAGAGAGAGAGAGAGAGAGAGAGAGAGAGAGAGAGAGATGGACAAAAACCTGTGGATAATAGTTTCCATGGTGGTGGGAATGATCTTCATCGTGTTGGAAAGACGACGAAGGCCAAAATCAACAATGAAATTGCCGCCGGGACCGCCTAAATTGCCGATAATTGGGAACTTGCACCAGAACCTGCGCCAGATCGGTGGTGGTGATGAGTTGATCCACATCACCTTATTCAAAATGTCACAGAAGTATGGTGGGATTATGACAGCGTGGTTAGGCACGAAACCGACGATTATCGTAAGCGATCATGAAGGAGCTTGGGAGGTTCTTGTAAACAAATCCGCGGATTATGCATCGCGACTGGTTGCTTACATCCCTAAATATATCTCTGCTAACTGTACAACGCTTTCCACCTCCGATCATGGCCCATATTGGCAATCCCTTCGAAAAGGTGTCCAGGGCTATGCTATGAATCCATCAGCCATCTCTACTCAAACACTATCTCAAGAAAACGAAGTGATTGCCATGACACAAACAATTCAAGAGCAAGCTATGATCAATGGTGGAATTATCCGCCCCTTGGTCTACATTCGACACAACACAATACGGGTGGTTGGGCGCCTTTGTTTTGGCCCTGAATTCAACAATGAGGCATTTGTTATTGGCATAGACCCTCTTATCGACGACATCATCAACCTATTTGCTATTTCCCGTTTTTCCGATGCTTTCCCTTTCATTCGCTACATCCCAGGCTTGTGGGGTTCATTTAGACAAGCAGTTGAAATTCGCGATCGTGTCGTGTCGACGGTACAGTCAGAAATCACTCACTACCAATCATCAAAATCGCCATGCACCACTTGTTACTTGCACTTCCTCCTCTCGCATGGCTACCCGATGGAAACCATTATCTCTATCTTATTTGAGATGTTCTTGCTCTCCGTTGATAGCACATCGTCTACTATTGCTTGGGCTCTAGCATTCCTTATACGAAACCCCGAAATCCAAAAGAAGCTATTTAAAGAAGTAAGCGGAGGAGACGAGAAGAGAGAGAGGGTGACTGTATATCAAGTGAATAAGATGCCATATCTTCAAGCTGTAGTGAATGAAGTGTTTCGTATGAAGCCGATTGCACCTCTCGCCATCCCCCACAAGACAGTGAAAGATACTACATTGAAGGGTTGGAAGATCGACAAGGCTACTGCTGTTATGGTAAATATCTATGCTGTCCATCACGATCCAAAGGTCTGGGATCATCCAGAGCAGTTCATGCCAGAGCGGTTCCTGAATGAAAATGCACGTAATGTCAGCGTGGCCATGGAACGGTCTTTTCTTCCGTTTGGAGCAGGTATGCGAATTTGTGCAGGAATGGATCTGGGCAAGCTTCAGGTGGGCCTCACCCTGGCTAATCTGATTAACAAGTTTGAATGGGTTGCCGCTGATGGGGATGGCCCCGACATGACTGATGATTATACTATTATTCTTAGGATGAAAGAGCCCCTCGTGGCAGGTATCAAGCTTCGTACTAACCTTGGAACCACCCTCTCTTGAAGGTTCTGTGACCATGGATGCCGACGGCCCGTAGGGATACCGCCCAATAATAACCTTTTTCTGTTTTAATAAGTTGATTTTTCAACTTTAAATAAGTTTGGTCAGCACGTTATAAAATTTACTCATGTGATGAAAGTTATTTATGCAGATAAGTTTTTTTTTTTTTTTTTTTCAACTTTTCTACTTCTCTCCCTCCCCCATGTGATGGATGGTCCATATCAAAGGAGGCTCCACATGATGGGCAGTCCACTTAAGAGGTGGGGTGCACATGATGGACTATTGATATCAAATGCGGGGCCCACATTATGGATGACCCACGTCAAGTTGAACCCACGTAATGGATTATCCACATCAAAGGTAGGCCCTTGTGATAAATGGCCCACATCTAAAGCAGGCCCCACGTGATGGATAGCCCATATTGAAAGGTGGGACCCACAAAATGGATGGACATGAGGGGTTGTGGGTATGGAAGGTGGTCCCATGTGACAGACAATAACATTTAAGGCAGGACCTACATGATGGATGACCCACATCAAGGTGTTCTCCACATAATGGACAATCCACATCAAAGGTCGACCCCTAAGGATAAATGGCCCATGTCTAAGGACGGCTCCACATGATGGGCAACCCACATCGATGGTGGGGCCCACACAATGGATGTCCCACATCAAAGGTGAGCTCCACATGATGTGCGGTGGATATTGAAGGTGAGCCACACATGATCACTAACTTATTTGATGGTGGACCCCAGGTAATTTTTGGCCCATGTCCTAAAATGATCTTAAAAAACAGATGGACAGGGCGGATCTCTCACAAACATCAGGTTGGGCCCCACCTAAGTTTGGAGGGCAAGAACTTCCTGGGAAAGTCTCTAGCAGGAAATCCGTGTCCGAAACAAGGAGCATAGATTTCCAGCGAAATCCTTCTGCAGGGAGTTCCTGCAATGGGATGCCAAGTGAGGTCCACTGTGATATTTGTTAGAAAGTCAACCCCATCCATCCGTTTTGTGAGGTTATTTTAGGACATGTGACCGAAAATGAGGTGAATCCACACGAGAGGCAACAGTGGAAATTCTGTGACCACCGTTGAAACATTTTTATGGCCACAAAAGTCACCTATCAAGATAAATTTTGTGTGTTTTCACTTCATCCCAGTAGGAATTACCTCGTGAATGGTTTGGATGGCATATAAACATTAAGATGGAGCCCAGGAAGTTTTTAACGGTAGGAAACACTTTCCCCAGTTTTCCCACTCCTATGGCCCATTGGATTTTTGGATACATTCACTTTATTTTTTTTTATTGCATATCATAAAATGACCCTGCAAACCCGGATGGACAGGTGGATTTTTAACAAACATCACGGTAGGCCCCACATGACATCCAGCGCAGGAACTTTGAGCCATAGGCTTTTGCAGGAAATCCGCATACATATGAGTACGGATCACGTCTTTGCCAATGACTCTAGCTGACAAGATACGCCCGATAGACTGCGTGCTACACATGACTCTAACGTGTGGAACTTTTTTGACCCCAAAATGATTTATGTTTAAAATCCACACCGTCCATCAAATTTGAAAGATAATTCTAGAGCTTTATCTCAAAAATAAGACACATCAAAGTCTCAAGTAGACCGCACAAAGTAGAGGTATTGAACGAATACAGTTGAAACCTAGGGTCCACTGCAAGGTTTATTTACCATCTAACTTCTTCGTAAGGTCACACAAACCTGGATGAAGGGAAAACACAAATATCAGCTTGATCAGATCCTTTTGTGGCCCTGAGAAGTTTTCAATAATTGGCATCCAATTTCCTCTGTGAAGCCCACTTAAGCCCGGATCTTTCATAGTTTTTGTCTCATTCCCTAAAATAATATGGAAAAATAGATGGATGGTGGGAATTTGATACATGCATTATAATGGTGCCCAGGAAAGCTCCACATGTCATCACTATTGGATTTTCCTCTCCCTCCCAATGTGCTCCACCATGGAGCAGATTAGGCAAGACCTGGCCTCACCCAAGACTGCGCCACTTACCGTGGTATCCACTCCGTTTATCCGTTTTTCCCTAGGGCATTATTTAATAAATGAAGCAAATCCAATTAGTAGGTGGACTATACCATAGGAAACAATGGTGATTGGCGACAAAAGTTTTAGATCAAGATGATATTTCTTTTTTCCATTCATCGGGCTTACGTTAACTTATCAAGAGATTGGATGGCAAATAAAAACTATGAAACATTAAGGTGCATGGTAAGAAGTTTTTAACAGTAGTGGAGTATGGTTTACCTAATAATTGGATCTTCTTAATTTTTGAGACCAGGGTCTAAAATAATATGAAATAATGGAGGAATAGGGCGGATATAGAATACACACGTCAAAGTGGGCCCTATGGCAAGGGCTGCACAATCTTGGGTGAGGCTTGGGTCTCACCTAATCTGCTCCCCCGCACCACATAGCAAGCAACAAAATTTCTTGAGGTGTGAAATTTACATAGCCCTTTTTGACTTCATTGACGCGATTGGTATTTCTAATAGAAGCGCCGGTAAAAATAAAAAAGCGCCGGCAAAATTCTATCCAAACGCCGACAAAAGTATGGTTTCTGGACACTTTTACTCACGGAAAAGCTCCGACAAAGGTCTATATAAGTGCCGGTAAAAGTCTTTATATTGATTTGAGAGGCCCGAACGCAGGCCTATATATATATATATATATATTCAATTGAAACATGTATTTTTTTAATATTTAAAACATAAAAAATGTTGCAATACAATTTATACTGAATATTAAACAAAATTTATATTATGTCACAATAAAAAAATATAATATTTACAACAATAAATTGAAAATAGTCTTGAATAAAAAAATAAAAAAATTAATTAATTTTTTTTAAAAAAAAAAAACAAATCCTCTATGTGGTCTATTCCTAGCGGCCTAAATTTAAGCACAATTGATTAAAATCCTGTATACAAGGAAATAGAAAAAAGAAAAAAAAGTCAAAAAGTAGCATTTAACAAATTGATGCATGGAAAACAATAAATCCTTTGATCCTCTCTCTTTAAAAAGTCAAAAACTATCAAGGCAACAAATGTTGTAACTTGAATTCCATTACATCTATTGGCCCCACATTGATGCATGTGTTTTATACACGCCTGTTCATCCATATGCACCCTTCACGCGTGACATTCAAGTGTACAAGTGACCGATATCAATTGTAAATCTGGTTCATTGATTACAATTTTATGATCTACCAAATACCAGTTTTACATAATTCAATATTTTTTCATAGGAAGAATATGATCAACATAAAGATTGGATGGTCAAAATACCATAATATTTCCATACTTGCAATTATTTTGTGATAAGAAAAGAAAGAAAGAAAGAAATTAAGAAAAGAGGTGCGTGGTTGTTATATTCATGCCCATCGCTATAAAGGACACTTATTTTCAATTGGAATAAGCTGTGTAAGCTGTCTTTTGTTGGAATGTGTTGATGTAGGACCTGCTAAAGAAGATTTGCTTTTTGTTAGAATGTGTTGATGTAGGCACTACCAGAGGAAGCTTACTTTTCGTGCAGGTGAAAGCTTCCAATCAAATAACTTTTCATAAATTTCAATGGTGTCCTGTTTGAGGAAGGTTGGACATGCTCTCAACAGAGGCATGTCAAGCTAATAACACGTGGTGGGCCCTCCCCAAGAGGAGTTAAATGTAATAACATGTGGTGCAATGGGCCATATATCAGATATTAGAGCTGATGAGAATAAAAATTGCAATCTGCCATAGTGAGCAGAGACTGGTCTGATTTTTGGGCCATATCATCTTTGTGCATGAAGACTTTAGTATACATATAATTATGATCTATAAATCATGTTGAAAGCATAAAGAAGAGCACTTCAGTAAGATGCTATAGCATCACCATTTTTCACACTTTCAAGGACAAGTACACCATCTGGAAACAACTTAAGATTCCCTTATAAGGGGTTTAATGAAACAAGAGACTGTAATAAGGTGAGATGACTTTCATTTTATGCACATTAATGAGGAAAATTTCATGCAAAATGAGCTTAAACTTATCACCCAGGATCCTACAATCAGTGCGACAGATATCTCTGAGATTTTGTACATCTCGCAATATCATCTCAGAATTTTGCTCAAAAATATTATCGAATAGCATCAGGAGTTTCAAAATCTCACCACTTTTTGAAAGCTGAAATAAATCATTTTAGACCTATATTTTCTAATCATTAAAATCATTTTATTAATTTATAATAAACAGTTAATCCTAGAAGAACTATTGTGTGTATTGATCATCCAAGAATCCCTTCCAAACAGGAGGAAGAAAAAAACCAAAACCAATTTCAGAAAATGAAAGGAAGAAAAAGTTGTGGGTCTTTTTACTCATAGACAGATTCTGGTCCAAAATATGGGGTTCACAAACAACTTTGGCATCCTCAATGCTGCAGCCTCTTCTATCTTCCTGGCCAAAGGTTCTCCAATGTTAGTAATTTAAATGCAGGAATTCTTTTTATATGAATGTACGCCAGGAATTATTTGAACTTTGCCTGAGGCAGATTCCTTTTTCTTATTTTTATTTTTATTTTTTTATTTCATATAAAAGAAAAGAAGACAAAGAAGAAGAAGAAAATGGATGAGAGAATAAACTAATAAACTAAATTCCATAAGACTATTACATTACAAAGATGTTAAAGAATTGCAATATAAGAAAATAACATAAACAGTTAGGTAATAAACTAATATATAATTAAACAAGTGGCACGACTGAGATTAATTTCTGATGAGGAACCTTTATCTTTCTCATGATAACGATTTTCTGGGAGATTCTGGTTGAAACTATGATGAAAATAAGTTTTGTCAATATGTGGCTGGAAAAAAAATAAAAGAAAAAGAAAGAAAAAAACTTTGTGACCCTCTGGAACCTAGACACACACATACACTTGCACATGTATATATAGATATATCCCATGTGTATCAGGTTTGGCTGACTCTTCTTTCCTCATAGCAAGCATCCACAGTACAACCTGGCAACATAACATAATATAAGTTAACCTTGCACTGAACCATACCAGAACTCGATATTAGACTGTGAATCAAATCCTAGGCCCTGTTTGGTTGCCACTTAAAACGACTCAAAATACTTTATTTAGAGATTTTGGTAATGATTAAAAGTAATCTTGATAACCCGTAATTAAGTTTCTAGAACAAGCATGATCATACAGAAATCCAGAACCTAGGCCAAAGTATCTTATTCAAAAGAAAATGAGAGGTTATGGTTCCTTAAGAACACAACATCAAATAAATGAAATAATGACCATGCTTAATGCTTCTTACCTCAATAGCATGTGATTCTGCAAGCCAGTCCAGCCTAAGGCCCTGAGTAGTCTGGTCAAGAAATTGCGTCCAAATTTTCCATTCAGAAAACGAGCAATCAGTTGCTAAATAGCTCACCTGAAACACAGCAGCTCACTTGATCATTCGCAAGATTATGCTGTCAACCCAGCACTAATGTCAGAGATGAAGGAACCCATGAGAAATACCCATGTCATGAAACCCTCATTAAGCCACAAATGTATCCACCATTCCGTTGTTACAAGATTTCCAAACCATTGATGTGCAAGTTCATGTGCTACAACAATTGCAACCTGCAGAGAAAGATAGCCATGATGAAATAGTTTGTGTAAACTTCGAGTCAAACTACCAGTGCAAATCATATTGTGGCTTTAAATAGTGAATAGCATGTAGCGTAGCGTTCGTCCCAGTGATGCGTGACGCATAACCTACATGCCACTTTTAGATATTCTATTAAGGTTGCCCTTGGTTGAACCAAATATCATGAAGTTTCATTGCACCAAACTAGATTGATTATTAATGCAATTTAATGAAACGTGATATTTGATGTAACCAAACACAACATTAAACAATAGGAAAAATATTTGATGCAACCAAAGAAGTCAAGCAAAAAAGATCATTTGGATCCAGATTAGGCATAGAAGAAGACGTGGCTTCCCCATGAAAACGCTAATGAGTATAACTCGTATTAAATCCGTCACACACGATATAATCGTATGCTTCTTGTCGAGATACACGGAAGTTGTTATTGTAGTTCTTACATGGACGTAGGATCCTCCTCTATCACTTGTATTTGTAAATGCAAAGTCAAGGAATTCCGTAGCTTCACTTGAGTATGCATTACTTATCCTAAATCATTCAATGCAATTGGAGGACATATCAAACAATGCATCTTAACCATTGGGCCACAACAACTGGAAGGAGAAGTTACTGAGATACCTTGACAAATTAATCCAATTCTTATCCATCGCTATGTTCCTCGGCTAATTCGACAAGTTAGTTGAAATACAACGTGGGCCCGACAAAGCTTCCTAGGAGAGATAAACTAGAATGGGTATAAGAGAAATTCAAGGAAGAGTATTAAAGAGACAAATTACAATGAAACAAACATCATTATTGCTCACCCCACAAGCAATGACGACTTAGGGATTCATATAGAATCTCTAATGGTATCTTTAATTGACTGACTAAATTAGTCATCCATCTAAGACTGGATAGATTGCAATGCTTTCATGTTCCCATTTAAATGTCCACACCAAAATTCCGGCAGCATCTCCCCACACCTCTCCGGATACGTTGATCTTGCATTTGATTTCCACGTCAAGTATCTATATAATGTGAGGATATTTGACATTAAAAATAAATATAAGAAACATAACCAGAGAGAAAAGGACAGATACATCGCAGAACTAGCATGTGCATTTAAATCAGGGAATCGAAAGCATTCTAATCTATCCAACCTTGAATTGTCCAAACGTGGGACAATTTGAGAATTTTTATGCCTCCAAAAGCACACTATATCTATGCTTGGCCACATAAAAATTCTCAAATGGGCAACTGATTGTCCTATACTTAAACAATTACATAATCTCAATTCACATTGATCATCTAGCTAACTAATAATAGAATGTATTTTAAACTAAAGAAACAAATTTTGTTTTGATAAATTAACCTAGTAATATCTACTATATACTAGTAACATATAAATAATATCAGAGCACCATACTATAGGCTGCAAGAATATCATGTCCCCTTAAAAAATAAATCCTCCAAGGATACCATATATATATACACACACACACACACACACACACACACACACATATATATAAAAGTTGTTTATTGTCCTTCTCAATCACAAGTATCATTCATTATGCATTATGGTTAAGAATACAGAGGTCAAGTAATGCATTATGCAACATATCCAATTGCAACATCCCATTATTTATCTGTCAATACAAGAAAAATTACTAGTCAGTCCAATAAACTATAAAAGCCAAGCCAAAATTACCACACTGCAAGTCTTCTAAAATTAAATCATGATTTTAGAAAGAAAAAAAATTGGTACTTCTTTTTGTACAGCTTGGAGATGAGAAACTTTTACAGCCTCAACTGAATGAACAGACTGGTGAAACACAAGAATCTAGTGAGGCTCAAGTGTTTGATAAAATTTGGTAATAAACTTTAAAGTACAAATAATAAGGTGCTGGAAGAAGAGAATAAGATGCTAAAAGAAATTACAAATCAAAAAAAAAAACACAAAATCATGAGAAGAGGAGTTCTCATGATTGTAGTACAACTGGCTGCAGGTTAACTTAACCTTCAACCCATTTAAAAACCTTTTTCCCCGAAAAATAGAAGAGGAATTCTCACCTTTAACTGGTTGTAGGTTAGCATAACACACAAACTGTAAAATGTGCCAACCTAGCACATGTTTGTATCAATGGTATGGTCTTCCAACCATATAGCCATATGGGACAATTCATCGATAGAGAAAGAATGGGCCTACAAGTGAGATCTATACAAAACACTCTCTTTTTGAGGTAATTCATCCAACAGTTGGTATGCATGATGTACAACGCATGATGTACAACAGGTATTAGGCAATGTTTTGTATGAAGGATTACAGAGTACTATTTCAATTTTCAGTTTTTACAAGCAGGCTTAATGTTCAGTAACCCAAAATGCTGACATTGTGGTCCCACTATGAATGGAGCACCAAAAAGATGAAAAGGTGGCCAGACTTGCACAAACTGAAAATAAAGGGCAATAACATAGAGTAAACAAAAAAAAAAAGTTAAAGGGGCTATATTATAGTTGACAGTATAGAGAGAGAGAGAGAGAGAGAGAGAGAGAGAGAGAGATTTGACTGTCTAAAAGCCCCTTGATACTGTCTAAAAGCCCCAACATTAAGGAAGGAAAAATCCAATCTTGTTCCATTTGGCTGAGAGATTTATCATTGCTACAACCAAATAATGCAAATTATTCATGGAAACTGAGCATAAGTAGCACATGGAGCTAGAATTGCATTTGAACTGGCATGTTAACATTCTTCTTTTATTCCCGACAGAAAGAAGATTTTGTGCAATATAAAATTTATAAGATTTTGTGCAATCGAGTTTCATATATCAAGTTAACAAAATTTACTGCCTTGTGTATATAGTTTGAGTAATGAGAACTAACTTGTAAATGATGTGTTGCTTAATCCTAGAAAAATAGCAGATAAAGAATTCAAATGAGCAGATGTTAGCTAGATTGGATCACAATTAAAAATAGAATGCAAATATGTCAACAAAACTTGATGGAATACTGCATATGCACTACTCCAAGTAATTCACAGCACGAGTATACCAGATAAAAGAAGATCAGCAGCAAAAACATCTTCCCTAGCAGGGGAGGAGACTTGTAGTCCAAGGCTCAATTTCTTTGACACCGACATCAAAGCGAGGACTGATGACGCCACATTTGTTCAATCTTCCATTCAATTCCATGACTATCTTACCAGACCTGTTGTCATCGACGTACTCAGATTCTCCAATAATCTGTTGTGGTTGTCTTCATCTTGTTTATTTTCTATAAAGTTTTTTTCACGGTTTTCACGATAGCCTATTCTTTTTGTGGTGCCTACTCGAATGTGTGCACATGCATCTAGTCTTTTTAACAAATTTATAGATGGAGTGTTCTTACTTTTCTTTTTTAAAATAATAATAATAATAACAAGAAGCTATACTCAATCGTGGCTGGTTCATTTTGGAGTTGGTGGGGAAATCAGATGTTTAATATTAAAATTTTCAGGGGATTTGGACCGTGTTAGTATCGTTGCATGGTCAATTTCTCGAAAGAGAATCGACCTTCCAAATATTCCGAAAGTAGCCATCTAACAAGCTTCCAAAATTTTTTCGGACCAATTTGCCCTTGCACACAAAATTAAGTAATGATGACGCAGAGAGGACGATGGCTGGAAGTCTTGTGTTGGATGTTATTCTCCTAGTTGTGGGCCCATTGTGATGTAAGTTTTCAATCTACACGGTCCATTAGTTGTGCAAGTTCATCGTAATATATATCCCAAAATCTAAAGGTTACTTACAGATGAAGTGGACCACACCATAATAAATAGTATGGGTTGTGCACAACCATTGAAAACTACCAAGTGGGCCATACACCTTACTAATAAGTATGATATTTCTGTCATCTCTTTATAGATGTATATGTGATATAATGAATAGTAAAAGAAAAGGAAAAGAGAATTTCAATTCCAATGCCTCCACCTAGTAAAAGAATCTTGGAACTTTACAACCGACGTTCTTCCTTCGAGCCTCTTCATGATCCATGATGCCCGCAGACGTTGTCAACACAATATAGCTAAACTGTTTGGAGGGGAGGAGCCTTGCAGTCCAAGGCTCAATTTCTTTGACACCGACATCGAGCGAGGACTGATGACCCCACATTTGTTCAATCTTCCATTCAATTCCACGATTATCTTACCAGCCCGACCTATTGTCATCGACGTACTCAGATTCTCCAATAATCTGTCATGGTTGTCTTCATCTTGTTTATTTTATATAAAGTTTTTTCACGGTTTTCACGATAGCCTATTCTTTTTGTGGCGCGTACTCCAATGTGTGCACATGCATCTAGTCTTTTTAACAAAATTACCAGTGGAGTGTTCCCACTTTTCTTTTTTTAAATAATAATAATAATAACAAGAAGCTATACTCAATCGTGACTAGTTCATTTTGGAGTTGGTGGGAAAAATCAGATGGTTAATATTAAAATTTTCAGGGGATTTGGACCATGCTGGCATTGTTGTGTGGTCAATTTCTTGAAAGAGAATCGACCTTCCAAATATTACGAGAAAGTACCCATCTAACAAGCTTCCGAAAGTTTTTCAGACCAATTTGCTTGCACACAAAATTAAGTAATGATGACGCGGAGAGGACGATGGCTGGAAGTCTTGTGTTGGATGGTATTCTCCTAGTTGTGGGCCCATTGTGATGTAAGTTTTCAATCTACACGGTCCATTAGTTGTGCAAGTTCATCGTATTATATATCCCAAAATCTAAAGGTTACTTACAGATAAAGTGGACCACACCATAATAAATAGTATAGGTTGCGCACAACCATTGAAAACTACCAGGTGGGCCATACACCTTACTAATTAGTATGATATTTCTGCCATCTCTTTATAGATGATGTATGTGTGATATAATGAATAGGTTAGATGACATATAAACATCATTGTGGGCCCCACAAAACTGGCTTTGTAAGCGCATGTAGGTATAGTAAAAGAAGGCGGGTGAGAAGCCGGAGTGATTCACAATTCTCGATGCCCAAATCTAAGGGTCGATCCTATCATTTTAATCACGGGGTCCATTAAAATATAGATTTAATCCGTTAATAATATTCAAGGCTTACAATTTCCTTAAAAATATGTAATCGTCATGTCGTATCGAGCTATCTATGGCCCATAGTGAGGAAAAAGACCAATGGTTTGCTTGTACAATACCTACTATCTAGTTTTGTTGTGGGCCTTCAGATTCAAAGATTTTCATTATTCTCCTGACATTTTCCTTCTTTCAAATTATGAAGAGAATGGACGGATCAGATTTGATCAAAATCCCAAAATGAAACCTAGAGACGTTGCATAGAAAATATTTCATATAGAACAGACACCGTTACGGATTATTAGGTTTTGTGGGCCACAGAGAGATGGTGTCAGCAAGACGCTAACATATTCGTATAAAAGTAAAGGGCTTCGAACAAAATGAACGGATTAGATATATACATTACACTGGGCACAATGAAAACTTCCATCCAATTCATTTTTTAGGATTGAAATAACACGTGACTTCTTCTACCTTCATAACGGTACAACTACTGATCCAAGGACAAGGGCAAATTGATCTGAAAAACTTTCAGAAGCTTGCCAGATGGCTATCCTCATAATATTTGGCAGGTAGAATCTCTTTTGAGGAATTGACCACACAACCATTCCAGTACCATCAAAATCCCAATTTTCAGCCATGCTCCGTCCATAGTTAGGTCATCAATTTAAAATGTATGGACTACCATACACTACAAGAAAGTAGGCCTTTAGCCTCAATTTTTTAGCCTCGATTGAAAAAATGGAGGCTAAATGTGTTTTTTAGCCTCAGTTGCTAAGGAATTGAGGCTAAAAGTTCATTTTCCGCCTCAGTTGCTTTGGAACTGAGGCTAAAAGTCTACTTTTTAGCCTCAGTTGCATAGTAATCGACGCGAAAGGTTTACTTTTTAACCTCAATTTTATAGGAACCGAGGCAAAAGGTCTACTTTTTAGCCTCAGTTACATAGGAACCGAGGCGAAAGGTCTACTTTTTAGCCTCAGTTGCATAGGAACCGAGGCGAAAGGTCTAATTTTTAGCCTCAGTTGCATAGGAACCGAGGCGAAAGGTCTATTTTTTAGCCTCAATTGCATAGGAACTAAGGCAAAAGGTCTACTTTCTAGCCTCAATTGCATAGAAATTGAGGCGAAAGGTCTGCTTTCTAGCCTCAGTTGCATAAGAACCGAGGCCAAAAGTCAACTTTTTAGCCTCAGTTGCATAGGAACCGAGGTGAAAGGTCTACTTTTTAGCCTCGGTTACATATGAACCGAGGTGAAAGGTCTACTTTTTTGCTTCAGTTGCATAGGAACTGATGCGAAAGGTCTAATTTTTAGCCTTAGTTGCATAGGAACCGAGGCCAGAAGTCTACATTTTAACCTCAGTTGCATAAGAACCGAGGCGAAAAGTCTACTTTTTAGCCTCAATTGCATAGGAACCGAGGCGAAAAGTCTACCTTTTAGCCTCAGTTGGATAAGAACCGAGGCGAAAAGTCTACATTTTAGCCTCAGTTTCATAGGAACCGAGGTGAAAATTCTACTTTTTACCCTCAGTTACATGGGAACCGAGGCCAAAAGTCTACTTTTTAGCCTTCGTTGCATAAGAACTGAGGCCAAAAGTCTACATTTAAGAATATTAAAAAAATTTGAGAATATTGAAAGAATTAATAATTTTTAAAATTTTTGACAATTGTGAAAAAATTGAGGATTTTGGAAAAAAATGGAGACAATTGGGGAAAAAATTGAGAATTTTGAAAAAAAATTTTGAGAGTTTTGAAAAAGATTTGAATTTTGAATTTTTTAAGAACTAAGAATTTTTTAAAATTTTGAGAACTTTTTAAAAATTAAGAATAAAAAAATGATAATTATGAAAAAGTATGATTTTTTTTTTTTAAATTGAGAATTTTAAGAAAAATTAAGAATTTTGAAAATTTTTGAAATTTTTGAAAAAAATAAGAATTTTGAATTTGAGAATCTTGAAAAAAATTGGATTTTTTTTTTTTTAATTTGAGAAATTTCAAATAATTAAAAATTTTGAAAAAATAAATTAAGAAATTTCAATTGAAATCGGACTTTTTAGCCTCGGTTGCAGAGGAACCGAGGCCAAACGTCTACTTTTTAGCCTCGGTTGCATAGGAACCGAGGCTAAAAGTCTAATTCTGAAATATAAATTCGACAGGCGCACATAAATGCTTTTTCCCTGTCTCCTTTTCTCACTCGCTGTGCGAGCGAGCGAGAGAGATCTTCGTTCTCTTTCTAGGGTTTCTGCTCTCGATTCGTAGATTTTACTCCTTTTTTTTTTCTCGTCTTCTTAGCTTCAATCTCTGTAAAAGAGTTGGAATCCTTCTTCGCCGCTCCTTTCTAGGGTTCCTGCCTAAGATTTGCTGTTTTGTTCGTTGGGTTCCTGGACAATACATTCAAGAAGGTTGAGAGAATGCAGCAGAGATTGAAGCAGCAGTAATAGCAACAAGCCCTGATGCAACAAGCGTTGCTACAGAAGTAGCAACTCTACCATCCCGGCATCCTCACGGCTGCCATGTCACAGGTACCATTCTAGTATCAGATTTCCCCCCAAATTTCTCACTTTTCGTGCCTAATGCATATCTGTGTCATGATTTGCTCAAAAATGCATTTTCTAAAAATCTCGTTTTGTACGTTTTGATTCTCATAATAAATTCCATTATTTCGCTTTGATATTCCTTTTTGGGAAGAAATTCCCAAATTTGACCCGAAAATTGTGTTGAATGCTGTTTTTTTTTTTAATAAAAATCTTAGTGTATGATATCTGTTGGCGATAACATCATTTAATATTTTTTCCAACCAGTTTTGTAACTCGCCTTTTCATCATTAGATGTGAATAATTAAAAGGTTTGAAGTTGATTCTGTTTTTGCGTATCACAGTCTATTAGTATAGTTTGTTGGGGTTTTAATCCATTAAAAATATGCTTCTATTATTCATGATGGATGAATGTATCTACCCGTTTTGGTTATTTGTTCAATAGCTATTATTGCTACATTTGCTCTTAAAAAAGTTATTATTGCTACATTTCATTTGTTTCCTGTGGCGGAGTTCTATCTTTTCTCATCCTTTCGGTAACGGTAATTGTTCACCTCTAAAACTCTCTCTTCCAAAGGATGCTATGTCATGATTTTCCAATTAATCATATCTAAGGCCATTTCCTAATTTGAATTATGATTGGAATGAATACTAGATTCATTGGAATGTTTGTGTGGATATGAATCCTAAGGAGTGATGTCTGACTAAGTGTAACAGAACTTTAAAGTTTGTTCCCTTGTGTTCAAGTAAATTGTAATCACTTTCCTTAACATTCAAAAATTGAGGGACTAGGCTCAAAAATGCAATAATGGTACTTTCGAGTTGGACTTGGAAGATATAATTGAGAAGACTCAATATTTAGATAATAAGTAGGGTGTCTAACTTTACCCAACTTTTTTTAAAAAATAAAAATAAATAAAGATTTCCAGGCTCCAATACCACAAACAAAAGGTATCATCAGGCAGGGTGCAACTTGCTAGATCAGAACAACTCATCCTTACTTACTGTGGCATAAATACATGCCTGTCTTGATCATCCAAATCATGTTGGTGAAAACTAAGAGGAGCTGAAAGCTTTTCTGTATTTGAGGCAACCCAATGAGGTTGAATATATAGAGATTACAACCATGTATACAAGGAAAACAATAAACTCAGAATCCTCTACCTATGGAAATAAACTATACAAGGTATACAAGTTATATAAGGTATGTGAGCTGTCTAACATCCCCCCTCAAACTAATGCTGGTCATCGGCAAGTAATAGTTTGCCAACTAGAAAAGAGTGACGTGTAGAAGTGAGGGACTTGGTGAGAATGTCGGCAATCTGATCATGGGATGCAACATGTGGAAGAGAAATGAGACCAGACTGAAATTTTTCGCGGATAAAGTGACAGTCAACTTCAATATACTTCATCCGTTCATGAAAAACCGGGTTAGAGGCAATCTGAATGGCACTGAGATTATCAACATGGAGTGGAGTAGGATTCTATAGAGGAATGCCCAAGTCTGAAAGAAGTCCATGTAACCAGACGAGCTCACTACACGCAGCAGACATCGCCCGAAACTCGGCTTCTGTGCTTGATTTGGAAACAGTGACCTGCTTCTTACACTTCCAAGAGATGAGAGAAGTGCCGAGAAAGACACAGTAGCTAGTGGTAGATCTTCGTGTGAGAGCGCAACTAGCCCAATCAGCATCCGAATAAGCACGAAGGTCCAGAGTCGCCGTGGAGGAGAAGAACAAGGATCGATCTAGAGTTCCACGAAGATACCGTAGGATGCGCAAAACCAAAGTCATATCAATAGTCCGAGGAGCAGAAAAAAACTGACTGATGACTTGGACAGCATAGGCAATATTAGGGCGAGTCATAGTAAAGTAAACCAGACTCCCAACTAAACGGTGGTATAAGTCGGGTTGTGCAAGTAGATCACCATCGTCACGGCCATAGTAAACGTTAAGTTTTAAGGGAGTCTGAAATATCTTCTGATCCGTCAATGATGTCAAGGCGAGAAGATCCTTTTTATATTTACGCTGGCTGACCAGGATCTCACAGTTGGAACGTGAAAATTCAAGTCCAAGAAAGTATGTTAGATGGCCGAGATCTTTCAACTTGAAGGATGATTACAGAACTTCCTTTAAAGCCAAAATGCCAGTAGCATCGCTACTAGTCAGGAGAAGGTCGTCACCATAGACCAGAATAATGACAATTCCATGAGCAGTGGTGCGCAAAAATTAGGATGGGTCATGACCACTTTGAGTAAAGCCAACACCCGTAACAACATCGTGAAAGCATTGGAACCATGCTCGAGGTGCCTGTTTGAGGTTGTACAGGGCTTTCTTTAGGTGACATACCTTATTGTCAGGGATTAAAGAGCCACGGGGATGTTTTAAATATACGGTTTCTTGGAGGTCTTCATGAAGAAATGCATTTTTCATATCCATCTGAGCGAGTGGCCATGAGCGAATAGAAGATATAGCCAAAAGAGTACGAACAGTTTTTATATTGGCCACGGGAGTGAAAGTCTCATCATAATCAATTCCGTATTCCTGTTTGTATCCCTGAGCGACAAGTCGAGCTTTATATCGATCCAATAATCCATCAAACTTGAGCTTGACAGAATAAATCCATTTGCTACCAATTAGCGATTGGTCAGTAGGTCGAGTAACAATGTCCCACGTATAATTATCATCCAATGCTGCAAGTTCTTCTTCCATAGTCTTCTTCCAACAATCATGAGTGACTGCCTGAGAGTATGAAGTAGGAATAGAAATAGTATCCAGAGTAGCATTCATGGCAGACATAGAGCATATCAAACGATCAGGCGCTCGATGTTCACGAGTGGAATGACGTATCGAGGTAGGTTCGGGATCTGCAACATGTATAGTAGGTTCGGGTTAGGTAATAGGTAGTGGATTTGTATGTGGTTGACGTGAATAAACATACAACGGATGATGGAGAGTACTTGAGACAGACAGATTTCAGGAAAGGCAGTTAGACCAGGAGAGTTTGGAGTGTGCGGAGGAGGAAGAGATGAATGAAAGGCAATGTGTTCAAGAAAAACAACATATCGTGAAACCCAAACACGACGAGAAACTGGATCATAACATCGAAAACCCTTCTCAGTTTTCCCAAATCCTAAGTATATACATTTGACTGATTTTGGAGATAGTTTGTTACATTCACGTGAAGCCAGGTAAACATAACAGATACAATAAAAAACACGAAATGTGGAATATGCAGGAGGTAATCCGGTGAGAACAGAGTAAGGAGATTTATTGTTTAGAACTTTGGTTAACATCCGATTAATTAAGTAGATGGAATGTAACATTGCTTCCACCCAGAAAGAATGAGGAACACTCATAGTTGTCATTAGGGTGTTGGCAGTTTCAACAATATGACGATTTTTTCATTCAGCCACCCCATTCTGTTATGGAGTATCAGAACAGGTAGTCTGATGAATAATTCCATGACCCTGAAGAAATGTATAAAAATCGGTTGAGAGATATTCCCCTCCTAAGTCAGAGCAGAGAGTTTGAACTGGAACCCGAAATTGAGTCTCCACTATAGAGTGAAATAAGTTGAATTTTTCAAAAACTTGTGACTTCAATTGCAGAAAGTAAATCCAAGTGTAACGTATGAAATCATCAATGGATATAACATAGTATCATAACAGAGAGAGACATAATTGGTGAAGGACCCCAGACATCCGTATGCACAAGTTCAAACATAGAAGATGATTTTGTAGTACTTAGAGAAAAGGGAATATACTTACTTTTTAAAAAGACAACAGGAACAAGAATAATTCAAATCATTTTTATTAAGAGAAATATTCCCTAACATGCCAGACGAAATTAAATGAAGTAACCGATTGAAATGTGGATGACCCAGGTGAAAGTGCCACAGTTTTCACAATTTATTTACCAAACAAATATCTGATGAAGATTGAGAAAAGAAACAATGATCCAGAGTGACAGATGGATCAAAGTCTAGCACGTACAGACGACCATGCCACCTACCCATCCCAAGTACCTTCCCCGTTGCCATATCTTATACAAAACAACAGTTTAGAAGAAATATGACTAAGCAGTTATTAGATGTGAGTTGAACAACTGAAATTAAATTGGAGGAGAGCTTAGGGACATGAAACACATCACGAAGGGTGAACTAGCGATGAGCAGAAGAAGAGAAAGTCAATGATCCAACGGACTGAATAAGTAGTTTGGTGTCATTCGCAGTAGAAATAGCCTGATTGCCGGTGTAGAGACGAATGTCACGAAGATAGGATACATCACCGATCATATGATTGGAAGCACCCGAATCGAAGAACCATGTAGAAGATGGGGATATACCTGACATATCGGCCGCAGAAAGGGCCTGAACGATTTGTTGGAGCATCGCAGGAGTCAATGGAGATGAAAGACCTTCAGCGGAAATACTAGATGTAGAATCACTAATAGACGGCTCAGAAGAAATAGTGGCAGCAGTAGCAGAAAGAGCAAAACCACGACTACCACGTCCATGGCCGAAAAAAGATGTATAGGCACGTGTATGGCAGTCCTTAATACCATGACCAGTTCGTCGACAATAAGCACACTATTCCTTGCATTGAGTGACAACATGACCCACCTTTTTACACCCGCAACAAGTCAAAGGGGAGGAACCAGAACCATGTATTAGTGGAGTGGTGGACACAGCAAGCACCATATCAGATGAGCCCAGAGTTGAGGAAGGAAGAGAGAGAACTTTCAGTCGTTGTTCCTCAGCTAATAAATCATTAATAACCGAATTCAATGAAGGAGTAGGGCTACGGTTCAAGAGAGCAACCCGATAATGCTCAAATTCCGGACGTAGCTTCATAAGGAATTGATGAACTTGCGTACTCTTGCACATAGTTTGGAATATTTTAAAGTCATGAGGAAATGTCGGATCCATCATAGCCATCTCTGTCCAAATTATGACAATTTTGGAGTAAAATGATTGAATATTATCGTCACCCTGAGTAAGGTTGACAAGATCCTGTTCCAGGCAATATAACCAGACCGCATTACCCTGTTGATAAATCGTCTGGAGATGTTCCCACATCGCCTTGGTAGTGCGATGAGGTGTGAGGCTAACAGTAATGGAGCGATCGACCGAATCGAGAATCCAAGTAATAATCCGTCCATTGTTCATTTCCCAATCAGCTAATTTGTCGGCCTCTATGGAAGTGGGGATAGTAACAGATCCATCCAGTAGTCCCTACAAACCACGACCCTTGAGGAAATTCTTAAAATGGATGGCCCATATAGAATAGTTGGTACCAACAAAACTATAACGTGGGGCCTCTGTACGAGATTTGTCCATTGATCTGAAGTAATGGAAAGCACAGAAAAGGGTCTTAGATGTACCACACAGTAGGAGATACCCAAGGGATTGTAGTTTCTGAATCTGGCGGAGTAGCAACAACAACAAGGGCTCTGGATTGGGAAAAGATAGATCGGAACAGAGAGGCGTTGGATGTGGAACAGAGAGTATTGAATCTGGATCTGGAACAGAGGAGCACCGGATCTAGATCAAAACAGAGGAGCGCTGGATCTGGAACAAAGGGGCGCTGGATCTAGATGAGCAGAAGAGCAGAAGGGCAAGAGCACTGGATCGGACGAGCAAAGAGGTCAGACGATCGCAGGTGCGCCGGATCGGACGAGCAGAGGGGCCGGTGTGCTGGATCGGACGAGCAGAGGTGCCGGACGAGCTCAGGTGCACCGGATCTGTACGAGCAGAGGGCAGGGGCGGTCGGATCTGGCAGGAGGCGGTGCCGGTGACGAGAGGGTGGCCGGATTTGGCAGAAGGTGGTGCCGGTGACGAGGGGGTGGCCGGATTTAGATCAGTAGGGCTCTGATACTATGAAAATAGTGAAACCAAAAGGTTTTTTTATATTTGAGACAACCCAATGGGGTTGAATATATAGAGATTATAACCATCTATATAAGGAAAACAATAAACTCAGAATCCTCTACCTATGGAAACAAACTATATAAGGTATAATAGTTATATAAGGTATGCGAGCTGTCTAACAGCTAGATGTGGAGAGTGGCATGAAATACTCTGAGCAGATGAGCCTTACCCTCAAATTGGTGGCTATTAAACAGATGGGTTCAATGAAAATGTTCAGATCCAAATTGCAATGGAAAATTTCAGCAGTCTTGATTGTGTATTTATTGTGTATTTCATGATCCCATCTCATTTAATTAGCATTTGAAGCTGACTTTTATTTACCATTTGTTATTTGAACTTTGTCTAGTGATCTTGTTATTCTTATCTTAGCTGTCAAAAAGGTTTTTAAAGGCATGAGGCCTAGTTGAGGTAGCCCGTCCCTTTGGGGTGGGGCTTATGCCTTGATGTGTGCTGAGGTGCTACATGGGCTACTTACTTCTTATTCAGTTCATTGGAAAAGATAACAAATCAATAGCCTGAAATTAGTAGCAATACCAAGTATCTAGATTATAGTGTTTGTCGCTTCTTTTTGTTCAACTTATCAGTGATTTGACTTTTGTAAGTGCGGTGTATGAGATTGAATCCAATCATCAAGTAGGCTATACCTTGTATGGACCATACTCAAAATAAAAGAAAAAACCTTGACAATCCTAACCATTCTATTGGAGGCGCTTGTATGTGTACCACTTGTACAAAAAGTGAATCACAATAAGTTAAGTGATAGAAACTGACCAACAGTCTAGCTTTTCTTGTTCCAAGCACAGTTCATCAGTCCTTGTGCATCTAGCATAGAATTTTTTGCAATCTAAACATGCTATCCTAACATTTATTGATATGATTTTGCTTGATTTTTGCAGCTCCCAACACAATATTACATGGCAATGGTAAGACATCGTATAAACAATTTTTTTTTGTTTTGACATTTGACAATCTGTGAATCCTTATTGTGAGGAAAACATGAATGTTCTGTGCTCTGTACCTATTGCGTACAAATGAGGCAGTAGGTTTGGTTATTAATGCTCTGTACCTGTTTGATCTCTTCCTCTCTCTATCTCTTTCTGTCGCTCTTTCAAATTTCATGCATGCTAGTAACTATTTCTTTCTTGATCTACCGATTTCAATTTGTTGTTTTCTTGGCTTCCGTTGCCATATATGATTGCTGAATCTAGTGAATTATGGAATATTTTAGTTAAATTTTCAGATTTGTCTGTCTTCTTTTACTGTCGAGTTCATTCAAGAGGATGAAATTGCAGTTTTCAGCTACACCCTTTCTTTTTCTTTATTTTTTGCAGTACATTCTTCTTTTTGGTAGCAAAGTAGCACCAATGTGTACTTTTGTATTACTAAAAGTTGAGAAAGGGTGTAGCTATCAACCAGGAGGGCATAAATACTGGCCACAAAGAAATTTTGTATTGTAAACATTTCAACCGAGATGGTGATAAAGAGGTCAGATCCTCATGCAAACGTTGTAGACAGAGCTCTCTCTACAACTCTCTGTTCACATGCGTGTTAAGGTTATTAAAGTTAGTAAAATGTCATTAACATACCTAGAGCTTATTCACCAAGGTATAAACTTTATTCAACTAGTATGTGGGTCCACCATATTGTATATATGCCATCCAAATCCCAATCTAATGAACTGTACCATGATGATGTGATGCCCCAAAAGTAAGGTCTATGCAACCATTAGATAGGCCATGCGCAGAAAGCAATGGACATCCACCCAAAAACTTTGAAATTCTCATGGTAGGGCATGCGATTGTTGAAGCCGCCTTATTTTTTGTACATCTCACTTTCTTGGTGAAAAGACATATGGACAAGTGGGATTCCATACACAAACAACAGTGGGCCCCTCGGGCAAAGTTGTAGAGAGAGCTATGCCTTCAAACATTACAGAGGACCTGACCTTGTACAAACATTGGCCACATTATACACATGCGTCTTCTTTGTGACAGTTACGACCACGGTCAATAAATCCTTACTGTTAGATTATGCTCAAAAGTCTCTTTGTCAAGTCTTAGTGCATGTTTGGATGGTGAGAAAAGGAAAACAAAAAATATCATGATTATTCAGTGATGATTTCTTAAGACTTTCAGTAAGAATAAATTCTTATGAATTATAACATTTTTAGTTGAAAATAAAATTCTTGTGAATGGATTTTGTGATCCTATTAACTATTGTAAGCCTTTTCAAGACTATTTGTTGTGTACTCTCCTTTAATTAACACATTTTTCCCTTTTACTATTGCAGGTTTCCAGTGGGACTAGTTTTTAAGATACATATGCCCTTCTGAACTTGTCATACTCATGTGATTAGGTGATTACTCATCTCTCTCTTCTCCTTGAATGTGGTAGCTAGAGCCGTAGAGCATAAATCCTGAAGTTTTATATAAAATTAATTCACGTGCAGTGTAAGGAGCCAGTTCCAAAAATGTAGGCTTGTAGCCCAAATAACATACTCGTTCATGATTCACGTGGGTCACACTAATGGAAATAGTTTTGAGGGCGAGCATTGCCCTATACACTGTTTCCACTCAGGTGGTCCACCTAAGTCACAAATGGATCTAACTTTTGAGGCTTTGGTGTAACATGGGGTGACACACCTATTGGTCATGGTGGATTCCACATAAACATCATGATGGTGGCCCCCGAACAATAGACCCATTTGCTTGTATACACAGTGCAATGACAACTATGTTGATTAATGAGTAGCTTTTTGAAAACTTTTTTGAAAAAGGTTATTGAAATGTAAATTTATATCAATTAGGCAGTTTTTTTCTCTTTCTAAAAGCTACTATGGCCTCATACCTTGATATTGTCAAAATGTGGCATTTTAATCTTTTACTATAAAAATTACACGCCTTTAGTGAGAAAACTATTTAAAACTAAAATGATTCAATTAAGTTATTTAGAAGTAATTCAATTCATCCATTTTACATTCAAAAGAATTCAAAAGAAAAAATCTATTTAATATGAAATTCATGTTCCGCTAATTCTTTAAAAAATATTGAATCATTAATTAATATAATTATCATTCCACAACTTTCTATCCAATTTCTTTAACGATCAAGTGAGTGGGTGTGCGAGCAAATGTGTCAGCTGCTTAGGTGGGCCCCACTATAAACATCACGTAAACTCCAGGGTTTTTCTCCTACCCACTTTAATTAGGAATTGCCTTGTAAAAATCAACAGTGGATGTCGTTAGCTTAATTTCTGAGTATGAGACTAAATTGGAATTACATGATTTAGCATATACAGGGAGCAGCCAAAAATCAAGTCCCAACGTCCCTGACATTTGCAAGGGCCCACATGTTTACTGAGATCCATTAGCATCATTATATGTTTATTAACATATTGGACTTAGATACATAATATAGGCTAACTTGAGATTTTGTAGACGGCATCAAATCAATGGAACAGTTGTGAGATTTATCCAACCTTGAATTTTTAGGACCCACCGTGATAATTATATAAAATACACCCTAACAATTATATTTTAAAGAAAAATTAATCACATGAATAAAGTACCATACTCGTATTTGATTGAGTGGGCGACATTAATGAAAATAGATTGGAGGGTGAGCATTTGCCTGTACACTTGTTTCCAATCCTGTAGTAAATTTTGCGAAAAAAGAGTAAATTTGGAACGAGAATTTTAACGATAAAAGCATAGAATCTGAAAATCTCATTATAAATTCTCGGGCCGAGAAATTTACGAGAAATAGATTGGGGTAGAGCCGTAGAGCATAAATCATGAAGTTTTATATAAAATTAATTCACGTGCAGTGTAAGGAGCCACTTCCATTTTTAAAATGGTTAAACAGTACTAAAACACGAGTATAGGCTCTTCAGGGCTTCCATGCAGTTGGCGTTTAAAAAGAGAGGAAGGAGTTGAAAGAAAAACAACACCAGAGAGAGAGAGAGAGAGAGAGAGAGAGAGAGAGAGAGAGAGATGGACAAAAACCCGTGGATAATAGTTTCCATGGTGGTGGGAATGATCTTCATCGTGTTGGAAAGACGACGAAGGCCAAAATCAACAATGAAATTGCCGCCAGGACCGCCTAAATTGCCGATAATTGGGAACTTGCACCAGAACCTGCGCCAGATCGGTGGTGGTGATGAGTTGATCCACATCACCTTATTCAAAATGTCACAGAAGTATGGTGGGATTATGACAGCGTGGTTAGGCACGAAACCGACGATTATCGTAAGCGATCATGAAGGAGCTTGGGAGGTTCTTGTAAACAAATCCGCGGATTATGCATCGCGACTGGTTGCTTACATCCCTAAATATATCTCTGCTAACTGTACAACGCTTTCCACCTCCGATCATGGCCCATATTGGCAATCCCTTCGAAAAGGTGTCCAGGGCTATGCTATGAATCCATCAGCCATCTCTACTCAAACACTATCTCAAGAAAACGAAGTGATTGCCATGACACAAACAATTCAAGAGCAAGCTATGATCAATGGTGGAATTATCCGCCCCTTGGTCTACATTCGACACAACACAATACGGGTGGTTGGGCGCCTTTGTTTTGGCCCTGAATTCAACAATGAGGCATTTGTTATTGGCATAGACCCTCTTATCGACGACATCATCAACCTATTTGCTATTTCCCGTTTTTCCGATGCTTTCCCTTTCATTCGCTACATCCCAGGCTTGTGGGGTTCATTTAGACAAGCAGTTGAAATTCGCGATCGTGTCGTGTCGACGGTACAGTCAGAAATCACTCACTACCAATCATCAAAATCGCCATGCACCACTTGTTACTTGCACTTCCTCCTCTCGCATGGCTACCCGATGGAAACCATTATCTCTATCTTATTTGAGATGTTCTTGCTCTCCGTTGATAGCACATCGTCTACTATTGCTTGGGCTCTAGCATTCCTTATACGAAACCCCGAAATCCAAAAGAAGCTATTTAAAGAAGTAAGCGGAGGAGACGAGAAGAGAGAGAGGGTGACTGTATATCAAGTGAATAAGATGCCATATCTTCAAGCTGTAGTGAATGAAGTGTTTCGTATGAAGCCGATTGCACCTCTCGCCATCCCCCACAAGACAGTGAAAGATACTACATTGAAGGGTTGGAAGATCAACAAGGCTACTGCTGTTATGGTAAATATCTATGCTGTCCATCACGATCCAAAGGTCTGGGATCATCCAGAGCAGTTCATGCCAGAGCGGTTCCTGAATGAAAATGCACGTAATGTCAGCGTGGCCATGGAACGGTCTTTTCTTCCGTTTGGAGCAGGTATGCGAATTTGTGCAGGAATGGATCTGGGCAAGCTTCAGGTGGGCCTCACCCTGGCTAATCTGATTAACAAGTTTGAATGGGTTGCCGCTGATGGGGATGGCCCCGACATGACTGATGATTATACTATTATTCTTAGGATGAAAGAGCCCCTCGTGGCAGGTATCAAGCTTCGTACTAACCTTGGAACCACCCTCTCTTGAAGGTTCCGTGACCATGGATGCCGACGGCCCGTAGGGATACCGCCCAATAATAACCTTTTTCTGTTTTAATAAGTTGATTTTTCAACTTTAAATAAGTTTGGTCAGCACGTTATAAAATTTACTCATGTGATGAAAGTTATTTATGCAGATAAGTTTTTTTTTTTTTTTTTTTTTTAAAATTTTATAATTATATCCCACCCCCATGTGATGGATGGTCCATATCAAAGGAGGCTCCACATGATGGGCAGTCCACTTAAGAGGTGGGGTGCACATGATGGACTATTGATATCAAATGCGGGGCCCACATTATGGATGACCCACGTCAAGTTGAACCCACGTAATGGATTATCCACATCAAAGGTAGGCCCTTGTGATAAATGGCCCACATCTAAAGCAGGCCCCACGTGATGGATAGCCCATATTGAAAGGTGGGACCCACAAAATGGATGGACATGAGGGGTTGTGGGTATGGAAGGTGGTCCCATGTGACAGACAATAACATTTAAGGCAGGACCTACATGATGGATGACCCACATCAAGGTGTTCTCCACATAATGGACAATCCACATCAAAGGTCGACCCCTAAGGATAAATGGCCCATGTCTAAGGACGGCTCCACATGATGGGCAACCCACATCGATGGTGGGGCCCACACAATGGATGTCCCACATCAAAGGTGAGCTCCACATGATGTGTGGTGGATATTGAAGGTGAGCCACACATGATCACTAACTTATTTGATGGTGGACCCCAGGTAATTTTTGGCCCATGTCCTAAAATGATCTTAAAAAACAGATGGACAGGGCGGATCTCTCACAAACATCAGGTTGGGCCCCACCTAAGTTTGGAGGGCAAGAACTTCCTGGGAAAGTCTCTAGCAGGAAATCCGTGTCCGAAACAAGGAGCATAGATTTCCAGCGAAATCCTTCTGCAGGGAGTTCCTGCAATGGGATGCCAAGTGAGGTCCACTGTGATATTTGTTAGAAAGTCAACCCCATCCATCCGTTTTGTGAGGTTATTTTAGGACATGTGACCGAAAATGAGGTGAATCCACACGAGAGGCAATAGTGGAAATTCTGTGACCACCGTTGAAACATTTTTATGGCCACAAAAGTCACCTATCAAGATAAATTTTGTGTGTTTTCACTTCATCCCAGTAGGAATTACCTCGTGAATGGTTTGGATGGCATATAAACATTAAGATGGAGCCCAGGAAGTTTTTAACGGTAGGAAACACTTTCCCCAGTTTTCCCACTCCTATGGCCCATTGGATTTTTGGATACATTCACTTTATTTTTTTTTATTGCATATCATAAAATGACCCTGCAAACCCGGATGGACAGGTGGATTTTTAACAAACATCACGGTAGGCCCCACATGACATCCAGCGCAGGAACTTTGAGCCATAGGCTTTTGCAGGAAATCCGCATACATATGAGTACGGATCACGTCTTTGCCAATGACTCTAGCTGACAAGATACGCCCGATAGACTGCGTGCTACACATGACTCTAACGTGTGGAACTTTTTTGACCCCAAAATGATTTATGTTTAAAATCCACACCGTCCATCAAATTTGAAAGATAATTCTAGAGCTTTATCTCAAAAATAAGACACATCAAAGTCTCAAGTAGACCGCACAAAGTAGAGGTATTGAACGAATACAGTTGAAACCTAGGGTCCACTGCAAGGTTTATTTACCATCTAACTTCTTCGTAAGGTCACACAAACCTGGATGAAGGGAAAACACAAATATCAGCTTGATCAGATCCTTTTGTGGCCCTGAGAAGTTTTCAATAATTGGCATCCAATTTCCTCTGTGAAGCCCACTTAAGCCCGGATCTTTCATAGTTTTTGTCTCATTCCCTAAAATAATATGGAAAAATAGATGGATGGTGGGAATTTGATACATGCATTATAATGGTGCCCAGGAAAGCTCCACATGTCATCACTATTGGATTTTCCTCTCCCTCCCAATGTGCTCCACCATGGAGCAGATTAGGCAAGACCTGGCCTCACCCAAGACTGCGCCACTTACCGTGGTATCCACTCCGTTTATCCGTTTTTCCCTAGGGCATTATTTAATAAATGAAGCAAATCCAATTAGTAGGTGGACTATACCATAGGAAACAATGGTGATTGGCGACAAAAGTTTTAGATCAAGATGATATTTCTTTTTTCCATTCATCGGGCTTACGTTAACTTATCAAGAGATTGGATGGCAAATAAAAACTATGAAACATTAAGGTGCATGGTAAGAAGTTTTTAACAGTAGTGGAGTATGGTTTACCTAATAATTGGATCTTCTTAATTTTTGAGACCAGGGTCTAAAATAATATGAAATAATGGAGGAATAGGGCGGATATAGAATACACACGTCAAAGTGGGCCCTATGGCAAGGGCTGCACAATCTTGGGTGAGGCTTGGGTCTCACCTAATCTGCTCCCCCGCACCACATAGCAAGCAACAAAATTTCTTGAGGTGTGAAATTTACATAGCCCTTTTTGACTTCATTGACGCGATTGGTATTTCTAATAGAAGCGCCGGTAAAAATAAAAAAGCGCCGGCAAAATTCTATCCAAACGCCGACAAAAGTATGGTTTCTGGACACTTTTACTCACGGAAAAGCTCCGACAAAGGTCTATATAAGTGCCGGTAAAAGTCTTTATATTGATTTGAGAGGCCCGAACGCAGGCCTATATATATATATATATATATATATATATATATATATTCAATTGAAACATGTATTTTTTTAATATTTAAAACATAAAAAATGTTGCAATACAATTTATACTGAATATTAAACAAAATTTATATTATGTCACAATAAAAAAATATAATATTTACAACAATAAATTGAAAATAGTCTTGAATAAAAAAATAAAAAAATTAATTATTTTTTTTTTAAAAAAAAACAAATCCTCTATGTGGTCTATTCCTAGCGGCCTAAATTTAAGCACAATTGATTAAAATCCTGTATACAAGGAAATAGAAAAAAGTAAAAAAGTCAAAAAGTAGCATTTAACAAATTGATGCATGGAAAACAATAAATCCTTTGATCCTCTCTCTTTAAAAAGTCAAAAACTATCAAGGCAACAAATGTTGTAACTTGAATTCCATTACATCTATTGGCCCCACATTGATGCATGTGTTTTATACACGCCTGTTCATCCATATGCACCCTTCACGCGTGACATTCAAGTGTACAAGTGACCGATATCAATTGTAAATCTGGTTCATTGATTACAATTTTATGATCTACCAAATACCAGTTTTACATAATTCAATATTTTTTCATAGGAAGAATATGATCAACATAAAGATTGGATGGTCAAAATACCATAATATTTCCATACTTGCAATTATTTTGTGATAAGAAAAGAAAGAAAGAAAGAAATTAAGAAAAGAGGTGCGTGGTTGTTATATTCATGCCCATCGCTATAAAGGACACTTATTTTCAATTGGAATAAGCTGTGTAAGCTGTCTTTTGTTGGAATGTGTTGATGTAGGACCTGCTAAAGAAGATTTGCTTTTTGTTAGAATGTGTTGATGTAGGCACTACCAGAGGAAGCTTACTTTTCGTGCAGGTGAAAGCTTCCAATCAAATAACTTTTCATAAATTTCAATGGTGTCCTGTTTGAGGAAGGTTGGACATGCTCTCAACAGAGGCATGTCAAGCTAATAACACGTGGTGGGCCCTCCCCAAGAGGAGTTAAATGTAATAACATGTGGTGCAATGGGCCATATATCAGATATTAGAGCTGATGAGAATAAAAATTGCAATCTGCCATAGTGAGCAGAGACTGGTCTGATTTTTGGGCCATATCATCTTTGTGCATGAAGACTTTAGTATACATATAATTATGATCTATAAATCATGTTGAAAGCATAAAGAAGAGCACTTCAGTAAGATGCTATAGCATCACCATTTTTCACACTTTCAAGGACAAGTACACCATCTGGAAACAACTTAAGATTCCCTTATAAGGGGTTTAATGAAACAAGAGACTGTAATAAGGTGAGATGACTTTCATTTTATGCACATTAATGAGGAAAATTTCATGCAAAATGAGCTTAAACTTATCACCCAGGATCCTACAATCAGTGCGACAGATATCTCTGAGATTTTGTACATCTCGCAATATCATCTCAGAATTTTGCTCAAAAATATTATCGAATAGCATCAGGAGTTTCAAAATCTCACCACTTTTTGAAAGCTGAAATAAATCATTTTAGACCTATATTTTCTAATCATTAAAATCATTTTATTAATTTATAATAAACAGTTAATCCTAGAAGAACTATTGTGTGTATTGATCATCCAAGAATCCCTTCCAAACAGGAGGAAGAAAAAAACCAAAACCAATTTCAGAAAATGAAAGGAAGAAAAAGTTGTGGGTCTTTTTACTCATAGACAGATTCTGGTCCAAAATATGGGGTTCACAAACAACTTTGGCATCCTCAATGCTGCAGCCTCTTCTATCTTCCTGGCCAAAGGTTCTCCAATGTTAGTAATTTAAATGCAGGAATTCTTTTTATATGAATGTACGCCAGGAATTATTTGAACTTTGCCTGAGGCAGATTCCTTTTTCTTATTTTTATTTTTATTTTTTTATTTCATATAAAAGAAAAGAAGACAAAGAAGAAGAAGAAAATGGATGAGAGAATAAACTAATAAACTAAATTCCATAAGACTATTACATTACAAAGATGTTAAAGAATTGCAATATAAGAAAATAACATAAACAGTTAGGTAATAAACTAATATATAATTAAACAAGTGGCACGACTGAGATTAATTTCTGATGAGGAACCTTTATCTTTCTCATGATAACGATTTTCTGGGAGATTCTGGTTGAAACTATGATGAAAATAAGTTTTGTCAATATGTGGCTGGAAAAAAAATAAAAGAAAAAGAAAGAAAAAAACTTTGTGACCCTCTGGAACCTAGACACACACATACACTTGCACATGTATATATAGATATATCCCATGTGTATCAGGTTTGGCTGACTCTTCTTTCCTCATAGCAAGCATCCACAGTACAACCTGGCAACATAACATAATATAAGTTAACCTTGCACTGAACCATACCAGAACTCGATATTAGACTGTGAATCAAATCCTAGGCCCTGTTTGGTTGCCACTTAAAACGACTCAAAATACTTTATTTAGAGATTTTGGTAATGATTAAAAGTAATCTTGATAACCCGTAATTAAGTTTCTAGAACAAGCATGATCATACAGAAATCCAGAACCTAGGCCAAAGTATCTTATTCAAAAGAAAATGAGAGGTTATGGTTCCTTAAGAACACAACATCAAATAAATGAAATAATGACCATGCTTAATGCTTCTTACCTCAATAGCATGTGATTCTGCAAGCCAGTCCAGCCTAAGGCCCTGAGTAGTCTGGTCAAGAAATTGCGTCCAAATTTTCCATTCAGAAAACGAGCAATCAGTTGCTAAATAGCTCACCTGAAACACAGCAGCTCACTTGATCATTCGCAAGATTATGCTGTCAACCCAGCACTAATGTCAGAGATGAAGGAACCCATGAGAAATACCCATGTCATGAAACCCTCATTAAGCCACAAATGTATCCACCATTCCGTTGTTACAAGATTTCCAAACCATTGATGTGCAAGTTCATGTGCTACAACAATTGCAACCTGCAGAGAAAGATAGCCATGATGAAATAGTTTGTGTAAACTTCGAGTCAAACTACCAGTGCAAATCAAATTGTGGCTTTAAATAGTGAATAGCATGTAGCGTAGCGTTCGTCCCAGTGATGCGTGACGCATAAGCTACATGCCACTTTTAGATATTCTATTAAGGTTGCCCTTGGTTGAACCAAATATCATGAAGTTTCATTGCACCAAACTAGATTGATTATTAATGCAATTTAATGAAACGTGATATTTGATGTAACCAAACACAACATTAAACAATAGGAAAAATATTTGATGCAACCAAAGAAGTCAAGCAAAAAAGATCGTTTGGATCCAGATTAGGCATAGAAGAAGACGTGGCTTCCCCATGAAAACGCTAATGAGTATAACTCGTATTAAATCCGTCACACACGATATAATCGTATGCTTCTTGTCGAGATACACGGAAGTTGTTATTGTAGTTCTTACATGGACGTAGGATCCTCCTCTATCACTTGTATTTGTAAATGCAAAGTCAAGGAATTCCGTAGCTTCACTTGAGTATGCATTACTTATCCTAAATCATTCAATGCAATTGGAGGACATATCAAACAATGCATCTTAACCATTGGGCCACAACAACTGGAAGGAGAAGTTATTGAGATACCTTGACAAATTAATCCAATTCTTATCCATCGCTATGTTCCTCGGCTAATTCGACAAGTTAGTTGAAATACAACGTGGGCCCGACAAAGCTTCCTAGGAGAGATAAACTAGAATGGGTATAAGAGAAATTCAAGGAAGAGTATTAAAGAGACAAATTACAATGAAACAAACATCATTATTGCTCACCCCACAAGCAATGACGACTTAGGGATTCATATAGAATCTCTAATGGTATCTTTAATTGACTGACTAAATTAGTCATCCATCTAAGACTGGAAAGATTGCAATGCTTCATGTTCCCATTTAAATGTCCACACCAAAATTCCGGCAGCATCTCCCCACACCTCTCCGGATACGTTGATCTTGCATTTGATTTCCACGTCAAGTATCTATATAATGTGAGGATATTTGACATTAAAAATAAATATAAGAAACATAACCAGAGAGAAAAGGACAGATACATCGCAGAACTAGCATGTGCATTTAAATCAGGGAACCGAAAGCATTCTAATCTATCCAACCTTGAATTGTCCAAACGTGGGACAATTTGAGAATTTTTATGCCTCCAAAAGCACACTATATCTATGCTTGGCCACATAAAAATTCTCAAATGGGCAACTGATTGTCCTATACTTAAACAATTACATAATCTCAATTCACATTGATCATCTAGCTAACTAATAATAGAATGTATTTTAAACTAAAGAAACAAATTTTGTTTTGATAAATTAACCTAGTAATATCTACTATATACTAGTAACATATAAATAATATTAGAGCACCATACTATAGGCTGCAAGAATATCATGTCCCCTTAAAAAATAAATCCTCCAAGGATACCATATACACACACACACACACACACACACACACACACACACACACACACACACACACACACACACATATATAAAAGTTGTTTATTGTCCTTCTCAATCACAAGTATCATTCATTATGCATTATGGTTAAGAATACAGAGGTCAAGTAATGCATTATGCAACATATCCAATTGCAACATCCCATTATTTATCTGTCAATACAAGAAAAATTACTAGTCAGTCCAATAAACTATAAAAGCCAAGCCAAAATTACCACACTGCAAGTCTTCTAAAATTAAATCATGATTTTAGAAAGAAAAAAAATTGGTACTTCTTTTTGTACAGCTTGGAGATGAGAAACTTTTACAGCCTCAACTGAATGAACAGACTGGTGAAACACAAGAATCTAGTGAGGCTCAAGTGTTTGATAAAATTTGGTAATAAACTTTAAAGTACAAATAATAAGGTGCTGGAAGAAGAGAATAAGATGCTAAAAGAAATTACAAATCAAAAAAAAAAAACACAAAATCATGAGAAGAGGAGTTCTCATGATTGTAGTACAACTGGCTGCAGGTTAACTTAACCTTCAACCCATTTAAAAACCTTTTTCCCCGAAAAATAGAAGAGGAATTCTCACCTTTAACTGGTTGTAGGTTAGCATAACACACAAACTGTAAAATGTGCCAACCTAGCACATGTTTGTATCAATGGTATGGTCTTCCAACCATATAGCCATATGGGACAATTCATCGATAGAGAAAGAATGGGCCTACAAGTGAGATCTATACAAAACACTCTCTTTTTGAGGTAATTCATCCAACAGTTGGTATGCATGATGTACAACGCATGATGTACAACAGGTATTAGGCAATGTTTTGTATGAAGGATTACAGAGTACTATTTCAATTTTCAGTTTTTACAAGCAGGCTTAATGTTCAGTAACCCAAAATGCTGACATTGTGGTCCCACTATGAATGGAGCACCAAAAAGATGAAAAGGTGGCCAGACTTGCACAAACTGAAAATAAAGGGCAATAACATAGAGTAAACAAAAAAAAAATGTTAAAGGGGCTATATTATAGTTGACAGTATAGAGAGAGAGAGAGAGAGAGAGAGAGAGAGATTTGACTGTCTAAAAGCCCCTTGATACTGTCTAAAAGCCCCAACATTAAGGAAGGAAAAATCCAATCTTGTTCCATTTGGCTGAGAGATTTATCATTGCTGCAACCAAATAATGCAAATTATTCATGGAAACTGAGCATAAGTAGCACATGGAGCTAGAATTGCATTTGAACTGGCATGTTAACATTCTTCTTTTATTCCCGACAGAAAGAAGATTTTGTGCAATATAAAATTTATAAGATTTTGTGCAATCGAGTTTCATATATCAAGTTAACAAAATTTACTGCCTTGCGTATATAGTTTGAGTAATGAGAACTAACTTGTAAATGATGTGTTGCTTAATCCTAGAAAAATAGCAGATAAAGAATTCAAATGAGCAGATGTTAGCTAGATTGGATCACAATTAAAAATAGAATGCAAATATGTCAACAAAACTTGATGGAATACTGCATATGCACTACTCCAAGTAATTCACAGCACGAGTATACCAGATAAAAGAAGATCAGCAGCAAAAACATCTTCCCTAGCAGGGGAGGAGACTTGTAGTCCAAGGCTCAATTTCTTTGACACCGACATCGAAGCGAGGACTGATGACGCCACATTTGTTCAATCTTCCATTCAATTCCATGACTATCTTACCAGACCTGTTGTCATCGACGTACTCAGATTCTCCAATAATTTGTTGTGGTTGTCTTCATCTTGTTTATTTTCTATAAAGTTTTTTTCACGGTTTTCACGATAGCCTATTCTTTTTGTGGTGCCTACTCGAATGTGTGCACATGCATCTAGTCTTTTTAACAAATTTATAGATGGAGTGTTCTTACTTTTCTTTTTTAAAATAATAATAATAATAACAAGAAGCTATACTCAATCGTGGCTGGTTCATTTTGGAGTTGGTGGGGAAATCAGATGGTTAATATTAAAATTTTCAGGGGATTTGGACCGTGTTAGTATCGTTGCATGGTCAATTTCTCGAAAGAGAATCGACCTTCCAAATATTCCGAAAGTAGCCATCTAACAAGCTTCCAAAATTTTTTCGGACCAATTTGCCCTTGCACACAAAATTAAGTAATGATGACGCAGAGAGGACGATGGCTGGAAGTCTTGTGTTGGATGTTATTCTCCTAGTTGTGGGCCCATTGTGATGTAAGTTTTCAATCTACACGGTCCATTAGTTGTGCAAGTTCATCGTAATATATATCCCAAAATCTAAAGGTTACTTACAGATGAAGTGGACCACACCATAATAAATAGTATGGGTTGTGCACAACCATTGAAAACTACCAAGTGGGCCATACACCTTACTAATAAGTATGATATTTCTGTCATCTCTTTATAGATGTATATGTGATATAATGAATAGTAAAAGAAAAGGAAAAGAGAATTTCAATTCCAATGCCTCCACCTAGTAAAAGAATCTTGGAACTTTACAACCGACGTTCTTCCTTCGAGCCTCTTCATGATCCATGATGCCCGCAGACGTTGTCAACACAATATAGCTAAACTGTTTGGAGGGGAGGAGCCTTGCAGTCCAAGGCTCAATTTCTTTGACACCGACATCGAGCGAGGACTGATGACCCCACATTTGTTCAATCTTCCATTCAATTCCACGATTATCTTACCAGCCCGACCTATTGTCATCGACGTACTCAGATTCTCCAATAATCTGTCATGGTTGTCTTCATCTTGTTTATTTTATATAAAGTTTTTTCACGGTTTTCACGATAGCCTATTCTTTTTGTGGCGCGTACTCCAATGTGTGCACATGCATCTAGTCTTTTTAACAAAATTACCAGTGGAGTGTTCCCACTTTTCTTTTTTTAAATAATAATAATAATAACAAGAAGCTATACTCAATCGTGACTAGTTCATTTTGGAGTTGGTGGGAAAAATCAGATGCTTAATATTAAAATTTTCAGGGGATTTGGACCATGCTGGCATTGTTGTGTGGTCAATTTCTTGAAAGAGAATCGACCTTCCAAATATTACGAGAAAGTACCCATCTAACAAGCTTCCGAAAGTTTTTCAGACCAATTTGCTTGCACACAAAATTAAGTAATGATGACGAGGAGAGGACGATGGCTGGAAGTCTTGTGTTGGATGGTATTCTCCTAGTTGTGGGCCCATTGTGATGTAAGTTTTCAATCTACACGGTCCATTAGTTGTGCAAGTTCATCATATTATATATCCCAAAATCTAAAGGTTACTTACAGATAAAGTGGACCACACCATAATAAATAGTATAGGTTGCGCACAACCATTGAAAACTACCAGGTGGGCCATACACCTTACTAATTAGTATGATATTTCTGCCATCTCTTTATAGATGATGTATGTGTGATATAATGAATAGGTTAGATGACATATAAACATCATTGTGGGCCCCACAAAACTGGCTTTGTAAGCGCATGTAGGTATAGTAAAAGAAGGCGGGTGAGAAGCCGGAGTGATTCACAATTCTCGATGCCCAAATCTAAGGGTCGATCCTATCATTTTAATCACGGGGTCCATTAAAATATAGATTTAATCCGTTAATAATATTCAAGGCTTACAATTTCCTTAAAAATATGTAATCGTCATGTCGTATCGAGCTATCTATGGCCCATAGTGAGGAAAAAGACCAATGGTTTGCTTGTACAATACCTACTATCTAGTTTTGTTATGGGCCTTCAGATTCAAAGATTTTCATTATTCTCCTGACATTTTCCTTCTTTCAAATTATGAAGAGAATGGACGGATCAGATTTGATCAAAATCCCAAAATGAAACCTAGAGACGTTGCATAGAAAATATTTCATATAGAACAGACACCGTTACGGATTATTAGGTTTTGTGGGCCACAGAGAGATGGTGTCAGCAAGACGCTAACATATTCGTATAAAAGTAAAGGGCTTCGAACAAAATGAACGGATTAGATATATACATTACACTGGGCATAATGAAAACTTCCATCCAATTCATTTTTTAGGATTGAAATAACACGTGACTTCTTCTACCTTCATAACGGTACAACTACTGATCCAAGGACAAGGGCAAATTGATCTGAAAAACTTTCAGAAGCTTGCCAAATGGCTATCCTCATAATATTTGGCAGGTAGAATCTCTTTTGAGGAATTGACCACACAACCATTCCAGTACCATCAAAATCCCAATTTTCAGCCATGCTCCGTCCATAGTTAGGTCATCAATTTAAAATGTATGGACTACCATACACTACAAGAAAGTAGGCCTTTAGCCTCAATTTTTTAGCCTCGATTGAAAAAATGGAGGCTAAATGTGTTTTTTAGCCTCAGTTGCTAAGGAATTGAGGCTAAAAGTTCATTTTCCGCCTCAGTTGCTTTGGAACTGAGCCTAAAAGTCTACTTTTTAGCCTCAGTTGCATAGTAATCGACGCGAAAGGTTTACTTTTTAGCCTCAATTGTATAGGAACCGAGGCGAAAGGTCTACTTTTTAGCCTCAGTTACATAGGAACCGAGGCGAAAGGTCTACTTTTTAGCCTCAGTTGCATAGGAACCGAGGCGAAAGGTCTAATTTTTAGCCTCAGTTGCATAGGAACGGAGGCAAAAAGTCTACTTTTTAGCCTCAGTTGCATAGGAACGGAGGCGAAAGGTCTAATTTGTAGCCTCAGTTGCATAGGAACCGAGGTGAAAAATCTACTTTTTAGCCTCAGTTGCATAGGAACCGAGGCGAAAAGTCTACCTTTTAGCCTCAGTTGCATAGGAACTGAGGCGAAAGGTCTACTTTTTAGCCTCAGTTGCATAGGAACCGAAGCGAAAGGTCTACTTTTTAACCTCAGTTGCATAGGAACTGATGCGAAAGGTCTAATTTTTAGCCTTAGTTGCATAGGAACCGAGGCCAGAAGTCTACATTTTAACCTCAGTTGCATAAGAACCGAGGCGAAAAGTCTACTTTTTAGCCTCAATTGCATAGGAACCGAGGCGAAAAGTCTACCTTTTAGCCTCAGTTGGATAAGAACCGAGGCGAAAAGTCTACATTTTAGCCTCAGTTTCATAGGAACCGAGGTGAAAATTCTACTTTTTACCCTCAGTTACATGGGAACCGAGGCCAAAAGTCTACTTTTTAGCCTTCGTTGCATAAGAACTGAGGCCAAAAGTCTACATTTAAGAATATTAAAAAAATTTGAGAATATTGAAAGAATTAATAATTTTTAAAATTTTTGACAATTGTGAAAAAATTGAGGATTTTGGAAAAAAATGGAGACAATTGGGGAAAAAATTGAGAATTTTGAAAAAAAATTTTGAGAGTTTTGAAAAAGATTTGAATTTTGAATTTTTTAAGAACTAAGAATTTTTTAAAATTTTGAGAACTTTTTAAAAATTAAGAATAAAAAAATGATAATTATGAAAAAGTATGATTTTTTTTTTAAATTGAGAATTTTAAGAAAAATTAAGAATTTTGAAAATTTTTGAAATTTTTGAAAAAAATAAGAATTTTGAATTTGAGAATCTTGAAAAAAATTGGATTTTTTTTTTTTTTTTTTTAATTTGAGAAATTTCAAATAATTAAAAATTTTGAAAAAATAAATTAAGAAATTTCAATTGAAATCGGACTTTTTAGCCTCGGTTGCAGAGGAACCGAGGCCAAACGTCTACTTTTTAGCCTCGGTTGCATAGGAACCGAGGCTAAAAGTCTAATTCTGAAATATAAATTCGACAGGCGCACATAAATGCTTTTTCCCTGTCTCCTTTTCTCACTCGCTGTGCGAGCGAGCGAGAGAGATCTTCGTTCTCTTTCTAGGGTTTCTGCTCTCGATTCGTAGATTGTACTCCTTTTTTTTTCTCGTCTTCTTAGCTTCAATCTCTGTAAAAGAGTTGGAATCCTTCTTCGCCGCTCCTTTCTAGGGTTCCTGCCTAAGATTTGCTGTTTTGTTCGTTGGGTTCCTGGACAATACATTCAAGAAGGTTGAGAGAATGCAGCAGAGATTGAAGCAGCAGTAATAGCAACAAGCCCTGATGCAACAAGCGTTGCTACAGAAGTAGCAACTCTACCATCCCGGCATCCTCACGGCTGCCATGTCACAGGTACCATTCTAGTATCAGATTTCCCCCCAAATTTCTCACTTTTCGTGCCTAATGCATATCTGTGTCATGATTTGCTCAAAAATGCATTTTCTAAAAATCTCGTTTTGTACGTTTTGATTCTCATAATAAATTCCATTATTTCGCTTTGATATTCCTTTTTGGGAAGAAATTCCCAAATTTGACCCGAAAATTGTGTTGAATGCTGTTTTTTTTTTTTAATAAAAATCTTAGTGTATGATATCTGTTGGCGATAACATCATTTAATATTTTTTCCAACCAGTTTTGTAACTCGCCTTTTCATCATTAGATGTGAATAATTAAAAGGTTTGAAGTTGATTCTGTTTTTGCGTATCACAGTCTATTAGTATAGTTTGTTGGGGTTTTAATCCATTAAAAATATGCTTCTATTATTCATGATGGATGAATGTATCTACCTGTTTTGGTTATTTGTTCAATAGTTATTATTGCTACATTTGCTCTTAAAAAAGTTATTATTGCTACATTTCATTTGTTTCCTGTGGCGGAGTTCTATCTTTTCTCATCCTTTCGGTAACGGTAACTGTTCACCTCTAAAACTCTCTCTTCCAAAGGATGCTATGTCATGATTTTCCAATTAATCATATCTAAGGCCATTTCCTAATTTGAATTATGATTGGAATGAATACTAGATTCATTGGAATGTTTGTGTGGATATGAATCCTAAGGAGTGATGTCTGACTAAGTGTAACAGAACTTTAAAGTTTGTTCCCTTGTGTTCAAGTAAATTGTAATCACTTTCCTTAACATTCAAAAATTGAGGGACTAGGCTCAAAAATGCAATAATGGTACTTTCGAGTTGGACTTGGAAGATATAATTGAGAAGACTCAATATATAGATAATAAGTAGGGTGTCTAACTTTACCCAACTTTTTAAAAAAAATAAAAATAAATAAAGATTTCCAGGCTCCAATACCACAAACAAAAGGTATCATCAGGCAGGGTGCAACTTGCTAGATCAGAACAACTCATCCTTACTTACTGTGGCATAAATACATGCCTATCTTGATCATCCAAATCATGTTAGTGAAAACTAAGAAGAGCTGAAAGCTTTTCTGTATTTGAGGCAACACAATGAGGTTGCATATATAGAGATTACAACCATGTATACAAGGAAAACAATAAACTCAGAATCCTCTACCTATGGAAATAAACTATACAAGGTATACAAGTTATATAAGGTATGTGAGCTGTCTAACATCCCCCCTCAAACTAATGCTGGTCATCGGCAAGTAATAGTTTGCCAACTAGAAAAGAGTGACGTGTAGAAGTGAGGGACTTGGTGAGAATGTCGGCAATCTGATCATGGGATGCAACATGTGGAAGAGAAATGAGACCAGACTGAAATTTTTCGCGGATAAAGTGACAGTCAACTTCAATATACTTCATCCGTTCATGAAAAACCGGGTTAGAGGCAATCTGAATGGCACTGAGATTATCAACATGGAGTGGAGTAGGATTCTATAGAGGAATGCCCAAGTCTGAAAGAAGTCCATGTAACCAGACGAGCTCACTACACGCAGCAGACATCGCCCGAAACTCGGCTTCTGTGCTTGATTTGGAAACAGTGACCTGCTTCTTACACTTCCAAGAGATGAGAGAAGTGCCGAGAAAGACACAGTAGCCAGTGGTAGATCTTCGTGTGAGAGCGCAACTAGCCCAATCAGCATCCGAATAAGCACGAAGGTCCAGAGTCGCCGTGGAGGAGAAGAACAAGGATCGATCTAGAGTTCCACGAAGATACCGTAGGATGCGCAACACCAAAGTCATATCAATAGTCCGAGGAGCAGAAAAAAACTGACTGATGACTTGGACAGCATAGGCAATATTAGGGCGAGTCATAGTAAAGTAAACCAGACTCCCAACTAAACGGTGGTATAAGTCGGGTTGTGCAAGTAGATCACCATCGTCACGGCCATAGTAAACGTTAAGTTTTAAGGGAGTCTGAAATATCTTCTGATCCGTCAATGATGTCAAGGCGAGAAGATCCTTTTTATATTTACGCTGGCTGACCAGGATCTCACAGTTGGAACGTGAAAATTCAAGTCCAAGAAAGTATGTTAGATGGCCGAGATCTTTCAACTTGAAGGATGATTACAGAACTTCCTTTAAAGCCAAAATGCCAGTAGCATCGCTACCAGTCAGGAGAAGGTCGTCACCATAGACCAGAATAATGACAATTCCATGAGCAGTGGTGCGCAAAAATTAGGATGGGTCATGACCACTTTGAGTAAAGCCAACACCCGTAACAACATCGTGAAAGCATTGGAACCATGCTCGAGGTGCCTGTTTGAGGTTGTACAGGGCTTTCTTTAGGTGACATACCTTATTGTCAGGGATTAAAGAGCCACGGGGATGTTTTAAATATATGGTTTCTTGGAGGTCTTCATGAAGAAATGCATTTTTCATATCCATCTGAGCGAGTGGCCATGAGCGAATAGAAGATATAGCCAGAAGAGTACGAACAGTTTTTATATTGGCCACGGGAGTGAAAGTCTCATCATAATCAATTCCGTATTCCTGTTTGTATCCCTGAGCGACAAGTCGAGCTTTATATCGATCCAATAATCCATCAAACTTGAGCTTGACAGAATAAATCCATTTGCTACCAATTAGCGATTGGTCAGTAGGTCGAGTAACAATGTCCCACGTATAATTATCATCCAATGCTGCAAGTTCTTCTTCCATAGTCTTCTTCCAACAATCATGAGTGACTGCCTGAGAGTATGAAGTAGGAATAGAAATAGTATCCAGAGTAGCATTCATGGCAGACATAGAGCATATCAAACGATCAGGCGCTCGATGTTCACGAGTGGAACGACGTATCGAGGTAGGTTCGGGATCTGCAACATGTATAGTAGGTTCGGGTTAGGTAATAGGTAGTGGATTTGTATGTGGTCGACGTGAATAAACATATAACGGATGAGGGAGAGTACTTGAGACAGACAGATTTCAGGAAAGGCAGTTAGACCAGGAGAGTTTGGAGTGTGCGGAGGAGGAAGAGATGAATGAAAGGCAATGTGTTCAAGAAAAACAACATATCGTGAAACCCAAACACGACGAGAAACTGGATCATAACATCGAAAACCCTTCTCAGTTTTCCCAAATCCTAAGTATATACATTTGACTGATTTTGGAGATAGTTTGTTACATTCACGTGAAGCCAGGTAAACATAACAGATACAATAAAAAACACGAAATGTGGAATATGCAGGAGGTAATCCGGTGAGAACAGAGTAAGGAGATTTATTGTTTAGAACTTTGGTTAACATCCGATTAATTAAGTAGATGGAATGTAACATTGCTTCCACCCAGAAAGAATGAGGAACACTCATAGTTGTCATCAGGGTGTTGGCAGTTTCAACAATATGACGATTTTTTCGTTCAGCCACCCCATTCTGTTATGGAGTATCAGAACAGGTAGTCTGATGAATAATTCCATGACCCTGAAGAAATGTATAAAAATCGGTTGAGAGATATTCCCCTCCTAAGTCAGAGCAGAGAGTTTGAACTGGAACCCGAAATTGAGTCTCCACTATAGAGTGAAATAAGTTGAATTTTTCAAAAACTTGTGACTTCAATTGCAGAAAGTAAATCCAAGTGTAACGTATGAAATCATCAATGGATATAACATAGTATCATAACAGAGAGAGACATAATTGGTGAAGGACCCCAGACATCCGTATGCACAAGTTCAAACATAGAAGATGATTTTGTAGTACTTAGAGAAAAGGGAATATACTTACTTTTTAAAAAGACAACAGGAACAAGAATAATTCAAATCATTTTTATTAAGAGAAATATTCCCTAACATGCCAGACGAAATTAAATGAAGTAACCGATTGAAATGTGGATGACCCAGGTGAAAGTGCCACAGTTTTCACAATTTATTTACCAAACAAATATCTGATGAAGATTGAGAAAAGAAACAATGATCCAGAGTGACAGATGGATCAAAGTCTAGCACGTACAGACGACCATGCCACCTACCCATCCCAAGTACCTTCCCCGTTGCCATATCTTATACAAAACAACAGTTTAGAAGAAATATGACTAAGCAGTTATTAGATGTGAGTTGAACAACTGAAATTAAATTGGAGGAGAGGTTAGGGACATGAAACACATCACGAAGGGTGAACTAGCGATGAGCAGAAGGAGAGAAAGTCAATGATCCAATGGACTGAATAAGTAGTTTAGTGTCATTCGCAGTAGAAATAGCCTGATTGCCGGTGTAGAGACGAATGTCACGAAGATAGGATACATCACCGATCATATGATTGGAAGCACCCGAATCGAAGAACCATGTAGAAGATGGGGATATACCTGACATATCGGCCGCAGAAAGAGCCTGAACGATTTGTTGGAGCATCGCAGGAGTCAATGGAGATGAAAGACCTTCAGCAGAAATACTAGATGTAGAATCACTAATAGACGGCTCAGAAGAAATAGTGGCAGCAGTAGCAGAAAGAGCAAAACCACGACTACCACGTCCATGGCCGAAAAAAGATGTATAGGCACGTGTATGGCAGTCCTTAATACCATGACCAGTTCGTCGACAATAAGCACACTATTCCTTGCATTGAGTGACAACATGACCCACCTTTTTACACCCGCAACAAGTCAAAGGAGAGGAACCAGAACCATGTATTAGTGGAGTGGTGGACACAGCAAGCACCATATCAGATGAGCCCAGAGTTGAGGAAGGAAGAGAGAGAACTTTCAGTCGTTGTTCCTCAGCTAATAAATCATTAATAACCGAATTCAATGAAGGAGTAGGGCTACGGTTCAAGAGAGCAACCCGATAATGCTCAAATTCCGGACGTAGCTTCATAAGGAATTGATGAACTTGCGTACTCTTGCACATAGTTTGGAATATTTTAAAGTCATGAGGAAATGTCGGATCCATCATAGCCATCTCTGTCCAAATTATGACAATTTTGGAGTAAAATGATTGAATACTGTCGTCACCCTGAGTAAGGTTGACAAGATCCTGTTCCAGGCAATATAACCAGACCGCATTACCCTGTTGATAAATCGTCTGGAGATGTTCCCACATCGCCTTGGTAGTGCGATGAGGTGTGAGGCTAACAGTAATGGAGCGATCGACCGAATCGAGAATCCAAGTAATAATCCGTCCATTGTTCATTTCCCAATCAGCTAATTTGTCGGCCTCTGTGGAAGTGGGGATAGTAACAGATCCATCCAGTAGTCCCTACAAACCACGACCCTTGAGGAAATTCTTAAAATGGATGGCCCATATAGAATAGTTGGTACCATCAAAACTATAACGTGGGGCCTCTGTACGAGATTTGTCCATTGATCTGAAGTAATGGAAAGCACAGAAAAAGGTCTTAGATGTACCATACAGCAGGAGATACCCAAGGGATTGTAGTTTCTGAATCTGGCGGAGTAGCAACAACAACAAGGGCTCTGGATTGGGAAAAGATAGATCGGAACAGAGAGGCGTTGGATGTGGAACAGAGAGTATTGAATCTGGATCTGGAACAGAGGAGCACCGGATCTAGATCAAAACAGAGGAGCGCTGGATCTGGAACAAAGGGGCGCTGGATCTAGATGAGCAGAAGAGCAGAAGGGCAAGAGCACTGGATCGGACGAGCAAAGAGGTCGGACGATCGCAGGTGCGCCGGATCGGACGAGCAGAGGGGCCGGTGTGCTGGATCGGACGAGCAGAGGTGCCGGACGAGCTCAGGTGCACCGGATCTGTACGAGCAGAGGGTCAGGAGTGCTGGATCTAGACGAGCAGGGGCTGGAAACACAGGGGATCAGAGGGGTCAGACGAGCAGAGGCGGTCGGATTTGACAGGTGGTGCCAGTTTTGGATCAGTGAAGCTCTGATACCATGAAAACCAAGAGCAGCTGAAAGCTTTTTTGTATTTGAGACAACCCAATGGGGTTGAATATATAGAGATTACAACCATCTATACAAGAAAAATAATAAACTCAGAATCCTCTACCTATGGAAATAAACTATACAAGGTATACTAGTTATATAAGGTATGCGAGCTGTCTAACAGCTAGATGTGGAGAGTGGCATGAAATACTCTGAGCAGATGAGCCTTACCCTCAAATTGGTGGCTATTAAACAGATGGGTTCAATGAAAATGTTCAGATCCAAATTGCAATGGAAAATTTCAGCAGTCTTGATTGTGTATTTATTGTGTATTTCATGATCCCATCTCATTTAATTAGCATTTGAAGCTGACTTTTATTTACCATTTGTTATTTGAACTTTGTCTAGTGATCTTGTTATTCTTATCTTAGCTGTCAAAAAGGTTTTTAAAGGCATGAGGCCTAGTTGAGGTAGCCCGTCCCTTTGGGGTGGGGCTTATGCCTTGATGTGTGCTGAGGTGCTACATGGGCTACTTACTTCTTATTCAGTTCATTGGAAAAGATAACAAATCAATAGCCTGAAATTAGTAGCAATACCAAGTATCTAGATTATAGTGTTTGTCGCTTCTTTTTGTTCAACTTATCAGTGATTTGACTTTTGTAAGTGCGGTGTATGAGATTGAATCCAATCATCAAGTAGGCTATACCTTGTATGGACCATACTCAAAATAAAAGAAAAAACCTTGACAATCCTAACCATTCTATTGGAGGCGCTTGTATGTGTACCACTTGTACAGAAAGTGAATCACAATAAGTTAAGTGATAGAAACTGACCAACAGTCTAGCTTTTCTTGTTCCAAGCACAGTTCATCAGTCCTTGTGCATCTAGCATAGAATTTTTTGCAATCTAAACATGCTATCCTAACATTTATTGATATGATTTTGCTTGATTTTTGCAGCTCCCAACACAATATTACATGGCAATGGTAAGACATCGTATAAACAATTTTTTTTTGTTTTGACATTTGACAATCTGTGAATCCTTATTGTGAGGAAAACATGAATGTTCTGCGCTCTGTACCTATTGCGTACAAATGAGGCAGTAGGTTTGGTTATTAATGCTCTGTACCTGTTTGATCTCTTCCTCTCTCTATCTCTTTCTGTCGCTCTTTCAAATTTCATGCATGCTAGTAACTGTTTCTTTCTTGATCTACCGATTTCAATTTGTTGTTTTCTTGGCTTCCGTTGCCATATATGATTGCTGAATCTAGTGAATTATGGAATATTTTAGTTAAATTTTCAGATTTGTCTGTCTTCTTTTACTGTCGAGTTCATTCAAGAGGATGAAATTGCAGTTTTCAGCTACACCCTTTCTTTTTCTTTATTTTTTGCAGTACATTCTTCTTTTTGGTAGCAAAGTAGCACCAATGTGTACTTTTGTATTACTAAAAGTTGAGAAAGGGTGTAGCTATCAACCAGGAGGGCATAAATACCGGCCACAAAGAAATTTTGTATTGTAAACATTTCAACTGAGATGGTGATAAAGAGGTCAGATCCTCATGCAAACGTTGTAGACAGAGCTCTCTCTACAACTCTCTGTTCACATGCGTGTTAAGGTTATTAAAGTTAGTAAAATGTCATTAACATACCTAGAGCTTATTCACCAAGGTATAAACTTTATTCAACTAGTATGTGGGTCCACCATATTGTATATATGCCATCCAAATCCCAATCTAATGAACTGTACCATGATGATGTGATGCCCCAAAAGTAAGGTCTATGCAACCATTAGATAGGCCATGCGCAGAAAGCAATGGACATCCACCCAAAAACTTTGGAATTCTCATGGTAGGGCATGCGATTGTTGAAGCCGCCTTATTTTTTGTACATCTCACTTTCTTGGTGAAAAGGCATATGGACAAGTGGGATTCCATACACAAACAACAGTGGGCCCCTCGGGCAAAGTTGTAGAGAGAGCTATGCCTTCAAACATTACAGAGGACCTGACCTTGTACAAACATTGGCCACATTATACACATGCGTCTTCTTTGTGACAGTTACGACCACGGTCAATAAATCCTTACTGTTAGATTATGCTCAAAAGTCTCTTTGTCAAGTCTTAGTGCATGTTTGGATGGTGAGAAAAGGAAAACAAAAAATATCATGATTATTCAGTGATGATTTCTTAAGACTTTCAGTAAGAATAAATTCTTATGAATTATAACATTTTTAGTTGAAAATAAAATTCTTGTGAATGGATTTTGTGATCCTATTAACTATTGTAAGCCTTTTCAAGACTATTTGTTGTGTACTCTCCTTTAATTAACACATTTTTCCCTTTTACTATTGCAGGTTTCCAGTGGGACTAGTTTTTAAGATACATATGCCCTTCTGAACTTGTCATACTCATGTGATTAGGTGATTACTCATCTCTCTCTTCTCCTTGAATGTGGTAGCTAGAGCCGTAGAGCATAAATCCTGAAGTTTTATATAAAATTAATTCACGTGCAGTGTAAGGAGCCAGTTCCAAAAATGTAGGCTTGTAGCCCAAATAACATACTCGTTCATGATTCACGTGGGTCACACTAATGGAAATAGTTTTGAGGGTGAGCATTGCCCTGTACACTGTTTCCACTCAGGTGGTCCACCTAAGTCACAAATGGATCTAACTTTTGAGGCTTTGGTGTAACATGGGGTGACACACCTATTGGTCATGGTGGATTCCACATAAACATCATGATGGTGGCCCCCGAACAATAGACCCATTTGCTTGTATACACAGTGCAATGACAACTATGTTGATTAATGAGTAGCTTTTTGAAAACTTTTTTGAAAAAGGTTATTGAAATGTAAATTTATATCAATTAGGCAGTTTTTTTCTCTTTCTAAAAGCTACTATGGCCTCATACCTTGATATTGTCAAAATGTGGCATTTTAATCTTTTACTATAAAAATTACACGCCTTTAGTGAGAAAACTATTTAAAACTAAAATGATTCAATTAAGTTATTTAGAAGTAATTCAATTCATCCATTTTACATTCAAAAGAATTCAAAAGAAAAAATCTATTTAATATGAAATTCATGTTCCGCTAATTCTTTAAAAAATATTGAATCATTAATTAATATAATTATCATTCCACAACTTTCTATCCAATTTCTTTAACGATCAAGTGAGTGGGTGTGCGAGCAAATGTGTCAGCTGCTTAGGTGGGCCCCACTATAAACATCACGTAAACTCCAGGGTTTTTCTCCTACCCACTTTAATTAGGAATTGCCTTGTAAAAATCAACAGTGGATGTCGTTAGCTTAATTTCTGAGTATGAGACTAAATTGGAATTACATGATTTAGCATATACAGGGAGCAGCCAAAAATCAAGTCCCAACGTCCCTGACATTTGCAAGGGCCCACATGTTTACTAAGATCCATTAGCATCATTATATGTTTATTAACATATTGGACTTAGATACATAATATAGGCTAACTTGAGATTTTGTAGACGGCATGAAATCAATGGAACAGTTGTGAGATTTATCCAACCTTGAATTTTTAGGACCCACCGTGATAATTATATAAAATACACCCTAACAATTATATTTTAAAGAAAAATTAATCACATGAATAAAGTACCATACTCGTATTTGATTGAGTGGGCGACATTAATGAAAATAGATTGGAGGGTGAGCATTTGCCTGTACACTTGTTTCCAATCCTGTAGTAAATTTTGTGAAAAAAGAGTAAATTTGGAACGAGAATTTTAACGATAAAAGCATAGAATCTAAAAATCTCATTATAAATTCTCGGGCCGAGAAATTTACGAGAAATAGATTGGGGTAGAGCCGTAGAGCATAAATCATGAAGTTTTATATAAAATTAATTCACGTGCAGTGTAAGGAGCCACTTCCATTTTTAAAATGGTTAAACAGTACTAAAACACGAGTATAGGCTCTTCAGGGCTTCCATGCAGTTAGCGTTTAAAAAGAGAGGAAGGAGTTGAAAGAAAAACAACACCAGAGAGAGAGAGAGAGAGAGAGAGAGAGAGATGGACAAAAACCTGTGGATAATAGTTTCCATGGTGGTGGGAATGATCTTCATCGTGTTGGAAAGACGACGAAGGCCAAAATCAACAATGAAATTGCCGCCAGGACCGCCTAAATTGCCGATAATTGGGAACTTGCACCAGAACCTGCGCCAGATCGGTGGTGGTGATGAGTTGATCCACATCACCTTATTCAAAATGTCACAGAAGTATGGTGGGATTATGACAGCGTGGTTAGGCATGAAACCGACGATTATCGTAAGCGATCATGAAGGAGCTTGGGAGGTTCTTGTAAACAAATCCGCGGATTATGCATCGCGACTGGTTGCTTACATCCCTAAATATATCTCTGCTAACTGTACAACGCTTTCCACCTCCGATCATGGCCCATATTGGCAATCCCTTCGAAAAGGTGTCCAGGGCTATGCTATGAATCCATCAGCCATCTCTACTCAAACACTATCTCAAGAAAACGAAGTGATTGCCATGACACAAACAATTCAAGAGCAAGCTATGATCAATGGTGGAATTATCCGCCCCTTAGTCTACATTCGACACAACACAATACGGGTGGTTGGGCGCCTTTGTTTTGGCCCTGAATTCAACAATGAGGCATTTGTTATTGGCATAGACCCTCTTATCGACGACGTCATCAACCTATTTGCTATTTCCCGTTTTTCCGATGCTTTCCCTTTCATTCGCTACATCCCGGGCTTGTGGGGTTCATTTAGACAAGCAGTTGAAATTCGCGATCGTGTCGTGTCGATGGTACAGTCAGAAATCACTCACTACCAATCATCAAAATCGCCATGCACCACTTGTTACTTGCACTTCCTCCTCTCGCATGGCTACCCGATGGAAACCATTATCTCTATCTTATTTGAGATGTTCTTGCTCTCCGTTGATAGCACATCGTCTACTATTGCTTGGGCTCTAGCATTCCTTATACGAAACCCCGAAATCCAAAAGAAGCTATTTAAAGAAGTAAGCGGAGGAGACGAGAAGAGAGATAGGGTGACTGTATATCAAGTGAATAAGATGCCATATCTTCAAGCTGTAGTGAATGAAGTGTTTCGTATGAAGCCGATTGCACCTCTCGCCATCCCCCACAAGACAGTGAAAGATACTACATTGAAGGGTTGGAAGATCGACAAGGCTACTGCTGTTATGGTAAATATCTATGCTGTCCATCACGATCCAAAGGTCTGGGATCATCCAGAGCAGTTCATGCCAGAGCGGTTCCTGAATGAAAATGCACGTAATGTCAGCGTGGCCATGGAACGGTCTTTTCTTCCGTTTGGAGCAGGTATGCGAATTTGTGCAGGAATGGATCTGGGCAAGCTTCAGGTGGGCCTCACCCTGGCTAATCTGATTAACAAGTTTGAATGGGTTGCCGCTGATGGGGATGGCCCCGACATGACTGATGATTATACTATTATTCTTAGGATGAAAGAGCCCCTCGTGGCAGGTATCAAGCTTCGTACTAACCTTGGAACCACCCTCTCTTGAAGGTTCTGTGACCATGGATGCCGACGGCCCATAGGGATACCGCCCAATAATTAACTTTTTATGTTTTAATAAGTTGATTTTTCAACTTTAAATAAGTTTGGTCAGCACGTTATAAAATTTACTCATGTGATGAAAGTTATTTATGCAGATAAGTTTTTTTTTTTTTTTTTTTTTTCAACTTTTCTACTTCTCTCCCTCCCCCATGTGATGGATGGTCCATATCAAAGGAGGCTCCACATGATGGGCAGTCCACTTAAGAGGTGGGGTGCACATGATGGACTGTTGATATCAAATGCGGGGCCCACATTATGGATGACCCACGTCAAGTTGAACCCACGTAATGGATTATCCACATCAAAGGTAGGCCCTTGTGATAAATGGCCCACATCTAAAGCAGGCCCCACGTGATGGATAGCCCATATTGAAAGGTGGGACCCACAAAATGGATGGACATGAGGGGTTGTGGGTATGGAAGGTGGTCCCATGTGACAGACAATAACATTTAAGGCAGGACCTACATGATGGATGACCCACATCAAGGTGTTCTCCACATAATGGACAATCCACATCAAAGGTCGACCCCTAAGGATAAATGGCCCATGTCTAAGGACGGCTCCACATGATGGGCAACCCACATCGATGGTGGGGCCCACACAATGGATGTCCCACATCAAAGGTGAGCTCCACATGATGTGCGGTGGATATTGAAGGTGAGCCACACATGATCACTAACTTATTTGATGGTGGACCCCAGGTAATTTTTGGCCCATGTCCTAAAATGATCTTAAAAAACAGATGGACAGGGCGGATCTCTCACAAACATCAGGTTGGGCCCCACCTAAGTTTGGAGGGCAAGAACTTCCTGGGAAAGTCTCTAGCAGGAAATCCGTGTCCGAAACAAGGAGCATAGATTTCCAGCGAAATCCTTCTGCAGGGAGTTCCTGCAATGGGATGCCAAGTGAGGTCCACTGTGATATTTGTTAGAAAGTCAACCCCATCCATCCGTTTTGTGAGGTTATTTTAGGACATGTGACCGAAAATGAGGTGAATCCACACGAGAGGCAACAGTGGAAATTCTGTGACCACCGTTGAAACATTTTTATGGCCACAAAAGTCACCTATCAAGATAAATTTTGTGTGTTTTCACTTCATCCCAGTAGGAATTACCTCATGAATGGTTTGGATGGCATATAAACATTAAGATGGAGCCCAGGAAGTTTTTAACGGTAGGAAACACTTTCCCCAGTTTTCCCACTCTTATGGCCCATTGGATTTTTGGATACATTCACTTTATTTTTTTTATTGCATATCATAAAATGACCCTGCAAACCCGGATGGACAGGTGGATTTTTAACAAACATCACGGTAGGCCCCACATGACATCCAACGCAGGAACTTTGAGCCATAGGCTTTTGCAGGAAATCCGCATACATATGAGTACGGATCACGTCTTTGCCAATGACTCTAGCTGACAAGATACGCCCGATAGACTGCGTGCTACACATGACTCTAGCATGTGGAACTTTTTTGACCCCAAAATGATTTATGTTTAAAATCCACACCGTCCATCAAATTTGAAAGATAATTCTAGAGCTTTATCTCAAAAATAAGACACATCAAAGTCTCAAGTAGACCGCACAAAGTAGAGGTATTGAACGAATACAGTTGAAACCTAGGGTCCACTGCAAGGTTTATTTACCATCTAACTTCTTCGTAAGGTCACACAAACCTGGATGAAGGGAAAACACAAATATCAGCTTGATCAGATCCTTTTGTGGCCCTGAGAAGTTTTCAATAATTGGCATCCAATTTCCTCTGTGAAGCCCACTTGAGCCCGGATCTTTCATAGTTTTTGTCTCATTCCCTAAAATAATATGGAAAAATAGATGGATGGTGGGAATTTGATACATGCATTATAATGGTGCCCAGGAAAGCTCCACATGTCATCACTATTGGATTTTCCTCTCCCTCCCAATGTGCTCCACCATGGAGCAGATTAGGCAAGACCTGGCCTCACCCAAGACTGCGCCACTTACCGTGGTAACCACTCCGTTTATCCATTTTTCCCTAGGGCATTATTTAATAAATGAAGCAAATCCAATTAGTAGGTGGACTATACCATAGGAAACAATGGTGATTGGCGACAAAAGTTTTAGATCAAGATGATATTTCTTTTTTCCATTCATCGGGCTTACGTTAACTTATCAAGAGATTGGATGGCAAATAAAAACTATGAAACATTAAGGTGCATGGTAAGAAGTTTTTAACAGTAGTGGAGTATGGTTTACCTAATAATTGGATCTTCTTAATTTTTGAGACCAGGGTCTAAAATAATATGAAATAATGGAGGAATAGGGCGGATATAGAATACACACGTCAAAGTGGGCCCTATGGCAAGGGCTGCACAATCTTGGGTGAGGCTTGGGTCTCACCTAATCTGCTCCCCCGCACCACATAGCAAGCAACAAAATTTCTTGAGGTGTGAAATTTACATAGCCCTTTTTGACTTCATTGACGCGTATTTCTAATAGAAGCGCCGGTAAAAATAAAAAAGCGCCGGCAAAATTCTATCCAAACGCCGACAAAAGTATGGTTTCTGGACACTTTTACTCACGGAAAAGCTCCGACAAAGGTCTATATAAGTGCCGGTAAAAGTCTTTATATTGATTTGAGAGGCCCGAACGCAGGCCTATATATATATATATATATATATATATATATATATATATATATATTCAATTGAAACATGTATTTTTTTAATATTTAAAACATAAAAAATGTTGCAATACAATTTATACTGAATATTAAACAAAATTTATATTATGTCACAATAAAAAAATATAATATTTACAACAATAAATTGAAAATAGTCTTGAATAAAAAAATAAAAAAATTAATTAATTTTTAAAAAAAAAAAAAAACAAATCCTCTATGTGGTCTCTTCCTAGCGGCCTAAATTTAAGCACAATTGATTAAAATCCTGTATACAAGGAAATAGAAAAAAGAAAAAAAGTCAAAAAGTAGCATTTAACAAATTGATGCATGGAAAACAATAAATCCTTTGATCCTCTCTCTTTAAAAAGTCAAAAACTATCAAGGCAACAAATGTTGTAAGTTGAATTCCATTACATCTATTGGCCCCACATTGATGCATGTGTTTTATACACACCTGTTCATCCATATGCACCCTTCACGCGTGACATTCAAGTGTACAAGTGACCGATATCAATTGTAAATCTGGTTCATTGATTACAATTTTATGATCTACCAAATACCAGTTTTACATAATTCAATATTTTTTCATAGGAAGAATATGATCAACATAAAGATTGGATGGTCAAAATACCATAATATTTCCATACTTGCAATTATTTTGTGATAAGAAAAGAAAGAAAGAAAGAAATTAAGAAAAGAGGTGCGTGGTTGTTATATTCATGCCCATCGCTATAAAGGACACTTATTTTCAATTGGAATAAGCTGTGTAAGCTGTCTTTTGTTGGAATGTGTTGATGTAGGACCTGCTAAAGAAGATTTGCTTTTTGTTAGAATGTGTTGATGTAGGCACTACCAGAGGAAGCTTACTTTTCGTGCAGGTGAAAGCTTCCAATCAAATAACTTTTCATAAATTTCAATGGTGTCCTGTTTGAGGAAGGTTGGACATGCTCTCAACAGAGGCATGTCAAGCTAATAACACGTGGTGGGCCCTCCCCAAGAGGAGTTAAATGTAATAACATGTGGTGCAATGGGCCATATATCAGATATTAGAGCTGATGAGAATAAAAATTGCAATCTGCCATAGTGAGCAGAGACTGGTCTGATTTTTGGGCCATATCATCTTTGTGCATGAAGACTTTAGTATACATATAATTATGATCTATAAATCATGTTGAAAGCATAAAGAAGAGCACTTCAGTAAGATGCTATAGCATCACCATTTTTCACACTTTCAAGGACAAGTACACCATCTGGAAACAACTTAAGATTCCCTTATAAGGGGTTTAATGAAACAAGAGACTGTAATAAGGTGAGATGACTTTCATTTTATGCACATTAATGAGGAAAATTTCATGCAAAATGAGCTTAAACTTATCACCCAGGATCCTACAATCAGTGCGACAGATATCTCTGAGATTTTGTACATCTCGCAATATCATCTCAGAATTTTGCTCAAACAATATTATCGAATAGCATCAGGAGTTTCAAAATCTCACCACTTTTTGAAAGCTGAAATAAATCATTTTAGACCTATATTTTCTAATCATTAAAATCATTTTATTAATTTATAATAAACAGTTAATCCTAGAAGAACTATTGTGTGTATTGATCATCCAAGAATCCCTTCCAAACAGGAGGAAGAAAAAAACCAAAACCAATTTCAGAAAATGAAAGGAAGAAAAAGTTGTGGGTCTTTTTACTCATAGACAGATTCTGGTCCAAAATATGGGGTTCACAAACAACTTTGGCATCCTCAATGCTGCAGCCTCTTCTATCTTCCTGGCCAAAGGTTCTCCAATGTTAGTAATTTAAATGCAGGAATTCTTTTTATATGAATGTACGCCAGGAATTATTTGAACTTTGCCTGAGGCAGATTCCTTTTTCTTATTTTTATTTTTATTTTTTTATTTCATATAAAAGAAAAGAAGACAAAGAAGAAGAAGAAAATGGATGAGAGAATAAACTAATAAACTAAATTCCATAAGACTATTACATTACAAAGATGTTAAAGAATTGCAATATAAGAAAATAACATAAACAGCTAGGTAATAAACTAATATATAATTAAACAAGTGGCACGACTGAGATTAATTTCTGATGAGGAACCTTTATCTTTCTTCTGATAACGATTTTCTGGGAGATTCTGGTTGAAACTATGATGAAAATAAGTTTTGTCAATATGTGGCTGGAAAAAAAATAAAAGAAAAAGAAAGAAAAAAACTTTGTGACCCTCTGGAACCTAGACACACACATACACTTGCACATGTATATATAGATATATCCCATGTGTATCAGGTTTGGCTGACTCTTCTTTCCTCATAGCAAGCATCCACAGTACAACCTGGCAACATAACATAATATAAGTTAACCTTGCACTGAACCATACCAGAACTCGATATTAGACTGTGAATCAAATCCTAGGCCCTGTTTGGTTGCCACTTAAAACGACTCAAAATACTTTATTTAGAGATTTTGGTAATGATTTAAAGTAATCTTGATAACCCGTAATTAAGTTTCTAGAACAAGCATGATCATACAGAAATCCAGAACCTAGGCCAAAGTATCTTATTCAAAAGAAAATGAGAGGTTATGGTTCCTTAAGAACACAACATTAAATAAATGAAATAATGACCATGCTTAATGCTTCTTACCTCAATAGCATGTGATTCTGCAAGCCAGTCCAGCCTAAGGCCCTGAGTAGTCTGGTCAAGAAATTGCGTCCAAATTTTCCATTCAGAAAACGAGCAATCAGTTGCTAAATAGCTCACCTGAAACACAGCAGCTCACTTGATCATTCGCAAGATTATGCTGTCAACCCAGCACTAATGTCAGAGATGAAGGAACCCATGAGAAATACCCATGTCATGAAACCCTCATTAAGCCACAAATGTATCCACCATTCCGTTGTTACAAGATTTCCAAACCATTGATGTGCAAGTTCATGTGCTACAACAATTGCAACCTGCAGAGAAAGATAGCCATGATGAAATAGTTTGTGTAAACTTCGAGTCAAACTACCAGTGCAAATCAAATTGTGGCTTTAAATAGTGAATAGCATGTAGCGTAGCGTTCGTCCCAGTGATGCGTGACGCATAAGCTACATGCCACTTTTAGATATTCTATTAAGGTTGCCCTTGGTTGAACCAAATATCATGAAGTTTCATTGCACCAAACTAGATTGATTATTAATGCAATTTAATGAAACGTGATATTTGATGTAACCAAACACAACATTAAACAATAGGAAAAATATTTGATGCAACCAAAGAAGTCAAGCAAAAAAGATCGTTTGGATCCAGATTAGGCATAGAAGAAGACGTGGCTTCCCCATGAAAACGCTAATGAGTATAACTCGTATTAAATCCGTCACACACGATATAATCGTATGCTTCTTGTCGAGATACACGGAAGTTGTTATTGTAGTTCTTACATGGACGTAGGATCCTCCTCTATCACTTGTATTTGTAAATGCAAAGTCAAGGAATTCCGTAGCTTCACTTGAGTATGCATTACTTATCCTAAATCATTCAATGCAATTGGAGGACATATCAAACAATGCATCTTAACCATTGGGCCACAACAACTGGAAGGAGAAGTTACTGAGTTACCTTGACAAATTAATCCAATTCTTATCCATCGCTATGTTCCTCGGCTAATTCGACAAGTTAGTTGAAATACAACGTGGGCCCGACAAAGCTTCCTAGGAGAGATAAACTAGAATGGGTATAAGAGAAATTCAAGGAAGAGTATTAAAGAGACAAATTACAATGAAACAAACATCATTATTGCTCACCCCACAAGCAATGACGACTTAGGGATTCATATAGAATCTCTAATGGTATCTTTAATTGACTGACTAAATTAGTCATCCATCTAAGACTGGATAGATTGCAATGCTTTCATGTTCCCATTTAAATGTCCACACCAAAATTCCGGCAGCATCTCCCCACACCTCTCCGGATACGTTGATCTTGCATTTGATTTCCACGTCAAGTATCTATATAATGTGAGGATATTTGACATTAAAAATAAATATAAGAAACATAACCAGAGAGAAAAGGACAGATACATCGCAGAACTAGCATGTGCATTTAAATCAGGGAACCGAAAGCATTCTAATCTATCCAACCTTGAATTGTCCAAACGTGGGACAATTTGAGAATTTTTATGCCTCCAAAAGCACACTATATCTATGCTTGGCCACATAAAAATTCTCAAATGGGCAACTGATTGTCCTATACTTAAACAATTACATAATCTCAATTCACATTGATCATCTAGCTAACTAATAATAGAATGTATTTTAAACTAAAGAAACAAATTTTTTTTGATAAATTAACCTAGTAATATCTACTATATACTAGTAACATATAAATAATATTAGAGCACCATACTATAGGCTGCAAGAATATCATGTCCCCTTAAAAAATAAATCCTCCAAGGATACCATATATATATATATACACACACACACACACACACACACACACATACACACACACACACACATATATATATAAAAGTTGTTTATTGTCCTTCTCAATCACAAGTATCATTCATTATGCATTATGGTTAAGAATACAGAGGTCAAGTAATGCATTATGCAACATATCCAATTGCAACATCCCATTATTTATCTGTCAATACAAGAAAAATTACTAGTCAGTCCAATAAACTATAAAAGCCAAGCCAAAATTACCACACTGCAAGTCTTCTAAAATTAAATCATGATTTTAGAAAGAAAAAAAATTGGTACTTCTTTTTGTACAGCTTGGAGATGAGAAACTTTTACAGCCTCAACTGAATGAACAGACTGGTGAAACACAAGAATCTAGTGAGGCTCAAGTGTTTGATAAAATTTGGTAATAAACTTTAAAGTACAAATAATAAGGTGCTGGAAGAAGAGAATAAGATGCTAAAAGAAATTACAAATCAAAAAAAAAAAAAACACAAAATCATGAGAAGAGGAGTTCTCATGATTGTAGTACAACTGGCTGCAGGTTAAATTAACCTTCAACCCATTTAAAAACCATTTTCCCCTTGAAAAATAGAAGAGGAATTCTCACCTTTAACTGGTTGTAGGTTAGCGTAACACACAAACTGTAAAATGTGCCAACCTAGCACATGTTTGTATCAATGGTATGGTCTTCCAACCATACAGCCATATGGGACAGTTCATCGATAGAGAAAGAATGGGCCTACAAGTGAGATCTATACAAAACACTCTCTTTTTGAGGTAATTCATCCAACAGTTGGTATGCATGATGTACAACGCATGATGTACAACAGGAATTAGGCAATGTTTTGTATGAAGGATTACAGAGTACTATTTCAATTTTCAGTTTTTACAAGCAGGCTTATTGTTCAGTAACCCAAAATGCTGACATTGTGGTCCCACTATGAATGGAGCACCAAAAAGATGAAAAGGTGGCCAGACTTGCACAAACTGAAAATAAAGGGCAATAACATAGAGTAAACAAAAAAAAAAAAAAAAGTTAAAGGGGCTATATTATAGTTAACAGTATCGAGAGAGAGAGCGAGAGAGAGAGAGAGAGAGAGAGAGAGAGAGAGAGAGAGAGAGAGATTTGACTGTCTAAAAGCCCCTTGATACTGTCTAAAAGCCCCAACATCAAGGAAGGAAAAATCCAATCTTGTTCCATTTGGCTGAGAGATTTATCATTGCTGCAACCAAATAATGCAAATTATTCATGGAAACTGAGCATAAGTAGCACATGGACCTAGAATCGCATTGAACTGGCATGTTAACATTCTTCTTTTATTCCCGACAGAAAGAAGATTTTGTGCAATATAAAATTTATAAGATTTTGTGCAATCGAGTTTCATATATCAAGTTAACAAAATTTACTGCCTTGCGTATATAGTTTGAGTAATGAGAACTAACTTGTAAATGATGTGTTGCTTAATCCTAGAAAAATAGCAGATAAAGAATTCAAATGAGCAGATGTTAGCTAGATTGGATCACAATTAATAACAGAATGCAAATATGTCAACAAAACTTGATGGAATACTACATATGCACTACTCCAAGTAATTCACAGCACGAGTATACCAGATAAAATAAGATCAGCAGCAAAAACATCTTCCCTAGCAGATGCTCCCATATGGTTTACACATACCATTTATAACAGGCTCTTTGGAACCAACAACTTATATTTGTGAAATCCACTTCATTCATCAAGTGAGGAACCTCTCATGTTAACCATGCATATATAAGAGATCAGCCTAGCTGAAAATTCAGATGGGTGAATTTTCTTCTAATTTTTTTTTTTTATGTTGCGGGTGATGTTCCCCACTTCATCAACATCTTTCTCCATCCAACGCTTGATTGCTGAAAGCGAACTAACAATACTTTCAACAACAATAGTTCTGAATGGGCTATTGCAGGAAGCATGAAACATGCAAAGAACAAAGACAATTACACCTTTCAATGCAGAAGCTTTTGTAACAGACTTAGATTCCTTATTGGCATCCTGCAAAAAAAAAAAAAAAAAAAAAAAACTGAGTTGTGGCTTTTGGGTTTCAATTACATCAGATCTTTTATTCAAGTCACAATACAAAATAAAATTCAAATCTTTTAAGGCCTGATTGAATTTCATCGACTTAATGCAAAGATAATCTACAAGCTCAAAACAGAGCTAATCACAGGTTCACCAGGCTAGAAATAATCCATTGATCTAAATGCATCTTTTACGCTGTATTTTGAAACACACCTGAGTTGGATTTCAATTGTTCAGTTCAATTAAGTGGCAATGATCAAATTGTATCGACGGTTAGTGTTATTCATAATGGAGTACAAATTGCAATTAAATTCCTTTCTAGTTGAACTTGGAATACTGATCACCTAGGAGAATCTCCATTTCCAGGAGCCAAAGCCACCTCCAGAATCTCCATGCCAAGCACAAAATAGAGGATCCATTGAACTCAAAAACAATGAGAAACAGGTATTGCTTTGAATTGTAAACCAGAATCTGGTCAGTCTTCCACATTCGCATCCCAATTACGGATGGCAAATGGTGGGTTGGGCTGGCCCATCAGGTTTTAGATCAGGCTTGATATTAATTGTCCTCAGCCCTGTAATAAACACCCTGGATCTGGTATGACCTTGATCTTGAAGCTTGATCTTAGGTTCTTCAAATTTTCATATCTAGCAGAGCCAAGCTATAAAAAAAAAAAAAAAAAAAAAAAACATCCCCGTTTAGTTGAATCAGGGGTGAGCCAACGACGAATCTCTCACCCTGGTCTGTTGACAAGGTCCATTCATCAAGTGGGCCACGACTGTACATGGTGACATGATAGCAGATGCATGCCAGATGCTAAAGGGCCTCTTCACCCTTTTGGAATCGCCTGGTCTGTTGACAAGGACCCCTACTACGCCATTTGGAATCGCCTCTATCAACTAATTAGGGTTTCGACATTGTAAATCCCTAATTAGGAATTCACCATTGTAAAATCCTAATTAGGGTTTCAACATTGAAGATACTCGATCTCAAGAGAGAGATTGAGCTCGAGATTGACACATACAGAGAGAGAGAGAGAGAGAGTTGGCATCCATCATGGAGTTGCAGAGAGAGATCAGATAGAGAGAGAGTCAGCGTCCGTCGAGGAGTTGCAGAGAGAGATCAGAGAGAGAGAGAGAGAGAGTTGGCGTCCGTTGTAGAGTTGTAGAGAGAGATCAGAGAGAGAGAGAGAGAGAGAGAGAGAGTCAGCGTCCATTAAGGAGCTGCAGAGAGAGAGAGAGTGGGGGCGGGGAGAAGGAGAGTGATCTGCAGGGGCTAGGGTTGTTGGGTTTTGTGGTTTTGTATTTATACTAATCTTGTGCCAGCGCCCGGTTTTACCAAGCGCCGACAAAGGATCCCTCCAAAGGGTCAGGTTTAACCTTTAATCTTGTAGTGTATCCAGGACAACTATTTGGAATCCCCCGTGCCTTCGACAATAAATAAATAAAATCAGGGTGACTCATCCACTGACAAGTGTCACTGTACAGCTACTCAGATGGTCCAAATGAGGCTCCACATGACGGGTGGTCCACATAAGAGGTGGGCCTGCATGATGGATGGTCGATATCAAAGGAGGGCTCCACATTATGGATGACCCACGTCTAGGTAAGCTCACGTAATGGATTATCCATATTAAAGGTAGGCCCTTAACCATGAATGGCTTAAATATCTAAAGCAACCCCACATGATGGACAACCCATATTAAAGGCAGGGCCTATTGGCTCTACGAACCCCAAATGGTGACAAGTGCACCTCCACATGCAAGGGAGAGAAAGAAAATATATTAAAATTTACTTTTTCAAAACCAAGCTATTGTTGTAAAAAGAACTTGCTGCTTTTCCTGATGCAACTACCTATTTTCAACATTCCTATTTATAAGTTTAGCAAGAGATTACAAAAGACACTAATGCCCCTGTATGATGCATTCACCAAGAGTAAATACATTACAAATTTCTGAAAATAATAAATAGCATTAGGCAGCCAAACATTTTTCTAGATGTATCTGTTTTAAACAGGGAGGATAAATTTGCTGGATGAATCTGAAATTCTAGGGGGAATGTATTTGCTGGATGAATCTAAAATTCCAGGGAGAACGGATTTGGATGAACCTGGAAAATGCTAGGGGAGGATGTATCTGGTTAAATCTAGAAAATAGCAAGAAGCATGTATTTGGATGAATCTGAACAAATTGGTTTGGACGTTCCACCACTCCCCTTAAAACCATAACTATCTTCATTCCGAGCTTCGACCTTAGTCATCTGAATGCATTTGTCAATAGTGCCTTGGTGAAAATATCTGCCATCTGTTAATTCGGTAGTATGGTAGTACTCCAATTTCACTGTTTTCTGCTTGACTTGATCTCTTGGAAAGTGATACCTAGTATCAATGTGCTTATTCCTTCCATGTTCCATTGGATTTTTTGCAAGTTCGATTGCCGACTTGCTATCCACATATATAACTGTGGATTCCTCTTGTGGATATTTTTGCTCATTTAACAGCTTCTTCAACCATATTGCTTTATAGACTATGGACAATGCTGCCACATACTCTGCTTCACATGTGGACAAAGAGACTAGACTTTGCTTCTTTAAGTTTCATGTAAAGGCAATCGACCCAAGATAGAATACATATCCTGTGGTATTTTTTCTTTCATCTTGATCACCTCTCCAATCACTGTCTGAGTATATATCTAATATTGCTTCATCATTATATGGATAGAAGAGGCCGAATTCCATAGTTCCTTTGACATACCTGAGGATTAGTTTTTCAGCAAGCTAGTGTGATTCTTTTGGTGCTTCCATATACCTACTTAGAAGCCCAACACTATAGATGATATCTAGCCTAGTGATTGTAAGGTATCTGAGACTTCCAATCAGACTCTTGAATAGAGTCGAGTCCACACTTCTTCCTTCTCCTTCTTTTGTCATCTTCAGGCCCATTGCTACAGGCATATTTAGGTATTGCAGTCGGTCATCTTGAACTTTTCAAGAAGTTCCTTTGCATACTTCTTCTGAGGTATATAAATGCCGCCGAGTTGTTATTTCACTTCGATGCCCAAGAAGAAGGACATCAATCCACCGTTAGTCATCTCGAACTCATTGAAAATAGCATGCTTGAATTTTATAAACATCGCTTGGTTATTTCCTGTGAATAGCTTATCATCAACATATAAACAAGATATAAGTATATCGCCATGGGCATTCTTTTTTATGTGATGTAGTAATAAACTCGGTGAGACCGAGATCGAATCCCAAGGGATTGATACCTGTACGTTATCTGTTCACTCCCCAAGTGTAGGGTTGTGATGTAGTAGTAAACTCGGTAAGACCGAGGTCGAATCCACAGGGACTGATACCTGTACGTTATCTGAAACCAAGTAGAACTAGAACTAGACTAAGATGCGATCTAAACAAAATAGAATTTAAGAAATAATTGTGGAATAATTATCTAAAACTTTAAGGAATTCAGAGGAAGGAAACTAGGGATTCAGAGGATCCACTTGTAGAGATCAGGGAGATCTTATGCCTGCATCAAGGATTCAAACTGAACTTACTTGATCTGGTTTTCAAGAGATGAAAGGTATATGAATTAGAATGGATTCCATCATCCTACCATGCCCAGGAGACAAAGTAAATAACGGGATTAAACTAATTGCCAACCAATCGAAAGTACATGAAAGTTAGGAAGAGTACTATCATCCAACCATGCCCAGGAGACGATGGTGAACAACAGGGCCTCCTGACGTCATAAACATCAAAAGAGAGAAAAAAAAAAGATATTCAAAGCCATTGTAAACCCATTGTAATTTCAGTCACAACAGACCATTAAAGACTGAGAAAATATTCTTTTAATAATCAACTCAAAACCAATTTCAGTTCATAAATTTAAATGAAAAGCAGGAAATAGTGTCTCCCATCTCGCTACAGGCTTCACCTCTTAGCCCTAGCTAAAAGGATTAGCCACACATGGATGGGCTGATTAAACAACAAAATAAAAATAAAAAGGAAAAGAAAAGAACAAGAAGGAGAGAGAAAAAAAAACCAGTAAAACCGGCCTCTGCTCCAGCGCTCCCTCTTCCTTTCTTCTTTTATTTTTTTTTCTTCCTTTCCTCCTCACGCTTCCCACGTTCCCAACAGCAGCCCCAACTCCCTGTTTTCTTTTTTTTCTTTTATCCTCAGCCGTGCACAGCAGCAGCAGCCCCCTGACTGCACTCTCTTCTTCACGTCCTCCTTTCTTCCAGCCAAAGATGATCCTCTGGCCCCCCTCCCTTCTCTCCTTTTATCCTTTTTAAAGATGGAAAAGCCCCCCTGGTGCTGTGGAGTCCTGAAGGGATTAGGCTGCGGAAAGCTTCGCAGCCAGCCTGCGTAAGAACGCAAAACAGTTTGCGTTTGAATGAAGTTTGAGATGGATGAACATCCTAAGCTCCGATTTTGGCTTCTTGGTTGGGGTAAAGACCCACTTATAAGGATTTTGGACGGTTTGGATCGGCAATCCGGCAGTGATAGAGATCACGGGATGCCCCACAAGCTCCGGTTTTCACGGTCGCGCGCGAGCTGCGTAAACAGAGCCCGCATTATTGCCGCTGGACTCTTGGTGGGGCCCTTTTTTACGTCTACGGAAAAATCCATGCCGTCCATTAGATGCGTGACGAAATTCCAGTCAGGAAGGACTGGTTTTTGTCGAGTGTTGGTGTGGTCCACCAATGTTTCTCTTCCACCGTCTATCGTCCGTTTTAACGCTCGAAAATTGATTTCCGATGTATCTCGAATCTTTTCTACCTAGGCCATGGTAACATGGACCCTGGGAATAGGATGAATGGTCCAGATTTTCCATCTGGAGAGCGAGTGGGGCCCACTGTTGAGAAATGCAATGCACGGCGTAAAACGCTGTGCGTTTTGTTGAAATTGGAAGAAGAAGACGGTCAGAAGTCGGTTTGACCGACTTCTCGTTCCTATGCACGGCCAGTGCACTTATGCACTATGCACACACACACCCCAATGGGGTCCATTATGATGTTTTTGAGAGATCCGCTCCGTCTATCCGTTTTGTCAGCTCATTAAACAGTTGAGCCTAAGATTGAAGCACATCCAGATCTCAGGTGGGCCCAAAATCAATGGTTTATGGGCTGATCTAAGCGTTGGGCCACTTCCAGAGGGATCCAATGGTTGAAATTTGACGTGTACGGTTACTTTATGGTCCTCAGGCCACGTATGAAGTCTTGAACTGATCAGATGGTGGGAACCCTATGATCTTGCATTCTGGACACTTTTCAAGCCACTTGAGCTTCAGTTTCTCGATTTTCAAGGACCCCTGGTGTATAATTCCGTCGCTCTTGGTCTCATAGAGTCCGTTCCTTGTCTTGATGCTTCTGGAGCGTCAAATCCATGCATTTACCACCCTTTTTCAGTCCAGGCTCTTAAACACACCCTGCATTACAAACACGATTAAATCAGGTCTTTAAACAATACTATGTTTGTAAATCCATGTAACAACTGGGTCTGATATGCAATATTCGACCCTCAACATTATCTGAAACTAAGTAAAACTAGAACTAGACTAAGACGAAATCTAATCAAATAAATTTAAGGTGTAATGGTGAAATATTTATTTAAAATTTAGAGAATTCAGAGGAAGGAAACTAGGATTCAGAGGATCCACTTGTAGAGATCAGGGAGATCTTATGCCTGTTTCAAGAACGCAAATAACTTAGAGTCCCATCTTCATTCAGTTGAAGGGTGTAACCATGAAAATCAAGACTGAACTTTCTTTGATATAGTTTTCAATAGATGAAAGGTATATAAATTAGAATGGATTCCATCACCAAACCATGCCTAGGAGAAAGCAAGCAACAAAATTAAACTAATTAACAACCAATCATAAGATGTATGAAGGTTAGGAAGGGTACCGTCATCCGACCATGCCCAGGAGATGATGGTAAACAACAGGGCTTCCTGACGTCATAAACATAAAAATGAAAAGAACATGCTCAAAGCTATTGTAGACCCATTGTATTTTTAGTCACAACAGACTATTAAAAACTAAAAACATTCCATTAATTAAACTAAAATCAACATCAGTTCAGTCTAAACAAAAGGCACAAACACTACGTAAAAAATGAAAAAAAATGATGGATTTTGAGACGGTTGTGGACCGTCTCTAAAATTCTTTGGTTTAAAGACGGTTTAGAGACGGCCGTAAACCGTCTCTAAAATTTTAGATGGCTCTTGACCATCCCTAATATTATCTTAAAATGTTGAACGTCCACAAATCATTTAAGACGGTCGAATACCGTTTTATATGCGGTCATCTGAGATAGTCACTGGCCATCTGCATTAGAGACGGTCATTGGCTATCTTTTACTTGTAATATGAGACGGTCAAAGACCGTCTCTAATAGAGACGGTCCTTAGCCTTCTTATAGCCCTAGTAAAGACCATCTCTATTAGGGACTGTCTATGACCGTGTCTATTAGGGACTGTCAAGGACCGTCTCTATTAAAGACAGTCCTTAGCCGTCTTATAGTGGTCGTTTGAGACCGTCTAAGACCGTCTGCATTAACCGTCTCTATTGCTCAGAAAAATATAGTTAAGAAGCTTAGAAAAAAATAATGAATTTTGGAAAAAAAAAAAAAATAGTTAAGAAGCTTTAGAAAAAATTATGAATTTCGAAAAAAATATTTAAAAAGCTTAGAAAAAATAATTAACAATGTTTAAAAAAAAAAAACTGATTTTATAAAAATTAGGATTTTGAAAAAAAAAATTAAGAACTTTGAATAAGAAGCTTAGAAAAAATAATTAACAATATTAAAAAAAAAAAATTAAAAACTAAAAAATTATGAATTTCGAAAAAAAATTTATGAATTTCGAAAAAAAATATAGTTAAGAAGCTTAGAAAAAATAATTAAGAACCTAAAAATTAAACAAAATTGTGAAAAAATTGACAAAAATAGTTAAGAAGCTTAGAAAAAATTAAACAAAAAATAGTTAAGAAGCTTAGAAAATAATTAAGAACCAAAAAATTAAACAAAAAATAGTTAAGAAGCTTAGAAAATAATTAAGAAAAAATTAAACAAAAAATAGTTAAGAAGCTTAGAAAATAATTAAGAAAAAATTAAACAAAAAATAGTTAAGAAGCTTAGAAAATAATTAAGAAAAAATTAAACAAAAAATAGTTAAGAAGCTTAGAAAAATAGTTAAGAAGCTTAGAAAATAATTAAGAAGCTTAGAAAATAATTAAGAACCAAAAGTAGTTAAGAAGCTTAGAAAATAATTAAGAAGCTTAGAAAATATTTAAGAACCAAAATAGTTAAGAAGCTTAGAAAATAATTAAGAACCAAAAATTGTTAAGAAGCACCAAAAATAATTTAGAAGCTTAGAAAATAATTAAGAAGCTTAGAAAAATAGTTAAGAAGCTTAGAAAATAATTAAGAAAAAATTAAGCAAAAAATAGTTAAGAAGCTTAGAAAATAATTAAGAAACAAAAAATTTTAAAAAAAATAGTTAAGAAGCTTAGAAAATAATTAAGAATCAAAAAATTAAACAAAAAATAGTTAAGAAGCTTAGAAAAAATAATTAAGAACCAAAAAATTATGAATTTAAAAAAAAAATAGTTAACAAGCTTAGAAAAAATAATTAACAATGTTTTAAAAAAAACTTATTTTATAAAAATCTAGATTTTGAAAAAAAAATTAAGAACTTTGAATAATGTTGATAACTTTGAAAAAAGAAAGATTTCGATAAAAAGAAATGATATTTAAAAAATATATATAAAAAAAATTAAACAAAATTGTGAAAAAATTGACAAATTGTAAAAAAATATATATTTTTAAAAAGAAAACTAGATTTTGTATTTTGACAAGAAAAATTGAAAAGTTATATAACGAAAGTGAGATTTAAAAAATGATATTTTGAAAATAAAATTTAAAAAATTAAACAGAATTGTGAAAAAATTGACAAATTGTAAAAAAATATATATTTTTTAAAAAAGAAAACTAGATTTTGTATTTTGACAAGAAAAATTGAAAAGTTATATAACAAAAGTGAGATTTAAAAAATGATATTTTGAAAAAGAAAATTTAAAAAATTAAACAAAATTGTGAAAAAATTGACAAATTGTAAAAATATATATTTTTTAAAAAAGAAAACTAGATTTTGTATTTTGAGTAGAAAAATTGAAAAGTTATATAACAAAAGTGAGATTTAAAAAATGATATTTTGAAAAAGAAAATTTAAAAAATTAAACAGAATTGTGAAAAAAATTGACAAATTGTTAAAAAAATATATTTTTTAAAAAAGAAAACTAGATTTTGTATTTTGATAAGAAAAATTGAAAAGTTAGATAACAAAAGTGAGATTTTGATGATGTGTTGTATATCCTTGCCGCCCCTATGTTTCTCCAACCCATTTTTGGGCCGGCTATAAAAAATTGTGTAGATTTAAATATTAAGTGGACCACACCACTGGAAAGAATGAGAATATAGTACCTCGCCATTAAAAATTATAAAGAGCCTATCATAAGGTTTTAGTAATGTTTATTTGCAATCCAACTTGTTGATAATGTAAAGAAGATCTAGATGAAGGTAAACTACAAAGATCAAATTGATCCAAAACTTTTGTGGCCTTCAAAAGGTTTTTAATAGTTATTCATCATTGTTTTGATTGGTATGGCCCACTTGAGATTATTGAGTTCTTATGATTTGAAATCACATCCTAAAATATGATGGAAAAAATATATGGACGGTGTCGATTGCATAAAATGTATCAAGGTGGGGCCCTACACGATTAGAGTAACACCCATGAAAGAGTTACCTAAAATAGTGAAATGGTACTATAAGGTCACCTCATGGGAACTTCCCATGAGGTTAATTTGTGTGCACCCCACCATGATGTGTGTAGAACATCAACACCATGCATTTGATGTGTCCCCTTTAAGTCCAAAAATCAGTCATATACAAAACTCAGGTGGGCCATAGCATCTAAAACTATGTGAAAACATCCCTAAAACATATAAAAGCATTTGGTGGGGCCCACATGAGTTTTGGATGTGTATGAAACTTGGCCTGACGCCTCATCCAAGTGGGACACACATAATGAATAGGCTGGATCTATGAACCACATCTAGGTGGGCCCAATAAATGATTATGAATGTTTTAATGGGAGGGTAACCCTCTCAACTATAGTATGTAGTGTGGCCCACCCAAGTCATGGATTGACTTTATTTTTAAGCTCGTGGCCTACCATGGAATGGTGCATCTGATTGACGAGGCAGATCCAAAGTTCAAGGTGGAAATCATTATTCCACCCTGTTTTGTGTGGCATGGTCCACTTGAGTTTTGGATTTACCGAAACTTTGGGATCAACACACACCGTTCATCCATTTTTCGAGATCATTTTATAGAATTATCTAAAAAATGAATCATATTCAAAGATTAAATGGACCACACCACAAATAAGGGGAACAGATTGGCTACTCCCCCTATACCATCCAATGGTTAGTGGTTGGTGCTGTGTGGGCCCCACCATGATGTATGGCCTCGCAACAATTTTTTTATTTTTTTTACTTTTGAACTAGTTGTATTTCAAATAAACATTACGATGTGCCTTAGGATAGTTTCAACGGTGGGAATCACCCTCCCGTTGTTTTCTGTGGTGGGGTCCACTACAGTTTTTTATCTGTCTCATTCTTTGGCTCGTGACTTAAAATGATATCTCAAAATGGATGGACGGTGTGGATATAACAAATACATCATAAGTTATATATATATATATATATATATATATATGGAAAATGTTCTATCTATCGAGCTCATGGGAACTCCCATGAGGTCAAGCTGTGTGGGCCCCACCATGACGTGTGTCGAAAATCAACACCGTGTATTTGATGGGTCCCCTTTAAATTATAGGATATCCTAAAAATCAGCCATATACATAACTCTGGTGGGCCATACCATCTAAAATCATGTGAAGACATGCCTAAAACATATAAAAGCACTTAGTGGGGCCCCACCTGAAATTTGGATGCGTCTGAAACTTGGTATGACCCCTCATCTAAATGGCACACACATAATGGATGGGCTAGATTTGTGAACCACATCTCTGTGGGCCCAAAAAATAATTATGAATGTTTTAATGGAGGGTAACCCCTCTCAACTTTTGTGTTCGGTGGTCTGTGGGCCCCACCATGATGTATGTGTTTCATCCATGCCGTCCATCTATTTTTATAGATCATTTTATGATATTACAAAAAAATGAGTTATATCCCAATCTCAAGTGGACCACATTACAGGAAAAAGTGTTGAATGAATGTCGACCATTAAAAACTTTTTGGGAGCCATAAAAGTATTGGATCAAGCTGATCTTTGTTTTTTCCCTTCATCTGGGCCTTTATGACCTAATCAACAGATTGGATGTCAGATAAACAGTACAGTGGGCCTTAGGAGGATTTAAATGATGGATATCTAATCATTATTGTTTTCCTATTGTGTGGTCCACCTAAGATTTATATCCCTCTTATTTTTAGGACGAAGGCCTAAAATGATCTTTAAAAATGGATGAACGGATTGGATGAAACACATACATCATGGTGGGGCACACAGACCACAGGGGGAGTAGCCAATCCGTTCCACCCCAAAACCCAATCCCACGCGCGCCCATCTCCCACAATCCCAAATCCCTCTCATGCGCCTGCCCCTCCCAAAACCCAAACCCTATCTCTCGCGCCCGAAATCTCTCTCTCTCTCTCTGTCTGAAATTCAGCCATGGCTACTCTCGTCTCAACCGTCAATCTCATCTCAACCGTCGATCAGCTGTGGGCCACCCTGAAAGATTCCATCACAGCTTACACAGGCCTCTCCCCGACTACCTTCTTCACGGTCCTAGCGCTAGTGATGGCCTTCTACTATGCCGTCTCCAACTTCTTCGATTCTCCACCTCCTCCGCAGAGGTCGAGGGATTACGAGGAGAAGATGGAGCCTCTGCTGCCTCCGGTCCAGCTCGGGGAGATCATGGAGGAGGAGCTGAAGGTGTACGACGAATCGGACCCTAAGAAGCCACTGCTGATGGCGATCAAGGGTCTTCCGCTGCTCGTGAATCCCCGATTCTCAGGTATGATGTAAACATTTTCCCTTCTTGCTGTTGCTTTCTGCAATTTAGAATGGATGATGGCGAGGAGTTCCACATCCGTCGTGAGATCGAGCGAAGTTCACTCTAGGTATGATAATGGAATCCCCAATCTGGCAACTGGATTTGGGGTTCGAATTCAAAATCCCTAATTGACTGATTCGAATCCCAAAAAAAAAATCCCTAATTTTAACTAGATTATGGGGTATATGACTGGAATCCCCAATATGGGACTTGGGATTCGAAATCCCTAATTTCTGATCTGGGGATTCAAATAAAAAAAACCCTAATTGCTAGATTTGGGATTCGAAATCCCTAATTTCTGATTTGGGGATTCAAATCAGAAAATCCTAATTGCTGGATTTGGGATTCGAAATCCCTAATCAGCCTGTATGGGATTCTTTTTATTTTTATTTTTATTTTTATTTTTTTATTTTTTACACATGCACACACAACCCACACACTCATGCTACACGCACACTCGATATTCAGCTGTGATGATGATGTAATTTTGTTTTCTTCCCATTTCTAACACCTTCAAATTTGGACTACTCACTATTTACTTTTGACCATCTACTTGATAGCCATCAATCAGATAGTAAGGATTGCTTAATCAGTGTGATTTTTGAGATGCTCCACTCATAATGAGTTATGAGACTCACAATTTCGATGATCTGGTTAAATTTATTAGATGTCTTTTCATTAGATTTTAATCGCCTATGTATAGCTGAGCATTTAATAATAATTATTTTGATTTTGTTTAGTTGGACAGTTTGAAATTTTCAATCTAAGAATATAGGCATCTCCTGTAGTTGGTCTTATGAAACTGCCTTAAATCGGAGATGCATCAACTATAGTAGGGGTGTTTTTGCCCTAACCTTGGCTCGGATCTTGGGATGTTTATGGCTTAATCATACTTTTTTTAAAAAAAATTTAAATTTTTACTTTCATAGCTCTGATCTGGTTGAAATGTTAGGGTTTTAATTGTTGATTGTAGATTTGGTTTATGTGTGTGTGTGTTTTATTATTATTATTATTTCAGCCAGAAGATTTGATTGTAAGAAGACTAGAAATAGAGAATACCTTCATGAGCAGCCACCTCCGGAAAATATGTTATATTGTGCCTTGTATTATAATCAGGGTCTTTTGCGTGGGAACTTCTTCTTCTCTAGTTTTGTTGCAGGCAAGATAACCTTTCTACTAACCCAGAGGTTTAGGTTGATTTTACAAAACGGGATTGCCATTTTATTTTATTTTTTGGTATATATGCATTGGATTAATTGCAAAATAAGGTCATAAAGGTTTTCAAGTTTAAGATTCAGATGTTGATCTATTAGAGCAATCGGTGAAACAAAATCATAAGTGATGTATCATCCATTGATTACAAGCAATAGGCAATTTTTAGATATATCACAAGCTCACGTGACACAATCTGGTGACTCTTAAAGTAGTAACCCATGACAATTTCCAGATTAGTACAACTCTTAGAGCAGTTACCCATGACAATTTCCAGATTGGTATTCTAAGGGTGATTGTGTATGCTTGCTTGTGAGGAATCTCAGGTTTAATTTGTAATAATTGTCTGCATCTTATTTTATCATTTGCAATCCTGTTCCACTGATTTGGTATTGGAGCAGATAGCAACAACCATTTTAATGGACATGCATCTATTCCTCAGAATTTTAGAACTCCACTATTGTTACAAGTCGTTGCATCCTATTCCTCAGAATTTTAGAAAGAAACAAAACAATGTGTAGAATTTGCACCTCATGTATGGTTTATGAACTTTCAACATGCCTAATTTCTTTTGAAGGTCAAGTGGTGGACATGGGACTAACAACTACATCCTTACTGAATTCTGAGAAGTTTCCTGTCGTAGTCCCGAATTCATTATTTTCCAGTCAGGTATGTACTTTATTTCTTCCAAATTTGTATTCTTTGGCCCTTTCTGTAACCATTAGATAGATGATAATCTATGAAGAACAGTATGTCAGGCACTGACTCTCTTAACAATTACATACTGCTGCACTTTACACACTGCATGGAGACAGATTGATGGCAAATACATCTGTTCAAAGATGGCACATGTGGGCATTCATGTCTTGTGGCTACAAGTAGTATTCCTCTGTTATGTAACTTTAGTGTAACAGTAACATGTATTGGTAACTAACAACCAACTCCACCTAGCTAGTTGCTTGTCTAGTTGCCTACAAACAGAGAGTGTAGCATGTGTGAGTGATCCAGGTTTACTAGTGTACCAAAAAAAAGGAAAGCTGTAGACGCTTCTCACATTCATATTGGGTCTATGCTCTTGAAAATGAGAGAACAACATTAACTATAGATTATGAAGAGCTTTTGATAGCCATGAATGTTATAAAAATCTAAGAAACAACCCATACAGATTGACCATCACATTCACCTAAAATAGCCCCTTACCTCGTATGAAGAGCAGTGTAGCTTTTGACGAGTGATGAGCCACAAATGTCACATCATTGGTGGCATGAGTAGCCCTGCAAATGATATTAACAAACCATTACAAAAGTAAGTTGGCTTCTACCTAATTACAACCGTATGGATAGATAATAAAGAGAGGTATTTGCCAAAAAAGGTTTACATTTCTCTTTATTATAATATGGGTAAATAACATTTAAAAAAAAAAAAATCTGTATGATTATCAAATAGCCATCAATTCAGGGTATTTTAGGTCTAAAAGATTTGTTGAGAATGTCTTGTATTTTGATTTTCTATCTGATAATATTGCAAGATTTTTTTACATACGTCTTTGCATATATAGCTATTTTCACCTTTTCAGGTTACCAACTCTATAAAACCCGACATTTCTATGCATTTTTGTTTCTTTTACCAAGCTATTAATTATTTTTTCAAGGATCCAAATGGTATAAAATTCAAACCTTCTCTAAATCCCAATTTTCCTAATACCATTTTTTTCAAGACCAGATCCTCTCTTTGTAACTCAAAGAATCCCAACTCTAGACACTTTCCATAGGTTGCTGCAACATGACTTGTCATGTAGGTCACTCATTCCTACCAACATGCTGCAAATGAGTAATCCTCATCTTGAAAATCAGTCTGATCCACTCAGTAGTGGACCACAACTGATGCTTACACGAGATGACTGTCGAAAGCTTTATTCGAGTTTTGATTCATTGGAAGCTTTTCAAGTGACCTTTTTCCTGCATTTTTTGGCTTGGAATTACTCAACTAAGTTCCTGCTATAGCTGATAGATGGTGTGTTCATGGCTATAGCTAATAGATGGTGTGTTTGTGCCTCATAGGTATCCATTTGGTCATGAGGAACTTGTTGTTTGAGAGGACATTGATCAGGTAAGTTTCTATGGAAATTGCATGAAAACATTGTGAGAAAGCACCATTGATTTTCTCATGTGTGGTTTAAGGTCACAGACATAAACAGAGAACAATGGAATCACTCTGCATGGAACCTGCTTATCTGGATTCTCCTCATCTAAATAATTCATAAAATTGTACTTTGAAGGATTTTGTTTCATATTTGTCATTAATGATGCTTCTTTCTATTTCTTTAAAGATAGCTGTTGAGCACATTAGAGGTAATTCATTGCAATTATGCTACAATATTAGATGGTTTTTTTTTTTCCCGATAACTGCTTCAGGCATTTGCACAGTTTACACTACTTGATGAATGGTTAGATCTTTGGCATGTGTGCTATCTGATGGTGGGAATCATTTTTGCATTTTTGCTATCTGATGAATGGTCAAATTAGAACACAAATTGCATTTTTGCAGGCAATCGAGATTGCTTTCAAAGTTGAAATCATGTGATTTTTAGGTTTTTCATAGTTTTTTATTTTTTTTATTTTTATTATAGTTCAGACATGGTGATTTTGGACTCTAGATTTTGCCTTTCGTAGAAATAGTGGGTTTGGATGCAAATTAGAGCACAGATTGCAATTTTGCAGGTAATTAGGATTGCTTTCAAAGTTGAATGCATGCCATTTCAGGGTTTTTGCCTAATTGCTAGACCATATTCTGCTTATGAAGATGGTGATTCTGGAGCTTATTAGTTATTAATATAGTGATTCTTGAAAATCTTAGAAATTACGGCTTGGGAAGTTAATTAGAGCAGAAAATTACAGTTTTTAGGTAGTTTAGACATGTTCCAAGTTGATGCATGCGATTACAGTATTTTCGTGCGGTTTTTGAGTTTAGAATGCTGTTTTAATCTCTTAATCTTTGGTTTCCATAGAAATTACATTTATCAAATGCAAATCGTAGCAGAAGAGTGCATTTTTCATGTATTTGGGACTATTTTTGAGGTTGAATGCTTGTTATTTTTGGTATTTTCTCAAGTTCAATATTTTGTTCGAAGTCTGGGAGTTATTCAAACTCCAATTCAATAATTTATTATTATTTTGTGATATGCAATAGCTTTTCAGAATTCATATGTAGGTGCATACTTATGCTCATTCACATGGACTTTGATTATCTTTCTTAAATTTCGTTGGTTTTTCTAATTTTTGTATCTAATTTTGACTTTCTAGGCCCTAAAACAAGATTTGAGGTGCCGTCAACAATGCTAACAGAATCCTCCAGGTCAGATTATTGATTGGATGTGATTTTATTTAAATGATCTTGATAATCCATTTTATTTAAATGAGCAGACCCGAATGTGCGTCGGAGCTATCCGGATGTTGAGCGGGGGTCCCTGGAAGGTGAGAACCGCTGTTATGACCATGATGAAGCTGTCCATTTCCTATGGACAACATTGGAGTGGCCTGGCCATTTGGACAGGCCATATTTATGTATTTACTCGAAATTGATGGAGCAGACCCGGATGTGCGTTGGAGCTATCCGAATGTTAAGCGGGGGTCTCTGGAAGATGGGAACCGCTGTTATGACCATGATAAAAATGTCCATTTCCTATGAACAACATTGGAAGGGTCTGGCCAATTGGAGCAGGCCGTGTTTATATCTGTATTTGCAGGGACCACACCCTTAACCTATAACCTAGACCTATTCTCAAATCATAAAACCTATAACTACAACCTAAACCTATAACCTAAACTCAATTCTCTAAACTTTAACCTACAACCTGACCTAAACCTATACTTATAACCTAAACCTATTCTCAAATCCCAAAACCTATAACCTAAACCTATAACCTATAACATATAACCTGAACCTATAACCTATTCTCAAATACCAAAATCTATAACTATAAGCTAAACCTTAACCAAAAACCTATAACCTAACCTAAACCTAAACCTATAACCTTAACATATAACCTTAACCTAAACCTAAACCTAAACTTAAAACTATAACCTATAACCTAAACCTAAACCTAAAACCTAATGCATTCTCAAATCCCTAAACCTAAACCTACACCTAATACTAATTTCAACTCCATAACCTAAACCTAAACTTGAAAACCCAAACCTAAACCCAATCCCGAACCTGAACCCGAATCCAATTTTCTAAACCTAAACCTTAACCTATTCTAAATTCCCTAAACCTGTAGCTTATAACCTAAACCGAAACCTAAACCTAAACCTAAACCTATAACCTAATGTATTCTCAAATCCCTAAACCTAAACCTATACCTAATCCTAATCTCAACTCCCTAACCTAAACCCAAACCTAAACCCGATCCCGAACCCAAACCCGATTTCCTAAACCTAAACCTTAACCTATTCTCAATTCCCAAAACCTATAGCTTATAACTGAAACCTAGACCTATAACTTAACATAAACCTAAACCTAAACCTATAACCTATTCTCAATTCCCAAAACCTATAGCTTATAACTGAAACCTAAACCTATAACTTAACCTAAACCTAAACCTAAACCTAAACCTATAACCTATAACCTAAACATAAACCTAAAACCTAAATGTATTCTCAAATCCCTAAACCTAAACCTATACCTAATCCTAATCTCAACTCCCTAACCTAAACGTAAACCTAAACTTGAAAACCCAAACCGAAACCCAATCGCGAACCCAAACCCGATTTCCTAAACCTAAACCTTAATGTATTCTCAATTCCCTAAACCTATAGCTTATAACCTAAACCTAAACCTATAACCTAAAACCTAAACCTAAACCTAAAACCTAATGTATTCACAAATCCCTAAACCTAAACCTACACCTAATCTGAATCTCAACTCCCTAACTTAAACCTAAACCTAAACTTGAAAACCCAAGCCTAAACCCGATCCCGAACCTGAACCCGATTTCCTAAACCTAAACCTTAACCTATAATCTAACCTAAAGCTATACTTATAACCTAAACCTATTCTCAAATTCCAAAACCTATAACTATAACGTAAACTTTAACAAAAAACCTACAACCTAACCTAAACCTAAACCTATAACCTTAACCTAAACCTAAACCTATAACCTTAACCTTAACATATAACCTTAACCTAAACCTAAACCTAAACCTAAACCTATAACCTAAACCTATTCTCAAATACCTAAACCTAAACCTAAACCTTAATGTATTCTCAAATCCCTAAACATAAACCTACAGCTAATCCTAATCTCAACTCCCTTACCTAAACCTAAACCTAAACTTGAAAACTAAAACCTAAACCCGATCCCGAACCCGAACCCGAAACCGATTTCCTAAACCTAAACCTTAACCGATACTCAATTCCCTAAACCTATAGCTTATAACCTAAACCTAAACCTAAACCTAAACCTATAACCTATAACCTAAACATAAACCTAAAACCTAAATGTATTCTCAAATCCCTAAACCTAAACCTACACCTATTAATCCCAATCTCAACTATCTAACCTAAACCTAAACCTAAACTTGAAAACCCAAACCTAAACCTGATCCCGAACACGAACCCGATTTCCTAAACCTAAACCTTAACCTATTCTCAATTCCTTAAACCTATATCTTATAACCTAAACCGAAACCTAAACCTATACCTTAACCTAAACCTAAACCTAAACCTATAACTTAAATGTATTCTCAAATCCCTAAACCTACACCTACACCTAATCATAATCTCAACTCCCTAACCTAGACCTAAACCTAAACTTGAAAACCAAAACCTAAACCCGATCCCGAACCCGAACCCGATTTTCTAAACATAAACCTTAACCTATTCTCAATTCCCTAAACCTATAGCTTATAACCTAAACCGAAACCTAAATCTATATCTTAACCTAAACCTAAACCTAAACCTATAACCTGTAACCTAAACATAAATCTAAAACCTAAATGAATTCTCAAATCCTTAAACCTACACCTACACCTAATCCTAATCTCAACTCCCTAACCTAAACCTAAACCTAAAATCGAAAACCCAAACCTAAAGCCGATCCTGAACCAGAACCCAATTTTCTAAACCTAAACCTTAACCTATTCTCAATTCCCTAAACCTTAACCTATAACCAAACCAAAACCTAAATCTATAACCTGCACGTATAACTTAAACCTAAACCTAAAACCCAAGTGTATTCTCAAATCCTTAAACCTAAACCTACACCTAATCCTAATCTTAACTCCCTAACCTAAACCTAAACCTAAACTTGAAAACCCAAACCTAAACCCGATCCCAAACCCGAACACGATTTCCTAAACCTAAACATTAACCTATTCTCAATTCCCTAAAACTGTATCTTATAACCTAAACCTAAACCTAAACCTTAACCTTAACCTAAACCTAAACCTAAACCTAAACCTATAACCTATAACCTATAACCTAAACCTAAACCTAAACCTAAACCTGTAACCTATAACCTAAACTTAAACCTAAAACCTAAATGTATTCTCAAATCCTTAAACCTAAACCTACACCAAATCCTAATCTCAACTCCCTAACCTAAACCTAAACTTAAACTTGAAAACCTAAACCTAAACCCGATCCCGAACCCAAACCCGATTTCCTAAACCTAAACCTTAACCTATTCTCAATTTCCTAAACCTAAATCTTATAACCTAAAACTAAGCCTAAACCTAAACCTTAACATAAACCTAAACCTAAACTTGTAACCTATAACCTAAACTTAAACCTAAAACCTAAATGTATTCTGAAATCCCTAAACCTAAACCTACACCTAATCCTAATCTCAACTCCCTAACCTAAACCTAAACTTAAACTTGAAAACCAAAACCTAAACCCGATCCCAAACTCGAACCCGATTTCCTAAACTTAAACCTTAACCTATTCTCAATTCCCTAAACCTATAGCATATAACTGAAACCTAAACCTACACCTTAACCTAAGCCTAAACCTAAACCTATAACCTATAACCTAAATATAAACCTAAAACCCAAATGTATTCTCAAATTCCTAAACCTAAACCGACACCTAATCCTAATCTCAATTCACTAACCTAAACCTAAACCTAAACTTGAAAACCAAAACCTAAACCCGATTCCGAACACGAACCCGATTTCCTAAACCTAAACCTTAACCTATTCTCAATTCCCTAAACCTATTGCTTATAACCTAAACCGAAACCTAAACCTATACCTTAACCTAAACCTAAACCTAAAACTATAACCTATAACCTAAACATAAACCTAAAACCTAAATGTATTCTCAAATCCCTAAACCTAATCCTACACTTAATCCTAATCTCAACTCCCTAACCTAAACCTAAACCTAAACTTGAAAACCCAAACCTAAACCCGATCCCGAACCTGAACCCGATTTCCTAAACCTAAACCTTAACCTATAACCTAACCTAAACCTATTCGTAAATCCCAAAACCTATAACTATAATGTAAACCTTAACAAAAAACCTATAACCTAACCTAAACCTAAACCTATCAGCTTAACCTAAACCTAAACCTATAACTTTAACCTTAACCTAAACCTAAACCTAAACCTAAACCTATAAACTAAACCTATTCTCAAATCCCTAAACCTAAACCTAAACCTATAACCTAAACCTATTCTCAAATCCCTAAACCTAAACCTAAACCTTAATGTATTCTCAAATCCCTAAACCTAAACCTACACCAAATCCTAACCTCAACTCCCTTACCTAAACCTAAACCTAAACTTGAAAACCAAAACCTAGACCCGGTCCCGAACCTGAACCCGATTTCCTAAACCTAAACCTTAACTTATTCTCAATTCCCAAAACCTATAGCTTATAACCTAAACTGAAACCTAAACATATACCTTAATCTAAACCTAAACCTAAACCTATAACCTATAACCTAAACATAAACCTAAAACCTAAATGTATTCTCAAATCCCTAAACCTAAACCTACACTTAATCCTAATCTCAACTACCTAACCTAAACCTAAACCTAAACCTAAACTTGAAAACCCAAACTTAAACCTGATCCCAAACCCGAACCCGATTTCCTAAACCTAAACCTTAACCTATTCTCAATTCCCTAAACCTATAGCTTATAACCTAAACCGAAACCTAAACCTAAACATATAACCTATAACCTAAACCTAAACCTAAAACCTAAACGTATTCTCAAATCCCTAAACTTAAACCTACACCTAATCCTAATCTCAACTCCCTAACTTAGACCTAAACCTAAACTTGAAAACCAAAACCTAAACCCGATCCCGAACTCGAACCCGATTTCCTAAACCTAAACCTTAACCTATTCTCAATTCCCTAAACCTATAGCATATAACCTAAACCGAAACCTAAATCTATACATTAACCTAAACCTAAACCTAAACCTATAACCTGTAACCTAAACATAAACTTAAAACCTAAATGTATTTTCAAATCCTTAAACCTACACCTACACCTAATCCTAATCTCAACTCCCTAACCTAAACCTAAACCTAAACTCGAAAACCCAAACCTAAAGCCAATCCTGAACCCGAACCCGATTTCCTAAACCTAAACCTTAACCTATTCTCAATTCCCTAAACCTTAACCTATAACCTAACCTAAACCTAAATCTATAACCTGCACTTATAACCTAAACCTAAACCTAAAACTTAAGTGTATTCTCAAATCTTTAAACCTAAACCTACACCTAATCCTAATCTCAACTCCCTAACCTAAACCTAAACCTAAACTTGAAAACCTAAACCTAAATCCGATCCCGAACCCGAACACGATTTCCTAAACCTAAACATTAACCTATTCTCAATTCCCTAAACCTATATCTTATAACCAAAACCTAAACCTAAACCTAAACCTATAACCTATAACATTAACTTAAACCTAAACCTAAACCTGTAACCTATAACCTAAACCTAAACCTAAAACCTAAATGTATTCTCAAATCGTTAAACCTAAACCTACACCAAATCCTAATCTCAACTCCCTAACCTAAACCTAAACTTAAACTTGAAAACCCAAACCTAAACCCGATCCGGAACCCAAACTCGATTTCCTAAACCTAAACCTTAACCTATTCTCAATTTCCTAAACCTATATCTTATCACCTAAACCTAAGCCTAAACCTAAACCTTAACCTAAACTTAAACCTAAACTTGTAACCTATAACCTAAACCTAAACATAAAACCTAAATGTATTCTCAAATCCCTAAACCTAAACCTACACCTAATCCTAATCTCAACTCCCTAACCTAAACCTAAACCTAAACTTGAAAACCAAAACCTAAACCCGATCCCAAACCCAAACCCGATTTCCTAAACCTAAACCTTAACCTATTCTCAATTCCCTAAACCTATAGCTTATAACTGAAACCTAAACCTATACCATAACCTAAACCTAAACCTAAACCTATAACCTATAACTTAAACATAAACCTAAAACCTAAATGTATTCTCAAATCCCTAAACCTAAACCTACACCTAATCCTAATCTCAACTCCCAAACCTAAACCTAAACCTAAACTTGAAAACCAAAACCTAAACCCGATCCCGAACCCGAACACGATTTCCTAAACCTAAACCCTAACCTATTATCAATTCCCTAAACCTATTGCTTATAACCTAAACCGAAACCTTAACATATACCTTAACCTAAACCTAAACGTAAACCTATAACCTATAACCAAAACATAAACCTAAAACCTAAATGTATTCTCAAATCCCTAAACCTAAAACTACACTTAATCCTAATCTCAACTCCCTAAACCTAAACCTAAACTTGAAAACCCAAACCTAAACCCGATCCCAAACCCGATTTCCTAAACCTAAACCTTAATGTATTCCCAAATCCCTAAACCTAAACCTACACCTAATCCTAATTTCAACTCCCTAACCTAAACCTAAACCTAAACTTGAAAACCCAAACCTAAACCCGATCCCGAACCCGAACCCGGTTTCCTAAACCTAAACCTTAACATATTCTCAATTCCCTAAACATATAGCTTATAACCTAAACCTAAACTTAAACCTAAACCAATAACCTATAACATAAACCTAAACCTAAAACATAAATGTATTCTCAAATCTCAAACCTAAACCTACACATAATCCTAATCTCAACTCCCTAACATAAACCTAAACTTGAAAACTCAAACCTAAACCCGATCTCGAACCCGAACCTGATTTCCTAAACCTAAACCTTAACCTATTCTCAATTCCCTAAACCTATAGCTTATAACCTAAACCTAAACCTATAACATATAACCTAAACCTAAATCTAAAACCTAATGTATTCTCAAATCCCTAAACCTAAACCTACACCTAATCCTAATCTCAACTCCCTAACCTAAATCTAAACCTAAACTTGAAAATCCAAACCTAAACCCGATCCCGAACCCGATCCTGATTTCCTAAACCTAAACCTTAACCTATTCTCAATTCCCTAAACCTATAGCTTATAACCTAAACCAAAACCTTAACCTAAACCAATAACCTATAAACTAAACCTAAACCTAAAACCTAAATGTAGTTTCAAATCCCTAAACCTAAACCTACACCTAATCCTAATCTCAACTCCCTAACCTAAACCTAAACCTAAACTTGAAAACCCAAACCTAAACCCGAACCCGAACCCGAACCCTCTTTCCTAAACCTATACATTAACCTATTCTCAATTCCCTAAACCTATAGCTTATAACCTAAACCTAAACCTAAACCTAAACCTTAACCTAAACCTAAACCTATAACTTATAACCAAAACCTAAACTTAAAACCTAAATGTATTCTCAAATACCTAAACCTAAACCTACACCTAATCCTAATCTCAACTCCTTAACCTAAACCTAAATGTAAACTTGAAAACCCAAACCTAAACCCGATCCCAAACCTGAACCCGATTTCCTAAACCTAAACCTTAACCTATTCTCAATTCCCTAAACCTTAACCTATAACCTAACCTAAACCTAAACCTATTACCTGCAGTTATAACCTAAACCTAAGCCTAAAACCTAAACCTAAACCTAAAATCGAAATGTATTCTCAAATCCTTAAACCTAAACCTATACCTAATCCTAATCTCAGCTCCCTAACCTAAATCTGATCCCTAACCCAGACCCGATTTCCTAAACCTAAACCTTAACCTTAACCTATTTTCAATTCCCTAAAGCTATAACCTATATACTATAACCTATAATCAAAACCAAAACCAAAACCTAAACCTAAACCTAAACCAAAGCCTATAACCTGAACCTTAACCTATAACATATAACCTATAACCTAAACTTATAACCTATAACCTAAAACCTAATCCTAAACCTAAACCCAAACCTAAAACCTAATACCTAAAACCTAAAACCTAAACCTAAACCTAAAACCTAAATGTATTCTCAAATCCCTAAACTTAGACCTACACTTAATCCTAATCTCAACTCCATAACCTAAACTTGAAAACCCAAACCTAAACCCGAACCCGAACCCAATTGCTCTAATAATGTAGCCCAATCACATGGCAAGAAATAAGAATGTATCCCTTTTAACACATGCCCCTTTTTACAAAGCTTTAATTTTTGTTGTTGTTTCTATTAGCTTGAATTGTAGCCCAATCACATGGCAAGAAACAAGAATGTATCCCTTTTAACCCATGCCCCTTTTTATAGAGCTTTAATTTAATTTTATTTTTTTGTTGTTTCTATTTACTTCAATTGAAACACTTTTTTGCCTTATTTGTTTGCATTAATTTTATTTTAATGATCAGTTTTATTTTAAAAAAGTACCCACTTTTTTGGAAGAAGTTTATGCAATTCTTCATGATTCTGAATTATAATGTTTTGTTGGTTTAATATTTTTTTTTCAGATGAAAGACAAAAAGAAAATTGTTGCTGATTTTTTTTTCTTTTTTTTATTTATGATGTTAAACTTATATGTATTTATGCGTGGATGAATGTAATGTGGATAAGATTGCTTGTGTTTGGATGGATGTAGTTTATGTTTGGATGAATGTAGTTTATGTTGGATTTACGTAGTTTGGGTTTAGATGGATGTGAATGTGAATATGATGAAATATATTATATAACAGGTGTATATCAGGAAGAATACGATGAAATATATTGTAACAGGTGTATATTGACCCTCTCAAATTTGAAAATGTGCTTTGAAGGCTTATAAGGTACGGTCCATGACACTCCTTTTTAAGGACGGTCTGTGGCCGTCCTTTGAAGGATCATAAGAGACGGTTTATGACAGTCCTTTTTAAGGACGATCCATGGCTGTCCTTTGAAGGCCCATAAGAGAAGGTCCATGACAGTCCTTTTTAAGGATGGTCTATGACCGTCCTTTTAAAGGACGGTCTATGGCCGTCCTTTGAAGGCTCATTAGAGACGGTCTATGATAGTCCTTTTTAAGGATGGTCCATCGATGGCTGTCCTTTGAAGACTTATAAGAGACGGTCCACGACCGTCCTTTTTTCGTCAATAAGGATGACGGTTTTCGACTGTTCTTTAAGTAATACGACACGTCAAAATTTGAAGGCCCATGCGACGGTCCATGACCGTCCTTTTTAGTCATTTGAGACGGTTTTAGACTGTTCTTTTTTCGCAGTTTTGGTGTAGTGAAGCAAAAGGTCTCCCATTATGCTACAAGCTTCACCTCTTAGCCCTAGCTAAGAGGTTTAGCCTAAAATAGACATGATTAGGCTAAAAAATATATATATTAGTCTCTCTATCTCTCTCTCTGCTCCACATCCCCTGTCTCCAATAATTGAATGCCCCTACTCTCTCTCTCTCTCCTTTCCTTTTATAACAGCAGCAGGAGTCAGTGGCTAAGTCGTTCACCGACCTTGTTTATGCAAAGCAATTTGCAAAAGAAAACACCAGACTACGTATCTCTATTCTACGCAGCGAAAACACAACCGTATTGCGTTTGATCTGAATTTGAGACAAAGGATCGTCCAGATTTTCATATTCGCCTTCTTGGACAGAGTTAGGACCTTCATTGTGAAAGTTTGGATGGTCCGGATCACGCATCAGAATGTGATCTTGATCATGTTACGACCGGAGAAACCGGGTAGCGTCCGGACGCTCGTGATTACGCACATCTAGCTGTGGTGAAGCTTGGTGGGCCCACTTTGGCTAATGTTTTAAGATATCCACACCGTCCATTAGTCTCTTCTCTAAAAACCATTCCAAGATGGCTGGTTTTGGAGCGCTGATAACATGGCCCACTTGATGTATCTTGCGACATGGTTCTGTCGTTCAACACATTTTGCATCCTCTAACTAGCATTCCTCAGACCAAGAACCACTAGATCTTAGTTAATTAGCACCCTCATATGTATCGAATGGACGTCTCAGATTATTAATTTTCACGATGATGGTGGGCCATTGATGGATCAACAGACGACCCTGCGTAACGAGAAAACAGAGACTCTTTCTCTATTTAAAGAAAGTTGGTCAAACCGACTCTAACCAAACGAAGTGGTCCAGTGCACGTGGAGTGCATTATGCACTGGTGTTGCCAATGGGGTCTCGTTCCAATGTTTCTGAGAAATCTGCACCGTCCATCTGCTATATCATCAAATTTAAAGGGTTGAGACCAAAGTTGAAGCATATCCAATGATCAGGCGGCCCCAAATCAGTAATTTGGTGGCTGATCTGTCCTTTGGGATACTTCCACCAAGATTCAATGGCTGATTTTTGAGGTTTAGGGTTAATTTATGGTCCTCAGCCCATATATGAAGTTTCGAGCCAAACGGATGGTTGGAACCCTGTGATCTTGCATTCTGGACCAATTTTGGGTCACTTGAGCTTCAGTTTCTCGATTTTCTTAGATCTCTAGTGTGTAAATCCATCAATCTTGGCCTCCTGAGGTCCATCCCTTGCTTTGGTAAATTCTGGGCATTAAATCTTAGGTTTTAGCACCCTGTTTCGGTCCAAACTCACAAATGTACCTTGCATCACAAACACGATTAAATCAGACTGTTAAACAGTACCATGTTCATAAATCTAGGCAATAACTGGGGTTTAATATGCAATATTTGACCCTCAACACAACCCCCAACTAGCATCTTTCTAGTCCCGAGCAAATTATGTAAAAAATAAGTTGAGAACTATAGGATAATTTCTATATATTCGAGTGAATTTTGCAAAATAATCTAGATACGAGAATTTTAAGATTTGTGAATGTTGGGTATTACTTTCTCCTAGACTCAAACGCACAGTAAACTTCATAGTCAAGTTCAAAGCATTAATCCTTTAATTAGAACAATTCTAAACATTGAATTACATGGGTGTATGGTGTAATCTCGGCTTATCATTAGGGTTCACTTCTCTATTTCATGATGTCATTGGTACCCAACAAGAGCATTTAGGATAACCAAAACCTAAACCAAACTTGCCCCATTCTTTCAGCTTTTGATTTTTCCATTAAAAGTAACGCCAAGAAGGGGAATCAAATCCTCACATATAGGGAGCAAATCTATGGTGAAGATTATACACCCAACCCTTTTCACATATCATCCATGGGGAATTAAATCTACACCTATAGGGAGTAAACCTATGGTGAAGATTATATGCACAACCCTTTCCAAAGCTATCTATTTTTTTAAAAAAAATTTTAGCTAGGTATTTTCTTTTTCTTCAATTGATCATGATGGACAAATTGTCCAGGCTGGTTCCTTACATGCTTAGTGATTACCAAGTTATCCCTTCAATATCAAACTGAAACTTTAATGTGAAAGCGAGGTGTGACATGAACAACTTCTAATTCTGGATTAACAATTCAAACTTAACTGTGAAATCTAATAGATACTGAATCCAAGAGTCCTAAATTACTAACATCATGTATCTTGAAATTCTAAGTGCCCTAGACGGCAGTCAAAATCACTTTGAATTCACAGGAAATTCTAGAAAAATTAAAAATTTTCACAATTTTTACTCAAGACCAAGAAAACACTGATTAGAAAACCTAATCTCCCACCCCCAACCTAAAATCTACATTGTCCTCAATGTAAAAGATCCAAGCATGCAATGCATATGGTATAACGAAAGTAAATGAGAAGTGATGGAAAGATAGTACCTGGATAACGAATCGAGAGAGACTTTCCACAATGATCTCAACATGAAAGCAAGTCAGCAAGAGAGTAAAAACAACTAAATCAAACTGTCTTAAAACAATGCAGGAAGCAAACTAACCTAATGGCATAAAACCGTCTATCCTAGAAGAGCATAAAGCAAACTACCCTAGTCCTATGAAAGAAGGGAAAAACTACTCGATCATGCCGCAAGGTTCCTCTTGCAGCCAATATCTTAATAAGTTTCTCAGTAAGTTCCTCAACAGGATCATCCAAAAGTCCTTTTTGCAATAGGCTTGGATGCCCTGGAGCATGACTTTCCAGATAAACTTATGTACCTTATAAGAAATTTTCCGTTGAATTACTTGAGGTATCCAGAGTATATACGATTCACCTGTGATAGAAGAAGTTTCAACGTTAGTATCCCATGGTGAATCAGAGACTATAAGTAGATAAAGTTTAGAAAACTTTGCAAAAAGTGATGTAATCTCAACACATTCCGAAGTGTCAAACTTTAGTTCAATTTTCAGTTCCTCCTCCCTTAATGTTAAACAGTGAAGATCTGGGGAGGGAGGGGCTTCAAAGTAAGGGTTCTCTCGGTCAATGATGACTACCGAGATGTTGTCTTGCAAGGCATTCACTATGTCTCTTATCATAGGATCGTTTAAATCTGCAAAGTGTGCTAAGCAATCATCCAAAGCATTGGGGAATTCATCTGAGAGTGTTCATTCTTCACATTAAAGTTTGTGATGCGCTGCCCAAGGAATCCATCGTCTTTAAAGGTAAACGGAGGTATGCTCTCTTGCTCCAGCCTTACACAGATAGATTGAGGGTCAGTATACAAAGCATTGATGTGCGGACTTTGTTCATTGATACTACTCAGAATAGGCATTGAATCGTCAACATTCAACAGTTCAGATGGTGGCTTCCACTGGGTGGCTTCAAATTCTAGAGTCATATCGAGTAATTCGTCTATCTCTCGAATCATATCGTCATTCAATTCAGGGGAGTGGTCCAAACATATCTTACAAGATATAGAATGGTCGGTTGTAAGGAGCTCATCCACTTTTATATTAGACGTGTCAGGTGAGTGGAGTAGGTCATTATGATCGTTCACTTCGTGTACTTCTCGATCATTGACCTGGACTAAACTAGAAATTAATTCTAGGGGAACTGGGGCTGCACATTCATGATCGTCATCCCAATCCTCATCATATTCTAGTTCAGTGCAGTGCACACTTGGGATGGGATCACTTTCCTCACTTTCTACACCTAGAATGGGTTGAGGTTCGCATAAACTAACCTCTTCTTCATCATTGAAATCTGGTGTGTCATGTGAATGAAGTGTGTCATCATCATTATTTTTGAAAGACACCCACGTATCTTGACCATTCTTTCGAACAACCATCGAGATTGACTCATCGGGAAATTGAACCGTATGTTCATTAATGGAATCCAACTCATCATTCCAAATTCCAGAGTTATCCACAATCGCCTCATATGAACTTCCCTGTTGAATATCTTTTATAAGTTCTTGTAATCCTTGGAGTGTATTTTGTTGGTTGAGCTGTAGAGTTTGGAAGGAATTTTGAATTGAATTCTCATGGATTATTTATGATTGAATTTCAAAGGTAGAAGACCTAAGAGAATTATCACTTGAAGTAAGTACTTCCAAAATTTTTATACTTGTTGCAAAATAGGCCAGGTTACGCTGAAATAAATCCTCTTGGATCGTTTCTGATTAGATCTCAATGGTAGGGTATCTAAGAGGATAATCATTATAACATATTGTTGGTTCATCTTCCAAATTTTGATGTTTCCACTGGTTATAGTCATATTGATCATACATGGGAGAATATGATGGTTGATAATAATCCTCATTCCCATAATTACGATCGTATACAGCCCTATTAACCAATGGAACATAACTTTCTAGTTGGTTCTCAATATCAGTTCTTGATGGAGAAAAATCTTGAGGTATACGTTGAATTCCACAACCCTTCGGCATTCCCCAATATCTCTTATCCATCTCAGCATATACACGTACCCACACTTCCATGGTAGAACCTTAACTCTGAGTCTAATCCTAGAATAACAGAAAAATCCTACAGCAATATGGAAGGTAAGCAGAGGAGAAGTGAAAAGGATGTTACCAAATTAGAAGTCCCTATGTTAAGACTCTGTAAAACAAAACAAACCAAGTTAGTATCTAGGAGATAAGACCTAATCTAAAAAATAAAGTAAAGAAATTAGGACGAAGTTACCAAGTTAGAAGATCTATCAACGACCCTACAAAACAGGAAGGTTAGTTCTAAAAATCAAATAGAAAAAAAAAAATCTAAAACTAAAGTTAGTAAAATCCTAATATTAACTGGTTCTAAAACCAATTAATTTCAGAGAATCGTAGCCGTCAGTCTCCGGCAACGGCGCCAAAAACTTTTTCACTCCCTAAGTATAGGGTTGTGATGTAGGAATAAACTCGATGAGACCGAGATTGAATCCCAAGGGACTGATACCTGTATGTTATCTGAAACTAAGTAGAACTAGAACTAGACCAAGACGAAATCTAATCACATAAATTTAATGAGTAATGGTGAAATATTTATCTAAAATTTAGAGAATTCAGAGGAAGGAAACTAGGGATTCAAAGGATCCACTTGTAGAGATCAGGGAGATCTTATGCCTGCTTCAAGAACGCAACTAGCATCTTCATCTAGTTGAAGGGTTTAACCATGAAAATCAAGACTGAACTTTCTTTCATATAGTTTTTAATAGATGAAAGGTATATGAATTAGAATGGATTCCATCACCAAACCATGCTCAGGAGACAAAGCAAACAATAGAATTAAACTAATTAACAACCAATCATAAGATGTATGATGGTTAGGAAGGGTACCGTCATCCAACCATGCCCAGGAGATGATGGTGAACAACAGGGTTTCTTGACGTCATAAACATAAAAAGGAAAGGAACATACTCAAAGCTATCGTAGACCCATTGTAATTTTAGTCACACAGACCATTAAAAATTAAAAACATTCCCTTAATTAAACCAAAATCAACATCAGTTCAGTCTAAACAAAAGACACAAGCAAAAGGTCTCCTATCACGATACAAGCTTCACCTCTTAGCCCTAGCTAAGAGGTTTAACCTAGAATAGACATAATTAGGCTAAAAACAAATAAAAAAATTAAATATTAGTCTCTTTATCTCTCTCTCTCTCTCTCTGCTCCACATCCCCTGCCTCCAATGATTGAATGCCCCCACTCTCTCTCTCTCTCTCTCTCTCTCTCTCTCTCTCTCTCTCTCTCTCTCTCTCTCTCTCTCTCTCTCTCTCTCTCTCTCTCTCTCCTTTCCTTTTATAACAGCAGCAGGAGTCGGCGGCTAAGTCGTTCACCGACCTTGTTTACGCAGAGCAATTTAAAAAAGAAAACACTGGACTGCGTATCTCCATTCTGCGCAGCAAAAACGCATAATCGTATTGTGTTTGATCTGAATTTGAGACAAAGGATCGTCCAAAATTTCATATTTGCCTTCTTGGACAATTAGGACCTTCATTGCGAAAGTTTGGACGGTTTGGATCACGCATCAGAATGTGATCTTGATCACGTTACGACCGAAGAAACCGGGCAGTGTCCGGATGCTCGTGATTACGCACGCCTAGCTGCGGTGAAGCTTGGTGGGCCCACTTTGGCTAACGTTTTAAGATATCCACACCGTCCATTAGTCTCTTCTCCAAAAACCATTCCAAGATGGCTCGTTTTGGAGTGCTGATAACATGGCCCACTTGATGTGTCTTGCAGCATGGTTCTGCCGTTCAACACATTTTGCATCCTCTTCCTAGCATTCCTCAGACCAAGAACCACTAGATCTTGGTTAGCACCCTCATATGTATCAAATGGACATCTCAGATTATCAATTTTCACGATGATGGTGGGCCATTGATGGATCAACGGATGACCTTGCGTAATGAGAAATTAAAGACTCTTTCTCTGTTTAAAGAAAGTCGGTCAAACCGACTCTGACCAAATGAAGTGGTCTAGTGCACGTGGAGTGCACTGTGCACTGGTGTTGCCAATGGGGTCCCGTTTCAATGTTTCTGAGAAATTTGCGCCGTCCATCTGCTGTATCATTGAATTTAAAGGGTTGAGACCAAAGTTGAAGCATATCTAAAGATCAGGCGGGCCCCAAATTAGGAATTTGGTGGCTGATCTGTCCGTTGGGATACTTCTACTAAGATCCAATGGCTGATTTTTGAGGTGTACAATTAATTTATGGTCCTCAAGCCATATATGAAGTTTCGATCCGAATGGATGGTTGGAACCCTGTGATCTTGCATTCTGGACCAATTTCGGGTCACTTGAGCTTCAGTTTCTCGATTTTCTCAAATCTCTGGCATGTAAATCCATCAATCTTGTTCTCCTGGGGTCTATCCAATGCTTTGGTGAGTTCTGAGCATTAAATCTCCACTTTTAGCACCCTGTTTCAGTCCAAGCTCGCAAATGTACCTTGCATCACAAACACGATTAAATCGGACCGTTAAAAAGTACCATGTTCGTAAATCTAGGCAATAACTGGGGTATAATATGTAATATTTGACCCTCAACAATGGGATACTCATACGGACATTTGATGAAATCATTCTCTTAAAGATAGCAGTCTATCCGTGCATTCCAATCACGAGGAGCTTGCTTCAACCCATACAGGGCTTTTTTCAACGATACACCTTGTGTTCCTCCCCTTGCATAACAAAGCCTTTAGGCTGGTCAACATAGACTTCTTTTTCGAGTACTTCATTTAAGAATGCAGATTTCATATCCAGTTGGTAAATCATCCAACTGTGATGAGCTGCAAGAGAGATAATCATCCTCACAGTGTCAAGGCAAGCAACTAGGGTGAAAACTTCTTCATAGTCTACCCCGTATTTCTGTTTGTAGCCCTTTGCTGCGAGCCTTGCCTTATATCGTTCGATCTTACCATCGACATTCTGCTTGATTTTATACACCCATTTGAGACCAATGGTCCTCTGGCCTTTAGGGAGTGAGATCAGCTCCCATGTGTGATTCTTCTCGATAGCATGGATCTCTTCTTCAATTGCCTTTCTCTAACATTCTTCATTTACGGCCTCCTCGAATGTGAGAGGCTCATGGTCCGCAATAGACAAAGAAAATTCACTTCCTCAGTTTCTACGTAGATCTCATTGAGGCTTCTCATTTTGATGGGAGCCAAGGGTGAAGGAGAATTGGATGAAGATGTACTGGCTGAATTTTGATTTGATGAAGTATTTTCAGGGGAGATGGAACATACTCCTGGACTTCTTCAATCCGAAGTGGGCGATGTGGGTGTTTGCTCCTGATTCACATGCCTCTCTTCTTCATATTCTTCTGCCTCAACCTGATTTTCTTTGGCCGAATCTTCCTGGTTTCACTTCTAGGCTTCTTCCTCAAAGAACACCACAGTTCTACTTACCACCACCTTATTAGTTAGTGGATTGTAGAGCTTGTATGTCTTTGACTCTTCGTTATAACCGATGAAGATACACTTCTCGCCACAATCATCAAGTTTTTTCTTCTTGCTTCTATAACTTGAGCGTAGGAAACACACCCAAATATTTTAAGGTGTGCCACGCTTAGCTCATAGCTGCTCCATGCCTCCTGTGGTGTCATGAACCTGACGCTCTTGGTGGGACACCGATTGAGCAGATATGCAGTACATGCAACTGCCTCTCCCTAGAATCTCTTTGGTAGGCCTTTCTCCTTCAATATGGTCCTCATCATGTGAAGGATGGTGCGGTTCTTCCGTTCCGCAATTCCATTCTGTTATGGCATGTAAGTTGTAGTGTGTTGCTACTTAATGTCATGTTCCCTGCAATATTCTCGAAAAACATTTGAGGTGCACTCCCCACCTTTGTCAAATCTGAGGACCTTGATTTTTTAGCCACTTTCATTTTCAACTCGGGCTTTGAAAATTTTTAAGATAGAAAAGGCTGCAGACTTTTCTTTAATCCAGAATAACTAGAGTTTTCTACTGTAATCATCAATGAAGGTAATGAGATATTTGGTACCTCCAAGAGATGGTGTCTCCATGGGTCCACAAATATCAGTGTGAATAAATTGTAATGGCTCCTTTGCTCTTCGGGATATTCTAACTGGGAAGGAGTTCCTATGCTACTTGCCAAGTGTGCATGCCTCACACATGTTCTGGAGCTTCAATAGCAGGCAATCTATGCACTATGCTTGATGAGGATAGGAGGTTAAGGCCATTAAAGTTTAGATGGCCAAAGCAAAGATGCCACTTCCATGATTCATTGTTGGCATGTCCATAAAGACACTTCTCGAGTGTTTATATAGATTGGGAACAGTCAATTTTTTCATCATTTGGACCCGTGCCACATGTCTACTGCATGTATCTTTTAATGACATAACTGAGTTCTCCATGTGTATCACATACCCCTTTTCAAGTAGTTGGCCGATGCTGAGGATGTTACTTTTCATGTTGGGTACGTAATATATATTAGAGATGAATTGTGGCTCACCATTTTTCTGGTAAATTTTGATTTTACATTTACCTTCCACCAAAATTTTTGATGAGTCTCCAAATGTCACATCGCCATGAACTTCTTCTATGAGTTCCATAAATAGCTTTTTGTCATTGCACATGTGATCGCTTGCACCCATGTCAAGATACCACGCATCTGACTGATCACGGCCTCTCTTATGCAAGGAAGAGTGTGGTTTTTTTCTCTTCATGATTTGATGCTTCGGCATAGTTGGATCGTTCATCTTGATTCACTGGATTGCTCGACCAATCTGATGCATAATGGCCGAACTTGTTACAATTTCGGCGCTGAATATTTTTCATATTTTCACAACCTCATGTGGATCGACCTCTACCATTTCCTCTACCACAAAAATTAGTAAATTTTTATTGATTTTGTGGATTACTTGGATTATATCCACACCCTCTTCCTCTTGCACGATTGATATTGGTGCGGCCACCTCAAAAATGGGAGCTTTCATGACCATGACAGGTCTTTTGTTCATTTAGAGTCAATCTTGACTCCAATACTTATTCTAGGATCATATAGATCCGGCATTCTTTTGCATTCGTTGCTCATGAACTTGCAATGATCCCATCAACTCTTCAATGGAGAGATTTTTCAAATCTTTTGATTCTTCAATGGCCACAACCACATGTTCAAACATAGTTGTGAAGGATCAAAGCACCTTTTCAACCACACAAATGTCTTCGATCTTTTCATCATTTCTTTTCAAGTTATTAGTAATAACGAGTAGTCATGAAAAATAATATAAGATACTCTCACTTTCCTTCACGCGAGCGGCATCAAACTCGGCTCTAAGTGTCTGTAGCCGAATTCTCTTTACATGATCCACACCCTTGAAGATGGTACTTAGTGTCTCCCATGCTTGCTTGCTTGTTGTCGCTTCGACGATCCTTTCAAAGGTGGATTCATCCAACCCTTGATAGACAAGAAACAATGCCTTCATGTCTTTCTTTCTTTGATATTTGAGGGCGGTCTTTTGTTCGCGGAGTAGGCGGCTTCTTACTCCGTTGTGGGCTCTATGTACCCGTCGATGACGATCACCCATAGATCTTGTGTCCTGAAGAGATCCTTCATCTGGATGCACCAATTTTCATAGTTGTCCTTAGACAACTTTGGAATTTGTGGATGGATTGTGGTGGCCATCTTTACACGAACAAGCTCTTGATGGATGAAACAAATTTGCTTTGCTAAGCCTCGAGACGACCCAAAATAATCTGATTTTTGGAGAAGGAAAAATAGAATTATATATATATATATATATATATATATATATATATATATATATATATATATATATATATATATATATATATATATCTTATAGAGAAGATTTTTCTAAAAAAAAAAAAAATTGTTGGCTGAAAATTGTTATCAACTTCAACCAGAAACCCGGCGCTCTGATACCAGTTTGTTGGCTTTACGAACCCCAAATGGTGACAAGTGCACCTCCACTTAAAGGGAGAGAGAGTATATTAAAATTTACTTTTTCAAAACCAAGCTACTACTGTAAAAAGAACTTGCCACTTTTCCTGATGCAACTACCTGTTTTCAACATTCCTATTTATAAGTTTAGTAAGAGATTACAAAAGACACTACTACCCCTGTATGATACAGTCACCAGGAGTAAATACAAAATAAATTTCTGAAAATAATAAATAGCATTAGGCAGCCAAACATTTTTCTGGATGAATCTGTATTAAACAAGGAGGATGAATTTGCTGGATGAATCTGAAATTCTAGGGAGAATGCATCTGCTGGATGAATCTGAAATTCCAGGGAGAATGGATCTAGATGAACCAGGAAAATGCTAGGGGAGGATGTACCTGGTTGAATCTAGAAAATAGCAAGAAGCATGTATCTGGATGAATCTGAACATATTGGTTTGGACGTTCCAACAGGGCCTACATGATGGACAATCAATATCAAAGGTGGGCTCCACATGAGGGGCAGTGGATATGGAAGGTGGCCCCACCTGATGAACATTAACATTTAAGGTGGGTGATGGATGACTCACATTAAACTACTCCCCAGATAATGGACAACCCACATCAAAGGTTGACCCCTGATAATGAATAACCTAGATCCAAGGAGGGCTCCACATGATCGACATCCCACATCAAAGGTTGACCCCTGATAATGAATATCCTAGGTCCAAGGAGGGCTCCACATGATCGGCATCCCACATCAAAGGTTGAGCCCATATAGCATGACAACCACAATCCATATAACATGATAACCACGACCTATATAGCATGAGAACCACGACCCATATAGCAGGACAACCTTGACGCATGAGAACCACGATCCATATAACATGACAACCACAACCCCATGTAACATGGCAAGGGTCATGGTTGTAATGTGTTACAGATCGTGGTTGTAGTGTAGTAAGGGTCTTGGTTATCAGGTTGTCCACTTCTAACAAACATCGCAATGAGCCTGGAAAGTATCAACCATGGGTGACACTATCACCATTTTTTTCTATTATATGGCTCACTCTATCTCTACATCAGACTGATAATTGGGCCCTAGCCCTAAGATGACACGGCAGGTGGATGAGCGGCATGGATTATACACATGCATCGGTGTGGGCCCCACGAGTTGGGCCTTGCCCAAGCTCAAAAAGGCTTCCATCCACGTCACATTCTCAAGATTGAAATAACACTTAACTTCTTCCGCACTCTAAAACCATACAACTACTGATCCAAGGACAGGGGCATTTTCATCCGAAGCAATTGATAAAAGTTATCACAAGGCCACCCTTGGAATATTTGGAAGTTAGTGCCTCTTTAGGGAATTTAACCATACATTGAGGCTAGTATGGAAAATGAGTTTGCTAATAAGATCCGTTAACTATGCTAAAATTTCCAAATCAACTAGGTACTGTTAAGCTTACAGTTATTATCTAATGTAACATGAGTACATGCTACAATTCAAGTTGTATCTCAAGCTTCTCAATCATACTTAATTGATCTAGCTCAGATCATACTAAGAAAAGAGACAAAATCAACAACAACAACAACAATAATAATAATAATAATAATAATAATAATAATAATAAGTAAATTAGCCAATTCGAATTAGAAAAGGCCAACCGGACTTTCCCAATTGTCCTCCACGAAACGCATACCACGTTCATTCACATTAATACTTGCTAAGCATGTTAGCTTCAGATACTAAGTCCAGAAGGTATGTAAAATAAAAAATATTGATATGTATTGGATAACAGATTATACAGAGACCACAGATCCTAAAATTGAATCATATATAATTAAAATGAGCATTCGTTAAGTAAAAAGCATATATCAAATAATGACCGGCTTGGAATTCCATACATTCAAGGTGAACTTTTTTTCTTTTTTCTTTTTGATTTTTTATTTTTTAGAATCACTGATTTCATCTTTACTGCTGATTAATGAATATTATCAACAGAAGAAAAAAAAAAATCAAATCAAATCCTATTCATATTACTACAAGATGATTTGTAGGAGATGTGATTTAAGGCTTTCTACAATGGTCATTGGTTATTAATTCTGACAAGTGAGACCCATGCTTACGTAATCCAAATCATTTTTGTGTGTGACGGTGTGGATGGACAGCCGATAGCCACCAAGAATAAACTTTTTATCAGTTGAACATGGACCATTGGATATTTCTCTTCTTACCAGGTTATTTGTAGCAACAACAAAAAAAAAAAAAAAAAAAAAACTTACAACGTGATATCGAAGAGATTTGTCTTTATCATGGTTCGTCAATGGTGGGACACAACAGAGCAGCAATCTGGATAACCAGAACAATACTGAGGTCTGCGATGCTGATGAGAGACTTCCAAGAACACAAAAGAGCACCGAGAACATGCAAGACGATCGATATAACATTGAAACAAAGATGGATGAAAATAATCCTTCAATATCAAATAATGATAGATAGTAAAAAAGACAAAATCAGACAACAAATTAATATGAATTTTGTTAGTGTTACATGCCCACATGCTGCCGATGCAGACAAACACTGCCTTGAAAGATGGCTTAAAGAAGGCTATAGTGCTCTTTCCTACACTATCAATATCGCACGTGGCTGATACAATACACAGGGGTTATGTGATTGCTTCTCATCTAGCCTGGTAAATAAACATCTAAATGAGAGAGAGAGACAGATCCCACAGTTTCAAGATCCCAGCCCAACCACAAACAACAACCTGGCCTTTCATCTAGAATCCGAGTCATTCATCATGTGCCCAATCACATATATGACATCACCCAAAGATCTGGCAGGTCCACTCACCAGGTAGGCCAGTGTACAAAAGAATGGACGAATAGAAAGTTTTGGCTAACGGCCTCATCTAACATACATGTGTGGCCCACCTGATGAATGCCTGATTTTTGAGTCTACATGCATATAGAATAATAAAACCTTGCCAAAGGCATTACCTTTCTGTTTCTTTTGGAACAATAAGAATGAGAAGCTTTGGTTTGAACTTGAGAGCCTTGCCTATGAACTTGTTTGCAAGGACTTCGTTGACTCCGAAAGGAGGGTCCAGACCCATTATCTACTCACAAAATCAGCAAGAACAGAAGCATGATCACAATCCAGATATGTTGCTCACAATCCAAAGCTTGATACTCTGGCAAGAACATGGTGGATGATGCACAGGCACCTAGAAATTGCATTGGTGGCATACAACCAAGTCAGATAAATGATTAGGAAATACATAAAACAGATTATTTTGGAGTCTCTGCATTTTAATAGATAGATGATAGAGGTAAAATCATCTTTTAATTGGAGAAAACCTTCGAAAATTCAGGTTCAAAGACATTTCATTGGTGAAAGGGAAAGCCAACTCCCCATTACATGCTTCTAGGGAACCACTATATGATCCGCCTAACCAATTTGCTTGAACAAGTTTGATAAGAGAAACTATGAAATATGAATGCCATATTAAAGATTTCAGAATAGTTGCCCATCTAGTGAAATCATATAAAGCTCATCTTCATCTGCAACAAGCTCAAGGGTTAACCAGCCATTAACAAAATAGTTATAGCCAAAAGAGAGAAGGGTAGAGAGTTCATGGAGACAGATTTTTTCATGGTTCAAATACATGAAATTTCAATTGGGATTAAGTTAGGAAAATAAAATGTTGCTGAAGGTATGGCCCTTGATAGAGTGAAATGGCGGAATAGGATTCTTGTAACTGACCCCAATTAATTGGGATAAGGCTTACATGATGATGATGAACATGATGAGTGGTGATAATGTTGATCTCAATGGTTAAACATTTACCTAACTTCAGAAGTAAAAGGAAACGTAGTTGATTGGGGGTGGCGGTGGAGGCTTAGGCGGCAGTATAGGTGCTTGTGGTGGTTTTGGTGGCGGCGCTGGTGTTGGTGGGGGACTTGGTAGTGGTGGCGGCGGCGGCGGCGGATTTGGTGGTGGTGGTGGCGTAGGTGGTGGGTTTGGAGCAGGTGGAGGTTTTGGTGGTGTGGCTGGATTTGGTGGTGGTGGCGGTCACTAACGTTGCATGCTGAAGTAGCCAAAGAAACTTGTTAGTTTTGGTGAAAATGAGTCATCTTTTCTGGTGTGAATCTTGTCTTGAATGTTTTCATTTTCTTATTTACTAGTGAAAGGAATTGCATTGTCTATTTAAAAATTAAAAAATAAAAAAAATAAAAACAAAAAGGAAACATAGTTGATTTTTTTCCCCTAATATTTTGTTGTTGAATGTAGTATTTCCAAATGGAAGTTTCAATAAGATAAAATTATTGGAGGGTCATGGTTAAAAAAATCACTAATGAAAGATGTCAAATATGCATATTCATGCTAGACAAAAACTTGGAATGAATTGGGTAGGAAGATTTCTTATGCGCAATGATTAGGGTTTAGATTAACTATATTCATAGTGTGGCCTATTCGAAATTATTGAAAATGGCGATTTGGTTATGATTACTCTAAACCATTGGTTCTTAGGCCAAATAAGTAACTAGGTTGACTTGGTTTGTTAATTAAGATCCGACACATAGTTGTCTCGAGTTTAGGTAGGTTTTTATTTAGCTACGGTTGTCTCAATTAGTTAGTGATAGGTCAGCTAAATTTAGATCCTATGTCAACAAATCCTGAAGCTAAACTCGATGTTTGATCGAACAGATTCGTTGGCTTCCTACGATTGATTAATAGGATTTACGCGATTCTATACCAATATCACCCCTGTATAAGTTCGCCTTGAGCATCAACGGTCAGTAACTGACAATGTAGGCTAGTTATATAAAAAATTTTAAGGATTTTTTGGAAATCCAAAATAGCGAAAATTCAGGATGTTATAGACCCACCCCCTATCAGCCGATAATTTGGCGAATCACTCATATTCCCGTATATATTTAACTAATAATACGATGTATTAAATATCAGTTAAGACATCTATTGTATATTTTAAAATGAAGAAACACCCAACAAAACACACTCTCTGAATGGGGACAAAAATAAGTTACTTGTATCACATACGCACATTCACAGACGTTGTATGAATGAGGGTACTCACCATTCTCATCAACACCGCCAATTGCATGATTAGCCTCATCCCTCAAATATACATTGTCCCAAGGGTAACTATTGAATTGATTTAAGTAATTGACTATTTCATTATACTTATTTACACAATTATTCTTCTGTGGACATGAAACTACCAGATTCTCCAAGCAAATTAGAAGCGTCAGCTTCACCACATCCACGTGTTATTTTTTCTGCGGAGCAAGAGATAAGTTTCTTTCAAATCATTCTTCACACTTCCTTCTTTCAAGATCTCCATAATTCCCTTTTCGTTTCTTTTCCCCTGTTGTTTGCCCCTCTCCAGACTCATTTGATTTAAGAGCCTCGTACCTGTAATAGGGACAAAGTTCAACTCGGTCAATTTCATGATGGTGCCCTGAACGTCAAAAGTCAGGTCACCAATATGCCTCTGCATAAGACAGTGGATTATTTGACCATTGGCCTTCCACCCAGCCATTGGAAAATAGATGTCTAAAACAACTCTTCGTGAACATCTCTTTTCTCATAAGAGTGTTGTCAAAATCATTTAATATGTATTCCTTTAAAAATTGAATGGAACACTTTGGAGAGACTGTTGCCTTCCCGTAATCCAAGCAAGTGGAGGGTCGAGATTATCATGCACTAAGGGTAGAGAGTCATCCACTAAGTTAAGGATCGAGGTTGACATCCACTAAGTGTCGAAGTTGATAGTAGGGACTAAGGGTCAAGATTATCATCCAATGAGGGTCAAGAATAACAAACTTTCATTAAGGGTCAAGGATGTCATATTGATAACCTCGACCTTTATTGCATGACAACTTCTACTGTGCCAAATATTAACAACCCCAATCGTGTCAAATATTGACAACATCGTGCCTTATTGTATGTCAACCTCAACCGTGCCAACTATTGACAACCTCGATCCATACCGGATGACAACCATGACCCCTAACACCATGTACTGAAACAAGAGTACAAAATGGGTTGGGGTTGCCATTCTGAAGTGATACAGGTTATCATCATTCTTGAAGCACATAATTTTCACATTCACAACCTATGTCAACTTCCACAACCATCACAACTTGCAATGGTCCATTGTTCCATTTCAAGAATAGCAAAAAAATAATCATAATATTGTCCACATACCTAATTTTCCATTTATACAGTTTTCTATTGCAAAAGAAGACGTTTTATGGAAGTACAAGAAGATGAAGCTGAAGAAGATGATGCTGAAGACAATCACAGTGAAATAACAACGTCTGAGGGGGTAGAGGTGGGTCCCAGAGAAAAAATTTCGAAAGGGTGAGGTGAGATCAAGTTCGATATTAGAAATGGGTTATGTGGTCGTTTTTGGCATTATAAACTCATTTCCGTACGACGTCTTTGACTCAAATCTTCAACTTTTGGTTAAATCCATTGTTTATTCTCTCTAAAAATTTGAGAAAGATAAATGTCCAAAGAATGACCGAAATTTTTAGATTTGGCAACCCACAAGACAACAATATCATGTTTTTAAGCTTTTTTTAGCCAGCGGAGACTCAAAGTCTTTCAAATACACTATTCCAAGTCTACAACGTATCCACCTGAGAACTAAAACCATAGCATGACATCCAGCTAAGGCCCTTTTTATTTGGTGCACGTGCCCCGCCGGTGCAAGAGCATCGTCCACAATGACCCACATGACCCCACAATGGGTGGTCCACGTCACAAGGTCGATGATGAATGACCCACATACAAGGAGAGTCTTGCATGATGGACAACCCACATTGAAGGTGGGGCCCAGACAACGGATGGTCATAAAAAGTGGGCTCCACAGGATAGGCAATGGACATCAAAAGGCCCCCCATGATGGATGACCAACATCAAGGTGGTACCCACATAATGGACGGTCCACATCCAAGTCACCTTTAGTGACGAATAGCCAACATCCAAGGTGGGCGCCGCATGATGGATAATCCACATCGAAGGTGGATGGTCCACATGAAAGGAGGGCTCCACATGATGGGCGGTGGATATTTAAGGTAGGCCCCACATGATGGAAAATAACATTGATGGTGGGCCCCACATGAAAAAGGTCCACATGATGTTCGTGTTCATGTGCCTGTAGCTTGGGCATTACCGCGCATGCAAGCCCATCAACATGGTTCTGTTGGCGTGCCAGAGAACCCCCTGCCATTTCCTATAGGACAAAACCGACCGGAGCGGAGGAAGGAGAAGCTCGTTTACAGTACTCTCGCAAAAAACCAAAAACGGCTACAGTTCTCTGTCAGGAGGCGACGACTTCAGCGGCCCGTAACAAGTTATCCTGTCAGACACGCGGAAGTGAGAAATCCTCTCATTTGACAAGTGACAGCTCCCTTGCGATTGGCTCGGAGAGCGCCTCAGACACTATCCCCGAAAACAGTCTCCACCGTCCATCGGGAGGCTTCGACGGGGAGGAGGTGACACGTGGCGATATTATCTTGAGTGTCGTGTCGTGCAAGACAAACGGGTGGTTCAATGTTCCTTATATCAATCCGGGTCTTGGATCCAATTCCGTAGGCAAGCCGGAAAGTCGGATATTGGGTCTTCAAAGTCGTAATAATAGACCCGATGGTTCGGGTCCTAAGGTTCCTGGGTCTGCGTTATTAGACTCGAGATTTTTAAATCTAAATCTCCCTGTAGCTTCATACCCGACTGTAGACAGAAGTCTCATTTCGAACCTTTCAATACCAACAGACGCCCTTATCCTCCATCCTACCTCTTACGGTGAGTCTACTGAATACGATCACCATCAGTCGCAACAAATCCTTCCTCTCTCCCAATATTTCTCGAAGGAGATGATCCATGGAATCGGCACCTCCGAGTTAGACCAAGGATCTTACTGCTCCGACAATCCGCCATCTCAGCTATCGATTCGATCCTCTCCTCCATCGTCAGTCCGTGACCGGTCAGAACATGATATTCTCGAGCTGTTCCAAGAGCACCTAGATTTAGAGGTCATTGAAGCAGAACCCTTACGGTCTTGCGCAGGAGTTGATCCGACTATAGTTGAAGATGTTTCTCAGCAGATGATAGGTTCGGAAAGAATAAATCTGTAGATAAAATCCATAATAAGAAATGGATAAGAGACGCTTTGGGATGTGTGGGAAGATCTCTCGGGCTATCTTTTGGAGACTGTTTAGAGGATTTCATAGTGTTATTTCAATGCGTAGAGTCCAGTGGAAGACCCCTTACAGAACAGAAATCGCCCAGAGGACACAGATTAACTCCACACACCAATAGAGAATTGCAAAGTCTTCTATCAGGGCAAAGATATTTAGAAAATCCATCGAAAAGGGTCTCTATCCAGGGCATTTGGGGAAGCTTTGTTTCTAAATGAAGCTAATTTCATGGAATGTGAGGGGAGTGGGGTCCAAACAGAAAAGAAGGATTATTAAGGACACTTGTGTCAGATACAAACCAAATATTCTATCTTTAGGAAACCAAGTGCAGCAATTTCGATGATAGACTGATGGGCACCCTCTAGAGGGCTGCATATGTGAAATGGGTGGCGAAGAATTCAATTAGTAGTGCAGGTGGTATTCTTATAGCTTGGCGTCTATTTGGTAGGCCCTTAACAGTTGGATTGGCAATTTCTCGGTTTCAGTAATCGTTCAACACACTTCTTTAGGTTTCATCTGTCTTTTCTCCTTAATTTATGGGCCTACTCAGGATGGGGACAGGGGATTATTTTGGAAAGAACTTTCAGCCTCCAAGCAGAACTTCTCAAGAGCGTGGCGAACAAAATCCGCCGAGGAGGATACCTCTTCCTCTTGGAACAGACTCTGGAAGTAGGAAACTGCTGCCGCTTTGATGTCCTCTTGATTCGAGATGACCGACCCATCTTCCGAGGTGATCGATAGGATAGAGGCTTTTCTAATCCTTTCGGTCGCTGATGTGTGGAAGAAAGAAGTGTTTTTATCTCCTTCAGCCAGCCAGGAGTTTCTTGACTTTTGTTTCTAAAAGACCTCTTCCTTGAGCTCTAGCTTCTCCAGCTTTTGTTTGATTTGAATTTGTTCATTCAAGAGGGCGTCAGAAGGATCAGCCTGCATCCTACTGTCGACAATTTCTATCTCCTCTTCAGCCTATTGAATCTGGTGAAAGATGTTCTCGAAGTGCTCTCTGTTCCACACTTTGAGAAGTTGCTTAGCTTTTTTGAGTTTGAGGCAAAGGTTGATCATGGGATCTTCCGCACATTTGCCTTCCCAAGCCTTTTGGATCACCGATTGGAAGGACTCATGAAATGTCCACATTCGGAGGAATCTGAATGGTTTACCTTTAGGAGGGATAAGGGGAGGGAAGGCGAGACGGAGAGGCGCATGATCAGATTTGGATCGGGGAAGATGTTCCACATGGAATAGGGGGAATCGGTTCACCCAGGTGCTATTCATTAGGACTCGGTCGAGCCGGGCCCACACCCGGGCATTCCCAGCACGATGGTTGCACCAGGTGAAACGAGCTCCCAAGAAGCCAACATCCAGCAGCCCCGCTTAATGGATTGCATCAGCAAAGTCTGCCATACTTGAGCAGTTGGGGGGATGGATACCCCATTTTTCATCCAGGCTTATGACAGCATTGAAATCTCCGGCTACGACCCAGGGAATTTGTGAATTTCTACTGAGAGACGTTATATCCCGCCACAATTCTCTCCTCTGCATTCTGCTACAACTCCCATACACTATCGACAGTAGAATGGGGGCAAAATTTGGAGAGAAAGATGCCCTGAGGGTGGGCATTTGGGAGGTGGAAGCCATGACTGAAACATTCAGATTAGTTTCATAAAAAATCTAGATGTTACCTCCCGTGTCGCTGTTGGAAACTAAGGAGTGGAAGCCAATCTTCAACCCAGTTGCTACTCTCCTGTTCTCTCTAAGCATTGGTTCGATGATGGCAACTACCCTCGGACTAAACTTCCAGACCATCTTTTTGAGCGCACGGATCATAGGAGTGTTCCCCACCCCGCACATGTTCCAAACAATGGCATTATCTATCGGTCACACAACCTGTATTTACGGCCCGTCTTTTCAGTTTCATAAGTCTGCTGTACCAAACACTAGTACCTTGAGTATCAGCTTTGAATCTGCAGGATTTCGTCCTGGGCTTGAGTTTCTTAAAATTAGGATACTTCGGCTCAAGTGAAGGGTTTTTATCTGATGAATCTGAAGTGTTGGGCCTATCCTTTTGCATGGTCTCTCTGCTTTCCTGGTTAAAATGGGGGGACAAGTCGACTATGAAGTCCCCAATCAGCTCATCCGAAAGAGAATCAAGTGCATGTCTCCATCTTCTAAGTTCCTTCATAGTGACTGCCCTGTATGAATCTTGGGATTCTGGGGTTTGCCTGGGAGGATACGCCAGCTGGGTTTGTTGGGGAGCCCCATCCGATCTTGCCAGAGTAGTAGGAGGGTTGGAAGAATCGAAGGAGAGAGTTGCCTTAGTGTCAAAACTTGAGCGCTGGTGAGTGGAAGGGATTGGAAGAAGGAACGGATGTGGAGGGGTTGCATGGAGTGGGGGTACTGATTGGATAGATCAATACCCCCTAACTTCTTAAATATTCTCCCCAGTGTCACGTCTAACCATTGCCCCATATCCCTTGTTGTGGAAGAGCAAAATTAGGTTCCAAAGCCTTTTCGTTTTGATTTATTGTGGATTAAAATTTCGGAGTTCCCAAAAAAGGTTGCCAATTGGTGGACAGGTTTCAAGGTAGAAGGCTTGATTTCAGGTTGTCTTCTAAATTGAAGATGCTGAAGAAAGAGATAAAATAATGGCACCGAGGCGAGATTCAAAATAAGGAAAAGGAAGCAGAAATGATAATAGCTGAACTGTCAGCCATAGATGCGCAGGCTTAAATAGACCTTTTGTCTCCTAACATGTAGGCCAGAAGAGTGCAGGTGATTCAAGACATTACTAATAGTATCCTTCAAAAAGAAATATCTTGGAAACAAAAGGCTTGTCTGAATTGGATGAAGGAAGGTGACAGAAGTACACGATTTTTCCACACTATGGCAAGCATGCACGTGTCAAACAATAGAATCTCCAGTATCTTGGTGGACGGAGTTCAAAAAGACGATAAAGACAAGATTGCAGAGGAGATGATTGCTTATTACAGGTCCTTTCTCAAGGGAGAAGGGCGGTGCAGGCCCAAGCTAGATGGTATTCAGTTCAATTCAATCTCAGAGGAGGAAGTTGTATCTCTAGAAGCTCCCTTCTCTGGAGAGGAGATCAAATGGGCCATTGACTCGTTAGGGGCTGACAAAGCCCCGGGCTCAGACGGCTTCCCGATCTCATTCTTTTCTTATTTTTGGGAGGTGATCCAACCAGATGCCATGGAATGTTTCAAGGACTTCCACAATAAGAGCAAGATCTCTACCAACTTAGGGGCTACCTTCATAGCCTTGATTCCAAAAATGATAGGTGCCGCATCTCCTAAAGACTTCATGCCCATTAGTTTATTTGGGGGGGGGGGGGGGCTTATAAGATTTTGGCTAAGGTCTTGGCAATGCGTCTGACAAAGGTTATTGGGAAGCTTATTTCAGAAAATCAGAGTGCAAGCAGGCAGATTGTAGACGCAGCTCTCAGCGCAAATGAAGTTTTGGATGCTAGTGTAAGATTGGGTCGGAAGCATATTGTTTGTAAACTAGACATCGAAAAAGCCTACGATCATGTAGATTGGGATTTCTTGCAGTACATGCTCCAACGTATGGGGTTTGGGGATAAATGGAGAGCTTGGATGAGAGAGTGCACCGGATCGCCCCATTTTTTCCATCCTATTAAATGTTTCTCCAAAAGGATTCTTCAAAAGTACAAGAGGATTGAGACAGGGAGATCCTCTCTTTCCATTCTTATTTCTAATTGTGGGGGAGGCTTTGTCTAAAATGCTCCTTAGAGGGCAAGAGGAGGGCATTCTAGGAGGGATACAAATCAAAGGTATGCCAAGGCCCATCATACACATTCAATACGCAGACGATTCCTTAATTTTCTCTGAAGCCTCGACTAAGCAGGTGGTCAATCTCCAGACTAATATTCTTTGCTTTCAAGCAATTTCCGACTTAAAGGTAAACTTAGTCAAACCAAATTTTTTGGGATTAACATGGAAAGAGCGGAGGTAGAAAGTCTCGGCCAAATTTTTGGCTGCACCGTTGACTCGCTGCCATCTTTGTGGGCATGCTGCCACCCCTCCCCCCCCCCAAAAAAAAAAAAAAAAAAGCCCTACGGGACAAAGTCATCTTCAAACTCCAGTTGTATCTCTCGAGATGGAAGAGCCAATATATCTCGTTAGGTGGTCGTCTCACATTAATCAAAGCCGCTCTCTCCAGTCTTCCGATATATTTCATATCTCTCCTCAAATGCCCGACCCCAGTCAAAGAGTCCATCGATAAAGCGAGGCAGGATTTTCTATGGCAAGGTAAGAAATTAGGGAAGAAGTTTCATCTTCTGAAGTGGTCCGAGGTCTGTCTTCACTGGTCGAACGGGGGAGCGGGGGTAAAAGATCTTTAAGTTATGAATAAAGCTCTCCTTGGAAAGTGGATTTGGCGGCTTGGGGCTGAAGAAGGAAGTCTCTGGAGTTCATCATCAAGGGCAAGTATGGTAGGTCCCCTGGAGGCTGGTGGGTTAAAGATTTACCATCTCATAAAGTTTCTCATATCTAGAAAGAAATCATGAAAATGAAATGGGAAGTCCTCCCTAATGTTGAATTTGTGCTTGGCAATGGCGCCAAAATTCGGTTCTGGGACGATATCTGGATTGGAGATCAAATGCTTAAAAATAGATTCCCCATCTCCTATCGTATTGCTACCTCCAAAAATTCGTATGTTGCTGACCATTTCACTGAAGTCGGTGGAAAAATTGTCTAGAACGTGATTTGCAGAAGAAGTCTCCAAGATTGGGAAATCTCAGATTTTATAGGCCTCCTAAATGTCTCTACACAGCAGCCCCTTCTCTCTCGTCAAAAGATAACATTTTCTGGAAACCAGATAAATCGTCTCTCTTTTTAGTTCAATCCCTCTACAACCAGATGCACATGCAGCAGGCCAATCCCAAGCTAAATCTCTCCTTTCTATGAAATATGCTGCCCCCCTGAAAATCCTAGCGTTTGGATGGTTGGTAGGGAAAAAGAAAATCCTAATGGTAGATAATCTGAGGAAGAAAGGGATGGTCCTCCCCAATATCTGTCTATGTTGTATGCAGACAGAAGAGACTGTTGACCATCTCCTACTTCATTGCCGGTTTGCCCAATCCATTTGGGCAGAGATCATGCTCAATTTTAACCTTTCTTGGTGCTTCCCAGGCGAAATGATGCAGTTCCTTCAAGCGTGGCACGGAGTGCAACTTGGAAAGGTGAAGACAATCATCTGGAGGATGTCAGTTCTTGCAGTCAGGTGCTCGGTTTGGGGAGAAAGGAATAGCAAATGCTTTAGAAATTCTTCTAATACGGCTGGGGTAGTAGTAACTAGGGCCAAGCATTTTATGATTAAGTGGTCCTCCAATGTCAAGGATCTTTATGGTCACGACCTTTTCTTTTTAGGAGTGTAATTGTGGTATGCTTTCTCAGCAGCCCTTCTTTTGTCTTTTTTCATTTTCTTTAATAAAATCCTTCATCTTTCAAAAAAAAAAAAACATGGTTCTGACTTCATGCATATATGAATGCTCAGTCTTAATAGAGGGAAATATGCAATGTTCAATCAATTTGTTCACACATGCATTTGCTACCCACCTTTTGGTGAACTGAACCATTGCAATGATGGTCTCCATCATGAACATACAATCATAACCGTCCAAATTTAAACATTAAAACTGAAACCCTGGCTATAATTGCCCATCTGCAAGCCACCAATGAGACTGCTAGGATACAAAGTCCGTTCCTAGCTAAGGACGGGTGGGGGTAGCACCCACCCAATCTGTGTCTCCTTTCATGTGTCAATATATGAAAAAGCCACACTACAACAAAGTTGGTTTTACTGGCGGTCAGGTAAGTGCTGATAAAGGCTGTGTCATTAAAGGTTTTACTGGCCGCCAGTAGCCTTTGCCGGCACTTTCGCGGGATGCCCCTAAATAAGTTTTTACTGCACTACCAGAAAAAAGGCCAAAGGCTACGGATAAAATTCGTAGCTAAAGATATATGGCTACGATTATGGTCCGTAGTACTACTATAGCCATTGACAATAGTAACCATAGCCATTTCTTCTGTAGCGAAAGGTACATACATCAGCTTACCCTGAAAGCAACCATCCAGCAAATTTAAGTTTTGATTACAATTAAGAAGCAGCTTGTGAAAGAAACCATATGCAAAACATATTAAAGAACAGGACCTTATGCCTTTAGAAATTAGTTAAATTACATGATTGTGACATAATTTGTGCTTCCAAAATCTTTTTGTCCATAAGTAAAATAGATAAACATTTAATTAGAACACAAGGAAAGTCAACAAACTAAGTTCTGTTACACTTAGTCACACATCACTCCTTCGGGTTCATAATGGGGACATCCTGCGCACACCGTCCACACGTGCACGCACACCACCCCCTACGCTCGTACGCTAGAAGGAGGGCCCCATCGTCGATCTGGATCGATAACGACGTCCAGGGAGGGCCTCCTAGCTAGAAGATGAAGTTTTGATTCAAAAGAGTAGGCCCGTTAGTCAAGAAAAGCCCATCATGAGATCTCATAATCGTGGCCCACCAGTCAGATTGATTTCATACATTAGGTTTTACTTATTATTATTATTTAGAACATCATGAATGCTTTGGATTTCTTTGTTTGGTTTTTATTTTAGTTTACTTCATCGCCAAGTAATAAGTTACGCACATGGCGCGAATTTAGGGGTATAGGATTTTCCCCATAAATAGGCACCCCTTGTAATTCTTTTGATTCATTCAACCTTAATAAAAAAAATTTTACTTTCTTTTTCTGCTCTCTTCATGAGTTGTGGAAGAATTCAAAAGTGGGTGTGAAGCCCTCCCTTTTCAAAGGGCTAATTACGTGGTGTGAAGCCATATCTATCCCACTACAAGAAACAGCGCTTTTACTGATGAAAGAAATTTGTTGGTAAAAGTACGTTTTTACCGATGAAATTTTTTTTCGTCGGTAAAACTTCACTTTTACCGACGAATTTTATTCGTTAGTAATAATATTTTTATCGACGAAAATTTTCGTCGATAAAAGTATTTTAATTTTAAGATAGAAAATTTTCATGCTATTTTGAAAATTTCACGGTAGAGTTTTACCGACGAATATTTTTGTCAGAAAAAAGTAGAAAACCACTTTTACCGATGAAAATTTTTATCGGCAAAAGTATTATATTTTTCACTTAGAAAATTTTGCCAAAAACATAGAGGAGACTTTTACCTATAAAAATATTCATTAGTAAAAAACGTGGATGAGACTTTTACCCATGAAAATTTTCGTCGGTAAAAGAGTTATATTTTTCACTTCGAAAATTTTGACTTTTACCTACGAAAATATTGTAGGTACAAAATGTGGATGGGACTTTTACCGACGAACAAATTCGTCGGTAAAAGTGTTATATTTTTCACTTACAAAATAGTGGCAAAAACGTAGAGGAGACTTTTACCGACAAAAATTTTTGTCGGTAAAAGTGTTATATTTTTCACTTACAAAATATTGGCAAAAAGCGTAGAGGAGACTTTTACCTACGAAAAGATTCGTAGGTAAAAAACGTGGATGGGACTTTTACCGACGAAAAGTTTCGTCAGTAAAATTGTTATATATTTTGGCAAAAACGTAGAGGAGACTTTTACCTACGAAAATATTCATACGTAAAAAATGTGGATGGGACTTTTACCAACGAAAAAATTCATTGGTAAAAGTGTTATATTTTTCACTTAAAAATTACTAGCAAAAACGTAGAGGAGACTTTTACCAACGAAAATTTTCGTAGGTAAAAAACGTGGATAGGACTTTTATTTACGAAAAGTTTCGTTAGTAAAAGTCTTATATTTTTCACTTAGAAAATATTGGCTAAAATGTAGAGGAGACTTTTACCTACAGAAATATTTCGCAGGTAAAAGTCTCTTTTTTTAAAAAAAAAATAATTCATCTCAAATTTTCAGATATACACCTGTTAGAATATAATTCATGATATTCTTCCTGATATACACCTGTTATATAATATATTTCATCATATTCACATTCACATCTATCTAAACCCAAACTACGTAAATCCATCCAAACATAAATTACATTCATCCAAACATAAACTACATCCATCTAAACACAAACAATCTTATCCACATCACATTCATCCACGCATAAATACATATAAGTTTAACATCATAAATAAAATACAAAAAATTATTCATAACCTATTTCCTGGTGGGGCTCACAAAATTCAGTGTGGTGAACATATCGCCGACTGTGTAATCACACCTTAGTCCTTACTCATGCCTTCATGGTAGATTCAAAATAGTTCCAATACAAGGTCACGAGTTCAAGTACCCATTGTGGCCGTAAGTGACTCTGATGTATGAGTGTGTGTTAAAAGAAAAAGAAAGAAAGAAAATGCTGATTTATCTTTTTGGGTTGAGCCTAATGGTACTTGGTGATTTCTCATCAGGTACAAATTATTATTAGTTGTTTTTAGAAAGGTAAGATTAGGCCACTTATAATTATATTAACATGATAAAATGTTGTACGTATATTTGAGTAGACACCACAAAACAAACAATCCTATGGAAAAAAAACAAATGAAAAGAGATTAATCCAAATCTCAAATAATCTATGCTATAAGAGATATATAGTGGGGATAGAAATAGATGCATTGTGATGCTTGAGTTCGAGTATGCTTGCCAACAAAGAAAGATTTTCTGGTTTGTTGCCATGTGATTGGGCTACATTATTACATCAATCGGGTTCGGGTTCGGGATCGGGTTTAGGTTTGGGTTTTCAAGTTTAGGTTTAGGTTTAGGTTAGGGAGTTGACATTAGGATTAGGTGTAGGTTTAGGTTTAGGGATTTGAGAATACATTTAGGTTTAGATTTAGGTTTAGGTTATAGGTTATAGGTTTAGGTTTAGGTTTTAAGTTTAGGTTAAAGTTAGGTTATAGGTTATAAGTTTAGGTTATAGGTTATAAGTTATAGGTTAAGGTTTAGGTTATAAGTTTTGGTTTAGGTTAAGGTTATAGGTTTAGGTTTAGGTTAAGGTTTAGGTTTAGGTTATAGGTTTAGGTTTAGGTTATAGGTTATACGTTATAGCTTATAGCTTTAGGGAATTGAGAATAGGTTAAGGTTTAGGTTTAGGAAATCAGGTTCGGGTTTAGGCTTGGGTTTTCAAGTTTAGGTTTAGGTTTAGGTTAGGGAGTTGAGATTAGGATTAGGTGTAGGTTTAGGTTTAGGGATTTGAGAATACATTTAGGTTTTAGGTTTAGGTTTAGGTTTTAGGTTATAGGTTAAGATTTAGGTTTTAGGTTTAGGTTAAGGTTAAGGTTAGGTTATAGGTTAGAAGTTTAGGTTATAGGTTATAGGTTATAGGTTAAGGTTTAGGTCATAGGTTTTGGTTTAGGTTTAGGTTATAGGTTTAGGTTTAGGTTAAGGTTTAGGTTAAGGTTTAGGTTATAAGTTATAGCTTTAGAGAATTGAGAATAGGTTAAGGTTTAGGTTTAGGAAATCGGGTTCGGGTTCAGGATCGGGTTTAGGTTTGGGTTTTCAAGTTTAGGTTTATGTTTAGGTTATGAAGTTGAGATTAGGATTTGGTGTAGGTTTAGGTTTAGGGATTTGAGAATACATTTAGGTTTTAGGTTTAAGTTTAGGTTTTAGGTTTAGGTTATACGTTATAGATTATAGGTTATAGGTTATAACTTTAGGGAATTGAGAATAGGTTAAGGTTTAGGTTTAGGAAATCGGGTTCGGGTTCGGGTTCGGGATTGGGTTTAAGTTTGGGTTTTCAAGTTTAGGTTTAGGTTTAGGTTAGGGAGTTGAGATTAGGATTAGGTGTAGGTTTAGGTTTAGGGATTTGAGAATACATTTAGGTTTTAGGTTTAGGTTTAGGTTAAGGTTAAGGTTAGGTTATAGGTTATAAGTTTAGACTATAGGTTATAGGTTAAGGTTTAGGTCATAGGTTTTGGTTTAGGTTAAGGTTATAGTTTAGGTTTAAGTTTAGGTTATAGGTTTAGGTTATAGGTTTAGGTTAGGTTAAGGTTAAGGTTATAGGTTTTAGGTTATAGCTTTAGGGAATGGAGAGTAGGTTAAGGTTTAGGTTTAGGAAATCGAGTTCGGGTTCGGGATCGGGTTTAGGTTTAGGTTTTTAAGTTTAAGTTTAGGTTTAGGTTAAGGAGTTGAGATTAGGATTAGGTGTAGGTTTAGGTTTAGGGATTTGAGAATACATTTAGGTTTTAGGTTTAGGTTTTAGGTTATAGGTTTAGGTTATAGGTTTAGGTTTAGATTTTGGGATTTGAGAATAGGTTTAGGTTTAGGTTTTGGGGTAGATCCAAAGATCAAGTGGACCTCGAAACGAATTGGGGCCATAAAAGTTTTCGATCAAGCTGATATTTGTGTTTTTCCTTCTTCAAGTCTAGGTTTGTGTGAACTTACCAATAGGTTGGATCTCAAATAACCACCATGGTGGGTCCCAAGAAGGAATCAACGGTCGGGGGTACTGTCTCCACCATGATGTTTAGTTTTAGGTATTAGCTTTAGATGTAGGTTTATGTTTAGGGTTATACTAGGATCTGCTCTAACAATTTCGAGTAAATACATAAACACTGCCTATCCAAATGGCCAGGCTACTCCATTGTTGTCCATAGGAAATGGACAACTTCATCATGGTTATAACAGTGGTTCCCACCTTCCAGGGACCCCCGCTCAACATCCGAATAGCTCCGACACACATCCGGGTCTGCTCCATCAATTTCGAGCAAATACATAAACACGGCCTATCCAAATGGCCAGGTCACGCCCACTCCAATGCTATCCATAGGAAATGAACAGCTTCATCATGGTCATAATAGCGGTTCCCACCTTCCAGAGACCCCCACTCAACATCCGGATAGCTCCGACACACATACATATCTTGATATAGAGAGATGTACATGATCTACAACCACAGAAAATAAAAAAAAAAAAAAACCCACAGCAAAATTGCCAAACGCTGGCCCGCAACACACTACCCAATCCTAACCAGCAGTTTCTCTAGCAAAAATCCTACCTGGGAAATGAACCCTCAAAACTCGAACATCCAGACAAAGATTGAACATGACCATAGTATTGTATTGATTGAAAATCAAGCACGGCAATTGCTGGTTGATGGATAAAGAAATTTATAATTAGTGTTTTTCAATTGATTGTGTTTTTTTTTTAAGTGCCATTGTTACAATATTAACATCGATGAAAACATAACAATGTTAACCCAAATGCAAATGTTTTCAGAAGATAGATAATACACACACACACACACACACACACACACACACACACACACACACACACACACACACACACACACACACACACAACTTTTTATTACATTATTCTGATGTATTATGATAATCCTCAGGTCCAAACAAACTCTAAGGGCCCTTTTCGTGCACTATTAAAACCCATGTGTTGGAGAAGAAAACCTCATTTTGATGGGAAACAAGGGTTAATTGGCAGTCATAGGAAAACCCACTTGAAAACATAGTTTTCAAGATCAACTGATGAAATAGTAATTAAAATGCCACCCATCCGAAAATCAATCAGATTGGTTTTCACCTACTAAATGAAAACACTGATTTTTCTTTTGCAAGTTGCATCCAAACAGCATTAAGAAAGATTAAAAATCATATGATCATTTGCGATAGGATGATGGGACATAGATAGTATACTCAGATTTTCAATTTGACAAGTGGGGCCAAGGTCCTGTGATCCAGACCGTTGAAATGGTACCACCAAAAGCCACCCAATTGAGAATCTAGCCAATTCAATCTTTGGGCCTTTTATCGGTTGAAAGCGGACCATTGCTCAAACTTCTCTGTTAATAGCCTATTTACATTCTGCCCACAGATGGTTATGATTGTCAAATGAAGGAGAATTACAGTGCATGGCCCATCAAAAGGTAGCGCCAATAGAGAAGTGCTCTGGATGCACTGAAACATAGGCACCCACTTGTACAAAGATGTTTATATCTCAGGTCAAGGATCACACTGTCTAAAACCTACAAAACCATCTACTCCATTCATCATTTCAGGTCTGAATAGGCAGACCAACAGAGATGACATGCAATACAAATCAAGAAACACACTCATATTCAAAAGTCCTCAATCAACATTCTAAAATCAGGATGAGATTTGTCAGCGGACTAATTCAAACAAATGCATAAATCAAAATACTCAACATCAATGATGAACAGTCACTATCCCACAATGCAGTATGAATCACACTTTTTGTTGTCAAAAAAGGTTGCATGCACCAAACCCATTGAACTACCAATATGGTTGGATCCATTAAGCGTGTGATTAGAAATGTGATTAGGGTACCATAATCCTCAATTTCAAAACCCCCAGATTCGAAAATCCCCAATTTCAAAGCACCCAGATTCGAAATGTGATTAGGGTACCATAATCCCCAAATTCGAAGTAGGAGTTGGGTACCCAAATCCCCAATTTCAAAACCACCAAATTCGATTTGGGATTAGGATACCAAAATTCCCAAATTCAAAATGGGATTAGGGCCCACCTTCATTTTGTCAGTGTGTGCTTGGGTCATGGGTTAGGGTTTTTACCTTTCGAGGTGAGAGGAAGAGAACGAGAGGAGGGTTTGAGTTAGAGCCCCAATCCAGTTTTCGAGCTTTGAGGAGATAGATTGGGAGAGTTGAGCTGAGAGATCTCCAATTGGGTTTTTGAGCTCTGAGGAGAGGGAGAGGGAGAGAGAGAGAGAGAGAGAGAGAGAGAGAGAGAGAGAGGAGAGAGGCTGCGAGAGAGACAGAGAGGACAGGGTGGAGAGATCAGAAAGAGAGGAAGAGAGATAGAGAGCGAGAGGAGGGAGAGGGTGCGAGACAGACAGGGAGAGAGAGAGAGAGAGAGAGAGAGAGAGAGAGACTGCCGCAGTCTCACGGGCGCGGCTTAGATACAGGTTAAGTAGTGAGTTGGCTACTGAAGTGACGTCACCAAGTTCTGTGGGCCCCACTATGATGTATGTGTTGTATCCACACCGTCCATCCATTTTGAGATATTATTTTAGGGCATGAGCCAAAGAATGGGACAAATAAAAAGATGTAGTGGACCTCACCACAGAAAACAGTGGGGAGAGTGATTCCCACCGTTGAAACTATCTTAAGGCCCACCATAGTTTTTATTTGAAATCCAACCTGTTCAAAAGTTAAAAAAGACATGAAATAAGGTAAAACACAAATATCAGCTTGATCGAAAACTTTCGTGGCCTTTAAAACTCTCCCACCCAAGTAGGCTCTCCTGCTGCCCATGCTGCTGAATTCAGTCACTACTCACCCTCCCATCTAGCCTATGAACCCACCCCACTCCGACTCCTTCACCATAATCCCCCTCTCCCTTCTTTCAACGTTGGAGAGTCCAGCCTCCTGCATCCTTCCCATTCTTCCCTGGCCCATTCTGGACTCAATACCAACCCCGCCCTTGCTGCCTTACTGAGTGCAACCTACCCTACCAGCCCCCCTTCTCTCCCCCTCCCGCCAACAACCGATCTTCCTAACCAGTTCCCTTCCATCCATTCCCCTGAGGTGGAAGATCTAGACCACCTCCTTTGCCATGGCCTCATCGCTTCCAAGGTATGGACCCACCTCTCTTAGTTTTTCCGTGTACCGCTACCCCCCGATCAACCTATTTCTCACCGCGTCATTCAATGCAGTGCTCTTGCGAAGTGATCCTCTTCCTGGCAAAACCTTCGTGGTCTAACTCCACCCTTCATCATTTGAGAACTTTGGTGTGGTAGAAATGCCTCCAGATTCGACAACCACAAGTTTGCTGCTCCTCACATTATTCGTAAAGTCCATAACTAGCTAAAAGAGTTGGGATTTCAGCTCCCAATTCCAGTCCTTCACCTGAGAGGGATCTTCCCCTCGCCTTCCAACGACTTCTTTTCTCCTATCATCAACTCAGAGGACATTCCTCTCATCATCAAATGGAAGAGACCTCCTCCGGGATGGCTCAAACTCAATGTAGACAGATCGGCCAGAGGCAACCCTAAAGAGGGAGGAGGTGGTGGGGTTTGTAGGGATCACTTAGGTAACCTGATTTTTGCCTTTCAAAACTACTACGGGCAGATCTCAAACTCCGTCGCTGAGGCGCGAGCCCGTTTAGATGGCCTGAATCTCTGCTCCGATTTGGGCCTGTGCAACATTGTAGCAAAAACCGATTCTCGTTTTATTTTTGAAGCTGGCTCTCACTCCCTGCAATGTTCCTGCTTGAATATCTAGTACCATATGGGAGCTATTCAGAATCTAAGAAGTCCCCTGAACATCCGATTCGCTCACACCTACCGTGAGGGCAACACGGTGGCGGATGGCCTTGCCAAGTTAGCTAGTGTTGGTTGCCATTGATTAGAGGCTCTCTCATCATGGACAAGGCGGGTGTTGACAACACCAGAAGATCCTTCTCCAAGAAGGGAATTGGATGATTTTCCCCTCTCCTGGCCCTTCTTCTAGCTCCTTCTCTCCTTTGGTTGATTCCCTTGCCCACCCATTGCGTTCATCCTGCTCGTCGCCTTCCTATGCTGGTCTCCTTTTCCTACATTGTTTGGGCCTGCTCCTTGCCTCAGCCTTTGTTGGAATGTCCAAATTTGTTTGGAAGTTTTTTTTGGCCCTTTGGAAGCTTATCAGCATCTCTCTTGCATAGTTTTTTCCTTTTCTTTTTTCTTGTGCATACCTATATGATAGGTGTGGCCTGTTGTGTTTTGTATTGGGCCCGCCCGAATAAGGAGTAATTCTCTCCTTTTGCAATATACATCCAGGTGGAAATTCCCACCTTTTTTCAAAAAGAAAAAAAGAAAAAAAGTGGGACACATTTTGTTTGGGAGAGAGAAAACCGGCGTATCTTGTTAGCTGGAGTCATCGGCGATGATCTGCACCAATGAGAAGCGATGGCATTGAATATTTATGCCTTCAACACAAACCATCCGCACTCTAAAAAAAATCATTGTGACTCATCCTCTCACATGTGTCACTGTATAGCTACTCAGATTGTCCAAATTGTGGGTTGTGTTGTGGATGAAGCATATCTCTACAAACAAGCTATAGCTATAGATAAATTATAAAATTTATCGTATCTTCCGGGGAGCAAATTCTTCTGCAGACAATTTGGCCATATTAGGTAGCTTGGTGGAGGCAATTTCTTATTTAGAAGCAAGGCTGACCCTCCAAGAGAGACGAGATGTAATGTGTTTATGAATACATGATAATGTGTTCAATTTGGAAGAAACCAATGTATCTCACATTAGTAAGACGTGAGAGTGATTTCTTTGAGTTCATGGTTGTGTTGTGATTTTTTATGCTCTTTGGTGCTCATTTATATTAGAACATTTCCAGCTTCTTTCACTGTTGAGGAATGTAATTTTGTAGGTGCACTACACCAAAATTGTTATTTTGGAACAACTAGTCTTTTGGTTCAGGAATGGCTTTAGGCTATTCCCGATTTGGAGCGGTCTTCATCCATTTCAAATGTTTGGAAAAAAAAAAAACCATCAGATTCTCTCTCCCATTCTCTTTTCCTCTCTCAAGATCTCAGCTCCTCTCCCTCGCCCTTGCTTCCCACGCTCTCTTCCTCCCTCCCTCTCTCTCTATCCCTCTCATTCCTACAGCCCACGCATCCTATCTCTCTCTGTGGCCATGCAACCATCTTCCCTGTGGTTGTACAACCATCACCCGTCTGGTGAAAATCCACTAGTGAAACAGCGGGTTTTTTTTCCCCAAATCACAGAGGATTTCCTCCCGAAATCTAGGTCTACTGCTCGATGACAGATCCTTGCATGTCTTGTACCACAGAGGTGATATTTCTTTCTTGATTCTTATGAAGGGAATAAGAAAGGGCAACTATCAACCTTAGCAGGTGTGAAAAAAAAGCATGGCCACGGTCATCTGAATCTAATCCCGATGTGAAGGACAACAAAGAGTAAGTGAGAAGAAAAGGGTTCTATAAAACCCATTGAATGGGTCATCAACCATGGTCGCAGCTACTCATAGCGGCGAAAGAACGACAAGGGTTTCAACAGGGGACACCATCCAGAGGCTGCTGGCGCTGGTACTGAAGACCAGCAGTGGTCGACTACTTTTTCTTTTTCTTTTTTTGAGGTTTTATGCCAACATTAATGGCAGCCCATGCCGCTGCCGCGATGACGACCAGTATCGAAGAAGAAGAGAGGATGCTGGCACTGGTTAATGCAGTATTCCATGTCACTCATCTATAGGAAGCTCTTACTTCACAGTGACTTCTTTATCTCCTGAAGTTCTTATTCTGAAAGTGTACATATGCATTCATAATGCCTTGACTGATGCCATTAAATCCGATAATTCAAACTGTATCTTATTGTGGTGTTCTTTTAGCTATTGGACTGATCCGGATGAGGTCAACAGTGTAGACCATATAAGGGTGTTGGAAGAATCTCTCAAGGATTCACTCAGTCGAATCCAGACACATAAGGTATGCCTTTACTATTGGGTTATATGTTTTGCACAATGTGTTATGCTTACAAGCTTGATGTACATATTTGATTCCTATTTAAGAGTTTGATTCGCATCTTTGGAATGGCTTATGGCGTGTATGCATGGAATTTCTTTTGGTTATTCTGATAAGATGGGTTGGCACCAATACTTTAGGATTTTAAGATGACCTGCCACCATTAATTAGGGCAACATAGCTTTGAGGAGACCTCTGTAATTAAATGATCTTGGTGATTCCACTAAACAAATGGCCCAAACTCATTAATCCTGGTCCACCATGGAAGGTTCTCACCACTGATTGGACGATCCCAGCAGTGTGATTTTTTTAACCTAAAATGTAGGGTTAAAAATGAAATGAGCACTGCCCCACAGTCCAGGGTAAAAATCCATTAGTCAGATTGAGTATTATCTAATCTGTGTAATTTCAGTTTTTGGCTGATCGAATAGTGCCCATTCTTTGGATGATACTGAATAGAATGCTCTTTGGCCTGTTGTATTTTTTAATGGTCTTAATTATTCTCATTTTTTATTATTAATTTTTCATCCTAGTAAGGAGTTGTTGTTTATCTCTCTCAAAAAGAAAAAAGAAAAAAAGTTGTTCTTCTAGATAGCAGCTCTATTGTGCATATTGAATCCATTCGTAATGCTTGACAGGAAAATTTTGGGAAATAACAGCTTATGTCACTAGAATGTTCAGCTTAGATTAGAAATTCTGGATAAAATCTAGTCCCAATTGATCATGGGCATGGATAATACAAATGTCTTATATTTCTAAAAAAAATTGTGATTGATATTATCATGATTTTGTAGTTTCAGAATGGGATGCATGTACTGTTAGTAATGGGTGGTGAACAGCAAGCGCAGCCACTATCATGGTTTCACGATAATGATGGTCAGCATATGATGATGTCAGATGACCCAAATCTGCTGCCTCAAAGGTTAGTGTTCTATTTAAAAGCCTTATGATGGTACAAGCGCACCCACCTTTTTTCCCTTTTCCGTCTTATGCTTTTGTCACTCATGCACCCCCCGTGGCAATGATTGAATTGGAAAGTCCAAGCAATTTCAACTACACATTTTCGGTAATTTGGATAACAGCCATTTATTTGGGGTTTCCATTTTGATTGTGGCCAAAGTCAGTCTTTCTTTGTAATTTAAGTTCAAGGCTCAGAAACCTACCGGTCAATTTGGAATTTCATATAGTTCACCCAATTTATCCAGCCTTCAGTATGGAAATCCAAATGCTGATTTAAATCAAACAGGACGGTCAGTCTAATTGGGGGACTGAAAAGGGACTGAAATACCAAGTTTATATCATATTCCAAGTTTTTTAAAATATGAATTGATCCATGAAATGTATGAGATTTCTTAAAACTATTGAGCACTATGTATCTTTTTGCAGCTTTTTATGCTATTTCAGGAATCTTGATGTAAGCCTTTGTTTATTGAAGCAAATGCAGCATTGCAGCTCATCTAAATGATTTTGTAGGAATTTTCTACCTGCCCCTGCTTAGATCTCATGGTTCTTTGCAGTGTCAGGTCCTAAGATTGCTTCTTTTCTCCTACTCTTTTGCTACTTCAGGTGACTAAGTTGTCTGAGATCTATCATTAATCTGATGGGCATAACTGTGTCCTGTTGTCGGGATATAGACTGCTACATAGGCACCTCTGATCCCAATTATTTGGGTTACTTTAGCACGGGAAAGCAAACGACAATTGATAGTTGTACTTTTATTGGAGTTTGATGAGCATCTCTGCAGTGCATGTGAAACATGGTTACAATTATTTGGACCTTTGATTCAATTATCAAGCAGATGGAAGATCGGCTATAGCATAAAAGCTATGGTGGTAGAATTATCTTAGTTATTATATTAGTGTGTCGCAAATGGATGACTGAGTAATGATTGATTTGGTGGACAAAAATACCCCCATTGGATGCTTAGAATCACCTGATCTTCTTTTGTATAGGGGCACATGGGCAAGGGTGTTCATGGAATTTATGATTGTCTTATGATAGAAATGGATTAGGTGCATCACATGGTGATTATCAACACAAGTCATTTATGGAGTATTATTGAACATCTGTCCTTCGTATTATAAATTTAAGCATACGTTTTCGCTGTTGGTGTTTATTGCAAATGATGTTATTATGTCATACTTTGTTTCTTTCTATACGTTTTGCAGGGTCAGTTTCAGACTGAAAACTGATACAAATCTCTTTGAGATTGCAAAGTGCAAGACATCTATGTCTGCAATTGAGGTATATCGTGTACAAATTTCTTGAATCTTACTCTTTTGTTTTATATAGGAATTTAAATTCACTTCTTCTCATATCCAGTTCTTCTTCTGCTTATTTGATCTGGCTGTAAGTCTGAATAAAAAAGAAAAAAAAAAAAAAAAAAAAGGAGAGAACAAAGTGGAGAAGTTTGCCCCAATAAGTTTGTTATTTTGGATCAAGCGGCATTGATGAACTTTTTCTGTAGTGTTAGTTTTCTGATGATCTTTAGTTGTTGGATTCCCAGGTAAGACTGTTTTCCTTTTTCACTTCGGGATAAAAAAGGATTCTTTGAAGAATTCACTTCAATTAAATTGGATGACATATCATATAAGAGGATACCTTTGCTAGAATCAATTCTCATGGTGATTATTAAGATAAGAAAATAAAATCTTTTGCAGCTCTTGTTCAGTACCTGGATTGAAAATACTTGTTTGAATTACTAAGATGATGATGATGAGAAAATATAAAATTTACCATGAAAAAGATTACATGCTGCAGATCTCCAATTGTTTACTAATATTTTTTCTTTTTTCCTTTTTTTTTTTAAAAAAAAATTATCTCCCATTTACTAAGATCTCTTGTTCAAATGCATATGGATTTCATTCAGGTTTCAGCTAGCAAACATAAGCCATTTAAAAAATTGACAACACCGAGGACAAACTATTCTTGAATAATTTGCACAAGACCTTTTTCATTCTTAATCATTATTCTCTTTCTTGAATTATCAGTCCATCTGTTTTTACTAGGCTACAGTTAATTGGTTTTCTATGTTAGGTTACTTCCTACTTTTGAATCTATTCCTAGATGAAGATCATATATTCTCTTAGTGCACCTGAATTCCAAGTTTTATAGATAAGCCAACTCCTATAAATTTTAGCTTTTGGGTTTTGGCTACAGGTTTCTAAATTGTCTTATGTGATGCATTTATGTTAGTTTGTATGATTCCGTTTTTTTTTTTTTTTTTTTTTTAAAAAAAAAAAAAGGCAGCACGTTGTCGTGTTGTTCTGCAGAATGCATAATTTTCTTTCTTTTCACTTGCTTTCATGCCAAAAACCATATCAATGGAAAAAGAATAGTAAAATATGATGGATTTGATGCAAAGGTGGCACCTATTTTACTATTCATTTTTTATCCTCACCACTTCGTAAAATGTCTGCCATGTTTTTCTGCTAGGCTCAAGATGGGGCTGATGTTTCAGGTGTCTTGACAGTAATGACTCTAGGAATGTAAGTTAAAACTGTTCATGTAATTTCCAACATTTACTGGATGTACACAACGTCACGATAATACACTTTATGGACAGGTTTTATGCAGCAGTCGCTAAAACAACTTTCAAAGGTGACAGCCAATCAAGTTTGCATCATTTCTGGTATGTATGTTACATTCTCACTATGGTTGAGCTATCTTAAAAAGGTAGCTTGTTTGTCCATGTTTCCAGGTGAGGTAGAAGATGTTTTTCTTGAAATATAATATTCTTTTCAGATTTGGGTAATCAGAGTTTTTCCTCCTGATTCAAATTGTGCTACTTCAGTTATTACCTGAATACTTCAGAATTTCTAGGTCCCTTTATTTAATCTTTTGCCAGTTATGCTGTTTGTCGAAGATCCTAAAATTTGATATGGGTTATAGGTATTTGGCTGAGCTGGACATACAGGGGAATGGGATTGATGATCTTGGAGGCAGCTTGCTAAGTTGCTTCCCTGAAAGCTTCACATCCATGGAAACACTGAATTTTGCTAATTTATTCATGTGCATGCTCATGCTCACACTCATATATGTAAATTAACGGTCATGTTCATTTTATCTTTCTTTCTGAAGGTCTCATTTGAAGTGAATTTTCCCACACTAGACATGCATCTTTGTCAACCTTCGCTTGTTATTCTGTTTTAAGCATAAAAATTCCATTTTGTTATTGATGCTGTGTTTATACATTGAGCTTCTATCTAAATGCAGGCCAGCGAAAAGATAGCTGATGCAAAGCTTGCAAAAGATTTCCAAGCAGTTCTGAAAGAGTTTCAGAAAGCTCAGTGGCTTGCTGCTGAGACGGAGACAACATATGCTCCTTTTGTTCCTCAAGCAGTTCTTCCTTCCAGGTAAAGCGGATTGGATAAAGCATTTTACCATTTAGTTTCAGGAATTTCTTCTTTGCATTTGTTGTCTTCCAGGTAAAGGGACCAACCACTCAACATTCAGCATAAGATCTGGCAGTTTTGTGAAATATCCATAAGCAATTCATAGCTGTAGGTCTGATACATTTGCGATGCTGGTTAGATTCAAATGAACAACCCAAGTATCACTTGTTCTCTAGACATTTCAAATGCCCCTCGATTTTCCCCAGGTTTTTCCAGTGTTCTTGAATTTGCAGAAGTTGCCTGTATGATGCATACATTTAGAGCCATTTAGGTATTTTTACACACTATGAATCTCTCCTAGACCAATGGAAAAAAAAAAAAAAAAAAAGAAAAAAAGTTTTGCTTTCTCCTGCATGGAGATTCCCAAATTAATGACCACGATACTGCTGGGTTAACTCTTTACCTATTTCTAGTTTTTTTCTTTTTCTTTTTATTTTTATTTTTATTTTTATTTTTTTGGTTCTGTGTAGTAAAGGTTAAACAGACTATATTTTTATTTATTTATTTGATTGATTCAATGTTTTGTTTGTTTTTCATCAATTTTTATTGGAGGGTTTATTGTCATGCACGCTCATATGATGGGGAATCATATATTATTTTTGTTTTTCATGCACAACAAGCTTCTATGGTTAAGTAATGTTTTATCTCGCCATAAAATGGGAGATATCCTTGTTGTGGCGCTGCTCATCTTTAGACAGTTATACTGTGAGTGAGATAGACATACGTTCAGAAAAAAAATACAAAAGAGGGTGCCCTTCTTGAAGAATCTAGAAGGTGAGTTCTGCTTTTCTACATTTTCTTTTGTTAATATCTTTGTTGTCTTGAGTTGCTTGCATTCAGTTTAATCAAGAGCAATTGACAAAAGTTAGCGAAGTTCCTGGTGCTTTTTAACGAGGAAGTGGCTATCGAATTGATGTTACTTTTCTTTCATGTCTTAAATGGAATGTAACATAACTGCAGTTTGGAGCCAAGACTCTCAAAATGAATGCTGATAGTATGGTTTCCCCCTTTATTAGACTTCAAATGCAACTTGATACTTCAAATGAGTAGCACAATAAATTTTCTTTTTTTCTTTTTTTGAAAGAGTAGCATAATAAAATTTCAAGCACCCAACATGTGACGTGTGTCAATGTGCACATACGCTATTGCATACTCTATTTTCCATATAGGCATAGTACTCAAGTTTCTGCAGCACTTGCTACTTGCTGTATGAGATGGTCGTCTTCTTCCAGATTTTAAATTTGTTGGTAGGTACCAAGGGTGGTGAAAATTTCATGTTGCCTAAGCCAAAAAATAAGTTTTTGATCATCATGAGCCGCAGGTTTGCGAAGAGCTCAGTTTTCACTTGAAAACTTCTTCAGAGGGCCAGATTTGGAATGTGCACCAATGACATGCAGTCTTGGATGCCAACTGTAGGTTTGGACCACTTGCAATATAAGCATCAATTTTGGGAAGAGAACCGTTAAATACTATAGTCTCTAGAGTTTTCAAGCTACCAATAAGTTTTATTTATTACTGATACACACACACACACACACACACACACACACACACACACACACACATATGCTCTTTTAGAAGTTAATGACATTCTTTATCAAACACATACTATCCAAATTTTGTTAGTCATGGTTTTTTGGACCCTTATTTTCTCTACTCATTTGTCAGTTATCTTTGTTTCATCTAATGCAGCATATAACTGAAGGAGGTCTGGCCTTGGGTCAAATGTGCAGATGATGCAATGAGCCAAAAGGTTTGTTTTCCATTATGCTTTATACAATTTTCAGTTCACCGAAATGGGTCATCTTTATTCCTTTACTCTTTATTGAACTAAACTTTTCAATCCATTTCTGTTGGACATCCAGATGAGCCTTGGTATTTGAAATGCATTTCTCATTAGGCCACAGACAAAATCTGAACATTGATGATTTGATTTTGCAGCCAGACGTCAAGTTGGTTAATAGACGGATCGAAGATCTTATACATAGGGAGTACTTAGAGAGGGAGAAAGATAATCCTAGTGGAATTAGATACATCGCTTGAATTGTTATCCAAAATGGGCTCCACATAGGTGTACATAGTGATTTTATCAAGTGTTTTCATCTCAAGATTTAGGATTTTGTGGAGAGCTCCAGGATTTCCATTGTAGCAGCTGCAGCATTTCTTAGTAAATTATACAAAGACTATCTTGGTATTATTAGGAGTTACGGAGTTGTGGTTCTCAATCATTTTCCATGAATTGTCGTTTGTTGATAACGTGGGTTTGATGCTCATGATGTTGTGTGCATGATATCCTACCTGTCCATCACATTCGCCACCACATTTTCTTCTATCCCAAAACTCAAGCCCATTCAAGACTTAGAATTCAACTACACTAATCATTTTGGTGGTTTAATCCAAACTGTCCAAAATTTATTTCTTGATCCAACTTTGCATTACACTTTAGTTTGGATGTAATCATTATCTTAACTAAGAAAATTGCAAACTAGCTTATATTTTAATAGATTACCTTGTATGATTTGTGATATTTGGGATATTTTTGGTTAACAAAGATTTGATTTTTGTATCTAACATTTCTGCAATCATTTTTTTTATTTTTAATTGTACTACCACATTCATTGAGTTTCAAATACTTGAAAAAAATAAAAATCTAAATAAGAATAAATGTTGTCAAAATTGAAAATTTGCGACGGTTTTAAACCGTCCCTCACTTTTTGCGACTCCTATTTTAGGAACAGTTTAAAACCGTTCCGAAATTAAAATTTTGCAACGATTTTCAGCCGTGCCTAATTTTTTGCGATGCCCTTTTTAACCACGGTTGAAAACCGTTCCTAAAACATTTAGGAACGATTTTCAACTGTTCGTAAATAGGGATTTTGGTGTAGTGGGCACCAATGCAAGCAACCCAAATGAATCAATGTGGCACACGTGTGTGAGATCTAAGCTGTTCATCAACTGCAGTCCATGATGAACATTCCTTGGCGCAAAAATCCAGGGTTAGTAAGTGGAGGGGAAAAAAAGGATGGCTACATAGTGAGTAGAAGTGTTAACCAACTGTCTGCAACTAATTACATCCCCATCTCGCCCAATTGATGAGTGGACTTAACTCAGGTTAGAAAGCATCCACTGCATTTGCCTGATGAACATCCCAGATTTTGTACACGTGTGCCATGACGCATGTGTGGGTTCAGAGCATTCATTTGTGTTCTTCAAATAGCATTTCCCTATACTCATTGAGAAGCACTTGCTAACTTTATGCACCGAAAGCCTAGCAATGGTGATGCAATATAATCTCCAATATGTGTATTTTGGGAATGGTCCATGAAACATGATTGCATCTATAGTGGCTTGTGCTTTTACATCGTTATCTCACATCTAACCGAGGAAATTCTCTCAATAACACAAGTCCAAGAATAGGTAGTTGGCTTCGACTTATTTTTTTGAAGCTGGTATAAGTAGGGTAGATGTTTCAGAGCTCCTAAATTATTGGACTTATTCCATTTCCCTTGCTTACAAGATTATGTTGCAACAAGATGGTATAGAGCTCCTGAATTGTGTTCATCCTTTTTTTTCTCTAAGGTGCATAAATTTTAGTTGGCCAAATATATGGAATCAGTTTGATAATGCACTAACCTTTGCATGTATCCTTGCCGAAGTTATGTTGGCCGATTAGAGGTGTTAGTATCCAATTCAAGCTAGCGACTTGGAGGATTGCTTGTATCCTTGCCAAAGTTATGTTGGTCACTAGTCAAATGTTGGGGTTTTGTGTTGAATTGGCTTTTAGCTGGTGTTGTGCTGATATTTTATTTTAAGCCTTGTGTAGTGAGATTGGATGGTGTGGTGTTGTATGGTTTTCTCTTATGATGTTTGGGGAGCTGAAGCTTTTGTACCTTATTGTGGAGATGTTGGGGGTTGGTGCCTTGGCTGCTTGCATTGTGTTTACCTTTAAAAGTCTATGTCAGGTTTAACAAAAGAAGAAGGCCGATTGCTTCCTTCTCCTTCATGTAAGAGTAGAGTGATCAGGTTTAGGATTGAAAATTTGGAAAATTTTGTTTGGCGAGCAGCTCTCTTAACAGCCTTGCTCCTGATCAGCACATGGTAGCTCTGCCCGGCTCCATTGGGGGACATTTGGATCGTAAGTTACTTAGGCTACTTATGCCTCAAGTAGCTTATCTTGATTTCTACTTAACTCGTCTTGGAGATACTAGTCACTTTTGTTTGACAATGGATACTTTGGACCTTAATACAATTGTAACACATAATTCATAGTTGGTTGTTGTTTTTGTAATGTTTAAGTGTTAAATAATCTCTTTAACTTTTGTTAAAGTTCCGCTAGAAAATTCCACTATTTTCTTAATCTTTCCATGATATTTCTCTTGCCAATGAAGTCTTTATCTATATTAGCTTAGATGAGTTTCTATCAATGTATGTATTAGCAATTGTAAGAGACACCATTATTATTATTATTATTTAAAGACAACAACTACAGATATTAGCCGTAGCCCTAATTCTAGAAACCGTAGTTGTTGCTAACTTCAACCATTGCTGCAGATCTCATTCTACTTTTCACTACAAAGATTATCCGTAGTTGTATGTACATTTACCTACAGAGAGTATAGATATGGATTAGATCCGTTGCCACTAACTTTATAGCTGTGGATTAAATCCATAGCTATCTCCTCAAAAGCAATCATTACAGTACCAATGGCAATGGTTGTGCTACGGACTAGAACCGTTGCCATAAGTCTTTAGCTATGGCTTTTATCCATAGCCTTTAACCCCTTTTTTTCATAGTGAAATGTCTCATTTAAAAGCATAGCTGACCTTCCAAGAGAGATGAGATGTATCTTGGCTATGGAGAATGCAGCCATAGCCAATATTCATAACAGGTTCGTTTGAGCAGCTTCTTGGGTATAAGGTATCAGCTTAGAAGAGGCAGAGTCTATCATGGCCCTATTTCTATCTTTAATTAAAATATGCCATTGTTTATTTTATTTTCTTTTTTATAGCTTAAACTTAGCAAGAACTCTTAAAATTACTCCAAAATGGCAGACAATCTCAATTGTTTTAGGATTAACAAAGAAAACAAATCCATGATGTTTGAAACAAGTAAAAAATTACTCAACTGGAAAGCCAGAAATATTCGAATCCATCCTTGGGGGGGATGGGGGGGAGAAAAGGAAAAGAGAATTCCAATTCCAATGGAGGAAAGAGAATTCCAATTCCAATGCCTCCACCTAGTAAAAGAATCCTAGAACTTTACCAGCCACGTTCTTCCTTCTGGCCTCTTCATGATCCATGATGCCCGCAGACGTTGTCAACACAATATAACCAAACTGTCTGAAGGGGAGGAGCCTTGTAGTCCAAGGCTCAATTTCTTTGACACGGACATCGATGCGAGGATTGAAGACTCCACATTTGTTCAATCTTCCATTCAATTCCACAACTATCTTACTAGACCCGTTGTCATCGACGTACTCAGATTCAACAATAATCTGTTGTGGTAGTCTTCATCTTGTTTATTTTATATAAAGTTTTTTCACGGTTTTCATGATAACCTATTCTTTTTGTGGTGCCTACTCGAATATGTGCACATGCATCTAGTCTTTTTAACAAAATTATAGGTAGTGTTCCCACTTTTTTTTGAAAAAAAATAATAATAATAATAACAAGAAGCTATACTTAATCGTGACTGGTTCATTTTGGAGTTGGTGGGAAAAATCAGATGGTTAATATTAAAATTTTCAGGGGATTTGGACCGTGTTGGTATCGTAGCATGGTCAATTTCTCGAAAGAGAATCAACCTTCCAAATATTCCAAAAGTAGACATCCAACAACTTTCAGAAATTTTTTCAGACCAATTTGCCCTTGCACACAAAATTAAGTAATGATGACGTAGAGAGGACGACGGCTGGAAGTCTTGTGTTGGATGGTATTCTCCTAGTCGTGGGCCCATAGTGATGTAAGTTTTCAATCTACACGGTCCATTAGTTGTGCAAGTTCATCATAATATATATCCCAAAATCTAAAGGCTACTTACAGATCAAGTGGACCACACCATAATAAATAGTATGGGTTGCGTACAACCATTGAAATCTACCAGGTGGGCCATACACCTTACTCATAAGTATGATATTTATGCCATCTCTTTATAGATGTATATGTGATATAATGAATAGTAAAAGAAAAGGAAAAGAGAATTCCAACTCCAATGCCTCCACCTGGTAAAAGAATCTTGGAACTTTACTACCCACGTTCTTCCTTCTAGCCTCTTCATGATCCATGATGCCCGCCGACATTGTCAACACAATATAGCCGAAACTATCTGGAGGGGAGGAGCCTTGCAGTCCAAGGCTCAATTTCTTTGACACCGACATTGAAGCAAGGACTGATGACCCCACATTTGTTCAATCTTCCATTCAATTCCACGACTATCTTACCAGACCTGTTGTCGTCAACGTACTCAGATTCTCTAATAATTTGTCGTGGTTGTCGTCATCTTGTTTATTTTATATAAAGTGTTCTCACGGTTTTCACGATAGCCTATTCTTTTTATGGCGCCTACTCGAATGTGTGCACATGCATTTAGTCTTTTTAACAAAATTATAGCTGGAGTGTTCCCACTTTTCTTTTTTTAAATAATAATAATAATAACAAGAAGCTATACTCAATCGTGACTGGTTCATTTTGGAGTTGGTGGGAAAAATCAAATGGTTAATATTAAGCTTTTCAGGGGATTTGGATCGTGTTGGTGTCGTTGCATGGTCAATTTCTCAAAAGAGAATCGACCTTCCAAATATTCTGAAAGTAGATATCTAACAAGCTTACATTTGTTCAATCTTCCATTCAATTCCACGACTATCTTACCAGACCTGTTGTCATCGACGTACTCAGATTCTCCAATAATCTATTGTGGTTGTCTTCATCTTATTATTTTATATAAAAAAATTTCAGGGTTTTCACGATAGCCTATTCTTTTTGTGGTGCCTACTCAATTGTGTGCAAATGCATCTAGTCTCTTTAACTAAATTATAGGTGGAGTGTTCCCACTTTTCTTTAAAAAAATAAATAATAATAATAATAACAAGAAGCTATACTCAATCGTGTCTGCTTCATTTTGGAGTTGGTGGGAAAAATCAGATGGTTAGTATTAAAATTTTCAGGGGATTTGGACCGTGTTGGTATCGTTGCATGGTCAATTTCTCGAAAGAGAATCAACCTTCCAAATATTCCAAAAGTAGCCATCAAACAAGCTTCCAAAATTTTTTCGGACCAATTTGCCCTCACACACACAATTAAGTAATGATGACGCAGAGAGGACGACGGCTGGAAGTCTTGTGTTGGATGGTATTCTCCTAGTTGTGGGCCCATTGTGATGTAGGTTTTCAATATACACGATACATTGGTTGTGCAAGTTCATCGTAATATATATCCCAAATTCTAAAGGTTACTTACAGATGAAGTGGACCATACCATAATAAATAGTATGGGTTGTGCACAACCATTGAAAACTACCAGGTGGGCCATACACCTTACTAATAAGTATGATATTTTTTCCATATCTTTATAGATGTATATGTGATATAATGAATAGGAAAAGAAAAGGAAAAGAGAATTCCAATTCCAATGCCTCCACCTAGTAAAAGAATCCTGGAACTTTACCACCCACGTTCTTCCTTTTTGCCTCTTCAAGATCTATGATGGCCGCAGAGGTTGTCAACACTATATAGTCAAACTGTCTGGAGGGGAGGAGCCTTGCAGTCCAAGGCTCAATTTCTTTGACACCGACATCGAAGCGAGGACTGATGACCCCACATTTGTTCAATCTTCCATTCAAATCCACGACTATCTTACCAGACCTGTTGTCATCGACGTACTCAGATTCTCTAATAATTTGTCGTGGTTGTCTTCATCTTATTTATTTTATATAAATTTTTTCATGGTTTTCACGATAGCCCTATTCTTTTTGTGGCGCCTAATCAAATGTGTGCACATGCATCTAGTCTTTTTAACAAAATTATAACTGGAGTGTTCCCTCTTTTCTTTTAAAAAAATAATAATAATAATAACAAGAAGCTATACTCAATCGTGACTAGTTCATTTTGGAGTTGGTGGGAAAAATTAGATGGTTAATATTAAAATTTTCAGGGGATTTGGACCGTGTTGGTATCATTGCATGGTCAATTTCTCGAAAGAGAATCGGCCTTCCAAATATTCCAAAAGTAGCCATCTAACAAGCTTCCAAAATTTTTTCAGACCAATTTGCCCATGCACACAAAATTAAGTACTGATGATGCAGAGAGGACGATGGCTGGAAGTCTTGTGTTGGATGGTATTCTCCTAGTTGTGGGCCCATTGTGATAAAAGTTTTCAATCTACACGGTCCATTAGTTGTGCAAGTTCATCGTAATATATATCCCAAAATCTAAAGGTTACTTACAAATGAAGTGGACCACACCATAATAAATAGTATGGGTTGTGCACAACCATTGAAAACTACCAAGTGGGCCATACACCTTACTAATAAGTATGATATTTCTGCCATCTCTTTATAGATGTATATGTGATATAATAAATAGTAAAAGAAAGGGAAAAGATAATTCCAATTCCAATGCCTTCACCTAGTAAAAGAATCCTGGAACTTTACCACCCATGTTCTTCCTTTTTACCTCTTCAAGATTCGTGATGCCTGCAGATGTTGTCAACACAATATAGCCAAACTGTCTGGAGGGGAGGAGCCTTGTAGTCCAAGGCTCAATTTCTTTGACACCGACATCGAAGCGAGGACTGATGACCCCACATTTGTTCAATCTTCCATTCAATTCCACGAAAATCTTACCAGACCTGTTGTCATCGACGTACTCAGATTCTCTAATAATCTGTCGTGGTTGTCTTCATCTTGTTTATTTTATATAAAGTTTTTTCACGGTTTTCACGATGGCCTATCCTTTTTGTGGCGCCTACTCGATTGTGTGCACATGCATCTAGTCTTTTTAACAAAATTATAGCTGGAGTGTTCCCACTTTTCTTTTTTTAAATAATAATAATAATAACAAGAAGCTATACTCAATCGTGACCGGTTCATTTTGGAGTTGGGGGGAAAAATCAGATGGTTAATATTAAAATTTTCAGAGGATTTGGACCGTGTTGGTATCGTTGCATGGTCAATTTCTCAAAAGAGAATCGGCCTTCCAAATATTCCGAAAGTAGCCATCTAACAAGCTTCCGAATTTTTTTCGAACCAATTTGCCCTTGCACACAAAATTAAGTAATGATGACGCGGAGAGGACGACGGCTGGAAGTCTTGTGTTGGATGGTATTCTCCTAGTTGTGGGCCCATTGTGATATAAGTTTTCAATCTACACGGTCCATTAGTTGTACAAGTTCATAATATATATCCCAAAATCTAAAGGTTACTTACAAATGAAGTGGACCACACCATAATAAATAGCATGGGTTGCGCACAACCATTGAAAACTACCAGGTGGGCCATACACCTTACTAATAAGTATGATATTTCTGCCATCTCTTTATAGATGTATATGTGATATAATAAATAGTAAAAGAAAAGGAAAAGATAATTCCAATTCCAATGCCTTCACCTAGTAAAAGAATCCTAGAACTTTACCACCCACGTTCTTCCTTTTTACCTCTTCAAGATCCGTGATGCCCGCAGACGTTGTCAACACAATATAGCCAAACTGTCTGGAGGGGAGGAGCCTTGCAGTCCAAGGCTCAATTTCTTTGACACCGACATCGAAGCGAGGACTGATGACCCCACATTTGTTCAATCTTCCATTTAATTCCACGACTATCTTACCAGACCTGTTGTCATCGACGTACTCAGATTCTCTAATAATCTGTCGTGGTTGTCTTCATCTTGTTTATTTTATATAAAGTTTTTTCACGGTTTTCACGATGGCCTATTCTTTTTGTGGGGCCTACTCGAATGTGTGCACATGCGTCTAGTCTTTTTAACAAAATTATAGCTGGAGTGTTCCCACTTTTCTTTTTTTTAAAATTGATAATAATAACAAGAAGCTATACTCAATCGTGACTGGTTCATTTTGGAGTTGGTGGGAAAAATCAGATGGTTAATATTAAAATTTTCAGGGGATTTGGACTGTGTTGGTATCGTTGCATGGTCAATTTCTCGATAGAGAATCGGCCTTCCAAATATTCCGAAAGTAGCCATCTAACAAGCTTCCAAATTTTTTTCGGACCACTTTGCTTTTGCACACAAAATTAAGTAATGATGACGCGGAGAGGACGACGGCTGGAAGTCTTGTGTTGGATGGTATTCTCCTAGTTGTGGGCCCATTGTGATATAAGTTTTCAATCTACATGGTTCATTAGTTGTACAAGTTCATCGTAATATATATCCCAAAATCTAAAGGTTACTTACAGATGAAGTGGACCACACCATAATAAATAGTATGGGTTGCGCACAACCATTGAAAACTACCAGGTGGGCCATACACCTTACTAATAAGTATGATATTTCTGCCACCTCTTTATAGATGTATATGTGATAAAAGGAAAAGATAATTCCAATTCCAATGCCTCCACCTAGAAAAAGAATCCTGGATCTTTACCACCCACGTTCTTCCTTTTGGCCTCTTCATGATCCATGATGCCTGCAAACGTTGTCAACACAATATAGCCAAATTGTCTGGAGGGGAGGAGCCTTGCAGTCCAAGGGTCAATTTCTTTGACACCGACATCGAAGCGAGGACTGATGACCCCACATTTGTGCAATCTTCCATTCAATTCCACGACTATCTTACTAGACCTGTTGTCATCGACATACTCAGATTCTCCAATAATCTGTTGTGGTTGTCTTCATCTTGTTTATTTTATATAAAAAAAATTCACGGTTTTCACGATATATAATCTATTCTTTTTGTGGCGCCTACTCGGATGTGTGCACATGAATCTAGTCTTTTTAACAAAATTATTGGTGGAGTGTTCCCAATTTTCATTAAATAATAATAATAATAACAATAATAATAATAATAATAATAATAATAGGAAGCTATACTCAATCGTGACTAGTTCATTTTGGAGTTGGTGGGAAAAATCAGATGGTTACTATTAAAATTTTCAGGGGGATTTGGACTGTGTTGGTATCGTTGCATGGTCAATTTCTCGAAAGAGAATCGACCTTCCAAATATTCCAAAAGTAAGCCATCTAACGAGCTTTCGAAATCGGACCAATTTGCCCTTGCACACAAAATTAAGTAATGATGAAGCAGAATGGACGACGGATGGAAGTCTTGTGTTGGATGGTATTCTCCTAGTTGTGGGCCCATTGTTATGTAAGTTTTCAATCTACACAAAACATTAGTTGTGCAAGTTCATCGTAATATATATCCCAAAAATCTAAAGGTTACTTACAGATGAAGTGGACCACACCATAATAAATAGTATGGGTTGCGGGCAACCATTAAAAACTACCAGGTGGGCCATACACCTTACTAATAAGTATGATATTTCTGCCATCTCTTTATAGATGTATATGTGATATAATGAATAGGTTAGATGACATATAAACATCACTGTGGGTCCCACAAAACTGGCTTTGTACTGTTATGGTTAAGTGTACCTAAAAAGAAGGCAGGTGAGAAGCCGGAGAGATTCACAATTGCCGATGCTCAAATCCAAGGGTCGATCCTATCATTTTAATCACGGGGCCCATTAAAATATAGATCTAATCCGTTAATAATATTCAAGGCTTGTGATTTCCTTAAAATATGTGATCTTCATGTCGTATCGAGGTATCTGTGGCCCACAGCGAGGAAAAAGGACCAATGGTTTGCTTGTACAATACCTACTATCTAGTTTTGTTGTGGGCCATCAGATTCGAAGATTTTGATTATTCTCCATACATTTTCCTTCTTTCAAATTATGAAGAGAATGGACGGATCAGATTTGATCAAAATCCCAAAATGAGACATAAAGATGTTGCACCAAAATTCTTTTGTATAGAATGGACACTGTTACGGGTTATCAGGTTTTATGAGCCACAGAGAGATGGTGTCAGCAAGATGCTAACATCTTCATATAAAAATAAAGGGCTTCAAACAAAATGAACGGATTAGATATACATTCCACCGGGCAAAATGAAAACTTCCGTCGAATTCACTTTCTAGGGATTGAAATAACGCGTGACTTCTTCTACCTTCATAACAGTACAATTACTGATCCAGGGGCAAGAGCAAATTGATCCAGAAAACTTTTAGAAGCTTGCCAGATGGCTATCCTCTTAATATTTGGAAGGCAGAATCTCTTTCGAGAAATTGACCATACAATGATTCCAATACAGTCAAAATCCCAATTTTCAGCCATGCTCCGTACATAGTTAGGTCACCAATTTAAAGCGTACGGACTACCATAAAATTATTTCACGTGCATTGTAAGGAGCCACTTCCATTTTTAAAATGGTTAAACACTGAAACACGAGTATAGGCTCTTCAGGGCTTCCATGCAGTTGGCGTTTAAAAAGAGTGGAAGTAGGTGAAAGAAAAACAACACCAGAGAGAGATGGACATAAACCTGTGGATAATAGTTTCCATGGTGGTGGCAATGATGTTCTTCGTCGAAAGACTATGGAAGCCAAAATCAACAACGAAGTTTGCCGCTGGGGCCACCTAAATTGCTGATAATTGGGAACTTGCACCAGAACCTACGCCAACTTGGTGGTGGTACTGAGTTGCTCTACGTCACCTTATTCAAAATGTCACAGAAGTATGGCGGGTTTATGACAGTGTGGATAGGCATGAAACCGACGATTATCATAAGTGATCATGAAGCAGCTTGGGAGGTTCTTGTAAATTAACAAGTCCACTGACTATGCCTCACGGACGCTCCCTTACATATCAAAATGTCTCACTGCTAACTGGACAACGCTCTTCTCTTCCGATCATGGCCCATACTGGCAATCCCTTCGAAAAGGTATCCGGGGCTTTGCTATGAATCCATCAGCCATATCTAGTCAAACACTATCTCAAGAAAACGAAGTGATAGCCATGACACAAACAATCCAAGAACAAGCTATGATCAATGGTGGAATTATCCGCCCCTTGGTCTACTTTCGACACAACATAGCACGGGTGGTTGGGCACCTTTGTTTTGGCCCTGCCTTCAACAATGAGGCATTTATTATTGGCATAGACCCTCTTATTAACGACGCCATCAGCCTATCTGCTTTTACCCGTTTTTCCGATGCTTTCCCTTTCTTTCGCTCCATCCCGGGCTTGTGGGGTCCATATAGACAAGCATTTGAAATTTGCGATCGTATAGTGTCGATGGTACAGTCAGAAATCACTCACTACCAATCATCAAAATCGCCATGCACCACTTGCTACTTGCACTTCCTCCTCTCGCATGGCTACCCGATGGAAACCATTATCTTTATCTTATTCGAGACATTCTTGCTCACCAATGATAGCACATCATTTACTATTGCTTGGGCTCTAGCATTCCTTATACGAAACCCCGAAATCCAACTGAAGCTATTTAAAGAAGTAAGCGGAGGAGACGAGAAGAGAGAGAGGGTGACTGTAGATCAAGTGAATAAGATGCCATATCTTCAAGCTGTAGTGAATGAAGTGCTTCGGATGAAACCGATTGCACCTCTCGGCATCCCCCACAAGACAGTGAAAGATACTACATTGAAGGGTTGGAAGATCGACGAGGGTACTGCTGTTATGGTAAATATCTATGCTCTCCATCACGATCCAAAGGTCTGGGATCATCCAGAGCAGTTCATGCTAGAGCGGTTCCTGAATGAAAATGCACCCATGGAAAAGTCTTTGCTTCCGTTTGGAGCAGGTAGGCGAATTTGTGTAGGAAGGGATCTGGGCAAGCTTCAGGTGGGCCTCACCCTGGCTAATTTGATTAACAAGTTTGAATGGGTTGCCACTGATGGGGATGGCCCCGACATGACTGATGCTTATACTGCTATTCTTAGGATGAAAGAGCCCCTCTTGGCAGGTATCAAGCTTCGTACTAACCTTGGAACCACCCTCTCTTGAAGGTTTTGTGACCATGGATACCACCCAATAAGAAACTTTTTATGTTTTAATAAGTTAATTTTTCAACTTTAAATAAGTTTGGTCAGCACGTTATAAAATTTACTCATGTGATGAAAGTTATTTATCCAGGTAAGTTTTTTTGTTTTTTTTTTTCAACTTTCAACTTTTCTACTTCTCTCCATCCCCCATGTGATGGATGGTCCATATCAAAGGAGGCTCCACATGATGGGCAGTCCAGATAAGAGGTGGGGCGCACACGATGGACTGTTGATATCAAATGCGGGGCCCACATTATGGATGACCCACATCAAGTTGAACCCACGTATAGCATCAACAAAATAATTTGTGGAATTCCCTGAAATTTTCACAAGCACAAAAGTCATGACAAGCTCCAATATACTATATATTACCAAACATAGCTACATCTAATTATCTAGATATAAATTTCGCTAGAGTGACATCACAAACACCAGGAAGAAACACTAATTACATCAATTATATCAAATGTCTTTACAAAGTATCAATCTTATTAGCATTTATGCAGTGAAAGCTCTCAACTAATCCAATTAAGATCAATTACAAACGGCATGGAAGAAATATAGTGGATTAAAATTGTGAGAGAGTACAGAATTCAATCACAAAACTCTTCAATGGGAGTATATACAACTCACAGTTTCCATGGAATCGGAAAGAGATAGGAGTGTGGAAGTTCAATCACCTCAAGAGGCGGCGCATCTGCTGCCAAAGCATGGTCATCAACAACGAGGGGATTCAATCATCTGAGGAAGCAAGCTCATGAATACTTGCCAAAAGTGGCCGCCAGCGTCTCAGAATGGCAACAAATGGAGGTAAAATAGTCACTCATTTGCTAATGGATGAGCCACAACGCAGAATTAACCATAAATAATCTTGATTTCCCAATTAACAAGGACTTCAAATTTGAGCTGATGTCTACAAATACATCAAACAAATACCTTCTGGAGGGCAATGGGAATTGTTGGGCCTTTTCCTTTTGCAAAGCTCACAACTCCATGATAGTTGCCACAAGCTAACATGGCAGTGTACTTGACCACTTGTCCTCCCCGAAAAAGGAAGTGAAGAGAAAGATCACATACAATAGAGAAATGAATTTTATTCCTAAGAAAGAACCCAAATAAAAGAGAAAGGAGCATCGCCTTTTGTAACTTTGGAAGTCCGATTTACATTGATTAGTTTCACATCAAAACCCTGCCATTATTCCAGAAAAATTAGAAGTTCTCAAGAAGAATGAAGTACACCAAGGTTGGTGCAACAAATGAATGACTTGCAGCTTAGATAAAAGGTTTCACAAAGAATTATAGAAAAATATTCTGAAGCAAAGCTCGTAAGCATAGGTGAAAAAGAATCATATCAACTAAAATACAATGCAATTAAAGATGAAATAGATGGCTATAGCAAGCATCCATCATAGGAAGCATTAAGAGATAATAGGAAAGCGATTTTTTCCAGAGGGCTTACACAGATGTCTATGTTGACAGTGGACTGTTGGCAAGTTAATCTTAAACAATCCACCATCATAGGAAGCATTTTAAGGAAAGGATTTTCTCCAAATGACTTATCGGTTTTGATATATTGACAATTGACTGTTAGCAAGTAATCTTTCTTTCTTTTTTCCTTCTTCTTTTTGAACATTGTTGGCAAGTTACCTTAAACCATCCATTGCTTTCATATAGGGGTGGCTGCCTGATGAGTGGACCAGCCATGTTGGCACTCTGCTGCATTTGCATGTAGAGAGGGTGCATATGGGGATAGCAAGCCCCTTGTTTACCAACAGGTCAACGGGATGATTTATTTTTTTTAAAATTTTTTTTTTTAAACTTTGAAGATTTTATTGCACAAAAGGGCAAAAGCCAAAAGAATTATAGGAAAAGAAAAACCAAAGAAAAGAGAAACTACAACTATAGATCAGCCCAATTTACAGCAAACTAATATGCCCCAATTGCCTTAGATTCGATTGCCACCACATTCTACCAACATACATCTATATTTAATCTTTAAAGAACATCAGAGAATCCAAACCACCCATTTGCAGAGATCTTCAAAACTGCTAGAACAAGACAAACCCCACAAAGGATCAAGAACATCCAATGGCCCAATGATCAAAGAAACTTTTCTTTTCTTCATCATTAACACCTTGTTCAGGCCAATGTAAAAAAAGATGACTTTGTCCCTCCGCCAACAACATTTTTGCAAGCTCAATCTGGCAATCAACAATCAAGATAATGAAGGCAATGAGAATGATATCAAAGTAGAACTTTTGAGAATGGTGCCTGAATCTTGATGATGGTTTAATGGAAGCACATATGATCCGCTAGAAAACAAAAGGCCATTGTATTACTGTATCAAATATTAAGGCATTGTATCTCCATTCTTCCAAGAAGATACAAGAGCCTACATTCAAATTCCAGAAACAATCAACAACTGAAACTGACTATTTTATTAAGACATGATACTTGCTAAATAACTGTATTTTTATTTCCAGCTGCTTTAAATGGAAGCACGAAAATACCACATAGTACTGATTTTTATTTTTTTTTAAAAGATTGTGACTGCATGGAAAGAAAATCTCCTTATTCAACTAACACAAGATACTTGCAAATGATTACATACATCTCTGTATGTGGTTGTATTTTTGGCCTGTTCACCATGGTAGCGGGAATCAATGGCAACAGCTATATATCCTCATGAAGCATGCGCCTGAGGAAATGAAATTGGCAGTTGAGAAGCCATGCTGTTGTGAATTATGTATAATGACAAATGAAGGTCCCCATTGTGGATGGATCATGGCTTGAAATCACACTGACCAGACGATCTGAGTAATCAGGATCCACTTGTCAAGTCTCTTTTGAGATTCTGAGTAATCAGGATCCACTTGATTGGAATTGGCAGGATTTACAATATGGACATCCCTTGTGTCCATCCCTGGGCCCACCAAAACTTTGCCCTTTCTAATTCTATTGGTCAATCATCAAGCAATACTTTTAGAGGACCCAGAGGGCCAAAGATATGCACAATATTCTCCAAAGGGCAGGAGTTCACTTGGCATCCTCATGCAATTGTTTCACAAGCATCTTTGCATCATCTCTCACGGCCAAAAATAAAAAATAAAAAATCATGCAGTGTCACCCTAAAATCAACAGAAAAGAAGCACTAGAACTACCAGCACAACTAATGCAACAAGCAGGAATATTCATTCCACAGCTTTATCATTCCATATTTCGTAAATTATAAGATATTAGGTACCCAAAAAAAAAAAAAAACCAACATCAGGAATTTTCTAGGCAGGTGAATTACCTGTTCCACAAGACTTTCACTGTGTAGTTTATTGCAAGACCAAAAGCAAACTCTGTAGTATTATTGACAAATGATTTATTATTGGCAAAACTGAAAGGAACCATAATATATTATTTATTCGCTTCTATTTAATACTATGCAAAATACACCATATTGATGCACTGGGATATATAGCAAGGCATGCTTATTAAGATTAGCAACTTCATTCAACATGACTTTGATTAGTACACATGGCTGTTGTATACGCGGCATGCAAGTAAACAAATCATCCAATTTAAAGATATAATGAAAGATACTAGAGCAAACAAATTAACATCCAAGCAAGTAATCTAATCACCCAATTCAAAATCTGCCTATAATGAAAGATATAATGAAAGCTCATGGAATCAGGCACTACAAACTTATCAGTAAATATTCTTGTCTATATTGCTACTACATTGTTCATTCTAGCTCCTACTGCTTTTTTACTTATCAAATACTAAAAACAGTCAGTCAAAATGATTAATTTGAATGAAACCTGACTAGTTAGTTCTTATCAATACTATTAGACCGAGGATCAGGATTTTCTGGAGGTTCTCCTAAACCAGCACTCAAGACCAATGATATCCATGAGAGACATACTAGAATGAAGCACAAGACACTGATCATCAGGCAAAACCTTTGACAACCCTACTTGGCATGGTGCCAAACCAGCCATCATGATGCTGCTACAAGGTAGAAATAGCACATGGCTAACAAAGAGGCCAAAAGGTCAAAAGTTTTTCAAGGATGCTTAAAAAAGAAATATCAATCAGAACATAGAACACAAGCTGAGATTTTTCTGTTCGTATCATAAAGCACACAGACATCTGCAGCCGTTTTCATCTGGAAACAAAAACAATAAACAAATAATCAATAAGTGCTGATTTCAGAACTAAATCATCCCAAAATTGAAGAAGAAACTGATTGCATAGTAAAGTGAAGCAGCAACAGATTTGGATGCAGGCGTGGGGTAGCGTCTATTAATGTAAATAAGTATAAATAGGTAGGAAGCAGGAGCGGGAGTGACAATCTGATGTGTGATTAGAAGCGGGAGCAACACCTAGTTAGAAGCTGTGTTGTCAAATCGCATAAGTCTTCTATGATGAAAAGCATCAAATTGAAACATAAGCAAGCAGCTTCATCATTCTGAATGTGTTTCCACTGCAGATAATACTTTGCTCTACTGTGAAGCTCTTTCGCAGGGCAAAGAAGGATACAACCATCGAAGAGGTATTTTCCCATCTTGATTGAAGTATCCAGCAACCATCTTCAAATTCAAAATATAAAAGTTGATCTTCTGATATGTTATCTGGGTGCAGCTGAATAAATCCTATTCTGACATCTGTAAGACTGCACTAGTTCCCCAGGCTAGCATGTTGGAATTCTCAAACATGTGCAGAGTGCTTAGTGACCAGGTCCTTGATTTTGTTTCAGTCAATTCAGATTCTCAGCATTTAATTTTTATTAAAAAAAAAAAACTAATAAACAGTCCCATCTGATTCATAGTGCAAGGGCTTCTCAAACTTGGTGGGATGATATCAAATGCTTAGGAATGTGCATTAGTGGGATAAGTGCCATAGTTTGCATGAATTTAGGGCCAATTTGGGATTCTGTCAAGTTAATAAAATCATTAGATGGGTTGAGACAACACTCTTACTAAAGAATGATCTGTTACAAGTTCCAGGAAACTGTGGGAAAGGAGAATGATCTGTTACAAGTCAGGAGTAAGCTAAGTATCCAAGCATATCCATGACAAAAGCAAACAATAAAAGATTGCATATTGATTAGAAATTTAATAATAATAAAAAAAAGTATAAAAGATTGCAGCTAATCAATGAAAAAATAAACTTAAAAATTTTCAGCTATAGCAAAGAGAACAATGTGAATAGGAAGTTACAGTCTGTTACATGTGTTGCGGTTTACCTTTTGCTGGGTGAAACTGTAGGCACTACCTTTCCGAAGCTTCATAATTGAAATTAACGCTTCGAATCCCACAGTTTCCTTCAGTAAAATCTGCACTGCACAAATTGTTTTAAGTAATCACCACAGAAGCATATTGGGACTAGGCATCTTTAAAAGCCACAAACCTGGTCGGATGCATTGTTACAGAAAACATTGTTCAGTAATTCAAGACTTCTTCAGTAGTACGACCACATGCAATCCAGATTTTTGTCATAACTTGCAGGTGCAAGAACACTATGGCAGATAATTCGAAATGATAGTAGAAAATTATAAGCTACATAGCACCACCAGAAACCCAACTAATTGAAGACAGACATGCAGTAAAAGTCTGAAAGCTGAAAAGACAAACATATGAGGTTGTTCCCTACCACAGCAATTGCCATCATTTCAAATGCTTGAATCCTGAAACACAGCCACCAACAAAACAAGAAAAGAAAAATGAGTTAAAAATGAAAGCGCTTTCTAAAAGAAAATCTACTAAGATCATCAATGAAATGTATCTAATAGGAAACAGAGCTTGTCACTAGATATAGAAAGTACAAATTCCAAAGGTTTGATTTATTGGCTACACTAGAGTTCACATATTTAAAGGAGAAAGGAAGCTAAAAGTGAGAAAGCACATGATGAATCGTACATATTGATGGATGACAAGACTTAGATGATAAGTGAAAGGACTTTGGAGTTGCCATTAGATGATAGAAATCGCCTTTCTTCAAGTCATGCCACAGTAACCTTCCATTCTATGGTCCTTCACAAAGAAAATATTTGGATGAAACTCAAAAGTGAAGCAAATACTAATTGGCTAGATAGGTGGACTTTGGATGCCAAATGCATCAATGTACATGTGTTGGTTTCTATATCATTGGGAGGTCCTGGTAGATAGGATTGTGCATTTTTTGTTCTCATAAAAATTAAATTCTCCTACATTCTGTATAAAATCCTATCAAAATCAATTGTATATGGTGATGACAATAGAAGATTAAATTATATATGAGGTATATGGGAAGGCAAAATTATATTTTTAAGGTAGTGTGTATATGAAAGACTATAAAATAGCAGAATATCATAATTGGTGCCTTCTTGAAACCATGACTCCTTATGTATAGGTCCTACCCCATGAGTGTCACTTAGGGTGGAAGACAATGGTTTGCATGGGTATTGGATCAATGATGGATGGTGATGCTAGTAGAATGATTGGATTAAATATGAGGTTATAGGAAGATTATAGGATAGTAGAGTACTACAATTGGTATCTTTTTGAAACTATAACTCCTTATGCATAAATTGTAAGTCCTGTATCCTAGACCGTACCATTTCGTAGGCTTCCGCTGTCCTCCTAGTTGAATTTTAGTAACCTGCGATCTGTTACCGGTATTTGCGCACTATCCTGAGTCGTGTCCCATATATCAGAGTCGGCGCGACCTGAGACTTGTACCCTTCCGACCGTGGTTCCGACGCCGCGTCTCGCGAGCTGAGGCGATACCCAGGCCAGGAGATGTGGGCCTGCGTTCAGTTCAAGAAAATACCGTGCGTTGCAAAACCCAAAAGAACATCACATCAAATCCCATCAATCCCATCAATCAAGTACACATCACCTCATATCTCAAGTACAACCCCATCCCCATGCAAACCCAAAGTCAACTCTCTCCCTTACACCCAAGTACACCCATCACTCACCCATCCCTCACCCATCACTCACCCATCTCTCTCTCTCTCTCTCTCTCTCTCTCATTTCCCCCCAAGCAACCATGTCCATGAGAGCTCCATGAGAGAGCTTTGTGTGGCCCACTTCCTACCTCCCATCTCCACCATCCAAAGAACATCTCGACCATTGAAATCGTCCCCTTGGAGCTCTACATCGTGTTGGCGGAAGAAGGAAGAAGAGATTAAAGGTGGGTGATCTTGAACCCACATTTTTTCTTTTAAGGGCCCACATATGGTGGGACCCACCTTGATGTTTGTGTTGTAACAAGAGGGGCCCATAGTGGTGGGGTCCCTTTAAAATACCAATTTCTCTCTCTCTCTCTCTCTCTCTCTCTCTCTCTCTCTCTCTCTCTCTCTCTCTCTCTCTCTCTCTCTTCCTTTTTTTGTGATGTCTTGTGGCCACCACGATTCAAAGGTGATCCCGACCGTTCGATCATGAGGCCCACCTTACTGGACTGTCCCGTCCGTCTGGACAGGCCCGAATGAAGGGAAATATAAGTATTAGCTTGATGTAGGACCCACCTTTGTGTCTGAGTGGCTGTGGGCCGTCCATTTGTTGGACAGCCAGCAGCTCTGGCTGTGGGCCGTCCATTTGCTGGATAGCCAGCAGCTCTGGCTGCTGTATTGATGTCATCAGTATGGTGGGCCCCATCATGCGGTGTGTGGTATCCCGGTCGTTCATTGACGTGGACCCCTCCATCTGCATGTGTTGAATGCACACTGTCGAGTAGCTGTTGCTGCTGGACATTGGAAAAAAATTATATATATATAAATATCGGCTTTCTCTAAGGCTTGTGGGTTCATACGTGTGGATCCCACATAGGGTATGTGCCTTATCTAAGCCATCCATCTGTCCTAACGGTGGGGCCCACCTTGATACACGTGCTATGTATCCCCACCGTCCAGGACGGTGCAGTGGGCTCCAACGTGATGTATGTGCCTCAAATCCACACCGTCCAAACCTCTGGACGGTGGGCTGATCATGAGGCCTGCGTTATATCTAAACCGTCCATCCATCTTTACTGGTGGCCCACGTGGACACCCACCTGCTGAGCGCACCGTCCGTGTATGGGACGTGAGACCCACCGATATTGATGTTTCATCCAGGCCGTCCAGGGCCTGGACGTTATTGTTTATTATAATATAATATAATATATACATACATACATACATACATATATATCTGGTATATAATATAATATAATATAATATATATGTAATGAATACAGATATATCGGGTGGGCCCCACGTGGGACCCACCCTGATGCATTTATTCTATATCCTCACCGTCCATATGCCAAGACAGTGGGACCCCAGGGTATATGTGTTATATACATACCGTCCGCGCACTCTCTTTGGATGTGGGGCCCACCTCACACACGTGGCACGTGTGAGGGTGGGACCACCTTATGCATATATTCTGCATCCGCACTGTCCATTACTCTGGACGGTGGGACGCTTCCAACCTTGATGTATGTATATGCATACCATCCAGCCATTCTTCATGTGGTGTGGGACCCGCCCACACGTGTGACACGTGTGGGGTGGGACCCCTTGTTGAATGCATATCTACACCGTCCGTCTTGGACGGTGAGTCAGTACTGAAGCGGTAGCAAGTTATGTGGGTCTGACCGTGGAGCTTGCATTGAATCCACACCGCCATTCCGTGTGGGACCCACACGTGCTGTATGTGTCTTATATCTACACCGTCCAATGATCTGGACAGTAGGGACCACCTGGACGTATGGATCCATGTCGTCCACTTGTTACTGCACTCATGCCGTCCATCTGTTTTACATCCAGCCATCTAATCAGGTGGGACGCTGCTGGTTGAGTTTCATCTTCACCGTCCACACCACGGAACAATAGGACCCACGCAGCTGGCAGCTGCTGCGATGTCAGCAAGTTCTGTGGGTCCCATGCATGATGTATGTGTTGTTGATCTACACTATCCACATGCGTGGACTCCACCATGAGGTATGGGTTTTATCCAAGCCCTCCCACTGTAGGACCCCACCTTTATGCATGTATCGTATTCACACCGTCCATCACACCGTCCATCTGTGCTGGACGCACAATGTACATGCTCCATCCACCACCATCCACAGGGACGGTGGGGCCCTGACTTGATGTATGTATTATATTTACTCTGTCCATCTGTGCTAGGTAGTTTGGATGGTGCCGTGCTGCCCCACCGTGATGCATTTGTTCATCCACCCTGTTCAGATGATCTGGACGGTGCTGGACATGTTTGGACGGTGATGAGGACTCCACCATGATGTTTGTATTTTATGTCCACGCCGTCCTTCTGCCGGTCCCACCTTGATGGATGTGATTCATCCACACCACCTGGCCATGTGATAGGGCCCACCTATGATGTATATTCGAGGCTCATATGTGAGGTCTAATGTGGTGTACAAGTGATGGGGCCCGTTATTATGTATAAGGCCCATGTGCAGGGCCCACCTGTTGCATATTTATGGCCCATTGATGTAGCCCACTTGATGTGTATGAGGCCCATTAGTGTGGCCCATTGATGTAGCCCACTTGATGTGTATGAGGCCCATTAGTGCGGCCCATTGATGTAGCCGACTTGATGTATATTAAGTCGTGTGATGAGGCCCATTGTGATGTATTTCTGACCCATGGATGCGACCCATTTGACGTGTATTAAGCCTTTGTGTGAGGCCATGGGCCCACTATATGTTTGGCCCTATGTGGACCACTCCTTAGGAGCAATGTTGGTTAAATGTCCACATTGATGGGCAGTGATGGTTAAAAGTCCACATTGTGACCTTCCCTTAGGCCTGGTTAGACCCATTCTCATCATTCTCTAGTGGGTTAACCCAAATTATTGGGCCCCATTGACATTGCTTGATCTATCATCGGCCGTCCATTTATGGACCTTGCCTTGCGTCGAGGCCGATTGTATAGGCCAATTTCGATTGTCGAGGCCGATTGTATAGGCCGATTCCGATTGTCAAGGCTGAGTATCGAGGCTGATTTCGATTTATCGAGGCCGATTCCGATTGTCGAGGCCGATTGTATAGGCCGATTCCGATTGTCGAGGCCGATTGTATAGGCCGATTCCGATTGTCGAGGCCAAATATCAAGGCCGAGTATCGAGGCCAATCCCGGTTTGTCAAGGCCAATTGTATAAGCCGATTCCGATTGTCAAGGCCGAGTATCAAGGCCGATTCTGATTTGTCGAGGCCGATTCCAATTGTCGAGGCCGAGTGTCGAGGCCGAGTATCGAGGCCGATTCCGATTTGTCGAGGCCAATTGCATAGGCTGATTTCGATTGTCGAGGCCGAGTATCGAGGCCGATTCCGATTTGTTGAGGCCGATTGTATAAGCCAGTTTCGATTGTCGAGGCCGATTTCGATTTGTCGAGGTTGATTGTATAAGCCGATTCCGATTGTCGATGCCGAGTATCGAGGTCAATTCCGATTGTCGAGGCCGATTGTATAGGCCCATTCCGATTGTCGAGGCCGATTCTAAGTGTCAATTCCGATTGTTAAGGCGGATTTCGATTGTCGAGACCTATATGTGTATATGCGACTTGTGTTTGAGGCCCAATGTGATGTATATGTAGCTCGTATTTGGAACCCATCACGATGTGTATTAGGCTCTTGTGTGAGGCCATGGGTCGACTATATGTTAGGCTCTATGTGGGCCACTCCTTGGGGGCAATGTTGGTTAATTGTCCACATTGTCGAGGCCAGTTATTGATACCGATTATGAGTATGTGACAGCATGGTATCACGATACATGCCCATACGCATTATCTGCATGTTTATTATGAGATGTGGTTAACCATTGCATATGTCATTGGACATGTTGTTATGAGACTCCTTGATAGGCGGAGATTGTCTCACATGAGTACATAGTATGCGCAGGATTGATGCATGAATGGATTGTATGACTCATGCATCTCGTATTGTGTGTTATGATTATTGTACGCCCTAGCAACATCAGGGTCGTAGCCTCCACAGGTATTTCATAGATGGCCAGATGGGACACCATGTGTTATAGATATCCCTGGGTAAATGTCTCTAAACCCTCTTAGTTCCAGAGGTTACTCCAATGTCTAGACTGAGTGGATACATGAGCGCATGAAGGCTGTATACCGTTAGGCTGCGTCTCCCACTGTGTCGTGGTCGGTTAGAAGGGGGTACGACCTTACCTGCCCGAGAGGAGGGGGTAATGCTAGGCTGAGTCTGACTAGCTCGAGGAATGGGTCTGCTATCGACGAGCCGGGCCCGATATTGGCAGGCGGACAGTGAGGTCTCTTCCACTCACCTTGTTGCACGTGATAGGGCGGCAATTTGGTTTGGAGTGTAATAGACCCCGGTGATTTTTTAGAGAGGAACCGTACTGATATGTGGACTTATTGAGTAGGAATTGCATACTCATTCATTCATTAATTCACTATCCACTTGGGCTGATGGTGCGTAACCATTTGTTACGTGTACCTTTGCATGACCAGGATTTCGGTTGGGCGCGCGACTAACTTGAGATAAGGGGTTTACCGTATTAAGTCTGACTATCCAAATTTAGGTATGGGACTGGTTTGGATAGAAGTCCCTTATGATGGACCCTGTAACCTGCGATACTACGTACTATCATCCCAACCTCACACTCCAGCTTGGTCATTTCATTCGCATCGCATATTGCATCCGCAGGCATATGACATTTTGGGTTGATGTATTTTTTGTACTTATATGGTCTAGACGGACTTAGCAGGATTTAAATATTGCATTGTACCCTCGGCATCTGATATTTGGCTCTCTATGACTCCTTATTTGCATAGTTGATCTGTATTGCGTACTTTGATATTGTATGAGTCATGAACTTATTAGTATGTCTGCTTACTTTGATTATTCTGATATTGCTTACTTGGCACTTATCTTGCACACACACTTTCACCACCCATTAAGCTTTCTATAAGCTTATGCATGATAGATGCGTACAGGTGACATTAGGTTGTAGCAGTGCTGAGCTTGAAGCATGCAGCGGACCTCTGGAGCTTTGATTTTCGATATATGTATTTTCCTTTCAGCATTGTATTCAAATATTTATATTAGTGGATATGTGATGATGATGTTTCCTTTGTGATTTAGGTAAACTTGTGGTTATGCTTCTTACGAGATAAATGTACATTGAAAAATCTTCCTTGTAGGATCCCAGGATCGAAATCTGGCGCTTGCGCACTGCGAGCCGAGAATGAGGTACTATGGAAGCTGTCGGCACCGGATTTGGCGATCGAAAATTTTGTGAGCTCGGTTTCCAAGTTTGGGGAGTGACATAAATACTATCCTAGAGCAAGATGGTGGGTAGGGAGAGCCCTGACTTGCTTACCCCTTGGGTGTCACCTAGATATATAGGAGAGAGAGAGAGAGAGAGAGAGAGAGAGGTGGGGTCCATCCATAGATGGCTCACTACGTCTTCCCTGGCCTTAGTCTAAGGTTGACATGTTGTCTCTCAACCTCTCCTTCATCTAAGATAATTTGGGAGAGACTTTGAAGGGTTGGAATTGATAATCCAATAGTTTTCTCAATGACTTGATTAAAGTAGATAATATGAGTCATTTTTATTTTAATAGAAACTCGAAATTTTGAAATCTAGAATCTTAAAAACTTGTGTCTTATGTTGTGTTTAAAAAAATCGTAAGAGGCCCTGTAAATAAATAATTGGCTCTACCCCATCCTCATTGTTCCGTGGTGTGGCCCACCTGAGTTGTGGATTTTGCTAAGTTTTGTTTGCCCCATCACCCGAAATCAAGAAGCTCACTTGATGGGCAAAGTGGATTAATTTACATATGCAACATATTGCACCCATAAAGCTTAGGTGTTCAGGAAGACGCAATTTGGCTGGTGATCCCAACACCAACCAGCTAGTTGGTGTCAAAACTTTGTGGGCCCCACCATGATGTAGATGTTTATTCTCGCCCTCCATCCATTTTTCTAGTTTATTTTAGGGCATGAACCAAAATGAGGCCAATCCAATGCTAAAGTGAACCACGCCATATGAAACAATGGGAGAATGATGTCCATCGTTGAAATCTTTATAAGGCCTATAGTGATGTTTATTTGTCATTCAATAAGTTCATAAGGTCACACGGAGCTGGATGAAAGGAAAACACAAATACCGACTCGATCTAAAAAACTTGTCGCTCCTAGGAAGTTTTCAACACTAAGCGTTCAATCCCCACTATTTCTTGTGTGGTCCACTTGAACTTTAGATCTACCTATTTTTGGGCTCATGCCTAAAATGCGCTTGCAAAATTGGATGGAGATCATGAATAAAGTAATACATCTTGATGGGGCCCATAGGGTTTTGACACTAGCTAAATGGATGGTGCTGGATCACTAGCCAAACCTTTTTCGTTTTAGGAGATGCACTAGGCTGATGTTGCATAGGATTCTGGTATGCCATTCTGAAGTAGATATTATGTGAAAAAGGCTCGCCATTGAATTTATAGAAATTCGATAGATATGGACATCAAGAAGGGCCGTCGAAAATTTTGAGTTTGAAAACAAAATTCGACAGTTCAAAACCACCTTATTGTTTTTGTTAGTTCGGACAATCCGTCTAATAAAAGTCTCGGCAAAGAAATAATTCAGCGGTTCAAAAACGTCGATAAGCCGCCAATTATTTTTCCGCAGCTTAGAGTCGTTGGATGTGTTGGTGGGGACTAAATTTAACGATCTGAAGTCGTCATTCATGACTCATTACTCGACGACTAGGAGCCGTCATTCTGGGCTAATTTTTTATTATTTATTTATTTTTTATAGTCAACAGCTCTAGGTCATCGAATCTTTTTTGGATATTCAAAAAAAAATGATGAAAATTTGTTGAAGTTTAAGCACCAAGCTGGTGGATATGGCCATATACCTAATAAACAACTTTTCTTTATATAAAATTACTATAATCCACTATATACTTGATAAACACATTTTATACAATCTAAAATAATTATATTACATTGTTTTTTCATTTTCAAATCAAACAAAATATAGTACAATTAAAGTATATCCAAATTTTGAAAGTTTCTTTTTCTTACACGGACATTCAGAAATGACACAAACTCATACATTAAGGGCTTGTTTGATTTTTCAATTTTTAGTAAAATGTAAGGTAAATGAGAAATTATTACCATTTTATAGGCATTTGTTTAATAAGGAATTATGGCCCATGGATCAAGTGTGAAATACACTTATAAACGGAGGTAAAGTAAAATCTAATTATTACATTTTTTTACCTTACAAAACCACCATTTTTAGGGTGATTTTAAAGTAAAACAAATAATGTAACAAAATCATCATTATAGTCAAATGCATATGATATGACAATCAAATAACAAAAGTAAATAATCATGACCCGTTTACAATTACGGTTGTAAGTGGAAAACCAAACATCCCCTAAATGTTAAGTAAATGGTCCAATAATGAGAATGCTCAAGTATTTACAATTTGGTCATTTTTACAAATTAATTAATACAATTCAATCTAAACAGTGCACCCAAATGCAATAAGAAAGACATGCAATTTTAGTGTAACTAGTTCATAGTGAGGGTTTAAGTTTTAATTTTTTATTTTGACTAGACTCTCTATAACCAACGAAAGCTGCCTATATACTTATCATTGTGATAAGATCAAATCACTGTAGTTCATCTTTCTCTTTTTCAGACATGCCTTCGTATTTCTTAACTATCGATTCAAAGCCGATTACCATTGATGGTGATAATGGATCTGTAGTGGAAGATGTCGACCATATTTCAGTGAAGGAACGAATGATAAGAACTATTATTATCCATTTCATTAGTGGAAGATGATCCATGCCATTAATCACACATTTTCCATAAACCACACACTTACTACCAAAATAAATTGTACTCAGCTTTGAAATGACAATTAAGAACTAGAAGGCACGTCCGGAAAAAGAGAAATTAGAAATCCAAAATATCTAATCACAAATCCATAAATACATAATCCACTATACACTTGTTAAATACATTTTATATAATCTAAAATCACAATAATCCACTATTTTTTCTTTTTCAAATCAAATAAAATATAATGTAATTAAAGTATATTGAAATTCCAAAAAATTATTTTTCTTTCACGGACTTACAAGGAGTACATGTGCATGGTGTTAGTATATTTCATGGAGTTACAAGCAGTACAATGCAATCCTTCAATGACTACTTGAGCCAAACTAGTACTAAATTCTATACTTATTTTTCGATCTTCCCAACCTTGACTATGAACAACTATATTATTTTATTAGTATCTTAGATTATCATAACATGAAACAAAAATCTACAAAAATTTTTGTAAAAAAGATCTAATAAAGTACAATTGAATATACTTTCCAAGACTGTTGTGGTAACAGAAGTGAACATAAGATGAGAAAATTGACTTCTTCGAGCTTTTCCTACATTATCCATTCCAAATGATTGCCTGAAATGAAAAAGGTAAATTGTTAGCATCATTTTTTAAAAGCTATAAGAACTAGTAGATATTACATGTATTCATTACAATAATACCTAGATTAATAATCCAATCATTCAAGTGGTAATGGTTTGTCTCTTCTTTTTCTTTTCCTGAACCCCGTAAACAATGAGAGAAGTGCCTACATACTTATCATGCATCATGATAAAATCAGATCATTGTAGTTCATTTCCATTTCCACATCTCTCTTTTGAGTAAATTCAGTTACACGTTTGATGTAATACAATAAATTTCATCGTTGTCTTTTATGACATATTCTCGTAGTGCTTATATTAAAGGGCTCGCATTCATCATTACCATAAAAAGATAACCGATCTTCATAAACATAGATATCCCGGAGACAATATGCCAAGAATCCATAGGTCTACTCCAATCCTTGCAATAGAAGACCTGATTTTCTTGTGATACAAGAATAAAAGGCTTGTCATCTTCTTTAGTATTTTGCATTAATCTCTCTAGGTTTAACTTATATCAAATTCGTCTCTAGATCAACTAAACATCTACTTGATTCATTTATACGTACCCAATACAATATATGATCGTCTCCTTGAAGTCAACATAGTCTAATTCAAGTATTGGTTTGATAATGTCGTAATAAGTGACTTCTTCATCCATCAAATTGGTATGCCTAACACTTTACTTGAAACTAGTTACAACCTTTATAAAAATCTTAGAGTTTTGTGTCGACGAGCTCATTTCATATTCCGATATATAGAAAACATATCAATTAATCGTGTAAGCATTGTATGAAATGACATTAAAATTGGGTCATCGACAAGCCACTTTGTGATCGAAGTACTGGATTCATCTTCTAATTGTTGTCTAACCCATGAAAAATAATTTATTGGCTTCTCCAATTGTGAGTGACCTTCCAATTATAAACCCTTAATGAGTATCTTTGAAGCACAAGACTTTGAACATATTCTTGATACTTTTCATGAATCATAATGTGAGTGTGCTTTTGAGACGTAAGCATACACATGTGCACGTGTAAATTCAATATAAATGAAAAATATTAGATGAAAACATACTTCTGTTACTCAATGTTTAAAGCAGATTGCCTGAATACCCATTTGCGCACTTGCTGGCATTGCACTGGAGTTAGAATGTAGGGCTTTCGATTTTTATCATCATGGTATGCAAGTTCACCATCATCATCCATGAACGTTCCCTGTCCTCGCTGGTGAATTCCTAATTTACGTAAACCATCTATCATGTAATGCATGGAATACATCATTACTTTTTTCATGAGATATCATTCTATTATAGAACCCTTTGGAAATGTTTAATTCTCTACGTATTGTTTATAACTCTTTATCATCCTGATTAAAGTCATAACAATCATATTATATTTAAAATTATTCATGAAACATTGATGCATTTTTTAATTACCTCTTGAAAGGATACATCTAATGTTCATAAAGTTTTAATTACCTTAGACGGGACCTCATATGAGCGCCTCCTTCACAAAGTTCACAAGGAGGTGTGTCATGAAAATAAAAAAAATGTAAGAAGCAAATACTTTTTAAAGATACAAATAGTTTTTGCAATATGGTCTTTCATTTTTTGTTGCTCCTTATGGTGAATAACGTTCGAGTACAAGACATTGAAAAATATCAAAAGTTGTCAAACAGTAACACACAATGGTTTATGCTTTTGTAACTTCAAAGCATACATTAGTAATACTAGTGGTAATTGTTGTATCAAGATGTGATAATCATGTGACTTTAAGTTTTGCAATTGAAATACTTGTAAGCTCATATTATGTTTTTAATTCAAACTAGACCCGATAGGAACATTCAAATTATACAAGGTTTTGTAAATTAATTTTTTCTTTGACTGAGACAATTCATAAGAAACTTTAGGTAAAACCTTGGTGTCATTAACAGTCACCAATCACAATTGTCTCTTTATCTTTATTTCTTTTAGATTTAAGCGGGCTTTACGACCATCCTTAGTCTTATCCTTTGTGTTCATGACTGTTGCAAAGAGGTTTTCTGCCAGATTATTTTTCAATGTACGTCATATCTAGATTGCGGCGAATAGACATATCATATAAGATTGATATGATATATGGTTGTTAGAGAATTATAAAAAAATAAACAGGTAATAAATAAGATCATGTACAACAACTAGAATATCGACTTACACACCTTTTAGTATAGCAAGTCAAAGAACATTGATTTCTTCTATCATAGAGTTTCATCATATGCCAAAGTTTTCCTCTTTTTGCCCGTTACCTTTCCAAAACTGGTCTCAATAATTTCTAATTTGTAAAATAATTCAACACTGCTCAAACGATGACTCGGTTTCCTCTGTTCTTCCTCCCCATTAAATTGTGATTTTTACATTCTAAAAGGACACTTTGGATCCATTAGTTTTTTTTTTCTAAATATTTTTTTTTTGTGTCTATATATACAAACTTCCCTCCATGATTTAGTCACATTAATTCTGTCATTTCTCTATATACAGGACTACCATACTTTCCTTCAGTCCTACAACTCAACAGATGTTTGTATGGTGACTAATCATGAATAACCCATAAAAGGATCGCTTTCATAGTAAACATATATACTTTTATTTAGAGTCATATGTTTCATTTTCAAAGTACCACAAATCATTCGATTATGTAATCAGTGGCACACCAATGTCATGTCCTTAACCATTTTTCTTGAGAATCAATAGTATTAACATCGTAAACTCATTTCGCATACATAAAGATGGGGGTAGATTGTACAGAACAATCATAACAGGTCAACAATTGTGTGCATCGTTCTTGTTACCAAATTGATTGAATCCATTTGTTGCATATCCCAATCAAACATTGCATGCCTCCATAACAAAGTCTGACAGTCTACGATCTATTCCTCAACAAGTAGAATCCATTACAAGATACAATTATCAAATGACATAAACCATAGAAGGGTTGGCTAAAATTCAATATAAATGACTCCTTAAGAGGAAACTCAAATGGGGAGGGGGGAGATAATGCCTTTTGCATGATCTTTGTATTCCATAATTGTTATGGTCGGGTTCATAATATAATTGTTGAAATACAGGTGCTGATAAATGGCTTAAAGATTTTTGTAAATATAGGTCTGTCCAATATCATTGTGGAGATCGACTCTCATGTAATAACGGAAGCGACCTCAAACCCTTTAGCCTCAAGCCCTTGGAACATCTAGTACCATTTGGGGAACATCCAGAGAAAGCGATGTCCCCTTAACCTTAAGTTTTCTCACAACCTTCGTGAAGGTAATTTGTTCGCGGATGGTCTAGCTCGGTTGGCCAGTAATGGGTGCCCTGCGGACCTCCCTAAGGTGATTGGTTATACTATTATAAACAAGGCATTGTTGCAAACGCATGATACATACAATAATCAAACTTGATTGTCGATCAACATGCTTACACGATTCAAATACATGGAAATAACAAGTTTTAGCTTGGTCCATGTTGTCCATAGGAGCTTGACTTCCACTTAGTGGCTAAGTTTAAACTTACGCTAAAAGGTCAGGCCTATGGTCTCATCACCATAGAATTTGAATGTGAAATTAATCATTTTCAATCTTTTTTAATTGTGCATTACTTTCTCACATGCATGCTCAACTTAAGGAGCCACAACACAACGCGGCCTGTTGTTTGGTACATTTCACCTATTGTGTTTGGTGCAATCTTTTTCCTCCTAGGCAAAAGTAGTGACTAGAAGTGTCATGAGATTCTCAAGATTCATTGATGCAGGACATGAAAATTAAATATGATATGCAAGATCTCAGGCTTTACATCATACTCATTCAGAAACAATCACATAATAATTTCACATTCCACACAAAAGCTCAAACATTCAAACAAGGGGAATCTGCACGAGTTCAGGCCTACACAGGAAAGGGTTGGATTAGTAAAAATTATAAACCAAACAATACTCAAAGGTGAGTAATAATCATCCAAACATGCACAACAATCAGTCCTTAATCCAAGGGATTCACTAATTTCAATTCAGGGAACCCTAGGGTAAGAAAAGGGGTGAACAAATTAAAGATAGTGCAATCTAGGGTTATGGTTATGAAAAATAGGTATGAGAGGGGAAAATAAGAAAAAAACCTGAACCGGAAGACAGTCCCCACGTGCGGACAGTGGGTCAGGCCTGACACACGTGCACAGGGGCCTGGCCGCACGTGCGAGGGGGTCGCACACCTGAAAACCGAAGCCTTAAGTCTTGTTGGCCATGGGTGGCTCTAAAATCCTTAAGTTTCAGGTCGATTCGAGCTACGGGCTGTGTGTGGTGCTTCGCCGAAGTTTTACCCCTCCTGTAGGGCCAGAATCTGGAATTCTTCTGTAAAGAGAAAAACTGTTGCAATAAAGGACAGATTTGAAGCACGGATGGTGGTAAGAAATGAGAAGTAGAGATGGTAGAGGATGTGGGCGAATCGGGATAGATGTGGCTTCGTACCACGGTAGTTAGCCCTTCGATAAAGGGAGGACTTCGCACCCAATTGGATTTCCATAACTCAAGAATTCAGAGGAGTATGAAAATTCAGAATTTTTATTAAACTTTAATAATCTAAAAAAATACAGGGGGTGCCTATTTATAAGAAAACCCTATACCCCAAAACTCGCGCCATGTGTACAACCTATTACTTGACGATGAAGTAAACCAAAATAAAATCAATCAAAGAAATCTAAAGCGTACATGATATTCTAAATAACATTAATAAGTAAAACCTAAAATATGAGATTAATCAGACTAGTGGGCCACGATCATGAGATTTCATGATGAGTTTTACTTGACTATCGGGCCCACTTCAATGAACCAAAACTCTGTCTTCTAGCTAGGATGCCCTCCCTGGACGTCGCCATCAATCCAGATCGATGGTGGGGTCCTCCTTCTCCTTGCGTACGTGAGTAAGGGGGGCGGCGTGTGTGTGCGTGTGCGCGTGATGTCCCCATCATTCATGATAGAAGTTAGAGTTTGGCATATCTGACCCGATCTGGTGGATTCGACCCAATCAGACCCAATTCAACCTGTTCCGAATCGAACCAATGGCCTGGATCGGTGCGGATCGAGTAGGGACGTTCAGATCCGATAGTTTTTTGGATTGAGATCGGGTTGTGGTCAATCCGGACCTATCTGATCCAAAAACCCGATCCGAATGAATCTGGACTGACCCGATCCGAACCGATCCAGTATGAGGGGATGATAACTAAATCAAATAAAAGTAGGTATACGGTCAGGTTTCCATACACTTACTGTATCATTTCTCCGAAACTATATAACCATGTATTCTCAACCATGGTTTATTTTGAAAAGGTGAGGTTTTTTAAAATGAATGATGCCCATTGAAGGAAGCTTCCTGGAAGCAAACCATATCATATCATTAAAAAAAAAGATGAATCGTATACATCAGCGCATGCAGGTGGGCCACACACAAGTCAGCCAGGTGGACTTAGATTCAGCCATGTAGGCCGATTGGTGAATGTGTCCTTGCTTAATAAATCAGGCTGGTGCAACTCACCAGGGGGTTAAATGTCCTTCTTAAATATTGACTATTAGTTTTCTTTTCTGACTATTTTCTTCACATGTATTTGTGTCATATTCCTATATGTTCAGTTTTCATCCCTTATTTTTTGGGATAGTATTATTTGTTGTTGGATCTAATTAATGAACAGTATGGATCTTTCGCATGCATGACACATAGGCACTTTTGAAGTGACTGTGTTTAGAATGCACGTGTCTGGATACAAACAACACTCTCCAAAGCTAGATATTTCAAACCTTTTAGCCTATAGCTGCCTGACGATGTAGCCCGTAGCTTGTAGGCACGTGTCGTGTGAAGGCGAGCACCGACGTTGTAGCCTCTAGCTTGCAATAGTGACGTCACCAAGCTTTGTGGACCCACGATGATGCATGTGTTGTATCCATACCGTCCATCCATTTGGAGAGATCGTTTTATGGCATGAGAAAAATAATGAGATAGATCTAAATTTCAAGTGGACCCCACCATAGAAAATAGTGGGGACAGTGACATCCATCGTTCAAAACTTCTTAAGTGCTATAGAAGTTTCCAATCAAGCTTATATTTTTGTTTTCACTTCATCTATCTCTATGTTAAATTATGAATAGGTTGGATCTAAAAAAATACATGATGGTGGGACCTATAAATGTTTCAACGGTGGGTGTGACTGATCCCATGGTTTTCTGTGGTGGGTCCACTTGAACTTTAGATCTATCTCATTCTTTTTCTCATGCCATAAAACCATCTCTACAAATGGTTGGATGGTATGGATACAACATACGCATCATGGTGGGGTCCTAAAGCTCAGTGGCGTCACTTCGTAGCAATTTGGTGCTGACCTTGTCAATATCTAATCTGCACCTACACGCAAGTGAGAGTTTTGTGTTGTGCACATCAACACAGTAATGTGTAGATAGACGCGCCTCGAGCTTCGGGTTATACGAACGCCTCAAATGAGATCAATTACATGGGCGCCACAATGATGTATTTATTATATCCATACCATTTATCCATTTTTCATGATCATTTTAGAGCATTTGAAAAAAAAATCATATCTAAAGCTCAAATGGACCACACCGAAAATAGCAGCGAGGATAATGATTTTTACCGAAAATGAATCCGAACCTTGACTAGTCCGATCCGACTCGGTTTTCCTGACCGAGTCAGACTCGGATCAAATCAGGCCAGCAGTAGTTCGGATCGGTTCGAGTTAGATGACCCGGACTCGGTCCCTGATCAGATCGAGTTCGAGTCAAGCCATGCAAATTTCAGTCCGAGTCAAGTCGGACCCAATCCGATCCAACTTGGTCCGATGCCCACCTCTAATAGAAGTTAAGGAGGTTTATGCGATCCTCATTTATCCCGAGTTTAGATCAAAAATAAGAGTATGAAACACCTAGCAACACAGAAAAAGTGGGGCTTGTGGTATGATGGGTGGATATCAGGTACCTTTTCATGCTCCTTACCTAAATAGATTTTATACAACCTTATGACTAACCTTTTTCCTCACAAGAGAGCAAAATAGTGACTAAAAGAGTCCATATTGGAGGGTAGCGCTTATGGGGTGATTGATTAATTCCTAAATAAATAACTTTTCACGCTACCATGACCCACTTCTCCCTCATAGAAAGGTAAATTAACAACTTGAAAAGTTAATAATGAAGGAGAAGACTTGAAAAGCCACTAATAAAGGTGGAGATGATAAGGGCTATGGGTCACATATTAGACCATTCACATCTTGCTACACATTTAAGCCTAATTTGGTAAATGAAGTGTTGGTCGCCTCAACTTTCATCTTTGTTACACTAATCTAAGCCGCTCATTAGACAATCTTGATGGCGTTGATGAGTTTCCTACAAGAATCAGAGCCAATCGATATTCAAATAGGTAAGCATGCACATACTCTATGCTAAAAAATCAGGTAATTAATTTCATGAGGTGAGTTACAAGTGGATAATATGTTGTGGATCATATCTGATTGCATTAGTGCATTTCAGCGAGTCAACACGTTAAGGAAAGTACCCGTGCCCTTCACTTGGGTACTCATCTTACACATGAATAATAGGTAGATGTGAGTTGGAGTTGTTTGTTGGTAATCCTGATGGTGTAGATTCCTTGCCTTAAGAAATCAGGCCCATCTAATAACGAGATGAGCACACTTACATAAAGAATGTGGAGACCATCTGTCAATATATCAGTAATTCATTTCTGTATGGATTTGGCTGGCCTCACATGTGAGGCAAGGCATCTATAAAATCGAAGGGGATTTTTAGATATCCCTGTAGGCACTAGTGGATAGAGTTGGGCATTGAGTTTTTTTTTTTTTTTAAAAGGACGATCTTCATATATAACGATCAAATGATCAAACTTTACAATTTTTTGGGTTGCCTAGAATGAAAAGAATCTGGGGCAACCTATCTTGAAGGGAAAAACAAAAAAGGGGACGGTGTCATACCCTAGGGGCAGGGCCGCAAAACAAAGGGAAATGAACTACATGCTTCTAATCGATCCTAGGCCCACCTTGTCCAAGAAGATGAGGCCTCTGATGTAAGTAGGAGTATCCACTATGCTGCTAGAGAAGAAGGAAATTTGGGTCCCACTGCCCATCCTTGCCATGGCGTCCGTAGGGGCATTTCCTTCCCTGAGAGTGTGGGAGAAGATCATATGATCAAAAGAAAGCATGTCGCGAATTCTGGAGAGCCAGGAGTTCCATTTCTAGCTAGGGGAAGCTATTCCAGTGAGGAAGTTGATGACCAACTCAAAGTCAGATTCAACAATAATCTGTTTTAGACCCATGCTCAGTCCTAAATGTAATCTGTCATGGATGGCCCTGAGTTTTGTGTGAATGATGGATCACACTCCGTAGCCGTCAGTAAAAGCAAACAGAAAATCTCCTGAGTCTCTTTTGCATATTCCCCCACCACCTGACAATCCTGGGTTCCCAAGGGATGACCCGTCCACGTTGATCTTGACCCATCCGTTGGGAGGCCGCTTCCATTTCACAATCAAGATTGGGGGATGGGAACGGGCAGGGGATGCGGACTGAGGTAGCCCTTGCAATTGCGTATCTCTCTGATGGAATGGCCCCCCAGCTAAATGAAGATTGGGGGGAAGGGTCGCTGATGTAGCCCGCGCATCAATTCTATCCCTGATGAAACCGATCCACCAGCCTATACATGCCATCAGCCTGTGTTTGGAGGGCTTGATCTCGGAGAACATCACTGCATTCCTTGCATTCTATACCTCCCAAAGAAGGACGCAAGGGGCCAGCTTGTGCGCCCCAGAGTTGGGCCTGACTGCAGCCAGCACTAACCACCATTGGGACAGACGTTGGCCCACCGAAGTGGCTCCCTAGATGGAGATTCTGAAACTAGTCCCAATGAATTCCCATGCCGCTCTTGCCAGGCTACCATCGAGGAATAGGTGGGGGATGGACTTGCTGTCTTGGTCAGCCCGGCCTTGCGGCGAACTGCAATCACAACAAACACATCTGGGGGTCATCTGGATGCCTTTAGCTTGAATCTTAACCTTGACCAGAATTGCCTTCATTAAGAGTTTCCAAACCAGAATGGAGATTTTTGGGGGAAGGGATGAGTGCCAGACCCACCTAGCCCACTGCTTGCGCGACTGGCCCACTCTACAAAGATCCCAAGTCGAATGAACTGAGAACTCCCCAGAGGGAGTGAATGGCTAAAATGGATGGTCAGGACCTGAAGTTAGGTAAAAACCTGCTTGAAAAATGAAGTCAATCACTTCTTGGGGGAGGATTCTGAGAACTGTCGATGGAGGCAGAGGGCCGGTCTTGCCTAGGAACCGGTTGATTTTTAGCTGACGCAGGTTAGGAGGGATTTGAATGCCTTCTATTTGGAGAAGGGGACCCAGCCCTATCCAATTTGAGCTCCATAAATTGCTCTTATCAAAGCCTATTTGCTATTGTGTGGACGCTTCCAACAAAGGGACGAGTTGCTGGATTATTTTTTTTTCAGATGGGAGAGGTGAAGGCTGGGTATGTAGCTGACCGCGAGAACTGTGGTTGTGGCCGTATTTAGCCATAATGAAAGCACTCCATAGGCTGTGACTGTTTTTAATGTTGATGGTCTAGGCCATCTTGAGCCTGAAAGCCTTCATTATATCTGCTAGCTTCCTAACCCCTAGGCCACCTTCCTCTTTGGGATGTGATATCGTCTTCCAACTTTGCTAATGGAGTTTGTATCTGCCCTCAGACCATCCCCAGAGAAAATTCGCTAATCACTTTTCCAGGGAGGATAACACTTGCAAAGGGAAATGCGCTGCTGCAAGGGAGTGGACTGGAATACTGCCTAGGACATTTTGAATCAGCACCGTTCTACCAGCTTGAGAGAGAAACCTGACCTACCATCCCGAAATTCTAGCCTCAACTTTATCAATGAGAGGCTGAAAGGCTGAGGCTTTTAACCTACCGATCGCAAGGGGAACTCCGAGATAAGTGAATTGGTGGGGGGGGGGGGGGATTCAGCTAGCTCTTTCAGTGATTCCGCTAGCTCTTTCGATAGTTCTAATTCTAGCTGGTGAGAGTGAGTTTGCACAGACAAATGAGCTTTTGTTAAAGTTGATGGTTTAACCGGAGGCCACCTGGTAGTCGTCTAGGAAAGCCTTCATGGCCCTAATCGATGCTAAGCTGCCATTGAGGAAAAGCAGCGTGTCATTTGCGTAGATAAGATGAGTGATAATTGGTCATCCTCTTCTCAACTTGAAAGAAAGGATAATCTCTTGGGCGATCAGCGCTTTTAGCCTGCGGCTCAGGACTTTATCAGCTAAATGAAAAGGGCAAGGGAGAGCGGGTCTCCTTGTCGAAGGCCCCTGGAAGACTTGAAGAATCCAGTCACCTCTCCATTAATTAGGACCGAGAATTAGACGCTGGCCCAGCAGTTTTCCACCAAGCCTACCCACTCTTGACTGAAACCGAATCGAAGTAACACATTTTGAGAAATCCCCAATCCACCTTGTCGTATGCTTTTTCCATATCCACTTTCATCACTAGATTTCCTCTTCGGGTCTTCTGGTTAATGTCACTGAATAGCTCCTGGGCTAGCACAATATGCTCTACTATGGGACGGCCTTGGATGAAGGCCCCTTGTTCTAGAAAAATCAGGGAAGGTAGAATAGTGCTCAACCTGATTGTTATGATCTTGGCGATGATCTTATAGAGACAGTTGCACAGACTAATCGGTCTGAAGTCTGAGAAACTTTTAAGCGTAGTAGACTTGGGAATGAGGCAGATGAGAGATGCATTTATTACACGCGGAATTGCCCCACCTTGGAAGACATAGATTACTGCTTGGAGGATGTCTTGGGCGATGATATTGTAGCACCCCGAGTAGAAAGTGCCGGAGAAACCGTCTGGCCCTATTACCCCATCCACGGGGATGGAAAGCACAACGTGGTGAACTTCCTGCATGGTAGGAACGACCAACAACTCGGCATTTTGCTACTGAGAAATCAAATGCGGTATGACCTCCATTAGCAAGGACCGATCAGCACAGGAAACCACTGAAAACTGCTCAATAAAATGCTCCACTGCAGAACATTTGATGTTCTTTGGATTGGTTATAGGGTCCCCTGATTGTAGCCTAATACTTCTAATTTCAGCCCTTCTCTGCTTCTCCGTAGCGACAACATGAAAGAAGCACATGTTCCTGTCTCCCACATCCAACTAACTGACCCTAGATTTTTTCTTCCAGAAAGTCTCTTCCATGATCTCTAATTGGCTAAGCTTGGAAGAGATAGTCCTGAGATTCGCCTGCAATTCACTCTGCATCGCAGCGTCATCTTGCTGGCCCTACATTCTGTTTTCTATCTCTGTCAGCTCCCTTTCAGCCTGGGCTACCTGCAAGGTGATATCGCCAAACACCTCCTTGTTCCACTTTTTCAGGGCCTCCTTAACTCTCTTAAGTTTGAGGAGAACATTAAATAACAGGTGGGCTGAGGTCTATGCTTTCCAAGCATCCTGAACCACTTGTTGGAACGAGCCATGTAGCAGCCACATACATTGAAAGCGGAATGGCTTTGGACCACTAGGCAGCGTGGAAGGGAAATCCAGCAGGAGGGGCACGTGGTCCGAGTTCACATGGGGAAGGTGGCTGACGTGAAAACTAGGAAATGCAAAAGACCAGTCCACATTGAAAAGCACCCTGTCAAGCCTAGCCCATAATGGGCTTGCCCTCCTTGGTTGTTAGACCATGTGAAACGATTCCCTGAAAAACCTGCATCAATCAGACTAGCAACATTTATGGCATCCGAGAATTCTCTCACACTAGCCCTGTCTGCCATTTTGTGTCTTCTTCTTTCCTCAGTAATTGTCGTCGCATTGAAGTCACCACAAGCTACCCAGGGACCTTGAACTGAAGCGGAGATGTTGGCCAAAGAGATCCATAGAGATCTCCTTTGGATCCTATCGTATCTAGCATACACTACTGTCAGATAAATCATCTGCTGAAAGTTTTGGATAGTAGCTGCAAAAGAGATCAATTGGTTAATTGAGATAAAAACTAAGAGGGAAAGAAGGTCCTTGTGAAAGACTCAAAATTTCCCTCCATCTATGCCATTGGAGAAGGAGCAGTGGAAGCCAAGAGAGAGGCTAGTTCCCACTCTCCTATCTTCTCCTATCATCGATTCTAGGATGGCAACGATAAGGGGGATGTACTTCTTTATGAGTCTCTTCGTGGTTCTAATAGTGTGGGCATTGCCTAGCCCTCGAGCATTCCACACTAGTATTTTATCCATTAGTCACACATCCTATGTTAACAAACCTTCTGTTTAATCTCCTTAATCTGGATTTCCATGAACTTTTTGAATATTGGATCTTTAGTCTTCTTCCGTGCATACGATCGGGTTCCTTTGGCAAGGTGGACTACTCCTGGGATACTGTTGTCATAGAGATAGGTAAAACATGGCCCTGAACCGACTTGAGTTATCAACCCATTCCTAGGGTGATGTTAGATTTTGTTGCTAGCCTTGCCATAGTGTGTTTATCCGAGCTTTCGTCTAGATCACTGGGAGGTCTTGTTACTAGGGAGAAGTAGGGTGAGAGGTCCACTTCTAAGCATCATCCGCCTTGGTCAGGGGTGAGGATAGCTAAATCTGTTGGAGTAGGGGATGTTGGTGGACTCTTGTCAGCTACAAGCATGTGGGGGATTGAGGAGTGAGTCGGATCAAGTTAGGGCTAACTCGACTTGATCCAGTTTTAAAATAGGCTTAACCCGAACTCAACTCGACTCAGTACTGAGTCCAACATGAGTGAACCAATCCGAGTCCGGGTCTGGCTTGGACTTGAGGGACCAAGTCCGACCTAGTCAAAAGTACCGAGTCGGTTCGAGTTGCCATCGATTCGGATCAAGAGATAAGGGAGGGAGGGAGTGGAGAGGAGAGAGAGAGGAGGAGGAGGAGGGTGGTGATGGTGGTGGGTGGCTATGTTCACACCCCAAGTATAAGGTTGTGATGTAGTAATAAACTCGATAAGATCAAGGTCGAATCCATAGGGACTGAATCTTTTACGTAATATGAAAATAACTTGAATTAGAACTAGGGTAAGATGAAATCTAAATCAGGTAAAAGGAAGGATATAATTGTGAATTTATTTAACTAAAACTTGTGAAATTCAAAGGTAGGAAACTATGGTGCCAAGGATCCACTTGTAGCAATTGGGAAGTTATCTTGCATTGATTCAAGGACACAACTGGAATCAGAGTCCTATCCTATCCAATTGGTAGGAAGAGATTTGTTATATCTCTGAACTTCTCATGGGTTTAATCATCAATAGATAAGAATGACAAAGATTTGGAAGTGATTTCATCACCTAACCACGCCCAGGAGACTATGGCAAACAACAACAATTTACCAATCTCACAGCCAATCATGAGAGAATTGTGAAAGTTAGGAAAGGCTCCATCACCTAACCATGCCCATGAGATGATGGTGAACAACAGGGTTTCCAAGTTCACAATCTCAATACATGAAAAGAGAATATCTCAAGCTATCGCAGATCTATTATAATTTGAGTCAAAATAAACCATTAAAACTAAAAACATTCCTTCTAATCAAACTAGAATCCATGAGAGTTCAATAACCATGAATCAAAGCAAAGCCACCTTCCTAATCATGCTACAAGCTTCACCTCTTAGCCCTAGCTAAGAGGCTTAGCTTATCACAGACATAATTAAGCTAAAAACAAACAAATAAGGAAAAGGAAGAAGGAGAAAACTCTGAAATCAGGCCACGCTCCACATTGTGATCTCTCTCCCTCTCTCTGCCTGCTCCCGTTCTTGCCTCCACGGCTGCCCGTCCTTGTCTACGTCCAGATGCCTCTCTCTCTCTCTCTCTCTCTCTCTCTCTCTCTCTCTCTCTCTCTCTCTCTCTTTCTCTCTCTCTCCCACGTCCTTTTATAAGCAGCAATAGGTCATCTGGGCTGGAGTTCTACGCAGCGTAGAGAAACCGCGAAACCGCAGCTCTGTTTCTTGTTGAGAAACCGCAAAGACAGTCATGCATGCGGTGAATAGTTTGGAAATCTGTGATCAGATCTACCTGATCTGACTTCTTGGGGACGATTAGGACTCCTTTTCCGTTTGGACGGTCAAGATCGTAGATCTGATCCTAACCATGATTGTAGAACGGCCTGGAACGGCCGGGTTTTACGGACGCGCGTTCCTACGTAACAGAGTGCGTTGATGTGTCCAGTGGGCCCCATAGTGATGTTTCTGGAAGAATCCACCCAGTCCATTGAATTCGTGGCGAAAACACAGCCAGGAAGGGGTGGTTTTGGTCGAGTTTTAGTGCGGTCCACTGATGCTTTTCTTCCGCCGTCCATCCTGCGTTTCCTAACGATCTACATGAGTATACATGTATGGGCCAAAAAGGAAAGCTAGGTGATGGTCACGTCTCCACTCTGTACACAATGGATGTTCCAGATTGCTGAAATGTGAGATGGGTGGGCCCCACTACACAAAAACAGTAGGCGTATGCAAAGACGCTGTTGCGTCTTGAAGTTTTTTTAGAAATAGTCGGTCAGCCATCAATTTGACTAAATCCCATGCCCAGTGTGGCTCGCGTGCGCATGTGCTATGTACACGCACGTGAGCATTTGGGGTCCATCGTGATGTGTATGTAAAATCCACTTCTTCCATCCATTTTTCGACCATATTTAAGGGGTTGAGACTAAAATTTAAGTTTATCCAGATTTCAGGTGGGCTCCAGATCAGAGTTTTATGGGATGATCTATCCGTTGGGCCACTTTCACAAGGATCCAATTGCTAAAATTTTATGTGTACGGTTAATTTGGGGTCCTCAGGCCAGATATAAATTTTCGAGCCGAGAATATGGTGGAAACCCTGTGATCTTGCATTCTGGGCGATTTTCGGGCCCATTTAAACCCTATCACTTGATCTTCTCAGATTTTTGGTATGTAAATTCCTCAATCTTGGTCCCCGGGGTCAGTCCCTTGCCTTGGTTATTTTAGAGCATTAAATTCATGCTTTTAATGCCCTTTTCAGTCCAAACTCTTTAAATTCACCTTGTAACAAAAATACGATTAAAATAGGACATTAAGCATTATCATGTTCGTAAAATCAGGTAATAATTAGGGTCTAATATGCAACATTTGACCCTCAATAGGCTACTAGGTTTGAAAAGGAGGGAGGGAGTGGAGAGGAGAGAGAGGAGGAGGGTGGTGATGGTCGTGGGTGACTGCCGGGTTTGGAAGAGGAGAGAGAGAGAGAGAGAGAGAGAGAGAGAGAGAGAGAGAGAGAGAGAGAGGAGGAGGAGGAGGAGGAGGAGGGTGGTGATGGTGGTGGGTGGTTGTCGAGCTTGGAAGAGGAGGATGAAGGAGGGAGAGAGAGAGAGAGTTTGGGATTAGTTCGGGGTTGGAGTTAGGTGTAGCATATAGGATTATATATATTTTAGGAATAGGATTTTATATATATATATATATATATATATATATATATATATATATATATATATATATATGTATATATATATATATCAAACCCCAGTAAGAAACATTGGGAGACAGTGAAATGGATACTTTCGGGTTGAGTCAGGTCGAGTTACTGGGTATATAACTCGAACTCAACTCAGTTTGAATTCAGATTGCGCGAAGCCTACTCGGTTCCGGCCAACTCACCCATTCGGTTTGAGTCGAGTTAGGTCTGAACGAGTCGGACGAGTCGAGTCGTCTCGTGCCCAGCTCTAACGATGGACTCATTGTGATGTATGTCTTTTACATCCATACCATCCAACAATTTTTTCAGCTCGTTTTAAGGCATAAGTCCAAAAAATGAAGAATATCTAATACTCAAGGGGACTACACCACAACAAATAGTGAGAATTGGAGGCCTATAGTACGATTACTTCTTGAGCCACAGAATTTTGTAATGAAGCTGAAATATGTGTTTTCCCTGCACACAGGGCGGTGTGACTTTACGAACAGGTTATATAAAAATGAAGCAAATCTAATGCCTGAGTCGACCGCACCACGGGGAATAGTGGAAATTAGAGGCTTATAGTACAATTGCTTCTTGAGGCCACCGAATTTTTTAATGAAGATGATATTTGTATTTTCCCGGTATATATAGGTCTGTGTGACTTTATAAACAGGTTAGATGGCATGGTGGGCCCTATAAAGCTTTTAATAGTGGCCATTCAATCACCACTATTTTCTGTAGTGTGGTCTAGTTGAGGCTTGTATTTGACTCATTTTTGAGCTCATGTCCTAAAATGATTTGGAAAAATAAATGGAGAGTGTAGAGATAATACATACTTTCTGATTTTTAATTTTTATTTTTATTTTTATTTTTTTTAATTGGCTTATGCCCTGAAATGATCTAAAAACTTATGGAAGCCCACAGAAGTTTGCCACATTAGAATAGTCGGGACTTAAAAAGAAACACACATACTTCATGGTCGAGCTCGTAGATTTTTGCCACATCGACATAGTCTAGATAGATTAAATACGTAGATGATGAAACACAAAATATGTATGCATTTCGAGTTGATTTTCTTAAATTGGGTTCATGCGGTAAAACAATCCAAAAAAAAAAAGAAAAATAAATAATGAATGAATGGTGTGGATATAACACATGAAGTTCATGCGAGCTCACAAAAGTTTGCCATGTCAGCATATTCGAGACTAAAAAGGAAACACGTAGGTAAATGACGAAACATGAAATATGTATCCATTTTGAGTCGATTTTTTTAAATTGGGCTCATGCCCTAAAATGATTTGAAAAAATGAATGTACATGAAGGGCGTGAATATAAAACATATTTCATGGTAGAGTCCGTGGAAGTTTACACATCAACATAGTCAAAGTAAGAAGAATAGTGTATGACGAAACAAGGGACACGGATTTCCTAGGAAAGCCTTTCTGCACATGAACCTTGTGGCGAAAGGCTTTTGCAGGAACTTCCTTAGAAAGGCTATCGAGGGAATCCGCTTCCATATGAGGATGGATTGTTGCGTTGAAGGCACCTGGAAAATTCAGAGTCATTGCTTGTCATTGGTCCACGCCATTGCCAAATAGAGTGCATGCTACACAACATGACTTTAACGTGTGGAACTTTTTTGGGCCCTACAATTATTTAGGTTTAAGATCCACCCTACCCATCAATTTTTACAGATCATTTTAGAGCATGAACCCAAAATGAGAAATCTAAATCTCAAGTAGACCACATCACAGGAAGTATCGGTGTTGAATGACTACTAAATTAATAAACCTCCCTAGGGTCCACCGTGAGATTTATTTGCCATCTAACTTATTTGTATGGTCACAAAAACTTGGATGAAGGGAAAACACAAATATAAGCTTGATCAAAGCCTTCCGTGGCCTCAAGTAGTTTTCAATAGTTGACTTCGAATTTCCACTGTTTCTGTAGTGAGGCCCACTTGAGCCTTGGGTCTTTCTTGTTTTTTGTCTTTCCCTATCATAGTATGTAAAAAAATAGATTGATGATGTGGATCTAATACATACGTATGATGGTGCCTATAAATGCTCCACATGCCATCACTTCCTTTCTTTTTTCATGCCATCACTTCCTTTCTTTTTTCTTCTTTTTTCTCGGCTCCCAATGTGCTGCACCATAGAGGCAGATTAGGTGAGATCCGGCCTCACCCAAGACGGTGCTGCACTTACCGTGGTAAGTACTCCATTTTTACGTTTTCCCTATTAATTTAGGGCATTATTCAAAAAATGAAGATTAATACGTGGACCATGCATAAGAAACAATGATGATTGGCTAATAGGCCATAAAAGATTTAGATCAAGCTGACATTTCTTTTTTTCCATTCATTTGGGCTTATGTGAACTTATCAAGAGATTGGATGGAAAATAAAAACTATGAAAACATTAAGGTGCATGCGAAGAAGTTTAATTTTAATGGTAGTGGAGTATGGTCTACTTGATAATTGGATCTTCTTAATTTTTAGGGTGGATAAAGAATACACACATCAAAGTAGGCTCCATGGCAAGGGCTGCACCGTCTGGGGTCTCACATAAACTGCTCCCCTGCACCACATAGCAAGCAACCAAATTTCTTGATGTGTGAAATTTACATAGTGCCATCAATGGTGTATTTCTTAGATCCACGCCAATTATCTATTTTTTCCAATTATTTTAGAATATGAAACACTGCACAACCCGCCCATTAAAAGTTGTGTTGTGTAGGAAGCAAGCTATTTGTGAGAGAAAAATCCCGCTTATTTTATTAACTGGAGAAAAATCCCGCTTATTTTATTAACTGGAGTCATTCGGAAATGATGTGGACCACTGAGAAGCGATGGCACTGGAATCTCCTGTGCCTTTAACGATCAAAAAAATCATGTCAACTCATCCTCTGACATGTGTCAGAGTACAGCAACTAAGATGGTCCAAATTGTGGGCCCTGTTGTGTATGAAGCATATCTCTACAAACAAGCTATAGCTATAGATAAATTATAAAATTTATCGTATCTTCCGGGAAGCGAACTCTTCTCCAGACAATTTGGCCAGATTAGGTAGCTTGGTGGAAGAAACGTCTTATTTAGAGGAGACTAGAGGTATCTTGGTTACGAAGAATGCAGTGATAGCCCGTATTCATAACAGGTTCATTTGAGTAGCTTCTTGGGCGTAGGGTATCAGCTTAGAAGAGGCGGAGTCTGTCATATATAGCCCTGTTTCTCAGTATGTAATTAGCATCTGTCGTGGTTGTCTTCATTTTGTTTATTATATATATATATATATATATATATATATATATATATATATATATATATATATATATATATATATATATATATATAAATTTTTTTTTTTTGGAAATTTTCCATATGAGTGTTATCTTTTCCCTGTGGACCTAAAACCTCCCGCTTTTAAACTATTTCTCGAAACCCGGGCATAGTTTTCACCGCTAGATATTAAGCCACTCTTAGTTACCTATACGAATGGAATACCGTATTTTGATATCGAAGAAACTATCCTCAATTTACCGCACCTACAATCTCCCTCGTTACGGCAGATTCACAGGCGCCACTCCGTAACCGTACATGGGGCCTACCTTGTTGTTTCTAAGAAATCCAAGCCATTCATCCGTTTTTCCAGCTCACTTCAGTTATGAGTAAAAAAAAGAACCAGATTCAAATCACAAAGTGGGCCCACGATAGTCACATGAATTTACAACGGTGGTGTTCATTCACCACTTTCCAAACAATTAGCTCACTAGAGCTTGGTATTGGTCTCATTTTTGGCCCGGTCCATAAAATGATACGGAAAAACAGATGGACATGGTGGATTTCTCACAAACATCTCATGGCCCCACGAATATTTAAACACAATGCATTCAATTTCAGATGTTTTATGTTCGTTTGCCCGCTTGTGCTCTCACGATTAGCCTCATTTTTTGTCCCGCGTCTTGAAATGAAGTGGCAAAACAGATGGACGGAGTGGATTTGTCACAAATATAATTATAACTCACCAATGATTGAGCAACTCTCACCTCATGGACCTAATGTTCACCAAACATCTGGCTCTCACACACTGATTACCGTTGATTGCTGTGTAAACCTAACCTTAACCGTACGTGGGCCCACTTTTATGTTGTTAGAAATCCACCCTGTACATCTATTTTCTCAACTCGTTTTAGGGAATGGGTCTAAAAATAAGGCAGATCAATAAGTAAGAGTGGTGCCAGGATGGCCAGAAGATGTTTCAACGGTGGCATTTAATTCATACTTTACCATGTTCGGTCGGCCCACTTGAGATTTAGATCGGCAAAATTTTTAGGCCCGTGCTGTAAAATGAGGTGATAAAATAGACGGACAGAGTGGATTTGTAAAAAATATCATGGTGGGCTCTACCTAAGGTAAAGAACCTTTTGCCCTTTGGACTTAAATGTCCACATTGATTGACGTTGATTGTGGTGCCAACCCAACTCAACGGTGCTCTGTGGGCCCATCATGATGTACGTATCCTATCCACACATTTCATCCATTTTTCCAGAAAATTTGATGGCATTAGATAAAAAAATAAGGTAGATCTAAATCTTGTATGGACCTCTTTCTTGGTTGAACACTCACCATTAAAAACATCTTAGGGGCTAAAAAAGTTTTGGATTAGGCTGATATTTGCGTTTTCTCTTCATCCAAGTATGCGTGACCTTATCAACAGGTTGGATGACTAACATTAAAGTGAGCGTTAGGAAGTTTTTAATGGTGGGCCTTCAATCATCGTTGTTTTCTTGTGGTGTGGTCCACTCGAGATTTGGATTTCCCTTTTCGGGCTCCTGCTCTATATTGATCTGAAAAAATAGATGGACGACTTCTATAAAAATAGATGGCCAACAGAGTATTATCAGTAGCCACTTGGCTATTCTTGCTGTCAGTACGCAATCCGCGTCACCCAACTCAGACCGTTCGTCGGGCCACGATTGATGGCTTTTGGAAATCCACCCGTTCCATCTGTTTTTTCAGCTCATTTTAGGGCAGGAACTCAAAAATGAGAAAGATGAAGCTGAAAATGAGCCTCGCGATGTCCCCAAGATGTGTCAACAACAGCCCCTGAATCTCACTTTTTCTATCGCGTGGCTTACTTGAAATTCAAGTCTGACTCGTTTGTGGGCTTGTTCTCTAAAATGAGCTATATAAACAAATGGACGGAGTGGATTTGTCATAAGCTTATAGTGCCCCCCCTGTACAGTCAAACCCACTACGTTAAAAAAATGATCAATGCTGACGGCCCTTAGTATTTTTCCGACGGCTAAAGGCCGTCGGCCAATTAGAAAATCCTCAGTACTTTTTAGTAGCGAACATTCAGTCACTACTTATTTACCTTTGATGTGGTCCACCTTAGATTTAGATATTTCTCTTTTTTTGCATCAAGCTCTAAAAGTATCTTGATAAATGGATGGATGGCATGGATGAAGCACAAACATCATAGTAGGGTTCACAGAGCACTTGCCACTACCCACCTAACTGGCTGCAGCGTCACGAGCCAAACCGCGTACGAAAGTGGATTGCGTCCTACCCCGCCCAAACGATGATTAGTCCGGGTAGGGCTCTGTGGGGCCCACATTGATGTAAGAGTTTAATCCACGCCTTCCACCCATATTTAGAGATCATTTTAGTGTCTGACGCATAAAATTGTCCAGAACTCATGTTTAAGTCGACCACAAAGTGGAGATTGAATGCCTACCAGTGAAAACTTCTTGGTAGCTGCAAAAGTTTTGGATCAAGCTGATATTTGTGCTTTTACTTCATCCAGGTCTACATGACCTTATGAATAGGTTGGATCGTAAAAAATCATCATGGTGGCCCTTAAAAAAGGTTTCAACGGTGGATGTCATTATCAATGCTTCTTCCTTTGGTGTGGTCCACTGGAGCTTTGAACCTGCCTCATTTTTTTTCGTTTTCCTAAAATGATCTAAGAAAATGGATAAATGGCACGGATAAAGTCTTTAGATCATGATGGGCCCCACAAGCCCTGCCCAAATGTATCATTGTCCGGCGGGGGTAAGACGCAATCCGCTTCCCTCTTTTTAAGTAACTACTCCCCCCCTCCCCCGCAAAAAAACAAAAAAAATTCCCAAAACCGTGCGCTCTCTACCCCCAAGATCCAGATCTCTCTCGCTCCCACTCTCTCAGGCAATCAAATGATCACTGCCAAAAGCAGAGATCGCCCTATTTTGACAGCCGCAATGGTACGGCTGTTGACGCACAGTGGTCAACAGAGACGGAGAAAAAGGGGCCGGAGACGGAAGATTTGTTATTGGGGAGGGGTTGTAATGGAGATTGCCGGTTTTGAGATGAATGAGTAGAGAGATTTGGGCCTCCGGTAGCGGAATGGCTTGCTGTTGGGCGGATTTCAGTTATCTAAAGAAGGTGTTTTTGCAACATAGATGTAGAGATGGGTTAATGGTGATGCAACGATGTAGAGATGGGCTTAGATGCCAAACCAGATCTGTTGAACCGGGTGGTTGGTGGCGGTTGCATAATATATTCTTCATGTTCGTAACCTGATTCCTTTTTTTGTTTTGTTTTTTCTTGTGGACCTTTGCTATAAACTTTTCTTGACTTTCCAAAGTGGGTGAGTATTGGGATTAACGAACATCAAATTGGTGCTATTGTTTGGGCTATGGGTAATCCAAGAGGTGGTCCACTAATTGGACGGTTTGGATCCATAACAAAATACGCCAATAAAGGTTAATACCAGTTACTAAATGGTACTCAACGCTCCTAAACCTTATCTTAAGAAAACTAATCAGTAATGAAGAGTACACTTACTACACTGATGAGCATTTCAAGTTTCTACAGGAGCTGTGTCTGAGTTTTTTTTTTTTCTCCTACTGTTTGTCAGACCTGTTGCAAGTCCATCAGATACCCACGGTTTTGTTTTGAATTACCATTTGCAATCTTGAAATGAAACGAATTTCCTGCCATCGGGTCATAAATACAGTGATGAAAGAGCAACACCAGAATTTCACATAGTAAAGCTGAATAGCTGCTACTGTAGTTGAAAATCGACTCCATGGATTGAAAGCCTCCATTATGATTAGATAGATGGTGTGATGTGGTCCCTGTTCTCTAACGTTGATTTTCACATGGCTATTCTTATTTTTCCTTCATTTTGTGGAGCTAAACTAGTTATATGATTGAATCTTGTTATCTATCGCAGTTCTTTCAGTCCTTCTATGGCATTTAACCAAATTCTCCATTTTTGTTATATAGTTATTTAAAAAATAAAAATAAAAATCTGTTGAGCACAGCTGGAAAATGTTTTATTCAGTGCATTGGGTTGATATTGAAAATATGGCATAACAGTCCATGATCTAGACTGTCATACTCTGGGTCACATTGTGGATCGGCGACAAACAGAGAAATGTCATTGATTGGATGATCCTAACCATGTAATCGCTAACCATTCTTTTATAAGACAACAGGTCCTAGGAACATATTCTGCAGCCAAATGAGTAGCATGGAATTCTATGCCTGGGTCCTCAGTTTGTGCAAGTGAGCCCCACAGTTCAGTCCAGACCATTGATCTGATAGGCATCACCATGAATGGTCCATGCCTCAAAATTTCAATGATGGGGCAATCCTAAACCTTCTTCTGGTGCCCTGCAAATAGAAGGTTCAGAAAAAAAAAAAAGGCGGCAAAAGATTCATTTTCAGTGGAGAATTGTCCAGAGAATGGATGGCTAGGATCTTCTGATTTGTTGGTTATTTGGGATATTGCTCATCCATTCATTTTTTTAACAGAAGATTATTTTTTTCTTCTGTTGTAAACATGTATTGTTGCCTTAGATGCATCAACATCACCAGCTTCAAGGGAACTTACCTCAGAGTTTGGTTCCTGTATTAATCCAGGTCTCAGGTTCGCATTTCGGTCATGCAGCTCAGCCCGCTCATTACTACCACAAGTAGGCCTTCAAGATGAGAGGCTGATGTTATTGCAAGTCAAGGATAATAGAATCAAGGTAACAAACAGTATTTACGTTTATACAAGTCCCGCCGTGGGAGTGATTCTGACCCTTTCTCATTGAGAACTAATCACCTACTGGCAATGTACCACAACCTGTGGTGTCATGTTGATAATTTTGCAGGCATATACCACTTGTGTAAAACATTAGTGCCATGAAAACATTAGGTGGCAAAATCATGTTATTCCACTCATCACGCATGCCACGTGTGTTGAATGTGGACCCTTGGCAATTTTCATCATTTCATGAATGTGGACCCTTAACATGTTCATGACGTCCTTGCTCTTGAATATTTGCAAGAGATGCAGAGCTTTCAAGCCGTTCCTTTGTTGAATGTTCAACTGCAACTTTGGCCCTTTCCTTGTTGCATTCTTGCAAAGAAGTTTTTGAGCTTTAGTTTTTCTTCTTTACAACAGTTAAAACTTAGCATACAACATTCTAATTAAGCCTTCAGTCTTTTGTAAGCCTTGACTTTTTGTTGCTTGTGAGAGAGTACTGTCTGTAGCTCAATCTCCAGTTCCAAGATTTTCAGAGAAAGCTCTTCATCTCTTTTCATGTCACTGGCCTCACTTCTCTTTAGATTCTCAATATGATCAAGTGCATCTTGCAATTTCAATAGTTCATTTTGCAGCTTAGTTTCACACTGTTCTCAAATAAAAGTAACCTGCATAGCAATGGCTGATTCTTCAGTTTCTCTTTTCTCACAGGCTTGGATACTCTCAGCATCTGCTTTGTCCTTGTGTTCTTTTAAATGGGTCTTCTCTAACTCTTCCGTTTTCAATATCTACTCAGAAAGCCTGTAGGTAAGCACACTATGCTCATGCCACAACTTCATCAGCTCATCCTCATATTCCTGCAGCAATGATAACTGGGCAACTTGTTCATCCAACTTGGATCTAAGGACTATAACTGTGATTTCCAGCTCATCCCTACAAGACTGTAGATTATCCATCTTTTCTTCAGAACTCACCAGCATGCTTTTCAATTGTTCAATCTGCCTATGCTTCTCTCGACTAGCTTCAGCTTCCACCACGACTGCCATAGTCTTACAATTCTCGAGTTCAACCCACATAGCACTTCTTTTATCCACGTAATCAACAAGCTCTCTCCTCTCACTGACATTGGTTTCCAACTCAGATTTCAAGGACTGGAGAGCCATCATCAATTTTGCATTTTCTTCAATGCATTGTGTTTCGCCAACCATGTGACCATTCAGCTTGGTCACTACGCCAAGTATAAGGTTGTGATGTAGTAATAAACTCGGTAAGACCAAGGTCGAATCCACAGAGACTGAATCTTGTACGTAACATGAAAATAACTTAAATTAGAACTAGGGTAAGATGAAATCTAAATCAGGTAAAAGGAAGGATATAATTGTGAATTTATTTAACTAAGACTAGTGAAATTCAAAGGTAGGAAACTATGGTGCCAAGGATCCACTTGTAGCAATTATGAAATTATCTTGCATTGATTCAAGAACACAACTGGAATCAGAGTCCTATTCTATCCAATTGGTAGGAAGAGATTTGTCAGATCTCTGAACTTCTCATGGGTTTAATCATCAATAGATAAGAATGACAAAGATTTGGAAGTGATTCCGTCACCTAACCATGCCCAGGAGACTATGGCAAACAACAACAATTTACCAATCTCACAACCAATCATGAGAGAATTGTGAAAGTTAGGAAAGGCTCCATCACCCAACCATGCCCATGAGACGATGGTGAACAATAGGGTTTCCAAGTTCACAATCTCAATACATGAAAAGAGAATATCTCAAGCTATTGCAGATCTATTGTAATTTGAGTCAAAACAAACCGTTAAAACTAAAAACATTCCTTCTAATCAAACTAGAATCCATGAGAGTTCAATAACCATAAATCAAAGCAAAGCCACCTTCCTAATCACGCTTCAAGCTTCACCTCTTAGCCCTAGCTAAGAGGCTTAGCTTATCACAGACATAATTAAGCTAAAAACAAACAAATAAGAAAAAGGAAGAAGGAGAAAACTCTGAAATCAGGCCACGCTCCACATTGTGATCTCTCTCCCTCTCTCTGCCTGCTCCCATTCTTGCCTCCACGGCTGCCCATCCTCGTCTACGTTCAGATGCCTCTCTCTCTCTCTCTCTCTCTCTCTCTCTCTCTCTCTCTCTCTCTCTCTCTCTCTCTCTCTCTCTCTTTCCCACGTCCTTTTATAGGCAGCAATAGGTCGTCTGGGCTGGAGTTCTACGCAGCGTAGAGAAATCGCGAAACCGCAGCTCTGTTTCTTGTTGTGAAACTGCAAAGACAGTCATGCGTGTGGTGAATAGTTTGGAAATCTGTGATCAGATCTACTTGATCTGACTTCTTGGGGACGATTAGGACTCCTTTTCCATTTGGACGGTCAAGATCGTAGATCCGATCCTAACCATGATTGTAGAACGGCCTGGAACAGCCGGGTTTTACGGACGCACTTTCCTGCGTAATAGAGTGCGCTGATGTGTCCAGTGGGCCCCACAGTGATGTTTCTGGAAGAATCCACCCAGTCCATTGAATTCGTGGCGAAAACATAGCCGGGAAGGGGTGGTTTTGGTCGAGTTTTGGTCATGTTCACTGATGCTTTTCTTCCGCCGTCCATCCTGCGTTTCCTAACGATCTACATGCGTATACGTGTATGGGCCAAAAAGGAAAGCTAGGTGATGGTCACGTCTCCACTCTGTACATAATGGACGTTCCAGATTGCTGAAATGTGAGATGGGTGGGCCCCACTACACAAAAACGGTCGGCGTATGCAAAGACGTTGTTGTGTCTTGAAGTTTTTTTAGAAATAGTCAGTCAGCCATCAGTTTGACCAGATCCCATGTCCGGTGTGGCTCGCGTGCGCATGTGCTATGTACACGCACGTGAGCATTTGGGGTCCATCGTGATGTGTATGTAAAATCCACTTCTTCCATCCATTTTTCCACCATATTTAAGGGGTTGAGACCAAAATTTAAATATATCCAGATTTCAAGTGGGCTCCAGATCAGAGTTTTATGGGATGATATATCCGTTGAGCCACTTTCACAAGGATCCAATTGCTAAAATTTTATGTGTACGGTTAATTTGGGGTCCTCAGGCCAGATATAAATTTTCGAGCCGAGAATATGGTGGAAACCCTGTGATCTTGCATTCTGGGCGATTTTCGGGCCCGTTTAAACCCAATCACTTGATCTTGTCGAATTTTTGGCATGTAAATTCCTCGATCTTGGTCCCCGGGGTCAGTCCCTTACCTTGGTGATTTTAGAGCATTAAATTCATACTTTTAATACCCTTTTCAGTCCAAGCTCTTTAAATTCACCTTGTAACAAAAATACGATTAAAATAGGACATTAAGCATTATTATGTTTATAAAATCAGGTAATAATTGGGGTCTAATGTACAATATTTAACCCTCAATATGCTACTAGGTTTGAAAAGGAGGGAGGTAGTGGAGAGGAGAGAGAGGAGAAGGATGGTGATGGTCGTGGGTGACTACTGGGTTTGGAAGAGGATGGAGGGAGGGAGTGGAGAGGAGACAGAGGAGGGTGGTGATGATCGTGGGTGAAAGAAGAAGAAGACGGAGAGAGAGGGGGGGAGGAGGAAGAGGAGGGTGGTGATGGTGGTGGGTGGTTGTCAAGCTTGGAAGAGGAGGATGAAGGAGGGAGAGAGAGAGAGAGTTTGGGATTAGTTCGGGGTTGGAGTTAGGTGTAACATATAGGATTATATATATATATATATATATATATATATATCCGAATCTGAGTCAAGTCGGTTTCGGATCGAGTCAAGTCTGACCGGATCGAGTTTCGGGTCGAGTCGGGTCAAGTTACTGGGTAACTCGAACTCAACTCGGTTTGAATTCAGATTGTACGAAGCCTACTCGGTTCGGGCCAACTCACCCATTCGGTTAAAGTCGAGTCAAGTCTGAACAAGTTGAACGAGTCGAGTCATCTCGTGCCCAGCTCTAATGGTGGACTCATTGTGATGTATGTCTTTTACATCCATACCATCCAACAATTTTTTTAGCTCGTTTTAAGGCATAAGTCCAGAAAATGAAGAATATATGATACTCAAGGGGACTACACCGCAACAAATAGTGAGAATTGGAGGCCTATAGTACGATTACTTCTTGAGCCACAAAATTTTGTAATGAAGCTGAAATTTGTGTTTTCCCTGCACACAGGTCTGTGTAACTTTACGAACAGGTTATTTAAAAATGAAGCAAATCTAATGCCTAAGTCGACCACACCACAGGGAATAGTGGAAATTAGAGGCTTATAGTACGATTTCTTCTTGGGGCCACCGAATTTTTTAATGAAGACGATATTTGTATTTTCCCGGCAAATATAGGTCTGTGTGACTTTATAAACAGGTTAGATGGCATGGTGGGCCCTATAAAGCTTTTACTAGTGACCATTCAATCACCACTATTTTTTGTAGTGTGGTCTAGTTGAGGCTTGTATTTGACTCATTTTTGAGCTCATGTCCTAAAATGATCCGAAAAAATAAATGGAGAGTGTAGAGATAATAAATACTTTCTGATTTTTTTAAATTGGGCTTATGCCCTGCAATGATCGAAAAAATTATGGAAGCCCACAGAAGTTTGCCACATTAGAATAGTCGGGACTTAAAAAGAAACACACATACTTCATGGTCAGGCTCGTAGATTTTTGCCATATTGACATAGTCTAGAAAGATTAAATACGTAGGTGATGAAACACAAAATATGTATGCATTTGGAGTTGATTTTCTTAAATTGGGCTCATGCCGTAAAACAATCCAAAAAAAAAATAAAAATGAATGAACGGTGTGGATATAACACATGAAGTTCATGGGAGCTCACAAAAGTTTGCCATGTCAGCATATTCGAGACTAAAAAGGAAACACGTAGGTAAATGACGAAACATGAAATATGTATCCATTTTGAGTTGATTTTCTTAAATTGGGCTCTTGCCGTAAAATGATTTGAAAAAATGAATGTACATGAAGGGCGTGAATATAAAACATATTTCATGGTAGAGTCCGTGGAAGTTTACCACATCAACATAGTCAAAGTAAGAAGAATAGTGTATGACAAAACAAGGGACACGGATTTCCTAGGAAAGCCTTTCTGCACATGAACCTTGTGGCGAAAGGCTTTTGCAGGAACTTCCTTGGAAAGGCTACCGAGGGAATCGGCTTCCATATGAGGATGGATTGTTGCGTTGAAGGCACCTGGAAAATTCAGAGTCATTGCTTGTCATTGGTCCACGTCATTGCCAAATAGAGTGCATGCTACACGACATGACTTTAACGTGTGGAACTTTTTTGGGCCCTACAATTATTTAGGTTTAAGATCCACCCTACCCATCAATTTTTACAGATCATTTTAGAGCATGAACCCAAAATGAGAAATCTAAATCTCAAGTAGACCACATCACAGGAAGCAGCGGTGTTGAATGACTACCAAATTAATAAACCTCCCTAGGGTCCACTGTGAGATTTATTTGCCATCTAACTTATTGGTATGGTCACATAATCTTGGATGAAGGGAAAACACAAATATAAGCTTGATCAAAGCCTTCCGTGGCCTCAAGAAGTTTTCAATAGTTGACTTCGAATTTCCACTGTTTCTGTTGTGAGGCCCACTTGAGCCTTGGGTCTTTCTTGTTTTTTGTCTTTCCCTAACATAGTATGAAAAAAATAGATTGATGATGTGGATCTAATACATACGTTATGATGGTGCCTATAAATGCTCCACATGCCATCACTTCCTTTCTTTTTTCATGCTATCACTTCCTTTCTTTTTTCTTCTCTTTTCTCGGCTCCCAGTGTGCTGCACCACAGAGGCGGATTAGGTGAGACCCGGCCTCACCCAAGACAGTGCCGCACTTACCATGGTAAGTACTCCATTTTTACGTTTTCCCTGTTAATTTAGGGCATTATTCAAAAAATGAAGCAAATCCAATTAATACGTGGACCATACCATAAGAAACAATGATGATTGGCTAATGGGCCACAAAAGATTTAGATCAAGCTGACATTTTTTTTTTTTTTTTTTTCCATTCATTTGGGCTTATGTGAACTTATCAAGAGATTGGATGGAAAATAAAAACTATGAAAACATTAAGGTGCATGCGAAGAAGTTTAATTTTAATGGTAGTGGAGTATGGTCTACTTGATAATTGGATCTTCTTAATTTTTAGGGTGGATAAAGAATACACACATCAAAGTAGGCTCCATGGCAAGGGCTGCACCGTCCGGGGTCTCACATAAACTGCTCCCCTGCACCACATAGCAAGCAACCAAATTTCTTGATGTGTGAAATTTACGTAGTGCCCTCAATGGTGTATTTCTTAGATCCACGCCAATTATCTATTTTTTCCAATTCTTTTAGAATATGAAACACCCCAAAAAAAAAAAAAAAATAAATAAATAAAAAGCCTTTAGACTAAAGTGGACCACACCACTGAAAACAGTAAAAATTGATACTAATGTTGAAAGCTTCTTGGGGCCACCGACGCTCTAATCAAGCTGATATTTGTATTTTAACTTCATCCAGATATGTGTGATCTTATTAAGTAGTCAGATAGAAAATAAGCATTACAGTTGGCCCTAGGAAAGTTCAATCAGTAGTTTGTTCAATCGCCACTGCTTTTTGTGACATGATCTACTTTGTGCTTTGCATGTACCTGTTTTCTGGGCTCATGCTTTAGAATTATTGGGAAAAATTGATGACAGTGTAGATCTAAAACAAAAGTCACGGTAGGATTTAGAAAAGTTCCACCCATAAAAAGTTGTGTAGCAAGCAAGCTATTTGTCAGAGAAAAATCCCGCTTATTTTATTAACTGGAGTCATTCGGAAATGATGTGGACCACTGAGAAGCGATGGCACTGGAATCTCCTGTGCCTTTAACGATCAAAAAAATCATGTCAACTCATCCTCTGACATGTGTCACTGTACAGCAACTAAGATGGTCCAAATTGTGGGCCCTGTTGTGTATGAAGCATATCTCTACAAACAAGCTATAGCTATAGATAAATTATAAAATTTATCATATCTTCCGGGAAGCGAGCTCTTCTCCAGACAATTTGGCCAGATTAGGTAGCTCGGTGGAAGAAACGTCTTATTTAGAAGCAAGGCTGACCTTGTAAGAGAGACTATGAGGTATCTTGGTTACGGAGAATGCAGTCGTAGCCAGTATTCATAACAGGTTCATTTGAGCAGCTTCTTGGGCAAGGGTATCAGCTTAGAAGAGGTGGAGTCTGTCATATATAGCCCTGTTTCTCAGTATGTAATTAGCGTCGTGGTTGTCTTCATCTTGTTTATTTTATATAATTTTATTTTTAATTTCTTGGAATTTTTCCATATGGGTGTTATCTTTTCCCTGTGGACCAAAAACCTCCCGCTATTAAACTATTTCTCAGAACCCGAGCATAGTTTTCACCGCTAGATATTAAGCCACTCTTAGTTACCTATACGAATGGAATACCGTATTTTGATATTGAAGAAACAATCCTCAATTTACCGCACCTACAATCTCCCTCGTTACGGCAGATTCACAGGCGCCACTCCGTGACCTTACATGGGGCCTACCTTGTTGTTTCTAAGAAATCCAAGCCATTCATCTGTTTTTCCAGCTCACTTCAGTTATGAGTAAAAAAAAAGAACCAGATTCAAATCATAAAGTGGGCCCACGATGGTCACATGAATTTACAACGGTGGTGTTCATTCACCACTTTCCAAACAATTAGCTCACTAGAGCTTGGTATTTGCTCTCATTTTTGGCCCGGTCCTTAAAATGATATGGAAAAACAGATGGACATGGTGGATTTCTCACAAACGTCTTATGACCCCACGAATATTTCAACATGATGCATTCAATTTCAGATGTTTTATGTTCGTTTGCCCGCTTATGCTCTCACGATTAGCCTCATTTTTTGTCCCGCGTTTTGAAATGAAGTGGCAAAACAGATGGACGGAGTGGATTTGTCACAAATATAATTATAACTCACCAATGATTGAGCAACTCTCACCCCATGGACCTACTGTTCACCAAACTTCTGGCTCTCACACACTGATTACCGTTGATTCCTGTGTAAACCTAACCTTAACCGTACGTGGGCCCACTTTTATGTTGTTAGAAATCTACCTTGTACATCTATTTTCTCAACTCGTTTTAGGGAATGGGTCAAAAAATAAGGCAGATCAATAGGTAAGAGTGGTGCCAGGATGGCCAGAAGATGTTTCAACGGTGGCATTTAATTCATACTTTACCATGTTCGTTCGGCCCACTTGAGATTTAGATCAGCAAAATTTTTAGGCCCATTCTGTAAAATGAGGTGGTAAAATAGACGGACAGAGTGGATTTGTAAAAAATATCATGGTGGGCTCTACCTAAGGTAAAGAACCTTTTGCCCTTTGGACTTAAATGTCCACATTGATTGACGTTGATTGTGGTGCCAACCCAACTCAACGGTGCTCTGTGGGCCCATCATGATGTACATATCCTATCCACACATTTCATCCATTTTTCCAGAAAATTTGATGGCATTAGACAAAAAAATAAGGTAGATCTAAATCTTGTATGGACCTCTTTCTTGGTTGAACACTCACCATTAAAAACATCTTAGGGGCTAAAAAAGTTTTGGATTAGGCTGATATTTGCGTTTTGTCTTCATCCAAGTATGCGTGACCTTATCAATAGGTTGGATGACAAACATTGAAGTGAGCGTTAGGAAGTTTTTAATGGTGGGCCTTCAATCATCGTTGTTTTCTTGCGGTGTGGTCCACTCGAGATTTGGATTTCCCTTTTCGGGCTCCTGCTCTATATTGATCTGAAAAAATAGATGGACGACTTCTATAAAAATAGATGGCCAACAGAGTACTATCAGTAGCCACTTGGCTATTCTTGCTGCAAGTACGCAATCCGCGTCACCCAACTTAGACCGTTCGTCGGGCCACGATTGATGGCTTTCGGAAATCCACCCGTTCCATCTGTTTTTCCAGCTCATTTTAGGGCAGGAGCCCAAAAAATGAGAAAGATGAAGCTGAAAATGAGCCTCGCGATGTCCCCAAGATGTGTCAACAACAGCCCTTGAATCTAACTTTTTCTATCTCGTGGCTTACTTGAAATTCAAGTCTGACTCATTTGTGGGCCTGCTCTCTAAAATGAGCTATATAAACAAATGGACGGAGTGGATTTGTCATCAGCTTATAGTGCCGCCCATGTACAGTCAAACCCACTACCTTAAAAAAATGATCAATGCTGACGGTATTTTTCCGACCGACGGCTAAAGGCCGTCGGCCAATTTCAAAATCCCCTGTATTTTTAACTGGCGAACATTCGGTCACTACTTATTTACCTTTGATGTGGTCCACCTTAGATTTAGATATATCTCTTTTTTTGAATAGAGCTCTAAAAGTATCTTTATAAATGGATGGATGGCATGCATGAAGCACAAACATCATAGTAGGGTCCACAGAGCACTTGCCACTACCTACCTAAATGGCTGCAGCGTCACGAGCCAAACCGCGTACGGAAGTGGATTGCGTCCTACCCCGCCCAAACGATGATTAGTCCGGGTAGGGCTCTGTGGGGCCCACCTTGATGTAAGAGTTTAATCCACGCCTTCCACCCATATTTAGAGATCATTTTAGGTTCTGATGCATAAAATTGTCCAGAACTCATGTTTAATTCGACCACAAAGTGGGGATTGAATGCCCACCAATGAAAACTTCTTGGTAGCTGCAAAAGTTTTGGATCAAGCTGATATTTGTGCTTTCACTTCATCCAGGTCTACATGACCTTATGAATAGGTTGGATCGTAAAAAATCATCATGGTGGCCCTTAAAAAAGGTTTCAACGGTGGATGTCATTATCAATGCTTCTTCCTTTGGTGTGGTCCACTGGAGCTTTGAACCTGCCTCATTTTTTTTTATTTTTTATAAAATGATCTAAGAAAAGGGATAAATGGCACGGATAAAGTCTTTAGATCATGGTTGGCCCCACAAGCCCTGCCCAAATGTATCATTGTCCGGCGGGGGTAAGACGCAATCCGCTTCCCTCTTTTACGTAAAAAAAAAAAAAAAAAATTCCCAAAACCGTGCTCTCTCTACCCCCAAGTTCCAGATCTCTCTCCCTCCCACTCTCTCAGGCAATCAAATGATCACTGCCAGAAGCAGAGATCGCCCTATTTTGACAGCCACAATGGTACGGCTGTTGACGCACAGTGGTCAACAGAGACGGAGAAGAAGGGGCCGGAGACGGAAGATTTGGTTTTGGGGAGGGGTTGTAATGGAGATTGCCGGTTTTGAGATGAATGAGTAGAGAGATTTGGGCGTCCGGTAGCGGAATGGCTTGCTGTTGGGCGGATTTCAGTTATCTAAAGAAGGTGTTTTTGCAACATAGATGTAGAGATGGGTTGATGGTGATGCAACGATGTAGAGATGGGCTTAGATGCCAAAACAGATCTGTTGAACCGGGTGGTTGGTGGCGGTTGCATAATATATTCTTCATGTTCGTAACCTGATTCCTTTTTTTGTTTTGTTTTTTCTTGTGAACCTTTGCTATAAACTTTTCTTGACTTTCCAAAGTGGGTGAGTATTGGGAGTAACGAACATCAAATTGGTGCTATTGTTTGGGCTATGGGTAATCCAAGAGGTGGTCCACTAATTGGATGGTTTGGATCCATAACAAAATACGCCAATAAAGGTTAATACCAGTTACTAAATGGTACTCAACGCTTCTAAACCTTATCTTAAGAAAACTAATCAGTAATGAAGAGTACACTTACTACACTGATGAGCATTTCAAGTTTCTACAGGAGCTGTGTCTGAGTTTTTTTTTTTTTTTTTCTCCTACTGTTTGTCAGACCTGCTGCAAGTCCATCAGATACCCACGGTTTTGTTTTGGATTACCATTTGCAATCTTGAAATGCAACGAATTTCCTCCCATCGGGTCATAAATACAGTGATGAAAGAGCAACACCGGAATTTCACATTGTAAGGCTGAATAGCTGCTACTGTAGTTGAAAATCGACTCCATGGATTGAAAGCCTCCATTATGGTTAGAAAGATGGTGTGATGTGGTCCCTGTTCTCTAACGTTGATTTTCACATGGCTATTCTTATTTTTCCTTCATTTTGTGGAGCTAAACTAGTTATATGATTGAATCTTGTTATCTATCGCAGTTCTTTCAGTCCTTCTATGGCATTTAACCAAATTCTCCATTTTTGTTATATAGTTATTTAAAAAATAAAAATAAAAATCTGTTGAGCACAGCTGGAAAATGTTTTATTCAGTGCACTGGGTTGATATTGAAAATGTGGCATAAGAGTCCATGATCTAGACTGTCATACTCTGGGTCACATTGTGGATTGGCGACAAACAGAGAAATGTCATTGATTGGATGATCCTAACCATGTAATCGCTAACCATTCTTTTATAAGACAACAGGTCCTAGGAACATATTCTGCAGCCAAATGAGTAGCATGGATTCTATGCCTGGGTCCTCAGTTTGTGCAAGTGAGCCCCACAGTTCAGTCCAGACCATTGATCTGATAGGCATCACCATGAATGGTCCATGCCTCAAAATTTCAATGATGGGGCAATCCTAAACCTCCTTCTGGTGCCCTGCAAATAGAAGGTTCAGAAAAAAAAAAGGCAGCAAAAGATTCATTTTCAGTGGAGAATTGTCCAGAGAATGGATGGCTAGGATCTTCTGATTTGTTGGTTATTTGGGATATTGCTCATCCGTTCATTTTTTTAACGGAAGATTATTTTTTTCTTCTATTGTAAACATGTATTGTTGCCTTAGATGCATCAACATCACCAGCTTCAAGAGAACTTACCTCAGAGTTTGGTTCCTGTATTAATCCAGGTCTCACATTCGCATTTCGGTCATGCAGCTCAGCCCGCTCATTACTACCACAAGTAGGCCTTCAAGATGAGAGGCTGATGTTATTGCAAGTCAAGGATAATAGAATCAAGGTAACAAACAGTATTTACGTTTGTACAAGTCCCACCGTGGGAGTGATTCTGACCCTTTCTCATTGAGAACTAATCACCTACTGGCAATGTACCACAACCAGTGGTGTCATGTTGATAATTTTGCGGGCATATACCACTTGTGTAAAACATCAGTGCCATGAAAACATTAGGTGGCAAAATCATGTTATTCCACTCATCACGCATGCCACGTGTGTTGAATGTGGACCCTTGGCAATTTTCATCATTTCATGAATGTGGACCCTTAACATGTTCATGGCGTCCTCGCTCTTGAATATTTGCAAGAGATGCAGAGCTTTCAAGCCGTTCCTTTGTTGAATGTTCAACTGCAACTTTGGCCCTTTCCTTGTTGCATTCTTGCAAAAAAAATTTTAAGCTTTAGTTTTTCTTCTTTACAACAGTTAAAACTTAGCATACAACATTCTGATTAAGCCTTCAGTCTTATATAAGCCTTGACTTTTTGTTGCTTGTGAGAGAGTACTGTCTGTAGCTCAATCTCCAGTTCCAAGATTTTCATAGAAAGCTCTTCATCTCTTTTCATGTCACTGGCCTCACTTCTCTTTAGATTCTCAATATGATCAAGTGCATCTTGCAATTTCAATAGTTCATTTTGCAGCTTAGTTTCACACTGTTCTCAAATAAAAGTAACCTGCATAGCAATGGCTGATTCTTCAGTTTCTCTTTTCTCACAGGCTTGGATACTCTCAGCATCTGCTTTGTCTTTGTGTTCTTTTAAATGGGTCTTCTCTAACTCTTCCGTTTTCAATATCTACTCAGAAAGCCTGTAGGTAAGCACACTATGCTCATGCCACAACTTCATCAGCTCATCCTCATATTCCTGCAGCAATGATAACTGGGCAACTTGTTCATCCAACTTGGATCTAAGGACTATAACTGTGATTTCCAGCTCATCCCTACAAGACTGTAGATTATCCATCTCTTCTTCAGAACTTACCAGCATGCTTTTCAATTGTTCAATCTGCCTATGCTTCTCTCGACTAGCTTCAGCTTCCACCACGACTGCCATAGTCTTACAATTCTCGAGTTCAACCCGCATAGCACTTCTTTTATCCACGAAATCAAAAGCTCTCTCCTCTCACTGACATTAGTTTCCAACTCAGATTTCAAGGACTGGAGAGCCATAATCAATTTTGCATTTTCTTCAATGCATTGTGCTTCGCCAACCATGTGACCATTCAGCTTGGTCACTACATCCAGGTGCTTCAAAAGAAGATCCTCATTGCACCTCTCTGAAGAGCTTAGTCTTTCAAGAACCTCCTGCATCCTCTTCCAGAACTGATTTTCTACGTAAACAACTTCAACTTCAGAAACTAACAGGTATGCATGCATGGTTTCCAAATAAGTTTCCAGATCCAGAACTTTGAGACAAAGGGACAAATCATCTTCATTCACCTTTCTTTGGCATTCCTCGCTATGCAACAAGAGATTCCTCACTCTTGACTTTCTCCACTTCCAGATCCAATAAATGTTGCCTGAGATGGACCAAGGAAGCATTCTGATCATCAAAAGATAGCATCTGCTCATGTTTCACATTCAATTGGGAGGTAAGATCTCTAACTGCAGCCTCCAATTCATCTCTCAAGCCTCTATCAGACTGCAATTCATCATGTGCACATCTCAAACTTTCTTTTACGCCACTAATCAGAGCTTAAGAAGGTCATTGTCATCATTGTGCCCTCTCTCATCCCATCCCCCCCCCCCCCCCCCTGGTTTTTAGTGAAAATTCATTAAATGTGGATAGGAACTAGTCTTTAAACCTAAAGATATTGGGATGTACAGGTCCAAAAAGAATGGATGGATACTTTAACATGGTGGTTTCCTTCTATTACATGTTCTAACTATATTTACTCACTCAAAAACAAAAATACTAAAAAGAAGAAGAAGAAGAAACTTAGCTTATTTTGTTTACATTTTTTTGAGATAATGTAGAGAACGGACAATGTAGAGATAGATGCTACTAACAGTGTGGTCTTGGATATGGTGACTAGGTGTGTTTTTTTTTTTTTCAAGAGTTAGTTTAGGGTTATTATTGTTTGATCCTATTTGTGTAACCACATGGATCGTTGCTTTGGATTCTATTTGTGTTTGCAGCCTAGATGATGTGTTGCTATGTATGCTTGTAACCACCCTTTCCTCGTTATGAGGTGAGAAATTTTTGAGTTCTTTTCCATTCAATGTGTTTTGTGATTATTCGCAATGGATTCTTGCTCGAGGAAAGGAGCTTAATGTCTAGAATTTTAGGACTAAAAGCAGGATTCTGCAACTATTTTAATGAGCAATATTGTGTCTGAACGCTTCATGGACTGCACGCCAATACATCTTATGGTAGAGGTTGAATGTGTGCATGGTGATCAGTACTATTGGTTTGATGAGCTGACAAAATGCAAGGAGTTTGATTGTGGTGGCCATCCATTAGGGGCCTGAATAATTGTGGGTTAAACCAAAATTGAGCAATGGCCTACATTCCACTTCAAACACCAAAAAGGCGGTCAAAGTTGTCTAATGGTTAAAATTTCTCTTATAGGTCATACATGAGGCAGCCCACCATATCAATGGTTTGAATCACTGTAAATGTTTGTCGCATGTATGATGGGGGTTTGTACTTCACACGTAGCTTATTTTACGTGCGGATCATAATTGCAATGCTGCCATGTTTACAACATTTTCCATTTCTTTCTGTTCAAATTATATTTCCTGATCTTACGTATGAGAGGGTCTTCCAAATGCCAGATGCACTGTTTCAACATTCAGCATGCAAGTCAAACCAAATCACTCCAAATCATGGGCTCTCACGTAAATGCATCTTAAACCAAAATCTGCACTGATTCAGCTTTCCAACTAGAAGATTTGGGTCAGTGTTTTAAATAGCGGTAGCGTGATGCGTAGCGCTCAGCCCTCTATAGTGTAAATACGTAGCGTGTAGCGTAAGCTACACGATACTTCTATTTTTTAATTTAAAAATAGAACAAATATAATAAATAGTGATATATATATATAAAAATGTCTAAAAGATGATTCATTTTATCAATTATAAGCATGTTAAAAAAAAAAGTTATTAGTTATCATTTATTAAAAGCCAATCCACATATATAAGCCAAATCAAATAGTTATCACATCAACAACTTTCTAAGCAAACCACAAGTAACAATTATGAAAAGAAATCAAAATCCCATAGGTTAAAAGTATCAAGTACAATACAAGTGTCACATTCCTCAACATTAGAAACAAAGAAAACATGAAAAAAATAATAAAAAAAAAATAGTAAAAAAAATACATTGTAGCTTACGCTGCGGACGCTACGACCCCTGTAGCGTATGCTATAGGGGATTTATGCTATTTGGGACGCTACGTAGAGCTACGGCCACGCTACGCTACGTAGCGTACTCTACCGCTACACTACAGGTGCTATTTGAAACACTGATTTGGGTACATTTAATGGATGGTTGAAATGAGAACTAATTAAAGTTTCTCATTGATTAACTGATCTGATCAACTAATCAAAGTTTCTCATCGATTAACCAATTTGATTTTTCTGTATGACCTATATCCTGGCTGTGTCAACTATTTGGATGGTTATATTTGTCTCAATGTATGTCCCATTCACAATATCTATTAATGCATGAGTGTCGACCATCACACTCTAGCAGAGTATCAAACTTGCCATCCCACGACCAGATCTGATCTCATGCACATGTGCCACATCAAGCACCTTTCATTTATATGTTTAGTTAAATGAGTTGAGTGAAGACTCAATCAATTCCTAACTGGACACCAAGTTGAGTTAAGAGTTTTTGGATTACTGAACTATGGTTTCCATACACTGGCTCTCAACACTAATGATTTCTCTCTCTTCATTATTGTTTTTTTTTTTTTAAATAATAATAAATAAATAAATAAATAAATAATTTCAGGTACACATCATGCCTTTAACCAGACAATGTAGCCTGTTTTTGTATATGTACGTTGTTGAATTGTTGAGTAAGATACAAATGTTAGTGATTTCATGCTTCCAATAGCATTTGGTCAATGGTCGAAAAATAACAATGGTTAGACATTTCTGATTTGTGAACATGGAAATGAGAATGTGAACTTTAATAAATGAATGGACTTTTCAAAGTCATTGAATTGCATTTGAGACTGGTTGTGCATTCTCCTTCCCCTTATAACCCTCACAGCAGTAAGTCAATTGGTCTGAGTGAAAGTAATGCCAATCCATCAGATGGGCCACACCATAGGGAACAATTGAAAGGACATGCCCTCCCCTCCCAACTGCTCGTGCCTTCCCTTGAGTTACGTATTGGCCTGATTTTTAGGCACATGACCAAACGAGGTATGGTGTGCATGATGGCTGGAGTGGATGTAAAAAACACATCAAGGTGGGCTGCACACCAATTGTTATCACTGGATCATGACCCATCGTGCATAGCCTCCCGTCAAGGATCGTCTAATCCCTCTTTCTTGTTTTATTCTCCTTCCAATCTATTTACATTTTGGGCATGCCCGAAAACCATCATGCTGGTTTGGTCCATGTTCTGGATTTTTTTAAAAATATTTTTAATAATTAGTTTGGTGTCTTTTTCTGCTTTGCATTTGCAGTATCAACTTGAACAGGAGGAGAAGCTCGCCAAGCAACAGATGGAGGTATTGAAATTGTTCAAATTCACGTTTTGAGATTTTGAGATGGGTGTCTCAGCTTACTCTAGAGCTTTAAAACTTTCTAGCTGCGTTTGTCTCCTGAAAACTGCAGGTTATCAATTCGACTATGTATTTGACTGGACTATATTGAAGTACCCTCAGATTGGTGCCACTTCAAGAGCACGGGTAAGAATTTTAAGTTACCTCTATGGTGTGGACTTCATTACTGCATGTGTTTTACTTATTTTGAAGTATGTAACTTGACACAAATGTGTATGAAGTCCTGGACAAAAACATGGGTTTTAGACATGCATTCTGGAAGGGTTTTTGATAGAAAAATAGAAAAGTGACTTCCCATGTGGCATATCTTCTTGTTCTTTTATTTTTATTTTTTTATTTTTTTATTTTTATTTTTTCAGATGTACCCTTAAGCTGCAGCAACATTCTTGCACCCTAACAAATGATGTTAACTTTTAGACATCAGCGGTCATAAAGACTTTGCGTTGTAGAAACTCCGGAGGTGTTTGTTTTGAACAAGCAGAACAGTCAATTTATTAAAAATCTTTTAATATTCTTTTAATTTAAGTAATTGGGTATTTGAGAAATCAGTACTCTATTATGAATAGATAAGTGATGCCTGTAAAATGGAGAAAGAAACTTTGGTATTCTCATACCAAAATGTGTTTTCCTTGTAACACTTCCATCTTTATCTCGAAACTAATGGTGTTTTATGGAAATAATACAAATTTTATGTTTGGAATTTGGATGATATATCTGATTTTGATTTCTTCTCAAATAGGTTTGTTGGTTTAGGGCTTTGTAGAAATGAGTATTTGTAGTTTTGGATGTGCGTTGATTAGGCAATTAATTTTCATTTTTTTTAAAAAAAAAAAATTTAATTAATGAGAAATGCCGACGGTTTAAATCCGTTGGTGAGCAACACTGATGCCTGCTTTCCCGATGGTCTGTCGGCATTGCCCTGTTTTTTTGGTAATCGAGCCTCACGATGACCGCAAGATGTCTCAACAATAGCCCTTGAATCTCACTTTTTCTATCATGTGGCTTACTTGAAATTCAAGTCTGACTCATTTGTGGGCCCGTTTTCTAAAATGAGCTATAAAAACAAATGAACGGAGTGGATTTGTCATAAACTTGTAGTGGCCCCCATGTACAGTCAGACTTGCATTCCGGCAAAATCTCATGTACATCAGTGCATGAAATGATTGATAGAGAAATGGGGAGAGCGGATTAGGTGCGGCTCCTCCCCCGGCCCACCCAAGATGGTGTGACCCTTACCCTGGGGTGCATCTTGATGCATATATTCTATATCAACACCGTCCATCCGTTTTGCCATGTCATTTGAGAGCATGATATAAAAAATGAAGTGGATCCAATTCTCAGTTGTACCCTACCATAGGAAACAATGTTGATTGAACACCTTATCATTAAAAACTTCCTAAGACCCATTGTAATATTTTCAATAAACAATTCCATCCAACCTGTTGATCGGGTCACATAAAGATGGATGAATTAGCACTGTTCCAATGGGCCGTACCTATCATCATGCAAAGACGTTCATGTGTACCCCACCTGTCCCCATGTCTTACATTCATACAATCGATGAAGCAGCTGAAACATTGGTGGAGGGCAGTAATGACATTTGGAAAAGGTAAGGGTTAAACAACAATATCTATAGCTGGCTAGGGGTAAAATGGACTTTTTGGTAGTTAACAACTCAATCCACATTTTGGTAGTTAACAACTCAATCCATCAAGTATCCATTGTTGTAGGCGACTGTAAGATGTATGTGAAATAGGTTGGCGCGTTCTGAGAAATAGTTTAAAAGTAGGTGGTTTATTGTACATAGCTAAAAAGGCAGGCATCCCATTGGAAAAATATCTTCTTCTTCTTCTTCTTCTTCTTCTTCTTTTCACGGTTTAAAGGATAACCTATTCTTTTTGTAGCAGTTGCTCAAAATGAGTGCACATACATCTCGTCTTTCTAACAAAATTATAGGTGGAGTGTTCCCAATTTTCTTTCAAAATAAAATAAAATAAAGAAGCTATACTCGGGAGTAGTTCATTTTGGAGTTGGTGGGGAAAAATCAGATGGTTAATGTTATAGGTAAAATCGGATTGACTAAACACCTGCAATAAAATGGGAAGATTAGGGGAAACAGATGTCGATCACGACGTCCTTGACCAACCCAAGTAGCAGCCATGAATACCGACCTTAGCCACTGAGCTAAGACTTCATAGTCTTGACCAACAACCTTGGCGGTCGGCTTCCTATCCCGACCTCGAGGGATGGCCTCAACCGTCAACCTCGAGGACCAGATTCTACCAAGGACCCCAAACTCAGAGGTCGGCCTCGACCATCGACCTCGGCCTCGGGGACTGACCGCTACCTCAGAATAGAAGGGAGGATCCTCTCCGTATACATGTGGGATTACCTTCCAATATCTTAGCTGACAATCACGTCGAGAAAGGTGTGATATATTCGGGAACAGATTCATTCTATGGTACGCATCTATCTAGCATATTCATTGCCACATGCGTAAGTGGTCTCAAGGGGTTATAAATAGTGACCCCCTATTAAAGAGAAAGGTATGCACAACTATCCTAACTCATCTACACCCATTGTGTGCCTACCCTGACTTAGGCATCCGAGGGTCCCCGACTGGTACCCCTAGTATCTCTCTATTTTGCAAGTGTGCAACAGGCTAGCAGGAGGACAAGTAAGACCAGCCAGATTATTGCATCAACAATTTAGCGTCGTCTATGGGAAGCGACAATAAAGCCATTTAGAAATCACCTATCGACACTAAAGGAAGAAAGAAGGCTTTGGCTACCATCACTACATCAATCCTTGTACTAGACAAACAACTTGAAGATCCGCCTTTAGAACATCATACCGACCCTCTTCCAGTGGTGGCTACATAAAGGCCCCACAATATAGGGGGTCGACTCACCTCCTTGGAAAAGTAGGTTGAGGCCCTAGTCGGCAATGTTGACCAGATAATGCAGATACTAGAGAGACAACAACCACCCCCCGATCTTGGTGCAGAAACTGGTGCAACGACCAAACTATCCCGGCCTCCCCATTTACCTCACGGCTCATGCATGGCGAAACAGTGACCACCAGGGCAACATGGTCAAGCTCCCACAGTACCGCAGGTACAACCATACTCACAGAATCTGGCGTATGCCACACCTTAGAAAAAAGGAGGCGTGGGAAGGCCCTCGAAGTCATCGTAGAAAGTGAGGTCCCGTGGGAAGCTAAGCTCAAAGAGATCCAAGGATAGCTCAGTGACGTCCAACAGGCCTACCGGGCTCGTATCCCAATCTCTGTTGAAGCCATGTTGGAAGAAATAGAACATCCATTTGCCGATGACATCATGAAGTCTCAACTCCCGTCAAGGTTCCGTATGCCCCAGATCACCCCTTACTCTGGATTTAGAGACTCAGTCGAGTATCTTGAGTCCTTCAGAGCTTGGATGGAGCTTCATGGCACTTCGAGCTTAGTGATGTGCCAAGCATTCTCTCTGACTTTGTCGGGAGCTGCGCGAAAGTGGTACAGGCAGCTGAAATTTTCTTGGGGCCACTAAAGGCTCTGATCAAGTTAATATTTCTGTTTTCCCTTCATCCATATCTTTGTGACCTTATAAAGAGGTTATATGGCAAATAAACCTCACAGTGGACCCTAGGGACGTTTCAACATTAGTCGTTCAATCCTCGCTGATTTATGTGGTGTGGTCCACGTGAGCTTTGGATGTGCCTGATTTTGGGGCTCATACTCTAGATTGATCTGTAAAAATTGATGGACGGTGTGGATCTAAAACATAAATCATTGTGGGGCTAGAGAAGTTTTACACATTAAAAGTCATGTGTGTAGGATCTCATCCATCCGCTCTCTTAATGGCTGATGACACCATTAGTTTTCTTAATGGTAGGATCTCATCCATCCGCTCTCTCCAAGCTTTCATCAAGGCTTACGAGAGAATCTCTGGCCAACGAGTTAATGCCTCCAAAAGCTCTTTCATTCTCCCTCAAAGAGCCCCAACGCCCAGAGCTAGAAAAATCAGCCTTATTACAGGCTTCCAGCAAGCAAAGCTCCCTTTCACCTACCTAGGCAGTTCGATCGTCAAGGGAAGAATCTGATACCCTCAGCTGCTCCCCCTAATTTTCAAAATAGAATCTAAGGTTGCCAGATAGAAGGCGAGGCTTCTTAACCAGGGGGCGAAGTTAGTGCTCATCAATCACGTCCTCTCCAGCTTCCCACTGCATCTGTTATCAGCCCTCAACATCCCTAAAAAGGCCATCCATCAGATTGAGAGCTCTCTAGCTAATTTCTTCTAGGGAAGTAATGACTCAGGTAACAAATGCCATTGGGTCAAATGGGCCGAAACCTGCTACCCTGTCTCCGAGGGTGTTTTGGCACTAGACGACTACCCCAAGTCATGCAAGCGTTCCGTTGCAGGATGGCCTGGAGGCTCCTCATCGGCAAATCTCAATGGGCCAAACTTCTCACAGCTAAATACATGAAAAAATTCATCTATCAGAACGGTCCAGCTCACTCCAGAACCCCCAGCCTTTGGAAAGACACGTCTGCCAATCTACTTTTCGTCATCCATAATTCGAGATAGATGGTGGGCGAAGGCAACATCAACTTCTGGAACCACAACTGGATGGGTGGAGGTCTGCTGATAGGCGCGTCCACTTCTCCTCCCCCTGTTGAGTTAAAAGACGCCATGGTCAAAGACTTTTGGAGCTCCTCAGGCTCTTGGAACTCTTCTGTTGAAGGCCTCATCCCAGAAGCAGTGATTAGATCCATCATTAGCAACAACATCTCCATTTCTGACAGAAGGGACCACCTCATCTGGAAGTTGAATCCCTCCGGAAGCTTCTCTATCAAATCAGCCTGGAATGCTCTTCGATCTCGTTGTCCTAAACATCTGTGGACCTCGTAGGCATGGAACAAGTTGGTCCCTCCGAAGATAGCAATTTTCCTCTGGAAAGTCATGCATCGAGCAGTGCCAATGGACACAACTGTCTAAAGAATCGAAATCTCCATTGCCTCCAAATGTGAATGTTGTAAGCCGTCCCCCCCCCCCTCTTGTGCCTATCCACTCCCCCCGCTCCTTCAAACTCTCCCACCCAAGTAGGCTCTCCTGCTGCCCATGCTGCTGAATTCAGTCACTACTCGCCCTCCCCCCCAGCCTATGAGCCCACCCCACTTAGATTCCTTCACCATAATCCCCCTCTCCCTTCTTTCAACGTTGGAGAGTCTAGCCTCCTGCATCCTTCCCATTCTTCCCTGGCCCATTCTGGACTCAATACCAAACCCGCCCCTGCTGCCTTACTGAGCGCAGCCTACCCTACTAGCCCCCCTTCTCTCCCCCTCCCGCCAACAACCGATCTTCCTAACCAGTTCCCTTCCATCCATTCCCCTGAGGTGGAAGATCTAGACCACCTCCTTTGCCATGGCCTCATCGCCTCCAAGGTATGGACCCACTTCTCTCAGTTTTTACGTGTACCGCTACCCCACGATCCACCTATTTCTCACTGCTTCATTCAATGGAGTGCTCTTGCGAAGCGATCCTCTTCCTGGCAGAACCTCCGTGGTCTAACTCCGCCCTTCATCATTTGGGAACTTTGGTGTGGTAGAAATGCCTCCAGATTCAACAACCACAAGTTTGCTGCTCCTCACATTATTTGCAGACTCCATAACTGGCTGAAAGAGTTGGGATTTCAGCTCCCAATTCCAGTCCTTCACCTGAGACGGATCTTCCCCTCACCTTCCAACGACTTCTTTTCTCCTATCATCAACTCAGAGGACGCTCCTTGCATCATCAAATGGAAGAGACTTCCTCCGGGATGGTTCAAACTCAATGTAGACGGATCGGCCAGAGGCAACCCTGAAGAGGGAGGAGGTGGTGGGGTTTGCAGGGATCACTTAGGCAACTTGTTTTTTGCCTTTCACAACTACTACTGGCAGATCTCAAACTCCGTCGCTAAGGCGCGAGCCCTTCTAGATGGCCTGAATCTCTGCTCCGATCTGGGCTTGTGCAACATTGTAGTAGAAACCTATTCTCGTTTTATTTTCGAAGCTGCCTCTCACTCCCTACAATGTTCCTGCTGGAATATCTGGTACCATATGGGAGCTATTCATAATCCAAGTAAGTCCCCTGAACATCCAATTCACTCACACCTACCGTGAGGGCAACACGGTGGTAGATGGCCTTGCCAAGTTAACTAGTGTTGGTTGCCCCGACTCATTCTTTCGAGAGATAACTCGTCTCCCGCCGTTGATTAGAGGCTCTCTCGTCATGCACAAGGCGGGTGTTGGCAACACCAGAAGATCCTTCTCCAAGAAGGGAATTGGATGATTTTCCCCTCCCGGCCCTTTTTCTAGCTCCTCCTATGGCTGATTCCTCTGCCCACCCACTGCGTTCATCCTGCTTGTTGCCTTCCCATGCTGGTCTCCTTTTTCTGCATTGTTTGGGCCTGCTCCTCGCCTCAGCCTTTGTTGGAATGTCCAAATTTGTTTAGACATTTTTTTTGGCCCTTCAGAAGCTTATCAGCATCTCTCTTGCATAGTTTTTTCCTTTTCTTTTTTCTTGTGCATGCCTATATGATAGGTGTGACCTGTTGTGTTTTGTATCGGGCCTGCTCGAATCATGAGTAATTCTCTCCTTTTACAATATACATCCAGGTGGAAGTTCCCACCTTTTTTCAAAAAAAAAAAAGAAAAAAAAGTTGGACACATTTTGTTTGAGGGAGAAAACCGGCTTATCTTGTTAGCTGGAGTCATCGGCGATGATCTGTACCAATGAGGAGCGATGGCATTGAATATCTTATGCCTTCAACACAGACCATCCGCACTCTAAAAAAAATCATTGTGACTCATCCTCTCACATGTGTCACTATATAGCTACTCAGATTGTCCAAATTGTGGGCCGTGTCGTGGATGAAGCATATGTCTACAAACAAGCTATAGCTATACATAAATTATAAAATTTATCGTATCTTCTGGGGTGCGAATTCTTCTGCAGACAATTTGGCCATATTAGGTAGCTTGGTGGAGGCAATGTCTTATTTAGAAGCAAGGCTGACCTTCCAAGAGAGACGAGATGTAATGTGTTTCTGAATACATGATGATAATGTGTTCAATTTGGAAGAAACCAATGTATCTCACATTAGTAAGACGTGAGAGTGATTTCTTGGAGTTCATGGTTGTGTTGTGATTTTTTATGCTCTTTGGTGCTCGTTTATATTAGAACATTTCCAGCTTCTTTCACTGTTGAGGAATGTAATTTTGTAGGTGCACTACACCAAAGTTGTTATTTTGTCTTTGGGTTCAGGAACGGCTTTAGGCTGTTACCGATTTGGAGCGGTCTTCCTCCATTTCAATGTTTCGAAAAAAAAAAAACCATCAGATTCTCTCTCCCACTCTTTTCCTCTCTCAAGATCTCAGCTCCTCTCCCTCGCCCTTGCTTCCCACGCTCTCTTCCTCCCTCCCTCCCTCTCTCTCTATCCCTCTCATTCCTACAGCCCACGCATCCTCTCTCGGTGGCCGTGCAACCATCTTCCCTGTGGTTGTACAACCATCACCCGTCTGGTGAAAATCCACTAGTGAAACAGCGGGTTTTTTCCCCAAATCACAGAGGATTTCTTCTCGAAATCTAGGTCTACTGCTCAATGACAGATCCTTGCATGTCTTGTACCATGGAGGTGATATTTCTTTCTTGATTCTTATGAAGGGAATAAGAAAGGGCAACTATCAACCTTAGCAGGCATAAAAAAAAGCACGGCCACGGTCATCTGAATCTGATCCCGATGTGATGGACGACAAAGAGTAAGTGAGAAGAAAAGGGTTCTATAAAACCCATTGAATGGGTCATCAACCATGGTCGCAGCTACTCACAGCGGCGAAAGAACGACAAGAGTTTCAACAGGGGACACCATCCAGAGGCTGCTGGCGCTGGTACTGAAGACCAGCAGTGGTCGACTACTTCTTTTTTTTTTTTGAGGTTTTATGCCAACATTAATGGCAGCCCATGCCGCTGCTGGGATGACGACCAGTATCAAAGAAGAAGAGAGGAGAGGATGCTGGCACTGTTTAATGTAGTATTCCATGTCACTCATCTATAGGAAGCTTTTACTTCACAATGTCTTCTTTATCTCCTGAAGTTCTTATTCTGAAAGTGTACATATGCTTTCATCATGCCTTGACTGATGCCATTAAATCCGATAATTCAAACTGTATCTTATTGTGGTGTTCTTTCAGCTATTGGACTGATCCGGATGAGATCAACAGTGTAGACCATATTAGGTTGTTGGAAGAATCTCTCAAGGAATCACTCAGTCGAATCCAGACACATAAGGTATGCCTTTACTATTGGGTTATATGTTTTGCACAATGTGTTATGCTTACAAGCTTGATGTACATATTTGATTCCTATTTAAGAGTTTGATTTGCATCTATGGAATGGCTTATGGCGTATATGCATTGAATTTCTTTTGGTTATTTCGATAAGATGGGTTGGCACCAATACTTCAGGATTTTAAGATGACCTGCCACCATTAATTAGGGCAACATAGCTTTGAGGAGATCTCTGTAATTAAATGATCTTGGTGATTCCACTATACACATGGCCCAAACTCATTAATCTTGGTCCACTATGGAAGGTTCTCACCACTGATTGGACGATCCCAGAAGTGTGATTTTTTTACCTGAAATGTAAGGTTAAAAATGAAATGAGCACTGCCCCACAGTCCAGGGTAAAAATCCATTAGTCAGACTGAGGATTATGTAATCTGTATAATTTCAGTTTCTGGCTGATCGAATAGTGCCCATTCTTTGGACAATACTGAATAGAATGCTCTTTGGCCTGTTGTAGTTTTTAATGGTCTTAATTATTCTCATTTATTATTATTAATTTTTCATCCTAGTAAGGAGTTGTATTTTATCTCTCTCAAAAAGAAAAAAGAAAAAAGAAAAAAGAAGGGAGTTGTTCTTCTAGATAGCAGCTCTATACTACATATTGAAGCCATTCGTAATGCTTGACAGGAAAATTTTGGGAAATAACTGCTTATGTCACTAGAATGTTCTGCTTAGGTTAGAAACTGGATAAAATCTAGTCCCAATTGATCATGGGCATGGATAATACAAATGTCTTATATTTCTAAAAAAATAGTGATTGATATTATCATGATTTTGTAGTTTCGGAAAGTGATGCATGTACCGTTAATAATGGGTGGTGAACAACAAGCGCAGCCACTATCATGGTTTCACAATAATGATGGTCAGCATATGATGATGTCAGATGACCCAAATCTGCTGCCTCAAAGGTTAGTGTTCTATTTAAAAGCCTTATGATGGTACAAGTGATGCAGGACATGAATTTAAATATGATATGCAAGATTTCAGGCTTAGATCACACCATTTTAGAAACAATCACACAAATTCCACATCCCACATGAAAATCCAAACATTCAATTAAAGGGGAATCTATGTGGATCCAGGCCTACACACGTTAGGGCTGGATCAATGAAAATTATGAACCAAACAATACTCAAAGGAAAATAGAAATCACCCACACATGCATAAGAATCAGTCCCTAATCCAAGGGATTCCCTAATCTCAATTCAAGGAACCCTAGGATGAGAAAATGGGCAAATCAATTAGGGATAATGTAATATAGGGTCAGGATTTATGAAATCATGTATAAAAGAGAGGAAAATAGGAAGAAACCTAAACCCGAGACAGTCCCTGCGTGTGGGCAGCGAGCCAGGTGCAGGCGCACGTGTGGTGGGGGACGGAATCCAGAAACGGATTCCTAGGCCTTGGTCGGCTAGGCTTGGGCTGCAAAACCCCCAAATCTCAGCTCGATCCGATGTACAGTTTGTACATGGTGCTCCGCCGAAGTTTCAGCTCGCCTGCTGTAATGAAGAAATCTGATGCAACAAAAGGACGAATTCGAAGTACGGATGGTGGGGGAAGATGGAAAAAAAAGATGGAGGATGGGGGTGAATCGGGATCGATGTGGCTTCGCACCACGGTAGTTAGCCCTTCAAAAAGGGAGGGCTTCGCACCCACTTTTGAATTCTTCCACAACTCACGAAGAGAGCAGAAAAATAAAGTAGGAATTTTTTTTTATTAACTTCAATGAATCAAAAGAACTACAAGGGTTGCCTATTTATAGGAAAAATCCTATACCTCAAAACTCGCACCATATGCGCAACCTATTACTTGCCGATGAAGTAAACTAAAAAACCAAACAGAGAAATCTAAAGCGTTCACAATGTTCTAAATAATAACAGTAAACAAAACCTAAAATATGAAATCAATCCGACGAGTGGGCCACAATCATGAGATCCCATGATGGGCTTTTCTTGATTATCGGGCCCAATCTTTTGAACCAAATTTTGTTTTCTAGGTAGGAGGCCCTCGCTAGACGTCGTCATCGAGACAGATCGATGGTGGGGCCCTCCTACTCTGTGCTTACGTGCGTAGGTGAGGCAGCGTGCGTGTGCGTATGCGCGAGATGTCCCCATCAACAAGTGCGCCCACCTTTTTTTTTTCCCTTTTCCGTCTTGTGCTTTTGTCACTGATGCACCCCCCGTGGCAATGATTTAATAGGAAAGTCCAAACAATTTCAACTAAACATATCCGGTAATTTAGATAACAGCCATTTATTTGGGGTTTCCATTTTGATTGTGACCGAAATCAGTCTTTCTTTGTAATTTAAGTTCAAGGCTCAGAAACCTACCAGTCAATTTGGAATTTCATATAGTTGACCCAATTTATCCAGCCTTCAGTATGGAAATCCAAATGCTGATTTAAAAAAAACAGGACGGTCAGTCGAATTAGGGGACTGAAATGGGACTGAAATACCAAGTTTATATCATATTCCATGTTTTTTAAAATATGAATTGATCCATAAAATGTACGAGATTTCTTAAAACTATTGATCACTATGTATCTTTTTGCAGCCTTTTATGCTATTTCAGGAATCTTGATGTAAGCCTTTGTTTATTGAAGCAAATGACGCATTGCAGCTCATCTAAATGATTTTGTAAGAATTTTCTACCTGCCCCTGCTTAGATCTCATGGTTCTTTGCAGCGTCAGGTCCTAAGATTGCTTCTTTTCTCCTACTCTTTTGCTACTTCAGGTGACTAAGTTGTCTGAGATCTATCATTAATCTGATGGGCATAACTTTGTCCTGTTTTAGGGATATAGACTGTTACATAGGCACCTCTGATCCCAATTATTTGGGTTACTTTAGCATGGGAAAGCAAACGACAATTGATAGTTGTACTTTTATTGGAGTTTGATGAGCATCTCTGCCGTGCATGTGAAACATGGTTACAATTATTTGGACCTTTGATTCAATTATCAAGCAGATGGATGATCAGCTATAGCATAAAAGCTATGGTGGTAGAATTATCTTAGTTATTATATTACTGTGTCGCAAATGGATGACTGAGTAATGATTGATTTGGTGTACAAAAATACCCCCATTGGATGCTTAGGATCACTTGATCTTCTTTTGTATAGGGGCACATTGGCAAGGGTGTTCATGGAATTTATGATTGTCTTATGATAGAAATGGATTAGGTGCATCACATGGTGATTATCAACACAAGATTTTGATGGAGTATTATTGAACATCTGTCCTTCGTATTATAAATTTAAGCATACGTTTTCGCTGTTGGTGTTTATTGCAAATGATATTATTATGTCATACTTTGTTTCTTTCTATACGTCTTGCAGGGTGAGTTTCAGACTGAAAACTGATACAAATCTCTTTGAGATTGCAAAGTGCAAGACATCTGTGTCTGCAATTGAGGTGTATCGTGTACAAATTTCTTGAATCTCACTCTTTTGTTTTATATAGGAATTTAAATTCACTTCTTCTCGTATCCAGTTCTTCTTCTGCGTATTTAATCTGGCTTTAAGTGTGAATAAAAAAAGAAAAAAGAAAAAAAAAGGAGAGAACAAAATGGAGAAGTGTGCCCCAATAAGTTTGTTATTTTCGATCAAGCGGCATTGATGAACTTTTTCTATAGTGTTAGTTTTCTGATGATCTTTAGTTGTTGGATTCCCAGGTAAGACTGTTTTCCTTTTTCACTTCGGGATAAAAAAAAGGATTCTTTGGAGAATTCACTTCAATTAAATTGGATGACATATCATATAAGAGGATACCTTTGCTAGAATCAATTCTCATGGTGATTATTAAGATAAGAAAATAAAATCTTTTGCAGCTCTTGTTCAGTACCTGGATTGAAAATACTTGTTTGAATTATTAAGATGATGATGATGAGAAAATATAAAATTTTCCGTGAAAAAGATTACATGCTGAAGATCTCCAATTGGTACTTCTATATTTATTTTTTTTCCCTTTTTTTTTTTCCCTCCCATTTACTAAGATCTCTTGTTCAAATGCATATGGATTTCATTCAGGTTTCAGCTAGCAAACATAAGCCATTTAAAAAATTGACAACACTGAGGACAAACTATTCTTGAATAATTTGCACAAGACCTTTTTCATTCTTAATCATTATTCTCTTTCTTGAATTATCAGTCCATCTGTTTTTACAAGGCTACAGTTAATTGGTTTTCTATGTTAGGTTACTTCCTACTTTTAAATCTAGTCCTAGATGAAGATCATATATTATCTTAGTGCACCTGAATTCCAAGTTTTATATATAAGCCGACTCCTATAAATTTTAGCTTTTGGGTTTTGGCTACAGGTTTCTAAATTGTCTTATGTGATGCATTTATGTTAGTTTGTATGATTCCGTTTTTTAAAAAAAAGGCAGCACGTTGTTGTGTTGTTCTGCAGAATGCATAATTTTCTTTCTTTTCGCTTGCTTTCATGCCAAATACCATATCAATGGAAAAAGAATAGTAAAATATGATGGATTTGATGCAAAGGTGGCACCTATTTTACGATTCATTTTTTATCCTCACCACTTCATAAAATGTCTACCATGTTTTTCTGCTACGCTCAAGATGGGGCTGATGTTTCAGGTGTCTTGACAGTAATGACTCTAGGGATGTAAGTTAAAACTGGTCATGTGTAATTTCCAACATTTACTGGATGTACACAATGTCGCGATCATACACTTTATGGACAGGTTTTATGCAGCAGTCGCTAAAACAACTTTCAAGGGTGACAGCCAATCAAGTTTGCATCGTTTCTGGTATGTATGTTACATTCTCACTATGGTTGAGCTATCTTAAAAAGGTAGCTTGTTTGTCCATGTTCAGGTGAGGTAGAAGATGTTTTTCTTGAAATATAATATTCTTTTCAGATTTGGGTAATCAGAGTTTTTCCTCCTGATTCAAATTGTGCTACTTCAGTTATTACCTGAATACTTGAGAATTTCTAGGTCCCTTTATTTAATCTTTTGCTTGTTACGCTGTTTGTCGAAGATCCTAAAATTTAATATGGGTTACAGGTATTTGGCTGAGCTGGACATAAAGGGGAATGGGAGTGATGATCTTGGGGGCAGCTTGCTAAGTTGCTTCCCTGAAAGCTTCACATCCATGGGAACACTGAATTTTGCTAATTTATTCATGTGCATGCTCATGCTCATGCTCATATATGTAAATTAACTGTCATGTTCATTTTATCTTTCTTTCTGAAGGTCTCATTTGAAGTGAATTTTCCCACACTAGACATGCATCTTTGTCAACCTTCTCTTGTCATTCAGTTTTAAGCATAAAAATTCCATTTTGTTATTGCTGCTGTGTTTATACATTGAGCTTCTATCTAAATGCAGGCCAGCCAAAAGATAGCTGATGCAAATTGCAAAAGATTTCCAAGCAGTTCTGAAAGAGTTTCAGAAAGCTCAGCGGCTTGCTGCTGAGAGGGAGACAACATATGCTCCTTTTGTTCCTCAAGCAGTTCTTCCTTCCAGTTAAAGCGGATTGGATAAAGCATTTTACCATTTAGTTTCAGGAATTTCTTCTTTGCATTTGTTGTCTTCCAGGTAAAGGGACCAACCACTCAACATTCAGCATAAGGTCTGGCAGTTTTGTGAAATATCCATAAGCAATTCTTAGCTGTAGGTCTGATACATTTGCGATGCTGGTTAGATTCAAATGAACAACCCAAGTATCACTTGTTCTCTAGACATTTCAAATGCCCCTCGATTTTCCCCAGGTTTTTCCAGTGTTCTTGAATTTGCAGAAGTTGCCTGTATGATGCATACATTTAGAACCATTTAGGTATTTTTACACACTATGAATCTCTCCTACACCAATGGAAAAAAAAAAAAAAAAGTATTGCTTTCTCCTGTATGGAGATTCCCAAATTAATGACCACGATACTGCTGGGTCAACTCTTTACCTATTTCTAGGTTTTTTTTCGTTTTCTTTTTATTTATTTATTTTTACTTTTTTGTTTCTGTGTAGTAAAGGTTAAACAGACTTTTTTTTTTTTGATTGATTCAATGTTTTGTTTGTTCTTCATCAATTTTTATTGGTGGGTTTATTGTCATGCACGCTCATATGATGGGGAATCATATATTATTTTGTTTTTCATGCACAACAAGCTTCTATGGTCAAGTAATGTTTGATCTCACCATAAAATGGGAGATATCCTTGTTATTTCATCATGAATAATATGTCCCTAATGTTGTGGCGCTGCTCATCTTTATACAGTTATACTGTGAGTGTGATAGACATACATTCAGAAAAAACTACGGAAGAGGGTGCCCTTCTTGTAGAATCTAGAAGGTGAGTTCTGCTTTTCTACATTTTCTTTTGTTAATATCTTTGTTGTTGGTTTTATGGGTGTCAATTGAGTTGCTTGCATTCAGTTTAATCAAGAGCAATTGACAAAAGTTAGCGAAGTAACTGGTGCTTTTCAACGAGGAAGTGGTCATCGAATTGCTGTTACTTTTCTTTCATGTCTTAAATGGAATGTAACATAACTGCAGTTTGGAGCCAAGACTCTCAAAATGAATGCTGAAAGTATGGTTTCCCCCTTTATTAGACTTTAGCATAATAAAATTTCAAGCACCCAACATGTGACATGTGTCAATGTGCACATATGCTATTGCATACTCTATTTTCCATATAGGCATAGTACTTAAGTTTTCGCAGCACTTGCTACTTGCTGTATGAGATGGTCATCTTCCAGATTTTAAATTTGTTGGTAGGTACCAAGGGTGGTGAAATTTTCATGTTGCCTAAGCCAAAAAATAAGTTTTTGATCATCATTAGCCGCAGTAATGCAGGGCCATTTTCACACTAGGCTCGAGTGGGGTCGCCCGTTACATGTAGGAGGACACTCGGGGTGGGTGACCCATGCGATTTGGGGCCCACACCGGAGGTCTCATGTTCGAGACTCCTTACCAGGGTTGATTAATGCGCATTTCACACCGGGCTCAAGTGGGGTAGCCCGTGGGATACAGGGACACACTCGGGGTGGGCGGCCCATGTAATTTGAGGCTCACGAAGGGGGTTCGGCCGAGGTCCTAACCCATGAGATGTGGGGGCCTGGGCTATGAGATAAATGGATTAATTCGCCATACTCTAACAGTTCGAGCTTTTAGAGCAAGTGGTTAATTGTCCTGCATCAAATTGGTATCAGATCAGGATGTCTCGTGTTCGAGACTCCTCACTGGGGGTGATTAATGCAGGGGCATCTTCACACTGGGCTCAAGTGGGGTTGCCTGTTAGATGCAAGGGCACACTCGGGGTGGGTGACCCATGCGATTTAGGGCCCACGGGGGAGGTCTCATGTTCGAGACTCCTTACCAGGGATGATTAATGTGTATTTCACACCGGGCTCAAGTGGGGTAGCCCGTGGGATGCGGGGACACACTTGGGGTGGGCGACCCATGTGATTTGGGGCTCACGAAGGGGGTTCGGCCGATGTCCTAACCCATGAGATGTGGGGCCTAGGCTATGAGATAAAGGGATTAGTTCGTCATACTCTAACAATTCGAGCTTTTAGATCAAGTGGTTAATTGTCCTGCATCACGCAGGTTTGCGAAGAGCTCAATTTTCACTTGAAAACTTCAGAGGGCCAGATTTGGAATGTGCACCAAAGACATGCAGTCTTGGATGCCAACGGTACGTTTGGACCACTTACAATATAAACATCAATTTTGGGAGGAGAACCGTTAAATACTATAGTCTCTAGAGTTTTCAAGCTACAAATAAGTTTTATTTATTACTGATACACATATATATGCTCTTTTAGAAGTTAATGACATTCTTTATCAAACACATACTATCCAAATTTTGTAAGTCATGGTTTTTTGGACCCTTCTTTTCTCTACTCATTTGTCAATTATCTTTATTTCATCTAATGCAGCATGTAACTGAAGGTCTGACCTTGGGTCAAATGTGCAGATGATGTAATGAGCCAAAAGGTTTGTTTTCCATTATGCTTTATACAATTTTCAGTTCACCGAAATGGGTCATCTTTATTCATTTACTCTTTATTGAACTGAACTTTTCAATCCATTTCCGTTGGACATCCAAATGAGCCATAGTATTTGAAATGCATTTCTCATTAGGCAATAGACAAAATATGAACATTGATGATTTGATTCTGCAGCCAGACGTTGAGTTGGTTAGTAGATGGATAGAAGATCTTATACACAGGGAGTACTTGGGGAGGGAGAAAGATAATCCTAGTGGAATTAGATACATTGCTTGAATTGTTATCCAAAATGGGCTCCACATAAGTGTACATAGTGATTTTATCAAGTGTTTTCATCTCAAGATTTAGGATTTTGTGGAGAGCTCCAGGATTTCCATTGTAGCAGCTGCGGCATTTCTTAGAAAATTATACAAAGACTATCTTCGTATTATTAAGAGTTATGGAGGGAGTCATGGTTCTCAATCATTTTCCATGGAGTGTTGTTTGTTGATAATGTGGGTTTGAAGCTCATCATGTTGTCTGCATGATACCCAATCTGCCCATCACATTCGCCACTACATTTTCTTCTTATATCCCAAAACCAAGGCCCATTCAAGACTTAGAATTCAACTACATTAATCATTTTGGTGATTTAATCCAAACTGTTCAAAATTTATTTCTTGATCCGACTTTGCTTTATACTTTAGTTTGGATGTAATCATTATCTTAACTAAGAAAATTGCAAACGATTTTCAAATGAAATATATATATATATATATTTCTAGTGTACTGTCAAAATTGAAAATTTTCGACGGTTTTCCCTCACCATTTGTGACGCCCTATTTTAGGAACAGTTTAAAACCGTTCCGAAATTGAGAATTTGCAATACTTTTCAACCACGCCTAATTTTTGCAATGCCCTCAACCAATTGAAAACCGTTCCTAAAACATTTAGGAACAATTTTCAACTGTTCCTAAATAGGGATTTTGGTGTAGTGGTGGGCACCAATGCATGCAGCCCAGATGAATCAATGTGGCACACGTGTGTGAGATCTAGGCTGTTCATCAAATGCAGTCCACGGTGAACATTCCTTAGTGCAAAAATCCAGCCGACACACCCGTCAGGTGGGTTAGAAGTGGAGGGGAAAAAAAGGATGGCTACATAGTGAGTAGAAGTATTAACCAACTGTCTGCAACTAATTACATCCCTGTCTCGCCCAGTTAATGAGTGGACTTAATTCCAGGTTAGAAAGCATCCACTGCATTTGCCTGATGAACATCCCAGATTTTGTACGCGCTTGCCATGACGCATGTGTGGGGCTTGTATACGGAGCATTCTTTTGTATGCTTCAAATAGCATTTCCCTGTATTCATTGAGAAGCACTTGCTAACTTTATGCACTGAAAACCTAGCAATGGTGATGCAATATAATCTCCAATATGTGTATTTTGCGAATGGTCCATGAAACATGATTGCATCTATGGTGCTTATAAAAGTGGCTTGTGCTTTTACATCGTTATCTCACATATGAGGAAATTCTCTCAATAGCTATAATGCAAGTCCAAGAATATCTAGTTGGCTTTGACTTATTTTTTTGAAGCTGGTACAAGTAGGGTAGATGTTTTAGAGCTCCTAAATTATTGGACTTATTCCATTTCCCTTGCTTACAGGATTATGTTGCAACAACATGGAATAGCCATCTTGCTCTTAAATTGTGTGGATCCTTTTTTCCTCTAAGGTCCATGAATTTTAGTTGGCCAAATATATGGAATCAGTTTGATAATGCACTAACCTTTGCTTGTATCCTTGCCGAAGTTATGTTGGCCAATTGGAGGTGTGAGTATCCAATTCAAGCCAGCGACTTGGAGGATTGCTTGTATCCTTTCCAAAGTTATGTTGGCCACTGGTCAAATGTTGGGTTTTTGTGCTGAATTGGCTTTTAGCTGGTGTTGTGCTGATATTTTATTTTAAGCCTTGTGTAGTGAGACTGGAGGGTGTGTTGTTGTATGGTTTTCTCTTATGATGTTTGGGGAGCTAATGCTTCTGTACCTTATTGCAGAGATGTTAGGGGTTGGTGCCTTGGTTGCTTGCATTGTATTTACCTTTAGAAGTTTATGTCAGGTTTAACAAAAGAAGAAGGCTGATTGCTTCCTTCTCCTTCATGTAAGAGTAGAGTGATCAGGTTTGGGATTGGGAACTTGGAAATTTTTGTTTGGCGAGCAGCTCTCTCAACAGCCTTGCTTCTGATCAGCACATGGTAGCTTTGCCCAGCTGACATTTGGATCATAAGTTACTTAGGCTACTTATGCCTCAAGTAGCTTATCTTGATTTCTACTTGTTTTGGAGATACTAGTCACTTTTGTTTGACAATGGATACTTTGGACCTTAATACAATTGAAACACATTATTCATAGTTGGTTGTTGTTTTTGTAATGTTTAAGTGTTAAAGTTCCACTAGAAAATTCCACTATTTTCTTAATCTTTTCATAATATTTCGCTTGCCAATGAAGTCTTTATCTATATTAGCTTAGATGAGTTTCTATCAAGGTATGTACTAGCAATTGTAAGAGACACCATTATTATAAATTATTATTTTTAAAAGACAATGGCTACAAATATTAGCCGTAGACCTAATTCTGGAAACCGTTGTTGTTGCTAACTTCAACCATTGCTGTGGATCTTATTCTACTTTTCACTACAAAGATTATCCGTAGTTGTTTGTACATTTACCTACAGAGAGTATAGATACGGATTAGATCTTGCCACTAATTTTATAGCTACGAATTAAATCCGTAGCCATCTCCTCAAAAGTAATAGCTATGATACCAATAACTATGGTCGTGCTACGGACTAGAACCATAGCCATAAGTCTTTAGCTACCGCTTTTATCCATAGCCTTTGACCCTTTTTCGTAGTGCACTGTCTTTTTTAAAAGCATGGCTGACCTTCCAAGAGAGATGAGATGTATCTTGGCTATGGAGAATGCAACCATAGCCAATATTCATAACAGGTTCATTTGAGCAGCTTCTTGGATATAAGGTATCAGCTTACAAGAGGCAGAGTCTATCATGGCCCTGTTTCTGTCTTTAATTAGCATTTGCCGTTGTTTATTTTATTTTATTTTTTTTAGCTTAGACTTAGCAAGAACTCTTAAAATTACTCCAAAATGGCAGACAATCTCAATTGTTTTAGGTTCGACAGAGAACAAATTCATGATATCGATGTTTGAAACAAGTAAAGAATTAATCAACTGGAAAGCCAGAAATATTTAAATCCATCCTTTGGGGGGTGAGAGGGAAGGAAAACAGAATTCCAATTCCAATGCCTCCACCTAGTAAAAGAATCCTGGAACTTTACCACCCACGTTCTTCCTTCTGGCCTCTTCATGATCCATGATGCCCATAGACGTTGTCAACACAATATAGCCAAATTGTCTGAAGGGGAGGAGCCTTGCAGTCCAAGGCTCAATTTTTTTGACACCGACATCAAAGCAAGGATTGATGACCCCACATTTGTTCAATCTTCCATTCAATTCCACAACTATCTTCCTAGACCCGTTGTCATTGACATACTCAGATTCTCCAATAATTTGTCGTGGTTGTCTTCATCTTGTTTATTTTATATAAAGTTTTTTCACAGTTTTCACGATAGCCTATTCTTTTTTGTGGCGCCTACTTGAATGTGTGCACATGCATCTAGTCTTTTTAACAAAATTATAGGTGGAATGTTCCCACTTTTCTTTTTTAAAAATAATAATAATAATAACAAGAAGCCATATTCAATCATGACTAGTTCATTTTGGAGCTGGTGGGAAAAATCAGATGGTTAATATTAAAACTTTCAAGGGATTTGGACCGTGTTGGTATCGTTGCATGGTCAATTTCTCACTGCTTCCGAAATTTTTTCAGACCAATTTGCCCTTGCACACAAAATTAAATAATGATGATGCAGAGAGGACGACGGCCGAAAGTCTTGTGTTGGATGGTATTCTCCTAGTTGTGGGCCCATTGTGATGTAAGTTTTCAATCTACACGGTCCATTAGTTGTGCAAGTTCATCGTAATATATATCCCAAAATCTAAAGGTTACTTACAGATGAAGTGGACCACACCATAATAAATAGTATGGGTTGCGCACAACCATTGAAAACTACCAGGTGGGCCATACACCTTACTAATAAGTATGATATTTCTGCCATCTCTTTATAGATGTATATGTGATATAGTGTATAGTAAAAGAAAAGGAAAAGAGAATTCCAATTCCAATGCCTCCACCTAGTAAAGGAATCCTGGAACTTTACCACCCACGTTCTTCCTTCTGGCCTCTTCATGATCCATGATGCCTGCAGACGTTGTCAACACAATATAGCCAAACTGTCCGGAGGGGAGGAGCCTTGTAGTCCAAGGCTCAATTTCTTTGACATCGACACGAAGCGAGAACGGATGATGCCACATTTGTTCAATCTTCCATTCACTTCCACGACTATCTTACCAAACCTGTTGCCATCGACGTACTTAGATTCTCCAATAATTTGTCATGGTTGTCTTCATCTTGTTTATTTTATATAAAGTTTTTTCACGGTTTTCACGATAGCCTATTCTTTTTGTGGCGCCTACTCGAATGTGTGCACATGCATCTAGTCTTTTTAACAAATTTATAAGTGGAGTGTTCCCACTTTTGTTTTCTTTTTTTAAATAATAATAATAATAACAAGAAGCTATACTCAATCGTGACTGGTTCATTTTGGAGTTGGTGGGAAAAATCAGATGGTTATTATTAAAATTTCTAGGGGATTTGGACCGTGTTGGTATCATTGCATGGTCAATTTCTCGAAAGAGAATTGACCTTCCAAATATTCCGAAAGTAGCCATCTAAAAAGCTTCCGAAATTTTTTTGGACCAATTTGCCGTTGCACACAAAATTAAGTAATGATGACGTAGAGAGGACGACAGCTGGAAGTCTTGTGTTGGATGTTATTGTCCTAGTTGTGGGCCCATTGTGATGTAAGTTTTCAATCTACACAGTCCATTAGTTGTGCAAGTTCATCGTAATATATATCTCAAAATCTAAAGGTTACTTACAGATGAAGTGGACCACACCATAATAAATAGTATGGGTTGGGCACAACCATTGAAAACTACCAGGTGGGCCATACACCTTACTAATAAGTATGATATTTCTACCATCTCCTTATAGATGTAAATGTGATATAATGAATAGTAAAAGAAAAGGAAAAGAGAATTTCAATTCCAATGCCTCCACCTAGTAAAAGAATCCTGGAACTTTATCACCCACGTTCTTCCTTCTGGCCTCTTCATGATCCATGATGCCCGCAGACATTGTCAACACAATATAGCCAAATTGTTTGGAGGGGAGGAGCCTTGCAGTCCAAGGCTTAATTTCTTTGACACCGACATCGAAGCGAGGACTGATGACCCTACATTTGTTCAATCTTCCATTCAATTCCATGACTATCTTACCAACCCTATTATCATCGACGTGCTCAGATTCTCCAATAATCTGTCATGTTTGTCTTCATCGTGTTTATTTTATATAAAGTTTTTTCACGGTTTTCATGATAGCCTATTCTTTTTGTGGCGCCTACTCAAACGTGTGCACATGCATCTAGTCTTTTTAACAAAATTACCAGTGGAATGTTCCCACTTTTTTTTTTAATAATAATAATAATAATAATAACAAGAAACTATACTCAATCATGACTAGTTCATTTTGGAGTTGGTGAGAAAAATCAGATGGTTAATATTAAAATTTTCAAGGGATTTGGACCATGCTGGTATCATTGTACGATCAATTTCTCGAAAGAGAATCGACCTTCCAAATATTACGAGAAAGTACCCATCTAACAAGCTTCGGAAAGTTTTTCGGACCATTTCTTGCACACAAAATTAAGTAATGATGAGGCAGAGAGGACGACGGCTGGATGTCTTGTGTTGGATGGTATTCTCCTAGTTGTGGGCCCATTGTGATGTAAGTTTTCAATCTACACGGTCCATTAGTTGTGTAAGTTCATCATAATATATATCCTAAAATCTAAAGGTTACTTACAGATGAGGTGGACCACACCATAATAAATAGTATGGGTTGCGCACAACAACCATTGAAAACTACTAGGTGGGCCATACACCTTACTAATAAGTATGATATTTCTGCCATCTCTTTATAGATGTATATGTGATATAATGAATAGGTTAGATGACATATAAACATCACTGTGGGCCCCAAAAAACTGGCTTTGTACCATTATGGTTAAGCGCATGTAGGTACAGTAAAAGAAGCGGGTGAGAAGCCAGAGTGATTCACAATTCTCGATGCCAAAACCAAGGGTCGATCCTATCATTTTAATCATGGGGTCCATTAAAATATAGATCTAATCCGTTAATAATATTCAAGGCTTACGATTTCCTTAAAAATATATAATCTTCATGTCATATTGAGCTATCTGTGGCCCATAGTGACGAAAAAGGACCAATGGTTTGCTTGTACAATACCTACTATCTAGTTTTGTTGTGGGCCTTCAGATATGAAGATTTGATTAGTCTCTTGACATTTTCCTTCTTTCAAATTATGAAGAGAATGGATGGATCGGATTTGATCAAAATCCCAAAATGAAACTTAGAGACCTTACATAGAAAATATTTCATATAGAGCAGACACCATTACAGATTATCAGGTTTTGTGGGCCACAGAGAGATGGTGTCAGAAAGACGCTAACATATTCTTATAAAAATAAAGGGCTTCAAACAAAATGTACGGATTAGATATACATTTCACTGGGCACAATGAAAACTTCTATACAACTCACTTTCCAGGGATTGAAATAACACGTGACTTCTTCTGCCTTCGTAACGGTGCAACTACTGATTCAAGAACAACGGTAAATTGGTACAAAAAACTTTCAGAAGCTTGCCAGATGGCTACCCTCATGATATTTGGTAGGTAGAATCTCTTTCAAGGAATTGACCATACAAGGATTCCAGTACCGTCAAAATCCCAATTTTCAGCCATGCTCCGTCCATAGTTAGGTCATCAATTTAAAACGTATGGACTACCATAAAATTAATTCACGTGCAGTGTAAGGAGCCACTTCCATTTTTAAAATGGTTAAACAGTACTAAAACACGAGTATAGGCTCTTCAGGGCTTCCGTGCAGTTGGCGCTTAAAAAGAGAGGAAGGAGTTGAAAGAAAAACAACACCAGAGAGAGAGAGAGAGAGAGAGAGAGAGAGAGAGATGAACATAAACCTGTGGATAATAGTTTCCATGGTGGTGGGAATGATCTTCATCGTGTTGGAAAGACGACGAAGGCCAAAATCAACAATGAAATTGCCGCCGGGACCGCCTAAATTGCCGATAATTGGGAACTTGCACCAGAATCTGCGCCAGATCGGTGGTGGTGCTGAGTTGATCTACGTCACCTTATTCAAAATGTCACAGAAGTATGGTGGGATTATGACAACGTGGTTAGGCATGAAACCGACGATTATCATAAGCGATCATGAAGGAGCTTGGGAGGTTCTTGTAAACAAATCCGCCGATTGTGCGTCGCGAATGATCCCTTACCTGTCTAAATATGTCACTGCTAACAGGACAACGCTTTTCTCCACCGATCATGGCCCATATTGGCAATCCCTTCGAAAAGGTGTCCAGGGCTATGCTATGAATCCATCAGCCATCTCCACTCAAACACTATCTCAAGAAAACGAAGCGATTGCCATGACACAAACAATTCAAGAACAAGCTATGATCAACGGTGGAATTATCCGCCCCTTGGTCTACATTCGACACAACACAATACGGGTGGTTGGGCGCCTTTGTTTTGGCCCTGACTTCAACAATAAGGCATTTGTTATTGGCATAGACCCTCTTATCAACGATGTCATCAACCTAACTGCTTTTTCCCGTTTTTCCGAAGTTTTCCCTTTCATTCGCTACATCCCGGGCTTGCGGGGTTCATTTAGAAAAGCAATTGAAATTCGCGATCGTGTCATGTCGATGATACAGCCAGAAATCAGTCGCTACCAATCATCGAAATCGCCATGCACCACTTGCTACTTGCATTTCCTCCTCTCACATGATTATCCGATGGAAACCATCATATTTTGCTTATTCGAAATTTTCTTTCTCTCTGTTGATAGCACATCGTCTACTATTGCTTGGGCTCTAGCATTCCTTATACGAAACCCCGAAATCCAAAAGAAGCTATTTAAAGAAGTAAGCGGAGGAGACAAGAAGAGAGAGAGGGTGACTGTATATCAAGTGAATAAGATGCCATATCTTCAAGCTGTAGTGAATGAAGTGTTTCGAATGAAGCCGATTGCACCTCTCGGCATCCCCCACAAGACAGTGAAAGATACTACATTGAAGGGTTGGAAGATCGACAAGGGTACTGCTGTTATGGTAAATATCTATGCTATCCATCACGATCCAAAGGTCTGGGATCATCCAGAGCAGTTCATGCCAGAGCGGTTCCTGAATGAAAATGCACGTAATGTCAGTGTGGCCACGGAACGGTCTTTTCTTCCGTTTGGAGCAGGTATGCGAATTTGTGCAGGAATGGATCTGGGCAAGCTTCAGGTGGGCCTCACCCTGGCTAATCTGATTAACAAGTTTGAATGGGTTGCCGCTGATGGGGATGGCCCCGACATGACTGATGCTTATACTGCTCTTCTTAGGATGAAAGAGCCCCTCGTGGCAGGTATCAAGCTTCGTACTAACCTTGGAACCACCCTCTCTTGAAGGTTTTGTGACCATGGATGCTGACGGCCCGTAGGGATACCACCCAATAAGAAACTTTTTATGTTTTAATAAGTTGATATTTCAACTTTAAATAAGTTTGGTCAGCACGTTATAAAATTTACTTACGTGATGAAAGTTATTTATCCTGGTAAGTTTTTTTTTTTTTTTTTTTTTCAACTTTCAACTTTTCTACTTTTCTCCCTCCCCCATGTGATGGATGGTCACCATATCAAAGGAGGCTCCACATGATGGGCAGTCCACATAAGAGGTGGGGTGCACACAATGGACTGTTGATATCAAATGCCGGGCCCACATTATGAATGACCCACATCAAGTTGAACCCACGTAATGGATTATCCACATCAAAGGTAGGCCCTTGTGATAAATGGCCCACATCTAAAGCAGGCCCCACGTGATGGATAGCACATATAGAAAGGTGGGACCCACACGATGGATGGACATGAGGGGTTGTGGGTATGGAAGGTGGTCCCATGTGACAGACAGTAACATCTAAGGCAGGACCTACATGATGGATGACCCACATCAAGGTGTTCCCCACATAATGGACAGTCCACATCGGTCAACCCCCTAAGGATGAATGGCCCATGTCTAAGGACGGCTCCACATGATGGGCAACCCACATCGAAGGTGGGGCCCACACAATGGATGGTCCACATCAAAGGTGAGCTCCACATGATGGGCGGTATATTGAAGGTGAGCCACACATGATCGGTAACTTATTTGATGGTGGACCTTAGGTAATTTTTGGCCCATGTCCTAAAATGATCTTAAAAAACAGATGGACAGGGCGGATCTCTCACAAACATCAGGTTGGGCCCCACGTAAGTTTCGAGGGCAAGAACTTCCTGGGATAGGCTTTAGCAGGAAATCCGTGTCCGAAAGAAGGTGCATGGACTTCCTGCGAAATCTTCTGCAGGAAGTTCCTGCGATGGGATGCCAAGTGAGGTCCACTGTGATATTTGTTAGAAAGCCAACCCAATCCATCCGTTTTGTGAGGTTATTTTAGGACATGTGACTAAAAATGAGGTGGATCCAAAACTCTACTGGGCCACACGAGAGGCAACAGTGGAGATTCCGTGACCACCGTTGAAACATTTTTGTGGCCACAAAAGTTACCTATCAAGATAAATTTTGTGTGTTTTCGCTTCATCCCAGTAGGAATTACCTCATAAACGGTTTGGATGGCATATAAACATTAAGATGGAGCCCAGGAAGTTTTCAACGGTTGGAAACACTTTCCCCAGTTTTCCTCTCATATGGCCCACTGGAGTTTCGGATACATACACTTTAACTTTTTATTGCATATCCTAAAATGACCCCGCAAACCGGATGGACAGGTGGATTTTTAACAAACATCACGGTAGGCCCCACATGAAATCCAGCGCAGGAACTTTCAGCCATAGGCTTTCGCAGGAAATCCGCGTACATAAGAGTACGGATCACGTCATTGCCAATGACTCCAGGTAACAAGATATGCCCGATTTCTCTCCCAAATGGACTGCGCGCTGCACATGACTCTAACGTGTGGAACTTTTTTGGCCCCAAAATGATTTATGTTTAAATCCACACCGTCCATCAAATTTGAAAGATAATTCTAGAGCTTGATCTCAAAATTAAGACACATCAAAATCTCAAGTAGACCACACAAAGTAGAGGTATTGAATGACTACCGTTGAAACCTCCCTAGGGTCCACTACGAGGTTTATTTGCCATCTAACTTCTTCGTAAGGTCACACAAACCTGGATGAAGGGAAAACACAAATATCAGCTTGATCAGATCTTTTGTGGCCATAAGAAGTTTTTAATAATTGGCGTCCAATTTCCTATGTGATGCCCACTTGAGCCTGGGTCTTTCTTAGTTTTTGTCTCATTCCCTAAAATAGTATGGAAAAATAGATGGATATTTGGGATCTGATACATACATTATAATGGTGCCCATGAAAGCTCCACATGTCATCACTTTTGGATTTTTCCTCTCCCTCCCAATATGTGCTCCACCAGGGAGCAGATTAGGTAAGACCTGGCCTCACCCAAGACTGCGCCACTTACCGTGGTAACCACTCTGTTTATCAATTTTTCTCTAGGGTATTATTCAATAAATGAAGTAGATCCAATTAGTAGTTGGACCATACCATAGGAAACAATGGTGATTGGCCAATCAATAGGCCACAAAAGTTTTAGATCAAGCTGATATTTCTTTTTTCCATTCACCGGCGCTTAGGTTAACCTATCAAGAGATTGGATGGCAAATAAAAACTATGAAACATTAAGGTGCATGGTAAGAAGTTTTTAATAATAGTGGAGTATGGTTTACCTGATAATTGGATCTTCTTAATTTTTGAGACCAGGCTCTAAAATAATATGAAATAATGGAGGAATAGGACGGATATAGAATACACACGTCAAAGTGGGCCCTATGGCAAGGGCTGCACAATCTTGGCTGAGGCCCGGCTCTCACCTAATCTGCTCCCACACACCACATAGCAAGCAACAAATTTCTTGATGTGTGAAATTTACATAGCCCTTTCAATGGTGTATTTCTTAGACCACACCACTGAAAATAGTAGAAATTGATGCTACTGTTGAAAACTTCTAGGAGCCATGAAAGGCTCTGATCAAGCTATATTTGTATTTCAACTTCAGCCAGATATGTGTGATCATATAAACTGGCCAGATAGAACATAAGCCTTTGGGTTGGCCCTAAGAAAGTTTCAATATAGTTTGTTCAATCCCCACTGCTTTATGTGGTGTAATCCGCATGAGCTTTGGATGTACTTCTCTTTTTGGCTCAAGCTCTAGAATTATCTGAATTTGATGGTTGTGTACATCTAACACAAAAGTCATGGTAGGACAACTATCACTACAAGAAAATGGACTTTTATCGGCAGTCAAAACCGCTGGCATTACATTTACCGGCGCTAGACAAGCGCCGATATAGGTATGTCAGCAAATCTTTTACCGGTGCTTGTCTGAGCACCGGTAATTGTGTAGTCTTTTTCGGCACCCGCTCTAACCTCATCAACGCTCTTGTTGGCCGCTGGTCTTTCTAGCAGAAGCGCCGGCAAAAATGAAAAGGTTCCGGCAAGAGTCTGTCCAAGCACCGACAAAAGTTTGTACAAGCGCCGGTAAAAGTCGTTATAAAGATTTGAGAGGCCGCAGCGCAGGCCAATAATTTTATAAATAAATAAATTCAATTGAAACCTGTATATTAAAATTTATACTAAATATTAAACAAAATTTATATTACTTCACAATAAAAAACATATATAATATTTACAACAATAAATTGAAAATGGTCTTGAATATATATATATATATATATATATATATATATATATATATATAAACAAATCCTCTATGTGGTCTATTCCTAGCACGAGTGGCGTCAAAAGGCTGAAGTGCTTGTAGGCCTAAATTTAGGCACAAGTGATTAAAATCCTGCATACAAGGAAAAAAAAAGTCAAAAAGTAGCATTCAACAAATTGATGGAAAACAATCAATCCTTTGATCCCCTGTCTTTAAAAAGTCAAAAACTATCAAGGCAACAAATGTTGTAACTTGAATTTCATTACATCTATTGGCCCCACATTGATGCATGTGTTTTATCCACGCCCGTCCATCCATATGCACCCTTCACACGTGACATTCAAGTGTACAAGTGACCAATATCAATTGTAAATCTGGTTCATTAATTACAATTTTATGATCTACCAAATACCAGTTTTACATAATTCAATATTTTTTCATAGGAAGAATATGATCTACATAAAGATTGGATGGTCAAAATACCATAATATTTCTAGACATGCAATTATTATGCGATAAGAAAAGAAAGAAAGAAAGAAACTAAGAAAAGAGGTGCGTGGTTGTTATATTCATGCCCATCACTATAAAGGACACGTATTTTCAATTGGAATAAGCTTTGTGAGTTGTCTTTTGTTGAAATGTGTTGATGTAGGACCTGCTAAAGAAGATCTGCTTTTTGTTAGAATGTGTTGATGTAGGCACTACTAGAGGAAGCTTACTTTTGGTGCAGGTGAAAGCTTCCAATCAAATAACTTTTCATAAATTTCAATGGTGTCCTGTTCGAGGAAGGTTGGATATGTTCTCAACAGAGGCATGTCAAGCTAATAACATGTGGTGGGCCCTCCCCAAGAGGAGTTAAATGTAATAACATGTGGTGCAATGGACCATATATCAAATATTAGAGCTGATAAGAATAAAAATTGCAATATGCCATAGTGAGCAGAGACTGGTCTGATTTTGGGCCATATCAGCTTTGTGCATGAAGACTTTAGTTGCAGTAAAAAAAAATATAATATTCCTTCACAATAAAAATAAATAAAATATTTGAAACATAAAAAATGTTGCAGTACAATTTAAACTAAATATTAGATAAAATCTATATTCCTTCACAATAAAAAAATATAATATTTATTACGATAAATTGAAAATGGTCTTAAATAAATTTTTTTTTTTTTTTAAAAAATCCTCTATACGGTACTCCCAGCGCGAGTAAGCGTCAAAAGACTGAAGTGCTAATTTGTAGGCCTAAATGTAGGCACAATTGATTAAAATCCTGTCGCACGAGGAAAAAAAATAAATCAAAAGGTAGATAAATAATATGCCAATGTATAGCAAGGGACTTTAACAATGGTAAGTGAGCTCAGTTCACCAAGCGGCCCAAGCGAGCACAATCACCATTTTGCTCAATGCAAATATAGCAAGTCCTAAAGAGATACAATCTTGAAAAGAAATGCAATGGAATTTTTAAAACAATTTTCAACAAAGTTCAAGAAATACTCAATTTTAGTGACACAACCTCTCCCCACCTAAAAACTCAGTAAAACACCATATTTAACACAACTCTCAACACTTTTCTTTTTTTTTCTTTTTTTCAAGTTCTTGTTTAGCAAGCCATACTAACTGCAAATTCAGCTTACTAAAGAAGTCCATACAAAAAAGGAAGAAGACTTAATTAACTAAATTTCTAAAAGTTTTAGAGGATATGGATGGAGGTCATTAGTAGTAAAACAGTGGAAATCAGTAACAATTCCTTGATTTTTGGGAAATATAGAAGAAAACCATCAATCCAAAACAAGTAAACAAAACCCAAATCACAATCAAGATCATTCATTCAGCGTGCAGTGCCAAAGACATGAAAATTATAATTTAGCAATTTTGGTGTAGTGATGACATGGATCAGCCCAGGTGGGCCCTGACACCTCCCTAGTAGGTATTCAATAAAGGTATTCTTTCTTCATTTTGCCTTATATTCAAATTGTGGGTTGATATACATTTCGAATAATTCATTCGAAATTAATATATTTCATCCATTATTGTTCTATTCTCCTAATTCACACTTGCTCAACTAAGTTGCCTTAGATTGATGCTTTAAATTCTAATCTTTGAAGGAATTTTGTACAGAGATCATTACAATGGCTTTATTTTGACCTTCCAATTTACTATAACACCGCTTTAGCTTTGATTTTGCAAGAATCTTGAATCATTCCAATTTACTATAACAGTTATAGTAAATTTAAGGGCTGATGCTGATCATATTAGAATTCTTCATTCTCAAGCCCTGTGTGACTAGTACTCATAGATTCAGACAGCATGAACCAAACAGACAAGACCCTAATCTAAACTTATTTCTGCAAAATGCAGAAAAAATCTCCTCTAATTTGAAATGTGGAAGTTAAATCAGCACCAAGATGGAAAAACGTAACATACATTAGTCAACATGAGATATACATTTTGGTATATACATGCAAATGCATCCAAAGAAACAGAAATCCCCTCTCAAGTAGCGCATACACAACAACGCAATGAATCTCTAAAAGATAATGCAATGGAAAGATACCGTATACAGCAACCAGGACGCGATGTGTATGTCTTAGAATTTTGGATAAAAAAGTATAGTCATATACAGCAAATAAGGAATTATAGAGATTATAGAAAACCTTGAGATGGGCGGAAGCCTTGTCCTTGTCGGCGAACACGCCAATCGACTCCACGACATACTCAGCACCAGTCTTACCCCATGGTATCTCTTCAGGGTTCCTAAAGATTTCCACAGAATCAAGCAAATTTTAGTGACATGAGATTTCAATTCAAGGCAAGAACATGTCTTCATCAGCAGATACACACTGTAAGAAAGAAAAAATAAAAACAGGAATTCCAATTTTTTCAACAGGAGAAATTATAGCCAAAGTAGTCTGGATTATTTCCATTTCATGTTCTCAAATGAATATGGCAATCGACATGAAAAAGACAATCAAACCTGCCAGAACACAGGTGTCGTAGAAGGAAAAAACAAATTAACATGTGACTTACAGCATTTGTATCTAAATCAAATGAATAATACCCCTCATTACTGTTTAAGAAAGAACAGATTTTCACCACTCACAGATGAAAAGTAAGAGGACTCAATAGGAAAGTTTCAGCCCTCAGAAAAGGAGTTCTTAAGACAGAAAAGGATATGCATACCTAGTTAAAGCTTTGGAAAAATCTGATCTATAAATACTATTTTTCAAAATGTATAAGGAATTGAATAAAATGACATGTAGCTTAGGCATTTGACAGGAAGATTGGCCCCATGACCCTCTAGCTATGGGATTGTGTGCTTTCCTTCAGTCTTGGAGCGGGGTTTTGTCTCTTTGCTGGTTGGAGAGGTTATCCCTATCCCCATTTTCATATTAACAAGAGTTAAAGAAGCATTTCCATTCTTTATAGACAGTTGGAAACACAATAGCAAATACATACCTGTGCAGAAGGGGCTGTTGTACAAATGCCAAAAGTCTTTCCAACAGTTTTAGTGCTAGAGGATCTGCATTTATTATTAGAATAGGTAGTGAAAATCTCATATTTATCTCAAAATACTCGCTTAGTTTTTTATGCCGAAAATCCAAATTCAATACTTGCATAAAAGCTCACCTTTGAATAATGGACACTCCTGACTCCACACAACTTCTAGTAGAAGTCTACTCCAGTGTACATTGACCCTGGATAGAGAAAAAGTCTACTCCGATGCATCTCTCATGTTAACGATGCATTGTGATCGACTGCAAGCAAACAACATGACCCAATATTAAGATAATCAAATGCAGACATTATCAGTTAGAGGAATCACAAACTACTCAAATGCAAACGTTATCAGTTAGAGGAATAACAAACTATGTTACATAAATGTGAGGGAATGAACAGATAGTGCATGGCTTACATGAAGTTATATTTCAGGCTTCAAAACAAGAAATCACTTGTTATGCATGCCTCTTTGTCACGAAATGTATGCCTCACCAAGTGAAGCCCTCATCTAGGCATACACATCTAGCATTTGCTTGATAATCACCTATGTCATTTCTGATAATTTTGGAAAGGTTTCAAAGGTCGATATGTTAGAATTAGCATTCTATTGATGTTGGATACACTTGAGTGACATGAGATGATATGAGACAAACCTGGTTTGAATCATCTAACAAAATCTACAGAAAGATGTATAGATAAAAGAGAACTTTTAAAACCAGCAGTTGACATCGACTGTTGACTGCTGATTATTAAATTTAGTTTCTCTATGCTAAAATGAACTGGGAATATCTCTTCCATGACCGACACTTGTTCTTCTGAACAAGAGTTGCCATACTTCATTTTTGTACTAATGTCCTAAAATGATCCAAAAAAACGGTGGATGCATAATAAATATATCAAGATGGACCCCACTGCAACATCATTCCCCTTCTTTATTTCATTCCCTACTTGTCATACCGAGCTTTTCTTTATATATTTTTTATTTTTATTTTTTCGGTTTTTGATGAATACTTTGTCATACCGAATTTTGAACTAGAGGCAGGACTAACCCTTTTCCAAACTAACTATTTTCACAATCAACAAGATCTTGTTCTTATTTATATGGACATGTTTTGACAGGTGGATAATGTAGCAGAACAAACTTGACAGTTACCAAGAAAAAATGTGACTTAGGGCACTGGCAATGCTATATTGGAGTTCCAACTTTCAATTGATGAAAACTGCTACCCTGTAGAAAAAGAAGAAAGAGAAGGAAAGAAAAGAAGAAGAAGAAGAAGAACACCCATCATTATCACTAGCATCGTCCCAGATATCTGGGGTATGCTTTTTCTCGTGATTGCTATATTTCCATACATTATATATAACGTACTCTTATGCATAAGATATGTAGCACTACATTCTACGAAAAAAAAAAAGGTGCAAAATATGTAGTCAGGAATTATAAGTGTTCCAAGATGCATCAGAATGTACAGTCCTTATGCATCTATTTTCTAAGCGTGGGGACCATGTTTTGGTCATCTAGACTACAGATACGAAGGAATCCACCATACATGGATAATGTTCCCAAGATTTCCAGATTAGATGATCCTATCCATCCCATCTATGGCTGTTATTTCGGACTGTTAATGTGTTTTTCGCCAACTGTTTGTTATTAGGCTGCTTATCGAAGGGCTAGAATTGTCTATTTTGGAATAACTTTTAAGAATTACCATTTATTTTGGGTTCCTTCTAATCAACAGCCTGAATTACTGAGCCAAGGAAGGATCTTGCATGTGCAAATTGACCCATCAGGACACTTTCACATCTTGATCCATCAGGGCCCAATGTGACTGGTTGACTGCCTAGCCTAGAAACCCTATTTTGAATATTCTGTTGCTTTTTGTACATTGCTGTGTGCTGAGATGTGTTCTGAAATGTATTGTGAATAGAAAAAGTCTTAAGTGGCTGAATGACAGGTTCTAATGAGTCTATCAGTCATTTTACCCTGCTGTTTTACTCTGTGGGTTATGTGGGACTGGATCATTAGATTCAAACCTAAACATACAAAGTAGAATTTATGATCTAACAAAGAAGATTAGAATATGTATATATGTATTTGTGTGTATGCACGCATGCATGTAAGTATCCTTGCTAACATTCGAGCCATTGTAATTCCCAAACAGAAAATTGCGCATGAAAAAAGAAGTTGATCAGCATGGATTTGTTGCTGTGTGAAAAGCACCTTACCTGTGAAGATATACAAACAAGCAGTGAGGCGATAAAAACCTTTATTATCTTCAACTGGTATCCCAACAGTTTCAACCAGTCTATTATCCTCCAACTTGATCAATATCTGAAATTCAATCAGAGATCAACCAAAAACTCCAGGAAGTTATTTTTCATTCACCCACCAACTCAAAGATCAGAGTTGCCAACTAGTCAACTAGTAAAGTTTGAAATTAACATCAAACCATATCAACTCTACTAATTATTATGTTTATGAATAATGATTTGTAGCAAAAAAATACAATAAAGAAAACATATCCATAATCATCATCATCATCTAAGCCTTATCCTAACTTTAATAAATAAAACATATTGATGAATAAATTAGATTAATGAGCACAGAAAACAAAATATCAACTCAAAACCTGAGAATCAAAATATTTGCTGAAGGAGAAAGATAAGCATAAGAGCAAAAGAGATTCAAAGAATTTAGAAACATAGTTGGAAAAATAAGATGTTTCATATGTCAAACATTACTTACATTTCATAACATATAAGGCCTCTGTTCTGTTTCCTTCAATCATACCCATACGAGTATAGATTCGAACTTGTGCAAGGATGACAAATCTTCTAAAGTTTGAGAGGGGGCTATGTGGGGATTCCATACAATGAAATGTGGACCAACATCAAAATGATATAGCAGAATGATAGCAACAGCAAATGAGTGCAGGTCTTACCTGAAATCTTTGAGAAGGTAGAGATATGATATGGAATGTGAACAATCCACAGACAATTGGGGACTTCACTTGGTGGCAGTAATTATTTTCTGAATAGAACTGCTGTCTATAACAGGCCTATGCAATCTATCAACAGCTTCCGCAAATATCATTTAAAAAAGCAATTTTAAAAATTGTGAAATGAATAAACCACCGCCATTTTAAAAATGATGGAAAAGGCCCAAAGAATTGATCGATGGAATAAAAGAAGATCAGGGAAATTCCATTAACTTAAGAAGGTTTTGATCTCCAAAACCATACTCCAAGTATACCGACAAGCCTAGTCATTGAATGACAGTTAGTTAAATTTCCCCTTTTTTCCTTTCCGTCCCTTTTCTATTAATAAGCCTATAATATCTTGAAGAGCTAGAAGCCATGCAAAGGAGATGAAGCAGAATCACAGGTCCGACAAAGCCCAATACTCAATATACCAAATAGATGCAAAATTGAATAAAATGAAGAGAATATGAAATGACCTCAACAAATGAAGACTGCAAACTGTAATATGAAATGACCTCAACAAATAAAATGAAGAGATTTCTGACGTGGGTCTTTTTAGATTTGCTGTTTAGCCTCTTTTCATGCAGATTTCTGATGTGGGTCTTTTTGGATTTGCTGTTTTTTGCTATTACACGTTGTGTTCTTGGGGGTTGTATGAAAGTCAGGCATAAACTAACTAAAATCAGACCGACTAGACTGTGGAATCCACTGTCGCTAAATCACAATCTGAAAATCAGGCTGTTTGAACAATCCTAACCTCTGATTTGTAGAGACTCATTCGTTGAAATAGGACCGTTGGATATTTTTCATTTTAACGAGCCAACAACAACAACAACACAAAAAAAAAAAAAAAAATACAGTTGCTCATAGTAACATATAAAACAACACAATACCGAAAGGTAACCACTATGCATGCAACGCTACATCCATGCAATGCAAATTGAAATTTCAGCAGCTAGACTCAAGCATATTATGTTCACTGCCATTTACCAAGCCATGTTTGGGAAGGCATCATGTTCGTCATGTCAACGGATCAGCATTTAGCACATCCAAGAGGAACCATTGAAACATGTACTTTGGAACCTACTCTCCTAGCAATTCTGTGGCCAGCTTGGAAAGAAAGAAATAACAGGACTTCTAATTGGTGATAGTGGACCTAATTACTTCCTGGGCCAGGTCCTTATAGGAGATCTCTAGGCATAGTAGGAATGACTTTTAAAAAATTGAGCAGGTGTTCTAATGTGATGGGGGTGTAAGGGTCTGTGGTTTCCATTGTGGGCTGTATTTTCTCTACCATTCTAGGCCTTTCTTGTGTTCTAATGAACTATCAATTTCAATAAAGAGAATGGAAAACCATTCAAATACGACTACTTTTCACTCAGTGTACATTTTTTTTAAGTAGTCACTGTCACTCGGTGTAATTTTTTTTGTAGTGATTGATTTCGTATCAATTCCTTCCTTGTCACTGGCTGATCTTGCGAAGAATGTACACACCCAAAACAACACTTTGTTGAGTCATTTCATTAAACACTTGGCGAACAACATCAATATCAAAATAATTGAGTCACCGAGCTGATTCGATTTGAGTTGAGGTTCGATCCAAGTCGAGTCGAGTTCGGGCAAGCTCAAATTCAACTCAAAATTTTTTTCAAGCTCAAAAAACCAACTTAACTAGATCTGAATCCAATTTCGAGCCGAGGCAAGTTGAGCAAGCTAACCGAGCTAACTCGACTCGTGTACAACTCTAATGGTAGGGCCGAGCTTGATGTATATATTTTATATCTGCCTACTCTTTCTATTATTCCATATCATTTTAGGACACTATCCCAAAAATGAAGTAGATCCAATTAACAGGTAGACGATACTGTAGGAAAAGTGGTGATTGACGATTAAGGAGCCACAAAATTTTTTGATGAAGCTGATATTTGTACCTTCATCCAGGCTTCTGTGACCTTATCAACAGATTGGATGGCAAAAAAACACAGCACAAAATTGTAAGGCATTCAGTACTACTCTTTCATAGAGCTGGGTCCACCCAAGATTTGTATTTCTTCATTTTTGGGATCATGCCCTAAAATAATATGAAAAATACGGATGCACAATTAGAATAAAGAATACATACATCAAGGTGGGCACACAATAAGGGCTGCGCTGTCCTGGGTGAGGCTGTGTTCTCACCTGATTTGATCTTCTCTATAATGAATACCCTGATATATGTGTTTTACCACACGGTTCATCCATTTTGCTGAATCATGTTAGGTTATAAGCTAAAAATTAAAGCATATCTAAGGCAAAGGAGGGCCCATAGTGGGGGTTGAACGCCCACCATTGAAACTTTTTGATCAAGGTCTCCTTTGTGCTGGTTTATGGGACCTTCTGGACGGTGGAATCTAAAAAGGTTTGAACAATGAGTGTCATTATCAGCACTGCTACCTGGTGTTATTCCTGCAATTTCAACATCTTGGTAATCCATCGATTCCTGCATAGATTGCTTGGCAGTAGCTGAGAGTGTCTGCTGATTCACCCCCCTGTTCCATACTCAATGTCAACATCGGCATGTGGATGAGTTAATGAAATTCAGAAAATTTTGCAAAAAATGAACAGTAGCTTGGCTTAGGAAAAGAAAGATGATAACAAGGGGCTGAATTAATCTACAATAAAATGTGATTATCAGCTTATTTCCAAAACTTACATATTTTCTCCAGTTTGATAGTTACGGAGATTTGCTTCCAAGCAGAAGCACCCAATTTTTCATTAATGAATTGCTGCACATGAATAAAAGTTCAGATTTAGATGTTCTCATCATCGGCATTGTCCGGACCCTTTCATGAGCTTGTCATTTCTAAGGTTGATCTTACAACAGCCAACAATTTCATAAGCTGGATTGCTGATGGAACATAAACATCCATGAATCAGGCAAAATAATCAAAACATTTACAGCCTAACAGACATCAAACTTCCAAACTGATTTTGAACGTCAGAATATTGATTATGACAGGCAACCCAAGCAGATAGTTTGATGCCTATAAAATGAAAAATAAAAAAATCTTCTGTGGTATTTGCCCAAGGGGTATGTTCATGCTTTCCCTATTAAAACCCACCAAATGTCAAGAATGGAGTGAAGGAGTTACCACGCATAGGATGAATCCCATTCTGTATGGGGCCAGGGAACCTTTGGTGGCATAGGGTATTTCATCAAATGTTACTGGCGCTCAAGCAAGTGATTGAACATGAAATGTAAGAGATCAAATCTCTATTTGTGGATTCCTGATTCGATGTGGACCCTCATAAACTAATGTAGTTAACACCAAAACCTACAAATTGGCCATCAAAACCCTAAAAATCAAGATAATATGAATAAATAACCATCAAATCCTCCAAATCGGCCATCAAAACCCTAGAAATCAACAAAATATGAACAAATAAACATCAAATCTACCAAATCAGCTATCAAAACCACCTGAAATCCCCAATTCCAAAAATCCTCAAGATCCCTAAAATTCTAAAATCCCCAAATCCCTAATTTTTAATATTAGAAAATCCCCGATTCGGGGTCCACATTCAAATCTGTAAGCCTTAAAATCCCCAAATCCCTAAATGAGGGTTCACATCGAATCAGGAATCCACAAATTGCTAAATCCCCAAATCCCTAAATCGGCATTGAGATTGAGAGAGATTGAGAGAAAGAGAGATACCTCACGGTCGTGAATGAGCTAGCCTTCAACCGAGCTTCAGAGAGAGAGAGAGAGGGCGTGCGTGGGTAGGGCGTTCGACAATAGTAGATCTGTGGTGGAGAGAGAGAGAGAGAGAGAGAGAGAGAGAGAGAGAGGGGCGATTAGGGCGAGAGAGAGAGAGAGAGAGAGAGGAGAGGGTACGAGGGGCGGATTAGGGCGCCAGGCTCCGATTGCGTACCAAGTAACTTAGTACGCTTAGGACGTCACCAAGTTTTGTGGGCCCCACCATGATGTATGTGTTGTATCCACACCGTTCATCCATTTGGAGATATCATTTTATACTATGATCCAAAGAATGAGTCAGATCCAAATCTGGAGTGGACCCCACCATAGAAAACAGTGAGAAGAGTGACGTACCATAATGCTTATTTGAGATCCAACCAGTTCATGTGTTTACGCATACATGAAAAAAGGGAAAACACAAATATCAGCTTGATCAAAAAAATGTGTCCTTTAAAGTTTTTAACGGTGGGCATCACTCTCCCCACTGTTTTCTATGGTGGGGTCCACTCGAGCTTTGGATCTGACTCATTTTTTGGATCTTGCCTAACATGATCTCTCTTAAATGGGTGAACGGTGTGGATACAAAACATACATAATGGTGGGGGCCACAGAACTTGGTGACGTAACTTCAGTAGCGAGTCTCGCTACTCAACGTGTCAGTAGCTAATCGGCGTCTGTACGCTTAGCGCACTCAGTAAACTGTGGGGCCCACCGTGAATGTGTTTGTTTTATCCCCTCCATCCATCCATTTTACCCGATGATTTTAAACCATGAGCCAAAGTATGAGGCAGATCCAAACTTCAAGTGGACCCACCATAGAAAATGGTGGGGATTGAACGCCTACCATTAAAAACTTATTTGTGGTGTGGTCCATTTAATCTTCGGATATGATTTATTTTTTGAGATAATTCTCTAAAATGATCTCAAAAAATGGATGAACGGTGTGGGTTGATCCTAAATTTCCAGTAAATCCAAAGCTTAAATGGACCATGCTATACCAAACAGTGTGGAATAATGACTTCCACTGTTGATATCTTCCTTTGGCCCACAAAAATGTTTATTTTCCATCCAACCTATTCATAATATCAAAAAGATATGAATGAAGTGAAAACACAAACATCAGCTTGATCCAAAACTTCTATGGCCTCCAGGAATTTTGCAATGGTAGAGGTTCAATCACACTATTTCTTATGGTGTGGTCTACTTGAGATTTGGATGTACTTCCTTTTTGTTCTTTAAACATCAAATTATCTGTTAACATGGATGAACAGAGCGGATAAAATAAATAAATAATGGTGGACCTCACAGAGTTTACTTAAGAGTAATGAGTAACTCGCCTAAAGGTAGTGGAGAGGGGTTTCCTTAAAACATTCGTAATCATATATTGGGCCTACCTAAATGTGATTCACATATCCAACCCACTCATTATGTGTATCCCACTTGGATGAGGGGTCAGACCAAGTTTCAGCTGCATACAAAACTTATATAGGCCCCACCAAGTGCTTTTATATTTTTTAGCATGTCTTTACATAGTTTTATATGGTATGGGCCACCCAAGTTTTGTATACGGATGATTTTTGAGATATCTTAAAACTTAAAGGGGACACATCAAATGCACGGTGTTGATGTCACACATCATGATGAGGCCCACAAAACTTACTAACGTCAATTCTAAGGTTGTCACGAGGTCAATAAGTTGGGTCATAATTTTGACCAGAATATTTGACACATTTTACATGTCTGGTCCATGCATTCTATTTTACTGATCAATACCCTCAATTTGACTAGTTACTTGCCCCGATCAAGCTACATATGAGAAAAATATTGGGCATACAAGATTGATCAACAATTTAAGTGAAATTTAATTTAAACATCTGAAGTTATTTACTCTTCAATCTAAAACGATTAGATTGTCCAAAAACGGTTAAAGGTTCAATTAGTGGATGTGCCTAATAATTTAGTAAAAAATATATTTTTTTTTCATAGATAAATTTTCATTTTCATTTAAAAATAACATTTTTTTTCAAAATGTATATTTTTTTACTCCTAATTTTTCTTTGAAAACTTTTAACAAAATATCATTTTTATTATAAAATAACTTATATATATATATATATATAATATTTTGAATTTTTATTTTCAAAATATCAAAAAAGAATTCAATTTTTTTTTATTTTTTGAAAAATTTCAAAATGCCAATTTTTTTCTTCAAAAGCATCATTTTATTTTCAACTTTTCAATTTTCTTTCGAAAATGATATATTTTTTTTTCAAAATCTTAGTGTTTTTATAAATAACTTTTTCTTTTGATTTCAAATTTTGAACATTTTCAATTATTTTTCAATATCACAAATTTTTTCAACTCTTTATTTTTCATTACAAAATGTTTGTTTTTAAAAAAAGTATCAATTTTTTTAATATTGTTTTATTTTAAAATTTTCAATTCTTTTTAACTTCTCCATTTAAAAAAAAAAAAAAACATTTTATTCGAATTTGTCAATTTTTATCGAACTTCTGAATTTTATTTTATTTTTCAAAATACAAACTCTCATTTTCTTTTTCAAACTATTTTCATTTTTCAACATCGTGAAAATTTTCACATTTTTGAAAATATTTTTAATTTTTTTTCAGGATACTATTTTTTCCTCAAAATCAAATGCCTTTTTTTTTTCCAAATTTATCAACTTTATTTAATATTCTTTTTTCCCTGACAAAATAGATTTTGATTAAATCACGATTTTTATTTTTTCAAAATCTCATTTTTTTCTCTAACATTGTTAAATTTTTTATTCTCAATATACTTTTTCATGTGATATTACAAATCATTTAAAAATTAGTTTTAAATTTAAAAAATAATAATAATATTTCCACTCATTTGTTATAAAAACAATATATATATAAAAATTTTGCATTCAATCAATTGTTAAAAAATAATCTCATATATAAATATATACAATTAAATCACTGAAATTCTATTAAAAATAATTATTAGACTACCAAAAAACATATTATTCTACCAAATTCTAAAAAAAATAAAAAAAAAATTGCTTAGGGCAAACGTCCTTTTATGACGGACCACGATCCGTCGCAAAAGCAACTGAAAACCGTCGCCAACCGGTATTTTGGGCGGGAATTTGCAACTGGCAACTTGCAAAATCAAAATTTGCAACGGATTGCTCATTTACGATGGACCAAAATCCGTCGCAAATCCGTCGTATATCAGATTTTAGCGACGGATTTTGGTCTGTCGCGAAATTCCACGACATTTGAACTACGGATTTTAGAGAGACAAGATTGGCGACGGACTTTTTCCATTAGCGATGGATTAAATACGTCGTTAAACCAAGCAATTTTTGTCCGCCGCAAAAATGCGTCGTAAATCCTCCATTTTAGTGTAGTGGAGTGCGGCCTTGCCGGTGAGGAGGGGGCAAAGCTAAGCTCAGTTTTACTAGCTCGAGGAATGGGTCTGCGATCGACGAGTCGGGCCCGATATTAGAGGGCGTAAAGTGAGGTCTCTTCCACTCACCTTGTTGCGCGCGATGGGGCGATAATTTGATTTGGAGTATACTAGACCCCGGTAATGATCCGAGAGATGTACGGTACGGATATGTGGACTTATTAAGTAGGAGTTATATACTCAATATTTTACTTATCCATTCATTCATTCACTATCCACTCAGGCTGGTGGTGCGCAACTAATTTGTTGTGTACCTTCACAATGGCTAGGATTCCGGTTGGGGCGCTACCAACCTGAGATCAGGAGTTTACCACATTGTGTCTAACTATCCAAATTTAGGTACTGGACTGGTTTGGATAGAATTTCCTTGTAATGGACCTCATAGCCTGCAATACTATATACTATCATCCTGACTTCACTCCGGCTTGGTCATTTAATTCGTATCGCATATTGCATTATATCTACGGCATATAGTATTTTGAGTTGTAACGTTTCTGCACTCATATGGCTTTGACGGACTTAGTAGGATTTACGTATTGCTTTGCATCCTCAGTATATGATATTTGCTTATTAGGTTTTTGCATCGTATAGCCTCGATATAGCCGTTAGCATTCATGTCTTGCATCGCATAGCCTTGGTACGGCTAATAGTATTCATGGATTTACCTGTATATTTTCGCTTACTCTGATATCGTATGATTCATAATCTTGCCAGTATTTTCGACATTGTATATTATGGCGTTGTATTTGTGTGCTTGACACTTATCTTGTACACACACTTTTACCACCCTCTAAGCTTTTGTAACGTCTCGAAAATCCGTACAAAGACCCGAGTACCACCTCAAGCAGAAATCACTAAGGACCAAATCCTTTAGAAATTAGGCGGGAATTAACTAAGTGTTAAATGAGATTACTTGCGGATTTAACACTAATCACTTTAAATATGATCTGCAAGACCCAAAATGTGCAGAGTCATTGGCGCTATTTTACCCTGAAATCTAGAATCAATCTCAAAATACGGTTGCTCTCGGGAGCATACCGAAACTCCGTATTAGACCTGTACTGCACGTCGAAAGTCCGAATACTATGAAATTATACGGTTATGACCGCATTACTGGACTTGACAACTACTTCGGAAATCAAGTCCTAATAGTACCAAGAAACGCACAACCTGAGCCCGGAGTGAAGTGTGTGAGAAACACAAATATCTTTAGGAAATGAACTGGGACTTAAGTTAATTGAGTCGCTTCACTTGCAGGCCAAATCTAAGGATTCAGACCGTCGGAATCTGACCCAATTACACCCTCGGATTAGAGAAAATTTTCAACACATGTTAGTGTACTTGCAACCCTGATCGAATACCAATGACCGTTGAACTGAAACAGGTCCACCACGGTTGATCTGTAAATCCAATCGGACCAAAAACTTAACTCGACCTAGATCCAATGTCTGGGAGCTTCAGTCCGACCGCATGCAGAAAAGGGGCCTTCAAAAGTGCTCCGTTGAACCGAAACAAATGGGTTTTGGCTATAACCTAAGTATACCATGGCCTTGGGGCCATTGAGCTCACGTTTGAGCCTATATAAGGGTCTTAAACCCTCTCTCTCATTCCATACGAATTTGGAAAACCTAGGAGAGAGAAAAGAGCAAAGAGAGAAGGAAAGAGAGAAAGTGAGAGTGAAAGCTGGAGTTTCTTCCTGGGATTTAATCACATCACTCCATGTGCTTAACCACCACACCTGTATCGCTTTTCCGGCGATTCCAACTCTGTTCTTAGGTAAGAAAAACCTAACCCTAATCTGTTTTAGGGTTTCAAATAGTGTAAGTGATGAAATAGCCAACATATTTCATACTGTAGGTTGCCGTTGTGCCGTAGACAGGCTTGGTATACAAATTGAGTTCAATACTGGTCTACCGGTGAAAGGTGCGGACTATAAACATTTAGGTTATGGTTTTCAAGGCTTTCAATGCCGGTTAATGATTTATAACCGTGGGTGCCATTTCACATGCTAAATGCGATGCCTGATTCGCTTTACAGATATATATGAACTATGTTGAATATATCGTATTTCATGCATTTGTTGAAATGTTTGAATGCGTATGGAATTTGGATTCGTGCTTGCCATGATTATTCGTCGTGAATGTATAGCTGTTATGCGTGTGACAACTCCTTGGTGAAAGGATTTGCCCTAACACTCGTTATCGCTAACATACATTTCGTATGTTGAAGTGTGTAGTCTAAGTGCTTGTAAAAATGTCTGAATGAATATGGAATTTGGATTTGTGCTTACCATGATTATTAACCATAAATATATGTTTGTTGTGTATGTGGCAACTCCTTTGTAAAGGGGGCTTGCCAGGATATATGTTATAACTAGTCTAATACACGTATGCTGAAATGTTCAGTCTAAGTGTTTGACAAAATGTCTGAATGAGTAAATGCTTGTTTAAAGGTATGATATAAGGGCGTTGAAACAGGATTCTCAACCCCCTTATCTATACTTATGGTTTCCTTTATGTAACCTATCTTACTATTACGTGATTTGTGATGAAATGCCTATGTATGTTAACATGTACACTGTGTTTCTTATAATGTTCAAATAAGATCTCTATGTGGATTGATTGTCACATGCTGTTCTTAAATATCACATGTGAAATAAATTGTTTTGGAGTGTGTTTGGGACTATGGTATAGTCCAGGCAATCGGTAATAGGTCCTGGATTAGTGGCTGAGGTTGTTTCGCCACACCGGACGTGTTCGATGAATCTGAGTCGTACTTGGGTTGTCGACAGTGTTTAGGCCACACGGAGTGCTTATGTACTTCATGTTGATCGGCTCGACGTATGCTCGTACTAGTCGAGCTCGTCAAGTAACTTGATTGACCCGATGTATGTTCACCATGTATGGACGCCACTGCTTGAACCTAAAGTACCAAACTCACAAGTGGAAACCCCGTTTAACCTTGGTACCTCAATCCGCCAAGACTCATGAGCCGGGCATGGTGGTATGAGACACCGTGGTTACGCTGTCGGCCTACGCTGGGGCGACGACCCTCCCTGTAGTGACCAATGAGCAACACCACCTCGTGAGCCGAATACGGTGGTATGGGACACTGTATTCGAGTTATCGGCCTACACGAATCAGGTGACGAGCCCTTTGTAGTGATCTCGAGCATACTCTAAGACTGCGTAAAAGTGACGAGCCTTTCCATAGCAACTAGAGTACAAACTAGGCCTACACTGATCAGGTGACGAGCCCTTTGTAGTGACTTAGAACCGTAACATCGTATGAAATTTACTAGGACTGACGATCCTAGAATGGATCATCGTTTGGGAATTGATATAAGGGAGGTACCTTAGCTTCCCAATCCTGCTATATGAAAAGGACTAATAAGAACTCGGTAATCATGTTCATGCACCGCATTACATGTGTCTTTGGCGTTGGAGTTGAGCACTGAGGAAGTGATTGCATGCCACGATCGTGAGATGAAGTTCGCAGAGGTAGTGCAGACGAGAGCATGCATCATTAATACATACCATTCTTGCATTAACCAGAGTACTTAGGAATGCTTGTTGTATTGCTTTATCATTACTACTTGACTGAGTTGATAACATGTTAACCTTTGCTCTATAGCTCCACTGAGTTGATCACTCACTCCCACGTTCTGGGACGGTGTTGTACACACCAACTAGACTGTCTTAGATGCAAGTGGTGACGATGCCTACGAGGCGGAGCCAGACTTCGAGGATGACAAGGAGGCATTCTCCTACATGCAGTTATCGGGCGGGTTCATGTAAGTCGTGTCCTGATCACCGGGGCTACAATGACACTGACTAGATGCCCTTACACTATTATTTTGTATTTTGGAGCATACATGTATATTCATTTTGTACGTTTTGGGAGTATACATGTATATATTTAACCTGGTGACATGATCACACTTCGAAGACCTACTACAGTTCATATATCTTATACATATATTATAGTCTTCCGCTTGCAAAACTCACTTATCTCTGGAGTATGATATACTATTTTGGTATAATCTCATTCATGTTTAATGCACTAATACGGACAACATTTAATCATCATTATCTATGTTGCATAAGTGATATGTTGGAACTCGGGAGTTGGGCCTATGTTCGACCCCCGATTTTTACGGCGTTACAGCTTTCTATAAGCTTATGCACAATAAATGCGTGCAGGTGGCGTTAGATTGCAACAACGTTGAGCTGGTATCGTGCAGCCGTCTTTTGGAGTTTTGATTTTAACATATGTATTTCTCTTTCAGCATTGTATTCAAATGTTTATATTAGTGGATATGTGATGATGTTACCTTTGTGATTTGGGTATACATGTGGTTATGCTTATTATGAGACAAATGTACATTGGAAAATCCTCCTTGTAAGATCCCAGGATCGAAATTTGGCGTATGAGCGCTGGGAGCCAAGAACGGGGTACTACGGAGACTGTCGGCACCGGATTCAGCAATCGAGAATTTTGTGAGCCCGATTTCCCGGTTTGGGGCGTGACACACTTAGAAATTGCATTAGTAGCATACAAGTAAGTCAGATAAATGATTAGGAAATACATAAAACGGAGGAGTCTGCATTTTTAATAAATAGATGATAGAGGTAAAATCATCTTTTAATTGGCGAAAACCTTTGAAAATTCAGATTCAAAGACATTTCATTAGTGAATGGGAAAGCCAACTCCCCATTAAATGCTTCCAAGGAACCACTATATGATCCGCCTAACCAATTTGCTTGAACAAGTTTGATAAGAGAAATTATGAAATATGAATGCCATATTAAAGATTTCAGAATAGTTGCCCATCTAGTGAAATCATATAAAGCTCATCTTCATCTACAACATGCTCAAAGGTTAACCAACCATTAACAAAATAGTTATAGCCAAAAGAGAGAAAGGTAGAGAGTTCGTGGAGACAGATTTTTTCACGGTTCAAATACATAAAATTTCAATTGGGATTAAGTTAGGAAAATAAAATGTTGTTGAAGGTATGGCCCTTGATAGAGTGGAATGGCAGAATAGGATCCTTGTAACTGACCCCAATTAATTAGGATAAGGCTTACATGATGATGATGAACATGATGAATGGTGATAATGTTGATCTCAATGGTTGAACATCTACCTAACTTCATAAGGAAAAGGAAACGTAGTTGATCTTTTTCCTCTAATATTTTGTTGTTGAATGTAGTATTTCCAAATGGAAGTTTCAATAAGATAAAATTGTTGGAGGGTCATGGTTAAAAAAAAATACTAATAAAAGATGTCAAATATGCATGTTCATGCTAGACAAAAGATTGGAATGAATTGGGTAGGGAGATTTCTTGTGTGCAATGATTAAAGTCTAGATTAACTATGTTCATAGTGTGGCCTGTTCAAAATTATCGAAAATAGCAATTTGGTTATGATTACTCTAAACCGTTGGTTCTTAGGCTAAATAAGTAACTAGGTTGACTTGGTTTGTTAATTAAGATTCGACACATAGTTGTCTCGAGTTTAAGTAGGTTTTTATTTAGCTACGGTTGTCTCGATTAGTCAGTGATAGGTCTGCTATATTTGGACCTAATGTGAACAAATCCCGAAGCTAAACTCGATGTTTAAGTGATCGAACGGATTCGTTGGCTTCTTACGGTTGATTAATTAGATTTACGCGATTCTTTACTAATATCACTCGTGTATAAGTTCACCTTGAGCATCAATGATCAGTAAGTGACAACGTAGGCTAGTTATATCAAAAATTTCAAGGATTTTTTGGAAATCCAAAATAGCGAAAATCGAAGATGTTATAGACTCACTCCCTATTAGAGAATAATTTAGCTAATCGCTCGTATTCCTGTATATATTTAACTAATAATACGATGCATTAAATATCAGTTAAGACATCTATTGTATATTTAAAAATGAAGAAACAACCAACAAAACACACTCTCTGAATGGGGACAAAAATAAGTTACTTGTATCGCATATGCACATTCACAGATGTTGCATGAATGGGGGTATTCACCATTCTCGTCAACACCACCAATTGCATGATTAGCCTCATCCCTCAAATATACATTGTTCCAAGGGTAACTATTGAATTAATTTTAGTAATTGACTATTTCATTGTACTTATTTACACAATTATTCTTCTGTGGACATGAAACTACAAGATTCTCCAAGCAAATCAGAAGAGTCAGCTTCACCACATCCACGTGTTATTTTTTCTGCAGAGCAAGAGATAAGTTTCTTTCAAATCATTCTTCATCACGCTTCCTTTTTTCAAGATCTCCATAATTCCCTTTTCATTTCTTTTCCCCTATTGTTTGACCCTCTCCAAACTCATTTAATTTAAGAGGTCGAAACCTCTTACCTGTCATAGGGGCAAAGTTCAACTCGGTCAATTTCATGACGGTGCCCTGAACGTCAAAAGTCAGGTCACCAATATGCATCTGTATAAGACAATGGATTATTTGACCATTGGCCTTTCACCCAGCCATTGGAAAATAGATGTCTAAAACAACTCTTCATAAACATCTCTTTTCTAATAGGAGTGTTGTCAAAATCATTTAATATGTATTCCTTTAAAAACTAAATGGAGCACTTTGGAGAGACTGTTGCCTTCCCGTAATCCAAGCAAGTGGTCCTTGGTTGTTTTCAAACTACGTTCCAATAAGGGTCGAGATTATCATGCACTAAGGGTAAAGAGTCATCCACTAGGTTAAGGATCGAGGTTGACATCCACTAAGTGTCGAAGTTGATAGTGGGGACAATAAGGGTTGAGATTATCATCTAATGAGGGTCGAGAATGACAAACTTTCATTAAGGATCGAAGATGTCATACTGATAACCTCGACCTTTATTGTATGACAACTTTTACTGTGCCAAATATTAACAACTCCAATCGTGTCAAATATTGACAACATTGAGCCTTATTGTATGTCAACCTCAACTGTGCCAACTATTGACAACCACAATCCGTACTGGATGACAACCATGACCCCTAACACCATGTACTGAAACAAGAGTACAAAATGGGTTGGGGTTGCCATTCTGAAGTGATACAGGTTATCATCATTCTGGAAGCACATAATTTTCACATTCACAACCCACGTCAACTTCCACAACCATCACAACTCACAACTGTCCATTCCAAGAATAGCAAAAAAATAATCATAATATTGTCCACATCTTATTTTGTCATTTATACAGTTTTCGATTGCAAAGGAAGACATTTTACGGAAGTACAAGAAGACGAAGCTGAAGAAGATGATGATGAAGACAATCACAGTGAAATAATAATGTCTGAGGGGGTAAAGGTGGGTCCCAGAGAAAAAATTTCGAAAGGGTGAGGTGGGACCAAGTTCGATATTAGAAATGGGTTATGTGGTCGTTTTTTGCATTATAAACTCATTTCCATAGGACGTCTTTGGGTCAAATCTTCAACTTTTAGTTAAATCCATTGTTTATTCTCTTCAAAATTTTGAGAAAGATAAATGTCCAAAGAATGACCGAAATTTTCAGATTTGGCCACCCACAACACAACAATATCATGTTTTTAGGCTTTTTTTAGCTAGCGGCGACTCAAAGTCTTTCAAATACATTATTCCAAGTCTACAACGTATCCACCTGAGAACTAAAACCATAGCATGACATCCAACTAAGGCCCTTTTTATTTGGTGCACATGCCCCGCCGGTGCAAGAGCATCGTCCACAATGACCCACATCAAGGTGGACCCCATAATGGGTGGTCCACGTCACAAGGTCGATGATGAATGACCCACATACAAGGAGAGCCCTACATGATGGACAACCCACATTGAAGGTGGGGCCTAGACAATGGATGGTCATAAAAAGTGGGCTCCACGGGATAGGCATTGGACATCAAAAGGCCCCCCATGATGGATGACCAACATCAAGGTGGTACCCACATAATGGATGGTCCACATCTAAGTCACCTTTAGTGATGAATAGCCAACATCCAATGTCACACCCCGAACTCGGAAACCGGCCTCACAAAATTCTCGATCGTCGAATCCAGCGCCGACAGCCTCCGTAGTATCCCATTCTCAGCTCCCGGCACCCATACGCCAGGTTCCGATCCTAGGATTCTACAAGGAGGATTTCTAATTATCAATTTGATTTGTAATGAGCATAACCAAGCATAACCCATGAACAATAACCATAAGAACATCATCATAAAATCCATTGTGATAAAAAACTTTTGAGTACAATGCATGAAAAAGGAAAATACAAGATGACGATAGTAACAGGAACTCCAAAAGCTCGACTGCATGCTCCAACTCTGACAAGGCTACGGCTGCGTCCTAGCGTCACCTGCACGCATCATTCGTGCATAAGCTTATAGAAAGCTTAGAGGGTGGTGTAAGTGTGTGCGCAATATAAGCGTGCTCAGAATGCAAGGTCAGAGTAATGCGGAATCATGGTGATGAGTACATGAATGCAATCAGTCGTACCAAGGCTATGCGGTGAAAGATATGAATGTTATTGGCCATAACACAGCCGTGCGATGCGAGATACAACTCAAGCATGTCAATCCTTATCATGTATCAGTACAGTTCTCATTCTGGATAATACCGGGGTTTAATACACTCCAAGTGGCATTGCCACTCTCCTGGCCGCACAGTCCAAGTGAGCATAAGAAACTTGACTATCCGCCTGGCCAATAGTCTGCTAATACCTATCCGGCATGACGATAGCAGACCCATTTACGAGCTGGTCAAACTCAGCCTAGTATTGCCCCCTACACTTGGGCGAGTAAGGCCACACCCCTTTCGAACCGACTACGACACAGTAGGAGACGCGGCCTCCTGGTATTCGGCCCTCATGCGCTCATATATCCACTCAGTCTCGACGTTGGAGTCATCCTTTGATACCATCGGGTTTAGAAATTTTCACCCAGGGATATCTACGGCGCCCCGTTGCTTAGTAACAATATTTTCAGTATCCAATCCAGCCACCCATGATGTGTCTGTGGAGGCTATGACCCTGATGTCACTAGGGCATACAATAAGCACAATCACACGAATGCAAGTGCATGAATCATACCATCAGACATGCAACAATCCTGCACGTACCGCGCGCTCATGTAGGGCAACTCCGCCTATCAGGGAGTCCATAAACCATCTACCTGAAGGCATGTACAATGATCAGTCAATCCTCACATCAAGCATACATATGATGCGTATGATCATGAATTATGAATCTATACTAAGTATGTTATGTGGTGATGGGCTCTGATCAAAACGAAGATGGGCCTAGATGGCCTACACATTATAGGTATGGGCCTATTAATGGGCCCTAGGGAAAGAGTGACAATGCGGACATTTAACCAACATCATCCTTACAATGTGGACATCAAACCATCATTGTTCCCAAGATATAACCCGCTATAAAATCAACACATATACCATGGTGGAATCACACTACAATGGGCCTTATGTACGTCCTATTAGGCCTTGACCCATGGGCCTCCAGTACATCAAATGGGCCTCAAACCATGGTCTCAAATATACCAAATGGCCTTAGTGGGCGGCCACAAATAAATTAAGTTGGGCCTCAACAAATGGCCTTATACAAATCAAAGTGAGCCTCAATGGACGGCCCACAATTACACCAAGATGGGCCTCAACACATGGCCTTAAAATAATCTCCAAAATGGTTGGACGGTTTGGATGAAACTCATGCATCATTGTAGGTCCCGTAGGGATGGAAGGCACAGATAAATCACATACTTCATGGTGGAGGTCTACACTGATGAAAGGTGTGGACACAATACATACATAAGTGGGTTCTAAGTAGGACTCACCATAATGTTTATTTTTCACCCAACCTAGGGCCCAACATAATGTTTATTTTCCACTCAACTTAGGGCCCAACATAATGTTTATTTTCCACCCAACCTAGGGCCCAACATAATGTTTATGTGCCATCCAAACTGTTCATAAGGTCACTTGGACCTTGGGCCCACTGTGCTGTTTATTTGCCATCCAACTGTTCATAAGGTCACGTGGACCTTGGTAGGGCCCACTGTGTTGTTTATTTGCCATCCAATTATTCATAAGGTCACGTGGACCTAGGTGGGACTAGGGCCCACCGTAACGTTTATTTGCCATACAACCTATTGATAGGGTCACACGGTCAGGGAGGGGGCCCACCGTAATATTTATTTATCATTCAACCTGTTCATAAGGTCACGTGGACCTGGGGTGGGCCTGGGGCCCACTGTAATGTGTTTCACAAATGCAGTCCACCCAGTATGTGTGTCCCACTTGGCTAAGGGTTCAAACCAAGTTTCAGCCGCATCCAAATTTCAGGTAGGCCCCACCAAGTGATTTTATATGTTTTAGGCATGTCTTCACATGATTTTAGATGGTGTGGCCCACCTGAGTTCCGTATACGGCTGATTTTTGGGGTAGCCTCCTAGTCCGAGGGAACCCATCAAATGCATGGTGTTGATGTTCGAAACGCATCACGGTGGGGCCCACAACTGGGGCTGTGAGGGCCCTGCCACGCCGTCTGCCTGCCCACTGACAGCCTGCTGCTGCCTTTGTTATTTTTTATTTTTATTTTTTTTGAAATCATAATTCCTGTGGTTTTTGGTAGGTGGGGCCTGCCTCAGACAAATCCAACCCAGCCAATGGTCCCCGTGGCTCGATACAAACCTATCGAGACCAATATTGGATGGTTTTTGATATACAGGAACATCAGGGAGGTATTTTAATGGTGAGAGTTCTTTTGTCCATACTATGGCCCATCAGGAAGTCAGATTGGCCTCAAATTTTGGTTCAACGCCAAAAATGGCCTGAAGAAAAGGATGGACGGCTTGGATTGACTACATACATCAAGGTGGGGCCTGCATAAGTGGCCCACCACTTCCTTCTCCCTTTTTTTTTAGCCGATAGTACACATCCATGTCAGTATACACACTCCACATTAGCCACGCCCATCCAGCGTCCAGGGACGCTGGACGGCATGGATAAGCACATGCATTGTGGGGGGTCCCACATGGACGTGACCCACCATCTATATATTATGTATATTTATATATTAGCATAATATAAATATAATATATTGTGTGTGTGTGTGTGTGTGTATATATATATATTTGCAGGTGGGACTTCCCACCATACGGTGGATTTTGCCTAAAACGTGGTGGGCCACACCATTGATGAATGGAGTGGATTTAACATGATTTGGTGGGGCCCACTTCATTCTAGGGAAAGGGGAGAGAGAGAGAGAGAGAGAGAGAGAGAGAGAGAGAGAGAGAGATACAGTGATAGAGAGGAGGGACCTAGCCACTATGGGCCCTCCATTGATACAACACATACATCAAGTGGGTCCCACAACAAGTGGGCCCTTAAGGTTGAAATAAATGATGGATCACCCACCTCTAGGCCTCCTCATTGCTCCCTTAGCCTTTTATGCTCCTTGCCTTCACTTTTGATGGTGGTTGATGGGATTTTGATGGTGTGGATGAGAGATGAGAGGGTGGGCCACACTTGATGTTTTTAGGAAAACTTGGGAATGCTTGGATGTGTGAAGCTTTGAGTTGCTTGGGAGATTTAAGAAATGAGAGAGAGAGTGAGATGATGGGAGTGATATAGATGGGTGAGGTGTGATGGGTGATGGGTGGAGTGATGAGTTGTAAGAAAGGGATGGGTGAAGAGAGAGAGAGTTGACTTAGGGTAGCTTGTGTAAGATAGAGGTAATTAAAGATAGGGTATGGGTTGCTTGTACTTGACTTGATGTGAGATGTGTACTTGATTGATGGGATTGATTGATTGATTGATGAGACATATCGTAGAGATTCCCTCGATATTTGTAACCTGCGGCGTTTCTTCGGAATGAACGCAGACCCACATCTCCTGTCCTGGGTATCGGTTCGGTGCGCGAGTCGCGGCGTTGGAACCACGGCGACGGCGCGATCGCTAAGATACAAGTTTAGGATCGAGCCGTCTTTAGTATGTAGCACTCGGCTTAGGATTGCGCGTAATAGTCGGATACGGTGCGAAGGTTGCCGGAATTCGACCAAAAGGACCGCGGAGGCCAACAGAACGGTATGAACTAGAACACAGGTCTTACATCCAAGGTGGGGGCCACATGATGGACAATCCACATTGAAGGTGGACGGTCCACATTAAAGGAGGGCTGCACATGATGGGCGGTGGATATTTAAGGTAGGCCCCACATGATAGAAAATAACATTGATGGTGGGCCCGACATGAAAAAGGTCCACATGGTGTTCATGTTCATGTGCCTGTAGCTTGGGAATTATCGCGCATGCAGGCCCATCAACATGGTTCTGACTTCATGCATATATGAATGCTCAGTCTTGATAGAGGGAAATTTGCAATGTTCAATCGATCTGTTCATACATACATTTGTTACCCACCTTTTGGTGAGCTAAACCATTGCAATGATGGTCCCCATCGTGAACATACAATCATAACCGTCCAAATTTAAACATTAAAACTGAAACCCTGGCTATAATTGCCCATCTGCAAGCCACCAATGAGACTGCTAGGATACAAAGTCCATTCCTAGCTAGGGACAGGTGGGGGTAGCACCCACCCAATCCCTGTCTCCTTTTTATGTGTCAATATATGAAAAAGCCACACTACAACAAAGTTGGTTTTACTGGTGGTCAGGCAAGTGCCTGTAAAGGCTGTGTCGTTAAAGGTTTTACTGGCAGTCAACAACCTTTGCCGGCACTTTTGCGGGACGCCCCTAAATAAGTTTTTACTGCACTATCAAAAAAAGGGTCAAAGGCTACGGATAAAATTCGTAGCTAAAGAAATAAGACTATGGTTATAGTCCGTAGTACTACGGTAGCCATTGGCAATAGTAACCATAGCCATTTCTACTATAGCGAAAGGTACATCCATCAACTAACCCTAAATGTAACCATCCAACAAATTTAGGTTTTGATTACAATCAAGAAGCAGCCTATGAAAGAAACCATATGCAAAACATACTAAAGAACTAGACCTTATGCCTTTAGAAATTAGTTAAATTACATGATTGTGACATAATTTGCACTGCCAAAATCTTTTTGTCCATAAGTAAAATAGATAAACATTTAATTAGAACACAAGGAAAGAGACCAAACTAAGTTCTGTTACACTTAGTCACACATCACTCCTTAGGATTCATATACACTCGAACATTCCAATGAATCAAGTATTCATTCCAATCATAATTCAAATCGTTCAAATGAATAATGCATATTTATGAGTATAGACTATTCAAATGAATCAATTCATATTCCATAACCTTGCAAATATTGTAGGAAATTGAAGTAAAAGCTAAGACTGTGAAGCAGGTTATGCACCAAACCATCTATTGTTCAAACTACCAATTAAAGCATCCATCAAACTGTTCTATGTAATAACTGTACAATACTAATAGAAGAAAGAAATTAAAGGCCAGTTTGGGATCTTGGAAAATAAAGGAGAGAGTGACATTTTCTATTTTCCAAGAAAGTATTTGGAGAGGGGAAAAAAAAAAGACAAGGGGAGGTTTGGGAAATTTTTATGAAAAGACTTCCTCGAAAAATGTTTCTCTACAAACGGCTCTCTTTTAGACATACTCACCTCAATGTCTTTCATCTTTCCAAGCTCAGATGCGCCCATTTCAATGGCCAAACTTGTATTAGAATTAGCCTGATTCAGAGGCTCTTTGACAGAATTGAGCTTCAATAAGAGTTCCTTGACATCCATGGTTATGGAGCATAATTTTCAATCTAGTAATGCACTACTACCCTCTAAACTAAATCAAACCCAACATCCAAAACAAACACCCAAGTTCCAACATCATTCTCATTACGGGGTGCATCCAAACAGCCCTCAAACAAGAGAAAATAAAATTGCAGTTGATTACTATAAAGCCTTGAAATTCCATCCAAATAAATCAAATGAAAAATAGAATTCAAAAATAAAAACACCAGCATTTCTAATAATTTTCTTTTGCAATCCAAAAAAAACATTAAGGGATGGTGGAGAACTTATTAAATTGAATTGCAAAGATGTGAAGGTATGTAGGAAACTCTAAGAGTACATTTGGAACACTTATTAATGAACTGAAATTAACTCGTTGGCATTCATATCAGGGATTTCTTGTTTCTAAACTATAATTCTGTCAATTTCTCATGGGTTAAACCATATATTTTGTTTTCTTGCATGGCTGTTTTCTTTCTTCTCCAATAGAAGGGAAAGAAAAGCATGATTTCAGTGTACCGAGTACAATAAAGTTGCAACAAATACTAAACCCGATCAATGCCCCTCCAGCTAAAAGAACCAGATCCGGGTTGTTAAGATAAATGAGCTTGAAAAGTGCTCCCATCAGTGTTGTTTGTTGTCCTGATATGTAACATTTAATTATGCAACTGAGTACACAAATGCACACCAGTGAAGAAATGCAAGACTCATGGAAGGTACTCCAACTACCAAAAGAGCAAAAGAGAAGGAAAACAAATTAACCCTAAAGATATCCTACATAACAGTTACCTACATCCACCTAGCTATATCTACAAAAACAACATCCGATTTATTGCAAGTAACCTTTTGGATAGCTTCATTTGCTACAATTGCCGGATCTTTTTCGTACCTTTTCTTAAATATAGGAATCTGAAAGGCAATTTCAGCAACAATTGATCAGCTCGGAGAAATATTATCTTACAAAAATGAGACCGACTCTCTCTTTCCTATTTTACAGAAATGAGACAGTTAAAAAAAAAACCTGTCATATGCCTGTGAACAGCACACCAACAACTGCAAGCAGACTGTAAAATCCATTTTGAATTCTATATAATTGAATAAAAAGGACTTTGGGGCCCGCTTAATCATGTACAGCATATCGCAGTTCTTCAGAAACTGCTTATGTTCCTTTCAGCTGAACACGCTTAATGTCCTTTCAGCTGAACACGCTTAATGTTCCTGTCTTGTTACCACACAACACATACATGCCCACCATTTTCTCAGTAGTTGTCATCCTTTATGTTGTTGCACCCTGCATAATGAGAGAATGCAAATCATTTTCATACCTTGGAATTTTGTATTTCTGTAGTTGAAGCAGTGCTATTAATATCTGCTAACGAACATTTTGAGATAAGCGGTGTGATCCAATAGCCATTGTAACTAAGAGAACAGTTGGCAGCAAATGTCATATTGGTTTTAAAGTCTAAGGCTGCATTTGGAGCACAAGTGGATTTGAGTTGCAAACATTTAGTGGAAATGGCCACCCATGCAAAAGTTGGGCCACCCCTGGAAATCGATCCAGGCCCTGGGCTGTCCATTTATATCGATTGTGTGGCCCATCTGATGAGTGAATCTAGCTGATTGTGGAGCCCACCATTTGCATGGCTCAAAGGTCATACCAAATATTGATTACGAAAAATATTAACGGTGTGTCTGGTCACACCAAATATCATGATATTTGCTGTAACCAACCTAAGAGTTAGAGATTTTGTTATTCCTAGTTGTAGAGCTTCCAAGATCCTATAGCATGAGCATGGCTCAAATATATGACATGTGACTTAGAGTTAGGAAGATATATGGGCAGCCTGACTGTAGGAACAACAAACCTGCATGCCTTCAATGCTGTTGATACCAGTGCTCGAAATATCGGTATCACGAAATGTATCGCACCCTTGGGATACAGATATGTATCGGTTATTGCACGAGACATATTGTTTGTATCGCGTAATTTATCGCACTTTTTGGGAAACATGGGAAAACATCGAGAAAATGGTTGAATTTTTCAATGAAACTTCAGAGATTATTAAAAAGGACCTTAATACACACTTTTAAATCATAGAATCTCAAGAAAAAAGTGCACATAATAGGTTTCCTTTGTATAGGGTCATAAACTATGCGTTATCCGATTGAACTAAGACCACTATATTCAAATATGATGTAAAACATTTATAAATGTATCAAGACATGTATGAAAATACAACCAATTGATAACGTTATATAAATTGGATGAAAGAAAAATAAATATCACCTTGATGTAAAACTTTTGTGGCCCACAAAAGGTTTTCAATGGTCATTAACTACTCTTTCATGTAGTGCGGTCCACCTGACACTTTTATCTTATTCATTTCTGGACCATGGTCTAAAATAAGTTGAAAAAGCATATGAATGACATGAATATACAATTCATACATCAAGGTGGCCCACTCAGTCAGGGGTCCCACCCACATTGCTGGTTCAAAGGTCTCACCCAAGTTGGGCTTTACTGCGCAAGAGATAGACAGACCTAACCTCTCAGAGACTATATGGGGCCCACTATATTGTATATGTTTTATCCACGCCGTCCATACATTTTGACAGGTCATTTTAAGGCATGATCCTAAAATAGAGGTAGATTTAAGGCTCAAGTAGACCACGCCACATTAAATAGTGGTGATTGAGTTATTTGTCAGTCAATCTGTTCGAAACGTTGTAGGGCACATCTTGATGTTTATTTGGCTATCCAACCTGTTCATAAGGTCATATAGACCTAAATGAAGGTAAAAAATAAATATCGGCTTGATCCAAAACTTATCCCTACTGAAAACCTATCAATTGTAAGCATTCAATCTTCACTACTTCCTATGGTGTGGTCCACTTGAGCCTTAAAAAGGTCCCATTTTTATGACTGGTGCCTTAAAATGATCTTCTAGATTGAATGGATAGATTGGATAAAACATATACATCAAGTGGACCCCACAACCCGCAGGGGAGTTCGTCTCTGGCTAACCCCGTTGTAAAGGGGAGAAGCAGATTGGCAGACACCATTGACCTGCTTAGTGTGTTAATGTTACCAAGTTCTATGGGTCCGATCATGAAGTATGTGTTATATCCAAACCATCTGTCCATTAGGTGAGCTTGTCATAAGGCTCGAGCCTAAAAATAAGACAGATCGAATGATCAAGTGGACCATACTGTAAAACACAGTGGGGGATTGAACGTCTACCATTGATACCCTTTTAGGGGTCACAAAAGGTTTGGATCAATATGATATTTTTTATCCTCTTCATCTTGGTCTGTGTGACGTTATTAACAGATTGGATGGAAAATAAACGTTATGACGGGCCCTACAAATGTTTTAACGGTGAGAATAATTGTCCCCACTTCTGTTTGTGGTGTGGCCCACTTGAGCTTTGGGTATGACTCATTTTTGGGCTGATACTCTAAAATGATCTTGGAAAATGGATGAACGGTGTGGATATAATAAATACATCATTTTGGGGGCTATATTATATTGATCTCCTTTGGAACGTACAACCTGGGGATGAGGAGCGTCAGCGCGCAGGATACGTACCATGCCAGTTGAGTAGCCATTTGCTACTAAATGATGTCACCAAGTCCTGTGAGCCCACCATTATGTATGTGTTATATCCACACCGTCCATCACTTTGGAGAGATCATTGAACGCCCACCATTAAAAAACTTCTTAAGGGCCACAGAAGTTTCCTATCAAGCTGATATTTATGTTTTCCCTTCGTTCATGTCCGTGTTAACTTATTAATAGGTTGGATCACAAAAAAAAATCGCATAATGGCCCTAGGAAGGTTTCAATGGTGGACATCACTGTCTCTATTGTTTTATGTGGTGGGGTCCACTCAAGATTTGTGATTGCCTTATTCTTTATCTCATTCCCTAAAATGATCTCTCCAAAATGATGGACGGTGTGGATACAACACATACATCATGGTGGGGCCCACAAAACTTGACGACGTTACTTTATTTACTCCACTCTACCTGTCAGTAGCTAATCCGCACCTATTTTAGAAATACAAAGGGATCCAGAAGGACCGCAACCCTAAAATCTTTCAAAATTCCCCAAATTCCCTCGTTCAAACCTAAATCTATAGGTTTTTTCGACAGATTTCTCGCCGAAACCTCGTGCGCAATTTGAATCTTTCTTCTATTCGAAGCAAAAAGGTAAGAAATCGAGATTGTTGAATTCAAAGCTCTTTCCTGTTTCTTCTTCCTTTTTTTCTGATTTTTTTCGGTAATTATGCAAGCCAAAAGGAATAAATCTATACATAATATCTTCAATATCGCAAAAAATGGTGCGAAACGTGCAATATATTGCACGATACATAGAAATCTTATATATATATAGGATTTCGAGCTGATATCGTGTCCCTGGCAAGCGATAACAACAATATCGGCCGATAGTATCGATATTGCGAACGCTGGTTGATACCAACACCAATATCAGCCTCTTGAATCATGCCAACATCATTTGCAATAAGATTGCAATAAAGTGCACCATCACCATCCATTTTTTTTTCTTCTTTTTCTACTTTTTTTTTTCCCAATTCATGAAAAACGAGTTTATGATTGACAAAATGGTCACATTAGTGGCAAGCTGCATTTCATGATGAATCATAACCCATGCCCTTTTCTATGATGCACTTTTGCATATTGTACATAGAAACACAGAGTAATAAAAAATAAATAAATAAATAAATAAATAAATAAATAAATAAAACAATGACTAACAGCAATGCTAACAAGAGAGGGACCAAATTTCAGAAAATATCACTTACTAAAAAGAAATAAATATTGCAGTTATCAAAAGGCAACTAATGTTTTGAAACAATAACATAATAAAGTAAAGACCCAAAGTAGCCTCCCTATTTTTTAGCATGGATTTCGTTTTTCTTGCTATTTAAGGCCATCACTATCTCAGCGTCCTTGATTTTTAGCTTTTCTTTTTTGTTGCTTCTTTGTCTTTGCTCGTTTCTTTTTTCCTTTTACCTGTATTTTCGTTTCCCCCTTTTCAATATAATATCATCAATTCTCCAAAAAAAAAAAAAAAAGGTAAAGACCCAAAGTAAGAACATGGAAAATGAGAAAAACTTTGATACTCTGGCAGTGTGATGGATGAAATACAGGCTCTTAGAAATTACTTAGATATTGCACATGTGGCATACAGGTAGTTAAATTAAACAACACAACTTATGGTATCTAGTGTAGATGTGTCATGAACCAAAAAGTAAGCTTGATTGATTATCTAGCTAGTGGATTGGTGGCCATTTTTTGGACAATTAAAAATGCAAATAATAAAATATCCAATGGTACTATTTCCACAAACGCATGATCTAATCAATGGAGGTTTAAGGAAAAAAAAAAGAAAAAAGAAGAAGCTTTAATAGAATTGAATTCAGATAATCCGCTCAATGAAAAGAAGCACGGAAGAACAATTCAGGACCATAACTCAATGTTTTGTAGATGGTGTTTTCAACATTGATCATGGTTTGCTCAGCTTACCTCTCGAGAAAAAGAAAACAAATGAAGAAAGAAGCATGTAGAATTCTCCTCTATAGTCAAAAGACCAACTCACCTGAAGCTTTGAAGCATTATACATTAGTATGGTGAAAATCATGCTTACAGGTCCAGCTTCCTTTGTGATGTTTCCTGATACAAAAAGTTTCAAAGAATTAGGTCAATGTTTACACTGAATAGAAAAATAAACAAGTTGTGTCAGCTCATACATTTTCTTGCAAACTCATAGGTTGGAATCTCAGTCATACCATGTGATTCTTGTGAGTTTTTCACGTAGAGTATGTTCAGATCCACCAAAAATCTGAAATATTTCACATCTGCTAAATCATTAGTATCATGAAACAATAAATCTCTTTAGAAATGATAAAATCAAATATCCAATATACATATTCATGTTGCACTTGAATTTCTTCACTAGATTAACCACTAGACCACAAGAAAATGAATATCTTAAGTATGGAGATAAGTCAAAGCTGTCAAAATGGACAGATTCATGAAAATTACAATCATTTAGCATAGCAGACCCTACTCCAGTTGAGACGACACTCTGTTTTAACCAGTGTTTTAAATAGTGGCAGCGTGATGCGTAGCGCTCAGCCCTCTATAGTGTGTAGCGTAAATACGTAGCATGTAGCATAAGCTACACGATACTTCTATTTTTTAATTTAAAAATAGAACAAATATAATAAATAGTGAAATTGTCTGGAGCGGACGTTGTCAACACAATATAGCCAAACTGTTTGGAGTGGAGGTTGTCAACACAATATAGCCAAACTATCTGGAGCGGAGGTTGTCAACACAATATAGCCAAACTGTCTGGAGCAGAGGAGCCTTGCAGTCCAAGGCTCAATTTCTTTGACACCGACATCGAAGCGAGGACTGATGACCCCACATTTGTTCAATCTTCCATTCAATTCCACGACTATCTTACCAGCCCTATTGTCATCGACGTACTCAGATTCTCCAATAATCTGTCGTGGTTGTCTTCATCTTGTTTATTTTATATAAAGTTTTTTCACGGTTTTCACAATAGCCTATTCTTTTCGTGGCGCCTACTCGAATGTGTGCACATGCATCTAGTCTTTTTAACAAAATTTTAGGTGGAGTGTTCCCAATTTAAAAAAATAATAATAATAACAAGAAGCTATACTCAATCGTGACTGGTTCATTTTGGAGTTGGTGGGAAAAATCAGATGGTTAATATTAAAATTTTCAAGGGATTTGGACTTTGTTGGTATCGTTGCATGGTCAATTTCTCGAAAGAGAATCCACCTTCCAAATATCCGGAAAGTAGCCATCTAATAAGCTTTCGAAATTTTTTCTGACCAATTTGCCCTTGCACACAAAATTAAGTAATGATGACGCAGAGAGGACGATGGCTGGAAGTCTTGTGTTGGATGGTATTCTCCTAGTTGTGGGCCCATTGTGATGTAAATTTTCAATCTACATGGTTCATTAGTTGTGCGAGTTCATCGGAATATATATCCCAAAATCTAAAGGTTACTTACAGATGAAGTGGACCACACCATAATAAATAGTATGAGAAAACTGCAACACCAGTAGATATCAATACATGCAAAAAAGTGCAAGTCCCAAAGGCATTTACAGGGAAAAAATATGATGCCAAAGATGGCATATTAGATCTTTCAAAAAGAAGAAGAAAAAAGAGCATATTAGCAAATTACCATATTTAATACCTTCTTGGAAAAAAAGAAGAAAGATAAAATCACAGTAAATTTAGCATTCTTTCTGATGACCGCTCCCGTTGACCACTCCCGACTCCGATGACCGCTCCGATTGGATTTTCTGCCCTCGACTCCGATGACCGCTCCCGTTTCCGACCTCTCAGGTGGCCGATTATTACTCGCGTCCCTGTTCCATTCGAAAAAATGACTGCTGACGACGAAAAAAACAACACTCTCGGAATAGACAGGCCTTCTGCTGAGGAGAAGGGCAAGGATAAATCAGAAGTTTTTTCAGGGGTACCATTAGGAGGAGGTTATGGAGAGTGGATTCAGGTTCCGATCAGAAGTGGGAAGAGGGATCCTGTCCCAAGCGGATGGAGAAAACATAGCTTATATCCCACCCTATTTGTCAAAGGTTATCCTCACGGGTGGTTCCCCATTAATCTCAAAAAGATTTTTGGTAGAGCGGGGGCTGTGATAGATGTGGTGATGCCTAAGGATAAAACGAGTGGTGCCTATCGTGGCTTCGCCCTCGTTCGTATGGGTAGTGAGGTTGAGTTGGCTAGAGTAGTCTCTATGATTCATGGATTAAGCTTTGGCGGAAAGAAGATGTTGGTGCAAAGGGCGCGTTACGGCCCTGAAACGCTGTCTGCTAATCCAATCTCTATTAAAAAAAAAAAGAAGCATTGCCAAAGATTCTACCCCTGTAATCACCCTTCCCCAACCTTCGCGTTCGGCACCTATCTCTGTTAGCGGCTATCAGATTAAACAACAGTCATTTAAAGATGCTCTGCTTCAAGACGTTGCACCCCATCTCCCCTCTTCAGTCGAAAAGGAGGCTAACGATCGGATCCTGCGCTCGCAATGTGAACAACACGTTGACGCCTCGGAGGCAACTGTTGTCGTCGATCAGGAAATTTTTGCCAAAAATCGAGCTGATCTGGCCAAGTCGATGGTTTTGATTACAAAACAGGGAGCCTCTATTGAGGTAGTTGGTGAATGGATTTTTAATAGCACCGGGATTAAGCTCGGGATGTCTGAGTTGAAACCCCTGGGATTTAATACCCTCTAGGTCAGGGCAGGTTCTTCTTTATTCCCCGAGGGGATATCGGATCACGAATTCTTGCCTACTTCGTGTCCTGTGGTCAAGGTCCTTCCATGGGACGAGTTCTCCATCTTCGGGAAAGAAAATATTTGGGTCCTTATATAGGACATCCCGTTGGAATGTTGGTATGACGAATTCCTAATTTCGGTTGCTTCTTCCCTTGGTTTTCTGTTGGAAATGGACTCTAAGACGAAGCTTGGAGTCGAACTGGGGGTCATCCGAGCCAAAGTGAGGAGGAAGAAAGGTATCCCCTTGCCTTCTGTCGTTAAGGTGATGGTGGATAACAGAACAGTTATGCTTCCAGTCCAGAGGGAGAATCCTGATGTTGTTCAACCTAGATGGGGTGACATCTGGTGCTCCAGAGTCCAGGATGGGTTTTCCTCTTCGAAGATGACGAGCAAAGAAGAAGGAGCATGCTTTCCCTTCTCCAGCAGACTACCATTTGATCGGGAGGTAGGAACATTTGTAGCAATCCATCAGCTTCCTTTCGAGAGCCGGCACTTCAAGACACGTGGATGCTTCTCTGTCGACCCCGTATGTCGTCCGTCTGACGAAATCCTTCGCTTGGCCGCCGAGTCAAGTAGAGTCTCGGAGAGCTCGCCAGGTGGCACTCCCCCAGTGTCCGGCCCTCGAAAGGAGAGCCGCCTTTCTCTTCAGGGGTCCCAGGAGCGGCCACGTATTCATAAGTCACCCTCATGCATTAATGATAAAGGAGCTTTATCCTTACCCCGACGTGTGCCGTCCGATAGACTCGAAAACTCATCTCAAACCGTCCATTCGCCTGACCACGATCTTAAGTCACGGGTATCACCTCTCCTTAAGTCCGAGTATGTTGTAGCGGGTCCAGATTCGGGTTTCTCGCCACGTAAATGGGGTCCTCTTATGATTTCTGACTCAGTTCCCTCCAATCCTCCTCTTCATATCCCCGTTCTCTCTACTCAGCCCGCATATCCAGCCCATCGACCTCCCTTGCAAGAGAAATGGGGTGATATTTCAGCTACGGAAGTGAATACTAATAGCATTCTTTCCCGAAGCCTTCCCCCCAGCCCTGCGTCCCCTCCAGATTCCCCTCATCAGGACTCAGATTGGACTGATATGGGCCCTATTACCTTATTTCAGGACATCTCCGCAAATGATGTATTGGTCGCTGACCCTTTGCAGGTATGCCCCACCTTCCAACATCAACAGCACGAATTCAGCTCCTCCTTACTCCTCCCTCAGCAGGAACACAGAACTTCGACAATATCCGAGGGAAAGAATAGAGAGGAAATGTTCGATAAACTCCAAAATAAAAAATGGATAAGAGATCCTGTGGGACATGTGGGTAAATATCTTGGGCTGTCGTTCGGAAATCGTCCTGAAGATTATATGGAAATGTTTAAGTTTATTGAAGATCGAGGTAGACCCCTTCCTCCTTCCGCATCCTCATCAAAGGCAGTAGCGCGGTCGTCCACCAACAGAGAATTGCTAAACCTTATCCCAAGTTCACAACTTCCGTCTACTTCGACGCCTCGTTGAGGCCGAAAGGGATTCCGGGGCAACTCAGTGCTCTCATGAATATTTTCTCTTGGAACATTAGGGGGCTTGGCTCCAAACAAAAAAGGGGATTGATCAAGGATTTGATCAGCAGGAAGAATCCAGACATAGTTGCCCTTCAGGAGTCTAAGGTTCCCCTCTTCTCTGATAGGCTGTTAGCGTCGATATGGAGAGCAAAAGATATTAGTTGGGTCACCCTCGATGCAATGGGTTTGTCAGGAGGAATCATTATTGCCTGGAAATCTTCTAAGTGGGTGCTGCAGTCCTCCTCTTCTGGGGTTTTCTCTATTTCAGCTATTCTCAAAGATAAGTCATCTAGTTTTTGTTGTAACGTTATTGCCATTTACGGTCCAAATGAAGACTCTCTCAGGCATTCCTTTTGGAATGAATTGACTTCGTTTCGTCAATCTTTTCCAGGCCCATGCTGTATCGCGGGAGATTTCAATGTTACTCGCTTCCCAGAGGATCATTCTTGTCCAAGGAGGAAGTCTGCTGCTATGGAAGCTTTGTTCGACTGGATTCAAGCGCAGGAACTGATAGATCTCCCTCTCTCTGGTGCTTCCTATACTTGGTCCAATTGTCGTAGAGCGCCAATTCAATCCAGACTGGATAGATTCCTTCTATCTTCTGACTAGTTGGAGGCGTTTCCTTCGATGTATCAGATTGCCCTCCCCAGAACTACATCAGATCACTGCCCAATTCTCTTATCTATGGACGATTCTAACTAGGGTCCTAAACCATTTAAATTAAATCCCGCTTGGCTCAAGATAGAAGGCTTTCAGGAATTAGTGGTTGAATGGTGGGAAGCGTTCCAGGTGGATGGTTTTACTGGCCATAAATTGATGTGCAAACTTCGTCTTCTCAAGGACAAAATTAAAGACTGGAAGGAAAATGTTCTCTGGAAAAGAGAGAAGGAAACAGAGGATCTTATGGTTGAATTACAGCAGATTGATGGTTCGATCGTCGATGAGGAGATCCCTATTGAAACTCTATCCAAAAGGATTTAGATCATCCAGTCATTATCTTCTAGAGCTTTGGAAGATGAAATTTCCTGGAAGGCTAAATCGAGAGTGAGGTGGCTGACAGCAGGTGATAGGAATACCAAATATTTCCACAATATTGTCAATATGAGATCTCGGCGCAACTCTATTCGAAACATTTCTGTTGATGGCAGGCATATTGAAGATAAGGATGAGATTGCTACTTGTGCGATCGACCACTTTAGGACCCTTCTCTCCTCTGAAGGGTGGGACAGACCTCACCTCGATGGTATTGTTTTTTCTGCCATCCAGTCTTCGGAGGCCATCTTACTTAAGGCTCCTTTCTCTGAAGAAGAAACTAAAGCTGCAATTCACGCTCTATCAGGTGATAAATCCCCAGGTCCCGATGGATTCATAATGCTGTTTTTCCAGGTGTTTTGGGATTTGGTCAGACCTGATATTATGGAGTTTCTCTTGGAGTTTCATGAGAGGGGGAAGCTGTCTAAAAGCCTAGGCGCTTCTTTTACTACTCTGATTCCTAAAGTTGCTAGTTCTTTTTCGCTGACCGATTTCAGGCCGATTAGCTTGATTGGAGCCCCTTACAAAATCCTGGCCAAAGTCTTGTCTTCTAGGCTATCATCAGTCATGGGAAGGATTATTTCTAATAATCAGAACGCTTTTGTTAAAGGGAGACAGATTATCGATGGTGCATTGATTGCCAATGAATGTCTTCATTCATGTCATACTACTGGAAGGAATTTCATATTCTGTAAATTGGATATCGAGAAGGCCTATGACCACGTTGACTGGCAATTTTTGCAATATATGCTTCGTCGTATGGGTTTCGGCAAAAGATGGAGAAGATGGATCAGATCATGTATTGAGTCCGCTCATTATTCTATCCTCTTGAATGGTGTTCCCAAAGGCTTCTTTCGTGGATCGAGAGGTTTAAGCCAAGGTGATCCTCTATCCCCTCTCCTTTTCCTCCTCATTGGTGAGGCTTTGTCTCAAATGATTGCTAGAGGGCAGCATGTAGGCATGTTTAGAGGTATATCGATACCTGGCGTTTCCCTCACTGTCTCTCACGTCCAATTCGCTGATGATACTCATATCATAGTAGAAGCTGATGCGGATTCTGTCGACAACATTCACACGACTTTACAATGTTTTGAGGCAGTGTCGGGCTTGAAAATTAATATGGCCAAGTCCAAAGTGTATGGTGTGAATGGATCAGATCAGGACATCACCGGATTTGCCAGTAGTCTGGGCTGTTCGGTTGCTTCCTTTCTCACCTTCTTCGCTGGTCTCCCTCTTGTTGTTGGTCCTCCTCCGGTTGCGATGTGGGACAAAATCATTGATAGATTTCAAAAGAAGCTTGCTACTTGGCAATGTCGTTACCTATCGATTGGAGGCAGGATCACCCTCATTAAAGCTGCACTATCTAACCTTCTAGTTTATTTCATGTCCCTCTTCAGATGTCCGACGTCAGTTTTGAATCGTATTGATCATCTCAGACGCAATTTTCTCTAGAATGGTAAAGAAAATCATAATAAGCTTCATCTTATGGATTGGACGCATGTGTGCAGTCATTTTCGAAATGGGGGCGCTAATATTAAGAATCTTAAGATAATGAATTCGGCTATTTTGGGAAAGTGGATCTGGAGGCTGGGAAAGGAACCTGAGGCTCTCTGGAGCACAATCATTAAAGGCAAATATAGGTCATCCCCTGGTGGTTGGTGGACCAAGGATAATTCTTTGTACAGGGCTTCCCATATCTGGAAAGGGATTCTCCGTCTTAAATCATCAGTTCTTAGCAATATCGGTTTTGCAGTGGGAAATGGAACGAGAGTTAGATTCTGGGAAGATAAATGGTTGGGAGATTGCATCCTGCGTGAAAGATTTCCTGCTATTTACCGGATTGCTGTGGAAAAGGACAGTATGATTGCTAATTTCTTCTCCCATATAGCTACTGGAGGGGTATGGGAAGTTAACTTGCTTCAGGAATTTGCATGATATGGAGATGGATGACTATGTGCAGCTGCTTCATTCCCTATCTAATGTCACCTTGGACCAATCTACCTCCGATTCTATTATCTGGAATCGAGATAAGTCTGACATCTTTTCGGTTAAATCGTTCTACTCTGTTCTCGCTTCCAATTATTCCTCTTCAGCAATGGTATGTCCTTTCATTTGGAAATATGATGCTCCCCCAAAAATCATCTGTTTTGGATGGCTGGCAGCTATGAACAAAATCCTAACAATCGATAATCTCAAGAAGAGAGGGATGCAATCGGTAAACAGCTATCTCTGTTGTATGCAAAGCGAGGAGACTATCGACCATCTATTGGTCCACTGTCCCTTTATCACCCAAATTTGGTGGGATCTCTTCTCTTGCTTTAACGTCAGCGGTTGTGTCCCTAATTCTGCTCCGGCTTTGCTAGCAGCGTGGCAAGGTACTAAGTTGGGCAAAGTTAAAACTCGCATCTAGAGAATGGCGATTCTTGCTACCTGGTGGGCAGTTTGGAAAGAAAGGAACGAAAGATGCTTTAACAACTCTTAGTCCTCGGCTAAATCAGTGGGATCTTATTCTAAGAAGTTGATTATTGAATGGGTGGTGAATGTTTTAGGCCTTAAAGATATAATCTTGCTTTTTTAGGTTTTTAGTTTGTTCGGCTCTGCTATCTCAGCAGGCCTTTTTTGTTTGTTTACTTTTTCTCCTTAATACAATCGTTATCTTTAAAAATAAATAAATAAATAATATGGGTTGCGCACAACCATTGAAAACTACCAGGTGGGCTATACACCTTACTAATAAGTATGATATTTCTGCCATCTCTTTATAGATGTATATGGGATATAATGAATATGTTAGATGACATATAAACATCACTGTGGGCCCCACAAAACTGGCTTTGTACCGTTATGGTTAAGCACATGTAGGTATAGTAAAAGAAGGCGGGTGAGAAGCCGAAGTGATTCACAATTCTGGATGCCCAAATCCAAGGGTCGATCCTACCATTTTAATCACGGGGTCATTAAAATTAATATAGATCTAATCTGTTAATAATATTCAAGGCTTACGATTTCCTTAAAAATATGTAATCTTCATGTCGTATTGAGCTATCTGTGGCCCATAGTGAGGAAAAAGGACCAATGGTTTGCTTGTACAATACCTACTATCTAGTTTTGTTCTGGGCCATCAGATTTGAAGATTTTGATTATTCTCCTGACATTTTCCTTCTTTCAAATTATGAAGAGAATGGACCGATCGGATTTGATCAAAATCCCAAAATGAAACTTAGGGACGTTGCACATAAAATATTTCATATAGAATGGACACTGTTATGGGTCATCAGGTTTTGTGGGCCATAGAGAGATGGTGTCAACAAGACACTAACATATTCGTATAAAAATAAAGGGCTTCAAACAAAATGAACGGATTGGATACACATTCCACAGGGCACAATGAAAACTTCCATACAATTCACTTTCTAGGGATTGAAATAACACACAACTTCTTCTACTTTCATAACGGTACAACTACTGCTCCAAGGACTGGGGCAAATTGGCCTGAAAAACTTTTGAAATTGACCATACAACGATTCCAGTACCATCAAAAACCGAATTTTCAGCCGTGCTCCGTCCATAGTTAGGTCATCAATTTAAAACGTATGGACCACCATAAAATTATTTCACGTGCAGTGTGGAGGGCGGTAGCCGACAAGGTTCCAACGTCCAACTATGTGGGCTCTTGAGAAAAATTTTGATACTTTGGCAGAGCATGATCTTCGGTACTCCCATACACAGGCATTGCAAACACGACATAAATATAGTGCAATCTGAACCGTTCAAATAGTGGGGTACTCTCGCTGGGCCATGACCCAAAAATCGCATTGAATGATTGTTTTAATTGTTCGATTGGTAGGCGAGAAAGGGACGGTTGAAACGAAAAAAACAATTGATGATTCAAATTCAAATTATTAATAATCCATCAATAAGAATCTATATCTGTCCAACATGTACATCGTTGGGTAAATTCCCATTAGAGTGGACCCCACAATTTGAACGGTTTGGATTGTGATACAATTATGCCATGTCAGTGTGAGTAGGTATGAATGTTCATAGTCCATATCACATAATTCTTTTTTCTTTCTTTTTTCTTTTCTGTTTGTTTTTCATATTTTTCCGTTTTATCAAAAAGCACAAGAAGAATCCAATTAACATAACGGGGTTGTTGTAACATTAGTAATTTAAAAGGGACTTATATGATACTCTTGACTGCGTATGACACTTGATACTCAGGCGCTAAAAAAATTATACACGTGGCACACATCGACTCAAAGAAAATCGACTAGATTTTGCATACCATTGTCACTAAGTCACGTTCCAAAGATCAAAGTGGTTGAAAAATCTCAAGATTCCCAACCTCTGATGCCAGACACTTGTGTGTGGAAATAGGATAGATTTTTTTATTTTATTTTATTTTTTTTAAATCTTTAACCGCCCAATAAATGCCCACCAATACGATAGTTGGAAAATCAAATAAAATTAATTTTTGGTCATTAATGCATCTACAATTGGGTACCGTCGTCTGGACGGCTTTAATTTAAGACCGTAAGTGCAATTTCTTAGTAATTTCTAAGTGCCTGCGTATCATTCCTCGCACTTGCCAGAGCATCAAAGCGACCATGCGTTGCAAATTTGCAATTGGATACACCCTACTTTATCCTTCGGATCTTGTACCATTTTTAAAATAGTTAAACAGTACTAAAACACGAGTATAGGCTCTTCAGGGCTTCCATGCAGTTGGCGTTTAAAAAGAGAGGAAGGAGTTGAAAGAAAAACAGCACCAGAGAGAGAGAGAGAGAGAGAGAGAGAGAGAGAGAGAGAGAGATGGACATAAACCTGTGGATAATAGTTTCCATGGTGGTGGGAATGATCTTCATCGTGTTGGAAAGACGACGAAGGCCAAAATCAACAATGAAATTGCCGCCGGGACTGCCTAAATTGCCGATAATTGGGAACTTGCACCAGAACCTGCGCCAGATCGGTGGTGGTGATGAGTTGATCTACATCACCTTATTCAAAATGTCACAGAAGTATGGTGGGATTATGACAGTGTGGTTAGGCATGAAACCGACTATTATCGTAAGCGATCATGAAGGAGCTTGGGAGGTTCTTGTAAACAAATCCGCCGATTATGCATCGCGAATGATCCCTTACATGTTTAAATATGTCTCTGCTAACTGTACAACGCTTTCCACCTCCGATCATGGCCCATATTGGCAATCCTTCGAAAAGGTGTCCAGGGCTATGCTATGAATCCATCAGCCATCTCTACTCAAACACTATCTCAAGAAAACGAAGTGATTGCCATGACACAAACAATTCAAGAACAAGCTATGATCAATGGTGGAATTATCCGCCCCTTGGTCTACATTCCACACAACACAATACGGGTGGTTGGGCGCCTTTGTTTTGGCCCTGACTTCAACAATGAGGGATTTGTTATTGGCATAGACCCTCTTATCGACGATGTCATCAATCTATCTGGTCTTGCCCGTTTTTCCGATGCTTTTCCCTTCATTCGCTACATCCCGGGCTTGTGGGGTTCATTTAGACAAGCAACTGAAATTCTCGATCGTGTCATGTCGATATTACAGTCAGAAATCACTCACTACCAATCATCAAAATCGCCATGCACCACTTGCTACTTGCACTTCCTCCTCTCGCATGGCTACCCGATGGAAACCATTATCTCTATCTTATTCGAGATGTTCTTGCTCTCCGTTGATAGCACATCGTCTACCATTGCTTGGGCTCTAGCATTCCTTATACGAAACCCCGAAATCCAACAGAAGCTATTTAAAGAAGTAAGCGGAGGAGACGAGAAGAGAGAGAGGGTGACTGTATATCAAGTGAATAAGATGTCATATCTTCAAGCTGGAGTGAATGAAGTGTTTCGGATGAAGCCGATTGCACCTCTCGCCATCCCCCACAAAACAGTGAAAGATACTACATTGAAGGGTTTGAAGATCGACAAGGGTACTGCTGTTATCGTAAATATCTATGCTGTCCATCACGATCCAAAGGTCTGGGATCATCCAGAGCAGTTCATGCCAGAGCGGTTCCTGAATGAAAATGCACGTAATGTCAGCGTGGCCATGGAACAGTCTTTTCTTCCGTTTGGAGCAGGTATGCGAATTTGTGCAGGAATGGATCTGGGCAAGCTTCAGGTGGGCCTCACCCTGGCTAATCTGATTAACAAGTTTGAATGGGTTGCCGCTGATGGGGATGGCCCCAACATGACTGATGATTATACTGCTATTCTTAGGATGAAAGAGCCCCTCGTGGCAGGTATCAAGCTTCGTACTAACCTTGGAACCACCCTCTCTTGAAGGTTTTGTGACCATGGATGCTGAAGGCCCGTAGGGATACCACCCAATAAGAAACTTTTTATGTTTCGATAAGTTGATTTTTCAACTTTAAATAAGTTTGGTAAGCACGTTATAAAATTTACTCACGTGATGAAAGTTATTTATCCAGGCAAGTTTTTTTTTTTTTTTTTTTTTGAACTTCCAACTTTTCAACTTCTCTCCCTCCCCCATGTGATGGATGGTCCATATCAAAGGAGGCTCCACATGATGGGCAGTCCACATAAGAGGTGGGGCGCACACGATGGACTGTTGATATGAAATGCGGGGCCCACATTATGAATGACCCACATCAAGTTGAACCCAATAAGGGGCCATCTCTTAGGGGTCAAGGAGGCGATGGACCACCAGAAGGACGCCATTCCAACCGCAGAGGATGGGGTAGGTCTGTCCATGTCTAGGATCCTGCCATAGTGGGCCCAAACCTCCCTAGCCTTGGTACCCAAGTGGAATAAGTGGTCTATGGATTCAATCTGGGGCGAGGACAGAGCGGGGCAGCAGTTGCATCTGGATGCGATGGAGACCCCTTTGCTTTGGATTCTATCGTCCACCGGGATGGCCTTGTGGATAATTTTCCAGGCCAGGAAGGAAAGCTTAGGAGGGAGCTTTGCTTGCCAAACCCATTTCGACCAGGCCTTCTTCTCGGCATGAGTTCTGAAGAGCTGAGCTGCCAATTGAACTGAAAATTACCCCATGGCAAAACCCATCCAAATACATTTGTCGTCCATAGCAGATATGCATATGCCCTCGTCTGTGATGTGGTCTATGACAATTTGGGGCAGTAAGAGAAGCAAAGAAGTGCGCGATCTCTGGCCATTAACCCTGATCAGGTCCTTGACTCTAGTGGCTTGGAGGTGTGCTGGGATGGGGCGGAGCAACCATTCAGAGAGGGGACCTAGCCCTGTCCAATTGGTCCTCCAAAAGCTGCAGTCGCCTTTACTGGTCAACCACTGCGAATGGGCAGACAACATCGGGGTCAGCTTACAAATTTGTTTCCATAGCGGGGAAGCGAAGGTTGCCGCTGAGCCACAGCCTAGCCCTTGGATATCAGACGTATACTTGGCACGAACGAATTGATTCCTGCGGCTATTCTCTCCCCTATAACAAATCAACCAGGCCATTTGGAGACGGAATGCTTTCATAACTGAGCTAAGGCTTCTAAGACCCAGCCCTCCTGCCTTAGGGAGCGCAATCACGTGCCAGTTGTGCCAATGGCACTTCTTTCTGTTCTCCTCCCAGCCCCACAGAAAATCAGCAATGGCTCTTTGGAGGTCCTTCAAGATGCTTGCCAGGACATATGTGGCAGCTAACGTGTGGATAGGCACGCCGGACAACACATGGTTAATCAACGTGCGTTTGCCAGCCTGTGTTAGAATTCTACCTTTCCAATTAGTGATTTTATTGTTTGTTTTGTCCAACAGAGCCAGAAAATATGATCTGCGAGGTCTGCCTTGGAAGATGGGGAGGCCCAGGTATGTGAATGGAGAAGTGCCTCGGGTGAAACCCAGAATAGTGATGGCCGATCTCAGTCGCGCATCCGCTTGATTCACTAACATGATGAAGAAACTCTTGTGGAAGTTGATACGCTGACCTGAAGCAAATTTGTATTTCTTAAGGAAGTCGGCTATCTTCCTGAGGGAGGCGTTGCAGCCGTTAGCGAACAACATAGCGTCATCGGCGAACAGAAGGTGGGAGATCACTGGGCAGTCCCTGCAGGTCTTGGAAGGGCTGGCATTGGCCACTCCCAAGCAGGTGGCCAAAGCCTCTGCTGAGGACTTTTGCTGCCGCGATGAAGAGACCCGGCGAGATTGGGTCTCCCTGACGGAGCCTACGAGATGATTTGAAGAACCCGCAAGCATCGCCGTTGATAAGGACCGAAAACCAGCAGTTGGACCAACTTTTTTCCAGCATAGTGATCCATTTCTTGTCAAACCCAAATCTGGTAAGCACCTCCGATAGGAATTCCCAGCTAAGCCTATCATAGGCTTTCTCCATATCCAGTTTAAGCATGATATTCCCACCGTTAACTTTTCTGTTGATATCCTGCAAGATTTCCAGTGCTAGAGCACAATTCTCAGCTGTGGATCTGCCCTTCATGAAAGCCCCTTGTTCAGCGAATTTGATTTTGCGCATAATGTTCCCTAACCTATCTGCAATGATTTTGGCAAAATCTTGTAAATACAATTACATAGACTAATGGATCTAAAGTCAGCAAATTTAACCGGAGAGGTAGATTGTAGATTTAGGGATGAGGCAAATCAGAGTGGACGAGAAAGCTCTGGGAAGCGTTCCACCATTGAAGAACAAGCGGGCTGCCCGTAGTAAATCTGGACCCACAATGTCCCAGCAAGTTTGGAAGAATGCCCCCATAAAGCCGTCTAGGCCTGGGGCTCCATCCGCAGGGAGGGCCTTGACCGCCGTGTGGACTTCTTCGATGGAAAGGTCAGCCAAGAGGGCTCTATTATCTTCAGGTGATACGCTATGCTGGATGACATCAAGTAAGTCTCCTGGATGGCAGGTTCGCTCAGCCTGCAGGAGATTCTCATAGAAAGCGATGGCCGCACTTTTGATAACTTCACTGTCTTCGGTCAAAGTCCCATCCTCCAGCTTAATTTGCAGGATTTTAGATCTTCTAGTTCTCCTTGTCGCAGAGGCATGGAAACACTTAGTGTTTGTCACCTTCATGGAGCCACTGAATCCTGAATTTTTACCTCCAGAAGATTTCCTCATAAAGCTCCAACTGAGCCACTCTATCCCAAGCTGATTGGAGCATCTGCTGCGAGCGGCGGTTGGAGGAGTCTTGGGCAGCAATTTCTGCTGTGCCAAGGTCATCCATGGCCTTTTTTCAAATTGAGGAAAATATTCCCGAAGGTATTCCAATTCCAGTCCTACAGAGCCAGCTTGACACTTTTCAGTTTTCTGAGAAGAGAGAACATCAGGGCACCAGCAATATCAGAGACCCAGGCCTCTCTGAGGAGCTGAAGGAGTCAAGTCGAACCAAAATTAGAAGGTGAATCGACTCAAAATTCAACTGAGTCAAGTCGACTCGGAGAAGATTTTAGTTGACTTGATGAGTTTTAGAACTATGGGGCTTACAGTAGTCTCTATTTACTCAAGAACCAAGAATACAAAATGTTGTGAAATGTGTTTATGGGCATGCAAATTAACCAATGCATACAAGAACATAATAATGGGCGGTTTGGTTAGACTGAAATGAAGGGAAATGCTGTAATAACATTTATATCTGAATTATAAAAATTAGCAGAAATAAAAGGAGATACTCTGTAATGTAGTAATGGCATTTAGACATTTGCTTAAGCCCAAACGTGATAAGAGAGCCCGTCTAGACACCATCCCTATAATACGTGGATACTGTTATATCATTAAAAAGAAAGAAAAAAAAGGCAGGTATTTCCAAAAATTTTTAATGTGGGAGCTTGAGTGTGAGGGAAAAAAAAACTGGTGTTGAGAAGATGTGTGAGGACTATAGTTTTTGCAGTGAACTGGGTCACATCCCAGTTGCATATAAATAACAACTCTTTCGAACATGAAACCCATTTAACTGGAGGCCATTTTTGCAGGGGACCCACAACCCATTTAACCTGGAGAAAAGTATAAAAATCAACAAGCCATCTAAGGATATCTGTATGTGTATGCCCTATGCTATGCTTTATCATATCATCTTTCTCCTATTGATATCTTTCAAAAATAAGCTGCAAACAGAAAATCAGTCACGGCACAAATTGAACTCAAAAGGCATAGAGATGCACCCCAAGGTAAATCACAAAGGTTCATGGTTGTTGCTGGTTTTAGATAGCTTTATTTAAATGGAGTTGCAAGTAACATTCTACAACAAGTAGATATTTGATGGGCACTTTCCACTGCTTCCAAGTTCCAGATGCTCTCTACAGTTCATAACGAAACAGAACTGCCACAAAATGTTATAAAGATGAATATGGTAGCGTTACCAGGGCTTCCTAAGCCAACTCGATGTGCCTGTTTAGGGCAGCATGGAAAACACAGCCTGTGCACATTAAGCAGGAAATCAATTTTCTGCATTGAATCAACTTTGGAAAGCATCTAAACCTAAAACTAATGGCGAATGTTATAATATCTTTTTGGTCAGGACACGTCTTATTTTTTTCCAGATTTTCAAGTTAAAAAGTCTCAAAAGCCTTATGATTTACTATCTTATTTTACAATTGCTTTCACACAAGCTCTCTTAAATTTCAAAATTGAGGTGTCCAGCATATTGGTTCAAAACTTACTAAAATTCAGGGGACATGGTATATTGACCAGTAATGCTGTGGTGCCAAACAATGAGACCATATTGCCTCTCCTTTTATGTGAACCTATATGGCATAGCCAACAGTAAAGAAAACATAATATCCAGTAAATGAAATCTCTAAACCATTTAATATAGCCTCTTTCACTAAGCCAATGTTGGAGTATTCAATATGCTCAAAATTCCGAATGATAATAGAAGCCCCATATATGCTTCAAAGCAAGACGACTATTTTTCTTTAATTTTTAAAACAAGACAATATCCTGTTTTTATTCTTTTAGAAAGTTGTGGAATGCAGCTTCCTACTATTTGACCATGATCTTCAGAAACAATACAACGCAACGTTTTTTTTTTTTTTTTTTTTTTTTTTTTTTTTTTTAAACTGTGATGATTTTATTGAAAAGAGGCCAAAGCCTAAAGAATTACAAAGAAGAAAACAAAAGGAAAATACAATTTACACATCTATAAAACAATCAGGAAAATGAGCTAAAGCAATAGCCTTTGATGCAATTGCCCATTCCCTAAGGTGCAGTTTGGCCAAATTGAAAACTTCCAATATTTATCCTTTCCGATTCCTGAAGCAGCGATTATATCTTTCCAACCATAGAAACCAGATTCCAGCTAGTAAACAGAGACGTCAAGCTTTCTTCCCTATCTTTCCTTTGCCTCCACCGTGCCAAGACAAGAATAGAGACTCAATGGACCCCAGCAAAACCCATTCAATACCAAACAAGATAAAGAAGTCCTACTCTTTTCTTGCAAGTGAACAATAGATGAAGAGATGATCAGTCGAGTCCTCATTCTGATAGCACTTTAGTGCTCAAGCTCATTATATCCTGTTGCTTGACATGGAAGCTACACTGTTGAGCGATTGGGATGGCTCTTAGCATAAACTTCAGCCCAAGCCTTACTAAAATCTGAACGACATTTTAGCCATTCCTCCCGTTTCTGCTTCAAGCGAGCTAATATAACAGGCAATGCAGCACTTGCATTATTCCGTAGTAAGTTCAACATATCCAGCCCAGAATCATCATATAATTTTACAATGCAACTTAGACTTAGACCTGCAAGAAAGAAGCAAAAGATAGGGGAAAAGAAAGAAAGAAAGAGGTCATAAACTAGAGAGATACATAAGCTCCATATATATATATAGAGTCATGCTCCCCTGCGCACCTACGCACGTGCGCACCTTTGCACACGTGTCATGGGTGTCTAATCTGAACAGTCCATGTGATGTGGAATTCCATGAAACCTCACGTGTGAAATTTTCACCCTGATCTAAAATTCTGGTGGGCCATAGCAAAGAGAAATGCAAATCAAGGGAGGAAACTGTTTTAATTTTTCATGGCCCATCAAAGTTCTAGATCAAAGTAAAACTTGGTTCTGGGGGGTTTCACGAGGTGCTGCTTCACATGAACGGTTCAGATTTTGGATCCACATCACGTATGATGGGTTCTCAAAAACATTCGTATGTAACAAGTACGAACTGGTTCGCAGGTGAGCGTTTCCGTGTGTGTGTGTGTGTGTGTGTGTGTGTGTGTGTGTGTATATATATCCAAGAATAAAATCAATTTATATTACATACCAGTGAAGTGGTCCTTGATGTGGATTTGGCTGCCTGGCTTGATTGTACTATCATTTATCTTTTCTAACAATTGTTCAACGCACCTGACAGCTAGATTGGCTGACTCTAACAACATGTCGAACTTGAACCTGACATCATGTTATACACAGAAATATAGAAAGTCAAAATTTCTAACAAAAGAAGCGATATAAAGAATGGCATCAGATAAAGGAGAAACTCTTTTTCATTTGACAGAGAAGAAAGTAGCACAGCCGATATTCTTTTTCCATTTTTTGTCTTTTCTAGTTAATTTGAGTTATTATAATAATCATCATCTACGCATTAGCCCAACTAATTGGGATTGGCTCAACACGAACCCTGATTGACAATTCACTAATTAGGGCTGCCTACACAAACATGAACAAGTATCATTTTGAAAATTAACCATAAGGAAAACTCATATTGCTGAGAACTACAACAAGCAAGTCTCTCACCTAACATCTTCACATTTAAACTGACTTTCTTCATATTGGTTTTTGTAGTTGGATTCAGAAGGGTAGGATCCCACTGATACCCAATCATCATTCAGTATAGATGCGTCAAGTTCTGTTCGCTCGCTTGCTCTAGACATTTGATACTGTCAAGTAAAATACAGACCATGAAAGATTGGTTAGGAAACTGCCAATTTCATTCAAAAGCAGAGTTGTACACGAACCGAGTTAGCTTCAGTTAACTCCACCGACTCGTTGGCTCGAACTTGAACTTGGCTCAAAAGATCGAGCTCAAGCTCGGCTCGAGCTGGCCCGAGCTGCTGACTGAGCCGAGCCAAGCAGCCCAGTCAGGTTCGAGGGTCGAGCTGAGCTGAGTTCGAGCTGGGGTAGCCTGCTGGCCGAGCCAAGCTGAGCTGGACCAAGCTCGACTCAGTTCGACTCGTGTACAGCTCTATTCAAAAGTAAGAACTTACTAGACAAATAGAAGAGGCTATAGTTCAAAATCTGAATTACTTTCTCTGGATGATAACGGTAACTAGGGGTACAGCTCTGACAGTTAGAGAGGTTAGGCTCCGAGATTGGTTTGGCCATACATCTGTCTTCATTAAGGAGCACGGGAACATTGGGAAGTGCAATATCATTAGCACCATTATTGTTAAACCGCTCCCCCTCTTTCTCTCTCTTCAGTACAGATGCCTCTTGTTCTGTCTGTTGGCTTGCAGGGGGCATTCGACACTGTCAAGCAAAAGACAGAATGTGAGAGATTGGTTAGGAAACAGCAAAATTCATTCAAAAGTGTAAAAATAAAAAATAAGGAAAAAAAAAATTCTATATAAAGAGGAAAAAAAAAGAAGAAGAAGAAGAAGAAGTTCAAGTATCGGATTTACATTCTTCAAAAGGTCGAGCCCCGAGATAGGTGCGGTCACATGTTTTTCTTTGTTTAGGAGCACAGGAACCTTGGGACGTGCAACATCTTTAGGACCATTTTTGTCGAAGCAGTCTTGGTTTTTCTCTCTCTCCCTTTCATGGCCTCTATCCTTCTCCCTATCAACTCTTTCATGTTCCTTTTCTTTATCCCTTTCATCAGACTTCATTTGTCCAGCCAGATGTCCTTCCTTCGAAGGAAATTCTGCACATGACAAAAGGCTCACATAATTTTATACAAATGAAATAAATTTTAAATACAAAAATAAGAATCAACCAAATGACATAATAATATGTACTGTTTTAAAAGTTGGACTGGGCCATGACCCATTTATCTTGCAGTTCAGTCGAACCGGTCAGACTTGCTGTGACCTTTTTTTGCCAAGAAATGTGCTTCATTGAAAATGATAAAAGACAGAAACTAACAATTATTCTGCAGTTTGACTAGTGGTTAGAGTGCGATTTTCAACAACATGAAAATATGTATAGTATCATGTAACCACAACATGTAACCCAGTCACAAACATAAGATTCAAACTACCAACATACACATGTATAGCATCATGTGGCATAACCAAGAATTCACTTCTCAAAACATTTTTTAATTAATTTTTTTCTTTTATTTTTGAAGGATGATCTACTTCACAAGACATTTTATCATCGTAGGAATTACCTAAAATAGGATGTACTACAAAGTTTTTAGCTCCTTCCCCAACTTGGTGCAACAGCTCAGCATCGTGGTCAAAGGCATGACCCCCCTGAGTCTGAGCATATTTCTGTTTGTGAGAGAGGCGCTGCCCATTATCTGACTCCGTGTTGCTGTCATGCTCCAAATCTTTATCATTCCGCTTGCGTTTTCTCCGCTTCTTATCAACTTTCGTCGTTCTTTTATCATCTGATTCAGGATGGGCAATGCTGAGATCGCAACCAGTATGGCGAATCACAGATCTCTCATTCTAACAGTGGCACATAACAGACGATCAGCAACTGGATTCAACAATATATCCAAAGAAATTCGCCCAAAAAAAAAAAAAGCAAGCAAATACCTTCTCTCCATGCACTTGCGGCACCATGGGCATTAGCAAGCTCCTCTCATCCGCAGATCGCAAGAAATTTCCAGATGAGTTTCTTGCAGGCAGAGCATGTGGCAAAGGAGCCATTCCAGTGGCATCAGGCAGGAAATGTGTGAATTCCTCGAGCAAATCATGGTGTTCCCGAAAAAGCAAGGCTACCTACAAAGAAAAGTTGAAGCATACAAAACTCAATCTTCAATAACAAGAAAATAAAACATGCAAAGCCCATAACTAAAACATGGAAATAGGAAAATTAAGATCATTGTTGCACGCATATACCTCTTGATAGACCTCATGAATGGTCTTGACCTCCTTTCTATACATAGTTAGAATTTCTAAGAACGATTTATAAACTTGCTCATCATTTTCGAACCGAGCCTACAAAAATAAGAACAAGAGTCAAACACCCTAGGTAAAAACTAGTGTCATTGAAATTAACAGACCTTTTGAATATCAATAGTGTTTAGTTCCAGCCAAGACATGGTTGTTAGCGAAGCTTCCCAAGCACATTCAGACGATGTTTGGTGTGGTGTGGAAATCTGAACACGCATTCCATGGGCTTCTGTTTTCCTATTTCTCCTGCCCAGATTGAAATTCAAATATGAATGGGAATGTCCGATTCTTCCCTCAACCATGCTTTGGCAATGGCTCATTCTGTCCACCTTGGAAGTCAGGGAATGCACAAATGCACCCTAAGCAATGCAGCTGAGATGAAATTCTCACCTTTATTTTATCTACAAAATTTATTGCGATCTTGTCCTCTGGAGGCTCTTCATTAAAGGTGATCTTGTACTCTTCAGGCCAGAACTTTATGAAACCCAAGAAGAGTTCCGGGTGCCCTTCACTCAATTCTTTCACTCTCCATATGTAACTGGTGATGTTAATTCTGAAACCAAACAGAACCGGGGAAAAAATTAGATGAATCAATTGAAGATGGGGATGGAAAAAGGTAATGCAAAGGCAAAAGAATATAAACAATCGAATGATTTGAAACCTTTCGGCGTAGAAATCCTTGGTGATTTCAAGTAGCTCAGCATATTTTTCTCTTCGATCCTGAAAGATCTGCTTCACTGTCTTGAGATAGGCTAGAGAATCCTTTATTGTTAGTTTCTGAGAACAAGGAGGTTGCCCCAACCTTCATCCCAAACAGCAACAACAAACAGTAAAACTCAATCAATCTCAACATATCAAACCCACCCATTCTTAAAAACATAAACAGAGAAAAGAAAAGAAAATTTCAAAAGTACATTTGGATGTCTAAAGAGGCATGGACAGCAGTGATATTTTCAACATAGAACTGGTCGCATACAAGCATTGCATTGTAAGCTTTCTATTAGATGGGCCCCACACGATCATCAGTTTTGATCTGACCATTGGATTAATTGGATTGAGCATACCGGTGGGCCCATCGTGCTATCTATGTACACTATTTAGATGGACATGTACCCTCACCTATGCATATAGAAAACCCGAGTTGCTAGGAAGGGTTTCACAAGGGCATATAGAAAACCCAAGTTGCTCTGAAGGGTTGCCAGAGAGAGAAAACCCAAGTCGCTCTGAAGGGTTTCCAGAGAGAAGAAACCCAAGTGGCTCTGAAGGGTTTTCAGAAAGGTAGTCCTGAAGGGCTTACACATCAGGTGGAGGTATATAGCTTCCCATTCAGAAAGGTGATATAACTGATGCTTTTCCAGCAACACGCCTACAACCGATGGCCTGACTCAACTTATAGGTGTCGGCCACCTAGTGAGCGGATCAGATTGATTTTCGAAAATGGTAATCTCCATGGTAGAGTGGGGCCTACCATGTTCATGCTTCTGATGTCTTAAACAAGCAGCACGATGGCAAGAAAGATGTTATGGTACTACAAGTTGCGGTACCGTTGCCTGTTTCTGATCAGTTCTCCTTTCATTCGTAGTAATTCATTCCACATTCCTTCTAGGGCAGGAGATAAACGAAACCCTAGGGACCCGATCGAAATCCGATTAATTTGAAACGAAAAAACACTTTGAATTTTGATTTAGAACTGGAAAAGAGAGAGAGAGAGAGAGAGAGAGAGAGAGAGAGAGAGAGAAGAGAGAGAACGTACATTACGTTGCCCGAGGAAGTACTGAGCATCTCAGCAGCGCAGGAAGAAGATGGGAGATGAATCAGAAGAAGATGGAAGTGGAATTTCGGGAGAGAGATTACTATTTACAGAAACAGATGAATCTTTTGAAAAGACTGGGATCGGATCAGGTGTTACCCGGGAGACGTGGATTTCCATTTCGCAGAAGAAACTTCGCGCGACGGGAAGCTAGGTGGGGCCCACCGTGGTGCAGGTGAGAAATCCACCCCGTCCATCGGCTTTTCCTGATCATGTCAGAGCATCGACCCAAAATTGAAGCAGATCCAAAACTCAAGGGGGCCACACGACAGGAAACGCGAGGATTGAACGTCCACCGTTCAAACATTCGTGGGCCACAGAAGTTTTGTGTCAGGCTTTTTCAGTTCATGCCAGTTGCATTGGAGAGCGAATTGACTACGCCCCCTGTTGTCAGTGCTCTGTGGGCCCACTATGGTGTATGTGTTTCATCCATTTTTACACATCATTTAAGGACTTGACACAAAAAATAAGAGTATAAATCTCAAGTGGCCACACCACAGGAAAACAATAATGATTGTATATCCACTATTAAAATACTCCGAAGGCACACTGTACGACATCCATCTGTTGATTAGATCATAAAGACCCAGATGAAGGGAAAGAACAAATATCAGCTTGATCCAAAACTTTTATAGCCTCAAAAAGTTTTTAATGGCCGACGTCATTCATTCAACACTGTTTCCTGTAATGTGGTCCACTTGAGATTGAAATATACCTCGTTTTTTGGTCTCTTACTATAAAATGATCTATAAAAATAGATGGACAGCATCGATGAAATCCATACATCGTCGTAAGGCCCATAGAGCACCGAACAGCAGCCATTGGCTAGTGGTGGGGAGCAGCCAACCCGTTTCCGTTGGAATGACATTATAACGGTACGGATGGCATGACCTTTTTCCTGTCGTGCAGCCCTCTTTGAGTTTTTGAATCCATTCTATTTTTACCGCATGCCTTGGCATGACCTTAAAAAACGGATGGATGGAGTGGATTTATCAAAAGCATCACGGTATACCCCACCTAGCGTCCGGTCACAGAAGTTACTGCAAAAGGCTTTAAGCAGGCAATCCGCACCCCAAGGCGCCGGCACGGTTTGGTCGAATCCACATTCTACACGTCGGTTGCCCGCTGTGATGTATTCGCCTTACATCCCACCGTCCATGTATTTTTACAGTTAATTTTGGGACATGATCTCAAAAATTAAACAGTTCCAAGTCTTAGGTGAACCATATCATAGAAAATAGTTCTAATTAAATTTCCAACATTAAAATTTTCGCAAGGCCATAGGAATGTTAATTTATCATCTAACCTCTTAATGAGATAAAAACAACTCCATAAATAAACCACCCAAATATAAGCTTAATATAAAAGTTTTGTACCCTACGTGAAGTTTTTAACTGTAGATTACCTTTGTTTCCTACATCATGGTCCACCTAAGATTTGGATTTGCTATATTTTTATTATGACCTAAAATGAGGGAAGCAGATTGTGGAGTAACTCACTACTGAGCTTAGCGTACGTAGTGAGTATTTTATCCACTCCATCCAACTATTTTAATCGATAATTTAAATGAAGATTATTCAATGTTCAAATGGACCACACCACAGGAAAAACTTGAATTGAATTTCTACCTTTGAAATTTTCTTAGGGTTACAGAAGTTTTGGATCAAGATTATATTTGTGTTTTCCATTCATCCATGTCTGTAGATCTTATGAACAGGTTGGATGATAAATAAACATCACTGTTGTGCCTAGATTGGTTTCAATGGTGAAAATCATTATCCTCACTGTTATCTGTGGTATGATCCACTTTTTGGATATGCTTCAATTTTGGGCTCAACCCCTTAAATTATATGAAAAAACAGATGGACGGAGTGGATAGACTGCATACATTAAAGGTGGGTCCAACTGAGTTTACTCAGTACGGAAAAAGCTTACTGAACAATTCGATATCTAAAATGAGATGGACGGCGGTATAAATGTAATATGCATCGCGCTTTTCCCCACGGTGGGAGGGATCCTAGAAATGAAGCAGATACATATCCCATATAAACCACATCATAGGAGAGTAAATATTACAAAAGTTTTTTTGACGGTTGGATGGCAAATAAATATTACATATGTTATTTGTGCTTTCCCATCATCCAGTTCTGTATGGTATGGTCCACTTAAGATACGGATCTTCATTTGTCAGATCATGCCTTAAAATCAGCTGGAAAAGCAGATAGAGAGCATGGACATATAAAATATACATCAAGGTGGGCCCCAAGGTTAGGTAAATACCCGCTGTGGTGTTACCCGGGTAACGCCTGATGGGCTCCCAAGGAGATTTGAAGTTGGTCTATCGATATTGTGTGCGTTGATTGCAGTCCATCTATTTGTACGGGTCATGGTAGGGGGACAACACTGTGAATAAGGGAGGTTCAAAATTCAAGTGGTTCATCATTTTGATGTGTGAAGGGTCAAGGTTGTTAAGGATTAAAGATATGAATAATGTTATGTGTTAAAGGTTTAAAGGTTTAGGTGGTCATGTGTTGAAAGTCGAGATTGTTGCGTGTAAAAGGTTTAAGGTTTAGGTTGTCATGTGTATTGGGTTGTACGGTCATCACAGGATATGTGTCGAATCCACTATATTCATTGCATTTGAAATTTAATTTAACATTATGGGCAAAATAATGAGTTATATCAAAATATTCTATGATCATTGAGAAGTTTTGGATGATATGCTTTTAATCTCACTGCTTTTCGTGGTATGATCCACTTAAGCCTTCATATGCTTCATTTTTAGGCTCATGCCCTAAAATGATTTTTCAAAATAGATGGTAGATGGACAACGTGTGTGTGTGTATATATATATATATATATATATATATGGGCCCACGTCACATCCCATCACGTAGACGCGGATTTCAAGAGCAAAAGTCACTGGTAGGAAGTTCGTTTCACCAGAAGCTATGTTTGGGCCCACAGTGTTGTATGAGTGAAATTCACTCCATGCATCCATTTGGAAAGATCGTTTTAAGACATAAAATAAAAAATTAGACAGTTTTGAAACTCAAGTGGGCCACACGACTAGAAGCAGTGGAAAGGAGTTGGATATCATTCAAATCTTTCTAAGCTCCACTGTGATGTTTATATGTAATCCAAAACGCTCATAAAGTGGCCTAAATGGACATAAAGTCCTTACCATGAGAATGGACCGAAATAATAAAAATATTAGCCTAGTCCAAAGCTTTTGCAGCCCTATGAATGTTTCGACCATGGGCATATGATCTGCAATGTTTTTTGTTTTGTGGCCCACTTAATCTTTAGATCTACCTCATTTTTGGGCTCATATCATAAAATTATTTGGCAAAACATGTGAATAGTGTAGATTTCTCACAAACACCATAGTGGGCCACACAATATTTAGCCCATCTGAATCCCTCTCGCCATCACAGGCTCAACGCAAAAGTAGACGAAGGCAATTTCGTCCTTTTTTTTAATGTGTCTGGGGCTAGCCAGGGCATTTGTTTAGACCTTTAACTTTTGGAGACGTTTGGCAATACCATCAGTAATGCTAAATGCCCCAAAAATTGAAACTTTAATATATATATATGGGAAAAGGTACTATGGGCTCGAGCTGATGGGACCGTCCCATGCGGTCGAGCTGTGTGGGGCCCCCACCGTGATGCGTTTCGAACATCTACCCCATCAGTCAGATGCACCATTCCATCGTGGGCCTAGGTCTCAAAAATCAAGTCAATCCGTGACTTTTGTGGGCCACACCACATACAGAAGTGGGGAGGGGCCGTGCACCATTAAAACATTCATAATCATTTTTTGGGCCCACCAAGATGTGGTTTGCCAATCCAGCCCATCCATTATGTGTGTCCCACTTGGATGAGGGTTCAGACCAAGTTTTAGCAGCATTCAAAACTCAGGTGGGCCCCACCAAGTGCTTTTATATGTTTTTGGCATGTCTTCACATGATTTTAGATGGTATGGCCCACCTGAGTTCCGTATATGGCTGATTTTTGGCATATCCCATAATTTAGAGGGGACCCATCAAATGCACAGTGTTGATGGTCAACACGCATCACGGTGGGGCCCACACAGCTCGACCTCACGGGAGCTTATCGTGAGGTAGAGCGCATAGTACCTTTTCCCATATATATATATATATATATATATATATATAGTATATATGATATATATATATATATATATATATATATAGTGATTGCCCTTTCCATTGTTTCCATTCATATGGCCCACTTGAGTATCAAATTTTGTTTAATCTCTGGTCTCATGTCTTAACATGATCTTTCAAAATGGATGGATGGAGTAGATTTACTATAAACATCACCGTGGGCCCAACATAGCTTTCGTGGCAGGAACTTCCTCGAAAAGGCTTTTACTTAAAATCTGCATCAACGTGATGGGCCATAATACAAATTGGGGAGCAGGACTTAGCTAGAGATGGATGGTCCTATGGGGCCCACTATGATGTATATATTTTATCCACTCTGTCCATCCTTTTTGAAAGATCATTTCAGGGCATGAGCCTAAAAATGAGACATATCAAAGGCTCAAGTGGACCACACCATAGAATGTTGTGAGATTGAAATCTACCATTAAAAACTTCTTGTGGGCCATTGAATTTTTTGATGTAACTCATTCTTTGGCCCATGATGCTAACTTAAATTCTGAATCCAATATACGGAGTGGATTCGACACATTTTCTATGGTGGGCCACACAACCCTTAACACATGACAACCTAAATCCTTAACATCTGATAACCTGGACCCTTAACACATGACAACCTCGACCCAGACCCTTAACACATGACAACCTCGACCCTTAGTACATGATAACTTTGACCCTTAACATGTGACAATTACAACCCAGACCCTAACAACTTCGACCCTTAACACATGACAACCATGACCCAAACCCTTAACACATGACAACCTGGATCCTTAACACAAGACATACACAACCCAGACCCCTAACACATGACAACCTCAACCCTTAACAAATGATATACGCTTATTGTCTTCCAAGGCAATACATTATAAAATCCAATTCTATTTCATGTATTGTCTTCCACATTACAACTGTAACCATCTATCTCCACATTAAATCTCTTTTGACAATAACTTCTTCCCACAATAATAACCACGACCATCCCTCTCTTCCACAATAAAAAAAAATAGCTTCCATCTCTAAGAAATTCTATTCTGTAAAATATAATAATAATAATAAATAAATAAAATAAAATAAAATAAATCCATTCAAAATGGCTTCCACCTATCAGTGGCTTCCATCTCTAAGAAATATAGTCATTTGAGCAAAATAATACTCATTTTTAGGGTCATATAAGTTATTGGTAGTACTCATATACAGAAGAAGTTAATGGCAGTGATCGTACACTGAAAAATACAATTAGAGGCAGTGGTAGTAGGTCCTTGGAAGACATGCTTGAAAAGAAAGAAGAAGAGTCATGAGAAAGAAATAATGAAAGAAGAAGAAGGTCTGTATGGGAACTAGGCTCCAAGCAAGGGCAATTTCATCCCAAACTTTTTAAGAAAGGTGTCAGGGGACTAGTTAGGGCATTTTTTTAAAAGGTTCCAATTTTTAGGGCGTTTGGCTATATCACGAGGTTACTTTGGTCAAAATCCCCATAAGAAAATTACAACGCATCCATTGAGTGGGAGCATTTTAGGGACGCGAATTGAATCTGCCCCTACCAGGACAAAATCGAACCTAGCAAGGGATCTATGGGGCCCACCATGATGAATGTCGTCTATCTATTCGTCTATTTATTTTGCCAAATTATTTATAGGACATGAGAAGAAAAAAAAAAACAGAACAAAGGCTCAAGTAGTCCACACCATAGGAAGTAGTAGTGATAATGACACCCACCATTAATGAAACCTTCCTAGAGCCCATTGTCAACTTTAAAAAAAAAAAAAAAAAAAAAAAAGTTACCTTAATTTCTTCCACAAGATCAAGAGAAAGGAATCCAACAATACAAATATGAAAAAAGATAACCTCGTTGTCTAATATTTTCTCAACCATAGGTGTAATTTTTATATGTAAGAGAAGGCAAGGCATCTTTGTCGATTATGTTTTCCAGTCCCAGTCAAGGCCAAATTGTCCGGATTATTGGCCTAAAAAATGGCATCAATTCTTTAGAACTTCATAACATGACCTCCCACCTTCAGTGTTTCTTAGTTTGTCCTCAACAACTTCCACTCTCTCTTTGCAGTGGGGTTAAGAAGGGAATGAATTTTCTATAGTGTTAATATGAAGGTTAATGAAGCTAGTTCTAGAAGTTGGAAGGTTGGATAGTTGAACGGATAGTAGTGTTGTAAAGATTGGATTAAGTAACTTGGATATGAGCATGGAGTGCTTGGGGGGTTAGGGATCTAAGTAGATTAGGCTAGACCTGGGCTAGAATCTCCTTCCTATGGCCCTTTCTTCTCCTTGGTGGAGGGATGGAATGGGAAGGCTATGGGCTTAAGGCGAAACTTTAGGGATATCTTAGACTTTTATTTGATGATTTGATGTTTGGTTTATGATTGAAGGGTGTGTTGGTGTTTTTGGATGATTAAAATGTGAAGGGGAGGGGGCTATTTATAGCCTCTTAGGTCTTTTTTTTTTGTAATTCTAGGCAAGTCTAGGGGCAAATAGGGTTTGGGTGGCCTTGATTTAAGATTGCCACATGGCGAGATTTCAAGGAATGGATCAAATGACATGGGTCGTAATTTGGAATGCAGGAGGGGTATTAGAGTCAATTCACGTTGTTACATGTTTAATGGTTGCAAAGGGAGGGGGAGCACATGTATTACGCCCCTACCTAAGCAAGGAAAGTGCCACGTGGCAAGCGGCACACTAGGTGCCACCCATGCCACATGGGACTCCCTACTTTGGTAGGTGAGCTCCTTCAAGTATGTGGAGGCTCTGTCCTATCTAGTGCCAATTGTTGTATCTCAGAGACTTTTAAATGGGTTTTGTTTAGGGTTATTTTGGGCTTGTTCTAATAAGGTGAGTTAGTTGGGTGGGCTGATTAGGTGAGCTAATTGGGTGAGTCGACTCAGCAGGTTGACTCAGTGAGTTGACCGAATTTGACAAGGATTAGGGTTTGGAATAGGTTTAGAGTTCCCATCCAACTAATCATCTTGTCGACCCATGGTGGGTTCTCAACATATGCCCTCTTTGGAAGAGGTTGTGTGCAACCGAATGTCAAAAAGAGTGGACACCCCCCACCCTTAGTCAAATTTGAACATGGTTTGAATACATTTCATGCCTTTGTATCCGTGTCAGTTGATTGTTCGAAAGTTGGTAACTCGCACATATCACGAGGGTGTAGGGAAAATGTTACAATTGTTCATGCGCTTTCTACGGCATTACGGGTGACCAATTACAATCCTTTCACTCCTGATCGGTACTATGACTAGAAGAACTCAATACAGTAGAGCACATGTGCTTTCTAAGGTCTTATGAGGATATTAACTGGAGATGAAATATCTATTGTTTCTCATATCACCCTAGGAGTATTTGTTTTTGCTTGGTCGTCAAAGTGGTTAGTTGCCCCTTGGTTTCTGTAGCCTTACGGAAAACTCACTATGTCGACTTAGACTCGATCATGTTTCACAAGTATCCAGGACTAGGTACATGTGAGTGACCTCTTTTCATGCAATCTGCTGATTTCGATACTCAGGTTGCAATATTTCATCATTTTTTACCATTTCTTCTTACCAAAGCTTGGCCTATCGTCCATCCTTACCTTGACATTTGGTACAACCATTCGTCTATACTTTGTGTGCATGCAGATCTGATGGTTCTCGAAACACTGAGTGGCGTCAGGCCTTATTTGATTTTACGTCGGTCCCCACCTAAAGATATAAAATATTTCTTAGTTCCTCATAAGCTTGGCGCTCTACTTTGGAAACTATATTTTGGAGTTTTTCTAAAAGTCACAACACTCTAGGGACTGACATTCTGTGTGGGTTTTTATTGCAAATGATTTTGTAAATAAGTTTAACTCGCTTGTTCACCTCCACCAAGGATGCCCATGGGTTTCGCGAGATGGGTTTTATTGGAAAACATACAAGGGGTTGATCAACCTTTTTATGGTCAGGTGGCTGAGGTCGGGATATAGAACCACTTGGATAATGATTAAGCATGTTAATCAAGACCATCTTTTCATGCGTACTAACCATGATCGAGGTCGGTTCGGTAAGCATGATTGAAATTCTAATCTTCTAAACAATTGACCGATTCCATTGTCTCAATGTTGTAGTATAATTCCATATGGATTATCGAGGTTCAGGGATCCATTAGGGATGTTTTGGAAAAACTTGAGCCACGATCGGGGCTATAAGGATTTTTGAAATATTTTGAAGGGTGATCAGGTCCATCAAATCGTGTTTGAATGGCTAAAATCGATGTCAGTTTTTACTGAAATATTTTTTGAAAAGTTTGAATAGATGATCTAGTCCATCGGATCATGAATTGATGGTCGCCATTGATGTCAATTTTTGTTGAAATATTTTTTAAAATTTTTTAAGAGATAATCCAATCCATTAGATTGTGAATCGACGATCACAATCGATGCCAATTTTTGTTGAAATATTTTTAAAATTTTGAAAATGATCTAGTTCATCAGATAGTGAATCGATGGTCGTGATCGATCCCAGTTTTCATTGAAATATTTTTGAAAATTTTGAAAATGATTCAGTCCATTGGAAAGCGAATCAATGGTCATGACTGATGCTAGTTTTTATTGAAATATTTTTTAAAAATTTTGAAGAGATGATCTGGTCCATTGGATCGTGAATTGACGGTCACGTCTAATGCGAGTTTTTATTAAAATATTTTTAAAAATTTTAGAAATGATTCGATCTATTGAATAGTGAATTGATGGTCGCAATCAATGCTAGCTTTTATTGAAATTTTTTTAGAAATTTTGAAAATGATTCGATCCATCAGATCATGAATCGACGGTTATGATCGATGTGAGTTTTTATTGAAATATTTTTAAAAAAATTTTGAAGATGATCCAGTCCATTAGATTGCAAATCAACTATCATGATTAATGTCAGTTTTTATTGAAATATTTTTAGAAATTTTGGAAATGATCTCGCCCATTGCATCGCTAATTGATGTTCGCGATCGATGCCAATTTTTATTGAAAATTTTTTGAAATTTCAAAAATTTTCTCTCCTCCATGATTCCTCTTTTAATTTCTCCTCAATTTCTCTCTAATTTCTCATGGAATCTAATTATATAAAAAATAAAATAAAATCTCTCCTATTTCCATCATTTCTCTTTCTTTCACTCTTTCATCACTTCACCTTACAATCCATTTAGATTCCCTTCCAAGAGACCTTCCTAAGGCATCTCTCTCTCTCTCTCTATCTCTTTTTAAAGATAAGAGTGTATTTTGCACTGGGTATGCGGGCGTGACAGAATTGGAATTTCGGCTACAATTCGAACTGAACAACAATGACCCCGAGCGTCAAGGTAGGTAGACACGTAGTGTATGACCTAGATCTAAAGAGATTGGTCGCCTATTCAAATCTAAAGATATTGGTCACTTATTCAGCCACTTATTCAATGTGTAAATTGGACTAGGCAATGTTCAGAGGGTGGGGTTCATCCTCTGATGATGGGTTACTCCTTTGTCTTTCGTACGAAAGGAGTTTTCAATATAAAAGAAATGAAATGATAAAGAAATTCTTACAGTTAGGGTAGGTACTAATGCATCCTAGTTTGCTTTGGGATTCGCCCCCCGATCTTCTACTTGGCTAAGCTCCTTCTCCCCTTCTTGTATGGGTGGTTCCTACCCCAATGGTCCATAGATTGTTTCTCACTGGATAGGAGACCATAAATCTCCACTTAGGCATAAGAGGAAGCTGCTTCTCATGATCGTCGACTTCCCTTGGGCAGGTTTCGTGCCAGGACAGCCAGAATAGTGAATTTTGGTTCGGCCAGGACGGAGATCACTTTGTTGTTCATGATGTATTTCACTCTTTGATGGAGGATAGAGGGGACAACTCCAACCTTATGAAGCCACGATCTCCCTAGCAACATTTTGAAAGAGGCAGATATATTGAAGACCTAAAAGGTGATGACTGAGATGTCCCAGCCAATCTACACTTAATGTTTATCCCCACCTATACGGTCCTGTGGGAGTTGTTGAATGCCCTCATACTCATGTTGCTTGGCTAAAAGGAAGATGGCTCGATTCCGAGGTGGGCAACGGTCCTGAGTAGGCACACATTTATACTTGAGTTGTTGTTAGGGAGAACTAGCGGGACTCGAAGATCCTTATAGCATATGGTTATGTTTTATGACCATCCGTGGTTACATCCTTTTGGAGGAAGTTCATCATCTGTGAACATGATAGCTCGGGGAGTCGGAAGTTGTCCGATCATGAGGGCGATCATTTCAGGCAGAGTATATGAAGCAATGTGAAATGCAAGAGTATCTGAAGCAATGTAAGTGTCATTCAGAACCTTTACAAATCACTCCATATGCATGTGCGATGTGCAAAGTAGCTCCCATATAGAAATTTGTGCCGAGATCGTCTTCAGTTGGGTTGCTACGTCATAAGCTGCTTCTCCATTGTTTCCTTGGCCTGAAAGGGCACCTTTGTGATCACCTCTATTCGAGTTGTCTCTTCGGACACAATGCCCATTGGGTTTTATATTCCCCACCTCGGCACATTTCCGATAATGCTAGGGAACCACATTGTAAGAAGGATCTTCCCTTCCTTCTAGAACCACTTGAGCTTCGGAGGGAGATGCTAGCTAAACTGGCAAACTTTATTGTGAACTTGCAATCATGTTGTTGATGTTATTTTGAGGTTTTAGGTTAATTACCCTGGCTGTAGGTGCTCCCCAAGGAATGACCACTAGTCTGATGAAGCATTTCCTCATTATCGCTCGTTGCTCCTCGATGGGTCTTCCGACACGGGCTAGTTGATTTGGCATGAGGGGGAGTGTTCCAAAAAGTCTAATGGCCTGAGCCCTAGTAGCCCCTTGTAGGATAATTGGCTCGTATGTTAAGGGTGCCCCTTCTATGACTATTGGCTCTTCATTTGGTCTTCTGTAAACTACCACTTGTCTGATCGATGGGAGTGATGATGGTTATAGAGAGAAGGCCCCTTCTAGGACTATTGGCTCGTAAATTGGAGGTAACCCTTGCAAAACGACTAGTTCGAAGCTAGTAAGGCCCTTTCAAGGACCATAAGTTCCCGGCTCTGATGATACCTGGACATCCCTTGTTGAACTAATGGCAGCGAGGACGCATGAGGGGAAAGTGCCCCTTGGAGGACTACTAGTTCTGTTGTTGGGGGAGGAGCCTGAGGGGCCCCTTGCAAAATCAAAGGCGTAATGGTACTTTCATATGTGATGATGTGGATGGACTGTATGGGAGAGAAGAAGTGGTCGATGTTCTCTTCTTCAATGTAATTGATAACAGGGCCACTTGATGAACTGGGGCTTGCTTTATTTTGTGGCAGAGGATCTTAGAGAATGTTAATGGGAGTTATTTTCGCAGCCAAGATCATGATCTTTCAACTATCGATTAGATCTTGGACCACATGCTTTAATGAAAAGCACTGATTTGTGGTGTAACTATGACCTTGATGGTATGCATGGTACTCATTCTCGCTATACTTATGAGGTAAAAGATTTGGAGGTGCCCTAGGTTGTAAGGGAAAAAGGAGTTGCTTCTGTACCAATGTAGCCAAGATCTGACTATACGTTTGTGTGAGCAGGGTGAACTTCCTAAGTTTCCTTGCCATCTGCCTATTTTGCTATGGCTGGTTGTGGAATTTACTGTGGTGGAGGTAAGCGTGGTTGATATCCATGTTGGTGCTACTAAGGATGGTACTGGTGATGTCGCTAGCTCCCTATTGGGGAGCATATTGGTTTCTTTGAGCAGTAGCAATGATGTTGTTGACTTCCGTTGGGCATTGGGCGAAACCATTTCCATTCCCATACATCGTGGGTTTTCTTTCAATTTTCTTCCATTTTTTTCTAAAACGGCTTGGTGCGGCCAAGGGGAGATCGTCCTAGCCCTTATTCCGGCTCGACCTACTTCCCTTCGCGAATAAGTTGAGTAAAGTTGGCATATAGGTGCGAGATCAAGTACCTAAAAATACTTAGATTTGCCGAGTGGATGATCATGGAGATCTGCTCCTTATCGTCGATAGGGGTTCTCATTCAAGTGGCTATAGCTCGCCAACGTCCAACATAAGCAGACAACATCCGATTGCTCCTATGTCTTAAGGTTTCCAAGTCTACTCTCCTAGGGAGCCATGTTGAGATTGTACGCGAATCGATCAACAAAAGTCTGGAAAAGTTATTCCCAAGTCCGGATGTGGTGATAGTCTAAGGAGGTGTACCAATTCAACACATCACCCTTCAAAGATTTTTTAAACAGGCGGATAAGGGCTACATCGTTCTCTACCATTGCATTTATCTCACCGCAGAAAGCCTTCAAGTGTGTCGTAGGGCAACCACTGCCATCGTATCTCTTGAATTTGAGTACCTCAAAGTTGTGAGGTACTTATGCATTTGGGAAGGGACACAGGTCCCTAAACTTTGTTGAGAATAAGTCTACCCCTTGTTATTTTTAAAGTTGGTTCTGCACGTTTTGGGGTTGCTTCTACAACTCATCTATTTTGGTTTGGCTCGTTTGTAGAACTGGCATTTTACAGGGCAAGACATGTTCCACTTCTTCAGCATAGTGGTTAACTTCTTTGACCCTATGGCTCCCGTTAGGGGGAGCTTGATGGAAAGCAATTGTATTCCCATCTATAAAAAATTGTTGGAAATTAAAAGCACTCCCGGTTAGTGGAGGCTGAGATGTTAGGAAGTGACTCCCTTGGTGGGTATTCGTCACTGCTTACTGGCTGAGATGGACTTGACACTAATCCCCATTGTAGGCATCCGCCACTGTTGGTCGTGGGCTTTTGAACAGGTAAGCGACAGCAAATTAATTTGAAATCACAGATGCGGGATGTGTTGGGAATTGACTGAGAACCCTGGTTGCAAGGTTGGTTGGAAATTGATTAGAGATCCCGGCTAAGGGATTGTTTTAAAATTGATTGGAAATTTCAACTACGAGATTGTTTTAAAATTGATTCCCGGTTGTGGGAGGATAGCGAAAGAAATGCCCCATGGTGGAGGGTTGGAATGTTTGATGTTGGGAATCTTGCGCGGAATCTGACGGTTGTGCTTGAACTTAAATGGATGCTGGAAAGAAAACTAGAGCTATTGTTTCTTGTTGTGGTGCTTGGTTGCTGACTAAGGCGACTTGCGCCTACATGAATTACAAGAACATTTCTTACATGGCTTTCACTCCTTGGGCTAGTTCTTGGAAATAGGTTATTAGCACAACTTCTGCTTGTTGTAGTTGCGCGGGCTGAGCTTCTTTCATGTCGACAACGGGGAATAGTTGTACATCTTCCTTGTGGTTGGCCATGGAAGTTTGAGATCGAATTCGAATTATGTTTCGGAAAGAAAGGTTTTTCCAGGGACGCCTGGTCCAAAGAGGTGCAATGATTTTTGAATTTTTTGTTGTTTTGGGTTTTATGGTTGGATAAATACTAAAGGCATATATGAATGTGCAAGTGCTATTGATCATCAAAAATACGAGAGATCTTGTTTTTTAAGTCAGGTTACGACTAGTGGGACTAGCAAATTCCCGGTGGACTCATCATTCTATGGACGTTGGATCTCGGAATGCGGATTGCGCTCACGCTAACAATGGATCTAAAAATGTTTGAGTGTATGATTGAAAAGAGGTTATATTTGACTGGAACCACCACTAACCAGTTAATCCAATTCCACAGTCAGTTAGACCTTGTAGACACATCAGGATAAGGAATCTGAGGATTCTCTGTCCTAAGATGACTCATTGATATGCAACTAAAGATTATGAGTAAGGAACCATGGTTACAGAGAATGAAGGTGTTACGCACTCACTATGCCCATACAAACGCACGATCTCTACTTCACGAGATCTCTCAAACTTTTAACGATTGGGTTAGTTCTTGCATGCTAATGATGTGTATGTAATGTTACATCAAATGCAATGCCTACGATAGGCTGTAGTTTTGGCTAGATAAATCCGAATTGATTGCCCACTTACCGAAGCTATAAACCTACCAATCTAAGTTTCTAATAGACAATATGTGATTAACTCGGCGAGTGGTAGAGGATATGTTGAAACTAATTGGGTGTTTAGTGCTATGCATGCAAGACTATATATGTAATGTTATGTGTATAATGTTGTGTTAGATGCAACACCAACGATGGGCTTTAGTTTTGGCTAGAAAAACCCACCTTAACTGCCTACTTGTCGTGCATACACTAATCGATAAGAGTTTCTCATAGGCAAGATCAGATTATATCGGCGAGCCATAAAGCATACATTCAAATCAATTAGATGTGTAGTGTTATGCAATACAGTACTGATGGATGAGAAGCAGGGGAGTTGAGAAGGGAATTGATGTTACACAATGTTAATATGAAGGTTGACGAAGCTGATTCCAGAAGTTGGACTGTTGGCGGAAGGTAGTGTCACAAGGATTGGATTGACTGACTTGGATATAGGCTTAGAGTGCTTAGGAGGCTAGGGATTTAACTGGATTAGGCTAGACCTGTGCTAGGCTCTTCTTCATATGGCTCTTTTTTCTTCTTAGTGCAGGGATGGAATAGCTATATTAAGGGCTTAAGGGGAAGCTTTAAGGGACTTCTTAGACTCTAGGTTGATGATTTGATGCTTGGTTTAGGATTGAAAGGTGTGTTAATGCTCTTGGATGATTGAAATGTGAAGGGGAGGGGGCTATTTATAGCCTCTCAGCCCGGTTTTCTGGTAACTCTAGGCAAGTCCAGGGGTAAATAAGGTTTGGGTGGCCTGGATTTAAGATTGCTATATGGTGAGATTTCAAGGGATGGATCGGATGGCATGGGTTGTAATATGGAATGCAAGAGAGCGGCATCGAGAATCAATTCGCGTTGTCACACTTTAGAGGTTGCAAAGGGAGGGGGAGCACATGTATTGCGCCCATGCCGAAGCAGGAAAAGTGCCACGTGGTAGGTGGCACACTAGGTGCCGCCCAGGCCACACAAAGACTCCCTGCTTTGATAGGTGAGCTCCCTCAAGCATGTTGAGGCTCTGTCTTGGCCGATGTCAGCTGCTACATCTCCAAGACTTTTAAATGGGCCTGACCATGTGGCCTTGGTTTAGGATTGTTTTAGGCTTGTTCCGACAAGGTAAGTTAGCTGAGTAGGCTAATTAGGTGAGCTGACCGGTGACTCAACTCAGCAAGTTGACTCGGTGAGTTAATCAAGTTTGACAAGGTTTAAAGTTTGGATTATGGTTTGGGCTAGGTTTAGGTTCCATCCAACTTGATTAGCTTGTCACCCCGAGGTAGGGTGTTTACACTACCATCAAGATCGGAGAGCCAAATTTACATCCAAGGAACATCGACCATCCTCTGATTTTCATGGTGCAGCATGCCTGTGACTTCTCCAACACAAACATATATATGGTACATGCGCTGTTGTGCATGTAAAAAATCAAACCCCATTTGCTCCACCACAAAATCAAAATCAATTGAATTGGTTGCTACGAATGGGCGATTCGAACTGCATTTAGGCTGTTCGACCTGAATCGCAGTTCAAGGAGCTTGTATCTTTAGCGGGTGAAGTTTCTGTGAGGTGATAACTAGTGATTTCTTGGAGTAGAAATCCCCCCATCTGAATTTGGAAGAGTTAGAAATCTAGCAAATACTGAAAAATGTAAGTTTAAATGACCAAGAGAGTCAAGTGTATAGAAGCCTTTCAATGCACCTAGTTGGTTTTGGAATTGTTGCCATCCATGGCATCTATCCAGACCGTCCATTAAGACTATTCTACTCTTCTTCTACTACTTTGGAAATAATAATAATGATTCAATGACCCAACCATTTAGTGGCATGCGGAAACGGACAGACCATCATTCACAAAAGATAAGTCACAAATGTTCTGGACCATCCGATTGCTGTCACTTTCCATATTAACCGAGAAAATTGGAAATGAATATGAAAAATTTACCCCGACCAGTATACATCCCTACTGATTTCTGGCTAGGGCACATACCCATTGCAGAATGAATGGTCTGGATCTCATTAAGGAACAGACTATCTACGTTGGAAGACGACAAAACACCGTCTCAGAATATCAGGTTGCTTGCTAGGAATTGCAGGGCCCTGATCATCAGCGAATTTATAGTTTGGGAGGGTCTCTTAGACCGGGTGTTGAAACTCCAGAGAGTCTACCACCCGAGCAAGAGTAAGGACCCTTACTGTTTCCCCCCAGCTCAACCATATGTGCATGTCACAATGTCAGGAGGGGTGGATCTTCATCAAGTTTGGGAGATCTGTAGCGTACTCCATCCATAATGAGGTCCACCGTATCTATCGCACAGATCAATTGGCCAATTTAACAATGAGCTGGAGCCTGTAATTCCTCCAAAGCAGAGTTCATGGGCAAGAGTCATATGGATGTCAATCCATGTACCATTCCAAAAGTACATCCATAATCAATATACTGCAATGCCAAATAAATGTCATCCCCACTGTCGAATAACGAGGACTGTTCTTGCACATGGTGACACTCAGAATTTCCAAATTTTGGGGTTTTTCACATTATTATCAGAAAAATCTCACCAAAAATAAAAATATTTATTGCAAATTAATATCTAAATTATATATATATATATATATATATATATAGTATTGCAATTTTTAAAAATGACATTTTAAAACTTTCCGATATTTCAAAATCTTGCAATGATATATCGATAATATTTCAGGGTATTTCTAACCATATCATTGCAAGATTTTCAAAATCCTGGCAATATTTTTCACGCTGTTTGTGTGAGGCCAGCCACTTACATGGGTTCCTCTTGGGTGATGAGGCTTCTCATACATGAGCAAAAAAAAAAAGGAATAAATAAATCAAGCATTTATTTTTCATTTCACCAGCTGCTAGCATTCACAATCTGAGCCACCTGTCCCCAAAAAAGAAGGTACAAACAGCACGAGATCTTGCGGGCGGAGTAAAGAACGATTCACAGCCAAAGACTGACACCAGCTGAACAAAATTAAACATAAAAAGGAGGCAGATGATCATCTTTTATGTATATATACTTGGCAGAGAAGCCGAAAAAAGAAAAAAATACATTTTGCAAGCCGCTGCTGCTGCTGCCGTTCCTAGTGCAGTCCTCACTGAAGCTTCAACCACTCGCCCTAGAGCTCACAAAGCTTGCAAGTCAAGAGATGTTTGGAACTATTCACATATTGCTGCCTCTTGAATTTCTACAAAATCCAGCCTTCTCTAAACAATAATCTTTCTCTAACGGCCTCAACTGATCACCTCCAAATCTGCAATACGAGCAACTTATTATCAGAATGTTGTGTTCCATCTGTCATCATCCAATAAGCCAAGAAACTTCACTACACTCCAGAATTTACTGGGTCTGACTTGACAGAAGGAACTGGTCAAAAATTCAACTCGAATCAAAAGTAGAAAATGTTGACTATGATTACTTGAAATATACAAATGTATTATAAAATACAGAAACTATTAAAAGATATGAATAGTCAATAGAAAACGTAGAAGACCATAAAATACCAAACTTAATCAACAGGGTCGAGTTTTTTCTTTTTCTTTTTCTTTTTTTTTTTTTTGAACAATGACGATTTTATTTATAAAGGTCAAAGCCACCATGTTACAAATATAGAGCACAAACCTACAAAAACTGCCAACAATCCAGGATTTGATCTGCGAATTTTACAGCCCTTGTCCATTCCATTACATGAATTTTTGCCCTTATAAAGACAACTGAAGCTGACTTATTTTGGTTCCTGAAGCATCGATCATTCCTTTCTAACCACAGAGCCCAAAATACAGCTAGCATACTTAAACCTCCAAATTCTCCTACCCGAATTTCCTGATCCCTCACCATGCCATGCCAGAAGAAAGTTTTCAATTGAATTTGGCAAGACCCCAAATAATCAGAAGAAATTCTCTCACACTTCTCTTGCAAAAGAACAATGGATGAAAAGGTGGTCCACCGTTTCCTCAGCTTGATAGCAAAGCAAACAAACATTCGGAAGAATCATGTTTCTTCTACGAAAATTATCTATAGTTAGCACCTTTTTCCTGCCTACTAACCAAGCAAATGCTGCCACTTTTTGCAGAGCTCCGTAGCGCAAAATAAACGACATCCAACACACTTCTACACTAGCATCATGCCCACGTTCCATTCTATAGAAAGACCTCACTGAGAACTTGCCTAATTTATCTTGAAGCCATCAGAGCGAGTCAGCATTCCCTAGCACCAGAGCCTCCTTAGCTAGCAGTTCTAGAAGAGCGCAAAGTTCTACAACTTCTACATCCTCTAGGTTCCTTCTACACAGCAAAAGCAGAGACAACTTCCTCACCCCTCCTAGAAAAGCACCTTTCCACCTTCAAGTCTGCCCCCCCTAGATATCGCTGCTAACATTGGAAAAGTGTTAACTCAACTTTTTATCACCTACCTATATATCCTCCCAAAATCTTTTTTTTTTTTCCATCGCCCAATTGAAAACCTATTCCTTCCCAAACCCTATGTTTGAATGATGCTATCAACCTCCATAAGTAGGAAGCTCAGGACATAGAAGAAGACTTAACCCACCATCCCCATTTTTCGACTCCATATTTTCTACCAATCGCCTCTCGCCATCAAGCTCCCAATTCTACCCCAAATCTCCAAACCCATTTTCCTAAAAGCACTAGATTCAACTCCTCGGGCTTTCTAAACCCTACTGCCCCTAGTTCCCACAGTTACATACCTCCTCCCATTTCATTAGGTGGAATTTATGACTATCTCCCGCCCCTTTCCATAAGAAAACCCACCTTAGCTTTTCCATTTTTGCCAAAACCGATTTCGAGCATTTGAATAGTGACATGAAATATACTGGGAGGTTTGACATTGTGGTTTTTATGAGCGTAATTCTTCTGCCCATAGATGGATACCTAATTTTCCATTTAGATAGCTTCCTCTCAAAGCATTCAATCACCCTGTACCACGTATGCTTCACCGGTCTTCCAATACATAATGGGAGCCCAAGATATGAGGTCGGAAAAGAGCACTCCCTGCATCCAAATAATGCCGCATAACTCCGTAGCTCCTCTTTCAATACACCCACCTCCAAAATTTCACTTTTACTAATATTTATCTTTATACTCGAGACCACCTCAAAACAAACAATTATCAACCAAAGATTCTCCACTTTTAAATCACCCACCTTGCAAAACAATAGAGTGTCGACTTGTTCCTCTTTCTATCATTTTGCTAAACTCTTCCATTACCATCACAAATAGATATAGAGAAAGCGGATAACATTGACAAAGCCCTCTTGAAGCTGAGAAGAAGCCATTCGGCGGACCCATTGACCAACATGGAGAATTTAGCCGACCTAACACATTTTTGCATCCAATATCACCATTTAATCCTCCCCTCTTCTATTACAAGAATCAATACATTCATTTGCCGATAAAGAACTGTCCACGGTCTATCTTCCTTCCACAAATGCCCCTTGTTGAAGCCAAATAACTTGTTCCAACACCCCAAGAAATCTAGAAGCTAGCATTTTAGCCAATATCTTATATGGACCACCAATTAAACTAATGAGACGAAAATCTCTAAGGCAATTGGCACCTTCTTTTTCAGAAATTACTACAAGTAGCCCCTAATTTCGACGCTATTGTACCGCTATCATAAAATTCATTCAAAACGCTTACCACATCCTTTTTAACCGGATCTCAAAAAATTTTATAGAACACTATCGGGAATCCATCCGAACCAGGGGCCTTATCACTTCCTAACTTTGCCACTGCTTTCTTGATTTTTTCTTCTAAGAAGGCCTATTCCAAAGATTCCTCCGCTTCTACCAACATTGAATTGAACTGTAAATTGTCCAACATTGGTCTTTGCCATTCATCTTCCATCAATAGCCTTCGTAAAAATTAACTATTGAAGCACAAACCCTTGACTTGCCCTCTACCTTTTCTCCATCCACCATTAAGGCTTTCAATCTTATTGGATCTCACTCTAGCACTAGCTATTGCATGGAAGAACTTTGTATTTTTGTCGCCTTCTTTCAACCATGTTGTTCTTGATCTTTACGACCATCTGTTTTCTTCCTCCCGCAGCCTTGCATATATTTTGCACAGTAGAGCTCACACTATCCTCTTTCTTCCTCCGACGATTCCTCTCTCTTCTTTTAAGTCCAACCTTTGAATTTCCTGCAAAAACTTACAAGTTTCCTCCTCTCGCCCTTGTAGGTTTTCCTTTTTTCACAAATAATTTTCTTTTTCAACAAGTTTCAACTTTTGGAATAACACAAAACCTGCACCTCCATGAACCGAGAAGGAAGACCACCATTCAACCACCGTATTCGCAAAACCTTCTATTTCTAGCTAGGCCGATTCAAATCTAAAAGGCTCCAGTCCCCAGTCCGCCTCATCCAGCTCCAATAATACTGGGCAATGATTAACAAATGACTTAGGTAGCCCACTTTGATGTATCATTAGAAATTTATTGTCCTAATCCGGGAAGATGAGAAACCTATCTAGTTTAGATTTGTTCGGGTTAGCTTGCCCATTCGACCATGTGAATTTAACTACTCCCATAGGAAGGATCCAATCTAAAAACTTTTTCATACTTCTAGTAATTCGCCCTCCATTCGATCTTTCATCCAAAAATTTTACCACATTGAAGTCTCCTCCCATGCACCATGGTAATCCCCATTTACTTCTCCACAGATCTAGCTCTTCCCAAAATTCATCGCATAGTTTTGGTTTGCACAGCCAGTAAACAGCTGAGAACACCCACCTGAATCCCGAGGAAATATCTTTAAGCACTTTTGAGATAGAATATTTTCCTTTCTAGCAGTCCTCTTTACTCCATATTGCAGAATTCAAGACCACAGATCTAGCGCTTCCCATTCTTTTTGTTGCCCCCACCATAATGAATTAATGACCTGCAAATCTATCACTTGTAGCTTGGTTTCCTGAAAATCTGCTATCTGAATTTTAAATTTCTTGTACGTATCCTTTATCAGTCCACACTTATGTGAAAATCCCAGGCCCCTGACATTCCAGCTCATAATCTTCATTGGGATCAGACGGTTCCCTGGTGGCCTTCGTCTCTGCTGCTCTCCTTACATTTTCTACATTCTGGTTGTTGATTCCTAATCACACTATTTCTCGGATGCCATCTTGGATATCAGTCTGTACTATCTGTCTTCCCCTTTCCTCTACAAATTCAAATAAGGCTACATAGTCCCCTGGTTTGTCTCCGAGAGATACCCCCTCTAGATGTGTGATATCCATTGTCACCGATTTTATCCTTTTCATATCTTGAGCCATGGAAATTTTCCTCTTCTGGAGCTGCCGCTTCTCAAGACCCTCGGTAATACCCATCCCAAATATATAAAAAATCCTCCCCTTCTAGAGCCGCTGCTTCTCAAGACCCTCAGTAAAAAACACAATAAATAAGTTTGACCCAAATCGAATGACAAATCCAGTGGAGTCGACTTGACGTGGTCTAGTTTTGGGTCGACCCAACGAATTCTTAAACTCTGATATGTATGAAGAAAGTGCATAAGAACACATATACAAGGGAATGATCACATGGAGTCAAATTGCTGGCTTTTTTTAGGCCCACATGGCATGTGTATGCCATCCAAGTGAATCCAACAGTTCCCCAAAAAGAACGCTGGTCCAACCATGAGGGCCATGCATAGAAGATGATGGAAATCAGCCCAATGTGCTTAAACTACACACGGGCCCACCCGATGATTGGATCCGACCGGATTTTTGGGGTGTCCCATTTTCATGGTAGGGCGACCCCGTTGGACAGGTTAAGAGGATATACACAGCACAATTGGCCCCGCTTTCAGCTGATTGTACATTGTCATATATGGAGTGGCCCACCTGGTGATTGGATCAGTCAGATTTCCAGGAATGCCCACTTGATGATCAGATCAGCCTATCGGACAGGCCCACCACCGATATATCTCATGCGATAACTGATATGTATCTGCATCCCAAAGGTGCGATACGTAACACGATACCGATATTTCGAACACTGGTCCCACCAGTGCGATACGAAACGCACAAGTAGTGCGATATATCCCACATCTTTGATCTGGTGAGCATTTTCGAATTTCGATCCTTCTATTTTCTGTAAAGCATGTTAAATTGGTGTCGAATTGTTACAAATCAATGATTTTTCATGTTTTGCATGAAAAATCACGATTGAGAGCTTCAATTTCGAGATTTGGATGAAATGGGCCGAGTTGCAGAAAATTGAAAAAAAAAAAAAAAAAAAACAAAACAAAACAAAATTTCCCAATTTCTCGCAAATCATTTGCAAAATGTCCAAACATCAAATCAAACATGTATGTAACCTAATCTAGTGATTCTTCTTTTGCTTTTGAATGTATTGCTGGTGTTACCACACGTCTTCTTACATTTATAAATTATATAAATAGACATTGAATATACTTGCATCAATTCAGTTAGACAACACATAGATTAGGACCCCCTACAAAGAAAACCTATTATGTGTACTTGTTTTTGTAATGTTTTGATTTATAAATGTGTATTGATGTCTTTTTTTAACAATTACCAAAGTTTCATTGAAAAATTCAACCAATTTCCCAATGTTTCCAACAATAGCAATACATTACACGATACAACCGATATATCCCAAGCAATAACCGATACGTATTTGTATCCCAAGAATGTGATACGTAATGCGATACCAATATTATGAACACTGGTGGGGCCCACCATGTCATATGTGTAACCACTCCATCCATTTCTATAATTTTATTTGTTTACGAGTGGTGATAATAGACTTCATTTTGCTAGTATTATTTCAAGAGTTATTACTTTAATGATGTTATTTGATGGTGAGATGTTTCACTTTGTGTTACTTTACTAGTTGCGGGAGTTAACCTGATCCAACCCAAATTTTGATAGGGTCAAGGATTCAATACTTTGGGTTGGTAGCTTGGGTTTGGTCTAGAGTTGGGTTGGGCCTTGGGCCAACTACCCTTGAGGTTAAGTTGGGCTTGGGTTGACCCTCAGGCCTCAATCCCACCAAGCCTGCCAAAGTTGCAGCCCTACACATATACAAATGCATGTGTCCAGGCGCGCAACTACCATCTTACTCATCATCATCTTAGCTTTCCTCCTAATGGTACTAGACGTACATTGCATCCACCCTCTTTGACTAAAACCAAAGTAATTGCATAGGACATACGGATATTCATAAAAATAAAAATAAAAAAATGCACAAGATGATACCATTGAAATTAAAAACACCAGGGCATCATAAGGACAACAAATCCAAGACTTTGGAAGAACGTTATGGTTATCCACTACCATGGTCTCATAGCGGCTCGCAGAAATAGACATACCACTTTTTCTTCTTCTTTTTTGAAAGATAATAGCCATATGAAAATACTCCACAAGTAACAGAAAGAACCAAAAACCACAACCCAAAAGGCAGGGAAAGCGTTTGCAAAATAAATCCCATGATTTAAAGGACGCTTAGGAAACACTCAAGGGAAAGGAATGTGCATCTAACCTGTACATGGCAACTTGAAAAGAGTTTGATGGCTTCGCTGGTGTAGAATTGTCATCATGGAAGCAGTGTCAACCAAAGCCGAAACCTTCACTAGCTTCATGGATGGCAAGCAGCAAGCGATCTTCAAGTTGTTCTTTGGACGAATACTCTGGAAGGTCTAGTTGGTTGAAACTGTCGAAAATATAATAGAGAACATTAGGAGTTGCAACTTTCAAATTTTATGGTCTGTAAGAATCTAGTTTCCACTAAAAAAAATCAAGAATAAATTCAATTCAATATTGATCCATCAAGTAGTAACTAACCAGGTATGAGCTGATGGTAGCCTTTCTGGGGCTCCATATGCCTTGTGGATCTGAAACCGTTGAGGGCCAGAGATCCCTTGCAGTGCTTTAAAACCCTCCAAGGGAACCTAAAATTTCCATTAGAACAAATGACTTCCATCAAAATATGAAGATATGGGGATACTAGAATTGATCATTTAGATACAATAGAAGCAAAATTTTGATTTCCACTGAGATGAATATAATCGATTGATGCATTCACATTTCATCATTGTGTGTGCGCACGTATATGACGCATTCACATCTTTTTGTTGCAAGTGTGAGCCGCACACACGCGTGATATGTTCACATATATAACAAGGCCCACCATCGATGTGTATATGATATCTACTACGTTAATCATGTGCACCCTTCCAATATTTCAGCCTGAAGCCCAAAATCAAGCCGATCCAAAACTCTGGTGGACCACACCATAGTGTATGGTTGGGACAGGGACACCCACCATAAAAACCTTCCACAGTCCGTGGAGCTCACCATATTGTGTATATGCATCTAACCAGCAATTTGGTGGAGCCCACAAGGATGAAAGGACACCAAAAATCAGGCCATTCCAAATGAAACGCGGGCACACAAAAAAAAAAAAGTTGGGCTTTTAGGATTCATAAGCGCTAAAAGTAGCATAACATTGCCATTGCTGTGAAAGAAAATGATCTTTAACGCGTCACATGCATGCACTAGTGTGGGCGTCACATGTATGTATGTGTGTGTGAATGGCGTCAATATCTTCATCATCATCAAAGCCTTATCCCAACTAACTAAAATCAGCTACACAAAAATTGTTAAGCCATTCCACTCTATCATGGACCATATCCTCAATTAAACCATAGGCCTCAAGTCTTTTCTTACCACCTCCAACCATGTACTTTTTTGCCTTCCTCTTGCCATTTTAGAGCCTTCAACTTGAACCGGCACACTCCAAACCGGTGCAATTCTTGGTCTCCGTTGCACATGGCCAAATCATCTTAGTCTTCTTTCCCTCATCTTATTACCTATTGGTGCTGCTCCTAAGTTCCCACAAATGGACTCATTCCTAATTCTATCCTTGTATTACCACTCATCCATCTCAACACCCTTGTTTGCATTACGCTCACCCTATGAACATGTTGTTCCTCGACCGCCCAACATTCTGTCCAATAAAATTTCCCTTCTAGATTCATTGGCATGCGGAGATCACATAAAACTCAGCAACATCCTTCTCTATCTCTCCGCTCTCCAGAATTATTGAATCGAGTATCGAACACAGTCATTTGGGGGTACATCTTGGTCAGCAATCTTAATGAATTCCTCATTAATACATACCAATGAAAGTAATACAGGAAGCTCCAATATCAGGCAGTGGATGTCTATGTGCAAATAATACAGGTGAACACATGCATAATAACCTTCAAAGATTGAGGACAGTGCTATTAAATTCAACCCATGGCAATCTTATATCCGCAATACCTGTTTTAACACAGAATGCCATCGAAGAATTGTCTTGCAAACTGTCCAGTTGCACATTATATTGTCCTTTCTAATTAATACTAAGTTTTTTGCCAACTCAAGCAGATATGCCTCTAGTTCACAATTTACAAACTCCAACTCACTTCAGAACTCTCCTAGTCCATTCAAACCAGGCCTAAGACATTGCCTCCATGTCACAACGGCCAAGGTTCAGCTGCTAATAGACCAAAACTCAATTGCATTTTGAATGCCCTAAAAAATATCGTCTATAAACCAAACATGGCAGCCAGCCTCAGGCAAGTCAGTAACCAAACTCAACTTTTCAGTCACTCCCATGCACTCCTATATGCCAGCACAAAGTCCTCTATAGCACAACAAGTAGTTCTCTACCCACTCTCAGTTCCATTTGCTTATGAAAGATAAAGGATGACTACATTAAGTTTTACCTAATTATTTCACATTACAAAAAAAAAAAAATCAGAAGATGGGTTAATGTGATATGGCCTGATTACCTTTGATGTTCCAGTAACAAACTGCAGCAACCTTGCCATGTCCTCCTTGTTGAATGCTCTGACAACTTCCCAGAACCATTGAACAACACTAGAGGCAGCTGTGTAGCCAGTATACTCTGTATTGCCTTTCAAATCGTCGACTGGAGAGGGAGAGAGAGAGAGAGAGAGAGAGATTGTAAGACAAACATGAATACAAACCTACAGCATTTGCAAGGATGTTCAAAAAAAAAAAAACAAAAAAACAAAAAAACAAAACAAAAACTACTACTACTTACGATCAATTTCTGGAAGTCCACTGATTAGAAGCTCGAGCTCCTTATCATTAAATATTGAGATAAGATCTCGAAGCACCAATTCATTGAAGCCCTCTAGGAAGCTATTAATTTGAGGACGGATGGCTGTTGTTAAAATGTGCTCGGCCACAAGGTCTACATACTCGTGCTTAGTTTCTTCTGTCACCCTGATATTCCTTCCTCCGGGTATTAACTCATAGTCGGTAACCTTCTCAAAAATAGGCATTAAACAGAATAAGTCCAATCACCACGCACAGTTAATAGGAAAAGGACTGACAATTAGAATAGTCAAGAGAACACACGAATCAGATCAGAATATGAAGTCAGATTAGATCTCGAACCACACATGTCATAGAATTATAAACAATTTAAGGGTGTATAAATTTATCTGGAAAACTATACTAAAGGTCGTCTTTGATTTAAGGTTTTGCCCATAATCCGATTTCACATTTAGCAGAAAAAAAACGCTTGGTACCTCAGTTTTCTCATAAAGAATGTGCTTCTCCTCATCAGCATCCATGCTAAATGTCAGGTCAGGAATGTCACTCACGTCATTCTGGATGAAATATTACAAATACAATGTCATCATCCCCACATAACGAGAACCTCCACAGTGAGCTACATGTAGAAAATATATGTAAGAAAGAAGTTACTAACCTGCAGCATCCACTTCAAATTCTTGTAATAATCAGGATCAACAGCCTCTATATCATGGTAAGTTACTTTCACGCCAAGAATGTGCTTGTAGAAGGAGCGGGTGAAGTAAACATCCAAAAGCTGACCATCAAACAGTGCTTTAGCAACCTGCAAAGGGCATCAGATTGAAAAGAAAAAAAAATCAGCCTGAAGGCGATAGCTACAAGGAAAACAAAAATGACAAAGCAAAAAGGGAAGAAAATTTTACCACACGACCCACGAATTTGAAGTAGGAAAGATGCTCAGTTTGGTAAACCGAATTGGGGTTAGGTTGAAATGTTGCGTTGTTTCCAACAGTAGTAAAAAGCAAAGCTCCTTTATCGAATATGACCCTTGACAGTAGTTGGTACCACTCTCTTGTCAGCCCACCAGCATCAATCCCCTCCTCTCCTTGAAACTGCACTGTCAACCTTCCCTTGAGATCTTGACTAGGACGCATACGTAACTGATTATAGGAGTCCTCCAAGACATATGCCCTACGAACACTTATCCTCAGTGGAGCAGATGGGTGCTGCTCGTGCTGTTGCCTAATTCTTGAGCGGAAATATGCTCTCTTGTTGTCAAAATCAATCAGCCTCGGTGCTTTCAGCATCATAGAAAGCGACTTCTCCAGCAAGCCAGGATTCTGTCTGATGAAAGCATTCAGAAGACGCCGATGCTTGTCCGCAAACCTTGCAAATGTCATAGCACCATCAACCCGTTTATGTCCACCAGCAGACTTCATAGATGGTGCTGAAGAACTCCCTGCAAACTCTTTGACTTCTCTGGCAGTCACATTGATAAGATCTTGCTGACCGATGGAATGATTTGCCTGAAGTTTCTCACACAAAACAAAGAAAGCCTCTATAAAAGGCAAAAGCCTCTGAGTGCCAGGAGGAAGAGGTGACGACAGAGAAGAAGACCCTCCTACATGGTCTCCTGTATTTGAAGTTGGTGAGGGAGAGGAGAAGGCGGAGGACAGTCCCAGTTTCGTCTCTGTTGTGCTTATACATTCACTCAATTCTTGCCACAATGGTTCAAGGGCAACATTTAACTTCCACATGATAGCCTGCTCATCCTGTTCCACATCATTCTCTTGATCCTTGCTTCCATCGACAATAACAGCAGTGAGTGTACAAAGTGCTTGTAGCACACGCAGGATAGCAGCCCCAGCCATCGAACCAGAACTCAAACCTAGCATGTGTGTACTCCTTAGAGTGACAAGTTCACCCACAGCAGAATCACTCAAGCCATGGGCTAAACCTGCCAGCTCAGAAGTAAAGAATCTCCTATGAGGAGCAGCAACAAAGGCCAGCTTTTTCAGTACCTCGGCTGCAAGTGAATAGATTTTATCTGAAAGCCTGACAAGTTGAAAGATCAAATGAGTCACCCTGCTTTGGCAAAAAAGTTTTTGAGATAGAGGAGAAGATAGGAACCATATAATCTTTAACATGGGAATAATATATAATTAGGAGAACTGATAATCTATAACCGTTGGTGGGCTAACTTAACTACACATTAATATAAGCATTTTGCCCTTGAAAATATCCAATATTCAAAGTAAAAAGCAGAAACAAAAGTTCAAAAGGCATAACATAAAGGGTCATACCATACAACCTGCTCTTGAATATCCATTCCCAATAATTATTATCCTCAAGTCTTGAGTTCATTTCAAGTGGACCCATGGTAATCTAGATCTTTGATATCATGCGCCCACTGTGGATGGCCATGCCCCAGAAATCTCCCCGACGAGATAATTCATCATAATCATCTAAGCCTTATCCTTTTAATTGGAGTCAACTACATGAATCTTTATCCGCCATTCCACTCTATCAAGGGCCATAACTTCAGTTATCCTAGCTCATCAAGTCTTTTCTTACTACCCCCACCCACATTCTTTTGGGCCCTCCCCTTGCCCTTTTGGAGCCTTCAACTCATACCAACTAACTCGCAACTAAGGTACTGGTCTCTGTTGTACACGACCAAACCATCTAATCTACTTTTCCCCCATATTATTACCTATTGGTGTTACTCCTAAATTCCCTCGGATGCATTCATTTCTAATTCTATCCTTCGCTGTCTTCCCACTCATCCATCTCAACATCCTCATCTCGGCTACACTCACCCTATGAACATGTTGTTCCTTAACTGCCCAACATTTTGTCCCATAAAGCATGGCTGGTCTTATAGCCATCCTATAAAATCTCCCTTTCAATTTGAGTGGTACACAACATCACATAAAACTCTAGAAGCACATTTTTCCACCCAGCTGGAATTCTATGGGCAACATCCTCCTCAATCTCTCCACTCATGAAATATCAAACCAAGATATTGGAAGTGGTCATTTTGGAAAATTGAGGACCTATACACAACTTTCATTACTCCTATTCCAAAGACCAAGGAGGTGATCGAAATTGGAAGCTTTGGGCCTTATCGGCTTGCTGGGAGGTGTAGACAAAATCTTATCTATTCTTTTTTCTGTTAGATTAAGAAAGGCGGCCTCAACCATCATGATTTCCCCATTTCAAGGAGCTTTCATCATGGATAGGCAGATTCTAGACGGCATTCTAGTAAAAAATGTGAAGAATTGCGTGAAATTTTGGCATGAAAGGATGGAGGCGGTCAAAGAATGTATATCCAAGGCTCCATTCTCATTTTTAGTGAATGGTTCGCGAGCCGACTTTTTCTCTAGCTCAAGAGGTCTTCGTCAAGGAGGCCCCTTGTCACCCCTTTTAATTTTAGTTGTGAGCCTACGGCAAAAGATGTGAGCTCATCGTTCGTAGGGCTTCTTCCATATGTATGATCAAGGGCGTTAGAATCAACAATCTAAAACTGGAAATCTTGCATCGTTAGTTCATGGATGACAGTCTCTTGATGTGTAAGGTGAACATGGAGGAAGTTGTCAATTTGAACAGTATTCTTAGGTGTTCCGAACTCAGGCCTCCAGGTTATTCTTAAAAATAAATAAATAAATAATGCCCCATGACAGGTGTGGTTATGAATAAGGATTTGGTAAGCTCTTTTTCAGTGAGAATACAGTGCGTGCATATGGAGCTTCCCTGCACTTACTTGGGTCTTCCACTCGGGGACAAGCAGAATGTCACTTTTTTAGGACCCCATTATTGGAAGAATAAAAATTGAGAAAAAGTTGGCTAAAGGATCGCATCTTTCCTTGACGGAATTGAGAATGCACGGAATTTAGCCACGTATTCAATTTCTGGTTGGCAAAGGGGACACTGTGTGGTTCTAGAAGGATGCTTTGTTGGATGATGAAGCCATTGAATTTTCATTTCAAGTATTGTTTAAGCTTGCAATGGAAGTTCAGGATTGTATGAATTACAGGTGGGGATGTGTGATGGGGATCATTATACTATGGAGGAACCTATCGGATGACGAAGCAGGCCTCTTCAGTAACTTCCTAACCAATTTTGATGGCGTGCATATTAATGTGTTGACTGAGGACAGGAATGTGTGGAAATGGTAGCCAAGTGGAGAGCTTTCGGCTCTTTCTATGGTGTGCTTATGAAGTGTGAGAGGACTTCTCCTTTCCATGGAAGGCACTTGTTCCATCAAGAGTGAAAGTTTTTGCTTGATAAACTATGGACAAAAAGCTTATAAAGTTAGATATGTAGGTTGCATAGAAATGAGAGAGAATGTGTTAAACACCTGTCTCCGGCTTGTTAGATGAGCTGGTGGAGCCAATGTAATGTGTGTGAGTGATCCAGGGTTCAATCCCTTATGGTGTTACCTTTCCCCAAAAAAAAAAAAAAGAAGAAGAAGAATGTGTTAACCACTTCTTCATTCATTGTTTAGTGGTGCGAGAGGCATAAGTCTAAGGTGTTCCGTATCCGTTATGATACGCTCGGAAAGGCCGATACATATAAGTAACGGCCATGACCGTTATGCGATATGGGGGTCAAACGGGCCGGTTGGTTTTTTCGGACCATATCGGCCGTTACAGTGGCCATAAATGCCGTTATGGGGCATAACGACTGTTACCCCTGTAACGGTCAAAAAACAACCACTTTTGTTATTTCTATTTAAATCAATTTTTCTCATTTTTTCACTTTTCTCATTCCAAAAATTCTCCTAGATCATTTTATAATAGATTTCGACTACTCTTACTATAGTTTTTAAGATTAAAACCATAAATTAAAGTGATTGGAACGAATAGAGGCTCTAAGGGCCTTTTTTTCAAAAAAAAATTGAAAAAGTAGTATTTATGCCTTTTTTATGATTTCTAGTTCTAATGATTAATTGTGATGTGTAAACATTAGAGACATATAATCATGTTCACAAATTCACTAGACAACTCGATACAACACTCACCAAAGAGTGGACTGCTACACTACCATAAATATATCCAAAAAAAAAAAAAAACAAGAACAAGAACAAAAAAAAAAAAAAAAAAAAAAAATTGAATACATATTTGGAATGTTTACATTATTCTGGATTTTCTAGACATTTTTTTAGAATTTTTCGGGCAAAAGAAAATTTTCAACCGTTACAGGGGTCATAACGATCGTTATGCCCCCGTATCGGTAATGGTGGTGACCGTTATGGCCACCATTATTGATATGGAATACCTTGCATGAGTCTCCCTCCTTGCTCTGTATTTGTTGTGGGGGGGTGCGCACTTTTTCTATGGTCTCAAGTTACTCATAAGAAGGTTGGTATCAATAGGTTGTTTGCTAATGTTGTTTGTCTCTGGTAAATTTGTCAATTCTTTGAAGAAAAAATAAATAGCAGCAGCAATCCACTTTGAGATGGAGGCCTAAGATTGGATGGCTAGGATCTTCCAATCTGGCATATTATTGTCAAATGGTCTACCAAAGGTGAAATCAATCAAGTGCATATGGGTACCAAGCTATGAGCACTAGTTGTATAAACTCAACGCCCGAGATAGTATTCATATTCTAAAGTGGGCAATCATATAATTTCTCTAATACAATAGAGATGAATCCTAAGTTGTCGATCGTGGAATGAAATCAAGTTTTTGAATATCAATGTCACCAGACACAAAAACATTAATCTATCAAGTTTTTTAAGATCAGTATCAGAAGATACAGACCCAAATTGGCAATTTTTATTTTTTATTTTTTTTTGGCCAAAATAATCTTGATCAATTATTGGGAAATATGCAAAAAATAAATAAATACATAAATAAATAATAAAAATGCAAAACACTATAATCTATCATTTTTTGTGTTTTTAGCATGTATTCAATGGTGCAGCAAACCATCCTTTGATGAGAATGTTGCCTATACAAAGGGAACCAAACAGAGGCCCTAAAAGAACATAATTCAAGCATGTGGGCCCATTACATTGACATACGACAAAAAGGCGATGGAGAAAGTGAAAAATGGGTGATGGTTTGCTCCTTATTTCAAATCACAATTCAAGCATGTGGGCCCATTACATTGACATACAACAAAAAGACGATGGAGAAAATGAGAAAAGGGTGATGGTTTGCTTCTCATTTCAAAATGGTCTTATTTCATTTTAGTTCTCATCGAATCTCACTCAAGTCTTGTACTTCCATCATCACCATAGGCTTCTTCATTGTTGAAATGAATAAGTGAAAAGGGAGAGAGAGAGAGAGAGAGAGAGAGAGAGAGAGAGAGAGAGAGAGAAAGAGATAATTGTAAATAAAAGTTTCTACATGGAGATTTATGGTTGCATCCGGTGTTTGAAATATCGGTATCACGTTACATATCACACCATTGAGATACGGATATGTATCGATTATCGCATGGGATATATCAGTTGTACTTGTATCGTATAATGTATCATTGTTGTTGGAAACATAGGGAAACAATGGGAAATTGGTTGACTTTTCCAATGAAACTTCAGTAATTGTTAAAAATAAAAATAAAAAATAAAAAAGACATCAATACACACTTATAAATCAAAAAATAAAAATAAAAAAATTTGACATAATAGGTTTTCTTTGTATGAGATCCTAATCTATGCACTGTCTAACTGAATAGATGCAAGTATATTCAAAGTCTATTTATACAATTTATAAATGTAAGAAGACGTGTGGAAACACAAGCAATACATTCAAAAGCAAAAGAAGAATCACTAGATCAGGTTACATACATATTTGATTTTATGTTTGGACACAGATTGAATCCGATTTGCGAGAAATTGGAAATTTTTTATTTTTTTTCAATTTTCAGCAACTTAGCACATCTCCTCCAAATCTTGAAATCGAAACTCTTTGCATGAAAGATCATAGATTTGTAACAATTTGACATTGATTTAACATGATTTACAGAAAAAAAAAAAAAAAAAATATTTGTTGGAAAATAAAAAATGCTCACCAAATCGAACAAGTGGGATATATCCCATTACTTGTGTTTTTCGTATCGCAAAGGTGGGATGTATCGGCTGATATTGTCGAGACCTAAAAAACTGGTTGCATCCACTGATATGGGCCGATAGAGCAATTTTTTTTTTTTTAACGGAACAATCCATCCTCATACTGTGTAACAAGGGTGGCTGTTGCAGTTATGATACAGTCGATACAGCCGTATCATAATCAACACTTGAAACCATGACTTAAGTCGAATGGCATTGATGCATTTTGCAACACAATATCCTACAAAATTGTAAAGAGCACCATTGAGAGCAATAGGGAAGAAAGTTACCCCTCATGAGCAAGAAGGCTGCAAAGATTACGCAAATCGGATTCTGGAAGCTGCAAGATGATATCGTATGGATTAACAATTTTCTTTCCGCTAGATGTGAATGCCTCAGCGCTTGCATTTTTATTTGAATCCTGACCGGAAATCTGATCGGATGGGAGAGGATCTTTAGGAGTCTCATCGGAAGCTCCCTTTTCAGATGAAGTCTGGGAATTGGCAGGAACCTGTTCAGGTTGAGGCTGAGACTCAACTTTTGAGGCAGCATTATTAACTACTACTTGGAGGAGAACCATGACCTGCACACCAGAATTAGAACACAGTAAGTGCACCTAAGCCACTTTATATATAGCAGAGAAAGCAACCTATTTCTACAGTATCTCATTAATACCTGTTCAAGATGAGCATTGCTGCGTAAAAACAGTGACCGGTTTAGGAGCTTCAGGAACAATATTAGAGGTATAGATCCCTTCTGAGACATTTCAATCAAGCATGATGAAGGCATTCCTTCCCCAATTTTCTCCTTCCCTTTCTCCTTCTTGGCTTCCAGATGTGGAGGAACTGGAGATTCTAGATCTGACGGAGATTCAAAGTAGAAAAGAATATTTGCAACAGCCAAATGATTTGTTGCCAGGTAAGTCAAAATCTCAAGGACTCGACGTGACACAAGAGGTGGAAGACCTTGACAATAACAAAAGAAACTCCAAGTTAAAATGGCATTGCTTTAAACTGAAAGAACTGTACAGAAATAACAGATTCCATTGGCAAAAGTAGTACCATCCAACTGCTGTGATCGACCATAAACAACATTCCATTGGCAACCATAAAGCCTTTGAGAAGTAACAGCTGCAGGTCCACTAACAAAACCCTCAGCTTCTGGTTTTATCATATCAAGCAAAAGGCTAACCAGAATAGCCCGTGTAACACTGTGTGCACAGAGGTTCAACAAGAGTCTCTGGAGAAGGCCTTTCCCGAGGGGCTGAAAGTTCAAAAAGAACAAGAGGGAGAAAAGGCCACATGTTAACTGAACATTCTAAAACACAGGTGAAGACCATAACATCATTCAATATCCTATAGCAGGCTCTGACAGCAGCTATCTAATCAACTATGGTCCATAATCCATAAACATTGGCATCCCACTTAATTATACTCGTAAAAAGGGGGGAAAACAAATTTCTTAAAAGATTGCAAGCAAATTGCCAATTTAACTTGGGAACTACCCCTTACGGTAAAGCCAACAAACTTGGTCGGGTGGTGTTGAATTGATTTGGAGTTATTCCTTCTTCTTTTTTGAAAAGTCACAATTTATATTAAAAGATAAAGAGGAATACAGGGATTGCTTAACCGCTGAGGTAGCGGGACAACTACACTCCTATAAACGGAAGATTATAGCCCTTTAATTTTTCTACATTAGAAGCCCACTCGACCACAAACCGCCTTGCTCTAAACGCTATGGATTCCAGGGAGTTTGAGACACCATTGAATCATCTTCCATTCCTTTCTTCCCACACTTTCCACCAGAGAGCAAGGAGGGACATTCTCCATAGCTCGGTCCTCTATTTGCCCAATCTTGGACCATGCCAGGCCTTAAGGAGACTGCCTGTCGAATTTGGGGAGGACCAGCGGATATCAAAACGGGAAAGAAGATCTGGCCAGATTCGACTGATGAAAGGACAATGAATGAAGAGATGGTCCACCGTTTCTTCGCTCACCATGCAGCATAGGCACACGTTTGTGATAATCATACCCCTTTTTTCTCAAATTATCAACTATAAGGACCTTCTTTTTACCAACTAGCCAACCGAAACCCACTATCTTGGGGGGAGTTTTGTATTTCCAAACATGATTAGTGTGGATCTCTTCTCCCATTGAGGGGACCCTGTCAATGCTCCTATAGAATGATTTAACTAAGAATTCTCTAGATTTATCGATTTTCCAAACTATTTTGTCCGCAGTAGACGAATCCAGTTTGACGTCTTGGATGCGGTTAAGAAGTCCTACATATTCTTGAACCTCGTGGTCATTGAGATTTCTTCTACATTCTGGATTCCACACCACTTCACTCCCAAGGACAGAATAGCATCTAGCTACCACAATTGATGCAGGGACATATGATGACCTAATCTTAGATGCATGTATAATCAGGTTAAAGAATGTTCAAATAAATACACCAATTAACTAACCGTTTCCAGTCAAAGGGATTAGGTAAATTTCAAAACAAAGATGAGGTCAATCCATTAAAATCGCGTAAACAGTAAAAAAGGAAGGACCTAGGGATATGAGGATATCCCAGATCTAGCATAAGTCAGTCCACAGTCAAGTTTGGATCTGATCCTACTGATTAACCATCCATCTTTTCTGTTAAAACTAGAAAGGGGATATATAGAGAGGAACGAAAGGGACGAAGAATGAAAGGTTCGAGATGAAGAAGGTACAGGTCTTTTTGCCATCAAAAGAAAATAAGGAGGATGATTCTTACCTTTTCCTGCACCTTAAAGATCTAGAAAGAAGGAAACCTGAAATTAGGGTGGAATCCTCAACACCCAAGGGTCAATCCTGAAACTCTAATCTTTTGAATAAAGAGGAAGAAAAGAGACGAATTTCTATTCATTCAATAATAATCAAAATAGGGTTTCTCATTAAGTGAAAGATATCTTGTTTCAACACTGAGGTCTTGGTATCAATTCCCTAGTGGGGGAGGCAAACAGTGAAGTGTGAACTGACAGTGAGTGTACTAACAAGCTAAAAAAAAAAAAAGGTTTCTCACAGCATATATATAAGCTATGGAAAAAGTAAAAGTGCACTAAAGCGCCTGAAAACAAGAAAATTAATAAAAAAATATGAAAAGTAAAGAAAGTGCAATAAAGCCCCTGAAATAAGGAAAAGAACAAAAACGCCTAAAACTAAAACACCCGTGTGGTAGGGTGTGAAATCCGACCCATGGATCTATAGTCAGGGTGCGGTCATGCCGCTCCTACACTCGTAGCACGTCAGAAAATGGGTCCAATGGACCCAACGTCCATCCACATCAACTCCTCTGCTCCAGTACTCTGTCGGCGACGCCTCCTCCTCTGGTACACTCTAAAGGGTGCACCACTAATGTCCGCATCATCAATGGACTGATTGGAGGCAATGCGGAATGTGGGAAATCGTCTTTCAATGCAGCGTCACCCATCCAGATATCATGCCAGAGACGAGTACTGTCACCTTTCCCTATCGCCAATCCTATCCTTTTCAGGACCTCCTTTATGGATAACACCCCTTTCCAAATCGTCGAAGCTCTGTAATTGTATGAGTCCTTGGTCCACCAACTCCCCTCTAACCGCCCATATTTTTTCTTGATTAACGTATTCCAGAGGGTCCCTTCTTTTGTCCCTAGTATCCAGGTCCATTTCCCTAAGAGTGTCCGATTCATATTCTTAAGATCTTTTATACCAGCCCCACCTTCTTGAACATGCTTGCATACATCCTTCTAATCAACCAAATGAAATTTCTTCTTCTCTTCTTTACCATGCCATAGAAAATCTCTTCTTAGCTTTTCTAGCATTGCCAGAATCGAAGTCGGGCACTTGAACATCAACATAAAGTATAAAGGAAGATTCGAAAGAGCTGCCTTAATTAAAGTGATTCGCCCACCTAACAATAGGTATATACATTTCCATCTAGCTAAATACTTCTCGAATCTGTCAATGACCTTGTCCCAAAAGAATTTTGGGGGCTTCCCTATACATAGCGGCAAACCAACATAAGTGGTCGGGAGGCGGCCTACTGAACAATCGAAATACTCTGCCAACCACGTTACCTCTTCTTCCAACATATTCACCCCAAGCATCTTGGACTTTGTCATGTTCACTATTGGGCCCGAAACTGCCTCGAAACACCGAATAGTGGTTCACATATTACTAACTTTTACCTGATCTACTTCGCAAGATAGGAGTGTGTCATCCGCAAACTGAACATGAGATATCGGTTTATCCATTCCTATCACTCTGATACCACTGATAATGCCTTCATCCTGACCTTTGTTCAACATTCTGGATAGGGCTTCACCTACCCTAGGAAAAGGAAAGGGGATAACGGGTCTCCTTGGCGCAACCCGCTTAAGCTTCTAAAAAAACCTTTAGGAGATCCATTCAGAAGAACCGAGAAAAAGGCAGAGCCGACACATTCCCCCATCTACCTTCTCCATCTATCCCCAAAGCCCATCCGCTGTAACATATATTGAAGAAAACCCCAATCTACATGGTCGTATGCCTTTTCTAGGTCAAGCTTGCATAATAGACCTTTTTTCCTGGATCTGTGACTTGAATCCAAGCATTCATTCACTATGAGTGCATTCTCGATGATTTGTCTTCCTGGGATGAATGCATTCTGATTATCAGAGATAATATTTCCTATCACTTCTTTCATTCTTGATGCCAAGACTTTTTCTAGAATTTTATATGGGCCACCGATTAAACTGATTGGTCTAAAGTCTTTTAGCGAGTCCGCACCAGTGTTTCAAATAGCGCCCATAGCGTAGCGGTAGCGTACGCTACGTAGCGTAGCGTGGCCGTAGCGCTACGTAGCGTTCCAAATAGTGTAAATCCCCTGTAGCGTACGCTACACGGGTCGTAGCGTACGCTACAGCTACGTAGCGCGTAGCGTCCGTAGCGTAAGCTACAATGTATATTTTTACTATTTTATTTTTTTATTATTTTTTTCACATTTTCTTTGTTTTTAATGTTGAGGAATGTGACACTTATATTATACTTGATACTTTTAACCTATGGGATTTTTATTTCTTTTCATAATTGTGACTTGTGGTTTCAATTAGACATTATAAATTAAAGTGGTTTGCTTAGAAAGTTGTTGATGTGATAATTATTTGATTTGGCTTATATATGTGGATTGGCTTTTGATAAATCATAACTAATAACTTTTTTGAACATGCTTAGAATTGATAAAATGAATCATCTTTTAGTCATTTTTATAATTTTTTTCTTTTTCTTTTTCACTATTTATTATATTTAACCTACTTTTAAATTAAAAAAATAGAAGTATCGTGTAGCTTACGCTACACGCTACGTATTTACGCTACACGCTATAGAGGGCTGAGCGCTACGCATCACGCTACCGCTATTTAAAACACTGGTCCGCACCTTCGGGATTAGCATCACGAACGTTGCTCCAATGTCTTTTGATAATCTGCCTCCAATGTAGAATTCATTGACAAAATCCATGACATCAATCTATAGGATTTCCCAAAAAGTTTGAAAAAAAAAAAAAAACTATCAAGAATCCGTCTGGTCCCGGGGCCTTATCTCCTCCTAATGCTTCCACTGCCCCTTTCACCTCTTCCATCGAAAAAGAGGCTTCTAGGGCGTTAGCTTCCTCTTCAGAAAGGTTGTCCACCTGGAGCTGATCCAACATTGGTCATCTCCATTCTTCTCCATAGAAGAGACTGCTAAAGTAACGTATAGCTTCCTCCGAAATAATCTGTTGATCCTCTATCCTAGTCTCATTGACAATCAAGCTGCTGATTTTGTTACTTCTTGCTCAAGCACTAGCTATATTGTGGAAAATTTTGATGTTTTTATCTCCTCCTTTGATCCATTTGATCCTCACTCTTTGCCTCCATGATATTTCATCCTCCAACACCCTGGACACATAACTTTGGATTAACTGTAGTCTTTTGTTCGACTTATATGTTGCCATCGTGACTGATTTTGCTTCTTTATCAATAGATTGCAACTCAGCTAGAATATCATCTGTTTCCTTTTCCCTTTTCCTTAGAACCACCTCTTTCCACAACTTTAATTTACCATTCAGAAGCCTCAATTTTTGGGTAAGTCTAAAACGTGCGTATCCTTCCACCTGAAAATCTGTCCACCACTCTCTTATGAGCGGATGAAAGCCTTCCATCTTCAGCCATGACATTTCGAACTTGAATGGCTCCGAACCCAAGTTGTTGTCTTCTACCATGAGAATTAACGGGTTGTGGTCTGATGTTGGTCTGAGGAGGACAGTCTGCGATACCAGAGGGAAGAGTTCCAGCCATTCTGTCGACACCAGAAATCTATCCGAACTTGACATTATTGGATTCGATCTTCCGTTAGACCATGTGAATCTAGATCCAAGAAGGGGAAGATCGACTGATTCTTGATCCTCAATCCAGAGTGAGAAACCGCGCATTCCAGGGGTAACCTTTCTACCATTTGACTTTTCTTCCGCATATCGCACTATGTTGAAATCTCCTCCTATGCACCAGGGACTGTTAAACTTGTCTTGTGGCCTTCAATTCCTCCCAGATGTCTTTTCTCTTTTCTTCTTCAGTTGGGCCATAGATTGAGATGATGAGGCAGTAGAGATCAATAGAGACGTTCTTCAGAATTACCGATATTGAGTATACTCCCTTCCAAGTAGTCTTCAACGACTAGAATGAAGATTTCCAAGCTACCAGAATTCCACCTGAACTGCCTTCAACATCCAAGGCCACCCATTTCGCATTTGTCGCCTTCCAAAGAGTCCCTATTAACTTATCATTAAAATTTTGTGCATTTGTTTCCTGCAGGCAGATCACTTCCGACTTGCTTCTCCCGCAAATATCTATGATTACCCTTCTCTTCTGTTTGGACCCCACTCCTCTCACATTCAATGATAAGATCTTCATATGGGAACATATCTACCCCATGAAACTTGTGGCCCTTTATTGAACAGAGACCCGCCGAGCTTTAAGGGACTGGTTGATTTACTTTGCATCTCATTGATGCTGCCCTTATTTTAGTGGAGTGTTCTAGGAGATCTTGTTCCCGAAAAAGGTCTGTTACGGGTCTCAACACAATGGAACAGTGCTACATAATCTTCTGGATGAACTACAAATGATAGCTCTATGGATCTTCCTACATGGCCCATTGCATCTCTCATCCATTTCTTTTTTTGTATTACATCAACTAGCTTTTCCCTCTGTTCTTCAAAATCAGCCCTTGCGAGTTGATCGGCCTACATTTCTTCTGTCGTTGTTCCGAACCTGAACTGTAGAGGTTCCGCTTCGATCACCCCTTCACCGATTTCTTCCGTGAATACGGATGCCAAAACTTGACCCGACGTTGTATCCCTGGATGACACGAAGCGAGGAGATTGACGTTCTAGAATTTCTGAACATTCTGAGTGCCAAGGGAGATGCTCTATATCATATGCGAGAGAGGCGTTCTCGTCCAACATGAGTGGAAAATCTTCACTTAAGGGGGTATTGGTATCCGCACGTACTGACCCAAACCTACCCTTTGTATTAGGAGGTACTCGCACATGTGGTTTGAGATTCCAGATCATGTCGTCTTGCAACGGACGAGGGAGTATACCAACACGTGTCTCTAGCTCTCTAATATGTGCATTTGACTTGGAGGCCTCCGAGGGACCCAAAAGACCCGATATTGAGACAAAACCCCGGTTCGGATCAACTTTCACATCTGACGAGGGGTCAAGATTCACCCTCGCCAGCATTAAGGGTTCCAAACCGAGTTCGGATGGAATTACTTGATATAGGTTCAGCTCCCGATCCTCTCGTATGCTCTCTCTCTCTCCTCTCCAAAGCAGCCACGTGTGTTGTTGTCTCCGAGAAACTGACGAAAGACGATATTCTTCGGCACGGCCGGGATTCAAAGAGGATACGATCTCCTGTCCTCCGTCTGCATGGACGAAGGAGATTGCAACTAGTTCTCTCTCGATGGGCGCGAGTAAATATCTAGGGAATCGTTGCCACGCGTCGCACTGTTGTACTTGCTACAGTCAGCGACATAATAGCCATCTACAATTTGATAACAGTTGTTGAACGAGGCATTTGGTGCTCCTGCAGTGTATCGTCGCTGTGGTCCTTCCACTGTTAGGGCAGACTTAGCTCCTGCTACTGATGGTGCTATCTCCCTGATATTCCAAAGATCTCACCATCTAGGAGCGGGCTCATCTTTTTCCTCCTTTCGAACTGGTGGACTAAGATACCTATCGTCGACGAATACCTAGATATGTAATGGCGAAACCTCTTTCTTCTTTCGCCTAACCCTGACCCTTATCACCCCCATCTCCTCTCCCTACTTCGTCTTTGGGTCCAGTTCTATTATCTTCCCTAGGCATAAAGCTGCTGATATAAAAAGGTCTTCATACCAAAGTTCCAAAGGAATTGACCAAATTAGCATCCAAATATCCTCCATTCCGAACAGTGAGAACTCGTCCCAGCTAAGTATTTTGCTTACTGGACCATCTTTGTGCAGCACTCCTGCCACAATAAGTAAATCCGAATTAAGTTCTAGACTCAAACGAATCCAGAGCTCATTATATCCAATCGGTTTTATGATGTACTTCTCCGGTGTAATCCTACAACATTCGTCTATCCAGCCTCTAACTTGAGCGATCGATGCTCCTTATTTGGTTATCAATACTAGCGATCCCTGTAACGCTTGTTTTGATCTTTAGAGCATTTCTTGATTTATATGCACCACCATCTCCTTCCCTTCATTTCCTCTTTCCACTCCTCTGGCTGATTCTGTCTCTTTTTCGATTCCCTCCAAATTAGCTTGCCGTTCTTTTAGTCTCGATAGCCCTTTTGATAGCACCTCCTTGAACGAGGGAATATTATGGGGAGATGAAGTACCTTTCTCCTTTTGTGAGTAACGCTCTCTTTTGATGTCAGTTTGAGATAACCTTGTTTTTTTTGCATTTGGGATACTCCTCTATTTTTCCATTTTAACTCAAGGCCGAACCTCGCCCTCTGGACTAGGAGCTTTACTCCTCCGAAACTTTCACCATGTAGCATATGTACCGCCCTTGTTAACTCTTCCTCTGAACTCATCCTCACTAACGCAAAACCCCTATATGTTCCGCTTGCCTTATTCCTTGGTAGCACCACATCTGTCACCGCTCCGGCCCGACCAAACACTCTTGAGAAGTTTACAAGGAGCCATCCTTCTGGGAACCCCTTGATAAACAGCGTTGGGTAGCTTGATACGTCTCTGGTCTTTCTATCATTCTACTTACCTCCCTTTTTTTTGTCTTTGACGTATTTCCAATCTCCAGTTGCCAAGTCGTTCGAGCCATTTGATTTTTCCCTACCTTCCTCGTTGTATATCTGTCCTGATGGGTATCTGACTATGCCTGGCACTTCTCCGACATCAAGATTCATCTCTCCGGCCATGTGCACATAGTGTCCCCAAAAATCAGCTTCTTGACCTGCTGAGAACTAAGCTCAGATTTTAATTTGAACTTCCCCTAATAGTTCTCCTGGATCGCATGTTTGAAAGAACTCTCAGGCAGAGGCAAGCAATCCTTGTAAATATGAAATTTCACCCGATATCAGATTCTCCGCACTTCTTCCAAATAAATAGATGAAATGGGATCTCTTCCGAATAAACAGATGAAATGGGAGTTATTCCTATTTTGGTTCAAAGCATTCACATATTCATATTACTTTACCCATTTCCTTGTTCTCATATTATGTTCAAATACATTTCCACATGTTAATTCTATTTTAACGTTTTTCCTTTGTCATAATAATGTGCATTTTCCATGTTTTTCTTTTTAGCTTTTATTCATTTATCCTAACAATGTCCATTTTCCCATATTTTGCTTCTCTTTTAAGTTTCTAATTCTTAAATAAATATATACACACACACACACACACACACACACACACACACATAACATTTAAAGAATGAAAATCGCTACAAATTTATGTTCCTTTTTCTTTTCTTTTCTTTTTCCTTTTTCTTTTTTATTTCTTTTTTTGGTGGTACTCACCATTTTAAGGAAAACAACCCAAGTCCAACTCCATATTTTCCTCGTCATATTTTGAGGCAGCAGCTAGAAACTCTCAGAGTAAGATCTATTCAGAAATGAGTTTCAATTGCAAGGGAGAAGTCAATATTTAAGTCTATGTTGGAATGAGCTCAAGGCAGCAGAACTAGGAACCAGAAAGGCTTAAGAGTGGAATACTACATCCTCTAGATTTAACCTGTCAACGACACCACCCCATAAGGAACAAGAATCACTGACAAAACTCTTATATTCTCGAAACGGATATAGGAGCCAAGATATTAGCAATATATACTATGAGATGGTGGTTATTTTTCGTCAAGCCATTATTTAGCTAACTAGTGCGAGCGGGAAATAAAGAGTGAAAAAATCAATGACTAACCTAACCAAAAGATTTCTGAAAATGGGCAAGGAAACTAAATCACGCCATTTGAAAGGAAAAAGGAAAAGAATTACCTGAGCTAATCTTAAGAGCTGGATCAATGCTCTCAAAGCATTTGCATCTAAAAGAGGTGTTCCTTCAATTTCTTTAACCTTCAAGCTGTTTGCAATGGCAGAAACAGCACGCCGACCTATTGTAACTCCAACACCTCTATCCATCACTGTCTGCCTGTCTATTCCCAAACTATTCCTTCTACCGCCAAGCCTGTGGCTGCCTCCAAAAAGGCTGCGAGCCTGATAATGGCTCATTGCTCTATCCCTGAGCATTTGGGCCTCTGCCAGTAAAGGTGATGGTAATGCAGATAAAACTGCTTCGGAGGATGTCAAGAGCACCTGAAAAAAAAATTAAAAAAAAAAAAAAAGACATGGTTATGAAGATTCAACTGGGAAAGCTTAAAGTTAAGAGTTTTAAACATAGACATTTGCTAATTCCACATGCACGAAATTTCATCCCCTCGTACGCTCCACAACACATCCTAAGCTGACACTTGTATGGAACATCCAGGTAGAGTCCTGAAGGTGGCCCAACCATGTAATTACCTGAACCAAAAAATCTGGCCAGTCTGCTCATCGGGTGGGCCAGTTTTTAACAGATGAAATTTGAATATGTCCTTTGTAGCTAGTAAACCATGGCTAACAAATGATGGACGAGCCTGATATTTGGGCTGGGGCAGCAACATTGTGGGGCCAACCTGACAGACGTATTGGATCTTGCACACGAAATGTTGGGACATTTTTTGGTGGCATGTACATGAGGTGGGATCTACACATTTGTAGAACTAGCAAAACCCTTAATAAAAAAATACCTCTTCACGCAAATCAGCAGGAAAAGTAGCAATAATAGATGCATTGTCCATATCAACCGGTTGCCCTTCAGCTTGCTGAGACTGCACAGCTCTTTGTGCTCGCTGTTGTGCTAAAACTTCTGCTTGAATATCTGGAGGAAGAGCGGCTAAGAACTCAGGGTCGATGTCTTCTGCAGAAGGAGGTGCATAAGTCGGAGCTGGTACAGATTGAGCTTGTTGAGAAGCTAGTACTTCTGCCCGAAGATCCTCAGGCAGTGCCTCCAAGAAGGTCGGGTCAATAGTATTTGTGCTAGAACCCTCATTATTAATATTGATCTGGTCAGGTTGATTGGCATCTTGAGCAACCTCTGTGCTTTGCAGAGCAGATGGATCGTCTGCAGCATTGTAAGAAACAGGCACAGTGTGTTCAACTGGGTTCCTCACAGTGGGTACACCTTCCATATCAACATCAACACCAACTTCAACTGAAGCAGCACCATCACCTGCATGCAGCATTTCTGCACTGGAACCAACAAGTGCTTGACTACTGGACTGGCTCTCTGTTCCTAACAGAACATCACCAGATGTGCTAAGAGGCCCTGAATCGTGAGCGTTAGCAAACATTTCGGAAACATCTCGACTCGGAGGATCCATGCTGTGTAAATCAGCTGATGTTGTAACAAACTCAGGAATGGTCTCCAACCTTCCTATGTTAGTGATGGGACCCTCTCCAATTTGCATGCTTTCACTCTCATTCGAGATACTGTTTAAACCATCTGGATGTGTTGACATAGGTTCTGCTGCTTGTGGCCCTTCTGCTTCTCTGAGAACAGACTCTGAATTGACACATCCATCAAGGAATGAGATAGGAAGACAAGAGTCACCTTCAACAGTTGGATTCTCTTGAGGATGCACTGAACTGGTTCCTAGATCTTGATGTTGAGCTTCAGTTTGTTGGCTAGCAACATTATCATCTGCATACTGTGGTTGACTGTCGACATTAGATGGTGTAATGTCTGACTGCTGGTTCTCTAGCCTTCCAGGATTTTCTGATTGCCTCTGATTTAGACGATTACTGGAAGGAGTCACGCTGCGCAGCTGGGATATGAACTGTTCTTCTACAGCTTGTGCTATAGCAGCAGCCTGACTGCCTGCTTGTGGCTGACCATCATCAGTCCATCGACCATCACCTGGCCCTCTTCTTCCTGCCAAATGCATAGGATCCATCCCTAGCGAAAAATCAAGTAAGGGTGGGGGTGCACCAACCAAACGATCACCAAAAATAGTAGCTGCTGCATGCTCAGACGGCAGAACAGGAGCATCAAACATATAGAAATGGGTTACATCAAAATTTCCAACTGATAAAGCTTCCAAGTCCCTGGATCCAGTTCCAGCAGAGGACCACATCGAAACGTTTGGATCCCCTGACTGCGATGGCCGCAGGAGTGGATGTTGAAAAGCAGTTCCTTCTAAGCCGGATCGCTCAACAAAATTCCTGTTACCAGTCTGGCGGCGACGCTCACCTAGAGGCCTGCGAAAACCAAATATATCATCCACATTTACCCCTTGAAAGGGCTCTGCTGCAACGTCAATGAGACCACTTGCAGCTCCAGGACGCCCCAAAACTTGTAAATGATCTAAACCATCGAGACCTTCCCTCCATCTCACTTCTATGACACGGTTCTCATGAAAATCATCGTCCTCTTCATCAATCATGTCATCATTATATTCATCTCCCAAACCATTGTCATCATGGTCCTCCACATCAGTATCAGCAAGAGACATCAGAGCAGCACCCTCTTCAGCTATATCCTCGTCCTCATCATCCTCTTCATCATCCTCTTCATCGTCATCCTCACCATCCTCCCCCATATCCTCATCATCTTCATCACCCATGTCATCATCTGTCCTACGCTCAACTCGAAAAGTCATCCCAACATTTGTATTATGCAGCACACCACCTTCATCCATCTCCTCACGCATGAACTCAACCCCATGTTCCATTGGTGGATGAGCAGTCATAGTCTCTTCCATCTCTATTCTCATATCTGGCTCCATAGACTGATTTAGATTTGCATCCCGAACTGTATCATTGTGAGAGGTTCCCTGAAGCTGCTGTTCAGTTCCCACTGCATCTGTGGTCTGATGTTGACTGTTAGCATTTTGATCATGCTCCACAGATTCGCCACCAGCAACTGCATTTGTCTGGTCTTCAGCTCTTCCATTCATACCAGAACGCTTTTTCTTATTAAGCCCCTCTGACTTGAACACTTGCTCATTAGCATTAGCAGCCCTTGTCAAGCTCTCCAAAGCCTTGAGTATAAGATTCACAATTTTTGGAGCATCAGGATGATCCAGATCGATCACCTGAAGAATACTGGTCAAAGATTGAATCATTCCTCCATCTATCATGGTCTTTGCTATATCTGGTGAGCATCCTGGACCAGGTAAGTTGCTTGAAGATGAATTTTTTGACAAAATGGAATTCACCAAGTCAGCAAAAGCCAGAACTTTTTTATTCGGCAATAGAATTCCTTTGGAAGAATTGCTTCCTGAGCTAGAGAATGAAGAGAAGGCTCTTACAATTTCGCTAATCACACGCCTGCGCCCTTCACCAGAACGACCACATAGCACAACCAAAAACCATGAGGCTTTTTCCGACAGCTTGTCTCTCCACTCGACTGAGGCTTCGGCAGTTTTGTCCAGGGACACAGCAGTTTTATCTGAAGATAATGGAAGCAGCTGGTGCAAAACATGGTGCAATATCCCGCCATGTCCAGAGCCATCCAGCTGACAAGATCCCCGAAGTTGACAAGTCTCTGAATCCCGTCTGAGAACAACCCCCACCGCATGTACGTACATGAGAAGAATATCGCTCATCAACTTGAGAACAAAAGTGACTTTTGCCAGTGCTGTGGATCTTTCAGAGAGGCTGTCGTGTTCCATCTTTGTATCATCAACCTTCGATTTACCCTTCTCCTTTGTAGCAGGTTCATCAACTTCCATAGGGGCTAAGGAACTAGTACATTCCTCCTGTTTTCTTGCTGACGGATAGCTCATAACTATTTCCAAAAGCTGGTCTATAACTTGTGTTAGACTGGCAGGAATTCTTTTGTGACCTTTCGTGCATTTGCCAGATCCTTCCTGTAGCTTACTTTCAGGCATCCGTACACACTCATTAGAAGAAACTCCAACTTCAACACCAAAGGCTTTTGATTTCTCCTTCTCTTTATCCTTTTCCTTTGATAAGACAATATTCATCCTTCCACCCGATGTCTCCAACTGACAAACTGCAGCTGCAGCTCTCATGAAAATCACAGGATCTCTTGAGATGACAGGTGCCATTGATGTCAAAAATGTCCTTGGCAAAGGACGACCTGCTTGGCGGCTAAGAGTACCGGACAGGGTTTGTCGTATCTCCAACTCCATAGCAGTTTGTAGGGTTTGAGGATCTTCGAGGAGATGCCGGATGATAGCAGATGCGACGCTGTCAAACCCCAGAAAGAAACAACTCCTTGGAAGACTAAAAAGTGCAGCAAGACCTCCATTTTCAAGGAATTGCATAGCTATAGCATGTGTTTTTGTTAAGCGTGCACATAATTGCAAAACAGCCTGCATAACCATAGCTGGAACATGTTGTTTTATGAACTCACAAGCAATTTCCAGTACCCTGTGACTCTGCTCAAGAGTCAGGTACCCAGTAGACTTCCCCAATATCTTCTCAAATACATTGCCAGTTTCTTTATCATGACCCTGTGAAGTAGATTTACTCTCGGTAACAGATACAGAGAGTGACAAAGAAGCATCCTCTCCAGAAGAGTCGGCTAAAGACCCCGACAGATTTCCTTCAGTGTTTTCGGATGAAACTCTAGGTTTGGACTGCAGCATGTTATCCAGGATAAGAAACAGAGCACTTACGCATTTCGGGGCTGAACCCTCTTCTTTTGAATCAGTTCTCGACTTGAAGTTTGTCAAGATGTCTAGTGCAGCCGAGACGATACCATTCTCCGCAGCGATTTCTCGTGTACTGCTGTCTTCACTAAGAAGCAAAGCCAAGATATGGGAGATTGTACACAGCGCTCCTGTGTCCTTCGAGAAATCCGATGGACAAAGCTTTAGTTGCTGAATAAGATACAAGGCCACTCTCGGACGATCTTCCCCTTTGTTCCGATTGCAAAGTGTCACAAGCAAATCTGTCAATGGGAAGGCCATAGCATCACTACTCTGAAACAGCTTCATAGCTGCAGCAAGAACATCATCAATGGGGGGCGCTTCTGCCTCTCTTTCTTCAGCCATGACATCTCTTGTCTTATCACCACTGTCTTCTTTAGATGTATCTGATGAATTACCCAATGACAAGGCAAGTGCCCGAGCAAGCTCATCATCCTCCTGCACAGGATCTTCGGCATGGCTAAACAACCACTCCATGGCCATCTCCACGCTATTTGTTTCCACGCGCCTCAGAGCTTCCTCAGCCCTGGCTCTACTAAAACCCATCTCAACTATGGTAGCAATAGTAGATTCATCAGGAGGAGGACCCACAAACCGTTGGTTTGTGCTTCCTGTGATACCATTTCTACTCCGCTTTACATCTCCAACACCAGAGTATATATGAGTAACAAGAGAAACCATGGCGGTAATGAAAGTTGGGCTGCAGTTAGGAAACATGGGATGGTTCCATACAGGAAGAATCACATCCAGAACCTGGGACTGCAACATACGAACAAAAACTTCTGGATCCCTTGGTACAGAGAACAGTCCAATCGACAATCCAGCTGCAACGGGCTGAACGAGCAGCTGCGCCTGAGATGAAGAGGTTGGAGACAAAAGAAGGGAAGAATTTACAAAATACTCCAGCATACGACAATAGCTTTGTAATGTATCCAGTAACCACAAACTGTGAGACAACTTATTTCCTTCAACAGTTTTTCCTTGATCGGAACCAGAGGCTGGAATAGAGTAGGGGAGTGTCCAGAGCAACTGACTTGTGGCCTCGAATGTAGTCAGAAGCTCCTTGAATGTTCCATGTACATAGAAGTTGTTCACCAATGCCGTGTTGCATGCACGCCGTCTGCTATCAAAGGTGAGTGCCACCATGTCATCCACAACCTTTCCAAGATACCTGCACTTCACTGACAATGACATTTCAAGGCCAGCAGCTGAGGTAGAATGCCCTGAGTAACTAAGAGCCTCGTGAAAAATTTTGGCAAGGGCAGTTGCAAGGCTCCTGGAAGCAGAACTCAGTGAACCAGAGTCAGCTCTACGACGGTTTGGGGCCGTGAACCCTTTCACGAGAGTGGCATGGAAAGAACGGATGGCAAAAGCAAGTTTATTCAAAATTTCTGAGACGAGAACATCAGGGCTTTTCTTTTTTGCGTCCTGGACCAATGAGGTTTCTGATGCAATTGCAGAACTTTCTGAATCATTGAGTGACACATCCAGCTGTCTGCCAGTCCTCCCACCCCGTGTCCTCGTTAACCCATGCCGGCCATGACGGTGCACACCTTCACCAGAACGTACCACAGACAGGAATTCTTGTTCTCCACTCCAGAGGGACCCAGGACCATTTCTAAGAGAGACCGGATTCATATATCTGACAATTGGAACAAGGTTACCATCATCATCGCTCTCTCTTCCAGTAGCATTAGGAATTACAGCATCTGCTATTCCAGTTTCTTGATCAACCTCCCGCTTTTCACCCACCTTGGAATCACTACATAAAGAAATATGCCAAAGTACTTCTTTGTATGCCTTCCCCAGATCCGTCAAAACATCAGCATCAGCAGAGCTCAATTCAGATAACATGGTAGTTGTCCCCTTCAGCAGAAAATTGGCTAGTGATAGAAGACCTTCGAGACTAGAAAGACATCTCAAGACTTCCGTTTGCTTTGCACCTTCCAATTGAGCAAGCTGAGAACCACCAACTGAAATTAACAAGTCATTTGTCAATTTGAGATGTTCTCTAAGAAACATGCACATGGCCCGAGCCAGAGCAGCAGAATGCTGAGGCGAGAAGTTTTTGAAAGCAACAGAAATACTCTGGCCAACCGATGCTGAAAGAGGCAGTAGCGGCAAAGTAAATAACTGAAGAACAGCTTCAATGCCCTTTTTCTCAATGAATATGCGGCATGTGTCAGCATTCTGGAGAACAGTTTCTAGAAGTCTTGAAGCATTAGTTATGCATTCTGGAAGGAAAGATTCAACATTCACCAACTCAATATTCACAGATGAAGTATCTACCTCAGTTATCTGCTCAGAACTGTCCATTTTGGACGAATCCCCTTCATCGGATGAAACCAAAATCCTCTCCTCAGTGTCAGTTTCCATGGGAACAGCTGTGGAAGGGCCCTGTGGATCTATTGAAGAGGAAGAAGATTCAGCCCCAGATCCAATTTTCGAAATGGTGTTCAAGATCTCAATCAGCATGTCCACTCCAGGACCGCGAAGTGAGGAAGCATGGCGCATCAATTCATCTAATCCACTAGACAAGGTTCCTGGTGTATCCCCGGTAAGAGCACGTAAATACGTTCTGGAAGTGAATATTTTAACAAAGCACCTCAAAGCATTACGATCCTTCACCGCCTGAAGGCCGATGTTGTTCAGGCATAAAGCATCCAAGCATTGTGGAATGCACGTTACTGCTTCTGCAGAGCATAGAACACCACCCATAATAGCATCCAGAAATGCACGAGGCAAATCAGCTGCATCTAGGACGGGAAAACAGGTAGGATCTTTGTGAATAAGATCACTCATGACAATCGCTGCAAGTGAAAACACCCCACCACCAAAGTCTTTTGCTCTTCTGAAGATAATGCACAGGCAATGAGGCAACAAACTCTCTTCTGAACCATAAATGCGGGCAGTAGTGCCCGGGGCATACGTACCAAGTGATATAGCTCGAAGTAATGCTTTCATCAGTAACCTTCGGTGGTAAGAAACTAGTGCTTCGGAATACAGAGGCTGTGTATCTAGCTCATCAGAAGTTCCAATGACTTGCTTGCCCTTACTATCACGATGAGAATCTTCAACTTGTTGCTTGGAACCCTTCTCGACATAGGACACTTCTACCTTCAGGCGGGCAATGGTGTCATCTAAACCCCCCAAGTCTCTGAACAAAGCAGCTGCCGGATTGCTGTAGTCCATGAAAGCTTCCAGAACATGAACTGCGGTGCTGACTGAGTGTAAATGTTGGGGGCTCGTATCTTTAAGAAGTGGAAGAAGAGTAGGTATCAGTCCTGCTTCCCGTAGAGCTGAGCAACCCGAAGATGACGAAACCAAAACAGTCACAAGTGATAAAAGTGCCTCAGCAAAAACAACTGACCATCTTGAGGAACTGCTGGTGATGGAATCTATAGCCTTCTGCATGAGACTGGGTAAGATTCCACGGTGCCCACCAGATGTCACAGCAGTTAATACCGTTGGCTGGCGAGACCTGTCTTGGCAAAGAGCAACCAGTGATAGAATGCCCAAGATGCGTATTTTTTCAGGAACTGCGTCCTCATAGCTTAATAAGGACACCAGTTCATTAATAAACTCAGGCTCGTTGTTGAAGAAAGCAGCCAAGTCATCAGCATCGTTACTAGCTTGAACAAGAACTACAAAGGCATACAATCGTATGCAAATATATTGCTGTCGAGATGCTAAAGAACCAAAAGCCCTTGCAAACCGCAACCTTGTCAAAAGTGAAAACCTTAAACTAGCAGGTACTTTATACTCCATCACTAATTTATTCAGAAGCTCAAGATCATTCTCATCACGAGAATTAATGTTAGGCAAATGAATGACTTGTAACCCTCGAACCAAAGGTTCTGAATCACTGGGCTCCTTCGATGAATCATTAACAGAATAGAACTCGAAATGGAGGGTGCAACCCAAGTCATATGCAACGGAATCACACCCATTCTCCACAGAACATGCGATCAATCCAAGGCCTTCCTCCTTGCCTCCCCAACCTTGCGAAAAAGCAAATAACTTTGAATTAAGAGAAGCATCTCGTATCGAGCACTTCCCAACTGTTTTCTTCAGAAATGCAGCCAAAGTCTGTAGACTAGCCTCAACCACATCAGCATCAGTGGAAGCAAGGAGAGACGAAAGATGCTGCTGCATTGTCACAAGACCAATGATGTAAAAATTGGGAACCTGGTATAGAATATAAGAACTAACACCAGAAAAAGAGAACTCTGTAATGAAATGGAGCATACCTCAAAGGAACTATAGAAGTGCTTATTTGTACAATTCTCCAAGATTATCCTTATAACGCGGAGAATTTGAAGAACTGCCTCCCTAGGGAAGGGAGGATCTGCTTCCAGAAAATTATCCTCAACCTGCAAATCCTTCCTTGGTTTTATGTGCTTCTCAAAGTATGAATCAAAATGATTAAAAAGATCAACCCAGTGATGAAAGTCCCCCTGCAGAATGAAATTTGCTTCTGGTCAAAAAGCATGGCATCCTCTAAAATCACATAAAAATAAGTATAGGATTAAAGAAGTACGGCATCCTCTAAATTACATAAAAAATAATAATAATAAATAATAGGATAAAGGAAATACCTTGTCAAACTCCCATACGAAACCTTTTAGGGGTTCTTCTATATTCTCAAAAGAAGCAGCAGTGACACTGTTGATGAAGGACTTGATTTTTGGAGGCTGAAATGGCAATAATTGAGTAATCATTATTTTTCTAGGTCCCGAATGCAGACATGGTATGCATATACTCATCTCTTTAAACGAAATAAATCTGGATCAAACACAACAGCTGGAGAAAATAATCCAAGGAGCAAACAATCTCCAGAAAGATAGAGAAACTGAATGGAACTCAAAACCAAGTTTTATTAGTTAAGTTTCTCCAAAAATTATAAGTTCAGCAGCATTAACAAATACCAAGTTCTATTAGTAATGGTTCTCCAGAAATCATTAGTTCAGCAGCATTAACCAATCATAAGACATCTAGCTTCCACAAGGCAGGATTATGTGGAATATGTTTTGGAACTGCAAATAACTAGATTAGCAACATTTTTATAGCAGAAGGCAGCCAAATATCATTGCGCCACTCCTTTTCCAAAAAAAATTGCACATGCATATTCATTTCATTCAATGGTTTCGGTAGCTAATGTATGAAATATTACAGCCACGATGATTCCTTTGGGCACATAGGCAGTCAGGCCTAGGTCTGCCACATGGAATATTGCAGGCCCAGGTGATTGCCAAGGGTGGTGTGCTGCTTGCGCAATCTCCTTAGCAGTGGGTGGCAAACCAAGGTAGATATAGCCAAAAGGTTTTATAACCTCTATAAAACATAGAAATGAGTTTAGGGCTTTCATTCTAACCTAAACCCCCAAAATCCCCTCTTTCTTTAACTGATCAAATGGATGAAAATGATAGTAGTTCTATTTTGATATTTTATCTTGCATTGGATGATTCTTTTGAACAATCGAAGAACATAATACAATTTCTTTTCACATGCATTAAGAGCTAAGACTTCCGCTTGTCATGGCTTGGTAAGGACGTGCATCAATTTCAAATCTTGAAGGTTGAATGGTTCATGATCACCATTATATGCTTTGTATAATATTTTAGACTAAAAGCACTTTCCACATCTTAGTTAATAATTAGTTATAACAGTTTGGTTTTATCTTGTTCTTGGTGCATGATTTTAAGGTTTTTAAAGTTTGTATTGTTTTGGTTTTACTGTATTGATTTGTCATAATACTCATTTTTAATGGAATTACTGACATCCAACCTGTTCATAAGTTCAGACAGACATGGATAAATGGAAAACACAAATATCAGCTTCATCCAAAACTTCCGTGGCCCCAAATAAGTTTCCAACGGTAGGCGTTCAATTCCCCCTATTTCATGTGGTGTGGTCCACTTGTGCTTTGGATCCTTCTCATTTTGGGGCTCATTCCCTAAAATGAGATGGTAAATGGATGGACAGCATAGATCGGACACACATCACGGTGGGCACCATAGATTTTTCTCCTCAATATTAGTGCCACAAGCTAATAGTTATCAACGTCATGGGGGGCGCTGGCATGAATTCCTTTGGTAAGTAATTAAAAAAAAAAAAAATTTACAACCATTTACATGTGTAAATGGAAAAACAAACACCCTCTTGAGAACTCGAGAAGCCTAAGGAATTCTTCCATCTCCTCGACCGAGAGATTTCTCCTACAAGGGAGGGACCAAATTCCAAACCCAAGATCCAAGAAGCGGCGGACAACAGAAATGGATCAATCCGTGGCATCGCAGGCCAAGCTGAGGAAGATAGATTGGAGAGGGCGATCAGAAATCCAAGGTCCTCCAAGAATCAGATTCAAGACCCATCACCAAGAGAGAAGAAAAGCCTTCTTGCAATCAAGGGCCCATTTTAGCTATAGCCTTCCACAAATGAGAGACTGTAAAAAAGTTCTTGGTTCGCCACCCTCCATTTTAAGTCCCATATTTACAAGCAATGATCTCTCCACCGGCTGCTTCCCTCCGAGCCAAAGTGCCAAATCCATTTACCAAGAATGGTCGAGTTCAAGGAGGCCAGATCCCAAATACTCACACCACCTACCAAGATTGGCTTGCACACCTCTTCCCAACTAAGGAGGTGAAATTTGCATTTATCGGCACTTCTGCTCCGAAGTAAGTTTCTTATGAGCCTATCCAACCTAGCCAGAACAAATTTAGGGCAACGAAAGGGACAAGAAGTAAACAAGCAATTGGAAAATGCGACTCTAATGAGTGTGTCAGAAGCCCGAGGCAAGAGGATATGCTCTCACCCTTTTTGTTCTCTATCATGCCAGAAGGTTTGAACAAGCTTGTGCATGCAGCATGTAATAAGGGCGTTCTAAATTTCAGTTGCATCCAAGACATTGCCATTTCCTACCTCCATTGTGGGGATACACTATATTGTATTGCAAGGTCACACCTTAGTAACTGCATAAAAGGTATTTAAGATGTTTCGAAGTGGCATCTGGATTGCCATAACAAGTGGGTACTAGTTGGCCGGAGGTGAATGAGCTTACATATCGATTGGGTTGTCCATAATAGAGCGTGCTTTCGGTCAACTTGGGATACTCGGAGTCGGGCAAATTGAGAAAAAGCTAGCCTCATGGAGAAGGATATCTCTCTCCTTCGGAGGTCACATAATTCTCAACAAATCAACACTCTGATCTCCCAATGGATTACCTCTCCCTTTTAACATCCCAGTTAAAGTAGGGAATAAACTTACAAAAAAGACGAGACTTTTTTTTTCTTTTATCTTTTTTCTTTTTGTTTGTGGTTTTGGGGTTGCCATACCACCTCCTAAGATGATAAGGCATTTAAAAGCCTAAATCTAAAGGGGGAGGAGCAAGAGGCGCTTTGGAGAAATTGTAGCTTGCGAATATAGTTCGAAGGAGAGGGATTACGATCCAAGATTAGTAAGAACGGGAAATGGAACATTTGTCAGGAAAGCTATTTCAAAGTTTAGTGAGGATCCAAAGGGGTTGGTTAGAATCTTATTTAAAGGCGTGCAATATAAAGTAGGAAATGATAAATGGGTGTGTTTTCGGGAAGACCCTAGCTTGAGACTCCACCCTTGCTAATAGGTTAAACAAGGCCTTATTCCATAGCCAATCAATATAATCAAAAGAGCATTTGTAAATTAGGTGAGTTCCTCAAGAGAATTTTCCAACATCTCCATATCCGATCTTCTTCATTGTTGGAGGTGGTGTTCTTAACCATCGAAGGCCTTTGTAAAAGTGTGATCTTGAAATCCTCTCCCTTCGGGATGGTGGAAGCTTAAGATTAATAGGAGTAAGGTTAGAAACTAGGATTTTCCGGATAGGGAAGTTCTAAGGAAGAACATGGTTCCATCAGATTCTCTTTCTCAAACCTAGTGTGAATGGGATTGGATCCTCAAACCAGATGGAGGTTGTAGCCATCAGAGTTAGGATAGAGTTTTTTTTTTCCAAGTAGCCAGTCTTTTGACTGTGGATAGGGACTCCCATAACACGTTTTCTTGGGGCTCTGGAAAATGCCCAGAAGCTACCCTGTATTTTAAATGAAGTGTGAATGATTTTCTGCCCCCAATTAATTGGGATACGGCTAAGACGATGATGATGATGAATGATTTTCCACTCTATTGAGGCTTGTATATTTTCATATCCTTGTGAATCCAATTGTAATACCAATTCCTTGGTTAAGGAAGGGGATCCATAGATCTTATCTATGAATATGAGACACATCCATTGCCTTCATCAATCTTCCCTCCTTTTCCCACTCAGGGCTTTGAATAAATTATTTGTTGCCAATAAAAACGTTCTATCCTGGTTCAATGCTTTAAACTTCTACTACATCAACCTAAATCTTATTCAACCAATTATGTCAATAAAGCATACCACCAATTCATGCATGCGCCTGTAGTAAGACAACTTATGGATGTTGAAAGAATTCTTCACTAGTTTAAAGGCATTGTCAGTCATGGATGCTACATTCGCCATGATTCTATTTTTGCAGACAATGTGTATAGTAAATCTAATTCCACCACTGGATAGTGTCTATCTTGGACCTGATCTCTTGGTATGCTTAAATCAACCCAAAATTCCCTGCTTAGTGATAGTGCTTAATACCGATTGTTAGCTTCCTTTGTTGTTGTCAGTCGCTGCTTCACTTAGGCATCTCACTTTCTAAACTGAGCACTCTATTTGCTATAATACTGGCACAGTGGTCAAGATCTTACAACTAACAATTTACGATTTAAGTTGAATCTTAGGCAAAACGATTTGAATCCTGCCTGGGATCCCTTTTTAGATGAATCCTACAATTCTATCATTTAAATCCTATGATTATGGTTCCAATTACACTTGTTCGCTTCTTTTTGAAATTTTATTTAGCTTTCATCAAATTGGTGGGCCTTTAAGAATCTTTTAAAACAGGTCACTTTTTTCTTATATTCTTTATAAAAGATTAAACAACGGATCCTCTCTTCCACCTTAAATTGTGAAGCTTTTCCTTATGATTCTTACTTAACTTGTCAAGACACTAAATTGGTCATCAGCTTATGTGGAATGTTTTTATAGAGGGTTGCAATCATGTTGACTTTTATGTATTGTGTAATGATCATCATCATTTGACATGTCATCCATTTTGACGTTACATGCATCCAGTGTTTGAAATATTGGTATCACACAATGTATCGCACCCTTGGGATACAGATACATATCGGTTATTGCATGGGATATATCATTTGTATCGCGTAATTTATTGCACCTTTTGGGAAACATGGGGAAACATTAGGAAAATGGTTGAATTTTTTAATGAAACTTCAAGGATTATTAAAAAAGACATTAATACACACTTTTAAATCATAACATCTCAAAAAAAAAAAAAAAGTACACATAATAGATTTCCTTTGCATAGGGTCCTAAGTATGCGTTGTTTGTCTGAACAAATGCAACTATATTAAAATATAATGCATAACATTTATAAATGTATGAAGACATGTATGAAATCACATCCAATTCATTCACAAGTAGATGAAATAATAGAAAGTAATATTTAGAGTGATGGGCATCCAAAGGTGGACCCACATGATCGACTTCAAAAGTGCGAATAGTTCGAATAGATAAATAATCACATACACAACATATATGAACCTTCACATGCATCTCTTAACGTCCTTTCCAGCCTATAAATTGAGCTGGTTCACTTATCAGGTGGGGCCTACTTGAAATCAATGGACAAAGAATGGTCTGATACAGTGCAACCTACCTAATATGTTGTCCACTTGAATTTACATCTCTCATTTTCGGGCTCATGGGCTAAAATGATCCAGAAAAATAAATGGGCTTGTTGATAAAACAAACACATCATGGTGGCCCTCACAAAGTAGTGTCCAAAAGCCACCTCGCTACTGGCGTGGGGTCCACCGTAATTTATATATTTTGTCCACATGGTCCACTTGAGCTTTGGATATGCTTCAATTTTGGGCTCAACCCATTAAATGAGCTGGAAAAACGGATGGACGGCATGGATAAACTAAATACATTCACCATGGGCCCAATAGAGTTTACTCGTAAGAGTGTATTGAGTAACTAGTACACAATCCAATTTCAACCAGGTGGGGGTAGCACCCAATCGTGCGTATGACCGAACTGGGATTTAGGTGGGACCTGATTACGGCCCCACCATGATGTATGTGTTGTATCCACACCATCCATCCATTTGGAGATATCATTTTAGATCATAAGCTAAAGAATGAGGCTGATTGACCCACTGCATAAAATAGTGGAGACATTGATGGGTAACGTTGAAACTTGAAACCATTTTTGGGGGGAGGGGGGGGGCGGCGACAAGATGTTAATTTGAGATCCAACCTGTTTATAAGTTTTGGTAGACATGGACAAAGGGAAAGCACATATGTCAGCTTGATCCAAAACTTCTTTGGGGCTTGGAAACTTATGTGGCTCAAGCCCCAAAGAAGTTTTTATTGGTAGGCCTTTAATCCCCACTATATATTTTTTTGCAGGGTCCACTTGAGCTTTGGATTTGCCTTATTCTTTTTCTCATGACCTAAAATGATATCTCTAAATGGATGGACAGAATTGATATATAATACATACATCAAGGTGGGCCCCACTGAAATGGCCACACTGTCCTTTGTGCAATCAGGTTGTACTGAATCCACTCTCCCTTACGTTAAGGAAATCGGATTGCGTATTGAGTTACTCAGTACACTCTTATTGTACTGAGTAAACTCAATTGGGCTCACCTTGAATGTATATGGACTGTCCACGCCGTCCATCCATTTTTCCATCTAATTGAAAGGGTTGATCCCAAAATTGAAGCATATCCAAAGATCAAGTGGATCATACCACAGGAAACAGTGGGTATAATGATTTCCACCGTTGAAACCTTGCTAGGCCCCACAGTGATGTTTATTTGTCATCCAACCTGTTCATGAGATCATAAAAACATGGATGAACGGTAAACAAAAATATAAGCTTGATCCAAAACTTCTATGCCCCTAAGAAATTTTCAACGGTAAACGTTCAAATCAACTGCTTCCTGTGGTATGGTCCATTTGAACATTTTATATGATTCATTTTTGGGCTTAAGCACTAAAATTATCTGGGAAAATGGATGGACGGAGCGGATAAAATAAATAAATCAAGGTGGACCCTACAGAGTGTGTAGTGAGTAAGTCCGCATCCTAAGTTAAGGGGTGTGGATTAGGTGTTACCCTATAATAGCTTAGTGGGTGTTCACCTTAATTAAGGGCCCACCTTGATGATATGATGTATATCTAATCCATCCATTCGTTTTTCCAGCCCATTTTAGGTCATGGTTCCAAACATTAAGCACATCCAAATCTCAGGTGGACCACACCACATGAAACAGTGATTACTGAACGCTCATCATTAAAAATTCCCAAGGCCCACGTAAGACTTGGATTTGCTTACATTTTTGGATAACATCCTTAACTAATCGGAAAGAAATGATGTGCGGCATGGATATAAAACGCACTTATCAAGATGGGCCCCACACGGTAAGGTTAACACCCCCTCGGCTGTAATCCGCGTAACCCTGAGTTAAGAGAGAGAGAGTTCTTCAACTCCCTTCTCCGTTAAAGACGAGACAGAGAGAGAAAGACGAGACAGAGAGAGGGTCCTTCAACTCTCTTCTCCGTTAAATACGGTCGAGAGAATGGTGCAATCCATCCCAAAATTTTGCCGAAATCGCAATATTTCCAAAAATCTCTCCCAAAAATCTTTCTTTTTGCAAATACCAACCCAAATCCGCATCAACCTCACTGGAAATATGGTTTTCTTCAAAAATAATTATCTTTGAAGGAAAAAAGAAAGGTTTTAGGGATCTTCTTACATGATCCGGCGATGTCGACAGCGGCCCACCAAATCCAAAAGAAAGTGGCTCCATTAGAAAGATCACAACTTTAAGAGAAATTTTTTCTATATTTTTTTCTCCAATATCGATGATATCGGCCGATATTTTGCTATATCTTGCAATATATAGTATGATACGAAGGAGTTTATCAAATTTTCTTTATTTTTTTCTAATTTCTGAAGGTTTCGTATCGCCAGACTGCGATACCGATAATATCGACCGATATATCGGCCGATAGTATTGATATTGCGAACACTGCATGCATCTACAAATCACTTTGCCAAATATTCGACTTAAATAATAAATCTTAGGACTTCGAAAACTATGATCACAACATGCATATCGTATACAAGTTTGCAATTGCCATTATTACTTTTTGCGTATTGATGGGAATGGAATATTGTTGAGTTTTTATATTTTTCAGATCTTTTGATGTTATATATATATATATATATATATATATATATATATATATATATATATCTTACAATTTATGATACAATTAGCAAGATTTGATACGATTCACCCCTATTACAATTTGCCATACAACCACGATTTTGGCAACATTGACTCCTACCAGTAATACTTTTTATGGCTTCCAATCCAGTGTTTTCGTGCATGCACAAAGTATATTGAAATTGACAAGATTCAAGAAAAGTTTTAGTTGGTGATGTGAAGGTTCTTTTTTATCACTTCATGCCATCATCCGTCTGAAAACTTCACAAAGTCTTTTCGAATTACTATTTTTAGTGGCTGACGGGCAAGTTGACTATCCTAAAGGGAGAAGAACTCAACTAAGAGAGGATTGTTAACGGATGATGTGTACCACTATGATGGCATTCTTGTAAATATGTAGTTTCTCAAAATTCTGAAAGTCTTCCTAAATACAAACATAAAATTCTGCACAATCTTCCTAAAAATCATCATCATCAAAGCCATATCCCAACTAATAAGGGTTAGATGCATGAATATTGTTCCTAAACATAGACATAGACTTCCTGTAAATATGCGGTTATAAAATCTCTTCATAAATACGAACATGGCATTTTAAAGAGTCTTCTAGATTGGACATGGCATTTTAAAGATAGTCTTCTAGATTTCTAGAATCCTCTTAAGCATTCGAGAATCTTCCTAGATATAGCCATGGATCCTATAAATACAGATAAATGTGCATTCATTTTTTATTTTTCATCAAGAAATACAAATCTCTTGACTATTCTAGAGGCACCGCTCCTACTAAAAACTTCGCACCAAACTCACACTCCTGCTCCCACTTCCTAGGCTATTACATTTGTCAACTTTCTAAATAAATGCTTCCCCCACTCCAGCACCATTTTCTTTCTTTCTTTTTTTGTGTGTTCTTCTCTCTCTCTCTCTCTCTCTCTCTCTCTCTCTCTCTCTCTCTCTCTCTCTCTCTCTCTCTCTCTTCTTCTTCTTTTCTTTTTTTCCTTTTTTTTTGGGGGGGGTGGGGGTGTTTTGAAAGAAAGGCAACTAAAATATTATCTAGCAACAAAAAGGAACAACATTACAAATACATCGAAGGACCAATTTCAAGTGACCCACTCACCAAACCCTCTTTAGTTAGCCCATTTGGCAACCTTATAGGCACCCCTTGGAAAAATGAAACATGAAGCTCCTCAAAAAAAAATGAAGAAGAAGAAGAAGAAGAAGAAGAAGAAAGAAGAAAAAGAAAGAAAGAAGAAGAAATAAACTCAAGAATACACCCCACAAACCTCCAAGGCTTTGTCAAATCATCCACAACCCACTAGATGGCATTCTAAGCATCTCCTTCGAGAAATAGTTTTCTGGAACAAGAGGCAAAAATGCACAACCCTTCTTCATGGCAAGAATATCTGCCACATATGAACCAAGGTTGGCCAACTCACCGCGACTTTCCCGAGTCCACTCGTTTTTGAAGCACACTGAGTCAAAATAAGTGTTGACTTGATGGAGGTCAAAATCAAATAAGATCCATTTGAATCTGACTGTGTTTTCGAGCGACTCAGTTACTCTTCTGAGTGATAAATCCTGGTGACTCATGAGGACTTGGATGGCATGTTTTAGAAACATGACCCGGCCAAGTCAAACAAGTTCATGCATGACTCAGGTGAGTGACAATGCTAAAACAATTGCAAATTCACAATGCATCTCTAGCCTATTTTAGGCTCTCTTTTTTAAAATAGTAATAGGCATTTGACCTCTTAGAGAACTTTGATACCCTAGCATGGCATGGCGGATGATACAACGACACTTAGAGATTACCCAAAATTTGTAACTAAATAATTCAAATTAAACCATCCAAATTATAGTTATCAATTTAGATGTACCATGAAACAGAAATCGTGCTTATACAATTATCTGCCTATCAAATTAGTGGACATTTATTAGATGGTTAAAATAAAATTTTCAATGGTCATTTTCAACAAGCAAGTTCATCTCCATGAGAATATATATATATATATATATATATATATAAGATGACTTGGCCATAGTTTTATCTCCCAAAGAAAGGTTTCTGATGAGAACTTGTAACAGGCTCAAGTCTAAGAAAATCGATCCATGCCAAGTCAAGAGGAAGTTGAGCGACAATGCCTAATCCATCCATCCAACCATCGCATCCATCCATTAATTCATCGAACCTTCTAAACCATTCATCCCATTCATCCATCCATCCAACCATCCATCCATCCCATCCACCCATCAATCTAATAATTCATTACATAATCCATACAAACAAATTTTTTAACTATTTTTCATTAAACATATTATTAATTTATTTTTCAAAAATATTTAAAAATAATTACAAAAATTAAAAATAAATAATTTAATCTTTTATTTTCTTTAAATGGCCCAATGGAACCTAATGGGCCCCATTAGGCCAGCCCATCCTCATCATATAATAAAATGGACCCCATTTAAAGCAAAAAAGGAATAATAATTTAACTAATCCCAAAAATAGATTTATTTTTATTTTAAAAATATATAAAAAGGGATTTTATATACAGGCGCTTAGAAATTGCACATGTGATGAGGCACACAAAGTAGTCAGATTAAACCGTCCAAATTATGGTACCCAACATCGTTATATCATGAAGCCAAAGTCAAACTTATTTTATTACCCAAGTATTAGATGGGTGGACATTTATCGGACGGTTAAACTTATAAATAAAAATTAAAAAATTAAAAAAAAAAAAAAAACAATGGCCCTATTTTCATAAACAAGCACCCATGAATCAGAGGCTAGGATTGTACAATCAATTTGTCCTTGGGATTGTGACTTTGCTAGAGAGGGCTGGTTACATGTACAATTGATTGATGTCATGTGAATTATCTTAGATACGGATTTCCTGTGAAAGCACAACTAGGTGGGCCCCACCGTGATGTTTGTGAGAAATCCACCCGGTCCATCCATTCTTTTTCATATCATGTTAGGACATGGGACCGAAAATGAGGAGAATTCAAAACTCAAGTGGGTTGCATGACAGGAAATAGTGAAGATCGAACATCCACAATTGAATCATTCATAGTGCCACAAAAGTTTTAGGCCAGGCTAATACTATTGTGTTTTTAGTTCATCCCCATAGGAATGACCATATGAACGGTTTGGATGGCATATAAACATCATGGTGGGCCCCAAGGAGGCTTCAATAGTGGGCACGTCCCTACCCATTTTTTTATTGTCGTGCGGCCCACTTGAGTTTTGGATGTGCTTCATTTTTAGGCCCATGACCTAACATGATCTGCCAAAAAAGATGGATGGGGTGGATTTCTGAAAAACATCATACTGGGCCCCATGGCCTCCACCTAGCAAGAAGTTCACAAAAGGCAGGCTAATGCAAGGGCATTTTCACACCGAGCTCAAGTGGGGTCGCCTGTGGGATGCAGGGGCACACTCAGGGTGGGCGGGGCCCACGGGGGAGGTCTCGTGTTCAAAACTCCTCACCGAGGGTGATTAATGCACATTTTACACCGGGCTCGAGTGGGGTAGCCTGTGGGATGCGTGGACACACTCGAGGTAGGCGGCCCGTGTGAGGCAGTACCCATGTAATTTGGAGCCCACGAGGGGGGTTCAGCCGAGGTCTTAACCCATGAGATGTGGGGCCTGGGCTATGAGATAAAGGGATTAATTCGCCACACTCTAACAGTTCGAGCTTTTAAAGTAAGTGATTAATTGTCCGGCATCACAGGCTTGCATTGCCGTTGGACCAGCATTGTGGGTGGGATGGGACCTGGCCATGGGGCCCACCTCAATGTATGTGTTTTATATCTATGTCGTTCATCTGTTTTGCCAATTCATTTTAGGGCATGGGCCGAAAAATTAAGCAGATCAAAATCTCAGGTGGACCACTGACCAAACCACAATAAACAGTGGTCACTCACTATTAAAAACTTTTTATGCGCCACAAAAGTTTGTGCGACCTTATGAACAGCTTGGATAGCAAATAAACATTATGGTGGACCCTAGGAATTTTTTATTAGTAGGTGTTCAATAACCAATGTTTCTTGTGGTGCGGTCCACCTAAGATCTGGATCTGCTTCATTTTTCGGCCCATGCCCTAAAATGACATGGCAAAACGAATGGACGATGTAGATATACAACGCGTACATTGAAGCGGGCCCCACAGAGTCGCACACATCACACATTTTGGGTGCACAACTTAAGTCGTGTCTGTAAACAGAAAGGGGAACCGAAAGCTGACTTCTTTTTACCCTAACCCTATAATGAAGTTCGGAAGTAGCTTGTTCAAGCAACCAACGCAAAACTCGCGAATCTTTCTAGGATTGGAGAAATTTTTTATGGAAAATCCCAACCAAAGCACTGAAATCCCTCAAATACATTACCTAATCGACGAGAAAAAAGGGATTTTGGGTTGTTGATCCGCCATCCAACCAGCAAAAGCAATTCTCGTTCTTCCGAAACTCCTTAAAAGGTACCGAAATTTACTTTCTCAAATGGATATAAGAGGGGAAAAAAAGAAAAAAAAAGATATTTTCTAATTTTCTTGAATATTTTCCATTTTTTAGTATTTACAGCCATAGACGAAAATGGCGAAAATTTCTCCACCTGTTGTAGGTGGCAACTAAAAATATCTACGATATTTTCGAATTATTGAAAATTTGAAAATATCAGCAAAATCTCATCGATTTCCAGAAGAGAAACAAAATAAGTGGTTTTCGGTTTTGCTAAGCCACAGACAACAAAATTATCGACAATATTTCGATACTTTCGCCAATAACTTAAACATTGGGCGAGAGCAAGAGTCCAAAAAAAAGGGGATTCAAAGCGAGAGCAAGGGGGAGAGACACCTAGTTAGACAGATCATGCAACTCAGGTATGTATAGTCATTACCAAATCACATCATTCCTATGGATCACTAAATAAGGAACATTGGGCCCCACATCCTACAAAACATAACTCATATGAGTCACTGCGTTGACTCATCCGAGTCAAATTTTAAAAGCAGCACCAAGTCGAGTCGGAGTCCCAAGTTTGCCAACCTCTATATGAACAAACTCCCCATAAGGCTCAAAAAAAAAAAACCACCACCACCACCCCTTTCTCATTTCTCAAAACGACTACAACTATAAAAGGCCCTGGGCTTCCCAAGGGACACCCACAGAAATTAAGCTTTACAAAATCAGAATTAGGAGGCACCCACCTAACCTTGTAGTCCTCTTCATCACTCCTAGAAAAACCCTAGCCTTCCCCACAAGACACCACATGATCATCCTCCAATAATGTTCCGTATTGGTAGAAGTAGACCAAGAGACCACCCATCAATCAACTCCTTGAATGTCGAGTTACGACTCCAATACATCCCAAAAGTTAGCAGATGATACAATTATCACACACAAAGCCTTCCCCTCATAAGTAGAGATGCAATCAAAGGTATTTTCAGATGTTTTCAAGCTACTTCAGCTTTCTGAATCAATTTTAGCAAAAGCACTATAGAAGTTGGTATTGATCAGAGCAAGGTGAATTTCCTAGGTTCTATTTTCAGTTGTAGGTTAAATCGCTCTTTACAAACTATCAAGGATACCAATTTCCTTGGTACACAACCACCACCCCTTTCTCATTTCTCAAAACGACTACAACTATAAAAGGCCCTGGGCTTCCTAAGGGACACCCACATAAACTAAGCTTTACAAAATCAGAATTAGGAGGCACCCACCTAACCTTGTCGTCCTCTTCATCACTCCTTAAAAAACCCTAGCCTTCCCCACGAGACACCACATGATCATCCTCCAATAATGTTCTGTATTGTTAGAAGTGGACCAAGAGACCACCCATCAATCAACTCCTTGAATGCCGAGTTACGACTCCAATACATCCCAAAAGGTAGCAGATGACACAATTATCACACACAAAGCCTTCCCCTCATAAGTAGAGATGCAATCAAAGGTATTTTCAAATGTTTTCAAGCTACTTCAGCTTTCTGAATCAATTTTAGCAAAAGCACTATAGAAGTTGGAATTGATCAGATCAAGGTGAATTTCCTTGGTTCTATTTTCAGTTGTAGGTTAAATCGCTCTTTACGAACTATCAAGGATACCTTTCAAGGCCAATCGAAGTATCAGCATGCTACAAGTTTCATTGGCCGAGGATACGGAAATAACATCAATATCACTGATAATATCGTTGATAACCAGAAATGCAGGGAAACATTGGGGCAAGATGGGAAAATGGTTGATTTTTTTAGTGAAACTTGAGGAGATGCTTAAATACGCATATTTGCATGTTTAAGAATCAAAAATTTGCAAAAAGAATGCATACATAATAAGTTTTCATTTAATGGGGACCTAAATGCATGTGTTGTCGTAAGAAATCAGTCTGACCATTCCATCCAACCATCCCATCTATCCATCCAAACATCCATCAATATTTCAAAATATCGGCAACACACGATATTTCACAGAGAAATAGTCGACAACTTGAAAGGAAATGAAAGACTGTGGTCTCGATATCGCCCATGCTAAAATAACAATAATATTGCAATCTTATTGATACTATCTTTGACAAATAAAACATTGCATACAACCATGCGGCCATTTAAAAAAAAAAAAAATTGAAATGGAAATTTTCTTAATAGACTTTATTTTGTGATGCCAGTAAATTGGTGATATTAATATCGCCAATACACTGGCAATACAAGCGACACCTGGAATTTACACAATCGAAAACATTGGTGATATTGATACATTGGCAATACAAGCAACACCTGGAATTTACATAGTCAAAAATATCGATACACCTCGATGCCTGGAATTTCTAATACTACAAGTGTTATCGATATCGCCAAGCTAGAGATACGGATAATATCAAGGATATTTTGATAATATCGGGGATACTTCAAATAACCCAATCATCGAGAGTCCAAGAAATATTGGCTTCTTAAAAGAGTTCTTACCTTCTACTAGGGGCCCACTACCTATAGAGGTCTTTAAAATCATGGCAAGAGTGGGAAATAAAGTCAATAAAATTCAGAGAGATTTCTTATGGGAAGGTGGTAACAAAGCTCGCAAACCATATTTCATTGGGCGAGAAGATTAACAAAAATCAAAGGTAGATAGCAACTAGGAATTAGTAAAATCAAAGAAGGAAACTAAATGCTCCTTGCTAAGCATCGATGGGGGTTTGTAAAGGAGCAATAGTGATGCAACCACAGCCACATGTAATTCCTTGCTAAGCATCGATGGGAAATAAAGTCAATAAAATTCAGAGAGATTTCTTATGGGAAGGTGGTAAGAAAGCTCGCAAACCATATTTCATTGGGCGAGAAGATTAACAAAAATCAAAGGTAGATAGCCACTAGGAATTAGTAAAATCAAAGAAGGAAACTAAATGCTCCTTGCTAAGCATCGATGGGGGTTTGTAAAGGAGCAAGAGTGATGCACCCACAGCCACATGTGCATGTTCCTATAAAATCCCCCCTTTAGCTTCATTAGCATGCGGCAGCCACATAAAACTCCCGAGGCACATCTCAACTTCAGCCACCCAGCTCTAATTCTATGATCATTGATCAACATCCTTCTCAATCTCTACAATCTCTAAATCATTGACCCAAGATATCGAAAATAGTCATTCTAGAGTACCCCTTGGTCAGCAATCTTTACTTATTCCTCATAATACATACCAATGAAAGCAATACAAGGTCTTAGATCAGGCAGTTAATGTCTCTATGCAAGTAATACAGGTGAGCACATGGATAATGAACTTGCAAGATTGAGGAAGGTCCTATAAAATACAAGCTATGCAATCTAATATCAGCAATACCCTTTTTTTTTTACATGAAATACAATTGAAAATTTATCTTACAAAATGCCCAGTTGCACATCATATCATTTTAGTGAATAGTAACTACATTATATTTTGTCCTTTTAATTAAAACTATTTGAGTTTTTAGCCAATTCAAGCAGATAAAGAGCTGTGGAGCTTGGAGTCTTATTTCTCTATTTACTGTGTGGATCTTCCTATGCTTGTTTGTGATTTTGATCATTCAATCTGGTACATAATATGCAATTAGTTTCACTCACTTCGTGTTGCATTATTTTGGCACCAAAGTATGTTCTGCTCTTGGGAGAGTTCTTTTCATCTTTTCTTTTTCTATTTTTCCCCCTTCCTTCCTCCCCAAATTCTGACCCCGCCTCCAGCCCAAAACAGCAGCTTTTAGGCTACCCAAAACCTGTCCCTTTTAGCCTTCAAACAGACCACCTATTACTCATAAATCTGCAATGCAGAAACTCTCCAAACCAGCTGGAAATCAGTCCAAATAAGCTTTTAACTGCTACCAAACCAAGTACACAAGCCTTCCAACATCTAGCCTCAGGTTCAGAACCACCTATAACTGTTCCAACTCCACCCCCTTCTAAAAAATAGCTTCCAATCTGCCCATAAACTGTTCCAGATAGCCTCGCAAACTTATAAAACACATCCTTTGGCAATGGACAACCACCTTTTGCACGAGGACCATATAAGGTATCTTCAACATGTGATGAGAGTACAAAAAGAACACCTCTTCATCAATATGAAGAAGTGCACCTTTATGAATCTAGCAAATTTTCCCAGGATTGTTGTGCTTGCACAAGCAGTTAAGACGGTTCTAGAAAAGATTCAGGCAATAGTTGATTAGTTGAGGACCATTTCTACTAGCCAACCAAATTTGAACAAAGACGTCAGAATCATTGCCTGGCAGTGTCTTTTCTTTTCAAGGATGTCATTGTTCAGAAATGCTGAGTGTGTCAGTTAGGCAAGGATAGCAAGCAAACCACCAATCTTTATACACCACTATTAGTGCCAAATGCCCCATGAGACAATATCAGCATGGATTTAGTCTTCGGATTACCTAAGACTCTATGTGGCCATGACTCTTTCTATATTGTAACCAATAGATTTTCCAGGATGGCTCATTTCGTCCCTTATAAGAAGACATTGAAAGCTCTACATATAGCCAATGATTTCTTCAAGGTTAGTTATCTATAAAGGGTTTCCAAAGCCGATGGTGTTTGACTGAGATGTTAAATTTATGAGTTACCTTAATGAGCTTTGTGGTCAAGATGGAAATTAAATCGAAAGTTCTCAACTACTTGTCATCCAACATACAGATGGAAAGAACGAGGTCGCCAACCAGAGTCTTGGGATCTTCTTCAATGCTTGATTGGTGATCAATATAGTCCATGGGATCTCTTGTTATTTCATGCCAAATTTTCCTATAACAGTTCCATTAACTGCAATACGGAACTCTCACCTTTCGAGATTATGATTGGCCTTCAACCTCAAGAGCCTATTGATTTAGTTCCACTTTCGAGATTATGATTGGCCTTCAACCTCAAGCCAGGGCACCAAGGCTTTTGCGCAGCATATCAAGGAAATACACGAAGAAGCCAGGCAAAAGATAACCCTTACTAATGAAATTACGAGGGGCATGTGGACATTTCGCTATGCTTTACACAATTTCAGTAAGGGAATGATGTCATGGTATACCTCAAACCAAAGAGGTTTCCAACAAGCTCCTTTCTAGAAACATAGGTCCTTAACGTGTGCTAAAGAAGTTGGGTAATAATGAATACCAGATCAAGTTCCACTCAAAATGAAGACCAGACATATTTTCAATGTGCAAGGCCTCGCAATTTTCCTTGGACATCATTAAGATAAGAACACAAAAGAATGAGCTATTCAGATACATGAAGTATTGTGCCAATTCAAGGAAGTTATTGAAGATGTGTTGGATGTTCAGATTGCTTTAGCAAGTCAAGGTGGGTTTCATAACTTCTAGTTAAGTGGAGCATCAACCGAGATCATACAACACGCGGATTTCATCTGATGATTTCAAGTGCATCAACCCAAAGCTTTATGAGGAGAATATTGTGTTACACTCGACGGAGTAGAGCTCTTTCAAATCAGGGGGAATTGATGCGATCACACCTGTCCCACATATGCATGTTCCACATGTGTGCAGAAGAAGAGGACAGATAGGGCCCCACTTAATTGCATGGGGTGGTATTTCATTTTGAGTAGTTTCCTTATACGCATTTATCTTAAAGAACTATGTTATTTGGACTCTTTCCTTATTTGCTCTTTACTATTTTCATACTAAATAGATTCAACCCTATATCACATAATGGTTATTTTCTCCACATAATGGCCGTAAGTCATAACTTAACCGTTTTTCAGTAAGGTTGGGCCACATGTTTTCAAAGAGCAGACCTAACATGAGAAATAGCAAAAGGACTTGCTCTTAGGAAGATAATTATTTGAGGACTCCACCCTCATATCCCAGGGTAAACTCCCATACCAAAAACAATACCTTTATTAAGGAATGATTTATTCAGCAATCAAACTGTGCAGTCTTTGCGATTTCGTGGAAATCTTTAGGTCATGAAAATGAATTGGTGGTTAGCATCCTCGACCTCCTTAATCAGGAGGCTCTCTTACCATTTGAGGTGGACAAGTGGGTAGAGGCCACGTGTACCAAAGGTGTTTATTCTCCAAGAACCTACTTGTGGAAATGTTTCTAGTGTTGACTTCCAAGCCTCCTTGGGTCGAAGTCTGGGGGTTGTATGCTTCCTGTGTCGAGGCATTTTATCGAGCAGCCACAAGCAATGAGATCCTCACTTTATGTAACTGAGAGTGCATTTTGTGTTTGAAGGAAGAGGAACCCATGGGCCACATTTTCATCCATTGATGAGTGGGTTGGAAGATTTGATCCAATTTCTTTAGACTCATTGAGATTGATTCAGTTTTAGCGAACAACCAACGGACAGATGGACGAGTTAACCTTTAAATGCCAAGATCAATTAGCATCTTATTTCAAGCTTGGAACTAGGGAATTCAAAGCAAAAGGTAAAATGAAATAAAAATCTCTCTGACATTTTTCCTTGCTTTTTGTGGTACGGTCCTTTTTTATAGGCAAGTTGGGTTGAACCTAAGTGCTTTATATGGGAACAACATAATGACAGGACTTTTAACAATAGATCTGACAACGCGGAGCATGCATTCCAAGTTGTTAAGGACAAGGTTATGTATTGCACATTAGGGCTTAACCTTTTTAGGGGGGAGTTTTCCTGGGCCTGCATCTTGTAATCATTGGTTAATGGAGGTTGCGGGGTTAGGGGTGTCAATGGGCCGGGTTCAAGCCAAGTATAGGGGTACCCATACCCATACTCGTGTAGGGCCTGAACTGCGCACCCATCCCTGTAGTCTATGGTGTTGGGGTATTGTTAGCATATCACATACCCATTTATGGTTTAAGATTGTTTTACACAAACACACACACATGCCCATCATTGACTTGAAGAGATAAAATTTTATAGCAGAAACAAAAAACTAAGTTTTTTCTTCAAAAACATTTAGCATGATGCCATGCTATTTTGGATTTTTTTTTTTTTTTTTTTAATGAAAAACAACCCTTCTTCATTTTGTTTTTAATCCGTCACATGATTGAAAGCTAAAAACTATCACAATGAAATGGCCTACTTGGGGTACAACTAAAAGTAATTAAAATGTAAACCATCCAAATTGCATATCCCAGATTACATGTAGAATGAACCAAAAAGTAAACTGGCTTGATCATAAGTTAATCAGATTGCTGAAAATTTTTGGACAATTAAAAGGGAAAAATATCCGAGTCCTATTTTCACCAAACAGGTGTCTATGAATTGGAGGTTAGGATTGTTCAACCAATCTGATTTTAGCACTGTTACTTCGACGGTCATTTCCACAATTTCCTCTGTTTAATTTGAGATATTGTTTGCCATATGTACAACTCTTGAATGCGTACATATCAATTGTCATAAACACCATGAAAATCAAATAACTCCCAATTTTACTATTGACTCCTGATTTGGCATGTTACGTCTACACCGAGACTTCTAATTTTGGTATACAAATTATACGACCCGATTGCACTTGTACCACAGGCCATTTGCACCTCTAACGGACCACATGTCTATGTCAAAATAGATGGTTGATAGGTTTCATCTAGACGGTCCACTATTTTAACGCATGAAATTTATATATGTACATTATTGATTGTATATCTATTTATAATAGGGTTCAAGTGGGATTCAGGTAAAGGTTGGGGTATGCCCACACCCAACTTGTTTATTAATCGAGCTCAAAAAATACCTGAACCCGCACCCACACACATTAAGCTAAACCCATACCCGGGCCATGTCGGGTTGGGCTCAGGTACCCATTCAGTGCACCCAGCCTGTTGACACCCTTGTGTGGGATGATCTCGCATTGTCCTTCTCGTTTTCTCCCCCTTTTGATATTCACCTTTTGTTAAGTGCTCATAAATTCTAATGTTGCCATTAAAAAGAAAAAAGGAAGGCTAAAGGCAAGATCTTTCAAAGAATGCTTTCACATGCAACTGGGGCAGGGAATCTAGAAAGAAATAAATAATTAAATAAAGAACCCTTGAAAACTAGCCGCCCCAATTAAACCAAACTTATATAATTTCTAATCGCTTGTAGTCGACAAGGCTAATCAGGAACAGTTCTTAAGAGTAGCGCCATTTCCAATCTCATCATGACTAGAGAGGGCTGTAAGAAAACTTTTAGGAGCTTCCAACAATCATGATCACTTGGACCCCTTTGCAGTTGGGATCGTGGAAGCACTCTTTGAAATCTTAGACCCTGCAAAATTGATGGTGCACTCAAGGATGAATGACAATATTTGTTTTACCTTTTCTAGGCCAATAGGATCAGGAACTTAGAATTAGGAGTGGCAACAGGTTAAGTTTGGGCCGAGTGTAGAGGTACCCATACCCATACCTGCCAATGATATTGCACCCATTACCCATGTTGCGTCTAAAATGGGCAACCATACCCATTGGGTGCCCACATACCCATTAGGGTGTCGGGTACCCCTTTATCATTTCAAGTTTTCAACAACAAAAAAATACTATTAACTTTAAAAAGGTTTAGATTTAATGTTCCAAAAAAAAAAAAGAATAGATTTTATAGCACAGATTAAAAAATTATGGTTTTTTCTTCAAAAACATAAAGAGATAGCAAAATGACATTTTACATTAAACACTAAAAAATAAAAATAAAAATCTATTAATGATGTTTTGATCCATCACAGAATTAATAAATGAACATGATGGGGACATCATGCGCACGCACACCACCCCCCTACACACGTACGTACGCAAAAGGAGGGCCCCACCATCAATCTGGCTCGACGACGACATCTAGGGAGGGCCTTCTAGCTAGAAGACGAAGTTTTGGTTCAAAAAGATGGGCCTAATAGTCAAGAAAAGCTCATCATGGGATCTCACGATCATGGCTCACTCGTCGGATTGATGTCATATTTTAGGTTTTACTTATTGTTATTATTTAGAACATCGTCAACGCTTTGGATTTCTTTGTTTGGTTTTTATTTTAGTTTACTTCACCGCCAAGTAATAAGTTTTCACATGGTGCGAGTTTTGGCGTATACGATTTTCCCTATAAATAGGCACCCCTTGTAGTTCTTTTCATTCATTCAAGTTTAATAAAAACTCCTGCTTTATTTTTCTACTTTCTTCGTGAGTTGTGGAAGAATTCAAAAGTTGGTGCGAAGCCCTCCCTTCTTCGAAGGGCTAACTACCATGGTGCGAAGCCACATCTATCCCCATCCGCCCCTGCCCTCTTCCATCCATATCTCTCATCTTCTATCATCATTATTGCTTCGAATTTCTCAGCTTTTGCAACTATTCATCCCCCTACAGCCAGTTTCCAAAATATGGACCTGTAAGAGGGCTGAAACTTTGGCGGAGCACTACGCCTCGACCTTACATCGGATTGTTGTCAAACTCGGACGAATTGGAGGTCTCCCCTGGCCGACCAAGGCCTAGGTGTCACTTTGGGGAGGCGGGCTTCCATCACACGTGCGGCCAGCCCACCCGCGCACGTGCGTCAGCCCCGGGTCACCATCTGCACGCAGGAGCTTTCTTCGAGTCAGGTTTTCCTCTGATTTTTCTCTTTTCATTCATATTTCCTAAACCCTGGCCTTAGTTTGCATTAGCCCTAATTTATTTGCCCCTTTTTTTTCACCCTAGAGTTCCTTAAATTGAAATTGGGGAATCCCTTGGATTAGGGACTGATTTTTATGCATGTGTGGTTGATTTCTATTTCCCTTTAATATTGTTTGGTTTATAATTTTTATTGGTCCAGTCCTAGCCTGTGTCGGCTTGGACCCGCATAGATTCCCCTTTTTAATTGAATGATTTAGATTGTCATGTGGGATGTGAAATTTGTGTAACTGTTTCTGAATTGGTATGATCTAAGCCTGAATTATTCAATCTCATACTTAAATTTCATGTCATGCATCAAATTTGGTATCAAAGCTAAGGTTCTTATAGGGGAATATATTACATGTTTAGGGTTAGTTTGTTTGAGTCCATCATGCATTCAGTTCATCATATGTAGCTTTTAGGAGTCCATAGTCCCTGATATTAGTTGTTGAAATTTTTGTTAGCAGGAAGTTAGCAATTTACATTGCCGTAACTTTCTGTTATTCCTTTATTTTAACAACTATATTGCTGGATTTTAGTAGCACTGCGTAGCTTCCCCATATAGAGTCTCATAGGATCATTTAGTCTCATATAGTCGTTGTAGAAAGTCCTTGGGTGGAGTTGCAAGTTGTACGCCCACACGTACAGGTCATGGTTTTGGCTAACACCCTCTACTAAACATGGAACAACTGCTAGAGTCACTAAACAAGCTGTCACAGCAAATTGAGTCTTGGGGTAAGCGCTTGGAACAAGACATATATCAATGCCTTGACCAAATAGAGGCCTCCCTAAGGACAAACCCTACCATTAGAGAAGATGGTCAATCTCAGGCAGGTGGCCAGAAGGATAGACCAATGAATGAAGGTGGCCAAGGAATCAGTCATGGGCATGCACCTGTACCCCCTACCATTAGAGAAGATGGTAAGCGCTTGGAACAAGACATAAATCAACACCTTGACCAAATAGAGGCCTCCCTAAGGACAAACCCTACCATTAGAGAAGATGATCAATCCCAGGCAGGTGGCCAAGAGGATAGACCAATGAATGAAGGTGGCCAAGGAATCAGTCATGGGCGTGCACCTGTACCCCCACCCTATGAGGGACATCAAGACCATTATTTTGAGGGGAACAACATGTGCGGCTTCGTGGCTAGAGAGAGTGCACCAGAGGCTAGTGTAGAGTTACCTACTGAGGCTATTCCGGTAGTAGATGAGTTTCATAATGTCTTTCTTGATGATCTACCGAATGAGTCTCCCCCTAAGAGGGATATGGAGCACACCAGAACATGGGACACCGTAATACCTACAGCTGAGTTTACGTTTAATAGTTCTATCGATAGGTCCACAAGTCTCAGTCCTTATGAAGTCGTTACTGGTTATAAACCCAAGAAACCAATTGATCTTGTCCCTATGTCACTGTCCCATAGGACGTCAGAGCCTGCAGAGTCTTTTGTGCATCACATTCATTCATGGCATCAAGAAATCAGGCAGAAGATCACTACTAGTAATGAACATTACAAATTTTCTGCAGACATGCATAATGTTTCAAGGAATTCAATGTAAGGGACTCTGTGATGGTCCACATCAGGCCCGAGCGGTATCCTCCGGGGGCCGTTCGTAAGTTACAGGTGTGCAGCGCTGGACCAGTCAAAATTATAAAACGAAACGGTCTCAATGCGTATGTGGCAAATCTTCCACCCTCCATGGGAATTAGTTTTACATTCAATGTGGAGGATCTAGTTGCATTTCAAGGGGCCATTGATGTATTGTCCAGCTTTTCGCCTAACCATCCTGATTCATTAGACCTTTCCTTTGATCCATGGCCCCCTCCCGACCCATTTTTCCAGCCTCTACCTCCTACACCTATCTGTCTCGATCCATTTTCCCAGCTACTACGTCTCATACCTACTCCTCCCGACCCATTTTTCCAACCTCTACCTCTCATACCTACCCATCCCGACCCATTTTCCCGGCCTCTACCTCTCATACCTACCTATCCTGACCCATCTTCCTAGCTACTACGTCCCATGCCTACCCTTCCCGACCCATTTTGTCAGCCTTTACCTCACATACCTACCCTTCCCACACCTAAAGAGGAAATAAAGGATATTCTGGACCATCAGATAATATTCATGGCGGACGGCGGGTTTCATAAGTACCTGGTTAAATGGAAGTCACGCCCAGCTTCAAACAGCACATGGCTCACTGAGGAAGAGCTTCAGAGACTTGATCCTGACATCCTCGATCGATTCAAGAGTTTTATTTCGCCAGTGGCGAAATCTTCGCAGCCAGGAAAAATTGATGGGGACATCATGCGCACATACGCACGCACACCACCCCCCTACGCACGTACGTATGCAGAAGGAGGGCCCCACCATCAATCTAGCTCGACGACGACGTCCAAGGAGGGCCTTCTAGCTAGAAAACAAAGTTTTTGTTCAAAAGGGTGGGCCCGATAGTCAAGAAAAGCCCATCATGGGATCTCATGACCATGGCCCACTCGTCGGATTGATGTCATATTTTAGGTTTTGCTTATTGTTATTATTTAGAATATCGTGAACGCTTTGGATTTCTTTGTTTGGTTTTTATTTTAGTTTACTTCACCACTAAGTAATAGGTTTTCACATGGTGCGAGTTATACGATTTTTCTTATAAATAGGCACCCCATGTAGTTCTTTTCATTCATACAAGTTTAATAAAAATTCCTGCTTTATTTTTCTGCGCTCTTCGTGAGTTGTGGAAGAATTCAAAATTGGGTGCGAAGGGCTAACTACCGTGGTGCAAAGCCACATCTATCCCCATCCGCCCCTACCCTCTTCCATCCATATCTCTCATCTTCTATCATCATTGTTGCTTCAACTTTCTCAGCTCTTACAGCTATTCACCCCCCTACAGTCAGTTTCCAAAATCTGGACCTGTAGGAGAGCTGAAACTTTGGCGAAGCACTACGCATCGACCTTACGTCCGATCGTCGTCAAACTTGAAGGAATTGGAGGTCTCCCCTAGCCGACCAAGGCCTAGGTGTCACTTTGGGGAGGCGGGCTTCCATCACACGTGCGGCCAGCCCACCCGCGCACGCGCATCAGCCCCGGGTCGCCATCTACACACAGAAGCTTTCTCCGAGTCAGGTTTTCCTCTGGTTTTCCTCTTTTTATTCATATTTCCTAAACCATAGCCTTAGTTTGCATTAGCCCTAATTTATTTGCCCCTTTTTTTCACCCTTGGGTTCCTTGAATTGAAATTGGGGAATCCCTTGGATTAGGGACTGATTTTTATGCATGTGTGGTTGATTTCTATTTCCCTTTAACATCGTTTGGTTTATAATTTTTATTGGTCCAATCCTACCCTGTGTCGGCTTGGACCCGCATAGATTCCCATTTTTAATTGTATGATTTAGATTGTCATGTGGGATGTGGAATTTGTGTAATTGTTTCTGAATTAGTATAATCTAAGCCTGAATTATTTTATCTCATACTTAAATTTCATGTCCTGCATCAGAACACAAGCCATGCAATTACTCAAATTAAACTGTGTATTGTACACGTGGCCCACACTATGGTTGGATCTGCTGAACTTTGGAGTGCCCACTTTAATGGTGGGTCAAACCTTTTGGACAGATTGTATGCCATGAACAATGAACACACCAAGGTGGGCCCACTACTCATGGTGGGTTTACCCTGTTGGATAGGTTGGATGGTATACACAATTCACACACCAATGTGAGCCCACATTTCATGGGGGGCTTACCCTATTGGATGGGTTGGATGGTATACATAATGCACAAACGAACGTAGCCCACTTTTCAAGGTGGGTCCGGCATGTAGGATGGGTTAGATGGTATACACAATTACTACATACCACAGAGTAAGAACTAACCTCTTATTACATAGATTTGTAAACTAACTAGTGTTATTTATTTTTATTTTTATTTTTTTTTTGAAAGGCAACAGAAAATCAAGGATACCCAAACCCAGCTCATTTACAAATGGGCTAAATTAATACCCATACCTGCACTTGCACCCATTTAACCATCCCCATACCCAGCCTGTTTCGAGCCAGGTTCGGGCACCCAGCATATTGCCACCACCGCCTTTTTTTCCTTTTTTTCTTTTTTGAAGATTCTATTGCCACCCTTTCCTATAATAGTGGAATTTTTTGCCATTACAACGGGTGTGAAGATCTTTGCAAGCCTGATGAGGTGTCAATTGATCATGGAGGGGAAGCTCACATAATCCAATTGAATTGATTTCCATGTTCCCCCATGGGCCCATAATGCAAATGCTTCTCTTTGGTCCTCTTTTTCTTTTAGTTAGCTTATCTAATAAGAATGACAATCTTCTTGTTGTTTTCCCTTCCATAACCGACATATAGAGAAGACTAACTGAAATTTTTTAATCTTGATATTGTTTACTCAATCTATAACCGACATATAGAGAAGACTAACTGAAATTTTTTAATCTTGATATTGTTTACTCAATCTATAAATTCCACTCAATGTATCTTGTTGAGGACCATATGAGCTTCATGTCCTTTTTGGTCCAACCATTTGCCAAGTAAGGGCTCCTATGCAAAACCTTTGAATCCGAATAAATTTGCATAGAATTCAAAAAAATCCAACTGAAATAACAGCCCCCCACTTAAATAAATCTGAACTGCCTCAGTGAATTGAGTTGTTGAAATCAAAATAACCATGGAGTCGCGTGAACCAAAGACGCATAATCAAAATAAAAGATGACAACAAGAAATCAATTTTATGTCAATGAACTCAATTTTCATCACCAAGCACCACACAGATTTTAAACATAGACACCAAAAACCCCAAAATTTCCATTTGGAACTCTAGAGACGAGACAAAATCAGTACCCTTCTTTTAAAGAGGAACTACACCATAGTCTGCAGAGTATGGTGGACCACGCACATCCGCACATCCGAAATAAACTTGGCATAAATATACATCAATATAAACCTCTAAATCAATGGCCGCTATGGATCGCACATGGCCTGATGGTTACAAAGATTACACAGTCCGAGCTGCCTGATACTCGCCATCAAATAGACATCTAGAAAAGAGAACAGGTCAACAACCTAAACTCAACAGGTGATATCAAACAGTAGCAATCATCACATAAATGATACTTCCAATCCATGTCCATCCACAACCAACGATTTGGATGGTCTGGATAAACGGGCAAGCACGCCACGCATCATCCTAAACCTGAGAATAAATCCATTTTTCTAACTATTAATGTTAAGAAGGAGAATATATTTAAAATAAAAAATTAACAGCAGCATTAAAGTAAGTATTTTATATCATTAATTCTACCAAACAAATCAACCATCAATTTATTTTTTTAAGATAAAAACAAGAATTACAATTTCGCACAAAAAAACCCATCTTCCAAAAGAATCACAACAGAAAAACAAAAAATAAAAAATAAAACCGCATTCCATTCATTCCTGATAAATCTAAAATCAGAAGCCCAAAACAAAAGAGAAAGAATTCGAGTTCTAAAATCAACAACAGAAACAATCTAATTGCGATTATTTAGAACTAAAACATGAAAAATCAGAAAATGGAAAGAAAAGAATTTGGGGTTTCTTGCGTACCACTTCCAAAACCCTCCGCCGCTTCAACTTCATGTTGAATTAGATGAGAGATGAAGCATCTCCTGACGAAAGAAATGCAAGAAAAAGCGATCGGAATTCCGAGTCCGATCGCAGAGAGAGTGATGGAGAGAAGAATCGAAGAAGGGGCTTTTTCTTGGAGAAGGAGTTAGGGTTTTTGGAAGGAAAAGGCGGTGAGTTTGGGCGATCCGATCGGAGAGAGAGAGAGGGGAGAAATTCTAACTGAGGCGTGAAGCTAAAATGCGGTAGAAGAGTCTATCGTGTGCATAGAAAAGGCCGGAGAGGTTAGTAGTCCGCGGGACTCGCCTGTTTCGTACTCTCCAGCCTTCTTCAGTACTTGGGCCCACCTTGAGTGATGGGGTGGGGCCCACTTTCTGATGGTCGGAGAATGGCCTTCCCATCGGGTGATGCAGAATCTCATTCAATGGATCTTGATCATTAATAGTGAATTGCTGGAACTCTTTCATTCTTTCTAATTATCTCATCACGGATGGAGCTGCCGTGCGGTCGGATGGACGGCCCCAGATGGATGGGCTCTTGATAGATGTTTCTCTTCTTTTTAGCCTTGACATGGCCCACCGTCAAATTGATGGGCTTGCAGGGTATAGTAGGGCATAATCACAATCATAGGATGTCTGAATTTTCGATCACCCAACGCAGGCCCACTGGATTAACGGTTACGATTAAACTTCATTCAATCAATGCTGGGTGGAGGCCAGCCAACTACGATTTGGAGGTACTCATGCGAGTAACCTGCATTAAAAAGACAGGGGAAAAGGAAAAGCAGAAAGCAAAAGACGGCAAGCACGCAAAAGACTCGAGGAAAAGAATATCATGAACGCCACGTGTATGGTGGATGATCGGTTTAGTGCTGTCTTTTAGATACGCTCCATCCACTGTGGGTCCACAATTTGGATGGTCAGGATTTCCGTACATGCATGCCGCGATTTACGCTTTCTATGAGAAGTGATGAAAACTGCCATAATGGTTTTACGATCGAATGGGCGTCTATGGGCACTTGACTGGTAACATCTGGTGATAGATCCCTACCGTCCAAACACTGGACCATCCTTGGGTCCTGTATGCGTACAAGTTTGTAATCTGATCATTGCCTAGTTTTGCAGGTCAGGAGAAGCCTTGAGCCATGGTCCAAAAACCAGTCCATGTATCCAATGGCTACCAATAAGTGCTGTTGTGGGGAAAATTCAACATACATATTTACAAAAAATGCTATCAATTGTAGAAGGAATAAGTTAAAGAGGGCGTTTGGTGCATGGTATTTGATGGAATTAAGTGAGATTGAATTGCATTTGGTCATGTGCCAATTCCTCTCGATGTTTGGAAAGAATGGAATAGCTTAGAATTAGATTCGATGAAATTGCATTGGTCTCATGCTAATTCTACTCAATGTTAGCAAGTTGTGTAGGTCCCACCATGATGTGCGGGCTATATCCACACCGTCCACCCATATTTCAAGATCATTTTAGAGCATGGGCCAAAAAATCAATTAGATCCAGAGCCCAAGTGGACCCCACCATAGAAAGCAATGGGAATTGAATACCTACCCTTGAAAACTTCTTTAGGGCCACATAAGTTTTGGATCTACCTAATTTTTAGGTCATGCCATAAAATGAGGTTACAAAACAAACGAACAGTTTGGATATAAAACATGTGTTATTGTCAATATTTTCAAATGATGGTGGGTATATCTATTAAATTTACCACCGTATTACAAAAATGAAATTAAGTTGATCCCTCGGGGGACAACCCCTGCCATGTGGAATGATTATATTTTTTGAATCCCATCCCACTTAATCCTTCCCAATGCTATGAGCCAAACAGGCCCTAAGGGGACATTTCGCGCATGCTATTAGATGGGATTAAGTGGGATGGAATTGCATTCGGTCTGTGCCAATTCCACTCAATGTTTGGGAAGATGGGAAAAGCTTGTAATTAAATTAGATGGAATTGTATTGGGTCCCGTGCCAATTTCACTCGATGTTAGCAAGTTGTGTAGGTCCCACCATGATGTGCGGGCTATATTCACGTTGTCCACCTATTTTTCGAGATCATTTTAGAGCATGGGCCAAAAAATCAGGTAGATCTAAAGCTCAAGTGGACCCCACCATAGAAAGCAGCAGGGATTGAATACCTACAGTTGAAAACTTCTTTAGGGCTACATAAGTTTTGGAGCTGCCTCATTTTTAGGCCCATGCCATAAAATGAAGTTACAAAACAGATAAACGGTTTGGATATAACACATATGTGTTAATCCCAATAGTTTCAAACGATGGTGGGTATATCCATTCAATGTACCACCATATTACAAACATAGCAGGGAATTAAGCTTATCCCAAGGTACCAGGGACAATCCCTGCCATGTGTAATAATTATGTTTTTTGAATCCCATCCCAACATAGCATCTGTTTTGTAACCTCATTTTATGGCATGGGCCTAAAAATGAGGCAGATCCAAAACTTATGTGGCCCCAAAGAAGTTTTCAACGGTAGGTATTCAATCCCCACTGCTTTCTATGGTGGGGTCCACTTGAGCTTTAGATCTACCTGATTTTTTGGCCCATGCTCTCAAACGATCTTGAAAAATGGGTGGACGATATAGATATAGCCCACATATCACGGTGGGACCTGCACAACTTGCTAACATTGAGTGAAATTGGCACGGGACCCAATGTAATTCCATCTAATCTAATTCCAAGCTTTTCCATTCTTCCCAAACATTGAGTGGAATTAGCACAGGACCAAATGCAATTCCATCCCACCTAATCCCATCTAATACCATGCGCCAAACGCCCCTAATGTTAGCCAATCAAAACAGGGGGATGAACTTCCTAAGCTGATGAGGCACCAACGGTTAGATGACCCCTTGGCTGACTTTTAACTGAGTTGCTTAAGAGCAGAGCTTAGTAACAGGAAGCACCTCTCAAGCTGACCAAATTGACCCCGAGCAAAGAAATATGGAAAATCTAGAGAGAATTCCACTTCAAACCAAGAAATGAAAGATATGACATGATTCTATCCAAAAATCGCATCGACCGAAGTGGGTCGGCGATACTTTCGAAAGAGGATTTCTCGAAATAAGGACCCTTCAGCAAATTCAGCGTATCCTACCAAGATACGCAAGTATAGAAGCCCTCTAAACATCTTATAAGTACGCCAATTGCGATTGAAGAAAGGTAAGCACCAAAAATCATAACTCAAGTCTCACTGCTCCTCTCAATCTGCCCGCTCGACTTAGGCATCGGAGGGTCCCTGACCACAATCGACACCCCACTGTCCTTTTTCTTATTATGGGTATACCTTTATTTGCAAGTGTCGCATTCATTCATCCGTATTCGAGCAATAACAGATTGGTGTCATCTGTGGGAACGATAGCAAAGCCATTAAGCTCTCATTAACATTAACGCAAATCATCATTCTTCCTAGGGGTGTACATCGAGTCAAATCGAGTCAAGCTAGCCTTGGCTCGGCCACTAGTTGACCTTAGCTCGAACTCAGGTCGGCTCGGTCCTTGAGCTTGATTGGCCAGCTCGGCTCGGTTCGGTCAGCAACTCGGGCTAGTTCAAGCTGAGTTCGAGCCAAGATCGAGTCGAGTTTGCCTGTGCAGCATGTTCATAAACACCTGGACTGCACCTTCAAAATCTCATTGTATTTGAGACAACAACAATGGTTTAACAGGTATTTTATCAAACACCTTATAAGCAACATAAAAATCAAGGAAAAAAAAAGGGTATTAGTTTCATATACATATCTTCCTTGCCACTAGCCACACTCCGTTGAGTCATTTCATCAAATACTTAGTGAGCAATATCAATATTAAAGTAACCGAGTCACCAAACTGGTTCGATCCTAGTTCGATTCGAGCCGGGTTCGATCCGAGTCGAGTCGAGATGGGACCAGCTCGAACTCGGCTTGAACTCATTTTCGAGCTCAAAAAATCAGCTCGACTCGGCTTCGAATTGAGCTTTTTCAAGTCGAATCGAGTGAGCTAACCGAGTTAGCTTGGTTCGTGTACACCTCTAATTCTTCCCATCTTCCCCTCAATAGATAAAAAGAAGGGAAGGGCACTGGTCGCGGCCGAGCCTGCGCATGGGGAGCAGGTTGAGAACCCCTAGGCTTTGCAGTCGCACCCCCCCCCCCTTCCAATCCTCAGTCACCATCGCTTGTAATAGTGTAAAGATCATGAAACCGAGGAAGCCGGCTTGTCTCCCTCGAAAAGTAGAAGGAGCTTTGATCGGCAACATCGACTGCATCATAAGACTACTAGAAAGACAGCACGTGCTCTCCGCTGATCAACAGGTAGGGTTGGAAGTAGCAATTGAATAATCCCTCCTAATACCTGTACGCTCCTAAGCCGCATGCCGCGAAGGCCTGACTAGGAGGAAGTATGCATGTCCCAACGTAAACCCTAGAAACCACCAAGCTCACCAAGTCGGATTTGCGACATGCACTATAAAAAAGAATGCTAGCTCGAAGAAAGGCTTCGAAAATCATTGTTGAAAGTGAGGTTCCCTAGGGGAGCATAAATGAAAGAACTCCGAGATCAGCTCGGGGATATTCAACAAGCATGCCGAGCAAAGGCCCCAACCTCCATCGACACCATTCTTGAACAGACGGAACCACTATTTACGGACGACATCATGCAAGCGCAATTGTCGTCTATATTCTAAAAGCCTCAAATATTGCCCTATTTAGGTTCGGGGGATCTGGCCAAGCATCTGGAATCCTTAAGAGCATTAATGGAGCTTCGTGGTGCCTCTGGACCTATGATGTGCAGGGCGTTCTCCTTAATGCTAACTGGAGTTGCTTGGAAGTGGTACAGACATTTGAAGCCAAAATCCATTAGTTCATTCGCCTAACTTAGCAGGGCGTTCTCTAACCAATGGGAGAAAAGATATAAGGAAACCCACAACCCACCTACTTATAATAACACAAGTAGAAGACGAATTCATGAAGGACTATATCATTTGATTTAACGTTGAGGTTGTTCAGGTATACGGCTATTTTGACTAGGTTGCTCTTGCAGCTATAATGGCCGGTCGTAAGTGAGGAAATGTAACACCCTGTACTTTTCAGTACTCGGTGTTACTCGATAACCGAACTTATGGAACTACTCATCTTCATTCTAGCCTAAATCTGACGGTTAAAAGTAATCTTCACCTATAGGTGAAGCCATCCATCCGCAAATTTTTGAGTTAGACCATCAGAACATCAAGTCCACCATTTATTGGGACCTTAAATCATCTTAAAGCGGGATCCAATTTGCCAAACCTACTGATCATTAGGCCTACAATGCTCAAGTTTACAACCCACTACTTGACCATCCCTATCCCAACTTCTAATAATTGAATATACAGTTGGGACTCACATAAATAGGCCCTAAGAACCTATAGATAGTTAATGATCAAATCAGGTAAGAACCCAACCGTGTTAAACTTGCCAGTAATCATCAATTAGACAAATCAATTAAGAATTGTAGGCCACACATTAACCCATTGCTTGGTTGCATAATCTAGCCATAAAACAGAATACACACACACACACACACACACACACACACACACACACACACATCTACTCCAGATAGTCGGTATAATAATTAGGACCATCGAAGAGAAATTTTATAATGATCTAGCCATTTGATTATAAAATCGATCATTGGATTGTCCGTGGCCATCAACTAAACACTAAAATCCTCATTGTATGACCCACTGAACTTCAGATCTACATCATCCTTGGACTGTCAACTGTAATAGTAGATGTAAAAGCAATTGAGCGGAGTGGATTCCTCAAGAAGCTGTGGGCCCTATGATCATGGTGCGTGTGCACCAAGAGCATGTCCGTCGGCAGCACACACGTTTAGCCTGCCCGGCTAAAGGAGCACTGACCCGATAAAAGATAAATTTTCTCTCTTTCTTTCATGTTTTCCCATCAGCGACAGATAGTCGTCCACTGTTTTGATCAATGGACCAACATCATCGTCCGTTTGGATGATCCAAACCGTCCATCTGGTCTGGATGGGAAGTCTAACCAAAACCCTCAATGTTTTCAGGCAAGTCACACAAACTCGGGCGAACCATCTTGGCCGTGAGTGATGCTGCATGCACGGTTTATTTCAAAAAATGAAAATCCATTTTCTACGTTAGCTGGCAACCCATGTGCGGGATTCTCCCTCAATCCTAGCCATCCATTCCTCTCCGCACGAGTTATGGCTTCCATCGCAATGAAAGAACCGCTACAACCTAGAAACTAAGAACCCACCGGATTTTCATGACTGTACAACCAAGATGTGTGTCCCACAAGCTTGGTGGGTCCCATCTAAGTCATTCATTGCAAAGAAACTTGAAGGATAGCCCTTCGTTTTCGATCCACCGTTGTAGCTCGGGTCATCTCATTTGTTCACTCGAAAAACCCATCATCTGGCGATGGGGTCCATTCTCTAATCTAGAACGTCCACCTAGTGGCCCCTATTGTTAGAAGATCATCTATGACGTCAACATATTACCATGCGAATAGAATATGGCTCAACCAACTTAAACACACTTGTTAAAATGGCTAAACCAAATGACTAATCCCAAATTAGTTATGTTTGAAGCCTCTGGAAGAAATTTGTGGAGGCTATAAAGGCTCACTTTCCAATTATAGAAAGACCCCAAAAAGAAACCCTAAAAGTTAGTGAAAATGAGAGAAAGTAGAGAGAGAGAGAGAGCCGCCCATCTGTTGTCGCACCGAGTTGATTTGACTTAGTCTAAGTCGCTGCAAGTTCGGAGGGAGTCCAGGGCTTCACCTGGTTGTTTCCAGCAGAGAAATAGAAGAGGAAGGAAAGAAGAAAGTGAGGAAGAAGGAGAGTTCGACTCAACAATGCCGCATTGAGTTAGCTGAGTCAGGCCGAATGTTGCCGAGTCAGGTCGAGCTCTGCTCGAGTCCATAACCTGTGAAAGCCTTGGGAGAGACAGAGAGAGAGAGAGAGTAAGGAAGAAATGAAATGGAGAGAGAGAAGGTGAGTCGAATTGGGTTTCTGACGAGTTCGGGAGCATGGCTCGCTACCCAATCATGGGTCGCTGACTCGACCGTTCTCTGTCAAGTCTAACTGGGATGGGCTAGGTCGACACTTCCAGAAGAAGAGGAGAATATAAGAACAAATGAAAGGAGAAGGAAGAAGGATAGGAAAGAAAGGAGGAGAGGAAAGACGAGGAGCGGGAGTCGATGCGTACTGCCGAGTTGACTTGACCGAAACTCGTTGAGTCGAGATGTGCAAGTTAGGTTGAGCCTTGGCCGAGTACACATGGCGATAGGTGTGAGTTGAATGGAAACATGAAAGAAGTAAGGAAAAGAGGAAAGAGAAAGAAAGAGAAGAAGAAGAGGGTTTCTACTCTACTGAGTTAACTCACTCAGTCAACTCGCTGGTTCATGGCAAGCTAGGTCAAGCCTGGTCAGGTCAGCAGCCTTTCCCAAATACAATGTTTCACACAAGTGTGAGTTCATGAAAATTAGGATTCCATTGTTTCTGTAATAAACTTGGCGGCTCATCGAGTCATCTCGCTAAGTTGGGCTTGTTTTGACTAAGTTTAATTCCATCACAATTAATTGATCCTAACAAGGTAGTGCTATAATATTTGGTTTGAGTAGAGAGGCGGGTTCACATCTAATCGAGTCACAACCGAATTGATTCAAGAAACTCTAAATTTCTTTCGTTGGACGCAGCAAAAATTGAATTGAGTCGAGTCACACCGTGACTCATATAAGTTGATTTTAGAGTTTTAGCTTAAATTTCAATACAACGAACATTTAATCATGCTATTCTTATATCAGAATTCGAATCACCTCCTCTTAATCATAAATTCAAACTCAAATCCTACACTATTTAATCTTTAGGATTGATCTTAGGGATTGGTGTTGCGATCTAATTGATCAAACGGTTTAAAGTGTGGTTGAAATTGGATTCGTGGACGTGTGCAAACAATTCCAACAACATAAGAATCCACTTCGACTCTTGAAAGGTACGGATCACCCTTCAAGCTTTTTCTACATCATTATAGTTACCTTAGTTCATTTATTTCACTATTTGCTTAATTTAATATTCATTGAAGATGATGATAAATGTTATTTCCATTTGTGTAATTCTTCATAAATGATTGATAGCTAGATTTAGAATTCAAATATGATCTCAAATATTCCTATTATGGTTAAATTTGAACACTTTATATGTGCAAGTACTATTGATATCGCACGTGACTTGTTTAACCACTTGTGATTACTTTATGGTGTATTTAGAAGTCTTCGAATTAGTGGTCATTTGTGTAATGGATTAAATGAAATTATATGGTGGACTTACCATCTTATGGATCATTTGTTGCCCAAGTGGCTTTTGGGATAATACATTTTTATCACATCCCTGAGATGGACTGTTTGCCTTGTGCGGCTTGATGGAATATTTGTCATATATGGTTTTAATGGATCGTCTTCGTATAACCTTGTGATGGTAAGTTCCACTTATAGAACTATAATTGGCCACTAGTTGAGAAGGTTACCTTTAAACATCGTATTTGATAGAGTCTCATGAGCCGATGATAGTGATATGGGACACTATGCCCGAGTTGTCAGCCCATGCTGGGTGACGAGCCCCCCATAATGACCTTTGATTTTCCTTAAAATGATTATTTGAAATTGGAATAATAATGGTTGGGCTAATCATGCATTTTCATGGCATACGGACTTTACCGAGTGGTCGATATAAGACATGGGGGTTTCTTGGATCACTATGGGTTGTACCATAGAGTATTTTCCCGGGTGATCCTAAGTTATTATTACGTGCATTCGAACCGTTATGGGTTGTCCTTGTTGTATGGACTTTTCTGAGTGCCTAGTCCTTCTCAGAGCGTATTTTTGAGTACTTTTCTGAGAGACTAATTCACCTTAGGTGTCCTTGTTGTATGGTCTTTTCTGGGTGGCTAGTTCTCCTTATGACATACCTTTGAATACTTTTCCGAGTGGTTTGTTCTTCTTGGGCGACTTTTTTTACAGCTGGATGTGCATCCTTAGGTCTGTGAGCATGTGCATGCATTCATGCATTTAAATAAGAATATCTTTGCAGAATTTATTCAATGTATGCATATCTGATAAACTTTGTTTTATTACTATGATGGTCATTATGAAATATTCATTATAGACTGTTATTGACAATTATGCTTAATCATCTTGATGCTTCGATAAATCTTGAGGGTTATACCTCAGTGGGATAGCCGTTGATGCTATCAAAACACATTCAGTAGGTACATGATAGGTGAATGATGTACATGTTGACTCTGATGTGGAGCATGGAGAGCTTGATGATCATGTGGCTCCAAATTTTAGCTTACTTTTCTTATTTAGTTGTTTAAAATTTTAGTCCTGAGACATTGATTTGTATAAGTTTTCGAACAACCACTCGAATATTTGGTTTGGTATATTTGAACTCTCTCTTATACTTGATTTGTTTCTATTTCGCTAAATTGCTAACTCTGATAAAGAAAAAAATATACATGAAATTTGGGCTATCTTTAAAGGTTAACACTCGGGTTTTTGGAAAAGGAGTAATGTACTTGGGTTTCAGGGACCAAGGTGCTACAGGAAAGTTCTTTTTTCTCGATCAGGAAGAATCTCTTGATAACTTTTGTTGATCTCTTCAACCGAGCTCAAAAGTATTTTAACGTTAAAGAGTTATTCAGCATGCATAAAATTACTCAAGGTGAGAGTAGCTCGACAAGACACATGAAAAGAAATAAAGGGAATGAGGCACCCGGTGTAAGCTCTAAATGGAGAAAGGACGACAACCAAATCAGTGTCCCCTGATCCAGTAGGCCCCTGGAAAACCAACTTTACAGATATACCCCATTAAACACGACACCAAAACAAGTACTCGTGTAAGTCATAGACAAGAGAATTATGAGGTGGCCAGATAAAATGAGGGTTGATCCAGAAAAGAGTGATAAGAATAAATATTACCATTCTTACCAAAATCATGGTCATACTACGGATGAATGTTTTGACCTCGAGGAGGAGATTGAATCCCTTATCCGAAGGGGATATTACACGAGTTTGTTGGCATAGGTAGAGAGGATCGACCTGTCAGGCAACAGGAATGACGGGACGAGCAGACCAACAACGAAGCAATAGGCGAAATACGCACCATCCATGGAGGACCCGCTGGAGGTGGAGATTCAAACCAAGCACGTCAAGCCCATGCGTAGAATATGAATGGTATTGGAGAAGAGCATTAGGTTAACCTCGCCAGGCGACCAAGGAAAGAACACAGGATGGGCTCATGTAACGTCACCTTTATTGAAGAAGGCGCACGAAGGATTCAACATCCCCATGACAATGCATTAGTGGTGATCATGACCATTTCCAACCATAGAGTACATCGAACATTGGTTGACATTGGAAGCTTGACGGACATTTTATTCGCCACCCCATTCGATAAAATGGGAGTTGGAAGGTGCATATTACAACCTGTGCAAAGCCATCTACTCAGCTCCGCATGGGAAAAGGTGACCTCCAAGGAAGTGCTCTTTTGCCAATAATGGCTGGAGAAGGTACCAACCAGGTCATCGCCATGGTCGACTTTTTGGTGGTAGATTGCTCATCAGTGTACAACGTGATCCCAGGTAGGCCATCCTTAAACGTCATGTGAGTTGTAGTCTCCACATACTACTTCACTATGAAAATTTCAACCGAGCATGGGGTCGGTAAGGTCTAGGGCAAACAACACGAAACTCGACAATGTTATTCAAAGACTCTCCGATGGAGGGCACAATAGCAAAAAGCAATGTAAATCACCTCCCTAGATCCTTGAGAAGACATCATTGAGAGAGGATCAACGGTGGAGGATCTCGTTATAGTGCAGCTCTCCAAGGCTGACCCATCTCACACTATCCAGGTTGGGTCGCTACTCGAACCACAAATCTAGGCAAAGATAATTGACCAGTTGAAACAACACGTCGACGTATTCGCCTAGTCACACCAGGATATGTCTGGAATGGATATGAGAGTTGCGGTCCATCGATTGAACATAGACCCCAACCACAAGTCTATAAGGTAGAAAATACGAGCATTTGATCCAGAATCAATTGCTATTAGCCCATCGATGGGGTGGCATGTCACTTAGTTTACTCCTATGAACGGACAAGATTGAAATCATGCTCTAGTCATAGGGTGATATCATTATATGGGGTGCACGTTGGATGCAACCCCAAAGTGACAATGGTTAATCTTATTTGGTTACTCATGTCCAATGGAGAGCAATAGTTAAACCAAAGGCCTTAATACAACAAATCAGGTGCTTGCACTGGTTGGATGAAAGTGTTACCGTGCACTTAAATGTCAACATATTAGGTGCACAAGTTCATGTTGGAATTAATTGGCCACACCTGGAATGAGCCATACGTGTAATGAAATGGACATTTTAGATCATTTAGATAGCATTAAGTGGGACATACATAAATGCATTATGTATGGGTTAAGTTTACCCCTTATAATATCTAACTCTCTTTTATTATAAGAGGTGTGGAAGGGCTTCCCCTCTAATTGGATTAGATTTTGTATTGTTGTATTATCATGTACTCGTGGATGTCATCATGTGTATTAATTGAAGGCCTTACATTCAATGAAATCCAAACAATTATTTAATTTCTTATTAATATATATATATATATATATATATATTAATTTTAAATTTTATCACAATATAAGAGCATCCAATTAAAGAAGCCTTAAACTATCTACCATATTTTCTAAGTTGGATTTTGACCTTTTGTTTTTTTTTTATATATATTTTTTTCAATCTCCATCCCCAAATTTGGCGATCCCCAAAACTATTGCGTTATCACCATATTTAACGTTACTCAAAACTCACCGACTCTATACATTTGACATCCTAATAGACAGTTGTTGTCGGTCATTGGCACCATCCTTTACAAACACCCAGTGTCAGACCCTTAACCCGGTATCTGTTCTATTCCGTTAGGTCCTGCGGTCCTACCGGTCGAATTCCGGCAACCTGCCACCTATAAATTTTATTTGCGATTATCCTTAAGTTTCATCTTGTAAACCTGATCCGATCCGACCCGAAACTTGTGTCATAGCGACCGCATCATCACCGCGGTTCCAACGCCGCGTCTCATGCGTCAATCCGAGTTATAGATCAAAAGTTGTAGGCCGCACATCATTGAGACCATTGATCTTGATGTGGGGCCCACCTTATGCTCGTGCACATTTTCCTAGGTGAACCCACCCTAGGTTCAGCGTTTCCCATGAGAGCTACCTATAACCTAACCCATCTAGACTAGATTGATGACATCATCCCTATGAGCATGCCTTACATGTAATAAGTACAAGCATGCTTTCTTCTCTTCCCTAGGCTCTTACAAAGCCATTATTACACATCTCTCTTTCTTATCTCTCTCCCTCTCTCTTCATTTTCATCTCCCCTAGCAAGAGAAGCCATGAACATCCCAAGCTAGAGAGAGAAACTCATCAAAAATTCAGCCACATTCCACTATCTATCCCTTCGAATCTAGCCCTTAGAACCCCATCTCCACCATTGGAAAGGATCTTAGAAGGCCATAGAACCCAAGTGTGGAAGAAGAAGGAGATCTAGAGCCTTAAGGTGGGTGCTTCTTAGAACTTATTTCTTTCATGGATCTCTATTTTTTATTTATTTATTATTTTTTTATGATGTGTGGCCCACCTGATGTGCACAGCACATCCAGACCGTCTAGGGCCAATAGGCCAACCATGATGCATTTATCCACCTTGTTGTCTACTTTGGGACAGGCCTGGACACCGGGAAAATACTAATATCAACTTGTGTCCAAGCTGGTGGCCCGCCCTTTTGTAGATCTTGACATCCACGTCGTCCGACTATCGAATGGGGCCTGCCTTGCTGACTGTCCAGATGGCCCACCTGGTTGTCCGTCTGGATAGGCCTGGACGTAAAGGGGAAAAAACACAAATAGCAGCTGGATTCCCAGCTGACTAGTGGGCCACTACCTGGACCCACCTTGATTTATGTATTTCACCCATTAGCGTGGGATCCACTAGATGTATATTTCCACACCGTCCAACATTTCTGGACGGTGGAACCCACCTGCACACGTGGTCCCCACGCTGTCCATTGCTTGGACGCGGGACCACCTTGATGTTTGTACTACATCCATGCTGCCCATTTCTGGACGTGGACCCCACTTCCATATGTTGTATTTGGACAATTCGTGGGACGTTGCTGGACACCATCCAGTAGCTGGAGGGACACCCACCTTTATGCATGTGTTTTATTTCCATGTCCAGTATGTGGGATGGTGTAGCCCACTGACATGTGGGAAATCCGCGCCGTCCATCCGTTTTGAGTGCTCAGGGAGCCCTGACCATTGAAACATACGGCCCACCTTGATGTCTGTTTTACCATCCAACGACCCTAACCTTGGGAAAAATGAAACCTACCGTTGAAACCTTCCTGGAGTCACCGTGGCCGTCCATGCATGTTATCCATGCTGCCATCCGTTTTTGTAGCCCCCTTTGAATGACACGTGTGAAAAACCCACACCATCCATCCTTTATACAGCAAAGGAAGGTCCAAAGCTCTAACGGATTACACCATGGTAGACAGTGAGGATTGACGTCCAGCAGCTGCTGGGACTCACCTGATGTATGCAGTTTTACATCCATGCCGACCACATCCTGAACGTGGGGGCCCACCTGATTTGGGATGTTTGGGATCGGCCACCTGCGGGATGATCCATGTGTAAGTGGGACCCACCATGGCTATGTATTTTACCCAGACCGTCCATGTGATAGGCACCCAAAATGGGCCAGGTCCAGCAGCTGGGCGTTGTCCAGCGAGCCCACTATGATAATGTGTTACATCCATTCTACTGGACTGGTGGGCCACACGTGTGGACCCACCTTGGGATGGAAGCAGATTGGCTGGACGTATCTCACACCAGCTATATAGTTGGTATGTTGAAGCCAGCAAGTTTTGGGCCCCTGCACGATGTAAGTGTTGTATCCACTGTCCATTGCTTGGATGGTGGGCCACCTTGATGTATGTGTTACATCCAAACCGTTTATCCAACTTCCCAGCTTATTTTAGACGTTGAGCCGAAGGATGAAGTCAATCCAAATCTCTGGTGGGCCACATCATCAAGTAAACTGTTTTTATTAGTGACGAATTGTCAGGGCCCACTGTGATGTTTTTGTATGCCAAAAAAATATTGAATATGAGGCTTGTTAGACCCGTCACAAGCCGGAGAACCCAACCAATGGAGTGGATCCACCTGATGTGGGCTCCACCTATGAAAAACCATAAGTACAAAAAAATAATAATAATAATAAAATGTTGACGCGGCTGCCAGCGTCCAGAGGAGCTGCAACGTCCTGCTGCTTGTAATAATGGGCTGGGACTGTGGGTCTCAGCCACAGGCCCACCATGATGTATGTCGAGCATCCACACCGTCCATTTGATGGGTCCCCTTTTGTTATTGGGATGTCCTGAGAATTAGCCGTACATGGAACTCAGGTGGCCCACACCATTTGAAATCGTGTGATGACATGTTAACACTCATAAATGCACTCGCTAGTGCCCACCTGAATTTGGATGCATCTGAAACTCTGTCAAACCCCTTAACCAAGTGGGACACACTTATTGGATGGATTGGATTTGTGAACCACGGCTCGGTGGGCCCAACAACTGATTATGGATGCTTTAATGGAAGGTAACCTCTCAACATGTGTGCATGGTGTGGCCCACATAAGCCACAGATTGACTTGATTTTAAGTCTCAGGCCTTACCATGATGTGTGTGTTGTGTATACATTATCCACCTATTTTTTTCCCGCCATTGCACGGCCGTGGGCCCCCATTGAGAAGCATATCTAAATCCCAAGTGAACCACACCAAGGGGCAATGATGATTGAGCGCCCACCATGGGCTGCACTGCGAGGCCCACCATGATGTATGTGCTATACGTGCCCTGTCTATCCATTTTTCCTGGGCCATGGGCTGTCTTATGAGGCCCAATATAATGTATATGTTATATCCACACTATTCATCAATTTGGGGGCAGTGGGCCACCTTGTGAGGCCCACCATATATAAGTAGAATGCTCATGCTGTCCATCTTTTTTATTTAGATTGTGTATGGGCCGTAGACCCCATTACGAGTTAAATTCCATATTCCAAATGGGTCGTACAACATTGTACATATACCATATCCACGCTGGCCACTCTTGGTGAGGCTCATTTATGATGTGCAAGGGCCTTATTTGTTGTACGATCGGCTACCCATGGTACAGTTGTGAGGCCCCCTTGGATGTGTGTATTGGAAACACACTGTCTCTTTGTTTTCTGGGCCACGGGCTGCCCCATGAGGGCATGTTATGATGTATGTGTTGCACATGCTGCCCATCTATTTTGTTGGATTTTGTGGACCGCCCCATAAGGCCCAATATGATATATATGACTGAATCTTTGCTGCCCACCCAACTTGCCTAGTTTTGGGTGGAATTGTAAAGCACACGTTGGTGGATGTTGGTTACACCTTGGCTATTTAATTGGGGCATGCGGGTTGCCGATGAAGTATAACATAATGCATGGGTAGGATGTTCTCCTTGGCCATGATGTTTTTAGGCCAGATGTTGCCCCTCATGTAGCCCATTTTGATGTATTTAGGCCTTGGGCCATTACTTGGAGCCCAACATGGCATGTAAAATATTGTGGATGATGCCCATTAATTTTTCAGCTCTTGTGTGGGCCATGGGTTGTCTCATGAGAAACTTGTATGAGGCCTAACATGATATGTTTATGACCCTTCTATGAGGCCCAACATGATATGTTTATGGCCCTTGTGGGAGGCCCAATATGATATGTTTATGGCCCTTGAGAGAGGCCTGATATGATGTATTTATGACCCTTGTTAAGGCCCAATGTGATATACGAGAGGCCCATGTGATGAGGCCATTGTAATGTGTAAATCCACTATAATTATGTTTGCCTAATCATTCTCTTGGTTAGTATAAACCTTGGGCCCCATCATGAGATAGATTCTATGGGCCATGTCTTGGGAGCAATGATGGTTGAACGTCTACATTGCAAGAGCAATGGTGGTTAAATGTCCATCCTGTGATCCTCCCTAGGGCCCATTGATTAGGCCCGTTCTCATTCCCTCCTTAGTGGGCTAGCCCAAACGGATGGGCCCCCACTATTATTAGTATGATCCATCTCACCTTATTGGGCTATCCCAATTCTTTGGGTCTCCATTGATTTTTGTAGAAGTACACAAACCTGGAAGCCCATTATCTGGCTCATGAGTAGGCCGTCTAGATCGACCCTTATTGTGAAGCCACTACATCATCACTATAGATGGTAGGATAGGTGGTATTAGAATTGGTATATCCACCGTTGAGGACCGATCCTCATGTTACGAATTAGATCTTCTGTCCTCCTAGGGACCCCGCCGTATATAGGCCAATTATTGATTCCGACTATGTTAGTATACGCACTGGGTATGTGTTAACATAACATTATGTTCGCATGAGGCCCATGAGATTAGGCCCCTTATGATGGTATGAGGCCCATTGCTTGTGTGAGGACCTTTGTGTTGTGATAATGTGAGGTCCATTGCTATGTGTGAAGACTATGGTGTTCTGATGGTATGAGGTCTATTGCGAATATATGAGCATGAGGCCCATTGTGATTGTATGAGGCCCATCGTGACTATGTGAGCCCATTATGATTGTATGAGGCCCAGGGCGCGAACTCGATATGTTTGTGTGAGGCCCATTGTGATGTGAGAGGCACATTGTGATTGTGTGATCGATCATTGTTAAGTTCGATAATCATACATAGCTTCATGTTACATGTCATACGCGTTATATGTATGCATATTATGAGGAGTGATCATAGCACATGTCATTGGGCGGATTATTGCACGACTGGATGATATGTCGTATATATCTCAGCACTTTGCAATATGACCACCGTATGCCCTAGCGACATCAAGGCCATGGCCTCCACAGGCATGTCGTGGATGGCTAGTTGGGACACCAGAAATGTTATCGAGCATTTAGGGCACTTAGGATGTCCTTGGGTGAAAGCCCCTAAACCTCCATGGTACCAGGAGACGCCCCAACGCCAAGACCGAGTGGAAAACATAGGCGCCCTAGTGCCTTGACCCTTAGGCCGCGTCTCCCACTGTAACGTGGTCGGTTGGGAGGGGGTGTGGCCTTACCCGCCTGAGTGAGGGGGCACAACTAGGCTGAGTTTGACCAGCTCGTAAATGGGTCTGCTACCGTCGAGCCTTTTGGTGATTGGCTGTCCATAGGCGGGTAGTGAGGTCTTTTACACTCGCTAGGCTGTGTGGCTTGGAGAGCAGTAGTTAGCTGGTAGTGTACTAGACCCCGGTGGTGATCCCTGAGATGTACGGTTTTGATATTGTGATAACTCGTCACTATTACACACGTGGGCGGACGCTGATGTGGGCGGGGCCTAAGGGCCTGGGCGAGCTACCAGTAGTTGGCAGGCTACTGTGCTGGTAGGTTACTGTGCATACAGTAAGGTGGAACCTTACCCCACATCTAACACTGTGGCGGTCACATGCAGACTTGCTAATAGGAGTTGCATACTTAGCTCTTGATCCATTTATTCATTCATTCACTATATACTTAGGCTGGTGATGCGCAACCAAATCATTATGTGTATCTTTGCAATGACTAGGATTTCGGTTGGGCGCGCAACCAACCTGAGATCAGGAGTTTACCACATTGAGTCTAGATATCCAAATTTAGGTATGGGACTGGTTTGGATAGAAGACCTTTTGTGATGGGCCCCCATTGCTTGCAATATTATTCGTTATCCTCTCGATTACACACTACAGCTCAGTCATCCGCATTACATACTCTGATATCATATGATCTATCCTCAGCACATAGCATTTGGTTTTCTATATTTTTGCATGGCCTAGATGAGGCCGATGGTATTCGTGGCTCGTTAGGTGTTACATATTGTATTGTATTATTGGTGATTAATATTTGGCTTACTATGTTTCTGCATTTGTTTAGTTGATCTACATTACTTTCTTAGTTCATGGTATTGCTTATTATGTATTTGCATTGCATATCCTGAATGTTGTTGTAATATTTCTACAGACTTGCTAGTATTTTCGCTTACTCCGTTATCTGTGTGCTTGGCACTTATCTTGCACACACACTTACACCACCCTCTAAGCTTTCTATAAGCTTATGCACGATAAATGCGTGCAGGCGACACTTGGACAGTCGTAGCTGAGCAAGAGCAGGAGCGTGCAGCCGAGCTTTGTAGGGATTTTGTTATATGCACGTATTGTCTTCCAACATTGTAATCAATGATTTACTATTAGTGGATATGTGATGATGATGTTGCCTTTATGAATTGGGTGCACCTGTGGTTATGTTAAAAAAAAAAAAATTTACTTACAAATCCTCCTTATAGGATCCCAGGATCGGAATCTGGCGTATTAGCGCTGGGAGCCAAGAATAGGGTACTACGGAGGCTATCGCGCCGGATTTGGTGATCGGGAACTCTATGAGTCTGGTCTCCGAGTTCGGGGCGTGACACCCAGTATGTCACGCATTAATTTGCAGTAAGTGATTTGAGACATTTCCCCCCACAATTTCAATGCAAAAATTCGGACCCGTTCCCTTTAGCGCCAACTTCTACCAAACCCATCCCCAACTACTATAAGAATCTAAGTTTTGTCCAACTTTGTTGTTAAAATTGAACTAGCCCCATTGTTGAAATGTTGGATGGTGTCATACATGGATAGTTGTAGCAGAACCCATCTCTACAATTGCCTTTGCACCATTATCATCAACAATGGTGATTTTGTTGTCCATTGCAGCTTGTATCTGACAGAGCTTTTTTTGGCATCTCACTCCTCTGCAATTGGCTATAAAACTGTCGATATTCACCTAAAATTTATCGACTATCACTACTTGGAGTAAACTCTGTTTTTATTATTCCACACTCGAAACTAGCAATTTATCTCGAGCTACCCATCGGTCATAGCCCGACCCATACCTATCTACATCAAAGCAACAAGGTCTTCACCAGCCCTACTTTGGAGACCGTCATCAATCTTTTAACGCCTTAGTTTTCGGAACCTGAGTATGTGGCTCATTCTCCAAAAACCCGAGTGTTAACCTTTAAAGATAGTCAAATTTTAGGGTTTTTTTTTTCATTTTTCAGAATTAGAAGCTTAGCGAAAAATTTACAAATCAAGCATAAAGGAAATTTCATATACATCCAAAATATACAAGTGGCTGCCCAGATGGCTTATATAAACCAATGTCTCAATACTTACAATTACAAAATAAAATAATATAGCATGCGAAACAAAGTAAATTACCACTAGTCTTGAGCTGTAAAATCACGCAGCTTCTCTAGGCAAATATAACCATGCATCCCTGACAATCGTACCCTGCTCCTCATCAATCTGATTATGAATATCATTTAAGCCACCTGCATTACTTGTACGGTTATATATTAAATGAATGAGTAGCTAGTTCAGTGTGAATTTCCCTCAAGATTTCATACCGCCGCATTAATCAAGCATAGTTTTAAACAATAAGGCATTTAAAAGAATACACGATGCAGTCTTATAAAATGCATTAATGTATAAGTACATATTAATTAGGGATGCTCATTCAATTGGCTTTTAGGTAAACCCCATGCATGTGGCAATCACCAGCGAAAGTACATCCCAGACGTGTGTAGTAGGGGTGTACACGAACTGAGCTAACTCGATCAACTCGCTCGACTCGGCTAGAAAAAGCTCAATTCGGCTCAGCTCGAAACTGAGTTCGATCAGAGTCGAGCTAGTTTTTAAAGCTCGAAAAAATTTTCGAGCCAAGTTCAAGCTGGCCCGAGCTCGACTCAACTCGGTTCAATATATAGCTCGAACTCGATTTAACTCGGCTCGACTCGGTCAGGTAGTATAAAAAAAAAACCTTAAATCTACGATACCCTTTTTCTTTTGTTTGAAAACAACCCAGCATGTGCGACCGACGATCCTATAACCTCTCTCTCTCTCTCTCTCTCTCTCTCTCTCTCTCTGCTCGACTTGGTGCTTGCCCATCACCGTCGCCCTGCTCGGTTGCCCGTCCATCGCCCTGCGCTATCCGGTGGTTCATGCCCTGCCAGGCCGTCTGTTGCTCTCCTGCTCGCCCTCCTCCTGCCCTACCCGGCCGTTTGCTGCTCGCCCTCCTCCGGCTGCCACTCACCAATCCAGCCGTCACCTCACCCTGATCTGCCCTACCCACCAGTAAGCACTCAAATCGAACCTAATTTTTATAGCATTATAATTTATTAATATTATTTATATATTATAAATATATATAAATATATTATATATAAAAATAATAAATAAAAATATATTATATATTATTTATGAATTAAGAAAATTCTAAACAGTAAATACTATATATTATATTACTATATAGCAATAAAAACAATAAATATTAGATGTTATATTATTATATAGTAATAAAAATACCAATGAACAAAAACACACCACTTGACACTTGTAAGTTGTAATATTATATTTATATATTATAATATACATAATTAATTAATTACATATTACTTATTAAATATAAAATTCCAAACATTAAAACATATATTATATAATTATATTTATATATTACATATAAATATATGGATGGATGGATGATTGGTTGGATGGATTAATGGATGGATGGATGGATGGATAGATGATTGGTTTGGTTAGATGGATGGATGGATGATTGGTTTAGTTGGATGGTTGAATCATGGATAATAAATATATTATAATATATAAATATTATTATATATATATTAAATTAATATTAAATTGGTAATTATATGACTTAATGTTATTGTTAGACTAGTTATCATTTACAATTATTTGATTTTAAATGTTGCCCAATCTTCATAGTATAGTAATGTTCATTTTATTGTTATTGCTAATTTGTTATTATTAATGTTAGTTTTTAATATTAATGTTATTGTTAATTTAATTAATGTTATGACTATTGTCAATTTCTTATTATTTAATCAGTAACATTATTTTTTAAAATGTTTTATTGTTGTGGTGTAAGATAATCAGCTGCCTATTTGATAATTTCTATGTTACTAGACATAAATTCAGTGTATTTTTTTTAATACACAGAAATAATCAAATTGTCCATTTTTGGACAGTTCAATGCTGGATAGATAACAATGTTTTCATTTATTCTAATTTAAATGCACATGCTTGTTTCGGTTCGTCTCTCCTAATTATCTTTGGATATATTTCTTGCATTTATTTCTTCATCAAATATCCACACTTTGTATAGATAGTTGACATGAGAATCAAATACAAATTAATATACTGTGGAGGGATAAGGAGAAATGCTGCTGAAATTTTAGCGTGACATTTAAATTGAATAATGAAAGCATCATAATCTATTCAACATTGAATGTGTAACTAATTTAAACACTTACAAAATTGTTAAAAATTTAAAGGACATTTATACACACACGATGCACCACTTGTGTTAATAAGTGCCTAAAAGTTAGTTTCATATTTTTACACTTAATTATTTAGAGATGGCAAGTGAGAATGAAATCACAACTACCCCTGATACCAGTGCTTCAGCCACATCTCCTCTTATTATTGAGGGAGAGGGGTCTTCAGCTGCAACTGCAAGTAAAGGAAATAAATGGTTAGTTGTGTGGGATGATTTTGAAGAAATTATAGTCAATGATGTGGCTACGATCAAATGTGTGCACTGCAAAGCTCTGTATAATAAAAATTCTGGGGAGTCGACTATTCATTTAAATAAATATAGATAAAGTTGTTCGAAAAGATTAAGAATTACACTTCCAGCCCAATAGTTGATATCGTTTATAAAGTCTTAAGGAGATACTACTCAAGGTAAACTCTCCACTTATAAGTTTGAAAAAGAGAAGTTGAATGAGTGATATGCAAATTTTTTTATCATTAATGAACAACCATTTAAAATGATAGAAAGTAAAGTTTGCATGAGATATAATAAATTCATTAATCTTCATATTAAGAAGGTCTTTCATGTTACTGTGAAGAGGGATTGCATGAAAATGTACACAAATGAGAAAATGAAACTGAAAGCAGTTTTGACGTTGGTCTCAAAGGTAAGTTTGACTTTTAATTTATAAACGACATCTAATTAAATAAATAGATACATTTCATTAACTAAAAATTAGAAATTTTATAAGAGATTATTAAACTTCTACCACCGTTCACCTTTCTATACCAGTTTAGTTATTTCAGATTGCATTTATAACTATATACGAGATTAAGGTATTAAAAATAAAGTCTCTTCATTAACTTTAAATAATGCTTCAAAAAATGATAATATAATATCACTCTTATATAACAAGTTCAAGGCAACCGACAATTTATTGTTTGAAGAAAAAATATTTCAAGTTCTATATTGTGCCCACATACTAAACCTAATTGTACAAGAAGGGCTGAAAATAATTGACCAAACTATCAAGGGGAGTGTAAAGTACATAAGGGGCTCACCTTCAAGATTGAGTATATAGAATTATATAGTCCAATGTTTGAATGTGAAGTCTCCAAAAATGTTAAAATTAGATAAATACACATATTGAAATTCGACTTTTGAAATGTTGAATTCGACCGTGAAATTGAAAATTGCATTTTCGGAATATCCAATGCGTGATAGAATATATGATTGGTTGCCCACTGAAGAAGATTGGATGAAAGTAAAAAAAGTTCACAAGTTTTTAAAGGTTTTTTATGACTGCATGAAGATATTTTTTGAAAATAAGTTTCCCACAACAAACATGTTTCTTCCAACTATTTGGAATATCAAGGAAGCCCTAAGAAAAAGTGTCAGTGAAGGTCAAGATTTTGTGTAACTTATGACACTTGGTATGCAAATGAAGTTTGATAAGTACTGGGATGAATGCAATTTGTTAATGTCCTCAGCTGTTGTTCTTGATCCTCGGTGCAAGATGAGCTACGTTAAGTTCATCTTTATGAAGATTCATTTTGATGAAAAGGCAGTAACTAAAACCTCTAAGGTTCGTGACGTAATCAAAGCATTGTACAATAAGTACATAACCACATGATCTATGCCAAGTGATAAAGAAGTTAGATCTCATGTTATTACAAGCTCTGACATTATGCTCAACGATGAATATATGTCTTTCTTAGCAAAAGAAAATAAAAACACTGAAAAGAAAGAATCAGAGCTAGACTTGTATTTTAAATAGTCAATCACAATATGACAGTATTTAAACTTCCATGTTTTTGAGTGGTAGAAAATGAAAGTTAGTGAATATACCTTACACTATCGGCAGTGACAGAAGATATATTGTCAATTTTTATTTCAATGGTAGCATCAGAATATGCTTTTAACACAGGGAGTAGGGTCATGAGCAAGACTCGAAGCTCCCTTGCACCAAATATAGTTGAAGTATTAATTTGTACCCAAGATTAGTTGTGTTCGAGTTTGGGAGGTAATAGTTTCGATACTAATGAGGAAGATGAGGATAAGATTGAGTTTAAAGACGCAGCACATGTAATAATAGCAACATGAATGAAATTATGTTAACATTTCTTGTTAATTTATTTAAATATGAAAATGATGTAATGTGTACTTTTTTATTTTATGTTATGTTGATGGATGCTATAAGTGCAATGCATCAATGGTTTTTTTTTTCATATAATGCTTTTGTTTTATGTCACATTTTATTGTTGCTTTTATATGTCATTTTCATTATTACTTTTATATCTCATATAAATATTTTATTCTATCATCTGTTTCCATATCTCATTATTGTTAAAATACTAATTTTTTCAACACAATATGTACATATGTCTTCAAGTGAACTATCGACTGACGTTTGGGATTATGGTTTTTTAGTCCATTCTCCAAAGTCAGGAAAATTGAAAATTTTGTGTCATTTGTGTGAGGCCAAGTTTGTTAACAAAACTAACTGACTTAGGTTAAGCTTATTATGTCGGGGTGGAGATGCAAAACCGTGTCCTAAAGCTCTAAATGAAATACAACTTCTTTTTCTAGCACTTACTGATTCGAATAAAAAACCTTCCACTCCCCCATCAAAACTTTCTAAGGCAAAGGAAGAAGCTGGATTATTAGTATTGGAAGAAGAACAATTTCAACTCGCCTTAAAGCGTAGAATGGAAAAGGCTTCTACACATCAACGATGTCCTCCAAAACAACATGATGTCGAAACATGTTCAAGCTGCATAAATAAAAAGAAGAAGAGTAACAAATCATCCAAGAACTTGGTGCATTTTACAGGGTGTTGGAAACTATATATAAATCTTTTCACAAAGAAAGTTTGAAAAATATAGTTCAAACTATATAAGAGGATAATAAAAAAAGCTATCTCCACTTTCCGATTCGGGAGAGGTGGACGAGTACGTATATGAAAAATTGAATAGCAATTAGAGCTCGGCAAATGAATCTCTTCTATAATAGTAATTAGTATTCAGTTTATAATTTATTTTTTATTTTCTGCTTTATTATGTTATTAAATGTTATGTACAGTTATAATTTTAACTCGAAACTTTCGAGTTCCAACATCGAACTTGATCTCATCTCAAAAATTAAATTCAAACTCAAATTCAATAACTCGAAAACTCGAAAACTATAACTCAAACTCGGCTCGAAAACTCAAACATGAACTCGGCTCGAACTGGTCCGATTTGCTGACCGATTCGATTCGAGCTGGATATGGTGGCTCGGTCACCGAGTCGAGCCGAACACAAGCTGGGTGTGTCTGCTGACCGAGCCGAGTAGGGCTGAGGCCAGCTCGACTCATTTCGACTCGTTGTACACCCCTAATGCGTAATGACCAATCTCACAAAAACAAGACCAACCACCAGAGAAAGTACATATAGTACATGCGTAGTGGCCCATGACTAGTCACTTTTGAAAGTACATCCTAGTTAAAGGTGAAGAGTAAGAAGAGAACTGTTGCTCTGTGGTTAGCTTCTTCTGTCATGAAGGCGGCGAGTACGCCTAAAACCAGATCGGCCGCTACCCCTTCTGGTCTAGCTCCCACGACCGAGGCTGCAGTCCCAGTGAGCCAAGAGGTCACGATGGAGGATTTGGAAGCTCTAGCACCTGCTCGACAATAAAAGATAGCTCCAAAGAAGATCTCGGATTTGAGAGATCTCTCCGATCAACCCTTAAAACTCATGTTCTCTCATTCCAACATGTCGGTCCTCTTAAACTACCTCCAATAATAGCAAATTGAGTGATGCCATCATCTATTAGGCCTCGTCAACTGTCAATTACATCTTCGGCCGATGCCATATCTGCTTTCGAAACATATTTTAAAACAAAGTATTTGCTCGAGGAGATCTCAACCTTGACTGAACCTGAGGTTGCGGCCACCAAAGAGGTGGTTGAGATGATGGTCAAGACCAAAAGGACTGTGGCCGAGGTGGAGAAGATTGCATGCACCGTAGTTGAGTTCATTGAAGTGGCTTCAGCCGAGACTATCGAGCCCACTACAGATAAAGTCGTTGCAACGGTTTCGGCTGAAACTACTGAACCTTTTGCGGATGAAGTTATCGAGACTACTCCAACTAACCCTGCAGAGCCTATGATGTTCGAGATTACGGAGATGATTCCGGTTGACACTACTCATGTCCCTACTAGCGAAGATCTTTCTCTCATGGACGATATCATTTCTTCCTTCCTAAAGGTCCTAGTTGAGGAGGCAATTATGGCTGAATCTCCTTCTCCCTCCAATAGTCTGTAAGATGTAAGAGTTGAACTCCAAGTTCTCTTGCGTAAGGGTTTGGAGAGGTCTCTTGACATCGAATCGGTCGAGACACTCGACTGATTAGTCAAACTATATCGCATCTTCTCTTGGATGGATCCTGCTTTAGCCAGCAAGGTGCCTATCCTCTAGGAATTCCAAGGACTACTTAAAACTTGTTACCACGCCGGTATTATCATTAGTCGTCTTGAGACTGAACAATCCACGATTGTGTTCAGAAGGATTTATGCATAGGCTGCCCATGAACTTGAGGCCAAGAATAATGCGATGAAAACTTCCAAAGTGGAGCTAGAAAATCTGGAAGTTAGGATTATGGCCTTGGAGGCAAAGCTGACTACGCTGAAGCAAGAGTACACTGAGAAACATGCAGAACACCTTTAATATAATAAGGAAGTTCGACAATTGGCCACTATTGTGCATTCCCAAATGACGAATTTCAGTCGACTTCTTCAGTCTGGGGCCAAGAAAGAAGCTTCGCTGCAAGCGGTGAAGGCAAACTTGGAAATGGCAAAGGACTTGTTGAAGCGATTTTTGACTATTGAGTTTTGATTGTAATAACTCTTATTATACGAACAACCTTTGAGCCATTTTGTCCCTCATTGTTTCTCTACTTTTTCTTTCTGTTATTTCACATGCCTCGCCTGCTGACTTTACTATAAATTTCAAAAAACATGGTTGATTTCCGAATTTCCTGCCCTAACGAACCCCACGTTCCTAATTACTAGGAACGTATGATGTTATTATCAGCACGATTACACCAGATCATATGTGAAGAATGCCCATTTAAACACTGTCCAATGCCTATTCAAATTCCACATCGTCATTTTCTCACTGTCTCAATGGCTTCCAGTCTTTCCGCCCTTATCGCATGTGTCAAGTCCTATTTGAAGGAAATCTTTGAATGGGGCTTTAAGGAATACTCACATTCTAACATGTTATTTAATGCCAATGGTTTCACAATAACCGCTTCATCTACGACCGAATCAGACTCTACGCTCAAGAATCTTGTCCAAAAGCTGAAGCGCTTATATGCCATGGGCAATTGGTATTGCGAACTAACTTTTACCAATTAGGTAAATTTGGAATACCTTAGCAGCAAGCTGCGGCCAAAGAGGATTCTTCGTTGATGAGCAACAAACAAGAATTAGCTTTGTATAAGATACTGCAATGTGTCCAAACACATCAATTCAATCGGACCATGCTGAGGATGCTACAGTCTTACCGAGCTGGGCTAATGGAGGAATTAGATGAACGAGATTCTACTTACTTTGCCAAGGAGATGGGTGCCCCAGACGACCTCGCATTCCTCGATGGACAGATTGCCTTATATCAGGCACGGTCAAAGGCAAGTTGCAGTGCCAAGAAAGCTGCTGAGGGTGAAGTATTCTTCGACCGCCTTTCATGTCGATAAGCTACTCCATCTCTTGTTACTCGTCATCGAAAAAGGGCCTAGCTGGGCTCTATCCAAGAAAATGGTGAAGTGGGGATGTAGGCCCTCCTCGAAGAGTTTGAGAGGATGAAAATTTAGGCTACTTGACTATTTTTTACCTTTCTGTTTTTATTTTCCTTTTGTTGCAATGCGGTCGATGGCAAGCAAGGCGATGAATAAATAAACTAAAAAACAAATAAAAACTTATGAGAAATGGCATACTTTTCCTTCAGCAGTGCCATTTGACTTTGAAAGTACCTTAGTTGTTGGCTTGCCCTTTGTATTTTAGTACGGACATGCAGTACTTAGTCATCCCTTATCTATACGAGTCATACCTCGGCCATACTGATGACGCCGCTTCTTTTGAGGAAATCCCACTTATTTTGCTACATTCCTCACTATCCTGGAAACGGTTCGTTGCAACGACCTTTAGTCTCAAGTACTCAACCGTCACACTACACCCTATGTGCATTAATTGGTGAATTTCCTATCTATAAAAGCATACCTTATATTTTAAAATGCACCTTGGCCAAACTCAAACCAAAACTTTGGCCACCACTACTTCGACCTTCATGGATTTCTTTTATATGCCAATTAAAATCATGGAAGAAATATTCATAAAAGGGCTCGACTCCTTCTCACACTCTTCATTTTTGCGTGACCACTATCCCTTCCTAAGGAATACGAGTGATCATCTCGAAGATCACTGGCCTCCCCAGGAGATCTTAAATATTCTTTCAGAACTCCGGTAACTTGGATAAGAATACTTTGAGGCTGGCAGAGAGCTTAAGTAATGCATTGGTTCTTTATCACGTCTATCAACTCTTAGCATTGAATGTAGAGCTCTATTAGCCTATCATGAAGCGGATTGGAAGAACAGACTGCACTGGACTTGCGAACATAACTTTAATGGGGAGATGTTACAGGTGTTGAATATTGCGTGCAACAATCTGTCTACTGACTTGGTAGAGACCTATCGGCTTTACCTGGGCCGTGATCAAATAGAAAATGAGGAGTTGGTCTCGTTCATCGAGTCTCAGATGGCACTTTATCAGGACCATACAGAATCCAGTGAAGCCGAAAAGAAGTCAGCCGATTTAGACTACGTGGCCTTCAACCAGCGTCTTGCATGGATTGACTACTCCTCTACAGAGCTCATGAGCTAGCACACTTTGTAGACCGAGAGACGAAAGTTGCTAAAGGAGGCAAAAGCGTCAACCACAAAAAGATTCGAAGAGCTAAAGTCGGCCAACTTATAGCTCGACCGTTCAATTTGCCAAATCTTATCTTTACCTTTGTATTTATTTCACTTATCATGCACTCAACTAGCCCTTGTTTCAAAGCTTTTATTCAAACCAACTATTTATTTTACTAACTTGGCTCGGCTCGATCCCTGATGAGTTCCCACAGTGAAGGGAAGTGACATTTCAAGAAGCGGCTGTTTATAGGAGCCCTTGCAGTCTTCTCATCCATATCCCTAAGGACATAAGCTCCTCCCTTAAGGATTTGGTCGATAACATATGACCCTTCCGAAGTGGGTAACCATTTCTTACGGCAGTACCAGTTTCCAGACCATATCGCCTACCCCGAAAGACTTTCCTTTTACTCTTTTGTTATATGCTTGCGCTATGGCTGCTTTGTTGGCAATGATCGAGTCCAGAGCTCTAATACAGACCTCGCACAACTCCTCGGCTCAACCAAGATTGCCTCTATGAACTTCGAAGGGGTTAACTAAGCCTGATATGCAGTTCACAGTGATGAGACCGCAATTTTTAGAGGTGGGACTGTATCGTGTCCATAAGTTAATGCAAATAGAATAACCCCAATACCGGTACGAGATGACATTCTGTAAGCCCATAGAGCCTCAAACAGTTGGTATGTTATTCTCAAATAATTTTCCTTAGGATATTCTTGATTACCTTATTGCTAGCCTCAGCCTGGCCGTTAGCCTGAGCATAATACAGGTTCAAATCCAAAATTTTGATGTCATATCTATCTGCATTGCCCGTACTTCCTTGGGCGAGAAATCCGTACCTCGGTCCATAGTAATGGACTTTGGTATCCCAAAATGATTGATAATATTTGTTTCAATGAAACCAATGATTTCTGTATGATCGATTTTCCTCATAGGCTTTTCCTCCACCCAATTGATAAAGTAATCGGTCGCTACGATGATGAATGGATACATGCGAGTTAAGGGTGGGTGAATCTACTCGATCATATCGATCATCCATGCTCGAAACGGCCATAGCCTTATTACAGGATGTATTTCGGTCGCAAACACATGTTGGATCAGTCCATTCCTTTGGCATGTCTCACTGCCCTTTGCGTACTGAATGTAATCAGCCATCATTCTCGGCCAAAAATAGCCGTAACATCTGAGTGTGAGCTTCAAATTTCTCCTAGCTTGGTGGGCCCACAAATCCCTTCATGGACCCCTTCCATGACTAACATAGCTTCTTTCTTTGATAAGCAGCAAAGTAAAACTCCGTCGGCTCCTTTTCGATATAGTTCACTATCGACCATCACATAATTTACGGCCAACCTTCGTATACTCCTGTTGGTCTTGGTACGTGGGCTTTGCAAATAGCCTATGAGAGGAGCCCTCGAATCATACTCCTCAACTTTCTATTTGGCACATTTTTATTGCATTCTCTCTTTGAAATATAGAAGGTAAGGATTTCCTTTAGACGACGATCGTCCGACCGGTCGATCCTCTCAAGACTTTAAGTCCCGCATCTAACTGTGTCATTTCATTGGCATTCGTGTTATCTTCCCTAATAACATACATCAATTCAACCTCTTCGAATTGGTCGAGTAACTGGACCGCTAAGGCATAGTATGGTTATAAAGATGGTCTGGGGCACTTAAATAATCCTGCCATTTGATTTATCACCAACTGTGAATATCTAATAACTGTTACATTTTTCGCTTATAGTTCCAATAACAATTATAGGCCAATTATCATAGCATCATATTCAGCTTGATTGTTAGTACATTCGAACTCTAGTTGGAATGCAAAATCCCGATGATTCCCATTAGGGGCGATCAAAATGACTCTGGCCCCATACATATCATGTGTCCTTAATCCATCAAAATTTAATTTCCATGGCATGAGTTTCACATAATACAGATCTAGGATACTTTGGAGATTTTGCTCCTCATGATCCGAAGGATGGTCGGCTAAGAAGTCAGTTTGGCTCGACCTTTCACTACTTTATGTGACACGTAATGTAAATTACACTTAGACAAATTCACTACCCATTTACCAATTCGGCTACTTAAAATTGGCCAATTTACCATATATTTCACTAAATCAATAGTTGTTATTACATTTACTCTCTTGACCAATAAATAATGCCTCAACTTAATGGACGTGAAATGCAATGACAAGCATAATTTCTTCATGGTCGAATATCATCTTTCGGCATCGAGCAGCGTTTGAGTCAAGTAATAAACTGCCCGCTCCTTTCACATGTCATCATCTTGTGCTAAAAGAGCTTCGATCGACTCTATTGAGGCTGCGACATATAGCTTGAGTAATAGACCTTTGATAGGAGGCATCAACAAGGGCGACTTCATTAAATATTCCTTGATTCTATCAAAAGACAGCTGGTGCTCCACTTCCCAAACAAATTTGATTCCCTATTTCAACTTCAATAGTGGAGAGAAGATATTAGTCTTGTCGGCACAGTTAGATATAAACATCCTCAAGAAATTGATGTGGCCCAAGAATTTTTGTAGTTCATCCTTGTTTCTTGGCAGTTACGCATTAATCATGGCATAAGCCTTATTTTGATCGACTTCAATTCCTCTTTGATGTATCAAGAATCTCAAGAAATTACTGGCCAAGACCCCAAAAGCACGTTTCAAATAGTTCATTTTCAATTTATGGAGACTTATCCATTCAAAGGACTTGCGCAAGTGGGTCAGGTGCTCATTTGCATTGGTCGACTTAACTACCATATCATCCGTATAGACCTCTATAAAGTGGCTGATCATATCATGGAAAATAGCATTCATTGCCCTTAGGTATGTGGTCCCTGTATTATTTAATCTGAAGGGCATCACTACCCAACAATAAGTTTCCAAAGGCCCTGGACATCTAAATGTCATTTTCCACATCGTCTAATGCTGTATAGATATGATTATATCTAGAATGTCCATCCAAAAAAGACACAATCCCATGTTCAGTAGCCCGATCGGCCACCGGCATGGGGTATTCATCCTTTAGTGTAGCTAGGTTTAGATTTCTAAAGTCGATAAATACCCTTAACTTACCATTATTTTTTATCACCGGAACCACATTTGAGATCCATTCCACATATTTGATTGGTCGGATGAAACTGTCTTTTAGTAGTCGCTCAATCTCCTCCTTTGATCTTAAAGGTGACTTTGGTCGTCATCCACCTAGGTGGCTACTTGTATGGACTATAACCTTCTTTCATGTTATCTATGCTCAACTAGGAATCTATCCAACTCTAAAATTTCATGGTAATCCCATGCAAAGTAGTCGATGAACTCCAAAAGTCACTTTGTTAACTTCTCCTTCTCAAGTGGTCGCAACAAGTTGCTTATGAACGTTGGCTTCAGGTCATGATCCGTCCCCAGGTTGATCTTGACTAGCTAGTCTTAGACCTGTGGTCAAATATCTTCTTCTTTTTTTAATGCTTCTTCAAACTCGAAACTATCTCCCTTAGTCGATTCTTTTAACTCGGCCAAATTCATAAAACAATCTTGATCAGTTTCCTTCGGGCTCTCTTCAAGCCTTTTTATTCTGGCCGTGAATTCGGCTCCACTTATTTCATTCACTAATGTCTTGATCATGGAACCTCTTCAATGATACAATGAGAGGCCGACTGATGAAGGACAATGTCCTTCGGCCGAGTGTCATTGGCTGACTAACTTGCGGAATAACTTGCACAATGTTGTCTGGGTTCTTTTTTATCGTGATCTCCATAGAGCGTTCGAGCTTATTTCTCCCTGTGAATCCAATAGGTCTTATTTCTTCGCCATAGTAATAAGCTTCATTGGCATTCAATGTAGCCAAGAAAGGTTTATTGTCGGCTAAGACTAGCTCGACTTTGTCCTGGTTCCAAAAAATCACAAACTGGTGGACAGAAGATGGGATGCATGCAAAAGAATGAATCCAGTCTCTTCCCAATAACGCATTATACCTTGACGAAGTATCTACTACAAAAAACGGTGCTAGAACTGTCTTGGTACTCATGGTCAGATCGATCAGTAAGACACTGCATGTGTTCGTGATGTGGCCGACAAAATTGTTAATGATCACTTCCGATGGGATTAGATCAGTCGTGGTCTTCCCCAATTTGACCATCATTCTCCTTGGTAACAAATTCACTGTAGCCCCATTATCAACCAAAATTCTGGTAACAGGACATCCATCCAGATGAGCCGATATGTATAAGGGCTTAAGGTGTTGTATCAGGTCGTTGGTGAGTTTGTCGATAATCACCCTTTTAGATGCACCCCCGGCCGCAACAGTGACCATGTTGATATGTGATGTTTTTGCAATCTTAACTTTATTTTTCTTGCCTTCTTCAAACGGGAAAGACGCATGTTGTATGATTATTGGAGGAACATATTCTTCTACATCTTTAGGCATTGTGTTTGGTTAAGTGGGCCTTGCCTGAAAGCTGGACGTCTATGTGAAAACCATATTACAATAAAATGTTACTGACAACAATGAACCAAACACAATTTTACCACTTGAACTTTACCCCCCTAGTGTTTTAGATTTGATTTCTTTGATTTGACTAAGGTATTCATTAGCCGTGGGTTTGGCCAAGAGATCAATAAGCGAAGAACTCTTCAGAGTGTCAATGGTTGACACAAATTCGTTGGGTAGCCATTCCTCTGTCGGCAAGCAGTCTTCGCTGAGATATTCTGACAAGTTGCTGCAACTATCTTCCTCTTTGAAGTCCCCCAATCGAGCCGTATTGTTGAGGGCATCCGGGTCTTTCTTTATCGCAACTGGTAGTACAACTTCAACTGCGTTTACTGTTAATTTTTCATCGAGAATGGGAACATTCCAAAAAGGGCAGGGCATTTTTGCTTCTGGTCAAGGGAGTGTCCATTCCCCTTCCATTTCTCCTTTTACAACAGTTTTCTATCTTTGCCACCGGTGTTTTTAGGTCTTTGTCAAAGATTTCGGTATCCCTGGAAACTTTGGATGGATGACTCGTTTCCATATCCCCTCTTGTATGGTAGGAGGTTTGATCATCCTTGACAAGGGTGGTCCCTATCACGAAGATTGATCAAAGGCCGATTGTATCAGTCAATAATCGTTATTGTAATCCTTCCTTCCCTTCTTGGGGGCATTCCCCGATCGGAATGTCATTTCTCGAGTGCATCGTGATGGAGTTTTCTCCTCAGGCTCGACCAGTTGAGAGCCTCACTCGACTAATCGAAGGTGGTAGTCGACCAGTCGTGGACTGGCTCGACTCAAACTCCAGTGAGCTTAGTTGGATTTTTTCTGTGGTGCTCGACTGGTCGAGGACTTTGCTCAACCAGTTAAGCTTATGCAGATTCGTTCCGGATTTTGTGCGGACTGCGTAAATTTGAGACGGTTTTCATATAGGTGTGGAAAGAGGTTTCCAAATCTATAAATATGGGTACTTAGGGCTGTTCTAGGTAACGGACGAGGGTTTCTTAAAGCTTTACAAGGATTTGCTAAAGGGTTTAGGGCTATCAAAGGTGTGAGAGAAAGAGAGAAAGAAAGAGAGTAAGCTTGTGGAAGGGAGGTTATGCTCTCAGAGGTGATCTACTGTGCACTCAACATCTCAGCTCTTCAACGTCCTCGTAATCGATGAGATTTTTCCGTTTTCTTTTATTCTCTTATTGTTCATCCACTCATGTGTGAGTGAAGAAGTTTGATTCAAGCGGTGTGTGCTTGTGATCGGTTATAACGTTCTACTTCATAGTGGATTGTTGATCTAGACGAGGTCCCATGGTTTTTACCTCTTTGAGGGTTTTCCACGTAAAAATCTCTTGTGTTGTGTGGTTTGTGCTTTAATTTATTTCAATTCTTTATTATCCCATAATTATGGTGTTTTTGGGAGGCTAAATGATAAGGTTTTGTGCAAGGCTCCCAACAAAGTGGTATTAAAGCTAAGTTCATTGAACGGAGTGGGATCGGTTCTGAATTATGGAAGGTGGTTCATTAAGGATGATCAGTCTCAATGGTTCGAACTGGACCATATGGAAGGCTAAGATGGAGGACTTACTTTACTGTAAGGACTTGTATTCTCCAATTCAAGGTATATCAGCAAAGTCAAAGGATATGACAGATGATGATTGGAAGAAATTGGACCGTAAGGCGGTGGAGTTTATTAAACAATGATTGGACGATTTCGTATTCCACCATGTGTCTATGGAGACCTCAGTTACTAGCCTATGACTGAAATTGCAAGGGTTGTATGAGAGGAAGATAGCCGACAATAAGATTTTTCTGATAAGACGACTTGTGAATCTCAAGTTCAAAGATGGTGGTTCTGTGGCTGAGCACATGAATGAAGTTAACATATATTGAACCAGCTCTCTACTATGAATATGGTCTTGGATGATGAATTATAGGTTTTACTATTGTTTAGCTCATTGCTTAACAGTTGTGAGACATTGTTGGTGTCTCTAAGTAATTCCGCACCAGACAGAATGGTATCTATGGAACAGGTAACTAGCTGTCTCTTCAATGAGGAGACAATGAGGAAGTCTCAGAGGTCTACTCAGCAAGAGGCCCTTGTGACACAAGAACGGGGGAGAGGAAAGAACAAAAAAGGCGGGAAGGCCAAAGATAGATCAAGAGGTAAGTCAAGTACCAGGAAGGATGTTGAATGCTGGAATTGTGGAAAGAAAGGCCACGATAAGCATGAATGTCGTAAGAATAAAAACGATGAGAAAGGAAAAGAAAAGGAGAATGAAGATGAATCAGATTCCACTATAGTCACTTCAGATGGCGACGTTGTGATTATTCTTTCAGCAGATCATGATGTTTGTCTCACGGCTACGGGTCAGGAGACCGACTGGGTGATAAACTCAGGAGCCTCGTTTCATGCGACTCCACGCAGGGACTTCTTCACAAGCTACAAGTCAGGTGACTTTGGGACCGTGAAGATGGAAAATTCTGGTATATCGAAGATCGTAGGGGTCGGTGATATTTATGTGAAGACCGATGTAGGCTGCACATTGGTTCTTAGGGATGTAGGCATATCCCAAACCTTCACCTCAACTTGATGTCGATAGAAAGGTTAAATGATGATGGCTATGAAAGCCGATTTGTTGGTGGGCGCTGGAAGCTCATCAAATGTTCATTGATCGCGGCCAGAGAAAAGAAGTGTTGCACCCTTTTACAAAGAAAGTGTCAGTATGTGTAAGGGTGGGTTGAAAGTAGTAGAAGATTCAGCTATTGACATGCGGTACTGGCATCTAAGCCACATGAGTGAAAATGGCTTCAGGTACTAGCGAGGAAGTGGCTCCTTCTAGACGTGACAGGTATACCTCTTAAAACTTGTATTGATTATTTATCAAGTAAAAAGTATAGAGTTTCATTTGTTAAAACTGCTTCTCATATTAATAAAGTACGTGCATTAGGTTTGGTTTATTCTGATGTTTGTGGTCCTATAAGGACAAAAACCTTGGGTGGGGCACTATATTTTGTCACTTTTATAAATGATGCATCTAGAAGGGTCTGGGTTTATGCTTTGAAATCCAAGGACGAGGTCTTTGGTGTGTTTAAATTGTTTCATGCTATGGTCGAGAGAGAGACAAGTAGATCATTAAAGTGCATCTACACTGATAATGGTGGTGAATACATTGATGACTTTCATAAGTATTTTAAGTCCCAGGGTATACGGCATGAACAGACGGTTCCCAAGACCCCACAGCATAATGGTATGGCCGAGCGAATGAATCGCACCATTGTTGAAAGAATCAGATGCATGTTATTCCATGCGAAGTTGCCCAAGATGTTCTGAGGAGAAGCAATGCACACGGCGGTGTATCTGATAAACAGGTCTCCATCAGCCCCGTTGAATGGAGAAGTACCTGAGAAGGTGTAAACTAGGTAGGATCCATCGTACAGTCATCTCAGGGTGTTTGAATGCAGGGCATCCGTTCACGTACCAAAGGACGAGAGGTCCAAGCTCGATATGAAAATCAGATAGTGTGTGTTCTTGAGATACGGTGATGAAAAGTTCGGTTACAGATTGTGGAATTTGACTGAGAAGAAGCTCGTCGGGAGCAAAGATGTGGTATTCTTTGAAAATCAGTATATAGAAGACATTGGTAAGCCAGAGAAGAACCAGCCTAGTTCAGGTGAGTTAGAGGACATGGACCCGGTTATTCCTCCTGTGGTGCCTGATGACGGGGGAGTACAGTAAGGTGCGGAGGATGAGGGAGTTCTTACAGAAGATGGACCGAGGGAGCAGCCCCCACCTAATTTACCTGTTAAGCCACGGGTGAGGAGGTCATCTAGGGACAGACAGCCGTCCAAGAGGTACTCGTCCTGTGGTTTTTACTTCTTTGAGGGTTTTTCATGTAAAAATCTCTCCTGTTGTGTGGTTTGTGCTTTGATTTATTTCATTGCTTTATTATCCCATAATTCTGGTGTTTTTGGGAGGCTAGATCCTAAGGTTTTGTACAAGGCCCCCAATACATTGGTCACAAACTCGAGGACCTTGATGTCTTATTCTGATGGTGATAGACCGATCATCTTGAGGATAAGGAATCCAATAATGCCCTCGCATGGGTCGGCCGGACATTCTTCGCTGATCATTTGAGCAGAGATTAATCTTCGATTTCTCAGATTGGCGGTGACCATGTTCACTTCCATATTAGCTGAAAATGGATCAATGTCGATCAGCATTGCCTCCTTATCCTTTTCCGGGAACTTCAGTAGCCCACGGTCGATATGGTCCTAAACAACGTTCCAGAAAACAACACATTTATTAGTTGTGGGACCGAGTTCCATGACATTTGCAGCACTCGATTCTATGTAAGTAATCAGCCGGAGATACCTTATGATTGCTAAGAACTTTAATAAAATTTCCAACCAACAAGATATAAAATATTTTTTCAGTTCAGGTGATATCAAAGGTATACACCTTCTGAACCTTTTTTGTGGTCGAGGCGATCGAATCCACTTTGACTAATGCTAGCCATACTAGTGGCTTCTTAGCCACTACTTCGACAATTGCAATTTCGTAATTAGGGTCGTTATAGTACATTCCCAACGACGAATTCATTTGTTAAGCCCCTTCCTGTAGGAGTTCCTCATAGCGAGAAACATTTTTAGTTGGTTATATAGATCAACAAACTCCGTACCTATGAACTTTTTGCCGATCTTGTATTCCAGTCCTTCTTGTGCGAGCTATACAAATTCAACATCGGTCATGACTACTTTACAGTGGCTCTTCGCCAGCTTGAATCGCACAATATAACTCTTGCATGATTCCCCATAAAGTTGTTGGAATCGTGCGGGATCGACCATGGTTATCTCCCTGTTTTTGGAGAAGAATTGAGCATGGAATTTCTCTTCTAACTCCTGCCAAGTGTGTACTGAATCTAGTAGTAGGTTTGAATACCGGGTGAAGGCCACAACCATCAATGAGTGACCTAATAACTGTAACTTATGATAATCATTGTTGGCAAGTTCGCCACACTGCATCGTGCAATGCCCGACATGTTCAATAATCGATTGACTAGGCTTGCCCGAGAATAGGGAAAAATTCGGTCGATAATTTCTTGGCAGTGGATGTTGTTGATCTACCGATTCGAGGTAGGGTTTATGATACACATGGATGGTGTTACGGTCGAGGACTTGGCTAGCAACTTCTTGAACAAGTTATATTATCTAGTCACGGTCGACCTGTTGAGGTTCTACAGTTGGTGGATGATCTAGACCAAATCAGTTAAGATTATTAGGAAATTTGAGGCCCTGCTGTGGATTGAATCCAACTGGTGGTCCATGATTTCTATTTTCAGGTGCAAAATTCCTAACCTCCCACTCAGGTTGCCTGACTTCTATAGGAGGTGGCACATTCTTGACCTTTGGAGGAGGAATCGATGGTGGGTTACATTGTAAAGGTGGCATAGGTGGTAATAAAATTGTATTGCCGACCAAGCTTCCATTAACATTGTGTTGCGGTGCCAACAGTATTTATTCCATTATTATAGCCAACAATCTCTGCATGGCTTCAGTCTGACTGGCCATGTAGCGATTCGTGCTATCGGCCTGGATATAAAATTGCTCGACTTGAGCTCTTCCATATTCATATACCATCTGGATGCTCATTTGAACATCTCGAAGCACTACTAATGCTTTATCCGGGAGTACGGCTCAGGACATGAATGACCCATCCTGATCTTTGGTCAGGTTAGTATTCATATTTGACGCCTCAGGAGATGCATGAAATGGCACATCCTCCCCTGGAGGTGGAGTGGTCGGTGTTAAGGGTTCGACCACGACAATACGAGCGCTTCTCTTCTATATATTTTGGCAAAATTCAAACTGGTAGTTAATAGATAGAGTCCCACCGAGCGTGCCAGAAAATTATTCATCATTGTTTTCTCACATAACTATGTGGGCGTGCCAGAATTAGATTTGCGGCTCCAATTCGAACTGAAAAACAATGACCCCAAGTGTCGAGGTAGGTAGGCACGTAGTGTATGACCGAGATCTAAGGAGATCGGTCACTTATTCAGCAACTCACTCGATGTGTAAATTGGATCGGGCGATTTTCAGAGGGTGAGGTTCATCCTCTGATGATGGGTAACTCCTTTACCTTTTGTACGAAATGACTTTTCAATACAGAAAATGAAAATGAAAAAGAGATTCTTACAGTCGGTCATGAAGAGCAGCTACAACACCTTTCCAAATGATGAACTAAATCTAGCGTACGAGCATGAACTCAAATTACAGCTAAAAAATACTAACTACTTGATTACTACTAAAGATTATACTACGGAATGTAAATAGCATGCTGAAAGGTAAATGATTATACTAAGAAATGTAATTTACTTGACAGGAAAAGTAAAATATTACACTATGGAATGTAAATTAATTGGTAATTGAAAGATAGGTTTTGGTTTGATTGGGTTTGTATGCGACAATTGTTTTTCATCTTGATTTGTAATGCTATTTATAGCTCTGATCCAGGCATTCTGGATCCTTCCCATGTTCTGACGGTTATTGTAACCGCTCTCCATTACAATTCTAAATGCTTCCCACGTTCTGCTTCATTTACTACCCTCAAGCCACTTGTCATGCCACTGTGCGAGCTCGATCGCCTATCATCTATCATATGATCATTTGACCTTGGTCGTTCTTCCTCTCGACCGCTCTAGTGATACACGGCAACAACTGATACGTTGTGGCTCCACTTTCCGAGGCATCGCCGTACATATCTAAAGGAAAATTCCTGGGCGCAGCATGCGTGCCTGTAAATATCACACGTAACCTACTTTGATTGGTCGCAGCAGGACTCGGTCAAAATAAGTATGAAAAGCTACATCCCATCCTTTTGGCTTATTAAATGGCCCAAGTGATCACCACAATCGATTTATTCGATGGCTTAAACACACTAATGCCAAGGCCCAATTCATGGCCCAATATGTACATCACATGAAATCTTACACACTTGACATAAAGAGGTCCATCGATGGCCCAATAGGTCTACAACTAATGAGCATATAAGGTATCCACTCAAGGTGGGGTTTAAGGCTAATGTGCCCACAAGGCATCCACTCAAGATGAGCTTTAAAGCTAATGTGCCCGCTCTAATGCTCTTATGAATACATCAGTAGAGTCCACACCAAGCCCAATGCTATTAACCATATGGGTCTAGCCATCAATTAAACACACATTTTAAGTTTACATACCCAAGAGGCTACGTAATTAGCATTGTCCATAAGTTCGGATGACCCCACGATTATCTTAGGTCTGCACGATCCCATGGTCACTCCACTATCATAAGATCATAAGGCCAAGTGGCCACATAGTGCCATTGTACTTGCCATAATTAAGAATTCAAGATCACATGTTACTTCTTCGTACTACATATCTCACATAGCCGTTTTATTAAACTTTCCCGTGCCCAGTGACACAATTTCACATAGTTTAGTAGAGATACAATTATTATCATTGTCAAGTGACCGCATTTCAAAGCATTCAAGCATAGTTACACAATCACAACTCTCACCACTATACAAGGCTACACTATATTGTACTAAGTTGTATACTACAACTGCCTCACACTTCACATGGCTAATGGCTCAGATACGGTGTCACTTGATTAAGAGGTCAAGGGTTACATTTCATCACGCCACTTATAGTTTAGAAATCACATCGCACCAAATCAAGGATCTTGATATCATTAGGTTGTGTAACCCAACCTTTCACCACAATTCAACTAATAGAACCTGATTGTACATGATTTAAGTGGCCATGTCTATGTCCATAAGCACAAGGCCACACCGTTGGATAGCCACCAATGCCACTTGATTTCATATGGTTAGGTGGCTTTGTGTGCATTTCACAATTGTACGGTTAGATGGCTACATACACATCACCATTGAGCATGATTAGGTAGCCATATTTATGCAACATGAACTCATGATTAAGGGGTCAGACACAAATCACTACATTGCATTAGTCATACCCATTTATTCCAATGCATCCTCACATAACAAGTGTCCACACATGTTATAATCGAAAACATTTCAAAGAGTAAACACATCACACAAACCTACGACTTAGGGTCACACTCCAGTTATGTTCCCACATAGACAATGGCAATCCACATGTCATATAATTATTCAATTAGGGGCTGCAACGTAGTCCCCCACTATTTAGGGCTGAACCCACATCTCATGATCATTCGATGGTGGACCACACATGCCGCACAATTTCACATGGTCTAGTGCAGCACATACATCTCAAGTTCACTTGGTTTAGAGGTCATCCAATCATCATACGATCACGTGATTAGAGATCCTTGTATATCATAAGTTCACATAGTTTGGCAGTTGCCTAAGGGCCACATGATCATATGACTTGGGCCACACATTCCGCACTTATCCACATGATTTAGGGTTATCCATGTCACCAATGATCACCTGATTTATGGCCACACATTCAACACAGTTTTGCCAAATTTAGTGGCTATATTCCTATTAATGATCACATGATTAAGGGCCCCAATTATTATAAATCCAACTGGACAGTGGTCACAAAATTGTCGCAATTTCACATAGTTAGGTGAGCAGCAAAAATCATGAACTCCCATGGCGTGGTGACCCACACAACTTCCAACAATTCACACGGCTAGGTGAGCCACCCAAAATTCTAAAGTCCTATGGTATGGTGGCCCTCACGGTTTCTACCAATTCACATAGCTAGATGAGGAATAAGCATTACAATGGGTCCCATGACAATTGTTTAGGTAGCAATAAACATACGGTTAGTCACACAATCACACACTCAAAAACTGATCTAACAAAATAAATGGATGGCTAGGAAAACAAGTACATTATGTGGGCCATGATCAGTTAAAATGGATAAATAGATGGATTTCTCACAAACATTACTGCAGCTCCATGAAGTTTTTAAGGGTGGACATTCAATCAATATTATTTCCTGTGGCGTAGTCTATCTAGGATTTGGATCTAACTCATTTTTGTGACCATGCCCTAAAATTATATGGATCAACTAATGAACGACATGGGTTTATGACATATTATAAAGTGGAGCCTACCGACGTGGTAGGCCCACTTCTCAAATGGTTGGAAAGCAGATGGGTGATGTGGGTATACAACACATGCACCTGGGTGGGCTACACATGCACCACGGTGTGACCAAGAAAGTTTTGAATGGAAAGCATTCAATCCCCTCTGCTCTTTTTTTCCCCTCTATTTTCTTCTTTCTTTTTTTCTTTTTATTATTATGATGCAACAAGACCTTGCACATGCTTCAACGGTGGACATTTCTGTCCCCACTGCCTATCGGTGTGGCCCACCTGAAATTTAGATCTATTTAAATTTTGAAATTCTGTCGTATTGAGGTTTGTCAAAATAAATGAACAACGTGGATTTGTCATGGACATCTCTATGGTCCATCACCAGAAGGACAGATAGATGGCATGGATCAAACGCATACATTACAATGGGCATTTGGATAGGTTTCAATGGCAGAGGTTTGGTCATTGTTTTCTGATATGTGGCCCACTTGGGTTCTCCCTATAATCAGGTCCATGGGACCCTTTCAACAGGTTGGATGATGTTAGAGTCGAGTAGGGTTTTTGAAAACCCTTCGGCTTTTATTTTTTAAAAAGAGTAGTTGCTTTGTCTGATGGCTTTAATAATCGAGGTATGATCTATCAATGATAAGGACCACATTTTGGATGGTCCAGATTAACCTAACATACTATCATGTGTGATGTAATTTAGTCACCATCATTTCCAAAGTATTTACAAGAAGTGTATGTGGTAGCATACGCTATCAGGGCTACACACTACCCCATTGTAGCGTATGCTACTTAAAACACTTACATGAAATATAGAAATTGTTTTTGCATGTATCAATCATGTGATGACAACATAATTTACATGGGTGATGTAATATATGTAAAATTGTAGGGACCAGAGATGTCAAAGTATCACACATGATTTTGGCGTGCAGCACATACTGAACATGTGAATGAGTCATTTGTCATTGCGAAAGTTCAATGAAGATGACTATAAAATTTATGGTGAAAATAGTTGATTGAAAGTTGTTAAAGGAGGTGGCAAAAGGAGAGTTAATGGGCAATTTTATACCGTTTTATTGGAGATACTGTGGTTGGCGATGTTATTATTGTTGTGCCATTGTGACAGACTTTGCAACAATCTGATATAGGTGGTTAACCTACATGAGCAAGTAAGGACTAAAAGTACTTCTTGATTGAAATCTACTTTATATTTTAAAGTCTATTAATTTAAATTTTTGTAGGAGATTGCTTATTTGAAAAGCTTTATAAAGTTCACTTTCCTTCATCTATTATTACAAGTAATAATATTTTAAATTTAATTCATTTTAATACTTGAGAAGCTCCGATCAAATTATTGAAAGTTTCTAAGTACTTTATTTCCTTTATTACCGATTTCTCCGAGAAGGTATGAGTTTACATGTTAAGAGGGAAAAGTGATGCTTTTACTTGTTTTATTAACTTTAAAGTATATATTGAAAATCAAAATGAAAAAAAAAAAAAGGTGTTTGAGAACTGATAACAGAGGATAATATACTTCAAGATAATTTAATGATTTTTGTAATGAGCATAACACTGAGAGGCATTACATAGTCATCGGTACTCCACAGAAGAACGGAGTTGCAAAACTTATGAATCATATATTTATAAATCGTGCTAGGAGCATGTTTAGCTCGGCTAGTTCAAGTACTATTTTTAGGCAAAAGCCATTAATATGGATTACACTTAATTGCAAGATCCCTGAAGAGGTATGGTCTAAATTTTTTTATTAATTATTCGTATATTCGTAGTTTTGGTTGTGATGCTTGTTTATATATTTCTAAAGAGTAAATGACTAAGTTGGATGTGAGGTCGAGAAAGTATATTTTTCTTAGCTATACAAATGAAATAAAATAAGTATAAGTTGTGGGACCTACTACCCATACGTTAGTAATTAGCCAATATGTGATTTTTTATACAAATTCGTTAAAGAAAGACATAGAATTACTGAGCTGAGAGTCACGATAGATAATTGAATTGTAATATTTAAATGATGTTTAAAATCATCCCACTAATTCAGATAATCAGTAAGTTGATGATATCGTTAAAGATAAAGCTAATGAAGAGCATACAAATGAGATACCGGGTGATGAAACTCAAAGTGATAAAAGTTGATAGAAGAGAGTTACAAGACTTTCTGTTTAGCTCAATGATTATGTTACTACTTATGATTGTGTGATAGAAGAGCACAAGGCTTGTTCACACCAAGAGGTATGTGAATTTGTAGATAATAGCTAATGAATAGTGTCTATGAAGGAGAAAATTGAAGCTCTGCATAAGAATAAGACTTGAGAATTGATTGAATTATCTAAAGGGCGGATGGCTATTAATTACATATGAGTTTACAAACTAAAAAATAATACTAATGGGAATATTGAAAGATACAAAGCTTGATTAGTAGTAAAAATGTATGTTAAAAAATCAGGTATTAGCTTTAATGAAATTCTCTTTGATTGTCTGTTTTAGTACTATTTATATTGTGTTAAGTATGATATCAATGCTTGACTTAGAGCTTAAGTAGTTGGATGTAAAAGCTATCTTTTCGCATAAAAATTTTAATGAAAAATTTTATACAGCTCAACCTAAAGGATTTATTGAGGAAAATATTAAGAAAATATTTTATTGACTGACAGATTGCTTTATGGTTTAAAGCAAGCACCAAGATGTTAGTATAAGCAGTTTGATTCCTTCATTGTAAGTTTAAATTTTTATATATTTGATGCAGACCATTGTGCCTATGTTCGTAACTATGGTAATGGTGGCTTTATTATCTTGTTCTTATATGTAGACAACATGTTGGTTGCATATACTAATAGAAATACTATTGCAACATTAAAAGCTTGTTTGATTATGGAATTTTATATGAAGGATTTGGGTGCCATTAATCAAATTATTGGGATGACCATACTTGGAGATAGGAAGAATAGGAAAGTCTAGATAACCTGTAAGGATTATTTTGAAAGAGTTTTGTGCTGATTCACCATACATAATTCTAACTTAATTAGTAGTTTATTCCTTATTAGTTATAAGTTGTCTACAGATCAATGTCTTAACATAAAAGCAGAGAAGACAGATGCATCTTAGGTACCATATTTAGAGCTGTCAACAAGCCAAGCATGGGGTTGGTTGATCTTGACCCAAATTTTGAACTGTTTCGAGTCGGCCTTGTTTAAAATTTTGATTTTGCAGGCTCGAGCTTAGCCATTAACACACCTAACCATATTCATCAAAGGTAAGGAGTGTTAGTGCACTTGTTTGTGCATATTTTTTGTCAATCACGTGCGTTTGTATGTCAGGGAATCGGTTAAGCCCATGTAAGTTGAATACCAAAACACATGAAGATAGGAGCATAAGGAAGTAAATAACGTGTATATGAGGTGCCTTGGTGACTTTAACATTGACTCAAAATAACCATTGAACTTCTAGATGATCATTTCATTAATAGGAAAACCTTGACTGATCATCTCTTAGCCTTATAAACTTAATTAGAACATGATAAGATAGTCTATAGAGGTCTCGAGCTGTTGAAAAATAAATTGGCCAAACCAGCAGACTCATCAGTGTGCTCGAGCAAAGCTTGATCGATCGAGTTGATCTACCAAACTAGGTGAAAACTGCCCAATAAGCTTTTAAAACAAATTTTATGGAGTTCATGTGCTCGAGGCACGAGTTCGAATCTTTGATTTCTCTTGAGCGATCGAACACGAACATAATAGTTCGGTGAGTTCACTGGACTATTTTAGCCTCCATTGGAGCCTTTTTTGTTTATATATATATATGTATATATATTGCATCAGATCTTTGGAAAAATTGTGAAATTTGATATTTTAGAGACCCTAATGTATCCCAAGCTCAACCGAACCTCTTATGCTCTATCATAATGAGATATATGCTATCTTCTTAGTGATTTCTTGCTATAATGAGCATTCCAAACTCTTCTATAATAATATCATGATCTCATGCCCTTTTTAGAGTTTAGGCATCGATTGTGAGACTCGTATCCTAACCCGTACCATTCCGTAGGCTTCCACGGTCCTCCTGGTCAAATTTCGATGACCCTCGACCTGTATCCAATGTTTGCACGTGATCCTAAGTTGAGTCTTGCATATCGGAATCGACTCGACTTGAAACTTGTACCCTAGCGATCGCGTCGTCATCGCAGTTTCAACGCCGCGACTCGCCAATCGATCTGATACCCGGGCCAGGAGATGTGGGCCCGCGTATTTTTTCGATGAAACGTCGCGCGTTGCGAATTCTGAGAGAATCTCTACGATAGGTCACATCAATCCTTCAATAAATGTCAAGTACACAACCTTACCAAGTCCATCCCTCTCCCATTCCCCAAGTCAACTCTCTCTTTCATAACCCATACCCATCTCATTCATTTCTTACCTCAAGTCAACAAACACCATACCATCTCATCCCATCACTCCACCTCACCACTTCTCTCTCTCTCTCTCTCTCTCTCTCTCTCTCTCTCATTTCCAAGCAAACCTCATGAGATCCAACGTCCAAGCAAGCTCCATGGATAGAGCTTTTGTGGCCCACCTTCCTATCTCCCATCTTCACCATCCTAAGTCGATCTCAACCGTTGAGGTTCATCCATTTGATCTCTAATACGCATTGATGGGAGAAAAAGTTCAAGAAGATCTAAGGTGGGTGCTCTTCAAGGTTTGTTTTATGTGATTTTGATGATTTGAGGGCCCACTTATGGTGGGACCCATATTAATGTATGCATTGTTTAGGGAAGGCCCATAGTGGGGGATCCCTCCCCTTCACACGTTCTTCCTCTCTCCTTCATTTTCACGTTGATGATGAGGTTTATGGCCCACCTGGTTTGTGTGTATGTGTGGCCCACCAACATGTGTTACATCCATGCCCTCTAACCATAGGACCCACCTTGATGGCGTGCCCCATCCAAGGCTGTCCGTCCACCTGACATCCAGTGTCCCTGGACGAATGGAAAATGCAAATATCATCTTAATCCACCATGAGGTGCGCCACACGTGTAGACCCACCTTGATCGCAAAAGGGGATTGGCTTGTCTACCACCCGGCAGTTATTGCTGAAGTATTAAGGTTACATGTTCTGAAAGCCTGATCACGTGGACCCCACCATGATGTATGTATTTGATCCACACCGCCCATCCCATTTCCCAACTTATTTTAGGCGTTGAGCCAGAAAAAGGAGCCAATCCAAATCTCCAGTAGGCCACACCATCAAAACCTTTATTGTAATAGTGAATAACTATTAGGGCCCACCATGATGTTGTTGTGCATAAAAAAAATGTTGAATATAAGGCTTGTTAGACCCGTCACGAGCCGGAGAACCCAATCAACGGAGTGGATCCTCTGGATGTGGGCCCCACCTACAAAAATCTCCCGAAAAACAAAAAAAATACATAACTGACGCTACTGTTGCTAGAGTCCAGAGGACGCTGCAGCCAGCAGCGTCCTAATGCATGTAAACGAGTAGGGAGAGTGGGCCCCACCTCAGGCCCTCACATTGATGCATGTGGAGTATCCACACCTTACATTTGATGGGTCCCCTTTGGGCATGAGATTACCCCAAAAATCTACCGTTAATGTCACTCAGGTGGTCCACACCATTAACAGCATGAGAGTGAACGTTTACCGTTAAAACCCCTTTTTGGGTTAGAGGGATTTTGGATCTTTATGAAATTTGTTTTTCATCTTAATCCAGTTCTTCGTGACCTTGTTAACAGATTGGATGGAGAATAGACGTTATGGTGGACCACACGTGTGACCCCACCACGATGGCTGTGTTGCATCCTCATCGTCCAACCTCTAGACGGCGGGAGGCTGGGTCCGCTGGAGTACCTCGCACCAGCTGGCATAACTGTTGTACTTGATGTCAACAAGTTCTGTGGCTCCCATTTGGTGCATAGGATCTCCAAGCCGTCCACCTGTTTTGCTATGTGGGTCACACCGTGATGTATTTGTTTCATCCACACCATCTAGATGTTTGGACCGTGCTAGACATGTTTGGTCAATGCTGGACATGTTTGGTCAGTGCTGGACAGAGTTTGTACGGTGCTGTGGCCCACTTGATGAATGTATTATCCACACTGTCCACCGTTTGGGACAGGCAGGTTGCCCATTATGATGTATGTATTCTTATACCCACACCCATCAGGACAGTGGGTCCCACCATATCCAAGCCATCCATTGGCAACGTCCAGAGGCTGGACTTATACAAGTAATAATATAATAATATTATATTACAACGTGCAGAGGCAGGACGTGTTGTTATAAGTAATATAATAATATTATAATTTATATAATATAATATATGGTATGTGTATATATGTATAATATAAAGTATATTATGGTGGGCCCCATGTGAGAACCCACCATGTTGTATATAACATATATATCCACGGTACATGTACTCTGGATGGTGGGGCCTTTGCCCTGAACGTGGGAAATCTAAACCGCCCGTCCATTTCATTTGGTGGGCCACATGTGTGGACCCCACCATGAGGTATTTGCTTTATCTATGTCATCCGTCCGTTCTGGACGGGTAGGGCCCAGGTTGGTGCACTTATTATATCCCTACCATCCATCTGATTTTCAGGACGGTGGGTCCCACTGCTGACTGACATCAACAAGTTTTGTGTGGGCCCACCTTGTGGTATGCGTTGTACCCACATCGTCCCTCCATAGGACCCTGATGATGTATGTTTTGTGATCCACACCGTCTAGAGTGTCTGGATAGTGCTAGACCACCTTTGGACGGTGCTGTGGACCCCACCTAGATGTATGTATTCTATCCACACCGTCCATAGTGTTTGGACGGTGCTGGAATTTGTCTGGTAGGTGCTGATTTTTCATGGATAATGTTAGACAGTGCTGATCATCACTGGTGCCATGTGCCCCGTAGAATGATAGTGTACAGCGATATACATGTTACACTTGCAACTAGTGAAGTGATTTTTTTGGTGTGGTTGAAGCCCATTTGAGGCCCATATGCGTGGCCCAATGTGATGTATATATGGCTTATATTCGAGGCCTAATAAGATGTATACCCAGCCCAAGTGTTGGGGCCCATTGTGATGTATCTAAAGCTCGCGTATTGCGGCCTATATGATGTATGTGAGGCCCATGGTTATGGCCGTTATGATATGTTTGAGGCCGATGGTTATGGCCTGTTATGATATGTTGGAGGCCCATGGTTATGGCCCATTATGATGTGTTTGTAGCCCATTTGGTAAGGCCCACTGAGATGTATTTTCGGCCCATGGGTCGAGGCCCATTGTAACGTATTTCCGGCCCATATGTTGTGGCCCATTGTGATATATTTCCAACCCATTTGGCGAGGCCCGATGTGTTATATATAAGACCCATATGATTAGGCCCGACTTAATGTGTATAAGGCCCATATGATTAGGCTCGACGTGATGTATATAAGGCCTATTATTGCGGCCCATTGATGCGGCCCACTTAATGTATATGTGGCCCATGAGTGAGGCCCATTGTGATTGTACTAAGCCCTTGAGTGAGGCCCATGATGATCTATACTAGGCCCTTGTGTGAGGATGTGGGCCCACTATCTATTTGGCCCTACGTGGGCCACTCCTTGGGAGCAATGTTGGTTAAAGGACCACATTGATGGGCAATGATAGTTAAATGATAAGTCCACATTGTGACCTTCCCTTAGGCCTAGTTAGGCCCATTCTCATCATTCTTTAGTGGGTTAACCCAAATGAATAGGCCCTATTGATATTGCTTGGACCATTATCGGCCAACCATCTATGAACCCCCCTTGAGGCCGATTCCGATTGTCGAGGTCGAGTATCGAGGCCAATTTTGGTTGACATGACTGATTTGCCGATTCCGATTATCAATCAATTCCGATTGTCATGACCGATTGTCGATTTCGATTGACGTGACCGATTTGCCGATTCCAATTGTCATGACCAATTATCGTTTCCGATTAACATGATCGATTTGCCGATTCTGATTATCGATTGATTCTAATTGTCGTGGCCGATTGCCGATTCTGATTGATGTGACTGATTTGCCGATTCCGATTGTCGATAAAGGCTGATTGTCGAGGCCCAATGTGATGTATATGCGGCGTATATTTGAGGCCCATTGTGATGTACATTTAGCCCGTGTTTAAGGTCCAATGTGATGTATATGAGGCCTACGTGATGAGGCTCATATATAGTGATGTATGTTAGGCCCATGTGAAAGGCCCATCGTGATGTATTAAGCTCTTGAGTGAGGCCCATGGTGTTATATATTTTGCCTTTGCATGAGGTCATGGGTCTACTATATGTTAGGCTCTATGTAAGTCATTTCTTGGATGCAATGTTGGTTAAGTCGAGGCCGATTATCAATGTCGGTTATTGATACTGATTATGAGTATGTGATAGCATAGCACCATGATACATGCCCATACGCATCATCTGTATGTTTGTTATGAGATATGATTGACCATTGCATATGTCAGTGGGTAGGTTGATATGAGACTTCCTGATAGGCGGAGGTTATTTCATATGAGGGCACGACATGCGTAGATTGATGTATGACTGGATTGTATGACTCATGTATCACGCATTTTGTGATATGACTACTGTACGCCCTAGCGATATCAGGGCCATAGCCTCCACAGGCATATCGTGGATGGCCGGATGAGACACCGAAAATGATTGGTTTTAGTATACGAGCGCCATAAATATCCCTAGGTGAAAATTCCTAAACCTCCATGGCCAGGAGACGCCCCAACATTGAGATCGAGTGGACACATGAGCGCCCGAGTGCCGAATACCAGGAGGCCGCGTCTCCCACTGTGTCGTGGTCGGTTGGGAGGGGGTGTGGCCTTACCCGCTCGAGCGTAGGGGGCATTGCTAGGCTGAGTTTGACTAGCTCGTAAATGGGTCCGCTATCGACATACCAAATAGGTATTGGCAGACTATTGGTCAGGCAGATAGTGAGGTTTCTTACGCTCACTTGGACTATGCGGCTGGGAGCGCGGTAGTGCCATTTGGAGTGTACTAAACCCCGGTGATGATTCCAGAGATGAACAATACTGATATGTGGACTTATTGAGCAGGAGTTGCATACTCATTCATTCATTCATTCACTATCCACTCGGGCCGGTGGTGCGCAACTATTTGTTACGTGTACCTTCGCAATGGGCAGGATTTCGGTTGGGACACGCGACTAACCTAAGATCAGGAGTTTACCACATCGAGTATAACTATCCAAATTTAGGTGTGGGACTGGTTTGGATAGAATTCCCTTGTGATAGATCCCGTAGCCTGCGATACTACGTACTATCATCCCGACTTCACACTCCAGCATGGTCATTCTAGTCACACCAAATATTGCATTACGTTCGTGGCATATGACATTTTGGGTTACTGTGTTTCTGCATTTATATGGTGCAGATACGGTTGACGCTATTTGTGAACTCATTAGGAATTGCATATTACATCGCATCATTGGCATCTGATATTTGGCTCTTTATGACTCATCATTTGCATAGTTGTCCTATATTGCGTATTCTGATATTGATTGACTAATGAACTTGTCTGTATTTTCGCTTACTCTGTTATCGTATAATTCATGATCTCGTCAGTATTTCTGCTCATTCCGATATTGTACGATTATAGATTACTAGTATTTTTCGTATTGTATGATGATGACATTGTATTGAATACTTGGTACTTACCTTGTGCACACACTTACACCACCCTCTAAGATTTCTATAAGCTTATGCACGATAGATGCATGTAGGTGATGTTAGGTTGCAACAGTGCAGCGGTCTTCTGAAGCTTGATTTTCGATTGATGTATTTTCATTTCAGCATTGTATTCAAATGATTATATTAGTGGATATGTGATGATAATGTTGCCTTTGTGAATTGGGTAATCTTGTGGTTATGCTTATTACGAGTTAAATGTAAAAAAAAAAAATCTCATTGTAGGATCCCAGGATCGGAATCTGGCGTATGGATGCTAGGAGCCGAGAATAGGGTACTATGGAGGCTGTTGGCACTGGATTCGGTGATCGGGATTCCTGTGAATCTGATTTTCGGATTTGGGGCATGACATCGATTCTATTGGTAAATTTTAGTGCCTATCAACTTTTAAAGTGTCCATCAAGGTGAATCCCTTAGAAGTTTAATTATCTCATTAGTTATATGAGATTTCACCACCCTCCCATTACCTTGATCACCTTAAATGGAACATCACATGCAAGATGCTTGATCTTTGAGCTGAAGCACTGGCAAGCATTGACATCAACGATCGGGGGAGCATTTGAGGAGCATATATTAAGCATGTGAGAGTTTTGAAGAAGCAATTCAAGAATAACGCATCAATCGAGCTCAATTTGACAAGTAAGTGTCATGTATGAGTCTATACTCTCTTTCATTATTTATGATTAAGGGTAAGAGTTTATAACCCAAACTTGATAGGTTCTTATGTAGGACCTATGCTCTTGTGTAAGGCTGAATTCACCAGACACGAGATGTGTACGCGTTAATCTCTGTGATATAGTTATTCATTCATTCATTCATTAGTTCACCAATCTTTCGCATATAATTGTGGTATCCCACCACACAATTCCAGAAAGCCTTATGTTTGCCATGGTGTGCACCAGACCGAACATTGTGCAATAAGTAGGAGTATTTAGTAAATATATGTTCAATTTAAGAATAGATCATTAGACTGTTGTGAAGTGAATCATTCGTTATTTGAAGGGTACTTTTGAGGTGGCTAATTGTTATAGCGGTCGAAGTTTAAAATTGGTTGGTTTTGTGGATGTAAATTACGTATGAAATCATGATAAGAGAAGATTTACTACATGTGATTTTTTTTATTTGGTCAATAATGTGATTATTTGGCTGTAGAGGCTGTAGTCATCGGTGACATTATTTATTACAGAGACAAAGTACATGTCAGCTACACAAGTATGTAAGAAAATATTTGGTTGAAGATGTTACTAGAAAAATTGAAATTGAAGTAAAAAGTGGTGGTGATTTACTGTGATAGTTAGAGTGCATTACACTTTGATAAAAATGCAGTATTTTATGCTCGGGCAAAGCACATTGATGTTCGGTATCACTTTGTATTTTGACGTAGTGGAATATGGTTAGATCTCCTTGCATAAAATTTACACCAGCGACAATGTACCGGACATGCTGACAAAGCCTATTGTAAGGGAGAAGTTTGTTTGGTGCATGACTTTTCTTGGGCATGTTGTTACCTAACGATTAATGACATCTAGACAGTTGTTATTTTGAATGTTTTTCGCAGTATTAGAGAAACTAGTATTCAAGCGGGAGAATGTTGTAGCAGTGAAGATGTTCACGTGGGAACGTCTCCTAGTGAGAATATATCTCTCTTATCTCCTTCTATCTCCTCACCTCTTATATGTCTCTCTCTCTCTCTCTCTCTCTCTCTCTCTCTCTCTTGTTCGTGTATATACGTACAGTAGGTGAAGCATAGTTTTTATAAGTCTTTGCTGTATACTCTCTCATGTGTATGTGGTTTATATAGTAAGAGCACTTTGCAGAGAGAGTATTATTTCATTGTATTAATTCTTTTGAGTATTTTCTTGGTGTGAAATTCATTGTATGAGTGGGAAAGAGGGAAGCCATGTATTTTATCTTTCTCTTATTTTTAGTGAAGAATAAAGATCTATTGTTTTGGTTTGACCATTTTAATTTTTGTTCAACCATTTTCTTTTGTATTTTAGCTTCGTAAATGTTTTCTGCAACACGTGCAATGTGTAAAAGGAGAGGAATCACTAAAAAAGAAACGAGAGAAACACCTCGATTGAAAGGCTCAAATGTAGTAAATATTATTTTGTTTTGAAACATCCTGTATGTGCATAGGTATCCACTTAACTAACTTAGAGAGGGCATATTTCATTTTAAAACTTAAGTTGAGTAAATGGTCAAATCACGCAAGCAAGGGCTTGATGGATCTTAAGTGGCTCCGGTGGGCCAAAGGGGAACTGTGTTGGGGCTAAATTCATACTGAACTTCTTAGCCCTTTTATTAAATGGCTCAAGCTCGAGATGATCCCAATCCTTCTTGAATCCAATGCATTGCCACCCATGCCAACACCCCATCGTGCTCGCCAAATAAAAGACATGTATACATCATCATCATATGAATGGAGTAATCACCTCATTGCATGTGTGTAAAAGCATAGATCAGATGATCAACTCAACAATGCTCAATAAACACGTGCGTGTGTCCATATCGGTCTAATGGGCCTCATGCAATCCAACGTGGAAGAGCATAGTCACCTCGGCAGGGGCTTCAGCTTAGGTTTCACTTTCTGGCTGGGCTTGCGCATACCTCGACATTAACATGGGCGTGGCCTCGAGTAGATGGCCCCATATCTGACCCACGAGAGGCTTGATGAAACGCGGGCTAGGTCGGACACTCTGTAGGTTCTGATGTTCGTTCTACACCATTTTAAAAGCGGTGGTCACTCCTACTTCTCATACGTGGCACGATGTACAGCTATCTATACCATCCAAATTTCGGGTCCAATTTTGGATAGAGCATATACCTAAAACCACACTGATCAAGCAATCCCAACCACTCAATTAATTGCTATAAAATGGATGGCTAATACTAAAATAGTGAGTGGTCCGAATTTGGAGTGAAAAATCAGATTGTGAGTGTTATATCCTCAGTTAAAATTTTGCGATTAAGCTCCATCCACAGCTGGTTCATGGATTGGACGGTCCGGATTGCCTTAAAACTGTGCTACGTGTACGTTTGAAGGTTACAACCAATTTTTAGACAGTGGAAAACTGACAGAGGAGTCTCCACTCCTCCTGCGTAAAACTCACAGCACTAAGCCTTTCCGTCTCATTCAGTCTTCCCTCGCTTCAGAAAGGAGATGAGCGGAAAATGAAGAATCCATGGCAGGTCAGGGCATTCTCCAAAACCCTAACCCTAGCTCGCTCTCGTTCTTCCCATCGCCGGTTCTCCTCCGAATCTTCCACCTTCGCATTAAAGACAGTAACGAGATCGAACTTCGATTCGTCGCTTGACGATCTCCGCCGCCATGTCCGAGCCGCAGATTTCGTGTCCGTGGATATCGAGATGACTGGCATCACGAGCGCCCCATGGCGCGAGTCTTTGGAATTCGACCGCTCCGACGTGCGGTATCTGAAAGTGAAGGACTCCGCAGAGAAGTTCGCGGCGGTCCAGTTTGGCGTGTGCCCGTTCCGTTGGGACGGACTGAAGGAATCGTTCATCGCACATCCGTGAGTTCTACCTCTTCTTTTTCTTTGTTAGGAGTTTTGATGCTTCTGAGCACGTTTGGGTGCACCTATCAAATCAAATTGCAATAGTCAAGGTTGAGTTGGGCTTCAAATGGCAGTTCGGTTACTTACTCTCCGGCTTACAAGAAATGTAACTGCAATTTGAGGCTACTTCCTCCTTATGAATTAATGCATCTAGATCAAGGGAGAAACTAATTGCAATAAGATTCAATGTATCGGATTGAAGTTGGAACCACAAAAGAGAAAAAAAGAAAAAAAGTGCAAGCCTGAGCAAGCTCGACAGTCCTCTAGTCTTAAACTAGAGATCACTTCCCCCCCTTTCAACAACTACCGTAGAGAAACAAAATAATTTGGTCAAAGAGAATATCATTCAACTTTCTCTTATTCCATAGGCCTAAGCCTTATTTATAATGAGTGCTTACAATCTTCAATAAAATCTATGGAATCTAAAATAGGATTCCTAGCTAGACATGATCTGTAAAATAAGAATCTCTAAAATAAGAAAGCACAATGAGAAAAATCTAAGACAACTTATTTCCTAATATAAATGTATGAAAGAAAAGGAATTTAGAGAAAGTCTAAAAAGGGAAAGTGGGCCTTTTTTTTCGTGCACATGTGGGATGTGGGATGATTGCATTATGAATACTATGGAAAATCATATCTTCTTTCATGTCATCTTGAGTAAACTGGTGAGATGTTATACAATGCTTTCGCAAAGAGTTTGTATGGTCGTTTTGGTTTTGAGTTTGTGCAAGTGGGGCTCATATGAGAAGATCCTTGCTATATACGATATTTTGCCTTGTTAGGTTGAATGTGAACCGTTGCTGTAGTTTTCTTCTTGAGGATAGAATTAGAAACGAATGCATTATGAGAGACTTAGGAGTAGCACCAATAGGTAATAAGATGAGGGGAAGCAAATTTTGTTGGTTTGGCCACGTGCAACAAAAACCAAGAACTGCACTGGTTAGGAGTAAGTTGGTTCATGTTGAAGTCTTTGAAAGGGCAAGGGGAAGGTCCAAAAGGACATAGGTAGAGAATTTGGAGACGGTAAGAAACGAATTGATGGCCTATTGTTTACTCAGGATATGCTCCTTGATAGTGTGTAATGGTGGCACAAGATTCTTGTAGCTAATCTCATTTAGTTGGGATAAGACTTAGACGATACTCACACACATATATACAGGGAAAAGTTTCTATGAGGTTGACTGCATGGGAGCTTCCCATGAGGTCAAGCTTTGTGGGTCCCACCCTGATGCGTGTTGGACATCCACATCGGGCATTTGGTGGGTCCCCTCTAGGTTATGGGATGTTCTAAAAATCAGCCGCATCTGGAATTTAGGTGGGCCACACCATCTAAAACCATGTGAAATCATGCCTAAAACATCTAAAAGCACTTGGTGGGGACCATTTGAGGTTTGGAATGGCTTGAAATTTGGTGTGACCCCTCATCCAAGTGGGACACACAATGGATGGGCCCGATGTCTAAATCACATCTCCATGGGCCCTATAAACAATTAGGAAGGTTTTAATTTGTGGGCATCCACTCGCAACCGTCGTATGTGGTGTGACCCACCTAATTCATTGATTGACCTAATCTTTAGGTCATGACCCACCATAGAAGGGTGTGTGGGATGATTGATGGTGTGGATATCTGACACACATCACGGTGGGGCTCACAAAGCTCAAAATCATGGGAAGCTCCAATAAGGTCGACCTCACACTACCTTATATATATTATATTATATGCCACATGGGATGCCCAATCATTAATCGGGGTTGTTTATTTGATAGTATAATTGGATGAAAGCCATGGGTGCAAGAATTACACCATCGTACAAAATTGACCGTTTGAATGGGGCCAATTTTTTACAATTGTCCGTTGTTTTCAAGCCATAAACCACGTGGATAGAAGCATCAAACCAAAATGCTACTTCGAAATCATAAGCAATACAAAGTGAGATCTATTGGCTAATTTGGACCTATTTTCTCTCTCCACTCAATCTTATCCATTTTACATGCTATTGATCGGATGTGTAGGGTCATCCGATTTGCGTGCTTCTTGCACGATGGCTTACTCCTAGTTGTATGAATGAATGAATGAGTGGTTCACATCTACAATAGGTCTTCCAATATGCCATTTAAAAGCTTTGGGGACATTGTTAAGGTCCACCTTCATGTGGACATTACCAAAACCTTATATATATCCTCAAATCTTTTGAATGACACGTGGGATGCCCAATTATCATTTGGGATGGTTCATTCAATAGTACATTGGGACCAAGCCATGGTGCAAGAATCGTGCTGATAAAATGATCCTATTTCCATGAATGAGGCCAATTTGTTACAAACGTATGTTATTATTATTATTTTTAATAAGCCATAGGTCCCATGGTTAGAATCATACAACCAAAGTGCGACTTCAGAATCATAAGCAATGCAAAGTGGGATCTACTAGATAGATGGTTCAAGATGGTGATTGGGCCCATTTCATTTATCGGCTCAATCTTGGTTGTCCATTTTCCATGCTATTGATTGGATGCTTACCATCATCCAATTGTTGAGTTTTTTGCGCCATGGCCTGTCCCTAGTCGTATGGAAGAATGGATGGTTCAAATTGACGGTTGGTATCCCATGTCTCATTCAAAAGGTTTGGGATGCTGTTAACGTCCATACGAAGGTGGGGACTTTAGCATACCCATATATATGTGCGTGTGTGTGTGTGTGTGCGTGCGTGTGCAGAGAGAGAGAGAGAGAGAGAGAGAGAGAGAGAGAGAGAGAGAGAGAGAGGAATGCTCACTGGATCCTTACTCTTGCTCGGGTGGTAGGCTCTCGGGAGTTTCAACACACGGTCCACGTGATGCGGCACCCCTTGAAACCTCACAAGCCCAACTTTTAGCCTGATCCAAAACTCTAGTGGGCCATAGCAAAGAGAAATGCAAATCAAGGGAGGAAACTGTTTCCTTTTTCTATGGCCCACCAGAGTTTTGTATCGGGCTAAAAGTTGGGCTTGTGAGGTTTAATGGGGTGCCGCATCATGATGACCGTTCAAATTTTGTGCCTAAGACACGTGTGCAAAGGTGCACACGGGTGCTCATGTAAGAAGGTGCACAGTTGAGCATTTTGAATGACATCAAAACTAAATACTTATACCTTTGCTTCATCCCAAATGTGTTGTCATCCCTATTTTTACATTTCAATGGACATTCTTGCATCCTTTTACTTGTCCTCCTCCGTGCGTCGTGTTATTCCAATCATGTAATGCCTCTAGTCACATGTTTTCCTTAGTAATCTGGTATTATGTGGACCTTATCTTCATTGATCACCCTTCTACTCAAGAGATTTGGTGGAACATCTTTAACCTTTTCAAGGTGAACAAGATGATGCACCACTCTAGGGACAAGCTTCGTGAGGTGTGGAAGATAAAAAAACAATTAGAGGCATAACTCTATGGTGATTGTCTCTTCAAATTGTTGGTGGTTGATTTAGAATGAGAGAAATTATAGAGACTAGAGAAATACATCGAAAATCGTGGTTTGGGTGGCGAATAGAATTAGAAGAAGGATTATCTTTTGCGCTCCAATACACAAGGAATCCACAAGTATCTCTTGCAATTATCTTAAGAGAGCATGGATAGGAGTGTTCCTTTTGGGTTCCTCCTCCCATGGCATATGGAATCTAAGTTTTGATGGTAGTTCTAGAGGAAATCTGAAATTCCTAATCTTAATAGGCTTTTTTTTTTTTTTTTTGTGGGGGGGGGGGGGGGGTGATTATTTGGGATGGTAGAGTGGAGGTTGTTGGTATTGTGTGCCCTAGAAAGCCAATGATGATGGCTCTTCGACTATTTATATTTATTACTAAGTGTGTTTGGTTTGCAGAATAGATGCCATAATTGATGTGTGGGAAACTTTTACTAGCTATGATTTTAGGTTACAGGGAGAATTTCTCTTGTTGTCTTAGGGAAAGGTGAATTTGGACAATGACCATTGGCGAAGGGGGAGTTATGTTAAATGGATCCTAGTACCCTAAATTCTATGACCATAGTAGTGGGATTGCACAATCTATGAAAGGTTAATTGGTCATCTTTGTAAGGGAACTAACGATGAGTTAGCCCTACTGCACATTGAAGTGTTAGTGTTCATAGAATGCAGGTTTTTGTGTTTTGGCCTAGTTGGGCACTTACATTTGAGGATCGCATCAAGTCTCTGGTTTGGGAGACCCATCATGTCCAAAGCAGATTAACTTGATCATGTTCTAGCTTTGACTGATCTTTAGACTTATTCATATGGGAGCTCTTGGTGTTTTGTGCTTTAGCTCATCCTGAAAGGTTACATTAGTGGTTGACAGACGAGTATAGTTGGTTACATGCATCAATGTTGTGGTCATGGTCCATATGCTTCAACATGGGACCACTTCCTACCCCGAGTAACTTATTAGTGGCTTAGATCTTAGTGATTGGACTGTCCATCAAGTGGTTTTTAAGTTGGGCCTGACACCTAAAAGGTTTTAAATGTTTATTCGAAGGTTTAACCATTGATGTTTTGTTTTAACCATTAATATTTTTAATCATGCTTGATGGACATATGATGATTGAGAACTTGTGGTCTACCTCTTAGACCTACATGGGATTGTGGTTAAGAGTAGATGTCGCTGGAATTTGAGGGATTGGATCATTTTGGGTACATGGATAAGGTGCATGCATAGACTTTTTAGTAGTGGGGCATATTGAAGTTGTAGGGGTGAGGGGCACCATAATTGGTGTATCCCTCAAAAACCTGATTCCCCCTTTTAAATAGATCCTATCTTAGGGCAGAGAGCATTCAGAGAGTTGGACGTCCCCACCCCTTGGGATGTTAAGCGTGAGTGAGAAAAGAGAGAAAAGGAGAAGAAAGAGAATCATCCTTCATCCCATGTATGGGTTCACCTATGAATGGCTCTCAAGTCTCAATGTGTGTATGTCCCAACCCTACTTCGGGCCGTCCTTGTGCTTCTCTGCTCTCTACTTTTCTGGTACAAAATGCGGACACAAGCGCATTCAAGGTGTACCAACGAAGAAAGCGCCAACCACAAGTGCTGTCCTTGTGGATAGGCGACTATTGAGGAGCTGAAGATCTTTCACATGTGATTGGACATATAGAAGACCCCACTCAGGGAAGACACATGTGAAGGAAGATTGGAGAAAGAAGACCGAGCGCCCAAACTTTCCCGTACTTATGTTATTTGCCTGTTTTTGACTTAGTTAGGGGTCTTTTAGTAATTTTATGTCTTTATTTGCTTATTATAGGGGTATTTTAGTAATTTTATGTCTTTATTTGCTTATTTAAGTGGGCTAAAGCCCTAAACTCGAATTTTAACTATTGATTAATGAAAAGCAAACCCTTTGGTTGCCTCCTTCCTCTCTTCTCTCTAATGGTGCTTTTTCTCTTCCATTGATCTTCTTCCTCTAATTTCTTCTTGTACCCTTCCAACTTCTTCAAGGTAATAATTTTCTTCCTTCTATTTTCCAGTTTTGGCTAATCCTTCTTCGATCAAAATCTTGAGAACCGATCTAAACCCTAAACTCCTAAATTCTCAAATCCCTAATCCGAGAAACTTCTTGGTTCTTCGGACTAGTGATCTTCGTTGATCGATTGGGTGTGACCATGCAAGATCGGGAGGTCTCATCCCTCGCTGGATCCAACCTAAGTAGTAATTGAATTCCATAATCCATGGTCGTGGTGATGGCCCGCTCCATTGCATGTTTCCTTTATGATTTTTTCAGTTATGATGATTATTGTTAGAATTTTAGATCATTTATTCCTTTTTATTTCCGCTGTTTAATTGTGTCCATGAGCATGCATCATAATTAGGGCTGTCCTGCGTCAAATTAGGGTGAGACTTCCTATATTGGAAGTTTAGCATCGAACTTTTCCAGTGATCGCCGCAAACATTGTTATCAAATGCGATCGCATATGCGCATATGCGATCGCATATGTGCACACTGTTGATCAAATCGCATATGCTATGATGGCATATGCGATCCTGACAAGTATGCCATGGCATACTTTTATATGTGATAAATATGCGATCGCATATGCGAGTATGCGATCGCATAATGCATATGCGATCGCATATTTCCCAATAGCCAAGAGCAGAAGATTTTTATTTTTATTTTTTATTTTTTCAAATTGGAGAACTTTCCTATAATTAGGCACTCATATCCCCTCCATTTTCACTATTCTTTACTCCAAAGCTCTAAATCTCTTACTCTTTCTCTCTTACACCTTTTTCTTTCTTACTCCAATCTTTCTACAATTATTTCTATTATGTTTATTTTTTGTATTTTATAAGTTGTGCTTACTTTTTGTAAATTAAGTTGTAAGTTATAACTTGTAAGTTGTTTCAAGTTATCCATTTATCATTAAAATTTCTTTGTTCGAAGTTTATAATAATTAGTTATCTTTTAATGTAGCTTGTTGATTGTTTTGTTAAAAATTATATAATATAATATAAGTAATTAAATATATCACTTAATGAAACACTCAAACTATAATGAAATAAGTAAAATAACCCAATCTAATCATGTGTACTAATTAGACGAGTTTTTCCCTCTTTTTTTTTTTAATAGAATTTTTAGATTTTTTTTTTTTGTTTTGAAAAAAAATGCCATGGCATATGCTGATCGCATGCAATCGCATATGCGATTTGACAACATTGGCCGCAAATATGAGGTAATATCCTAATCATTGGTTTGTGTAGTTTGAAACTTGATTGTATTTAGAAGGGATCCTAAATTAAATTCTAAATTTGGAATTTTTGCAAAGTTTTGCTCTTCCTTGTCTTTCAAAATTTGCTAGCAGGGTCCATCATGTCTTTGCAGGGCCTATTGCGGCATCTAATTCCAATGAGGTAAAAGGGTGGGCCTTGTAGTTGGGAATGAAAGAGCTCATTTGGATACATGTTTCTCCTCATTTTGAGGGTAGTTCCTCTATTTCCATTAATTTGGCTTTTGTTGGGTGGGTATCTAATGCAGGGGCATTTTCACACCTGGCTCGAGTGGGGTACCTTATGGGATGTGGGGACACACTAGGGGCGGGTGGCTCGTGTGAGGCAGTACCCATGTGATTTGGGACCCACGAGGGGGTTTTGGCCAAGGTCCTAACCCATGAGATGTGCGGCCTGGGCTATGAGATAAAGGGATTGATTCGCCGTGCTCTAACAGTTCGAGCTTTTAGCGCAAGTGGTTAATTGTCCTGCATTAAATTTGGTATCAGAGCATGTTTTAGCGTAGGTTAGTTGATTGTCTATCCGTCTTTGTGGTGAAAATTTTCTATAGAAACCCTCTACGCAAATTTTAAAAATCGTTTAGGTTTTGGGGGACATATTTTGTTGAGTTTAGTCAGCCCTTTTTCTAGGTTTTGTTGGGTCCCCATATAGATATAGGCCATATAGGATTTTTGTGTCGCATCTAGGTTAGAGTCACATCTAGGGATTCCTTTTAGAGTTTCCTTGTGTATGCCCACTCGTTCAGGACGTGGTTTTAGTCTACATCCCACTATAAATCTAGAGCAGATTGCCAATGCCCTTAATACTATCAATAACCGTCTGACGACCATTGAAGCGCACTGTAGAACCACTGCCACTCAATTAATCGCGACTACTGCGTGCGTCAATCAACTTAAGGCTTTCTTATAGGTAAACCCCGACAATGGGGAAGACGTTCAATCTCAGGCTGGAATTCAAGTTGATAGGCGGGAGCATGATCATGACCATGGTGTTGGTTGTGGTCGAGCATACGTGCCATCGCCACGTGAGGAGCGTTATGACCGTTATGATCCAGATGCACAAGTCATGAAAGGTGTGAAAGTTGACGCCCCCAGTTTTGATGGTCGCTTGGACCCCAAAGCATTCCTTGATTGGTTGGCAGACATGGACCACTATTTTAAGTGGTATGATATGTCTGATACCCGTCGAGTGAGATTTGCCAAGATGAAGTTGGTGGGTTAGGCCAAATTTTTTTGGACCAACATGGAGTGTAAAATTGAAAGGAAAGGAGAGTCCACAGATGCGCACTGGGCCGAGATGAAAGAGGTCCTTGAAGAAAAGTATCTCTCTCTTTCTTATCGTTAAAGGCTCCTAGATCAGTGGTAGGCTTTGCGCCAGGGATCCATTACTGTTCTAAATTATATCGCTAGGTTTGATGAGTACATGATGCGATGTGATATTGAGGAGGACCCGATGGTTACATTGTCCAAATTTAGGATGGGCCTCCGATTTGAGATCCAACGAGAACTTTATTCTCGTGATGTTGGTACATTGGAGCAAATGTACCAAGTGGTGCAAAACATTGAACACTACCTCAAGGCACCAGTTGGTAAGCGTTATGACTCTCGGGATCTAAGTGTTAAGACTTACTCTCAAGGGGCTAAGCCTAACATGGGGAGTCAGTCTAGGCCCCAAATTGGGTCCCAACTCAACCCTAGAGATATCAAAGCAAAGGAGATAGTGAGTGCTAGCTCTAGGGGAGGTGAGCATACACGATGCTTCAATTGGCATGGGATTGGTCACTTTGCGCATTTATGTTTATCGAAAGAGAGAAATGATAGATGCTTCAACGACGCTCACGCATCTGCTCAGTTTGTGGGATCGAAAGCTAAAAAGCTTCTTATTGAATGGGCTTCGAATGTGCCTACCCTAGTTGGCTTTGATTTTCTCTTTTTAGGCCTATAGTTTCTTCTTTTGCGCTGTCGCTTTTCTGCTATCTCAGTAGCTCCGTTTGTATCTTTTTTCCCGCTTTCAATATATCCCCGTTACTTTTTTTTAAAAAAATGTCTATCGAAAGAGAGGAACAAAACCCTAGTGATTGACGATGGTGAGGAAGAAGGAGATGAACAAGGCGATTTTGAAGAAGAATTTTATTAGCCTAACATCAATGGTGCTAGTGATGAAGAAGTAGAAGGAGAAGAGACCACACCACTTGCAGTAGTCAGGTGTGCCTTGACCAATGGTAAGGAGAATGATAATTGGCGTCGGACTACGATATTTTACACCTATGCAAAATATGGAGAGAAAAATTGCAAGGTGATTGTCAATAGTGGCAGTTGTACTAATGTGGTCTCCACTAGCACTGTCCCATTTGGGGTTGAAACCCAAATCGCACCCTCAACCCATAGAGTGTCATGGGTAGATGCATCTTCCATACCTGTTACCCAGCGTTGTCTCGTGCCCGTTAATTTTGGATCCTATTTGGATTTGCTGTGGTGTGACATCTTACCTATGGACATTGGACACATCATTTTGGGACGACCTTGGCTATTCGACCACGATGTGACGATATACGGCCGCTCAAATGTATGTTCATTCATGCATCAAGGCAAAAAATTATCTCTAGTTCCTCTTCCACCAAAGAGCAATGTGGAGAAGAAAACTGAGGGGAAGTTGGGTTACCCAAGGGATACGAGGAAATCCCAACCTAAGTCTCTCCATGTAATCAACGCCAATGAGTTTGAGAGAGAGACTACTATGGATTCGATAGTGTACGCCTTAGTGGCGAAAGAAGTTACACCCGAGGTTAGTGTAGAGGGAGTGAGGGACCTCCTGAGGTGAAGCCAATTATGGATGAGTTTCACGATGTATTTCCAGAGAACTTACCAAATGAGCTTCTACCCATGAGGGACATTCAGCATGCCATTGATCTTGTCCCTGGGTCGACTCTACCAAACCTTCCTCATTATCGAATGAACCCTACGGAGCATGCGGAGTTGAAGAGGCAAGTAGATGAACTCCTCAGAAATAGTTTCATTCAAGAGAGTCCGTGTGTCGTGCCATCGCTTCTCACGCCCAAGAAAGATGGCATGTGGCGCATGTGTGCGGACAGTCGAGCCATTAATAAAATCACGGTCAAGTACATGTTTCCCATACCGCGTCTTGATGATATGTTAGACATGATGGCGGGTGCCACGATCTTTTCAAAGATTTACCTTAAGATTGGGTATCACTAAATATGTATATGCCCAGGAGATGAGTGAAAGACAACTTTCAAGACGAAGGATGGGCTATATGAGTGGCTAGTCATGTCCTTTGGCTTGACTAACGCCCTAAGCACATTTATGAGAATGATGACCCAAGTGTTGAGACCCTTTATGAGTAAGTTCCTTGTGTTGTATTTTGATGACATTCTTATTTATAACATATCAAAGGAAAAACACCTCCACCATCTGAGGCAAGTTTGCGGGGTCCTCAGAACTGAAAAGCTATACACTTACTGATGCAGGACAATTAACCACTTGCTCTAAAAGCTCGAACTGTTAGAGCATGACGAATCAATCCCTTTATCTCATAGCCCAGGCCCCGCATCTCATGGGTTAGGACCTCGGCCGAACCCCCTTCGTGGGCCCCAAATCACATGGGTACCGCCTCACACGAGCCACCCGAATCACACGGGTGGGGCCCACCTCTCACGAGCCACCTGCCTCACACGGGCCGCCCACCCCGAGTGTGCCTCTGCATCCCACAGGCAACCCCACTTGAGCCTGGTGTGAAAATGTCCCTGCATTAATCACCTCCGGTGAGTAGTACCAATTTGATGCAGGACAATTAACCACTTGCTTTAAAAGCTCGAATTGTTAGATCATGACGAATCAATCCCTTTATCTCATAGCCCAGCCCCACATCTCATGGGTCAGGACCTCGGCCGAACCTCGCTCGTGGGCCCCAAATCACATGGGTACCGCCTCACATGAGCCACCTGAATCACATGGGTGGGGCCCGCCTCTCACGAGCCGCTCGCCTCGCATGGGCCGCCCACCTCGAGTGTGCTCCTGCATCCCACGGGCAACCCCACTCAAGCCCGGTGTGAAAATGCCCCTGCATTACTAACCTTAAGAAGTGTACATTTATGTCAAATAACATTATCTTCTTAGGGTTCATCGTATCATCTGAGGGCATGAGATCATACCCCGAGAAAGTCCGTGCCATAGTTGAATGGCTTGAACCGCAATATTCATGAGGTGCGAAGCTTTCATGGCTTGACAACTTTTTATAGGCTGTTTATTGGAAGATTTAGCTCTATTATGGCTTCCATCACGGATTGCATCAAGAAAGAGGAGTTTGTATGGTGAGGTCAGGAAGCGAATTAACATAAGTAATGAAAAATACAAAACGTTTGCTGATTCTCGTCGCAAGTTTCATGAATTCCAAGTAGGAGATTATGTCATGGTTCGCATGAGGCCTGAACGGTTCCCACATGGGGGCATTAAAAAGTTACAAGTGCATAGCGCAGGACCATACAAAATAATGCAGGACCCAAAAAATTACAACTGCGTGGTGCAGGACGATACAAAATAATGCAGAAACTGTGTCCTAATGCGTATGTAGTAGACCTTCCACCTACCATGGGAATTAATTCTATTTTTAATGTGGAAGATCTAGTATAATACAAGGGTTTTACTACTTTGCCTTTTGATCCATCCATAGACCGTGACCTAGTCTCAAATCCATGGCCCTTACTTGACCAATCATCCGAGCCATTACCACCTTTACCTTCCTTGTCTACTCAAAGCGAACAGATAGAAGACATACTGGATGCACAAGCAGTTTCCACTTGACGTGGAGGATTTTAGAAATTCCTTGTCAAGTGGTAGCACAGGCCGATCTCAGACAGTACGTGGATTACAGAGGAAGAGCTACAACATTTAGACCCAGACATTTTGGAGCGCTACAGGAGTTTTAGTCCGCCAGAGGCAAACTCTTCTTAGCCGAGGAGAGTTGATGAGGACATCACGTCACGTACACCCTTACGTACGTATCAAAGGAGGAGGTGGGACACACCACTTTCCTTGTGGTTAGGCGAGTACCCGTGATCGTGCCGAAGACCCCATGTGCATGTGCGAGCATCTGGAAGACCCCACATCGGGAAGATGCGCATGGGCTGCTTTATGGAGTGATATAGACCGTTGGATCGGAGGGACGTGGCGATCAAGCCATTAGATGACATGGATCACATGATCAGGCAATTGATCATTGATCGTACACATCAGTTTTAAACTTTATCATATTTTAGGACTTCGTTTTTTTTAAAAATTTTTTTAAATATAAATATTTGGACGCATTATGAGTGTTTTAGTTGATTTTATTTAGACTAGGGCTATTTTTGTTAAAATTCACAGGATGGGGATTATTGTAATTTTTGAAATTTCTTGGATCTATAAAAAGAGAGGGGTGTGTGACCTCTCTCCCATTGGATTTTGTGATTAAAAAAAGAGAAAAGCTTTTGCTTTCTTCTCCCATATTCATGCGATTTAATGATACTTCCATGCGATTTGGAAGGAAGATTAGCGCGAGGCTAATATTCATCAACGGAGGTGCGAGGTCTCCATCTAACCCCACACCATCTTCTCTTTTCTTCTCCATCCAGGTATTTTCTTCAGATTCTTCATTCTCTCCATCCCAGACCTTCGTCTTCTCTTAAACCCTACTTTCCCATACCCATCCACAATCCAAACCCTAACCGACCTAAACCCATCCTCCCATGCCACACGTGTGCTCATACGATCACATGTGTGAATCCCACCTGCCCCTTTTGGCTTCTCACTGTCATTATATCAAAACCCCTTTCTTCCATCCCTGAAACCCTAACCTTAAACCCAAAATCCCTAACTTTCCTCAAATTACCAAAACCCTAATTTTCACCCTAGGTTGTATTAGGTTTCCTATTTTAAAATAGACTATACCCTACGCTAATTGGATGTCCCTACATCCATTAGATCCTAGTTTCGTTTTATTTAATGATCTTATGTTATGATGTTGGTAGCTTAGGCCAGGATTGCGCATGATCTTCTTTTGATTTTCATGATATTTGTGATGAATATAATGATGTTTGTGTTTTTTTGTTAAATATCCTAATTCGGCTATTTGATCTCATATGTTACTTAGTTCATGCATCGGTCTTGCATCAAATTTGGTATCAGAGCGGGAGGTCTCATGTTCGAGACTCCTCACCAGGGGTGATTAACGCAGGAGCGTTTTCACACTGGGCTCGAGTGGGGTAGCCTGTGGGATGCGGGAACACATTGGGGGGTGGGCGGCTCGTGTGAGGCGGGCCCCACCTGTGTGAGGCGGGTGGCTCGTGTGAGGCGGTACCCATGTGATTTGGGGCCCACGAGGGGGGTTCGGCCGAGGTCCTAATCCATGAGATGTGGGGCCTGGGCTATATGAGATCAAGGGATTGATTCGCCATGCTCTAACAGTTCGAGCTTTTAAAGCAAGTGGTTAATTGTCTTTCCTGCATCAGTATCTGTGGAGATCGGTGGAGAAAATTAGGAGGTTGAGGGGTTCTCTTTTGGTGTCATTCACTCGTCTTCTTTGGGAAAGAAAACATGCAGCGGGTGATTTGGCAAGAAAGGGATCTAATCTCCAATTGCTTTTGATTAGAGATTCTCTCCATGTATTATCATTTTATTATTTTTTAATAAAATCTCATCTCATCTTAAATAGAAAGATTTTTTTTTTTTTTTTTTTTTCTTTTTGCTTGGTAACTTAACAGAGAAAATAAAAGAAAAAAATATAAAAAAGCAAAAAGACCAGAACATGCTGTAATTGGTACATAATCACATGGATGTAAGCTTAAATGCATAAACCTATATTTCCAACATGATTTCCAGACGTAATTTAAGTGGCACAATAATATATGAAAACATTAAAACCTTGAAAAAAAAAAGAAAACAAAAAGACCAAAACACCTAATAATCACATTCATCTAAACCTTAAATACATGGATTTATGATTTTAAGATGATGATGAGACCTAATAATAGAAAAAAAGACATCAACAAAAAAGCCCCAAAATCAGAAGAAAAATGGATGAAAAAAAATCCAAAATTCTAAAGTATGAACAACTCCCAAATCACAATTAAAACAAGCATCATTATTTGATCACACCTAACTTTTGTGAAATCCATTAAAGGCAAGCAAGAAAACAATGTTCATGTTTCTACCCTCATGAAGATTTCCTTGGACTCACTCCGTACGGTTACGGTTCAATCTGTCAAAATAGGTTTCAGTTCACAATTTTCTCCTTAGATGTGTTGAGAGTCGTAAAAACCCCCTATACATCTTTCCCCAAGAGAGAATTAAAAACAAGAAAAAAAGTGAAAGTGGAAATGATACTCTTTTGGATCGTTTTTTTTAAAAAAAAAAAAAAATATATAAAATATCTGGACTGATACATGATTTCTTTTGTCGATATGGATCAGCTGAATTGGCCAATACAATATGCTTTTTCATGAATCCCAATTCGAAGGTTTTGTCACATCGGTTGATATTTTGAACAATGAGTTGCAATTCTGTCTACTCAGGTGTTTTTTTTTTTTTGAAATCCAAAAAAGCATTCCATGCTCAATGCTAATATTAAATTATCAAGCACTCAGTCTTCATATGCTTGTCTCACATATCTGATGCGACCCATTCATTTATTCGTTCCTACCACAATCAAGGTGTTCTATAATGGTAATGGTGGCTGTAACAGCCACCGCCGTACTGTTACAATACGGGCCATAATGGCCATTAGGGCCCCCGTTACAGGACTTAAAAAAAAACTGTTTCGGGACTATTTCAGGACCATTATGGGGCCGTTATGGGTTATTATTATTATTATTATTTTTTCTGTAACGGCCGTTTCGGCCCCGTAATGGTGAGGATCGTAACGCTTAACGGTTACGACCATTGCTGTTACGTAACCGTTTTGGTATATACATTGCTCATGATACCATTCAACTAATCCTAGTAATTGATTGGACAATTTGGGAATTACAATTCAGAGAGAGAAAAAAAGTACAACCAACGGTCGAGATAGCGTCTTCCAATAGGGAACTAATATAATTCAACTAGTGTGATTTTTGGTGTATGACCCATGATGTATTAGAAATCTTTCTGAAAGCGAAGCCACAGAGTACATGAATCTTCTGGAATTCATTTCCCAATCTACGATTACTCCCTCCCTGCCTGACAATATCGCGTGGCCGATGGAGAAATCTGCCTCTTTCTCTGTTAAGTCCCTTTATGCTTCATTTATCCTGCTATGCAGTCTCAGTGTGACGCCGCGCCGTTTATTTGGAAGTATCAAGTCCCCCCTAAATACATTTGCTTCGGGTGGTTGGTGGGTCGCAATAGAATTCTTACCATTGATAATCTAGCTAAGAGAGGCATGCTGATTGTCAATATTTGTCTATGTTGTATGCATCAGGCGGAATCCGTGAATCATTTGTTGGTTCACTGTTCGTTCGTTTCCTCCATTTTCGTTGAATTTTGTCATCGCTTCTTGGTCGATTGGTGCTTTTCCTTCTCAGCTGCTGATTCGCTGGTCCCTTGGAATGGTCTCAAGCTTGGGAAATTGAAGACTATCATATGGCGCATGGCCATCCTTGCCATTTGGTGGGCTGTCTGGGAAGAAAGGAACGACAGATGCTTCAACAATTCCTCTTCTTCGGTTACGGCTATCGGTTCTAGGGCTAAACAATTGATGATTGATTGGGCTACTAATGTTAAGATTCTGAAAGAAGTGGATTTTAGCTTTTTAGGTGCTTACGTGCCTTCTGCTATCTCAGCAGATGGGCCCTTCTTTCTGTTTTTTCTCTTCTTCTCGTCCCTTGTATCTGTTCTCTTTTTGTTCAATGCATTTTCAGTTTGTTGCCTTTAAAAAAAAAGGATAGGGCTCAATAGATGAGCAGCGGATCTTATGCATGTGTGCCATTTGTAATGAGGTTGACGGGCTGATAACTAATCTAGATATTAGTGTTTAGGATTGGATCTTTTCCCTTTGCCTTTTTATTTGTTACATTTTGATACAATGGCTGTTATAATGGGCTGTAGAGGTAACTGGTCCCCATCTCCCAGATGTTATAGCCATGCTATGTCATGTAATGGATGTTGTATATGTTTATCTATTTATTTCGACAAGTTTCAGTAGCTTATAGCATGTCCTTGTGTCCGCGTGTGTGTTTGCGTCCGCATATTATTTAATTAAAAGTAGTTTTCATTTAAAATAATTGAACCTTTTTTTATAAACGCAATAAAACTATCTTCTGAGTTATAATGGGCACTACATCGAATGGCGGCCTGTCTAACTGCTTCATAAACAATGTGGGAGGTCTAACTTTTGAGGGATAGCTGGCTGAATCTTCAGGACGTTTTGGGATCTTTTGCATTCTGAGAGACATGCAGGATAAAATTGCAGATATATTTCTCATTACCTCTAGAAACATGGATGCGCTTGTGGCAGAAACCAAAGCCCACAATCAGGGGTTTAGATTGCTTCTGGAATAATTTGATGGTAACCTCCTGTTGTAGGCTAGAACGGATTCAATAGCCTTCCCAGGTAGGGCTCAAAATGTGTGGATTACAAAAAATAGAAAAAAAAGGGTAATTCAAGAATGGAGGATAGGTTTAGGCATCCTTTAAAGCAAGATATATACCTCCTTGTGAAGACGATGAGTCACCAAGCAAATGCAGGGTAACCTCCGTAAACTCGCATCCCCACTTCTCTATGTACTCAACCATTAGGAGGTTGGTGATCGCTTCTCTCTCTTTCTCTCTCACACACACAAACCCTAATTTTTGGAGAAACAGAGGAGTATAATAATGCATGAGTATGAGGCCTTATGGGGCTTTTTTTATAGCTCCATGAGGTAAAATCACATGGCCTCACTTTAATTATGAAGGTCACTACCAGAATAGCATGTACAAAAGAGGTCTTCATGCACAAGGTGACGCGGGACAATTAATCACTTGCTCTAAAATCTCGAACTGTTAGAGCATGGCGAATCAATCCCCTTATCTCATAGCCCAGGCCCCACATCTCATGGGTTAGGACCTTGGTCATACCCTCCTCGTGGGCCCCAAATCACATGGGTACCGCCTCACACGAGCCACCCGCCTCACATGGGCCGCCCACCTCGAGTGTGCCCTTGCATCCCACAGGCAACCCCACTCAAGCTCGGTGTGAAAATGCCCCTGTATTAATCACCCCCGGTGAGGAGTCTCGAACATGAGACCTCCCGCTTTGATACCAATTTGACGTAGGACAATCAATCACTTGCTCTAAAAGCTCAAACTGTTAGAGAATGACGAATCAATCCCTTTATCTCATAGCCCAAACCTCACATCTCATGGGTTAAGACCTCGGTCGAACCCCACTCGTGGGCTCCAAATCACATAGGTACCGCCTTACACGAGCCACCCGCCTCACACGGGCTGCCCACCTCGAGTGTGCTCTTGCATCCCGTAGACAACCCCACTCAAGCCCGGTGTGAAAATGCCCTTGCATTACAAGGTCTCTTACCCATTTGTCTACAATGTACGTCTATACCTCTGCTTGATCATCACCGTTCCATTGGGTGGGCCTAGGTCTCAAAGTGAAAACCTTCTCTTGTGAACTTGAAGATCTACTATTAGATTTGTGATTCGCCATGACCCAAAATAAGAAACCTTAAGTAAAGTGAAATAAGTTATTTTCTTTTCAAAAACAGTTCTTTGGACACAAAAGATGGCATGCTGCCATGACTAACTGGGCCAATTGCACACGATGTTCTTCCTTGGTGAATACAGTCCTCCCTAAAGGAGTATTATGTGTGGATCCCATTCGGGAGAGTGTGGGCATACACAGTTTCCGTTCGGATGACCTAATATCACTTAGGTATCACCCCTCGTTGGGGCTTAGCATGCATCAAAGTCCTACATGATAAGTCTCCACACACTTCCCTATGGTTAGGGGAATGACAATAGGAAGTGAATGCTCTCTATTGGGACCTGAGAGCATCTTGTGCCGACTTCCTTTAGTGCACACTCATGTCCTGATGCGAGCACCCATCTCTAACCCGCTGTGACTTAAATAGTGACTGCTAAGCGGTCATCTAGTGCCGTGATAGCCTCTTGGTGTACAGCTCAAGCACACCATTGGTTGTGGACTCTTTTATGATGACAAGGGACTGCAATTCTCTCATTGGCACTGCCCGAATCAATGTCTTGGCTTGCTACCATGTTAACAGAGGGCTAGTTGTAATTATACAACCTATGTGCTAAACACATGACCCTTAAGATGTCTAAAGATCGGAATCAGAGCAATTATCAAACCATGATGTTTATGCGAGTTTAAAGAGTGTAGTTTGATTAGACTATGAGCAACGGCCTGATTGGTTTTGAAGGTAGAAAAGCCAACACCTCCCAGCCATAGGTGTTACGAGAAACCTCTGCACTTGGTTAGTGGGAAAGGAAATGAGACGTGTAGATCAACAATTGTGGGATGAGATTAGGAATGTCGTATTGATGATAAACATCTTGTTTCAGCTCGCCGTGCCTGACCTGGCGTTAACCAGTAACTAAACTAGCTGTAGAAGGGGCCTGTTCAGTTTGGTATTTCGTGGACCACACCTCATGTAAATTTTCTTGTCTTCCTTAATTTTATTTAAAAAGAATAAAAAGTTATAAGGAAAAGAGAAAAAAACAGAAGGTGGAACAATCATCTCCTTCTATTCTCTCTAGTTTTCTATAAAATTTCATTATCAATAAAAAAGCTGTTACTGCACCATAACAGCTGTTGCAACTGCTTGTTATAGCCAATGAAATTGCCTATACCTGTATTTTTTCCCCTATTGGAGTTGGGGAGATTAGATATGCTATATGAATGAAATCTATGATTAAGCATTTGTGATCTGAAAAGGGTGAGGTGTTGTGAATAGGACTATGCCAAATAAAAAATAAAATGCGGAATGTAAAAACAGATAGCTGAAATAAATAACAATCTCAATCGCAATAGTATCGAGAAGTTGATACAAACGTTGTTCAAAGGACAACCTTACACCCCTGATTTCTTGAACTTCGGTACGGATCAAAAACTCAAACTAAAGCAAGAAGCAATAGAAAAGAATCTAACTATTACAACATTCACCACATGTACATGAAAGAGATACAAGCATTCAACACACCTACATCACATACAACATCCACCACAACTCACAAGAATTATAGTAGTTCAGTGTGTACACCAACTATTCGCAAACACCCACACCTACTCCACTCCCAATAATCACAACCCACGTGATATTGGCTTTCACTATGAAAGAAGGTTTTCCAAGGTTCACCTTAAAACCTTTACAATTGTGTTTTCAATGGGCTTTCACAATTAAAAACCCCGCGCTGAGATTTTCTGGTTTATCTCAGTCAAAACCACAAGAGATTTTTCTGGCTTATCTCAAAAACCAAAACAGAGATTTTCTGGCTTATCTCACAAACCAATAAAGCAAATAAAAATCTACTTATCTGTAGATTCTGCTTTGTTGTAGCCCGGTAGAACCGTTTCACTTGTAGATGAGGATGTTCAATGTCCAAAACACATATAGAAGGGTTCTAGGTTCTAAATGAATTTTAATTAAGCTTAAAACAGGGCTACTTAATTGAATTTCTTAGATCTCAAAGGGTAGATAAGAATTCCCCTTTTATAAAGTGAGATTGAAAAAGATATCAAAAAATTAAACAATCAAAAAGCTGTAAAAGAATCTAAAATTACCGAACAATAGCTTGTTAATCACGAAGACTTTTCTCTCAGAGTGGTGGCTTGATTTAGCTTGGAATGAATGAAAAATACTGAGAAAAAACCTCTATTTATAGGCAAAAAAATGGTTCCCTCGATTGGTCCTGAGAACAACCAAATTTCAAAAATTTTAGCGCGATCGGATAAAACCGACCCTCGACTGGTCGAGTGGACTGCTTGACTGGTCGAGTGGAGCCAAAAACAGTTGCTGGAGTTCGAGTCGAGCCCCGCTCGACTGGTCGAATCTCACTCGACTGGTCGAGTACTGTTCACATGACTGGTCGTGATCCTACCAAAAAAATTCGAAATTTTGAGTTTTTTCCTGGACTGGTTGAGACAAACCCTGGACTAGTCGAACATAGGCTAAGACTAGTCGAAGCAAAAAGCCTATAATAAGCATATTAACCCAAACAGAATATGCAATATGAATGACCTAACCCTAAGGTTTTTCTAGGGTCATAGATACCTGAAAGTTGAACATTGAACCATGTAACTTCAGTCGCTTCCAATTGATCTTTTACTTGAAGTTCTTGAAGCATGATCTTGTATACTTGAAATCTTGAACTTGATCTTGTGTACTTTGAAGTTCTTGAACTTGATCTTGTACATTTAGTGCCTTTGAGCTAACATAAAGACTTGAAGTAGCACATGAACTAGGTCTTGAACATGCACTTGAGCTAGCACTTTGACTTGATCTTGAATTTGAAGGTGAACTTTCCATCACTTCACTTGGAGGTGAACTTTTCATCACTTACACAGGTTCATCAATCCACAGTGGTTTGTCACAAAGAAATTTGACAACTAAGGGTGCTTCATATACAATACAACACTTACATGATCCTTAATCTTAAAAAGAAAAGAAAAAAGCATTGTTTGTGATCCTTCTCAGTGTTTTCAATATCGACGATATCGGCCGATGTATATCACGATTCATCTTGTATCTCACCTAGGTGATACGAAACCCCAAGGTAGTATTTGAAATTCTTCTTATCATAGAAGACGTCTTATGAGATCACAATGTATCCCATAATATCGCAGATATCACGAGATATCGTGTCCAGCCTCTTTTATAAAATTCTTGATATTGACAATATCGGGCGATGTTGACTGATAATGCACAGAAACGTGGGAATTCCAGGGGCGTTCTTTAGAAAATTTGAAAAAAAAAAACCAATTCTAAATCTCTTTTTCATGATTCCTCTATACTTCTAACTAGATTTACTGTGGACTTCAAGTCTTCTTCTTGAATCATGCCAAAGAAAAACACAAATTTCAAGTTGGAATCAAGATCTAAGCTGATTTGGGGTTGTTTTTGATTCGTTTAGCATTTTCAAGTTTTGATTCTTTCTTTATGTTGTTGCAAAATCATGTAAAATTAGTGCAAATGGTTAGAAATCCACGATTCTTCATGTTATACATGAAAAATCATGGATTTGGAGCTTTAATTTCGAGATTTGGGGGAGATGGGCTGATTTGCGGATAATTGGGGTAAAATTGAAATTTTCTCAATTTCTCCTAAATTAGTTGCAATCTTAGTATCCATCCATGAAATTAAACATGCATGCAATCTGATCTAGTGATTCTTGGTAATTTGGGGATTTTTTGATTTTTTAAAATTAAAAAATCATTAAAAATATAGAAATTTTTTTTTTTTAAAATTTCACTTCGATCAACGGTCCATTGGCCCCCATTTTAGAGTATTTAGGAGTGTTCGATGAAATCATCATCATCACATACACTCTAATTTTGGGAAACATTGGCTGATTTGCGGAAAATTTGAAAATTTCCAAATCAGTTGCAATCTTAGTGTCCAAACATGAAATTAAACACGTATGTAACCTGATCTAGTGATTCTTGGTAATTTGGGTATTTTTTGGAAAAAATAATTTTTTAATTAAAAATATAAAAAAATATAAAATTTTTTATTTTCAAAGTTCTGTTAGTGCACTCACCTTGCACACTTGTTTGTTAATCACGTAACTCGTTGTGTCAAGTAGTCGAATGAGTCTTTAGAAAATGAAGACCGACGACGCAACTGGAGCAGAAGCATCAAGCAACATTCACAAAGTAAAGAGAAGCTCTTACGATCTTGATCATATCTGTAGATGATCCTGACCCAAATAGGAAACCCTACTTAGATCATCTATCCAAAGCCATTTTAAGTTCATATTTTCCATCCCTCTGGATTTGGCTTTAGAAAGTTCTAAGTTGCTGAAAGAATTGTAGGACAAAAACTTAAAACAGGAAAATCTGTCTCGCCTTCGGTTGGAGTAGGTGCCATCGAATGGTACCTTCGGTCCCATCGAAGACCAAAACAGTCCAGCAACATTTGGAATTAATTCGGTCCCACCGACATGAATTTCAGTCCCACTGACTCCCACTGGAGACAACTAAACTATTGGTGCCACCGAAAGTGACCAAATTCATCCGGCAACTTCAGGACTTAATCTGGTGCCACTGAGAGATAATTCGGTCCTGTTGACGACAGTTCGGTGCAACCGAAGGTTCCCTCTGTAGAACCGAAAAGTAGCCGTTATAGATCCGTTGGAACTTTTTCTTTATAAAAGAAGCACCCAGAACTTTGTGAAAAGGGTGGATTAAGGCATTCTAGAGTCCCTAGTGCATCCCAAGCTCAACCCACTCATCCTAAACTCTATCCACACGAGATTCATGTTCTTTTCATTGTGATTCCTTACTTCAATGAGCATTCAAAGCTCTTATTAACGAAGAACATGATCTCAAGCCTTCTCTAGAGTTTTGAGACCAAACCTATTGCAAATCTTTAGTCTCCATGATACTCTAGAGCATCCATTAGTTGAATTCCTTAGGAAATCCATTCATCATCTTTTGTAGGAGATTCAACCCACTCCCATTACCTGGATTACCCAAATAGGAACATCATATGAAAGGTATTTGATCGTGAAGCTGAAACAATAGGAAAATCACAACATTGTGATCAAGGGAGCATCGGGGAGCTAATTGAAGCATGAGAGAGCAAAGATCAAGCAACCCAAGAAGAGCTACAAAAAGGGACTCAATCCGACTAGTAAGTGTCAGTGTTAAGAGTTCATAAGTTAGTCTCTATCCTCGTGTAGGATTGAGGCTAAGAGTTTGCTATCCACAAACTCGACTAGGTGCCTTGTGTGGGACCTTGGCCTGTGAGGCCGAAATGTAGGTGCCTAGTGTGGGACCTTAGCCGGTGTGGCCTAAACGTAGGTTCTTAGTGTAAGACCTTTGCTTTTGTGTAGGGCATAAATTGTATAGTCCTTTTGTGTAGGGCTGTAAAGGTTTATGGTAAACCTGATTTAAAACTATTGATAGTGAAATCCGGCACACTCTAGGAGAGAGTGCGTCTACCGGGAGTGGAGTAGGCACGTAGCCGAACCACCGTACATGCTTGTGTTTGGAATTGTCATTTGCGCATTTATTTAATTATGCTTATGTGTTTTAACGCTTAATTCTATATGCATGATCAGATGAATGCCTTGGATTAATAGGTAGCGTATTCCATACACTCATGTTCACAATGCTATAGGCTAGTTGCTTTATTTGCATATCTTAAGTAGCCTATGTGATTGGACCCTCTATTGGCTTGGAAGCCTTTAGAGTTATATTGCCTTGCTTAGTTTAATTGCAAATTAGTTTAAGTTAGGCAATGAAGTTTTTTTTTTTTTTTTTTTTTTTTTATATTATTATTATTGAAATTGGCATAATCATTGAAAAGTCCTATTCACCCCCCCTCTAGGACTCTTGAACTATTCCATTCCTCTACTTTAGCGGTCTAAACTGCAATTTCAAGTTCCACTTCGATCAATGGTCAATTGGTCCCCATTTGAGAGTTATTATTATTATTATTATTATTATTTCTAAATTCCAATCCTAACGTATCCCTAACTCTATGTGGGTCTAAGCCAGAACCACACACATCATTCATAGGTATATTTTTTGTTTTCTACTTCTTTTTTTGCTTTTGAATGTATTGCTTGTGTTTCCATTCACGTCTTCTTACATCTGCAAATTATATGAATTGACTTTGAATATACTTGCATCAGTTCAGTCAGACAACGCTTAGATTAAGACCCCATTCAAAGGAAACCTATTATGTGCAGTTGTTTTTTTATGATGTTTTGATTTCTAAGTGTGTATTGATGCCTTTTTTAACAATCCTTGAAGTTTTATTGAAAAATTCGACTAATTTCCCAGTGTTTTCTCATGTTTCCCAACAACAGCGATACATTAAACAATACAATTGATATATCCCATGTGATGACCGATATGTATCCGGATCCCAAGGGTGTGTGATACGTTACCTGAAAATGATACGGAAAACATTGACCCTTCATTTCTTTGCAATTTCTTAGTATGTGGGAACATTTTATTCTTTCGTTCATAAATTTCATTTTGACATGAATCTCATTTTCTCCTAACAGGCACAATTTTTATATATTTCCTCGTAAAGAACTTACAGTTGATGGGCCATCATATGAATTCCTTTGCCAGACCACCTCAGTCGACTTCTTGGCTAAATATCAATTCGATTTCAATGCATGCATACATGAAGGTATCTACTTTCAGTACCCGATTTGTTAATGATACTTGCAGGAAATAGTTTGGAAAATTTCTGTGGGATTAGTTTTGCTAGCAATTTTCTATTGCTATGAATGAGGAATGCTGTGAAGGATCTTACTGTGAAGATTTTGAAGGCATGCTAGTTTCATTGAATTTAACATGTGGCAAAGACATAAATGCCAGGCATGCTAGTTTCTAACATAGTTTATGCAGGTAAATATGAATAACAAGTTTTGGATGGGATGCTTGTACCCATTTGCGTGTCTTGCATTTCAGAAACTTCAGAGTCATACCATACTGCTCCTTATGTCCATATACATGTTTGTGTCCATGTCCATATACTCGTTTGTGTCCATATCCATATTGGTATCATATCTTTGAATTATTTCTTTCTTTGGGTCCATGCCCTACCTGAATGAAAATTATTGATTGACATTCTGTGTGCCCACCCAGCTTTTGCGGCCAAGATCAACCATAGATATTTTGGTAAAGTGTTTTCAAGGATTTACATTGTTTCGGCATTGACAGGAATATCTTATTTATCCAGAGAACAAGAAGCTGAAGCACTGCGCATCCTTGGTTTGGCATATGATGACAAATTAGCTAATTCTCAAGGTCATTTGAAAGATGCGAGAGAAATACCGCTAGAGAGTACTTTTGACGTTCTTTTTACTGAGCGGATGAAGAATAGATTCCGCAAATGGCGTGATTGGTTATTACGAACAACAACCGAAGAATCTCAGTTTGAGGCAAATTCCAATGGCTCCATTCCCCACTTCCGGACTGTGTTCTTCAAGATGTGCCCTGCACTGATGCTGAATGGTTTCACTTCTCATCAACTTAGATTGATTCAGCTGGTAACTTACTTTTTTTTTTTTGCTTTGATTTTCCATGGTCATCATGAACTCATGTTGCAAGTATCAATGTAATTTGAGGTTAATTTTTTTACTGTATAATGAATTTCTTCAATAGTTTGTCGCCCCCCCTCTATTAACGGTGTTTGGAGGCTGCATTTTCTTTCCTCTCCTTCACAGTTGCTTTCTTCCACTGTTTTAAAAACTAATGGTGACTCCTTTCCTGAAATATCATTCCTATTAAATCCTATGTGAAACGTGGGACCAATTCAGCTATGGGAGAATCTAAGGGATTCTTTAAGGGGTCGTTTGGCACCATGGATTTGGGGGGATTTCAAATCCCTTGGTTGTTTGGCTCCGTAAAGTAACTGGGGGTTTCAAATCCAAGGGCTTTCAAATCCCCTCAAAGAGGGGGTTTGAAATCCTCGGTGAGAGCTTGGATTACATCTAAAATCCTTCCAAGAGTTGCATGTATAATGTGTGTCACTAGACTATTAAACTATTTGGCACATGGCCCACTAATGATATACCAAAACAACTAGATTATCAATTGCATCACTATAATTACTTTAATACGATGATCAGCGCCGTCCAAACATTGTCCATGTAAATCAACGGTTAAAATTCATTTGTTAGTCACTAGGACATGATCCTGTGCTTGTGGCCCATCCGAGACTTGGAATTTCATCATTTTCGAGCTAAGTATATATTTCAGCGGGCTTATAAAAACCATCGTGTCAAACATTACATACGCTCACTAATTAGAGATATTAAAGTTGATTTAGTAATTAAATTCAAACCCCTGTAAATATACCATGCATATCTACTTTTGGATTAAAGTTGATTCCCAATCTAGGGTGCCAAAGACAATAGGAGGATTTCAAATCCAGGGGGTTCCAAATCCATGCTCCCAAACGGGCCCTAATAGTCTTTGAATCGGAAATGTTTCTTTGATCCAATATCTCATCAAATATTATGAAAATAGTAGAGAGCCACATTGAAGATCATTTTGGAAGAAATTCAATTCGAAATAGGTCTATTGATGCTGAGGCTGCTTTATTTTTTCAAGAGGTAAAATCTACACTGTATATAATGTGAGAAGTTAGGGGCAAAAATTTGCACATAAGAGTTACTCAAATTGCTAGAAGCCTAAAATTATCCATTACTAAAGGCCACAGGAAGGGTTCTAAACTGAAATAAAGAGCACTAAGGTAATTTGGAGGTGAAGTCGTGTACTGGAAGGCATACCTTTTATGGGCTAGATATTATAGTTCACTACCACTTTTTAAAAATGCTGGTGACTCTTCAAATGTACATAGTTTCAAGGCAATCCAGACTGTCGAAATTCTGAAACTATTGTGGATGTAGCCAATGTTTTAAATATCGACGATATCGGCCGATATATCCCACCAGTGCGATACGAACCGCATAGGTAGTGCCGATATATTCCACATGTTCGATCCGATGAGCATTTTCAATTTCTAATCCCTTTTTTTTTTTGTTGAAACTATGTTAAATCTGTGTCAAATGGTTACAAATCCATTGGTTCTTCATGGTTTGCATGTAAAATCATGGAGTTGGAGTTTTGATTCCGATATCCATTGGTTCTTCATGTTCTCAATATATTTTTTTTAAATTTTTCCTTCAACTAGCTATCAATCGAGACTAATTTCGAAGTATTTAGGAGTATTTGATGAAATGATAATCACATACACTCTAATTTTGAAATGTAGGTGGTATGATTTGGAGAAAATTGGGGGAATTTCAAAATTTTCCGAAATTGCTTGCAATGTTGCACTCCAAACATGAAATCAAGCATGGATTTGTCAAGTCCTTATCAATGTTTAGAAAGTAAAAATTATTAAAATATTATTTCTTTTCAAAATTTTCCATCAACCAGATATCAACTGAGACTAATTTTTAAGTATTTAGAAGCGTTTGATGAAATGATCATCACATACACCTCTAAATGTTATGCATTCAATTTGAAAATAGTTGCATTAGTTCAGTCAGATAGCGCATAGCTTAGGACCCTATACAAAGGAAACATATTATGTGCACTTCCTTTTTGAGATGTTATGATTTAAAAGTGTATTAAGGTCCTTTTTTTTTTTTTTTTTTTTGTTTTTTTGTTTTTTTGTTTTTTTGTTTTTTAAACAATCCCCGAAGTTTCATTCAAAAATTCAACCATTTCCCCAATGTTTCCCTATGTTTCCCAACAAGTGCAATAAATTATCGATACAAAAGATATATCCCATGCGATAACCGATACGTATCTATATCCCAAGGATGTGATACGTAACGCGATACTGATGTTTCAAACACTGGATGTAGCATAACAAAAAACCTACACCGAGAAGATGATAGTGACCATCTGTCTTGCTCTTGGGATTCAGATCACTAACTGTTTTACTTTTAACCATCCATTTGATAGCCATCAATTGGATGGTTAAGATTCCTAGAGCAGTGTGATTTTAGAGATATGGTCTATCTAGTTCTCAAAATTTGCTTGACAAGGATACCCATACGTGAATGCCATGTGTGAGGATGATGAGTCACTGCCGTTTTTAAAATGGTGGTGAACCATTATGGAAATAGCTGCTCTCAGCGACCACTTCTCCTTCCCTCGCCTCAATTTCTTGGAAACCCTTCCTCTTCTCCATGTGCATTGCATGTGCCACATCCACTAGTTTTATTAAAAGAAGTGAGAAGGAACAAGAATGGGCAAACGAAATTGATTATGAGGAATAATCAATCTCGATAATAATATTGAATCGTCTCCTCAACTGCAATGAAAGAGCTTTGGGAACATCTTGCAAAAGCATTTGAATTAGCCACTTTCATCTCCTGAATATTTCTTCTAGATGACTTGCTGGATTATGGAATGTTTTTTTTTTTTTGCCCATTTAATCATAGACCTGCAAGCAAACAGAGCCTCCACAATATCTTACCTTTTGGACAGCAGCAACTCTTGTGCCCTACCAGTAATGAAGACAATTGATCAGGGCATCACCAATGAATCTTGAAAGCTCAAAGAATGTCCATCAAAACGGGCTAGAAAAACTCACAATGAATGAATAGGTGATCCACTGATTCTGCATGCTGAAGACAATGTTGTTGGAATTGATCATTTGTCTGTTACTTAGATGATTGAGAATCAAAGCTTTACCCTACAACCAACAGAAAGCAACTCAGTGGGCCCTTATAGATCCATATACTTGATTTTGGAGCCCTCTATCCTTTCATGGGATCATTTGATAGCGTTGAATAAAACAACTTCATTGAAAATCTTTCTTATCCATCAAGTTTCCAAGATCATCTGCCCCCTTTCTTTGATAGAATGCTTCTAGCATTGCAGGTGCTCCATAAGGCACACTAGTTCTTCAATTATGTCTTCTCTCAAGTTTCTACGAAACAAAGGGGGCCATTCTATTTGGTTTCCTACAAAGAAATAATATTGAAATATCGTCACCTTTCCAAAATAAATGAGAAATATCGTCATCTCCATCTCAAGAGCCGCTTGAGCCATCTCGGGAAAGATACTATTGAGTAGCCAACCTCCACATCAAACATCCTCCCAAAATTTGGTTTGTCCATATCCCATGAATGATCTCCCTTTTGAAATGGTTCTCAATTCTAGATAATGCTTTCCACACATCTGATGCTTTGTAGTGAGAAGTGGCATTTTTGTTCCAACCATTGATGCTCTTACCATGTTTACTCGAAATAATTTGCTCCCAGTGACTGTCATTCTCTACCTAGAATCTCCGTAACCATTTCCCCAACAACATTGTATTCATGACTTTCAATGATTTGATCCTAATCTGCCTTTGCCTTTTGCTTATGTCCCTTCCCCTGTCCACAAGTTAAATTTTATGTTTTCCTTGTCAACATCTCCACAAGAGACCCCTTTGGGTTTTTTTCTCCAACATATTGAGATTGCGTGCAAGACACTGCAACAAGGACATATAACAAACTTTGATATAGCCACCTTTATCTATGTGATTTGGCTACTTGAGCTCTTGTAACCTGGAAGTTCTCTTTCTATTCTCTGCACTACCAAGTTCTATAGATGTTTGCTTGCTTCCCAACGCACAGAAGAAGGCCCAAGTATGATGACGGAAGCTTGCCTGGCTTGCAACCAAACACCTATGCAAGAGAAATTTCATCTCTAGTTTGACCTCGAAAACTCACTTTTACGATGATTGATCTTTTTTCCTAGAGACTGCTTAAAAACAATGCCAGTCCTTCCTCAAGCTAATGACTTGGTTTCTATCCACATCAAAAGAACAAAAGCCTATCATCAACAAACTAAAGATGTGGAGCTTATTCTCCACACTGAAGTCATAATAAAAATTTCCTCCATAGCTTTTTCTAACATTCTGCTAAGAGCCTCATCTACTATGGCAAAGAGGAAAGGAGAGAGGAGACGATCCCTCTGCCACAGCTTTGATGAACCCTTGAAAAACCTTTTAGCGATCCGTTAACCAAAATAGAGTAGTCTGCTAGCTTACGCATTCTTGCATCTGTACCTTGAATCTCAACGTCCTCAACATATTATTCAAACAATTCCATTCCACATAGTGGCATTCCTTTCTCCATCTCACCTTGATTCAATGCATTCGTGAGCGATGAGGACCCTTAGATTTTTTTTTTTTTGTTAGCTTGTTAGTACACCCCACTGTCAGTTCACACTTCACTGTTAGCCACCCCCACTTGGGAATTGGTACCATGACCTCGGTGTTGAAACGAGGTATCTTTCACTCAGTCTACCACTTGAGCTATGGATCTGGGTGCGACCCTTAGAATCTATATATTGAATAAAAGGGCCTCTTGAGACTTAGAGATCACACCACCCATTACAGAGTCTTGTAGCCAGAATCTTTGCCAAAAGTTTTTAGGGACCCGCAAATCTAGCCTATGGGTCTAAAGTTTTTTTTAGGCTTTCGATCTTGTAGATTGGTATAGAGATGAAAAAGAGAAGAAAGAAAGAGAAAAGAAGAGAGAAGAGAGGAGAGAAGAGAGAAGAAAAGATGAAGAAGAAAGGAATAGGTTAGGGTTACATGTCTCCACCCCCTTTTCTCTTTTATTTAAGTAATAAAAAGCAAATATGACAAAAATACCCCTGTACAATAAACTTTATGTTCAACATATCCCAAGACTGAAAACACTAAGAAACTTGTGGACCATAGGCCCATAACCAAAACCAAGAGGGCCATGGGCCCATACCCAACCGTTAACACTCCCCCTCAAGTTGGAGCATAGATGTCTTGCATGTTTAGCTTGGAAACAAGTTTGTCGAACTGAAATTTTCGAAGAGCCTTTGTTAATAAATATGCAATTTGATTATGTGATGAAATATAAGGTGTGTGGATATGTCCCTGATATATCTTGTCTCAAATGAAATGGCAATCAACTTCTATACGCTTCGTTCTCTCATGAATGATATCCGGCCAGGTCAAACTTGTATAGGAAAAACGGGCCTCCAGAAAAATTTCCAACAGCCCCGATTCAATGTACACCTGTGGCTCACGATAAGTGTGCTACGATTGCTACCCTGATTTTTGGCATATGGCATGTTCCCAATGTGCCCTATTTGATGAATGGCCTGATCTCTCTCTCTCTCTCTCTCTCACGCACACACACACACACACACACACACTTGATGCATGGCCTTCAATGTTTGTTGATTCGATAGCCGGGTTGCACCACTCAGTCAATAACCGAACCTTTAATCTTATCGATGAACATCTTCGCATTCACTTGTCAATCTTCCTATGTCCTAACGGATGGCAACCTTTGCTCCATAAAGTTGATGATACCGAACTATTGAGGAGAGGCGATTACCATTTTCCTCACTGGACATTGCATGTAATGCATATATTTGGTAAAGGTATATATGCCTGTGTTACAATTTCTCTACCGTCAAGCACCTGTTGAGGATCACTATTGACTGGTAATGCTGAGATTCTTGGCTGAGCCACTGATCTCCACAAAGGAGCAGCGAACTGGACCTTTTCTGATAAGGACACTTAGTGGGAAAATAAAAAACTGGCAGAAAAAAAATTCTTGATGCGTCCCTATATGATTGTTGGAAGTGAATCTTTCACCATTGCTACCTTAAACTATGAAGTACATCCAATTTCAACTGCTTCTTTATGCTACCAAAAGGGCACAACATCCTTGAGTAGAGTGTGCTTATTCAAGATGCAAAACTTCTACTGATTTGAAAATGTCCTAAAAAAGCATGATTATTCTCACTTCATTTTTTTTCCTGATGGGTTTTACCAAATGACTAAATTTTCAGGTGTCAGATCCTTGATACTCTTTGCTGATTGTTTTATTTATTTATTTCTTTTATATATATATATATATATATATTATATTGGACATGAAATAGCAGCATTCTTTGCATAACTAACAGATGAAACTAGAAATGTGCAGGTCATAAGGAAGCATTTCAAAGATCTGACATATGTTTGCGGGGTGGGTGAAAATTCTTCTGAGCAGAAGTTAGTAGTGTACACAGATACAGAGGACAATAGGGCCCTGCTTATGGTAAGGAGAAATGCAGAAAGACACTGTGAATGAGTCGCATATATGCCTTAACAAAATGATCGGAATTTCTTAGAAGTTCTAATTAGCTATTAAAGACGATGAAATTAGTTTGATGTGAGCAATCATGTCAAATATTTTTTTTGACAGTTGTAAATAATGTAAATCACCAAAATAAAAAGAATTGAATGGTAGATAGCATTTCTTATTTGTAAAATGTTTGGAACCAACAGTTGAAACACGTTCATAACAATTTGACGGTGTAGTTTTTGGGACATCTATGCCATGAAAATACTATTTCGTTGGTTAGTTGCTTAGTGTATAAAAAAAAATGGCTGTTCTAAAAAGGTGTTCTTCCTGGAATTTCACGGCCCAGGTTCAAACTAGAGGCTGGAAACATGGATCTCTATATTTCTAGTCACTGGTATTGAGTCTATATCTAGATTTCACATTGCATATGAATTTACTGGCCGTGGTCCATGAAAAACAAACCTTATCTGAAAATAAATGCAAACTAATCTCAGATATATTTTTAAAATTTTCACAAATTCCACATCAGTACATTATTAAGTCATGGAATTCATGTGCATCACTGATCACGTTGATTTGTTTCTCCCTTAGAAAGAGGTCAATGAGGACTTGCGCAAGGAAGTAGAGCGCAAGGTCACAGCTGCAGTTGGTTTTCGCCATGTTATCGATCTTCTTGCCTCAGAACAAAAATTGGTTGTGGGTCACAACTGCTTCTTAGGTATGTAGCTCTCAATTTCCTAAAATAAATTGGCATGCCTATCTTATTATATTTACGAGCATGCTAAATGCCAATCTTACAAGAGAGAAAAACAGCCACACCCTTTGATTGGTCATGTGGGCAGTGTTTGAAATATTGGTATTGCGTTAAGTATCGCACCCTTGGGATATGAATACGTATCGGTTATCTCATGGGATATATCGGTTGTATCATGTAATGTATCACTGTTGTTGGAAACATGGGAAAACATTGGGAAATTGGTTAAATTTTTTAATGAAACTTCAGTGATTGATGAAAAAGGCATCAATACACTTATAAATCAAAACATTACAAAAAGCAAGTGCACATAATAATAGGTTTTCTTTGTATGGGTGCTGATCTGTGCATTGTCTAACTGAATTGTAGCAAGTATATTCAAAGTCTATTCATATAATTTATAAATGTAAGAAGACCTGTGGAAGCACAAGCAATACATTCAAGCAAAAGAAGAATCACTAGATCAAGTTGCATGTTTGATTTTATGTTTGGACATAGATTGCAACCCATTTGCAAGAAATTGGAAAATTTTGATTTTTTTTTTTTTCAATTTTCCGCAACTTGACCCATCTCCTCCAAATCTCGAAATTGAATCTCCCAATCCATGATTTTTCATGCAAAACATGAAAAATCATCGATTTGTAACAATTTGGCGCTGATTTAACATGATTTACAGAAAAAAAAGGATTGAAAATCGAAAATGCTCACCAAATCGAACATGTGGGATATATCCCACTACTAGTGCGTTTCGTATCGCATAGGTACAAGATATATCGGCCGATATTGTTGATACTTAAAACACTGCATATAGGCAATCAACCTGAGTAGGAAAGCTTGCCTAATTAGGAGCATGGTCCCACTGCCTGTGTGAACTATTGAAAGGGTAATTTGGCCTCATGTGAACTAATCAAAGGGCAATTCGGCCTTTCTTGCATGGTTAAAATTATCATTTTCTCTATTGTAATAAGGTATCTTATTTATTCCCTATTGTCATAAGGTATCTTATTTATTCCCTATTGTAATAAGGTATCTTATTTATTTTCTTTGATACAGATCTTGCACATATATACAGTAAATTTTTTGGCCCTCTTCCTTCAACAGTAGAAGAATTTGCTTCTTCCATTCACAAAAGTTTTCCTTATGTCATTGACACGAAGCGCCTCCTGAAGGGCAGCTCCATTATTCAGCACCTGATGAAGAAAAACAGAACATCATTGTCTTCGGCTTTTGCTGTCTTGTGCCCGCAAATCGCTAATACTTCAAACACTTCTGGTTTGGCTTCTCGTCCATGTGTGAAAGTTGAGGTTCAAGTGGATGACTTGAGGTTTGCTTGCAATTTTCTCTTTGAGGATTTTCAATTTCAAAATTCTCACGATATTTTTGTTTGGCACATTAACTTGTTTTATGATTGTTGGCTTGTGAAATCTGCTGGTGTATACAGTGCTGTTTTGGCTTCCTGAGTTATAAAATTCAATTTTCAGGTTGGTAAATATAAAGGGATAGATAAGAGGCCCAATCTAGTTGACTGTGTAGAAATTAGTTTATGCAAAATTCATTTTGTGGCAATGCAGTTTATGACAAGGTATTCTGTACCGGTAACAGTGGCTATAACTGTCACCACCATTACCGATACGGGTATTTGCCATAACGGCCGATACTAGGGCGTAACGGCCGTTACGACCCCTGTAACGGTTGAAAATTTTCTTTTGCCCGAAAAATTTTGAAAAAATATATAGAAAATCAAAAATAATGTAAATATTTTAAATGTATTCATTTTTTGTTTTGAACATGTTTATGATAGTGTAACAGTCCACTCTTTGGTGAGAGTGTTGTATTGGGCTGTCTAGTGAATTGTTTAATATGATTATGTTTCTAATGTTTACACATCACAATCAAGCATTAGAACTGGAAATCAGAAAAAGGCATAAATACTAAAAAAAGGCCCTCAGAGATTCTATTCGCTCAAACCACTTCACTCCACAGTTTTAATCTTAAAAGCTATGGTAAGAGTGGTCGAAATCTGTTGTAAAATGATATAGGAGAGTTTTTGGAATGAGAAAAGTGAAAAAGAGGAGAAAAATGAATTTAAATAGAAAAAAAAGTGATCGTCCCTGCAACGGCCTTTACGGCCACTGTAACGGTTGATACGGTCTGAAAAATCTAACTGCCCCTTTTCACCTCCGTAATACGTAACAGTCATGGCTGTTACCTATATGTATCGGCCTTTATGGGCGTATCGTAACGGATGCGGAACGCCTTGGTTTATGAGGACTTGTTTCATCTTAAATGTTTCATCTTAAATGCTGTTTTGAAGACTGTTTCTCATTTTTTTAGTGCTGTTTGGATGTAACTGTTTGAAAAATTATATTATAAAAAGTCAATTGAGTCCTATTACAAAATACATTTTGCCCTGAACATGTGCCTGGTTATTTGTAAAGTACATGTGGGCAAGAGACCATCCATATAATTCTCTTGGTACAAGGGGTGGCTTGCCTGACTACAATAGTGTGCTTGAGGATCAACCATCACGCCACACCAGGTTTTTTTTTTTTTTTTTCCTGACAACACAGGGTGTACCCACCCCATTTTGAGGCGCGACTATTCCCTGAGGATGCACGCAATCACCCACAACCATGCCACCCCAGACTGTTAAATAAGTCCCCATTCAAAATTCCATTTCGACCGATAAATTTTCTTTTAATCAATAGAAACAAAAGTAACAGCTGTCATAAGGTCTCTCTTGATGCTTAACCAACATTCCTCTGCAGGTCATCTAGCTGGAACTCAGGAGCAAAGCATGAAGCTGGGTATGATGCTTTTATGACCGGATGCATCTTTGCTCAGGCTTGCAACCATATAGGCATTGATTTCAAGCTCCATTCGCCATCCACAGAGTTAGCTAAAAGCGAGAAACTGCAGATGCACATCAATCTTTTATACCTCAGCTGGAACAGCGGAACTCTCATCAATTTGAAAACCGGAACTGAGATTCCTGAGTCGGGTTCTCAAAATTACAAACGGAGATACCCGAAAATTGTGTTCGACAACACCGTCCTTATCTGGGGATTCCCGTCCAAGTTCAAGCCTAGAGAATTAAGAGAATGCATCTGTGAAGTGTTCGGCCCGGACTCTGTCACATCGATCTACTACTTGGACGAAACGGCTGCATTCATTCAGTTCAGCAAGGAGGAATTTGCCTCTGATTTTCTTGTTCTGAAGGATACACTGGAGATGCGAAATGACCCAATATCAGTTTTGCACCCGCTCGCAAAGTTATTGGAAGGTGGTAGCACCCATGTTGGAAACTATGATATTTATAAACAGATTTGCAGCTCTCCAATCGCAAGGGTCTTGTTTGCGGACCAGGCTGAAGCAGTAGGGATTAGGTGGAAGACAGAAGTGGAAGGAGAGACAGAGAAGCCAGAAATGGCATGTCTCAGTGAACGCGTATCGGGAAACCCCAATTCCAATTTTAGTAGCAAAAGCGTAACGGGCAAGAAAGGCGAGGTGGTAAAGGATCTGGACTGCAAATTTTCATGCGAACATGTCTTGGATTCTTTGTATGTTATCCAGTCTCCACATGGTAAACAAACGAGGACTGTGTGAGAAATCTGTACGTTACAGCCAGAGCTGCACAAAGTGGTCAATCTTTCCTTCTCCAGTCTATGTTTTAACTTGATCATTGGTCATGCTGCTCTGTAGCAATCTCCATACTGGAGCATGCATCAGGCAGCACTTGAAACGATACATGCCAGCATGTTTGATGTGCCATCTGTAACAACATTAATTTTTTGAACTATATAGTGTTGTTTAGCTACATGTGAATGTTAACTCGAGCAGGTCCTCCTTGTGTTTGTGTGGCTTGTACTCAGCAGGACACCTTGGCAACTGCTGGTCCATCTCCCTACTTGGCTTGCATTGGTCGCCCAGTACCTGATAAGTTGCAGGTGGAGTGGTGAATCTAGTCCATCGGTCCAGTGGGTCATATTCCTTAATGGCCTCTCGTATTTAGAGCACACTTAACAAATGGTCGTAGCCATCAGCTTTTCCTTTTGAATGCGCACCATTAACCATTCTCATAGGTGTGTTGGCCTTTGGGAAAGCTAGACTTGATAAGTGGAGTTTTGACTTTACACAATAGCAAACACCGAACTTGTGCTAAGTTTGCAAACAGGGCGAAGATTGAAGCCAGCTACTGGGACCAATCTATGAACGTTATGGATCCTACACAAGCAGGCCGCATGGGTGCACTTCTAATAAAGGCTTGAGAAAGTTACAATTTAATTTAGAAATAATAAATTCTCAAAGAAATTAATCTTCATATAAATTTGTATCTACATTATTTCAAACGTTGTAAATGGATGTCCATGTCAGCCATATTCACTAGATTATTCGCGTGGCCCACCAGGCTGATCTCTGACGTACGTTCATCAAATATCATGAAGTTGGTGCAACCAACCACACCGCCCACCAGGCTGATCTCCGGTGTATGTTCATCAAATATTATGAAGTTTGCAACCAACCACACCGGAAACTAATCGAATCTCTCTTACCGAATATGACAAGAATAATCTAGGTTTCATCCTCTCACCGAAAATGAATTTTGCTTCTATTCTGTCCAAACAGGGGAATAAAAGCAAAGGAAGATGCTGAATGGGTCCAAGTAACTGGAGCATAGAATAAAGGAAGGAGTGAAGAAAAAGAGAATGCAAGGAGCAGTTAAAGTAAGATGCCAAACATAAGCTGAAGAAGCTAAGCATTTTCTTTGAGCTTTTATAAGATAGCTAGATCGGATGTGCTCTTTATCCATATAATCTGAAAGAACGAGAGGCTTCTGTTCTCTCATACAGCAAGGGCGGGTTTGGATCGCAAGTTACTTTACGTAAGCAGCTTATGCCTCATGTAGCTCATTTTTTTTTTTTATTTTTTTTTTGAAACTTATTCAGCAGATAAGCATATTCGATAAACAACATATTTATCAACACAAAAGCACAAAAGTATGTTTGGTTTCCAACACGGCATATGTATTTATCCCTTAAATTTGTTTGATCCAACCTTTGATACGAACCATTCATTAGGTTGGGCTCACCTTGGCCCTGTCTTCAGTATGAACCATCCATCATGTGGGTCCTACTTTCAATGTGGACCATCTAACCTTAGGAAGCTCACCTTTGATATTTAGCTATCCATCAGGGCCACCTCAGATAGGGGCTGTCCATCATGTTAGACATTGGATGTGAGCCATCCATCATGCAAGCCCACCTTTAATGTCTACCACCCATCATATATGGGGCCCAACTTGAAGTGGGCCGTCCATTATATAGGGCCTGTCTTGTATGTGGATCATTCATCATTAAGGGCAACCTTTGATGTGAACTGTCATCATGTGAGGCCCACCTTGATATAGTTCATCTATCATGTGGGGCGACCTTTGATGTAGACTACCTACTATGTGAGGTCCACCTTTATGTGGGTCATCCATCCCTTAGACCCAACATCAATGTTAATTCACGGGCCTGCCTTCAATGTCTATTGCCCACCGTATGGAGCCACCTTGATCTCTACTTTTTTGTTTTTTTTTAACACACGTGCGCGCACACACACAACACCCCCACACACACATTCTTACACATGCTCACACACCCCACACATGCACGCCGTGGGACTTCACCACTGATGGGTACTTGAACCCTTGACCCGGTGTTGAAACTCCTGGGAGTCTACCAACCGGGTAAGAGTAAGGACCTATCTTGATTTCTACTTATTTAATAATATTTATGCTAGAAGTAGGTTATCTTGATTTGATTTCTACTTATTTAATAATATTTATGCTAGAAGTAGGTTATCTTGATTTCTACTTATTTAATGAAGAGGTATGATTGGTAAACAACATACTTAACAACTAAAAAGTAAAAAAGCATCTTAGTTTTCTAACATCATAGGTATTGATCCATCAAGTCAGTTTGATCCCCTCATCCATTGTCCATCATGTAGGGTCAACCATTGATGTGGAGCGTTCATCCTGTGGGCCCCACCTTTGATGTGGACTATCCATCATGCAGAGCTCACCTTGGGTGTGGGCCATTCATGATTAAGGGTTGACCTTTAATGTGCATCGTCCATTATGTAGTGCCCACCTTTGAAGTTGGTCATCCATCATGTTCAGCCCACCATCAATGTTACTGTCCATTATGTGGGATTCTCCTTCAATATCCAATGCCTATCACATGGAGCCCATCTTTGATGTGGACCATCCATCATGTGGGCCATCCATCATGTGGGGCTTGCCTCGGATATGGGCTACTCATTGTTAGGGCATACCTTTAATGTGGATTGTTCATCATGTGGGGCCCACCTTAACGTGGACTGTCTATCCCGTGGGCCCCACCTTCAATATGGGTTGCCCATCATGCGGGGCTTGCCTTGTATGTGGACCATTCATTATTAGGGGCCGACATATGATGTGGACAGTCCATCATGTGGGGCCACCTTAATGTGGGCCATCCATCATGTGGGGCCCAACTTCAATATCCACTACCCAACATGGGGAGCCCAAGTTTGAGTTGGATAGCCAATCGTGCATGCTCAACCTTAAGTTAGTTGTCCATCATATCAGCCCACTTTGGATATGGACAATTTCGGACCCTTGATGTGGACCATCTGTTATGTGGGCCTGCATTAATTTGGGGTCATCCAACATGTAGGGTCCACTTTTAATGTAGACCGTCCTTTGTGGAGAAGTAATTGATGCTGATTTATTCTTGGTTGAACTATTTCAACCAAAAAAAGAGAGACCTTACCTCCCTTGTGAAGTTGTTGGGAGTCGGGCTCCAAACTATTTATATTTAGTTTTTGTTTCATGTTTACAAGAGCAGTCAACTCACCGCATTCAAGAGATACTGCTGCAATTGGGACATCTTTCAAAAGAGTTCATAATCACACGGAAGAAGTCAAAGTAGTGGCTACGGCAATTCGAGGCACTACTTCGACGGTTCCCATCTGCGCAGGCCTACTTTCAATATTGACAGTCCATAGGCTTCCGTCTATGCGTACCAAATTAACATAACTGAAAAAAAAGAGTAACTTAAATCAGCTTAACATAAGTTAAAAAGTAACTTATTTGGTGGCATCAAACAGGCCGTAAGCATAAGAAGAGAGTAGCAATGGCCGAGGCAGTTCTTACCTTTTTCCTTCAAAAGTTGGCCGAGCAGCTCACGAAGGAAGTGGAGCTCCTCTCTGGAGCTCGCGAAGGAGTCGAGTGGATAAGGGATGAGCTACATTCCATAAAAGCCTTCTTGAAAGATGCTGAACGAAGAAGAGAGAGGGACGAAGGTGTTGAGGCTTGGATCACCCAAGTGAGACACTTAGCCTTTGATGCTGAAGATGCAGTTGATGAGTACATGATCCGGATGGATATGCAACGCCGTCTTCTTGACCGGCGCATGGGTTGCCTTGCCTTTCAAGCCTGCTTCATCAAGCGCTTGTATGCTCGTCGACAATTCGGCACTTAAGTTCAAAAGATCAAAAGAAATGCAAAAGAGATTCAAGATAGGAAGGAACACTACAATTTCCGAAGTACACAAGAGACGGCTTCAATTTTGGTGGATGATGGGCATCCGGATCCTGGAGTGGCTGCTCCTTGGGTCGAAGAACCAGATATCGTGGGTTTGGAGGATGCGTCCATGCACCTGATGAACTTGCTCACAGAAGAGCAGACGCAGCAACGTACCATCATTTCCATCGAGGAGATGGGTGGTTTGGGAAAGACAACCCTTGCAAAGAAAGTATACAAAACTGCAAAGGTGTGTTTCGAATGCATGCATGGATTTATGTCTCTCAGCAGTTCAAAATAGATATCATTTTGAGAGGAATGCTCACAGAATTCTGCAAGAGCAGAAAAGAGTCACCTCCAAGCAGCATGGAGAACATGCCCAGAGAAGAACTGAGAAGGACTATATACAACTACCTGGAAGGAAGAGGGTATGTGCTCATCCTCGACGATATTTGGGATATTCGTGTTTGGGATGATGTGAAGTGTTGGGGATAAAAAATACAAGTCCGCAGACTCGGACTTAATGCCTCGGATCACAAAAGGATGTGTCAAGTCCGAGGCATGGTGCGCTAAACCGAGACAAAGGTTGAGTCGGTTCGGACGACTCATCAGCGTCCCGGGCATGCGTCGGGCGGACCACCCTGCCAGACCGACCATCGCTAGGACGAGCCTCATCCCGGATATCTTGGGATAAGATCTCCGACCCCGAAGCTCACGGGATCGGATGAAGGCTCAAGATGGGCACGATCCTATCCCCGTGATCCCAGGAGAAGATCCCGCGCTCAATATCGGGAAGAGAATCCTCGTGCGACACACGCCCCAGTAGCTATAAAAGAAGGACCCCTGTCACCTTGAGAGGTACGGAAAAAATCCTCTCTAAAAAGCTCCTCAATACTCTTAGACCTAGAATCCAGGCCTGACTTTGGCATCGGAGGGTCCCCTGCTCAAGCCAGGGTCTCCTTTGTCCCTTTTTCTTTTGTGCAGGTACACGAAGGTCCAAGAGGAGGAATCGGACATTTGCATCAACAGCTTGGCGCCGTCTGTGGGAAACGTACAAAAAGCCATCTCGTATCTCTATACCGATTTCAATGGTGATGACTAGAAGGACGGTCCCAGAAGAAGATTTGAATGAGAATGCGATTACAGGGCCAGCGGGTCCAATCGCGGTTCCCGCAGCCCAGAACCCACCTAACAACCCCCGACGAGGGGCGACCGGAACAAGCAACAATCAGCGGGGTATCGACGATGGGCGGTTGGACAAGGAGGTTCAAGAAATCCGCTCCGATATGAATATGATGAAGCAGATGCTGGAACAAATGTATCAGCAGCAAATGCAGCCACTCCCGCATCCTCAAGGGGAGACAGCGCACGTACCGGCGGCGGCGGTTGATCCTCAACCTTCCGCGCCGCAGTCTTTCCGGCCGAGCCAACCCCAAGGCGGATCAGAACCATCTCCAGCGCAGTCAGCCAACGCTTCCCTCCCCCCGACTGATCTTCGGCACGAGATAGAACGAAGAAGGCGCAATCGCCCATCCATGGAAGGCACGGTAGAGAGCAGTGAACCTTGGAAAGCCGACATTCAAAATTTTAAAAGAGAAGTGCGGGAAGAAATGGCGAAAGAGATGGCGGACATAAAGCACGGCCGGAATGTATATCCAACCGGATCCGAAGCGAAGGCGTCCCCCTTTGTGGACTCGGTACTGAAGGCCCGGTTGCCCGAGAGGTTTCGATTACCTCAAATCACTCCTTTCGCCGGCAAGACCGACCCAACGGAGCACATCGAATGCTTCAGAACCTATATGGAGCTCCACGATGCCTCGGACGCAGTAATGTGTCGGGCCTTTTCTCTTACATTGACCGATGTAGCTCGACTGTGGTTCAAACAGTTGAAACCAAAGTCCGTCAGTTCATTCGCTGAGCTGAGTGACGCCTTCCTCACCAATTTCATCGGCGGAAAGAAGAAATTGAAGCCCCCTGCACATCTGAACAACGTAGTTCAAAAGCAGGGAGAGCTACTGAAAGATTACATCAAGCGTTTTAATTTCGAATCCCTTCAGGTTCGAAAACATTCGGAAGAAACGGCTCTCAATGCGCTCATGCAAGGAGTTAGAGATAAGCCATTCCTGGCATCTCTAGACAAAACTTCGCCCGATACTCTGGCAGAATTTATGGCACGGTCGGATAAGTATGCGAATGCCGAGGAAGCGCGAATCCTGCGTGAAACTAAAACCTTAGCCAAAGAGTCAACCAAAAAGGAAGCCGACTCGGCCGGAGGAAGGAAACGCAAGGATGATCAAGCGCGCGATGAGCGAAGGTCGGGAAAGCAGCCGGACCGAAGATTTTCCGCGTATACTCCCTTGAACAAGACTCGGGAAGAGGTATTGATGGAAATAAAAAATAAAGGCTTTGTTAACTGGCCCAGTAAGCTCAGGAGTAATCCTAATCGGCGGGACAAGGATAAATACTGCCATTATCACCGTGATCACGGACATAACACAAGTGATTGCCGTCACCTAAAAGAAGAGATCGAACGACTCATAAAAGACGGCCGACTCAGAGAACATATGGTTAAAGCTGGGGCGGCTGAGGCACGCCCGACCAAGAGCCAGCCTATGGAAGAAATTCGGACGATTATCGGCGGTCCACAAGGTGGGGGCGACTCAAACAATGCACGAAGGAATCATGCAAGAAAACTTACTCAGCCTCAGTCCGAGCTTATGATCATAGATCGGCCACCAAAGGAGAAGAAAAGAGAAAGATATTGCATCTCTTTCACGGACGAAGATGCCCGAGGCATCTATCACCCCCACGATGACGCATTGATTGTCACCCTGGCTATCGCTAACCGAAAGGTGTTTCGGATACTCGTCGATACGGGGTCATCTGCAGACGTGTTATTTACCCAGGCGTTCGACAAAATGGGGATCGAACGGTCCACACTACGCCCAGTTCGGACCCCATTGACCGGTTTTTCCGGAGGACAGGTACTGCCTGAAGGGATTGTCTCGTTACCGCTCACCGCTGGTAGTGCCCCATGTCAGACGACGATGATGGTTGACTTCTTGGTCGTCGATCAACCCTCAGTATACAACGCAATACTCGGCCGACCTTCATTGAGTCTCCTCCAAGCCGTGATATCCACATACCACCTTTCAATGAAGTTCCCGACCGAGTCGGGAGTCGGAATTGTCAAAGGAGACCAGCAGGATGCAAGGCGATGTTACATGATAGCCGTAAAAGGAGCCGCCGACAAAAGTCCGACCAACATATTAACGATTGAATCATTGGACCCTCGGGGCGAGAATTATGAACGAGGACAGCCGGTCGAGGATCTTGTCTCGGTCCCCTTGGCCGAGACAGATGGATCCAAGACGGTACGAATTGGCTCGTCTCTGCAGTCCCCTTTGAAAGAAAAGCTGACAGCCCTGCTCCGTAGGTACGCCGACGTCTTTGCCTGGAGTCATGAAGATATGCCCGGGATCGACCCCTCTGTGGTAACTCACCGACTCAACATCGATCCGTCGTATCGACCGATCCGACAGAAGCGGCGACCGCTCGGCCCTGAACGATACGCTATCATTGAGGAAGAAGTCGACAAACTCCTCCAGGCTAATTTCATAGAAGAAGTATACTATCCAGAGTGGGTCGCGAATGTCGTGCTCGTAAAGAAATCCAACGGGAAGTGGCGGGTCTGTATTGACTATACTGACTTAAATAAAGCCTGCCCAAAGGATAGCTTTCCGCTTCCAAGGATAGACCAGCTAGTAGATAGCACCGCCGGACATGAGCTCCTTAGCTTCATGGATGCTTATTCAGGATATAATCAGATTGCAATGCATAAGACAGATAAATCAAAAACTACCTTTGTCACCGACAAAGGCCTTTATTGTTACCGAGTGATGCCATTTGGTCTGAAAAATGCCGGCGCAACCTATCAAAGATTAGTTAATAAAATCTTTGCTCGGCTGATAGGCCGAACCATGGAAGTATATATTGATGACATGCTCGTCAAAAGTATACACGCGGCAGATCATGTGAATGATTTAGAAGAAATGTTTCTCACCCTACGAAAGTTTCGGATGAAGCTGAATCCGAATAAATGCGCTTTTGGGGTGCGCTCTGGAAAGTTCCTCGGTTTCTTGGTTAGTCAGCGAGGAATAGAGGCAAACCCTGAGAAGATAAAGGCTTTGATTGATATGGAATCCCCTAAAACCATAAAGGACATACAAAGGTTGACTGGACGAGTCGCAACACTTAATCGGTTCCTGTCCAGAGCCACCGATAAATGTCTCCCTTTCTTCAGACAGTTGAAAGGAAGACAAACAATGGACTGGACGGAAGAATGTGAAGCGGCATTCCAACAATTAAAATCATGTCTCGGTTCCGCACCTCTCTTATCAAAGCCCGAATCGGGGGAGTCTCTGCTCCTTTACCTAGCGGTGTCCGAGGCAGCGGTTAGCTCGGCCTTGATACGAGAATCCGAAGGAAAGCAACTGCCGGTTTACTACGTCAGCAAAGCATTATTGCCGGCGGAAACAAGATACCCAAGCCTGGAAAAAATGGCCTTGGCTTTAATCACTTCCTCTCGCCGACTCAGGCCGTACTTCCATGCCCATACCATCATCGTAATGACCGATCTTCCGCTTCGCCAGGTATTGCAGAAAAAAGCTTCCGGCCGACTCACGAAATGGGCCATCGAATTGAGTGAATTTGACATTCAATATAAACCGAAGGCAGCAATCAAAGGGCAAGCAGTAGCTGATTTTATCGCCGAAGGAACTCCACCATTCGAGCTCCCGGTCAACGATATGCCAAAGGATGTTGCAGTTCCAACAACCGCTCCCCCGACCCTTACCTACCCTATTCCCTGGAAACTATTTGTCGACGGTTCTTCCACCTCGAAGGCAAGTGGGGCTGGGGTTGTGCTGGAACATACCTATATACAGTATGCCTTACGACTTGGATTCCAAGCGTCGAACAATACGGCGGAATATGAAGCATTGTTACTCGGCCTCCGTCTCGCCGCTAGCTTGGAGGTCACGCACCTCAGTGTTTTCAGCGACTCTCAGTTGGTTGTTAATCAAGTTACCGGTGTATACCAGACACGAAAAGACCAGTTAAGGGCGTACATGCAGAAAGCGAAAGAACTTATCAACGGATTTCAACTCTGTCGTGTCACTCGGATCCCTCGCACGGAAAACAGCAAAGCCGATTTACTAGCAAAGCTCGCCTCAGCCGATGAAGATGAAATACCCAGGTCCGTCCCTGTCGAATACGTCGATAAGCCGAGTATAGATGAACCAATTAGCGAGGCCGTCAATACAATCAACTCGGAACCATCCTGGATCGATCCAATCCGCCAATACCTTGACGAAGGGAAGTTGCCCGAGGATCGCGCCGAGGCTCGACGAATTAAGATCCGAGCCTCCCGTTACACCATACTCAACGGAACCCTCTATAAGAAAGGTTACTACGCCCCGTTGCTGCGGTGCCTCAAACCCAGCGAGGCAGACTATGTATTACGGGAAATCCATGAAGGAATCTGCGGAAACCACTCTGGAGGGCGATCTCTCGCCCATAAGGTCCTACGACAGGGATATTACTGGCCCACTATCCAACACGACGCTCGCCAGCTCGTCCAAAAATGCGACAAATGTCAACGATTCGCAGCAATTTCGAGGCAAGCCCCCGAGGCACTGACGCCGATGACTGGTCCCTGGCCCTTCGCACAATGGGGTGTCGACATCATAGGCCCGCTCCCTATGGGAAAAGGTCAGACCAAGTTTGCCGTGGTAGCAGTGGACTATTTCACGAAGTGGGCCGAGGCGGAGCCATTAGCTAAAATAACCGAGCAGAAGATCACCGAGTTTGTGTGGAAAAACATTATCTGCCGATTCGGAGTGCCCCGTACCATTGTCACAGACAATGGAAGGCAATTTGATAATAGGAGCTTTCGCGAGATGTGCGACAACCTCGGAATCAGAAACGTTTATTCTTCACCTCATCACCCTCAAACCAACGGACAGGTTGAGGCGGTTAACAAGATTATCAAGCAACATCTTCGGACCAAGCTTGGCCGGGCCAAAGGAGCATGGGCCGAAGAGCTCCCGAAGATTCTTTGGGCTTACCGAACTACAGCTCGAACAGCCACAGGAGAGACTCCGTTTTCACTAGCTTATGGCTCGGAAGCCGTCACTCCCGTTGAAGTCGGATTACCTTCGGCTCGAATCACCTCATTCAATGCAGAAGAGAATGAAGAACTCCTTGCACTCGGACTCGACCTTTTGGACGAACAAAGGGAAGTGGCGCGGCTGCGCACGGAGGCGCGGCAACGACAAGTGGCTCGGTTCTACAATACCCGAGTTAAGGTTAGAAGGTTTCGAATGGGAGATATGGTTCTCCGGAAAGTTTTCTCCAACACCAAGGAATTTGGATCGGGTACGCTGGGACCCAATTGGGAAGGACCCTATATCGTCTCGGGCACCATACGACCAGGAACGTATCGGCTAGAAGACCTAAACGGACAACCATTGCCTCACCCTTGGAACGCTGAACACCTCAAGGTCTACTATCCCTAGCTCGGTACTCAATGTTTAAAGACTCTGAACTAAGAAAGGTTAAAGCCAAATCAAATGAATAAAGCTAAGTATTTTTCTTTCATTCATCAAAGCACGTACAAATACAATGTGTGACTACATCAAAGTGAAAAAAAAATCAAAGGGCCCTGGTAACTGTCCTCATGCACCGGCCTCGCCCCCAGCAGCAGTGTCTTCGGCAGCGGCGTCCGGGTTCTCGGGTTCCGGGGCTGCTCCACCCTTGATTTCCGAAAGGTCAAGGTCAGGAAAAGATTCCTTTATATCCTTGACGCATTCCAGATATCCGCTTTGGAACAAGCGGTCCCTCTCGTCCTCGAACTCTGCCGACTCAAGGAAAGCTTGGACGGCTTGGTCCCTGGCCTTCTCAGCCTCCCGAGCCTTCTCGTCGGCCTGTCGAATACGCTCCGCCGCCTTAAGCTTAGCCTGAGCTAAGTCATCTGCGCACGAAGCATGAACTGCGAGAATTCGCCGGTTCTCTTCTTCAGCCTCGGAGAGCAGAGCCAGTACCCGAGCGACCTCCGCTCTCGCTTCATCCAAGGCTCTTCTGGAGGAAGCCGCCTCTGCTCCCGCATCTTTGGCAGCCTTTCGGGCAAGAGCCGCCTCGCCTGTCAGGATGCCGACCCGGATTTCGGCCTCCTCGCGCCGCCCTTCAGCTTCTGACAGAAGGGTCTGCAGCCGATGAGTTGAGGATAGCTCCTTGCTGGCCTTAATCAAGCAGGGAGCGAGTTCGAAAAGCATCCTCGCTGCATGGCTGACGGTTTGCGATGACGGGGCGTTATAGAGCCTCACGAACTCTCTTTCGCCCCCGTGGGCTAAGGCCCAGGGAACCATCCCCGATACCACTTGCTGCAGGACAGACGGCCCTTCCTGGTTCGTCTCCTCCCCTCTGGAGGATGCGGTCCTCGTCTCACCTTCCCCTCTGGAAGACGCGGCCCTGGTCTCTTCCTCCCGTCTCGGAACGTCCGTCTTAACGTTTGCCGAGTCGGGTGCCGCCTGAGGTTCCGAGGCAGCAACCGCCGTCTCTTCAGCCCTTTCTTCTGGGTCGGGAATTACGACGACGGGAGGGGCAGAAGAACTCGCTGGCTCTTTCTCCTTCCGCACCACCTTTTGCCTCTTAGGCGGCCGAGGCTCCGACAAAAGAACTGACCGCGGAGGAGCCTTCAACTTCGTGACTGCCCTAAGGGGAGGACGAGCTCCAGTCATTTCTGAGGGAGCCGGCTCGTGAATAATCCTGAGATTGGGACCTGTTCATAAGATCGTAAAAAAAAAAAAAAAAAAAAAAAAACGAAGTAAGTCGGGAAAAATTCAGAAACTCAGAAGACACATTTTCAATTACCCGTGACTTCCGTCCAGAACTGCAAGATGAAGGCGTTCCTGTAGAAGCACCTTCCAAGACTTGACGGATCCAACGTCCTCAACTCTTTGATCCGAGCCGAGGCACTGAAGCCGCTTCGCCCGCTTCTTCGGGATATCTGCTGGACACAAGTTTAGACTCAGAATATTACAAAAAATGAAAAAGGACGAGAGAGAGAGAACCCAAGTCACCTGCCCTCTGGAATGTCCGAGGAACACGAGCCTCGTAAAACCCGGAGTCATCAGTCTCCCAACGACCACATGCCCAAAACCAACGCTCTCTTCAATGTTTGTTGGAAGTGGGAGGGTCAGTTATCAAGGAACCGCCTCCGCCTCGCCAAGCAGCGAAGACGTAGAAGCCAGGGTAGTTCGGATTCATCCGCACTTGGTACAGGTGGAGAAATTCGTCGACTGTGAGCGGTGGCTGTTCCATCTCGGCCCACAACACCGCACACCCGAATAAATTTCTCCACCCATTCGGGACTATCTGCCCCGGGGCAATCTGAATGCGAGACAATACTCCCCGGACGATGGCCTAAAGGGGCAGACGCAAGCCGCATTGCATTGACACTTGGTAAATGGCGACCGCCCCAGCAGGAGGGTGATCCGGCAAATCATTTGGACGGGGGAGATAGGTGATGACCGATTCAGGGATGTGATACCCGATCCGGATTCTGTCTAAGTCCGCCTCAGTTAAAACTGAGGGAACTGGACCGCTTAAATCTTCCCCCGATCCTTCTCCTTCAGACTCGGCATGCGCCGGTTCGTCAACGGGAACTGGGTCGGAGGTTCCCTCGGCAATCAACATTTCATCTTCTTCCTCCTCATCTTCCTCCATGCCCCTTGGGAAGTTAGGCCTTCCCGGGCGGGTTAATAAAGACGACCCACCACGAGAAGGAACAACAGAAGCAGGGCGCTCCGCCGGAGCTTCAGCGACTCTCTCAGATAGAAAAGCAGCGTTGGCATCCACTGCTATCTCCGTCAGTAAGGAAGGCGATTCCGCAACATTCCAAAAACGTTGCGCTTCGCCTTCGTCTCCGGAAGCTCCCCCCTGGGGACTTCGAGAACCCCTATCCGCCATTATTATCTAATAGAGAGGGAGAAGAAACTCACCGGAGGGAGAAACGAAAACGGAAATGGCGGAAGGAAGCGCTGACGGTTAAGAGAGAGGAAAGGAAGAAGATGAAAGACTGAGAAGGCTCCAAAGGGAATGAAAAGTAGGAATGACAATAGAAGTTCAAAATGCGGACCCCCACCAATTTATAAGATCGCCATACGGCGGGAGTAATTAATGAGGAAATGATTCGACGCCTGCATCGATTCCCCCACTCGACACGTGGCGCTCGTCGACTGACGACAATAATGCCCTTGCTACGTGTCCAACCCTCATTGGCGGGATGAGCGACTTGACGGCTGACGGCGCATGCGATGTCAGGAACCGAACCGCCTCCCGTCAAAGGCGACATGGAACGCATTAAATGACCACCTACTGTCTCGGACTGGGTTATGAACCGACTCAAAACTCGCTACTCCTAAGTGTCATATGAAACACACGGAGTAGGGGGGGCTTACTGTTGGGGATAAAAAATACAAGTCCGCAGACTCGGACTTAATGCCTCGGATCACAAAAGGATGTGTCAAGTCCGAGGCATGGTGCGCTAAACCGAGACAAAGGTTGAGTCGGTTCGGACGACTCATCAGCGTCCCGGGCATGCGTCGGGCGGACCACCCTGCCAGACCGACCATCACTAGGACGAGCCTCATCCCGAATATCTTGGGATAAGATCTCCGACCCCGAAGCTCATGGGATCGGATGAAGGCTCAAGATGGGCACGATCCTATCCCCGTGATCCCAGGAGAAGATCCCGCGCTCAATATCGGGAAGAGAATCCTCGTGCGACATACGCCCCAGTAGCTATAAAAGAAGGACCCCTGTCACCTTGAGAGGTACGGAAAAAATCCTCTCTAAAAAGCTCCTCAATACTCTTAGACCTAGAATCCAAGCCTGACTTTGGCATCGGAGGGTCCCCTGCTCAAGCCAGGGTCTCCTTTGTCCCTTTTTCTTTTGTGCAGGTACACGAAGGTCCAAGAGGAGGAATCGGACATTTGCATCAACATGAAGCATGCTCTGCCTCGTGAGGGCAGAGGCAAGATCATCTTCACCACCCGCATGCAAAATGTAGCTTCTCCCGTGGGCGAGAGATGTAACATACATGAACTCGAGCCATTATCTGATGATTTGGGTTGGGAGCTCTTCTGCAGAAAGGCCTTTTGGGATAAAGACCCCAAAGGGACTTGCCCACAGCACTTGGTCGGAGTGGGAGAAGCCCTGGTCAGAAGATGCAAAGGCTTACCACTTGCAATCGCGGCTATAGGCGGCCTCATGTCGAAGAAGAGCATGGATGCTTTTGAATGGAATAATGTATTAAAAAATCCGGACTGGGAATTGAGCCACAACGAAGATCTTGCAAGATTGAACGAAGCCCTGCTCATGAGCTACCGTTATTTACCTCCTCACCTCGAGTACTGTTTCTTGTGTTGTGGTATGTTCCCTGAGGATCATGTAATCAAGAGAAAGAAGCTGATCCGCATATGGGTGGCTGAAGGCTTCGTTGAGGAGAGTCCAGGGAAGACGCTGGAGGAGGTCTCAAGTGATTACTTTGTTCAGCTCATTAACAGAAGCCTCCTCCAGCCTATCTTTGAAGACTTTACAGGGGAGTTGATAGCGTGTCAAGTGCATGACCTCATGCGTGACATCGCTATCTATATGTTTAAGAAGGAAGGGTTTGGGACAATCATAACAAACCGAGACACCAAGGTGGATGGAAAGCAACGCCATTTAGCAATTCAAAACTGTGAAATTGGCATTCTATCTAGTATGGTCAATTTGAATCCTCGGTCACTCTTTGTAAATAATGTAAATGACTTTCCTTCCTCATTACGCAGAACATTATTAGATTTTAAGCTGCTGAGAATACTAGATCTCGATGGCATTCAAGTCAAGAATCTACCGGACGAAGTGGGTGGCCTAATTCACTTACGGTATTTAAGCTTGAGGAGGACACAGATCAAGAACCTGCCGACTTCAATAGGAAGATTGCATAACTTACAGACATTGGATGTCAGGGATTCCAATTTGGAATGCTTGCCTGCTGGAACAGAGATGCTGCTGCAATTGAGGCATCTTCTCTTTGTTGAATACCTTAAGATGCCAAGCGGAGCAATCAATTTACGTAACCTCCAAACATTATCAGGTGCGTTTGTTGATGATAGATTATCGAGAGAATTGGGTGAGTTAACCCAACTTAGGAAATTAAATGTTGAGGTTAAAGAAGAATGCTGTGCAGAACTATGCAATTCCATTAGTCAGTTGCAACACCTGCGTTCCCTCAAAATATATGCTTTTGATGAGAATGAGCGGCTCCAGTTACAAACAGTGTCGAGGCCTCCGCAGTATCTTGAGAAACTAAGAGTGGGAGGCGTGATGAAGGAGTTGCCGGTTTGGGTCGGCTCTCTCAACTGTGTGCGGGTGATCTTCTTTGTTGACACCCAATTAACAAGTGACCCACTCACAGCTCTAGGACATTTACCCAATCTGGTGTACCTTCTTCTACTGAATGCTTATATGGGGAAGCGGATTGGTTGTACGGTCGGAGGATTTCCTAAGCTCAGAACTTTGTCATTACAAGAAATGGAAGCATTGGAGGAGTGGAGCAGCATAGATGAGGGTACCATGCCATGCCTTGACTATCTCCACATTTCTAAATGTCCAAATTTAAAGAAGCTCCCGGACGGATTTCAGCATCTTGCCGCTCTTCAACAACTAGCCTTGGAGGACATGGGCGAAGAATTCATGGACAGGGTAAAGAAGGGTGGAGAGGACCACTTCAAGGTCCAGCACATCCCCAATATCATCCGTTATCACGATGATGATGGGAAATTGGTCGAGGATGAGCTGTCATGACTCACGGGATCAATCATCATGCGATCCAACTTCAAATGAGAAATTGTATGTAACTCTCTCTCTCTCTCTCTCTCTCTCTCTCACAGACACGCGGGGACGCGGATTGAGTACTAACCCCTCTGACTAGAGACGGACAGTCGTTACAGGGATCTGTCGGGCCCACCGTAATGTATGTGTTTTTATCCACGCCGTCCATCAATTTTGACAGATCATTTTATGCCATCATCGGAAAAGAATGCAGATCGAAGGATCAAGTGGACCATACCACAGCAAGCAGTGGTGACAATGATGCCCACCGTTGAATCCTTCCTCGGCGCATCTGGATGAAGGAAAACTTAAATATTAGCTTGATCCAAAACTTGAGCATTCCATCTGCATCTGGATGAATGGACAGCTTGATAAAACACATGTTATGGTGAACCCACAGGCCCCTTCCATGATCATCGTCTCTAATTACGTCTTGGAGGGGTACTCCCCAAACACTGAAGCAGATTAGGGACGGCCCTTATCATACGTGGGCCCAACTAGTGACCTTCTTTAAATATTAATTAATGTTAATAATAGTTTTAGATGAAAAGTTATTTAAAAAATGAAAATGCCTCGACGGTTAGGGTGGTCCCACCATGGTGCTAATGTCAAATCTAATCCGTGCATCAGGTGAGTCACCTAATGTTAGAGTTAGCATCCTAAAATCGACCCCATCCATCATTCAGGTGGACCACACGATTGGAAACTATATACATCAAAAGGTTATCATCCAAACTATTTCCCTTGGTATAACGCGCTTGAATCAAATATAGGCATGATTTTTAGCCCTGAAGCCTAACTTTTGATACGGCATCTAATTGTTTGGGTGAATTTCAAATGCTTATCATCGTGATTTATTTAAAAATTAAGAGCGGACGTCTCTCTTTCAATTGTTTCTATTGGTATGGCTCCCATAAGTCACGTAATTCTTTTTTTTTTTCTTGTCTGCCTTGACATGGGATTACACATCTAAAGGATAGAGTAGATCTTAGGTACAGGTCAAGTTAGGCCCTATAAAAAAACATAAAGGGTCGGACGCATCTTTCTTGTTGGTTCCCATAAAAGACCATGATTGCCTAGCACCTAGGTACCATTTTATGTGGCAAAATTTCACAGCCCCATCACGATGCATGTGTTATATCCACACTGTTCATCCATCTTTTCATATCAATTTAGAGTATGAGCCCAAAAATGAGGTAGATCCAAAGATCAAATGGATAACACAGAAATAAAACAGTAGTGTTGAACAGGTAAAATGTAAAATAAACATCATGGTGGGCCCGAGGAAGGTTTTAACAGTAGATTAGTCATTGCCCTAACTGCTTTCTCGGGTGTGGTACACTTGAGACTTGGATCTGCCTCACCATTTTTGGATTCGTGCCTTGAGATAATCTAGCAATTGAGATCATATATCACTTACATCATGTTGGGGCCATAGGAATTTGCCACATCAAACGGTACCGGCCTTGTCCCTACGCATTCCAAGTCGGGTTACACGGCAACACCACTGTGGGTGTTTACCTAGCCATGAGGCCCACCTTCATGCATGTGTTATATATCTACGATGTCCATCAGCCCACCTTCATGTATGTGTTATATATCCTTGATGTCCATCAATATTTTTTCATGTTAATTTAGGGCATGGCCCCAAAAAAATGAAGTACATCCATATATCCAGTGGACCACATCACAAGAAACCATGGTGATTGACCATTAAAAACTTCACAGGGGCATAAATTAAGTACTTTTGGATCAAGCTGATATCTGTGTTTTCCCTTTATCCATGTCGGTTTCACCTTATCAACTGGTTGATGGCAAATGAATATTATAAGGAGACGTAGGAAGTTTTTAACTGTGGACGTTCAGTTTTCACTATTTCCTGTTCTATTGTTGTTTAATTAGTCCACTAGGGATTTGGATATGCTTCATTTTTTGGTAGCCAATATTAAAATGTTTGGTAAAAACTGATGGACGGCGTGGATATACAACACATACATAAGATGGGTCTGATGGTCACTGAAGCACCCGTTCCATTCTTATCCGGGTAATACCTATCCACTCTCCCCTCTTCTCGGAAACATGCACATTTCTTGGGGCTAATGTTCTTGATGGACGCCCACGCCCACGCTTCTTTTTTTTTTTCAAAGTCCACCGTGATGTGTACATGAGATCTACTCTAATCATTGGATGTATAATCCTTTGTTGAGCCTAGCTAGAGCCAAAAAATCAGAGTGATGTGTGATTCAAGTGGGCCATTCCCATGGAAACAATTGGGAGAGACGTCCACCCTCGATTGCTAAGGGTTCACCATGATGAGCACATGAAATCCACTCTAACCGGTATATGCTGCACCAAAATCTAAATATGATGCCTAAAATGCCAGCCCATACATAATTCAAGTAGCCCATACCAAGGGAAACAGTTTGGAGGGTGAGTTTTCCTTGTACAATGTTTTCAATCACGTGGTCTTCCTTAACCACCGATGGGGCTGATTTTCAGCCCCGGATCTAACAAGGGGTGACTCATCTAATGGTTAGGGTGGATTTTATATAAACATGACGGTGGGGTATTCGAAGCTAGCTAATCCTTTGTTTGTTTGAATTAATATTTAAAGAGAGTCATTTATTAACAGTCATTAGCACTTAGTTCCTACCAGTTGTGTGTGAGCATTCCTCTTTCTTTCTCTATATATTCTACTTTGTCCATCTTTTTTTTTTTTAAAGATAATTTTAGAACATGAGCCTGAAAATAAGCATATTCAAAGTCTCACTTGGACCATACTATAGGAAACAGTGGTGATCGAACATTCCACTATTTAAAATTTCCTAAGACCCATTGTAATGTATATTTGCCATCCGACCTACAGATAAGGCCCTGTAAATCTGGATTAAGGGAAAAAAAAAATATATATCAGTTTGATTCAAAAATTTTGTGTCTGATTATGACTTATTAATGTTCATTCACCATTGTTTCCTATGGCATGGCCCACCTGAGATTTGGATCTGCTTCATTTTTGGGATCATACCCTAAGATGATCTAGAAAAATAGATGGAAGGCATGGAAGTAAAATAGCATGCATCAAGGTGGGGCCCACAGTAAAGGCTGCACTTGGGTGAGGTCGGACCGCACCTACTCCCCCAAACACACCTTCTGGTTTGTTCTTTCTTGCACTCTTCTTTGATATGTCCATGCATTAAAGAATTTTGAAAAGAACTATAACTAATTAATATGAAATTTATATTCCATACTTAAATAAAAAATAAAAAATTCAAACACTTCATTAATTACCGCCATATGTGGTTTAGGTTGACCATATGATTGAAACAAAGTATAGGTCAATGACCACTCTCTAAATTATTTCCTTTGGTATAACCCACCTGAATCATGGATAGGCTTGACTTTTAGGCCCGCATATAATGGCTAGAGTTATTTCATATCATCTTCATGGTGGGCCTAATAAAAAACAAGGGTGGACATCTCTCTCCCAACTTTTTTCTTTGGTGTGGCTCACATGAATCATAAGCCATCTTAATTTTTTGGATTTAGGTCTAAAATAGGAATGCACATCTAATGGTCGGAGTAGATTTTACATAAACATTATGGTAGGCCCTGCCAAAAATCAAAGTCCCGTGCACACTTATGTAACTGAAAAGAGATTATTAAGAAAAAAATAATAATAATAAAGACTTGCATAGGACTTTGCTCTTAATTTTGATGAGGCTCACCATGATGTTTATATAAAATCTACTCTAATTATTAGATATTAAGTACCATATGAGGCCCAAAGGTAAAAATTCAAGTTAATCTGTGATTCTAGTGAGGCACACCAAAGTAAACAATTTGGAGACGGACATCCACTCTTGATTTTTAAGGATCCACCTTGATAATCAGATGAAATCCAATCCAATCACTAGATTCCACACAAACATTTAAGTCTTTGTCCAAAAAAGTATATCCATCACATGAATCACAAGCCATCTTAATTTTTTGGATTTCTATGTTAATAAGTTGTTGGATAATTATGAATTATTTATCCGTGTTGAAAATATGTTTGAGATATGATTTTAATCATGTTGAACATATTTTGCCGGTTGGATTACAAAATTATGCCTTAAATCGAGAGACTACACGTGTTTGGGTCCCGAACTGTGTATAGTTTGGGCATCCAATGGACCAGATAATTATGCCAAAAAATCTTACGATTTTACTGACATTAATTTGACCTAAAATTCATATTTTAAACCTTAGAGCAGCGGGACTCACTTTTGGAATAATTTGGACTTATCAGGTAACCCGTCTGACTCGATATCGCACTGTCGTGCCTATAGATTCACTTTGAAGTATATGGATTATTTTCTACCGTAAATGGTTTATTTTATTATAATTTATATTAATTAGTCCATGAAAATGCTGTTGGATTTTTTACGAATTCGAGCGATGCGTGTTTTTCACTCTGTATTAAGTTGACTTTTGCCCATCTCTCTTATTTTGTTTAGTTAACATATTTGCTACTCTTCTCTTTTATTGAGTTAGATTATTGGTACTTTTTTCTTTTATTATGTTAGTTTTATACTACCTCCCTTATTTTATGGATTGGGCATGTGTTATGGAATTCCAAAACTCTCATGGTTTGATTTAGTTCTCTATTAATGTAGATGATATATTGAAGGACTCACAACTAATGACTTATATGTATTTATTGTAGACGTAATAAACTCTGGTAGTAACCCTTTTAGTTAACGTGTAAATTCTTGGATTTGAGTAGTGGTGCACACATCGATGTACGTAATCTGTAATGCATGTTACATCACCTTTTTAGGATTCGATATCGCAATTAGTTACTCTATGAATAAATCGTGTTATGTAATTCATCAAATGCATGAGTCGTGCTGTCTCAAGGTGTTCACGTAAATCCACAGTAGTTTTAGACATGCCGATGAATCTCTGTAATTATGGGATATGGAGCGAGCCAGATTTTTATGAATTATATTCCACAATGTGATGATCACTATGTATGATGAGCCACACACACTATGCTAAACATGCATTCATGTAGATTGCTTGTACATATCGATACTATTCGTAGTGGTGGAGTAGGAAAAGTATTGGAACTCTTATATTGTCTTACTTTGAGAAACTACTTAAAAATTTATTAATCTTGAAAGATAACCATCACTACAAGTCGAGCATTGATCAACTCCAACTATATAGATGATGCAGGTGATGCACAAGTTGAAGATATGGGCAATGCATGGTTTCCCTACGAAGGACTACGAGTGACAGGGGATTATGTTGTTAATGTTTTTATTTTAATTCAACTTTATTTACGTTTCATGCTATAAATTTAGATATTTGTAATAAGCTTTCACCTGAGTGAGCAATAAATTAATGATTAGTTGTACTTTTATGTTTAAAGGGAATACGAATTTTAGTATGATTAGTTTTATTCTCGTAAATGATTTACCTTCATAAATGTGATATATATATATATATATATAACAAGGTGAAATTTTGAAGTTTTCAATTATTATATTATTAACACCTGAAATTCTTGGGCATGAGTGTAAACTCGAGCCGTGAAAATTCAGGGCGTTACAATCTGTTTTCTTTCACAACTATCATTAAGGAAGGTAGTGGAATGAATATATATATATATATATATATATATATATATATATATATATATCTATATATATATATATATATATATGAGGTAGCTTTTTTAAATAATTTTTCAAAAGGGTATTAGAATGCAAATTTCATATTAATTAAGTAGTTTTTCTTTTGTAAATTTTTCAAAAATATCAATCTTCCTATTGTTAGGGATCTTTCGGATACCAAGAATCCATGATATAAACATGGTTAAGTATAATGATTATGTTTTCGGATACCAAGAATCCATGATATAAACATGGTTAAGTATAATGATTATGTTTTCTGGCACTATTCATTGGTGGATTTCGAAAATAGTGTTATGTTTGGATCAACTCTTTAAATGGTGAATAGTGTGCAATATAGCGTTCATCCCCTCTTAAGTATATATGTTATATTTTTAATTAAGGTTGTGCTTGATTGTACTAAATATTACAAAATTTTATAATATTTTGCACTGAACTATTTTGATTAATAATGCCGCTCCATTGACATGTGTCAGCAACTCATGCTTTATTCCTACTAGCGTTCTTCTTCTTATGCAGCCTAGTCGTGGGATGGTGCCAATGAGCCCACCATTTTATATAAACTTCACCTCCTTCTCATGACTCAAGGAATCAAAATGGTGCGATTAGTTCTCAAGTGATCCCAAAGCTTAAAATGAGAAACTGTGTGCCTCTCTCTCTCTCTCTCTCTCTCTCTCTCTCTCACACACACACACACACACACACACACACACACCCGCACATTTTCTTGTTTGGTATTTCTCGCTTCCTTCTTAGATATGTATCTATGCATTAGAAAATTATTAGTCTTACTAGGATGAGGGCTTTTACAAGGAATTCATGGTGTGGACTTGGATTACTATAATGATTATGTTTTCCAACATTATTTACCACCTGATTCAGAAAATGTTTGTATGTTTGGATCAATGTTTTAAATAGACGTGTGGCGCAATGTTCACCACGTTGGAAGTATGTGGTGTCGCTACATGGTTGCAGTGTAAGGTACAGACTACTTGTAGATTTTTTTAACTGAAGTTGTGCCTAGTTGCACCAAATATTATGAAATTTTGGGATATGTTGCACCAAATTAGTTTGATTAATAATGCCAATTTAGTAATGTGCATCAGGATAGTAACAGCACCTTAGTTCCGGTTCTTGCTAGCGTTCTTCCTCATATGCAGCCCAATCGTGGGATGGCGAGCGTGGCCCCACCATTTCATAAACTTAAGGGATTTTGACCGTACTGACCTCGAAGTTTGGGCAACTTACCTAGAAAGCTACGACGTTCCATATATCCTAAGAGTGGCCTTCTAACAAGCTTTGGATATTGTTTTGGAGGAAAATGTCCATGTCCTTGGATCAGAAGTTGTACGGTCCTGAAGTGAATAAGAAGTTACCTTTTGTTTCAACCCCTGAGAAAGTGATGGATTGGCTACTCCCCCTGCCACCGGCCAATGGCTGGTGCTCGGTCCGCTGTGGGCCCAACCTTGATGTATGTGTTTCATCCGTGCCGTCCATATATTTTTCCGGATCATTTTATGGTATGAGACCAAAAAATGAGGTATATCCCAATATCAGGTCAACCACATTACAGGAAACAGTGTTGAATGAGCATAGACCATTAAAAACTTTTTGGGGGCCATAAAAGTTTTGGATCAAGATGATCTCTTTTTTTTTTTTACCTTCATCTGTGTCTGTATGACCTAATCGACAAATTGGATGTCAAATAAACAGTACAGTGGGCCTTAAGAGGATTTTAATGGTGGATATCTAATCACTATTGTTTTCATCTGGTGGTGCACATGACAACCACGATCCATACAACATGGCAACTACGACCCATGCAAACCACGACCCAAATGGGCTGCAGTTGTATGGATCGTAGTTGTCATGTTATATGGGTCTTAGTTGTCCTGTTATATGGGTCTCAGTTGTATGAGTCGCAGTTGTCATGTTATATGGGTCGCAGTTTTCCTGTTATATGAATCACAATTGTCCTATTATATGGGTTGTAGTTGTCATGTTAGATGGGTAGCAGTTGTCCTGTTATATGGGTCACAGTTATATGGATCGCAGTTTTCATGTTATATGGGTCGTAGTTGTCCTGTTATATGGGTCGCGGTTGTATAGATCGCAGTTGTCCTGTTATATGGGTCGCAGTTATCCTATTATATGGGTCGTGGTTGACGTGGGCTGCGGTTATCATGTTATATTGATTGTGGTTATCATGTTTTTTGGATCGTGGTTGTCATGTTATATGGGTCGTGTATGAATCCAATCTTTCTGCGTCATCCATTCATTTTGAAAGATCATTTTAAGGAATGAGCCAAAAAATGAGGCATATCAAAGGCTTATGTGGACCACACCATAGAAAGCAATGAAATTGAAAACCTACCATTGAAAACCTTTTAGGGCATACATTTTTTTGATGTAATTCAGTTTTTGGCCTCATGATGTTAAATTAAATTCTAAATCCAATGGACTGATTGGATTCGACACATAAATCATGACACGATCCACGATCCTTATAACACGACAACATCGACCCTTATTACGTTACAACCACGAACTGCACACGTCACGTAACAACCTCAATCCATGATAACTACGATCCGTGACAACCACGATCTATATCAACCACGACCCACATAACATGACAACCACGACCCATATGACATGATAACCACGACCCGGATGACAACCACGACTCATACAACTACGACCCATATAACATGACAATTGACAACCACCTATATCAACTACGACCCATATAACATGATAACCACAACCCGGATGACAACCACGACCTATATCAACCACGACCCACATAACATGACAACCGCGATCCATATAACATGATAACCATGACTCGGATGATAACCATGACCTATATCAACCACGACCCATATAACATGACAACCAGGACCTATATAACATGACAACCACGACCTATATAACATGACAACCACGACCCATATAACTTGGGCAGTATCCACTTCTAACAAACATCACAGTGGGCCCATGGATTATACATATACATCAATGTGGGCAGCATGGATTATACACATACATCAATGTGGGCCCATATGGGTCGTGGTTTGCGTAGGTCGTAGTTGCCATGTTATATGGGTCGTGGTTGTCATGTTGCATAGATCGTGGTTTGCAACGTGTTCACTTCATTTTATACCAAACCATTGGTACCATAGCTTAAGGCCCCACAATTGGGTGATCCAATCCATCCATCTTGTCGGCCAGCTCGCCGTGGGCCCAAAAAGTCCTGACTTGGGCAGTATCCACTTCTAACAAGCATCACAGTGAGCCTGAAAAGTTTCTATAGTTACCATTATTTTCTTTTTTGTGGCCTACACGAGCACCGTATCAGGCTAATATTTGGGCCCTACCCATAAAATGACATGATAAAAAGGATAGGCGACATGAATTATACACATATATCAATGTAGGCCCATATGGATCGTTGTTTGCATATGAGTCATGGTTGTTATGTTGTTTGGATTGTGGTATTCACGTGTTCACTTCCTCTTTGACATCCAATCTGTTGATTACGTCATACAGACACAGATGAGAGAGAGAGAGAGAGAGAGAGAGAGAGAGAGAGAGAGATCAGCTTGATCCAAAACTTTTATGGCCCCCAAAAAGTTTTTAATGGTATACACTCATTCAACACTGTTTCCTTGTAATGTGGTTGACTTGATATTGGGATATACCTCATTTTTTTATCTCATACCATAAAATGATCTGGAAAAATATATGGACGGCATGGATATACATCATGGTGGGGCCCACGGAGCACCAAGAACTAGCCATTAGCCGGTGGCAGGGGGAGTAGCCAATCTATCACTTTCTCGGGGGTTGAAACAAAAGGTAACTTCTTATTCGCTCCAGGACTGTACGCGGGCGTCAAAAGACTTCCGTGCTTGTGGGCCTAAATTTACGTGCAATTGATCCAATCCTACACACATAAGGAGAAAAAGTCAAAAAAGTAGCATTCCATGAAGATAGAATAAATGAATTTAAAAAATAAGCCATTAATTGCAAGGTGGAAACAAAACCACAATACACATAAGTCAACATGATCACAACCATAGATAAAACATCTGAAATAAGTCATAAATTAATTTGGTGTCTCAACTAGTTAAGAGGTAAGAAATCTTAAACAAAAGCTTTTTGTTTCTTTTATGTGGGTAGGGTAGGCGAGGGATCAAGTTAGCTAGTGGGTCGACTGACCTAATACACTTTTAAGTCAGGTTCTAGCTAGTTAAATGGAGTGGTGGTACGGATTGTCCATCATGTGGGTCCCACCTTCAAGGTGGGTTGCCCATCATGCAGGGCTCGCCTTGGATGTAGGTCATTCATCAATAGAGGCCGACCTTTGATATGGACTGTCCATCATTTGGAGCCACCTCAATATGGGCCATCAATCATGTGGGGGCCAGCTTCAATGTCCATTGCCCATCATGTGGAGCACACCTTTAACATGGACCATCCGTCATTCAAGGCCCACCTTTGAAGCGGTTCATCCATCAGCGCACTTTGGATGCGGGCTTTCTATCATTATGGGCTGAGCATTGATGTGGGCCATCCATATGTGGGCCCACATTAATATGCATGGGTTCATCCATCATCTGGGCCCCACCTTTTATGTGGACCGTCCACCGTGTGAGCCCCACCTTCAATGTGGACAATCCTCCATTTGGGACATCCTATGAAATCTAAAGCGGTGAACTGGTCATCACCTACAACTAATCTGTGAACGGTTGGCAATCAAGAGCCAAAATATCCATCAGGGTCTCGTCATTGTCTTCGAGTTCATCCCGGCCAGTGAATACTATAACGAGGTAGTCGATGATTTTCTCTCCAAAATTTATTTACAGGCACTGAAGTGCGGTCCTTCCTATTCTCTTGAAAAAAAAACACAAGAACGGTACAAATCCTATCCTTGGCCAAATCAATACATTTTTAGCGAAGGACAGGCACTAGTAAACAATACAAAGCTAACTCCATGTAGCTGAGACTATGACTATGATAATGATGAAGTGTCTCTTACATGCAAGACTCTTCCTCTGTATCAATAAAAGAATTTGTAGCAAGATTAATAGCAGCTTTAATATTTAAAAGAAATACAGGCCATGCATGATCTTCTTATCATTTGATAAAGAAGTTGGGAACTCAAAACCATTGCTGTAAGTGAGATCGAGGAAAATAGTTTACAAAAAAGGGAATAAAAATTTCATAGCAGACTTAAACAATTTAACAGGTTGTCCACAAAGAGAGACCATCATATGACAAATCACAGATTGAAGAAAACCTCATTCATTTAAACTATTAACATAATTATAATGTGCATTATCTTACTTGAGGAGTGATGTAGAGCGGGTCGCGGACAGTTTCATGGACAAGATGGATCAAAAAAGGCCTGGCTGACGATAGAAGTGATCCAAACCATCAGACCTTAGATCGGGCGTATCTCCCAATCTGGAATGAGTTATCGGACGTAAAATATATGATTTGGGAGTAGAATGGGCTACTTTAGCCACCCAACCCCACTACGCCAGGTTACGCAAGCCGGATTTGCGAAATACCCCCGGATCGACGGTCGTTTCCCTATTTTAATTCCGGTTTTACTATAAATAGTAAGTTTTAGTTTGATTATAACTCTTCATCCGTTGGGCTTTAGGAGTTGCGCCCAACGTGAAAAGAGCTTAGAATAATTAGGAGAACAGCTTGGTGAAGCCAAATAGCACACTATTTTCTGCCAAAAACCTTGCGCACTAGTAGACATCACAACTGTCTATAAATAGTAAGTTTACTATTTATAGTAAGTTATGAATTCTAGGAGTTTTAGTTATAGTTTGCTTCTAATTTCTCTCCCATTGCATGGTATCCCTATTTAAAGGGTTGTGAACTTGTTTATTTCATCAATCAATCAAATTTGGAATTTATTAGAATTTATATCTAATTTCTTGCATTCTTTCCTTGTGGATTCGAGAAGTCTTTGTGAGGAGTCCAAAGAAGCTCCATGGATTTGGAGTAGTTATCTTTGAAGAAGACGGTGATCGACCTCATCAGGTTCATCCCTGCGTCAAGGAGGTGTTATGGCAATGCTCCTCCAAAGCGCAATGAAGGCTGCTAAGACAGGACACATACATTTCAGTTATTTCTTGTAGTGCTTATATGCAATGAATGAGATCCAATGTAGATAGGGGAGCAGTGGAAATAGAAAATTAGATCAACTTAACCAAAAAGCAGCACAATCTATCAAGATTCCAAACCCTTCAGTCATAACCCCCGAAGAGACCATAGCCATGAAGCGGTTCCATCAGTCCAACAAAATTAACAAGTTCCTCATCTATCAAGTTCAGCAAAAGCAAAAGCAAGGCACTCACGCCATAAATTTCTAATCTTAATACCAAGTTTTTAAATCACATTCTGAAATCTAATCCTAGCAGTTAGTAGCAAAAATAGATGGAGAAATTTAAATCTACTCATCACTTGATTTAGGTTAGTCAGTTTCATAAAATCAGATAAAATAGAATAATAAAAAGTTTTGTTCCTCTTCAACCAACAGCCTTATCTTGCTGAAACCAAAAGATGCTGAATTAATGAAAATTCTTATGCCTACTGCAAGACAACTATTAGCTTCCAGTAGGTTTCTATTTTGTTTCCACTAGGTTTCTTTTTTGTTTCCACTAGGTTTCTTTTTTGTTGTTAGCTACCATTAGCATTAAATCTATCCAAAGTCTTCTTCAATGCTTTACCTGTCTGCACACAGGTATCATTACTCGTGATCATATTTCTAAATCAACTTTTTTCTGCACAAACTTAATTTCAAGCATATACTAACCCCATTCAAAAAAGTAGATGTACTAATTTATCCTTGGATACAAATACTTTGTAGAAGATAGTGAATAGAGGAATATGCACATGAAGAATCTGCAAAGGAAGTTAATCATGAAGAGGGAACAAGAGTGTGAAACATAAAGCTCTCTTCCAAAACATAAGAAACAAAACATGAAGGAGCCTCTAAAAGTTTCAAGATATTCCATACCATGATGAAACCCAAAGTAGAGGAAGTACTCACAGATAATGCATACAGTAAAGTAGAAAACAGTAGCAGTAAACAAATAGTGATTTAAACCAACCATACTTTTAAACTAATTGCATACTTCAAGGGGACTCAGTTACATACAATAGTCGCAGTGTTTGTCAAAGACTTCAAAACTAGCAGTGCATGCATGAGCCTCAGGCAATGTTGAGAAATCAATCGCTTGCAATCTCTTTCACATCCGTGTACAGCCATTTCAATCACTCACCAACAAACCTGAAAGCACAGGCCGAAGCCAGAAATGGGAAGAGCCTGCTTTGCTGAGTTTTGGAATCAATTACCTAGAGCCAAAGGAACATGATCAATACCAGTAATCATAGAAGGTGTAAACAGTGTGAAGACAATTAATCACCTCAGTTAAAGCTTTTGAGTACAGAAGCAAAACTTGAAAGTGGGCAAATATGATGAGATAACAAGAACACCAAGTCATGTTAATAGTTAAGGAAACATCTCCAAATTTCCTAGAAGAAAATGGTATGTATAGACGATGGTGTTTCACTGATTCAAGAGCACATCCTAAAGGATTGACAAATCAGGCCATCAAATCTATCCAGGGGCCTGATCAATAGTTTCAATCACATTTTTGACCCATTACAACTGGATAGCACAAGATGCATTTACGTCATTATGTGGGAACCATGTGTTGTCCCACTGTGCGGATCTAATCCCAGTCCAAACTGCAGGGCTTGTACAGTCCATATAGTTTAATGCATTGAATAGTTGAGTCCTTTTCCTACTTCAATTCTTACTTATTTTGACAGCAGTTGGCAATTAATTTCTTTCCTTTTGTTACCAAAATAGAAAAGTCCTAATTAAGTTTGAACTCCATACTACCGTATAGGCTTTATAAACAGAGAGAACAAGCCATGCAGAAGGGTCTAAAGACACTTATTACAACAGGAAAAAAGGTTTTATTTTTTAAGATCAGCCAACCTCACCTTAGTCAGGGCACAACTAGAATTGTCATTTCATTTATTTTAAGTCAAAACTGCAGATTACAGAGTAATCCAAGAGCAGCTGCATCAAAAGGTAAAATAGAAGAACTATTATTGTTATTGCAAATGCATCTAAAGCTAAATTGATGGAGGGAATCAAATAGTAACACGTGGCTTCCATTTTGGTAAATCATATCTGTGAGTGTGAAGGATTGCAGAAGACAGTTGCTTCCTTAAGACAACAGCTTTCTGCAGCACTGGAATCAAGGGATTCCCATTTGACCGTTGTTCACTCATAACACTGCAATGGGAGGACAAACATTCGTATGGAATCGCATCTGAATGAAGAACAGGCAGTCCCAAGGAATATTGCTGATGAGTTACTTTTACAAGCATAGGTAGTTCTATCAGTTCTGCATTCCAGACTAGGAACTTTCTTTTTCTTTTTTCTTTTCTCCTTTTGCAAGAACAAAAGAAACTGTCTCTTCTACTTAGCATCGGCAGTTCAAAACTATCAACTTTGACATTTAGGCTTTTGTGCTAGCTTTTGCATTATGGAATTTTCAAAGTGGACTAGAAAAATTGGCCAAACGCTTCTTGCATCATATACAGTAGAGATGTCATGTGGTATGCAGTTTTAATCATTAAAAGATCAAGTTTGATGATGATAATGATTAAGCTTTTATAAAAGAAGATATTCATGTTTGCTCCAGAGAGCTTATGCAACTCCAAAATAAAAAATAAAAAATTAAACACTAAGAAGGCATAAGGTTCCATTGAATGTTTACAATGTGAATGTTTCTCTAAAATAAACCAGAGAGAACATTACATAAACCAAATAACTATCTATATAAAGGCTAATAAAAGAAGGAAACTAAGATGCCACATAAAATCAATGTATTGTTCTGGGCGCCGGCAAAAACACGTTTAAAAAGCATCGCCAATAACCTATATTGTTGAAGTGCTCGATGATGTACATCTTCCTAGTTGGCGTGCTGGGCCCATTGGTTGTGTGGATCATGACGCTTGTGTTCCCTACAAAGAAGTGGATCAAACTCAACTTTCCAGCCATACTGTGGGAGTGTAGTTTTAGGAATGCTCATTTTATCTATGAATGCAAAGAGTGGTAAAACTAACAAGCATGGACGACAAACTGCTACATTGCTGCCTAACTGGAGAGCTCAGACTGAGGTCAATTACTCAGCATGCAAAGCTGCAGGAAGAGAATTTTCCAGCCAAAAATTCACATGCACGTTACATACTACACTGGTGATTGGATACATGTTGCCAAAAGAAAATGTATTGGTAAAAGAAGCAAAAATCCAAGTGGCATGGACTGTAGCTGTATGTTTTGGACAAATAGACTAGTAGAGGTAGGAGCAGAACTTACATCTAGGAGGAAAAACCACCTTCAGGTTAGAAAAATCTTGCTGTATGGAATTGCATGTGTTACATACTCCCCTAGTGACTTTTGAACCTTGTCTAACACATCTCGTATTTGAACTTTCATAACTCCCACGCTGCAAATCTAAGCTACTGGAAGACTAGTGGTCAAACTGTAAAAGATGGATCCACGATTAGCTGATGGGCCAAATAGATCTCAACTGATGCCAGTCTAACACCTTTATAATGTCCATGGTCCTGCATTAATGGGCATCAAGTTCGGATATATTATGTAATCATATGGATCAAACTGTCCACAAAAAGTAATCATTCAAATCAAAATTATTTAAAATTAGCAAAGGTCTTCTAAAGTCATGGCCCTTGATAGTGTGGAATGGCGGAATAGGATTCATGTAGCTGACCCAATTAGCAGGCTTAGATGATGATGATGAAAGCTTTCATGAAAAATTGTTCATCTACTTCCAATTCAAGACAGTGATGTTGAGAAAATATTGTGTAACATGGAGTTGTTCTCGGTTGAAGTTATTGAAAAGAAACAGAAACTATCATGGTGCTATCATTTGCTAGCATGGAATTTGGCACTTAGGAATTGGAATCTAAGATTTTCGATCTAAATCATTTTTAGCACCCCCCAAAATCCTGGATTTCAAATACAACTTGGATTTTCAAAAGGGCACCTTTTTAAATTCAAGAGAAAAGGTGGGGTGCAAAATCCGGGATTTTTAATCATATCTGTCATAACTGCTCTCTCCTCCTCTTTAAGGCCCAAAATCCTGGATGCCAAACAAAATTTCTAGATTCCACAGGATTGAAAATCCAGGCTATCAAACAAGACTGAAAGAATGAAAAATCAGGGTTTGAAAATCTAGGATTTGGCTTCTTAATTCAAAATCCAAATCCATGTTGCCTGACGGCCCAAAAGAGTTCCTTCCACCACGAAAGTTATTATATAGATAATCTATTTCTCATAGTTGAATGCCCAAAACAAACACTTAGGTACAAGGATTGGGTTTGAATTTCAGCAACTAGTTGATGCAGAAAGCTCAACCAACAATTAAAATGTTCCTATTGGTCCAGCTCCCTCCAAGTGGATATTGGTCATCCAGTGCTCCGATCATAGGACTCTACCAGTCGACATACTGAAGAATCCAAAGAAAGAATAATATTGTCTATCCTATTTATTATTGTGAGGCAATATAAGGGTAATGACAGTCAACTTATGTTTCATTCTACTGGTTCTCACATTTTGAAATAAAGACATTTATACTTATAGGAAGCCAAAGTTCATTGCAATGTGCTAATCAACAAAAAAAAAAGTTGCAATGTTTTCATTCCGACAATTTGTGACCGAAAACAATAATGAACAAATCTTCTTTTAATATCACTGGTAGGCAACAATATAAACTTTCTTTGGATCAACATGAACCTTGAACCAAACCAGATGAAGAAATTCATTGAACTTATAAAGATGTTTTAAAATAGGGATAAAAAGTTCTAGACAACTTCCAGTATAAATCAAGATGGGGAACAAAATCAAGGTTATAAATGTCATACCGTGTCATAAGCAAATGATGTCACTGCCATACTTTGGACCTGTTAAATAAAAGGAAAAAAGGAAACCCTAAAGACACGGTTTCCATCCTGCGTACTAGTTAATGCTAATGGGCAGCCTTTCCTGAATATAAGTTACTGAGGCAATCCATAAAGGGCATCTTAAAATATATTCTGAAAAAATGAAGAGTTTAAAAATGCCAAAAAAAAAAAACAAACATGAATCAACTCAGGGAAAAAAGGGGAAAAAAGGAAAAAGAAAAAGGAAAGAAAATGAATATATTTTCATAGAGGTAAGGACAGGAGTGCCATGTAGGTTTACAATTAGCAATTTCAGTGAGCTAACAACCCCATGGACTAGCAGGCATGGGCAGCATTCATGCCAAACTGTTGTAAAATGTGAATGAGCTGGCTCAAATAGAATTCTGAGTTATCCGAAGAAGAACGACAACAATAAATGGGAAAGTGTGATGGATAAACTATGAACAAATTTTTTTATCATGGAAGAGCATGACGTGAGAGGTGGCCAAGTAAAGACTGCAATGATTCACTGGAAGTCTCTAAAAGACTCATTACCCCATCCAAGACACCAACCAAAACATCATTCCTCACTTTGCTTTTGTTGGAGTCATCCCCCAGAACTCAGGTGTGCTCCACTATTTGAACCAGGTGGCCTAAAAATTACACACATTTGTTTCAAGAATTTCATCAAACACATGAAATGCTTGTTGCTGACATTAATTTCATCAAACACATTTGAACTAGTACAATGGTGCGACCCACCAGATAAGTAGCTCAGATTCTATACAAGCATGCTTTGTGTAGAAATAAGTGGCCTGTAAAATTCCAAATCCAATCAAGTAAACAAACAAAGCCATTAAAGATTAAAAGAGACAGGAAAAATACCTGAGCAGTCTCTTCAATTCAGGCATGCAGAGTTGGAATGTGAATAAGGTTTTAGGAGATTCAGTTCAGGCATAGCAGTTTCTCTCTCTCTCTCTCTCTCTCTCTCTCTCTCTCTCTCTCTCTCTCTCTCCTTTTTGGTTAGGATTTCATAAAAGAACCCAGCCTTCTCTAATCAAGGAAGCCATTGTTGCATCTCAAAGAAAGGAGAAGACGAGAGAGAGTGAGAGAGCGGGGCAAGAGCGGGTGGCTTGTGCTACCAGCAATGCAAACCAGAGAGAGACAGAGAGAAGGATAGGGGGCCGAGAGGGAGAGGGAAAGGATCAGACACAAGAGGGAGGAAGAGAGAATATAAAGGGACTGTGAGTAGGGTTTTTCATTTTATATTAGCGCCTTTTGCCGATGCTATGTTTTGGGCGCAGGAAAAAACACATTAAAAATGCGTTGGTAATACCCCGTCTTGTTGTAGTGTTCGCTCCAAGACATCTCAACTTACTAAATTAAGATATGTGAGGACTATAGTTGTTAGATTTGAGCCTTTTTCAATGATCCAGATTGTTTATTTGATAAGACTCTCTTAAATGCCTTGGTGCCCATAACAACTCTCAGATTGAAAATTTTAATCCATTATTAATATAAAAGTGATAGTGACCATTCATGTTCAAACATCTAAGCAGAAGAGGCAAATTCTTAAAGGGTTGAAGTAATCAAATCTCTAGTTTCTATTTGTTATCTTTCCACGGTACGAAGTGAGACTTGTCATGTAAACAGTTTGGATCATTGAAAGATGGCTGGCGTTTAAAGGCTCAAGTCCCAATGTATCTATCATAATGCAATATGCAGATGTATTTGAGTAAACATGTTTTTGGAAATATTAGCCTATTATCTCTTGACTAAATTTTATCCATTGATTAAGAGTCATTCCACTTGTCACTGTTAGATCACTGAGGCTTACTTTCATCCCTGCCAACAGGTGGGTCTTGCAATCAAGCTTCCTTTTGCCTTCGCACTCAAGAGCTAATCTCCCTCTGGCTCAAGAAATCACTGCACGCTTTTGTTACCTTTTGGGAGGCATATTACATGGCTTTCTTCTTTAAGAAAAATTTGTTAGCTTTGATTATGAGAAAATGTTTGATGCACTGCACGGAGCTCGAGCCGGGAAGCCTATTTCGGCGGTGGAGGTCATATCTGAGGTGAAATGGTGGCTTTCTCTCCTTGCCAAACACTCTCTGGTCCCTTTTTTCCCCCCGCCGAGTAGAGAAATTGCAGCGGAACTGGGGATCTCCGTTTCTTCTCAACTCAGGAAACCTCTTGATGGGATTTTTGTCCCGTGCTCGACCGGTCATGAGCCCTGCTCGACCGGTCATGGGCTGGTGTTCGACTAGTCGTGGAGTCGAGTCGTGACTCGACTCAAAGTCCAGCGAGTTCGGACTATTTTTCTTCGGGGTGCTCGACTGGTCGTAGGTGGCGCTCGACCAGTCGTAAGTGGCGCTCAACTGGTCGTGGGTGGCGCACGACCAGTCGTAGTTACGCAGATTCGTTTCGCGATTTTACTTGGATTTCGTGTCGTAAGTCCTTTCGCAACCGGGATGCGGAAGGGAGTTTCCTAAAACTATAAAAAGGGGTCTCTAGGGTTTTTCTAGGGTATGATGTGTGAAGGAAAAACACAAGAGGGTTATCAAAGGGGTGAGAGAGAGAGAGAGAGAGAGAGAGAGAGAGAGAGAGGAAGCTTGTCGAAGGGAGGTTATGTTCGTGGAGGTGATCTACCATATCTCAACGCTTCTATGTCCTCGTAATAGGTGAGATCTCTCAGTTTTCTTTGTTTCTCTTACTATTTATCCACTCCTGCATAAGTGATGAAGGTTTGATCATAGCAAGGTGTGCTTGTGATCAGTTGTAACGTTCTACTTCATAGTGGATTGTTGATATGGACGAGGTCCCGTGGTTTTTACCTTCTTTGAGGGTTTTCCAAGTAAAAATCTCTTGTGTGGTGTGTAGTTGATGCTTTGATTTATTTCATTGCTTTTATTATCCCATAATTCTGGTTTGTTCTGGAGGGCTAGATCCTAAGGTTTTGTGCAAGGCCCCCAACAAAGTGGTATCAAAGCTAAGTTCATTGAACGGATAGGATCGGTTTGGAATTATGGAAGGTGGCTCATCAAGGATGATCAACCTCAATGGTTCTAACTGGACCATATGGATGACTAAGATGGAGGACTTGCTTTATTACAAGGACCTATATTCTCCAATTTTAGGTATATCAGCAAAATCCAAGGATATGTATGATGATGATTGGAAGAAGATAGACCGAAAGGCGGTGGGGTTTATTAGACAATGGTTGTACGATTCCGTATTCCACCATGTGTTTACGGAAACCTTAGCCGCTAGCCTATGGCTAAAACTAGAAGGGCTGTATGAGAGGAAGACAGCCGGTGATAAAAATTTTCTGATAAGGCAATTTATGAATCTCAAGTTCAAGGATGGTGGTTCTGTGGGCGAGCACATGAATGAGGTCAGTAATATAGTGAACCAGCTCTCCGCTATGAAGATGGTCCTGGATGATGAATTGCATGCTTTACTATTGCTTAGTTCATTGCCTGGCAGTTGAGAGACATTGGTGGTGTCTCTAAGTAACTCCGCGCGAGACGGAAAGATATCCATGGAACAGGTGACTAGTTGTTTCTTCAATGAGGAGACAAGGAGGAAGTCTTAGGGGTCTACTGTAACGCTCTGAAAATCGGGGGTCGAGTAGAAGCTCAGCTCCCGAGTTCCAACGCATCACTTATGCAACATAGATAATGATGATTGAATGTTGTTCATATTAGTGCATTAAACATGAGTGAGATTATACCAAAACAACATATCATACTCCAGAGATAGTTAACTTTCGCAAGCGGAAGACTGTGATAAATATATAAAATATATAAACTATTGTAAGTCTCCAGAGTGTGAACATGATTTCAGGTAAAATATATACATGTATACTCCAAAAATGAACAAAATGAAGATACATGGGTGTTCCAAAGGTGCAAAATAACAAGTGTAATGGCATCTAATCAGCATCCCTGTAACCCGTCGATCAGAACATGGTCTACATAGACCCGCCTGATAGCTGCATATAGGAGAAACCCTCCTCATCATCATAAAAGTCCGGCTCCGCCTCATACGCATCGCCATCATCTGAAACTAAAACAGCGTCTGGTGGGTGTTTAAAACACCGTCCCGTAACGTGGGAGTGAGTGATCAACTCAATGGAACAATAAAGTAAAGGTTAACATGTTATCAATTCAGTCAAGCAGTAATGATAACGTAATACAACAATCAGGTCCTAAGTACTCTTATTAATACAAGAATGATATGAAATAATGATGCATGCCCTCGCCTACTCTCCCTCAGCGACTTCATCTCACGATCGCGGCATGCAACCCTTCCTCAGTGCTTGACCTGCTACGCCAAACACACACGTAATGTGGTGCATGCACGTGATTAGCCAGGTTCTTACTTAGGTTTATTCATACAACAGGATTGGGAAGCTAAGGTACCTCCCTTATATCAATTCTCAAACAATGATCCATTCTAGGGTCGTTAGTCCTAGCAACTCTCATACGATGTTGCGGTTCTAGGTCACTACAAAGGGCTCGTCACCTGATCAGTGTAGGCTTAGTTTGTACTCTGGTTGCTACGGAAAGACTCGTCGCCTCAACACAGTCTAAGAGTACACTCGAGGTCACTACCACCTACACTCTACCAACTGGCAGTCTATTTTCGAAGGCTTGTCATCAACCCGACTGGCGACCACAGCTAGGCTGCGCAAGGGTAGGCCGACAGCTCGAATACAGTGTCCCATACAGCCGTATTCGGCTCGCGAGTTTGGGTTACTCACTGGTCACTATGGGGAGGCTCGTCAACCAAGCGTAGGTCGACAGCTTGACTACGGTGTCCCATACCTCCATGCCTGGCTCATGAATCTTAGCAGATCGAGGTACCAAGGTTAAAGGAGTTTTCACTGGTGAGTTTAGTACCTTAGATTCAAGCAGTAGCGTCTATATATGATGTGCATACGTTAGACAAATCGGGTTACTTGGTAAGTTCGATTGGTACAAGCATACGCTGAATTATTCGACATGGAGTGCTAACCACTGTCGACAATCATCGTACGACTCGGATTCACTGAACGTATCACTTGTAGTGAGACTAGCTCAACTACTCCAACAGGAATTATTACCGATTGCCTGGACTTCGTCGTAGCCCCACTCACATTCCTAACAATAACATTCACATATAGTAAGCCAAAACAGCATGTGGCAACTGAAATCAAATACAAATCTCATATGAGCATTTCAACAAACACATAGGGTACATGTTAGCATACTTAGGCATTTCAACCATACAGCACGTTGTAGTAATATAGGTTACATAAAGGAAACTATAGCCATAGTTAAAGGAATTGAGAATCCTATCTCAACACCCTCATTACATGCATTTCAACAAGTATTTCCTCATTGAGGCATTTTATCAAACACTTAGACCACACATATTACATACAGGTAATAACTTAGTTAAAACACATATTATAGCAAATCCTTTCACAAAGGAGATGCCACGTATACAAAAATCATGTATTTGCAATCAATAGTCATGGCATGCACAAATCATAACTCCACATTCATTCAAACATTTCAACAAACACTTGGAATGCATTGAAAACAACATAGTTTTACATATATATGTAATATAAGGAAGACATCATATCTAAGCAATCAATTCAGTCATAAATCATTAACTGACATTGAAAGCCTTGAAAACAATAACCTAAACATTTATAGTCTGCACCTTTCGCCGATAGACTCGTAACATGCTTAGTTTGAACACGATGTCTTTGTTTACGGCAAAAGGACAACATGCAGCACGAAATAGGTTAGTTATTTCATCCTTTACTCTACTCAAATCCCTAAAACCAATTAGGGTTAAGATTTCTTACCCAAGTATGGAACCGGAATCGCCGGTATAGCGATACAAACGTGGTGGTTAAGCACGTGGAGCGGCAGGGATCGAATCCCAGGAGTAACTCCAACTCTCTCTCACACTTTCTCTCTCTTTCCTTCTCTTTCTTCTCTTTCCTCTCTTTAGGGTTTAGGAATTCGTATGGCAACGGAGAGAGAGGGTTTAAGGCCCTTATATAGGCCCAAAAGTGATGGGAATGGCCCCAGGGCCATGGTATACTTGGGTTATAGCCAAAGACGGACTGTTTCGGTCCAACGGAGCACTTCTGGAGGCCCCTTTGCTGAATGTGGTCAGACTTAAGCTCCCTGGCCATGGATCTAGGCCGAGTTAAGTTTTCGGTCCGATTGGATTAACAGATCGACCGCGGAGGACCAGTTTCAGTTCAACGGTCACCGGTATTCGATCAGGGCCACAAGTACACTAACATATGTTTGAAATTTTCCCTGATCCGAGGGTGTAATTGGGTCAGATTCTAACGGTTTGAATCCTTACATTTGGCCTGCAAGCGAACGACTCAATTCACTCAAGTTTGGGTTCAGTTTCTAAAGATATTCGTGTTTCTCACACACTCTGCTTTGGGCTCAAGTTGTACATTTCTGGGTACTATTAGGACTTGATTTCCGAGGTGGTTGTCAAGTCTAGTAAGGCGGTCATATTCGTATAGTTTCACGGTCATCGGACTTTCAACGTGCGATCTAAGTCCGATACAGAGTTTCGATGTGCTCCCGAGAGCAACCGGGATTAGAGATTGATTCTAGATTTCAGGGTAAAGTAGTGTCAATGATTCTGCATGTTTTTGGTCTTACAGTTCTTATTTAAAGTGGTTCAAGCTAATACGAGTAGTGATTTAGTTAAGCACTTAATTACTCTTCGTCTAATTTCTAAAGGATTTGTTCCTTGGTGATTTCTGCCTAAGGTGGTACTCGGGTTTTTGTACAGATTTTTTTGGGACGTTACATCTACTCAACAAGAGGCCCTTGTGACACAGGAACGGGGGAGAGGAAAGAACAGAAAGGGCGGGAAGGCCTGAGATAAATCAAGAGGCAAGTCGAGTAACAGAAAAGATGTTGAATGCGGAATTGTGGTAAGAAGGGCCACTACAAGCATGAATGTCATAAGGCTAAGAACGACAAGAAAGGAAAAGGAAAGGAGAAGGAAGATAAATCAGATTCCACTACGGTCACTTCAGATGGCGATGTTGTAGTTATTCTTTCTTCAGATCATGATGTATGTCTCACGGCTACGAGTCAGGACACCGACTGGGTGATAGACTCGGGAGCCTCTTTTCATGCGACTCCACGCAGGGACTTCTTCACAAGCTACAAGTCAGGTGACTATGGGACCGTGAAGATAGAAAATTCTGGCGTATCGAAGATCGTAGGGGTCGGTGATATTTATATGAAAATTGATGTGGGCTGCACATTGGTTCTTAGGGATGTGAGGCATATCCTAAACCTTCGCCTCAACTTGATGTCGACGGGAAAGGCATAGACTTGAGGAGATATTCTCACCAGTGGTGAAGATGACATCCATACAGGTGTTGCTTAGGTTGGCGACTAGCATAGATCTGAGGATAAAGCAGTTAGATGTTAAAACTGTCTTTCTCCATGGTGACCTGGAAGAAGAGATCTACATGCACCAACCAGAGGGGTTCGAAGTCAAAGGCAATGAACATATGGTGTGTAGGTTGAGGAAGAGCTTGTATGGGCTTAAACAAGCTCCACGACAATGGTACAAGAAGTTCAATTCGTTCATGTTACAGCATAGGTATGATAGAACGGAATCGGACCACTGTGTGTTCAACGCAAGTTCTCAGATGATGATTTTTTAGTTCTGCTGTTATACGTTGATGACATGCTCATCATGGGAAAAGACATCAAGAAGATCGACAGGCTGAAATAGGAGTTGGGCAAGTCTTTTGCGATGAAAGACTTGGGCCCGGCTAAACAAATCCTAGGAATGGAGATAACCCGTGATAGAAGCAGCAGGAAGCTTTGGCTGTCACAAGAGCGGTATATTGAGAAAGTCCTAGAGCGGAGCCGGTCAGTACTCCACTGGATGGTCACTTCAGATTGAGCGACAGGCAGTGTCCCAAAACGAAGGCAGAGGTGGAAGAGATACAGAAGATACCCTACGCGTCAGCTGTAAGAAGTTTGATGTATGTTATGGTGTGTACACGCCCAGACATAGTATATGCGGTTGGTGTTGTCAGCCGGTATCTTGCCAATCCTGGCAAAGAGCATTGGGCAGCGGTGAAATAGATACTATGGTATCTAAGAGCCTCATCCAGGTTGAGCCTATGCTATGGTGACGGTAAACCTGTGTTAGAAGGCTACACAGATGCAGATATAGCAGGTGACATAGACTCCAGGAAGTCTACATCGAGGTTCATGTTCACATTTGTAGGGGGAGCAGTTTCTTGGCAAAGTAAGCTATAGAGGGTCGTAGAATTGTCGACGACAGAGGCCGAGTACATTGCAGTCACAGAAGCATGTAAAGAGATGCTTTGGATGAAGAGGTTCCTACAGGAACTTAACTTGAAGCAGGAGGAGCACGTGGTCTATTGCGATAGTTAGAGTGCTATACACTTGAGAAAGAATCTAAGTCAGCATTCCAAGTCAAAGCACATAGAGATTCGGTATCACTGGATCAAGGATACTTTGGAACAGAAGATGTTACAGCTTGAGAAGGTCCACACGGACAACAATGGGTCAGACATGATGACTAAGGCTTTGCTCAAGGGCAAGTTTGAGGTTTGTAGAAACCAGGCTAGCTTGAAGAAGGTGAATTCCTCCCGAGTCAAAAAGGGGGAAATTTGATAGGATTTTTGTCTCGTGCTCGACCGGTCTTGGGCTGGTGTTCGACCAGTCGTGGAGTCGAGTCGTGACTCGGCTCAAAGCCCATCGAGTTCGGACTATTTTTCTCCGGGGTGCTCGACCGGTCGTAGGTGGCGCTCGACCAGTCGTGGGTGGCACACGATCAGTCGTAGTTACGCAGATTTGTTCCGTGATTTTACGCGGATTTCGTGTCGTAAGTCCTTTCGCAACCGGGATGCAGAAGGGAGTTTCCTAAAACTATAAAAAGGGGTCTCTAGGGTTTTTCTAGGGTATGATGTGTGAAGGAAAAACACAAGAGGGTTATCAAAGGGGTGAGAGAGAGAGAGAGGAAGCTTGTAGAAGGGAGGTTATGCTCGTGGAGGTGATCTACCATATCTCAGTGCTTCTACGTCCTCGTAATCGGTGAGATCTCTCATTTTCTTTGTTTCTCTTACTGTTTATCCACTCCTGCGTGAGTGATGAAGGTTTGTTCATAGCAAGGTATGCTTGTGATCGGTTGTAACATTCTACTTCATAGTGGATTGTTGATCTGGACGAGGTCCGGTGGTTTTTACCTTCTTTGAGGGTTTTCCGCGTAAAAATCTCTTGTGTGGTGTGTGGTTGATGCTTTGATTTATTTCATTGCTTTTATTATCCCATAATTATGGTTTGTTCTGGAGGGCTAGATTCTAAGGTTTTGTGCAAGGCCCCCAACACCTTTAAAGTTTGTTAAATGGGCCGAGCCTCAGATGGGCTAGGCCAAGTTAAATGTAGACGGATCAGCTAGAGGCAACCTGGGTCTTTCAGGTGGTGGTGGAGTATGCAGAGGTGATAAAGGGGAGTTCTTTTTTGCTTTCTCGGTAGGTTATGGGATCGCCTCCAAAATCTACGCAGAGCTCCATGCAGTGCATGATGGTCTTGCATTTTGCTTCAGTTTGGGATTTTCTATAATTGTGGTCGAATCCGACTCTAAGCTTGTGATGGATTTTTTGAACAGGAGCATTTGCTCGGGTTGGAAATGGGCCTATTAGTTTGCCAGAATTAAGAGATTCAACACTCTTGGGCAACTTAGATTCATCCATATCCTCAGAGAAGGCAATGAGCCTGCTGATGGAATGGCAAGATTGGGTAGCGAATCTCAATCTCCCTCTCTGTTTCTTTAGATTTCTCTCCTTCACCACGTTAGAGGAAGCCTTTTTCCTTGATATGGTGAGCCTGGGGACTATCAGGCCCGGCTCAGCTTCAGGCTAACTAGGATCTGGGTATTTAGCATTTTGGTGGGAGTTCTGAGATTTTGCACCTTCCTGGTTTTGAAGCGACGTGGCTTCTCTTCTCTGCGGGTGTGGCTCAGTTTGTTTGGCTCTGGTTTGCAATGGTGCTCGCCTGCTGATTTCTTGTTCTTAGTTTTCTACCATCAAGGGCCTGTATGTTTGGGTCTGTCTCTCTAGCGATCTAGGAGCTGAATGTTGCTAGCCCTCCTAGCAGTGTATTGTCAGTGCCTGAGGATCTCGGTCGTGGTTCAATGTAGATTCGGGTCTTGTCTTTTCTTTTTCTCTGGCTGCATGGATCTCATCTCTGGGATGTTGTCATTGAGCGGAGTCAAGTATTTTGAGTAGGCTAGCATGTGGTGTAGTTTGGTAGAATGCTCGTAGTAGCCAACAAATTAATCATCTCTCAATTGGCTTCTAGTTCCTTTTTTTTTCTCTTCTTCCTCTTGAATAGGGTCATATGATAGGCTGTCGTCGGGATTTTTGACTCGAGCAGTTGCCTGAATGTAATCAGCCTTCCTTGTGAATAAAAGTTCTGTTCTGTTCTGTTTTTTTTTAAAATAAAAAATAAAAAATTTTAAGGCTTCTTAGGCCATCACATGGTGATCCAGACCATTCATCTTGAAAGTCTTCTTAGACGAGCCACGTGGTAAAACATTCACATCGAGTTTTTTTTTTTCTTGTACATTTCAAAGGATTTCACAACACGAACGATCTGGAAAATGTGACACTTGCATTTCAAAAAATAAAAATAAAAATAAAAAATAAAAAATAAAAAGAAGAAGAAGAAAAGAAAGAAAATGTGACACTCTTAGCAAAAACAATGCTCCTTTTATTTGAAAATAATCTTGAATTGTTGGATAATGGGCTTCAAATGTCTGTTCCTACAACAAGCTGCCCGGTCAGTATTTTCAAGCTAGGATATTGGATCTGGCCTTGCTTTTTGTTCATGGTAAGAAAATGGTTTGCTGAAATGAAACATCTGTTTGGACAATGGCTGCTGATAACGTACACAGTTGTTTTATCTTCTCTTGAAGGATTTGAAGCATGGGTAAAGAGAAATGCAGAAAGACATTGTGAATGAGTCGCATCTATGCCTTAACAAAATGATCGGAATTTCTTAGAAGTTCTAATTAGCTATTAAAGATGATGAAAATTAGTTCGATGTGAGAAATGTCAAAAAAAATTTGACAGTTGTAAATAATGTAAATCACCAAAATAAAAAGAATTGAATGGTATATAACATTTGTTATTTGTAAAATGTTTGGAACCAACAGTTGAAACACGTTCATAACAATTTGATGGTGTAGTTTTTGGGACATCTATGCCATGAAAATACTATTTCGTTGGTTAGTTGCTTAGTGTATAAAAAAATGGCTCTTCTAAAAAGGTGTTCTATCCCGAATTTCACGGCCCAGGTTCAAACTAGAGGCTAGAAACATGGATCTCTATATTTCTAGTCACTGGTATTGAGTCTATATCTTTTTTTTTTTTCAAAAACAGGCTGCTGCCTTTTCATTCCATAAGAGGGCTATACAAAGGTACTTCGGGCAGGCCCCACAACAAAAAGGGGAAAGGCCTGCCTATCGTGAGAGAAGAAAAAAAACAAAAAACAAAAGAGCAGCCCCACTCCATACCCAAACACAATCAATTAGCTTCCCGCAGATTACCCAGGCCCACACGGTCAAGAAATAACAGACCTCTTGTAACATGAGGGACGTTCAAAGTGGAAAGAAAAATGGAATGGGCTTGGCCATCACTACCCCTACGCGCCAGGTCGTCGGCTACCACATTCGCTTCTCTTGGGCAGTGAGTGATGGATATCTCATATCGGGCCATGAGGCTCTTAATCCTAGCCCACCAATAGAACATATTCTATGCTGGGGAGGATGAGCCATTGAGCATATCCACCACCGCCTTGGAATCACTCTCCACTTCCACTTTGGAGAAACGTCGCTCCTCGCAAAGCGACAAACCCTCCCAAATCACCCTGATTTCCACCCTAGAGTTTGTCCCAAAACCGTACCATGAGGCGAAAGCATAGAGGAGCGAGCTAGCGCAATCCCTAGCGACAACACCACCTCCTGACGTACCAGGGTTTCCCCGGGTAGAGCCATCAACATTCAGCTCTGGCTTTGACAAACTTCAATACCAAAAGGCTATAGATAATCCTTGAAAATGGGATTCTAATTGTTAGCAATCAGCTAATGGAAACACTTTCAGTTTCTCTAAGATTTAGGCTATGTTTGGATGTATTGAATTGTGAATATTCAGTTTTACTCAAACTCAACTTGCAGTCTTGTTCCTTTCAAGTCGAATTTGAAAGTAATGTAATTGCAATTTGTGCTAAGAAACTATAATATGATTACTTCCTCTTTATTGTGATTTTGCAATTCAATGAGCCAGTGTATCAAAAACACCTTTGTTCATGATGCTTTAGATATGAGGTGTTCATGCACTTACCAAACTAGGATGGTGCTGTGTTAGGTGCATCATTCTATTGTAGATATGCATCCTCAGTGAAGAATGGCAGAACTTTGTCAACTTATAAGAGTTAAACTCATAACGTCTCTCTCTCTCTCTCTCTCTCTCTCTCTCTCTCTCTCTCTCTCTCTCTCAACCCATAAATCTCTCCCTCACTCATATGTGTGTGAGGACTGATCATCTACAGATGGTTGCACAATCTATATATTATTGTTAGGACTTCTGGCCATGTTTGCATCTTATGTGTGTTCTATGTCCTGCACTGCACATGTTTCATCTTGACTTTGAGCAAGGTTGCATGTGACACTCACACTAGCTGTAGGTGATCAGTCCTCTATGTATGTATGTATGTACGCATGTACGTACGCACATAAATATCCATATTGAGATTGCACATTTGTACATATGTATGCATGTATCCATAAGTATGTACGTATGCATGCATGATCTCAATTGAGTTGGAGGTGCTCGTGGGCTTTGCAGAGCTCGGTTATGTATAGCGAAACAGAGATTTTCTTTGTAATGTTATGAGATTTTTACCTAAGGGCGTGTTTGGATATGTAGAATTGAAGCCAAAGGAAAGGAAAAAATGATAATTTTCCAATGATGATTTCCATGAGAAGTATTGAAACATGAATTCCAATTTCAAGTTCTTATTTCGGTAGCAAGTGGAAATCTCATATTCCTCTCACAATGCTCACCTACTTTCTTGTGCCAAGAATCCAAATTATGGAGAAGTGCAATGATCTCTTGGTGGAATCCACCCATTTCTTTTCTATTGAAACAACATGAACCATCACATCAATGGAAAACCCTTTTCCTTTCGCTGTTTGGCATGGAATCCATGGTTTCCAAACATGGACTAAATGTTTCAGATGGTTGATGCGTGGGGAGGATGGAGTCTCTTCCAAGCTTTGCTTCAAACGCTGAAGAGAATAGCTTCTAAGCATGGTGTCTCTATCCCTACTGTTGCTGTGAAATACATACTAGATCAGGTAATTTCATCTTGACCACTCATTCAAATATCACATCATTCATTCCTTCCCAATTATAAATTTGAATTAGCTCTTGTGATGGACTTACAAGAAAATGTTTGATAGAGAATGTGTCTCCTTTTGTTTGATGGATCACACCTATCGGTAACCTAAGTCCTTCATCTGAAGGGGCCCATCATGAGATGGGCTAAGCCCATGATCACAGCCATCTGATTGGTGGCTTGAAATATGGACAATTACAGCCATTGCCAGCATTGAAAATTAGGGTACACTGTTCAAAATGCTGGTCATGTATAATAAAAATTCTCTTCCTAAATATGGGGGGTTGATGATGGTGACAGTACTTTCCAAATGAATTCCCTCTTTGGTGTTTATGGTTCTCATTCTAGTTTTCGCGTAGCTAGGAATCGGCTACAATGGATTTCCAAGAGGTTGTGCAGATGATGAACTTCTGTGGGCAAAGGTTAGTTTATTTGTTTAACTTGATGATTTGTTCTTTCATAGGTATTCCCTAATGCATCCTTTTCTTTCTTTTCATATTTCAGAAATCTAGGACTGGAGACCCATTGGAGACAAATTATCCTTTAGTCATACTGATGCATCTCCTTCGAAGTCCATTCTTTATTTGTATCTGGTTGATGCTGACATGTTTCCTTTTCCAATGACCCATGGAATTTACTCGCTTCTCTAATAGATCCATTGAAGATGTCATGTACACGACCTTGTAGGTTGGCAAATAAATATTAAGCAGACCTTACACATTATTTTGGATTTATGCATCAGATTAGCATAATAGACCACGTTTTGTTGCATGACCTGACTATCATTGCATTGACCCTCTTCCATAGTTCTATGTTGGAGTTGAGCTCATTGCTCAATTGGATGGTGCTGTAAGCTTCAACCTTGAGGTCACAGGTTCAATCCCAGCTTACCCATGAGTAAGGCTTCTATGTTAGAGAAGGTAACAATGCAGCAGATGAACCCACTCTAATTGAAGTGGATTTAACTGTTCCATGAGGGCGAACTGCCATGTCCTTCAGTTCATTTTAACATTATCATGTCAGTATCAATACCAAATATTGAATTTGATCTTGATCTTTTTGGCATATGGAAATACGTTTTCAGGACGAGAATGATACCAATTACGAAGAAGAAATGGAGGTTGCTGATGAGTTTGACAGCGATTTTGATGAAGAGGTGAGTATTTTTACATTTTTGTTTGGGTGTGGGCTAAAATAGATACTGGTGCATCGGACCTGGGCCTGATTAAGGAACAATAGAAGAGTAATAGGCTTGGGCTCGATTCAAGCCCAACATGTTCTGACAGTTGAGACCAACTTCTTTAACTCAATGCGCCTAGCCTAGCCCAACAACATGTTTGTGCAAGTCCAAGAAATCCGAGAATCTGTTGGACTTCTACTTGTAAACTGCTTCATGGATTTTGCAGGTATGCTTGACTGTTGTAATTTAAAATTTCATACTGCAAAATGTGATTTGTGCATTTTAGTTGGCTACCTAGGTTTATTTGGTACTGAAATAATGAGATTTTATTTTGTTCACTTTATCTGGAGCAGATGAGTGGACTCTCTCAAAGTAATTCAAACAAAGAAACTTTGAACTTACAAAATGCCTCGCCTCTCTCAACAAGCCAGAGATCCCAGTTTTGCTGCTTGGTCATGCATGATGACATGCTCTGTGGTCTGGGCCATGCATCATGCATGCTTCACAAGGAGTGGAGCATGGAGGATTATTTATTTGTTTATCATGTATTCAGACCATTGTAAATTTATTGTTGTAAATATATATAATTTTTATTATAAAGTTCTTCAATATTTGTTTAATATTAATTTTTAATTGTATCTAATATTCTTTGGATTTTAAAAATAAAAACAAATGTAACTTTCAATTGAAAAAAACATTATTGGCAAAAACCAGTAGTTGTAAAACTTTATTGGCAATTCCTAAATAAGGAAAAATACCATTTCGAAAATTTGACTGTTTCTTAAATTGCTGTTCATAAAATTTGACCGTCGGCACCGGAACGGTTTAAAACCGTTCCTAATATTCTGTTCCTAATGCTAAAAACGATGCCTAAAATGGTTCAGAATCGTTCCTTTTATTTGCCACGCCTCATTTAGGAACGGTTTTAAACCGTTCCTAAATGATAATTTTGGTGTAGTTTTCCTATGGGGTGCTGATCCGTGTGTTGTCTAACTAAATTGTAACAAGTATATTCAAAGTCTATTTATATAATTTATAAATGTAAGATGTGTGAAAACACAAGTAATATATTCAAGCAAAAGAAGAATCACTAGATCAAGTTATGTTTGATTTTATGTTTGGACAGATTGCAACCCATTTGTGAGAAATTGAAAACTTTTAATTTTTTTTTCAATTTTTCTCAACTTGACCCGTCTCCTCTAAATCTCGAAATCGAATGTCCTAATCCATGATTTTTCATGCAAAACAAGAAAAATCATTGATTCGTAATAATTTAGCACTGATTTAACATGATTTAGAGAAAAAAGGATCGAAAATTGAAAATGCTCACCAAATCGAACACATGGGATATATCCCACTACTAGTGCGTTTCGTATCGCATAGGTACAAGATATATCGTGTGATATATTGGTCGATATTGTCGATACTCAAAACACTGCATATAGGCAACACTACTAGAAAAAGGGGCAAAGGCTACGGATAAGCACTACACCAAAATCCTCCTTTGTTTAAAACCGTTCCTAAATAGTTTAGGAACGGTTTTAAGGGGTGGCTAAAGATGGCGTTACAAAAAATAAGGACGGCTGAAAACCGTTCCTGAAACAGGGCGTCGCAACAAATTAGAGACTGTTGAAAACCGTCGCAAATTTTCAATTTCTATTAAGTTTTTGTGAACAGTATTTTTTCTTATTTCGAAACAATTTTAAACCAAAAAACCATGCAGCTACGAGCAAAAGCGAATAAAATTGTAGCAGCACATTATACAATTTTATGCATATGAGAAAAGCCTGCATCAATAGTAAAGATTCACCAAAATGCACACAGTAAAGAAGTTGGTCCATCTTTTTTAAGAGCAGATGAACTGCAGAAATGTCTACGACCTAATTTTTGGTCCAGAGGATCTACAAAATGTAGTCCACCTAACATATTTACATATGTGCTTGCATGTACTTAATGCATTATAATGGATTATCCAGGTTTACATTGTTCTTGTACTATATTTATATTGAGGGCAGCTCAGTAATTTCATTCAGCATCTTCGCAAATATGGATCTAGAGTTACAGCCAATAGCATGGCAGATGGAAAGGCTTTATTCTTTCAAAGAAGGAATGTATTTAGAGTTGGGGATGTTTTTAACAAATCAATAAAAATAGGAAAGTTTGAATAATTTGACCTAAACTTCTTTAAAAAGAAAGAATGTGCAAAGATAACTAATGTTGATTTTTTAGGTAGTGCTTTGTTAAAAACTGGGAATTTTGCAGCTAAAAATACAAATACATAACGAAAGAAACTTGGGACTTTGTTTTAAAATAAAATATGCCTCCAAACCATATACCTACAGAGGAAGAGCAATGGGTTTTTAACAGTGCATTGAAGTTTATTTGCCTAGAAGACTAGATTGCAACATTATCATTTACCACCCAAGACTTTTTAAGTCGAATTGTTTTATATATGAAAGCTGAGATATCATTATCGTTTTTCAATGGAAATGAACTTAGAGAGCTGCAAATGAGATTGGGGCATGAACGAGCTGAATGCAGGTATACGTTGATAAAGGAATTTTGGAAGCTTACCCGCTTCAAGTACCTTGAACGTATCCATCGGGGAGAAACATGGAGAGGGGTCCGCTTCTCCTCAACTGGTCTCGACATCAGATGTGTCGAAGGAAGAGAAGAAACTATGTGCACATCATTTGCAATAATCAGATACTTCTGAAGGAAGGAAATAACTGATCATCCTCGAAATCTTTTCAGAAGATCATAATCAGTGAAGAATTGAAACGCAGAAAATTTGTAAATTGCAGGGAAATTCCTTCCCTTCGAAAAATTTGAAACCTATTATCACTCCAATATTATTTACTTTTTTCAATCCAATTCAATATATCAATTCAAATGCAGAAATTTCCCAAGAAAGGAAAAACATAAAGTTCAAAACTCCGGAAAGAAATTCCACTGTTGTTCATGTCTTACCTTTCATCTCTCCAAATCACATTCACTTGCAAGATCGGAATAACGAGGGCAGCGCCTAGATTCCTGGCAATGACAATGGCATCACAAAAGTATTAATTTAAGGGCCCACAATAGATTTATCTACCACCACAGGAATTGTAGCCAGTGGCACCATATCCTATCAAAACCTGCCACATAAAACAACTTTTAACCCGACTTTGTTCATGTCAGCTGCAATGGAAAGTGAACATTGGGTTAATATTTCAGAGATAGTGGTCCAACAAACCAATCAAACCTTGAAGTTATGCCACAGAAGAGACATCATATCCTCTCTCACTGTTTTCCATATATAATATTTCTGCTGGTTCAAGATCTGGGACCACAGTTGCCAAATCTTGCACAACAATTTTGAGAACAGACAAATTCTTATAAGACCCTCAGCATCAATCCAATATAATATTCCAGACACAACCTTCAAACCATAATCACTTTTTTTTTCTTTTTTTTTTGAAATAAATAGATGGCTGATGGTCTTCTTTTTTTCTTTTTTCTTTTTTTTTCAAGGAAAGGTGGAATCATTCCACCTGAATTTTATTTATGTGAAACTGGAATGAACAGCCATAATCACCTATAACATCAAAAGATCAAGCATTTTGAAACAATTCCAAGATTAACTTTTCATTTCTTCGACTCAACAAAAAGGAATGGTTACCATATGGGTACCTTGCAACATGTATGTATCTTGGAGCTGAGCAAGCTACAAACATAGACGTTGAATAGTCTGAAAAAGAAAAGAAAAGATATGAAAACCATCATCCTGAATAAAATTCTGTTGGCAATATAAAGATGGAAATGGGCATGGAGCTTCAAAACATTCTGTTGATTCTCCCTTGCTAATGGAAAATCAGTAACCTGCATTGCCAGAAAAACATCAAAGAACAACACCAAGAAATCCCTTTGAGAAAGAAGAAGAAAACACATGCATGCATGCAACTAGCTCGGGCAAGTATATGACAGACCATTCCTTCCATCTACAAAGTAGGTTGGCCACCCCATTGTTGCTTGAGCTTATTTAAAAGGCTTCGTTCATGGTCAACATTCGTGCTCTTGTCAAACAACAGCTTACAAGCAAGCTTTTTCCTGCAATGAAACCATCATGATCATCTAGTTTGATAGGAATTATTTATAGACAAGCAAATTTGATAAGTGACAACCCCATCGTTATGGTTTGTTTGGTTGCTTAAATAAAATGAATTGAAATATCTCAAATCATTTTCAGTGAAATGAACTACATGGAATGAGCCCCAATCCACTCAAAACAAGAGATTAGCCCCCAAATTGCCTTCGGAGCTGGGTTGCCTGCAACATCCTTATTGGAGAAGACTTCAAAAGATTCTTTGGGTGCCTTCAAAATGACCCAATATTTAAGTAAACAGAAAAAGAAAAAGTAGAGAGAGAGAGAGAGAGAGAGAGAGAGAGAGAGAGAGCTCTGAAAGCCCAAAAATTGACTGTGGAAGAGAGCATGGTTCATAAAATTGTTTTTCATGTAGCCCATGTACCTGTTGTGAAGTGCAATAAGGTCTCTTATGAAAACCTGATCTTGTGATTCGATGGTGTCTTTATTCTCCGCCTGTGAAAAATACTTTGTGGTTAGTTGTGTGCTCTAGAAACCCATCAAAGGCTATGATTCAATGCCTATTACATTGAACTGAAACAATTAGTTTACATGGCCCAATTGCAATTATCTTAGTATTCATATCAAGAGTACTACTCAGGAATTCAATTACTCGTTGGGACACTATTCATGGGTTAACTTAATAGAATTTGTATAATTTCTCATTTGTGTAACATAAAAGGGAAAAAAAGCATATGGTTTCCTACCTCAGGTTTGTGTTTCAAAACAGAAAGCATTACAACCATGACCCTTCAATTCTCTGGTTGAGTGCGTTCCACAAGACCATGACCCTTGATTCCCTAGCTGATCCAAATTGGTAGCCAAACACAAGCCACACATCGCATTGACTGGAGATGTAGGTATTTTGTCTCACCCCATTCCCTAACATGGATTTAATTGTACTATGGCTGTTAATTGCACTCGGCCTTTGATTACCAATGTTTGTGATGCTACTCACCCAGTGACATCTGGTGCCTTAGCTTTAAGACATTTTCTGCATGTTCCTTCTATTCAAAATAACTATTTGTGGGTTGGAAAGTTTACATTAAAGAACCATTCCTTTAAATTCATAGCATGACAATTCTAAGTGACTTCTAGACAGGGCAGCTGCTAGCTCAAGGAACAAGGGGACTTCTGCATCTGGAATAAGGACAAATCTACTCTCTTGGCTACAACACCATCTGTTGCATCTCACATTCTTGGAAAGACACTGGTCTCATGTTTGATCTGGTAGCAATGATCCTGAAGAATGAGCAAAAAAACATGAACAGCTGTAGGCAGCAATTTTAAAGGATGAAATCACAGAATTGATGTCCTCTGGAGAACAATGATTTCAGTGAAATAATAAGTTAGAGATGAACTGTAGAGGAATGAATATATTACAAAGCTCAGCAATCGGATTCAGACAGCATAATCACTGATTGGTCAACAATTAGACGAAGGAAATCACTGACATTTAGAGAGCAATTGAATGAATGGGATTGTGGGTAGTAAATTGGGAAGATTCTCAAATTGAACCCACAACCTCAAGGTAGCAGCAAGGCTCCATTCAATTGAGCTGTAAAATATATGATTCTTACAAAATTTACAAAAAGAAGAATATTCAAAAAGCAATACTCCATAACAATGAGAAAGTGACAATAAAAACAAGGAAAAGGCAAGCAGAACTCCCATAATGATACTTTCTTTACATTGAAAATCTGAGAAGGATAATATACAAGTCTATGAGATTCTTCTCCTCCCGATATATACTAGCCCGAACAAAGAAAACAAGTGTTGCACATGAATGAATTTGTCTCATGACTTGAACTCATTTAACCTAGAGAACATCCAAGAACCAAGGCCGACAAGTCATGTTGCTTTGACATACATCAGGATTCATAATTACATATCAAGTTCAATATTGTGCTAAAAGTGAAATCGATCAATTTCTAGACAAAACTAACAGAAAAAAATAGATTACTCGATCTTTCTTTAATAAATGGGAGATTTAATATTGTTGCAGCATTTTCTTAATGATCTGTTTGCAGCTGCACATCTGTAGCTGGCTCGGATCAATAGCCTAGCTCACCAAATCATTGACTGTTCTTGCATCTTTTTCTTAACCAACTGTTTTCTTAACTGATGGTTTGCAAACAGACGGTTAAGAAAAAGCTGAAACAACAATCGAAGTTTGATGGAAAAAAGACAGATTGGTCAGATAGGATTGTCCCATCAAGAATACTTTTCAGGTGGAGCATGCAGATTTTTAGATTTCCCACCTTCATTTTGCCAATGATCGTCTTTAAACATGTCATCGGTTGGCCTCTTTCCGGTTATCGTTTCCAATAGAAGGATTCCATAGCTGTAAACATCTCCTTGTGTAGATGCTTTACCACCCATCGCATATTCTGTAATTTATATGTCTCATATTTCAATGTAAGCAACCACTTAGATACAAATAAATTAGAGGCTGAATTTTGAGAGAAAGAAAGGATAGAGAAAATATTCCATTCAAACAAGTAATTAGCATTTCTGTTTTTCCAGAAGTTTGGAATTTCTAACCTCAATTGATGTGCTATGAACTTTAGCTAAGCCTAAGACCTCCAAATTCCCATATATATATGACGTGGGTTCTTCACTAATGAGACTATCCACAGGTCAGTAAAAAGAGAAGGAACACATACCTAATCACCTTCTAATCCTCTTTCCTCATATCAGACGGGACGATGTCCTGAAGTAGTCCATGATCCCTGAGTAAAGAAGCTGTCGAAGCGCAAAATTGCCGGTCTTGAAGAAGAGATGGTGAAGGCAAAGAAGAAGAAATTGAACTAAAATCCAAACAAGGTGATAAGTTAAGATAGTAGGATTGTTTCTGTTGTAGCTGGTGAGATTGTGCCATTTGCATCTGTGAAGCGGCGATCTCCATAGATGAAAGACTTGCTGCAATAAAAGTTATTTCTTTGCAATAATGGCCAGAGATCTCCATAGATGTTATCAAATCGAAAGATGTGTATATCTTGATTCCCAAACAGTGGGCTTTGGGATTTGCCGAACAAAGAAATCCAATGCAAATCCATGAATCTGCCTAGCTCATAGGTTTACCGAATTTGCGGTTCACTTACCTAATCCCAAAAAGGGCCTTGGAATGGGAAAAGAAAAGGAAGCTTCAAGTCCAACATGAGAAACTGGAAGACAATTTAAAATAAAAAAATAAATAAATGGAAACAGCCAAATAAAGAAATCTTAGACAATGAGATTTGTTGGAGTTAGTAACTTGTGACTATGTTTTTCTACAAACTTGATTAGAGCCCATGTATCTACACTCTTCTTTTTATTGATCACAATCTTTTTCAGGCATTCACATCTTGTTATCATTCCTGGTCTCTTCCTCATATCTGTTCTTTCCAAATTGCACTTACAACGTATCCCTTCTTTTGAACATCTCAAAATCCTCATTAGCAGTTCACCAGTTTTTGAGACTTTCAACATTAACTTTTTTGTATGCTAAACCTGCAGATTCTTGCATATGCCCAGGAAACATCTAGAATCTGAGAAACCAACCATTCAGAATTTTGGCAATTTCCCTTGAATTTGGACTGTTGCCAAACTTTCCTTTCTTAGCCATCTACATGTGGATTACTGTCTCATAAGCTTTGGATATGTCAATCTGCAAGGTTTCCATAACATCCCCATCCCCAGTGAGGCCCATCAGGTTGATGGATTGGACCACCAAAACATGGGTTCTATATGTTAGCATAGTTCCTTTTAAGCTAAGATCATTCAAGACTTACCCATCGTCATCATTCTCTGTAGCCATTGATGGTCTCTGCATTGAACATGATGGTCCGGTTGTTGCCTGTAAGAGGTTCAATTGCCATCATCGAAATGTAAGCGAAACAGAAACGACCCATTGAACCTGCTAAGGCCTACTAGTAGGATCTCGAATCCCACACTCCCCCCAATTGCAATATTGGTATGTGCATGTATTATCTGACCGTTCATCAGGTAGGCTCCCTGTGTATGTGCCACGGCCTGATAATCAGTCTGGTGCCATCACCTTGTGAGCCACAGGTCAAATGTGGAAGATTGGTCAATTCCTCTTAACCATCCACTTGTTTTATACATGGGTGGCCCACCTGGTTACATAACTCGCCTGATCGAGGGGCACATGGTATGCACAATTGGGCCCAACTATGAACGACCCTGAATTGCCCAACATAAAACATGGACACGTGTGGAGAGTAGGATTAGAAATCCTATGGAATGTATGCTTCTGAATTTATCCAATCCAGGTCATGTGGAAATCATTTAAGAAGCTAACCGGATGGGTAGATGCCGCATTGCTTTTGCCATGGGCCCGGAGGTATTCTTCATATGTCTGTAATTATGAAACAATGTACAAGGGACGTGAGATGGCATCACAAATTGAAAAAAAGCAGGCCAGCTCTTTCTAATTGATCCTTGATGTTCTGCCTGAACCCAATTATAGCGATGAAAGGAAACAATTACTATTGATTGTCACAAGAATGAGGCTACCAAGTTTCTACTACGGCACACGCATATGGCAAACAAATTATGGACTGTGGCAAACAGAATTCAAGGTTCCTTAAAAACCAAAAGATCAGGCTAGAGCCAGTTTGGAAGCACCATGAATTTGGGATCAGTTCTGCAATTTCAACTGAACACAAACTTTGTGTTTGCAGTATAGAAAATGGGAACGTCATTTAAGTGAGACTCCATTTCCCTGCTCCAAATTGCAATTGGGATAAAAAAAAAACCTCTTACTAGTTCTTATCTCAATTAAGATGGGAGCAAGGTGCTTTGTGCCCACTGCTAAAAGTGGAAATGACATTTTCAAGAAATTTACAAAAACAAACAAAAAAAAAAAAAATGCCATTTTCATGGATATGACATTTCATCAATTTATATTTCAAGAAACCCAAACAGGTCCTTAGAGTTTGATCTGAATTGGTATTTTCCAAGTGCTATGACAAAGTTGCTAATATTGTGTTGCAAGGGAAAAAGGTTTGAGCCTTTGACACAAGGCTTGAATTTTTTTCTCTCAAAACTGCAGCCAAATGCTGTACCATTTGAGATAGGGATTGGAGGCATACAATTCCAAAGAGCAGAATACAACAGTAAGTGTTTTTTCCCTGAAAGTTTTCTGCAATTAGGAATTCACAGTCATGCTTGATTCTAAGAATCTTTGTTTCGGGCTCTGCAATTACCCATTTCTTAAGATGTGAATCACCAATCCCTCTAGATACAGCTAACGACCCTTGTAATCTCCAAACACCATGGCTGCAATCGACATAGCCCCCCTGAAAGAAAATGTTTCTCAGATCCATTAGTTTCAATCCCAAAAAAATTGCAATGCTGACAATAGAAATCCATTAGTTCCAATCCCAAAATGCTAATAGTACAAAAGGTAGAAATATGGAAACAACTTGTCCAAGAAAAATAAGGAAAAGACTGTTCATTTTGCACAAATGGGCCCATCAATATTATGGACCTCATCTTGGATGGTTTATGGACCAAAAATCACTCAGATTGGAAGATCCTTTTTGTAAAATATTCTGACTTTTTCTTGATAGAATGTGAACAAGTGTTGTACTTTCTCTCTTAACCGTCTGTTTCTTGATAGCCTATTGGAAAATATTTGGTTTGTGGCCGGCCCACAGAGGTGCCTATGATGTCAACTGTTAGAATCTTTGGACATTGGGTGTTCCACTTGCACCACTTGTGCGAAATGAACACCCAAATGGTATTTGCAAAACTTTAATACCTCTACTTCAACATCCCCATCTCCATAATCTGGGAGAAATACCATTGACCCAGCTTGTAACATGTACAGATGGGTATGTGACCAACAGAAGGATTTCATCCTGCTCTAAATAAACTCATCCAAACAATGGTAGAAGTTGGAACATACAAGAAAGTGCATATACTAGGCCATAATGAATCATAGAAATTAAACTCTGCCATGCCAGAGAATGAACAAGCACGTAGAACAGGGCTCCTAACATAAGAGAGTATACATGGTATTTCTCGAGAACACTTCCAATTTAGAAGGCAGAAATGAAGAAATATCATCTCCACTCCAACTATGACAGTTAATACTCAGGCAATCTCCAAAGTCCATAAAATCCAAGCCTGAATGTGGGTTTAAATTAGATGGGTCATACCCAACAACACCAAGAAGATGATAATAGCAGTCCAATCAATGGATTCTGGCCAGTTGGATGTGGACTACTGCTCCTTTTTGAACAATCCATCAAGCCATTATACTGTTAGAATCATCCAATTGGAGTATTTTTGTGCCACAACCCAACCTAGAAGAGGCATGATCAGAGATCAACTCGGGTATCTATTTATCATCAGCTTCTACCGTATCAAAGCAAAACATGGCAATCAATGAAGTCCATATACTACAGACTGAAAGAAGAAGAAAAGTAAAAAAGAACTTACCAGGGCCTCAATTCTGTCTCTCTCATCTTCCCTTGAAGGCCGGTGATCAACCGTGAGGGCCTCAGCCACCCCTCCTTGACTCATAACAACACGACAGTCCCCAGCATTGGATACAACAAGATCAGAGTTCCCAATCAGTGCAGTCGCGCAGCAAGTCCCACCTCGAACATCCTCCTTCAGAAACTCCGCATCCGTTGTCACATAACCACTTTTAACAGAATCCTCCATCCCATCACTTCCTCTTTTCATCACTTCATCCATAATATTCTTATCCAAATTCACCGCTGCAAACTCAGCAGCTCTTGTGCCTCCATGCCCATCAAAAACACCGAAAAAGGCCTGCCAAAAAAATAGAAGGTCAAATAAAGGATTAAAAATTCTCTTAAATTCCTATCATATCTATACCCTTTTTTTAACATTATTTGCTCGTCATTTCTTCAATCCCATAATTTTCCTGTTCTACTATGAGAAATTCCACCATGATGTGAGCTTCATGGAATTCCATAAACTGCACTCCCCGACAAGTATGCGATGTGGATCATTGATCGGGTGGGCCATAGCCCAAAACTTGCATGACTGGACAATTCTAGCTGTTCAACCACTGCAATTCTGCCCATTGAATTGGTCATCTGCCAACAATTACTCAGGCCCTTTGATTATGCAAAATCCTAACCATTCAAATGTGTGGCTCCTATTGCCTTAAATCTCTAGACCACCTATTGCCCATCCATGTGATGGACAACCAAATCTGTGGATATTTTCAGATAATCAAACCCCAAAAATAATCGGACTAAATATCACCTGTCCATGTGATGGCCCACCAAATCTGTGGATTTGGTTGGATAATCCAACAGTCAGAGGTAATAGGATGGCCAGACTACATACCACAGATCTGTGTGATGGCCCACCAAATCTAACAATCAAAGTTACTAGGACTATCTAACAATTCTACCACACCTAAAAACCTCAGACACATGGATTCGTCGATCCTCAGGTGACGATCCACCAAATCACCTTAATTTCTGGACAATTTACCTTCCAAGTGACAGATCGCCACCACAAAATCAGATAACAAAACTTCTAATAAAAAATCGAAAAGAAAAAAAAGAAAGAAAGAAGAAGAATCAAAATCACAAATACCCGTTAGGGATCTCCATCAAGATCGATGATGGCAGCATGGCAATCTTCCACCACTTCCCTCCGCCCTTTCTTATAGAAAAACGAATACCGCTCGGTCTCCATCTTGATCTCTTTCAAACCTCCCTCTGAAGGTGGTAGAAAGCTCAAAGAAGGCAGGGAAGGGATATCGATCCGCGCAGGCCTCTTTCACTTCAGAACCGAAGCCGGCGAAGAAGGAGCGGATTCGACGACAGTAGCGGCATCTTTCCTGGAAACCCTAAAACCGCTTGCTTGTTTCTGAATACATCGGAGCTGAAAAGAAGAAGAAGAAGATGAAGGAGAGGAACATGAAGAAGACGAAGAAGAAGGATATCCAATTAGGGTTAAGGTTTCTAGAGAAGAAGCGTTATTGCAGAAGAGGGAGATTCTAGAAGGAGAGAAAGCAGGAGAGCTTGCAACTTCAATGGCACAGGACATGATTGGAATTTTTGGATTTCTACAGAGATGGATTCGTTTTTCTTCGTTGGAGAAACGGAGCTTTGAAGGAGAAGGGATTTTTATCTGAAGATAGTAGACATGAGATAGAGCTCGGTGGTTCTTCTGGCTCCTTGAAGCTCCTTCTTGGATCTTTCTTGTAGAGAGAGGGGGTTACAGTACCAGTACTGGAATCACGACAATGGAGAAGAGATCCTGACCTCTAGAGGCATCCTTAGCACAAAAGAGAGGAGTGGCAGCTGAGAGAGAGACAAATAAGCTATTAGATCTGATCGTTTTAAACTATTCCAAATATGGAATGGCTGAGGCTGTTTCTAAACCAAGGATAGAGCAGTTCCTAAATTAGGATTTTGTAGTGAAAAGCCATAGCTAAATAGTCATGGCTACGGTTATCCCTTGTAGCATGACCGTAGCTATATGTCTGAAATCTATCGCCATAGATGTAATGGCTACACATATAATCTGCAGCTTTAATTTCTGTAGGAAATGACTAAACTACAGATGATCTTTGTAGCTAGAGGCCAAAGTTTATATCAGAACAGCTACGGTTAAAATCCGTAGCTATATTCTATTTTTAAAAAAAATAAGTAATAATGGCGTCTCTTACCATTGCTGGTACGTGCCCTGATAGATCAATTCATATGAAAATTCCAGATTCAATAATAAAAGAAACCATTGCATGCACAACAAATATAATTTGGTTTTTTTTTCCTCTTCCCATTGACCATTGTTTGGATGATGGGATCTTACAATCTTGGGGATCCTTGAAGCATCCTCAGTCAAATTTTAAGCATGCAGGTCCCGATGGCTTGATTGACACCAACGTGGCACCCTGTATAACATATGGAAAATCAAGAGAGAAAAAAAACAGATGATCATATACAGAAAAAAACCAATATATAGATCAGCCCAACGCAAAACCTCCATCCTTTATCAAGAATTCAACTCAACAAACATCGAAATACTATCAAACAAATCCCAAACCAATGTCCAAATAAACCCAACTTCAATTAAATCAAATCATCAATGAAAACATGGAATTCTGCATTAAAAATCATTAAAAAAATGAACATTTTCTATAGAAATTCAAATAAAACAAACCCAAATGAAAATAAGTGGCATCTGACAAAAATCCAATTCACTAATTAAAAAATAACACCAGATTCCCCATTGAAATCATAATTTTCTATATTTGTATTGAGAAAGGAGGCACAAGAAATCAATCATTTGAAGCAATTTATGTTGAAAATCCAGTTGTACATCCAAATGCCTGTTTTGGGCATGTTGAGCACGAAATGTCAGCATAAAATCTTTTGATTTGGGCAGAGAGACCTCACTAAACCACTCATGGTTCAGAGCAGCTTTTGTTGTTATTCGCTGCATTGAAAAGTAAAAAAATAAAAAATAAATGAACAAAAAAAAGAAGAAGCATTCATCCTCAAGTACATATGCAAATGTGAACACCTAAGAAGAAGGATTCTGAAATGTGAACAGGAGCAGGGCCTTGTCTAAAAGGGTCCTGCAATAAATCCCTGACATCTGCAACAGTGTTCATCCTAGTGATACTAAATAATGAAAATTGTTGCTGTGGCTTTTCATTTCCAATGATAATGTACATCAACAAGGCCCCATGGCACAAAATGCAGGCTAAAGGCTAACAAAATGAAAGGAGCTTTGCAAAGCCCACATTTGCATGCAAGGCAGCTCATGCACACGACATTGTACATCTCAAGACTCTCAAAAGGAGTGTACAGGTGCAATATCCAAACCGTCTCAAGTGGGTTTGACCATGTAGATGCTTCTGCATGAAAACAAAGCTGGTTCAATCAATAGGTGGACCACAGTTTTCAAAGCAGTTGGATAGTAAAAAAAGCTTCAACCAGGAGGACCAACCTGATTCTTAGGCAAGAACATCTACAGCGGTAGTGCTCTAATGAATGGATTGGATCTCATCCCACACAGGCAAATGCATGCATGCACATGAGCTAACTTGTACACACACGTAGGCTTAGCAAAGCTCAATTAAAACCATCTCAGATCCATGTAGGCTTAGCATGCACATGAGCTACATTGTAGAAACATAAGCTACCTTGTACACACATTTGCATGCAAGGCAGGTCATGCGCACGACATGAGCTACCTTGTACACACACTCGTCTTAGATCCATGTCTAAGCATCTAAAACCGTCTTTTTCTAATTGAATACATGTGAAACTAATTCAAAACAGGGAAGAATGCAAACCAACAAAATTAAAACTGGTTTCCACATTAATTCAAAAAGAAAAAAAGAGAGAATGCTCCATACCATGCCTGCCCTTGTCGTTGGAATGCATCAGATTTCGATCCCAGCTTCAAACAAGCCATTTTTCCACAAATCCAACAACCAAAATAGAAATTGAAAGCTTTCAAACAGAATCCGAAGCCAAAACAACACCTAGTCTCCAAGAATCCACCCTCAAGAGGAGACCTCCAAATTCAAATATTCCCTACAATTTCAAAGCAAGAGCTACAAATTTCAGCTGTAAAATCACTACAAATTCCAAAACCCAGTTCTATAACCACCCCAAATGCTTCTGCCCAAAACCACAAATTTCAATTTAAAAGCTGCCTGGCGAATTTCGGCAACTCCAACCACCCCAAATGGAACAAACCCACTTCCAACCCAATATTCTCAGCCCAAAAACCCAAATACAAAACAGCCAATCTCAGCACCAAACCACCCTCAGAACCCTTCAAAAGAAAAAACAAAAGAAAAAAGTTTAGCACATGCCCCACAGATTTCTGCCCCAAAAAGCCCTTAAGAAACCCAGATTTAGGACATACCCCACAAACCTCTGCTCAAAACACCTTTTTTAAATGTAGTAAATAGCTCACAGATTGTATGTAGACCATAACACATGCACTTAGCAGGTTAGAAGTTATTCACTGGGTGAACCATAATCTATGAACACAAACAACAAATATGATAAAAGCATTTCCCACATTTTTGCAGCATTGGACCCACATTTTGTTGGCATCACTGTCTTCTCATTTCTACCATACACCAAAGCTCTCATTTCCCATGAGTTTTGGAGCATAGACAATAGCTTTTCATTCAACTGGGAAAACTAAATGAGGGAGCTTGGAAATGTGGCTACAATTGCAGACTTATAGGAAAGAAAGATATCCTACCAAAGCTGCAAACGAACTGTCCGATCTACAATGCCTATTGTAGCCTGCAGTTCATAGAGCAAAGTCACAAAGTATAAATTTGTGTATAAATTCTGAGTTTCCTGGTTTCACTATATGAAAACAGTGTGGTCGAGAATAGCATCTGTATACAATGCTAGAAACACTCGACAAAAACCAATGGTGGTTGATCCTCAGGCCAAGTCACAAAGCTCAATATCTTGATTGGAAAGAAAAGCATAGCCAGTGACTGGAAATAAGTAACATGGCAGTTTTTAAAAGGAAACATAAGAATAATTGGAGGAAAACAAACTTTGAATGCCACGATACGGGGAGCAGGAAACCGCTGTTCGGTGAGCTCCTCTGCCAATGTTTTGCAAGCAGCTGAAGTGGCTACACTTCTACCTTCCTGAGCAGCTAGTTCAGCACCCTAAAAATTATATCCAAAGAAATTAGTATGTTGAATAACATGGATGAACACAACTGTCAGGCAGAAAGTTCTACAACTATAGAGGCAAATGTATAAGGAAATAAATAGCAAATTCAACTTGCGCAACACGTGCACATGATTGAAGGCCTGCATGTATGCTCACTGGAAGCGAAGTAATTGGGCAAAGTCCCAATATGTAATTCCCCAGCATGCATAGCATCCAAATTACTTGGTACATTTATTTCAACTGGTACTATGCAACTTCCAAGGGACTCAAGAGGCAATATTAAAATTTGCATGTTATTTATATGAGTTTAAGTAGATAAAAGAATAACAACTATATGGAGCTGATGATATTCGGACCTTCTTCATTTGGACGCCCCGCATCACAATTTGCATGTTATTTATACAAGCTCTTTCATCTTGCTTGCCTTCAGCTCCTCCAGCCTTGAAACTTCCGTCTGTACCTGCATCACATATTTCTTATTTAATTTGGATAACAAATGGGGCAACTAATAGCAGGGAACTACAATTACAACTCACATAGTTAATGATCTCATTCTAAAGCCCTTCTCCCTCCATTGCACAAATGATCCCGGACTGGCCTCTCCAAGTGTAGATGCGAACCCATCTTCTTTCCAAAAAGGAGTGCCAAGTTGTATAACCTCAATAAGGACAACAACAAAAGCTCCATCCACCAACGGTTCGCAATGGACAATTGCATTTGGATTAACTTTGTGTACTTGACCAGAGCAACTACACCACGTTTTTCAAAACCAAGCAAGTCGCATCTCTTACCGATATATATATATATATATATATATATATATATATATATATATATATATATATATATATATATATATATATATATATATATATAAAATATCCAGCTACATTTACACACAAAATGGCATTAACGTTTATAATATAATTGTAAACTCAATACAATAGCAAATTTATAATTGGAAACTGATGAAGCCTGAGTAGATCTAGCGACTGGTGGTGATGAGGGATTTTGAGTAGACTGTGCCTCTTTCTGCATATCCACCCAGGCCTTTATATCAACCAATGTTTTCTTCATCTCAAATATCTCTTGTGCTAGGCTCTCTTTTTCTTTTGTCACAATCTATACATTTGAACGAGCAGGGGCTGACTTCTTCAATCCTATCTTGCTTATCGAGCAACCTAGACCCCGCATTCACCCTCTATAGTCAGAACCAACTAACTGTAAAACATTGTAAACCAAGTTATTAGGACATTCATAATTACCATAAAACTTAAGTCATTTTTAAATTTTATTAATACCTGTGTAAGGGCATCGTCTACGCCGGTCATCCTAGAAGCAGGATTGCTACTATAAAGCTCATCTAGTTTTTCCTGTGAAAAAATACAAATGAATATAAAATAATTTAAAGTTATACATTGGCTTTTCATAAGGGTACTAGTTAGTGGTACGAGGGGTGTACTTACAACAAGGTCAGGATATTGGACAACTTTTTTCATCCCATTCAGATGGATCGGTTGACGTCGATCTCCACCTTATTGAACGTGACAACACTTGTGTCCTTCCTAGCCTGTTCTAACATTGGCAACCACCGTTTGTGGCTCATATAAATATGTTTCTTTCCATATTGGAGTCGCAAAGAATCTATGTTGGGACCACATACTGGACAACCATACTTACCCTTGATCCTACAACCAGAAACGTTACCATATGCTAGAAAGTCGTGGATTGTCCAGAGCAGAACGACACGCATGTTGAATTTGTTTTCATGGTATGCGTCGAACGTCGTTAACCCCTTTTCGTCATAAGTCTTGCAGTTCATCAATCAATGACTGTAAATAAACGTCAATATCCTTTTCCGGTTGTTACGGTCCCTCAATGAGCAAAGTCAACATAGTAAACTGAGGTTTCATGCAAAGCTTTGGTGGAAGGTTGTATGTCATACACATAACAGGCCATGAACTATACGACATACAGAAAGCGCCTAATGGGCTAAACCTACATGTAGCCAGACCTAATCAAACATTGCGAAGCTCAGCTGAAAAATCCGTATACTTGTCATCGAGATTCTTCCATGCAATAGAATCAGCCGAATGCTCCATCTTTTCATGTTGCAATTTCCTGGTTGAGTGCCAAGACATTTCTTTTGCCAACCATGGTACATTAAACATTCTTTGTAGCCCTGGTGTTAATGGAAAATACCTTAACACCTTTGCAGGTACTTGAAATTGTTTTCTCTCATAATCCATTTCAGTCTTGTACCTAGAAGTTTTACAATTTGGACAAATGGTTTTCATCTCGTTCTCTCTCTAGTACAAGCATGGATCTTCATATAATCAAGACCCAACTTTGTAATGATCTTCTTCGCTTGGTAGGTATTAGTTAGGGCCTTGTTACTGGAAGGTAACACCTTCTTTAGTAGTTGAAGGAGCTATGTAAAGCTTTTTTCGCTCCATCCATGATTCACCTTTAATTTGAAAAGCTGTACAATGAAAGTTAGCACGGTGAAATCTTGAGCCCCAGGGTATAGCTCAGTCATTGTGTCTCGTAGATTTGCTTCAAACTCATTAGTTTCATTTTCACCAAAGATGTCTTCGACTATAGGGGTCACATTCGGCTCATCCTGTACAACTTCATCTAGGTTATTACCACCAAGTTTTTGAACGATCATGTTGTGAACCTCATTTAAGTTTGGGACACTGTGGTACTGTTGAGAACTTGATTCACGTTCAGTACACTTAGGTGATACATGCTCCCCATGCATGTTCCAAACCCTATAGCTTGGGTCGAATCCATTTTCCATTAGATGTATTTCTAAATCATCATAAGAAACCGAAAAACGTGCACATCTACAAGTGGTGCATGGACAAAGAACGGTTTTTCTACCAGGAAGGTTTTCTCGTGCAAACTTTGAAAAGCTTCCCATTCCAGAAATAAAACATGGGTCTGGGAAACTTAGTGTCATCCACTCCCTATCCATTACAGTCGGATCTCGATTAACTAAGGGGTCCATTTTGAACCTGTATGTGTGTGTGTGTGTGTGTGTGTGTGTGTGTGTGTGTGTGTGTGTATTTCACTCATTCATAGATATAATTCTAAACATATGCATCTATGATCTTGAGTTGAAACCATGTAAAACACCAGAAAGTTTTGAAAATTTATTTCAAGGATGAGAAATCACAATGGTACTATACATGTAAAACTTTGGAAGGAAAATTCAAAGATTTTAAAGGAATTATCTTAAAACGGATAGCACTCTAAAACCAAACCTCGAAAGTTATATGTATGCCAATGTTCTAAAAGAATAAGGCAAGAAAGTTAGGTGAACTGAAGATGTTTATGAAATTACAGGTAAGTGCCATCTTTCACGGTTGTTTTTAGGCCTGTAATGTTAAGGCAACTCAACCATTGATTGAATCACCCACTAAACAATTGAGCACGTATGCAACCAAAACAGGTTGAAGAAATGTGATGCAGGACATGAAAATTAAATATGATATACGAGATTTCAGGCTTAAGATCACATTAGTTCATAAACAATTACACAAATTCCATATCCCACATGAAAGTCCAAACATTCAATAAGGGGAATTTATGCGGGTCCAGGCCTACACATGATAGGGCTGGATCAAAAAAAATTATGAATCAAACGATACTCAAAGATAAGAAATAATCATCCACACATGCATAGTAATCAGTCCCTATTCCAAGTGATTCAGAAATTCCAATTCGAGTAACCCTAGGGTAAGAAAATTGGCAAATAACTTAGGGAAAACGTAATCTAGGGTTAGGATTCATGAAAACGGCTATGAGAGAATAAAAGAGGATAAAAACCTGAGCTAAAAGACGATCCCGCGTGTGGACAGCAGGCCTGGAGCGCTCGCACATGTGCAGGTATCCTGCCGCACGTGCGAGGGGGCGTCGATGGCGGAAAAGCTCTCATTGGCCCTGGTCGGCCAGAGGTATGCTCCAAAACCCCAAAGTTTCGGATCTATCCGAGCTACGGCTTATGCGTGGTGCTCCGCTGAAGTTTCAGCCCTCCTGCGTACCGAAATTTGGAAACCTACTGTAATGAAGAAAACTGATGCAACAAAGGACGAATTCGAAGTATTGATGGTGGTAGAAGATGAAAAAAGAGATGGAGGATGGGGGTGAATAGGGATCGATGTGGCTTCGCACCACAGTAGTTAACCCTTCGAAAAGGGAGGGCTTTGCACGCACTTTTGAATTCTTCCACAACTCACTAAGAGCAAAAAAATAAAGCAGGAATTTTTTTATTAAACTTGAATGAGAAAAAGAACTACAAGGGGTGCCTATTTATAAGGAAAACCCTATATCCCAAAAACTCGCACAATGTGCGCAACCTATTACTTGGCGATGAAGTAAACTAAAATAAAAACCAAACAGAGAAATCTAAAGCATTCACGATGTTCTAAATAATAACAATAAGCAAAACCTAAAATATGAACTCAATCTGACGAGTGGGCCACGATCATGAGATCCCATGATGGACTTTTCTTGACTATTGGGCTCACTTTTTTGAACCAAAACCTATCTTCTAGCTAGGAGGCCCTCCCCGGACGTCATCATCGAGCCAGATCGATGGTGGGGTTCTCTTGCGTACATACGTGCGTAGGGGTGGTGGTGTGCGGGCGTGCATGTGCACGATGTCCTCATCAACTCTCCCCGGCTGCGAAGATTTCACCACTGGCGAAATAAAATTCCTGAACCGCTCTAGGATGTCGGGATCAAGTTTCTGAAGCTCCTCAGTGAGCCACGTGCTGTCTGAAGCTGGGCATGACTTCCATTTAACTAGGTATTTCTGAAACCCGCCATCCGACGTGAAAATTATCTCATGGTCCAGGATATCCTCTATTTCCTCTCTGGGTGTGTGAAGGCTAGGTATGGGAGACAGGTTGGGATGAAAGGTCGGGAAGAGGCCATGGATCAAAGGGTAAGTCTGGAGAATCAGGATGGGTGGGCGAAGGGCCGGACAATGTATCAGTGGGTCCCTAAAAAGCAACTAGATCCTCCACATTGAATGTTGAACTAATTCCCATGGAAGGTGGAAGATCTACCTCATACGCATTGAGACCGTTTCGCTTTATAATTTTGAAGGGCCCAGCGCCACGCGCGTGTAACTTACGAATGGCCCCTGGAAGGTACCGCTCGGGCCTGATGCGGACCATCACAGAGTCCCCAATATTGAACTCTTTGAAACATCTATGTTAGTCTGCGGAAAATTTATAATGTTCATTACTAGTAGTGATCTTTCGCCTGATTTCTTGATGCAATGAATGTATGTGATGCGCAAAAGACTCTGCGGACTCTAATGGCCTATAGGACAATGACATGGGGATAAGATCAATAGGCTTCCTAGGCTTGTAACCAGTAACGACTTCAAAAGGACTTAGACATGTGGACCTATTGACAGAACTATTGGATGCAAACTCGGCTATGGGTAGTACGGCATCCCATGTCCCGGTATGCTCCCCCACTAAACATCAAAGTAAACTCCCTAGGCTCCTATTAACCACCTCAGTCTGGCCATCTGTCTGAGGGTGGTAGGCAGAAGAAAATTGGAGCCTAGTATTCATCATATGCCATAGTGTCTTCCAAAAGTAACTCATGAATCTCACGTCATGGTCAGACACTATTGTTTTTGGTAACCCATGCAGTTGGAGGACCTCACTAAAAAATAGCTTGGTAACATGAGATGCGTTGAAGGTCTTAGAACAAGGAATGAAGTGGGCCATTTTAGAGAAACGGTTCACGACAACAAATATAGAGTCATGCTTTCGAATAGTCTTGGGAAGTCCAAGCACGAAGTCCATACTGATGTCCTGCCAAGGGATGAATGAGACTGGCAAAAGTGTATATAATCCTGTATTCTGTTTCCTCTGCTTTGCCAGTTGACAAGTACGGCATTGTCCTATAATTTTGGCCACGTCCCGCTTGAGGCTTGGTCATCTATCCTCCACTAGGGCAATGGTCTTGTCGCGACCGAAATGACCCACGACCCCTCCTGAATGTAACTCCCAGACAAGAAAATCATGAAGGGAGGTGCGTGGTATGCACAAGCAGTCACTCCTAAACAAATATCCGTCCAAAATCAAATACTCATGATGGACTCTCTAATAAAGATGTATACACAATCCCAAAATCTGGACACTCAGAATACTCTTCTTCGATGCGCTCAAGGCCTGTAATTTCAACGCTCATGGAGTTGAGTAATGCGACTCGACGACTCAAAGCGTCGACAGGATTATTCTCTACATCAGCCTTGTGCTTAAGCACAAAAGTGTACTCTTGAAGGAATTGAACCCACTTAGCATGCCTGAGGCTTAATTTCTTTTGAGAGTTTAAGTATCTCAAGGCCTCGTGATCTGAGAACAAGACGAATTCTTACGATAACAGGTAATGTCGCCAATGGCGTAGTGATTGCACTACCGCGTAGAATTCCTTGTTATAGGTGGAATATCTTTGCTTCACCTCATTCAGTTTCTCACTAAAAAAGGCGACGGTGCCCTTCCTGGCTAAGTACTCCTCCTATGCCGACTCCTAACGCATCACATGCGACTTCAAAAGCTTTTGAAAAATCTGGAAGCCGCGTGACTGGAGCTTCGATCATCTTGATCTTTATCTCCTTGAAGGCCTTCGAGGCGGCCTATCCATTGAAACTCTCCCTTTTTTTATGCAGTCCGTGATGAGAGCCACAATGGAACTGAAGCCTCGAATAAACCGCCTATAAAAAGTGGCTAAGCCATGAAAGCTGCGCACATCATGAATATTGCGGGGTTCAGGCCAATTAATTATGGCCTTGACCTTCTCGGGATCCGCTGATACGCCCTCAGCTGAAACAATAAAACCTAAGAAGATCACACTACTAGACAAGAACGCGCACTTCTTTAGGTTAGCATACAACTTCTCAGCCCTAAAGATCCCACAAACCTACCTCAAATGGTTGAGGTGTGGCTCCTTAGTCATGCTATAAATCAAGATATCATCAAAGTATACGACCAGGAACTTCCCCATGAAGGGTCGCAACACTTGGGTCATCACACGCATGAAAATGCTTGGGGCATTAGTTAACCCAAAAGGCATAACTAACCACTTATATAGCCCATCCATCGTCTTGAAGGCCGTCTTCCACTCATCACCAGGGCGTATACGGATTTGGTGATACCCACTTTTGAGGTCAATTTTTGAGAAGATATTAGCATTGGCCATCATATCTAGCATGTCATCAAGACGCGGTATGGGAAACCACTACTTGACTGTGATTTTGTTAATGACCCTACTATCAACACACATCCTCCATGTGCCATCCTTCTTAGGTGTAAGAAGGGCGGGCACGACACATGGGCTCATGCTTTCTCGAATGAAACCCTTCTGTAGGAGCTCATCAATCTTCCTCTTTAACTCAGAATGCTCCTTTGAGTTCATTCTGTAATGCGGTAAGTTTGGTACAGTCGCCCCAGGGATTAAATCGATGGCGTGCTGTATATCCCTCATAGGGGGAAGCTCATTCGGTAGATCATCAGGGAAAACATCACAAAACTCATATACTACCAAAATGGCCTCAGTAGGTAACTCTACGCTAACCTCTGGTACACTCTCCCTAACCACGAGGGCATATACCATCGCGTCCGCCTCCGTCTTGCGCTCAAAGTCTTTGGCATTCAGAATATGGAGCGATTTGGACTTGGACTTCGATTCCTTTGCTTCTTTCGAGCCACTCACACCACTCTGTATGGTGGACTCCTTTCCAATCGTACCCTTAGGTGGCAGAGGGTTTAGCTTGACCTTCTTGCCCTCAAACCAGGATGTACACACATTTGAACGACCAAATATGGTGACATCCCTGTCGTAGAGCCATGGTCTGCCCAGAATAATATGGCCAACGTCCATGAGAACAACATCACACTAAAGCGTGTCTTTATAAGATCCAAACTGAATAGGAACAAGACAGCGGTGTGATATTGGAATGGAGGTTTCGTCAACCCAGGAAACTCTATAGGGTTGATGATGAGCTTCCAGCTTCAAGCCCAAACAGCTCACAGTGCTAGTCAATGCCACGTTGGCACAACCACCACTATTTATGATCAATTTACAACTCTTTTCTCCACATTTGGCATAAGTGTAAAAGATCGTGTTGCGGCGCCAGTCATCAGTGTTCGTGACTTGAGCCAAAGCGCAGCACATAATTGCGAGGGTCACAGACTCTTGCGCTCCCTCTTCTTCATCACTAGGGGTCTCTACGGGCTCATATTCTTCCTCTTCGCCATCACTCTCTGGGGGCACTACTTCTACCTACCCATCAATAAAGAATACTTTGGTTTCCTCTCTCGTGCTGCACTGGTGAGCAAAATGACAAAACCCCTGACACCTAAAACACCTAGTGGCTCCACTTCCCTGTGAATTAGACCCGGCAATTTCTTTACCCTTATCATCCTTGGACTTAGGCTATAAATTGTTGGAATGTTTGTTTTGATATCCAGTGTTAGGTTTAGCCCCAGAGGGATTGGCCTTAGCACTAGAATTGCGAAAATCAAACTGCCTTCCCACAGACGCTTTGAGGTATTGCTCGACGTCCAACACTACTTGATACAACTGTTCGATAGTGTCTATATCTTTGGCGAGCAATTCTCTCCTAATGTAAGGACGGAGGCCCGTTTTAAAACGAGCAAGGGTGAGTACAGGGTCCTCATCAACCTCACAGCGGGTCAAGTACTCTTCGAATTTCTCAATATAGTCAGCAACACTCATGGAACCCTGTCGAAGAGACTGTCACTCCTCAACCAACCGCAGGTGATAAGAGAAAGGGAGGTACTTCTCTTTCAGAGTTTCTTTCATTTCTCCCCAATGGACTAATGGGAGTTCCCTCGCTCTTTCTTTCTTTCGCTCAACCGTCGCTCAAAACCTCTTTGCTTGACTCACAAGCTTCATCTTGGCGAATCGGACTCATCGAGCATCCGACATATCATACGACTTAAAATAATGGTCCATATCCGCCAACCAATCTAGAAAGGCTTTAGGGTCCAAGTGGCCATCAAATGTAGAGGCATCTACCCTAACTCCCTTGAGGAGTTGTGCATCTGGGTCATATTGATCATGATGTCCCTCACAGGATGGGTGCACAGGTACGCGCCCATGACCAGCTCCGTAGCCGTCTCCATTCCTTGGTCTAACCTCCTGACCAACTGCCTGAGATTGGGCATCCTCCCCAGTGGTGGGGTTTGCCCTGAAGGAGGCCTCTATTTCTTTGAGGCGTTTATCTATGCGTTGTTCCCAATGCTTATTCAAAGACTCAACTTGCTGGGCTAACTTGGTCACTGTTTCTTGTAGTTGTTTCATGTTTAGTGTGGGATGCAAACCGAAACCACGACTTGTACGTATAAGCATACACTGACTTGCTCAACCTAAGGACCTGCTACAACAACTATATGCTTCTAAAAACTAAATGACCCTACGAGACTCAATATGAAGGAGACTACACACTGTTACTAAAATTCAGCTATATATGATGGACTGAATGCACGAAGGACTCAAACAAACTAAACCCTAAATATGTGGTGAATTCCCCTACAAGAAAACTTGGCTTTGATACCAAATTTGATGCAGGATATGAAAATTAAATATGATATGCGAGATTTCAGGCTTAAGATCACGTTAATTCAAAAACAATTACACAAATTCCATATCCCACATGAAAGTCCAAACATTCAATGAGGGGAATCTCTGCGGGTCCAGGCCTACACATGATAGGGCTGGATCAATAAAAATTATGAATCAAACGATACTCAAAGATAAGAAATAATCATCCACACATGCATAGTAATCAATCTCTAATCCAAGGGATTCAGAAATTCCAATTCGGGTAACCCTAGGATAAGAAAATTGGCAAATAACTTAGGGAAAACATAATCTAGGGTTAGGATTCATGAAAACATCCATGAGAGGATAAAAGAGGATAAAAACCTGAGCTAAAAGACGATCCCGCCTGTGGACAGTGGGCCTGGAGCTCTCGCACGTGCGCAGGTATCCGGCCGCACGTGCGAGGGGGGGTCGATGGCGGAAAAGCTCTCCTTGGCCCTGGTCGACCAGGGGTATGCTCCAAAACCCCAAAGTTTCGGGTCGATCCAAGCTACGGCTTGTGCGTGGTGCTCCGCCGAAGTTTCAGCCTTCCTGCGGGCCGAAATCTGGAAACCTGCTGTAATGAAGAAAACTGATGCAACAAAGGACGAATTCGAAGTACTGATGGTGGTAGAAGATGAAAAAAGAGATGATGGAAGATGGGGGTGAATAGGGATCGATGTGGCTTCGCACCACGGTAGTTAGCCCTTCGAAAAGGGAGGGCTTCGCACCCTTTTTTGAATTCTTCCATAACTCACTAAGCGAGCAGAAAAATAAAGCAGGAATTTTTTTTATTAAACTTGAATGAGAAAAAGAACTACAAGGGGTGCCTCTTTATAGGGAAGACCCTATACCCCAAAAACTCACACCATGTGCGTAACCTATTACTTGGCGATGAAGTAAACTAAAATAAAAACCAAACAGAGAAATCTAAAGCATTCACGATGTTCTAAATAATAACAATAAGCAAAACCTAAAATATGAACTCAATCTGACGAGTGGGCCACGATCATGAGATCCCATGATGGGCTTTTCTTGACTATCGGGCCCACTTTTTTGAACTAAAACTTGTCTTCTAGCCAGGAGGCTCTCCCTGGATGTCGTCATCGAGTCAGATCGATGGTGGGTCCTCTTCCTGCGTACGTACGTGCGTAGGGGTGGTAGTGTGTGTGCGTGCGTGCGTGTGCACGATGTCCTCATCAAAATGCCTCCACACACCATTGGCTACATCACAATGAATAAAGAATATGACCAATCATCTCCTTGTTATCCCAATAAAGTAAACAAATGCTAGGGAGGGCTGCTTGGCGCATTCACAATTCTTTGTAGTTAAAATTTTATTTACCATTGTCATCCAAAGCAAAAGTCTCCACTTGCAGTGGAATGTGATTCTCAATCCTTGTCAAACTGTGGATTTCCAGTTTCTTAACATCCATACTTATTAAAACCTGGAATACTTCATGGCAGTTATTGTGAGTGAAGTAGAAGCTTTATATGAACTATTTAAGAAACTAAGTAGTTCCATTACTGACGATGGACTTATTCACAAGGTATTTACAGTTGGTTCTGAAGTTTGTATATATATATATATATATATATATATATATATATTGCATTAAAATTAGTCTTATTGATGGTTTTTCTAGACACATACTATGCAATAAGTACTCTCTCTCTCTCTCTCTCTCTCTCTCTCTCTGACAGGAAGAGTTCCAGCCTGCACTATTCAAGAACAACAATAAGCAGAATCTTTTTGCAGACAGGGTTTGCTTCTCTGTTTTCAGTATTGTATTGATTTCTTATCTAATGTCTTAGTTTTCTTATCTAAGCAATAACTTCAAAATTATCATTACCAACTAATGCAATGGTTACAAAATTTTTATAAAGCAAATAACTTCGTTGTGTATGCTTTTCTTCTTTCAAAGTATTAGCATTCTTTTGGTTATGAGTTACCCTAGACATAAGCTGAAGTGAGGGCTGGTGCTGTGAGGCTGTTGATCGCCGGCTTGTCGGATATTCTACAAGCAGATCTAAGAGGCCTTGTCTATCTTGGGTATCAATCAGCACCCATGAGCGTGCCTCTTATATCAGTGAGTCTATGATCCTGCGCTCGGATTTGTTGCAACAAAACTGGGAGGAACAACCCTTCTTAATCATCATCACATTTTCTCAGCGGGATAAGTTTAGGCATTTTGGGATAGTATTGGCTTGGTCAAAGGATCCTATTGACCGCTTCTCATGTGTGCGCCCCCATGTGCCAACTTGGTATTTCCAGCACAGTGGACGAGTTGGAACGCCTGAATTCGAAACTTTGAGGAGTGTACTGAGGGTATAAAAGAGAATGCGAGCACACTGGAGTGCAAACCTCTCAGATTGCCATGAGGGATGGTTCCTATCACACTGGAGTGTTTTTTCAATGGGTTGCCTCAAACCACTACAAGGAATTGTACTAACACAGCGAAGTGTTTATTGTTAGACAACCTCAAACTACCAATATAGTGAGAGTGCTAGAATGTATTAAACACACAAAAATGTTGGTATAATATTAGAAGAAAATGCAATATGAACATGAATACTTGAGTACATGGGCATCACTTGATTTCATGAACACAAAGAACAAAAGCCTTCACACGCAATATGTAGACCAACCAATCAATCTACTGATTACAAGGCTACTGAATCATATGTAGACCAACCAATCAATCTACTGATTGCAAGGCTACTGAATCCTAGTTTCTAGGCTTACAAATTATGATTCCTTTCAACTTATTTCAAACAAACAATAAATAGATCTATCATCATGCACCTGAGCAAAGAAGAAATTGCAATTGGACGAAGGCTGCGGCTAGTGGATGAGCAGAGACGGTGACGAGGGTTGGATGAAAGGGGTTTCGAAAACCCTTGCACGGGGTGTGCTCACAGATCAATGGTGGGTTTGCGGCGAAAGGGAGTTTTGAAAACCCTAGCGAGAGAGAGAGAGAGAGAGAGAGAGAGAGAGAGAGAGAGAGAGGAATGACGCTAAGAGACAGAGAGAGGGTGAGGAAGCGCCGGAGATCGAGAGGCTGAGTGCGAGAGAGAGAGAGAGGGTGAGGAAGCGTGGGAGATCGAGAGAGGGCAAGGGAAAGGGAGAGGCTGAGTGCGAGATAGAGAGAGAGAGAGAGAGAGAGAGAGAGAGAGAGAGAGAGGTGGGGGCGCGCGCGCGCGCGAGAGAGAGAGAGAGAGAGGGATTTCTTTTTTGGAGATGGTGCGCAAGGAAGCTACGCGCGGACGGGACTGGGCTTTGGGGTTGACGGACGCACTTTAAGTGCTTAATTTTAGGACTTGTGGGGTCCACCGTGATGTATGTCATTTATCCACTTCATCCATTCATTTTAAAGAATCATTTTAAGGGTTGATTTAAAAAATGAGTCAGATTGAAGCTGTAAGAGGACCACACAACATATTAACGATACAAATTTATTTTTTTATTATTTCTTATGGTGTGGTTCAGTTACACCTTCAATCTACATACTTTTGGACTTATTTACTGAAATTATATATCAGAATTTATGGGCGGCTCAGATAAAATACATATATTCTAATGAGCCCCATAAAACCCCTTAAGCACCATCAATCTTTGATAGGTGGGAATGATATTAGCTACGGTTTATATCCATAGGATATAACCAAAAACCTTCCAACGTCAATAGCTTTTGATCGATTTTTTGGGAGTCAGAAAAGCTTGCCTACCGAGGAGCATCGGTACCACTGCCTGTGTGAACTAATGAAAGGGTAATTTGGCCTCATGCGAACTAATCAAAGGGCAATTCGGCCTTTCTTACATGGTTAAAATTATCATTTTCCTATTGTCGTAAGGTATCTTATTTATTCCCTATCGTAATAAGGCATCTGATTATTTTCCTTGATACAGATCTTGCACATATATACAGTTAATTTTTTGGCCATCTTCCTTCAACAGTAGAAGAATTTGCTACTTCCATTTACAAAAGTTTTCCTTATGTCATTGACACCTGAAGGGCAGCCCCATTACTCAGCACCTGATCAAGAAAAACAGTACATTATTGTCTTCGGCTTTTGCTATCTTGTGCCCGCAAATTGCTAATACTTCAAACACTTCTGGTTTGGCTTCCTGTCCATGTGTGAAAGTTGAGGTTCAAGTGGATGACGTGAGGTTTGCATGCAATTTCCTCTCTCCGAGGATGTTCAATTTCAAAATTCTCACGATATTTTTGTTTGGCACATTAACTTGCTTTCTTGGCACCACTTATGATTGTTGGCTTGTGAAATCTGGCCGCTACGCATTCCAAGTCGTGTTAGTTACACGGCAACACCGTTGTAGGTGATTCCCTAACCGTGGTCCCACCTTCATGTATGTGTTATAAATCCATGATGTCCTTCAGTTTTTTCATATTAATTTAGGTCATGGCCCCAAAAAATGAATTACATCCAAATATCCAGTGGACCACAATTACTGGAAACTGTGTACATCCAAATATCCAGTGAACCAGAATCACATGAAACAGTGGTGATTGACCATTAAAAACTTCACCGGCCACAAAGTACTTTTGGATCAAGCTGATATTTGTATTTTTCCTTTATCCACGTTGATATGACCTCATGAACAGGTTGGTTGGCAAATAAATATTACAATGAGCCTGTGAAGTTTCTAAAGGTAGACTTTTAATTTCCACTGTTTCCTGTTGTGTAGTCCACCAAATATTTGGAACCGTTTCATTTTTGGTACCTCATATTAAAATGTTCAATAAAAGTGATGGACGGCATGGATATACAACACATACATAAGGTGAGCCTGATGGTCCGGGAAGCACCCCCTTTATTCTTACACGAGGTGACACCTATCCACTCTCCCCTCTTCTTGGAAACATTGCACATAATGTCCAAGGTGGATGCCCACCCTTCATTTTTAAAAAAAAAAATACCGAATCCACCATGATGTGCACATGAAATCCACTCTAATCATTGGATGTGTAATCCCTTGCTTAACATAGAGCCAAAAAATCAAATGTCCACCCTTGATTGCTAAGGGCTCACCGTGATGAGCACATGAAATCCACTACAACTAGTAGATGCCGCAACAAAATCTAAGTCTGAGGCGTAAAATGTGATGTAGAATGGGTTACGGACAGCTTCATAGCCAAGATGGATTAGAAAAGGCCCGATCAACGACAGAAGTGATCAAAACCGTCGGACCTTAGATCAGGCCTATCTCGCAATCATATGAAATCACTCTTGATTTTTAAGGACCCACCTTGATAATCATATGAAATCCAATCCAATCACTAGATTCCACACAAACATTTAGGTCTTTGTCCATAAAATCATACCCATCCATCATGCACTCGGGACACGCTAATGGATATACCCTATTTCAAATCATGTAGTCTACTTGAATCACAAATGGAACATATTTTTAGGCTCTTTGGTGACTAACTACTGGTCGAAGGATTCCACATGAACATCCACTCGTACACATGGTAAAAGTAATTAAATTTTGGGGACAAAATTTTATTTAGGGGGGTAAATTGTAACACTCCAAACTTTTCAATACTTGAGTATTAAAAGTTTTTGAGAGTTATCAAGAAATTTAGTTTAGTATATACATATGTATTTCACCAATTTAGCCTATCTTAACTTTACATCTATTCTCTACCCTAAATTTGACCGTTGGGAATAATTTTCATCCATAGACAAGTCATCCGACTATTGATTTTTAAAAAAGGATCATCATATATCCAAATATTCTCACTAATTATAAAAATGACATTAACCTAAACCTATGAATTCTAAATCACTTAGTTCTCATGATTTGTTTGATGTGAATTTTTATACCATACCTATGTATCATAAATTAACCATACATGTCGAATTTCAGCCCTTAAATCATTATAAAAGTAGCCTAATTAATAAATCATTTCCTTACCATTGATTTTGGTATCCATTGAGTGAGGAAAGCTCGTGGGCAGTCGTAATAAAATATTTCCCTTCATATAAACAAGTTGAATTGCCAATCATATGGACCAAGTGTGAAATGTGAGAACTCCACCTTAGTAGACTTTTCATTATATGCGAAATTAGTTGTATTAGATTTATCAACTTTTTCTAAATCTGAACCTTTCGATTTATCTACTTTTCTCCGTCCATCGTGACTCCTAAAGCCCAACGGATGAAGAGTTATAATCAAACTAAAACTTATTATTTATAGCAAAAACGGAATTAAAACAGGGAAATGACCATCGATCTAATGGTATTTCGCAAATCTGGCTTGCTCAACTAGGCATAGCGGGGGGTTGGGTGGTTAAAGTAGCTCGTCTTACCCCAAAATCATACATGGTATATCGAATAACTTATTCTTGATTGCGAGATACGTCCGATTTAAGGTCTGACGGTCCAGATCACTTCTGTCGTCGACTGGGCCTTTTCTGATCCATCTTGGCCATGAAACTGTCCGCGACTCGCTCTACATCAATAAGCATGCTCTTTTTTAACAGAATATGCTTTAAATATAACATAGTTGCAATTGACAATCTTTCAATTGGGGCACCACACATTCACATGGTGTCCATAGATCTTCTTTCCTGATCACTAGATAATGGCTCACACATCCGCAGAGGCCATAGTGATGGGATGTGGTTTGGTTAGTGACCTCAATACCAGCCAACTAGCTGGTGTCATAGGTCTATGGGCCCCACCGTAATGTGTGTGTTTTATCCATGCTATCCACCCATTTTTTTTTTTCATTTTAAGGCATTAGCTTAAAAATGAAACAGATCCAAATCTCAAATGGACCACACCCATTTTTCTTATCATTTTAAGGCATTAGCTTAAAAATGAAGCAGATCCTAATCTCAAATGGACCACACGACTATTAACATGTTTACCATCAAATTTGTTAATAAGGTTACACATGCTGTGTTTTTATAATAAAAATAAATTTTAGAAGCAGATCCAAATCTCAAAAGACAAGACCACCTTGCGAGCAGAATATTTGACACTCTTGCATTTCAAAAGAAAAAGAAGAAGAAGAAAATCTTGGTAAAAATGATGCTCCTTTTATTTGAACATATTATTGAATTGCTGGGTAATGGGCTTCAAATGTATGTTCCTGCAGCAAGCTATGATGGACGGTCCATATTTTCAAGCAAAGATATTCGGTCTGACCTTACTTTTTGTTCGTGGTGAGAAAATGGTGTGCTGAAATGAAAGATCTGTTTGGACTGCAGTTGTCGATAATGTTTACAGATGCTTTATGCTTCTTTTCAAGAATTTGAAGCATGAATTGCTGACTTGTCTGAGGCTGATATATGGTATTTGTCCTAGTCAAGTCGGATGATGGAGTCAGCCCCTATAGTATCCCTGAATTGGACCAACTCGGATAAGTCACTCCAGACTCACCTGAGTCCCAAGTTGACTAAGAACCAGACAAGTCATTCTGAGTCACTGAGTCAGAAAACCATGGATTTAAAGAGATGCATTTCATGTATTTGGTCTTTCAATCATACCTATTAGATATACATAATTAAAAGTAGACAAGTAGAAGTTGAATAAATCTATGTAAAATTATTTACCTTTTTTATTGTGCAATGAAATACTTTGATTCGTTCCATAAGCCTTTTCAGCATAGAATGCCATATTTCTTCATGATGCAATGAAATACCAAAAGATTTGGATGTCTAAAGAGATCTACCAATGTGTTTACACTCAACTGCTACATGCATGTGTCCCCTGATTAATGAACTAGCTGGGCCATTGGCCAGGTCATGGGAGAGATGTCAGATATATGAGCTGAGTTGGCGTTTATCAAGGATAGTGGTGGGTTTGAGCAAATCAAAAGGGTGATGACGCACTGGCTTTGGGTCAAATCAGGGTGCAAGCTAGACCCATTTGCTAAATCGGCCAAGAAATCTGGCCTGAGCTTGACATACTACCCATTTCCACTTGACCCAACCCATATTTAAGAATGCAATCAACATTCCTCTAACCAGTCCCTTGGGTGGTTCATGGATTGAAACTTAATATGAATGGATTTTCATGGTTCACTCATCAGGTCATCCTTTCCTGCCTATCTATGTCCTGTATGGGTGGATCACCTAGGTAGGGTTGAACCTGGGCCCACCCCATTTAGGGTGCGTTTGGATAGTAAATCACTTAAGATAAGCTACTTAATGCCCCAAGTAACTTATATTGGTTTCTACTCATTAAGTTGAAGTGATTAAGTAACTTTAAATAAAATAATTAGTTATAATTGATCTTAAGTCAAACTTACTTATATCAAATAAGTTACTTATCTATTGCTATAAGAAGAAAAAGTAGCTTATTTGGTGGTATCCAAATGGGCCCTTAATTTACTGGGCTAATTTTATGGAATGAGCCTAACTAACGACCTGACATGGTCGAACCTGACTTACAAGCGTGTTGGGCAAGTCGGTAGACCTGACCATTGCCAACTTCGTGGAAATGATGGAAACGGATGGGAATCCTCCGCAACACCTATTTTATACTGAGCACAAAACGTGTGTCGAATTAGAAAACCTCAGAGACCAAACTCTCAAGCACTCAATTACTGAGAGGTAGGGCTGTTAATGAGCTGGGTTGGCCTGTCAGGCTTTGGCCCTGGCCCACCTCAGGCCGAGCTTGGATGGGAGTATCTGGTGTGAGTGTCAGGCTCGGGCTTAAATATCATATCCATTTCTAAATTACTTCAAGCTTGGACTAAGATGTTCCAAAAGCCTATTAGCCCGGCTCGCCCGTTTGAAAGTTATGAAAGAAAGTTTAAAATTTTAATTATTTGAAAATCTTACAGGGAGGGAAAGTTACTTTCGGTGAGGAAAAGGGTTGCAGCCCTATCCTTATACCGATACTGCGGGGAGGAAAAGTTATTTTAGGTAAGGAAAGGGTTGCTGCAGACATGGGCCTACTATAGTGTTTATGTAAAATCCATCCGGCTATCAGGTGGCTCACACTGCGCGACGCTCAGTGCCCAAAAATCAGCCCATCTTGTTTTAGTTGGACCACAACATTGTAAACAGTGCACAGGGCAACATTCATCCTCCAAATTATTTCCCTCTCTGAGGCCCATCTGAATATTTTATGGGCCTGATTTTGGGCCCCACGCCTAAGTTTTGGTGTTGTATCTAATGGTTGGAGTAGATTTTATATAATCATCATAATGGACACTGTAAGTATAAAGGGTGGACTTCTATCTCCCAATTATTTTCCTGGGTGTGGCCTACCTGAATTAAGGATCATCCTGAGTTTTTTGCCATAGCCATAACGTAAGATTGCACATCTAAAGGTTGTAGTGGATTTCACATACAGAGTAAGGTGAGTCTCCTCTATAGATAAATAATGTGCACACTAAGGAGGGTTATTTAGGATACACTGTAGGGGGTGATGGTCGCATCTAATAGTTACAGTTAGGGGTGCACACAGTTCAGTTTGGTCTGATTTTGGGGTGAAACCAGTCAGTTCCTAACGGTTCCATGAAAACTAGAACTAGAACTGTTTGCACCCTAGAACCGAATTGGAACTGGGCTGTAAAAAATCAGTTTGATTCCGGTTTGTTCTATGGTTTTGGGCTTTTTATAATCCAGCTTAATTGCACAGTTTGTTTTTACAATCTAGCCCATTGCATAATTTATTTATTTATTTATTTATTATTTTTACACTGATCCAGCCCAAGCTTACCAAAATGATTTTGCTACCAATGTCTATTCTTGTTGTAATCCATTTGATAAATGGTCTAGGTTTTTATGCTTTTTTAAAAAATAAAATTTAAATATTTATTGACCAATGGATTCAGTTCCAAGGTTCGGTTCATGGTCCGGTTGGGTTCTACAGGACCCATATTGAGAACTGAACCGAACTAACTGGTTCTTTGATTTTTGGAACCGTAACTGGAGCCGGTACACTTCGGAACCGACTAAATCATGTGGTCTAGTCAGTCCAGTTTACCAGTTCTGCCGGTCCATGTGCACCCCTAGTTACAGTGGATTTTATATAATCATCACCATGATTCCTGCAAGAATCAAGAATTGGCGTCACTTTTGCAACCTTTTCCTTTGGTATGGTCCACTAGAATCATTGGTTAGAATGTTTTTTTTAGTCCTTGTCCCTAGCATGGGATTACACACCAAATACTCAAATACTCAGTGTAGATATTACATATACATTATGGTGGGCCCATATAATTAAGGGTTTTCCTGGGGCTCTTCTTTTTCTGGAAAACCTTTAGCAAAGAAGCGGAGGTGCGCCCCTAGCCTTTTCCAAGACGGTGATGCCCTTATGGTGGGGCCCACCTTGATGAATGTATTCTGCATATACACTGTCCATCTCAGGTGGACTATACCATCAGCGCACTCCCATTGAAAATGTTCCAGGGCTCACTGTAATATTTATTTCCCATCCAACCAATTAATAATGTAACAAAAACATGAATGAAGGGAAAACATAAATATAAGACCAATATAAAAGTTTTGTGACCCATAAGAAGTTTTTAATGTTCAATCACCTTTTTTTTCCTATGGTATGGTCCACTTATGATTTGGATCTGATTCCTTTTTGCAGTGTACCCTAAAATGATGTCAAAAAATGGATAGACAGTGTAAATATAGAATAAATACATCAAAGTGTGCCCTGCTGTAAGAGCCGTACGTATCAACTAGGGTGAGGCCGGGCCGCACCTATCCCGCTGGCTTTTAACAGCAGAGAGGTACTCACACCCTTGATTTTTTATGGGGCCGACCCTAATACCGTACTTAGAATCCACTCCAACCACATTGAAGGAAAGAGATGTATACCCTTGATATTTGCAAGGCCCACCGTGATGATTATATGAAATCCACTCCAATTATTAGATGCCACACCAAAACTTAGTCCTAGTGACTAAGCATTAACCCCATTCATTATTCAGGTGGGTCACATGAAAGGAAATAATTTTCTCCCATCCCACCTTCATTTCTATCTACCTGATCTCCAGCCCACCTCCTTTTCTCCCTCTCAGACCTCCAACCCACAATTCCCATCTCACACGGTGTCTCTCTCACGTCCAAGCTACTTCTTGCATCTCTCTTTCTACACTTTTACTAATCACGCTCTCATCGCCATTGCAATAGATTAGCATTCTCTCTTGATCATGGGGCCAACCATATGAACGAATCGGATATCAAAAGCTAAATGTGCCAATGTATGTGTGGGCCCACCAAAGCATCACTTTTTTTTTTTTTTTTATAAAAATTTTCTTTTGAGCCTAGGCTTGGGTTGGACTATTTTGTCCTGTCATGAGCCTAGGCTGGGTTGGGCTTAGGTTAAACAATGAAGGCCGGGCTTGAACACAGCTTGGCCAGGTCCTAATCCAGGCCCATTGACACTCCTATTAAGGGGGATGTGGAGTCATTTGATACTCTGGTAGTGTATCAAAAATCACACACGTGGCATAATTTAACTCCAATTAGTTCAACTAGACAGTGGATCCTACTGTAATTAGGTGGTGTAAACGAGCTGGCTTTGTTCAAACTTGGCTCACAGTCTAATATAGGCCCCACTCCAACTAGCTAGGCCTGTGATGAGCCAAAATAGTCTAACCAGAGCTCGGCTTGTGCTTAAGACGAGGCAAAATAATCCAGCTCAAGCACGACCGAAATGTTTACGATGGCCCAAGCTCAAGAATTGGTCTTGTGAGAGAGAGAGAGGAGGGGTTGGAGCAGTAATATGATGAGTAAATGAGGGTTTTTACGTACTGTATATATTATAAAATTGCCATTGCAAATATTCATGGCCGGACTCAGCTTGGGCTAATGAGCTGTCGTACAAGGTTCCAACACGGCCCGATTGAGAAATGGGGTAGAATTTTAATCATGGGCTTGGCCCTGGGCCTAATACTCCAACTGAGCCCAAACCAAGGTGGGCCACGTCCAAAAGCCCAATTGGCCAGCCTGGTTCAGTGAGTCATTGACTAGTCCAAAAAAAAGATATGTTGAACTAACTATTATAATCTTTAATTCGTGGATATTTAGTTGTTGAAATGGATCTAGTGAATATTTCACTTTTAACCTTAAATAAATGTCCACCAATCTGACTGTTCAATGACTATATAAATGTAATTTTTGGTTTGTTAAGCATATAAGCCAGATGTACCTTGTGTATAGAAATTTTAATTTCTAAGTTCATATGTATCATCTAATCTTAATCTACCAAAGTATCAAAACTTCGAGCCTTCAGCCACATGCTCCAGTTGGCTAATTAGAGGGGAGTCATTAAAAAATAATAATAATAAAGGAAAGAGAAAAAGAAGGATAGTGATTTGGTCTTTGGCAATGCATGATCCTCATTGTAGGCAAAATTCCTTTAAGAGTTTGGATTTTACCGAATGGTGCCCTAAGGAACCAAAATTTTCTCATGGTGCTTTTTGAACAAGGAAATCTTGTATATATATATATATATGCAAGTTAAAGTTTATATATATATATATATATATAAACTTTAGCTTGCATATATATATAAAAGCATGCCTCTAAACCTAGCAATGAGGGTAAAGAGGTGGAGTGCCGAAAGTTTGTGTTGAAGGCACGGGAAATTCCAATGCCATGGCTTCTCATTGGTCCATTGTTTATGTTGAAGGCACAAGAAATTTCAATGTCGTCGCTTCTCATTGGTCCACGTCCTTTACAACTAATCTACTCACGGGATATGCCCAATTTCTTTCTACCAAATAGACTGTGTATTGCACAACACAACTTTTACCATGTGGAACATTTTTAGGTCCCACCATAATTTTTATGTTAGATCCACACTATCCATCAAATTTTCCAAATAATTCTAAAACATGAGCTCAAAAATTAGTTACATCAAAAGATCAAGTGGATCGCACCACAAAAAGCAGTAGAAATTGAACAAACTATCATTGAAACCATCCTTAGGCCAAATGTTAGGCTTATTATCAATCTAACTTGTTCATAAAGACACAAATACCTGGATGAAGGTAAAATACAAATATCAACTTGATCAGAGCCTTCCGTGTCCTAAAGAAGTTTTAAACGGTATCATCAGTTTCTACTATTTCTTGTGGTGTGTGGTCTACTTTAGCTTAGGATTTGCCTTATTTTTGGGCTCATACTCTATAATAATCTAAAAAATATATATGGACAGTGTGGACCTAGGAAATACATTATCATGGGACCGCATAAATTTCACAAGCCAAGAAATTCCATTGCTTGCTGTGTGGGACAACACATTCATGGAGCCCATCATGATGTATGCATTAGACCCACATCATCCATCCATTTTTTTTCCATATTATTTTAGGGCATGGGACGATAAAAAAAAAAGAGACAAATACAAGGCTCGAGTGGGTCACACTATATGAAATAGTGGGAAGTGGATGCCTACTATTAGAAACTTCTTAGGGTCAGAGAAGGCTATGATGAAGTTGATATTTGTGTTTTCCCTTCGTCCATATGTGTCTGACCTTATGAAGAGGTTAGAAGGCAAATAAATGTGACAGGTGACTCCACGAAGGTTTCAATGGTAGTTGTTCAATCCCCACTTCTTTTTGTGGTGTGGTCCACTTGAGCTTTAGATGTGCCTCATTTTTGGGCTCATGCTCTAGAATGATCTATGAAAATTGTTAGGTGGTGTGGATCTAACAAATAAATCATGGTGAGGGCCAAAGAAGTTACACATGTTGAAAGTTGGGTTGTGACGCACATAATCCATTTGGGAGAGAAAATGAGGATGTGCACTAAAAGAAAGTTGCATTTGACAAGAAATTTAGAACTTTATTGGGCATTTTTTTAAAAAAAGTTTGCACATGCACACACACCACGCACACTCACGCCATAGTGGGATTTCACCACCTATAGGTACTCGGACCCTTGACCAGGTGTTGAAACTCCTTAGAGTCTACCACAGGAGCAAGAGTAAGGACCCTATTGGGCATGTTTGATTTTCCAATTACAACAGTGATGTCAAGTAAATAAGTCATCACTGTTATTTTAAGGTATTTGTTTAAACGAGAATAACAACTCATGAATCAATAGTCAAACATGCTTACAAAGAAAATAAAGAAATTATAATCACAGTTGCTATCTTTCAATTGAGGCATCACACATTTTAGGGCATGAACCCAAAAATGAGGCAAATCCAAAGCTGGAGTGGACTACATCACAGGAAATAGTGGGAAATGAATGCCCGGTGTTGAAAACTTATTGGGGGCCCTAGAAATTTTGGATCAAGTTGATACATTTTTTTTTTCTGATCTCCGTGACCTTACGTACAAGTTAAATGACAAACAAACATCAATGTGGGTCCCTTATGGTGGAGCCCATAAATTTAAGTCAGCTCTTTTCGAACCAGGTTTTGAGGAGAAAATAATCGTTCATCATCGATCTAGTAAACACAAAGATTTTAAAAAGTTTTGATGTTTTGGTGTTTTCGGTTCATCCAACTGAGTTTACTCATATGATAAAAGCGCTCGGTATGCAATCCTATTTCAGTTTTGGTATTTTCAGTTCATCCAAGTGGGAGTGACCTTTTAATGGTTTGGATGTCATATAAAAATGAAGGTGGAACATAAGAAGGTATTAACGGTAGGAATTTATCTTCCCAACTTCCCTCCAACTTTGCACACCTGACTTTTGGATCTTACTCGGTTTTGGCGGCATGTCTTAGAATGATCTCGTAAAAAAGATAGACACCGTGGATTTCCTGCAAACATCAGGGCACACGGGAAGCGGATTGCGTACCGAGTAACTTAGTACCCTAAGGGTACTGAGTAAACTCTGTAAGGCCCACTGTCATTTATGCATTTTATCCATTCCGTCCATCCATTTTATCATATAATTTTAGGGCTTTAAACCAAAAAATGAAGCATATTCAAAGTTCAAATCAACCACACCATTGGAAAATGTGTGAATTGAACATCTACCGTTGAAAAGTTCTTGAGAGCCACAGAAGTTTTAGATAAGCTGATATTTGTCTTTTCTCTTCATTCATGACTGCGTGATCCTATGAATAGGTTGGATGACAAATAAAAATCAATGGGGGCATTAGAAAGGTTTCAACGGTGGAAATCAATACTTCCACTGTTTCCTGTGGTATAGTATACTTAAGCTCTGTACATGCTTCAATTTTGGGCTTAACCACTAAAATGATCCAGAAAAATAAATGGACAGTGTGGATAAACCACATGCATTCAAAGTGGGCCCAACCGAGTTTACTCTGTACGATAAGAGTGTAATGAGTAACTTAGTATGCAATCCGATTTCTAGGGCACGAACTTACCGCTGTTTAACTTTCTCATGGCCTTCCCTTGAAGGGCTAAGATAACGGTGTCGACATTCAAAGTTTTATTTGCGTTACACATTGTGTCCTTGAATGACTTATATAATACCGGAAGAGAATTCAATAACATACATGTTTGTTATTCATCTTTGATTACTTTCTCCATATCCAGCAGTTTGCAAACCAATTTGTTAAAGTTTCTAATGTAGGTTTCCAGATCTCCACCCTCTGCCGTCTTGAAGTTATACCAATGTAGCTTCAAGTGTAGGCAATTTTCAGATGATTTTTTTTGTATAGATATCCTCTAACTTCGCCCATAATTTAGCTGCAGATTTCTCCCTTAAAACATTATAGAGAACTTCATCCGTGAGACATAAATGGATGGAGGTTAAAGCATTACTATCAAGAGTCTCCCATTCTTCACCTTTCATAGTCGATTTTCGCTCCTCAAGAACCTTAGCTTCGCCTTGTTTAGTTAATAGACTAATCATCGTAATCTTCCATAATTCAAAATTATTTTTGTTTGAATACTTCTCAATATCAAACTTGGTATTTTCCATTATTGTTAATTCTGTAGATTCAGATCTATGCCTCAACGATAGCTTTGATACCATTTGTTAGGTTTTGGACTACAGAATCACACAAAGATGTATCTAGGATAGCAATCCAAGAGCACCAAGCAAGCATAAGAAAATACAAAAAATTAACGTGGAAAACTCTTTCGAGAAAAAACTCCGGAACAAAGCGACAGATCTTCATTATAAAAACAGAAATTACAAAAAGATGGGACTTACCCGATTCGAACAATCTCGAATCTCATCCTTTACAAACCCTAGAACCTTTTTAGAAACCCTTGAAATCTCTTTAGAAAGCTTTAGAATAATACATCTCCATCCCGTTTACACCCATATATATAGTTTTAGGAAGAATCCCAAACAAAATAAAAAAGAATCATAAACGAAATCGGATATAAATCTCATATTTCGCAGTTGCACGAAAAATCTACGTAGAATCTGATTAGATTTAAGACATTAAATACAATACTTAAAGGTAGAAAATGTCACACTCTTGTATGTTTCAAAAGAAAAAGGAAAAGGTGACACTCTTGGTAAAAATGATGCTCCTTTTATTTGAATATATTATTGACTTGTTGGGTAATGGGTTTCAAATGTGTGTTCCCACAACAAGCTACGTTGGACGGTTAGTATTTTCAATCGAAGATATTGGATCGGTCTTGCTTTTCATTCATGGTGAGAAAATGGTGTGCTGAACTGAAAGATCTGTTTTGGACAGCAGTTGCTGAAAGTTTTCACAGTTGCTTTATCTTCTTTCAAAGGATTTGAAGCATGGATTGCTGACTTATGGGACTTGTCCTAGTCAAGTCGGATGAGTCAGCCCCTCTAGTGTACCTGAATTGGACCAACCCGGATGAGTCACTCCAGACTCGCCTGAGTCCCGACTCGACTCAGTACCGGACGAGTCATTCCGAGTTGCTGAGTCAGAAAACCGTGGATTTAAAGAGATGCATTTCATGTCTGTGGTCCTTCAACCAGGCTTATTTAATGAACTTAAAGTAGACGAGTAGAAGTTGACATAATTTTATGTAAAATTATTTACCTTTTTATTATGAAATGAAATATACTTTGATTCGTTCCATAAGCCTTTGCAGCATAGAATGCCGTATTTCTTCATGTGACCACGTAAGAAAAGATTTGGATGTTTAAAACAGATACACGAGTGACGCAGGGGAGGACGTGAGGTCGAGCACCGTCTTCCTCAAGAGGATAACTATTCAGAATCCACGGAACTTCTCTGGACTCCTCACGAGACTTCTCGAATCCACGAGGAAAGAAAGCGGAAAATAGAAATAAATTCTAATAAATTTGAAATTGATTGATGAATGATTAAAATCGAGTTCACAACCCTTAAAAAAACGGTAACAAGCAAAGGGAAACAAAGCATAATCAAACTATAACTCAAACTCTTAGAATCCACGACTTACTATAAATAGTAAACTTACTATTTATAGACGGTCGTGATGTCTACTAGTGCGCAAGGTTTTCGGCCAAAAATAGTAAGTGTCCTATTTGGCTTCACCAAACCGTTCCCCTAATTATTCTAAGCTCTTTTCACGTTGGGCGCAACTCCTAAAGCCCGACGGATGAAGAGTTATAATCAAACTAAAACTTACTATTTATAGTAAAAACGAAATTAAAACAGGGAAACGACCGTCGATCCAGGGGTTTTTCGCAATTCCGGGCTGCGCAACCCGGCGTAGCGGGTTGGTTGGCTAAAGTAGCTCGTTCTACCCCAAAATCATATATTTTACGTCAGGTAACTCATTCCGGATTGCGAGATACGCCCGATCTAAGGTCCGATGGTCCGGATCACTTCTGTCGTCGACCGGGCCTTTTCTGATCCATCTTGGCCATGAAACTGTCCGCGACCCGCTCTACATCAGTCCCCTCCACTTCAAAAGAACTCGTCCTTGAGTTCTCATCCTGCTTTGGTTCATGATACTCGGTCAGGTCCACGACGTTGAAAGTCCGTGAGATCGCCATGTCATCTAGAAGATCAACAACATAAGCGTTGTCATTGATCTTTCGGATGATTGGTACCGGTCCAATCTTTTTATTCTTCAACTTGTTGTACGTTCCGCTCGGAAATCGCTCTTTGCGCAGATGGACCATTACTTGGTCACCCACCTCGAACACTTTTTGTCGCCGATGCTTGTCGGCTTGCTCCTTGTATTTTTCGTTCGAGGCATGTAACTTGGTTTGTACTTCCGCATGAATGCCCATGATCTTGTCAGCCATATGTTCTGCTGCAATGCTCATGCCTGGGAGCTTGGGCAGAGGGACCAAGTCTAGTGTGTGGCGAGGGACTCGTCCATAAATAACTTGGAACGGGGATTTTCCTGTCGAGCGGTTCACCATGTTGTTGAATGCAAACTCCGCTTGAGACAAAGCCAAATCCCACTGCTTCGGTTTTTCTCCTGAAATACATCGAAGGAGGTTTCCCAACGTGCGATTCACAACCTCAGTTTGACCGTCAGTCTGTGGGTGGTAGGCGCTGCTGAACTGAAGTCGTGTATCGAATCGAGTCCACAAAGTCCGCCAAAAGTGGCTTATGAACTTCGTGTCACGGTCAGAAGTAATAGTCTTGGGAACCCCGTGTAGCCGCACAATTTCTCTGAAGAATAGATTCGCCACGTGTGTTGCATCGAGAGTCTTCTTGCATGGAATAAAGTGCGCCATCTTGGAGAAACGATCTACTACCACGAACACCGAATCCATGCCGCGTTGTGTTCGTGGGAGACCAAGCACGAAGTCCATAGATAAATCCTCCCAAGGGCCGTCAGGCACGGGTAACGGAGTGTAAAGGCCCATATTATGAGATTGCCCCTTAGAGGTCTAACAAATATAACAACGTTGGAGTGTCTTTCCCACATTACGTACCAATTGCGGCCAGTAATACCATTCTTCCACAAGAGCTCGCGTCTTGTCTCGCCCAAGGTGTCCACTGAGGCCACCTCCATGTAGCTCTTAGATTATCTGTTCCCTTAGCGAACTGTTTGGGATGCACAATCGATTTCCCTTGAAAAGGAACCCGTCTTGCATATGTAAGTCATCGGGGTGACCTTCTTGGCATCTAACCCATGCGTCCTTGAAGTCGTCGTCATCGGCATATATGTCTTTGAGGCGCTCGAACCCGACAACCTCATTGCTCATGGTGACTAACAAAGTTGCGCGGCGACTCAGTGCATCAGCTACCTTGTTCTGTTGCCCTGACTTATGTTTTAGTACGAACGTGAATTCCTGCAAAAACGAGATCCACCTAGCATGCACACGGTTAATGTTAGCTTGACTATTAATGAATTTGAGAGCTTGATGGTCCGTGTAAAGTATGAATTCCCTTTGAATCAAATAATGTCGCCAGTAGTGCCTGGACCACCGCGTATAACTCGATCTCATATGTAGACCACTTCTTACGTGCATCGCTAAGTTTCTCACTGTAGAAGGCTACCGGCCTACCTTCTTGAGACAAAACTCCCCCAATTCCGACATATGAGGCATCACATTCGACTTCAAACAGTTTGTCGAAGTTGGGAAGTACAAGAACTGGGGTCGTGGATAGTCTGCACTTGATTTCGGCAAAGCTCCTGTCGGCTTCGTCAGTCCACTGAAACTGCCCTTTCTTCATGCAATCTGTGATTGGTGACACAATGGTACTGAAATTTTTCACGAACCGACGATAGAATGTCGCCAGTCCATGAAAACTTCGCACTTCGTGAATATTTGTAGGAACCGGCCATTCTCTGATTGCCTTCACCTTTTCCTCATCCACCCGAATGCCCGTGGATGTGACGACAAAACCCAGAAACAATAGGCTATCAGTCATGAAGCTGCACTTTTTTAAATTGAGGTACAGTTTATTTTTAGTGAGCACTTGAAGGACCTTCTTGAGGTGTTCCATATGGGTGGTTTCGTCTTGACTGTATATCAAAATATCATCGAAGTAAACCACAACGAACCGCCCAATGAAAGGTTTCAGAACTTGATTCATCAATCTCATAAATGTGCTAGGCGCATTCGAAAGCCCGAAGGGCATGACCATCCATTCGTATAATCCTTCCTTGATTTTAAAGGTCGTTTTCCACTCATCACCCGACCGTATTCGAATCGGATGGTAGGCGCTCCTTAGGTCCAATTTAGAGAATATTTTTGCACCCTCTAGCATGTCCAAAGATATCGTCCAACCGTGGTATAGGAAACCTGTATTTTATGGTGATTTTGTTGATCCGCAGATGTCAACACACATGCGCCAACTCCCATCTTTCTTTGGAGTTAATAGAGCTGGTACACATGGACTCATGCTCTCCCGAATAAGACCCTTACGGATCAACTCCTCTACTTGTCCCCTGCAGAATCTCGCACTCATTCGGACTCATTCGATAATGGGGACGATTCGGTAAACTGGACCCGGGACAAAGTCGATATGGTGTTGGATATCCCGCATGGGGGTAACCCATCGGGAAGGTCATCGGGCCAGATTTCTTTGAATTCATGTAGCAGGGGCCTTAGTATTTCAGGGATGTTGGTAGGCTCGAGTTCTTCCCCTTTTACAATTAATGCATAAGTCTGTCCTGTTTCCTTTGATTCTTCCACGAAGTCCCGTATGGTTAAGAGAAAACGGCCCTCCACTTTAGAAGTTTCAGGTGGTCCCTCTGGATCCATAGGGGCCAATATGGTCTTTCGGCCGTCCTTGACGAAGATATATATATTATCTCGCCCTTTATGAGTGGCATCACGGTCAGATTGCCAGGGCCGACCGAGTAGTATGTGACATGCTTCCATGTCGACCACATCGCATACTACTTCATCCTTATAATGTTTGCCAATTGAAAAGGATATGGTGCACCGTTCAGTTACCTTTGTTTCGCTGACCTTCTTGATCCAACCGATTGTATATGGAGAGGGATGACGCTCCGTTTTCAATTGCAATTTTTCCACCATGACCTTGGAGATGATGTTCTCGCTACTCCCACTGTCAATGATCACGTCATAAACCTTTCGATTCACCGTACACCTAATGCAGAAGATGTTATGCCCTGTGGATGCACTTCTTTTCTTGGCGCATATAATAGTCGCCTTATGACGAGCGACTCACCGTGATCTTGCTGAACCCAACCTGAATCATTTGTCTCGTCCTCGGTGGTATGCTCCTGTTCTTCAATATCTGGATCTTCATAAGCGTTATCAGCACTACCATCATTGATGGCGAGGTTTGCCACTTTTCGCTGGGGACAAGTATTTGATAGGTGGCCCGGTTGGCCACAACGATAGTTGTCGGGACTTGGCCGAGCATAGGGGTTTAAGATTCTACTTGGACCATCAGTAGTCAATACGCCCCTTTGGGGTCTAGCTTACCCGCTTCCCTGATCTCGTTTCTCAGACATAGGAGGTTGAGCGCGTGCTCCTATGGGCTCCTTCCCCTTGGGCTGTGCAGTTCCCTGGGGCGGACCTGCCATAGGAATCCTTGCAGTAGGATAGTTCCGTGTGTTAGGACGTTCAAGTTGCGCTTCTGCCCGAGTAGCCAACTTAATCGCGTCATTCATCATTAAGACGGACTGCATCTGGATCCGATCCTGGATAGTCATACGTAATCCACCGTTGAATCGGGCAACTTGCTGCGATTCAGTCTCAACCAAATCGTTACGCGTCACCAGGTGGTAAAATTCTTCTGTGTATTCTCTCACCGACCGACTTCCCTGTCGACAATTTTGGTATTGTTGGAATAATACCTGATCGTAATCGCTAGGGAGGAATCAAGCACGTAGTAGCTGCTTCATCCACTGCCAGGTGTTGATTGGTGCTTTCGTCTGCCTAGTTCGCGCGAGTTGCAGTTGTTCCCACCAAGCTGAAGCTCCTCCTTTCAACTTGTAGGCCACAAGCTTGACCTTCTTTGCTTCAGGGATGTCCATATAGTCAAAAAATCGCTCAACTTCAGAAAGCCAATCGAGGAAATCCTCAATGTGTAATTGGCCATTGAAGCTAGGAATATCAACCCTCATCTTGAATTCTCGATCCGTTCGATCTACTCGATCGCCGCCATGTCTGGGGTGTTGGAAGAGTATGTCGTCGATTTCCTCCTCACTGGAGCCCCCTTCCTCAGGAATGACCCTTGGATGCACTGTTGGTACTATCCTGCGATCAGGGCGATTAATTGGGGGTGGAGGATTGCCACCAGGAACACGGAGTTGCCTTAGGTTTTCCGCCAAGAGATCCGCTATGCGGTCGATGGAAGCCTGCAGCCCTTGCATGGCTTGCTGATTCTCTCGTTGCGCTACTTCGGTGGACATTTAAGTCTAGAGAGCAGGTTACTCAACCATAGATGGGGCCCACCAAGATGTTTGTGATAAATCCCTATGTCCATCTATTTTGTGACGCAGGGGAGGACGTGAGGTCGAGCACCGTCTTCCTCAAGAGGATAACTATTCCGAATCCACGGAACTTCTCTGGACTCCTCACAGAGACTTCTCGAATCCACGAGGAAAGAAAGCAGAAAATAGAAATAAATTCTAATAAATTCGAAATTGATTGATGAATGATTAAAATCGAGTTCACAACCCTTTAAATAAGGGTATCAAGCAATGGGAAAGAAATCATAATCAAACTATAACTCAAACTCCTAGAATCCGCGACTTACTATAAATAGTAAACTTACTATTTATAGACGGTCGTGATGTCTACTAGTGCGCAAGGTTTTCGGCCAAAAATAGTAAGTGTCCTATTTGGCTTCACCAAACCGTTCCCCTAATTATTCTAAGCTCTTTTCACGTTGGGCGCAACTCCTAAAGCCCAACGGATGAAGAGTTATAATCAAACTAAAACTTACTATTTATAGTAAAAACGAAATTAAAACAAGGAAACGACCGTTAATCAAGGGGTTTTTCGCAATTCCGGGCAGCGCAACCCGGCGTAGCTGGGTTGGTTGGCTAAAGTAGCTCATTCTACCCCAAAATCATATATTTTACGTCAGCTAACTCATTCCGGATTGCGAGATACGCCCGATCTAAGGTCCGATGGTCTTGATCACTTCCGCTTCCGACCGGGCCTTTTCGATCCATCTTGGCCATGAAACGTCCGCGACCCGCTCTACATCAGTCCCCTCCACTTCAAAAGAACTCGTCCTCGAGTTCTCATCATGCGCTGGTTCATGATACTCGAACAAGTCCGCGACGTTGAAAGTCCGTGAGATCGCCATGTCATCTGGAAGATCAACAACATAAGCGTTGTCATTGATCTTTCGGATGATTGGTACCGGTCCAATCTTTTTATTCTTCAACTTGTTGTACGTTCCGGTCGGAAATCGTTCTTTACGCAGATGGACCATTACTTGGTCACCCACCTCGAACACTTTTTGTCGCCGATGCTTGTCGGCTTTCTCCTTGTATTTTTCGTTCGAGGCATGTAGCTTGGTTTGTACTTCCGCATGAATGCCCATGATCTTGTCAGTCATATGTTCCGCTGCAATGCTCATGCCTGGGAGCTTGGGCAGAGGGACCAAGTCTAGTGTGTGGCGAGGGACTCGTCCATAAATAACCTGGAACGGGGATTTTTCTGTCGAGCGGTTCACCATGTTGTTGAATGCAAACTCCGCTTGAGACAAAGCCAAATCTCACTACTTCGGTTTTCTCCTGAAATACATCGAAGGAGGTTTCCCAACGTGCGATTCACAACCTCAGTTTGACCGTTAGTCTGTGGGTGGTAGGCGCTGCTGAACTGAAGTCGTGTATCGAATCAAGTCCACAAAGTCTGCCAAAAGTGGCTTATGAACTTCGTGTCACGGTCAGAAGTAATAGTCTTGGGAACCCCGTGTAGCCGCACAATTTCTCTGAAGAATAGATTCGCCACGTGTGTTGCATCGAGAGTCTTCTTGCATGGAATAAAGTGCGCCATCTTGGAGAAACGATCTACCACCACGAACACCGAATCCATGCCGCGTTGTGTTCGTGGGAGACCAAGCACGAAGTCCATAGATAAATCCTCCCAAGGGCCGTCAGGCACGGGTAACGGAGTGTAAAGGCCTGTATTATGAGATTGCTCCTTAGAGGTTTGACAAATATAACAACGTTGGACTGCCTTTCCCACATCACGTACCAATTGCGGCCAGTAATACCGTTCTTCCACAAGAGCTCGCGTCTTGTCTCGCCCAAAGTGTCTACTGAGGCCACCTCCATGTAGCTCTTGGATTATCTGTTCCCTTAGCGAACTGTTTGGGATGCACAATCGATTTCCCTTGAAAAGGAACCCGTCTTGCATATGTAAGTCATCGGGGTGACCTTCTTGGCATCTAACCCATGCGTCCTTGAAGTCGTCGTCATCGGCATATATGTCTTTGAGGCGCTCGAACCCGACAACCTCATTGCTCATGGTGACTAACAAAGTTGCGCGGCGACTCAGTGCATCAGTTGCCCTGACTTATGTTTTAGTACGAACGTGAATTCCTGCAAAAACGAGATCCACCTAACATGCACACGGTTAATGTTAGCTTGATTATTAATGAATTTGAGAGCTTGATGGTCCGTGTAAAGTATGAATTCCCTTTGAATCAAATAATGTCGCTAGTGCCGCAGTGCCTGGACCACCGCGTATAACTCAATCTCATATGTAGACCACTTCTTACGTGCATCACTAAGTTTCTCGCTGTAAAAGGCTACCGGCCTACCTTCTTAAGACAAAACTCCCACAATTCCGACATATGAGGCATTACATTCGACTTCAAACAGTTTGTCGAAGTTGGGAAGTACAAAAACCGAGGTCGTGGATAATCTGCGCTTGATTTCGACAAAGCTCCTGTCGGCTTCGTCAGTCCACTGAAACTTTCATTTCTTCATGCAATTTGTGATTGGTGACATAATGGTACTGAAATTTTTCACGAACCGACGATAAGATGTCATCAGTCCATGAAAACTTCGCACTTCGTGAATATTTGTAGGAACCGGCCATTCTCTGATTGCCTTCACCTTTTCCTCATCCACCCGAATGCCCGTGGATGTGACGACAAAACCCAGAAATAATAGGCTATCAGTCATGAAGCTGCACTTTTTTAAATTGAGATACAGTTTATTTTTAGTGAGCACTTGAAGGACCTTCTTGAGGTGTTCCATATGGGTGGTTTCGTCTTGACTGTATATCAAAATATCATCGAAGTAAACCACAACGAACCGCCCAATGAAAGGTTTCAGAACTTGGTTCATCAATCTCATAAATGTGCTAGGCGCATTCGAAAGACTAAAGGGCATGACCATCCATTCGTATAATCCTTCCTTGGTCTTAAAGGCTGTTTTCCACTCATCACCCGACCGTATTCGAATCTGATGGTAGCCGCTCCTTAGGTCCAATTTAGAGAATATTTTTGCACCCTCTAGCATGTCCAGCATATCGTCTAACCGTGGTATAGGAAACCTGTATTTTATGGTGATTTTGTTGATGGCTCGGCTGTCGACACACATGCGCCAACTCCCATCTTTCTTTGGAGTTAATAGAATTGGTACAACACATGGACTCATGCTCTCTCGAATAAGACCCTTATGGATCAACTCCTCTACTTGTCCCTGCAGAATCTCGCACTCATTCGGACTCATTCGATAATGAGGACGATTAGGTAAACTGAACCCAGGGACAAAGTCGATATGGTGTTAGATATCCCACATGGGGGGTAACCCATCGAGAAGGTCATCGGGCCAGATTTCTTTGAATTCATGTAGCAGGGGCCTTAGTCTTTCAGGGATATTGGTAAGCTTGAGTTCTTCCCCTTTTACAATTAATGCATAAGTTTGTCCTGTTTCCTTTGATTCTTCCACGAAGTCCTGTATGGTTAAGAGAAAATGACCCTCTACTTTAGAAGTTTGAGGTAGTCCCTCTGGATCCATAGGGGCCAATTTGGTCTTCCGGCCGTCCTTAACGAAGATATATATATTATCTCGCCCTTTATGAGTGGCTTCACGGTCAGATTGCCAGGGCCGACCGAGTAGTATGTGACATGCTTTCATGTTAACCACATCGCATACTACTTCATCCTTATAATGTTTACTAATTGAAAAGGATATGGTGCACCGTTCAGTTACCTTTATTTCGTTAATCTTCTTGATCCAACCGATTGTATATGGAGAGGGATGACGCTCCGTTTTCAATTGCAATTTTTCCACCATGACCTTGGAGACGATGTTCTCGCTGCTTCCACTGTCAATGATTATGTCACAAACCTTTCGATTCACCGTACACCTAGTGCGGAAGATGTTATGCCGCTGTGGATGCACTTCTTTTCTTGGCGCATATAATAGTCGCCTCACGACAAGCGACTCGCCGTGATCTTGCTGAATCCAACCTGAATCATCTGCCTCGTCCTCGGTGGTATGCTCCTGTTCTTCAATATCTGGATCTTCATAAGCGTTATCAGTACTACCATCATTGATGGCGAGGTTTGCCACTTTTCGCTGGGGACAAGTATTTGATAGGTGGCCCGGTTGGCCACAACGATAGCAGTTATCGGGCCTTGGCCGAGCATAGGGGTTCGAGATTCTACTTGGACCAGCAGCAGTCGATACGCCCCTTTGGGGTCTAGCTTGCCCACTTCCCTGATCTCGGTTCTCAAACGTAGGAGGTTGAGTGCGTGCTCTTACGGGCTCCTTCCCCTTAGGCTGTGCAGTTCCCTGGGGCTGCGATGACTCTTGTGATAGGATAGGTCCGTGTGTTAGAACGTTCAAGTGCACTTCTGCACGAGTAGCCAACTTGATCGCATCATTCATCGTCCAGACGTGCATCTCGACCCGATCCTGGATAGCCATACGCAATCCACCGTTGAATCGGCGACTTGCTGCGATTCGGTCTCGACCAAATCGTTACGCGCCGCCTGTAAAATTCTTCTGCGTATTCTCTCACCGACCGACTACCTGTCGACAATTTTGGTATTGTTGGAATAATACGATCGTAATCGCTAGGGAGGAATCGGGCACGTAATAGCTGCTCCGTTGCCAGTGCGGATTGGTGCTTTCACGCCTGGTTCGCGCGAGTTGCATTTGTTCCCACCAAGCTCAAGCTCCTCCTTTCAACTTGTAGGCCACAAGCTTGACCTTCTTTACTTCAGGATGTCCATATAGTCAAAAATCACTCAACTTCATAAAGCCAATCGAGGAAATCCTCAATGTGTAATTGGCCATTGAAGCTAGGAATATCAACCCTCATCTTGAATTCTCGATCCGTTCGATCTACTCGATCGCCGCCATGTCTGGGGTGTTGGAAGAGTATGTCGTCGATTTCCTCCTCACTGGAGCCCCCTTCCTCAAGAATGACCCTTGGATGCACTGTTGGTACTATCCTGCGATCAGGGCGATTAATTGGGGGTGGAGGATTGCCACCAGGAACACGGAGTTGCCTTAGGTTTTCCGCCAAGAGATCCGCTATGCGGTCGATGGAAGCCTGCAGCCCTTGCATGGCTTGCTGATTCTCTCGTTGCGCTACTGGTCGGTGGACATTTAAGTCTAGAGAGCAGGTTACTTAGCCATAGATAGGGCCCACCAAGATGTTTGTGATAAATCCCTATGTCCATCTGTTTTGCGACGCAGGGGAGGACGTGAGGTCGAGCACCGTCTTCCTCAAGAGGATAACTATTCCGAATCCACGGAACTTCTCTGGACTCCTCACAGAGACTTCTCGAATCCACGAGGAAAGAAAGCAGAAAATAGAAATAAATTCTAATAAATTCGAAATTGATTGATGAATGATTAAAATCGAGTTCACAACCCTTTAAATAAGGGTATCAAGCAATGGGAAAGAAATCATAATCAAACTACAACTCAAACTCTTAGAATCCGCGACTTACTATAAATAGTAAACTTACTATTTATAGACGGTCGTGATGTCTACTAGTGCGCAAGCTTTTCGGCCAAAAATAGTAAGTGTCCTATTTGGCTTCACCAAACCGTTCCCCTAATTATTCTAAGCTCTTTTCACGTTGGGCGCAACTCCTAAAGCCCAACGGATGAAGAGTTATAATCAAACTAAAACTTACTATTTATAGTAAAAACGAAATTAAAACAAGGAAACGACCGTTAATCAAGGGGTTTTTCGCAATTCCGGGCAGCGCAACCCGGCGTAGCTGGGTTGGTTGGCTAAAGTAGCTCATTCTACCCCAAAATCATATATTATATACTTTGATTCGTTCCATAAGCCTTTGCAGCATAGAATGCCGTATTTCTTCATGTGACCACGTAAGAAAAGATTTGGATGTTTAAAACAGATACACGAGTCCCATGATTCAGGGACTAGCTGGGCCATTGGCCAGGTCATTCTGGCCAATGCATGGGAGCGATGTCAGCGATATGAGCTGAGTTAGTGTTTATCGAGGATAGCGGTGGGTTTGGGCAAATCAAAAGGGCGATGATGGACTGGCTCTGGCTCAAATCAGGGCGCAATCTAGTCAGGCTTTTGGGCCTGGCCCATCTCAGGCTGGTCTTGGATGGCATTATCCGAACTGAGGGTAAGGCTCGGGTTTAAATATAAGGCCCATTTCTAAATTAAGTCAATCTTAGACTAAGATGTTCAAAAGCCTGTTAGCCCGGCTTGGCCCATTTGAAAGTTTTGAAAGAAATTTTAAATTTTTAATCATTTCAAAGTATAAATTTTTAATTATTTCAAGATCTTATAGGAAGGAAAAGTTACTTTCGGTAAGGAAAAGGGTTGCCGCCCCATTCTTACACCGTTACTACAGGGAGGGAAAGTTATTTTATGTAAGGAAAAGGGTTGCCGCTGGCATGGCCCTACTATGGTGTTTATGTAAAATCCACCCGACCATCTGGTGACTCATCCGCATTAGGCTCAGCGCTAAAAAATCAGCCCTGTCCGTATTTTAGTTGGACCACAATATTGTAAACAGTGCAAAGGGCAACAATCATCCTCCAAAATGTTTTCCTCTTTTTGGCCCATATGAATATTGGATGGGCCTGATGTTTGGGCTCCATCCCTAAGTTTTGGTTTGGTATCCAATGGTTGGAGTGGATTTTATATAATGATCATAATGGACACTATAAATATAAAATGGTGGACATCTCTCTCCCAATTATTTTTCTTGGTGTGGCCCACCTAAATCACAGGTCATCTTGAGTTTTTGGCCATACCCATAACGTAAGATTGCACAATTGCACATCTAATGGTTGCCAAGGCTCAAGTGGATCACACCATAGAAAGCAATGGGGATTAAACAGACTACCATTGAAACCATCCTAAGGCCAACCATGAGCTTACTCTCAATCTAACTTGTCCATAGTCACATATACCTGGATGAGGGTAAAATACATATATCAGCTTAATCATAGCCTTCTGTGGCATAAAGAAGTTTTCAACGGTAGCATCAATTTCTACTATTTACTATGGTGTGGACCACTTTAGCTTTGGATTTGCCTTATTTGTGAGCTCATGCCCTAGAATGATCTTAAAAAATGTATAGACAGTGTGGATCTAGGAAATATATTATCGTGGGCCCACATAAAATTTACAAGTAGAGAAATTACGGTGCTTTGCTTGCTATGTGGTGCAGCACATTCTATGTTGAGAGAGGAAAACGAGAAGTATTTACATGTGGAGCATCCGTTTGGCCCATCATAATGTATGCATCAGACCCACACCATCCATCCATTTTTTCATACCATCTTAGGGCACGAGACAAAAAAGAAAACTAAAAAAAGAAGAAAATAAAGAAAAAAATAAAGAGGCAAATCCAAGGCGCGAGTGAGCACGCAACACTACATGAAATAGTGGGAATTGGATGCCTTTCCATTGGAAACTTCTTGGGGAGAAGTTTATGATGAAGCAACTTCCACAATGTAAGGGGAATATGAGGCATCAGAAGAAATGAAAATGTTTGCACCCGGAGAGCAGCTTAAACCCTCGTAATCAAGTTGTTCCTCTTCGAGAAAAGCCGCTCTAACTGGAGTAGAGGTATCAGGGTGACCTGTTTGGATTTCGGTAGTTGGAATATCAGCTCTGACCTTGCCTTCCTCGCAGACATCCACTTCTTAATTATCATCTAATAAAATGTTCCCTTCATCGGTCAGGCTAGTAGAAGAAGATGTTTCGCTGATTGAAGTATTTGCAGAATAATCTGATGAACTATCTTCTTCAGAAGCGGTTTGTTTTCCCTTATAAGCAGTCTTTACGGGAAGAAGACAAACGCTCAGAGAAAGAGAAGGATATTGCTGCGCTAAAACTTTGGGAGATAAAGATTTGGCTCGTGAACGAGTCACGGGAGAGACCACAACTGAATTCTGTCCCGCAGCAGGAGAAATTGCAGTTGTAGATCGATCAGTAGTAAGAGGAGCCATAGCTATAATCTGACCCTCTGCCTCTCGAGTGGGAGAAGAAAGAATGGCGCCAGGAGTCTCAAATTCATCAACGGGTGTGGTATGTCTTTCTACTCGCTTGGTAAGTAAAACTCCTACACATGCCATACATGTGTTTACACAAGATATAATCCATCCATCAGGCTAGTCCGACATTGTACATATTTTCCCAAGATGGAATTTTGTTCAATTAACACTTGTGCCCCAACAATGGAAACAGGTGGATCGGTTGGTAAAAACTTCATTCATAGTTTTGCACTTTGTTTTACAAACTGTAGCTTACTTGATGAGTGGAACGACCTGATTCTTAGGCTAGGGCATGGTGATGGATGGATTGGATCTCAAACCTACCATGTCCACGTGTAACTATGCATGAACATGCTCTTTTTTGACCGGCTCATGCTTTAAATATGGAAGGGTTGTTATCTTTCAACTGAGGCATCACACATTTTAGGGCATGAACCAATAAATGAAGCAGGTCCAAAGCTCAAGTGGGCTACATCATAGGAAATAGTGGGAAATGAACGCCTAGTGTTGAAAACTCCCTGGAGCCCTAAAAATTTTGGATCAAGCTGATATTGTTGTTATCCCTTATCCTTGTCCCTGTGATCTTACAAACAAGTTAGATGACAAACCAACATCAACGTGGGTCCCTTATGGTGGAGCCCATAAATTTGAGTTAGCTCTTTTTGAACCAGGTTTTGAGGATAAAATACCCGTTGATTCCATCCATAAAACACAAATATTTTCAAATTTTTTGAAAAATCAAACCTCTTAGTGTATTTCGCATATAGAACATGGTGGGCCCAAAGGACTTGAATATTGTAAGGTTGAAATTAAAAGAGATAGACCTCATCAATTATATGAACGTGCTTTAATGCTAAAAGATGTGTCACCTAGCAAAGTTTGGAGACAAAGCTAATCTTACTGTAAAGACGCATGATAAAAAGAAGAAAGAGGAAAAGACCAAGCAAACGTTTTTTTTTTTTTTTTTTTATAAAATTTAAAAACAAGATAATGAAAATATCCAAAAAGCCGAAGAAAAGGCGTCCCACGATGAAAAGGGGGTAATTAAAGACCCAAAGCAGAAGAAAAAGCATCCCGAAAAAGCATCCCACGATGAAAAGGGGAGCTGATTTCCTGCGCTGGGAAATCCACTCCGTTCATCCATTTTAGGAGATTCAACCAAAACTGAGCCGAATCCAAGGCTCAAGTGTACCACACGAGAGGAAACCGTGGGGATTGAGCAACCACGTATTTGAAACATTTGCACGTTTACAAAAGTTTTGCATCAGGCTAAGTTTTTGTGTTTTCAGTTCATTCAAGTGGTAATGAACTTTTAATGGTTTGGATGTCATATAAAAATCAAGGTGAAACTTAAAAAGGTTTCAACGGTAGAAATTTCTTTTCCCAGTTTTTCCTCCGTGTGCAGCTCATCCTACTTTTGGATCTTACTCAGTTCTAGTGGGATGTCGTAAAATGATCTAACGGATGGACATGGTAGATTTCTCACAAACATCATAGCGCGTGGGAACTCAACAGGAAATCCGCGTCCGATGAAAAGGAGAGGGTACTAGGTGAGGCCCTTACTGTAGTGCCCACCTTTATCTACTAATTCTATATCAATGCCGTCCATCTGTTTTACCAGATAATTTTAGGGCATACACCAAAAATGAAGCAGATCTACTCTCTGGTGGACCGTAACATAAGAAATAATGGTGATTGGCCTTTACTGGGCCATGAAAGTTTTCTATCCAGCTTTTTTTTTGTTTTTTTTTTTTTAGTTTTTATCTTCATCCAGATTTATTTGAACTTATCAAAAGGTTGGATGGGTCTTAGGAAGTTTTTAATAGTAAAGCGTCCATCACCATTGTTTCCTATAATATATACACCTAAGATTTGGAACTTCTTCGTTTCTAGGCTTATTTCCTAAAATGGCAGAGAGAAACAGATGAACAGCATGTATGGATATGCATTAAGGCGGCCCCATATTAAGGGTTGCACTTATTGGGTGGGGCGGGGGCTGCACCTGATCCACTCCCAAAGAAAAGACCCAAGCAAAAGAGAAAGCAGGAAGCAGAGGGCACACCGTCCCTCTGAGCATGGAATTGATGCTTTATATGCCCCCAGAAAATTTTGTGTTTCATCCATGCAATTCATCCATCTTGCCAGCTCTTTTGAGGGTGTGAGCCTAAAAATTAAGCAGATCCAAATCTAAGGTAAACCACACCACAATAAACAACAGTAATTGAACACCCACAATTAAAATTTTTTAGGGCCCACTATGATGTTTATTTTCAATCACACAAATATCAGCTTGATCCAAAACATTTATAGTCCCTAGGAAGTTTTTAATGGTGGGAGTTCAATCGCTATTTCCTATGATGTGGCCCACTTGATATTTGCATTTACCTCATAGTTTTTAGCTTGTCTTAACATGATTTTGAAAATTGGATGGTGTCCATAAAACAAGTACATAATGGTGGGCCTATATGTTGTTGATGCCTTAAATCTATCAACAATAGGTCTATTGATGCCATCGAAGGTCTCATCGAGTGAGCGCGTAGAATTGTGTAAGCGCAGGATTTGTTTCCTATTCCGGTTATAATAGTTTATGTATTGGGTGTAATAGGGATTTGGGATGAGAGATGGTGTTTTAAGAATTTCTAATTCATTCCTTAGGGTTCAAGGGCATAACTAGGGCTTGTGGAGTAGAATCGAAGCTTGTTCCAATCGGTAAGACTTTATCTCTTGTAATTTCTACTTTCATAATGCATTACTCGTCGCTTTGTGCCGTGGTTTTTTCCCGCAAGGGCTTTACTACATAAAATTCGGATTGTTCTTATTTGGACTTGGTTGTGCTATTATGTGTACCTTGCTTGATTCATCTTCACGTGCTTCCGCAATTCTCCAATAAGTGGTATCAAAGCTAATGTTGGGAGGCAAGTCGAATCTGAAAGCAACGTATTAATGACATCTAACCCGAAATTCAAGGTCAAAACAATTTTGAATTACGGAAAGTTAAGATGAACGATATCTTAGTTGAAAAACCACCAAAATCTATGACAAAAGAAGAATATAATGAGATAGATAAGAAAGTTAGAATCTTTATCCAATTATGCTTAACGGATGAGGTCCTCTTTAATGTCATAAGAGAGAAAACTACAGCAAGTATATGGGCGAAATTATACAATATCTATGAAAGATCAAAAAAATTACAAGTATATGGGCGAAATCATAGAATATCTATACGAAGAAATCTCTTCAGAATCATTTATACTTAAAGCTACAGTTGTTCAATTTGAAGATGAAGGAGGGAGCTAGCGTTGAGGCTCACATCAGTAACTTCAATAGGTTGATTTGAAAACTGTTGAATGTAGAAGAGACGATGAAAGATTAAGATCAGGCATGTATACTATTGAATTCTCTCACAACTTCGTATGAGTCATTTAAGAACTTTTTGTGCACTAGAAGAATGACCATTAGGGTTGAGACTATTATCTCAACCCTTCAGTCGAAGGTGATGAGAAAAAAAAATAATGATGTGGGTGCTCCTACAAATGCACTGGTTACGAGGGGAAAAAATTTTGAGTGTGACAGTGGATCTTCACGATCTATGTACAAATCCAAGGGCAATGGTGAAGGAAAGTAGAAGTGTTGAAATTGTGGCAAGGTTGGGCACATGAAGAAGGATTGTTAGAATTCTAAATCGAGAAATGAGAATTTAGATAGTTCTTCTTGGGAAGCTAACACTACAAAATCCAATGAAGAGATGAGTGATAGTGCCATGATAACTTCATCAAAATTCGAGTACTTCGATGCAGAACAAATTTTGGATATAGAAGCTTTGTATAACATGACCCCTCATAGGAGTTGGTTCACCAGTTACAATAAGTGCGATGGTGGCCAAGTGTTTATGGGTAATGATAATGCCTGTAAAGTAGTAAACGTTAGATTGTTGTCTATCAAGATGTTTGATGCCATTGAACTTATCTTGATCGAAGTGAGACAAGTTCCTGATTTGAGGAAGAGTATGATATCTCTAGGAACACTCAAGGAACTTAGGTGCAAATTCATCAGTTTTTATCGTGTCCTCAAAGTTTCAAAGGGGGCACTCTAGTCATGAATGTGTAGAGGAATATTGGAAACCTTCATAGTTTGATCGGGAGTACATCATTAGGTTAAGCTGCAACATTTATAGTGGATTTCACGTCTGCACGCATGTGGCATGCACACTTGAGCCACATGAGCGAGCGGGAGATGAATGTACTTTCTGACCATTGTTTGATTCCAGTTTTTAAAAGTATCGATTTTAGTGTATGTGAACATTATATATGTGGTAAATAGTCGAGGCTGTCTTTTAAATCTAGAAAAAATGTTTGTAAAGAGGTTATAGACATGTGCATTATGACGTATAAGGGCTGTCGCCCATAGTTTCTAGTGGAGGGTCGTCATAGTTTCTTATGTTCATCGATAACTATTCCAGAAAAGTGTGGGTTTATTCAATGTAAAATAAATCTGATGTTTTCATCAATTTCAAACAGTGGAAAGCGATGGTGGAAAAATAGTTAGGGTGAAATGTGAATTTGTTGAGGATAAATAAATGTGGGGAATTCACTTTTGGGGATTTTAATTGTTATTGTAAGGATGAATGGATTATGAAGCACAACACAGTGCACCACACACCAAAGCATAATGGTGTGGCTGAGTGGATGAATCGGTCTCTGTTGGAAAGGGCCCATTGCGTGATCAGGCGTGATGAGAAATGCTAGGTTGGGTAAGGAATTGTGCACTGAGACCATTAGCATGGCTTGTTACTTAGTGAATCGGTCCCCTTCTATGCATATTGATTGTAAAATTCCAGAGGAAGTGTGAAGTGTCAGTAGGTAGACTACTCAGGCTGCGAGTATTTGGTTGTGATGCTAACTCTCATGTACCATCAATTTAGATAGATTAGCTAGACCAAAGGATTAAAGAGTACATCTTTATCGGTTATGGTAATGTGTGAAGGGGTATAGGCTGTATAACTGGGTCACACGAAAAATCATCGTTAGTTGTGACGTTAAATTTGACGATGGATCCTTATTCTGTAAAGATGAGTATAAGTAAGCTAAAAGGTTGGTTATGGACATCCAGTTAGACAGAGATAAGACACGAGTTGATACAGAGATGCAGACAGATGTACAGGAGCAGGTGGAGAGGCCACCTATGAGAAGGAATTCGCCAAGAGATCGTAGGTTACCGACGAGATACATGAATGACTTAAATGTCGCATTTGCCCTTATTACATATGAGGGAGATTCGTATACTTTTTGAGAGGCTCTTGACAATGTAGATACCGAAAAGTGGAAAGCAGTGATGAATGATGAGATAGACTCATTGTACAAGAATGAGACGTGGGAGCTAGTAGAGCTTTCCATCGACTGAAAAATGATCGGGTGCAAGTGGATCTTCAAGAAGAGATATGATAAGTACAAGGCAAGGTTGATAGCGAAGAGATATGCTCAGGGAGAAGGTGTTAACTTCACTGAGATATTCACACCTATGGTGAATCAAGTATCTATCAGATTCATGTTGGCGCTGGCTGTCCAATGCGATCTCGAGCTGGAATAAATGGATGTAAAAAATGTCTTCCAGCATAGAGAATTGGAAGAGCATATTTACATGAAGTAACCAAAAGGTTTCGAAACACAAGGGGCAAAGAACAAGATTTGAAGGTTAAAGAAGTCATTGCACGGCCTGAAACAGTAGCCTAGGCAGTGGTATAAAAAATTTGATTCTTTCATAGTGAATCAGAAGTTTACCAGGAGTGAGTATAATCATTGCGTTTATTACATGACACTAAGTGATGAGAAGTTTATTATCTTGATATATATGTTGATGACATGCTTATCATTAGTCATAACATGTCTGAGATCGACATACTAAAGGCTCTACTATTAGTTCATGTACCTGATTATGATAATCATGAGTCTGGTTTGCAAAATGTTTATCGTCTTTCATTTCATTATGAAGGAAATTTGCGATAGTTTGTTAGACCCTTCATTTTTAAAGACATATTTCTTTTCTAGTACAGTCCAAATATCCTCAGTAGATTCATAAGAAACATAGATGTCATATAATTCATCGGATAATGTATTTATGATATAATGTTTACATTTATTGGCATCTCTAAATTCATTTTCGTTGGTTGGATCAATTATAAATGAATACGAAAGATTGTAAATAAAAAATAAATAAATAAACCTTTAATATTTCCAGTGCAAAATTGATTTTTTGTTTCCATCATATGAAATTCTATCTAGTGAACGATTCAAATTCGGACAATTCAGTTGTAGGGTTGATTGTGATGGTAGCCATGAAATATAATAGAGTTATGGTTCTAACTTGGTTTTCATCCCGTTAGAAAAATAGTTGAATACTGGTTATAGAAAGAAGAATAAGAAGAATTTTTTTTTTTTTCCAAATATCGAATAAGATGTCTAATATTTCTAACAATTCAAGTTTTGGTTTTAAGATTGTTAGAAATAATGTGTTAAAAACAGTAGATAATATTCGAAAAAATATAAAATTGAATAATAAAATAAAATAAGAAAAGATTACTTATTTGTTTGAGCCGAGGTATGAATGGGTCATTTAGCTTGAAACCAAGTTTGTCCTCCTTGAACCGTGTCCCAAGTGCAATAGGAATCTTAGATAGTTGACCTCCAGAATACAATGATTATTATCCGGTATCAACCATGCGTTCATTCTACACGAGCTCGAACCAGCGTGTAAAACTTAACTAAAGTGATTTGCTTGATATCGAACTCAATTGACAAAATAACATTGAATCAAAGATGAGTATACTTATGGAGGTCCCGACTAGGTGCGCGCACATGTGTGGTCAATGGCATAGCTTTGGGCTAATGACATAGCCCCCCATTGGACCAAATTCATATGCCCCCCAAGAAGGGACTCAAGCCCCATGCAAAACTCCTCTCTTATATACTTGGGTTTTTTTATGGTACTTTTCGATACAGGATAAGAGATATATTAAAAACAAAGCACTTTTCAAAACAAGAAACCAATGAGAATTTTGAAATTTTGAAATACTTCATTTTCAAATTCTTTTAAAATACAACAAGCCATTCATCAGTAACTTACCAAGATGAAGGAAAGATAAAAATAAATAAATCATCGTGTTTCAAAACTGACCAGGATGAAGAAAAGATTTTTAAAAATATCATCATATTCCAAAACTCAGACAGTCTACGGTGCGCAAGCTTAAGGGCTTGTTTGAAATAGGGTACTTCATGTGCATTTGGGAGTAAAATTAAAGATAATCACACTTTTTATAGCTGTTTGAATGGAGTAAGAAGTTTCACCTTGAAAATGGTAACAATTAATTCAACAAATTTAAGCCCAAAACTTTGGGGGCCCGTCATTAGATATGTATTATATCCATGCTGTAAATTCACTACAACAAATTAGACTTTTTGCAACGAGTCTAATTTTATTACAAAAAGTTAATTTTTTACAATGACATTTCAAGTTGTTACAAAAAATAGATTATTTACGATGACAGTTTAAATCGTCCCTAATAGTTAACTTTTTTGTGACGAGCTTCAATTGTCGTTGCAAAACTTGTTGCGAAAAGTTGTCATATGAATTTTTAACAACGAGCTTAACTAGTCGTCACTAATAGCCACTTTTTGTGACAAATTAGGTGTCATAAAAAAAATAAATTTTACAACAACACAAAAGTTGTTGCAAACAGTAGCTTTTGCGACAACTAGTTAAGCTCGTTGCGAAAATACAACATTAGACTTTTTTTTTCACAGTTCTTTTTACAACGACTAGTTCAACTCATTGTAAAAAATACTGAATTATACTTTTTGCGACTAATGTAGTTTCATTGCGAAATGTTAGAGCATTTGCAACAACATTATAAATCATCGCAAATAGTCGACTTTTTGTGACGAGCTATAATTATCGTCGTTAAAACATTTCCCACCAATTTTTCCCAAGAAAATTAAATGGTGGGAAAGATGTTTCGCCACGCATTTTAATTGTCATCGCTAATGTCTACTTCATGTGATGAATTGAGTGTCGTCGCAAAATATTATTTTTGTTTTAGCGACGACCAGGTTAACTCGTTGCGACAAATAGTTTATTTTATCGACGACCAGGTTAACTTGTTGCGACAAATACCAACTGAAACTTTTGGTGATGAATGTGGTTTCATTGTGAAATGTTAGAGTATCTATAACAATATTGTAAATTATCATAAATATTCGACATTTTTGTGACGAGGTATAATTATCGTCGATAAAACGTTTCCCAATAAATTTTCCTGAAAAAATTACATAGCGGGAAAGACATTTCGCCCCGTGTTTCAATCGTCATCGTTAATGTCTACTTTATACGACGAATTGAGTGTCGTCGTAAATATTATTTTTTGCAACGACACAAAAATCGCTGCAAATAGTTTGTTTTACCGACGACCATGTTAACTCATTGCGATAAATACTTACTGAAACTTTTTGCAATGAATTTAGTTTCATTATGAAATGGTAGAGTATTTGCAACAACATTAATGTAAATTATCGTAAATAGTCGATGTTTTTTGCGACGAGCTATAATTATCGTCGTTAAAACATTTTCCATCAATTTTTCCAATATTATTTTTTGCAACGACATAAAAGTCACTGCAAATAGTTTGTTTTAGCAACGACTAAATTAACTTGTTACAATAAATACAACTGAAACTTTTTACAACGAATGTAGTTTCATTGCGAAATGGTAAAGTATTTGCAACAACATTGTAAATCAAAGCAAATAGTCGACGTTTTTGTAACGAGCTATAATTATCGTCGCTAAAACGTTTCCTACAAATTTTTTCCAGGAAAATTAAATGATGGGAAATACGTTTCGCCACGCGCTTCAATTGTCATCGCTAATGTCCACTTTATGCGACGAATTGAGTATCGTCGTAAAATATTATTTTTTTCAACGATACAAAAGTCACTGCAAATAGTTTGCTTTAGCGACGACCATGTTAATTCGTTGCAACAAATACTAACTGAATTTTTTTACAACGAATGTAGTTTCATTGCTAAATGTTAGAGTATCTGCAACAATATTGTAAATTATCGTAAATAGTTGACGTTTTTGCGACGAGCTATAATTATCGTCGCTAAAATGTTTCCCACCAAATTTTTTCGTGAAAATTACATAACAAGAAAGATGTTTCGCCACGCATTTCAATTGTCATTGCTAATGTCCACTGTATGTGACGAATTGAGTGTCATCACAAAATATTATTTTTTACAACGACACAAAAGTCGCTACAAATAGTTTGTTTTAACGACGACCATGTTAACTCGTTGCGACAAATACCAACTGAAACTTTTTACGACAAACGTAGTTTTATTGCGAAATGGTAGAGCATTTGCAACAACATTGTAAATCATCACAAATAGTCAACGTTTTTGTAACGAGGTATAATTATCGTCGCTAAAAGGTTTCCCACCAATTTTTCTTGGAAAAATAAATGGTGGGAAAGACGTTTCGCTACGCATTTCATTGCGAAAGGGTAGAGTATTTGCAATAACATCGTAAATTATCTTCTTGTATACTCTTATGAATAGTTTTCCTTCATCTGTCTGTGTGCTCATCAATTAAACAGTGGAAACCAACATATATTTTCTCATTAAGTTCCTGATCGACGATTGAACAGTGCGCATTACTGATGATCGCTCGATCGACTTCATAATCAATAATCGGACGACACGAAGTGTTGTTGAACATTTGATGAACCTCCAATTAATGATTGAACAGTACAAACCAATATAAATCTTGTTATCAATTCCCCTATTGATGATGGAATGGTGCACATTGACAATCGTTTGATCGACCTTCAATCAATAATCAAACGATAGAAAGTGTTGATGACCATTCAATCAACCTCCAATCCTTTATTGAATGGTGGAAATCATCGTACATCACTTCAATAAGTCCCCAATCAACAAGCGAATGTTGCACATCATCGACAATCACAAGATCAACCTCCCAATCAATGATCGTACAATACAGTGCTTTCGATCATTAGATCAACCTCCAATCATCAATTGGATGGTGGATGGATGGATGGTTGGATGGATGAATGTTTGGACGGTTGGATGGAATAGTTAGATGGATGGATAGATGGGATGGTTGGTTGGATGGATGGTTGGATGGATCAATATGTGAATAGATGGGATGGATGGACAGATGAATGAGATAGTTGGGATGGATTAATGGGATGGATGGATGTTTGAATGGGATGGTTGGATGGTTAGATGGAGGATGGATAAATTAATCGATGGGATGGTTGGATGGGCGGATGATAGATTGATCGATGGGATGGATGGTTGGATGGAATGGATGGATGTTTGGATGGGATGGATAGATAGTTGGATGGTTGGGATGGGTGGTTGTTTGGATGGATAGATGATATGGATGGATGGATGTTTTGATGATTGGATAAAATGAATGGATGGATGGGTTGGTTCGATGGATGGTTAGATGGATAGCTGGGATAGATGGATGAATGGATAGATGTGATGGTTGGATGGATGGATGGAGTGGTTGTATGGATAGATGGCATGGATGGATGCATGGATGTTTTGATGATTGATGGGATGATCAGATGTATGAACGAGATGGTTGGATGTTGGATGGATGGATAGTATGGTTGGATGGATGGATGCATGGATGGATGTTTGGATGACTGCATATATAGATGGATGGAATGGTTTGATAGATGGATTGATGGATGTTTGGATGATTGTATGAGATGAATGGATGGTTAGATGGGGGATTAGATGAATGATGGGCCACTAAGGGGCCAACAAGATGTATGAATTCTATCCACACTGTCCATCCATGTATACAGATCATTTTAGAGTGTGACCCTGAAAATAACGAAGATCCAAGGCTCAAATGGACCACAAAGTGGGAATTAAATTCCTACCATTGAAAATTTATTAGGGGCCACTAAAGTTTTTGATTAAGATGATATTTACTTTTTCACTTCATCCAGGTGTATATGATCATATCAACAGGTTGGATGGCAAATAAACAATATGGTGAACCCTAAAATGGTTTCAATGGTGGCCATCCTTAACACCATTTCCTGTGGTGTGGTCCACTTGATACGTAGATATGCATTTTTTTAAAAAAAAAAATCTACTATAATCTAAAATGATATGAAAAAATGGATGGACAGTGTGGATACAATTCATACGTCTCTCCGAATTGATGGACGGTGTGGATACAAAACACACATCATGGTGGAACCCATATAACTAGTGACGTCACTTTAGTAGGAGTCTTGCAAAAACAGATTGACTACTCCCCCTACCACCAGCCATTGGCTGGTGGTCGGTGCTCTGTGGGCCCCACCATGATGTATGTATTTCATCTATGTCGTCCATATATTTTTCTATATCATTTTATGATATGAGACGAAAAATTGAGGTATATCCCAATCTAAAGTGGACCACATTACAAGAAACAGTGTTGAATGAATGTCAACCATTAGAATATTTTTAGGGGCCATAGAAATTTTGGATCAAACTGATCTTTGTTTTTTCCCCTTCATCTGGGTCTGTATGACCTAATCAACAGATTGGATGTCAAATAAGTAGTACAGTGTGCCTCAGTTGCATAGGAACCGAGGCCAAAAGTCTACTTTTTAACCTCAGTTGCTTAGGAACCGAGGTCAAAAGTCTACTTTTTAGCCTCGGTTATATAAGAACGGAGGCTAAAAGTTTACCTTTTTGCTAGGAACCAAGACTAAAAGTCTATTTTGCAATTGTTGATATGATGGGACTTTATTTTTGGGCTAAATCGATTTTGGGCCCCACCATGGTTTTCTGTTTGCAGGTTGAAGATATGTTTGGCATCATGGCCACTAAATCAACGGTCCCTATAACCTTGTTAATGAATTTTGTCGCTTTGAAGTATGACTTGCCAGGTCTCCAGTTAGGGGTGGAAATGGGCTGGGCCTACCTAATGAGTCACTGGACAAGAAGGTCATACGTCAAAAATTGGAACTTATGGTGCAAGTTTGGATTTTTGACTTGTACAAATGGGGCCCATTGCTTAGTGATCAACTGTGTTGATCTGATGGGATCCACCATAGATTGGCCATACCTACATCTCTAATGAATGGACTAGATCTTATACCAATATGCCAGGTCAACACATGTGGTGGCGTGTGTGCATTATCATTATTATACACGATGTGTGGGCTTGGCAAAGCTCTAATATGTTGAGTTCTTTAACGCCGTACTTAATTTTCCAATACACTGCAAGTTAGTAATAATTTTTTGGAGATCATTTCAGATCATCAACAAAAAAATGAATTATATACAAAGTTCAAATGGACCACACCAAAAATAGCAGTGGAGATAATAATTTTCACCGTTTAAAAATTCGTAGGCCCACCATAACGTTTATTTAACATCCAATCTGTTATTTCATGTTGATCCAAAACTTATGTGATCCCAAAAATGTTTCAATGGTAGACGTTCAATCCCTTGCTGCTTTTCGCAGTGTGGTCCATTTTATCTTTATAACTGTCTTATTTTTAGTCCCAAGCCTTAAGATAAGCTTGCCAAATGGATGGACGGTTTGGATATAACACATACATCATGATGGGACCCACAGAACTTGCCGACGTTAATACAACAGCTATATAGCTGGTGTGGGGTACACCAGCCAATCACTATTGTTTTTGCATTGTCTGGTCCACCCAAGCTTTAGTTAAGGCTCATTTTTTGGGATCGATGATAAAATTATGTTGAGAAATGGATGGTCGGAATGGATGAAACAAATCGATCATGTTGGGCCCATAGAGCCATACTAGATCCAAAGCTCAATTTACCGTTTTCATTAATTTTACATTTTACACTGTGAGTTTTGTATTTAACGTAAAATAGTGGTGACTTATTCATAACAATAGTGACTAAGATATAAAATGATTCGGACCATCCAAATAATGGTTAGTTGTAAATGGTAAATGTTTATATATTTTTAATATATAATACAATCTTAACCATCCAGAAATTGTTCCCATGCATGTACGAAGGTGAATAATTAATTGCCCTGTAAAGGGCTTAAGTCGTTCATCTATATTGAAATATCATTTTAGGACATGAAACCAAAAATCAGGTAGATCGAAGGCTCAAGTGGACCACATGGTAGGAAACATGGAGATTAAATCACATGTGCATCCTATGATGTGGTCCACTTGGGCCTTCAATATATCTAAGTTTTGGAATCAAGAAGTAAAAAATATTATTAAAATTAATGAACGGAATAGATAAACCACATACATTATGGTGGGCCCCACGGAGCACCTGACAGGATCGTCCATCCGGCTGTCTTGAAATTCGACGCCTAGAATGGGCGCGCGCGCTCAAAACAGAGCCGCACCGATCCAAAACCTTGAGCGCGCGCCGATCCAAAACCCCAATCCTCTCTCTCTCTCTCTCTCTCTCTCTCTCTCTCCGTTCCCTAACCCTCTCTCTCCTGATCTCTGCTCTCGATTCTCCTTTTTCCCTGCCTCACCTGCTCCATCTCTGTCATTCTCATCCCTCTCTCTCCAATGCATCTCCACCATCTCATTCTCCTTCCTCTCTCTCTAATGAAGCTGTGAAGCTCCTCCCCAAATCACAGCCCTTGCCCTTGTCAAAATCACAGCCCCTGCTCAAATCACCTACCCAAATCACAATCCCAACTCGATCTCACTGCCGCTGCCGTAGAGGATAAACCCCCCTCAAATTTGCCTACCCCTGCCGCTACTTCCAGCCCCATTTCTCTATTGCTAAAGAAGTTAAAGAATCCACATACAAGTATTTGATTTTTTTTTCCCTTTCTTTGTTTTTAGGGTTAGTGTTTTTATGCTTTCCTTTTTTGAAGGATGGAATCTGTGTACCAGAGATGGTTACATGGATGAAGAATGGTATACGCAAATAAACCCCGCCCAAATCAGTCTGTACCAGAGATGGTTACAAGGATTACAAGAAAGCAGGAGATGTATGCCTTGTAGCTTGTTATTAGGAGAAATCATGTCTGTTGATTTGTTGGGCTTTGATGGAAAACAAAGGTGTAATGGTCTATATTAGAAAGGGGGAAGTTTTTTAACTGCTTGCTATTATTTTTTTAGTTAGATTGGCCTTTATACCACGGGCCATCCATACTAGTGCCAACCACTTGGACAGTCAGGATCCACTGACTATATAGCCACATTTACTGTTGAGTCGGCAATGGACCATGAGTTTTGTTCATTGCACAACTGGAAAGCTCCTATGGATATACTCATTGAATGCTGAAATACTTCCCTCTTATGAAACTTAATGTTATTTTATTAGGTATGGATTTACATGTGAGATGATTTTCTTGGATAGTTTTTAACTAAATTCTTAATATGCTGACCTTTTTTTAAAAAAACCTTTTGTTTGGCTTTGATAAATTCTCAGCATTCGATAATATATGAAATTAATTCATTTGTTTGGGATTTTTTTTTTCACATTTCAACCAAGTTAGCACCTACAACTGTTCATATCTTCCAATAGACATGTATATATCGTTTTCCCCTGATGAAGGGAATTGCTTGAAAGTTTCTAATGTAATACAAATTGGATAATGTTGATTCTTTCCTTTACACATGATTTTTTCCTTACAATAATTGTCACCCAATCTCTTGTACTTCTTGAACGGCTCACTTATTTTGGACCAATAATTAAGGTTGCAATCGACATTGTTGAGAAACATGGTGGGAAATATCATGTGTTGGTTATTATTGCAGATAGGCAGGTCATTGTCAAAAGACTAATCTCTATTTGTATTTCCTCTTATCATTTTACAGTAATTTGATGCATACTTTTTGAATTATAAAGGTCACGAGAAGCATTGATTCAGAGGATAGAGAACTCAGCCCATAGGAGAAGAGCACGATTGATGCAATAGTCAATGCAAGGTATATCCCTATACTTGTTGGACACTTCCAATACTCTCTATCTTTCTATTGGACTGTATCAGACAAAAGAAGAAGGAGAAGTAGAGAAAGAAGAAGATAATATTCTCAATAAGTAGGAAAAGTTGCCTATCTACTGCTGTAAGTACAAAAAATAGCTTATTTGGTGTTATCCAAATGGGCCCTTATTGATACCTGAGAACAAATGGGGATTGCATCAAGTGGTTACTGAGTTAACAGAACTTGAAGAAGAAGCTGACCTTACAACGCTTTGCCAGAACAACTCTTGAGATGTCAAAACAAATATCAAGTCTATTGGCATCTTTTTATATATTTTCTCTTTGGAATTCTTGTATCACAATCTCTTTTTATAGATCAAGTCTATTGGCATCTTTTTATATATCTTTTTAAAGGTTATGTGTTAGGAATATTATATTGGTCAACAAAAAACAGTAAGCATGGATGCATGGCTTGGGTAACCATTCCTTTTTTTTCTTTTTTTCTTTTTAATTTGTTTGTTTAGAAAGTTGTAGGAGGTTCTTCCCCCAGTCCTGGATTCTACTTCTGAACCACCGACTCTTTTTTATGGAACCACGAGGTCGAATAATAATTATGGTATTCTTGATTTTTCTTTTCCATTAACAATTCAACCAAAGCAGAGAAGAACCATATTATATCCCCTTTAAGAAATGATATAAAGGAAATCCTAGTCATTTACCTTGTTATTAATGCAATATTCCTAATTTAGTTGTAGATCGTTATCTAATGCAGATCTTGTGATATTCTGAATATGCATTGTTGCTTAAAATCTAACCAAAATCATAGTGTTGTTGGAAAAGTAAAGTTAATATCTTCTTGCTCTGATCAGTGCTAATACATCTGAGCTCTAATTCTTATGCATATAAAGTTAATATCTTATGCATCATATACTTATTTATGAAAAAGATGTTTACCACCTTCCCAGGTAATTGTAAAGAACCCAATGTTTACAACTTGGGCATGTTTACTCAGTTCTTGTCTGAATTAGTCAGTTTTAGCCAGATCGTAGTGCCAAAGATTAACTATTTCAAGACTTCTAGAAAGAACCCAAGCCAATCAATGTGACCACTTTTTCCATTGATGACAATCTAATGGTTACCTCCGCAGTTTTGTTTCCAGAATGCAGCAAAGTTTGAAAATTGAAAGCACAAGTTTTGGTTTCAACTTTATGTTGTTTCTCGTTAGTTTGGGTGAGTAGTGGTTTTAATTATTATAATTTCTTTTGGAATCCTCTTTGACATCCCCCTTTTTTTTTTATATATTTTTTTTTCTCTCTGACATCCCCTTGAAAACCAATTATGTTATCAAAATACTTAAGAGGATGACTCAGTCTTCTTTTCCATCACTCATTCTCCATAAACTTAACTCTCTCCTCTGCAGGTAAGCACTCAGAACTAAATCAAGTTAAATATATGCACCTAAAGATTTAAGATTTAAATTCAAGTTCCTGGGCATTTCTTTTATAATTTATTAGTAATGGTTTTTACACAAAGTTTCATGACTTGCTTGAGTTGCAAAGTAGAACTTGGAATCAACACAGTTTTTCAGTTTTATTTGAATCTTTAAGCACTGAACAAAACCACCTTAAAATTTCAAACATGGTAGGAAATGAATGTGTTCCTACCATAAGAACTAAAGCAGGGCCAAAAATAAATGAAACCAATATCTCTTATGTATACTAGGAACTTGCAGATGGATTTGCAAGCTTAAGACCATGCCCATTGGATTAGCCAAAAGAAGTTCAACTTTTCCATTTTGTCTATAGGTTTGGTGTGATTTAATGAGCTATTTCAAGGACACTAATAAACTTTGGAATACCATATATTAGATCTTCTTAAAGTGATTGAGAGGGCATATAAAAAGCTTGCCCTTGATGCTTCGCTTACTATGCTTTACCTGGTGAAGTCAGAGAGAGTTTCTCTGAACCCAGTGAAGTCAAGGCTATGTGAGGTTCAGAGTTCAGGGAAGGACAAATCCAGAATTGGATATATCAAACTAACGTCATTTGGGTATCCACTCAGAGAATTCAAGCTCTCCTTTGAGTATCATTTGGTTCAGAAGTAAATATATTGGTAGTCAAAACGTGGTTTGCTTTGTTTATAGATTTCTATATCTGTTACAAGTAGAGGCGTGGCAAAGGGAAAATGTTAAAGCTAACTTCATTCATTTATAATTTCTAGGTTGTAACAAAGTCCATTATCAATTAACTACATTTTAGTTTTCATTTTACCTATTACAACTTGTATTACCATCTGCATACTCAGGATAGGGTGGATTTGAATGAGATTTAGATGCGCCAATTTCATGTAATATGTTTTGAAAGAGAATTTTCTTATAGGAGCTGTCAAGGTAGCTATTGAAACTTTAAGAAGTAATAATGTCAATGCCTTTGTGTTGGACCTTCAAAATAACAGGTAATTCACTTTTTAATGTGCATCCACGTTTGCATTCACCCTTTAAGTGTGCTTCTGATATACTGAAATTTGGTGTTGCAGTGGATCTTTCCCAGAAGGAATTGAGATTGCCAAGAACTGGTAACCTTCTTCACAGAATCAACAGAACACCACAATGCATCTGTTGTATGCATTTACTTTACTTTTTTTTTTCCTTCTGTATTTTGTTATATACCATGTGGTCTTCTATATCATGGTCAATGAAATGTTTTTTGTTATATACCATGGTCTTCTATGCTCATGATTCATTTAGGTGCACTTATGGAATTTTGGTCTTGAAGGATGTAAGCTGGCTGATCTTCGGTTGGTTATTAATCATTCAACAGAAATGCCATTGTGGCTAGTGCAGGGATGGCCTAGATTGCACATGCTTGCTTTCGCTTCTCTTCTTTTAATGTGTGTAGCCCACATTGACCTCCATAAGGTGGGTTTGACCATGTAGATGTTCTTTTTTTGGTTGGGGGCATTAAAACTAGAATTTTGGTTCTAGAGTATTCTAACCCAAGTAGGATTGATCAATTGTCCAAGCCAATATTAGTCAGTGCCAACACAAGTTTTGTTGTAGCTTATACACGTGTACTTTCTATGATTAAGGAGTAATTGGAGTTAAATGCATTTTTAGCTTCTTTTTTTAAATGTAGAAGGGCACATGTTTTCCCATATATATGTTGGTTTGGCATAATGTATTAATTTGGTGTGCTTTGGAATCTTACACTTTTTCTATGATTAAGGAGTAATTGGAGTTAAATGCATTTTTAGCTTATTCTTTTTTTAAAAGCTAAAGAGTTGAACGTTTAACAAAGGTATTGCTAGGCTACTAATCCATTGTTATTGTAATACACTGATTATACTCCAAAACAATCTAATTGTTGACTACAACACTAAAATCACATCAATAGAATGATCCAATTGTCCAAATATTGGCCATATAAAAGGTTTGGATTCCAATGCATTCTAATTACAAGTTACCACATATAATTGTTAATTCAGTATAAATGTGATTTGGATTCCAATGCCTTCTAAATACAAGCTTCTAAATGACCTTTGGATGTGAATTTGAAATGTGAATTACAGGGATCAGTCTCGTTAGCATCATAGCAAGAAAACCTCTTCTTTGAATACACCAAATTTGAGGTGAGCACATTCTCCATGTTCCATACCTTGGAGGAGAATCAATAAAATTCAGCTACATCTCAAGAAGCTTAATGTCAAATCCATTTTTAAGACCCTCCTGAAATGAAAATATTATGACTTGTTTTTAACTGCTAATGTATGCTACTTCTTCATGAATATAAAATTACAGATAGGTCCTCTTTAAGTTGGATTGGGCTGACCCTCTGGTTGGAATTGGTCAGGTCAAGTACGGTTACCTCATTTGGCAATTCTGCTTCTATCCGTGTGCTTCTCTGTTGGAATGTAACTCTTTAGAGACGGTAAGCTTGTTTTTCTCTTTCTCATTTTTTTCTTTTTTTCTTTCTATAACTTTTTGGTCCATGCAAACTTCATTTTTTAGTGATCTTGTATGGTCTGGTTTGACCAAACCAATGAAGTTGCTGATCCATTGACTGGTCCTGCTTTAAAGACACTTATTTTTTTTAATGCATGTCTACCATATATCTTGGTTGTTGTCTTGTTAGAAAAATAAAGGTACGGTTGTTCAGGAAAAAATAATTGTGAATTTTGAAGTCTTGATGGTTTTATTTTTATTTTTATGAATATATGTGTGTGTTACAAAACTTCTGGGGAAGTTTCTTAATATGTGGGTCGTTAAACCTTTTAAATGGCACATGAGACAACTTATTGTGGACCCAATCTGGTAATTCATTCATACAACTAGGAATAAGCAATTTTGCAAAAATCATGCCAATAGGATGATCCTAAGCTTGATGGTATTATAAGCTTCCAATCAATATCATGAATATGGTCAGTCAAGATTGAAGGGAGAAACAAAATGGATCCAATCATCATCTTGAAACTTCTAGTAGATAGATCCCACTTTGTATTTCTTATGATTCTATAGTAACACTTTGATTTGATGATTCTAACCATGTGATTTACAGCTAGAAACAATAGACAGTTTTAACGAATTGGCTCCATTCAAATAGTTAGGATAATCCGAGTGGCTTGATTCTTGCACCATGGCTTGCTCGTAGTTGTATGAATGATCAAATCAACAACAGGTCATCCCGTGTGCTGCTTAAAAGGTTTGGGAACGTTTGCATTGCTAATGTCCCCACCTTCATATAGTACAAAATGAGCACTGTGCTATGGACCTGTCATCTAAAACTTGGGGATGAATGTTCTATATTCATTGATGTAAGTGTTAGGTGTATATACAATCACATATGCGAAAGACCAAACAATTGTTGATAAGCTTTTGCATATACGTAACTTAGTACATGGTTATGACAAAACTACCCTTGTATATAGTATGTATCATGCAACACTGGAATCAGTAGAATGGGTTATGCTCTTAGCAGGTGCAGGAGTCAAGGGAGATTGGGCTAATCATGAATAGATTGGAATATGCTCAAGGGCATGTGATAGTATGCATGCCACTTACTAAATGATCATAACATTGATAACCCTTATGTCTGATCCTATACCCCAGAAAGACACAAGGTGGATTGAACAAAAAAGCTTAGTCCATGCTCTTAGAGAAGTTAGTTGCAGGATCCTTCTAACTAGGTGTGACTCCCACTTCAAATCGCCTCTATGGAATCTCACTCCCGTCTGCTCCCTACTTAATTATAATTGTTTACATTTTGAAAGAATGCTTCCCCACACCTTGATGCAGGACAATTAACCACTTGCTCTAAAAGCTCGAACTATTAGAGTATGACGAATTAATCCCTTTATCTTATAGCCCAGGTTCCATATCGTATGGGTTAAGACCTCGGATGAACCCCCTTCGTGGGCCCTAAATCACATGGGCCGCCCACCCCAAGTGTGTCCCCGCATCCCACGAGCTACCCCACTCGAGCCTGGTGTGAAATGCGCATTAATCACCCCCGGTGAGGAGTCTCGAACATGAGACCTCTTCCGTGGGCCGCACCCACCTTGAGTGTGCCCCTACATCCCATAAGCGACCCCACTTAAGCCCAGTGTGAAAATGCCCCTGCATTAATCACCCCCAGTGAGGAGTCTCGAACACGAGACCTCCCGCTCTGATACTAATTTGATGCAGGACAATTAACCACTTTCTCTAAAAGCTCGAACTATTAGAGTATGGCGAATTAATCCATTTATCTCATAGCCCAGGCCCCACATCGTATGGGTTAGGACCTCAGCCGAACCCCTTTCATGGGCCCCAAATCACATGGGCCGCCCACCCTAAGTGTGTCCCCGCATCCCACGGGCTACCCCACTTGAGCCTGGTTTGAAATGCGCATTAATCACCCCCGGTGAGGAGTCTCGAACACGAGACCTCCTCCGTGGGCCGCACCCACCCCGAGTGTGCCCCTACATCGCACAAGCGACTCCACTTAAGCCCGGTGTGAAAATGCCCCTGCATTACACCTGTACCTGAGTTTATAGATGCTTCGATTCATGCTTTGTGGCTTTGTGCAACTATAAGAACGACAAAGCAGGTGCACCAAAACATGCAAAGCTCATAGTATAGTTGCATGAAGTTCAAGCCGCAGCGGCAAGAAGTTTGGGTGCTGGAGTGGGAAAGCACTTGTTTAAAAAATTTAGTAAGGATAAATAGTTGGGAAGCGAGAACAAGAGCGCAGACCGAAATTATGGATGATACAGGGTTCATGATTCCCTGGTGAATGCCAATAAAAGATTGGCCTGTTAACCACCTAAAGTGTCAAATATTCTTCCACCTTGTCTGCTAAATCCAATGTTTATTGTAATGGAATGGGATAAAAGATTGGCCTAAACCACCTAAAGACCTTCAAATTCATATGCAGCCCACCTGATTATTGGACTTAATTTTTTGGGCTCACTTTATCTTCATGGTGGAATGAACCTGTTGTATGGGTTGAATGTGATGAACACACCATGAGAGCCTAAAAATGCTTTACCTTAACACTTTTTATGGGAAAATCAAAAGAAAAAAAAGAAGGTATTTTAGTCAATTGATTCCCCTAAAAGCATATTCTAGTGCTTTGCTGTTCACTCCCCAAGTATAGGGTTGTGATGTAGTAATAAACTCGGTGAGACCGAGGTCGAATCCCAAGGGACTGATACCTGTACGTTATCTAAAACTAAGTAGAATGAGAACTAAATTAAGATGAAATCTAAATCGAATGATTTTTGAGGAATAATAGTGAAATACTAATCTAAAACTTAAGGAATTCAGAGGAAGGAAACTAGGGATTCAGAGGATCCACTTGTAGAGATCAGGGAGATCTTATGCCTGCATTAAGAATCATTCAAATTAAGCTGAACTTACTTGATCTAGTTTACACGAGATAAAAGGTATATGAATTAAAATGGATTCCATCACCAAACCACGCCCAGGAGACAAAGCAAACAACAGAATTAAACTAATTACCAACCAATCAATAAAGCATGAAGGTTAGGAAGGGTACCGTCATCCGACCATACCCATGGAACGATGGTGAACAACGGGGCTTCCTGACGTCATAAACATCAAAAGAAGGAAGAAATGCTCAAAGCCATCGCAGATCTATTGTAATTTCAGTCACAACAAACCATTAAAAAAACTGAAAGTATTCCTTTTAATTGAACTAAAACCAACATCAGTCAGTCTAAACAAGAGGCACAAGCAAAGCTCTCCCATCAGACTACAAGCTTCACCTCTTAGCCCTAGCTAAGAGGTTTAGCCAGTCATGGACATAGTGAAATCAAAACCCTTAAAAGCAGCAAAAGAAGAAAGAAACTAAAGAAGAAAAGGAGAAGGAAGACTCCTCTCGTGCCGGCCGTTTTAAGCTTTCTCGCTCTTCCCACGTCAAAAGATGTTTCCCAACTTGGATCCCCCCTCCTCTTATAATAGGTGTAGGTCAGCTGGAGTGGAGAAACTTCATGCGAAAGTTTTCTTTACGCAGCCCAGCAGCGTGCGCAAGAACCATGCGAAATACTCATGTTTTGGAGAAGAATTTCGGTGCAAAATCAATTCATCTATTGATTCTAACATCTTGGCTAGGGTTATGGCCACCTGTTGTAACATGTGTACGGTCCCAATCATGGATCCGACGGTGATCAAAAGAACACAGGGGCCCACGGCGTCTGGATTTCACGGACTGCGAAACAGAGCCAGCGCTTCTTGCGTTGGCTGTCGGTGGGACCCACTTATCGGCTTCGAATGATAAATCCACTCCGTTCTTTGGATTCCTGACAAAAAACTGGTCAGGAAGGGTGGGTTTTCTTCTAATTTTGCATGGCCCATTGTACCAGATCCATTCACTGTCCATATTTCTTTTGGACGATCAAAAATGGATCTCCGGGACCTTTTGAAAATTTACCACCTAGGCATGAGTGATATACCCTTGTGATTCTCATGTACGGTCCAGATCTATCTTTTGAACGATGTATGGGCCCCACAACTCAAAACCGGACGGACGCTGTCCGTCCGCTGGACGTTTTACAGAGAGACTGGTCAGCACCCGTTTTGACCGGGCGGCTAGCCTGGTGCGTTGCGGGAGTGCACCGCCTATGCATTTCCACATGTATACGTGGGGTCCACTATGATGAATATGAAAAATCCACCCCGTCCATCTCTTTCCTCATGTGATTTAAGGGGTTGAGACCAAAATTGAAGCATATCCAGATATCAGGTGGGCCCCAGATCAGATATTTATAGGCTGATCTGTCCATTGGGCCATTTCCACAAGGATCCATGAGCTGAAATTTTACGTGTACAGTTCATTTATGGTCCTCAGGCTATGTATAAAGTTTGGAGCCGATCAGATGGTGGAAACCCTGTGATCTTGCATTATGGACGTCTTTCAGGCCTGTTTAAAGTGAGTGGCTAGAATTTCTCTGATCTCCGGCATGTAAATCCTCTATCTTGGACCCATGGAGTCCCGTCCAATGCCTTAGTGATGCTTGAGCGTTAAATCCATGCCTTTAGCATCCTTTTCAATCCATGCTCGTCAATACACTCTGCATCACAAACACGATTAAATCGGGCCATTGAACGATATCATGCTTGTAAATCCAGGCAATAATTGGCTCTGATATGCAATATTTGACCCTCAACACAACCCCCAACTAGCATTTTACTAGTCCCAAGCAAAGTATCCTCGAAATAAATCTCAATGTACAATGTCCAAAACTCTTTAGGAAAAGCGATTCAGATACAAGAAATCTAAGATTCATGAATGGTGGGCATTATTTTCTCCTGAACTCAAGCCCACAGTAATTTCACATTTAACTTAAAGTAGTAATCCATCAATTAGAAAAAATTCTAAACATTAGGATCCCTGAATATATAGTTTAGTCTCGACTTATCAACATTAAGATTCAATTCATTATTTCATGATATCATTAGTAACCACAAGAACATTCAGGACACCCAAAACTTAAACTAAAACGTGCCTCATAAATCATTCTTTTTCTTTCTATTAGCCTTTGATTTTTCTATTAAAAGGAGCACCAGGGAGGGGAATCAAATCCTCACCTATAGGGAGCAAACCTATAGTGAAGACTGTACACCCAACTTTTTTCACATATCATCCATGGGGGATTGAATCTACACCTATAGGGTGCAAACCTATGGTGTAGACCATTCGCCCAATCCTTTCAATTTCTCGGGTTGGTTCCTTTCAAGCTTAGTGATCACCAAGTTAATCCTTTAATATCGAACTGAACCCTTAATGTGCATGCGAAATGTGTTTTGTGGAATTATGATTCAATCAATATTTACAACTTCTAATTCTGGATTAACAATTTAAACTTGACTGTGAAATCAATAGATAACTGAATCTAAGAGTCATAAATTACCAACATCACATATCTTGTAATTCTAAGTCAAAGATGATAATCAAAATCACTTCGAATTCACAAAAAGACTCCAGAAAAATTAAAAAATTTCACAAATTTTTGCTCTAGACCAAGAAAATACTGATTAACCTGATCTCCCACCCCCAACTTAAAATCTACATTGTCCTCAAGGTAAAAGAAATAAGCATGCAATGCACATGGGACAACGAAAGTAAAGGAAAAGTGATGGAAAGATGGTACCTGAATGAAGAAATCACGAGACTTTCCAAAGATATCTAGGTAAGGGCGGGTTAGCACAAGAGAGAAACCAATAGAAGTAAAATAAAAATAACAAAAATAAAATCCTACCTACACCACTTTCGCAGGTACTCTCGATTGCATTTAGCATATGCAACAAGCCTTTAAACCCCTAGGTTGTCCCTAGTGGACGAGTTGTAGTCTCGTGAGGGTTTGCAGCAATGTTACCCACAAACATTTGAACTAACTAAAATAAAATAAAATAAAATAAAATAAAAGGCTGGGTTGCCTCCCAGGAGCGCTAAGTTTACCGTCTATCCTAAAATAGCATAAAGGAAACTATCCTAGTCCTATGAAAACAGGAAACCTACCTATACCTCCATCAGACTAGGAGATAAATCCTGGTAAACAGGATCAGTTAGAGGTATGGACATGTCCTCTGAATCAAATTTCTCGACAAATGGCTTTAAGCGATGTCCATTTACTTTAAACTCCTTGCCATTGTCAGGATCTCTTATCTCAACGGCCCCATGAGGATTCGCAGTAACCACATTGTAAGGGCCAGTCCAACGAGATCGAAGCTTACCTGGAAAGAGATGTAATCGAGAATTATATAAAAGGACTTTCTGACCAGGTATGAATGATTTTTGTAGAATACGTTGGTTATGAAACGCCTTCATTCTGTCTTTGTAAATTCTCGAGTTCTCGTACGCATCGTTCCGGATTTCTTCAAGCTCATTTAATTGAAGTTTATGTAGCGAGCCAGCATTGTCCAGATTGAAATTCAGATTTTTGATCGCCCAGTACGTTTTATGTTCCAACTCCACAGGCAAGTGACAAGCTTTCCCATGGACAAGTCTAAAGGGAGACGTTCCAATAGTGGTGTTAAAAGCAGTACGGTATGCCCATAAGGTATCGGTCAATCGGATTGACCAATCCTTATGATCAGGGTTAACCGTTTTCTCTAGGATATGTTTGATCTCCCTATTGGAAATCTCAACTTGTCCACTTGTTTGTGGATGGTATGGGGTGCTCACCTTATGAGAGATACCGTATTTCTTCATTAAGCTCTCGAATGGTCTATTACAAAAGTGTGAGCCCTCATCACTAATGATAGCTCAAGGCATCCCGAACCACGAAAGGATGTTCTCTTTTAAGAATTTAATGACCGTATGATAGTCATTATTTCGGCACGGAATTGCTTCGACCCATTTAGTGACATAATCTACGGTGAGCAAAATATACAAATTTTCAAATGATTGAGATAATGCTCCCAATTTTTGACAATACTCACAAGCCTTGCAAAACTCATGAGTGTCCCTGAACATAGTGGGCCAATAAAAGTCACACTGTAAAATCTTGGCCGTGGTCTTTTTAGCAGAAAAGTGACCACCGCAGGCCTGTGAGTGACAGAAGGAGATGACACTCTGGTGCTCATCGTCTGGCACACATCTCCTCAAGATTTGGTCTGGGCAATATTTAAATAAATATAGATCGTCCCAGAAAAAGTTGCGTACCTTGATAAAGAATTTCTTCTTATCTTGTGCAGTCCAATGCATAGGTATGGAACCTGTGGTAAGATAATTGGCAATATCAGCGAACCAAGGAGAATAAGAGACTCTGAACAGTTGTTCATCAGGGAATATGTCATTGATATGGGTCACCTCAAGGGAATCAGAGGTATTAAGGCGAGACAGATGATTGGCCACTACGTTCTCTACTCCCTTTTTATCTTTAATTTCCAAATTAAATTCTTGGAGTAGAAGGATCCATCGTATCAGGCGGGGCTTAGAATCATTCTTAGAAAGAAGATACTTAAGTTTCGCGTGATCTGTGTAGATAATGATCTTGGATCCGATCAAGTAGGACCTAAATTTATCGAAAGCGAACACTACGGCTAGGAGTTCCTTTTCCGTAGTCGAGTAGTTCACTTGGGCAGAATTTAAAGTTCTACTTGCGTAGTGAATGACGTAGGGTCTCTTATCTTTTCTCTGGCCTAGAATCGCTCCAAGAGCATAATCAAAAGCGTTGCACATAAGCTCAAAAGGAAGGCTCCAATCGGGTGGTTGCATGATAGGTGCAGTGGTTAACATGCCCTTAAGCTTGGTGAAAGCTTCCTGGCATTGCTCAGTCCACTCATATGGTGCATCCTTTTGCAGAAGATTACATAGGAGACAAGAGAGGAGACTAAAGTCCTTTATGAATCGTCTATAAAACCCTACGTGTCCTAAGAAGGATCGCACATCTCTGATGTTCTTGGGTGAAGGTAGGTTAGAGATAAGATCGATTTTTACCTTATCCACCTCGATTCCTTTGGACGAGATAAAATGTCCAAGGACAATTCCCTTATGAACCATGAAATGACACTTCTCCCAATTAAGGACCAAGTTCTTCTCTTCACATCTTTTCAGCACACATTTAAGACTCTCTAAGCACTCGCTGAAAGATGAACCGAAAATAGAGAAATTGTCCATGAAGACCTCTAGATATTTCCCCACTATGTCAGAAAAGATACTCATCATACATCGCTGAAAAGTGGCAGGGGCATTACATAATCCGAATGGCATCCTTCTGTAGGCAAAGGTGCCGTAGGGACATGTAAATGTAGTCTTTTTCTGGTCCTCAGGGGCGATTTCAATCTAATTGTAACCGGAATACCCGTCAAGGAAACAGTAATAGGAATGACCAGCTAGCCTTTCCAAGATTTGATCAATGAAGGGCAAAGGAAAGTGGTCCTTCCTCGTGACGATATTCAGCTTCTTGTAGTCAATGCACATTCTCCAACCAGTAGTAACTCTAGTTGGCACGAGTTCATTATTAGCATTGGCTACGATAGTGATCCCGGACTTCTTAGGAACCACCTGAGTTGGACTCACCCATTGACTATCGGATATGGGGTATATGATACCCAAATCTAATAGTTTAAGAACCTCGGCCTTAACCACTTCCCTTATGTTTGGATTTAGTCTACGTAGTGATTGCCGAGCGGTCTTAGCATTATCCTCAAGATAAATGCGGTGAGTACAAATCAAGGGGTTGATTCCCTTGAGGTCCGCTATCGTCCATCCAAGGGCTCCCTTATGCTCAGTGAGAGTAGATATGAGCATACTCTCCTATTCTTTCTCCAAGTAGGCAGAGATCACCACCGGGTATGTCTCATCTTGACCTAAATAGACATATTTCAAATCAGAGGGCAAGGGTTTTAGGTCAAGCTTTGGTGGCTTGAGGTTAGACGGTAGAGGCACTACATCAGTTTGGGGCAACTCTTCAAATTGTGGCCTCCACCGGTTAACTTCAACTACCGATGCAGTATTAAGCAAGGCACACGTCTCTCTAATCATGTCATCATCAAAATCATGGGAGTGGACCAGGCACGTCTTTAGAGGGTTAGAGGATAAGGTCAGAGGTGTCGTATCTTCCACTAAAGAGTCAATCATGTTAATGTCGTAGAAATCGTCATCATCCTTTAAGTTTCTGCCGTTATTGAAAAAGATGTTTGACTCCAATGTCATATTCCCAAAAGATATAGTTATGACACCATTCCTGTAATTGATAATTGCATTTAAAGTGGCAAGGAATGGGCGACCAAGAATGACGGGGATCTGAGTGCTTATGTTATTGATGGGTTCGGTGTCTAGGATGATAAAATCTACAGGGTAGTAAAATCTATCAACTTGGACCAACACATCCTCAATTATCCCTCTTGGTACATGAACAGTGCGATTAGCAAGTTGTAGTGTAGTTAGGGTGGGTTTTAATTCACCCAAACCTAACTGTTTGTATACCGAGTAGGGAATCAGATTGACGCTCGCTCCTAAGTCAAGAAGTGCATGATCAATTCGATGGTCCCTGATTACACATGATATGGTTGGGCTACTGGGATCTTTGAATTTTTGTGGCACGTCTTACTTTAGGATGACACTCACTTTCTCGGTCAAGAAGATCTTCTTTTGAATACTCTGCCATCGTTTGGTCGTGCATAAGTCTTTCAGGAATTTGGCATATGAAGGTATCTGTTTTACGACATCAAGTAGAGGAATGTTGACTTTCACTTGTTTCAACACCTCTAGGATATCTTGAGAGTTAGAGAGAGGTTTTGGTGCAACCAACCGTTGGGAAAATGGAGCAACTGGCTTTTTTAGAAGTTCCGGTTCTAATTTTTGTAGGGCTTCATTAGATCCATTATTGTTGTCCTCTTCTGGTTCTTGAGAATTTTTGGGCCTAACCGGAAGGGTTTTATCAATAATCTTCCCACTCCTAAGAGTGGTGATGGATTTAGCGTGCCCCATTTGATTTGAAGAGCTAGGATCACTTATCTCGTATTGCGGTTTAGGATTGGGGAGCGGTTGTGCAGGAAGCATCCCCTTTTCTATAACCGTCATACGTGAATCCATCTTTTGCATAAAGTCTCGCATTGTATGGGTCAACTCTTGCATGGAATTTTGAACCAGTTCTTCTTGAGGTTTCCCCTGATTTAGATTTTGATTGAAGAAACTTTGAGGGGTAGCAGTTTGTCCATTTCTCCAACTAAGGTTTGGATGATTTTTCCAACCAGGATTATACGTATTAGAGGTTGGTCCATTGAAAGGTCTTTGATAATTATTTACGGCATTGGATTGTTCATTCAACACTTCTCGAAAGGCGGGTATTGTAGGGCAATTTTCAGTTGTATGAATGTTGCAATCACAGATGCCGCAAACACTTTCATTAACCTTATCTTTCTTTCCTTCCATGGCCTCAACTTTCCTTATGAGTGTAGTCACTTTACACTTGAGATCATCCTCTTCTTTCAAGAGATACAATCCACCTTTCTCCTTTAATTGAGTTGGCTTAGACGTGGTGTTCGATTTTGGGTAATAATCCCATGATTGTGTTTTTTCAGCAAAACTATCGAGGTAATCCCATACCTCGTCGACATTTTTATTAATGAATTTTCCATTACACATTGTCTCGACCATTTGGCGCATGGAAGATGTCAGTCCATCATAGAAAAAATTTGTAATACACCACGTTTCAAAGCCGTGTTGTGGGCATGAACTGACCAAATCCTTGAACCTTTCCCAACATTGGTAAAATGTTTCATCCTCCTTTTAGGTGAAGTTCATGATTGCTTTTTTAAGGGTAATCGTTTTATGATGTGGAAAGAATTTCTTTATAAATTCCCTTTGTATATCATTCCATGTGCTAATGGATCTAGGACACAGTGAATGTAACCACGTCTTAGCCTTCTCTTGTAAGGAAAAAGGAAAGAGTCTCAGCCTGACTATGTCCTCAGACACATTTTGAAAATATAAAGTGGCTCTGATCTCATCAAACTCTTTCAAATGTAGATATGGTTCTTCAGATTCAAGCCCATGGAACTTAGGAAGGAGTTGGATAACCCCTGTCTTGATGTCCATATGTCCTGTATTTTCAGGAAAAATCATGCATGAGGGCGTACTCACCCCCGCTGGTTGTAAATAATCTCGTAAAGAACGTGGCGGGGGTGCTTGATACACCTCATTCTCATCCTGAATGTCCTCCACCCTAGGTTGGGGTAGAAGAGGTTGATTTTCAGCCATTACTTCAATTAACTCAGGGGATTTTGAGTGGTGTCTAATCCTGCGATGGATAGTCAAGTCCTCAACCAATCCTCCTTCAGTCAAGAGATGTCGAGTGTTGTCACGGGCCCACTTGGGCATGAAACACTCGCAGCCCTCAATCAAATTCGAAACCTATTCCTAAGAAAGAAAAAAGAAAATTTAGAAAAAAAGAGAGAGTTGGAAAGAAGTTACCAAATTGAAAGCCTTAAGTAACAACACCTGCAAAAGAAAACAAAACAAGTCAGTTTCTAACGAGAAGGTCTAGAATTAGAAAATCCTTAAAAAGGAAGATAGAAACAAACCAATTTCTAAAAGAAGAAATTCTTAAAAGAAAGTGAAAATTTCTAAAATAAATTAGGAAAGTCCTAAACTAGAAAGTAAGTTACTAAAAGAGATCTGAAAAATTGAAAGTAGAGAAAGAACTCACCGAATTAGAAATTTCTATCTTAAAGGCCTACAAAATAGGAAAGTTAGTTTCTAAACAAAAATTCTATAAGTAGAAAATTAGGAAACAAAATTAGATTTTAAAAGAGTTAGAATTAGAAAGTTACTAAAAGACAAAAATAGAAAGTTAATTTCTAAAAAGGAAAATAACTAACCTAGTTTCTAAAAACAAAAGAGGAAAGTTTCTAAAAATAAACTATTTCCTACAAATAAGAAAATACTATAATTAGAAAAATTCTAAAATTCAAACCCTAATTTTAAAAGTAGAAAAAGTAGAGAAATTAGGAAGGAATTACCAATTTAGAAACTTATGTCAGGATCCTACAAAACAGGAAAACAAGTTAGTTCTAGAAATAAAAATCTAAAACTATATTTAGTCAAATTCTAATCTTAAACTAATTCTAAACCTAATTAATTTCAGAGAATCGCAATCGTCAGTCCCCGGCAACGGCGCCAAAAACTTGTTCACTCCCCAAGTATAGGGTTGTGATGTAGTAATAAACTCGGTGAGACCAAGGTCGAATCCCAAGGGACTGATACCTGTACGTTATCTGAAACTAAGTAGAATGAGAACTAGATTAAGATGAAATCTAAATTGAATGATTTTTGAGGAATAATAGTGAAATACTAATCTAAAACTTAAGGAATTCAGAGGAAGGAAACTAGGGATTCAGAGGATCCACTTGTAGAGATCAGGGAGATCTTATGCCTGTATCAAGAATCATGGAAATTAAGCTGAACTTACTTGATCTAGTTTACACGAGATGAAAGGTATATGAATTAGAATGGATTCCATCACCAAATCACGCCCAGGAGACAAAGCAAACAACAGAATTAAACTAATTACTAACCAATCAACAAAGCATGAAGGTTAGGAAGGGTACCATCATCCGACCATGCCCATGGAACGATGGTGAACAATAAGGCTTCCTGACGTAATAAACATCAAAAGGAGGAAGAAATGCTCAAAGCCATCGCAGATCTATTGTAATTTCGGTCACAACAAACCATTAAAAAAACTGAAAGTATTCCTTTTAATTGAACTAAAATCAACATCAGTCAGTCTAAACAAGAGGCACAAGCAAAGCTCTCCCATCAGACTATAAGCTTCACCTCTTAGCCCTAGCTAAGAGGTTTAGCCAGTCATGGACATAGTGAAATCAAAACCCTTAAAAGCAGTAAAAGAAGAAAGAAACTAAAGAAGAAAAGGAGAAGGAAGACTCCTCTCGTACGAGCCGTTTCAAGCTTTCTCCCTCTTCCCATGTCAAAAGATGTTTCCCAACTTGGATCCCCCCTCCTCTTATAATAGGTGTAGGTCAGCTGGAGTGGAGAAACTTCATGCGAAAGTTTTCTTTACGCAGCCCAGCAGCGTGCGCAAGAACCATGCGAAATACTCATGTTTTGGAGAAGAATTTCGGTGCAAAATCAATTCATCTATTGATTCTAACATCTTGGCTAGGGTTATGGCCACCTGTTGTAACATGTGTACGGTCCCGATCATGGATCCGACGGTGATCAGAAGAACACAGGGGCCTACGATGTCTGAATTTCACGGACTGCGAAACAGAGCCAGTGCTTCTTGTGCTGGCTTTCGGTGGGACCCACTTATCGGCTTCGAATAATAAATCCACTCCATTCTTTGGATTCCTGACGAAAAACTGGTCAGGAATGGTGGGTTTTCTTCTAATTCTGCATGGCCCATTGTACCAGATCCATTCACCGTCCATCTTTCTTTTGGACGATCAAAAATGAATCTCTAGGACCTTTTGAAAATTTACCACCTATGCATGAGTGATATGGCTCTTGTGATTCTCATGTATGGTCCAGATCTATCTTTTGAACGATGTATGGGCCCCACAACTCAAAACTGGACGGATGTTGTCCGTCTGCTGGACATTTTACAGAAAGACGGGTCAGCCCCCGTTTTGACCGGGCGGCCAGCCTGGTGCGTTGCGGGAGTGCACCGCCTGTGCACTCCTACATGTATACGTGGGGTCCACTATGATGTATGTGAAAAATCCACCCCGTCCATCTCTTTCCTGATGTGATTTAAGGGGTTGAGACCAAAATTGAAGCATATCTAGATATTAGGTGGGCCCCAGATCAGATATTTATAGGCTGATCTATCCATTGGGCCATTTCCACAAGGATCCATGAGCTGAAATTTTACGTGTACGGTTCATTTATGGTCCTCAGGCCATGTATAAAGTTTGGAGCCGATCAGATGGTGGGAACCCTGTGATCTTGCATTATGGACGTCTTTCAGGCTTGTTTAAAGTGAGTGGCTAGAATTTCTCTGATCTCCGACGTGTAAATCCTCTATCTTGGACCCATGGAGTCCCGTTCAATGCCTTGGTGATGCTTGAGCGTTAAATCCATGCTTTTAGCATCCTTTTCAATCCATGCTTGTCAATACACTCTGCATCACAAACACGATTAAATCAGGCCATTGAACGGTATCATGCTTGTAAATCTAGGCAATAATTGGGTTGGATATGCAATATTTGACCCTCAACATTTGCATAAGTCATTGTTGGTAAAGTAAAAATACCTTTAAAATTTTTTTTATTATACTTTAGTCTAGGCTTTTGCAACTCAATGCCCTCTGCTTCCTTTTCAGATATAGGAAAGTGGCTTATTTAGATACAGATGTTGGACAGCCAGAGTTCACGACTCCTGGCTCTCTCTCACTACATCTCATTGATGAAAAAATTGTACCATAAGTCATTGTTGGTAAAATAAAAATACCTTTAAAAAAAAATTATTATACTTTAGTCTAGGCTTTTGCAACTCAATGTCCTCTGCTTCCTTTTCAGATATAGGATAGTGGCTTATTTAGATACAGATGTTGGACAGCCAGAGTTCACGACTCCTGGCTCTCTCTCACTACATTTCATTGATGAACAAATTCTAGGTACAACTCTTCCTGTTGTTTAGGCATGAGTTTTCTTTACAAATTTGGTTGAATTCTTGGTACAACTCTTCTAAGAAGTTACGGCATCTTGTAATTTATGTTCTTATTATTTGATTCATTTTACCTACATTCGTAGGTTTAGATTTGATTTTCAGGAAATTGGGTGTAAATGCTTTGATGTTTATTTAATGGCGTACTGACATTTGATCCTTGGTGGGTGTCTTAAGTCAGTTGGATTGTTAAAGTTTCTTCTTCATTGGTTCTCCCTTCTGTCACAATTCACCTGCAAATTCAGGATTTTCCAGTTCTTAATGCTACCATACTTGGTTTGATAGCTAGAACCATTTTTGGATATCTCTAACATACTTATTTATGTTGACTATAACAAATTCTGGGCATTGCACCTGGGCTCAATCTTCTTTTTGGACTGGACCTGTTCATATGTGTCTTTTTGTCTCCAATTGATGCTGTGCTATTTCCACTATTTATCACCCTCTTGGTGAGATTGACTCTTCTATCTAGCATTGATGCCAATTAGTTATATACGCATATCTTGATGGTTGTAACTGGTGCTTGGTTTTCAGGACAAATGCAACATGGAAAAGTTGTTTGGATATCTCTAAAAAAATTGTATTTAGGATTTTGCTTCTTTGTAGTCGGGCTATCGGCATAATCCTTGGTGATATGATCCAGACCACCACATTTGAAGCAACCTCTGCCTGTGTCCAGAGTAGAAAATTTTTCTGAATGTTTCAGTTAAAACTGATGGGTAACTCCTGTTTTGTTGAAGTCATACAAGAAGTTGCTACATGGTTTCTTCTTTATGGAAATTTATTTAATTGAAACCACAATGTTTTCCTTATTTTTCCACATCTTTGATCATGTTAAAAGGGTTCTCCACTAATACAACTTTTAAATAAACTGCACTTGTGAAAGCAATTTTAGTAATTATGTAATTTGTTTGTCAGTGGTTCACTATGAAGAGATCTAGCAGATTGTTTGTCATTGTGATCTGTTTTTGTTGCATGATTGCTCTGATAAGCTTTTGTCAATTTTGGGGTGGAGTGCTAGTTGGATGAATGATTTGCATTGAAGTCCTAGATTTAAAATGCTATTTGTTGCATATCCAAGGGTACTTTGTAATTTATCCTTATTTTTATTAACATAAACAATGAAGATTAGAAATATACAGGTAAAGGTTGTGCTAACTTCTGATTGTTGATCAGTTATGTTTTTGTTTGTTGTCATAATTTTTATGAGAGATTTACCTGATCCAGCTTGCTGAACCATCTGGTTTTAGTTCTGAGCTTCATGTCATTCTTTAATTAATTGTGGGCTTTTTTATTATATTACTGTTCTTTCAGGAGAATCTACAAATGAAGTGGTGAGCTGTCACAGTTTCTGCTTCAGTTATTTGCTCTAAGAATGCAACTATCGAGGGATTTAAGTCTTGGAATTACTGGAAGATGCCTGTACCAAACATGGACTGTTGAGCCATGATGGTATGATGCATATAGGCTTCTTCTCTTTTCTTTTGTAGGTTATTAAAAAGAAAAAAAAAAATCGTTCTTGTTACTTCTGATCAATTACTAGAGGTTATAAAAAGTGTCTCAAATTTTTAAGTCTTCATTATATTATAAATTAGAGGTACAATTGATCTGCAGTGGAATGATGGCTGTGCACACACATTGATGAAACGATGGCCACTTATATTAATTTTCTTTTTTAGACAATTATTAGAGTAAATTGGTGTAGAGTGAGATTCCTTAACTTAATTTCTTTTTGCAAGAATTGTATGCTTAAAGTAATATAAAATCTTGAGAACTCATTGATCTACTTGTAGCTCAATCAGGTCCTTCCTTTGATATAGGAGCTCCATTCATAGGTGATCTCTCTCCCCCTATTTATTCTTTTTCCTTATTCTTGGTGCAGGAGGATTGCATTATACAAGCTCTTTATGGTAAGGTTGTCTACACGTATGGACGTCATACTTGAATGAAGGATTGTAATTGTAATTGTAATTGATTCATTATTGAATGAATGAAAGATTATGCAGGCGGTAATTGAATGAATGAATGATTATAAATTATTATTTTTTAATTAGGCAATAGCTACGGATATTAACCGTAGCTCTAGGTAGTTTGCTACAAAGACAATTGCTATAGATTATATCGGTAGCTTCAGTAATCTATAGCTATGGATTAAATCCGTAGCCATAGATATTAGACGTATGATACCCTACGACTATGGTCCGCTATGAACTAAAACCGTACCTATAAGTCTTTAGCTATGGCTTTTATCCGTAGCCTTTGCCCAGTTTTCTGGTAGTGAAGCTTTTGTGACAAGTTTAAAATTATTAGCGACGATGAGGACTTATTGCAAAACGTATTTATTCGCAATGACTTTTATATTTAGCAACGTTTTACAATATGCGATGGTGATGTATAAAATCGTCGCAAATAATTATTATTGGTGACAATTCACACTCGCTGTAAAAAACTTTTTATGATAAATTTGGTTTTGCTAGCGACGACGAGGACTCGTCGCAAAACATCTTTATTCGCAACGAGTCTCATATTTAGCGAAGTTTTACGATATGCAATGACAACGTGTCAACTCATCGTTAATTAATTATATTTTGTGACAAGTTAGTAGGCCGTCACAAATAGTTGAGTTATTGGCGATGGGTTGTCATTTTTGTCGCTAAATAGAATTAGTGACGCCGTATTTGCAACAAACGTGGCGACGAGCAACATTCGTCACTAAAAGTTTTTAGCGATGAGTTTGGAGTTTTAGCGACGAGTTGACTTGTCGCAAAAAGACTAAATTGTTTTAGTGATTCATTAATTCAGATCATTTTAGGGTATGGTCCTAAAAATGAAGCAAATCCAAAGCCCAAGTGGACCACACTAATAAAAGGTCGGGATTGAACGAGAACCATTGCTACTTTTATGCTGTATTATTATGGTCCACTTGAGCTTTGCATCTGTCTAATTTTTGGGCTTGTAACCTTAGAATGATCTGAAAAAAAATGAGTGGATGACATGGATATATAAAACACATGTTATAGTGGGCCCATGAAGACTGTCTTGATTTTCATAATGAGCTATTGAAAAGGTGTTGCTATCAGTGTCAAGCAACCTCCATTCATTTTGAAATTCGAATGGTAAATAATTAATGTAAAAAGATGTTAAGTAACAATTTTCATGAAATCCAACATTTCAAACATGCCCTAAAGGTTTTAGTTGCAATTTCAAGGAGTGGATTACAATGACAGTCCACTGTGATATTTATTTGCCATCCAACATGTTCATTAGGTCATACAAACATGAATAAAGGGAAAACAAAATATCAACTTAACTTCTGTCCTTATGAAATTTTCAATGGTATGCATTCATTCTCCATATTGTTTCCTATAATATTGTGCACTTGAGATTTCTATATGCTTCATATTGCTAGTGCTCTAAAATGAGTTGGCTAAATAGCTGAATAGTATGGATAAAACATTTACACTCTAATGGGCCCCACATAATCCGATCACTAGATATTGGTGGCATTGGGGTCATGGCCTACTCCACTCCCATCTTGGGTGAGGCGCGTGCAGATGGTCTGCGTCCAAAGCGCAAGAAATTCTAGTGCAGGCTCTGCTTATTAGATCACAGGTCATTTCCAATGACTCGGTGATGTAGAGCGGGTCGTGGATAGTTTCATGACCAAGATAAATTAGAAAAGGCCCGGTCGACGACAAAAGTGATCCGGACTGTCGGACCTTAGATCGGGCATATCTCATAATCCAGAATGAGTTATCGAGCATAAAATGTATGATTTTGGGGTAGAACGAGCTACTTTAGCCAACCAATCCCGCTATGCGACTAGAATACCTGCTACAAAATATGCAGATTTCCTCACTGCAACTAGATTACCTGCTACACAACCTACCTTGTAACATGTGAGACTTCTTCGGGCCCACCATAATTTTTGTGTTAGATCCACTGTCCATCAATTTTTTTCCAGATATTTCTATAGCATGAGCACAAAAATGAGTTATATCCAAAGCTCAAGTAGGCCAAACAGCATAAAAAGTAGGGATTGAATATGCTGCTATTGAAAATTTCATAAGGTCAACCGATGAGGTTTATTTGCCATCTAACCTGTTGATAAGGTCACCCATACCTGGATGAAGGTAAATTATAAATATCAGCTTGATCATAGCCATATGTAGCTCAAGAAGTCTTCGACCATACCATCGATTCCTATTATTTTTGTATTCCACTTGAAGTTTGGATCTGACTTGTTTATAGGCTCATACTCTGGATGAAGGTAAATTATAAATATCAGCTTGATCATAGCCATATGTGGCTCAAGAAGTCTTCGACCATACCATCTATTCCTATTATTTTTGGTGTAGTCCACTTGAAGTTTGGATCTAACTTGTTTATAGGTTCATACTCTTAGAATGATCTGACAAAAAAAATGAGTAGACAATATAAATCTAAGAAATGTATCATTAAATTCCGATGGTCAATTGAGAGAAGAAAACCGTAGCATTGGCACTGGGAATTTCCATTGCCCTATGACAAAAAACGAAGTAATAAAAAAGCTCATTTGAGCCATGATACAACAAATAACATGTATTGGGTGTACCGTTGAAAACTTTTTAAAGCCACAGTAAGATATGATGAAGCCAATGCTTGGGTTTTTTTTCTTTTCAAGGTCTATACGACCTTATGAAGAGATTAAATGGGAAATAAACCTTACAGTGGACTTTAGGTTCTATGGTGTGGCCCCCTTGAGATATGGATGTAGTACATTTTTGGACATGCTCTGAAATAATCTGAAAATTTCGACTCGGTGGTGTGTATCTACACATAAATCATATCCAGCTTAGAGAAGTTTCATACCTTAAAACTTGGGTTGGGTTGTCTAGTAACCTATGCATTTCCGTGAGAAAATCCGAGTGTTCTAAGAGCGTAGTCGGCAACGACGTGGACCAATGAGAAGCGACTTCAACAGAGACGATCCGGAGACGGATTGGCTACTCTCCTGCCACCAGCCCGGTGGGTGGTGGTCGGTGTTCTGTGGGCCCACCATGATGTATGTGTTTCATCCATTTTTTAAGATCATTTTAGATCTTGATACCAAAAATTAGAGGTATATAAATCTTAGGTGGACCACACCACAGGAAAACAATAGTGATTGGATATCCATCATTAAAATCCTCCTAAGGCCCACTGTACTGTTTATTTGACATCTAATCTGTTGATTAGGTCACACAGACCCAGATGAAGGGAAAAAAAAATCAGCTTGATCCAAAACATTTATGACCCCCAATAAATTTTTAATGGTCAAAGTTCATTCAACACTGTTTCCTGTAATGTGGTTCACTTGAGAGTGATATATACCTCATTTTTGGTATCATACTTAAAATGATATAGAAAAATATATGTACGCGCATGGATGAAGTACATACATCATGATGGGGCCCACAGAGCACTGACCATCAGCCATTGACTGCTGGCAGGGGAGTCGCCGATCCGTTTCCAGACGATCCGCACTCGGGCGAGGCAGATCCATCCCTTCGCAGCCAGGCAATCCGCGTACCCAATCCACGTCCAGTGCCACGGATCATGTGACGTCACCACCTAATCTAATCCGAATCTGGACCTCTCCTTTTCCTTCTCTCTGAAATATTTCAAAAGTTTCCATTCGTGTATCTCGAGATACCTCTCAATCCTCGGCTCGCTTTCCTTCTCATGCTCGTCTCTTTCTCTTCTTTTTCTCCCTTCTCCCCTCCACGTGATTATTCTCAGCCCACATTGCTGCAATTTCGTCAGAAAGAAGAAAGGATATGTTAAAGTAACATGCCAAACATAAGCTGAGGAAGCTTAGCATTTTCTTTCAGTTTTTATCCAGAATCTGAAAGAAGTAGGAAGTACTTTTGGTTCTCTCTGACAGGAAGCAGAACAAAAGAATAGCAATGGCGGCCGAGGGATTTCTTACCTTTTTCCTTCAAAAATTGGACGGGCAGCTCACGCAGGAACTGAAGCTCCTCTCTGAAGCTCGCGAAGGGGTTGAATGGATAAGGGATGAGCTCCAATCCATAAAAGCCTTCTTGAAAGACGCTGAAAGAAGAGGAGATCAGAGGGAAGAAGGTGTTGAGGCTTGGATCACCCAAGTGAGACAGTTAGCCTTCGATGCTGAAGATGCAGTTGATGAGTACTTGATACGGATGGAGATGCAACGCCGTCTTCGTGACAGGCCCATGGGCTGCCTTGCATTTCAAGCCTGCTTCATCAGGCGCTTGAAAGCTCAGCGACATTTCGGCACTCAAGTTCAGAAGTTCAGAAGAATGGCGAAAGAGATTCATGAGAGGAGGGAACACTACCGTTTCCAAATTACACAAGAGACAGCTTCAATTTTGGTGGATGATGGCCATCCGGATCCTGGAGTCGCTGCTCATTGGGTCGAAGAACCAGATATCGTGGGCTTGGAGGATGCGTCGGAGCAGCTTATGAACTTGCTTAAGGAAGAGCAGACGCAGCAACGTACCATCATTTCCATCGTGGGGATGGGTGGTATGGGAAAGACAACCCTTGCGAAGAAACTATTCAAAACTGCAGAGGTGTCTTTCGAATGCCATGCATGGATTTATGTCTCTCATCAATTCAAAATAGATATTATTTTGAAAGGAATGCTCACAGAATTCTGCAAGAGCAGAAAAGAATCACCTCCAAGCAGCATGGAGAACATGCCCAGAGAAGAACTGCGAAGGACCATATACAACTACCTGCAAGGAAGATGGTATGCACTCGTCCTCGATGATATTTGGGATATTCGTGTTTGGGATGGTGTGAAGGATGCTCTGCCTCGTGAGGGCAGAGGCAAGATCATCTTCACCACCCGCATGCAAAATGTCGCATCTCCCGTGGGCGAGAGATGTAACATACATGAACTCGAGCCGTTATCTGATGATTTGGCTTGGGAGCTCTTCTGCAGAAAGGCCTTTTGGGACAAAGACCCCAAAGGGACTTGTCCACAGCATTTGATTGGAGTGGGAGAAGCCCTGGTCAGAAGATGCAGAGGCTTACCGCTTGCAATCGTGGCGATAGGTGGCCTCATGTCAAAGAAGAGCATGGATGCTTTTGAATGGAATAATGTACTAAAAAATCCAGACTGGGAATTGACCCACAACGAAGATCTTGCAAGATTGAACCAAGCCCTGCTCATGAGCTACCGTTATTTACCTCCTCACCTCAAGTACTGTTTCTTGTGTTGTGGTATGTTTCCTGAGGATCATGTAATCAAGAGAAATAAACTGATCCGCATATGGGTGGCTGAAGGCTTCGTTGAGGAGAGTCCAGGGAAGACGCTTGAGGAGGTCTCAAGTGATTACTTTGTTCAACTCATTAACAGAAACCTCCTCCAGCCCGTCACTCATATATTGTCAGGGAAGTTGATAGCGTGTCAAGTGCATGACCTCATGAGTGACATCGCTATCTATATGTTTAAGAAGGAAGGGTTTGGGACAATAGTAACAAACCGAGACACCAACGTGGATGGAAAGCAACGCCATTTAGCAATTCAAAACTGTGAAATTGGCATTCTATCTAGCACCGTGGGCTTGAGTCCTCGGTCACTCTTTGTGTTTAATGTAAATGACTCTCCTTCCTCATTACGCAGAACGTTATTAGATTTTAAGCTGCTGAGAGTACTAGATCTTGATGGCATTCAAATCAGGAATCTACCAGAAGAAGTGGGTGGCTTGATTGACTTACGGTATTTAAGCTTGATGAGGACACAAATCGAGAACCTGCCGACTTCAATGGGAAGATTGCATAACTTACAGACATTGGATGTAAGGCATTCCAATTTGAAATGCTTGCCTGCTGGAATAGAGATGCTGATGCAATTGAGGCATCTTCTCTTAATCAGATACCTTAAGATGCCAACCGGAGCAATCAACTTACGTAACCTCCAAACATTAACAGGTGCGTTTGTTGATGACAGATTATCGAGAGAATTGGGTCAGTTAACCCAACTTAGGAAATTAAATGTTGGAGGTGTTAGGAAAGAATGTTGTGCACAACTATGCAATTCCATTAGTCAGTTGGAACACCTGCGTTCCCTCAAAATACAAGTTCTTAACGTGAATGAACCGCTCCAGTTAGAAACAGTCTCGAGGCCTCCGCAGTATCTTGAGAAACTAGCATTCGGAGGCGTGATGAAGGATTTGCCGGTTTGGGTCGGTTCTCTCAACTGTGTGCGGGAGATCATATTTGCCCAGACCCGATCAGCAAGTGACCCACTCACAGCTCTAGGACATTTACCCAATCTGGTGTACCTTCTTCTAGTGAATGCTTATATGGGGAAGCGGATTGGTTGTACGGTCGGAGGATTTCCTAAGCTCAGAAGTTTGGTATTAGATGAAATGGAAGCATTGGAGGAGTGGAGCAGCATAGATGAGGGTACCATGCCATGCCTACACTATCTTAGCATTGAAAAATGTCCAAATTTAAAGATGCTCCCAGACGGATTTCAGCATCTTGCCGCTCTTCAACAACTAGCCTTGGAGGACATGGGCGAAGAATTCATGGACAGGGTAAAGAAGGATGGAGAGGACCGCTTCAAAGTACAGCGCATCCCCAGGATTTTCCATTTTCACGATGTTGATGGGAAATTAATTAGTCGGGTATGAGCTGTCATGACTCACGGGATCAATCATCACGCAATCCAACTTCAAATGAGAAATTGTATGTACCTCTCTCTCTCTCTCTCTCACACACACACACCCTATTAACCCACTGACTAGAGACGGACGTTCCTGACAAGTATATGTCGGGGCCACCATAATGTATATGTTTTATCGACGCCATTCATCATTTTCGACAGATCATTTTAGGGAATGATCCCAAAAAGGAGGCAGATCGAAGGCTTAAGTAGACCAGACCGCAGCAAACAGTGGTGACAATGATACCCACCGTTGAATCCTTCCTAGGGCCCACATGATGTTTCTTTGCCATCCGTATGTTCACAATCTCACTAATACCTGGATGAAGGGAAAACATAAATATTAGCTTGATTCAAAACTACTATGACTCCCCAGAAGCTTTCACAATCAGGCATTCAATCCCACTGGTGTGGTCCACTTGAGCTTTCAATCTGCCTCTTTTGTGAGCCCATGCATGGACAGCTGGATAATCCTAAATTTTGGTACATTATAAAAAAACTAAGCTAAATATTTAAAGATTTTATTTTTAAATAAAAATAAAAACAAGTCAATAGTTGAGTTGGTAGCGAAATTCTTAATTTAGAGAGAGGTTTAGGGATCGATTCTTGAAGTAGTAAAAAAGGAAATAGGATGCCCTAAAGTAAAAGGAAGAGAAAATTCTAAGAAGGCTCGATCAGGTAAGTTCTAATCGTTAGATCTTTTTAACTTTTTATTATGTTGTTAATTTCTTCTTGATCTATACAATGGATGGTGTGGATCATCCACACCATCATTGTATAGGTGTGTAGAGTCAATTTTAATAAAGTGATGTTTTTATGATTTCGGTCTAATTAGTAATATTTTAGGAATAAATTAAATGGATGGAATCTGATTGTGCTAAGATAGATCTGTACGGATCATATGATCCTTAAGGCCAAAATATACAAGGGCCATAATTTTTAGATCAATCTAACAATCAGATAGGCCACATTAGTCAGATCTAAAAGTGTTTAATAAAGGAATCTTAGATTTTTGCGCAAGTGTTGGTATCACTTGGCGTAGAAGGTCGAGATGGGCCATCAGTGTATGTGTGGTTAGATCCACACCATCCATCTAATGTGTAGAGGCAAAACATGATAATACCTCAAGAATCTGGATGATCCAATCATCCGGTGGGCCACCCCGATTAATTATTTGACATTCAATTTCAGGATCTTAAAAAGAAAATTTAAATCTTGATAATTAAATTTACATAAACATATAATTTTAATTATTTGATTATTTTAGATTTGGCCACTTAGAATGTTAATCAAAGGTGGACCCCACCATGTAATACAAATAAATGAATAATAATATCGTTGATATAATTGATAGGACCCCGGAATTCAAATCAACCTAATTACATTGCAGAGTCAATACTACCAAACTCAGGTGAGTAACCCAACTTGTCTCATAATTCATTAAAATTAAAATAAATCATTGTGATTGTTTGATTGATTTACTGGTTTGAATATTTTGATATGATAATTGTACGATAAATTTATATGTGAATATTTTAATCGAGACAACTATGCCAAATATGAAAAATATGCATTTACATATCATCCCTCATTCATTGCATTGCATAATGCATGGTCGATCCTAGGGGCCCTCCCTGGAAGAAATGTCGATCCTGGTAGAGCGTTACCAGATGCGGGCTATGCCCAAGCCTACCGAAAGGTGGAAGCCTACCCAACGGGTGGATGCGGGTTGACGACCTCCAACCCAAGCAGATGGACGATCATCCCATCTGATGCATTCATACATCATTTTACATTCATATCATTGTACATGTATTTATGTATTATTTTAATTGCTATGATTATGAACCATGCTGGGTTATATCACTAAGCCTGGCCAGCTTACATTTTTATTGATGGAAAAATCGTACAGAGGAGCTATTAGCAGATGATGTGACGCAAGAACCGGAAGGATCTACTGTACCTGAACACGACCCACCTGAAACATGGGCATACTTATCTGAAGATGAAGTGGCGGCATTAGACAATTTTTGATTATATGTTTTATTTTGTTAGCATAGTTTGATAATGCATACTAGTATTTATTTTGAGACTTTAAGCAATTATTTAGATTTATTTCTTTGAAATAATGTTAGCATGGAATAAATATCATTATAGTATAATGGTATAATAAGTGAATGATTTTAAGGTTCATTTTATTTTAAGGGTCGTCAAGATTTATATATGTTTAGTTGATTGGTGCTAAGTATTATGTATGTGTGATTGAGATTATGGTGGACCTTATATTGAATATAATTATCATCTCTGATTAAACCGATTAAGGAATTAAATTAGTACACTTTGTGTACGAGTTACGAACTGAAACTCGGGTCTGAGGGTGCACACTCTGCCTCTTTTGTGAGCCCATGCATGGACAGCTGGATAAAACACGTGTCACGGTGGTGAACCCACAGGCCCCTTTCAGGACCATCCGTCTCTGGTTAGCTCCTGGTGGGGTAGTTCCCAACGCAGGAGCAGCTTAGGTGCGGCCTTACAGTGGGGTCTAATATACTCTGTCCATCTGTTTTTCCAGATAAGTTTAGAATATGAGTTTAAAAATGAAGAATATTCAATTCTCAAGTGGACCACACTATAGGAAACAGTGGTAATTAGATATTCTATCATTAAAATTTTCCTAGGGCACACCATAATGTTAATGTTATCCGAATGTTTATTTGTCATCTAACTTGCACCTGATAAGTCCCATGAACCTGGATTAAGAGAAAAATGCAAATATCAGTTCGACCCAAAACTTTTGTGGCATATTATAACTTGTTAATTAATGGTCAATCACCACTGTTTCCTATGTTATGGTCCACTTGAGATTTGATTTGCTTCACTTTTGGGTTCATGCCCTAAGATGATATCGAAAAACAAGTGGAAGAAGTGGATGTAGAGTAACATGCATCAAGGTGGGGCCGACACTAAGGCCCTCCCAAAAGCACAACAAATATGCCTTCATCCACTAGATCTTAACCATGCAAGCCAACTTCTCCTTTGTCTTGAAGAGGTGGGACATTAATTACCTGTCTTTATACGGATCAGATTGGCACTAACAACACCAATATCATGCGCCTTGGCATAGACAAGAACAATTGCTTCTGTTGTTGTGTTTTTATGAGGAAATTAAACTTCAAAAATAAAATCTTGTAGTTTTAAAAAGTAGATAAATATATTGTATATGGAAAATTTATAAAAATAATAACTTAGATTAGTAATAAGAGGGTAGTTTTTGCTTGGAAAAACCTAAGTTTAAATCTCCACAAGGATGGTGTGAAGCACTGTTCCTAGACACACGTGGTGTGTATCATAGGACTTCACATTTGTAAGAAGCTTAAAGCGCCTAATCTTTTTGGAACTTGGTTCCGTTCCATCCGTGCTATCGTACACTTAGGGAGTGACCGAAGGTCTTGCTAGCCCACTAGTGTCTACGGTTCTGGTTATATTGTTGATTGAGTATGTTTGACATATGGGTGTACACGTCGAATTGGTGTAATATGTTGTACACGTGGCGACAATAGAATTGATTACGATTTGGGTGGCAGTTCCATGTTAGCATAGTTTAATAATGCATACTAGTATTTATTTTGAGACTTTAAACAATGATTTAGATTTATTTATTTGAAATAATATTAGCATGAAATAAATATCATTATAGTATAATGGTATAATAAGTTAATGATCTTAAGGTTCATTTTATTTTAAGGGTCATTAAGATTTATATATGCTTGGTTGATTGGTGCTAAGTGCTATGTATGTGTGATTTAAATTATGGTGGAACTTATAATGAATATAATTATCATCTCTAATTAAACCAATTAAGGAATTAAATTAGTGCACTTTGTGTACGAGTTACGAACTGAAACTCGGGTCTGAGGGTGCACACTCTATACTCGGATTTTGTGAGCCCATGCATGGACAGCTGGATAAAACACGTGTCACGGTGGTGAACCCACAGGCCCCTTTCAGGACCATCCGTCTCTGGTTAGCTCCTGGTGGGGTAGTTCCCAACGCAGGAGCAGCTTAGGTGCGGCCTTACAGTGGGGTCTAATATACTCTGTCCATCTGTTTTTCCAGATAAGTTTAGAATATGAGTTTAAAAATGAAGAATATTCAATTCTCAAGTGGACCACACTATAGGAAACAGTGGTAATTAGATATTCTATCATTAAAATTTTCCTAGGGCACACCATAATGTTAATGTTATCCGAATGTTTATTTGTCATCTAACTTGCACCTGATAAGTCCCATGAACCTGGATTAAGAGAAAAATGCAAATATCAGTTCGACCCAAAACTTTTGTGGCATATTATAACTTGTTAATTAATGGTCAATCACCACTGTTTCCTATGTTATGGTCCACTTGAGATTTGATTTGCTTCACTTTTGGGTTCATGCCCTAAGATGATATCGAAAAACAAGTGGAAGAAGTGGATGTAGAGTAACATGCATCAAGGTGGGGCCGACACTAAGGCCCTCCCAAAAGCACAACAAATATGCCTTCATCCACTAGATCTTAACCATGCAAGCCAACTTCTCCTTTGTCTTGAAGAGGTGGGACATTAATTACCTGTCTTTATACGGATCAGATTGGCACTAACAACACCAATATCATGCGCCTTGGCATAGACAAGAACAATTGCTTCTGTTGTTGTGTTTTTATGAGGAAATTAAACTTCAAAAATAAAATCTTGTAGTTTTAAAAAGTAGATAAATATATTGTATATGGAAAATTTATAAAAATAATAACTTAGATTAGTAATAAGAGGGTAGTTTTTGCTTGGAAAAACCTAAGTTTAAATCTCCACAAGGATGGTGTGAAGCACTGTTCCTAGACACACGTGGTGTGTATCATAGGACTTCACATTTGTAAGAAGCTTAAAGCGCCTAATCTTTTTGGAACTTGGTTCCGTTCCATCCGTGCTATCGTACACTTAGGGAGTGACCGAAGGTCTTGCTAGCCCACTAGTGTCTACGGTTCTGGTTATATTGTTGATTGAGTATGTTTGACATATGGGTGTACACGTCGAATTGGTGTAATATGTTGTACACGTGGCGACAATAGAATTGATTACGATTTGGGTGGCAGTTCCATGTGTTGTCATGTGCCAATAAATTTCTCATGTTGTTTAATTATCTTTATCCAAAAGTGATAAAATTTGCTGTCAAATGCAAAAAGGTCATGTCCATTCATGACAAAATGATTGATGTATGTGAATGAGTATATGGATTTCCTTAAGAGATATGTTTCTCAGACACCATGTCCCTCCTAACTCCATGGAGGTAACACCATTCCTAGATCAAGCCATCCATAAACTTGTGCTTTTGTCTTTATTGTAATTGTCGCATATCTATGACCAACTCTTGAAAATCTATTCAACACTTAGTGGTGCAGATCTTTGTGTAAATTTATAAGTTCATTGTATTATGAAGACAATTTGTCATCTTCATTCTTTTATACTTGTTGGAATATTTAAAAAAGGAAACTCACAAATCTATTTTTTTTTTCATTTAAATATCTTCATTTTTTCCATTGTATACTATTTGTTCTTTTCGAATTTTTTCATTTCTTCCTTGCGTATTACTTCCCATATTCCAATGTCTACTCCCACAAAATATCCCTCACCTACCTCTCCATCTAATCCTTAATCAAAAGCATCATGTACACATCTACACGTTCGCTCCCGATCAACCCTCGAGTTGGGCTCTACGTCCTCCTCACCTCATATGACATGCACATACAGGACTTCTACAGTTAGGTGTGTAGCTTCCGCTCCAATTTTTCTTCCAACGTCATCTATACACTACCATACACCTAGGTGGAAACTTTACTTGTAGTGTCCAAGCATGTGCGTCGACCCTATTTTCTGCATCAATTTACATATGGAGGTTGAATCCATTAAAACCACTTAATGAGGATATTAACGTTGATGGAATGGTTAGTACGTACTGTCATCACCCACAAGATTGTTGAGCTAGAAACGAACCCGCTCATCATGCTTGATATGCAGGCCAAGATCCCTAGTTTCTACTTGGAGATTGCTAACTTGTGTGTGGCTATAAGACATATAATGTGAGGATCGTGCCTCATATAATGTGAATGGGATCGGACATAGGTTGTTGGTGCAGTGAGTTTGGAACCCGGTGTTTAACTATTGTTTAGGCCCCTATGCTCCCGACCACAGCCCAAATTGGTCTTTTATTTTGTTTGGAAATGTGATGGTTAACCACCACTTTCAAGAGGATGGCCACACGTCAGGACCATTCATATTGTGGGCCTTATGTAGATTTAGCATGATTATGATAGGATGATCTAGACCATTTGAGTTTGCGGATTATGTTTACAATATAAGCTATGAATTTTTTAGCCAATCACCTGATAGGCATTGGTAGTGGGCCATGCAATTTGGGTTGTTAGATTTTTGTCCATGTATATCATGTGCATGGTGCATGAAGGACCATAATTTCCAAAATGGTGGTGAACTACTGCCTATAGATATTACTCACCTTCTCTTTACTGTCACGTATAGTAGAATCATGTGTACAAAGAGATGGATTGAACCATGGACCAGTCCTTAGTAGGTGCTTGAAAATGGTGGTGAACTATCTTCTATGGATACTACTCACCTTTTCATCTCTGTCATCTGTGGTAGAATCATGTGTATAAAAAGATGGATGGAGCATGATGTAGAGCAGGTCGCAGACACTTTCATGGCAAAGATGGACCAGAGAAGGCCCGATGGAAGGTGGAAATAATCCAGACTGTTAGAATCTTAAATCAGTCGTATCTTGCAAACCGGGATGAATTTTTCAACACATTACATATGATTTTGGGGTAGGAGAACCTACTTAAGCCAACCAACCCTGCTATGTCTGGTTGTGCATGCCAGATATACAAGTTTCATCTAATTGGTAGTCAAAAGTCTTGTTTAATTTCATTTTTACTATAAATAGTAAGTTTTAGTTTCCGTATAACTTTTGATCATTTGAATTGTAGAAGTCATGTCCAAATGTGAAGGGCTTAGAAAGGTTTAGAGAATAACATGGTTGGGCTAAATTGGACACTTACTATTTCTGTGCGAAAACCACAAAGTCTAGTAGGAATAGAGGCTAACTATAAATACTCAGGTTTTTAGGTTGTTTGAGTTTGAGTCTAACTCTAAAACTCCATCCCAAGTTTGAGTTCATTATTTAAAGAATAGTAATTTCATTTTTTAAAATCATCAATCAAGTTATTTATTAGTAATTATTCCTACTTTTATCCCTCGTGGATTCAATGATGCTCTATGAAGAGTCTAGAGAACTCCGTGAATTATTCAAAGTAGTTATCCCCTGAGGAAGATGATGATCAACCTCATCACATCCCTCCCCACACCAGAGCTATGGACCAGTACTTAGTAGGCGCTTTCAAGATAGAAAAATATCTTTCTTTAAAAAATAATAATAATAATTATTCTGATTGATTTTGACATTTAATGATAGTTAGTGCAACAAACACAACCTAAAATAATAGAAGCAATAATTAATAGGCAAATATTAAGTTTAAAGGTAAGTACATAATTATTTTGATATTGTTACTTATATTATTTTACTAAATGACTAAAATGATTAATTCAATTTTATTAAAATTTCAAAATGTAACAAATCAATGAAAGCATTAATTGATTTTAATATTTTAATGAAAAATAACTTATAATGTAAATTATGTAACATGTACTATATAAACTGTGTAGTGTATGCAAGCTAGTAAGCAATTTAAAATGTTTGCATGGATAGGAAGTAGATATTCCATTCTCATTATCCAATGGTTACCTTGTATCTCTTCAGCTAACTGTGGATAAGTTTAATGATTGACATATAGAATCCATAACTTTTTCATTTATCAAACATTTGTAAATGTCAAATGAATTAGCCATCTATTTCTCATAAATTCGTCTTTATAAAATGATGCATTTTTTCCTATCATATTGGCCTTGAAATGATTTTAGATTTGTTGGTTGCCAGTATGTTGGTTTCAACTCACTCTTTTAGTTGTGATTTCCTCCACATTACTTGAATATAATCTTAGGTGGATGTCCTCACCTTTTGAAAAGGAGGAGGAGGAGGAGGAACATTAATCTAATGTGGACTCTTGTGGCCTTTTCTTATTAAATTTCTAATTTCATGACCCAAAAACAACAGCTTGTTATGTTTTATTAGGGGAAGTATTGAAGAATCTCCCGTTCACAATAAATTACATCACATCTACATCTACGGTTTAGATCACTGAGCCACGGGCCTAACTTGCACAAGCTGAAGACTCGGTGCATACCTTCCCCTAAATGATATTTTATGAAATTTAGTGCAACCAATCACACCCTCAAGAGAACACAACCTACAACCAGACCTAACATGACCTAATTGAGGGTCAACGTACCCAAGCCCAACCCGACCTCAAGAGAACATAACCTACGACCTGACCTAACATGAATTCTAACCCAAGGTGCCTGACCCGATTCCAGCCCAAATCTCTCTATACTCAAACCTAACACAATCGCCCAACACAACCTGATCCAAGTTTGTGTGATCATCCCCAACCGGACCTAACCGGATCCAAAATCACTCAACTTGAACCCAAACCAATTTCAAGCAGGTTGGTGTTTTCTAACTCTAACCCAACTGGAGGACTTTGACAAACCGAGCCAACCCAACCTGAACTTGGCTTGGTTCAATTTGGTACAGGTTGACACGAACCCAAGTTGCAGCCGTACCCTTTTCATAAACTTCTTGGTCATTCATTTTCTTTCTTCAGTTGTCATGGGATCATACTTTTCATTGATTTTTGAGGTTCAGTGATGCATCCCAACTTGTTATTGGATTGCGTCAGGACTCTAGTCATTGGATTTTGGCCTCTTTCAATGACCCAAACTGTTTATTTGATAAGCCTACACTTGAATGCCGTGGTGCTCAAAACAACTCTCAAAATGAATATTTCAACCCACCACATGGTAATCCAGACTATTCATCTTGAAAGTCCACTTAGACGAGCCACTTGGCAAAACCTTGACAATGATTTTTATTTTTTATTTTACATTTCAAAGGAGTTTTCAAAAGACAAGACCACCTTAAGAGTAGAAAATGTGACACCCTTACTTTTTAGAAGAAAAAAGAAAAGAGAAAAAAAAAATGAAAACTCTTGCTAAAAACAATGCTCCGTTGATTTGAACATATTATTGAATTGCTGGATAATGGGATTCAAATGCATGTGTGTTCTTGTAACAGGCTATGATGGACGGTTAGTCTTTTCAAGCCAAGATATTGGATCCAGCCTTGCTTTTTGTTCATGGCGATCGAGAAAATGGTGTACTGAAATGAAAGACCGTTTGGACAACCGTTGCTGATAATTTTCACAGTTGCTATATCTTCTTTTGAAGGATTTGAAGTATGGATTGCTGACTTGTCCGAGTCTGATGGGACTTGTCCTAGTCGAGTCGAATGAGTCAGCCCCTCTAGTGTACCTGAATTGGCCCAACATGGACGATTCGTTCTAGACTTGCCTAAGTCCCAACTCGACTCAGTACTGGACAAGTCATTCCGAGTCGTTGCGTCGAAAAACCGTGGACCTAAAGAGATGCATTTCATGTCTGTGGTCAATACTCAATCAGGCCTATTTAATGTACTTAAATGAAGACAAGTAGAAGTTGACATAAATCTATGTAAAGTTACCTATCTTTTTATTAAGCAATGAAATACGTTGATACATTTCATAAGGCTTTACAGCATAGAATGACATATTTCTTCATATGACACGTACGAAAAGATTTGAATGTCTAAAGAGATCAACCAATGTGCTTTCACTCAACAGGTACATGTGGCCTCTGATTAATGGACTAGCTGGGCCATTGGCCAGCAGGTCATTCTGCCCAATGCATGGGAGAGATGTCAGAGATATGAGCTGAGTTGGTATTTAATTATCAAGGATAGCGGTGGGGTTTGGGAAAATCAGAACTAGGGTGACGCGCGATGCACTGGCTTTGGTTCGGATCGGGGCCCATGGGTCAATAAATCTGGCCTGAGGAGCCTGACCTACTACCCATTTCAACTTGGCCTACTACTTATAATTGAAAGAGCCCAAGGCTGACCCCAGTTGACCTTTTTAATTGTAGTCTGGTAGGCTCGACAGATTGGACCCAACCCAACTTTAAGAATGCAATCAACATTACATCCAACCAGTCCCGTAGGTGGTTCATGGATCAAAACTTAATGTGAATGGTTTTTCATGGGTCACTGATTAGGTCATCCTGCCCTGCCTAGCGATGTATATCTTGCGTAGGCAGATTGGGTCAGGTAGCATTAAACCCAAACCCAGTACATTTACTTAGAAGCGCATTGGGTGAGTCAGTCAGTAGGTAGACACGACCCATTGCCAGCCCTTGGAAATGATGGAAAAGATTTGAAATCCTCTGCAACATGGAAGCGGATTGGCTGGCGTACCTCAAACCAGCTATATAGCTGCTTAATTGATGTTACTAAGATCCGTGGGTCTGATCATGAGGTATGTGTTATATTCAAACCATCCATACATTTGGCGAGCTCATCTTAAGGCTTGAGACGAAAAGTAAGACATATCTAACTATCAAGTGGACCACACTGCAAAAAGCAGTGGGAGATTGAACATCTACCATTGAAACCCTTTTTCGGGTCACAAAAGTTTTGGAACAATATGAAATTTATTTTTCCTCTTCATTCATGTCTTTGTAACCTTATGAACGGATTGGACATAAAATAAACATTATGGTGGGCCCTACGAGTTTTTTAATGTTGAAAATCTTTATCTCCACTGCTATTTTTGGCCTGGTCCATGAACTTTAGATATGATTCACTTTTTGGATAATGCTCTAAAATGATCTTTAAAAATAGATGAATGATATAGATATAATAAATACATCACTGTAGGGCCCATGTAACTTTGATCTCCTTTGAACCGTTCATACAACTCGGAGCTTGAGGAGTGCCAGTGCTTGTCTGCACACAAAATGTACTTACAATAGTTATATAGCTGGTGTATGGTACACCAGCTATGAGGTATGTGTTATATCCAAACCGTCCATCCATTTGGCGAGCTCGTCTTAAGGCTTGAGACAAAAAATAAGATGGATTTAACTACCAAGTGGACCACAGTAAAAAAACTAGCGGGGGATTGAATGTCTACCATTGAAACCCTTTTTGGGGTCACAGAAGTTTTGGATCAATATGAAATTTATTTTTTCCTCTTAATTAAGGTATTTTTAACCTTATGAACAGATTAGATGTAAAATAAATGTTATCATGGGCCCTAGAAATTGTTTAACAGTGAAAATCATTGTCTCCGCTGCTATTTATTGCGTGGTCCAAATAATTTTTCAATATCATTCATTTTTTGGATAATCCTCTAAACCGAATTCTAAAAATAGATGAACGGTGTAGATATATTAAATACATCACTTCGGGCCATGTAACTTTTATCTCCTTTGAACTGTCCGTACAACTCGGAGCTCGAGGAGCATCAGTGCTTCCCACGAGACACATACGTACAGCAGCTATATTGCTGGTGTGAAGTACACCAGCCAATCCGCTTCCATTTTATGCAGAGAACAAAACATCCTCGTAGAATTAGCAAACCTCAGGAGACCAAACTCTCAAGCACTCAATTACAAAAGGATGGGGAGTCATTTGATACTCAGGCATATGATGTAACATGCTCAAGCACCTGCCTACTCAGAAATCATACACATGCCATACTTTAATGCCAATTAGATCAACTAAACAGTAGATCCTACAATAAGTAGGTGGTGTCAACGAGCTGGGCTAGGGCTAAGCCAAGCTCTATTTAAGCTCAGCTGGCATTATCCAACATAGGCTCGAGCTCAATCTAAGCCTATAACGAGCCAAAATAGTTCAGTGGCCCGTGCTTATGATGAGCCAAAATAGTCTAGCTCCAGTGACGTAGAACAGGTGGTGGACAGTCATGGCCAAGATGGATCAGAAAAGGCCCGACCAGAAGTGAAGGTGATCCGGCGGGCCGTCAGAACTTAAAACAGACGTATCTCACAAATCGAAATGAGTTATTGGACATACCATATATGATTTTGGGGTAGGATGAGCTACTTTAGCCCGCACACACCAAAATTTGTGAAATACCACCAGATCGGTAGTTAAATTCTTGTTTTAATTTCATTCTTACTATTTATAGTAAGTTTTAGTTTGGCTATAACTCTTCATCCGTTGGGCTTTAGGACTTGTGCCCACCATGAAAAGTGCTTAGAATAGTTAGGAGAATGTGATGGTGCAGCCAAATAGGACACTCATTATTTTTGGATGAAAACCTTGCACACTAGTAGACATCACGACTGTCTATAAATAGTAAATTTAGTATTTATAGTAAGTCACAATTTCTAGGAGTTTTAGTTGTAGTTTGATTTCGAAACTTCTTCCATAGCTTAGTATCCCTATATAAAGGGGTGTAAACTCATTTATTCAAATGTCAATCAAATTACTAATTTTATAGTATTTATTTTCTAGTTTTCTTACTTTTTCTTCCTGAATTTGAGAAGTCTCTATGATGAGTTCATAGAAGCTTCCTGGATTCGGAGTAATTATCCTTGAGGAAGATAGTGATTGACTTCATCACATTCATTCATGTGTTAATTGGTATTAGAGCGAGGATTTCCCTCGGGCTGCTGACAAATAACGAAGGTATGAATCAAAATCTTGTGGACAGTGATATACGGATTCATTATCTTTCGGAAAGAATAGAAGCTTTCCACCGGAAGAGTCAATTAACCATGCAAGGGCTGCAGATAACTCTCAATCATCTTGTGGATACGCTACTTCCACCCCGAGCCCTAGGCAATGCTCAACCGCATGTAGTTGTTGTACGATACAACTCCGATTTTCGTAGAGCACTACCAGTGGTAAATCTTAGGACTACAACAAATGATTCAAGCTATAACAACGGGGGCCTTAATGAAGGATGATCAATTTATGGAGGCGATCATCTAGATCGTGCTGAAAAAGACTATCAAGGTAAGACCAAACTTTCTAATTTTAATGGTTTATTATGCATAGAAGATTTTCTTGAGTGGTTAGCTAAAGTAGAAAGATATTTTGATTACTTAGACGTGTTAGAGGATAAAAATGTGAAATTAGTAGTGTTTAAATTAAAATCTGGTGCTCCTATATGGTTGGAGTAATTATAACTCTTACGTGCCTAACAGAATAAGACGCCCATATTATCATGGCCATGGATGAGACACCTTTTTCGATCAGGAATCCTTCTTAGTGATTATGAGCAGGTATTGTGCAACGCTCCGGTTTTCAAGACCCGAGTATACCACTCGTCTCTTGAAAATCCAGGTGTTAATTGATAAGCAAAAAGGATGATCAAACCCAATCAAAGTGCGATTTAACGAAACCAAGCGTAGTATAGATAAAAGCCAAGTAGTAACAATATTCTGGGCTACTCAACTAGGGCCCATATACAAAACCTCAAATTTCTAGATGAACTGAAATGACAATAAGCAAATAGTCTACTGATTTAATTCAAAATAAGCAGCCGCCTCAACCATCCCTGGTTCTACTGCAGGTCCATAAGTCCCTGTATCCTCTTTACAGTTGAACATTGATGAATGAGTGACCAGCTCAGTGTGATCTCCCTTCAAGATTACACACCGCCGCCCTAAACAAGGAATAACATAAAAACATACAGATAATCCAAAACATAGTAAATGCAGTCTTATTAAGTATATGGATGTATGGAATGCAATCTTCGCCCCGGGGATGTTCATCCGTGCAGACAGTGGGCTCATCATTGAACCCAAGACACATCATCCAGTCAGAATAATACGTACATCACCCATGCAATTATTGAACCTGAGACACATCATCCAGTCGGAACAATACGTACATCACCCATGCAATTATTGAACCCGGGACACATCATCTAGTTGGAACAATACGTACATCACCCATGCAATTATTGAACCCGAGACACATCATCCAGTCGGAACAATACGTACATCACGTATGATAACAATAGATGCTGGTCTTTGTGATATATGCATGATTAGTCAGCCCATTATTAATCCAATTACACTTAACCATTTTTAAATAAGCTCATGGTCACAGCGGGGAGCTTGTGGCCCAGCGTAGGCCGACGGCTCGGGCATAGTGTCCCATTACCACCATCCCCGGCCATGAGACTACCGTCTTGGGGTGTGAGTAGGACCAACCAACAGGTGGTCAATCAACAAACCTCTATGTCAAGGGCCTACTTTTATCACAACTAGGCTAGTTACACCCCAAGCACAGACTCTCCTTTTACCGGATTTCGTATAGAGAGGTTTCAGCAATATGTGTGTCATACCATCATATTAGTAACATAGATCTTATCATAAATAGGGAAATGAAAAGCAATACATGTATTTTCATTAGTGCACATTAACTGCATCTACATGAGTTAAATAATAGCAAGCATAAGAGTCATTTTATTTAAATAGATATGCCAAGTGAAAGCAGTCCATTTCTACACACAATTTATCCCTAATCAAACTATCCGTTAAGCTTCACAAAGTTACTATTTCTGGTTTAGTTAGGGATGGAAAGCTCAAGGGGAAGAAATCATCATTAGATATGTTGTAGGGTGTCCCTTGGTGTGAGTCCTCTCGAGAAACAAGCGCCCCTACGTCACTCGAACAAATCTCTAGAGAAATCCCTTGCATTAGCTAATAAGTTCTAAAGTTCTAGGATGTCATGGTTGGTTGAATGGTCCCAAATCATGATGGTCCGACTCTTATTTGAGAGGGGTCTAGGCCTAACAACACTTGTCCCAGTGAGTGGGCTCAACTTGGGCCTGACCTGACCCATCAAAGTGGGCCCAAAGGTGGCCTCCCGACATCAATATACAGTTATCTGATTGGTGGGATCCACTGCATGGACTGTGCAAATAAATATTTATATCATGGTGGGGTCCACATACGTGGCCCACCGCCATATGGACAAGCTCGCCAGATAGTATATATGTATACACATTATATATATGTATCACATAGTATATATATGTATACATTATATATATTATGTATGTATCTCATGGCTTATAATGTATACATCACATACACTATATTTGTATCATTTGGTATATACGTATACGCCGCATACATCATATTTGTGTCATATGGTATACATGTATACACTATTACATATGCATTACACGAGCACCTGGTGGGTTCCATGTAGGACGTGAGGTACCTGTCAAGCTTCCAGTCAGCTGCCTCCCACCGTCCAATCCTTGGACGGTGGACATATATTATATTTATTAGTGTAGGCACCATACCCCACACGCATACAATGTGCAAGGTGGGTCCCACCTAGCAGCAACTCAGGTGGACGGCCCAGATTTTTAAACACAACCCATCAGCGCTGCCGCCCATCAGCGCTGCAGCCATATAACTGGAGAATGTGTACACCAGTACTTCCTTTCACAGGTGGGTTCCTCGTGGGGCCCACCACAGATCCATGCAGTGCATAAGTATTTTATCTAACATATGTATTATTATATATATTACTTTATCTTGCTTTCAAAAAGGGAAAGAAGAAAAAAAAAAAAAAAACAGAAGAAAGAAAGAAGAAAGGAGAAGGCGTCCAACACTGGACGTCCGTCCAGCCTAGGGTCCTACCTGGACACAACGTCCCTGATGGACGGTCCAAACTCTAGTGGCCCATGGTGGCCTAGCGTTAGTGCAGCCCACCCTCATTTGGTGGGCCCCACGGTCAATGCAGGGCTCACAGTCAGGGTCAGCCCACTGACGTTAGGTGAGGCCCACCTGCATTTGAATCCTAGGTGGGACCCGCAACTTGGTGAGGCCCATCTGCTGCATGCAGTCCACGAAAAAGCGGCCTACGTCGACTCCATGCACCTCCTTCAGCAAGGCCGACTGAGGCATGTTTCCAGCCGCATGAAGGTCCGTTTGCGGCTTGGTTCGGAGTCATCTTCCCAGTCATGGATTGGCGTGGTGTCGACCCACCTTCCTGCCATTATTCCCGATCCAGGTCACCTTTATGCAGAGCCATTGTTTGGCCACTGCCTTGGCTCGGAACAGAGCCTGATGAAGGCCTGATTCTTTGGTCCTAATCACAGCATTTAAAAGAACTGGTGCAGGTGTTCTTAGGCCCGGATTTCAGCTTAAAACAGAGCTTTAATTGGGTCGGATTTTAGCCCGGAACAGGGCCATGGGTTGGCTCGGTTCTTGCCCGAAACAGGGACCCAACTATGGCTGGTTTTTCAATCGGACCGACAGCCATTGATTGGCTTGGTCTTGACCTAGTTCCTGTTGGGTCTAAAACCCAGCTTCCTGCTGACGTGTGGCTGCAGCCACCATGAAACAAAAACTAAAACTTTGAAAAAGAGGAAGAAAGAACTGCTGCTGTATTAGAATGATTTGGAACGATTACAGTGGTCCCTTTTATAGGCTTTTCTACTTAGGTCATGAAATGACTGATTTATCCCTATCTAGATTCATCCTAAGGGCAGTTAAAGAAAGAAAAAAATTCAGAAAAAATCTTAATGAAATCTTAACACAGCTATTAGATTTAACACTGCTATTATAATCTAAACATAGAAAAAATCTACCAGCACAGCTAGCTCACACGGATCTTGCATGCACAGCTAGCACAGTTTTGGATTTGCACGAATCCTCCACCGTATCCAACACTCCCCTTCAAACCAAAACTAGCTTCATTCCAAGCATTGATCTAAGTCTCCTGAATGTGTCAGTCGGCAATACTTTGGTGAAGATATCTGCTACTTGCTCAGTGGTTTGACAGTATTCTAGCTTTACCAATTTCTGTTTTACTTGATCTCTAAGAAAGTGATATCTTGTGTCGATGTGCTTGATCCTTCCATGCTGAACTGGATTTTTGGCAAGTTCGATTGCCGACTTGTTGTCCACATATATAACAGTGGATTCCTCATGTGGATGCTTCAACTCCTTTAGTAGATTCCTTAGCTAGATCGCCTCACATATAGTGGATGAAGCTGCTACGTACTCAGCTTCACATGTGGACAGGGCGACCACACTCTGCTTCTTTGAATTCCATGTGAATGCTGTCATTTCGAGATAGAATACATAGTCAGTGGTGCTCTTTCTCTCATCTTGGTCACCTCCCCAATCACTGTCTGAGTATCCATACAGCATTGCTTCATCATCGTATGGATAAAAGAGATCGAATTCAATAGTCCCTTTGATATACCTCAGTACTCGTTTTGCAGTTAGCCAGTGTGACTCTTTTGGGGCTTCCATATACCGGCTTAGAAGCCCAACACTGTAAACTATATCTGGCCTAGTGATTGTGATGTACCATAAACTTCCGATTAGGCTCTTAAATAGGGTTGAGTCGACGTTTCTTCCTTCTCCATCTCTTGTGAGCTTCAGGCCTATTGTAACAGGTGTATTTACGGCTTTACAGTCGACCATCTAAAACTTCTCAAGAAGGTCCTTTATGTACTTCTTTTGAGATATGTAAATGCTGCCGACTTGTTGCTTCACTTCAATGTCCAAGAAGAAAGACATCAATCCACCATCAGTCATCTTGAACTCTTTGAACATAGCCTGCTTGAATTCTTCAAACATCGCCTGGCTATTCCCAGTGAACAGCAGATCATCAACATATAAACCAGTGATAAGCATATCACTACGGGCATTCTTCTTTGTGTAGACAACATGCTCATACGGACATTTGACGAAACCATTCTCTTGAAGATAACCATCGATTTGTGCATTCTAAGCACGGAGAGCTTGCTTCAACCCATACAGGGCTTTCTTTTGCCGATACACCTTGTGTTCCTCCCCTTGCATGACAAAGCCTTCAGGCTGGTCAACGTATACTTCTTCTTCGAATACCCCATTTAGGAATGCGGATTTCACATCCAGTTGGTAGATCATCCAACTGTGATGAGCTGCAAGGGAGATAATCATTCTTACAGTGTCAAGGCGAGCAACTGAGGCGAAAACTTCTTCATAGTCTACCCCATATTTCTCTTTGTAACCTTTTGCTACGAGCCTTGCCTTATATCGTTCGATCTTACCATCGACATTCTGCTTGATTTTGTACACCCATTTGAGACCAATGGTCTTCTGACTTTTGGGGAGTGAGGCAACTCCCATGTTCGATTCTTCTCGATGGCATGAATCTCTTCTTCCATAGCCTTTCTCCAACATTCTTCATTCACAGCCTCCTCGAATGTGAGAGGCTGATCGTGGTCCGCATACAGGCAGAGTAAATTCAATTCCTCAGTTTCTCCATAGATGTCGTTGAGGCTTCTCATTTTTATGGGAGCCAAGGGTGAAGGAGAATCGGATGAAGATGTGCTGGATAAATGCTGATTTGATGAAGTACTTCCAGGAGAGATGGAGCGTACTCCTAAACTTCTGCAATCCGAAGGAGGTGATGTGGGTGTCTGCTCTTGCTTCTCATGTCTCTCTTCTTCATATTCTTCAACCTCAACCTGCTTTTCTTTGGCCGAGTTTTTCTCGTTCCATTTCCATGCTTCTTCCTCACAGAATACAACATCTCTACTCACCACCAGCTTATTGGTTAGTGGGTTGTAGAGCTTATATGCCTTTGACTCTTCGCTGTAGCTGATGAAAATGCACTTCTCGTCACGATCATCAAGCTTTTTCCTTCTCTCTTTTGGAACTTGAACGTAGGCAACACACTCAAAGATCTTAAGGTGCGCCACGCTTGGATTGTATCCACTCCATGCTTCTTGTGGTGTCTGGAATCTGACGCTCTTAATCAAACACCTATTGAGCAGATAGGCAGTACATGCAACTGCCTCTGCCCAGAAATTCTTTGGCAGACTTTTCTCCTTCAGCATGGTCCTCGTCATATCGAGGATGATGCGGTTCTTCCGTTCCACAATTTCATTTTGTTGTGGCGTGTACGCTGTAGTATGTTGTTGCTTAATGTCATGTTCCCTACAATATTCTCGAAAAATATTTGAGGTGTACTCCCCACCTCTGTCAGATCGAAGGATTTTGATTTTAAGACCACTTTCTTTTTCAACAAGGGCCTTAAAATTTTTAAAAATAGTAAAAGCAGCAGACTTCTATTTGATTATATACACCCATAATTTTCTACTGAAATCATCAATGAAGGTAATAAAGTATTTATTACTTCCAAGAGAGATTGGCTCTAATGGTCCACAGATGTCATTGTGAACCAACTGCAACGGTTCTCTTGCTCTTTGAGATACTTGACTCGGAAAAGAGTTCCTTTGTTGTTTCCCAAGTGTGCACGCCTCACACATATGTTCTGGAGCTTCAATAACAGGCAAGCCATGCACCATGCTTGATGAGGACAGAAGTTTCAAGCCGCTGAAATTTAGATGGCCAAAGCAAAGATGCCACATCCAGGAATCATTCTTTGCTTTTCCATAAAAACACTTCTCAAGCATTATGTTTATATGGAGAGGAAACATACGATTTTTCACCATCTGGACTTTTACAATCAAACGTCCATGTATATCTCTTATGGAAAGAGAAGAGTTCTCCATGTGTATGACATACCCTTTTTCGAGGAGTTGTCCGAGACTCAGTATGTTACTTTTAATGTTAGGCACGTAGTATACATTGGAGATAGAGTTTGGAACACCATTCTTCTGAAAGATTTTGATTTTACCTTTACCTTTTCCTGGCGTTTTTGATGAGTCTCCAAACGTTACATCGCTATGAACTCCTTCTGTGAGTTCTATAAAGAGTTTCTTGTCGCCGCACATGTGATTACTTGCACCCGTGTCGAGATACCATACATCCTGCTGATCACTACCTTTCTCTTGTGCAAGGAGAAGTGTGGAGCTTTCTTGTTCATGCCCCGATGCTTCGGCATAGTTGGATATCTCGTCTTGAGTCACCAGCTTGCTCCAGCAATCAGATGCATAGTGGCCAAGCTTATTGCAATTGTAGCATTGGACGTTTTTTGTACTTCCTCGTCCATGCATAGATCTACCTCTATCATTTCCTCTCCATGGAAATTGGTATTTTTCTACTGGTTTTGACCATGGCTTTGTTGGTATCCGCGCCCTCTGCCTCTTGCGCGATTGTTAGCAAAACGTCCACCATGTTGAGAACTTCCATGTCCACCATTGTTATCATTCAAAGTCAATCTTAACTCCAAAGCTTGTTCCATTGGCATGAAACTGGCATTCTTCTGCATTCGTTGCTCATGAACTTGCAACGATCCCATTAACACCTCAATGGAGAGTTTCTGAATATCTTTTGATTCTTCGATCGCCACAACCACATGCTCAAACTTGGTTGTGAGGGATTGAAGTATCTTTTCAATAACTCGGACATCTTCAAACTTCTCACTATTCCTTTTCAAATTATTGACAGTTACAAGCAAACGCGAAAAATAATCAGTAATATTCTCACCTTCCTTCATGTGAGTTGCTTCGAATTCGGCTCTTAATGTTTGAAGGCGAACCCGCTCTACTCGATTTACACCCTTGAAGATGGTGTCAAGAGTATTCCATGCTTGCTTGCTTGATATTACTTCGGCAATTTTTTCGAAGGTGGATTCATCCAACCCTTGATAGAGGAGAAACAAAGCTTTATTGTCTCTCTTCCTTTGATTTTTTAGAGCAATCTTTTCTTCATTGGTGAAAGCGGCTTCTTCTTCCATAGTGGGTTCTTCATACCCATCGGTGATGATCTCCCATACTTCTTGCGACCCGAACAATGCCTTCATTTGGATGTACCATTTTTCATAGTTGTCCTTTGATAACTTAGGAACTTGTGGCTGGTTTGTGTTAGCCATCTTTTTCTTTTTCTTTTTTTTAAAGAGAGGGATGGACTAGAAGAACAGATTTTATTTTTTTAAAAAAACAATAGAAAAAAAATCTTCTCAAATCTGACCTTTTTTGCTTAAACTCTGATTTTTTATTTTTATTTTTTGAAAAAAAAACAACCCATTGGCTTGGCAAGCTGATTTAAAAATAGATGTTTTTGTTTTTGCTGCAATTTGATTTTTTTCAAAACAGATTTTTTTTTTTGGAAAAAAAATAAATTCTGTTGTGGCTGAAAACTTGCTAGAAAACTTTTTGCTGGAACTTTTCTACTGGTTTTGTTGTTAGGTATTTGCAGACACCTAAAACAGGTAGAGGTGCAGGACCTCCTTCTCACAGATCAGCAGCTCCTTCTCACGTCTGATGAGGCTCTCACGGCTGATGAGGCCCAAGGATCAACAGCTCCTTCTCACGGCTAATGAGGCCCAAGGATCAAGGGCTTTGATACCACTTTGTTGGGTCTAAAACCCAGCTTCCTGCTGACGTGTGGCTGCAGCTACCATGAAACAAAAACTAAAACTTTGAAAAAGAGGAAGAGAGAACTGCTGCTGTATTGGAATGATTTTGAACGATTACAGTGGTCCCTTTTATAGGCTTTTCTACTTAGGTGAAATGATTGATTTATCCTTGTCTAGATTCATCCTAGGGGCAGTTAAAGAAAGAAAAAAATCCAGAAAAAATCTTAATGAAATCTTAACACAGCTATTAGATTTAACACAACTATTATAATCTAAACTTAGAAAAAAACTGCCAGCACAGCTAGCTCACACGGATCTTGCATGCACAGTTAGCACGGTTTTGGATTTGCACAAATCCTCCACCGTATCCAACAGTTCCGGCCATTGTTTAGCTCCATCCTTGAACTTGTTTCGAAGCTCTACTGAGAGCTCAAAACAGAGCTCCAAATGGGCCTGTTTGAAGCGCGTTTTCCGCTTAAAGCAGAGTTTCTATTTTATCCTGTTCATGGCCCCACACACGACCATTGTTTGGCTGGGTCCTGGACCGGAATGGGTGCTGTAGTTGGGTGGGTTCTTAGTCCGGGTCAGAGCCATGGATCGGCTCAGCTTCAGATAAAAAACAGAGTCATAAACTTGGCCTGGCTCTCAGTCCGAGTACATAGCCATCGTTTGGCTAGTTCCTCATCCTGGAAAACGATCACCAGTTGGCCAGTTTCAAGTTTGGTTTCCTGGTTCGTTGGAGCTTGGCATGACCTATCTCCATGGCATGAAGGAGGTCAGCACCAGCTTCGCTATTGACATTCCTATATTGAAAAAGAAAGAAAGAAAGAAAGAAAGAAGGAAAGAAAGGACAGAAAGAAAGACAGAGAGGTAAGAGGGGGCATTCGGCTACCTGGTTCAACTCCCAGTTCTCGGGCTGCAATGGTCCGCACTCCTTCCCTCTACTACTCTCTCTCGTTGTGCACCAATTTCCTAGGTCTACAGGGCCTGTCTTATAGAGGGAGAGAGGGAGAAGGGAATGGCTGAGAATGCCCCTACGATCGGACGACTGAGATTTTACCAGCCCTTGCCTACCCCAGAGAGGAAAGCTTTTCTCTCTCTTTCCTTGCATAGGCTGTTGTTTGGCCGGTTTTGGAATGAAACGAGCACCGCCTCAAATGAGAGATGGACGGTGGCAACCCATCTCCCGCATTCACTTACAAGAGGTCGGGTGGCTATACGGTCATGTAAAGCTGGGCCCCACAGATGATTTGAACGGCTCAGATGGCCTGGAAATCGGCCATGGTGGGCCACCTAGGAGCTTAAAGATCCTCCGTTAAATTTTAAAAAAAATGGCGGGGATGTGTTAGTTTTCTTCATTTTTGCAAAGAGCTCGGTCAAAGGTCTTTTGACCGAGCCCATCCTCCCTGTGTATGTCGTGTGTTCGTCCATGGGGTGCACATGCATTGAGTAGGGGTCCACTGTGACGTTATCATCGTAATCTACCCTGTCCATTTTCATTGGGGAACACTACATGAGGACCCTGGCCCATTTTGGGTTGATGGTGTGCCCTAGGTGGGCCGTTACACACTCCCTTGGGCCATTATTGGCCCATGAGATGCAATCCGTTGGTCGGGTGGGCCTGATACTTGTTTTTAACAGTTAATATATGGTACTGATTATGACGAAGGGTCGTTTTTGTCACTAACTAGTTCTCAAGTGTTGGTGACCAGTGTGTTGCAGCAATCTCTATTGACATTAGGGCTTTAATTAGAGTGTTTGGATAGCCTCACCTTCCTGACTGTTGTAGGGCGTGTTTTGGCCCTTGGAGACCCTCATGGATGGCTTTAGCCTCGACCGGAATCCTCATCCTGCGTATGTCGAGTTCAAGTTTTTGGTTAACCCAATCTGTTTTAGGTTAGTATGGGTTTAAAAGGTAATACCCGTGTACTGAAGGTATGAGGTGTTACATATTGTTTCAGCAATATCAAAATTGCCGACAAGAAAATCGAATCATTACAGATTACACTGAAGAATTCCAGCGGTTAGTAAGACAAATGATCCGTCAGAATTTGAATCATAGAAGGTAGTATGATTTATAGGTAGGTTACGATTGACGATTCAGAACCGAGTTCAGATGCACTTAGTCAGAACTATGGATGAAGCAGTTCATTTGGCAAATAGGGCCAAAACGCAACTTGCAAGAGTTCATGCTCGGTGTTATCCTTCAACTCAACCCCCCATGACAAGTCCTACACAGGATCTAATGTTGGCACAAGGAAAAGAATCAATAGGAGAATGTCCACAACCTCCTGCAACCACAAACCGTGATACGAGGAGCAGCTCATCTAGGCCTCAACGTGTAGTATTCACAACTGCGGACCCAAGTAGGATTCTAAATCCTTACGTTCGGCTAAGGTAGAATAATTGTTACCATTGTGACCAACCGGACTACTTATCAAACACATGTCCTTGAGCCCCGCAACTCACTTGACCATAAACGAAGGGGGCACTGAATGTGATGCCGCAGAAGAAGACCATGATTTTGATGAACATGAATAAGCCACCGAGGAAGGAGTAGATGGTGATGAATGGATAAGCGAGGATCGTGGCGAATATCTAGTTGTGAGGCAATTACTGTACACCCTACGGAAGGATCACCATTAACGACAAAGTCTATGATGTAATAATAGATAGTGGTAGCAAGAACATCGTCTCAAGAGTCATAGTGGACAAGTTGCAGCTACTAATGACAAAACATCCTTTCCTATATTCAAGTAGCTGGATAAAAAAAGGTGAACGAGACCAAGGTAAATGAACAATGCACCATATCATTTTCAATTGACAAAACTTATAAAGATCAAATATTTTGTGACGTAGTCGACATGAAAGCATGCCATATGTTACTTGGTCAACTATGGTAGTCGAATCGTGATGCGATCTACCGAGGACGAGACACTATTTACATTTTCATTGAAGATAGTCGAAAAATAATCCTTGCTTCTATAGCACTAGAGAACTATCCTAAAACTTTTAAAGTGACACTACCAAAAAATAGGGCAAAGTCGATGTGAGGTGGTTTCTGCTACGACTAAAAGCCATTGGAGCTGCCAACGGCTAAAAGCTGTAGCCGAAACTCATTTATCTGTACCCAGGGAGCCATTTTTAACGGTGGATGTCCAATTGCTATTGTTTGCCTGTGGTGTGGTTCACCTGAGATATATTTCAAGCTCATTTTTTGGTGTCAATGTTAAAAGAATGTTTACAAATGGATATATGGTGTGGATTAAACAAAAACATCATGCTGGGCCCACAACGCCCTACCAGATCCAAAGCTAAAGCTAACGTGGTTATTTGTAAGGTGAAAAGGTGTTAGTTTTGCATTTAATGTAAAATAGTGATGACTTGTTCTTATAAAAAGTGGGTTTGATATATGGCTATCCAGACCATCCAAATAATGGGTCTTGTTGTAGATGGTTTATATTTATAATTTTCCTATGTAAAAGTATCTTAGCCATCAAGTAAATGCACCCTTAATCGTACGGCTGTAAATACAGTTTATTTTTATAAATTACGTAAAACACCCATTTTCCGAATTTGAATCTCTTATCCCATTTCAGCGGAGGAAATTTCCAAATCCCTCTTTCGACCGCCATTTTCTTCCTCACCATTCCCTCGTTCGAGCGCCTTCTTCCTCACCAGTCGCCGTGCAGAACCATCTCAAATAGGTGAGCATTCGCAGGGCTGCACTCTACATTTCTGTTTGGAAGTTTCATCTTCACATTCCGTTTAATCCCAATCATTTTACGGCAACGCTTCATCAACGCCTGGCCCATCTGTTGAGGTCTCTATGAATGATAATATATTCGTATTATATTTCTTACTGGTCATGCTAGTTTCTTCGATCTCATCAGTTTTGTTTCATAGAAGATGGTGCACGCCATTTGTTCGATGTCTGGCCTCAACGAGATTTGTGTTTAATCTCTATGGATTTGGTATATTTCATTGATTACCATTTAAAAGGTGTGTGTATGTATATCAATTTTTCTTTCCCTTCATGTGGTCTGATGGGTGCCTTGCATGCATACATAAACTGGCATGGAACAATCTTTGATCAGACTGTAGTCAGGTGAGTGAGGGTAGGTATGGCAATGCATATGATCAAAAAGAAAGATACCGCAGTCCAAATGTTGATTCTAACCATCTGTTTTGTGGCCTGTCCAATGGATGGTTAGAACAATTAATTGAGTATTGGATCGTAGGAGCTATTAGGATACACGTGGGTTGGGTCACCTATATTGTGATTCACACTTTTGGTATGCATATGGATGGTTCATTTGGTGGGGTCCATGAGATGGATAGAGGGATTTGTAGCTCATATGTCATCACTGCACTTGTGGGCCAGATTGGGAAACATTCATGAGATGATGCCTAGTACAAACATGTCCTGGGCAAATGCTCTGGCTGCTTCACTAGGCCACAAATATACATTGAATATGAGTCATTGGTCAATTTTGTCAGACCGTGTCTATTTCTAATCTACCTGCCAGACAGATTGGCTTGCTTTGTGGGCAAGAAATCTACCTTGGGACCTTATCTGATGAGAGCCTATCACATTTACAATGATGCCACGATTCAACCTTACCATTATGATCACCTAGTGCCATGCATGCTGTTGAAATCAATTGGAAGCTGTGGCTTACCTAATGAGTGAATTAATTAGCCTGATTCTCCTATTCATGGTGGGCCACTAGACTTGGTGGATTTATGGGTAGGGGTTAGATAACTTCTCCATGGATGATACCTAGGCCCATTCGTGCCATTAATGCTAGAAGTGGCAATGGGCCAAGCAGCCCGGCCCTCCCACCGCTTTAGGCCAGGGCTTGGACCCTAAACATGGCGAAAGGGCAGGGCCTGGGCTTGAAATATAGGCGTGGTATTCAAGCTGATCGTGGGCCAATGAGGAATGGCCGGCCTGTTCACCCATTCTAATCATCAAGTGGGCCACCATTGTAAAAAAAAGAATTTACTTGTGAGCAGTTTCAATTTGTGATGCCTTTTAACCCTCACAGACTCCGGCATTACCCATGACACAAATGAAAAGGTAATATTAGTTTTTTGTCTACAGTAGTGTCCATGTTGCCTACACTAGCACGTAATTCTTTAGCAAAGTACACTGTCCTTGTTAGAAGGTTTCATATAATGCTTAGACAGGTAGTTTCTATGATGTGTTGGGGTTTTCAGTTTGTAAAAGTTGGGTCCATGGTTCAATGATCGAAACTGTAGATATGAATGGTGGCCACGAAGGAGTTCGTATCTTTTTTAGAGCAGGTAACTTTTCTTTGATTTTCCCATTCCACATAAAAATTTGTTACCCTACCCCTTGGAGCATATCGTACTTCCATTTGCCATTAAATTTCCGACAAGGATAGCAATGGTTGTCTTTGGTCATCGCTATTTCTTTTACAAGAGTTTATTATTGGGTGTTTCAGATTCTTGAGGCCTTGAACAAAGGAGAGATTCCATCGACGGGTTCTCTAGTTGAGGTTTTCAATAAGGCGATTCTTGAGCACTGCTTGGAGTTATACAATCAAAGGATGGAGAGGCTGGGGCTGCCAGTCTCAGTGCCCATGCTGCGGCAAGCACATGATGAATCAAGAGAAGAAGCAATGAAAGTCTTCGACGAGCAGCATTTTGGTCGACATCATGCTAAATGGTTTGTAGATAAGTTGGATGAAGAAATACAGAAGGTATAATTAGGGAGTACAATATCAGAGAGATATTATTGAAGTTTCTATTTTCCTCTTTCGCTAGAGCTTTGCTAAGCCCACAATCACCTCTACATATGGCCATATACTTAGGATAACTGAGCTATAAATCATGCAGACTCCATCATGTAGATAACCTGGCCCAAGAATCAGTCTGATCAACTCATCAAATTGGCAACACCTACAAACTGAATGAATGGTTTGAGAACATAGTTGGCTGCCCACTTTTAACATACATGTGTCCTCATGAGTGGCCTGCCTCGTATTTTGCCAGATCATCAACGCAGTGGACCCACCTTATTTACAGCTTGGATCTCCCACACATGCCAAGTTGGCACATGTGGCTGTGTAAAGGTTGTAGAAGTGTCTGTGATTTTAACAATTGGCTGTGTAGAGGTAGACCCATCTATACCATGTGGCTGTGTAGATGTGTGTGTGATTTTAACAAGTCTTCCCGTTGAGAAGTGATTGTCAAGGCATCTTATATCAAGATTACTTTGTTTTAAAGAATTGCTGGAACATATTATTATATAACTGTATTCACTGTATATTTGTTGAAATTTTGTGTAGATATACAAGAATTTCATTCTGGCAAATGAATATCACCAAAGTTATGTGAGAAACTGTACACGAGGTGTGAGGATAAAATGGACCAACTCCAAGTCCTGAGACTTACTTCCATGGCAAAATTTAATGATGGTTTTTTTCATTGCAATCAAAGTTTTGACAAAGAGTGTGTTGGGCCTTCAAAAGCAAGCTATGAACAACGGATGACAAAGGTTAGGACTAATCTATGCTATTTAATGTCTCAGCGTCAGTTGTTGGCTCATTTATTTTATTTTATTATTATTATTTTTTTTGAAATGATATCCGTTTCGAAAGGAGGATGTATTGTGTGGTTACAGATGGGATCCGAATGGAAGGCTGAAGCTACTTGAAATGCCTGTTGAATGTTTTTTTCAGCAAAAAACATCAATGTACCCTTTTGTTGGCTTCTTGCGATGTGGTTCTATGCTTTCTTTTTTCCATCATACACTGCCAACTCTTGAAAACTGAACTTTTGGTTGAGAGATGCTCTGGTGCTCTCAGAGCACTAAGTTATAGTAACTTGGACGCTCTAATTGATTGATTTGAACTGTTCATCAAGTCCGGAACACATTTCACAGGCTGCCATGCAGAAATCGCACTGATATAATGATCCAATCTATCCCCGATGTGGCTTTATTTTCTATAGCCATCCTTTCGCCAAGCCATGGATGGGATGGTTGCAATTGCCTAATAGACGTGATTCTTTAGAATTATAAGCAATCCATGATGGTCCTTAACAGATAGATCAAACTGCTGATTGGACCTATTTTTGCATAAACAATCTTGACTGTTCATATTAAAAGACATTGATCAAATGGTTAATGGTCAGATTGGTGTGACATTTACATAGTAGCCCATGTAATGTGTGTTGGACCTAAAGAACAGTCTAGGTCAATGGATTGAACTGGCCAAGTGTCCCAATTGTTGCATAAACAATCTTGACTGTTCAAAGTTTGCACGGAATGGAAAATGAAATTCTGTGAAAACACCCAAAAGGTTTCAAGTCCACATGGTCCTGTATTAAAAATCAGTCTGATTCAGCATGTTTGTGATGCCTTGATTGCTAAGTACACATTTGAGACTTATCTGGTTTCCGTTCTTGCAGGTTGGTGTAGGTGACACTTCAGGGGGAGTTAACCAGATAAGTTTTTCTTTTTCTTTTTGGTAGCATTTGAGTGTCTGATTGCCTGCTTGCCTTCTTTCTTTCTTTTTCTTTCTTTCTTTAATTGTAATTCTCTGACTGTTTTAGATCAACAAGGGACGTCCTCGTATTCAAGCAAGGCTACATTCCCGCAAATCCTGATGTAAGAGAACTATTTTGGGCAGTCTCATTAGCCGAGGCAAGTGAGGTTAAGAAATAGACCAGAAGCTCTTCTTCTAATTTTATTTTTAACCTTAAACAGTGGAATCGTAGTGGTGACTTTTTATGCTTCAACTAAAATTTATAACTGAACCAAATAGTGTGTAGGGAATGAAGCAGCCTTATAATAGTGGCTGCACCTTGTCTTATTGTAAATGCTCTACAGGTTTGGGAATTTGATGGGGTTCATCAACGATGGCTACCAGTTGCTGAATTAGCTTTACCAGGAGACGGGGGTGATAGGGTATATGCTGTAGCCCGGGCTCCCAATATTGGCAGGTAGTCATCTTTTTTAAGCAACTATAGATATGAGTGGTTGGTAGTGGGTCCACTTGAAAATCTTTTCATACGGGCCCGTAAAAGTATTGAGAGAGAATAACCGGGGGGTGGAATAGCTGGCAGATGATACCCAGATATTTCAAAATAGGAAAAGCATCCATATTGGTATTATGTCTAATACCTTTCGATATTGCATCTTATCTCTTCAATTTTCTGTAAAGTTTGCACATATAGGCATGTCAAATTTCTGAACTTGTGGTGTAAGGAGGTTCTTTTTCGATTATTGCTTGGGCCTCGAGGAAAGTTTTGGGTTTATGAAAACTGTTATGAGATTCGAGATCTAGGTAGATATATTGTTTGTTTTCTGCTTGTTCCTTTGAGGCTAACATAAGAGTGGATAGTCAGCACAAGGGGCTTCTAGGATATTAGATTTTTAAAAAAGAAGCAAATTTGTAGTTGATTACTGGTCTGTCTATATTATGTTCTTATTTTTCTACCTGGTGGTCAGTTTGGGAGGAAAGGTACACTATATGTTTTTGCAATGAGAGCTAGACAACGGATTCGATCTTTCATATTTTCTTAATTTTTGAACTTTGAAGTAGATTGTTTAACTCTATTTGCTTGAGCAAAACATCCAGCTCTATAATAATTTTCTTTTGAAATATGGTCTGCTGTAGACCTTGTACTGTCTGTTGATTTCATTTGCTTATATTTGTGTTACAAAATTTTCCTGCAAAACCTACTTAGCATGTGATGACTGATTAGGTGCTGACTGATTTGAATGTGTATAATATCCCCTTCTCTACATTCTTCAATCCTTCAATCCTCATCTTGTTTATTTTCACCATTTGTGAACGGTTGAGAGGGTTTAATACTCTGTTCATCAGAAATTGTTTTAAAATATCAGGTCCATTATAGGTGTTTCTCCGCCTACATTAACTTTGATAGTCCAACAGAGTGTGATTGTTGATACATAGGTTCTAAGAATTCTACAAGTTGACCCAATTAAGCGGCAGCATATATGAAAATTGACACAGGATGGCCGGGAAAAAAAGAAGAGTAGTCCATTTGAATTCAATGAACAAATGTCCCTTGATTATATCTATAAGTTAGGATTGTTTAATCAATATTATTTGGAATGATAAACTCTGTACTCTTCAATTTGAGCAGATATCTGCCACTTACACATTTTGTGAGTGTTTGCTTATCAACTATTGCACTCTGCCATTGGATCAAACAGCTCCCCTACCATAAGAACACCATAGCTCAGTGGTTTTTAGCCATCGATATGTTCTTAGTTGAGTTTTTTCTTGGGTAGGTCATCCATCAACATGGAGGTCCACCTGATGCACGTCACACATCTTGTTGTTGTTTTATGTTCCTAATTTGGATCCTTATCCGGGTTACATCCCAATCATGAATGAGGTGTCTATCGACAACATAGAATATGAACAACTCCCAGGGGGAGAGCAGATTTGTCCTGAGAGGCATGTCAACATAATTTCTAGCAAGTACTGATGGGTTCCAAGTATGTTACATACTTCAAAAATTTTAGTATCATCCTCTAGAAGTTGTGTTAGATACTCTCTATAGCTGATGTCTTTTTTGTGATGCACTGTTTGATTTGCATGTTGGATCTTAGGTTTTTGAAAGTTATTTGCAAGGTGGACTATTAATGTAATCCAACACGTTAGACTTGGGACCTCCTTGATGAGTTTTTATTTAGTGGCTATGACCTTTTGAAATGCCAGGTGTCCACTTTGCAGTTTTGGGCTGATAGTGTTTGTAGTTTCATGGGATTTCTGAGGAAGGACGTGTGCTTTGACGAAAGACACCGTCGTTGGGAGTCGTGGATTAAGTGAGGCAGGGTAACAGTTTAACAGTTTAGTGAGTGAGGCCCTGAATGTGTGGCCCACCTCGATGTATGTGTTGTAGATGCACACCGTCCATTCTTTTTATTTTTTCATTTGTTTTTTCAGCTCATTTGAGGGCATTATACCAAAATTGAGGTAGATACAAAATCTCAGGTGAACCATAGTAGGGATTTCTGGGGGCCACAAAAGTTTTGGATCAAAACGCTATTCCGTGTTTTCCCTTCATTCAGGTCATTGTGACCTTATCAACGGATTGGATGATAAATAAACATTACAGAGGGCCTTTAGAATTTTTTAATGATGGGAGTTCAATTACCACTTTTTTTTCTTGTGGTGTGATCCACTTGACATTGGGATCTGCCTTATTTACTCAGACCATGCTCTAAAATGAGCTGGCAAAATGAATGAACAGCTTCGATACATAGTTATTGATCCACTTGAGATTGGGATCTGCCTTATTTCACACACATGAAAGGTTGAAGTTATCCCCACTGGGTGAACCATAACTTATTGTCCAACTGTTTGGATTTTAGACCATCTCTTAGATACATAATTTTTCTTTTCCTTCACACAAGACAAGGATGATAATGTTCATTTCATTTTCTATGTTAATAAAGATAATGGCAATTATATTTTGAAATTTATGTATCGTTTACTAACAGAACAATTTACATGTATATTGTTGTTGGAGATGAACCATTACTCCAAAGCTATGGAGATCAGTTCAAGCCCTTTATCATTGGCGCAACAACAACTTCAGGCACATTTGAGACTATCATAACTCGCAATGGTCCTAGAACAAACTGCCCAGGTAAATTTCAACAACAGTTCACCTTAGGAAAGGTGATAACAAAATGAGCAAGTTCTATTTCTTTTCTACTTTGAATCTATCAAAGTTTTCTTGGATTTGTAGTTATTTTTAATGACTATTACATGGAGGACATTTTATATTATTCTTTATAGGAGTATACTTAGACATATTGACTGAAATATCCAATCCAAATATTTGGAATTTGGATGATATATTTGATTTTGATTTCTTCCTTTTCTTTTCTGTAGACTTGCCTTCTCAAATAGGTTGGTTCGTTTAGGGCTTTGGAGAAATGGGTATATCTAGTTTTGGATGTGTGCATTGATCAGGCAATTAATTTTCATTATTTTTTTTTAATTAATAAGAATTGTTGACTGCAAAAACTATTGGTGACGTCGACGGTTTTAATCCATCAGTGAGCAACGCTGATGCCTTTCTTGACGGACCGTCCGACGACTAAAAGCCGTCAGGGAAGGTTATTGCCGTCAGCGTTGCCCTAATTTTTAGTAGTGTGGAGGGGAGTTCGCTCATTTGCATTTGAGATTTTATGGAGAAATCTTAGGAAATTGGCGAGGTATACGCTATAGTAGTGAAGGGCGAGGAATCGGAGCCCTCAAACGTTCCTCCAAGTTTAATGCTATTGCTAAACGAATTTAAAAAAGTCTGGCTTGAAGATTTATTCGATGGACATCTAGCATTACATAGACCTTGTCCCTAGGGCAAGCCTGCCAACAGCCCTCATTATCAGATGAGTCCGAAGGAGTGTGAGATACTTTAGGGGTAAGTGGAGGAATTGATCTATAAGGGTCTTTTGAGAGAGAGCATGAGCACATGTGTCGACCAGCGTTATTAATGCTAAAAAAAGATGAAAGTTGGCAAATGTGTGTCGATAGTTGGGCAATCAACAAAATTACCATCAAATATCGGTTCTCAATACCGCGGTTGGACAATATGCTCGATATGGTAGAAGGGGCTAAGGTGTTCTCTAAGTTATATTCTAAGAAGCGGGTACCATCAAATTCGTATCCCACCTGACGATGAGTGGAAAATGACATTTAAGACTAATGAAGGGTTGTATGAGTGACTGGTTATGCTCTTCAGTCTATCGAATGCACCAAACACTTTTATGCGTTTGATGAATCAAGTGCTAAAACCATTCACTGGCCGATTTGTCAACATCCTGATATATAGCCAGTATGAGACAGCACAAAGAACATCTTAGGCAAGTACTATAGGTCTTATAAGTTAACAAGTTGTATCTCAACTTAAAGAAGTGTAGCTTTTTAACGAACAACCTGTTGTTCATAGTATTTGTTGTAACATCCACGGGCATCCATGTGTACGATGAAAATGTGTGAGCCATTAGGGATGATCGATCCCGACAAACCTTCATGAAGTGAGGAGTTTCTACGGGTTGACGATCGACCTTTTATTGTCGATTCGTGTAGAATTTTAACATGATAGTCACATCTATTATTGATTGCATGAAAAAAGGACTATTTCAGTGGACCGAAGAGACTGACAAAAACTTTCATGAAATCAAGCATCAATTGTCCACAACACTGGTCTTGATTCTTCCTAATTTCGACAAACTGTTTGAAGTTGAGTGTGACGCTTCATATGTCGGAATTTGAGGATTATTATCACAGGAAGGCAGATTGGTAGCCTTCTATAGTGAAAATTACAGTAAAGCTCGAAAGAAGTTGACATATGAGCTTGAGTTGTACGCAATTGTTTAGGCACTGTGACATTAGCGGCATTATTTGATTCAAAGAGAGTTTGTTCTGTACACTAACCATCAAGCATTAAAGCTTATTAATAGTTAGACTAACGTGAATCATGTGCATGCTAGATGGGTTATGTTTTTGCAGGAATTTACGTTCGTTCTAAAGCACAAGTCAGGGCAGCAGAACAAGGTGACTGATGCACTTAGCCGTCGTGCATCACTAAACTCTTGTAGAGGAGCGGTATTACTAGTCGTAATTGGTACATGATGTGGGAAAAGCAGTACAACATTGTCGTGTTTGTCAGACTTCCAATGGGCAATCTCAGAATACGAGCCTTTATACCCTGTTACATGTGCCTGACGACCCGAGAAGATTTTTCTATGGACTTCGTGCTTGGTATTCTATGGACACAACGCGACATGAATTCAGTGTTCGTGATGGTAGATCATTTCTCCAAGATGACGCACTTTATCCCATGTGAGAAGACCCTCATGCAACATACGTGGTGAATCTATTCTTCAGAGAGGTCATGCGGCTACACAGGGTTCCCAAGACCATTACTTTTGATTGTGACATGAAGTTCATTAGTCACTTTTGACGAACTTTTTTGACTCAATTCAATATAAGCCTTCAGTTCAGCAACGCCTACCATCCACAGACTGATGGACATACTGAAGTTGTGAATTGCTCGTTGAGAAACCTCCTATGCATTTCAGGTGAAAACTCGAAGCAGTGAGATTTGACTTTTTCTCAAGTGGAGTTTGTATTCAACGACACGGTGAACCACTTGACAGGGAAATCCCCGTTCCATATTGTTTACAGTCGATTGCCTCGTTACACACTTGACTGAGTTCTCTTGCCCAAGCTCCCGAACATGAGTATTGTAGTAGAACATATGGTAGATAGTATCATGGCCATTCATGCGGAGGAGCAAACCAAGCTACATGCCTTGAATGAGAAGTACAAGGAACAAGCGGACAAGTAGCGGCGACAAAAAGTGTTTGAGGTGGGCGACCACGTTATGGTCCATCTACACAGAGAGATTTCCGACCGGGACGTATAACAAATTGAAGAATAAGAAAATTGGAGCAGTACCGATCATCTGAAAGATCAATGACAATGCTTACATTGTTGATCTTCCAGATGACATGGCGATCTTGCAGACTTTCAATATTGCGGACCTAACCGAGTATCATGAACCAAAGCAGGACGAGTTCTTTTGAAGTGGAGGGGACTGATGTAGAATGGGTTGCGGATAGTTTTATGGCCAAGATGGATTATAAAAGGCTCGATCGGAAGTAGAGGTGATCTAGACCGTCAAAACTTAAAACAGACATATCTCGCAAACCGGAATGAGCTATCGGACGTACCATATATGATTTTGGGGTAAGACGAGCTACTTTAGCCACCCAACCCCACTATGTCGGGTTGCACGTGCCGAATTTGCAAAATACCACAAGATCAACGATCGAATTCCTGTTTTAATTTCGTTTTTACTATTTATAGTAACTTTTAGTTTGGTTATAACTCTTCATCCGTTGGGCTCTAGGAGTTGCGCCCAACATGAAAAGTGCTTAGAATGATTAGGAGAACGTCATGGTGTGGCCAAATAGGACACTTACTATTTTTGGCTGAAAACCTTGGCACTAGTAGAGTTTTAAATAGTAAGTTTACTATTTATAGTAAGTCACAATTTCTAAGAGTTTTAGTTGTAGTTTGATTCCGAAACTTCATCCATGGCTTAGTATCCCTATTTAAAGGGGTGTAAACTTGTTTATTCATATATCAATCAAATTACAAATTTTATATATTTTATTTTCTATTTTTCTTGCCTTTTCCTCCTCGTCTCCGTGAGGAGTCAAGAGAAGCTCCATGGATTTGTAGTAATCCTTGAGGAAGACTGTGATTGACCTCATCATGTTCATCCCTGCGTCATTGAGCCTGGTGAAAATGTTTATGATTGGTCCGGTTTTGGGGTGATCCCGCGGTTGTAGTAATATGAGGAGTAAATGAGGGTTTCTACTCATTGTATCTATTACAAAATTGCCTTTGCAAATGCTAATGGTTGGACTTGGGTTGGGCTGATAAGCTGTAATACACGGTTTGAATCTGGCCCAACTGAGAAACGGGCCTGAATTTTGAGCATGGGCGCATCCCCAGGGCCTAATACTCCAACCCAGCTCATTGACCAGTCCAAAAAGGAAAAAAAAAAAAGATATGTTGAACTATTAAATCTTTAATTTCTGGACACTTATTTGTTGAATTGCGACTATTGAATAATTCATTTTAAACCTCCAATAAATGACCAATCTTATTGTCTAATGAGAAAATAAGTATAATTTTTGTTTTGTTAAACATTTAAGATGGAGGACGTAATTTATATGGTTTAGTTTGAATTACTTGTATGATTGTGTATGGAATTTCTAATTTCTAAGTGCTTATATAATATCCAATCATAATCTACCGAAGTAAACTTCAAGCATCCAACCACCTGTTTTAGTTGGGTAATAAGAGGAGAGTCATTTTGTGTGGTGCCCACCGGAAAGTGTAGATTGTACATGATCGGTTCTTATTAACAAAGATTCAGGGGCATGGCTCACTTTTTGAATTATATATATATAACAGGGAGTAATTTGATCTTTGGCAATGCATGATCCTCCGGAGACACTTTAAAGTTTAGATTTTACCAAACAGTGCCTTAAGGTGCTAAAATTTTCTCATAGTACTTTAAGAAGGAAATTATGTGGAGATTTTTACCCGGATATTCCTTACAATTACTAATTTTCAAAAACCAAAAAAAAAAATAAAAATCCTGTAGCTTAAATGTTTATGAAAGCGAGCTTTCAAACCTAGGAACGAGGGGACGCGGATTGCGCCCTACCCCGGCCCCTCTCCAGCTGGGAACGGCCAGCAGCTTTGAGTGACCACCATGATGTATGGTTCTTATCCACACCGTCCATCCAGTTTTTTGTATAATTTTAGGGGTTAATATAAAAAATAAGGCGGATACAAGGCTCAAATAGACCACACCACAGGAAGCAGCGGTGATAATGATTCTCACCGTTGAAACTTTCTAAGTGCCCACCGTGATGTTTATTTTCCATCCAACATATTCATAAAGTTACATAAACCTGGATGAAGAGAAAACACAAATATCCGTTCCATCCAAAACTTCTGTGGCCCCCAAGAAGTTTTCAACGGTGAGAGTCTAATCCCCATTGTGTAATCTCTTGAGACTTGGATCCGCCTCATTTTATGATTTATACCAAAAAATTATACGAAAAAAATTGATGGACGGTGTGGATAAGACCCATACATCATGGTGGCCAATCAAAGCTGCTGCCCGTTCCCAGCTGGAGACGGTGGGGTAGGACGCAATCCGCGTCGAGAATGAGGTTAAAGAGATGTATTTATTATTTTTTATATTTAAAAACGGAGAGGGAAACCTTAAGCACCTTCAAAAGAGGGTTCCAACCCGGACGTGAATTACCTACTGAAACGAAGTCACCAAGGTCTGTGGATCCCATCATAACGTATATGTTACGTCCACGCGGCCCATTCATTTGGATTGATCATTTTAGAGCATGAGCCAAACAATGAGGCAGTTCCAAAGCTTAAGTAGACCCCACCAGAAAAAAAAAAAAAACAACGCCTACCATTGAAAATTTCTTAGTGTCTATGGAAATATTTGATCAAGTTGATATTTCTATTTTCCCTTCATCCATGTCCTTGTTGACTTGTGAACAAGTTCCATATCAAATAAATATCATAATGGGCCCTAAAAAGGTTTCAACGGTGGTTGTTGTTGTCCCCACTATTTTCTGTGGTGGGGTCCACTTGAGCTTTGAATCTACCTCATTATTTGGTTCATGCTCCAAAATAATCTCTCCAAATGGATAAACGGTGTAGATTGAACATATACATCATGGTGGGCCCCACAACTTGGTGACGTCACTTTAGTAGCCAAACTTCCAGGCCGTAATTCCGCGTACTTCCAACCCAAGCTCAACGGTAGGGCTGTTCACAAGTCGAGCTAGCTCGAAAAACTCGCTCGACTCAGCTCGGATTGACTCAGCTTGAATGGTCGATTCGGGCGAGTCAAGCTAATTATTTGAAGCTCGAGTTGAGTTTGAGCCGAGTTCGACCAAGGGGCATTTCAACTCGACTCGAACTTGACTCGACTCGAGCTCAACTCGGCTCGATTAATAAATATATTAAATATTATATATATATATATATATAATATTAATATAAGTTTTAAGTTTTAATTTAAAAAAAAAGAAGAAGAAAACAAACCCTAGAGTCTTTACTTGACTGCACGCACCCTCTTTCACTTTCCCTTTCTTCTCTTTCTCTACCCGCTGCCAGCCGCACGCCCACTCGGACAATCACCACCCGTTTTCATTTCAGTTCCACAATAGTATGATTTCAATCTCTTGAGATATACTTCTTGAATGAGAAACCTAAGAAATTGGAGATGTGTTCTTTTCAGATTTGTTAGAGCTTCAAGGAAATCAAATGATCCGATTGGCTAGAGCTCTTTACTTGGATTTCTGATCTATGTTCTGTTTTGTTTCTTTCTTAGTACTTAGATTTCGGCGGGTGGAAGAAGATCAAGAATAGATAGGTTCTTACAGGTTTCCTCATCCGATTTGAAGCTTTGTTTAGTTTTTTCATCGGGTTTTGCTTTAATTCTCCTAAGATTTTTGAATTTTTTTATCAATGGAGGAGGATCAATAACAGAATCCATTACTCTCTCACCCAACAAGCTCGAGCTCGACTCGATAGCTTTAGCAAACAAACCAAGCTTCAATGTTGAGCTCGAGGCTGAGCTCGAACTTGAGTACAACATGGACAAGCCGAGCCGAGCTTGGCCCACCTCAACTCGACTCGGCTTGATGCCCACCTCTACTCAACTGGATGTGGATTACATAGAGTAGCGAGACTCGCTACTGAAGTGATGTCACCAAGTTCTATGGACCCCACGATGATGTATGTGTTGTATCCACAACGTCCATTCATTTGGATATATTATTTTAAGGCATGACCAAAAGAATGAGGCAGATCCAAAGCTTTAGTGGACCTCACCAAAGAAAATAGCGGGAAGATTGATGCCCACCGTTGAAACCTTCCTAAGGCCCACCATGATGTTTTTTTGAAATCCAACTTGTTCAAAAGTTAACAAAGACATTAAAGAAGGGAAAACACAAATATCGGCTTGATATAAAACTTTTGTGGACTTTAGAAGTTTTTAACGGTGGTCTCACTCTCCCCACTGTTTTCTCTGGTGGGATCCATTGGAGCTTTGGATGTGACTCATTCTTTGGATCTTACCCTCAAATGATCTCTCCATATGGATGGACGGCATAGATACAAAACATACATCATGGTGAGGCCCACAGAACTTGGTGACGTCACTTGAATAGCAGTCTCGCTCCTCAACTTGTCAGTAGCCAATCCGCGCCCAAGCTCAACGGCAGACATTCCATGGGCTCGAGTGCCCATGTGCTGTGTGGAGAAAAAAGCACAGTTAACTTAGCTAAGTGCACACCCATCTACCATAAAGCTCGTGTGCAGTGTGCACACCATACATGTTTCTGCTTGAGTTCTAATCCAATCATCAAGCTAGTCTGTCATTGTACGCGTTTTTCAAAATTAGAATTTTCGTTCAATCAACCGTGTGCCCCAATATTAAAAACAGGCAGACCCATTAGTAAAAACTTCAGTTGTAGCCATAAACTGTTTTTGCAAACTGATTCTTAGACCAAGCATCAATATAGTGATAGAAGAATTGGATCTCAAACCTACCATGTTGGCATGTGGGTGTACATAAACATGAAGTGTTTTTTTTTCACTTTAAATATCAAAGAGTTATTATCTTTCAATTGGGGCATCGCACATTCACTTGGTGTCAATAGATCAGCTTTCGGGCCACATCCACATAGGTCCTAGTGAGGGGACGCGGTTTGGCATGTGATCCCAACACTAGCCAGCTAACTGGTGTCACAGGTCTATGGGTCTCACAAAGATGTATGCGTCTTGTCCACACTATCTATCCATTTTTCCAACTCATTTTAAGGGACCATTAAAAAAATAAGCAGAATCTAATATTAGGTGGACCACATTTCAAGAAAGTAGTGCTGATTGAATGTCCACCATTGTAAACTTCTTTAATGTTTATTTGCCATTGTACTTGTTGATAAGGTCACACAAACTTGGACGAAGGGAAAACACAAATATTAGCTTGATCCAAAACTTTTGACTCCAAAATGTTTTGAATGGTAAGCGTTCAATTCCCAACCTTTCTTGTGGTGTGGTCCACCTTAGATTTGGATCTGTCTCATTTTTAGGCTCTTGCTTAAAATGAGCTGAAAAATATATGGATGGTGTGGATAGAATACATAAATCATGGTGGGGCCATGGAAATTTGACATAAGCCAGCTCACCGGTGTTGGGTTCAGCAGCCAAACCGTGTCGCTAGTGATGATCATCCAACAGATTACGTAATTCTAGCAAAATATAAGCTCACAAGGACACTCGGATCATCCAACAGATAAGCGTAATTCTAGCAAAATATAGGCGCAAGACCATATTAGGACAAGTGTCCAAAAATAAAGCAAATACAAAACTCATGTAAGTCACATAACATGAAACAGCAGGATTGAATGGACACCATTGGAAACATTTTGGTGGTAACAGAATTTATTCACCGCTATTTCCAGTGGTGTGGTCCACCCTAGATTTAGTTCTGCTTCCACCGTAGCCCTCAAAGCCTCCTCCGCCTGTCCGAGTTCTGAATAGGCGGGGGTAGTACCTAATTCGTTGAGAAGGTTGTCTTTGTGTTTCATATGAAGCATGTAAAAACCGCAACTCTGAGGCCACTATGTCGTGTGAACCATCCATCAGGTTCACCAGTGAACTATCCATCAGGTTCACTCTTCAGTACCAGGCCTTAGTTAAAAAGTCAGCCAAATTTTATATGGACCAAACAATATTAGGAAATATAGGCGATTGACCATTAAAAACTTCTTATGGGCCACCTAAGTTTTGCATCGAGCTGATGATATTTGTGTGGTCCTTCATCTTGGCCTTTGTGACTTTATCAATTGTTTGGATGGCAAATACATCTTATGGCCTTGAGATGTTTTCAATGGTGGGTATTCAATCCCCGCTGTTTCTTTTAGTTTGGTCCACCTAAGATTTGGCTTTGCTTCATTTTTTGATCGTGCCCAACAATGAGCCATCACAGTGTGGGTACAAGGTATATACATTATGGTGGGCTCCATATTTAGGGATTATGTGCCCCAATCAATGAAATATATTAGTCAACTAGGGTATGATTGTCTTTTTTTGAAAATTATGTTCAGATTTTTTAATAATAATTTTAATGTACAGCGAATTAAACGGACGTCCACGTTTTAAAATAAAGTGGGAAAAAGATGGAAGCTTTTTAATTCCATATTCATGTAAAACTGAAGTCCACCTCCTCCGTAATGTTTACTCTGCAGTACTGCCGAAGGCCAAACAATCAACCACATCTTAGATGGAACAAATCAAAGGAAATGGGGTGATTGAATGTTAAAAGCTTTTTATGGGCCACAAAAGTTTTGGATCAAATTGATGTTTGTGTGATTCCTTCATCGAGGTCTACGTGACTTTATAAATTTTTGTATAACAAAAAAACAATCGAGTGGCCCCTGAGAAGTTTTTAATGGTGGGTATTCAATCACCACTGTTTAATGTGGTGTGGTCTGCCTAAGATTTGGCTTTGCATCTTTTTGGAATCATGGCCTAAAATGAGTTGTCAAAACGGATGGATGAATATATGGTACCTGCATCATGGTGGGCCCCACAGTCAGGAATCGCGTGCTCAACTCAATTAAAATAGTATTCAATTAGGGTAGGATTGTCGTTTTGCAGATTTGGTAGGAGTTTTTTGAAAGTACTTTTAAAGTATGGTTACTAAGAAAAGTAGGTCCGCATGTTTTATAATAAGCTGGTAAAAATTGGAATTTTTTAAGGCTATTACGTGATAAAAGTGAAATCCACTCCGTTCATCAGGCTCAGTCCTTGGTACTAGGCCTGATACCAGAAAATCAGGCCTAGTACTTATGAGCCACAAAAGTTTTGGATCAAACTGATATTTTGTGGTCCGTTCATCCAATTCTTTACTTTATCAATAGTTTGGATGGCGAAACCATTCTGGTGGCCCTCAAGTTTTTAATGGTGGGTATTCAATCACTATTGTTTCTTGTAGTTTGGTCCACCTAAGATTTGCCTCTAGTTCATTTTTTAGATCATGCCGGGGTTGTAAAAAAGGATGGATGGAGTAGATGCTAGGTACATGCATTATGGTGGCCCCACAGTCGGTGATCACGGACCCAAATCAACAAAAAATAGTAATCAACTGGATTAGGATTGTCTTTTTGGCAGATTTGGTAGGGATTCTCTATTAAAAACTAATAATTTTAATGAATCCGTGTGTTCTATACAAGCACGGAAAAGGCCCAATTTCTTTCAAGCCATTATGCCTTAAAAGTGAAATCCACTCCGTTCATCAGTTTCACTCCTTAGTACTTAGTGCTAAGGCCAAAAACTCGGCCAAATCTAAGACTCATATGGGTCACACCAAAGAGAACAATGGAAAAGGTATACTAGCCTTATGTTTGTTGTGGGACCACATGGTGTTCATGTTTTACTAAAACGGTTCGACTTTCCAAGATAAATGAAAGAAAGAAAAATCAGCATGTTCCGGAACTCAGGCTGTCCACAGTGCCCCAGGTTGAGGGTTATATGGCACCATTGAATTTGGGGGATTGGAGGGGATATCAAATCCCGTGTGTTTGGCACCATAAAGTGCTTGGGGTTTCAAATCCCTTCAAAAAGGGTTTGAAATCCAAGGTGAAATTTGGATTATATCTAAAATTATCTTAAGAGTCTTAGGTGTAACATGTGTGTTAGTAGGATACTAATATATTTGGCACATGGCCCATTGATGATATCCCAAAACAATCAAATTATCAATTGTATCTTACTAAATTATTTTTATTGGATGATCTCTGCCGTCCAAACATTGTCCATGTAAATTAATGATTAAACATTATTAGTTAATCACTCAGATGTAATCCTTTGCTTGTGACCCATTCTAGACTTGAAATTTCATCATTTTAGTTGTAATTTCACGAACTTTAGATTTCGCATATAAAACATTGTGGCCCCAAAAGTTAGAATATTCTACTGCCCGTATAAAGGAAACGGACCTGAAAATCAACGCAGCTTGCTTTGATATTAAAATGATGTGTCACCTAACGAGACTAGAAGACAAAAACCAGACAACCAAATTTCTTGTAAAACGGGCATCACATTAAAAAATAATAATAAAAATAAAAAAGACGAACGCGGAATAGCAGCGATCGCAACCACCAACTTATTTTAGGAGATCTCTTTAAAAAAAATGTACCGGATACAAAATCTCAAGTGGACTACACTGTAGGAAACAAGGTCAATGACCATTAAAAATTTGTTGGCCACAAGTTTTGGATCAAGCAGATATTTGTGTTTTACCTTCGTGTGTGTGGCCTCAAGTAAGGCTCGGAGCCAAAATAGCTAGATCTAATACTAAAATGGGCCACCTGCACAAAACAAAAGGTGATTGAAAATCCCACGTACTGTTGATGCCTTTCTGTGGCCACATACATTTGGATCTGGTTAATTTTTTGGCTAGCTAAAAAGACAGACAGTAGATATCACAAGAATATTCTAGTGGGTCCCACCAAATTTATACAAAGTAATTACTGAACGATTAGCTGCTACCCAACAGTACCTAGTTAGTGGGTGTTACCCTTACTATGTGGGGGCCACCTTGATGATTTTGTATTATATCAACATTGTCCATTTGGTTTTTCAGCTTATTTAAGGACATTATCCCCCCTCTAAAAAAAAAACAAAAACAAAAAGCAGATCCAAATTTCTGGTGGACCATACCACCAGAAAAAGTGGTGAATGACCATTAAAAGTGTTGGAAACGGTGCTTTCTGCAAATCCAAAACCGTGTGCATATCTTATGTGCAAGCTGTTAGATTAGATTTTTTTTTCTTCTAAGATCAGATTGCTAGCTATGTAGATTTCTTTCTAGATTTCTCTGGATTATTTTTTCTTTATTTAGCTACCCCTAGGATGAATCTAGACAGGGATAGTTTAGTAATTTCACACAATAAGAAAGCCTATAAATAAGCAGCAGTGTAATACGATTTTCAATTCATTCCAATACAGTTGCTGTTCTCTCTTCTTCTTCTTTCAAAAGTTTCTGATTTTTGTTTCATGGTGGCTGCAGCCACACGTTAGCAGGAAGCTGGGTTTTAGACCCAACAAAGTGGTATCAGAGCCCTTAATCCTTGGGCCTCATCAGCCATGAGAAGGAGTTGTTGATCATTGGGTCTCATCAGCCGTAAGAAGGAGGTTCTACACCTGTTTTGGGTCTGCAATACCCAAGACAAATCAGCCATGGAAGGAGGTCTCGCACTCCCTGTTTTCCCTCTGCCAGGTTTGTTTGATACGTCAGTTGTGGTGGGGCCATAACCCACAGGTCCAGTTTTTTATCAGAAACATTTTCCAGCAAAAAAAATCTGCTTTAAAAAAAAAAAATCCAATTGAAAAAATCTGATTTCAAAAATCAGATTGTAGCAACAACCTGTTATAAAAAAAAATCAGATTGCAAAAAATCTGTTTGCAAAAGAAAGAGATTGCAGCAAAAAAAAAAAAAAACCTGTTTTAAAAAAAATCAGATTTTAGCCAAAAAAAATCTATTTTTCTATCTCCCTTCATTTTTCAAAAAAGAAACAGCCATTCCTTTAAAAAATAGAAAAGATGGCTAGCACAATCGAGCCGCGGGTTCTTAAGTTGTCAAAGGACAACTATGAAAAATGGTGCATCCAAATGAAGGCATTATTTGGGTCGCAAGAATTATGGGAAATCTTCACGGATGGGTATGAAGAACCCACTATGGAAGAAGAAGCCGTCTTCACCAATGAAGAAAATATCACTCTAAAAAATCAGAGGAAGAGAGACAATAAAGCTTTGTTTCTCCTCTATCAAGGGTTGGATGAATCCACCTTCGAAAAGATTGCCGAAGTAATATCAAGCAAGCAAGCATGGGATACCCTTAGCACCATCTTCAAGGGTGTAGATCGAGTGAAGCGGGTTCGCCTGTAAACATTAAGAGCCGAGTTTGAAGCGACTCACATGAAGGAAGGTGAGAATATTACTGATTATTTTTCACGTTTGCTTGTAATTGTCAATAATTTGAAAAGAAATGGTGAAAAGTTTGAAGATGTCCGAGTTATTAAAAAGATACTTCGAACCCTCACAACCAAGTTTGAGCATGTGGTTGTGCCGATCGAAGAATCAAAAGATATTGAGAAACTCTCCATTGAGGAGTTGATGGGATCGTTGCAAGTTCATGAGCAACGAATGCAGAAGAATGCCAGTTCCATGCCGATGGAACAAGCTTTAGAGTCAAGATTGACTCTGAATAATAACAATGGTGGATGTGGAAGTTCACAACGTGGTGGACGTTTTGCTAACAATCGCGCAAGAGGCAGAGGGCGCAGATACCAACAAAGCCATGGCCAAAACCAGCAGAAAAATACCAATCTCCATGGAAGAGGAAATGGTAGAGGTAGATCTATGCATGGACGAGGAAGTACAAAGAACATCCAATGTTACAATTGCAACAAACTTGGCCACTATGCATCTGATTGCTGGAGCACGCCGGTGACTCAAGACGAGCTATCCAACTATGCCGAAGCATCAAGCCATGAACAAGAAAGCTCCACACTTCTCCTTGCACAAGAGAAAGGTAGTGATCAGCATGATGTATGGTATCTCGACACGGGTGCAAGTAATCACATGTGCGGCGACAAGAAACTCTTTGTGGAACTCACAGAAGGAGTTCATGGTGATGTAACGTTTGGAGACTCATCAAAAACACCTGTGAAAGGTAAAGGTAAAATCCAAATCTTTCAGAAGAATGGTGTTCCAAACTATATCTCTAATGTGTACTATGTGCCTAACATGAAAAGTAACATACTGAGTCTCGGACAACTCCTCGAAAAAAGGTATGTCATACACATGGAGAACTCTTCTCTTTCCATTAGAGATATGCATGGATGTTTGATTGTAAGAGTCCAGATGGCAAAGAACCATATGTTTCCTCTCCATATAAACACAATGCTTGAGAAGTGTTTTTATGGAAAAGCAAAGAACGATTCCTGGATGTGGCATCTTCGCTTTGGCCATCTAAATTTCAGTGGCCTGAAACTTCTGTCCTCATCAAGCATGGTGCATGGTTTGCCTACTATTGAAGCTCCAGAACATGTGTGTGAGGCATGCACACTTGGGAAACAACAAAGGAACTCCTTTCTGAGTGGAATATCCCGAAGAGCAAGAGAACCGTTGCAGTTGGTTCACAGTGACATCTGTGGACCATTAGATCCAATCTCTCTTGGAGGTAATAAATACTTTATTACATTCATTGACGATTTCAGTAGAAAATTATGGGTGTATGTAATCAAAGAGAAGTCTGCTGCTTTTACTATTTTTAAAAATTTTAAGGCTCTTGTTAAAAAAGAAAGTGGTCTTAAAATCAAAACTCTTCGATTTGACAGAGGTGGGGAGTACACCTCAAATGTTTTTCGAGAATATTGCAGGGAACATGGCATTAAGCAACAACATACTGCAGCATACACGCCACAACAAAACGGAATTGCGGAACGGAAGAACCGCACCATCCTCGATATGACGAAGACCATGCTGAAGGAGAAAAGTCTGCCAAAAAATTTCTGGGCAGAGGCAGTTGCATGTACTGCCTATCTGCTCAATAGGTGTCCGACTAAGAGTATCAGATTCCAGACACCGCAAGAAGCATGGAGTGGATACAAACCTAGCGTGGCACACCTTAAGATTTATGGGTGTATTGCCTACGATCAAGTTCCAGAAGTAAGAAGGAAAAAGCTTGATGATCGTGGCGAGAAGTGCATCTTCATCGGCTACAGCGAAGAGTCAAAGGCATACAAGCTTTACAACCCACTAACCAATAAGGTGGTGGTGAGTAGAGATGTGATATTTTGTGAGGAAGAAGCATGGAAATGGAACGAGGGAAACTCAGCCAAAGAAAAGCAAGTCGAGGTCGAAGAATATGAAGAAGAGAGACATGAGAAGCAAGAGCAGATACCCACATCACCCCCTTCGGATCACAGAAGTCCAGGAGTACGCTCCATCTCTCCTGGAAGTACTTCATCAAATCAGAATTTATCCAACACATCTTCATCCGATTCTCCTTCACCCTTGGCTCCCATTAAAATGAAAAGCCTCAACGACATCTACGCAGAAACTGAGGAAGTGAATTTTCTCTGCCTTTATGCGGACCACGAGCCTCTCACATTCGAGGAGGCTGTGAATAAAGAATGTTGGAGAAAGGCTATGGAAGAAGAGATTCATGCCATCGAGAAGAATCGAACATGGGAGTTGACCTCACTCCCCAAAAGCCAGAAGACCATTGGTCTCAAATGGGTGTACAAAATTAAACGGAATGCCGATGGTAAGATCGAACGATATAAGGCAAGGCTCATAGCAAAAGGCTACAAACAGAAATATGAGGTAGACTATGAAGAAGTTTTCGCCCCAGTTGCTTGCCTTGACACTGTAAGAATGATTATCTCCCTTGCAGATCATCACAGTTGGATGATCTACCAACTGGATGTGAAATCTGCATTTCTAAATGGGGTACTCGAAGAAGAAGTATATGTTGACCAGCCTGAAGGCTTTGTCATGCAAGGGGAGGAACACAAGGTGTATCGGCTAAAGAAAGCCCTGTATGGGTTGAAGCAAGCTCCCCGTGCTTGGAATGCACGGATTGACGGTTATCTTCAAGAGAATGGCTTCGTCAAATGTCCGTATGAGCATGCAGTCTACACAAAGAAGAATGCCCGTGGTGATATCCTTATCGCTTGTTTATATGTTGATGATCTACTGTTCACTGGGAACAACCAGGCGATGTTTGAAGAATTCAAGCAGGCTATGTTCAAAGAGTTCGAGATGACTGATGGTGGATTGATGTCTTTCTTCTTGAGCATTGAAGTGAAGCAACAAGTCGGCTGCATTTACATATCCCAGAAGAAGTACACAAAGGAACTTCTTGAGAAGTTTCAGATGGTCGACTGTAAAGCCGTAAATACACCTGTAACAACAGGCCTGAAGATCACAAGAGATGGAGAAGGAAGAAACGTTGACTCAACCCTATTTAAGAGCCTAATCGGAAGCTTAAGGTACCTCACAATCACTAGGCCAGATATAGTCTACAGTGTTGGGCTTCTAAGCCGGTATATGGAAGCCCTAAAAGAGTCACACTGGCTAGCTGCAAAATGAGTACTGAGGCATATCAAAGGGACTATTGAATTCGGTCTCTTTTATGCATACGATGATGAAGCGATGTTGTATGGATACTCTAATAGTGATTGGGGTGGTGACCAAGATGAAAGAAAAAGTACCACAGGCTATGCTTTCTATCTTGGGTCGACAGCATTTACATGGAATTCAAAGAAGCAGAGTATGGTCGCCCTATCCACATGTGAAGCTGAGTACATAGCAGCTTCATCCACCGTATGTGAGGCGATCTGGCTAAGGAATCTGCTAAAGGAGCTGAAGCATCTACAGGAGGAATCCACTGTTATATGTGGACAACAAGTCAGCAATCGAACTTGCCAAAAATCCAGTTCAGCATGGAAGGAGCAAGAACATCGACACAAGATATCACTTTCTTAGAGATCAAGTAAAGCAGAAATTGGTAAAGCTGGAATACTCTCACACCACTGAGCAAGTGGCAGATATCTTCACCAAAGCATTGCCAACTGACACATTCAGGAGACTTAGATCAATGCTTGGAATGAAGCCGGTTTTGGTTTGAAGGGGAGTGTTGGAAACGGTGATTTCTGCAAATCCAAAACTGTGTGCATATCTTATGTGCAAGTTGTTAGATTAGATTTTTTTTTCTTCTAAGATCAAATTGCTAGCTATGTAGATTTCTTTCTAGATTTCTCTGGATTATTTTTTCTTTATTTAGCTACCCCTAGGATGAATCTAGACAGGGATTGTTTAGTAATTTCACACAATAAGAAAGCCTATAAATAGGCAGCAGTGTAATACGATTTTCGATTCATTCCAATACAGCTGCTGTTCTCTCTTCTTCTTCTTCCAAAAGTTTCTAATTTTTGTTTCATGGTGGCTGCAGCCACACGTCAGCAGGAAGCTGGGTTTTAGACCCAACAAAAAGATGTTGCTGGGCGTTGGGAAAGTTTTTACTGTGAGCGTTAAATCATCGCTATTTCTTGTAGTGTAGTCCACTAGATTTTTATATCTTTAATTTTTGGGACCATGTGTTAAAATGAGCTGTAAAAACCGATAGACAGAGTGGATATACAGCATATGATCAATGTGGGCCCTACAATAAGAGTAACATCCATTGAGTTGTTATCCGGTGACCCAAACCCTTTGGAGCTATCATATTCTGTAAAAGTGAATTAAACTCAGTCAGTCCATCAGATTTGCTCCTCATACCGTGGCTATGGACTAAAAATAAATAAAAATCAGCCAATATGCACATCATTTCATCTGGGCCATACTAAAATTTATCAAAGTTGTTCTTTAGATGCGATAAGAAGAAGATAAGAAAATAATAAAAATAACTAAACAAAAATCAAGCTGTTTCAAAACAGACAATCCACAGTACAAGAAGTTGGAGGTTTTAGGCTTAACTTTTCTGGATTGGATTTCAAATTTGGAACATGGTAGGCTCAAAGAGCCTGAATAGTGTAAGGTTTAAATTTAAAGAGACAGATCTGATTAATTATACCAAGTTGCTTTTATTCCTAACAAACACTAAGGTGGTCACTGAATCACCACTTTTTCCTCCCGTGCGGCCCAGTTGAATTTTGGATCCACCTAATTTTGAGTCGCATGTCCTAAAATAAGCTCACAAAACATATGAACAGGGTGGATTTCTCACAAACATCATAATGGGCCCTATCTATCATCCCAACTTAGCATGATACGAAACTTTTGTGTCCATAAAAATATTTCAACGGTGGTCACTGAATAACCACTTTTTCCTCCCGTGCGGCCCAGTTGAATTTTGGATCCACCTAATTTTGAGTCGCATGTCCTAAAATAAGCTCGCAAAACATATAAACAGGGTGGATTTCTCACAAACATCATAATGGGCCCTATCTATCATCCCAACTTAGCATGATACGAAACTTTTGTGTCCATAAAAATATTTCAACGGTGGTCACTGGATCACCACTTTTTCCTCCCGTGTGGCCCAGTTGAATTTTGGATCCACCTAATTTTGAGTCGCATGTCCTAAAATAAGCTCGCAAAACATATGAACAGGGTGGATTTCTTACAAACATCATAATGGACCCTCTCTATCATCCCATAGCAGGGACTTCCCGTAAAAGGCTTTGGCAGGAAATCTAGGTACAATGAAAGCACACAAGAAAAAGAAAAGCATCCAATCATATATGTTTTATCTGTATCATTTAGTTAATTTTCAGCCTAATCTCAAGTGAACCATATGGTAGGAAAACAATAGTGACTGAAAGCCAACCATTAAAATGTCTTTAGGCCATAAAAGAAGTTTTCGATCAAGATGATATTTTTACTTCTCCTTCATCCAAGCCCGTGTGATCTAAACAAAAGGTTAGATGGAAAATGAACATTACAATGGGTCCAAGAAGGTTTTTAACTGTGAGCATTTGGTCACCATTATTTTCCTAGGGTGTCATCTACCTCATATTCGAATCTGTCTCATTTTCGAATCATGCCCAAAAATGAGCTGGAAAAAAAATGAAGAGACATTGTGGGTAAAACACATATATCAAGATGGAGCCTACATAACACTAGCCCTACCTTTTAAAGGCTTTAAAGAAAGGCCTAGAATAGGTGAGTCAAAAGTAAGAGCCTGGTAGCAGATCTCAGTGTGTATGTTTTATATGTGGAAATTATGGGTTATAAATGGCATAATTCCATATGACAATGTAATGATCAGATTGGATCAATCACATGACCATCAAGGTGGGACCCACGTACATAGTGTATTATAGGCATGAAGTACAATTGACAACTTCTTATGGAGTTGCATTGGGAGAAGGCTTCTCACCCAGTGATTGAGGAGACATGAGCTTGGGAAAGTCCTACAATGAGTGCAATTTTCTCATGGCCTGTCTCTTTATAAAGAAGCGTTCGGTCCCCTAATCTATACACACATTATATACATGTTTATCCCCATTAGAGCGTGCAACCTGATGTAAGCATGGTAGAGGCGAAAGATCGACGCACAAACCCTAATAGTCTGCGAGATGATCGATCAAGGCACACTTTCTAAACACTTTCGGATCCCCTAGATTGATGCCAGTATAGATCTTGGAATCCAATGTGGGGTTTGTCTCACATGTGGTATCAGAGCAAACTAAACATCGATTGTGAACTTTGTTTCTAGACAGGGTCAGAGGTTGTCTGATCTTGACAAAAAATAGGGAATTCATATTGAAATCTAATCCCGCCACTAGAATCCAACAAGCGCCATCACTGGATAACATTTGATTTTGGATGTCTAAAATCCCAGACACAATGGATCTCTGGCTGGTGCCATATCTCTAAACCATAATCATAGGGGAAGGGTTTTGGAAATCTCAATCGAGAAGGCTTGTAAGACCCGTATCCTAGCCCATACCGTTCCATAGGCCTCCGCAGTCCTCTCGGTTGAATTTCGGTGACCCGTGATCTGTTATTGGTATTTGCGCGTGATCCTGAGTCATGTTCCGTATATCAGAGTCGGTTCGACCCAAGACTTATACCCATGTGACCGCGTGGTCATCGCGGTTCTGATGTCGCGTCTCGCTCGCTAATTCGATACTTGAGCCAGGAGACATGGGCCGGCGTTCAGTTCAAGGAAAACGCCGCGCATTGCTAATCTCAAGAGAATCTATCACATCAATCATATCAATCAAGTACAAATCACACCCCATCACTCACCCATCCCCAAGTACAACTACCCCTCCCTTAAAGTCAACTCTCCCCCATCACCCATCACTCTCTCACCCGTCCCTTTCTCTCTTTACATCACATCTTTCATCTCTCTTATCTCTCTCATTTCTCCCAAGCAACTCACGTCTCAACCTCCATGAGAGAGAGCTTGGTGTGACCCACCTTCCTATCTCTCATCCCCACCATCCAAAGCCCATCTCAACCGTTGAATCGCGCCCCTTGGAGCTCTAGATCACATTAGTGAAAGAAGAGAGAGAAGATCCTTAGGTGGGTGCCTTTATTCTTCTCTCTCTCTATCTCTCTCTCTCTCTCTTTCTTTCACTTTTGTTGTGACGATGTGGCGGTGTGGCCCACCTAGATGTACCCCACTTGATGTATGTCTTATCCAACCGTCCAAACCATTTGGGCCCTACCTTAGGGAGATGGGAAAACACAAATATCAAGTTGGTCCAAATCAAGTGCGCCACATCCACGTGGGACCCACCAGCCATGGTCCCCACATGTGGGACCCACCTTATACACGTGTTGTATGCAAACTGTCTACTGTCCCTGGACGCTGGACGTGGCTGAGACGTGAAAAGTGAACCGACAGTGGGGTGTACAAAAAAATGTATATATAATTATGCTTTTGGGGTGGGCTGCTCATGCAGGCCCCACCTTGATGTGTACATCTAATCCACGCCGTCCATTCCTTTCCCCAAACCATTTTAGGCGTTGAACAGAAAAATGGGGCCAATCCGGCTTTCGGGCGGGCCATAGCATAGCAAACGGCGTGTTTACCATTGAAATACCCCCTATCATTCATATACACCAAAATATATCGGATATTGGGCTTGTTTGACTTGTCCTGAGCTATGGAAACCACTGGTCGGGGTGGATTCTTCCAATGCGGGCCCCACTCATGAAATATCGCAAAAATACGCAATTTAAACAAAACAATATATGCAGCAGACGCTGTTGTTGCCAGAGGTGCAGGCAGCGCCTGCTGCGGTTAACGGACGGATGGGCAGGGGAATATGGGTCCTAGTTGTGGGCCCCACCGTGATGTGTGTTAAACATCTAAACCGTGCATTTGTTACCCCCTTTAGAGAAGTGGGCCCCCTTCGAAAATCAGCCTGATCTGGAACCCAGGTGGCCCACATCATAGGAAACAGTGGGATTGATCGTCTGCCATTGAAACCCTATTTGGGTTCACAGAAGCTTTGGATCAACTTGAAATTTGTTTTTCCCGTGCATTCAGGTCCGTGTGACCCTATCAATGGATTGGATGGAAAGTAAAATTACGGTGGGCCCCACGTGGGACCCACTGATGTTTGTGTTTTATTCACACCGTCCATGACTGTGGATGGTGGAACCCACCATGGTGTGTGTGTTTTATGCACCCCATCCACCCATGGGCTGTTGGACGGTCAGTGGACTCCGCTTTTGATGTAGGGGTTACATCCAAACTGTAAACTGTCCATTCAGTTGGTGGGCTGCCTTAGGACTTGAGATAAATGAGGCAGATTTGCCTGTTAGTGGGCCACACAGTAATAAGCTGTGGAATTTGAATGCCTGCCATTGAAACCCTTTTTGGGGGTGTCGCAGAGGTCTTAGATTGTCTTGAAATTTGTTTTCCCTCTTCATTTGGGTCTGTGTGACCTTATCAACAGATTAGACGGCATATAAATGTTATGGTGGGACCCACGTGGGACCTATTGATGTATGTATTGTATTCCACACTGTCCAGGTGGCTGGATGGTGGGCCATGCCATGGTGTATATGTTTTATTTCCACCGCCCAAGGTGATAGATGATACTATGAACCCCACTTTGATGTATATATTATATTCAAATCGTCCCTCCTTTTGGCACGTGTGGTGGTGGGACCCACCTTGATGCATGTATTTTATATCCACACCATCCAATGTTAGGAGGGTGGGCTCACTGCAGTGATGTGGGCAAGTTCTGTGGCCGACCATGGTGTATGTGACTTTTAGCCACATCGTCCATGTTGGGACGGTGGGACCCACCCCTGACATATCTGTTAATCCATACCATCCATCTATGTGGACCCACACACCAGCTACACAGCTAACGTATTGACGTCAGCAATGCTCTGTGGGTCTGATCAGAGGTATGTGCTATATCTAAACCGTCCATTGCAAGGACGTACCAAGTGCTTTAGGGCGCACCATGATGTATCTTCATTCCATACTGTTCATCTATCTTTCATCTGGGCCGTCCATCCGTGGACCCCAGCATTAACAGCTGTTGTATCGTCATCAACAAGTTCTGTGGGACCTATGTAATGTATGTATTTTGCCATTACCATCCAACCATTGGTAGAGATCGTTTATGGCATTACAAAGAGGATGTAATATATCTAAATTTCGGGTGGGACCCACCCTGATGTATTTATTTTATATCCACATCGTCCGCTGGATTGGGACGGTAGGACGCCATCCGTGATGTATATATTGCTGACCATTTGATGGCTGGCCCAGCAACCATTGCTACTGTGTAGACGGCACGAGTTCTGTGGGAACCACCCTGCACGTGTGGGGGTGGGGACCACCTTGATATCTGTGTTCTACTCAATCCGTCCACCTATTTTGCTAGATGGACCATCACGATGTATTTATTTCATCCACACCATCCAGATTGTGCTGGATGGTGCTGGACAATGTTTGGACGGTGCTGATTACATGGGGAATGTTTGGATGGTGTTGATTTAGACAATGTTTGGATGGTGACGTGGGCTCCACCGTGATGTATGTTGTATATGTTGTACCCACACTACCCACCTGGTGAGGCCCACCTGCTGTGTAAGCACAGGGCCCACCTACTCGGTGGCCTAATGTGATGTATATGGGGCTCGATATGCAGCCCACTTGATGTGTATCAGGCCCATGGGTTATGGCCCATTGCAATGTATGTAAGGCTCAATTGGTGCGGCCTATTCGATATATATATGAGGCCCATGTGATTAGGCCCCTCTGGATGTACTTGTGGCCCGTCCATTGAGGGTCACCTGTTGTATATATTTGAGGCCCATGTGTAGGGCCCACCTATTGTGTATTTAAAGCCTATGGGTTGTGACCCATAGTGATGTATATTAGGCCCATGTGATGTAGCCATAATGATGTGTTTTAGGACCAGGTATGTGGCCCACCTGTGAAGTATATTTGAGGCCCACTTGCGATGTATTCGAGGCCCAGGGGCAAGGCCTGATGTGATGTATATGTGGCTCATTGAGATTGTATGAGGCCTATGGGACGTGGCCCATTGTGATATATCCGAGGCCCATGGGCATGGCCCATTGTGATACGTTTGAGGCCCTTGTAGGAAGCTTAACGCGATATATGAGAGGCTCATGAATGAGGCCCAATGTGATGTAGGTGTGGCCGTTACGTTGTGTATGAATCCCTTACGTAGGCCACTCCTTAGGAGCAATGTTGGTAAGATGTCCACATTGATGTGCAATGATGGTTAGATGTCCACATTGTGACCTTCCCGTAGGCTTTGTTAGGCCCATTCGCATCATTCTCTAAGTGGGTTAACCCAAATAAGTGGGCCCCATTCGCCATAGACGGATGGCTCCGTGCCATCAGATTTGATATAACCACGGCCATGGACCGATCTTTATATTATGGTTGATCAGCTGTCCATCTATAGACACCGCCTTGTTTATATGCTGATTGTCAATTAGTGATCGATGCCGATTATCATGACCGGATTGTCGATTCCGATTATCGATTGATTTCGATTGTCGAGACCTATATGGTGTTGTATATGTGGCCCATCGTGATGTATGTTAGGCTCATGTGAAAGGCCCATTGTGATGTGTATTAAGCTCTTGAGTGAGGCCCATGGTGTTGTATATGTGGCCCTTGTGTGAGGTCATAGGTCCACTATATGTTAGGATCTATGAGGGCCATTCCTCGAGGGCAATGTTGGTCAAATGTCCACATTGTCGAGGTAGATTGTCAATGCCGGTTATTGATACTGATTATAAGTATGTGAAAGCATAACATCATGATACATGCCCATGCATACGCATCATCTGCATGTTTATTATGTGATGTGGTTGATCATTGCATATGTCATTGAGTATGTTGTTATGAGACTCCCTGATAGGTGGAGGTTATCTCACATGAGCGCACGGTTGGCGCAGGATTGATGCATGACTGGATTGTATGACTCATACATCTTGCATTATGATTACTATACGCCCTAGCAACATCAGGGTCGTAGCCTCCACAGGCATATCGTACATGGCCAGATGGGACACCAAAAATTTGTTCTAGCATCGAGCTGCCATGGATGGCTCTGGGTGAAAATCTCTAAACCCTCTTGGTACTAGAGGACGCCCCAACGTCGAGACCGAGTGGATACATGAGCGTCCGAATGCCGAATACCAAGAGGCCGCGTCTCCCACTGTTTCGTGGTCGGTTGAGAGGGGGTGTGGCCTTACCCGCTTGAGCGTAGGGGGCACAGCTAGGCTGATTTGACCAGCTCGTGAATGAGTTCACTATCAACGTGCTGGATAGGTATTGACAAACTATTGACCAGGCGGATAGTGAGGTTTCTTACGCTCACTTGGACTGTGCTGTTGGGAGAGGGGCAGTGCCATTTGGAGTGTACTAGACCTCGGTGATGATCCTAGAGAGGAACTGTACTGATATGTGGACTTATTGGGCAAGAGTTGCATACTCATTCATTCATTAACTATCCACTTGGGCTGGTGGTGCGCAACTAATTATTACGTGTACCTTCGTAATGGTCAAGATTTTAGTTGGGGCGCGTGACTAACCTGAGATCAAGAGTTTACCACATTGAGTCTGACTATCCAAATTTAGGTATGAGACTGGTTTGGATAGAAGTCCTTGTGGTGGATCCCATAGCCTACGATACTACGTACTATCATCCCGACTTCACATTCATGCATGGTCATTCGCACCGCATATTGCATTGTACCCTCGTCATCTGATATTTGTCTCTCTTTGACTCCTTATTTGCATAACCGATTTATATTGCTTACTTTGATACTAGATGACTCATGGACTTGTTAGTATTTTTGCATACTCTGATATTATATGACTTGTGGACTTATCGGTATCTCCGTTAACTCTGATATTACATTCTAAGCACGCATATTCTGCTCACATACTTTCACCACTCATTAAGCTTTCTATAAGCTTATGCACGATAGATGCGTGTGGGTGGTGTTAGGTTGTAGTAGCATTGAGATGGGAGCATGCAGTTGTCTTTTGGAGCTTTGAATTTTGACATATGTATTTCCCTTACAGCATTATATTCAAAGATTATATTAGTGGATATGTGATGATGATATTGCCTTTATGATTTGGGTATACTTGTAGTTATGCTTCTTATAAGATAAATGTACGTTGAAAAATCCTCCTTGTAGCATCTCAGGATCGAAACCTGGCGTATGGACGCTGAGAGCCAAGAATGGGGTACTATAGAGGCTGTCGGCATCGGATTCAGCAATCGAGAATTTTGTGAGCCCGATATCCGAGTTTGGGGCATGACAAGGCTACGGGCCAATACCAATTTTCATAGTAGTTTTAAAGCAGGGTGTCAGCTCCACTCCGATGACGACATTAACACGTGTCTCTCTTACAGCCGATCAAAGCAGTCATGGACATCGACATCTCCTCTTTAGACAAAAACTGTAACGTCTCATGTTTTTTCCAACCTAGAAATGGACATCCTTAGGTAATGGGTCTATCATAACACCTTATCGACTTCTCAAAAACCCAATCCCAAAGTCTCAAATCCCTTTTCAACCCATTTTTTTTCAAAAATCTCATTTTTCACCAACCTATTCTTAAAATTTTCTAAGTACTTTCATATTAAACATCAATCCTAAAGTTTAAATAATGAAGATCAATACTTAAACTAAAAATTTACTATAAATAGTAAATAAATAAATAAAATATGGTTTTGACCATATATTTATGGAATATTATGAAATAAATACGTTATTTGGATAGAGCAGCTTCTCCTACCCCCAAATCATATATTGCACTTCGAATAACTCATTCCAGTTTACAAGATACACTCATTTCAAGAGTCGCATGGCAAAACCACCACCAGACAGCACAATGGGCGGGCGGCATGCCGTCGGTGCACCGAAATTCGGTGGACAATCGCTGCGTTTTCTACATTCTTCAGCTGGCTTCAAAAATTCATATCTCCCTATTTATAACTCCAATTTAGGTGATTCAAAAGCCAAATTGAAGCATGATAAGTCTAGTTTCTTATAAAAATAAGATAAAAAATATAATAAAACTTTTAATATAGTTGAATCTAGGTTGATGTGACAACTATCTAAAAATTATTAGTCCAGATAGCTGCTACTTCTAGAATTTTTAGAATTTTTTTACAACACGAAATCTAATGAAATTTGGTAGAGATGAAGTAGACTTGATGATGAACTATTAAAAAAATAATTAAAATAATATACTAACTAAAAGTGCCAAAAAGGAGTATAGAACTACCCTAGGACTTTATTCTATCGTAATTAGGGCAGAATTTAGCAAAGTACTAAACTAAACAATCGATGGATTTGACTTGAACCACTTTCTATACAAACTATAGATCCAAAATAATTAAAATCACTAAATCATATTACTTAAAAACCTAGGATCAATCTCAAAACCTAGTTGCTCTTGGGAGCACATTGAAACTCCGTATCGGACCTGGACCACGCGTCGAAAGTCTGATGACTGCGAAACTATAGGGTTATGACCACATTATTGGGCTTGACAAGCATCGTGGGAATCGAACTCGAATAGTATCTAGAAACGCACAACTTGGGCTTTGAGCGAAGAGTGTGAGAAATGCGAATACCTTTAGAAAAAGGTCTTAAACTTAAGTGAATTGAGTCATTCGCTCGCATGCCAAATTGAAGACTTCAACCGTTAGATTCTGGCCAAACTTCACTCATGGATCAGGAAAATTTTCCTGCTCTTATCTGTATACTTGTGGCCCTGATCGAGGAACGACGACCGTCGATCTGATACAGGTCCGTCACAGCTGATCTGTTTGTTAAATCGCACCAACAACACAGTCTTGACATAGATCCATTGTCAGGAAACTTATCCTACGACATATATGAGTTGTGGACCTCCCTATGGGCCCTGTTTGCCCGAAACAGTCACCTTTTGGATAGAAACCAAGTATACTATGGCCCTGGGGCCATTTACATCACTATTGGGCCTATAAATAGCCTCCCACACACCGTCTCTCTCCCATATACGAATTTTCTAAAAACCCTAAGGGAGGGAGAGAGAGAAAAGGAGAGAAAAGAGGAAAGAATGAAGAAGGATTCTTGGTGATTGTTTCAGGGATTCTCTCCAGCTGCTTCACGCACCAGATCACCTCCCCATTTCGCCACGAGATCTGTCTCAACTACGATTTGAGTAAGAAACCCTAACCTTAATCTCAATTTAGAGATCCATATTGAATAATCGATGAAATATCTAACCTATTTCATCATATAGGTACCGTCGTTCCGTTTTTGGGAATGTTGTGTTGGAACTGAGTTCAAATCGAGTATTTTGATGAAAGGTGCGGACTATAAACGTTTAGGTTATGGTTTTTAAGGCTTTTAATGTCAGTAATGATTTATGTCTGACTTGATTACTACCATATGACCCTAGTTACGATGTATTCGATGAAATATATGTGTGTGGACTATGTAAATATGAAATGCATTCTATGTGTTTTTTGAAATGTTTGAATGAATGAAAAATCCTGATTTGTACTTGTTATGATTTTTAATCTTAGATGCACGTATGTTATATACTTTATGATCGATATGGTGGAATGAATTGTCATACTTCTTACCGTAGTAAGTCTAGCCTATATACTTGGAAATGTGTAGTTTAAGTGTTTGTTAAAATGTCTGAATGAGATTTTGTCGATGTATTGTATTTATTAAGTGTATTAGGACAAGATTCTTACATTCCTTAGTCATATAAATAGTTTTCTTCATAAAATGTAAATTACTATTATATGATATATGTATAAAATGCCTATGTATAATTGCATGTGCAATGTGTGGGATAAAATGCTTAAATGATTATTGTATTTGAATTGTTTGTAACATGCTGTTATGATTAACGCATGTGATTTTTTATTGCATCTGAGTATGTTTACGACTACCACCTAGTCCAGGCAATCGGTAACGAATCCTGATAGATGGATTATTGTTTGGGTAAATGATAAAAAGGAAGGTACCTTAGCTTTCTGAATATATTGTTTGAATAAACCTAATTAAGAATTGGGCTAATTTGATCATACATGCATTGCATGTGCTTTGGCGAGGAAGTGCACATGTCTGGAGTGGTGCATGCGAGGACATACATCATTATCGCATACCATTCCTGCATTAACAAGAGTACTTAGAATATAATTGTTGTACTGCTTTATCATTACTGCTTCACTGAATTGATAATATGTTAACCTTTGCCTTATAGCTGCACTAAGTTGATCACTCACTCCCACTCTGGGACGGTGTTTTAAAACACCAACCAAACCCTGTCATAGTTGCAGATGATGACGAGGCTTTCAAGATGGAGCCTGACTTCTATGATAACGAGGAAGAGTTCCCCTAAATGTAGCTATCAGGTGGGTCTATGTAGACCATGTTCTGATTGATGGGGTTACAGGGATGCTGACTAGATGCCATTACAAATGTTATTTTATATTTTGGAACACATGTATATTCATTTTGTCTATTTTAGGAGTATACATTTTACCTAGTAACATGTTCACACTCTAGAGACCTACAACAGTTTATATGTTTTATATATCTATCACAGTCTTCCGCTTGCTTAAATTTAATCGTCTCTGGAGTGTGATATGCTGTTTTAGCTTAATCCTATTCATGATTAATGCACTAATATGGACAACATTCAATCATCATTTTCTATGTTGCATAAGTGATGCGTTGGAACTCGGGAGCTGAGCTTCTGCTCGACCCCCAATTTTCTGGGCGTTACAAGTTAGTATCAAAGCATGATTTGGATTAAACTGGAACTGGGTTATGGTAACATGATGCACACTGACATACTTTGACTTAAGAGGGTGCGATGAAAACATAGAAACGATCCTAGGATTCCAAGTTTTGCCCGTCGGTGATCCTACCACCGTTGAAGCGAAATTGACTGTTAAATTTCACCCGTGTGCATATAAGGTCATGTAAAAACGATCCCAATCCCTTTCTAAACCGTCAATCGACGTGTTTGAGTGGTAATTCGACAAATCCCCCACTTAGAACGCGCCAAAAGCAGAATATGTACGAGTGCCTCAAATGGAAGTGGGGGCCACACCATGATTTATAAAGGGACCCAAGGTGGGTCCGATATGTTTTTAGCACCTCGGGGAGGGGTTGACACTGCCCCCAGGCGGAGCCACCGCGGTCGGACCAGAGTCCAGGTGGTGGCACTGCCTGGTCGGCGGCGCACCGCCCGACCTCACAGCGCCCGGGCGGCGGCACCGCCCGCTTGGTGGCGCGTCGTCCACCATCCACCGCCTAGTTAGGTGGGCCCTTCCACACGTGTGGGCCTCTATTTTACACCCTAAACCCCCTTTTCCCTCATTTCATGTATTTTAAACCCCTCCAAACTTGCAATTTCTCTTTCAAATCTCTCTTTCATACACCACAAACTTCACCTTCTCCCTTTTCTTGCACCCGCCTCCACCATTCTCTCAAACACATCTCCTACAACCTTCAATCCCCTTTATTTCTTCTCATTTGAGTGCACAAATCCACCTTTGTGTCTCATAACTCTTAAACTTCCGAAATCCACCATATTCTCAAGCTTTTTCCACCCCATGACCCTTTTTGAACTAGTTGCTACAATCTTCTCACTCTCCACACTCCTCTCATGGGAAAGAGAACGGTGTCCACGGATGAAGCCGGGCCTAGCCGCCCAACCTATATGAGGAAGAAGACGGATGCCAAAGTAGGCACAAGCGCCGAACAAGAGAGAAGATCAAAACGGGATCTTAACCCGTAGATCCCCATCGAAAGATCGCCACCGGCAAGTGTCAAATTAGGTAGGTTCCGTAACCGATAAGTTGTATTCGAGGCTCATGTGGATGAAAAGCTTTTTGGGTTATACCCAGTAATGGACATGCTCCTAGAAAATGGTTGGGGACCCGTATTTGAGGGAAACACTCGTGTAAGTGAAGGCACCGTATGAGCCTTCTATGCTTATATACGGAACCTATTATTAGAGCCTCTTCAGTTTACGATCCCTTTGGGAGGAGAGGAGGCCCATGATTCAGATGGGGGACCTCCTACTGGTACTCATGAGGACCGCCGTGATCAGGCCACCTTAGAAGCCCGTATGGCCAAGATAGAAGAAAACCAAGCCGAGTTGAGGCAAAAGCTTGAGGAGAATCAGGCTTATTTGAAACAGAAATTTGAGAAGATGTCTCGCAACTTGAACGCTCTCCTATGTTGTATGCATGATAAGGGGGTACCTCCGCCCTCACCAGAGTTAGCGGACTAGTCATATGTAGCAGTCACCTGTTGCTTTGCTTTGTTTTTCTCTTTTCTATGTAACAGCCCTTACTGGTTTAGTTGGGCGTTAGAATTGTTTGTGTTAAAACTTTTCCTAAATTAGCTCACATGCATCTTCTGTCATGATTCTGGTAATGCCACATCATATGTATCGTGACAATTTTGGTTAAATGGAATACATGAAGCTTCTTTTGAATTGAGATATGTAGAATGTTGGGAGAAGTGTGTGTAGTTATTCTAAATCTTACACGCGTGCACCTTGTGTTGTATATAGGGAATGTTTCCGAAAACCACTCGGAGTACGACATGTCTTGCACTTGATGAATTGATTGAGGGTGCATCTCCCCTGAATGATAGCCATATAGACCCTAGCTTGGGCCCGGACTTTGACACGATGCTGGACTCACCGCCAGCCACTTGCCCCACCAATGGGCCAACACCTTATGCACCACTGGTTCTCGAGCAGAATCATGCGTCTCATCGACGCGACACATACCTTAGTCGGCTCCTCCTCTTGATAGGTTAGAGCAAATGATGCTCCTAATGCAGCAACAGAAGTAAGTTTGGGCCCTTATTGCGGGGGCCATTGCCCAAAACCTGAATATGGTCCCACCTGCACTACCTGTGCAGCCTGCTGGGGATATGAATACCAGCGGTCTTTTTAAGCCCTTTCAGCATTTCCATCCTCCCACTTTTGTGGGTACTCACAGACCTGAGGAGACTGAGTACTAGCTAGATCGCATCTCTAAGATGTTGAAGCTGTTGCACTGCACTGAGGCAGAGCAAATTGAGCTAGTCACCTATATGTTCGAGAAGGAGGCCAGTTTATGGTGGGACAGTATCGTATGAACAGTTCCTGCAGGGCACGTGTGGACTTGGGATACATTTAAAATACGCTTCCATGGGAAGTACTTCCCCCTCACTTACCGAAATGAAAAGGAGGGTGAGTTTCTTCGCCTCCGACAAGGAGGGATGACCGTGTCAGAATACGAAAACAGATTTATGGAGTTAGCCAGTTACTCTCCTTTAATCCTAGCTGATGAGCCAATGAAAATGTGGCATTTTTTAGATGGTCTGCGTCCTGAAATCTACACTAAGATGTGTTGCACTAGCATTTTTAACTATGTTGAGCTAGTCAACATGTCTTTACAAGCTGAACAAGATGGAGATAGGGATTCTCGGACACGTATACTAATGGGCCCGAGGCCTCAGCCCAAATTACAGTACCGGCCAGTCCTTGGTAAGAGGCCACATGTAGACTCGCTTCCCAGGCTCGTGACTCTGCTGACCCAACAGAGATGAACGGGCCGTTGGTGTACATATTGCAACAAAGGTAGACACATTGACCCCTTCTGTTTTACTAAGATGAAAGACAACGGTGTCACGCCATCTCAGAAGATCGACCGTCAGCTACCACGTGGTACAACGACTCCACCTTTATGATCTGCACCACCAGCATAGCCATTTTACTGACTGCCTATACTTCAGAATAGGCCGCCTCAACAACATATGACAGCGCAACTAAATCATCCTCAACAAGCCCATGTGCATGCACTTACAGCTGAAACACCAGAGTTGGCAACTGCAGCACCTTTGGCCTTTGAGGTCACTGCCCACGGTCAAGGTACACCTGTATTCCTATTGGTAGACACTGGGTCCACTATTTTGATAGTGTCATGCTCTACAGTCAAGCGTTTGGGATTGAACACTATTCCTATGGGTGTGTTGAAAGTCCTTACCGCAACAAGGACCTTCTCTAATACTACCAAACTTAGTAAGGATTACCTGATAGACTTAGGAAACCGAACGATGTGCATTAACCTGATAGTCTACCCACTCATAGGCGCGATGGAAGCTTGATGGGCTAATAGCCCACTGACCCCAGGATTGAAGGAAATTGATCCAGGTTATACTTAAGTTTAGGTCACTAGACAGGAGCTGGATCTTCTTTAGAAGGTTAATAATGGAGTCGTCGAAGGAAAGCAATTAAGATCTAAGTATTAAACCAATTCATATGAAAGAATAGGCCTAACAAATGATTACTATACAAAAAAATTATAAAGATAATATGGTAAGTAGAGGTGACAAATATATTATAAATAATGGAAGGGTTGAAACGAAAGATTTCTACAACTTCGAGTTGCCCATAACTCCCTAGTCGTATGATCAAAATGGTGACATACAAATATAATTTTTGGATATTGAAAACCCTTGTAGTATAGTCTTTCGACTATGAGCACCATGGAAGAGCTTATTATCCACCAAGTTAAATATAGGTTAAATAAGAACTCTCGTTGAACAAGACCTGAAGGACAACCTTATAAACATGAGGCTTGAATCTCCTAATGAATTATAATACTCCTTAAATATTAGGATGATCAGATTTAGGAAATTTTAGAACCATATCCCTATGAGGCATTCGCGGCTTAACTCAATTCTTAATCCTGGGTGATTACCAAAGGACTCACTACTTTGACCGAGCAGAAGACCAGGATCCATCAGGATTAGGAAGGGATACAACGTGTTGTCTGCCCTGGTCAGGCGAACAATCGACGTATCGAATTTGAGTTTACCACAACTGTCTTTCCATATTAGCCCAATCATAAAGAGTAGATTATACCACCCTTAGGTAAACTTTATCATCAAATACTTAGCACGATAATAATGATTTGGACATTTATTTTCAAACCTCAAAGGTAGAACCTTTTAAGGGGGGTAGACCATTATGAGATAGGCTAGTTTAGTTATTATATACCCTAACACGTATATAAACTTAAAACCAACAGAACTAAACAAATGAAATAATAAAACCTTTACTTATTACACGTACTTCAAATCTGAAGGCGTAGAAACCTTTGGTCTTGAATTTATGTATAACGTCTCGAATTTTTGCCAACCTGAAAATGGACGTCCTTGGGCAATGGGTCTATCATAACACCTTATCGACTTCTCAAAAACCTAATCCCAAAGTCTCAAATCCCTTTTCAACCCATTTCCTTCAAAAATCTCATTTTTCACCACCTAATTCTTAAATTTTTCTAAGTACTTTCATATTAAACATTAATCCTAAAGTTTAAATGATGAAGATTAATACTTAAACTAAAAATTTGCTATAAATAGTAAATAAATAAATAAAATAAGTTTTTGACTATTAAATTTATGCAATATCATAAAATAAATAGGTTATTTGGATAGAGCAACTTCTCCTACCCAAAATCATATATTGTATGTCGAATAACTCATTCTGGTTTGCAAGATACACTCATTTTAAGAGTTGCATGGCAAAACCACCACCAAAAAACACAGCAGGCAGGCGGCGCCACCGCCCGGTCGGCGGCGCGCCGCCGGTGCACCGAAATTCGGTGGACACTCGCTACGATTATCTGCATTCTTTGGCTGACTTCAAAAAGTCAGATCTCCCTGGTTATAACTCTAATTTAGTTGATTCAAAAGCCAGATTGAAGCTTGATAAGTTTAGTTTCATATAAAAATAAGAGAAAAATATAATAAAAATTTTAATATAGTTGAATCTAGGTTAATGTAACAACTGTCCAAAAATTATTAGTCCAGACAGCTGTTACTTCTAGAATTTTAAAAAATTTTCTACAATATGAAATATAATGAAATTTGGTAAAGATGAAGTAGACTTGATGATGAACTACTTGAAAAATAATTAAAATAATATACTAACTAAAAGTGTCAAAAAGGGGCATAAAACTATCCTAGGACCTTATTTTGTCGTAATTAGGGTGAAATTTAGCTAAGTACTAAACTAAACAATCAATGGATTTGACTTGAACCACTTTCTATACAAACTACAAGATCTAAAGCAATTAAAATCACTAACTCAATATTAGTTAAAAACCTAGGATCAATCTCAAAACCCAGTTGCTCTCGGGAGCACATTGAAACACCGTATTGGACCTGGACTGCGCGTCGAAAGTTCGATGGCTGCGAAACTATAAGGTTATGACCGCCTTATTGGGCTTGATAAGCATTATAGGAATCGAACACAAATAGCATCCAAAAACACACAACTTGGGCTTTGAGCGAAGAGTGTGAGAAACGCGAATACCTTTAGAAAAAGGTCTCAAACTTAAGTGAATTGGGTCATTCGCTCATACGCTAAATTAAAGACTTTAGACTGTCAGATTCTGGCCGAACTTCACCCATGGATAGGAAAATTTCCCTACTCTTATCTGTATACTTGTAGCCCTAATCGAGGAACGACGACCGTTGATCTGATACAGGTCCGTCACGACTGATTTGCTTGTCAGATCGCACTAACAACATAGTCCTGATATAGATCCATTATCAAGGAACTTACCCTATGACATATGTGAGTTGTGGACCTCCCTATGGGCCCTGTTTGCCTGAAACAGTCGCCCTTTGGATAGAAACCAAGTATACCATGGCCCTAGGGCCATTTACATCACTATTGGGCCTATAAATAGCCTCCTACACACCCTCTCTCTCCCATATACGAATTTTCTAAAAACCCTAGGGGGGGGGGGGAGAGAGAGAGAGAGAGAGAAGAGGAAAGAATGAAGAAGGATTCTTAGTGATTATTGCAAGGATTCTCTCCAGCTGCTTCATGCATCAAATCACCTCCCCATTTCACCACGAGATCTTTCTCAACTACGATTTGGGTAAGAAACCCTAACCCTAATCTTGATTTAGAGATCCAAATAGAATAATCGACAAAATAGCTAATTTATTTCATCGTATAGGTATCGTCGTTCCGTTTTCGGAAATGTTGTTTTGGAATCGAGTTCAAATCGGGTATTCCGATGAAAGGTGCGGACTATAAACATTTAGGTTATGGTTTTCAAGGCTTTCAATGTTAGTAATGATTTATGTTTGACTTGATTGCTGCCATATGACCTTAGTTACGATGTATTCGATGAAATATATGTGTGTGGATTATGTAAATATGAAAGCATTCTATATGTTTGTTGAAATGTTTGAATGAATGAAAAATCCTGATTTGTACTTATTATGATTTTTAATCTTAGATGCACATATGTTATATTCTTTATGATCGATGTGGTAGAATGAATTGTCATAATTCATGCCGTAGTAAGTCTAGCCTATATACTTGGAAATGTATAGTCTAAGTGTTTGTTAAAATGTTTGAATGAGATTTTATTGATGGATTGTACTTATTAAGTGTATTAGGACAGGATTCTTACATTCCTTAGTCATACAAATAGTTTCCTTCATATAATGTAAATTACTATTATGTGATATATGTATAAAATGCCTATGTATAATAACATGTGTAATGTGTGGGATAATATGCTCAAATGATTATTGTATTTGAATTATTTGTAACATGCTGTTATGATTAACGTATGTGATTCTTTATTGCATCTGAGTATGTTTGGGACTACTACCTAGTCCAGGCAATCAGTAACGAATCCTGATTGAGAGGCCGAACTAGTCTCGCCACTTTGATGCATTTGGTGAATTCGAGTTGTATGATGATTGTCGATAGTGGTACCATATCGATGAATTCAGCATATACTCATACCAGTCGAACCTGTCTAATAAACTGATTGGCCTATTGTGTGTTTACCATGTATGGACACTATTGCTTGAACCTAAAGTACTACTTACCAATGAAAAATCCATTTCAACCATGGTACCACGATCCACTAAGACTCATGAGCTGGGCATGGTGGTATGGGACACCGTGGTCGACCTATCGGCCTACGCTGGGGTTACGAACCTCCCCGTAGTGACCAGTGAGCAAACCAAACTCGTGAACCGAATACTGTGGTATGTGACACTGTATTTGAGCTATCGGCCTACACTGGCGTAGCCTGGCTGTGGTCCCTAGTTTGGTTAGTGACGAGCCTTCGAAAATAGTCTGCTAGTTGGTAGGGCGTTGGTTGAGTGACCTCGAGTACAAAATAGGCCTACGCTGACTGTGACGAGCCTCTCGTAGCGACCTAGAGTGTAAACTCTCGAACTTACCTATCGTATGTGAATAACTAGGATTGATAACCCTAGGTGGATCATTATTTGGGTAAATGATAAAAGGGAAGATACCTTAGCTTCCTGAATATGCTGTTTGAATAAACCAAATTAAGAATTGGGCTAATACGATCATACATGCATTGCATGTGCTTTGGCGAGGAAGTGCACGTGTCCGGAGTGGTGCATGCCGTGATCATGAGATGATGTCACTGAGGGAGTGTAAGCGAGGGCATACATTATTATCGCATACCATTCCTGCATTAACAAGAGTACTTGAGATATGATTTTTGTACTGCTTTATCATTACTGCTTGACTGAATCGATAACATGTTAACCTTTGCCTTATAGCTCCACTGAGTTGATCACTCACTCCCATCTGGGAGGGTGTTTTAAAACACCAACCAGACGCTATTATAGTTATAGATGATGACGAGGCTTTCGAGACGGATCCTGACTTCTATGATGACGAGGAGTTCTCCTATATGCAGCTATCAGGCGGTCTATGTAGACCATGTTCTGATCGACGAGGTTACAGGGATGTTGATTAGATGTCATTATACATGTTATTTTGTATTTTAGAACACACATGTATATTCATTTTATCCATTTTGGGAGTATACATGTATATATTTAACCTGGTAACATGTTCACACTTTAGAGACCTACAATAGTTTATATATTTTATATATCTATCACAGTCTTCCGTTTGCTTAAATTTAATTGTCTCTGGAGTATGATATGCTATTTTATCTTAATCCCATTTATGATTAATGCACTAGTATGGACAACATTCAATCATCATTATTTATGTTGCATAAGTGATGCATTGGAACTCGGGAGCTGAGCTTCTGCTCAACCCTCGATTTTCAGGGCGTTACAAAAACAAAGGAACAACCAACTGCTATGCCGGAATTGGGGTTGATATATAAATATTAATGGTTGTTCTTTGGAAGCCAGGATTGGGGTTGTCATCATCTTCTCAAAGTGTTGATGGGAGAAGCTACGATCGGGAATCCTTCCATGCAGTGGCTATCAGATCTTGATCGTTAGTGCCCATTGATCATGATGCCATTTTTAGGTACTGATGATATGATCAAACAACACCTAGTGCTAAGAGATAAAGGCGATGGTGGTGGGTCTTGCCTTTGGGAAGCGAAGTTGGATGATTATGAAGAAAGCCATGGGAGATGGGTTTCGCAACCACACCTTAATCGCCTTAAAAGTGTAGTGTCGGCCTTCCCTCTTCTTCCTTTTCAAGGGCATTGCACGTCGTCTACCATTAATGGCGGAATCCACCTCCTTCCCTCTTCTTTCCCTAAGATCTATGCAACTGCGAGGTTCGCCATTGATGTTGGTTGTCATCCTTTGTCGATGGCAGAGGAGATGATGGGTATGGGTAACGCATGTGGCTTCCATAGAGGGAACCTCCCTTCTGCGGTGATTCTTATAAATGATTGGTTCTGTATGGATGACAGCGGTTGTGGCTGGGGTTTCCACCATGTGGAACAGAAGGCATGGTTTGCATTTTTTGTTAGGGTTTTTACAAATAACTGTTTCAGTTGAGTGTCTACAGCAACCTGCAAAACTTTTTTGATAACTTTTTTTTATTGGGGCTTTGCCCCTCCATTACTTTAGCAAGCAAGATGGGTCATCAACATTTGTAAGCGGGTTGTGCCATGAGTCATTGAAAGCTAGTTGGCTAGCATTTTGGGCCAGGTGTTAGGCCTACTTGATGCCTTTAGGCCTATTTTTCAGTTATTTTGTGCCTAATTTTAGACAGTGTTGTGGGCATATTTGGAGCCAATTTAGTTCACCGATTAAATGATTGGGCCATGGACTTTTTTAAGGCCCATGTGATGATTGAATTTTGGGCATGGTTACTAATTGTTTGTAGGCCAGTTAGAAGGCCATGTCAGGGTCCTAATATGGGTTTTTCTGATAGTAATCAGGGGCCCAAAATTTATACTTGGGCATGGTTTTAAGTCCTTTTCCACATCTCTTGTATAAAATAAATATTGGCTACTATTAAAGCATCTGAACTATAACCGTTATGACTCAAGTTAAACAAGTCTTTTATTGGCATTGTCACTTATGCCTAATTTCATTGATCTTAGCCTCGGAACATTGGACAACATCCATGGGCATTATGCTCATGTGTTTATAAGGCTTTGTGCATTGCTATTGGCTAGACAGGCTACAGATAATGATCCATATAGCTCAGTTCACTCGTCTCTTTCTCTAAGAGGCATCAAGAATATCCATTAGGGGTAATTGGCTTGGGTTGGGTCCTAGTTTCTATGGCTTAGTAATTCTTGATTATGTGTTCCACTAAAGTGGTTGTGACTAAGGATACCCATTGTGTCTTAGATTCAAGGGCATCATGCAACCATCGTACATTAAGGACTCATGAAGTGGTGTTTATTTCTAAATAGGCGGTGTTCAACCCAAAAGAGTTCACCATTTAGTTTGAGTCAAACGGGGTGGGGTGGATGGTAATAATATTATAGAATCAGATGGTCTACGTAATGCCCCAAATTTTTACAGCCTGAGTGCATACTTGTGCCTGAGAATTCTAAGGGTTAGTGAAACGACTGAAAGAATATTTCATAATTGTATATTGTTTTTTCTAAATCACATTAATAAAGGTAACCATTCATGAGAATAAAACCAACCACACCTTAAATCTTATTTCATTTACAAAAGTTCATATTTGTATGCAAAAAATGTATATAAAACTAAATTAAAATTTAAACATCAATGTCATAATCCTTTATTACTCAAAATAATCCATAAGGAGGTCATCACCTGTATATTTAACCTATAAGTCAAATGCATCATCTGTATAGTTAGAGAGGGTTAATGTCCTACTCATAATGATGGTTGTCCTTTAAGATTAACAATAAGTCAAGTGATTCATCATAATAATAATGTAAGTGTTCCGATACACCTCATAATCAACCATTATGAGTGGTATCGAAATGCACAATTAATCTACGTGAATGCATGCCTAGCATTGTGTGTGCGGCTCATCATACATAGTGACCATCTCATTGTGGAATATAATTCATAAAAATTTAGCCCATGCTGCATTCCATAACTACGAAGATTCATTAGCGTGTCCAATTCTACCATTGATTTATGTAAATATCTTGAGACAGAACAACTCAAGGATTGAAAGAATTATGTTACACAATTTGTTTATGGAGTGACTAATTGCAACATCCAATCCCCAGAAAGTGATGTAACATGCGCCTACAGATTACTTACATCAATGCATGCATCATTAAGCAAATCCAAGGATTTACGCATCGACTAAGAGGGTCACTACCTAGAGTGCATTATGTCCACGATTAATACATACAAGTCACTTGTTGTGAAACCTTCAATTCATCACTTGCATCAATAGGAAAAGAAATCAAACCATAGGAGTTTTGGAATTCCAAAACATAAGCCCAATCCATAAAATAGGAGAAATAACATAAGGCTAACCTAATAAAGGAGAAAAGTAATAATAAATTAAATTAATAAAAGAGAAGAGTAGAATTAGGCTAACTCAGCAAAATGGTGAGAGAGGAGCAAAAGCCAACTCATACAGAGTGGAAACATGTGTCGCTCTCAAAATTGACGAATGGTAAGGTTTATACCACCATTCATGAATTCATAAAAATTTTTAATATAAAATTATAATAAAATAAACTCTAATAGAGTAGAAGATAGTCTATACACTTTAAAGTGAATCTAGAGGTACAACAATGTAATTTCGGGTCAGACGGGTCACCCGATAAGTCCAAATTACTCTAAAAGTGAGTCCCTCTATCCTAAGGTTTAAAATATGAATTTTATATTAGATTAATATTAGTAAAATTATAACGTTTGTTGATATAATTATTCGGTCCATTGGATGCACAAACTATCTACTGTTCTACACCTAAATGTGTGTAGTTTCACGGTTTAGGGCATAGTTTTGTGATCCAACCAACAAAATATGTCCAATATGATTAAAATCATATATTAAACATAATTTCAATATGGATTAATAATTCATAATAATTTAGTAACTTATTAGCATAGAAATCATAGTAAAAATTAAATTATACACAATTTAATGCGAAAATAAGAGTACCATGTATAAATTTAACTTAAATTAGTATAAGTTTAAAAGAATCTCTTGCTTTATTCTTATATGCAAATCCTAGGTAGAACTTGATGTAGGAGAGCTTCTATATGAACCACAATGTCACTCGAGTAAGAGTGAGATACCACCCTTGTGGAGAAGGAAGAGAAGGAATGAACGTCTATGCTTGGATCTCTCTCTCTCTCTCTCTCTCTCTCTCTCTCTACCCCACTCCCTCTCTATTCCTTGGACGTGAGAAGGTGGGAGTGCATGGGTTTTTTAGTAGAGAAGAGGCGCATGCCCCTTTTTGTAAAGGAGTGTGCATAAGAGGGGTGTGTGTCGCATCCCACATGAATTGGGTTTCTCAAATCTCTTTTTTCTGGTGATCTTTCTTCAAATGTAATTCTTCAACAACATTTAAGTTGTCGAATAAAGCTTGAATATATAATTCTCTTGAAGATCTGAAACTTAGAATGACCGATGTTGAAAATTTCTCATAGTGGTTACCAAAACGGACTTGATCTTAATGAACAGTCCATAGTTAATGACTCGGGCATAAAATTTTGAAAAATATGTATTCGATATAGGAACAAATTGAGAAAATTTTGGTAGTTGTTCAATGGTGGGAAAGGCCTAAATCTAAAATTTCACCCGTCGCACAAAAAGAAAAAAACTGGCTTTAAGGTGGTCATCATTCAACGGTATAGGATCATAGATCGGGTTTTAAATTTTAAATGATCTCATAATCATATGAGGAAAAATTGTGGTCCAAATTTGAATTGCAATGGATGACGGAAAGTGGGTAAATTGGAAGGTCCAATTTTGAAAGAATTAGTAAGCCTAAAACTGTTAACTTCACACCTAAAGAAAAGTCTATCAAGGTAAGATTCTCACATTTCATACTTAGTCCATATGATGGGAAATTCAAGTCATTCATATGATGAAAATTATCCTACTACGACTACCTAAGAATTTTCTTCACCTGATGGACACCAAAATCAAGAGTTAAGGGGATGATTTGTCAATTGTACCACTTATACTATAATATAAAGGCTAAAATTTGACGTGTTTGGTTAATTTATGATAGATTTGAATGAGACAAAATTTCACATCAAATGGATAATGAGAACCATGTGATCTAGAATTCAAGGGTATAGGGTAATGACATTTTCGGTATTATTGTTGATCTGAGAGTTTTCGAAAATCTAATGATTCCACATGGCTATATGCATGCTTTTAAGTAATTCTTACAAAAGAACTCATATCTAAATCATTACAGGTAAAGAGTTATTCATTAAATAAGTTAAAATTCTCATTAATTATGAGGATATATATATATATATATATCAAACAACAAGATCAACGTAGGCTAAAACAGTAACATCTGGGATGTTACAATCTAGCCCCCTTAGAAATAATTTTGTCCCCAAAATTTAATTACTTTGATCATGTATACGAGTGAGGATATACTAACTCATGGTGTCTAAGTTTTCACTATTCCATATGATGTAGATATACATTTCTAGGTGTGTACAAGTCCGTGTCACCAACTGCACAAATCGGGACACTATAGTCCACCTTGCCATAAAGGTGTTGGACTATTTGGGCTTATGTTATTGATATCCAACCAACCTCATGTTATGAAGACCGCTTGCGTATTACACTCTCGACCCAAAGGAATAGTTATAATAATGTACTGAGTTTCACATTAGGATTTGATTATTATGCCCATCATCTAAGATAATCTAGTCAACTGCGTCGTTGATTACATAAAGTTTAGCAGAATAAGTATATTTTATTTGATGCTCAAAGTTTTAAATGGGTTATTTCATCTTATATGAGTTGTAGCAACTTTATGTACTACAGTAATGAATATTTAATCCATTCAATCCCAAATTAAAGGCCTCCCTGCCCTTAATGGCACTAGCTTCTCAAAATGAAAAAATACATTAGAGATAACTCTTAGATATTTGGAATTAGATTTGACCCTTAATAAGAATCAACCTCCGAAACCAATTGAATCCAGACTTACTTGTGATATTGCCAAATATAATAAGTAGGAACAGATTAATAAGCTAAGTATAAAGATTATTAGACATTTCATTCTTAAGTCTTTTTCTTGGGGTATACATGAGAAGGAGAACGTGAAAGAATTTATCAAAGAAATCAAAAGGATGTTTACTAAATCCGATAAGGCAGATGTTATAACTGTTCTCTTTAAACTTTTATCTCTAAAAATATAGTGGTGATGGAATTAGGGAGCAAGTCATAAAGATGGTCGATCTTGCGACTAAGTTAAGGGCATTTTAATTAAACATTCCAAAAGACCTAGTGGTCTACTTAGTACTTTTTTATCTTCTTTTTAACTTCAAAACTTTCAAGGTCAATTATAATTCTTAGAAAGAAAAATGAATCTTTACTGAGTTGATATCACACTGTGTGCAAGAGGAAGCAAGGTTGAGCGACCAGAAAGTGCTCATCTCATGTACTCATCTCATGGCAATAACCTAAAAGAAAAAAGTTTTAAGAATAAGGGTAAGGGTAAATGGAAGAAGACAAGTAATGGTGCATATTCGAAGGACCAAAATCAAGTGGTTGGATCCTTTTACTTTTGCGATTAGGAGGGCCACTTAAAGAATCAATGTCATGGGTACAAAACTTGACTTAAGAAGAATGGGAATAAAAGTAAAGGTAATTCTTATCTGACAGTTTTTGAGGATTTAATTAATACAGATTTGTCATGATATGGATTGATTTCGATTCATACACTCAAATCATATGTCTCATGTAGTGGTACCTCAGGAGCATGAGATGCAGTGATATGGAGCATTACATTGTTAATGGCTAGCTTTCAAGTATGCGAATTGAGGAAGATGACTTTTTTTTTTTCTTTTACATACATATAATATGATGCATTTGAAATTTTGAAATCCTTACATTTATCTTATGGTGATTTGAAATAACATAGTTCATTTTGTTTTCTTCTAAATTCGAATGATGGATTAAGGGCATCGATACTCTAATTGTGCATGAAATGTGGATGTAAATGATGACAACCTCATTTATAGATAAGAATAAAAGAAATGGTCATAAATAGGTTCGATCCTTAAAAGGGATGTATACATTAGTTCTCTAGTCCAGACAAGTAGTGGTATCGCTTTGAGGTGGATGTACTCATAATGACATATAGGACATAGAGCCAAGAGTCCATGAGAAAAGTTTGACTTGAAAATGAGAGGAGACATCTGTCTCGAATTTCAGAGAATTCTGATATACGCAAATGAGATCCTCTCTCGAAATCATATATGCCATCTAATCATTTGACTAGTGAGGGAACAATATCACAGTCAGTGTTAGTGTAGTTTAAGCGTCCACTCTTGACCTAAAAGGCACCTTTGTGATCCTTGTGGGAGAAATTGTAGGTATGTATAGGATCCATAAATAAGGAAATGTGATACAAATATTCAACTCATGAACGGTAACAATAGCCAGGTGGAACTGATAACATGATTAAGTTTGGTCTACACTGAATGCCTCATTAGTGGGAGGTCCAGTTTCAAGTTTTGTTTGATGGCACGAGTGATGTAGCTTGATAAGGCGGGCAGTAGGACCCAGACACATCGTATCTACACGTCCATTCAGGATCTTCCACTTAGGGGAAGGGTGGTCTTAGATAAAGTGGGCATCAGGAACATTAGGAGGGTGGTTCATGTATAGTTTTTCTTATGATAGGTTGCCCATCGTCAATTTTTGGATTTATGGGCATCCCGAAGTATTGTCCTTGTAAACAGCCTTTTTCTGATATGAAATGAATCGAGGGTTTTACACAAAAAAAAAAAGGGACAATCTGATCGCTTACAACATCATGCATTGGAACAAAATTATAACATTTATCATGAAGCCAGGTGTTAGATGCTGCAGTATTATATTCTTCTAAATTAAGATAGGGACAAAGGAGCTCACACTATGGTTCCTTGAAAGGAAGAAGATCTATAATCATCAAATATTTGTAAACCTCAGCTGATATTTGCATCATAAGGAACTTAGGGTCAATGGGAGAACACACATTAAGGTAGCGTACCTGTTTCAGTAAATTAAGATTAATTAACGATTCAAGTCTTGTTATTTGTTCTTATTGTGAATGCATACAACGAAATGAACAAATAAGATTGTATATGATTGAGGCCATGAATATCTTGATAGAGATTGTTGGACCGCTTGAAAGTCTGCATGCAGGTTTCACCTAGCACTAGATTTTCATATTCTTTCAGTATCCATGTCGTTGGGAATGGTGACATTGTGATTACAAATAGTCCCACTTCGATAATTAAAGTGATGACTGCTGTGGTTCAATGTTAGTAGTTCTAATGGGCTGGATATTGCATGGTACTTCACCGAGTCCATTAAAATATCTAATAAAGATTTGAGCTTATTGCTGAATGTTGGAATTATGGGCCATGAATGCAATATTCCATTAGGATGGGACCCATGCAGTTGAGTGGTTGTACATAGTCTATTATGGGAATGAAGTATAATTGACCACTCTTTATGGAGTTGCGTTGGGAGAAGGCTTCTCTCCCAATGATTAAAGAGCCATGGGCTTGGGAGATTCCTACAATGGGTGGGATTTTATCATGGCCCGTCTCTACATAAAGAAGTTTCCGATCTCATAATCTCCTCAAACATTATATACACATTTCTCTCCATTAAAACATTCAACCTAACGTAACTGTTGTAGAGGCGGGAGATCAACGCACAAACCTTAACAATTTCCAAGATGGCTGGCCAAGAAACACTTTCTAAACACTTTTAGATATCCCAAATCGATGTTAGTATAAACCCGAAATCTGTTGCGAAATTTATCTTATATTATATTCATACTCCATCTATTTTGCCAACTTATTTTAGGGCTTGGACCAAAAAATAAGCAATCCAAAAAATGAGTCTCTACTAATGATTTAGTGGGCTCTAAAGAGTTTTAATACAAATGTCATGAGTTCTATGACCATCAAGAATGTGAGAAAATAAAAGCTATAGAAAATTTTTCGTGAACCGTGCCATTGAAAAAGCAGTGATTGGCTATCCCTTTCAAGAACTTCATGCGGTCATAAGCTACCTAAGGACCCATTGTGATGTTTGTGAGAAATCCACCTATGAATTCATTTTTTTAGCTCATAATAAGACATGAGATAAAAATGAACTGTATCCAAAACTCAATTGGGCGACACGGCATGAAGCGGTGGAGATTTATGCCCACCGTTGAATCATTTACGGAGCTGCATAATTTTTGTATTAGGCTAATACTTTTGTCTTTTCAATTCATCCTAATGGGAATAACCTTATGAATGGTTCAGATGGCTCATAAAAATCAAAGCAGACCTCAGAAAAGTTTCAACATAACTGTGGCCCACTTGAGTTTTGGATCCACCTAATATGTTATCTCATATCCTAATAGGAGCTAATAAAATGGATGGATGGGGTAGATTCATCACAAACATCACAATAGGCCCCACTTAGCTTTGGATGGCTAGGTATCACAGGTTGTCTACATTCTCCAAATGGGCATGGAGTATGTGAGTTTGGGCTTACAGCTATATTGGGTGAGTCCCAACTGTGGGGCATACTTTGATGTATGTCTTATATATCCAAGTGATTCCCATTTTGCTTACTTAGCCCCAAAATGAAGCAGCTTGGCATTTTCGGAGGACTACCATGATGTATGTGTTTTAATATGTTGTTCGTCTATTTTCCCCTCATTTTTTTTGGCATGAGCCTACAAATGAAATATATTTAAATCTCATATGGACCATGCTACACGAAAATAGTGGTGATTGAATGCCCCACCAATAAAACTTCATAGAGCCTACTACAATGTTTATTTGCCATTTGACTTGTTGATTAGGTCACCCTAACATGGGATACCCTCGTTTCAATGCTAAGCTCTTGGTATTGATCCCCAAGTGGGATGTGGTGTGGCTAACTGTGGGGTGTGACTAACAATGTGGTGTGTGTATTAACAATGGGATGTGCATACTAACCCCAAAAAAAGGGGTCACCCAAACATAGGGAGAAGGTAAAACACAAATATTAGCTCAATCCAAAACTTTTAGGGCCCTCAAGATGTTTTTAAAAGTGGGAATTAAATCCCTACTATGTGGTCCTCCTATGATTTAGATTTGATTCATTTTTGGACCATGCTCTAAGAGGAGCTGACCAGACCAATGGACAGCATAGATATACAACATATACATTGGTAGGCCCAAAGTTAAGGACTCACCCACTAAGCGGTTACTGGGGAGTCGGCTACACAACACATAAAACAAGGTAGACGACTGTCAGGGTGTCACCCACTACACTATTTCTTGGGCCTCACCTAATCCACTCCACAGACTCACTTAAATCGTGTGTTGAACGTTTCAACCGTAGGCATCCCCACCTTTTCTCATCGAGTGGCCCACTTGAGTGTCGCATCCACCAATTGTGTAATGTATTAATACGAGCTGACAAATAGGATGGACTAATGGTTTTCACACAATATGAAGGTGGATCCCACTTAGCTTCTTCTAGTAGTCCGGTGTGGTGGGTAATCCACGTTCTTCAAATACCTCTGAAACCTTATCATCCCTCAGGAAGTTTTTAATGGTCAAAATTGAATACTTTGTGGTCCACCTATGATTTGGATCTAGCTTGGTTTTTAGGCTATGCCCTGAAATGAGCTGGTAAAATAGACTAACGGCATGGATATACATCACATACATCGTTGGGCCCCATAGTCAGGGACTTATCCACTAAACTATTATCCCGGACTTGCCATGGATATACAACACATACATTAAGGTGGGCTCATGGTCAGGGCCTCAACTATTGCACTACCACACATGGATTTCCTATTGATGCTTGTCCTCTATCACTCCACCAAGATGTATGCATTTTATCCATGCAGTTCATCTATTTTATCAATACCATTTTAGTGCATATGCTCAAAATTGACATAGAAGTCTGAAAATAAAGATCTTCACCGATTGAGGTCATTTTGGTGGCTAACACAACCAGGTCCAATGCGTAGTCCCAAATTCAACGATTATTATATGGTCTTACTGGCAATAGACCATTCCGTAAGAATTCTGATTCGGCTCAAAACACAGCTACCCATAAGCTAAAACATCGTTAACTAAATGACGGGTGGATTACTACTTAATGACCAAAATTGAATATTAGCCAGAAACATGGGTATTGGTGCTATTTCGGGCCAAATCAAAATTCAACAATGAATAACCATCTTCATTGAATTATCTGGTCGATCTACCAAGTAAAACCCACCAACCATCTATTTGTTTATCAAGATTTTACTTGAATTAAAAAATGTGTCTTGAGTGGAATTAAAAGGATTCCCAAAATAAGGCTTAGGCCCAAACATCTAAAATGGGCCTTACAAGGTCTATAGAACGAATAACATCAGGCTCAAGATTAAGCTCATAATGGGCACAAAACAAGCTCAGGGCAACGCCCTTACAAGAGGCCCAAGTAGAAATTTAATTGGGCTTAAAACTAGGCCCAAAAGCGGGCCCGAGACACATTAAAAATAGGCCAAAAAACTCACCCATTTATAACCATTCAAGAGACCCATCACTAAGCCCACAATCAATAGAAAATGGGCCCCATGATTAGGCCTAAATGTCTTTCAAAATGGGCTTAAAATACCCTAGCACATATGAAAATAACTTTTACCCCAACACATGCCCAACGAAGAAACATGACAGGCCCAAAACCTTTGATTCCATCATTGCAGTTAGGGCTGAAAGTCAGGCAAGTTCAACCTGACCGACCTGTGACCGACCCGACATTGGATTGGGCTTGGGCATGATGTATCAGGTTCGGTCTCGAGCTATATAAACACCAACCGATAAAACTTGGGTCGGGCTTGGGTTGAGGCCCCGGGTTGCTCGATCCAACCCGAACCCAATTGATATATAAGTTCCTTATAAATTATAATTGAGTGCAAATCGTCTATGTAGAAGGCACAAGAAATTCCAATGCTCTTATATTTTAGCTTTATATATATATATATATATATATATATATATATATATATATATATATATATATATATATATATATATATATATATATATATATATATATATATATATATATATATATATAATCATAAGTACAAAAAATATGTATTGAAAATATATTAGACTAATGTAATAACGAAAATCTTAGCATATATCTACTTGACAGAGCTCGCGTGGGTTGGGCTTGGGTTGAGAATTCCTAACCTGAGGTTGGGTTAGGATTGAGGTATAAGAACCTTGGGTTGGGCTATGGTTGAGCATCAACATGGCCCAACTTGCCCGACTTTCAGCCCTAATTGCAGTAACCGAAAATTGATGGACCACTCAAAAAATAAAAAATAAAAAAAAGTCCTAAAACGAGCCATGGGACCACCCGACTGGTAGCCCATGATAAGTAAAACTCAGCCTAAACAGTTTAAACAACCCAAGTGTCATGCCCCACACTTTGGATACAGATTGTGCACCTCTAACCTGAGTTACGGTCCATAACTCGTACACTATGTGTACACAAATCCATCATCATACACCTCCTCTGTCACATTCATCAACAGTTGGCATAAGCCAAAAAAATCAGCCAAATCTTAGAAGGAACAAATCACAGGTAATAGTAGTGATTGAACATTAAAAACTTTTTATGGTCACAAAAGTTTTGGATCAAATTGATATTGGTGTGATTCCTTCATCCAGGTACATGTGACTTTATCAATTTTCATATAACAAAAACATACGAATGGCCTAGTGAAGATTTTAACGGTGGGTATTCAATCACCAATGTTTAAAGTGGCATGGTCTACGTAAGATCTCACTTTGCATCTTATTTGGAATTAATCATGCCCAAAATGAGTTGTCAAAACGGATGGATGGCGTCGATGTATGGTACATGCATCATCGTGGGCCCCACAATAAGGAATCGTGGGTCCAACTCAATTGAAATAGTAGTCGATGGCGTGGATGTATGGTACATGCATCATGGTGGGCCCCACAGTCAGGAAACGTGTGCCCAATTAAATTAAAATAGTAGTGGATGGCATGGAATATGGTATATGCATCATGGTGGGCCCCACAGTCAGGAATCGTGTGCCCAACTCGTACGGAGTCAGAATTTCAGGATGAAAATACCCCTCCTCCTGACGGAAACGGATTCGGTACTCCCCCTGCCACCAGCTAATGGCGGACTGTCGGCGTTCTGTGAGCCCCACCATGATGTATGCTTTTCATCCATGCCGTCCATACATTTTTCCACATCATTTTATGGTATGAGACCAAAAATGAGGTACATCCAAATCTCAAGTGTACCACGTTACAGGAAACAGTGTTGAATGAGCGTCAACCACTAGAAACCATTAGAGGGCCATAAAAATATAGGATGAACTTGATTTTTGTTGTTTCCCTTCATCTATGCCTGTATGAACTAATCAACAGATTAGATGTCAATTAAACAGTTCATTGGGCCTTAGGAGAAATTTAATTGTCAATATCCAATCAATATTATCTTCTTGTTGTGTGGTCCACCTGAGATTTATATCCCTCTCATTTTTTGGACGAAGGATTAAAATGAACTGAAAAAATGGATGAACGGAATGGATGAAACACATACATCATGGTGGGGCTCACAGACCACCGACAGCCATTGGGTGGTGGCAGGGTGAGTAGCCAATCCGTTTCCTTTCCTTTAAACCCCTGTTGCTTTCATTCTCTTTTCAAAATAACAGTATTTCACTCCTTTTCAACGATAAACCGACGCACGGATGTTATTCTTCTCATTTTCCTCGTCGAATCTTAGTGAATCATGTAGATATCATCATTCTACATTTGCCATTTTCTTTCTTGGCTGGGGTTACGTGAAATCCCATGAAGTGGCTGCATTTGCAATCCTTGAGAAGGTTGAAAATATTCCCTCACTCCAAAGCACCTCTCTTCAACCTACATTTGACCTGTACTACGGTAGTCGGTGGTACAAATATTTAAAAAAAATGATCGGCTCGTACAATTGCATTGCATGCGAAGTTCGGTCAATTCCATGTATTAGGCTTACTCAATTTCATGTGTTAGGCTTAGTTAATTTTATGTGTTGATCGGTCCAATCCATGTGGAACTCGCTCAATTCCATTTGAAGCTCACTCAATTCCATGTTAGAGGTCACTTGATCTCATGCTATGCTCGCTGAATTTCATGTTTACCCTGCTCAATTTCATGCTAGCATCGCTCAATTTAATGTTAGCCCAACTTAATTTCATGGTAGGTAAGATAAGGTCAATTTAATGTTTGCTTCGATAAATTTCATGCCAGGATCAGTCAATTTAGGGCCCGTTTGGCCGGGCGGATTGGAAGGGATTGAATGGTACTAAGGTGGATGACATGGATTTCTAGGTAATGATGGTGTTGTCAGTGGATTGTCTTGAGATCCATGGGATTCCTCTATCCCTGGATTGCTATATCCAGTCTGTTTGATGATTAAACCTTCCCATCCCTTCCAATCCCTCCAACCAAACACGTCCCAGGCAAATTTGAACGGACTAGGGTGGATTGGATGGGATTTAAAGGTAATGATGGTGTAGTCAGTGGATTGTCTTAAGATCCATGGGATTGGGATCGATCACCACTCTGCTTGGCACGCCCGGCCAATCCGGATTTAACTTCCAATCCCTTCCAAAATGTCATCCAATCCCTTCCAATCCTACCAAACGGGCCCTTAATGTTTGCCCACTTAATTTCATGCCTAGATAAGATAAGTTCAGTTTAATGTTTGCCTCGATAAATTTCATGCTAGTATCGCTCAATTTGATATTTGTCTAGCTCAATTTCATGATAGATAAGGTCAATTTAATGTTTGCCTCGATAAATTTCATGCTAGGATTGCTCAATTTAATGTTTGCCTAGCTCAATATCATGCTATGCTCGCTCGATTTAATTTTTGCCCCGCTCAATATCATGCTATGCCAGCTCGATTTAATGTTTGCCCCGCTGAATATGATGTTATGCTCGCTCGATTCAATCTTTGCCCCACTGAATATCATACTATGCTCACTCGATTTAATGTTTGCCCAGCTCAATATCATGCTATGCTCGCTCGAAATATCATTTGCCCAGCTCAATATCATGCGACGCTCGCTCGATTTAATGTTTGCTTGCATAGCTGAATTTATAGTTTGTCCCGCTCAATTTTCTGTTTGCCCTGATCAATATCTAGTTTGCCCGGCTGATTTTTTGGATTTTCCTGTTGAATTTTGTAGTTTGCCCCCCTCCATTTCTAGTTTGTCCCGCTCAATTTTCATGTTTGCTCTGCTCAATTTTAGTTTGCCCCGCTGATTTTCTAGTTTACCCTGCTGAGTTTCATGTTGGCCCCGCTCAATTCCATGTTTCCCCAGCTCAATTTCTAGTTTGCCCCGCTCATATATCCAATGTATGAGCTTTGGTTGTATATTTGATGCTAGCTCAATGAATTTATTGATGTACTTATTTGATGCTAGCTACGGTCAATTTAATGCAAGTTGATGCGCATGTGTTAGACTTAATCAAATTTATGCGTTAGGCTTATTGAATTTGATGCGTTGATGGGGATTACATACACTCGATTTAATGTTTGCTTGCATAGCTTAATTAATAGTTTGCCCCACATAATTCTATGCTATGCTCGTTGAATTCCATTTCGCTCAATTTCATGTTTGCCCTGTTGAATCTCATGCTTACCCCCCCGCTGAATTTCATATTTGCCCTGCTCAATTTGTACGTTGTCTTGCTCATTTTTCCAGTTTGCCCCGCTCAATGTCATGTTAGATTGCCTTACTCAATTTAATAAAATACGATATGAAATCATTCGTAGAAGGCCTAATCCATATAAGCTCTGGTTGTTTACATGAAAATTTAACGCGTTGCTTATTCTTTATTTCCTTAAGCTTTGTATCATTCTCATCTATAAGGGAAAGCGAGTTTTCGGTCTTTTATTATTTTATTGAGTTTTGTCTTATGGGAAGCTTCCGTTGTTTAACGATTTATTGATAATTTGTCATTGTATTGAATTTTGTAGATAATGGCTACGAGAATCATCTGTTGCTATGGCGGGGAGTTAGAATGTGAAAACAAGCAATGGACGTACACGAGTGGAAGTACGAAAACTATTTCGCTAGATGTTGATACTACGTATGAGGAACTTCTATCCAGAATGTACAAAATTATTAAGAGAACACTAACAGATTGTGATATTCAGATGCAATAAATCAATCCCTCCAACCGTACTTGAGGACGACGATGATGTCAAAGTGTTCCTGGCAACACAGTTGGAGCATTCGAAAAAGTTCATCCCTTTAGTCATCGAGACAATCGAACACATTAATATGACATCACATGTTGACAGTGTGGCAGAAGAGCATGGCGTGGAATTTGAATATAAGCCAAATCCATTACAAGTAGTAGGAACAAATGATCAACTGTCCGAGCCGCCCCAAACATCAAAATTTGTGAGTACCCAAGCCTGCGGTGCACATGACATTGACCTCATTTGTGATTGCATGACACCGCCTCTAGCAACAACAGCAGATCTGCCGTCATCATCCACAGCCCGAAGATACATCAGTCCTGAAAGCAACATCCCACATCCAAACCTTCCCGAAACAACAAACTTCAACACCCGTCAAGTTCCTGTGCCGTTTGATGATGCTGCATTCACTAATGCAGCAATGCTGGAATATACGGATTCATTGAGTGAATCGATCGAGATAGCCGTTGGGCAAACATTTAAGGATAAGAGTCGGTGTCAGCATGTTTTGAGCCAATTTGCCCTTCAAAATAAATTTCAGTATAGGGTACTGTACTCAAATTCTAGGAGATTTACGGTTGTATGCTTCGAAGAAAGATGCGAATGGAGGGTTCATGCATCACGCGTGGGTGATTCAGGAATTTTCAAGATACGGACTTATACGCCAAATCACACGTGTGGCATGTCATGGATGAGGAGTGATCACCGGCAAGCAAGCAGTAAGTTAGCATGTGATTTGGTTGTTAGCCGCATAGAGCAACGCCTAGGGTTGAGGCCACGTGATATTATCTTCGCCATGCAAGAGAAGTATAATATTGTTATCAGTTATAGGAAGGCATGGGCAGCCAAGGAGCTTGCAATCAATCAGGTGATGGGGTCTTATGAAGACTCCTACAATCAACTCCCCTTGTATTTACATGAATTGAGGACGGTCAACCCAGGGACACTGATTGCCCTACATGTTAACAAAGAGACTTTCAGGTTCGAAAGATGTTTTGTTGCGCTCGGACAATGCGTTAGAAGTTTTCAGAAATCATTGCGGAGGGTATTAGCCATTGACGGGACACACTTAAAGGGAAAATACAAGGGTGTTTTATTCATCGCCACGGCCTTAGATGGGGACAATCATATATTTCCAGTTGCGTTTGGCATCGGGGAATCGGAGAACGGTAGCAGTTGGAATTGGTTCCTTACTTACCTTGGCGATGCGATAGGGTCTCTGGACGATCTTGTGATTATATCTGATCGACATAAAGGTTTACTGAAAGAGGTTCCCCAAGTCTTCCCACATGCAATTCATGGTTACTGCGTATATCATATCTACAGAAACTTGGTGGACACCTTTAAAGATAAGTCATTAGAGATGTACTTCTGGCAGGAAGTGAAGACATGTAGGAGGGCTGAATTCGAGCAAGTAATGCATGATATCGAAATGGCCAACCCCGCAGTACATGCATGGCTGATAGAAATCGGATACGAGAGATGGGAATCTTCACAATTTCCAAGAAAAAGATTCAACTTCATTACTACAAACATTTTCGAGTGTGTTAATGCCATCTTCAAAGAAGTACGCGACTATCCCATTACGAAATTGATAGAAGGGGTTAGATTGAAGATACAGGAATTGTTTTATAAGAGAAGAGAATCTGCGGCATCGTTTATAGGGCCATTGACACCATGGGCGGAGCAGCAGTTAAAGGATCTTGTGCAGAAGGCGCGAGATGTTCGCTGTCATCCTATTTCTCGAGACGAGTACTATGTTGTGGGAGATTATAATGATACAGTCAAGCTCAGTAAGTTTTCGTGTACATGTCGCGAGTTTAGCGTGAAGGGGTATCCCTGTATGCATGTCTTGTCAGCATGTATAAACTACAATCTCCCTCATTACTCATACTGTTCCCCATTCTACACGGTGCAAAATTACAAAGCCACGTATAGCGAATCGGTGTACCCAGTACGTGACAAGAGTGAGTGGGAAGAAATTTCGGTGGGCTTCAAGGAGTATTGTGCGCAAATTAAACCCCCAGGACAAAGGAGGTCAGCTGGAAGACCTAAAAGCTTAGAATTCCATCGCGTGGAGAAGAATCGAAAACAACAAAGTGTGGGCGATGCAAACAAACTGGGCATAATCGCCGGAGGTGCAAGTTTTCCATATCTGAAAAATAGCATACTTTGTAAATTCTTTAGTGTTTTGATGTATAACATACTTTGTAAACTTGGTGGATGATGAATGAACTTTCTACTTTGTCCCACTGTATTTTCAATTTGTCCCGCTAAGCTCGTCGAAAAGGAAAATGCACATGGAACTCAATGCAAGGCAATTGCCAAGATACTAGAATGAGCAAAACCAAAAACTGATGGCTGATAGACAAGAACTTCACAGGCATAGAAGGGAAACCCCTTGGCCCGCTCATTTTCATGAGAAATTCTTTGAATTCCTAGTTTGCCCCCCTCAATTTCATGTTTCCCCCACTGCGTTTCTATTTTGGCCCGCTCAAGTTTAAATGGCTACAAAGCAGGGCTGGACCACAGTTCCAAAGCACGATCGGAGGTGGAAGTGGCACCGGGAATAGAAGGATTATGCAACTAAGGATTGGAGCACATGCAAATAGTCACACCAATGAGGTGAATTACATCCACCTGAGATCTGCTGCAGAATTTGGACTGCAAACCAGCCTCTAGTGGCCACCAACTAGATGGTTAAGATAATCCAATGAGGTGTGACTTTTGATTCTCCATCCAAAATGGGCCACATGACTGCATATGCCTAAATTGACTTAAATTACATGCACGGTGGATGAGTTGCAAACATTTAATAGACGATGGGAGAACACACGTGAGTCCTTGGAAATGACGTGGACAAATGAGACCCGACATCATTAGTGTACCTTCTACATAAACAATCCACACTCAATTATAATTTATAAGTAACTAATATAACAATCGGGTTTGTGTTGGGTCGAGCAACCTGGGACCTCAACCTAAGCCCAGCCTAAGTTTTCTCGGGTTGGTGTTTGTATAGCCCAACCCGAAAATCACCTGGGCAAACTAGGAGATCGGCGGTGCAAACATGAAATTCAGCGGGGCAAACTTAACAGATAATTTTATGGCTTAAGCCGATAAATCTAAACGTATCCAATGTTCAAATGGACCACACTCATTTTCATGTTTGCCCCGCTCTTTTTCATGCTTGCCCCGCTCTTTTTCATGTTTGGACCACTTATTTTAATGCCTACCCCACTCATTTTCATGTCTGCCCCGTTCATTTTCATATTTAGCCCGCTCATTTTCATGTTTGCCCCCCTCTTTTTCATGCTTGCCCCGCTCTTTTTCATATTTGCCCCGTACTTTTTCATGCTTGCCCCGCTCATAATTGATTGTCCCATTGTTCTTCTAGTTTGTCCCGCTCATACTTAAGTTTGCCCCACTGTTTTTCTAGTTTGCCCCGCTCATACTTAAGTTTGCCCCACTGTTTTTCTAATTTGCCCCGCTCATAATTCAGTTTGCCCCGCTGTTTTTCTAGTTTGCCCCGCTCATATTTCAGTTTGCCCCGCTGTTTTTTAAGTTTGCCTCGCTCATAATTCAGTTTGCCCCGCTGTTTTTATAGTTTGCCCCGCTCATATTTCAGTTTGCCCCGCTGCTTTTTAAGTTTGCATCGCTCATATTTCAGTTTGCCCCGCTGTTTTTTAAGTTTGCCTCGCTCATATGACAGTTTGCCCCGCTGCTTTTCTAATTTGCCCCGCTCATATTTCAGTTTGCCCCCCTCGGGTGGTAGACTCTTAGGAGTTTCAACACCCAGTCAAGCGTTCGAGTATCCATAGGTGATGAAATTCCACTAGTGTGAGTGTGTGGGGGTATGTGTTCATGTTTCCCCTACTAATTTCATGTTTCCCCCGATCAAATTTCTAATTTGCCCCACTCAATGTTTTCTCAAAGTGATCGTTTTATATATATCGCAATAGAGAATTCCATCGTTTATAGTTGAAAAGAGGAGTCAACAGAGATATTATGGGGTGAATTCCATCGTATATATATCACTGATCAAAAGTGTCCATGTGGGGTGAAGATATTATCATGTGCACTCCACAGATTCCATGAAACATGCATCAAAGCAGCATTCCTCTTCTTCTTATAGTAAGGAGAAGATGATTTCCTAGTAAATAAGGTAACAAAGTCACCATAGGTAACGAAGAATGTATTTTAGCCAAAGACAATCAGTTTCCTGATTCATCCTATTGTTTTCTGATCTCATTCCCACCTATTCATATAGCATACCCTGCGTCCACTCATACAGTAGGCCACTGCACATGGGACAAATTGATGGCTGGCTAAGCATGTTTTAGCTGTTCATTTGTTTTGTAGACTGTGCCCCATCTGATGGATCAACTGCTAGCGCCCACTGATTACTGAAGCAGAGGGAAATAAAGCAAAGAAGAAGAAAACCTCACCCGCCTTTGTAAAGACGTTGAATGTGCCCTTCCATGCGTTTTTCCATTGGTGGAAGAAACAAGCGACTAAACTCACCTGCCTTTGATAGTCGGCCACAACAATAACTTAATTTATTTTCAAAATTGCTTCTTAACCTAAGACATCATTTCATATTATGATTCCTTTTTACACATCAAACACCCGTTAACCGATGGCGCTTTCGAATGATATCAATTGTAAAAGTCTTGTTCAATGTACTAGACCACAAAAAAGTCTTGCAAGAGAAATAACAAAGGATCAACCAATGCATAGTTATCCTAAAGGGCATGTTTGGATTTGTTGTAAAAGGGGCATTTGATGCATAAACACCCTTTTGAGCAACCCCCCTTCTGAGCCACCAAGGCACTGATAGCTTTATTCACTTTTCTTGCATATCTGATCTAAACAACTGATGGCATTTTTCCTTCACAAACATGGACGGTGCTATGAAGGGTAACATGGATGAGTTGCCACAATGACAATTTCACATCAAAATCTAGCCCATCAAAATGTTAGGGTGCTTTGCCTGGGAAGGGTGGCTACGAATTGTGAGCAAACCTTTTGTTGGGGGGATTTTCAGATATTGCTAGCATACATATTAGCAGAGAACATTAAAAACAAACCATAGATTCAAGAATTCCCAGCAAATATCACCCGAAACATAACTACATCCATACATTCTTCCCCTATATACCTAACCAGTAGAAAAAACATAAGGTACCCAACTACAAACTATTAAACTATTAGGTGGAAATTCCCCATTTCTTACAACCCACAAAACACAAAACACATAACCACAACCATGGCTTCACCCGAGACCTAATGGTCCTGTGAATCAGTCGGATGTGGCTCTGCTCCATCCTTTTGGACGCAGCATAACACTTCCTTCAAGGTGCGTAAGATCTTCTTGTTCCATTGCTCTTGTTCGGTCACTTTGGCCTTCATTTCAGTCCTGAAATCAGTTAATTCAGACCGAACCGATGTCAACTCCTCTTCCACCCGATTGAAGCGCTCATGTATAAGCGGGGGGGCCACAAAATCTTCGTCGATGTCTTCATCATCGTCTTCCTCTTCTGCCTCTTCTTCTTCCTCCTCCTCTCCTTCTCCTTCCTCATATCGTTCTCCTCTTTCAACCTCTTGTTCCCTGTTCAATTTCATCCTTTTAATAGAATTAGCGTCAATAAAATTCTGCGGCTCAAGCCTTGCATTGCAGTTGAAACTAAACCCACAGTCCTTCGCCATCTTACAGACCAACCGTCCAAAGGGTAAGGACAGATTGGAATTGGTGGCCGCCATCAATATATGCCGCATTACAATAGATGGGTAGCAAACCTTTTTGCGGGTACCTACTAAGTACAGAACCTCCAACATATACTGTGTTAGTTGTGTATGATTACCCGATCTAGGATACACATTGTACGTGAAAACAAGGTGGAGGAACCTGTAAACTGGAAGCATCTTTGTTACCTTCAAACAATTATCATCCTGTATCCAAGGCTTATTTTCACCACAAACATGAACAGTCCTCTCCTCCTTGTACCTGGACCTCTTCGAATCCTTATATGGAACAACCACTGTCCCACGTGGCACCCCAGAAATCCTCTCAATGTCAGTAATACTAAAAGTTCTCAAGGAATTACCGATTAACACGTCGAAGGTCATTGACTGTAGACTTGGATTTTTAATTGAAGCGTAGAAATGTCGCACAGTATCGGCGTCGGCATTGTTGTAGGGTGTGAAGATGGGATTCCACCCAAGTGAGGCAAGCCACTTGCGCTCTTGGGTATCGGCGAACAAGTCCTTATGCACGTACCGCTCAAAGCATATCTTGCGTTTGGCGAATCTTCCAAAATCCACTGCTTGTTCTGCCCCGACTCCCCGGCCGCGAGACGTTGACGGACCCGCCCGAGACATGGATGGACCCTTTTGAGGTCCCGAGGTAACTCTCTTCTCCCGGGTAGCTGCGACCGTTGAGGTTGGCGCTCCAATGTCCTCCCTTCGCTTGGAGCGACGATTGTATTGTTCTTCTTCTGTTTCCTGTGCACCACGCTTCTTAGCCATAAGGCTCACCATTAATGGGAACAGTAGCCATGAAGAAACGAGAAGAAGGAAAGCCCCCATTGGAAATTATCAATGGGTTTTGTTTGGAATTTTGTAGATTTCGGTGGAATAAGATAGAAAAATGAAGAAAATGAAGGAAATGAAAGTGGGTTATGGGATTTGTATGGGAGTAAAGAAGGGAGCAAAGAAGGATTTGAGAAAATAAGAAGGATTGTGGAAGAAGATTTCAGAGAATGGAATGAAGATGATGATGGGTTTAGGCTTGTGGAAGAAGGGAACGTGACTAGAAGATGAGAAGGTGTGTGGAAGAAGAGGAAGTGGGTTTTAGGCAATGGGTTTAGGAGATATAACTTACATTTCGACCGGGCTTCGGGCCTGTTGTTAGGCATTTTAATGGTTGAAACCGTCGACTGGCTAGAAGTACAGGACAGCGAGATGGGGTCGACCGGGTCAACCCGGTCGACCGGGTAACCATATATACAGCAAGATGGGGTCGACCGGGTCACCATATATACAGCAAGATAAGGTCGACCGGGTCTACCCGGTCGACCGGGTAAAAGTGTATTAGAGCCAGATGGGGTCGACCAGGTCAGCCCGGTCGACCGGGTCAACATATAACAGCAAGATGGGGTCGACCCGGTAAAGGGCATATTCCAAAAAATAAAAATAAAAAATGAAATAGATCCAAAACCAAGTTTCTTCTTCTTTTTTCCTTTATTTTAGGGCCTGGCTGATAATCCTTTATTCATTTTTCTTTTTTGTCAACCTCACTCAGCAAAACCAAGATTCAACTCAAATATAACATATGTATAGTATTTTTACGGATATTTGGAAAGAGAAAACCCGATTAAATGCTTCAACCTGGGGTTTGGGTCAAGGGTCGTTAGAACCTATCTATCATTACGAGGTTTATAAGGATAGTTGGAAAGAGAAAATCCAATTAACCTATGATTTAGGTCAAGGGTCGGATCTCACCTCTTAGTTGATTCTAGCGAACAACAAAGGAGTTCTTGGGCTATGATTCTAACGAGGCACATGCATGAATCATTGCATGAGACTTTACTGCTGAAATTCTGACGATTGTATTGTCTTCCGGTTCTCTTTGTGTTAGTTGTGTCAGGACACATGCATGCGGCCATAGCTACGAAAATTGGAAGAGAGCTCGAATTTGTTACCTTTTATCAGCCACACTTCGCATCCACTACGGTAGGACCGAGGTCTCCGGCGAATACACCCACACACACTTCGTCCATGTTGCTGGAATTGTTGTAGGAGTGAGTGAAAGAGAGGGGTTAAAGGGTTTTATACCCTGGTTTTAGGTCAGTTGGCCCTGGCTTTCGCTAATTCACCCAAATGGCCTTGTTGGACTTTATTCCGGTCACCATTTCTCAATCAAGGGTCAGATTTGACTGCCCCGCTGCAAGGACATATCTTCAATATTCAAAGCGAAAATTTAGGTGAAATCTGAAGGCCGAAATGCCCCAGTTGACTGTCCCAATTTGCAGGGCCATTTGTTTAAAAAACACAAGATTTTATTTCAGGGCTATAGCGATATGCACTTTACAAGTGCCCACTGGTCGATGCGATTCGTTCATTTACGGGTGCGGTCCGGATCTATCGTCCGTGATGTACCACAAGCCCAGTGAGCCCAAAGACCTCCCATTCAGTCAGATTTTTTTGCCCTTCACTGGGCGATACATAGCCCGATAAGACAGTCGCCAAGTACAATTTGCACCGGCACCAGGGACATATAGTGTACCGATGGGACATTGATGCGGCAACAGCAGATTCGATTCCTTGCAACATTGTATAGTATCCCAGACTGCCCCAGGGATACATATAGAAATCATCTAGCGAGTCCACCAGGTGAATATAATCCAAGTTGCACATGGTTTTCGGTTCGGTTCCCCTAAGAAAGCACTCTACAACAAGAAGTAGGGCAACCTTCACGACGTCCTCATGTTTATTGCTGTCAACTAATCTCTCAAACACATCCATTAGGTGCTTCTTTAGGATTGGATATTCTTTGAAGTATTTATCTCTTAGTGTACTCGTAGTGCAACGATTCTTCGGTACAGTAAGATCTCCAATCTTAAGACCAGTAATGAGGGCGAAGTCCATCTCCGAAAACTGCAATCGCCTCCCCCTGATCTCAAATACTGAATCACCTTTGTATCTTAATAAAAGAACGTGAAATATAGCCCCTATAAATCTAAAGGATGTAACATGCAATAGAAACGAGAAGGGGGATTGCCTAAACAGATTTAGGCGACTATTGTGTTTTTCCACTCCACCCTTCACCTTCTCAAACCACCATGTCAGTGTACACCTAGATGTTGGGTTGGAGATTACGGCAGAATATTCATCACCTACAGAAATGAATTGAAAAACATATCAAACATACAATTCACAAGATAAACATAGTGTACAAACTTGGAATCATTTCTGAAAACAATGTAGCATTTCATTAATTTGAACAAGTTTCATATGAAATATAAATATAAAATGAGCAAGGAAATACCAAAAATTGGACGGAGACAAACAATCAACATAAGCTATACATTGATCGGAGCTAACAAGAAATTGGAAATTGAACAGGGCAAGCTGGACATTTTACCAAGTTCAACGTTGGCCAGTTTAGTGAACATTTATAGTGGTAGTATCAACAACAAGATGATATTTGCAACTACCTTTATAGTTGGTTCATTGGTCATATTTTCTTCTTGAAGAGAGTTGTCATCTTCAAAGAAGCAGGCCGAAATCATTATGCCCACTGTTTTCATCGCAATATGTATACACCAAAGCCCCATATGTGGAAGGGAACCTAGACATTGAGGGTGGACACCTAGACATTCAGCGGGACAAACCTGAAATTGAACGGGGCAAACTAGAAGATGAGCGGGGGAGACTAGAAGATCAGCGGGGGAGACTAGAAGATCAGCGGGGCAAACTAGAAGATCAGCGGGGCAAACTCAACAAATAATTTCGTAGCTTGAGCCGAAAAATCTAAACATATCCAATGTTCAAATGGACCACACCACATGAAATTTTGAGTTGAACTTCTAATGTTGATCATTTCTTAGGGGCCACAGAAGTTTTGGTTCAAGCTTACAATTGTGTTTTCTATTAATCCATATATGTATGATCTTGTGAATAGGTTTGATAACAAACAAACATCACTGTTGGGCCGGCTATGGTTTCGGTGGTAGAAATCATTATGCCCACTCTTTCCCACGGTATGATCCACTTGATCTTTTGATATGCTTCGATTTGGGGGCTAGACCCCTCAAAATAAATGAAGAATCGGATGGACTGTGTGGATATATTACATACATTCATTGTGGGCCCAACTGAGTTTACATAGTACAATGGGAACGTACTACTAACTCAGTACGCAATCCGATTACGCTTGCTGCGCCCCATGATGGTGTTTTATTTGTAATACATCATGTTCATCGGATTATGTAATGTCCATCCGTTTTCATCGCAATATTTATACACCAAAGCCCCATATGTGGAAAGGAACCTAGACATTCAGCGGGACAAACCTGAAATTGAACGGGGCAAACTAGAAGATCAGCGGGGCAAACTAGAAGATCAGCGGGGGAGACTAGAAGATCAGCGGGGCAAACTAGAAGATCAGTGGGGGAGACTAGAAGATCAGCGGGGCAAACTCAACAAATAATTTCAGAGCTTGAGCCAAAAAATCTAAACATATCCAATGTTCAAATGGACCACACCACATGAAATTTTGAGTTGAACTTCTAATGTTGATCATTTCTTAGGGGCCACAGAAGTTTTGGTTCAAGCTTACAATTGTGTTTTCTATTAATCCATATATGTATGATCTTGTGAATAGGTTTGATAACAAACAAACATCACTGTTGGGCCGGCTATGGTTTCGGTGGTAGAAATCATTATGCCCACTCTTTCCCACAGTATGATCCACTTGATCTTTTGATATGCTTCAATTTGGGGGCTAGACCCCTCAAAATAAATGAAGAATCGGATGGACTGTGTGGATATATTACATACATTCATTGTGGGCCCAACTGAGTTTACAGAGTACAATGGGAACGTACTACTAACTCAGTACGCAATCCGATTACGCTTGCTACGCCCCATGATGGTGTTTTATTTGTAATACGTCATGTTCATCGGATTATGTAATGTCCATCCGTTTTCATCGCAATATGTATACACCAAAGCCCCATATGTGGAAGGGAACCTAGACATTGAGGGTGGACACCTAGACATTCAGCGGGACAAACCTGAAATTGAACGGGGCAAACTAGAAGATCAGCGGGGGAGACTAGAAGATCAGCGGGGGAGACTAGAAGATCAGCGGGGCAAACTAGAAGATCAGCGGGGCAAACTAGAAGATCAGCGGGGCAAACTCAACAAATAATTTCGTAGCTTGAGCCGAAAAATCTAAACATATCCAATGTTCAAATGGACCACACCACATGAAATTTTGAGTTGAACTTCTAATGTTGATCATTTCTTAGGGCCACAGAAGTTTTGGTTCAAGCTTACAATTGTGTTTTCTATTAATCCATATATGTATGATCTTGTGAATAGGTTTGATAACAAACACACATCACTGTTGGGCCGGCTATGGTTTCGGTGGTAGAAATCATTATGCCCACTGTTTCCCACGGTATGATCCACTTGATCTTTTGATATGCTTCAATTTGGGGGCTAGACCCCTCAAAATAAATGAAAAATCGGATGGACTGTGTGGATATATTACATACATTCATTGTGGGCCCAACTGAGTTTACATAGTACAATGGGAACGTACTACTAACTCAGTACGCAATCCGATTACGCTTGCTACGCCCCATGATGGTGTTTTATTTGTAATACATCATGTTCATCGGATTATGTAATGTCCATCCGTTTTCATCGCAATATGTATACACCAAAGCCCCATATGTGGAAGGGAACCTAGACATTGAGGGTGGACACCTAGACATTTAGTGGGACAAACCTGAAATTGAACGGGGCAAACTAGAAGATCAGCGGGGGAGACTAGAAGATCAGCGGGGCAAACTAGAAGATCAGCGGGGGAGACTAGAAGATCAGCGGGGCAAACTAGAAGTTCAGCGGGGCAAACTCAACAAATAATTTCGTAGCTTGAGCCGAAAAATCTAAACATATCCAATGTTCAAATGGACCACACCACATGAAATTTTGAGTTGAACTTCTAATGTTGATCATTTCTTAGGGGCCACAGAAGTTTTGGTTCAAACTTACAATTGTGTTTTCTATTAATCCATATATGTATGATCTTGTGAATAGGTTTGATAACAAACAAACATCACTGTTGGGCCGGCTATGGTTTCGGTGGTAGAAATCATTATGCCCACTCTTTCCCACGGTATGATCCACTTGATCTTTTGATATGCTTCAATTTGGGGGCTAGACCCCTCAAAATAAATGAAGAATCGGATGGACTGTGTGGATATATTACATACATTCATTGTGGGCCCAACTGAGTTTACATAGTACAATGGGAACGTACTACTAACTCAGTACGCAATCCGATTACGCTTGCTACGCCCCATGATGGTGTTTTATTTGTAATACATCATGTTCATCGGATTATGTAATGTCCATCCGTTTTCATCGCAATATGTATACACCAAAGCCCCATATGTGGAAGGGAACCTAGACATTGAGGGTGGACACCTAGACATTCAGCGGGACAAACCTGAAATTGAACGGGGCAAACTAGAACATCGCAATATGTATACACCAAAGCCCCATATGTGGAAGGGAACCTAGACATTGAGGGTGGACACCTAGACATTCAGCGGGACAAACCTGAAATTGAATGGGGCAAACTCAACAAATAATTTCGTAGCTTGAGCCGAAAAATCTAAACATATCCAATGTTCAAATGGACCACACCACATGAAATTTTGAGTTGAACTTCTAATGTTGATCATTTCTTAGGGGGCACAGAAGTTTTGGTTCAAGCTTACAATTGTGTTTTCTGTTAATCCATATATGTATGATCTTGTGAATAGGTTTGATAACAAACAAACATCACTGTTGGGCCGGCTATGGTTTCGGTGGTAGAAATCATTATGCCCACTGTTTCCCATGGTATGATCCACTTGATCTTTTGATATGCTTCGATTTGGGGGCTAGACCCCTTAAAATAAATGAAAAAACGGATGGACGGTGTGGATATATTACATACATTCATTGTGGGCCCAACTGAGATTACATAGTACAATGGGAACGTACTACTAACTCAATACGCAATCCGATTACGCTTGCTACGCCCCATGATGGTGTTTTATTTGTAATACGTCATGTTCATCGGATTATGTAATGTCCATCCGTTATCAGCGGGGCAAACTGGAAAATCAGTAGGGGAAACTGGAAAATCAGCAGGGCAAATTGGAAAATCAGCGGGGCAAACTAGAAAATTAGCGGGGCAAACTGAAAAATCAGCAGGAGAAACTAAAAAATCAGTGGGGCAAACTAGAAAATCAGCTAGGCAAACATGAAAATGAGCAGGGTAAACTTAACAAATAATTCAAAAATCTAAACATATCCAATGTTCAAATGGACCACACCACATGAAATTTTGAGTTGAACTTCTAATGTTGATCATTTCTTTGGGCCACAGAAGTTTTGGTTCAAGCTTACAATTGTGTTTTCTATTAATCCATATATGTATGATCTTGTGAATAGGTTTGATAACAAACACACATCACTGTTGGGCCGGCTATGGTTTCGGTGGTAGAAATCATTATGCCCACTCTTTCCCACGGTATGATCCACTTGATCTTTTGATATGCTTCAATTTGGGGGCTAGACCCCTCAAAATAAATGAAGAATCGGATGGACTGTGTGGATATATTACATACATTCATTGTGGGCCCAACTGAGTTTACAGAGTACAATGGGAACGTACTACTAACTCAGTACGCAATCCGATTACGCTTGCTACGCCCCATGATGGTGTTTTATTTGTAATACGTCATGTTCATCGGATTATGTAATGTCCATCCGTTTTCATCGCAATATGTATACACCAAAGCCCCATATGTGGAAGGGAACCTAGACATTGAGGGTGGACACCTAGACATTCAGCGGGACAAACCTGAAATTGAACGGGGCAAACTAGAAGATCAGCGGGGGAGACTAGAAGATCAGCGGGGCAAACTAGAAGATCAGCGGGGGAGACTAGAAGATCAGCGGGGCAAACTAGAAGATCAGCGGGGGAGACTAGAAGATCAGCGGGGCAAACTCAACAAATAATTTCGTAGCTTGAGCCGAAAAATCTAAACATATCCAATGTTCAAATGGACCACACCACATGAAATTTTGAGTTGAACTTCTAATGTTGATCATTTCTTAGGGGGCACAGAAGTTTTGGTTCAAGCTTACAATTGTGTTTTCTATTAATCCATATATGTATGATCTTGTGAATAGGTTTGATAACAAACAAACATCACTGTTGGGCCGGCTATGGTTTCGGTGGTAGAAATCATTATGCCCACTCTTTCCCACGGTATGATCCACTTGATCTTTTGATATGCTTCAATTTGGGGGCTAGACCCCTCAAAATAAATGAAGAATCGGATGGACTGTGTGGATATATTACATACATTCATTGTGGGCCCAACTGAGTTTACATAGTACAATGGGAACGTACTACTAACTCAGTACGCAATCCGATTACGCTTGCTACGCCCCATGATGGTGTTTTATTTGTAATACATCATGTTCATCGGATTATGTAATGTCCATCCGTTTTCATCGCAATATGTATACACCAAAGCCCCATATGTGGAAGGGAACCTAGACATTGAGGGTGGACACCTAGACATTCAGCGGGACAAACCTGAAATTGAACGGGGCAAACTAGAAGATCAGCGGGGGAGACTAGAAGATCAGCGGGGCAAACTAGAAGATCAGCGGGGGAGACTAGAAGATCAGCGGGGCAAACTTAACAAATAATTTCGTAGCTTGAGCCGAAAAATCTAAACATATCCAATGTTCAAATGGACCACACCACATGAAATTTTGAGTTGAACTTCTAATGTTGATCATTTATTAGGGGGCACAGAAGTTTTGGTTCAACCTTACAATTGTGTTTTCTATTAATCCATATATGTATGATCTTGTGAATAGGTTTGATAACAAACAAACATCACTGTTGGGCCGGCTATGGTTTCGGTGGTAGAAATCATTATGCCCACTGTTTCCCATGGTATGATCCACTTGATCTTTTGATATGCTTCGATTTGGGGGCTAGACCCCTCAAAATAAATGAAAAAACGGATGGACGGTGTGGATATATTACATACATTCATTGTGGGCCCAACTGAGTTTACATAGTACAATGGGAACGTACTACTAACTCAGTACGCAATCCGATTACGCTTGCTACGCCCCATGATGGTGTTTTATTTGTAATACATCATGTTCATCGGATTATGTAATGTCCATCCGTTTTCATCGCAATATGTATACACCAAAGCCCCATATGTGGAAGGGAACCTAGACATTGAGGGAGGACACCTAGACATTCAGTGGGACAAACATGAAATTGAACGGGGCAAACTAGAAGATCAGCGGGGCAAGAAATTGCACGGGGCAAACTAGAAGATCGAGGGAAACTAGAAGATCGCGGGCAAACTAGAAGATCAGCGGGGGAGACTAGAAGATCAGCGGGGCAAACTAGAAGCTCAGCGGGGCAAACTAGAAGATCAGCAGGGCAAATTGAAAAATTAGCGGGGCAAACTAGAAAATCAGCGGGGCAAACAGAAAAATCAGCGGGAGATTTTTGAAAATCAACGGGGCAAACATGAAAATCAGTGGGGCAAACTTAACAAATAATTTCGTGGCTGGAGCTGAAAATTTTAAACATATCCAATGTTGAAATGGAATGTTGAAATTGACCACACCACATGAAATTTTGAATTGAACTTCTAATGGTGATCGTTTCTTAGGGGCCACAGAAGTTTTGGATCAAGCTTATAATTGTGTTTTCTATTAATCCATATATGTATGATCTTATGAATAGGTTTGATAACAAACAAACATCACTGTTGGGCCGACTATGGTTTCGGCGGTGGAAATCATTATGCCCACTGTTTCCCGTGGTATGATGCATTTGATCTTTTGATCTGCTTCAATATGGGGCTCAACCCCTTAAAATTTTCCGTTAACGGATGGACAACATGAATAGTAAATTCAATGTGGGCCCAACTGAGTTTAAAATATAAAAGGGAAACGGATTGGCTACTCCCCCTGACACCAGCCCCGGAGCTGGTGGTCGGTGCTCTATGGGCCCCACCATGATGTATGTATTTCATCCATTCCGTTCATCCATTTTTAAATATCATTTTAGGTTTTAATCCCAAAAATGAGAGGGATATAAATCTCAGGTGGACCACACCACAAGAAAACAATAGTGATTGGAAATCCATCATTTAAGTCCTCCTAGGCCCACTGTACTGTTTGTTTGACATCCAATATGTTGATTAGGTCATAAATATCCAGATGAAGGGAAAAAAACAAAGATCAACTTGATCCAATACTTTTATGGCCCCAAAAAGTTTTTAATGGTCGAAGTTCATTTAACATTGTTTCCTGTAATGTGGTCCCCTTGAGACTGATATATATCTCATTTTTTGTTTATTACTATAAATTGATCTAGAAAAATAGATGGACGGAATGGATGAAAAACATACATTATTATGGGGCCCACAGAGCACCGACCACCAGCCATTGGCTGGTGGCAGGGGGAGTAGCCAATCCGTTTCCATATAAAAGGTGGGGTCCTTACTCTTGCTCGGGTGGTAACCTCTCAGTAGTTTCAACTCCCGGTCAGGAGTTCGAGTGCCATAGGTGGTGAAATTCCACCAGCGTGAGTGTGCGCGGTGTGTGTGCAGCGTGAGTTTGTGCGGTGTGTGTCTGTCCGTGTGTAATAATAATAAAATAATATATATATATATATATATACCTGTCTTGTGTGCTTTCTTCGCTGGACCCACCATTTCAAGAAGAAAAGATGAAATGCTGATAAGGGGCCGACAAAAAGGGTGTTTTTTTGGGTCTTTCTACGGGAAAGCTCAGGCGACTTTATGGCCACTTAATCATAGGTCGGCTTCAGTTGTCAAAATGGATGGATTACGCGGATGTATGGTACATGCATCATGGTGGGCCCCACAATCAGGAATCGTGTGCCCAACTCAATTAAAATAGTAGTCGATGGCATGGATGTATGCTACATGCATCATGGTGGGCCCCACAGTCACGAATCGTGTGCCCGACTCAATTAAAATAGTAGTCGATGGTGTGAATCCATGGTACATGCATAATGGTGGACCTGCCCAACTCAATTGAAATAGTAGTCGATGGCGTGGATGTATGGTACATGCATCATGGTGGGCCCCACAGTCAGGAAACGTGTGCCCAATTAAATTAAAATAGTAGTGGATGGCATGGAATACGGTACATGCATCATGGTGGGCCCACAGTCAGGAATCGTGTGCCCAACTAAATTAAAATAATAGTGGATGGCGTGGAATATGGTACATGCATCATGGTGGACCTCACAGTCAGGAATCTTGTGCCCAACTCAATTAAAATAGTAGTCCATGGCATGGATGTATGTTACATGCATCATGGTGGGCCCCACAGTAAGGAATCATGTGCCCAACTCAATTAAAATTGTAGTAGATGGCGTGGAATATAGTACATGCAACATGGTGGACCCCACAGTCAGGAATCTTGTGCCCAATTCAATTAAAATAGTAGTTAATGGCGTGGATGTATGGTAAGCCCACGTTCAGGAATCGTGTGCCCAACTCAATTAAAATAGTAGTCAATTAGGGTAGGATCCTCGTTTTACACCTTACGTAGGGATTTTTTTGAGAGTAGTTTTAAAGTTCGGTTACCAATGAAAAGTAGGTCCGCATGTTTTATACCAAACAGGTAAAAAACGGAATTTTTTTAGGCTATTATTTGATAAAAGTGAAATCCACTCCGTTCATCAGGTTCACTCAGTACCGGGCCTGAGCCAGAAAATCAGTCAAATCTCAGACGAAACAGTGGTGATTGGTCTTTAAAAAGTTCTTATGAGCCGCAAAAGTTTTGGATCAAATTGATATTTTATGGTCCGTTCGTCTAAGTCTTTCTAACTTTATCAATAGTTTGGAAGGCAAAACCATTCCGGTGGCCCTAAAGCTTTTAACCGTGGGTATTCAATCACCACTGTTTCCCGTAGTTTGGTCCACGTAAGATTTGGCTCTGCTTCATTTTTTTTAGATCATGCCATGGTTCTCAAAAAGGATGGATGGAGTGGATGCTATGTACATGCATTAGGGTGGCCCCACAGTCGGGGATCACGGACCCAAATCAGTAAAAATGGTAGTGAACTGGATTAGGATTGTCTTTTTGGTATATTTGGCAGAGATTCTCTCTAAGCAATTAGTAATTTTAAATTACCGCCGATGAATCCGCGTGTTCTATACAAGCGCGTAAAATGCCTATTTTCTTTCAAGCTATTATGCCTTAAAAGTGAAATCCACTCCATTCATCAGTTTCACTCCTTAGTACTAATGCTTTCGCCAAAAACTCATCCAAATCTAAGACTTATATTGGTCATACCAAAGTTGTTGTTGGGGCACATGGTGTTCATGTTTTACTAAAGCCGTTCATCAGATGCGAGTTTCAAGATAAAGGAAAGAAAAATTAGCATGTTCCAGACCTCAGGTTATCCATAGTAGCCAGGGTTAAGGGTCATTTTGCATCATGAATTTGGGGAATTTGGGGGGAATTTCAAATTCTTTCTCCGTCGTTTGGCACCGTAAAGTAATTGGGTTTCAAATCCAATCCTATCTAAAATCCTTAAATCCTTGCAAGAGTCTTATGTGTAACACGCGTGAGTAAGCTACTAATCATAGATTGTCTGCATTCCCCAAATGGGCATGGAGTACGTTGAGTTCAAGCTTACAACTATATTAGGTGAGTACCAGACTATGGGCCTGTTTGTTAACGCACGGCAATTTTTTTTTCTCTTTAAATTGTGTGCGCAATACAAAATCAACTTTTAACCGGTGAAACTTCTTTATTTCCCACCTTGATGAATGTGTTTCATTCATTCCATTCAACGATTTTTAAAGATCATTTTAGGGCTTGATACAAAGAAATGAGTGGAATATAAATCTCAGGTTGACCATACTACAAGAAAACAATAGTGATTGGATATCCACCATTAAAGTTCTCCTAAGGCCCCATGTACTGTTTATTTGACATCCAATCTGTTGATTAGGTCATATAGACCTAGATGAATGGAAAAAACAAATATCAGCTTGATCCAAAACTTTTATGGCTCCCAGAAAGTATTTAATGGTCGACGTTCATTCAACACTGTTTTCCTGTAATGTGGTCCACTTGAGATTGGAATATTCCTCATTTTTGGTCTCGTACCATAAAATGATCTAGAAACATAGATAGATGGCATGGATGAAACACATACATCATGGTGGGGCCCACATAGCACCGACCATCAGCCATGGGCTGGCGGCAGGGGAGTAACCAATCTGTTTCCGCGGACACCGAATGGATATTGACAGGTTGAGTAGCGAGACTCGCTACTTAAGTTACATCACCAAGTTATGTGGGCCCGATCATGATGTATGTTTTGTATCCACGCCGTTCATCCATTTGGAAATATAATTTTAGGTAAAGATCCAAAGAATGAGTCAAATCTAATGCTCCAGTGGACCTCACCACAGAAAACGGTGGGGAGAGTGATGCCCACCATTAAAAACTTAAATAGGACACAAAAGTTTTTGATCAAGCTGATATTTGTTTTTTCCCTTCTTTCATGTCTATGTTAACTTGTGAACAGGTTGGATTTGAAATAAAAATCACGATGAGCCTTAGGAAGGTTTCAACGGTAGGCATCAATCTCACCACTGTTTTTTGTGGTGGGGTCAAGTACATAGTTGGATCCGCCTCATTCTTTAACTCATGCTCTAAAATTAAATCTCCCAATGGACGGATAGTGTCGATAAAGCACATACATCATAGTGTTCCTATGGAACTTGATGACATCACTTCAGTTGCAACTCTCCCTATTGAACCTGTCGGTAGCTAATCCGTGTCCAAGTACGATGCAGATTGGTCAATGTACCTCACACCAACTATATAGCTACGGGATTGAACGTCTACCATTAAAATCCTTTTTGGGGTCAAATATGATTTATTTTTTCCACTTCATACAGGTACTTGTGACCTTATGAACATATTGGATGGAAAATAAACTTAAATAGCTAGGCTACAGAAGTTTTGGATCAATATGTTTTCACTTCATCCAATTGGGAATGACCTTATAAACGGTTTGGATAGCATATAAATATAAGGTGGGCCTTATTTGAAGGTTTTGTTGCTACTGGTGTTCAATTCTATACAACACATAGTGACAATCTCCCTGCTAGGAGGAATTGAGAGCCTTATGATGATATTTTAGTTTTTTTTATTAAGTATTTTAGTTTATTTGAATTAAATATAATGATTTTATTTTCATTTAATAAAAAATAATTTCTTTATAATGTAAAACATTTCCAAACGAGAGACAGGGACAAATATGTCAAATTAACATATTTCAAACATTGAAGATGTTTGTTAACAAACAATTTGTTTCAGATTCCTCTGATGCTTAGGTTAGAATCTGGGTCTTAGATTAAGGGTTGTAGGGTGAGATTTTTTGCATACCTTTTACCGTGAAGGTCTTCGTATTTATAATAATGTCATGCCCCGAAGGGTTCCCGTAATCAGAGTGAATTCTAATTTTACTGGGATTCGTAGTCTATGATATTCCTGAATTTTTGGGAGATCTTAGCTTATCTCTTGAAAATCTCGAGTAAAGATCCAGAGTTTTACTAGGCAACTTCCAGATATGGAGCAATATGGCTCGGCTGATACTTATCTCTTCAACACGCAAGTGCCGAGACAAGTTTATCTCCGCTTACTTTATTGGCCGGCTCACCCTTTGAATCGGACTAAAGGTCGGGCGACTTTATGGCCACCTAATCATAGGTTAGCTTGGGCTTTCCTCTATAAGGCTTTTATTTGAGCCCTAAGGTGCACTTCCTTCCTTAGAGGCTTCGCTTCATGGCTCAGGACGTTCAGGCTACGGTTGGGCCAGGAGCCTCACGATCCAAGCTACGTCTCTTCATCCCGCGTTCTATGGACTTTGGGCTTCGTCCAGACTCGGCGTCCACCGAGTCTGAGACATCGCCTCATTAATTCTTTTGACTCCTGAGCCGACTTAACGGACTTGTCGAATTCCCCCCCCCCCCCAGTAAGTCTCCTACTCCATACAGCGCCTTATGGCGGTTATGGAGTATTTCTGAGTTGAGTTGGGTTCTGTGCTTGAGCCGAGTTATGATGAAGCATTTATTTCTTGCAGGGTGGTTCACGCGGATTTCCAAGGCATGTCGCCTCGCTTGACCACGCATCAACTCATTTATTGAGACCACATGAGCGGAGCGGCCGTCGTTTTGGCGTTAGAGCGTATGAGGATCGGACACATGGCAAAGTGTTCGGCGGCAGCGCATGGGGTGCCACCACATGTAAAGTCGAGGTGCCCGAGGGGGCGTTGTTTTGGCTCTCAATTAATGTTGGAGCCACGTGGCAACTCTATATAATAGGGTTGCTCTAAACCAGCTTTCTCCATTTTCACGCCCTCTTTCAATTTTTCTCTCTTTACATTCTTTCGTTCTTCTATGAACTTCGACCCTGTAATCCTTTGCATTTTCGGCACCTTCAGATTTCTCCCGGTGAGCTCCTTCTTCCTCCCTCTATTTTATTTTAACAATGTCAGGCCCCGCAGCCCTAGGGAGGGAGAATACAGCGGTGAGGGTGAAGCGAGCGGCTTTTGGGCGGCCTCGGAATCACCCTCATTGCTGGCGGAGGTTGTTGGGGATGCAGACATCCTATTCTGCCATTACCGGAGGATAATTGATCCTCCAGCAAAGAGGCCGGTGGCATCGGTGGAGACGTTGGATCCACCTCTTGAGCGCGTGGCTGTTAAGGGCCCTTCTGGTCGTTTTGATCCTGAAGAGGGCGACGAGGAAGAAGCTGGGACAGAAGAATGGGCTAAAGGGCCCGTGCCTTCAGTGATGACAGTGGGAGAACTATCTAAAATTTAGTCTGGATATCACATTTCGGATTCGGTCATTTTAACTCTCCCTCGGCCAAGAGAGCTGCTTGACTAACCTCCGCCCGAGGAAGTTGCAATTTTCCATGTTGCGCTACAATGCGGTCTTCGGCTACCGCTTCAGAAGATTGCTCGAGATTTACTAGGCAGTCTCGGCATAGCTCCGGGGTAGGTTGTGCCGAACGGGTGGATGGACTTGTTCAGTTGTGCAGTGCTCTGGGGCGAGATGCAGCAGCCCAATCTAAGTGTGAATGAGTTCCTTCACTCGTATCAAGTGAAGGCTCATTCTCAGCATCCTGGCTGGTTCTTTTTCTATTCTTGGCGGAATATCAGCGGGCCTTTAATCACCGACCCTCCTTCATCGAATAAGCACTGGAGGGATAGGTGGTTTTGGGCCTTCGGCAGGTGGGAGTTGGCCGAGACAGGGCCTATCCATCCTTTCGTCCCTCAGGCTTTTTACGCGGCAGGTAGAGTTGGTGTGATTCGCTACTTTTATTTATTCATTTATTTACTGATTTACTAACACATCTTCTCTCTTTTAGCGATACCGAGGCATCCTCTGAAGCTTGACTTAGGCTCACTGACTCGGATTCAGAACTTCCGAGTGTTGAGTCCGAAAAGGAGGTCTTGCAAGAGGCTTCTTCAACCCGAGCTCCTTTTCGAGTGGGGCTTCGACTCCGCTGTGTCAGGTGAGAAACCAGACATGTCCGAGGTTCTGACCGTCATTTTTCAAACGCAGACATGTCCGAGGTTCAGCCTAGCCTCCGCCCTCCGTCTCAGATTCGGGCCCCACCCCGTTCAGGCTCTTATGCCTCGAAGAGGCATAAGACGGTCTCAAAAGGCCTGTCTAAGACCGCTCCTCCTGCTCCCTCGGCTATTATTGAGCTCGAGAAAGGTGCAGAGGGGGCGGAGGGGATAGAGATGGCGACGGAGGTAGTGTCACCCCCCAGACTTGGTAGCCGGACTCACAAGGAACCCGATGACCGGTTCTGACCGCAACAGCCTTCGTAGTACCCCATTCTCGGCTCCTGAGGCAGGTTCCGATCCTGGGATCCTACAAGGAGGATTTTTATAACAGTATAATCATTCCAATACGAGCATACCCAAGATCACAACAAGTATATCTGAGAATAACAAAGGCACACATCACAAAATCTACTATGAATTTAAACTTTTACAAGTATCCATAAGGTCCAAAATGACATACATAAGATGATAGAAAAGGAGGAAAAAGTCAGCAATACTGAAGTCCTCAAGCTCAACTCTACTCCACGCTCTGCCGCTACGACGCATGCCTAAGATCTCCTGCACGCATCAATCGTGCATAAGCTTATAGAAGCTTAGAGGATGGTGAAAGTGTGTGACAATGGTGCACAGAAGAATAGTAGGAGGTACAAAAAGAGAAACATGCTCGATGATAATATCATTAGCCTCACCAAGGCTTATCATGAGTACGATGCAATGAGTACTGGGTGTCATACCAAGGCAATGCATGAAGGGACTTATACAGTCGATGCGAATGCGATGCATAGTAATGCCAGTGCTCATGACAAATCCATATATCAAGTACATTTTCAATTATAAGGAAATCACCGGGGTCCATTACACTGCGGAATTGCTGCCGCTCGATAGACCCGCACAGCCAAACGAGTGTAAGAGACCTCACTACTTGCCTGTGGACAGCCAATCACCAATAGGGCTTGACGGCAGCAGACCCATTTCACGAGCTGGTTAGACTCAGCCTAATAATGCCCTCCCTCATGGGCAGATAAGGCCACATCCCTACCCAACCGGCTACACGACAGTGGGAGTCGCGGCCTAACGGTATAAGGCACTCGTGCACTCATAGTTTCCACTCGGTCACGGCGTTGGGGCTGATCCTTGGTACCATGGAAGTTTTGGGAGTTTCACCCATGGGCATCCTATGCACTTGGTATGCTTAAGTGTCATTTTCAGTGTCCACACATTCAGCCATTCACAAATATCCCTATGGAGGCAAGGCCCAAATAAAGCAAGGGCAGTATCATTATGAAATGCGATGCTAATGCATAAGTCACACATACAGATCATGCAAAAGCTTCAGGCATTCATTGTGCACGAGGGGAGAAACTCTATCCCTCAACGACCACCATATAATGCAATCAATTCACGCAGATGAAGCATATGGGTCATGTAAGTGTGCTACCTGTAGAATATATAATCCTCCATCCCAAGGAGGGTCAAGGTCTAGATACATAGACATGTGCTCTAAGGAAAAGAGAAGTCCTCTAGTGGGGGCCCAATACTTTGGGGTGACCCATAAGCTAAGAGAGTTATAAAGTCTTAATGGAGGAAATGATCCTAACTAGGTTCAAGGTGGGCCTTCAACCACCTATAAGGGCCTTATGGGCCTACCTTAGGGCCACCAAGGAGGACATCCAACCTCAACTGGGTCCCAAAAGGTAGCCCGCTGCGTATGTAAAGTAAGGTCTAAGGCCCAAGCAATACATAGCCTAATGGGCTATACTCAAAGCCCAACTCATAGGCAATATGGTGGGCCCACAAGCAGGGTTTAGGCCCAATCATAAAGGTCATGAACCCACATATTGTGGTGGGCCTCATGGGCAGCCCAGTAACTCATCCACATGGGCAATTTCACACTTGATACAAGTGAGTTGGGCCTCACGTTTTAGCCCAAGTACAAGGTTAATTTGGTGGGCAGCCAAGGGCCCAACTTCTTGTATATTATAGCCCATAAACCCATCACAATAGGTAGAAGAGTATGGGCCCAAAAGTCAATAGGCCTACTGAAAAGGTTCTAGTCTAAAAGGCCTAGAACTAGTTAATTAACCACATACAATGTCCCAATAAAAACCCAACTTGGGTGGGCCTCAAATGAGCACTAATTACACCCTAAAATACTGAAAGAAAAACCTCAAATCTGATGGGCCATGCTGCCCCAAAAACAACATTTATGGGCAACAACATTGGGCCCATTATTGAATTTCCAGCTCACCCGCTTTCTAGGTTTGTTGGATTTTAGTAAATAAATTTATTTATAGTATATTTAATTCCTGATGGCCCACACACATCATTGTGGGTCCCACCAGATGAGAGGAGGATGTACAACACATATATCAAGTGGGCCATGTCGCCGAGAAGTAGGCCCAGCGGCCCAAGGTAGGGACGTCCCAAGGCCATGGACGGCCTGACCCCTTACATTAAGTTGGGCGCCTCCCATCCCAAGTAGGCCCCACTTGGGACGTCCGCCTAGGGTGGACCACACACACCCATGGGCCCCACAAAATGGGAGGATGGCATGGAGGAAAAACATACATCATGGTGGGCCTGACCAAGGACGGTCAACCTATGATGGGCGTCCACCAGCTGGACATCCATCATGGACCGCTGGTCCAGCCACTTGGGCCCACAATTATGGCCCCCAAAGGCCTCTGTAACACCTTAATATGGGCTCCATAGACATGCATAAAGGCCCCTAATGAGCTGGGCCCAATAAGATCCATAGTTGCAAAGAAGACAGTAAGGTTAGAATAAAAATTTACAATATACATGTTGCTGTACTGAATTAGGGCCATCCAAATGGGTGGGTTTTGAACCTCCAAAATTCTTGAAATTTGGACCCAAGGTCCCTCATCAAGCCTACAATAAGGTGGGACCTAGAAAGATGGCCCACCATCTGAGAAAGTATTTTTAAATTTTAGTTTTTAAGGGACTATGCTGTTGGACTGCACAACAGAAATTTTCGGCAGTCTACTGTGTTGGCCCACCCTTTTGGATGCCCAAATGAGGTCCAATGGGGCTACAATTTGGTATGATTGTAGGTGGGTCATGCAGCTACAGGAATCACATATTAATTTGTATCAGTCTTCCCACAAAATAACCAGAAATCAAGCCCCAAGGTGGCCCAAAAATCTGTCCAGACAGTTCTAGACAGCAACAATACATTGAAATAAAATAATTATTTGGATGCCTAAATGGGGTCCAATGGGGCTGAAATTTGGTATGATTGTAGGTGGGTCATGCAGCTACAGTAATCATATATTAATTTTTATCAGCCTTCCCATCAAATAACCAGAAATCAGGCCACAAGGTGGCCCAAAAATCTGTCTAGACTGTTTCTGGACAGCAACAATAGATTGGAAAAAAATAATTATAAACAGTAATTAAAATGGGATTTAATCTCAAAAAATTTGAGAATGGACTACCTTAGTGGGCCCCACAATTACAAGACCATCCCACCATGCAGAATACCTTTACATGTGCCCCAATTAGTTGGATTTTGAGGCCACATGTCATAGGGTGGACTGCCATGGGCGTCCTCCCCTCTTTTCGGTGGCTAGATTTTTGTTAACCCACAAGGTGGGGCATACACCATGATCAGGAAATGAAAATAAGGGAAAGGAAAGAAAGAATAATAGTCTGGCCATAGGGAAAGGGCCCCGTCACTATTGAGCCCTTTCAAGAACAATCCAACCACACATCATACATTGATCTACATCTACAACATGGATCTTACACATGCATGGCTTATGATCAAAATGTATGGTGGGGATGCCATCCCCACCATGATTATAAGGTCTAGATGACCTAAACATGATATGCTATGAGAGGAAACTACCATGATGGGGCCCATAGAGAAAGGCCCCATGCGTGGATCATGCGTGCATAAGGTGGGCCATTAGGCCACAACCATGGGATTGTGTGGGATCTCCACCATGGATTGGTGGGTCCCACACCTCCCTCATGAAGGAAATAAAACATCTAAGCCATGGAAATAAGAAATTTACATCTAGAGAAGCACCAACCTCTAAAGATGCCTTCAAAATCCAAGATCTAGGTTCAATGCTTCAAGGGGAAGGTGATTGAAGGTTGTAGATGGGGTTTTGATGGCTAGATGATGAAGGAAATGAGGAAGAAAGTTGCTAGAATGGGGAGAGGAAATGAGAGAATGAGAGGGAGAGAGAGAGAGGAGGGAGGGGTGTATACCAATGCCATGATTGCTCTCTTGGCTAGGGAAGAACAAAAGCATGGCCATGATAGCCATGTAAGAGACTTGGGAAGAAAAAAATAATAATGACTCCTTGGTTAGAGGAGGTAATGATGAATTTTTGAAAGAAATCTTATAATAGTTTGCTAGACCCTAGGAAGCTAGTAGCTTTATGGGAGAAAGTGCTAATAGGGTGGGCCCCACTTTGAAAAACGTGCACAACCTATAAGTGGGGTCCACAATCATGATCAAGGGTCAAGAATGCTTGGGTCGATATCACAAGTTGCGCATGTCGAAATTATGCATGAGACGCGGCGTTGGAACCGCGTAGACGATGCGGACCAAATGACATAGGTCTCAGGTCGATTCTAGTCGGGTCTACATGACCGAATTTAAGGATGATCACAAACACTACCCGAAGCTCGCGGGTCGCTGAGATTTGACCGGTAGGACCACGAGTCCAAAATGAACAAAATGCATACTCACACATACACACATGCACACATGTGAACTCGGGTCGGGTCTCATAATGCTCCCCACTAACAAAGAAATTTCATCTTTGAAATTGAAAAAATTGGAACAACACAATTGCATAAACATCATCACACACACACACACATATATATATATATATATCAATCATCAATCACAAGAGAAGGTAATACAAGCAATATAAGCAATCAATCATCGAACAAATAGGGATAATGCTCTCTAATCTTGGCCTCGCGTTTCTAAGACGCCTCGGCCTCCGAATGATGACCCCATTGCACCTTCACCTCGGGAATTACCTTGGTCCTAAGGACTTTCTCCTTCCGATCAAGAATACGAATCGACTACTCAATGTAAGAAGCATCCTCACAGACCTCAAGTGACTGTCAATCAATCACAAGAATAGTGTCTGACCCACACTTTCGCAACATAAAAATATGAAAAACGTCGTGGATCGCGGACAACTCAGAAGGTAAGGCAAGCCTATAGGCCACAACGCCCAAGCACTCGGTAATCTCAAAAGGTCCAATAAATCTTGGGGCGAGCTTGCCCTTCACACCAAAGCGAACCACGCCTTTCATAGGCGAGACCTTGAGATATACCATGTCCCCGACTATGAACTCAAGGGGTCGACGCCGACGCTCAGCAAAACTCTTCTGTTGGCTCTGAGCTATAGGCATCCTCTGCCTAATAACATCAATAGCCTTTAACATCTACAGTACAAGCTCGGGGACTAAGAGACGACGCTCTCCTACCTCGGTCCAACAACTAGGAGATCTGCACGGTCTACCATAAAGTGTCTCAAAATGAGCCATGTCGATAGTCGCCTGATTGTTGTTGTTGTCCGCGAACTTGGTGAGGCGCATATCCTCATCTCAATTGCCTGTAAAATCGATCACACAAGCTCTGTGCATATCCTCAAGGATTTAGTTAACCCTTTCGTTCTGCCCATCCGTCTGCGGATGTAAGCGGTGCTGAAATGCAAAGCGACCCCCAGCGCCTGCTGGAAACTCCTCCAAAACTGAGACGTAAATCTGGAGTCTCGGTCTGAAATGATCGAAACTGGGATGCCGTGTTGTCTCATTATCTCCTCAATGAACACCTTTGCAAGTCGATGCATCAACTAGGAAGCATGCACAAGAATGAAATGAGCCGACTTGGTCAAACAATCGATGATAACCCAGATGGTATCGTGACCGCGCTGAGTCCTCAGCAAACCTGCGATGGAGTCCATCGATACGTGCTCCCACTTCCACTCTGGAATGCTTAACGGCTGCAAGGGACCAGGGGTCTCTAGTGATCGGCCTTGACACGCTGGCATGTGTCACACTCGGCCACAAAACTGGCAATCTGGCGCTTCATCCCCTGCTAGAAGTACTACTTCCTCATATCGCGATACATCTTCGTGGAGCCCGAGTGAATAGTAAGTCTTGATCGGTGTGCCTCAATAATTAGATCACGACATAACTCCGGCACTTCCGGGACACACAATCGGCCTTTGAAGCGTAATCCACCATCGGAACCAATCTGCCAGTCTGACTGCTCCACGGATGTGGCCTTTGCTCGGTACTCCTGAAGTGACTCGTCCGTCTGCTGAACCTCGATCACCCTAACCACCAAAGAGGGTTGAATCGACAAGCTCGAAAGCTGAACAATGAAAGACTGTAGACCAAAGTCAAAGTCATACTCTGAAACATCCTCGAGCATCTGCCACTCATGCACCATCATCTGTGCCACCAGGCCTCGTGGCTGATGGCTGAGCGTGTCCGCCACCACGTTTGCCTTGCCCAGGTGGTACTGAAGATCAAAATCATAATCCTTCAACAGCTCTATCCATCGCCTCTGTCGTAGGTTCAACTCGGACTGCAAAAATAGATACTTCAAGCTCTTATGATCCGAGAAGAGCTCAAAACTGACCCCATATAAATAATGCCTCCACACCTTCAGTGTGAAGATGATTGCTGCAAGCTCTAAATCATGAGTGAGGTAGTTCAGCTCATGGACCTTGAGCTAGCGCGAGGCATACACCACTGGCTTCCCGTGCTGCATCAGTACAGCACCCAAGCCAACTCTAGAGGCATCAGTGAAAACAATAAAACCCTCACTCCCATCAGGAAGAGTGAGAATAAGAGTGGACGTGAGGCGGTCCTTCAACTCCGTAAATACCTCCTCGCAGTCGACACTCCAGATGAACTCGACGCCCTTCCCCGTCAATTGGATCAACGGTGCTGCAATATGGGAGAAACCCTTGATAAACCATCGGTAATATCCTGCTAGACCAAGGAAACTACGGACCTCGTACGCGTTCGTGGGATGGCCCCACTGATGCACTGCATTAACCTTCGAGGGGTCTACAGCGACACCCTCCCTCGTCACCACGTGACCGAGGAACTTCACCTCCTCCTACTAAAACTCGTACTTCTCTATCTTCACATACAGCTGGTGAGCACGGAGGGTCTCCAGCACAATCTGCAAGTGCTCAACATGGTCCTCTCGGGTCCTTGAGTATACACGGATATCATCAATGAATACCACCATGAACTGATCGAGGAACGGCCGGAAGACCTCGCTCATCAGTTGCATGAATACGGCGGATGCATTGGTCAATCCAAACGATATGACTAGGAACTCAAAGTGACCATAGCGCATCCGAAAAACTATCTTCAGAATGTCCTCCTCTTAGACCCGAATCTGATGGTAACCGGAGCGCAAGTCTATCTTTGAAAAATACTGTGCACCCTGCGAATGGTCGAATAGATCATCAATACAGGGAAGTGGGTATCAGTTCTTGATAGTGACTCTGTTGAGCTCACGATAGTCCACACAGAGCTGCAACAAACCATCCTTCTTCTTCACAAACAATACTAGGCATCCCCAAGGCAAACTACTGAGACGAATGAAACCTAACTCCTGGAGCTCATCCAACTACTCCTGCAGTTCCCTCAACTCTAACGGTGTCATCCGGTAAGGGACTTCGAGATAGGCATGGTACTGGACACCAAATCAATCTGAAACTCCACCTGCCGATGCGGCGATAAACCCGGGATCTCTTAGAACACATCCGGGTACTCGCAAACAACTGGTAGCTGCTCAATACACCTTGCCACAGAATCCTCAACGACAGAAGCTAAGAAATTAGATAATGGCTCTCTCTGGCTCGGCAATAAATTGGAATACTGGCAAGCCGAGAATGTGGAATGTGATTGTCCTCGCGGCACAGTCTAAGACAACACAATATTCCACAAGCCAGTCCATACCCAAAATAATATCAAAGCCTGACATCGACATTATGAATAGATCGGGAGGAAGGAACATCTCGGCCACTAACACAGGGCAAGAAGGACAGCGATGTGTCAACACAACGGACTTCCCCCATGGGAGTCGAAACGGCCAAGGCCTCAGACACGGACTCCAACAAGATACTGGTCGATTGACAAAATTGCTCGGCCACAAAAGAATGGGAGGCACCAAAATCAAATAAAACATGAGCAATGTAAGAAGAAACAAGAAGAATACCCTTGACGACACCGCTGGTCGATGACTGCGGGTCTTGGCCTGGCGCCTGCTGCGTGGGATAAAATCGGCCTTGAGCTGATAGGGGAAGCAAATCTAAAGACTGGGAGTCCTGAGTCTGTGCCTGTTGGGCTGCGATACATACTCGACCTAGGGACTGAACATATGGGTATCCCCGCTGCTGGTGCTGCTGCTGCTGCTGTCTCTACTGAGGAGGTCTGCTTGGCTGCCTCTGCTAAGGAGGAGCCCTAGGAGCAGAGGCTGGAAGCTGTGCTCTTTGCTACCGCTGCTGCTGAGGAGGATGAGGAGGAGGCAGCTACGGTGGCCTCTGCTGCTAAATGGGGAGAGGGCACTAACGCCTCCGATGCCTAGCCTGTCACAACTGAAGCAAACACCGAAAAAGGGGCCGGAAGATAAAGCGGCTGGCGGTGCTGATGATGATGAAGAACCTACTGTCTGAGCCGCAGGCTGCCGAAACTCTGGTTTACCCCTCCATCTCCGCTGACAGTGTTGCCTGGAACTGTCAGCTTGTGCTCTCCTCTTCCGGTCTCCACCGAAACTTTGTTCTCTCGATCTCTAGGTCATAGTCCAATCCTCCTCATAAACCAGTGCCCGATGCACGACCTGGTCAAACGTCTCCAAACAATGCCCTGCCACATGGTTACGAAGGGTAGGACGCAAACTAGTCATTAAACGGCAGGCTCTCATCTTCTCATCACTGGTGAGATGAGGAGAAAATCTAGACAAGGCCAAGAAACGGGCCTCATGCTATGACACTGTCAAATCACCCTAAACTAGGGTCTCAAACTTGATCGCCCGCTGGATCTGAACATGCTCGGGGAAGAATTTCTGGTCAAAACGGACCACAAATTCTCCCCAGGTTCAAACAAACTGAGGCCCGACCATCCTGGATACAGACGACCACCAATGACGGGCCTCACCCTGAAGAAGATAGGTCGCAAGGAAAACTCTCTGATCGACAGGACACTGCATAGTGTCAAAAATCCTCGGAATCTCAGTACGCCAAGCCTCGGTGGCAGAAGGGTCAGGGTCACCACTAAACCTCGGGGGATCATACTGCCGAAAGCTCGAGATATCGCGCTCGCAGGCGGCAAGTCAGCCCGCCTAGAAACCTCGGTGGTAGTAGGTTGATGAGTCTGCAATGCAGTAGCAACAAGTTGCATCAGCTGCTGAAAATGCTCGGCTCCTATAGGCACTGTCGGAAAAGTAGGAGCGACACTCGCTTCAGGCAGAGGTACGGGTGCGGCTGGCGGAGCAAGAGCCTCTGTAACCAAAACAGTAGGCAGAGGAGGGGGAACCGGAGCAACTAGAGGAATAGGCGCTACAGAAGGAACAGGCTGGATCGGGACCTCAAGAATCGGATCCTCAACAACGGGAGCAGGATGTGCTCGAGTAGAACGAGTATCTCCAGCGCCTCATCCACTGGCACCACGGCCACAAGTGCCACGTCTATGGGTGCCACATCTAGGCGACATTGTCTATAAAATAACAATGACACAAGGAATTAGAACATTTACAGGCTCGATATGGAGCGAAAGGAAGGGTCATGGGACACTACTTGTCCTATACCTTGAGCAGATATATGATGTTATCCCAAGTTATTCCAGAATTACTTGCTATGCTCTGATACCAACTTCAGTCACACCCCAGACTCGGTAACCGGACTCACAAGGAACCCGATGGCCGGTTTTGGCGGCAACAGCCTCCGTAGTATCCCATTCTCGCCTCCTGAGGCAAGTTCCAATCCTGGGATCTTACAAGGAGGATTTATATAACAGTATAATCATTCCAATACGAGCATACCCAAGATCACAACAAGTATATCTGAGAATAACAAATGCACACATCATAAAATTCACTAAGAATTTGAACTTTTACAATTATCCATAAGGTCCAAATAGACATACATAAGATGATAGAAAAGGAGGGAAAAGTCAGCAATAGTGAAGTCCTCAAGCTCAACTCTACTCCATACTCTACCACTACGATGCCTGCCTAGGATCTCCTACACGCATCAATCATGCATAAGCTTGTAGAAGCTTTGAGGGTGGTGAAAGTGTGTGACAATAGTGCACAGAAGAATAATAGGAGGTACAGAAAGAGAAACATGCTCGATGATAATATCATTAGCCTCACCAAGGCTTATCATGAGTACGATGTAATGATTACTGGGCGCCATACCAAGGCAATGCATGAGGGGGCTTATACAACCGATGCGAATGTGATGTAAAGTAATGCTGATGCGAATCCATACATCAAGTACATTTCCAATTATAAGAAAATTACCGGGGTCCATTACACTACGAAATGACTGCCACTCTACAGACCTGCACAGCCAAACGAGCGTAAGAGACCTCACTACCCGCCTGTGGACAGCCAATCACCAATAGGGCTTGACAGCAGCGGACCCATTTCAGGAGCTGGTCAGACTCAACCTAATAATGCCCTCCCTCACAGGCGGATAAGGCCACATCCCTACCCAACTGACTATATCACAGTGAGAGTTAGGGCCTAACGGTATAAGGCTCTCGTACCCTCATAGTTTTCACTCGGTCACGGCGTTGGGGCTGATCCTTGGTACCATGGAAGTTTTGAAAGTTTCACCCATGGGCATCCTATGCACGCGGTATGCTTAAGTGTCATTTTCGGTGTCTACGCATCTAGCCATCAACGAATATCCTTGTGGAGGTAAGGCACTAATAAAGCAAGGGCGGTATCATCATGAAATGTGATGCTAATGCATAAGTCACACATACAGATCATGCACAAGCTTCAGGCACTCATTGTGCACAAGGGGAGGCGCGAGGGGAGAAACTCCGTCCCTCAATGACCACCATACAATGTACTCAATTCACACAGATGATGCATACGGGTCATGTAAGTGTGCTACCTATAGAATATGTAATCCTCCGTCCCAAGGAGGGTCAAGGTCTAGGTACATAGACAAGTGCTCTAAGGAAAAGAGAAGTCCTCTAGTGGGGGCCCAATACTTTAGGGTGACCCACAAGCTAAGAGAGTTATAAGTCCTAATGGAGGAAACGGTCCTAACCAAGTCCAAGGTGGGCCTTCAACCACCTATAAGGGCCTTATGGGCCTACCTTAAGGCCATCAAGGAGGACATTCAACCACAACTGGGTCCCAAAAGGTAGCCCGCTACGTATGTAAAGTAAGGTCTAAGGCCCAAGTAATATATAGCCTAATGGGCTATACTTAATGCCCAACTCATAGGCAATATGGTGGGCCCTCAAGCTAGGTTTTGGCCCAACCATAAAGGACATGAACCCACATATTGTGGTGGGCTTCATGGGCAGCCCAATAGCTCATCCACATGGGCAATTTCACACTTGATACAAGTGAGTTGGGCCTCGCTTTTTAGCCCAAGTACAGGGTTAATTTGGTGGATAGCCAAGGGCCCAACTTCTTGCATATTAGAGCCCATAAATCCATCACAATAGGTAGAAGAGTATAGTCCCAAAAGTCAATGGGCCTACTGAAAAAGTTCTAGTCTAAAAGGCCTAAGGAACTAGTCAATTAACCACATATAATGTCCCAATAAAAACCCAACTTGGGTGGGCCTTAGATGAGCACTAATTACACCCAAAATTACTGAAGGAAAGAAGGCAAGATAAATGATCAAATCATCCTCAAATTTGATGGGCCATGCTGCCCTAAAACAACATTTATGGGCAGCAAAAGTGGACCCATTACTGAATTTTCAGCCACCCACTTTCTGGGTTTGTTGGATTTCAGTAAATAAATTTATTCATAGTGTATTTAATTCCTGATGGCCCACACACAACACTGTGGGTCCCACCAGATGAGAGGAGGATGTACAACACATATATCAAGTAGGCCATGCCACCGGGAAGCAGGCCCAGCGGCCCAAGGTAGGGACGTCCCAAGGGTGGGACGGCCCAAGGCCATGGACGAGCTGGTCCCTTACATTAAGGTGGGTTCCTCTCATCCCAAGTGGGCCCCACTTGGGACGTCCACCTAAGGTGGACCACACACACCCATGGGCCCCACAAAATGGGAGGACGGCATGGAGGAAAAACATACATCATGGTTGGTGGGCCTGACCAAGGACGGTTAGCCCATGATGGGTGTCCACCAGCTGGATGTCCATCATGGACCACTGGTCCAGCCACTTGGGCCCATAATTATGGCCCCCAAAGGCCTCTGTAACACCTTAAGATGGGCCCCACAGACATGCATAAAGGCCCCCAATGGGCTGAGCCCAATAAGATCCATAGTTGCAAAGAAGACAACAAGGTTAGAATAAAAATCTGCAAAATACATGTTGATGTATTGAATCTGGGTCATCTAAATGGGTGGGTTCTGGGCCTACAAAATTCCTAAAATTTGGACTCAAGGTCTCTCATCAAGCTTACAACAAGGTGGGACTCAGAAAGATGGCCCACCCTTTTGGATGCCTAAATGGGGACCAATGAGGCTGAAATTTGGTATGATTGTAGGTGGGTCATGTAGCTAAAGGAATCACATATTAATTTGTATCAGTCTTCCCACCAAATAACCAGAAATCAGGCCCCAAGGTGGCCCAAAAATCTGTCTAGACAGTTCTGGACAGCAACAATACATTGAAATAAAATAATTATTTGGATGCCCAAATGGGGTCCAATGGGGCTGAAATTTGGTATGATTGTAGGTGAGTCATGCAGCTATAGGAATTACATATTAATTTGTATCATTCTTCTCACCAAATAACCAGAAATCAGGCCCCAAGGTGGCCTAAAAATCTGTCTAAACAGTTTCTGGACAACAACAATAGATTGGAAAGAAATAATTATAAACAGTAATTAAAATGGGATTTAATCCCAAAAAAATTTAAGAATGGACCATCCTAGTAGGCCCCACAATTATCCAGACCATCACACCATCCAAAATACCTTTGCATGTGCCTAATTAGTTGGATTTTGAGGCCACATGTCATAGGGTGGACTGCCATGGGCGTCCTCCCTCTTTTGGGTGGCTGGATTTTTGTTGACCCACAAGGTGGGCCACACACCACGATCAGGAAATGTAAATAAGGGAAAGGAAAGAAAGAAGAATAGTATGGCCATAGGGAAAGGGCCCCATCACTATTGGGACCTTCCAAGAACAATCTAACCACATATCATACATTGATCTATATCTACAACATGGATCTTACACATGCATGGCTTATGATAAAAATGTATGGTGGGGATTCCTTCCCTACTATGATTATAAGGTCTAGATGACCCAAACATAATATGCTATGAGAGGAAACTACCATGATGGTGCCCATAGAGGAAGGCCCCATGCATGGATCATGCGTGCATAAGGTGGGCCATTAGGCCACAACCATGGGATTGTGTGGGATCTGCACCATAGATTGGTGGGTCCCACACCTCCCTCATGAAGGAAATAAAATATCTAAGATGCCTTCAAACTCCAAGATCTAGGTTCAATGCTTCAAGGGGAAGGTAACTGAAGGTTGTAGATGGGGTTTTGATGGCTAGATGATGGAGGAAAGGAGGAAGAAAGTTACTAGAATGGGGAGAGGGGGTTGGACATTTTTACAAATGGGGAGAGGAAATGAGAGAATAAGAGGGAGAGAGAGAGAGGAGGAGGGAGGGGTGTAAACCAATGCCATGATTGCTCTCTTGGCTAGGGAAGAACAAAAGTAAGGCCATGATGGCCATGTAAGAGACTTGGGAAGAAAAAACAATAATGACTCCTTGGTTAGAGGAGGTAATGATGAAATTTTGAAAGAAATCTCATAATGGCTTGCTAGACCCTAAGATGCTAGTAGCTTTATGGGAGAAAGTGCTCATAGGGTGGGCCCCACTTTGAAAAATGTGCACACTCTATAAGTGGGGTCCACAATTATGATCAAGGGTCAAGAATGCTCTGGTCGATATCACAAGATGCACATGTCGAAATTATGCATGAGACATGGCGTTGGAACCGCAACGACGATGCGGATGAAATGGCATAAGTTGAAGAAATCCTCTCATGGGCGAGTCAGCAGATGTTCGCGGGAGAGTTCTTCGCCTTCTAGAGTCGGCGTCCATGGACAACACGCTCGATAGGATCAGGACGCTGATGCTAGAGGTAACCCTATTGTTTTCCTCAGTTATTTTGGGTCTAACTTCCTTTTTCTTTTCCTTGTGTAGTTCACCCCTTGCATGCTGAAGGCGCGTGCCAAGTTATCTGCCTTAGCTAGGCGTGCAGGGGATGTGAAAGCTAGGCTATCAGATACTGAGGCTCGATGGTTGGAAGCAGAGGCTCAGCTGTTGTTCACCGAGTCTCGGGCCATCTTTGTAGAGGGCCATCTTGAAAAGGCAAAGGCTACTCTTGAGTCGACCATAACTAAAAGAGTTTGCTTTGCCTCGCGATTGGAAGAGGTCAAGTTGGCCTTTGAGCAGGCCGCCATTGAGCGAGCTACGACTTTCAAAAAGCTTCAGGAGCTCGCAAAAGGAACCAAGGCCCCTCTCGTGGCTGCGAAGGTTGAGGCGGTGGCACAGTACTTTTCATCTTCAACTTTTGAAGAGGAACGAACCCTTCTCTACCAAGGGGGTTACGCAGAATGCATCAAGGTGATGAAAGGTGCTTTTCCCCATCTTGATTTGTCCGACTTTGATGAGGGCAAGTCATGGTCTGATGGCAAGGCAACAGCGAATCCCGAGGCATACACTTATGACGCCCCTGCTACTGCTCCTGATGCAGCTCCATCAGCATCCGATGTAGCTCATCAGTATCTCCCGGGTTAGTTCCTGGTGCATCGGGTGCGGCCAAACCTTGAAGTTGGTGGGGTGGAGCAAAATTCCTTTTTGTTCCCCACATTTGTTTTAAGCACTTCAAGCACACTAAGCTTCGGGGCCAAGTGAATGAACAACGATGAGCATCATTTTTTATCGATATCCGAACATCGAATGTTTATTATTTTGTCAATCCAACATAATTATAAACAATGTACCAACCGATGTAACACTTCACTGATCAATGAATATATGTTTTTTGCCACTTATTCATGCATTCTATATTTTTCTTGTTTCATGATTCTTCTAAGTGTTTAAAGTAATCAAACCGAGTGTGGATTGCTCCTTGGCCGAGCTAAGGATAATATATCTTAAGATGCTCGGCATTCCAAGGATGCGGCAGGAGTTGCCCTGTTAGGTCCTCCAATCAATAAGTGCCCAGTCGGATAGTGTTTGTGATTACATAAGGATCCTCCCAATTGGGCCTCAGCGTTCCTGCACCTCTTTCTTTGGTATTTTAAAATATCCTTCGGAGGACTAAGTCCCCGGCTCGGAACCATTTGATTCTGACTTGAGCATTGTAGGATTGGGATACCATCCGTTGATAAACGGTTGTCCATAGTCAAGCTAACTCTTTGATTTCATCCAGGAGGTTGAGGTTGAGGGTTAGCAGCTCCTCATTATCTTGCTCATTGAACGAACTTACTCGGGCAGTAGGTAGGCCGATCTCCAGGGGACAATGGCTTCCGAGCCATAAGCTAATGAGAATGGAGTTTCTCCTGTTGCAGTCCGAGCTGTAGTTCGGTATGCCCAAAGAACTTTAGGAAGTTCTTCTGCCCATGTCCCTTTGGCTCGGTCTAGCTTGGTTCGAAGATACTATTTTATAACTTTGTCGACAGCTTCGACCTACCCGTTTGCCTAAGGATGACGTGGAGACGAGTAAACGTTCCTGATCCTGAGGTTTTGGCACATTTTTTAGTACTGTTTGTTGTCGAAATGCTTCTCGTTATCGGAGACAATAGTCCGAGGTATGCTAAACCGATAAATAATATTTTTCAAATGAAGTCTGTGATCTTCTGCTTGTTATTTTGGCCAAGAGCTCGGTCTCGGCCCACTTGGTGAAATAATCGATGGCAACAACATCGTACTTGGTCTGACCCTTCCTTATAGGGAATGGTCCGATGATGTCGATCTGCCACTGGGCAAAAGGCCATGGCCTGACCATTGGCATCAGTTCTTCAGGTGGCTGTCGAGGGATGGTGGCAAATCTCTGGCATTTGTCACAACCCTGGATGAGTGTTCAGGCATCCTACTGAATTTTCAGCCAGTAATACCCTTGTTGAATAACCTTGTGAGCCAGGGATCGGCCACCTAAGTGATTACCATAGATGCCTTCATGAATTTCACGTAGAGCATAGTCGGCCTCACTCGGTCTCAAACATCGCAGAAGTGGTGCATAATACCCTTTCTTGTATAACACTCCATTGAGCATCGTGTAGCGAGCTACATGGCTCTTTAGTCATCGTGCCTCGGCGGGATCTTCGGGGAGTACACCGTCCTTAAGGTATTTGATGAGTGGATCAACCCAAGACTACTCGAAATTAATGGGGAGCAGGGTCGAGGGTTCAGTTCCCCTGACACTTGGCTCAACCACGAATTCAATAGGAACAGATCTGGGGTTGTCGTCTTCATCAGCTGATGCGAGTTTTGCTAGGAGATCGGCTTTGACATTCTCAGTCCTTGGGATTCGGGTGACAGAACATTGACAGAATCTAAAAATCATCTCTCTGGCTTTCACAAGACAGGCTTTTAGCCTCTCCTTCCTAGCTTGATATATATCTGTTATCTGGTTGACGACTAGTTGGGAGTTGCTATACACATTTAGATGAGTGACCCCCAAGCTGGCTGATAGTCGGAGTCCTAGGAGTAGGGCTTCGTATTCCGCTATGTTGTTGGAGGCTTGAAATGTAAGTCTCAAGGCATATTGAATGACTGTGTGATCAAGAGTCTCCAGAACTACCTTTGCCCCACTTGCCTTAGAGTTGGAAGAGCCACCCGCATAAAGAGAATAAACAGGTGGGTCAGGAGGGGAACGATCAGACAATGCCCCAGGGTCGGTAGAAGGGATTGTTAATTGCACTGTAACTTCGACGATGAAGTCTGCCACGACTTGTCCCTTAATAGCTACCCTGGGCTTATAATGGATATCGAACTCACTTAGTTCAACTGCCCATTTAGTAAGTCGTCCGGAAGCCTCTGGCTTTTGTAGTATCTGGCAGAGAGGCTGGTCGGTCATTACGATGATTGAGTGAGCTTGGAAGTATGGTCGTAGGCGTCGGGATGATACGACTAGTGCTAGGGCTACTTTTTCAAGAGTCGGGTACCTCGTTTCTACCGAGACAAGCGCTTTGCTAATGTAGTAGATAGGAAATTGTCTACCCTCTTGCTCGCGAATTAAGGCCGAGCTCACAGCTGCGTCGAAAAATGCAAGTAAATTAGTAGAGACTCGCCTGGCTCGGGCTTAGAAAGCAGCAGTGGCGATCCTAAATATTCTTTTAACTGCTGGAGGGTGTTCTCACATTCTTCTGTCCAATCAACTATCTACTGGCCCTTCAACTGTTTGAAGAAGAGGAGGCATCTATCGGTAGCGCAGGACACGAAGTGATTTAAGGCTGTTATCCTTCCGGTCAGCCGCTGAATATCTTTAATCATCTTGGGGGATTCCATGTCGAGCAAAGCCTTGATATTTTCTGGATTAACTTCGATTCCCCGCTGACTGACTAGGAATCCAAGGAATTTGTCCGAGCTAACGCCAAATGCACATTTGCTTGGGTTAAGCTTTATCTTGTATTTCCGTAAAATGAGGAACATTTCCTTTAGATTGGAAATGTGGTCAGTTGCTTTGATACTCTTAATGAGCATGTCGTCAATATAAACCTCCATTGTTCATCCTATGAGTCGGGTGAATATTTTATTAACTAATCTTTGATAGGTCGCTCCAGCATTTTTCAATTCGAATGGCATAACTCGGTAACAATAAAGACCTTTGTCGGTGACAAAAGTGGTTTTCGATTTATTAGATTGATGCATTATAATTTGGTTATAACCAGAGTAAGCGTCCATAAAACTAAGTAACTTATGCCTCGCGGTGTTATTAACCAGCTGATCAATCCGAGGAAGGAGAAAACTACTCTTAGGGTAGGCTTTGTTCAAGTCAGTATAATCTATACAGACTTACCACTTCCCATTGGCCTTTTTAACCAACACAACGTTGGCCGCCGACTCAGGATAGTAAATTTCTTTAATGAAATTGGCTCTCAGGAGTTTTCTAATCTCTTCCTCAATCACGGCGTACGCCTCCGGGCCGAGTGCACGCCGTTTCTGACGAATCGGCTTGTAAGCTGGTCATTATTGAGACAGTGGGTCATGACCGAGGGATCTATGCCTGTCATGTCTTCATGAGTACATGCAAAAACATCGGTGTATCGGCAGAACAAGGCTATTAAATTCTCCTTTAATGGCGTTGCTAGGGATGAACCAACCCGGACGGTCCTCGAGACATCCAACTTATTCAACGATACCTGGAGGAGCTCTTCCATGGGCCGACCGCATCCGGGAGATTCGTTGCCCTGATCCAGGGTTTTAATCGTCGCCACTTTCACGGGTGTTTGCAGGGCGGTAGCATAGCATTGCCAAGCATCTTGCTGATCTCCTTTTATGACCTCGACCCCATTTTCAGTTGAAAATTTCATAGATAGGTGATAGGCTGAGATGATGGCTCTGTTGAGGCATAAAAATGAGAAAGGATTGAAGAAAGGAAGATTGAAAAGAAAGGAAATAGAAAGAAAATGCAAAAAGAAGAAGGAGAAGTGTCTTTGAGGTTGATTGCGCGGGTCCGCGTAACCCAAAAACCAGTTGCGCGGGTTCGCGTAACCGATTTCAGGAAGAGATTTCCATGGACGACCAAGATTAATGAAAGGTGGGTCCTATAGCACCAAAATCGAGGTGCCACACATGCGAGGGCCTATAAATACCCCCTTCTCCCTTCATTTGGACCGATTAAAAATTTTGGAGGAGCAGAGTAAAGAGGAAGACTGAATGTAGGAGAGAGGAAGTACTGATGGTTTGCATGGATCCTCGCAAACCATATCCGTTGCGCGGGTCCGCGCAACCAAACTGTCCTGAGTCTATAATGATAAGAGAGTTAATATGCTGCTAAAATAATTAAGTCTCCAGATTTCTTCTGTCCAAGCTTCAAGAAGAGTAGAAGAGATCTATGTCATATTCCTCTTAAAGAGATGATTAAATCGCGAGTCGAAGTGCTGCCGAATTTGATATCTGACTTGGATATTTGAACTTTGTCTATTTCTGCATTCTAAATAATCTATCTTAGAATCAAGGGATATTTGAGGATGTAAATGAACTCAGTACTAATAAAATATGATCATTGTTCTTAACTCTCTCTCTCTCTCTTTGTTATGCTTAAATAAGATAATCTCCTAAATCAAATGCATTTGTTTCTTGTTCGAAATAAAATGGAGACTCTGCTGGAGAACTTTTATCTTATTTAACATTAACATTGAGATAGTTTTAGAACTCTCATCATAGTTTGGCGTCTTTTTGATGCCAAAATGGCGACTCTCAGAGGAAACATCCTCCCATTCATCTCTAAGATAGATTATTCGATTCTTCAAGCACTAACTATAGTCATATTTTATAACTGAAGGTTTCTGAATCCAACTACAAATTACAACCAATGGCAATTTCTGTAAGGAAAGTGAACTTTCGTTTTACTCCGACCGGATTCATAATAGAATACACACCGAACCAATCTCTAGAATACATGACTCGACTTCTTACAAGCAAAGACAACATGACTCAAGCGACAGCTGGTGTTGTATCTGCTTTGCCTCAACCGTTGGAAGGAAATAAGGATTGGACCGTCGTAACGTCTCGTAGGACGAGAGCACGGAATGTAAGAAGCCCTAGGATTAATGTGCCTTCACCAAGAGTTAGAGGGCCTATAACGCGGATTGAAGCTAGAAGGAATCCTGAACTCGCTCCTCCTGCGATATATCCGGAGTGAGTTGTTCCTCAGTTAATGTCACGCGACTTCTCGACTTTGGTCTCCCCAAGGGTCAGATGGACGAGAGAGCAGAAAGGTAAGGCATTATTAACAAGTTCACCAATGTCTGTATCGCCCCAATCGATTAATGGCACCGGAAGCATAAAGAAGTCGAATGAAACTCCATCCTCTCCTCTCTTCGTAAGCCCTATTACGTCAACATATTCTCGTCCCACTCCAACTACATCTTCGTCGAAGAGTGGAGAAGCCGCAGTACATATGGTCGGGACAAATCAGGACAATATGCAGACCACAAAGGATCGCATAAATGAGATGGCAAAAGCACAAAGAGTACTAATGGAAGAATACAGAAACCTCAAAGAAGCTCTAGCGACTCTTGCACACAATATAGCCCAGATAGCAGCTCCTATGATGATGGGCACAATGAACGGATAAGAAAACCAGCCCGAAGGCTTTCAACCGCAGGGGGCAGGATCATTGGGTCTGTCCCAGCAGCAAGAACTATGACACAAGATGAGGTGAGACAAGTTGTCGAAGAAGCTGTCAGAGTAGAGAGAGCGTGAAAATACTAGTCATTTCAGATACCGAACGTCGTATCCAAGAGAGGTGGAGGATATCCCGTTTCTGGCCAATTTCAAGCATCCAGATTTTCAGAAGTTTAATGGGGAAGGATCGCCAGAGGAACATTTAATGCACTTCATTACTTCCTATATTGTGTTTGGAGGTAACAACAGATGATTGGCGTCAGCCTTTCATAGATTATCTCAAATATAATATCCTACCAGAAGATCCTATGAAGAGACAACAAATTAAACAAAGGTCAAGCAGATTCATCATATGTAGTGAGGTGTTATATAGAAAATTTTACAATGGAATGCTACTACGTTGCTTAGACAAACAAGAAGCAAGCCAGACATTGCGAGAAGCACACTCTGGAGAATATGGGGCACATCAAGCTGGCCGAAATTTATTCCATCGGATACATCGAATGGGGTATTATTGGCCTACTATGTTTAAAGACGCGATAGATTATGCAAAGCGGTGTCATGAATGCCAGATTTATAGAGATGTTATACACATTCCTCCAGAAGACCTGCATCAGTCAGTCGCCTCTTGGCCCTTCTCTTCTTGGGGACTTGACGTTATTGGTCCTATAAATCTGCCTTCGTCTAAAGAAAAGCAGTATATCTTGGTAGCGACAGATTATTTCTTAAGTGGACAGAAGCAATTGCATCACGCAGTGTCAAAGAGAAAGATGTGGTTAAGTTCATCCGATACATAATAATATACCGCCATGGTATTTCAAAGAAAATGGTCACAGATAATGACACTCCCTTAAAAAACAGAGGCATGGAAAAGTTATGTCAGAAATTCAGCATTTGTCATTCGTTTTCCACACTTTACTATCCACCGGCCAATAGATTAGTAGAGGCATTTAATAAAATGATAGTCAAGATACGGAAGAAAACAGTGACATGAAACAAACGAGATTGGGATGAGAGGTTACAAGAAGCATTGTGAGCATACAGAATTACTCACCGGACGGCAACAAAAGCTACACTGTATTCATCTATGGTGTAGAAGTAGTGATCCCGATTGAAATACAAGTAGCGTCACTCAGGGTGGCAGTGCATCAGCCTATAATACATGATGGTAATGTAAAAATAAGGTTGAAGGAGCTGGATTTGCTTGATGAGAAACGCCTGGCAGCCTAATAGCGATTGCAATCATACCAAGCAAGGGTATCGGCCGCCTTTGATAATTGAGTCAAATATCGCTCTTTAAAGAAAGGGGATATGGTACTGATGTTGAAAAGACCTATAGTGGTCACCCACAGAACAAGGGACAAATTTGAACCCAAATGGGACGGGTCGTACATAATAAAGGAAGTATACTCCAATGGAGCATACAGAGTCATGGATCAAGATGGACCAGGTATCAGTATACCGGTCAATGCTCGCTTCATCAAAAGATATCGTCCCTAAAGACACTACTAATTTTGCTCTAGAATATTATTAGAATAATGATTCTCTATCAAAAGGGGGCAAGAATAAACAAGACCACGGCTATGTACTGTCAGATGAATGAATAAAGAAGAAATATTGCAAGCACATCAAGACTATGTACCAACTAGTGTTGCGAAAAGAAAGTGACCACCTTCATCATCAAGCGAGCTCTGTAAAATTTTGTTGAAATTGGTATTGTCACTAAGCTGATATATTATGAATAACACATATGAATATCATTGAAGATATTAGCAGAAGTGGTGATGTATCAATCTCAGTCAGAAATGTTTATTATCCTCGCGACAACGATGGCCACCTACTCATATCTTTTAAGGCCACCTAGCCAAGCCCTAAAAGGGCCAACTACGCTTAAGGCCTATCACTTTCACCATTCAGGTAACAGTGAGAAGCCAGTGGCCCTAAAAAGCCCGTAAAGGTCATCATATGCATACCCATGCAGCTAGCAAACAGTAATAGCGACTAAAAGCCCTAAAAAGCTAAAAAGTCCTCAACGGCCAGTCACGCGTGAGACCAATGCCGTCTGTATAGCTTTCCAACAACGTCACGGGGAACAGAGAAAAATGCCCTCTCGTGAATGCGTCCGACCTTACAAATGAAGAAAACGCGGGCTGCAGTGTGAGCTCTTTGACTATGTCCATAAATAGGGTAACCATGCATAAGATCCCCAGATCTTGGGCTTGATTTTAGTATTAACTTATGATGAAGGGCTTAAACCTACTCATTGATGGACTGGCGGCCCTAGATTTGGTACCCCAAAGGTCACCTTGCGAGCCCCATGAACTCTAGAGAGTTACTGTAGCCAACCCTGTACGTAATTCCAGCCGAGTTCACGACCCCGTTAGCTTCACTGGGCCCCTCTGATGGATCGCGGTTTGTAAACTCACCAGGCTGTGAGAAGTCCAGTGAACTCCTAAGAGTTACAGAGACCATCACGTGAGACCCGACTCCACTACTCAAGAGTCTAAAAAACTGTGTGGGCTCCACTACTCAAGAGCTTAAACTATGTGTAACCGACTAAATTGAAACATAGTACCGCCAATTAAGACAAAAATCATATAGGAAATCCCGCACTAACAAGCATAAAATGCTATTGTTTTATATTAGTTCCTCATTAAATGTTATGTTAAGATTACTGCGTAGATAAACATGTTTGAAATGATATGTGATGTAGAAATTCATAGAAGAATAAAATATCTCAAAATATTATCATGTATTCATATGCTAAGAGTCAAAAGAGATTACTTGTTCAAAAGCATATACACAAGAAATTACATGCTTAAAGTTCTTCTACAATTCCCATTATCCCCATATACTTTTGCAAGTCATCCTTTAATTGCATCTGAGCTGTGGCATGTTTTGACTTTTCCTCAAGAATGATCTTTGCTTGATCAGGAATGCCAGTGAGCTTATCTTCCAATAATGCGATCATCTCTTCGCTCTTGAGTAGTTCGGACTTCTCAGCATTAACAGACTGAATATTGACTTTTATCCTTTCTTCGATCTCCTTTATGGATGATTCCTTCTCGCGATCCTTCAACTCTAGCTGCGAAATCTCCTCTTTCAGGGCAGTGATGTGGTCCCGAATAACCACTCTGTCACAATTGCTCCTGATCAAATTCCGAAATAGCGGAAGTAATAAGAGAAGCCTTTTCCTTGGACAGAGTTAACTGCTTCCCATATTCTAAGATCTCAGGAGCAATTGTGGCATTTTTAGCTGATGCTAAAGAGATTATTGAATCGCAGAACTTGAAAAGAGAATCATGTAGAGTAGAAATGTTGATCTTCGCCATTCTCGCAGAACTTTCTAGAATTTCAATGGCAATATCCAGGTCCGACCATTGTTCAAGGTCTTTGAAAATGTGAACTATTGCTGACAGAGAATTCTTCATCAAAAGCATCTTGTGTGCAGGAATCTTCGCGAAGGACAATAGTTCAGATGCAGTGGCCACAGACTCAGAGCTTGTTGCCCCACTGCAAGGAGGAGTTCCTATAGTATAAAGAAAGAAAGAACTCAAAATAGTGATAAAAATTAGAAGATGAACAGTTCTTGATAAAGCAATCAATATGTATATATACCTGTCGCAGAAGTATGACTAATAGGAGTGGGATTTCCTGAGCCATAGAAGGACCAGCTCCTAACATGTCAGCGAAAGAAGGCGCTCTGACCTCTGTACTTGAATCTCTAGTAGTTGGAGTGGAAAAATCAGTGGTCTTTACTGGAAAGATAATTTCACGGGCCACTACTTTTGGTGCTACCAAAGGAACCAGAGGAACCCTTGGTGAAATTACTGGTGCAGTTGTAGGAGGATTCATGAGAGGAGTATCACCCATCCTAGAATTAACAACATGAGTACCTAAAATAAAGATATGACAATAATAATGAGATAACTATCACAAAATACATATGAATATATACAGAATTAAAAATTCCCTTACCTGGTGAATATCCATACTCTCCATAATCTAAAGGTTCTTCTTCCTCCTCTATTATCACAGGAGACTTTGCAGGAATATCAGCACCAGGAAGAGTTTCAGAATCTACCAAAGGGGGTTCTTTGTCAGCATTTTCCGTAACAACATCCTCCTCTCCATCTATATCAACTTCTCCTTCTTCGAAATCATCATCTTTATCTTCACCATTTTTGTCATCCTCATCATCTTTGTATTCAGCAGAAGCAGTACCCTCCGATGATGAAGCCAAACTTTCATCCCCTAAGTTTTCTTTGTCTACTTCTTCAATCGTGACTTGTTTTCCTTTAGAAGGAGCTGCTCAACTACTTTTTGGTTGAGGTTCTCTGTTGGCCGGAACTGAAGGGGATGTAGAGGCCTGTCTACCTTCTTCCTGAGGAACAGATGGCGACGCTTGCAAGCGCGCTCGAGACCTGATCATAGGAGATGATGAACTAGGAGGAGTAGGCTATGAAGGAGGGGCTGGTTCATCATGAGCTGCAGCAGTTTTTACCGGAATAGGAGAAGATGTTCCTTCCATATCATTTGTGACTCGGCCACTAAAGTCACAAGGGACTTGCTCGAATTCTGTCAAGAGTCCATGGGCAATCTAGCCTTCTAAAGTATTGATGGCTTTCTTCTCACGAATTGGATCTTCTAGCGATATCTTTCTGCAAATTTTACCATGAAAGGTGCACGACTCATCTCTGGTATGTAACCAATTCCGTCTTTAAGTTTTCTACCCCTCAGCCTGGGCAAGTGAAGCCAGAGGGGTGAATCCACTGGTAAACAATTGTTGACCAAAAATGACTGGTGATCCCACCACCGTATCCAGCTATAAGAAGTACGAACTGTACGGTCGCAACCGAGATTATGAAGAAATAATCAACGCGACTGCCTAGCAGATGTTTCCATATCATGGCCCAATTAATAGGAGCAGTTCCATAGAAACACATTCTTTTAGTGACCAATTTGCAATCTTTTGGAACAGCTTGGTCATAGCCAAATTGGCGAGCGAAGTGACTAGGATAATATGGCTCTCGCCAAAACTCTGTTCCTTCTCGAAGTGGTAAGCTACAAGAGCGTATAGAGAGGAAGAAAGCTCTTTCTGCTACGGTGAGTGTCCCCTGGTCCACCATGTCGGTATCTTCGATATAGTGATGGAGACAAAATTGAAAGAAATCCACTTGATCAGTATCACGGATTTTATTGGCTACCCAGTTGTATGATCTTTTGGCCATAACCATTTATTGGAAAAACCAGAGCGGAAGGTGTGCAGGATGAATATATGCCTTCTCTAGCGCTTCGAAAGTCTAAGAAAAATAGACTCCTAGCCACCCAGTGATATAATGCCATGGAGTGTGCGCTGAGGAAGCTCCGATAGTAGGATTCTTAACATGAGTGACTACTTCTCCGAGGGCTTTATAAATAGAACACAACACTAGAGGTGCGAGTGAATACTTGTGGCCTTCTGCCAAAGCGCCAGCAACAACAAAGACTGTAGGGCGAATAACATCTACCCATTTTGAGCTTGGAAGTACTACGATGCTCAGCCAATAGGCTAAGAAGGCCGCGAGCTCCCCGTATAAGCTGTACTTCGCTCTTTCCTTGATATTGTCGTGAAGCTCTGTTAGCTCTTTAGACCGACAATCGCGGAATCTGCAAGGAAAGGTAAAAGATTGATATGAAGAAATGTATAATAAGAAAAGGAGAGAAAGAAAAAGGGAAGTCGATTCCTAAACTTGAAAATACCTGAGGGCCCTAGAAAAATGTGCGAGCCGCTGCAGAGGAGAAAGCTTATGGATGTTTGGAAAATTTTCCATCTCTTTGAAGAGTTCGATGGTGGTTTCAAAAATAGAAGGCTTATGATCAGGAGAAGAAATGAAGGCTAACTCTTTATTAGACGGGACAAATTCATCATAGAACTTTCCTATCAGTGGAAGGCCTGCTATTCGAAGGAGATCCCATAGCGTGATACTCATCTCCCCTACTAGCAGGTGGAAAGAGTTGGTGGTGGGCGACCAATACTCGAGGAAACCCTTTATCACCGTTGGTTCCTTATAGAAGTATTGAGACGTAACTTCTATAGCATCATATAAGCCGATCTTAGCAAGCATACCCACGTGCTTCTGTAAGATGACTTCTGTCCAATCTGAATAATAGCGTCGAGAAGTTAACGAACCCCTTGTTCGGAAATCTTCAGGTCCCCAAAGTTGCTCGCGATCTCTGAAGCATTGCCTGATGGTTTCATAGAAATATGTGGGGAATAGGTTATGAGGACTGTGAAAAGGGGTAAGAAAAATCATGGGGTGGACTTCACCAATACTTTGTCGTAGCTTATGCGCTTGCAAAATACCCTCAAGGATGCGTGGTTCTCTTGTTGCCCACGAGGAAGTGTACATCAGCTTTTCTCCGTCGATATAATCCCTCGGCTCGCAATCAAGTATAGATTGGTGGCGATGAAGATTGATGGGAATCACCATCATACCCTCCGAGTGCGGATTATCAAATTTCATAATGCCCTCGATAACCCTGACTAATTCCCATGAGTTCTGGAGCTTCTTCTTGTTGTCTCCTTAATCTTCTCCTCGAACTCCTTCGCCTTGTTTCGGCGAGTCTTCTTTGAACGAGAAGCAGGAGGAGTATCTTCCTGAATGGGAGGTCTTTGACTGTCTATACGGATGTGGGCAGTTGTCTTTAACCATTCGTCCCAGTCATACTCTCGGCCCTGCTTTGGAGGTCGTTCTAGCTCTCCCATTACAATTGCCCGATGAATGGGAGAAGGTAAGGAAGAGATGCGGTCGGTGAAGTTAAAAGTTAGCAGTACTGGCTCTTTGAATTAAGAAGGATTACGAGCAATGGTTTTAATACTCTTCACTAGTGGTTGATTTGAAGAAGGGGAAGGGCAGAAAGAAGGTGAATCTAGTAAGTCCTGATGAGAGGGTTGGTCAGTAGGAGGGTCTACAACGCGATAAGTTCATTTAATACGAGCCATGTTGGAAAAAGGGGTGAAGGACTTGGAGGTACTTGAAGAAAAAGTTCACAAAGCAGAAAATTTTCCTAAGTCCTTGTTGCACAGACTCGAGCAATCAAAGTCAGTTGCACGGGACAACGCAAAGGCCAAAAGACTTGCGCGAACAGAGGACTGTTGCGCAGGTTCGCGCAAACGAAGTTCGTTGCTTGGGGAAAAATCACAGAAGTTTGCTGCAATGCAAGTATGTGGAGAGTGAGAGAAGGATCAGGGTATTTATAGGGAATACGGTCGAGTACGGCACGCAGGTCTCGGTTGCGCGGACTCGTGCAAACCCGGTCATAGTGAAGATATTGATCCTTTTTCTTTGATTTTGGGAAAACAAAGAAAGGATCAAGGGGGCATCTGCTGAGGCATAAAAATGAAAGGATTGAAGAAAGGAAGATTGAAAAGAAAGAAAATAGAAAGAAAATGTAAAAAGAAGAAGGAGAAGTGTCTTTGAGGTTGATTGTGCGGGTCTGCACAAACGATATCAGTTGCACAGGTCCGCGCAACCCAAAAACCAGCTGCGCAGGTTCACCCAACTGATTTCAGGAAGAGATTTCCATGGACGGCCAAGATTGATGAAAGGTGGGTCTCATGGCACCAAAATCGAGGTGTCACACGTGCGAGGGCCTATAAATACCCCCTTCCCCCTTCATTTGGACCGATTGAAAATTTTGGAGGAGCGGAGCAAAGAGGAAGACTGAAGGTAGGAGAGAGGAAGTACTGACGGTTTACGCGGACCCGCACAAAGACCCGCGCAACCAGACTGTCCTGCATTCTGTAATGATAAGAGAGTTAATATGCTGCTGAAATGATCATGTCTCCATATTTCTTTTGTCCAAGCTTCATGAAGAGTAGAAGAGATCTATGTCATATTCCTCTTAAAGAGATGATCAAATCACGAGTCGAAGTGCTGCCGAATTTGATATCTGACTTGGATATTTGAACTTTATCCATTTTTGCATTCTAAATAATTTATCTTAGAATCAAGGGATGTTTGAGGATGTAAATGAACTCAGTACTAATAAAATATGATGATTGTTCTTAACTCTCTCTCTCTCTCTTTGTGATGTTTAAATAAGATAATCTCTCAAAACAAATGCATTTGTTTCTTGTTCGAAACAGGCTTAGAGAAGATAGAGGGAAGGTCGACCGAGGATCGCGTTATACACTAAAGACTGGTCGACTATTAAGAAGTCGACCATAATAATGGCTTGATTCGGTGCATCCCTGGCGGTGAGGGGGAGCTGAATCACCCCTTTGGGAAGAATCTGTTCGCCCGAGAATTCGACTAACAGGGTCCTTACGGGTCTCAGAGCCGATCGTTCGATGCCCATCTTATCGAATGCCTATGTGAACAACATATCTGCGGATGATCCTGCGTCGACGAGGACTCTGAAGACTCGGCGGTTAGCAATAGTAACGGTGATAACCAGAGCATCATCATACGGATGATGAATGCCCCTCACGTCTTCCTCCGTGAATGCCATGCTGTATCTTCCGAACTTTCTTTCCTTCGGAGGCCGAGCTAGAATCATAATTTCGAACTCAAGGTGACTAATGTTCCTCGCATGGTTCTTCCGAGCATTACTTGAGTCGCCTCCACCCAAATGACCACCGATGATAGTTCGAATATCCTCAATGGGTCGGTTATCATTTGGGTGTTCTTCCGTGGCTCTAGCTCCTGAGTCGACGTGTTCGCCGAGGTGACTTTCTCGAATAAGCCTCTCAATCTCCTGTTTGAGATTATACCAGTCGCTCGTGTTCTTCCCATGATCTCGGTGGAAATGGCAGTACTTATTTTTATTCCGCCTGTGCGGGTTGCCTCAAAGTTTGTCTGGCCAGATGACGAATCCTTCGCCCTTGATCTCCATTAGTACTTGTTCCTACGGCTTGTTGAGCGGAGTATACGTTGAAAACTTTTGATCGGGCTTTTTACCCGATCTACGTTCATCGCGGGACCGATCATCTTTACGCTTCTTACCTCCGGCCGAGTCAACTTCCTTTTTTGTTGACTCTTTGGTGGAGGTTTTTGCGTTTTGAGCAGCCTCGTGTAGTATTCGGGTTTCTTCGGCATCCGCATACTTATCTGAACATGCCATGAATTCAGCTAGAGTGATGGGCGAGTTCTTGTCCAAGGATGTAAGAAACGGCTTATCCCTGACACCCTGCATGATAGAATTGAGAGTTATTTCATCCGAATGTTTTCAGACTTGGAGTGATTCAAAGTTGAAACGCTTGATATAATCCTTAAGCAGCTCTCCTTCTTTTTGGATTATATTATTCAGGTATGCAGATGACTTCAATTTTTTCTTCCCACCGATGAAGTTGGTAAGGAAAGCGTCATTGAGATCAGAGAACGAGCTAATGAACTTTGGTTTCAACTGCTTGAACCAAAGCCAAGCTACATCAACTAGAGTAAGAGAAAAGGCCTGGCACATCACAGCATTTGTAGCATCATGCAACTCCATATAAGTTCGAAAGGACTAAATGTGCTCGGTCGGATTAGTCTTGCTGGTGATGGGTGTGATTTGAGGGAGACAGAATTGTTCTGATAACCGAGCTTGCATGATTTCTTCCGTGAACGGGGACGCCTTTGCCTCGGGTCCCGTCTGACTATCGTGGTGATTTTGCTTCATGTCTGCAATCTCTTCCCGCATTTCCTTTTGTAGATCTTGTAGTTCAGCCTTCAAGGGCTCATCACTGTCAGCCTTTCCGTCCGCCGGAGGCCTATTGCGCCTCCTCTGATCTATTTAATGTGGTAGATCGGAGGCAGGCAGTGGGGCGGTTACGGAGATATGGGAGGGTGCAGGCTCAGTCGGACCCTGGTATTGGCTTTGCTGAGGGACGGATCGTGAAGCAACGGGTTGATGATCAATAAACTATCGCGGGGCACTTGCCCAACCGTCGTCTTGCTGGGGTAACTGAACCTGTTGGCTATAAATCTGCTCCAGCATCTGCTTCATGTAATTCATGTCGGTTTTAAGTTCCTAGACCTCCTTATTTAGACGTTCATTCCCTCGATTCCGTTGAGTGTGCCTGGTTAAAACGGAAGTTGCCTGTCGGGCTGCCGAGCCCTGTCGATTATCGGGTTGGTTCTGGGCCCCTTGGGCTCTATTCGTACCAAGTAGGCCCTCTGTCGTCGGGGGGCCGGTGACAGGGACTTCACTAGATTCGTTCTGGACGGTTCTCCGAGTTCTTGCCATCAGAGACTGCTTAGAGCTTAGAGAAAATGACTTTTCATATCGCTTCCCACAGACGGCGCCAGACTATTGATGTTGTTTTCCGGTTCGCTCTCTTCGTGACCCTGAGACCTGCACAAGTAGAAGGAGAGAGGTAACCCTGGTTTTCCCAGGGGACCCTTCGATGATTAAGTCAGAATCTGGGTCTTAGATTAAGGGTTGTAGGGCGAGATTTTTTGCATACATTTTACCATGAAGGTCTTTGTATTTATAATAATGTCATGCCCCGTAGGATTCCCATAATTAGAGTGAATTCTAATTTTACTGGGATTCGTAGTCTATGATATTCCTGGATTTTCGGGAGATCCTAACTTATCTCCCAAAAATCTCGAGTAAAGATCCAGAGTTTTACTAGGCAACTTCCAGATATGGAGCGATATGGCTCGGCTGATACTTATCTCTTCAACACGCATGTGCTGAGACAAGTTTATCTCTACCTACTTTATTGATCGACTCAACCTTTGAATCGGACTAAAGCTCAGGCGACTTTATGGCCACTTAATCATAGGTCGGCTTCAGTTGTCAAAATGGATGGATTACGCGGATGTATGGTACATGCATCATGGTGGGCCCCACAATCAGGAATCGTGTGCCCAACTCAATTAAAATAGTAGTCGATGGCATGGATGTATGCTACATGCATCATGGTGGGCCCCACAGTCACGAATCGTGTGCCCGACTCAATTAAAATAGTAGTCGATGGTGTGAATCCATGGTACATGCATAATGGTGGACCTGCCCAACTCAATTAAAATAGTAGTCGATGGCGTGGATGTATGGTACATGCATCATGGTAGGCCCACGTTCAGGAATCGTGTGCCCAACTCAATTAAAACAGTAGTCAATCAGGGTGTGATTGTCGTTTTGCAGATTAGGTAGGGATTTTTTAAAAAGTAGTTTTAAGGTACGGTCACGAATGAAAAGTAGGTTCGCGTGTATAAAACACGCAAGCAGGTAAAAATCAAAAAAAATTTAAGCTATTATGTGATAAAAATGAAATCCACTCCATCCATCAGGTACTAAGGCCTGATGCCAGAAAATCAGCCAAATCTCATATTGGTCTTTAAAAAGTTCTTATGAGCTACAAAAGTTTTGGATCAAACTGATATTTTGTAGTCCGTTCATCCAAGTCTTTCTAACTTTATCAATAGTTTGGATGGCAAATCCATTCTGATGGCGCTGAAGTTTTTCATGGTGGGTATTCAATCACCACTGTTTCATATAGTTTGGTAGATTTTGCAGGGATTCTCGCTTAGAAATTAATAATTTTAAATTACTGCCAATGAATCTGCTTGTTCTATTCAAGCGTGTAAAAGGACCAATTTCTTTCAAGCTATTATGCCTTAAAAAGTGAAATCTACTTCAGTTTCACTCATTGGTACTAGTGCTGAGGCCAAACAATCAGCCAAATCTAAGATTCTCACACCAAAGAGATCAATGGAAAAAGTATACTAGCCTTAGGTTTGTTGTGGGGGCACATGGTGTTCATGTTTTACTAAAACCGTTCATCGGATGCGACTTTCCAAGATAAAGGATAGATAGAAAAATCAGAATGTTCCAGAATTCAGGTTGTCCACAGTACCAAGGATGAGGGCCATTTTGCATCATGAATTTGAGGGGATTTGAGGGAATTTCAAATCCCCTGCGTTTCGCACCGTATTATGATTGAGGTTTCAAATCCCTTGAAAAAGGTTTGAAGTCCGGAGTAAAGTTAGGATTACATGGAAAATCCTTTTAAGAGTATCGTGTGTAACATGCATGTCACTGGGGGATTTTGATCGATGTTGCCAAACATAATTTAATTTGAAGAATCAAAATTTAACGTATTTCAAATCTAGGAAATCTCTAATTCAGGCCAAGGTGTTCGTAGTAATTTCATAAAGGGTAGATTTCTCATCTAAAACATTTGAGGCCCCAAAAGCTAGAATTTTCTACTGCCAATATGATGTGTCATCTAACGAGACTAAAATATAAAAATCAGACAAAACTTGTAAAATACGCATCTTTAAAATTAAAAAAATTTAAATTAGCTGCCACCCGCCACCAACCATGTGGCTGGGCCCTGACCGTGGGCCCACCTAGATGTATGGATTGCATATCCATTCTTTCCATCGCTTTTCCAACTTAATTATTTTAGGGGATGGCCTAAAAAATGTAGTGGATACAAATCTCAGGTGGACTACACCATAGGAAACAACGTTAATGACCATTAAAATCTTGTGGGTCACGAAATTTTTCCTTCGTCTGTGTGACCTCAAGGAAGGCAGGGAGCCAAAATAGGCAGATCTAATGCTAAGGTGGGCCACCTGCACTAAACAAAGGGTGATTGAAAATCCCATCGTTGATGCCTTTCTGTGGCCACCTACATTTGGATCTAGTTAATTTTTTGGCTAGCTAAAAAGCTAGACAGAGTGGATATCACAAGAACATTCCAGTGGGTCCCACCAAACTTATAGAAAGTAATTACTGGACATGCGTAGCCAGATAAAAGGGTAAATCAGTGAAAACAGTGGTCAATTAGGGTCACAAGACTCCCAATTAACTGCCGTTTTAGCAGATAATGGTGATCGGGCACTATTAGCTGCTACCTAAGTAACTGCTCGGTGGGTGTTACCCTTACCATGTGCGGGCTACTTTGATGATTTTGTATCATATATTCATCGCCCATCCCTTTTTGTCAGCTTATTTATGGGTATTATCCAAAAAATTAAGCAATCCAAATCCTTGGTGGACCATACCACTGGAAAAAGTGGTCAATGACCATTAAAAGATTTTTGCAGGCTACAAAAGTTTTGGATCCAGCTAATCTTTTTATTTTTCCTCCATTTAGTTCTGGTGAATCTTATCAACAGGTTGATAGTAAATAAACATTATAGATATGCTTACCGTGGGTGCTGGGAAAGTTTTTAATGTTTATGTTCAATCATCACTGTTTCTTGTAGTGTGGTCCACCTGAGATTTGTATATCCTTAATTTTTGAGACCACTTGTTAAAATGAGCTGTCAAAACGGCTAGACGGAGTGGATATACAACATATGAGCTCATATGTGGGCCCTACAGTGAGAGTAACATCCACTAAGTTGTTATCCGGGGATCCAAACTCGTTGGTGGACTAAAACATATCATATGCTGTAAAAGTGAAACCTAGTCAGTCCATCAGATTTGCTCCTCATACTGAGGCTCTCGGATTTATTAAAATTTATCAAAACTGTTCTTAGATGCGACTCACTAGGATGAGATGAAGATAAGAAATAATAATAATAATAAATAAATCAACATATTCTAAAACAGAGACGATCCACACTACTCAAGCTCGGAGGTTTTAGGCTTAACTTTTATCGGGTGGATTTGGTATTTGGAACATGGTGGGCCCAAAGAGCCTGAATAGTATAAGGTATAAATTAAAAGAGGCAGATCTGATCAATAATACGAATGGACTTTGATTCCTAACAAACACTAATGGACAATAAGAAAATCATACTATAAAGACGTATAATGTAAACAGAAAAATAATCATAAATTATAAAAGAGGGAAATGTAACGAAAACGTCATGGCTGACGATGATTTTTTTTTTTTTTTTTTTTTAAAGCCTATACTGACGGCTGATTTAAATAATATATATATATATATATATTAAAAAAAAAAAAAAACAAAGGTAAGTGCAACAAAAGAGGATGCGGATTTCCTGTTGAAGCCTTTCCCATGAAGTTCCTTGGATGGTTGGTGAGGCTTACCGTGATGTTTGCAAGAAATTCACTTCATCCATCTGTTTTTCAAGATCATTTTAAGAGGTGACCGAAAATGAGGTGTATCAAAGCCCAAGTGGTCCAAACGAGAGTGAAAACTCGGGAAAGAGTTTCCTAGTGAAACCTTCCCGGGCTACACCTTGATGTTTATATGCCATCCAAACCGTTAATCAGCAATTCTGCTGGTATGAAGTGAGAACAAGAAAAAATTTCTCACAAACAAACATCACAGTGGGTCCCACCATCATCCCAACACAAGAACTTTTTGCATAAGACTTTAGCTGCGTACGATGATAGCACACAAGCAAAAGAAAAAAGCCTCCAATCGTATGTGTTTTATCTATGCCATTTATTTATTTTTCAGCTTAGTGTTGGGCAAGATCCTAAATTTGAGGTAGATCCAAATCTCAAGTGAACTAAACCATTTGATCAATATGATATTTTTGCTTCTTCTTCATCCAAGTCTGTATGATCTAAACAATAGGTTAGATGGTAAATGAACATTACAATAGGTTCGAGGAAGTTTTTAACCGTGAGCATTTATTCACCGTTAGTTTCCCTAGGCAACATCCACTCCAGATTTGAATGTCTCATTTTCAGATCATTCCCAAAACTGAGCTTGAAAAAAAATGGAGAGACAGTGTGGATAAAACACGTATTAAGATGGAGCCCACATAACACTAGCCCTACTTTTTAAAAGCTTCAAAGAAAGGCCGAGAATAGGTGAGTCTTGGATAAGAACCTGGTGGCCTTCATCAATGTTTGTGTTTTATATGTTGAAATTATGGGGCATGAATGGCATAGTTCCATTTGGCGATGCAATGATCAGATTGGATCAATCACATGACCATCAGGGTGGGACCCATACAGTTGATGAGTGTATATAGTCTATTATAAGCATGAAGTACAATTGGCAACTTTTTATGGAGTTGCGTTGGGAGAAGGCTTCTCCATGTTATTGAGGAGCCATGAGCTTGGGAGAGTCCAACGATAGGTGGGATTTTCTCATGGCTTGTCTCTATATAAAGAAGTGTTCAGTCCACTAATCTAACCTGATGTAAGTGTGATAGAGGCAGAAGATCGACGCACAAACCCTAATAGTCTAGATTGATGCTAGTATAGATCCTGGAATTTGTTGCTGGATTTATCTCACATGTGGCACAGCAAACTAAGCATCGATTATGTGGTATCAGAGCAAACTAAGCATCGATTTTGTGTCCATCCATTTTCCCCCTCATTTTTTGGCATGAGCCTACAAATGAAATACATCTAAATCTCATATGGACCATGCTGCATGAAAACACAGTGGTGATTGAATGCCCACCATTAAAACCTTCTTAGATCCAACTATAATGTTTATTTGCCATCTAACATACTGATTAGGTCACCCAAACCTCGGATACTCTCATTTCAATGTTCAGGTCTTAATGTTGGTCCCTAAGTGGGATGTGGTGGTGATGTAGAGCGGGTCGCGAACAGTTACATGGCCAAGATGGATCAGAAAAGGCCCGGTCGATGACAGAAGTGATCTAGACCATCGAACCTTAAATCGGACGTATCTTGCAATCCGGAATGAGTTACCTGACATAAAATATATGATTTTGGGGTAGAACGAGCTACTGAAGCAAACCAACCCGGCTATGCTGGGTTACGCAGCCCGGAATTGCAAAAAACCCCTAGATCGACGGTCGTTTCCCTGTTTTAATTTCATTTTTACTATAAATAGTAAGTTTTAGTTTGATTATAACTCTTCATCCGTCAGGCTTTAGGAGTTGCGCCTAACGTGAAAAGAGCTTAGAATAATTAGGAGAACGGTTTTGGTGAAGCCAAATAGGACACTTACTATTTTTGGCCGAAAACCTCGCGCACTAGTAGACATCACAACCGTCTATAAATAGTAAGTTTACTATTTATAGTAAGTCGCGGATTCTAGGAGTTTGAGTTGTAGTTTGATTCTGATTTCTTTCCCATTGCTTGGTTCCCCTATTTAAAGGGTTGTGAACTCGTTTTTATTTATCAATTAATCAATTTCGAATTTATTAGAATTTATTTCTATTTTCTGCTTTCTTTCCTCGTGGATTCGAGAAGTCTCTATGAGGAGTCCAGAGAAGCTCCGTGGATTCGGAGTAGTTATCCTCATCACGTTCATCCCTGCGTCAGGTGGGGCTAACTGTGGGGAGTGACTAACAATGTGGTGTGTGTATTAACAATGAGATGTGTGTACTAACCAAAAAAGCGGTCAACCAAACCTAGGGAGAAGGTAAAACACAAATATTAGCTTGATCCAAAACTTTTGGGGCCCTTAAGATGTTTTTAATACTGGGAATTAAATCCCTACTATGTAGTCCACCTGTGATTTAGATATGATTCATTTTTGGACCATGCTATAAGAGAAGCCAACAAGACCGATGGAAAACATAAATATACAACATATACATTGGTAGGCCCAAAGTTAAGGACTCACCCACTAGCCAGTTACCAGGGAGTCGGCTACACAACACATACATGAAGGTAGACATGATAGTCAGGGTGTCGCCCACTACACTATTTCCTAGGCCTCACCTATTCCTGGGCCTTGCCTAATCTGCTCCACAAACTCACTTAAATTGTGTGTTGAACGTTTCAACCTTAGGCATCCTCACCTTTTATCATCGAGTGACCCACTTGATTTTTGTATCCACCAATTGTCCGATGTATTACTTCGAGCTGACAAATAGGCTAGACTGATGGTTTTCACACAATATCATGGTGGGTCCCACCTAGCTTCTTCCTGTAGTCGGGTGTGGTGGGTAATCCGCACTCTTCAAATACCTTTGAAACCTCACCGTCCCTTGGGAAGTTTTTAATGGTCAGAATTGAATACTTTGTGGTCCACCTATGATTTGGATCTAGATTGGTTTTTGGGCCATGCCCTAAAATGAACTAGCAAAACATATGAACGGCATGGTTATACATCATATACATCGTTGGGCCCCATAGTCAAGGACTCATCCACTAAACTGTTATCCCAGACTTGCCTTGGATATACAACACATACATTAAGGTGGGCTCATGGTCAAAGGCTTCACATATTGCACTGCCGCACATGGATTGCCTATTGATGCTTGTGCTCTGTCGCTCCACCAAGATGTATGTGTTTTATCCATATTGTTCATCTATTTTATCAATATCATTTTAGTGCATAAGCTCAAAATTATGATAAAAGTCTAATTAAAAACAAAGATCTTCACCAATTAAGGTCTGGTGGCTAACGAAACCAACTCCAATGCATAGTCCAAAATTCAATGATTACTATATGGCCATACCTGGAACAGACCATTATGTAAGAATTCTGATTTGACTCAAAATGTGGCTGATATTGACTAGCCATAAGCTAAGACATCTTTAATTAAATGACAATTGGATTACTACTTGATGGTTAATATTGAATATCAACTAGAAACATGGGTTATGGCACTATTTTGGGCCAAATCAAAACTCAATAGTGAATAACCGTCTTCATTAAATTATCTGGGCCATCTACCAAGTAAAACCCACCAAGCATCTATTTATTTATCTAGATTTTACTTGCACTGAAAAATGTGACCTGAGTGGAATTAAAAGGATTCCCAAAATAAGGGTTAATTAGGTTAAAAACTAGGCCCATTTATTGACCCAAGTCTTCATCAATGGACAATGGGCCCAAAATGGTTTATAGAATGAATAACATCAAACTCAAGAATAAGCTAAGAATGGGCACAAAACAAGCTCAGGGCAACACCCAAACAGGAGGCCCAAGTAGAAACTTAATACGGCTTAAAACTAGGCATAAATTAAGGTGGGTCCAATACACATTGCAAATAATACTAAAATCTCGCCTATTCATAACCATTTAAGAGACCCATAACTAAGCCCACAATCAAAAGAAAATGGACCCCATGATTAGGCTCAAATGTCTATTGAAAATGGGCTTAGAATAGCTTAGCCTGTATGAAAATAACTTCAACCCTAAGAGTGCCTAAAGAAGAAACATGACAGGCCCAAAACCTTCTATTCCATCATTGTGGTAATTGAAACTTGATGCGACCACCCAAAAAAATGAAACGAACCCTAGGACTACCTGACTGACAGCCCATAATGCCTAAAACTCAGCCTAACCCATTCAAACAGCCCAAATGTCACGCCTGCACTGTGGATATAAATTGTGCACCCTCTAACCCGAGTTACGGTCCATGATTCGTACATTATGTGCACACAAATCCATCATCATACATTTATTAAGAGGCACAATTAAATACATTCCAGATCGTCACCACAACAACATTCATACATCAAACTGTTTTCACTTCTTTTGTTAACACTACATCCATAACATTCATATTCATAAAGTAAACTATCAAAATCAGTTTAAGTCCACCCATTTGAAACTTTATTTAACCAAATTAATCAATCATAACTCAAACATATCATACTATGAACAATTCTCAATTTAATCCACATAACATCATATATAAAGAATGGAAACTAAACATCCTAATAATCAGCAATAATAACACCACAATCATCTAATGCAACGATCTCGTCCTCTGCCATATATACAACCATTTATCTTAAGCATCATCCACCAACCTAACTTCATTTATGATAGAAAATCGTTTCTTGGATATTTCAATATCTTTACAATGATTCAGTACAAGAATATATAGAAGATATGATAAATCTATATTTAGCTATGCAGGTTTCCTAGCTATAATTACGGACGGAAAAAGATTTCTCATTCAAACAATGACCTCTGATCCTCCCCTGATTTCTCTCTGATAGATAACTATGACAACTCACGCCACTGATTTCTCTCTGACAGATAACTATGACAACTCATGCCAACACTCCCCCTCAAGTTGATGCATACATATCTCTGATGCGCAACTTGTCAAGTGATTTGTAAAAGTCTTTGTTCGAAACAGCTTTAGTAAGAGTATCTGCTAACTGGTCTTCAGACTTAACAAATGGAAAGCTAATGATCTTGGCATCAAGGTTCGCTTTGATAAAGTGCCTGTCCACTTCCACATGCTTAGTCCTATCGTGTTGGACCGGGTTATGAGAGATGTCGATGGCAGCTTTATTATCACAGAACAAATTCATCTTTGTAGTAGGAGCACAACCAATCTCTATTAGCAATTGTTTGATCTAGAGAAGTTCACAAAGTCCTTTAGCCATTCCATGGAATTCTGCCTCTGCACTTGAGAGTGCTACCACTTTTTATTTTTTACTCCTCCAAGTAACTAAATTTCTACCAATAAATGTGAAATAACCAAAAGTAGACCTTCTATATGAGAGATTCCCTGCCCAATCTGCATCCGTATAGCCATCAATCAACAAGTGATGGTTTTTTGAAAACAAAATACCTTTCCTGGGAGAAGCCTTCATTTATCGCAATATGCGGGTTACAAAATTCATGTGGTCCTCACTTGGACAATGCATAAACTAACTGACCATGCTGACAGAATATGCAATGTCCGGTCGAGTGTGAGAGAGATAAATTAGTTTGCCCACTAACTTTTGATACCTCCCCTTATCTGTTGATACTTGGTCTTGATATTCGCCTAGTTTGTGATTTTGTACCATTGGAGTGTCCGCAAGTTTTTATTCTAGCATTCCTACTTCAGATAGCAAGTCTAAAATATATTTCCGTTGTGAGAGGAAGATGCCAAGTTTAGACCTAGCCACCTCTATTCCTAGGAAATATTTTAGTCCCCCCAAGTTCTTCATCTCAAATTCAGCTGCTAACTGTTTTTGAAGTTGAAATATTTCTTCTGTATCATCCTGAGTACTTATCATATCGTTGACATATACTATCAATGCTATTACTTTACCTATTCGATGCTTCAGAAAGAGGGTGTGATCTGAATTACTTTGTCTGAAACTATACTTCAGCATTGTCACGCGAAATCTCCCAAACCATGCTCTAGGCGACTGTTTTAATCCATAGAGTGCATGCTACAATTTGCAAACCACTTGTGTTTTTTAAGACGTTGTATATCCCGGTGGAATCTCCATGTAGACTTCTTCCTCTAGATTGCCATTGAGAAATGCATTTTTTACGTCAAACTGATGTAACGGCCAATCTAAGTTTGCTGCAAGTGACAATAAAACTTTGACTGTGTTAAGCTTGGTTACCAGTGAGAATGTCTCCTCATAATCTACTCTATATGTTTGCGTGTACCCCTTCGCCACGAGCCTTGCTTTATATCGTTCAATGGTTCCGCCTGCCTTGTATTTGATAGAAAAAATCCATTTACAGCCCACTATTTTTGCTCCTTCCGATAGTGGACCCAAAGTCCATGTCTTATTTTTTAACAACGCGTCCATTTCCTCCTCTATTGCCCGAGCCCACTTAGGATTTGCTAGTGCCTCTTGGACGCTTGTGGGAATGTGGTGAGACGACACTTCACGCACAAAGGTCTTTAGAGGTTCAGATAGACTCTTCGTGGACACATAATTCGCAATTGGGTATCTCAATCGTCGCTCCTCAACCTCTGGGGAGTATTTGTCAGGTGGTTTGCCTCTGTTATGCTTGAAAGGTAAGTCGTACCAGCAGAGATATCTAATTCATCATTTTGAGCTGTAATATTGTCACTTACCTCAGGGATATTCTTAGGAGGTGGGTTGTCGGGTACTGGAGAAAGGGGAGAGTGGGGTGCTTCAATTTTGGTTTCGTGTTCCTCCATCGCCATTTCGTGTTCCTCCTCTGTTACCGTTTCATGAGAACTGGAATTCGCACTGGAGTTCGCCCACTAATCCCATTTCAACAAATTCATTGCTTCATCTTGTGTCTCCCCCTGAAGTGAAGAATTAGGGTGATAGAAGGTTTCGGTTTCTGAAAACGTGACATCCATAGTGATATAAATTTGCTGAGTGGCGGGATTAAAGCAGTGGTATCCCTTTTGGTGAGTAGCATAGCCCAAAAAAGGACACTGGAATGCACATGGGTCAAGCTTGGTTCTTTGATTTTTTTGGAGATGAACGTACGCAACACATCTGAAAACTTTAGGTGGAAGCATTAAGATAGAGGGCAGTGGAGTGAATTGTGAAAGAGTTTGCAGAGTCTTAAAATCTAAGACTTTAGAGGGCATACGGTTGAGGAGATGAACAACAGTGGTAACTGCAACCGCCCAGTGTCGTTTAGGGACATGAGCGCCAAGTAAGAGTGCCCTTGTGGTCTCAAGGATGTGTCTATTCTTCCTCTCAGGAACACCATTTTGTTAAGGAGTTTATGGGCATGAAGTCTCATGGATAATGCCCCATTGTTGGAAGTAGGCTTAGAATTGGTGGTTAACATATTCTCCACCATTATCAGATCTTAAAATATGAATTTTCCTAGAAAATTGAGTCTGAATCATAGAGTGAAAGGACTGGAAGACAGGCAGTACTTCATATTTATGTTTGAGCAAATACACCCAAGTTATACGGGTACAATCATCCACAAAAGTCACAAACCAGTGCATACCATGTTGCGCAGCACGCCAACAACGCAGTGAACCAAGATCCAATCTCAAGTCTGACCCATAAACAATAAACAAGAAAAAATATAAACTAGAAACATATTAAAGCAATCCAAACATACCACAAGACAAGATATACGTAGAAAAACCCCTAACTAGGGTAAAAAAAACCACGGATGTTAACTTCCACTATCAAGAATAATACAGATTACAAGGCAATATACTAACCTCTCCCTTGAAAATATAGAGAAAACCTTTTGCTCACACCTTAGAATAACTCCCCAATATCCACCTTAACCCTAGAATAGCCCTAGGTATACCTATTTATAATTTAGGCAACTTCCCTTTCGCACCCTTGCGAAAGGTGACTCAAAAATCTGCAGTTTGCATCAAATTCAGAAATGAATCTGCGTAACTACGACCGGTCAAGCAGACTTCACGACCGGGCGAGAATGGCTCACGACCGATCGAGCACCTCGAACCCAAAAAACTAATGCTCGTTTGAGTTCGAGTCGAGCCAGTCCACGACTAGTCACAACCGGTCGAGTGGGCTCCATGACCGGTCGAGCAGGGGTCACAACTGGTCGTGCGCGGCCCCAGATGTGGCTCCACTTCTCAACAATCTCCCACTTGGAGATACATCGCCATAAACCTTTGTCTTCTTCATCCGGAGTACACCACCTCCTCATCTTCAAGCCTGAAGACCAATCAAAGCTGAACAAAGCTTCAGCTTCTCCCGTGTGACTGCCTTGGTCAACATATCCGCAGGGTTCTCACTTATATGAATCTTCTCCAGAGTAATTGATCCATCTTCCAGTAACGAATGTATGAAGTGATATCTGATGACAATATGCTTGGTCTTTTAATGAAAGACTGAATTCTTAGCCAAGTGTATTACGCTCTGACTGTCACTGTACAGCTTACAATCTGCTTACTTCTTACCCAACTCTTCCACGAAACATTGCATCCATACCATCTCCTTGCAAGCTTTTGTAGCCGCAACATATTTTGCTTCTGTCGTACTGATAGATACTATCTTCTATAACTGAGAGACCCAACTGACTGCAGCACTACCCAGAGAAAAAACATAACTTATAGTGCTTCTTCTGCTGTCGATATGTCCTGTCAAATCTGAATCCACGTAGCCTTGTAACTTGATTTCCGATCCACCATAGCACAACCCTACATCCTTAGTACCTACCAGGTATCTGAGGATCCACTTCAAAGCTTCCCAATGTTCCTTCCCGGTATTGTTCATGAACCTGCTAACAACTCCCACTACTTGAGCAATGTCTGACCCCGTGCTCACCATAGCATACATGAGACTCCCAATAGCTGATACATATGGGACTTTAGCCATGTAGTCTCGTTCCTCATGTGTCTTTGTCCCTTGCTCCTTAGATAGCTTGAAGTGGTTGGCTAATAGAGTACTAACCGGCTTAGCACCTCCAATATTGAATCGATCAAGTACCTTGGATATGTACTCTGCCTATGACAAAACCAGTTTCTTGTTTTCCCTATCATGCTTTATCCTCATGCCTATTATTTATTTTGCAGCTCCTAAATCCTTCATGGCAAATTCTCTAGACAGTTGTCTTTTGAGATCTGAGATGTCCTTCAGCTTAAACAGGCCACAAGCATATCATCAATGTACAGAAGGAGGATGATGTATGACGTATCAAACTTCTTCAAATAACAACAGTAGTCTGTATGATATCTGCTAAAACCATTTCCCGACATGAAACTGTCGAACTTCTTACACCACTGCCTTAGGGCCTACTTCAGGCCATATAGACTCTTCTTCAATCTGCACACCTTATTCTCCTTTCTTGATGCCAAATATCTTGTCGACTGATGCATATATATCTCTTCTTCAAGGTCCCCATGAAGAAAGGTTGTCTTAATATCTAGCTACTCTAGATGTAAGTGCTCTGTAGCCACTATACTCAAGACCATACGAATCGTAGATATTTTCACCACAGGTGAAAATATTTCAGTGAAATTGATACTTGCCTTTTGTTGAAACCCTTTTACAACCAATCTATCCTTGTACCATTTCGAACCATTATGCTCCTCCTTCAGTCTGTAAACTCACTTGTTACGAAGAGCTTTCTTACCCTTGGGTAGAGTGACTAGCTCCCATGTAAGATTATACTCAAGAGAGTCTATCTCATCATCTATTACTTGCTCCCACTTAACCCGCGTATCTGACTGTAATGCCTCTTTAAAATACTCTGGTTCATCATTATCTGTCAGCAGTAGATAATGTAAGGAAGGTGAGTATCGGACCATGGGTCTCCTCTCCCAAGTAGACCTCCTCACAACCGGTGTATGCGGCTCTGCCTCATAATGCTCTTGTGCATGATCATCATGTGGCGCTGTAACACCTGTGTCTGGTAACTCTTCCAGCTCTACGAATTCTTTCTCATCGGCCTTATTTTCTTACACACTGTCCTTATACATCACTTTTTCATTGAAGACTATGTCCTTGCTTCTGATGATTTTTCTGTTTTCTGCATCTCAAACCTATAGCCAAAAATCATGCTACCCGTAGCCTATAAATGTGCACCTCTTGGACTTCGCATCCAGCTTGTTTCTGTGCTTTGCATCAATGTGAACATATGAAGTACAACCGAACACTCTGAGATGTGTAAGGTTCACTTCTTTTCCAGTCCATGTTTCTTCTAGTAACCCACCATCTAATGGTGCTGAGGGACTTCTATTGATGAGATATGTGGCAGTATTCACACCATCTGTCCAAAAAGTCTTGGACAACCCTGCATGTAACCTCATGCTCCTGGCACGCTCAAGGATGGTCATGTTAATGTGCTCAGCCACACCATTCTGTTGCAGTGTCCCTAAAATCATTTTCCGATGTTTGATTCCATTTGCTGTACAATACTCCTCAAATCTCTTATCACAGTACTATCCCTCATTGTCAGATCTGAGACATTTTACTGTTTTACTTATCTCATTTTCTACCATAACTTTTCACTTCTTAAATACATCAAATACATCAGATTTATGCTTTAAGAAATAGACCCATAATTTTCTATTATCATCATCAATAAAGGAAACAAAATAACGTGAGCCACTAAGAGATAATACCTGTGCCGGTCCCCACACATCAGTGTGTACGAGCTCCAACAAATGCGTCTTTGGAGCGCGTCCCATCTTCTTGAAACTTACCCTCTTCTACTTGCCATACACACAGTCCTCACAGAATTTCAAGTAAATAGAATTCAACCCTGGTAGCTTCTCTTTTGACAATAGTACCTCCATCCCGTCTTCACTCGTATGTCCCAACCTTTGATGCTATAACTGCCCATTCAATCTAGTTGATGCAACTGTGAGTGAACTGTACAATCCTGAAGTCACGTACAAGGAACCTTCCTTTTTACCTCGAGATATCACCAAGGAACCTTTTGTGATCTTCCAAGAATCACTAGTGAATGTCGTCACATAACCAGTATCGGCCAATTACCCCACTGAGATCAAGTTACGTTTCAAACTTGGTACATGTCTGATATCCTTTAATTTCAAAATCATTCCATTTTTCTGATTTACATGAACGTCCCCCTTTCCAACAATACTGCACGGCTCATCATCACCCAGGTAGACTCTCCTAAAGTCACCTGACACATAATCATGCAGAACTTCCTCATATGAAGTGGCATGAAACGAAGTACCTGAGTCTATAACCCACGACTCATTCCTTGCATCAAAAGACAAGATCAATGCCTCTGTGTCACTCTCCTCGGATAGATTCACTAAATCCTTCCCGCCTTGAGAGCTTCCCTCTTATTTCTTGAGCGCCCTATAATCATGTTTCATGTGCCCTTTCTTGTCGCAATGCCAACACCCGTCTTTGTCTTTCGGTCCCTTAAACTTCTTCCTTGACTTAGAACACCCATATTTATTGCCTCCTTTGTTTAGCGATCTTCCTCTTCTTTCAACGTTTAGAGCATTCCCTGAATCCCCTGAAACTCCTGATGCCTTTCTTCTAGATTCTTCACTGAGAATTAGACCAACCACATCATCAAATTTCAACTTTGTCGACCCTGAAGAATTGCTCACAGCAATCACCAAATCATCCCAACTGTCTGGAAAACTGGACAAGATTAATAACGCCCTGACCTCATCCTCAAAAATAATGTCAACGGATTCCAATTGGCTCGTGACTGTATTGAACTCGTTTAGATGTTTAGCCACACTCCCACCATCTAACATCTTCATGTTGAATAGCTGTTTCATAAGATGAACCTTGTTGGATGCTGAGGGCTTTTCATACATGGTGGCTAGGGCTTCCATTAATTCTTTTATAGTTTTCATCTTAGATATATTAAAAGCGACGCTCTTAGATAAAGAGAGTCGGATCGTTCCTAAAGCCTTCCTATCCAGTAAAGACCATTCATCATCTGTCAACTTTTCTGGTTTCTTCTCTTTTCCTCCTGAAGGAATATAGAGGTCCTTCTGATACAAATAATCCTCCATCTGCATCTTCCAGAAGGCAAAGTTTGAATCATCAAACTTCTCAATTCTAGTTTTCTCTTCTTCCGTCATCGCTCCCAATAGAACTAAACCAAAAGCTCTAATACCAGTTGTTGCGCAGCACGCCAACAACAAAGTGAACCGAGATCCAATCTCAAGTCTCACCCACAAACGATAAACAAGAAGAAATATAAACTAGAAACAGATCAAAGTAATCCAAACAAACCACAAGGCAAGATATACATGAAAAAACCCCTAACTAGGGTAAAAAACTATGGATGCAAACTTCCACTATGAAGAATAACAAAGATTACAAGGCAATATACTAACCTCTCCCTTTGAAATACAGAGAAAACCCTTTGCCTACACCTTAGAATAACTCCCCAATATTCACATTAATCCTAGAATAGCCCTAGGGACACCTATTTATAGTTTAGGCAACTTCCCTTTCGCACCCTTGCGAAAGGTGACTCAAAATCCCCAGTGCGCATCAAATTCAAAAACAAATCTACGTAATCACGACCGGTCGAGTAGAATTCACGACCGGTCGAGCAGACCCCACGACCGGTCGAGGATGGCTCACGACCGGTCGAGTACCTCAGACCCAAAAAACTGATGCTCGCTAAAGTTCAAGTCGAGCCAGTCCATGACTGGTCACGACCGATCGAGAAGGGGTCACGACTGGTCGTGCGCGACCCCAGATGTGGCTCCACTTCTCAACATACCAGACATATTAGGAACTGGGGAAGGACCCCACACATCAGAGTGAATAAATGCAAAAGGAACTCCACTCTTATTCAAACTCAGCGGGTAGGAAACCCGATGACTTTTAGCCAAAACATAAGTCTCGCACTTAAAGTCAAACGTCCGCAAATGTGAAAAAAATTTAGGGAATATATGTTTCATGTAGCTAAATGATGGGTGTCCCAATCGATGGTGCCAAAGCCACATTTGCTGCTCTTTGTTACTAGTGAGAAGATGCACAGAGTTTGCCTGACCTATGCTGAAATCCTCCATATAATAGAGACCCCCTCTCCTAGTACCACGCCCAATGATCTCCTTGGTGAGAATATCCTGAAGAAGACAAAAATTGGGATAAATTAGCACTGCACAATTTAGATCAGTAGTAATTTGACTCATAAAGAGCAGTTTGTGCGATAGGGATGGAACAAGTAGAGTATTATGCAATTGAAGAGAAGGAGATAAGGTCACTGTGCCAGTTCCTGTAACTAGAGAGATCACACCATTGGCATTAGCAATGCTGGTGCGTCGTGGTAACGAAGTTTGAGTGTAATCGGTGACATTGAAGGTCATGTGGTCGGTGGCTCCTGAGTCGAGTAACCACATACTCCTATCAGCATCTCAGTGAGTACTATGGAGGGCAGTACTAGAATTACCTGGATCTGAAATGGTAGGCATTCCTTGAGAGGATACACTGGTTGGTATAAGGGATAAAGGAGGTTCAGCAGTTGTACCAGTGCCCCCATCGGTACCTACAGCCACCCTTGCCATGCCTCCATCGGTGCTAGCCTCACGACGTTTACGAGCCTGAACTTCATGCCACCAGTCAGGATACCCGTGGAGTTTGAAGCAATTTTCCCGAGTGTGTTTCATGTTTCCATAGTGAGTGCACTTAATTCCATCAGGTGGGCGAGACTTGGAAGAGGCGTGTGATTTTCCGCTACTCAAGGAGAACGAGCCAGCAGAGGAGGATCCCTGTTTAAGACCTTTGGTAGCAAGGACTGCTCTGGAATGATTGTCAGTGTTACCAGTGATCATGACAGCCTGTTCGATGGCTTCTCTACGAACATGTGCATATGCTTGTTCAACAGTGGGGAAGGGACGCATCTGTAGCACATCTCCACGAATCTTATCCAATCGGTCATCAAGTCCATCCAAGAAAATATATACTCTGTCCTCCTGCAGCAGGGTAGTATAGCGTTGAATGTCCACAGCACACTCCATTGGATTTGGTCTTCGGAAGTCTATTTCATGCCACAACCCCTGGAGTTTATTATAATAATTCTCCAGGGAACCACTAGCTTGCTTCAGTTGTGTTACACGACGTTTGAGGTCATAAACTTGAGATGTATCGCTACCATCAAAGTATGTGGTAGCAATAGAATCCCAAACTAATTTCGTTGTGGGGAAGTGAATGAAATTACCAATCAGTGATGAGTCCAAGGAGTTGATTAACCACCCTTTGACAATGGCATTGTTAGTACGCCATTTTCTAAAGGATGGATCTGTCGGCGAAGGTGATGGATAGTCACCGTTGATATCACCCAGTTTGTCTTTGCCAGAGATGTATATCTCGACAACCTGAGACCATAGGGGGTAGTTTGTGCCATCCAACTTGACGACAATTGGGGTAGTGGGAGGGTCGGTAGTTTGGGATGAGGTCTGCACTGTGGTAAGTGTTTCCGTCATTCTTATTGTTAATTCCGTCAGTATAGAGTTGGACTGGGACACACCAACTCTGTCTTCAACATCGGATTCCAACATAGTTGTGGAGAGTAAGGGAAAATTTTGAGGAAGGCTATTAGGATTCGGTGATAGCACAGAGCCAAGGAACGAAAACTTGCTCTGATACCATGACAGAAAATCGTTTCTTGTATATTTCAATATCTTTACAATGATTCAGTACAAGAATATATAGAAGATATGATAAATCTATATTTAGCTATACAGGTTTCCTAGCTATAATTACGGACAGAAAAAGATTTCTCATTCAAACAATGACCTCTGATCCTCCCTTGATTTCTCTCTGACAGATAACTATGACAACTCATGCCACTGACTTCTCTCTGACAGATAACTATGACAACTCACGCCAACAATTTATCGACACCAAACTCGGATTTCTAGCTTATTCATGTTTGTAAGGTTGTCAATCCACAACGTTAGTTGGCCAAGTTAGTAAGTGAACCTAGCATGGTTCATACATACCACAATATAGGATAGCACAACCAAATGACGTAATATATATGTAGCATGAGGATGGATGTAGAGATGTTATGATATGTATGTCAAGTGAAATGATCATCCACATTCTTGGGTTGGATATCCGTTAACCCGAACTCCATACCCGTCAGACATCCACCTAGGTGGGCATGGGCAATGTACCCGACAATCATCCACCTAGGTAGGCATGGGTAATAATTTCATCCACTCTATGAGTAGGCTTCCACTAATGTAGGCATCTGGCAATGAATCTACTAAGCGTAAACATCAAGGGAGATCTCCTACCTAGGAATCCACACACAAAGTGTGCATGCATTCTCCATGGATGCATGAAAATGTTTGCTCAATATCTATGCCTCATCATGTGAAATTAACAAATTCATCTCTTCTTGAGAGGAAGTAGGAAAATCATGATGTCAATGTTTAACATGTTTGTGTGTGTGTGTGTGTGTGTATTGTGAGGTTTATGATAGCATGGCAACGAGAATATAGCAATCATATCATCACATCATTCATACAAATCACAACAATCGGCTTCTTTATCTTAACTATAGAGGCATGAGACACGTTGGGATTCACTCACCTATTTGCGTTAAGGTTGAATCCTTTGCAAAATCTTATGCTTTCGAAACTATATTCCAAATCCCTATTAAAATGGTTTATCATTCCATAATTCAATCACATTATTCTAATAAGTGGGGTCCACTTTTAAACCAAAACAAGATGACCCAACATTAATCCTTAAATTTAAAATTTGAAACAACAGGTCTGTCGATCGATGTAGTCAATTGATCTTACTAGATCGAGGGCCTTCGATTAATATACCGATTGATCAACCATCGATCGATGAAAAAAATTAGGTTAAGTATTTGCACACTTTTGACTCCCTTCGATTGATCAAAGCCTTGTCATCGATCGATCAAAACTGGTTGAATTAAATTAGTTTGCTTTCTAGAAAGTTTTGATCACTCCTAATTAAAACCTTTGATCGATCGCGATCGCTCTAGGAGACCCTCGATGGATTGAACCTGATCATTGATAAATCAAATCTCAAAAAAAAAAAAAAAAAAGACTGGTTTTTGGACAAAATTTGACACATTGGTTTAATTGAATATTGCGATCAATCGATCGATTAAGCTAGATAGGTTTTGTTAGTCCCTTTTTTTTTTGTAAATTTTAGGCTTTTTCTTCTTCCTTTGTAGTTTAGATGGATTCCATTGATTATGAAATTGGGTCCAACCCATCTAATGGTTTTCTCATAGTCGCATTCGGAAAAAACCAAACGATCGCTCATATTTGAATATGACAACATCATCTGGTCATAAAAATCATTTTCGAAAAAACTATCATTAATTATAAAATTTCACAAAGTTTTGTGGAAAATTTATTCCTTAATCCAATCCAAGAATTGAGGCTCTAACACAATTTAGCCTTATGATCTTTATATTCAGATTTCCTTAGACTCAAACAACTAGATTTCTCACAGTTGATCATCTTACTGGCATAAGCTTATTTAAAGACTATCTTCTATTGTTCAAAACTTCTCCCTATATCAAAATGATGGACATAAGGTGAACCCGTCACGCTATTAGTTGAATCTAAGATTTTTGGGTTAGAAATTATAGAAAAATATATGAAAAGATGAAAACTTACCAACAGAGGCCCTTCTTTCGCAAGGCCTCTCTCTCTCTCTCTATTGCTTTTAGGTTAGGGTTTTCTACAGGAATTTCCTACAGCTTTTTTCTTTAAATAGAGAAAGCCTTAATTCAAAAATATTCTACCAAGAATTGTGGATTTTTGTAAAATAAAATAAAATAAAATTCTTATGGAGTGGGGTATCAATCCACTAACAGATTCCTTCACCGAGAGTGCCTCTACTAATTGGGCTAAGCGCTTGGTTTTTTAATACATTATTAATTTATTTAGCTTGGGTCACATGTAGGTCATAAAGAGAATTCAGGGTTGTTATACTCTACCCCCTAAAAGAAAAAATTTTGTTATTGAAATTTACCTAATCTAGCCATCAAACAACTGAGGATGTTTCTCTCAAATTTTTTCTTCTTGCTCTCAAGATACTTCGTTAGCTCCATGATGTGTCCACAATACTTTAACTAGTGGCATTGTTTTGGTCTATATAATGTGCTCCTTTTTATCCAGGATGTTAATCAATTTCTCAATGTAGGTAATATCTTTCTGAAGCTCGAGGTCTTGCCGGTCGATGACATGTGAAGCATTTCTCCCATACTTACGCAACATTGATACATGGAATACATTATTCAAAGAAAGTTGATATGCTACAGTTCCAATCCACTCTAAAATTTAAAAAGGTCATATAAATCAAGGTGCTAACTTTCCTTTGGCTCCGAAAATCATCAGTCCCTTCATCGGTGAAACTTTTAGAAATATATGATCTCAAATTATAAATTTCAGATTATGGCTTCGATTATTCGCATATCTCTTCTATCTAATTTGGGCCACTAGCAATCATTTCCTTGATAATCTCTACCTTCTTTATGACCTTTTAAACTATATCGGGTTTAACTAACAATTTCTCTTCTACTTCAATCCAAAAATTTAAAGCACGACACAGACGCACATAGAGTGTTTTGTAAGGAGTCATTCTGAGGATAGCCTAATAGCTGTTGTTATATACGAATTTTATCAAATAGAGATTGTTATCCCAACTAGACAGAAGAGATATGCGAATAATCGAAGCCATAATCTGAAATTTATAATTTGAGATCATATAATTTGGACTTTCCTTAAAATTCAAGACACATGCTTGTAAGATATTTGAGTATCTAATTTACATGTTGTCTTCTTATTAGAATGAGGATGATATATTATACTATAGTCCGAAGTAGTGCCAATGGCTTCCTGTAAACTATTCTAAAAATGTGACACAAAACATGGGTCACAAACTAATACAACTGAATTCGGTACCCCATGCAATCATACAAATTCCTTGATATAAAATTTAGCAAGTATATCCATAGAGTATTCAATACGAATAAGAATAAAATATGTTGCCTTCCTTAGTTGATCAACGTTTACCCAAACTAAATCATGCTTTTTCTGAGTTAACGGAATCCCAACTATAAAATCCATCGAAATGTGGTCCATTTCTATTCCAGTGTCTTTATTTTTTTACTTGCTAACAAGTAAAATATCATGATGTATACTCAACTATTTCCTTCTTCATATTTTGCTACCAAAATAATTGTTTCACATCTGATACATCTTAATTACGCCCGGGTGAATTGTAAACTTAGATCGATACACTTCTTTTGAAATTTTTTTTTGTTAGTTTCTAGATATCTAATACACACAGGCGATCTCGATAAATGGTACATTTATCTTCCCAAACCTTCCTTTCAAATTTATCTTTATCCTATTGTTTGGTTGTCATATTCATTAAGCATTCATTATTCTTTTAAGCTTTTATGATTCTTTCCTTTAAGGTTAACTTAATCATTATATTACTGAAATGGATACGTCGCTCCTGAAACTATAACTTTATTTCAAACTCTTTCACAAAATCTAATATCTTCCATTCTATAATCATTAGCTTGGTTATACAATGCTGTTTTATCTCATGTTGATATACTTTAATGAAAATAAGTATCGGATGCTCTTGTGGTCAGTAAACAAATTGAATCACTTGTTATATAAATTGTGTCCCCAAATCTTAAGAGCAAAAAATATGATAGATAGCTTCAAGTCATGAGTAGGATAAATTTGCTCATGATTCTTTAATTGCCGCGATGCGAAAGCTATCACTTTATTTTCTTGCATCAATACACAACCGAATCCCATAATTGATGCATCTATATAGACAACAAACTTCACTTCCTCACGAGGAAGAGTAAGAATATGCTATAATGTTCATAATTACTTTAACTCAGCGAACGCTTCTTCACATTTGTCCATCTACTTGAATGGTACACTTTTCGTGTTAAACTCATCAATTGGCCAGAAATCTTTGAAAAGTTCTTAATAAACCTTTTTGTAGTATCTGGCAAGTCCGATGAAACTCTTAATGTCTAATACAATCATGGGTTGCTCCCATTAAACTATTGCATCAACTTTTGTAAGATCCACTGCAACTCCATCCTTTGTAATAAATGGCTGAGGAACTTCACACTTTTTTTCCAAAATTCATACTTTAAGAACTCAGCGTACAGTTGGTTTTCTTTTAGGGTCTATAACATCGTTCTTTAGTGTGTCTCATGTTCTTCACTGGTCTTAGAGTATATTAATATGTCATCGATGAATATATATGATTACAAACTGATCCAAATACGACTACAATGCCCTATTCATCAAGTCTATAAACACTATTAGGGCATTGGTCAAACTAAAGGGCATGACCATGAACTTATAGTGCTTGTAGAGTGTCCGCAAAGACATGTTATAAATGTCTTCTTCCTTGATCCGTAACTGGTGATATCTTGACCTTGAGTCAATCTTGGAAAAACAATAAGCCTCCTTTAACTGGTCAAATAAATCATCAATATGCGGAAGTGGATACTTATTCTTAATCGTTACTTCATTCAGTCAATGAAAATTAATGCATAACTACATATTCCCATCCTTCTTTTTCATGAATAATATAGGTGCTCCCCATGGTGATGTATAGGGTCAGATAAAACCTTGGTCCTTTAGTTTTTCTAACTGCTTCTTAACCTCTTGCAGCTCCACTGGTGGTATACAATAATGTTGCATTAATATGGGTATGGTCTTTGGTACAAGGTCGAGACTAAAATCTACTTCTCTTTTAGGTGACAATCTAGGTATATCTTGGAAGACTTTAACAGAGTCCCTTACAATTGAAATATGTTCTAACTTTAACCTTTACAGTTCTTTACCTTTCAACACCATGATGCATTCGACTCTTTCATCTTTCTATCACCCTCGAATCTGGAAAGGCTCATTCCTTGGAATAGAGAAAGTGTCGTAGCATGACAATCAATTTCGATGTAATAGGAAGTAAGTCAATCCATTCCCAGAATAACATCATATCCCTTCATCTCCATCACAGCTACATCTACTAGCATAAGGATTCCTTTAATTTTAATTTCTTAGGATTTGCATATTTTATTTAAGGTAACAGTCTTTCTCACCAGTGATACTTTTGCAATTAGTTTACTAAGATATATGGGTTACAAGCCTAACTGTTCAACTACCATAGTTGTAATAAAAGACAACAAAGCTCTAAAATTATGGTATGGGTTGATCATGTAAGATGATTGTACTTTCTATGATGTTGTTATCTGCTTCTGGTATTTCAATAGGGGTGACAACATAAACTTTGTCTTGTGTGGGCTGTTGTATGAATTATTGCCCTCCTTGAGAATTCACACGCCATGATGATTATCGAGGGTGATTCAACTAATTCTAAGGAGGTCAAGATGGTGCGGAATGGAATACCTGAGAGTATGAGTACGACGGTTTGGACGTTTGAGGTGATTGGCGTTTCGACAAGAAACGAATATATTTAATTTAAGAAATTATATTATTTAATAACAACAAATGAAGATAGAGAGAACCATCATAAATATATATATATATATATATATATATATATATATATATATATATATATATATATATATATCTTATTGATTCTAGATTCATTTACATCCTCATTTTATCCCTTGAATCCAAGATAAAGTGTATACAATAAGAATACAAGGATTAAATAAGTTCAAATATAAATTTCGTCAGTATCCCATCTGGCAGTGTTTATGTCTATATGAGAGAAGATTTGTGCGGATCTAAATATCCTTATCTTCTTTATATATATATCCAAATAATGTTCTTTCAAAGGAATACTTGGATCTCTTGGAATGACTGGAACAAATTTGACAGCATAACTGTCGTTCAAAGATTCTTTTCGTGCAACTTATCAAGGAGTTGCATGGATCCAGGAGTTGCATGAACCCACGCAACTACTCTATGTTGCACATGGTCCGATCCACTTTTCATTCTCCGCCTTCAATACCTGTTAGAGGATTAAGGTTCTTCTCCTTTAACAATTCTGATCTTCCATACCTTAAAATGAAGTGGTGGAGGGGTATTTATAGATCTCTAAAAGTGTGAATCTTCGATTCTTGTGCCATGGGACGTACTTCGTAATATCTGAAAAACATGTTACACTGGCCCAGGCAACTACTCTGTGTTACGCAGTGCCGCGCAACTGACATGAGTTGCGCAGACCCACGCAACTCATCTGTCTTCTTCTCTCTAGGTTTTATCATCTCTATTTCTCTCAATCTTTTCATCTTTCTTCTTTTCTTTCTCTATCACTTGTACTCTTTTTTCATGCCTCAACAATTGGATAGACTATTAAATCGGTGCAAGGGACAATAATTGTGCAGATATCTATTGAAGTGACAGAAATTATCCAATGTATCTAAGTCGAGTCCTGCAAAACTGTGTCATATGCCCATACTTCCCACAATATGTGCAATTTTCTGCAAATAGTTGTTCCTAATTATTCAGTGCTGGGCTCAGGTGTGGGTTTGTTGTCTGTTTTTTGATGATTGTTGCTAAGTAGGTGCATTTATGTTATGATGTTTCCTTATTTACTTATGAGTTTGCTCGTATATATCCTCTTTGAACTCATAAAGCCTTATCGACAATATGAGAATACTTCTTAATATTTATACAACAAAACTAGGTTATGATATTTTGACAGAATCCTTCCTCAAACTTTTGAATTTTATACTCATCTTTCTACTAACTTTAGGGCATACCAACTTAACTCATCAAAATTGGTCTCATACTGTGCTATGGTCATAGTTCCTTGCTCTAATATAAAAAATTCAGCCATCTTTTGGAGACGATAGGCTTTGAAATATTTCTCATGAAACTTGCCCCTAAACTCGCTCCAAGTCCTTAAATATGCCGTACCGACCATCCTTGTGGCTACCTTCCACCATATGTTCGCTTTTTCTTACGGTATAAGCATCCCATCTTGACCTTTTGATTATTTGGGCAGTCCATCGCTTCAAGAATTTTCTCTATTCGAGTCAATTAATCTTCTGATATCATTGGATCTGAGGCTCATTTGAACATGGGCAGTCGTAGTTTTATGAATTTCTCCAGTAAGCCCACCACACCTGATTGCTCACGTCTTACCAAGGCTGAATTTCTCTATCATTGAGGTGCCTAACTCATGTTAACTATCATATTCATTTGGGCCACAATTTGTTCTTTTTATTTTTTGCTTCATCATAGATGTTAATTGAGTCACTAGTCCAAATGTGACATCCCATGGCTAAGATCCACCTTCAGTGAAATTTTTGTGCATAACAATCAGTGATAATGGGAGTTGTGTACTAGGTCCAACACCACCTGAATCTCCGGTTGGAAGCGCATGACTTTCCATTTCCTCTCCTTCTTCCATCTTTTCACATTTCTCTCCAGGTGACGTTTAAGATTCTAGTGGTGCATTTAGGTTTGTTGTCGGTTCATGATGAGTAGCGATGCTAGTTATTAGAACTATATCTTGGATACTATGTATCTTCTTTAGGGCTATCATGTCCTATAAAGGAACCAAACTTAATAATGAAATTGTCTCTTTTGCCCATCTCTGTCCAGTAAAAGATAATAAACGTAAAAGCATTCAAAGTTTGTTTATTTAATTTTATACGAATTCATAGTGTTGGCAGCACCTAATTGGTTTTTAGTTATTTTTCAATTAACACTCCAAACATAACATTCATATTCATAAAGTAAACCATCAAAATCAGTCTAAGTCCATCCATTTGGAACTTTATTTTACCAAATTAATCAATCACAACTCAACTAGAATATACTATGAACATTTCTCAATTTAATCTATATAATATTGTATATAAAGAATGGAAACTAAACATCCTAGGAATCAGTAATAATAACACATCAGCCGTTTAATGCAACAATCTCATCCTTTACCAAATACGACCATTGATCTTGATCATCGTCCTCCAATCCAGCCTCATTTGTAGGCACTTGACTCGGGTTTCCTGTCTCATTCGTGTATGTATGATTGTTAATCCACAATGTTAGCTGGCTAGGCTAGTGAGTAAACCTAACATAGTTCATACATAGTATAATATAAGATAACACAACCAAATGACGTAACATATATGCAGCATGAGGATGGATATAGAGATGTTATGATATACATGTCAAGTGGTATGATCGTGCATTTATTTGGGTTAGATATCCGTCAACCTGGACTCCATACCTATCAGACATCCACCTAGGTAGGCATGGGTAATGTACCCGACAAACATCTACCTAGGTAGGCATAGGTAATAATTTCATATACTCCGTGAGTAGGCTTCTACTAATGTGAGAATATAACAATGAATCTACTAGGTGTAACCATCCCGTGAGTTCATCCAATAATCTAAACACAAATTGTGGATGTATTCTACATATATGCATGAAATGTATGCTCAATATCTATGCTTCATTATGTGAAATTAATGGATTTATCTTTGTCTGAGAGGAAATGGGAAAATCATGATGTCAATGTTTAACATGTTTGTGCAGCCCATACATCATATATTTATATATATATATATATATATATATATATATATATATATATATATATACATATATATATTGCAAGGTTCATGATAACACAACAAATAGAACATGGCAATCATATCATTTACATCATTCATAAAAATCACAACAAGTACATTCTTTATCTTAGTTGTACAAGTACAAGACAAGTTGAGTTGCACTCACCTATTTGCATTAGGGTCGAATCATTTGCAAAATCTGACACTTTGAAAAATATATTTTAAATCCCTATTAAGATGATTTATTATTTCATAATTCGATCACATTATTCTAATACATGGGGTACACTTTTAAATCAAAGCAAGGTGACCCAACATTAATCTGTAAATTTAAATTTACAAACAACAAGGTCTATTGATCGATGCAGTCGATCAATAAAGCCAGCTTGAGAGCCTTTGATCGATCAGCCATCGATTGATGAAAAATTGAATTTTTCAGGTTAAGTCTTTGGACACTTTTGACTCCCTTCAATCGATCAAACCCTTCTCATCGATTGATCGAAACTAACCAAATTAAATCATTTTACTCATTGGACAATTTTGGTCACCCTCGATCAGAACCCATGATCAATTGAGATCACTTAATGATACCCTTGATCGATCGGACTTGATCATCAATCAATTGGAAATCAACAAAATTTGACACATTCAATCGATCAATAACCCTACAGTCAATCAATTGATTGAGCCAGATAAGTTCTATTACATAGTCCGATTTTTCAAAAATTTTATGGATTTTCTTCTTATTTTGTAGTTTTAATGGATTCCATTGCTTATGGAATTGGGTCAAACCCATCCAAAGGTTTTCTCATAGTCGCTTTTGAAAAACCAAAGGATTGCTCATATCCAAATATCTGGCATCAATATCAGGTCATTAAAACTGTTTTCAACAAAACTATCATTAATTATAAAATTTCTCAAATCACTGTGGGAAATCTATTTGTTAATCTAATCTAGGAATCGATGTTTTAACATAATTTAGCCTTAAGATCTACAAATTCATATTTCCTTAGACTGAAATAACTAGATTTCTCACAGTAGATCATCCTAGTTGCAAAAACTTGTTCAAAGACCATTTCCTATTGTTCAAAACTTCTTCCTAGATAAAAATGATGGACGTAGGGTGAATTCATCATATTCATTAGTTGAATCTAAGTTTTTAAAGTAGGAAATTGTATAAAAATAAAGAGGGAAAGATGAAAACTTACTAGCGAAGACTCTTCTTTCACAGGGCTTCTCTCTCTCTCTCTTTATTGCTCTTAGAATAGGGTTTTCTATAAGAATTTTCACAGATTTTTCCTTTAAATAGAGAAAGCCCTAATTATAGAAGATTCCACTAGGAATTGTGGATTTTGGTAAAAAATAAAATAAAATTCCCGTGGTGTGGGGAATCAATCCACTGACCTATCCCTCTACCGTGCATATACTAACTAAGCTAAGTGTTTGGTTTTGATAATAAATAAAAGTCAAATTATTAATTTATTTAGCTTGTGTCTCATGTGGGTCATAAAGAGCATACCCATCACACTTCCTATTATAAAATAAATGATTTTATAAAATATATTTTAAATAATATAATATAATATATATATATAGAGAGTTTTGTAAAAAGCCCTTTTGGGGGGCTTTAAAAATAATCTCATAGGGGAAAGGGAAGAGAAGTTTTCTTGGTTTATATGAAAACAATGGAGTACGTTATTATTTACCTGCATACTCCATGGACCATGGGACTTACGTATTAGTGCGTGCTCGCGCTCGGGGGGTTCGGTCTCGGTTACAAGCTCAGTGCGAGGGCGTGGGCATATGAGGTAGTGTGGCTATAGAGGCGCTAGTGGAACACTTTGCACTGCGCACGTGTGCCAGCAAACTCATACGAACTGAGACAGTCACTCCTCTCCTATACTCCAGTGACTCCAGCAAGACAGCAAGGTTGAACCCTTGCCTGAAGAACAGATCAGCGGTGTGGTCTAGAACGGTTCGATTGAACAAATAGCTGAAGAACAAGAAGAACAGACCAGTGCAGTGGTCTTACTTATAGACATCTTCTTCTCTCCTTTTCTTTTTTGGGATTTTTCTTTTTGGTATTTCCGTCAGACTGTGTAACAGAGTTCTAGTAATGGGCCTTCGTGTTTGCTGAACGTAGACCTACATCATGCTTGTCGTATCCTAGAAGTGCTTTGCTTTGTAACCTATCAGCATACTCAATTCACTTGAGTAGGGGCAAATAACGCTTTAAGGACAGCGTCCCAGACATGCTTCAGCCTGTCCTTATTTCAGATCAACTTGCATTTTTCAAATTCAGTATTTTACAGAAAAAACATTATTCTGTAAAATTTACCAACACTTCCCACCTCTGAAGTCTCCACAGAGTATGTTTACATATCCGTCTTAATAACTATGCATGAGAACCACAGTTTAAGCATCTTGCCTCAGACCTGTACATAATGATTACAACTATAGCAGTGCCCACTTTGACCTCAAACTAAATAATCCAATGGTCAGATGAAAATTGATGATCACGTGTGACTCATTTAATTGGAGTTTTACATCATGCTTTAAGATAAGTTGACAAACCAATGGACAGCGTAGATATACAACAAATACATTGGTAGGCTCACAATTAAGGACTCACCAGCTAATCTGTCGGTGGGGGAGTCAGCTACACAACAAATACATCAAGGTGGACCCATGGTCAGGGCATCACCTGAGTGCTATTTCACCGGCCTCACCTAATCCGCTCTGCATACTCATTTAAACCATGTGCAAAACATCTCAACCGTGGACATTTGTCTCCCCACCTTTTCTCGTGGAGTGACTCGCTTGAGTTACGTATCCACCTTAATTGTCTACATGCACTAATGTGAGTTGACAAATAAGATGGCATATGTATTTCACACAATATTATGGTGGGCCCCTCCTAGCTTCTTCCTGCTGTTGGGTGTCATGGGTAATCTGTTTTCTTCTAATCCCTTTGAAACCTAAGTTTTTAACAGTAGGAATTGAATAATTACTTTGTGGTCCACCTGTACTTTGGATGCGTTTCATTTATTGGGCCATGCCCTAAAATGAACAAACAGATCGAACAGCATGAATATACATTATATGCATTGTTGGGCCCCAATAGTTAAGGACTCATCCACTGAACTGTTATCCTGGACTTGCCGTGGATATACAACACGTGGATTAACTGGGCTCACGGTCAGGAACTCAGCTACTGCGCCGCCACACGCTGATTACCCACGGATGCTTGTGTTGTCTGCTGGCTCCATCATGATATATGTGTTTTACTATTTTCCGATATAAATCATAATTGAAACACACCATGGGAAATGGTAGTGACCATTAAAAAGTTTTTGGAAACAACAAAAGCTTCTGATGAACTGATATTTGTATTTTACATTCATCCAAGTCTTTATGATATAAACAACGGGTTGGATGGCTAATAAACATTCAATTTATCTTGGTAAGTTTTTTACCGTGGGCGTTCATTCACCCCTTTTTTCTTATAGTGGGGTCCAATTAAGAATTGGATTTGCCTCATTTTTTTTTTTGTAAGTCCCAAATCCCTTTTTAAAAAAATAGGTAAATTGCTCGATATGACACATGCATCGTGGTGGGTCCTGCATAGATTTGTACAGCGTGCGGACTCACCGAATCCGTGGACTTACGGAATCCACGTATTGAACATATCCCGCGACTTACCTTTTCAACGGTGGACAATTGCCTCCCTATTTTTTCTCATCGAGTGATCCACTTGAGTTTTGGGTCCACCGTGTTATTGTCCGATGTAGAGCTGACAAAATGGATGGACGGGGTAGATTTCACACAAATATCACGGTGGGTCCCACCTTGCTTCTTCCTGCGGTCGGGTGTCGCATTCAATCCGGCCACGTTCTCTAAATACCTCGAAATACCTCTGAAACCTCACCGTCACACGACGCCAGCTCCCCCACACGCTCGTGTCTGTCTCTCCCATAACCCCGCGCCTCTCTCTTTCTCGTCTGTCTTCCTCACGCTCGTGTCTGTCTCTCCCGTAACTCCGCTCGTCTCTCTCTCTCTCTCTCTCTCTCTCTCTCTCTCTCTCTCTCTCTTCTTCCTCTCTCTCTTCTTCTTCTTCTTCTTCTTCTTCTTCTTCCACGTGATTCTTCTCAGCCCACATCAAGAAGCTTAACATTTTCATTCGGTTGCTATAAGATAGCCGAATCGGAGTTCTCTCTTTCCAGAATTTGAAAGAACGGGAAGTTTTTGTTCTCTCTGACAGGAAGCAGAACAAAAGAGTAGCAATGGCGGCCGAGGTATTTCTTGCCTTTTTCCTTCAAAAATTGGACGGGCAGCTCACGCAGGAACTGAACCTCCTCTCTGAAGCTCGCGAAGGCGTTGAATGGATAAGGGATGAGCTCCAATCCATAAAAGCCTTCTTGAAAGACGCTGAAAAAAGAGGAGATCAGAGGGAAGAAGGTGTTGAGGCTTGGATCACCCAAGTGAGACAGTTAGCCTTCGATGCTGAAGATGCAGTTGATGAGTACTTGATACGGATGGAGATGCAACGCCGTCTTCGTGACAGGCCCATGGGCTGCCTTGCATTTCAAGCCTGCTTCATCAGGCGCTTGAAAGCTCAGCGACATTTCGGCACTCAAGTTCAGAAGTTCAGAAGAATGGCGAAAGAGATTCATGAGAGGAGGGAACACTACCGTTTCCAAATTACACAAGAGACAGCTTCAATTTTGGTGGATGATGGGCATCCGGATCCTGGAGTCGCTGCTCATTGGGTCGAAGAACCAGATATCGTGGGCTTGGAGGATGCGTCGGAGCAGCTTATGAACTTGCTTAAGGAAGAGCAGACGCAGCAACGTACCATCATTTCCATCGTGGGGATGGGTGGTTTGGGAAAGACAACCCTTGCGAAGAAACTATACAAAACTGCAGAGGTGTGTTACGAATGCCATGCATGGATTTATGTCTCTCAGCAATTCAAAATAGAAATTATTTTGAAAGGAATGCTCACAGAATTCTGCAAGAGCAGAAAAGAGTCACCTCCAAGCAGCATGGAGAACATGCCCAGAGAAGAACTGCGAAGGACAATATACAACTACCTGGAAGGAAGAGAGTACGCGCTCGTCCTCGACGATATTTGGGATATTCGTGTTTGGGATTATGTGAAACATGCTCTGCCTCGTGAGGGCAGAGGCAAGATCATCTTCACCACCCGCATGCAAAATGTAGCATCTCCCGTGGGCGAGAGATGTAACATTCATGAACTTGAGCCATTATCTGATGATTTGGCTTGGGAGCTCTTCTGCAGAAAGGCCTTTTGGGACAAAGAACCCAGAGGGACTTGCCCACAGCACTTGATCGATGTGGGAGAAGCCCTGGTCAGAAGATGCAAAGGCTTACCGCTTGCAATCGTGGCGATAGGTGGCCTCATGTCGAAGAAGAGCATGGATGCTTTTGAATGGAATAATGTACTAAAAAATCCGGACTGGGAATTGAGCCACAACGAAGATCTTGCAAGATTGAACCAAGCCCTGCTCATGAGCTACCGTTATTTACCTCCTCACCTCAAGTACTGTTTCTTGTGTTGTGGTATGTTCCCTGAGGATCATGTAATCAAGAGAAAAAAACTGATCCGCATGTGGGTGGCTGAAGGCTTCGTTGAGGAGAGTCCAGGGAAGACGCTTGAGGAGGTCTCAAGTGATTACTTTGTTCAGCTCATTAACAGAAACCTCCTCCAGCCTATCTTTCAAGACCCTACAGGCGAGTTGATAGTGTGTCAAGTGCATGACCTCATGCGTGACATCGCTATCTATATGTTTAAGAAGGAAGGGTTTGGGACAATCATAACAAGCCGAGACACCATCCTGGATGGAAAGCAACGCCATTTAGCAATTCAAAACTGTGAAATTGGCATTCTATCTAGTATGGTCAATTTGAATCCTCGGTCGCTTTTTGTATTTAATGTAAATGACTTTCCTTCCTCATTACTCAGAACGTTATTAGATTTTAAGCTGCTGAGAATACTAGATCTCGATGGCATTCAAGTCAAGAATCTGCCGGACGAAGTGGGTGGCCTAATTCACTTACGGTATTTAAGCTTGAGGAGGACACAGATCAAGAACCTGCCGACTTCAATTGGAAGATTGCATAACTTACAGACATTGGATGTCAGGGATTCCCATTTGGAATGCTTGCCAGCTGGAATAGAGATGCCGATGCAATTGAGGCATCTTCTCTTAGACAAATTCCTTAAGATGCCAAGCGGAGCAATCAACTTACGTAACCTCCAAACATTATCAGGTGCGTTTGTTGATGATAGATTATCGAGAGAATTGGGTCAGTTAACCCAACTTAGGAAATTAAATGTTGAGGTTAAAGAAGAATGTTGTGCAGAACTATGCAATTCCATTAGTCAGTTGCAACACCTGCGTTCCCTCAAAATATGTGCTTTTGATGAGAATGAGCGGCTCCAGTTACAAACAGTGTCGAGGCCTCCGCAGTATCTTGAGAAACTAAAAGTGGGAGGCGTGATGAAGGAGTTGCCGGTTTGGGTGGGCTCTCTCAACTGTGTGCGGGTGATCTTATTTGTTGAGACCCAATTAACAAGTGACCCACTCACAGCTCTAGGACATTTACCCAATCTGGTGTACCTTGCTTTAGGTATCAATGCTTATATGGGGAAGAGGATTGGGTGTATGGTCGGAGGATTTCCTAAGCTCAGAACTTTGGCATTATATGAAATGGAAGCATTGGAGGAGTGGAGCAGCATAGATGAGGGTACCATGCCATGCCTACAGCATCTCACCATTCAAAAATGTCCAAATTTAAAGATGCTCCCAGACGGATTTCGGCATCTTGCCGCTCTTCAAAAACTAGACTTTCAGGACATGGCCGAAGAATTCATGGACAGGGTAAGGAAGGGAGGAGAGGACCACTTCAAGGTCCAGCACATCCCCTCGATTCTCCGTTTTCACGATGGTGATGGGAAATTGGTCTGTGATGAGCTGTGATGACTCACGGAATCAATCATCACGCAATCCAACTTCAAATAAAACACTGTAAGTACCTCTCTCTCTCTCTCTCAAACTCGGGGACGCGGAGTGGGTACTAACCCCACTAATTAGAGACGGACGGTCTTGACAGGGATCTTTCCGGCACACCATAACGTATGTGTTTTATCCACGCCGTCCATCAATTTTGACATATCATTTTATGGCTTGAACCCTAAAAGGAGGCACATCCAAAGTTCAATTATACCACACCATAGCAAGCAGTGCCGACAATGATGCCCACCGTTGAAACCTTCCTAGGCGCCATCCGCTCACAAGTTCACGTAAACTCGATGAAGGAAAAACGTAAATATTAGCTTCATCCAAAATTCAAGCCTCCCAGCTGGATAAAACACATATCATGGTGAACCCACAGGCCCCTTCCATGATCATCGTCTCTAGTTCGGTCCTCGTGAAGTAGATTAGGTGCGGCCCTTACCGTACGTGGGGCCCAACTAGTGACCTACTTTAAATATTAATTAATGTTAATAATAGCTTTCGATGAAAAGTTATTTCAAAAAGAAAAATGAGTTGTCGGTTAGGGTGGTCCCACCGTGGTGCTATTGTGAAATCTAATCCGACCATCAGGTGAGTTATTTAATGTTAGCTTTAGGGTCCTAAATCAGCCGCATCCATCATTACGTCAAAAGGTTATCATCCTAACTATTTCCCTTGGTATAAGGCATTTGAAACAAAAATAGGCCTGCTTTGTAACACTCAGGCCTATCTAATTTTAACATCGCATCTAGTGGTTGGGGTGAATTTCAAATGCTCACCACGATGAATCGTTTAAAAATTAGTAGTCGATGGACATCTCTATTTCGACTGTTTTTATTGGTATGGCTCCCATGAATCATCCGTCAACGTGATTCCTATTTTTCTATGGTATTGACATGGGACTACACATCTAATAGATAGAGTATATCTTAGGTACACATCAAGGTAGGCCCTGTAAGAAATAAAGGGTGGGCACACATCTTTCTTATTCGTTCCCATAAAATACTCTGATAGCGTAGCACCTAGGTACCATTTTATGTGACAAAATTCCAAAGCCCCATCAGGATGCATGTGTTATATCCACACCATTCATCCATCTTTTCATGGCATGAGCCCAAAATATCACACCATTCATCCATCTTTTCATGGCATGAGCCCAAAATATGAGGTATATCCAATGATCAAATGGACAACCTAGAAAGCAGTGTTGAACACCTACCATTGAAAACTTTTTGGTGGCCATAGAAGTTTTGGATCAAGTTGATATTTGTGTTTCCCTGCATCCAGGTCAGTGTGACCTTTTGAGCAGACAAGACTTAAAATAAGCATCATGGTGAGCATGGAGGAAGGTTTTAACAGTAGAGTCATTGCCCCAACTGCTTTCTTTGGTGTACTACACTTAGAAACCTGGATCTGTCTTGTCATTTTTTAGGTTCATGCCATGAAATAATCTAGCAAGATGGGTGAACGGGATGGATATAACACTTACATCATGCTGGGGCCATAAAACTTTGCCACATCAAATGGTACCCGCGTGGTTCCCATGCATTCCAAGTCGGGTTACACGGCAACACCGCTGTGGGTGTTTCCCTAATGGTGGGGCCCACCTTCATGCATGTGTTATACATCCACGGATGTCCATCAACCTACCTTCATGTATGTGTTATATATCAACGATGTCCATCAATTTTTTTCATATCAATTTAGGGCATGACCCCAAAAAATGAAGTGCATCCATATGTCCAGTGGACCACATCACAGGAAACAGTGGTAATTGATCATTAAATAAATATTTTGGTATGACCTTATCAAGAGGTTTATGGCCAATAAATATTACAATGAGCCCTAGGAAGTTTTTAACGGTGGACGTTCAGTTTCCACTGTTTTCTGTTCTGTTGTGTAGTCCACGGGAGATTTGGAACTGCTTCATTTTTGGAACTTGATATGAAAATGTTCGATAAAAACTGATGGATGGCATGGATATATAACACATACACAACGTGGGCTGATGGTCACGAAAGCACCCACTCTCCCATCTTCTGGGAAACATGCACATTTCCTGGGACTAATGTTCACGATGGACGCCCACCCATCATTTTTTTTCAGAAAGTCCACCATGATGTGTACATGAGTTCCACTCTAATCATTGGATGTGTAATCCCTTGCTGAGCATAGTGCCAAAAAATCAGAGTGACGCATGATTCAAGTGGGCCATACCCATGGAAACAGTTGGGAGAGACGTACGTCCACCCTTGATTGCTAAGAGTTCAACATGATGAGCCCATGAAATCCACTCCAACCAGAATCTAAATCTAAGGCATAAAATGCAAGCCCATTCATAAATCAAGTCGGCCATACCAAGGGAAACAGTGTGGAGGTGTGGAGGGTAAGCTTTCCTTGTACAATGTTTTCGATCATGTGGTCTACCTTAACCAGGTATGGAGCTGATTTTCAGCCTCCGGATCTAACAAGGGGTGACTCATCCAATGGTTAGGGTGGATTTTATATAGACATTAAGGGCCTGTTTGGATGGGCCCATCCCATGGGATTAGATTGTATTAGGGTGGATGGCAGGTAATGATGGCTGCATCAGTGGATTGCTGGCAATCCCATGGGATTGCTATATCCAGGGAATCTACCACCGAGTATGTTTGGCCCGCCTGGCCAATCCTGGGATTACGCTCGGCCAATCCCTTCCAATCTGCCCACCCAAACATGTCCCAGGCAAAATAGATGGGATTAGAAGGGATTGGGTGGATTTCAAGGTAATGATGGTGATGTCAGTGGGTGGATTGCTGGCAATCCCATGGGATTGCTCTAATCCAGGTAGAAGTTCAACGTGCCTGTTTGGCACGCCCGGCCAATCCCGGGATTGCTCCTTCCAATCCCTTCCAATACAATCTAATCCCATCCAGTCTGCCCGGCCAAACAGGCCCTAAGGTGGGGGGTATTACAAGCTAGCGAATCCTTTGCTTGTTTGAATTAACCTTTAAAGAGGCAGTCATTTATTAACATTTATTAGCACTTAATTCCTGCTAGCTGTGTGTGAGCATTCTTCTTTCTTTATCTATGTACTCTACATCTACTCTGTACTTTATTTGCCTGAAAATAAGCTTATACAAAATATCTAGGTGAACCATATTAAAACAGTGGTGATCAAACATTCCACCATTAAAAATTTCCTAAGACCCATTGTAATGTTTATTTGCCATCTAACCTACACATAAGGTCCCCCGGTAAATATGGATTAAGGGAAGAAAAACAAATATCGGTTTGATCCAAAACTTTTGTGTCTGATTATAACTTGTTAATAGTCAATCACCACTGTTTCCTATGGCATGGTCCACCTGAGATTTGGATATGCTTCATTTTTGGGATCACGCCCTAAGATGATCTAGAAAAATAGATGGAAGGCATGGATGTAAAATAGCATGCATTAAGGTGGGGCCCACAGTAAAGGCTACACTTGGGTGAGGCTGGGACTGCACGTAATCCACTCCCCCAAACACACCTTCTGTTTGGTCTTTCTTGCTCTCTTCTTTGATATGTCCATGCATTAAAGAATTTTACAATGAACAACCTAGTTAATATGAAATTTATATTCCATACATTTTTTTTTAAAAGGTTTTCAAACACTTACTTTATTAATTACCACCATATATGGTTCAGGTTGACCATATGATTGCAACAGTGTACATGTCAATGATCACTCTTTAAATTATTTCCTTATGTAAAACCCACCTGAATTATGGATGAGCTTGACTTTTAGGCCCCCAGACTAAATATTTGTACAACATCTAATGGCTGGAGTGATTTCATATAATCTTCGTTGTGGGCCTTATAAAAATGGGTCAATGTCTCTCTCCAAACTTTTTTCTTTGGCGTGGCTCACATGAATCACAAGTCATCTTAATTTTTTTGGATCTAGGTCTAAAATACGAATGCACATCTAATGTTCAAAGTAGATTTTACATAAACATTACAATAGGCCTTGCCAAAAATAAAAATCCAGTGCACACCTACGTAACTATACAGAGATTATTTTAAAAAAATGAATTGCAAAGGACTTTGCTCTTAATTTTGATGGGGCTCACCATGATGTTTATGTAATATCCACTCCAATTATTAGATATTAAGTACCATATGAGGCTTGAAGGTAAAATATCAAGTTAATCTGTGATTCTGGTGGGGCACACCAAAGTAAACAATTGGGAGATAGACATCAACTCTTGATTTTTTAAGGAACCACCTTGATAATCATATGAAATCCAATCCAATCACTAGATTCAACACAAACATTTAGGTCTTTCTCCAAAAATTCATACCCATTTGTCATGCACTCGGGACACGCTAATAGATATACCCTATTTCAAATCATGTGGTCCACTTGAATCACAAATGGAGCCTTTTTTAGCCTTGTCGGTGAGTTAACCGTTGGTTGGGGGATTTCACATGAACATCGCGATAGGGTCCACCTACGCTACCCGTCCATGTAGTGCCCCGATTTCATGTAATCAATCAAACAAACTTGTATACATCTAGAAATAATTATCTACCTCATACGAAATATTGCGGAAACTTAGACATCATAAGTTGGTATATCATCACTCGTATTCATGGTAGAAATAATTAAATTTTAGGGACAAAATTTTGTTTAAGGGGGTAGATTGTAACACTTTAAACTTTTCAATACTCAAGTAATGATAGTTCTCGAGTGTTACCCTGAAAGTTAATTTAGTATATACATATGTATGCCACTAATTTAGCCTATCTTAACCTTACATATATTCTCTAACTTGAATTTGACCGTTGAAAATAATTTCTATCTATATATAAAGTCATTTGACCGTTGATTTTTAAGATGAGATTATCATATATCCAAGTATTCTCACTTTTTCATCATAACCAACCATTCAGTCAACTATTCATTACAACGTAAAGATATTGGATCGTTCACTTTGAGTTTGAACCACCCGATCATAGTAAACTAATTACTTGATCTCCACACTTGCTTGTCCACATATCAAATCGAGATACTGATCCGTTTATATTGTTCACCACCTATGAATATGCTCAACACACCATCAAAACTACAACATGAGGAACTTACAAATATGAACAAGTCACTTGAATCTAATAGTTTAGATGTTCTACCTCTTGATCACTCTAAAAAAACCTACTTTGTATTAATCCGTTTATGAAACTAATCATGCATCCACCTACATACATAGTTAGAGTACTAACTATGAAGTTTTTTTTTTTTTTTTTGACATGTCATATAACCATCCATTATGTTGTTTAATATATGTATCTTGCCTTAATTAATGATACTTTTAACTTATTTGGTGAATAACTCTTTAATTATAATGATTTAGATATAAGTTCTTTTAAAATAATTTCTTAGAAATGTACTTTTTACCATGTAAAATCATTAGATTTTTCAAAACTCTCAGATCAACAATAATTATAAAAATGCCATTAACATGAACCATTGAATTTTGTATTGAGTTGACTTTTACTCTTCTCTCCTATTTTATTAAGTTAGCATATTTTCTACTTTTATTATTATTATTATTGAGTTAACTTATTGTTACTTTTATCTTTTATTAGGTTAGCTTTGTGCTATAATTCCCTTATTTTATGGCTTAGGCATGTTATGGAATTCTAAAAATCTCATTATTTGATTTAATTCTCTATTGATACAAGTAATGTTTTGAATGACTCACAAATATATATTTATTGTGGATATAATGCAATCTAGGCAGTGACCCTCTTGGTCGACGTGTAAATCATTGGATGTGGGTAGTTGATGTAAGTAATCTACAACGCGTGTTAATTATCTTTTTAGGATTGAATGTCACAATTAGTCACTTCATGAATAAATCGTGTTATGTAATTCATCCAAACCATGAGTTGTGTCGTCTCAAGGTGTTCACATAAATCCACAGTAGTGTTGGACACACCGACAAATCTCCGTAGTTATAAGATGCGGAGCAAGCTAGATTTTTATCAATTATATTCTATAATATAGTAGTCACTATTTATGATGAGCCACACTTACTATACTAGGCATGCATTCATGTGGATTAGTCGTACATATCGATATCATTCATAATAGTGGAGTACAAAAAGTATCAGAACCCTTATATTATTTTACTTTAAAAAATTACTTGAATTGTATTTATCTTTAAGGATAATCATCACTATGAGTAGTATATTGACTATCTCCAATTATATAGATGATGCAGGTGATGCACTAGTTGAAGATATAGGCGATGCATTCTCCATGTGAAAGACTACAAGTGATGTGAGATTATGTTGTTAATGCTTTAATTTTAGTTTAGCTTTGCTTACGTTTCATGCTATAAATTTGGATATTTGTAATAAACTCCTGCCTGAGTGAGCAATAAATGATTAATTGCACTTTTATGTTTAAATGTAATAAGAATTTTAGTATGGTTGGTTTTATTCTCATGAATGGTGGTTACCTTCATGAATGTGATATAAATGGGAAAAAAAAATGTGAAATTTTAAAGTATTCAATTATTACTTTATTAACAGCTGAAATTCTAAGGCAGAAGTGTAAACTCGACTGTGAAAATTCGGAGTATTACAGTCAATTTTCTCTCACCACTGCCATTAAGGAAGGTAGTGGAATGATAATTATATAAATTAATGAGGTAGCTTTTTGAAATCCTTTTTGAAAAGGGTATCACAATGTAAATTTCATAATTTCTTTTTATAAATTTTTCAAAAATTTTAGTCTTCGTATTATTAGGGCTCTTTTGGATACTAAGAATCCATGATATAAACATAGGTAACTATAATGATTATGTTTTCTGGCACTATTCATCGATGGATTTTGAAAATGGTGTTATATTTGAAACAATTCTTTAAATGGTGAGTAGTGTACAATATAGCATTCACCCCCTCTGAAGCTTATATGCTATATTTTTAATTAAGGTTATGCTTGATTGTACCAAATATTACAAAATTTTATAATATTTTACACTAACTTAGTCTGATTAATAATGTCATTCCACTAACATGTGTCAGTAGCTCGAGCTTTATTCCTACTAGCATTCTTCATCTTATGCAGCGTAGTCATGGGATGGTGCCAATGACCCCACCATTTCATAAGCTTGACCTCCTTTTACGCCGAAACCTTAAAGAAATACGAGGGATTATATGAAATTGTACATGGGCCCCATCCTTACAGTCAACATCATCGTACACCGTAGGACCTCATCTACATCAACAACATCATTGTCCACTACATTTGCCATGGCATGTGGCCGCCCTCTTAGAAGCGCAATATCCTTACCTTCCTTCACTAGATCTTAGCCATGCAAGCCAAGCCCCCTTCTATCTTGGGGAGGTGTGACATTACTAGCCTCTACACGCATTAAATTGGCACCAATATCACCATGATCGTGTGCCTCAGCATATATAAGAATGACAGCTTAAGTTGTTATGTTTTTATAAGGAAATTAAACTTCAAAAATAAAATCTTTTAGTTTTAAAAATTAAATAAATATATTGTATATGAAAATTTTCTAAAAAATAATGACTTAGATTAGTGGTAAGATGATGGTGTGAAGCACCGTTTCTGCACACATATGGTGTGTATCATATGGTTGTTAGGTGATTTACTAGGCATACTTTGCACTTTACATTGTCAGAAGGATCTTAAAGAGCTTAATCTTTTTAGAACTTTGTTCGGATCCACCTGAGCCATAGTACAATTAAGTAGGGTACCAAGGTCTAGCTAACCCATTGGTGTCTACAGTTCTAGTTATATTGTTGGTTGAGTGTGCTTTGTTAATGCACTAATTTGTGCACCTTTCTTGTCAATTACGCTAATCCATATGCCATGTAGTCATTGAGCCTTTAGAAATTGCATACCGAAAACATAAGATGACATGAGCATCAAGGAGAAAATAACAGGTAAATAAGGTGCCTTGGTGACCCTAACACTTAACCCAAAACAACCCTTAAACCTTTAAATGATCTTGACTTAGTAGGTAAACCCTCACTAAACCCTCACTGCAACGAAAAATGGCTTTAGCCTCAGTTTAAAACTGTGGCTAAAAAGATTAAAAACCAAGACTAAAGCCTTTGGCCTCGATTTTACCTTAGTTATCCAAACTGTGGCTGCAACCCCATGGCTAAAGGCTCTAGCCTCGTGTAACGTCCTGGAAAAATCTGTATAAAGACTCGAGTACAACCTTAAGCGGAACGACTCAAGGGCCGCGTTTGGTTATATAACTTAGATGGAATTTAGTTAAGTAATTGGTAGATTAAGCTTGGGCCACCATTTTCATATTTGAGAAGGCCTAGAATCAAGAGTACTGCTGGCTCAATGCCACTTGAAGACCTAGGAGAAATCCCAAGGGCCTGTCACTCTTAGGAGTACACTGAAACTCGGTAACGAACCTAGACCGCACGTCGGGGGTCTGATGACCACGAAACTATAGGACGATGTCCGTCCTGCTGGGCTTGACAACCATTGCGGGAACCAAGACCAGATAATGTCCAGAAACGCCCAACTTAAGCCGTGAGTTAAGAGTATGAGAAATGCGAATATCTTTAGAAAACGAACTAAACTTAAGTGAATTGGGCTATTCGCTCTCATGCGAAGTTGAAGAATTTGGACCATTAGTTTGTGACCAAACTTCACCCATGGGGAAAGAAAATTTTCCTACACATCCGTATAACCGTGGCCCCGATTGGACATGTACGACCGTTGATCTGACACAGGCTCTCTACGGTCGATCGGCTTATCTAATCGCACTGAAATCATGTCCTGGCATGGATCCATTGTCAGAGAGGATATCCTATGATGTAGATGAGTCGTGGGCCTCCCTATGAGCCCCATTCGTCAGAAACGGCCACCCACGTGGTATAAACAATGTATAAAGTGGCCCTAGGGCCATTTGCATCACATCTAGGCTATAAATAACCCTCATTTCACCCCCTCTCTCCCATATACGAATTTCACAAACCCTAAAGGGAGAGAGGAGAAAAGAGGAAAGAGAGAAAGGAAATTTTGGGAGATCACTGCAGGAAACTTCTCCCACAAATCCACGTGCCTAATCACCGCCCCGTTGCGCTATCAAACCTCTTTCGGCTATGATTTTGGGTAAGAAATACCAACCCTATATCGATGTAGAGTTCCCGGATAGATTTACGTCAACCTAGCTAACCAATTTCAACATTTAGGTGCCCAACGTTCCGTTTTTGGAAACGTAGAATTTGGATTGAGTCCGAGTCGAGCGTACTAACGAAAGGTGTAGACTATAAATGCTTAGGTTGCAGTTTATCAGTGCTTTCATATCAGCTAATGATTTATGCTTGTCTTGATTGCTACTGTATTGTCTTAAATACGCTGATTTCTGCATGAGATATACCTATGAACTGTGATAAATAAACAATGTAACCTACATGTTTGTTGAAATGTTTAAATGAGAAATTGAAATGATTTGTGCTTGCCGTGATTATTAATCTAGGATTCATCATTGTTATATGCATATGGATTTCTCTGTTTAAAGAATTAATAAAATATGTGTTAATTTTAACTAACATAGTCTACATATTTGATAAATTGTCTAAATGAGAAATTGTTGATGATTTATATTTACTACGACTATTAAGATAGGATTCTTTATTTTCTTATGCGTAAGTATATTTTCCTCTATGAAATCAATTGATAAATGCATGTTGTATTAGCATGGTCTATGTGTTTGATGAAATGCCCAAATGAGAAATCCACATGGATTGTTTGTTGAATGTTGGGATAAATATTACATGTGTTTTTACATGTGTTTATTAGAAGCATTTGGGTAGGATTGAGGCTACAAACGTAGCCCAGGCAATCGGTAAAAGTCCTTGTTTGGGTGGCCGAATTAGTCTTGCCACCTTGGATAAACTCGATGAATACGAGTCGCATGACGACTGTCGACAGTGGCTAGGCCACGAGGGATGCATACGCACTCCATGTCGATTAAGTCAGTGTGCGCCCGTACTAATTGAGCTTGCCTAACGAACCAATTGACCTATTGTGTGTTTACCATGTATGAATGCGACTGCTTGAATCTAAGATACCCCTCACCAATGTAAAGATCCACTTTAACCATGGTACTACAATCATCAAGACTCGTGAGTCGAGCATGGTGGTATGGGACATCGTGTTCGTGCTATCAGCCTATGCTAGGGTGACGAGCCTCCCCGTAGTGATCGCGAGCACAACTTCTTGCAACTTGCCTATCGTATGTGTTTAACTAGGAGTGACGAGCCTAGATGGATCTAGAACATAGGAGTAGGACCACTGTGGTTGTCCAATGCCAAATGTTCGATTTAGGTCAATATTAAAAATGGAGGTACCCTAGCTTCCCAAACTTACTGTATGAATGAGCATAATTAATCACTTGACTAACATGACCATGCATCACACTGCATTAGTTAGGATGTGCCAAAAAGGAGTCGGAGTTGCACAGTTGAGGAAGTGTTGTCATACGCGAAATAGACGGTCGGAGTCGCGTGTTGAGGGAGCATTGATGGGTGAGGGCATGCATCATTAGGGCTGAAAGTCGGGCGGGTTCAACTCGACCGACCCGACTTTGGGTTGGGCTCGGGCAGGATATTTCGGGTGCGGTCTTGGGCTTAGGCCATAGAAAAACCAACTCGACAGAATTTCAGTCGTGCTCGGGTTGAAGTCTCGGGTTGCCCAACCCAACCCAAACCCGATAAGTGTAATATAAATATATAAATTTATAATCAGTCAGATCGTTTTATGTGCCTGCATATTTTCGATGAAGAATTTATCTCTCCCATGCGCCAGATTTAACTCTTTCATGCGCCGAAATTTTCTCTCCCTGGTTGCGTGGGACGTTGATCTACTTTCAAAGCCTTTCGCATGAGGTTATGCTCAAGGATGCAATGTGGGGTCCATCATGATGTTTATGAGAAATCCAACCCGTCCATCCATTTTTCTAGCTCATTTTAGAACATCGTCCAAAAATGAGAATGATCCAAAACTCAACTGGGCCATACAAGATGAAACAGTGGGAAAAGTAATTCTTACCGTTGAAACCTTTCTAGGCTTTGCCTTGATGTTTATATGCCATCCAAACCGTTTATAAGGTTATTTTTACTAAGATGAAGTAAAAACATTAAAAACTTAGACTTACGAAACTTTTGTGACCATATAAATATTTCAACGGTGGTCACTAAACCCCCACTGTTTCCTCTCGTGTGGTCCATTTGAGTTTTAGATCCATCTTACTTTTGGTCACATGTCCTAAAATAAACTCAAAAAATGGATAGACAGGTTTGATTTCTAATGAACATCGCAGTGGGCCCCACCTAGAATCCACCCAAAATCCTTTCACAACAACTTCTTTGGCAGGAAATCCGCATCAGATTGCATTCTCTAATGGCAGCAGAAACAGATTGGCTGGCCAATGCTCCGTGGACCCAAACATGATAAACATGATGTATGTGTCTCATCCATGCCATCCATCCATTTTTCGAAATAGTTTTATAGTATCAACCCAAAACTGAGGCAAATCAAAATCTCAAGTGGACCACACCATGGGAAAACAGTGGAGAGAAGTCAATCCTTGTCGCATGGTACAACTTCTATCCAGATTGCGTGATCCACCGCATGACTTTTAACATGTAGCGGTTCTTTGGCCCCACGATGATTTGTGTTTTACGTCCATACTGTCTATCAATTTTTACGAATCATTCTAGAGCGCATGACTCCAAAAACGAGGCACATTTAAAGCTCAAGTGGACCATACCACAAAAGGCAATAGGGATTGAACAAATTACCGTTGAAACTTTCCTAGGGCCAAGCTTGAAGCTAATTTTCCATCTGACCTGTTCATAATATCACACACACCTGGAATAAGTTAAAATATAAATTTCAGCTTGATTAGAGTCTTTTGTAGCCTCAAAAATTTTCGACAGTAGTAATTTAATCCCTTTTACTTATTGTGGTGTGGTCCACTTGAGCTTTGGATGTGTCTCATTTTGAGGCTCATGCTCTATAATGGTATGTAAAAATTGATGGACAGTGTAGATGTCAAACCTAAATCATTGTGTGCCCCAAGAAGTTTCACATGCTAAAAGTCTGGTGTGTAAGGCCATTTATTTTGGAAACAATATTTTAGGCGTACGAGAGAGAGAGAGAGAGAGAGAGAGAGAGAGAGAGAGAGAGAGCCCTTTTGTGTAGGAGAGAGATCTTTGGTGATAGAAAGATATCGAGAGAGAGCATCTCACAAGGTATGTAACTATGTATCACCATCAATCTATTATTCTCTCTCTCTTTACATCATATAAAGGTTGGTTTGATTGTTTTCCTTTTTATTTTTTTATTTTTTTAATTTTTGTTTCCCTGCATTTGTAATTATTTTGATATTTTTCACGGTCACGATCAATATATGTGCACAACACATGTAAAGATTTAGTTTTTTTGATACTCATATCATGAAATATGAACTGCACATGATTAGTAATATTGCTGACATATTTTCTACATGTCTCTTATGTACAGAGGATTTTTTTTTTTTGAAATCAGGATATATAAGTGGATGTCTGAAATGGGTGATATTAATGCTTCTGTTGATATTACGATAATTCTATTGTTAGTGAATAAGTGATATCAAAAAAGAAAAAATATTTTTTTTGTGATAAATAACTACATATATAATTAATCAAATCACATGTATAAAAAATAAAGCGTGTATTGAAATATAATAGACTAATGTAATAACGAAAATATTATCACGATACCAACCCGACCAAGCCTGATTGGGTTGGGCTTGGGTTGAGAATTTCCAACCCAAAGTTGGGTTGGGTTGGGTTAGGGTTGAGCACCAACCCGACCCAACCCGCTCGACTTTCAGCCCTATGCATCATTACTTGCACCCCATTCCTGTATTAAAAAGAGTAGTTAAGAAGTGATTGTTATGATTGCTTTATCATTACTGGTTTGATTGACTTGATAACATGTGTAACTTTTGCCTTATGAAACCATTGAGTTAATCACTCACTCCCACTTTGGGACGGTGTTTTAAAACACCAACTAGACTCTGATGTAGATGTAGGTACAGACGACGTCTATGCATCGGAGCATGACTTCTTGGACGAGGATGATGAATTCTCTTACCTTTAACTCTCGGATGGGCTGATCTAGGCTACGCACCGTTACGCAGGGATCACTGGGGCATCTGGGCTTAATTAGACACATTTACATTTCCACATTTTGTTCGTTTTGAAATGATACATGTATATATTGAACCCGGTTACGTACTCATACTTTAGAAGAAACCTTGTGAAATATCTGCATACTTATACAGATATGTTTAGAATTCCGCACTTGCTTAACTTAATTAAATCCGGAGTATGAGGTGTTGTCTAGTATAATCCCATCATCTACAAGATATAAATGATGTTCTGAATCTCTGGAGTAGAGCTTTGCTCGACCCTCAAAATTCAAGGCATTACACCTCAGTTTTAGCAACCAAGGTTAAAAAGGCTTTTATAGCCTCAATTCTTCAAATGAAGCTAAAATAACCCTTTTTAGCTTTGGTTGCCTCGAAATAAGGCTAAATCATGTTTTTAGCCTCAATTGTTTCCAACTGAGACTAAATATCGAAGCTAAATATGTCTTTAATCTTGGTTCTAAACAACCAAGGTTAAAGCCTTTAGCCACGGGAGTTGTAATCTCAATTTAGGTAATTGAGGCAAAATTGAAGCTAAAGATGGATTTAGCCTCTATTGGCATCAACCAAGGCTAAATTCAGTTTTTATCCTCAGTTCTTAACAATCAAGGCTAAATTTAGTTTTTTTTTTTTTTTTTGGCCTGAAGCTAGTAATATCATAATCAATCGATAATTAAACCTATGCATGTTTCACCCATTTAACATTCATCAAGACAATAATTTGCACAATACTAATAAAATGGTTAATGGTCTATTTGATGTTTTCAAAACATACCACAAATACACATGAATGTCCATTTTCCATTCTATAAATGTTCATAACAACGCAACCTTTCACGTGGTAACCCTAAAAAAAATGAGAAAAGGTTTAGGACTGTGAGGATGTTTTGTTACGGATATAAACCGTAGCTAAAATACTACGACCGCAATCTACGTGCTTTATCTAAGCCGTCTATCCATTTTGACACCTCATTTCAGGCTTGAACCTGAAAATTGAGGCAAATCGAAGCCTCAAATGGACCACATCGTAGGAAACAGTGTATATTAACTGCTTGCCATTGATCTGTGGTGTGGTCCATTTGGTATTTCGATCTGCCTACTTTTTTGGATCATGCCTAAAAGTTTCTCTCAAAACGAATGGATGGCGTGGATAAACCACATACATCACGATAGGCCACACGGAGCGCCTGCTTGCACCGTCGTCTCGAGCTTTGTCCCGCGACAAAAAAATAAATGCCCGCGCCCAAATCCGAAAAACTCTAGCCTCCCTCTCAATATCTCTCAAGCCTCTTCCTCCTCAATCTCTCTCACGCTTCTTCCTCCCTCTCAATCTCCCTCAAGCCACTCCCTTTATCTACAATCCCGATAAACGCCTCTTCCTCTCAATTAACCCCGCGTCCAAATCGATTTTTTTCTTTTTCTCTTCTCATTTCAGGTTTTCTAATGCCCTTATCTATTTCTTTTCGCTCTTCATTTCAGGTTTTCTGATGCCCTATCAACGACCCTATTTTTGTATATATAGAAGTAGAGGCAAGCATTACGGTTCTCCGATTTCAACAGCCTCTGATCATATCCCACAGGATTTCTATGTATTTTTCTAGAAAGAGCCTTGAAATTTTCACAATGTATGGGATTTCTTCGATTCCGATTACTATCTCTCTTAATTTCTTCAATATTAGATCCATTTCATGATATTTCTCTTCAAATATGCCAGATGCACACACCGAAATTGGGCCGTTGGTGTATTTATGGATCTTGCCTTCCATTACCATAAACACATGAGAAAAGCAGCAGGTGGAGAATACAAGTGTTGTACAGTGCTCGGCTGAAAGTGAGTACGGCGCAGTTCATTTTTTCAGTTTCACGTTTTGGGTTCATGGTGGTGAGATAAGTTTAAAGTACGAATCGATGCACCGGGCCTACGGTGATGTGTTCATGTCATCCAATCAGTTTATTATGTGTGTTTTCTTTTTTTCTCATTAGATCCCAAAAATTAGGTCCATCCAAAATTCAGGAGGGCCATACCATGTAAAACTATGCCTAAAACATTTAAAATCACATGTTGTAGCCCACCTGAGTTTTGGAATAGCTAGACTGTTGGGGGTGTACATTCTGTTGGACATGGGCCCTAAGGGTGCACACGGTTCGGTTCCATTCCCAACGGTTCCAAGAAAACTAGAACCGGAATCGGACCGTTTGCACCTTAGAACTGAACAGAACCGGACCATAAAAAACCGGTTCCGTTCTGGTTCAGTTCTATGGTTCTGGGCTTTTTATAATCCAATCCAATTGCATGATTTATTTTTATAATCCAACCGAATTACATGGGTTTTTTTTTATAATCCAATCTAATTGCATGGTTCTTAAGCTGCAACGGCTGACAACCATTTGTAAGCTGCAAATATGGCATCATGCATGCACATCAATCTAGTCTGTCAAAATCTTGGCTCCAAATTTGCATTGATCAAACATCTTAATAGTCTGATTCTGCTGAAATTGGAACACAGTCCATTTTAACTTTAAACATTTATTTAAGCACCCAATGTGGCAGTCAAAATTGTTTCTTGGGATTGACCTGTGTATATGCTTATAGATAAGATAACGTGGTGGTGAACTATCACCATTATCTTGCCCTTTGCCATGCACATTATTTTTGTTACTTTCTAACTTCATTTCATATTCTGAGCAAGCATATTGCTTCTCATAGCTGGTATCATCTTCTTGTGAAGGGCACATCAGTTACCCTCTTCTGCATTTGGAATTTAGCTTATAGTCTATGGTTCCTGTATATTCCAGTGTTAAGCCATTCCTCATAAAACTTGCATCACACACACAGTATTCCCAGATATTTGTTCACGCTTAGGCTATTGTTCTGATACTTCAAGAAATGATTTGTTTTTAGTAACAACAAATTCAGAGAAAAATTACATTTATGAAAGTGAATTTCTAATTTCTAGTTTCCCTTTGTTGGATATCGGAGAGTGGACAGTCGAATGGTGTTGTAATGAATTCTGAAGTGGTGAAGGAATTAATATGTTGGTTAGCTCTTTTTTGTGAAGTATAACTGGAAAAAACCTTTCATGGTGCAGGCTGTAAGATGTTTTGCAGGATGGAAACCAAACACATAAGATTTGAATCCATATATATGTGCAATGGAATGCCAGGTACATTAATAATGGATATAGGCTGCATTGTATTATGGTATTGAAATAGGCACTATAATGTCTCTTTGCAGGCTGCAGGACTTCTGAGATATCTTGTTTTGTTTAGCCAAATCTTTGTTTCTATACTCAATTCATTAGGTTGAATTTTTAGTTACTTTGCTGTTTCATCATGTCATTTCCTTTTTTTTTTTTCTTTGTTAATGTTGTTTTTTTTTTTTTTTTGAGTGGTAAGCTGACACTTAGATGTTAATTCTTTGAAGGGTTTGAGAAACCCTCAGCAAGCCAACATAGGGGAATCGTTCCTTTCTGACTTGTTTATATTCTTTGAAGAGTTCATCTTCCGTGACCACCATTCCTTTGTCTTTTTAAGAAATTCTGTACACTATAAAGTTCTTAGTCTTTCTTACACTGTTGAAAATTGTGTAGATGGAGGTTAGTTAATTAGATCCTTTAATGATACAGATGGACCACAATGAAGCCAGAAAGAATTTTACTCCAATGCTCTAAATGCAGCTAAGGAGGCTGAAGCTTTAGCAGAGGCAGGAGCCAACAATGAAGCCAGAACTGAACTTGAGAGTTGTTTGAGAGAAGCTGGGGAGCAAGAAGCTACCCTTGTTCAATCAATTGAAGAATTCAGTCAGATTCTTAGTAGAACAGAGCAGCATTTAAATTTTGACCATGTTACACATTTCCATATCTGACACCTTGCTTACGCATCTAGACCATAGTCTACATTTAAATTTTACAAGTCTGTGAAAGTTCAATGCTTGAATATGGTCCTCTTTTCACACATCATACAAGTTCACTTTCTATGTCGACAGAAGCTTAGTTTTGGGCAACGAGCACGGTCAGTTATATCTATGCCTGTATTTATTATTTACATCATTCTATATTAGTACATTGTTAATGGTTTTTAAACTTTGTTAGATGCTTTAGTTTCTAGCTCAAGCTCTTTCAGGAGTACACAGTTTGGGGATTGAATGTTGCAATGCAAGGTATGCGGGAACCAGAATGTTTTTTTAATGCAAGGTAGAGGGGCTCAATAGAATTTACATTGTCACATACTCATCCCAACATAATTACCAAAGTAACAGAACATTTTCCAATAATTCGATGGTGATCGAAAAGTTTGTTTCGTAGCTAAGAGAGCTGGGAGATTCTGTAGTGGGAGAGATTGAGAAGTTGCCATTGAAAAGAGGTTTGCCTGATCTTGTTGTGTTGTTAGAACTTGGAGAGGAAGTTGTGAAATTATCTTTTGATGCTTTGATTGATGATTTGGCTCTTGTTGAACAGTTGAACTTCTAAATGTTTTGAATTTGAAAAGCATGCTTACACCATGGGGGAACTAGAAAGGAGTTTGCCAAACTTATCTTATAATGCTTTGGTTGATGACTCGATTCTTGTTGAGTTTTTAAATATTTCTAATAAGAAAAGCATGCTTACATCATGGGGGAACTCAAAAGGATAAAATACAGTAGTGATACATCTTGATTCAAGGTTGGATGAAGTCAGTGGATTCAACAACAAAATTAACTTGATTATACATACCGTATAATGAAGTGAATTCCAAAGAACTATGGGTCTATTTATGCAAATTGAAAACCTGTACATGCTATATAAATTCTGTTTGAGCATTGTTAACTAGCTTCTACAAACTGGTAGAAATCTTCTTCTTCTTCTTCTTCTTCTTTTTTTTTTTTTTTGAGAGATAACTGAATTTTTATTAAAGAGGAAAAAAAACAAAACAGCAAACAGGATGAAAGAGATCAGGCCGCTGAGAGAGTGGGGAGATCACCCTCTTAACGAAAGAAAATTACAACCATCCAGGTTAACACAAGAAGAGGCCCATTCTACTATAAAGTGATGTACTCTGCTCCAAATAAAATCCGACGAGTTTGATATGTTATTGAAGCACCTTCCATTTCTTTCTTCCCATATTGCCCACCAAACGGCCAGGAGGGCCATTCTCCAGACAATGGACTTCTCCTTACCTAGGGAGGGACCATGCCATGCTTCAAGAAGACGGGTTGTCGAGTCTGGGGAGACCCACGAAAGACCAAACCACTGAAATATTGCTAACCAAACCCGCTCGAAGAACGGACAGAAAATGAAGAGATGATCAACTGATTCTTCACTAGCCAAGCAACATAAACAGACGTTCGTAATAATCATTCCCCTCTTTCTTAGATTGTCCATTGTCCTTCTTCTTACCCGCCAACCACCCAAACACCGATATCTTTAGGGGGACTTTGTACTTCCACACGCGGTGTGTCGAAGGAACAATCAAGGAGGAGGGGATACTAGTAAGGGATTCGTATAAGGATGAGATGGAGAACTTTCCCTGTTTGTCAAATCTCCAAACTAACCTATCTTCTCCAGATAGAAGAGGCTTGCAGCTGCTGATGCACCCAAGAAGGGCCACGTATTCTTCAATCTTCGAGTCTAGCAGCTTTCTATGGCATGATGGATTCCAGAGAGTTTCGTCTCCTCTACAAGAATAGCAATCAACTACCGAAATGAAGCACCTAGGGCAAGGCGATGTATATTAGGGAAACCTTTCCTTAGGGCCACATCTCCCACCCATGTCTTCCCAGAAGCGAGTATTGTCTCCCTTCCATATAGCAAATCTGATTCCGTTGAGGACTTCTTTTTTTACGGATAAGACATCTTTCCAAAGAGAGGAGGCATGGTATGCTGATGAGTCTTTGGTCCACCATCCTCCCACTGAGCTGCCATATTTACACTTGATTAATGTATTCCATAAAGTCCCGTTTTTTGTCCCTAATCTCTAAATCCATTTACCTAGAAGGGCCGATTCATCTGCTTCAAATCTCTGATTCCTGCTCCTAATTTCACATGGTTGCACACCTCCTTCCATTAGACGAGATGAAATTTCTTCTCCTCTTTCCCATGGCACAGAAAATCTCTTCTCAATCTCTCAAGCGTCGTCAGGATCGGGGCCAGACATTTGAAGAGAGACATGAAGTACAATGGAAGATTCGAAAGAGCAGATTTTATCAACGTGAGCCGACCACCAAGCGACAAGTATCTGCATTTCCACCTAGCTAAGTACCTTTCGAACCTATCAATGATTTTATCCCATAATATCTTAGGGGGCTTGCCAATACAAAGAGGGAGGCCTATAAAGGTGGACGGAAAGGTACCCGTAGAGCATTGAAAGAAATCTGCTGAAGCTCCTCCTCCTTCATGTTCACCCCAAGCATCATAGATTTTTGCAGATTGACTTTAAGACCCGAGGTGGCCTCAAAACATCTGATGATGGTTCACATGTTGCTGATTTTATCGATATCTGCCTCACAGAAAAGAAGAGTATCGTCTGCAAACTGAATGTGAGAAATGAGATTGACCATACCTTTTAACCCTGAAACCACTAAAGAGACCTTCTTCTTGACCTTCAGTCAGCATTCTGGAAAGAGCCTCCCCGACGATGAGAAATAAAAACGGAGATAACGGATCACCTTGCCGAGGGCCTCTCGAGCTGCTAAAAAATCCTTTCGGGGATCCATTGAGAAGGATCGAGAAAAAGGTCGACTGTAAGCATTCTCTAATCCATCCGTTCCACTTGGATCCAAAACCCATCCGAAGCATTAAGTAATGGAGAAAGTCCCAATCTACGTGATCATACGCTTTCTCTATATCTAACTTGCAAAGAAGACCCTTAGATCTTAATCTATGTTTGGAATGTAAACATTCACAATCGATAAGAGCACTATCAATGACTTGCCTTCCCGTTAAAAATGCGCTTTGATTGTAACTGGTAGAAGTCTAATGCCAAAGAAATCCGTGCAAGTGTCATTTGGTTTTGGTGTGCATTGGCTGTCTTCTTTGTCTTAGACAAGATTTTAAAGGACTATAGGGCTCCATGAGAGGATAAATTGGATCATGACCCCAGAAGAAGATTTGGCCATTTTAAGGCATTTTCTAAAATCAGGTCCTTAATCAAATTGGCCATCCATTGGCTTTTATATGGTGGGATACTTGGAGACAACATGTCTTTTGTCTCAAGAAGTTTGTTCTAAAATTGCCATTTCTTTCTTTCACCTAATGTGTTCAGTCTTAAAATCACAATGTTTCTAGGTAGTCTCCATATTCATTCTCATGTTGGTTGTATGAACTCTGTTCGCCTATGATATAAAAATGCTCGGTTCATTGTTTGTCTTTGCAGTTTTTTGAGCATGGAATCCCTGAGCAGAGAAAAGAACAAGCAAATCAGCTTGCTGGCCACGTTCTACCTTCAAGCCTTCAGATGTATGGGTTCCGGGTAATTCAAAATGTATTATTATGGGTTATTTGTTGGGTGGGGCTTGGCATGTACTGTTTTCTTCTTTATACAGACAAATAGTTCTTGGCAACCAGCTTTTGGACTTGTGCTATATACTACTCCTCAACATTGATCAATGCACACACTGTATACTAGACAATATTTATGAGGATACCAACGGCTAATCCGGATTCAATTTGAATTTTCAGGGCCCTACACGATTCAATCTGGCTAATCCACGCTTACACATGTTGCCCTTTTTAATGGAAGGTATGTGCTTGATTTTATTTTTATTTTTATTATAATTGTTGCGGGACGCAAATATGCTCTGCTTGAATTCATGATAGGAGCTGATTACTTGGGTTTTACTAATCAAAGGGTAGGTGTTAATGCAGATGGACAACATTCTTATGATCTCAGACTAGTTTGAGATCTGTGACTAAGACTCACTAACACAACATCTGCACCATATACAGACCAATGTTTCAAAAATTGAACCATAGGCCAACCCATTTCATAAGCAGGAAGAAAATCAGGTGCAATAGAAATGCTTCCATCATGGGCACATGTTTCCCAAAGAGCCAAATCGTTCATTTATAAATGAATATTGCCTGTAGCTGTTTTATCTGTTCTTAGAACGGCTATATGGAGCTCTTTCTGCTCATATTGGGTTAGGGATGATTTGCAATGAGTAGAGTTGAACTTTTCTTTGTTTCTTACCTTTTCTTTGGGTTTTTTTTTTTTTCAAAATACTCTCTCGTTATGCATGTAATTAATTAGGTGATGTATTTCTTCTATTATTCTTTATTTGTATTAGTTTAGATTGATAGATGGATTTGCAAGCCATGAAGTCTTTATTAGCTTATTAGACGGGTTGATCTATCAGGGCATGTACTACAATGGTAAGAGATACCATTATTATAATATTTTCTTTTTTTTTCACTAGACATTTACTATGGCTATTGACCGTAACTTATTATCCACGCACCGTAGCTAATATAAAGTTAGCCTATTGCGGCGGTTCTCATTAAGCTACAAATTAATCCGTAGCTGTATGCACTATGATCTACGGAAGCTATAGCTACGAATTTAATCCGTAGCTAAATTTTTAAGAATATGGAACGGGTCATATACTACGGTCATACTACGGATGATAACCGTAGCTATATTTTTTTACGGCTTTTATTCGTAGCATTTTCCTGGTAGTGCCACATAGCCTGATATAGCCAAACATGCAAAACTGTACATCAGCGGGGACTGAAAATAGTTGCAACATCTCCTAGGAAAATCACAAGAATAAAACATAAGATGAGACCAGCAGGCGATAGGCAAGCATGCTTGATGCTCTTCGACATCTGAGAACCACAATAGAAGCCTCTATTGATTCTTTAAACTTCAGCATTCCAACTGCCAGAGCAAATAACATGTCATCCAAACACCAACACAAACAACAAATAACACCTTGTTCCTCGCAACCAACCGGAATCATTATTGGACAACCAAACATGGCAACCTGTGGTTCATCCTGCACGGCAAAAAACCCATCCTATATGCATTGCTGAATTCTTGTAGCTTCTCTTAAACACGGTAACAATTAAATGACAGACAAAAGATTCATGGCAAGAGAAGAATCAGTTTTGTAAGCAGTGAATTATATTCCAACAGAGAAGCACAAGGCACAAGCACAAGTACAATATCTGTTAACCAATTTATTTAGGTATTTGTGGGAACTTAGTGCCGAACTCTTAAACAACCCTGACTGTAAAAGCATTTTAAGAACTTTCAACAAATATCATTTCTCAAATTTCTCAAAAATGGTAACAATTCTACTCTTATTATATACAGGAAGAGACTTTTAAATGGTTGTATCTGCCTGGAAATCTTCTATGAAGGTAAAGTCGTAACATCCCCAGTAAATTATTAAGAAGGAAAAAAGGGAGGTTGTGAGTAATGGAGTTCCATACAAAGTACCTATCAAACCTTTCTATGTTAAGATAATATACAAAGTGCATCTTAATGTGTGTGAGTTTCAGTGTACTTAGACTGCACTTGGATGCACTTAGCTTGCACATGCTTTATTCATACCGTCCATCCATTTTGATTGGCCATTTTAAAGCATTAGCCCAAAAAGGAGGCTGATCTAAGGCTCAAGCTAATTTGGGTAAATCTATATACCATGGTTAGTGTTTATAAGTCGATACCACTTGCTAAATGGTCTAGGACAGACATTGGAACATAAACAAAAAGTTATTATGGTTAGTGTTTACTCATGGCATTTTCATTCCAAAGTAGGCTATAGGGTTACATTAAGACAATGTCTAAGAGGTTCTGGATTTCCAATGCAATGGGCTGGTTTAGAGAGGCCTTCGTAAGAGTATCTGCAATGGAGTTGGCCTACGTCAGGCTAAAGCTGAAATGAACCCAAAAGACTAGTAACTAAACCTTAATTATATTTACAATGAAAGAACACTTCCACAACACTGATTGCTAGCCTGATATGTATGTGTGTGTGTGTGTGTGTGTGTGTGTGTGTGTGTGTGTGTGTGTGTGCACTCTTTACTCTTTTATATTTCAATGGTTTCAACCAATTTTTGCATACCCTTTTTTTTTTTTTTTACTAAGGACACACACACACACACACACACACACACACACCTGCTCAAGCCACTCATCAGAAACAGGTTGATTGCTTCTCAACGCATTGATCAGGCTGGGCTTCCCAACGCCACTTGGACCTACAATCACAGTTGTTTGTTCTTTCAAAGTGTCTACTAGGGTGTTCAATCCATAGAGGCTACAACCATAGAAAAGTGAAATAATAATATTATTACTAAATTCTTTGACCATTTCCACGGAAAGGAGAGTTAGTCATAAGCGCCATTTAAACACCCTTGCAGCCACTGAATCAATTTAGAAGAAGTTGATGATAAGAATATTAATATATTTTAATATCTATTCACTTCTATTTTATTTTCCAATCTAACATATAAATGCCACCCCAGATTAACAGGACAAAGGCTAAGATGGCGGTGTCAATGATGATTGTGGCAATAGACAAGTGGTAATTAAAGGGTGAGCAGGTTTAGTAATAGCGGTACCTTGGTAGAAGAGTTCATCTACTAAAATTCCATATACTTGTTAAAATAGCTCCACCAATAGAAAGGGGCTTACTCAATTGCCACGAGTTGATTGGACTAAATTTAGGAGAAACTTGGAAAAGGTTAACAAGATTCCCAATGCAAGATGATATTTTGAATGACTACAAAGGAATACAACTTAAATACAGATGGTTAAGACATCAGACATGTACATGAGGTGTCAAACAAGGAAACTGTAAAAAGCACAACAATTTATTGTAAAGTTAACATTATAACGTTGAAAGATACACAAGTATACAAATTTTAATTTATAAAGCAGTAAAAGAAAAAAGAAAAAAAAAGAAACCCAGTATACTATATGAGGCAAATTGTTAGGTAGTTAGAAAGCAGCATGAGCAGAGATTTAGGTGTTGTAGAGATGAGAATGTTGAGATGAAAGTGTGTGAAGACAATGATAGGTTAAGAATGAGGTCATCATACACAGTCTAGCAATCTTGATAGGAAGAAATGATGAAGAGTAGATTGAGATGGTTTGTCATGTGCAACAAAACCAGAGACGACTCTGGCATGGAGGGGAACAGTGATTGGAGTTGAAGAGCCTAAAATGAATATGAGAGGAACACCTAAAAGGACATGGATTGAGGTTGTGAGAAGAAAACATATGCTTGTTTACTTACGATATATCCTTAGAATTGAGTAGCAAAACATGGTTTGTAAAGCCAACCTAACATGAAGGGAAGATTGATTAGGGTTGAAGGGCCTGAAATGATGACGAGAGGAAGACCTAAAAGTACTTGGATAGAGATAACAAGAAGGATATGAAAGCTAGTTTACCTACTGAGGATGTCCTTAGATGGGAATGATCACAAAAACATGAGTTGTAAAATCAGACACAAAAGGAGGGGAAATTGGTTAGGGATGAAGGGCCTGAAATGAGGATAAGAGGAAGGCCTTAAAAGGGCTTTGATTGAGGTAGTGAGAAGGATATGAAAGCTTGTTTACTTATGAGGATATGTCCTTATGATTGATTAATGAAACATGATTTGTAAAGCCGACCCAAAATGGCCAGGACAAGGCTCTGCTGCTGCTGCTGCTGATGATGATAAAAGAATAAGATGTAAAAAAAGGTGTCTAGATAAATCGATATACATCAAAAGAATAGGTATTTTGTGGCATAATTTTTTAGTTGTAAGACTATAACATGATAAGATATGCCTAGATAAACAGGCAATCACAATAATAATAATAAAAAGAACCCTACCAGTAAGAACAAAGGACACAAGAAAAAGAATGAACTGAGGTTCTAGTAGCTAGAAGTCATAGGTTGTGCGTGACAAGCATGTTGGATGTGTGCTCAACAGGGGAACTTTTTAAACATAGGGTTCCTTGGTAATAAAGCCATTCAGATGATCAGAGTTTCTGGGTCAAAATAGCACGTGTAGATTACATTATATATGAAGAACCAAGCATGCCTGACATGCATGCCTGATGAGCAAACTTTTTTAAAAATAGTTTGCCTGTTATGTAGTTATTGAGATGTGTTAAAGGTTCCAGGTCAAATTTAAAAATCCAAACTACATTCTATATGAAGAAACAGAGCAAGTTTTCAGAGCTATTAAGTAAACGGCTATTTAATAAACCGTTCCTGCATTGGAGGATTCTGACATACGGTCTGGGTCTGTAAAGTTTGATCTGGCGCACATGGGTATCTCTCCCATTTAGGTGGTTGGATAGCACAACAAGTTGCACCATGAATGTATTGATAAATGCTTCTCTGAAACATAGAGTAAGCAAAGTAATGGATATTTTCTAACTAAAGCATAATGTTCAGGTATCATTATAGACTTATAGTACATACCTATCACCATCATTGCAGCCTTGTCCCAGCTATTTGGGGTCAGCTTTAAGAATCTTGCTTTGTCAATCGAAAATTCAAAACAGGAACTCTTATGATACTAATTGTCTATGGAGGGCCAATTGAAAGAATCAGTCTTAAACTTTTAATGATTTAAAACTGACCAGAACCCCCACAGAATTGTTGTACCAGCGAATTGATGCTGAACCAAACTCCCTATACACTAATTTCCTTAAGCCTTATGAAACAAAAGGCTACGAGAACATCACATCCAGTGACTTAAAGGCACATTCTCAACAAAAGCACCCTTTCAAGTTCAAACTTCAAACACGATAAACTTTTTTTTTTTTTTTTTTTTTTTTTTTTGAGAATTCACTGAGCATATCTGGACCATGAAGAAGTTGTCACATGCCTTTCAAGTTCTAACAAAGTATTCCTATCTTACAATGATTCAGGCAAAGCTTGTACTCCCCATTTCATCCAACTCTATTGATCACCAACCACTCTTTCTCAAATCACATGATCAACAATAATATGAAGGAAAAAAAATTGCTTTTAGATGTTGCACGCACTATTGGTGCAAAATTAGAATATGAAATATCATGAAAATTCGTGATATTTTGATGTAGGGATATGTGATAACCTAACCTTAGATGCATGTATAATCAGATTAAAGAATATTCAAATAAATACATCAATCAATTAACTGTTTCTAATCAAAGGGATTAGGTAAATCTCAACACAAAGATGAGATTATTCCGACAGGATTATGCCTCTTAGCATAAGATCACGTAAACAGTAAAAAGGGAGGATTTCGGAATATGAGGATATCCCAGATCTAGCATAAGTCAGTCCACGAGTAAGCTTGGATCTGATTCTACTGACTAATATCCAGAGAGAAATGAAAGGGGTGAAGGATGAGGGGTTTGAGATGAAGAAGGTATAAGTCCTTTGTCGTCAAAACAAAAGGAAGAAGATAATCCTTGCCTTTTCCTACACCTCAAATATCTTAGAAAGAGGGAAACCCAAAATCGGGGTAGAATCCTCAACACCCAAGGGCCAATCCTGAAATCCTAATCTCTGGAATAAAGAGGAAGAAAATAGAAGAATTCTTATTCATTCAATAATAACGAAAATAAGGTTCCTCACAATGTATATATAAGCTATGGAAAAAGTAAAAGTGCACTAAAGCCCTTGGAAACAAGAAAAATAACAAAAAGACGAAAAATAAAGAAAGTTGCAATAAAGCCCCTAAAACAAGAAAAATAACAAAGAAGTTCAAAACTAAAAAACCCATGTGGTAGGGTGTGAAACCCGACCCATGGATCTATGGTCAGGGTGAACACCCGTGTGGTAGGGTGTGCAATCCGACCTATGGATCTATGGTCAGGGTGTAGTCATGCCGCTCCTGCACTCGTAGCGCGTTAGAAAGTGGGTCCGATGGACCTGTAGTCCATCCACATCAACTCCTCTAGTACATTCTAAAGGGCGCACCACTGATATCTACATCATATTTGGTGCAACCAAACACATCCTTCAGCAAGAGCTGGGAAGAAAACATACCTGTCACTCTTGAGTCTCTTTGAAGCATGGTCGTGACTCACATTACATCAAGTATATCCATCACACTGGACCCAATGCTTCAACATTTTCTTACCATGACTGCATTAGAACAGTGAGAATTTTATGTGACAATAGAGAAGAAAATCAAGAAAAAGAACATATTAGACTCATTTACAATTACATTGTCGTTTACAAAGTCTAAGAACCACATTCTGGTTGAGGAATTTCGTTAAACACGTAGAATAACATGAAATTCAACATGCACTGCATCTTCCCTTCACCACCATCCTAATCAGCCACTCCGGTCTCTGGTTTGCCTCGATCAGGTTGTCATATAGCACCGCTTCCTCGTAAACATGGATTTCAAAACTAGGGTTAGAAAATAGAGCCTTCGATCTACAAAATCTTCAAAAAATAAAAAATAAAAAATGGCACATTTCGCCATAGTTGCCGAGACCTAGGCTTCCTGAAAAGAATTCAATACCAGAAGCAAGAGAAAATGAATGAAATAATGGTTTTATAAAGACTCGAAGCTGTAGAATCCTGAAAATTCTTGATTTCTACTGAAAACGCCAAAAGCTAGGGTTTCTATTAGGAATCGAATCCCATATGTTGGAGCAATCGACTAAAACGCAAGCATTGAGAACTGTAAATTTCCAAGATTAGGAAAAACTGCCATACCTCAGAATGCCAAAATCCTAGAGTCTTAATCGAGAGAAACAACAACAGATTCAACAACTCCTCTTTCCAGAGATTCGGAAGTTCGGAATTCCCAGGATTCGATATAAATCAGATACAAGAATTTGAAGTTGCGGTGATTTTCGAGAGTTGAAATGCTAAAACTAGGGTTAGGGTTTCGAGAGGAAGATAAAAAGCGGTCGAAGGAGAGAGAGAGAGAGAGATAGAGAGAGAGAGAGAGAGAGAGAGAGAGACGATTTGAGATTCTTCCCCATTGGTAAGAGAGAGAGATGTTACGAGCTTCTAATGTGCGCCAAGTGAGGGTTTCACACAAACAAATGTATGTCGCCGCAACTGGGGCCACACCCTCTGTGATCACACGATCCAAACCGTCCATGTTACAAGCTCTGTGAGCACCCGAAAAAAGACTGACCAAGCTACATGACTAGACAGATCATGCTACTATTTGCCGAGTTGGTAAATAATAATAAAAAAGAGTGACCCTACCCTAATGGCTAGGGATTCACAATGGATGGAAGTGCGGCGGAGAAAACCCCCATTCAATCCCTGTTCATAGCCAACATCTCCTATGACTCCACCACCAATGACCTCCATAGAATCTTCGGGAAGTATGGTAGGATCGTGAACATCTTCCGACCGTGGGACCTCATACTGCAGAGGCCTAGGAGGTTCGCGTTTATTAGGTTTGCCGAGGAGAAGGAAGCATCAACAGTGATGAATCTTTTGAGCAGTAAAATGGTAGATGCAAGAGTGTTAACAGTGGCCAGGGAACGGCCTGAGAAGAGGATCCCCAACGAATTTCAGAAGGAGCAGACGACTTTACAGAGAACCCATGATACGAGGGCACCCCCAAACATACCCAACGACCCAACCAGATTTCTCCCATCAGAAGTACGCCCGTGTCTAATCCGTAATTTCTGGAGGCAACTAGAGGTTGGGGACAGAGGCGCCCGACAGATGTTCGTGGAAATTCCCCATCCAGTTCTCCTGTAGCCCCTCATTCCTCCAGCCCTCTAGACACTATTTATAATGTTGCTGAAAACATCCGTATCCAAGTCAACCCTAGTGAAGCAGCGGAAAGAATCAAAGGCTTGAAACTGGCTCTTGCGGGGCACGCTGTTGAGACTCAAATATTGCATATTATCTCTTATTTATTACTTAGTTTTATGAACATAATAATGCTTAATATTCTATTTTAATCATGTTTATGTTGCAAGGTGAGTTTAAGAACTTGAATTGAAAAGGATGCTAAAAGTATGGATTTAATGCTCAAGAATCACCAAGGTCAAGGATGGATCTTATGAGACCAAGAGTGAAGAATTTACATGTCAAAGATCCAAGGAAACCAAGTGAGGAATGAAAAGCATTGAAAACTTGAAGTGGAAGAAAAGGAACCCTAAAAATCTACCTCATTCGACTAATTCCTCGACTAGTCGAAGATTCCTCGACTTGAATTTCAATGACAAAATCCTCTAAAATCCCGTTATGCTCAACCAGTCGAAGGAAACCCTCGACCAGTCGAAGGCGCCCTTGACCAGTCGAAATATTTCTTCGACTAGTCTAAGGTTACGTAGACAGCACACGAACTACGTAAATTTGAGGTGGCTTCCACATTTTTCTAACTTGATGCAAAAGTTGGAGTTGCAAAACTATAAATACGAGTCCTTATGATGTTCCTAGGTATCTTCTAAGGTTTTAGGAGGGGAGCAAAAGGGTGGAGCCATCGTTGAGAAGTTCTTCTTCTTCTTTAGTTGATGTTTTGTTTAAGAGTTATTAGTTCAATTATGTCTATGGTTGGCTAAACCTCTTCGCTAGGGCTAAGAGGTGAAGCTTGTAGCATGATTGAGATGTTTGCTTTGTTTTGATTCATGTTTTGTTGAACTCTCTTGGATTCTAGTTTGATTATTAAGGAATATTTTTAGCTTTTAATGGTTTGTTATGACAAATTACAATAGATCTGCGATAGCTTAAAATATCTTCTTTTCCAAAATTGAGATTGCAAAATTAGAAAATCTTGTTGTTCACCATCATCCCTTAGGCATGGTAGGATGATGGAATCCTTTCTGACCTTCACAATTCTCTTATAATTAGTTATAGGATTGGTAAATCCTATTGTTTGCCTTGTCTCCTGGGCATGGTTAGGTGATGGAACCATTTCCAAATCCTCAGAACTCTCATCCATTGATGATTAGATCCATGAGAAGTTTAGAGATCTGACAAATCTCTTCTTACCAATTAGATAGGATAAGACTCTGATTTCAGTTGTATCCTTGAATCAAGAAAGGTAGCCTCTCAATTGCTACAAGTGGATCCTTGGCACCTTAGTTACTACCTTTAAATTTATAAGTTTTAATTACTTTATTCAAAATCACTTTCTCAAATATTTTAGATTTAGGTTTACATCTTCTTCTAGTTCTAGTTCTAGTTACTTTCAAAAAACACACAAGTTCAGTCCCTGTGGATTCGACCTCGGTCTTACCGAGATTATTACTACATCGCGACCCTACACTTGGGGTTGTGAACAAGTTTTTGGCGCAGTTGTCGGGGACTAACGGTTGCGTTTTTCTGAGATTAATTAGTTTTGGAATGAGTTTAAGATTAGGGTTTTTCTAGTTTCTATTTTTAGGATTAGGGTTTTCTGAATTATTTTAGAAACTTTTCTAATTGTTTTTAGAAACTAACTTTTTTAGAAACTTTCTTTTTTCATTTTTCTTAGATCTACTTTCTAATTCTAGGTTTAGAAACTTTTCTAATTGTTTTTAGAAACTAACTTTTTCTCTTTTTAGAAGCTTTATATTTTCTGTTTTTAGAAACTTTTCTTTTTCATTCTTAGAAACTAGGTTGCTTTCTTATTTTTTTTAGAAACCAATTCACTTTCCCTTTTCTTTTGCAGGTCCTACATAGATTTCCTCCAATTTGGTAACTTCTTTCCAACTCCTCTACTTTGTATATTTTTGTAGGATTTTTTTTTTCCTTTTTTAGGATAAGATTCAGAGTTAGGGTTTCATCATGCAAGAGTGGGAACGTTAGTATGCTGAGATAGCTAAGAGACATTAGGAAGGGATGTATGATGATTATGATAATAAACAACCTGTCTCAAAATTTTTCTGAAACCATCATCGAGAACCCACCGGAATATAATGCTCCACCGGTTAAGAAGTCTATACGCGATCATATGCGAGAAAATGATTACACCCTACCAATTAAGAGAGCGGTATGTGATTATTGGGGTGGGAACTATTATCACCCATCAGGCAAAAAGAAAACAATGTGTGGTTATATTTTGGGTGATAATGCGTATCAACAAACATCGAACTTCCCCACCTATGACCCGTATGATTATGATCAGTGGAAACATCAACATTGGAGAGATGAACCAACAAGAGATTATAGTGATTATTCTCTTGGATCCCCTACCTTTGAAATTCAACTAGAAACGATCCAAGATGATTCACTTCAGAAACTCATGAATACACAAGAGCAATTCAATCAATATTTCATACAATCATGTGAATTGCTCAAATCCTTAATTCAACGAATTCAGTTGCACCTTATGGAGGTGGAAGAGGCTAAATTATCTCAACCTCAACCCAATCCAGAAACACAATGCGAAGAAAGTGATCCTAACTCGCTTATGCAAAGTATTGAAATTGTGAATAGAGAGTTGGATTTTGTTAATGAGCATACGGTTCAATTTTTCGAAAAATCGATCTCGATGATTGTCCAAAAAAGTGATCAAGAGACACTGTTAGTTTGCAAATATAATGATGTTGACACGCTTCATTCACATGACACACTTGGCTTCAATGAAGAGGAAGAGGCTAGTTTCTTCAAGCCTCAACCCAACCTAGAAACACAGTATGAGGAAAGTGATCCCATCTCACTGGTAAACTACGCTGAATTAGACGATGATGAGTATTAGGATGACGATTATGAATGTGCAACCCAAATTCCCCTGAAATCGATCTCAAATTTGGTCGAGGTCAGTGATCAAGAAGTACACGAAGTGATCGGTCATAACGATCTACTCCACTCATCTGATACGTTTGATTTAAATGTGTAGGATGAGCCCCTTTCAACCGACCTTTCTAACTTTTGTGAGACATGTTTAAACCACTCTCCTGATTTGAATTATAAGATGGTTAGGGAGATGGATGATGCTCGGTAGGACTAATTTGAGGCCACCCAGTTGAGACCACCATCTGAACTGTTAATTTTTGACGATTCAATGCCAATTCTGAGTAGTATCAATGGATAGAGTCTTCACATCAATCCTTCGTCCACTGACCCTCAATTTGTCTGTGCAGGGTAGGAGCAAGAGAGTATACGTCCATCTACTTTCAAAGATGATGGAGTCCTTGAGCATATCATTACATATTTCAATGTGGAGAATGAGTCTCTCTCAACTGAATCTCTCAGCTTTCTGGAAGATTGCTTGGCACACTTTGAAGATCCAAATGATAATATGATAACAGAAATAGTGGATGCCTTGTAAGACAATACTTCGGTAGTTGTTACTGATTGAGAGAACCCTTATTCTTAAGCCCCTCCTTCCCCAAATCCTAAATGTTTACCATTAAAGGAGGAGGAGCTGAAAATTGAACCGGAGTCTAAGACTTCGGAATGTGTTGAGACTAAATCACCTATTGAGAATTTTTCTGAATTTTATTTGCTTATAGTCTCTGATTCACCATGGGATACTAACTCTGAAACTTTCTCTGTCATAGGTGAATCATATATACATTGGACACCTCAGGAGATTAAAAGAAAACCTTATGCTAAGGTCCATAAATTTTTCTGGAAATTCGTGCTCCAGGGCATCCAAGCCTACTACAAAAATGGCTTTTGGATGATCTTGTTGAGAAATCTACTGAGAAATTTATCAAGATATTGTCAGGAGAAGGAACCTTGTAGCATGACTGAGTAACCTTTCCCTTGCTTTCCAACTTGAAAATTAATTTATTTCTTTCATAGGACTAAGGTAGTTTGCTTCTATTATTTTAGGATAGTTTGTTTATCGTCTGTTGAGTCCTCCTTCTAACCCATCTTCACTTTGAGACCCTTAGAAAAGCCTCTAGATTCCTTCTTCAAGTACTACCTTTCCATAACTTCTCCTTTGCTTTTGTTGTCTCATGTGCATTACATGTTTACATATTTTACATTGAGGACAATGTACATTTTAGGTTGAGGGGTGTGGATTAGGCAAGCTAATTAGTGTTTTCTTAATCTTTGAACAAAAATTGTGAAAATTTTTCTGAAAATTTTGTAAATTCGAGTAATTTTGAAGTTAATCCATGTATTAGAATTATAAGATACCTAATGTTGATGATTTACGCCTCTTAAATTTTAGTCACTTGATAGACTTCAAAATTAAGATTGAGTTATTAATCCATGATTAGAAGTTTTAAACATTGATTGAGTCATGATTTCATATGTTACATCTAGCTTATACATTAAGGTGTCAGTTTGATACTGAATTGTTAACTTGGTGATTATTAAGCATGAAAGGAACTAACCTGCGGAATTTGTCCATCATGTTCAATGAGAAGTATTGAAAAGAAAAAAAAAAAAATACCCAGCTAAAAAAATAATTGTCGTAAAAAAATGGCAACCTATTAAAGATCATTAAAAAAATTAAATATAACGTGAAAGCCATCGATGGAAAAATCAAAAGCTAGAAGAATAAAAAGGCTGAACTGTAAGGCAAGTTTTGGTTTAGGTTTTGGTTATCCTGAATGCTCTTTCGATTATCAATGTTATCATGAAAATTGAAAATTGGACCTTTGATAAGTCTAGGCTTCACTGTGCATTCATGGAACTCAATGCTTAGGATTATTCTAATTGGAGGATTAACGCGTTGAACTTGACTATGAGATTTACCGTGTGCTAGAGTTTAGGAGGAAATACTGCTCAATATTAATGTATCCTAGATTTCTATGAAATGGATTGTTTTTAGAACCGCTTGAGCTTATGAAAATTATATAATAGTTTTTTGAAATATCTTTCACATATTTTGCTCAGGACTAGCAAAATGCTGGCTGAGGGTGTGTTGAGACTCAAATATTGTATATTATCTCCTATTTATTACTTGGTTTTATGAACATGTTAATACTTAATGTTATATTTTAATCATATTTGTGTTGCAAGGTGAATTTAAGAGCTTGGATTGAAAATGATGTTAAAAGCATGGATTTAATGCTCAAGAATCACCAAGGCCAAGGATGGATCTTATGAGACCAAGAATGAAGAATTTACATGCCAAATATCCAAGAAAACCAAGTGAGGAATGAAGAGCATTGAAGACTTGAAGTGAAGAAAAGGAATCCTAAAAATCTGTCTCCTTCGACTATTTCCTCTGACTAGTCGAAGATTCCTTGACTTGAACTCCAGCGACAAAATCCTTTAAAATCCTGTCATCCTCGACTAGTCGAAGGAAACCCTTTACTAGTCGAAGGTGCCCTCAACCAGTCGAAAAATTTCTTCGACCAGTCTAAGGTTATGCAAACAACACACGAACTGCGTAAATTTGAGGCAGTTTCCGGATTTTTCCAACTCTGTGAAACTTAGAGTTGTAAAACTATAAATACGAGTGCCTAAGATGTTCCTAGGTATCTTCTAGAGTTTGAGGAGTGGAATAAAAGGGTGGATCCGCCGTCTGGGAGTTCTTCTTCTTCTTTAGTTGATGTTTTGTTTAAGAGTTCTTAGTTCAATCATGTTTATGGTTGTCTAAATCTCTTAGCTAGGGTTAAGAGGTGAAGCTTGTAGCATGATTGAGATGTTTACTTTGTTTTGATTTATATTTTATTGAACTCTCTTGGATTCTAGTTTAATTATTAAGAAATATTTTGACTTTTTAATGGTTTATTTTGACAAATCACAATAGATATGCGATAGCTTGAAATATCTTCTTTTCCATAATTGAGATTGTGAAATTAGGAAATCCTACTATTCACCATCGTCCCTTGGGCATTGTAGGATGATGGAATCCTTTCTAACCTTCACAATTCTCTTATAATTGACTATAGGATTGGTAAATCCTGTTGTTTGCCTTGTCTCCTAGGCATGGTTAGGTGATGGAATCACTTTCAAATCGTCACAACTCTCATCTATTGATGATTAAATCCATGAGAAGTTCAGAGATCTGACAAATCTCTTTTTACCAATTGGATAAGATAAGACTTTAATTCCAGTTGTGTCTTTGAATCAAGCAAGGTAGCCTCCCAATTACTACAAGTGGATCCTTGGTACCCTAGTTACCACCTTTAAATTTATAAGTTTTAATTACTTTATTCAAAATCACTTTCTCAAATATTTCAGATTTAGGTTTACATCTTCTTCTAGTTCTAGTTTTAGTTATTTTCAGAAGACACAAATTCAGTCCCTGTGGATTCGACCTCGGTCTTGCTGAGATTATTACTACACTTGGGAACTAGGGTGCCAATGATCCACTTGTAGCAATTGGGAGACTACCTTACTTGATTCAAGGACACATTTGGAATCATAGTCCTATCTTATCCAATTGGTAAGAATAGATTTATTAATCATCAATGGATGAGAGTTATGAGGATTTGGAAGTAATTCCATCACCAAACCATGTCCAAGAGATAAAGCAAATAATAGGATTTACCAATCCCACAACCAATCATAAGAGAGTTGTGAAGGTTAGGTAGGATCCCATCATCCTACCATGCCCAAGGGATGATGGTGAATAACAGGATTTCCTAATTTCATAATCTTAATTCAGGAAAAGAAAATATCTTAAGCTATTGTAAATCTATTGTAATTTGTCACAACAAACCATTAAAAACTAAAAAAATTCTTTCATAATCAAACTAGAATCCAAGAGAGTTTAGTTAAACACGAATTAAAATAAAGTAAATATCTCAATCATGCTACAAGCTTTACCTCTTATCCCTAGCTAAGAGGTTTAGCCAACCATAGACATGATTGAACTAAAATCTCTTAAGAAAAGCATAAAAACAACTAAGAAAAGGAAAGAAAGCTTTTAGTAATGGCTTCCCCATGCTTTTACTCCACTCCACAAACCTTAGAAGATGCCTAGGAACATCTTAGGGACTCCTATTTATAGTTTTGTAACTCCAACTTTTGCACCGAGTTGGAAAAATTCGGAAACCGCCTCAAATTTACGCAGTCCGTGTGTTGTCCGCGTAACCTTAGACTAGTTAAGGACAACCTTCGACTGGTCGAGGATGACGGGATTTTAGAGTATTTTGTCGCTGGAGTTCGAGTCGAGGAATCTTCGACTAATCGAGCAGGATCCCTCGACTGGTCGAAGATGGCCTTGGACTAGTCGAAAGATGCAGATTTTTAGAGTTTCTTTTCTTTACTTCAATCTTCAATGTTCTTCATTCCTCATTTAGTTTTCTTGGATCTTTGGCATGTGAATTCTTCATTCTTGGTCTCATAAGATCCATCCTTGGCATTGGTGATTCTTGAGCGTTAAATCCATACTTTTAGCATTCTTTTCAATCCAAGCCCTTAAATTCACCTTGCAACACAAACATGATTAAAATGGAATATTAAGCATTATCATGTTCATAAAACCAAGTAATAAATGGGGGATAATATGTAATATTTGAGTCTCAACACACCCCCCAACCAGCATTTTGCTATTCCCAAGCAAAACGTACGAAAGATATTTCGAAAAACCACTATATAATTTTCATAAGCTCTAGCAGTTCTAAAGACCATCCATTTCATAGAAATCTAAGTTACATTAATAGGGGAATGCCACTACCAAAACTCCCTTCACTGTACCATAGCCAATGCCACTACTTCGCCAACTTCTCTCATGGAGTTTTCTTTCAGTTTTGGATCCCCTGTCCTTCTAATTCCCCCCCCCCCCAAAGAAAAGCTCTATTTGAAGGCCATTGTCCCCTAAGATTCGGATCCCAATCCGATCGTGGATCGGAAGATTCCCAGGAAGTGAGTTGGAATTCTTACTCTCAGCTGAGGAAAAGCAGAAAGCAGTCCCTTAAGGGGGAGAGATTGCAGTGGACATATCCCCTTATTTCATTCCAAACACTATATCCCCAACTCTCGACAGGTCCTCATCGAGATGCATCTCCCTTAGAGCTACACATAAACTCTTAACCTCCTTAGTGCAGAATTCCCTGGCAGGTTGTGAACTTATGGTTCAGAACTCCAACAAGCTTCCCCCTACAATCCAGGCAGTGCCCAGCATGCACCAAATGAATGATTCCAATAGGAAGGTTTACTCATATGGGCTGGATATTTCATTGATATCCTTAAGAACAGTGGGGAATGAGAAGTCGAATGGCCATAGTCTCAGTTCAAGGCAGAGGAAGGAGAACACGGCGCATTGTGTGGCCCCTAGGAAGCGTAACGACAAGTCTCATCCCAGACAAAGGAAGGGTGGTCCTTCCAGCAAAAAGTCAGCTGCAGTTCTCTCCAAACAGAGCAGGAGAAGTGACATCTTGTTCAAAGTTAATTGGTTTGGGAAACTTAGGAAACTTAAACCCAGAGGCGAGTTATTAATTAGAACATCCCATGGATAACATCCTTATTTGGAACACGAGATGTGTGGACAATGCCCCAACAATCAGTACTCTTAAGAGTATGGTGAGCTAGTCGAATCTAGCCATTATTGCTATCATGGAGCTGATGATTAGGGATGTGAAGAGAAGTCGAATTGGTTTGAAGTTGGGTTTTCATTCATGCTACTCAAATGTGGATTAGGGAGGCAAGATTAGGGTGTTTGTCTTGTCATCCCTATCCATTTCAGTTATTGGGGTCTTTGATTAAATGTTGTCCATGGAAGTGGGGATCCGTGGGAATAACTCGAAGGTACTGATTTCCTTCATTTATGCTAAATGTGTTAGAATGCTTAGAAGGCAACTGTGGGAGGATCTAGCAGTTCTAGGTGATCTATAATCAACCCCTTGGGTAGTTGGTGGTGACTTCAACACAGTCGTTTCTTCAACAGAAAGAAGAGGTTTGGCCAACTTTGATGCTTAGAGTGCTGCTGAATTCATTGAAGTGTTGGATAGGGCAGGTCTCCAAGATGCGCAGTTTTCAGGTAATAGATTCACATGGGTTAATAGCCAGGAGGGCCAACTGCGTGGGTGGGCTAGACTAGATAGAGTCTGGTGTAATAATTTATCGTTTCAGCAATTTCAGGATTTCCATGTCAAGCACCTTCCTAGGGGAAACTCGGACCACGCTCCAATGCTTCTCCTCTTCCCCCAACCACGTCCTTCTACTTCGAGAGCGTTCAGATTCCAACGCATGTGGACAACAGATGTTAACTTCAGGGGCATAGTCAGCAGAGCGTGGTCCTCAGATGTAGACGGGGACCCTATCCATCCCTCATTGGCAAACTCAAGAACGTCAAGAGAGCGCTGAAGGCCTGGAATGCCAATGTTTTTGGTAATATTTTGAAAAATCTAAAAGAGGCTGCAGATGATTTTCTCACAGTGGAAGTGGCAGCGCAGGATTCAACCGACCCTGCTTAGCTGAGTTCCCTGAGAGTGGCTACTAACTGGATGACACGACTGGAACTTTACGAGGAGATATTTTGGAAACAAAAGGCCAAGGCCCACTGGTTGTAGGAAGGTGACCGAAACACAAAATTTTTCCATGCAGCAGCTTCAGGCAGAGCTAGAAGAGCCAGAATCCTTGAGATTAAGAATGAGGATGCGGTGAGGATTTCAGACAGCAATGACATAAAGAGTATAGTATTGGAGTTCTTTCGCAAACTAATGCAGGATGTTGATGATTCTAATGGGGGAGAGCTTGCGGCTTCCATTCCTTCATTGGTTACAGAGGAAGACAATAAACTATTGTTGATGGATCCATCTTGGGAAGAAATCAGGGAGGCGGTAAGATCGCTTCCTCTAAATGGTGCTCCAGGCCCTGAGGCTTTTTCGGGGGTGTTCTTCCAAGAATACTGGGATATAGTGGGCTAGGATATAGTATTGGCTACTAAATTCTTCTTCAATGGAGGAAATCTTCCTAGAGTTCTCACATCGTCCCTCATCTGCCTAATCCCCAAGATAAATTCCCCCTCTAGTTTTTCTGATTTTAGGTCTATCAGCCTATGTAACTGCATATATAAAATTTTCTTTAAAATAATTGTTGTAAGGTTGGGAAGGCTCCTACCTAGTATCATATCCCCTGAGCATGGGGCTTTTGTGCAGGGTAGATCGATAGCAAAAAGCAGGGCACTAGTCCAAGAGATCTTTCTTGATATTAATAAGAAAACAAGAGGAGTCAATATCTTGTTAAAGCTGGACATGGAGAAGGCCTACGACTGGCTATAATGGAACTTCCTGAAGAAAGTCATTTCCAGATTCGGCTTTTCTAAGAGGTGGATAGACATGGTGGAGAAGTGCTGGACCAATTGTTGGTTCTCCATTTTAATAAACGATGAAGCAACTGGTTTCTTCAAATCAGTTAGGGGTCTTCGTCAAGGAGATCCAATCTCCCCTAGCTTGTTTATCTTAGCAGTTGAGGTCCTCAGCAGGGGCTTCAAGCATCTCATGTTACGTGGAAGTTGCCAACCTTTTAGAACCCGAAGAGATTTCCCGTTGGTATCTCATCTTCTTTTCGCCAATGATATGATTCTATTTGTAAATGATAGCGGCGAATCCTTGAAGGCTATGTCCAGATTTCTCCAAGATTATGAGAAAGAATCGGGCCAAAAGATCAACACAGATAAAAGCTTCTTCATTCCTTCTTTGTTGATATCAGAGGCTGCATTAGATCTTCCAGAAGAATCCTTGGCTGTCGCAAGGTTGAAGCCCCGTTCACCTACCTCGGGATACCGATCTTCTAGGGAAGGGTGAAGAAAATATACTTCCAGAGCTTGGTTGAGAAGATTCAACAGAAAATTGCCGGCTAGAAAGGCAGAATTATCTCCCAGGCTAGTAGGTTAACCTTAATTAATCACGTCCTTTCTAGTGTGCTAGTCCATATGCTAGCTGCTATGGACGTCCCTACTAGCATTCTATCTGATCTCGAGAGGTCCTTTGCAGAATTTTTCTGGGATTGGGATGGTATTAAGAAGAAATGTCATCGTCTCTCCCTAAACCAGAAGGAGGGTTGGGCATTAGGAACCTAAAATCGGTGCTTCAGGCTTTTAGAATGAAGTTTAGCTGGATGGTCAGGTTTGGGGGTGTGAAAAGCTGTTGGTATCAGTTTGCAAGAGCCAAATACATGGTGGATCCGAGTTCCGTAGCTACAGATTCCGGCCCTCTAGCCTCAGCATCCCCATTCTGGAAGCAGGTGAGCAGAGTTATGCCTGCAGTGGCTGATCGCATGAGGTGGCTTATAGGTAGAGGAAATATTAGATTTTGGCTTGATGATTGGTCGGGGTTGGGCCCCCCTCAGCACATTCAGTCAGCGTCCCAACCAGGACTTGAGTTCTTAGGCTGAGGTGATAGATTTCATCTGCCCATTAGGGTGGAAATCCCTGGACGTTGCAAGGGGCATCCTCCCACAACTGATGGTGGATCACGTGTTGAAGGAAGGTTTCTGTACTTCCCCCACAGAAGACAGATGTATTTGTGTGGATTCAATCGACGGGGAACTCGCTGTGGGCTAAGCTTGGCAGTCCATAAGGCCGAGAGCTGTCCAGAAAACCTGGGTCCAATGGGTTTGGCATCCGAAACTTCCCCCAAGATATCACTTCTTGTCTGGAAAATCATCCATGTGGCGGTCCAGGTGGAAGTCACCGTTTAGTCTAAAGGGGTCAGCCTGACGTCTCGGTGCGTTTATTGCCCTTTTTCTCTGTAGGCTAAATCAATTGACAACCTTTTTGGGAATGGTCATATGGTGGCCCTGGGGGCTTCTTCAATAGGGCTTGCAACATGCGAGCCATGGGTCCAAGCTCGGCTTCTTCCATTGCAACTCACTAGTGGGCGTCCTCCCCATCATCCAAATCTCTCCCCCTCCTCAAAGGGCTGATCCCATCCTTTATTCTATGGGAGCTGTGGATGACTAGAAGGCGATGTTCGATAATCAGAAAATGATGGCCTTGAGTATCATTGGGAACTTGCTCTGTTGGGTTAGATTAACGGCTGAAGGTCTTCCGAGGGCTAAAACTCTCAACCTTCCTATTCGCCTCTCACTCAAGATTCTTGGGATTTGCATCCCATCTCCCAAGCAGCCCGCCCTTTCTGTTGTTAAATGCTCGAGGCTGCCGAGGGGCTGGGTCAAAGTGAACATTGATGGTTCGTCGAGCGGGTACCCGAGCCCCTCAGGTGGAGGTGGAGTGGGTAGAGATAGCAATGGTAATTTCCTTTTTGTGTTTGCGTTTGGGTATGGGAGAGGCTCCAATATGAGGGCGGAACTTAGGGCGGTTCTAAATGGCATTGAGCAGTGTGCCTAACAGGGGTACTCGAGGGTGGAGATAGCCAGCGATTCAAGTATGGTAGTTGCATCCCTAGCTAAGGAGGCAAATGAATCTTGGGCCTTATGGTATTGGAGGAGTAGGATTGATGCTCTTATACGTACCTTGGAGGTTCATATCTCTCACACGCCTAAGGAAGCAAACGTAGTGGCAGACGGGCTTGCCAAAATGGGGAGTGGTACCAATTGGACAAGATATTCAGATCCATGGAATCCCTTCCTGCGATCATCAAGGGATTTTCATGGACCAAGTTGGTGTAGGTAACCTTAGGAAGAGATAGCCCTCTCTTGAGTTTTTTTCGGTTTCTTTTAGTTGACAGGATAGGCAGGCCTCCCCTTTTTGTCTCAAGCATGAGCCGAATTTCCCATAGTGTTGTACAGCCTTCGACTCCTGTTGTTTTATGAATAATAAAATTCTCCTTTTAAAAAAAAGGCTCTGTGAGCCAACAATTCCATGGCCCCCAAAAGGTTTACAGTGGTAGTTCCATCCCCATGGTTTCCTGTGTCGTGGTCCACTAAAGGCTTAGATTTGCCTCATTTTTTTGCTCGTGCCCTAAAATGTTCCTCAACATGGATGGTTGGGGTGGATAAAACACAAACATCAACTTATCCCCATAGAACTCCTGCAGGACCGCCCATCTTTAGCTAGGTCCTGGTGGGGTAGTACCCAGTCAGCATCCCTGTCAAACTAAAAAAGCCTTGTGGGTCCCACAATGATGTATATGTTTCATCCACTTTGTCCATCAATTTTAGTAGATCATTTTAGGAAGTGAGCTCAAAATTGGAGTTGATCTAAATCTCAACTAGACCACAGTTAAGAAAATAATAGTGTTGGATAGAGCTATGAAAGGAAGACTTTTAGCCTCAGTTCCTTAGCAACCAAAGCAAAAAAGTGAACTTTTATAGTGGACTTTTAGCCACAGTTGCTTAATAATCGAGGCAAAAAAATAGACATTTAGCCTCAATTCCTTAGTCATTGAGGTAAAACTGTGAACTTTTATTTTTTCCAATTCTCGATTTTTTGAATTTATTAAAGTTTTGGAAATTGTTAATTATTTTAAAAATGATCAATTTTATTAAAATTCTAAAAAAAAAAATCAAGATCCTTAATTTTTTTAATTTTAAATTTTTTCAAGATTCTTAATTTGTTGAAA